>NW_027413163.1:5000000-7500000 GCF_048544455.1 Silene latifolia
GCCTAATGAAGTGACATGAGACTCAAAATGAGATATAATCTCAACATTTTATGACATCCTAACCTTAGGTAGACAAGCACATTGCTTTGACTCGGGATTTGACGGTTTTAGGAAATGAAGACGGTTTTTGACCCGGACTCCAAATGAACTTTAATTACTGCCAAAACGACCGTAATGACACCTAGATGACGACCACGAGGTAGACACAAGTATTTGAGCTATCACTTGACGATAAACTTATGAATTGTCATAAATCGTTCCGTGTACCAAACATGCGGCCCAATCATCACCGGTTGTTTTGCGGGAGGTGCAGAAATGAGGTATCTACAGAGCCCCCACTTTGAGTGAGGCTTGGACAAGGCGAAATTCAAAGTATAGCCATCAGGTCAATCGAAGATTACAACATAACGACTATGGCGACGCGAGGCGGCTCAAGGGGTCTGAGTCAAGGACCTGTCGTCGGGAACATTTTAGAGTCTGTCGACTACCGGGGAAGGTCGTTTAAAGTCCATTAGACTACGTAAGGAAGCTCGCCAGCCATAAGAAGAGACCATACCTGAGATTTATTTCTCGAGATGTGTCCGGAGGTGCGTGGGAGCTAAGGTTAAGCGTAGGAGCTAAGGGTAAGCGTAGGAGCTAAGAGTAAGACCTAAAAGTTATGTAAGGATTGTGCTAGGGTGTGGGAAACTGGAGAACGACACCTTTGTTGAACTCGGTGAGGAAACAAAAATGTCAAGGGTAGCAAGACGAGGCGGGAGCGCCGGGGAAAATCGCTTGGGTCGGTCTCAAGCGAACTCGGCAAAAACTTGAGGTTGAATCTCCATGTCTCGAGAAGAACAATCGGCTGTCATGAACTCTCGGGGATTACCGAGGTTGAATCTCCATGTCTCGAGAAGAACAATGAACTCTCGCTTTGGGGATTATTGTGGTGAATCTCCATGTCTTGAGAAGAACAATCGGTCGTCGTGAACTCTCGTTGGGGGATTGTTGAGGAGGAATCTCCATGTCCCGAGAAGAACAATCGGTTGTCGTGAACTCTCATTTGGGGATTATTGTGGTTGAATCTCCATGTCTCGAGAAGAACAATCGGGCCGTCGTGAACTCTCGCCGGGGATTGTTGAGGTGGAATCTCCATGTCTCGAGAAGAACAATCTACCGTCATGAACTCTCATTCGGGGATTGTTGAGGTGTGTCGAAACACCGTCAGATAAAATCCGCTCGTTGTTGCAAGCGAAGTATTGATAAAGTACTGCTTCTGATACTTACCTGCATGGTTAGTAGCCACACATGAATGCAATCTAATATATGCACGTAAGCAATTATCACATGGACCTCGAATGAGGAAACACATAGGCTTTGCAAAAGTCGTTTATTTTTAAAAGTCGTTTATTTTTAAAAGTCGTTTAAAACTTGTTCAAAGAAATTTGTCGTTTGTAATGCGTTATGCATATTCAAATGGGCTTTAGACATAGGACTTGACATGACATAGATCTACTAGGACGCGTCACAAAATGTAGACTTAGGTTGGACACAGGGATAACTTTGACAGACTTTGTTTAAGTATGCGCAACCCCTAGCCAAGTGTGGGTGACAATGCGTACCGGTTCCAAAGGTAGAAGAATTGCAAGAATGATGGAGGCATATAAAGGCAAGGCATGAGCCATGGATCATCTGTCTACTAGGATTTCTTTCACCACCGTTTGCTGTATAATAGACCCCTCTTGAGGCACGATGACTTGGAGAATTGATCTAAGATCTTTGTCATTGTCCGGACCGAGTACTAGCTAGACTTAGAGGAATAAAGGAAGGGTGGCATCTCGGAAGAGAAGCCCCCAAGATGAGAAGATGACTCTGGACTTTGGTAAAAAAGAGGCTGGGCGACAATAAGGAGCCCCCAGCATAGAGGTGTTGGTTGTGGAAGGGATGTTAATTGAGGGTGGAAGGTTGAAATAGAGGTTGAAAGTTGATGGTTGAGGTGGTTGATAATTGAGATTGAAAGTTGGAAGTGGGGATGGTTGTGTCCTTGAGGACTGCCTACATATTCACGTGAAGTGAAATCAAACCAGATCGTAGTTCTGAGGTTTGGTTAATTTTGTTTGGGTGTTGTGGTTGTATCCTTCTTGTGTAAGAAAAGACTGCCTACGTATCCACCTGAAAAGGTGAAATCAAACCGTGCTCGTAGTTCAAGTGTGTGCCTAAGCTATGTTGTTAGGACCTTAAAGTGCAGGGGTCACAAGGGTAATATTCCTTTGGTGACTCGAAGAATCGATTTGAGATAACTCCCTCTGATCATAGACCAAAGAGGTATAACTAATTTTGTAAAAATTTCCTTGTCATGTGAGCACATCTAGTGGACCCTAAGGATGAATTGGGTATGTCCCATTCTAGCTAGCAAAGTATTTGAAGACTCTGTGTATGGGTCAAGGTGAAACTGGATTGGATATTTGGAATGTGGAGCTTGGACATAAGAGGCTTTGATGAACAAATCTTTGGAGCTTGATTTTGTGGAGTTAAGGCTTTATGGGGCTATGGCTTGTAATGTGGCTTTGAAATGGAGTCTTTTGGCTTGATGTAGCCTGAGCACATAAAGGTAGGTTAATTGACGTGGGATCAAGTTTCCATGTCTTGGCCCTAAGGGATGGGTATACCTGACGAGCTTGAGTATCTCCCTGGTAACGGTCTCGAGAAGGACTTAGGGTGTGTGATGTGTGAAAGGCTAATTGGGTTGCTAGCTAACCATATTCATCGATGTCTTGATTCTATACTGTAGCTTGATTCTATATAGACTTCAGCGTTATTCTGCTCAGTATTTGATTTCAGGCTTGTTCTTGATTCAGACTCAAATTCTTGGTCTGAAATATATCTGGGCTTTTTGCTCGGATTCTTGATTCAGGTTTTTGAAGATAACTTTGACTTTGGATATTTGACAATTACCTGCTTGATTGAGCCTTTTTCTTTTGACTCTTTTGTCATGGATATTGATCTTGGTCATTTCTCTTGATTGAGCCTTTGGTCTTTGATCATGGCTCGTATCGTCTTGGATTTGCTTGTTACCATGGATTTGGGTCAGACTAGCACCTTTGGTGTGAAACGGGTTGTTTTTTAGTAACATGAGTTGTTTATTGTGGAGAATGGGCTTGCCTCCCATCATGGATCGTTAACAAGGGAGATGGTCTGGATTCGTCTTAGAATCTCTTGAGATAGGTTCGTCCTAAACTGGGCTTGTAGTGAGGTTTCTATTGCCAGACATGGAATAGGTAAAGAAAAATGAACACGGAGTTTCAGGTCCTCTACAATATAGAATGGAACATCTTAGAAGTGCACTCACATCGACTTGGAACGTGTGGTGGTTGTTCGTTTTAAAAAATGCCTCAAAGCAATTCTTGTTGTCACAGGAAATGGTAAAGGAAGAGATAGGATAGCATTTGGGTATAATATTCACCCCCAAATATCTAAAAGGGATGGCACCTCTTTTCATACCTGTAGCCTGTTCAATTTGATCCATAAAACTTTCAGGAATACCATTCCCATACAGATTTGATTTCCCTTCATTCATCCTTAAACCTGAAGCTCTGGAGAAAGTCTCAAAAGCTCTTAGCACCAGAGAGAGAGAAGTCATGTCTCCTCTACAAAAAACCACCAGGTCATCAGCAAAGCACAGATGGGTGAGGCCAACTCTAGCACACAGAGGATGATATTTAAACCCCTTAACTCTCTGAATCCCCTCCAGCAAACGACTTAAGTATTCCTGGCAAATTGTAAAGAGGAGAGGGGACAAAGGGTCACCTTGTCTTAGCCCTCTTTTGCCTTGGAAATAACCAAAAGTCTCACCATTTACAGCAAGAGAGTAAGAGGTAGAACTAACACATTCCATAATCAGGTTAGTCAAGCTCACAGGGAACCCCAAACTCTCTAGCATCCCTTTGAGAAGCTCCCACTCAACAGAATCATATGCTTTTTGAAGATCAATCATTAACATGATTCTAGGAGAACAAGTTTTCCTTTTGTAAAGCTTGATGAGGTCTTGACATATCAGGATATTGCCAACAATGTCTCTTCCTTGAATAAAGGCACTCTGTGCTGGATTGATGATCTCAGGGAGTATGCCTGCCAATCTATTGCAGAGCACCTTAGCCATACACTTGTACAAAGTGGAACAACAAGCTATGGGACGAAACTGTAGCACACTTTCAGGATTATCAATTTTTGGGATCAGGGTCAAAATAGTATTATTACACTCCTTCAGTACTTTCCCAGAAACATAACCACTCTTCACTGCCTTAATGACATCTTTACCAACAATGCTCCAGCTGTCCTTGAAAAATTGGCTGCTATAGCCATCTGGCCCTGGTGCTTTATTGCCAGGGATAGAGAACATAGCTTGCTTTATCTCCTCATCAGTCAAAGGAGCAGTAAGAATAGCCTGGTGCACTGCAGTTAAGCATTTGCCAGACTGTACAACACCTTTGTGAATCTGAGTGACAGTTTTGGAAGTGCCCAACAAACCAACATAAAACTCCTCAAATGCAGTTTTTATATCTTCAAGTTGGGTACAAAGAATGCCACGTTTATCCTTAAGCTGATATACTTTATTCCTTGCCCGTCTTCTTTTTATGCTAGCATGAAAAAAAGAGGTGTTGTCATCTCCTTCATCCATCCATTGCTCCTTAGATTTTTGAGCAAGGTATAAATTCCTGGCCCTAACAAGTGTGCTAAGTTCATCAGCACAATCTCTCTCAGCTTGGCACAACTCAGGATTAAGAGGATCCATTCTCAACTTTTCTTGGAAATGTTTCAGGGATAATTCAGTAACTTGGGTTAAATTCTCAATATCACTGAAATTTGCCCTATTCAACTGCTTAAGCCCACGTTTTACACTCTTTAATTTTTGCATAACCTGATACATTGGAGTGCCATACACAAGATTCTCCACCTCTCAGTAACCACCTCCAGAAAGTTCTCATCCAAAGACCACATATTAAAGTATTTAAATGGGGTCTTCTTCCTTTCACCACTGTCAACCATAGAAATAAGGCATGGACAGTGGTCAAAAAGACCTTCAGGGAGGAAGTTAGCATAAGAATCAGGAAAACTAAGGATCCATTCATCATTAGATAAGACCCTGTCCAGCCTACTATAAATCTTAGAACCAGACTCATGCTTATTATTCCACGTGTAATAAGAACCAATGGTCTTGAGTTCTTGCAACTGACATTGAGCCATCATGTCCTTCATGGGGGCCATTTCACTCCAAGTGACATCAGCCTCCCCAATTCTTTCATTCACATCAATCACACTGTTGAAGTCTCCACAAACTATCCAAGGTCCATGAACCAGCCCCTCACAAACCTTCAGATTGTGCCATAAAGAGATTCTCTCCTGACTTTTATTAAATCCATACACCATAGTAACCCAAAACTTCTTATTGTTACCCTTATCAAAAACTTGAGCATGTATGAACTGATCACTCACCATCTGAATATCCACATCAAACATCAGAGGTTGCCAAACCAGCCAGATCCTACCACCTAGATGGTACCCATTATTTGTACATATGGACCAATTGTCACAAATGTTATTCCTTACCTTTATCCACTTACTACCTTTGATTTTAGTCTCAAGCAAACCATATAAACCTAAATTATTTTGATGAAGAAACCATCTTATTTCATTTTGTTTATTTAGGCTATTCATACCCCTAACATTCCAAAAACCCAATTTAACCATTATCAGTATACCCAACCTGAATCACCCTCTTACCAGTACTCACATTCCTAGCCTTCTGCATTGAGACAGTAAGAGCATCCATGAAAGATATACCTCTGGGTGTAAATATTCTTGGCTCTCCTGAATCTTGCCTTAGCATTTTAGTGATAAATCTCCTAGGTAAAGACTGTGTCTCAACCACTGGTGACTTCCCCACAATGACAGGTACTCCTACAGAGACAGAAGGTTCAGGTGTGACCAACTGATCCCTTGGAGACTTGGCAGATAGGATAGAATATGTGGAGTGAAAATTATATTTTTTTTGAAATGGATAATGAATGTATTTAACATAGACTCGAGAAGACATGTGACTCGTGGGACAGCCCCCAGGTTGTCACTAGGAATGAAAATGGACACGAAGAAAGATACTAGAACAATTGGGGAAAGAAAGCCTAAGACTCGGACTCGAACCCGGACTTTGACTCGATCTTAGATCTAGACTCGTAATCATCGGCCCATGCTTGAACATTTTCTCTTCCAGCAACTGGCTTCGACATCCGGCTTTGAGCATTCATCCATTTGAACACCTCGTCCTCACCATTGGGAATACTAGAAGGGTAAAGGCCCAAGAGACCTTCATGTCTTTGAAGAGTAAGACACCCATGAGGGTCATTCTGTTCTCTTAACGGATCGAGGGTCGATAAAGATATCTTGCCGTGATCGAGCATATAGTGGATGGTATATTTGAGCTTGGAGCATTCTTCAGTGTCGTGTCTATTATCCCTATGGAATAAGCAATATTGAGAACCGTCCCAGAAGCGACCTCTCCTCTTGTACTTAGGGTCTGGGGTTGGACCGATTGGTTGGATCAGTCCTTTAGTAAAGAGTCTTTTAAAGGCTACCGTATAAGGCATGCCTAAATTGGAGTATGACCTTGAATGCCGAGTTCCTCTTTCTGGTGAAGGTTTTATAACCTTTACGTCGGTAATGTAGATTGTTTGATTGTTGGGTGTAGATGTGGACGGTGAACCTTTTTGAATGACTTCATTGATACGAACAATCTCTACCGATAAGTTTTCGACGGTTTTGATGCCACCTTTCAAATGAGAGGTGTGAACTGGGTGTAAACAGTCAATAACGCCCTCAACCAATGTCGCCTCCTTCGACTGGTCGGGTATTTGTGAATCTATTTTTCTTCTTTTCACCAAATGATTGGTGGGTCGTTCATCTTTTTGATCTTCTGTGATATTGAACTCCCTATAAGAACGCTTTAACACGTACCCAAACATTTCAGGAGTGAGACAGAAATCCTACCATCCTCGATCCCATCTTGTATGACATGCTTGAGCTTATAACACTTTTCGGTACCATGCCCCTTACCCCTATGGTATTGACAATATGAATTGTCATCTCACAATTTAGATTTCTTTTCTGGATCTGGTGTAGGTCCTATGGGTTGAAGAAGACCTAGAGAAGATAATTTGTTCAAGGCTAGGGCATAAGCCATAAGGTATTCCTAGATTTGTGAATGACCTGGGAGAGTTGTTTAATTTCTTTGACGAAGGATCCATGAGGTTGCCTTTGATTTTGACTCCTGGATGAGAAGAACTAGGAATAGATCGCTCACTTTTTGCTTTCTCCTCGAGACCATGAGGTTGAGGGTTTGTCTGGACATTCTTCATCTTGAAAGATTGGGTCTCAAGCTTCTTATCCGTTTTAGCAAATTGATTCCCCATGTGGTAAAGCCGAGAGTTTAGAGTATCAATTGCTCCCTCTATCTTGGAAAGTATGAGCATTCCACTTTGGACATCGTCCTCCTTCGGCGCTTTGATTTCTTTGTCATCACGAGGATCGAGGAGATGAGAAAAGTCTAGGAATGATTCTTCATCGTGTTTAGTGCTGTTAGACCCAAGAAGGTCGGTCCCATCGAATTGCTCCAAAAATGGTGGCATTGGAAGCTTGCCATCCTCGATCATATCCTGAATTGAATAATATGCTTTAGACAAAAGCATTCCTCCGTATCGTGTCCCCTACCTTGGTGGTACTGACAATATGAATTGCCCTTCCATCTAGGCAGTATCTTTTCAGGATCCGGGGTTGGGCCAATTGGATGAAGTTTTCCTTGAGAAACTAGTCTTTGTAGAGCTACTTTATATGTGGTTCCGAGGTCAAGGAATTCCCTATGAGCTCGTCCCGGCCTTCTGGGTGGAGTTGGAAAGAGGTTAACTCCCTTGTCTTCATTGGCCTTCTCAGATGGGTGAGTTGTGTTGAAGCTATGCCCTGGCCTTGGGGTATGAGAAGATGGTAAAGGTTTCATCATGTCTATCTTGTCTTCCATATTGGTGACACGAGTTCTCAAGTCTTCGACGGTGGCCTGAACCTTAATGACTGCAACACTTAATTCTTCGACTTTGACAGATAAACGTTCTTGAACACTTTCATTGGAAATTGCAGAATTCTTACCGAGAAGAAAATGATACGCATTACGACTTCATATGACATGGGATCACGCATACTAGAGCAACAAACAAAGGATACATGACGAGACGAGATGACTAGACTCTTGACTTGTGAATCCAGGAAATGTCGTGAGTGACTTCTCGTGTTTGGATTCACGGTGTTTGACCTTGACCTTTAGACTCGAGTGTTGACTTTGACAGAGTGACATTTATGTGGTTGACTTTATTGACGGGATTGGCGACACGTGTTAATTCTAATTCGTGTGTTTTAAGATAGACTTGACTCGAGGTTCGGGTATGTGTGTCCCAAATGTGTACTAGGAGAATTCAAGAAACGGACACGGGAATGACTCGATGTGTTAGCCTCGAGAGTGTGAGACTAGGTGTGGAAATGGTTAGCTCCTAATTGAATTGGGGTAGGGGGTCCAAAATGACGGCGTGACGCCTTAGGACTTGACTTGAATTTTAAAAAGACCCAAAATGTAAAGGAAGACGAGTTTATGACCCGACCGAGTTCCGACTAGGACATAGTCAGTTTGAATTTTGACTCTAACTTAGCCCAATTGAATTTACATACTTACAATTACATGGTTTGAAAAATATTTTTGTTTTTTCTTTTTTTTTTTCCTTTTTTTTTTTTTTTTTTTTTTTTTTTTTGCACAGGCTTTGAAATGGATTTGAGACCCGAAGTTTGACTCGATATTTGCACAGAGTTTTGACTGGTTTTGCCCTAATATTGGCCTATTTCGAAAATTTTACATTTTGAAAGAGGTTTTGATTTTCACAAAATTCGTCATGGTTTCGTTTAGAAAATGGTGATCACATACAAGCATTTATACAAGCATTATAACGGGATGCTGAGTGTATTTAAAAGGGTTTTGGCTTAAAACGGTGGGTTGCCATACCGAACGATCAAACCCGGGGTCTGTGGAGAGGCTCGTACCAAACAGGAGTAAGGCCGATTCCTAGTCCATTTCCTCGAGTAGTGAAAGCCCTTGATACAAACAAGAGTAAGTACCATGGTATGGATGACGTCAATCGTTATCCATCCTTAGGCCCAAATAAGAATTTAGACCGTCTAGACGGGACGATTGGTCGAATGGGTTGGGTTGGGCCTAGGAAGGCCGAATAAAACGATCTAGGAAGACCGGGTTATGAAAACCAACAACTATCTTGTACAAACTATTCCCTAACCTTGTTCAAGTTTCACCCTTGGCAACACATAAGTGTATTATTCCCCAGCGGAGTCGCCAAACTGTGGACGCGGGCCCACGGGGGCGAAAAGCGAAGCAAGCTTTTCTTTTGTTGCATTTGTGGAGTCACCACCAATTTATTGTGGAAAATTGGAAACCGTTCGAATACCTCGTGTCATGTCAAGACACAAAGTAGTGACATGAACGCCAAGAACTCGTTACCCTTAGCATTCTATGTCTAGAATGACTCTCGTGGATGCCAATGAACACGGATGTTCACAGTGATCTGGAGTAAGGGGTGAGGGTACGTATTAGGAAGCTCTTTTGATCGAACACCTAATCCCGCCCGCCTCGATAGCGGCCTCTACTATGATTAGGGAAAATCTATTATACTCGATATGTTGTCGATTATATGCATGCAATGCAACATCCATTAGATTAATCCTAGCATGTGAGAATTAATACTAAGTCGGTTATCACGTAATTTAACATACAATTGAGTCGAAGTAGGGTTTAGGTTAATTACATGTGAGAGCATACAAGCAATACGATAAAAGAAATACAATAAAAATACAATAAAGAAAATTACAATAATTACATTGGATTTAATTGATTTATGTCGAAAATATATTTAAAACGGATACTTTTAGAAAAGAAAGAATAAAAAATAAAAAAACAGAAATTAGGCGATAATACAAATAATAGTAAATTAATACGTAGTTAATAAACTAGGTCAAAGCAGAAACGGGAATTCAAGGACGGAAATCAACCGGGAACAGGCGCAACAGAGCTGCGTCCCTTGGAAACCCTTGGAAGAGGCGCAGCAGACGCTGCGTCTGTTCCTGAGCTCAGTTCTGGCTGTGAAGCCGGAATTGCAAACCGTTAATATTCATTGGTGATTTAAGGATCGATTATGGACACTTGACTCGGATAGAAGTAATTAACATATTATTTACATGTGAATTAGGTCATAAAACAGTAAAACATGGACAAAACCAATTAGAACGAATTATTTACAAGATTAATTATGAGAATTAATGATACAAATTAAACTAAATTAATTAGGATAATCAGATTATTAATGACGAACTAATGATGGCAACGATAAATAACAGATGCAAATATGTCAATGATGAATTCCAGAGACTCAATATGAATAAATCGAACCTCTAAAAACCCGAATTGACTTAAATGACGAAAACCCGCAAATATGGATTGTAAGGGATTTAAGTCGGGATGTTAATGATGATAAGTTATTAATGAATTGCAGGTTAAAATTATCATATTAGAATTATTGTGTTAAAAGAAACATGAACAATTGAAAGACAAATCAAAACGAATAGAGGAACAAAAGACGAAGGAAGAAGAAAGGAAGCAGGAACTGCGGCAACCTCAGGAAGAGGCACAGCAGGTGCTGCATCCCTTCGAAGAGGCGCAGCAGTTGCTGCGTCCTTTCTCGACGTTTGCCTCCTGATAATCCGTAAAAGGGTTTGAAATAAGGTTTTACAAATCGGTTTTAAGCGTATTTTCGACGTAAATCTTACTATAATGATTACAAAAATAAAGAACAATAATTAAAAGTAGGATTTACACCGTCAGACTTACATGTTTGACGAAACGAGATTGACTAAGTTAACTTTTAGTGATGCTCGACTCGAATGTACGACGAAAGTGCCCTCTTAGAGGAATTAAACAGATTGATTAAGTTGATTGATTGTGGAGTTGGTCAAATTGGTCGGTCATGCAAAACGAGACTGGTACTTAGAAATATCCGAGCTTACGTGGTCGAAAGTTCAAGCACGTAGACGCCAAAAAGTAAGAACGTGGTCTAGAATGCAAAGGGAGAAGAGAAGTGCGGACACTCGCGTGAGAAATATGTGAGACCGAAGGTCTCTATTTATACTAATCACGGAATTAGGGTTTAGGAAAGGAGAGAAAGATCCGAAAACAACCGACTTAGGTTAAACACGGAAACTTGGACAAAAAGAAAACCTTGAGGAAAAGGTGCAGCAAGTGCTGCGTCCCTTGGAAGAGGCGCAGCACTTGCTGCGTCATTTCCTCAGCGGGTTCCTCCTGCGCAAGAAAGCGCGTTTGGCAGCTTGTCGTATTTTAGGCATAACTTTCTCTACAAGATTCGGAATAAGGTGATTTGGATGGCGTTGGAAAGCTAAGAAAGAGATATAGAACTTTAAGCGAAATAGGTCTGACCCAAAATAGTCGTTATCACCTCGTAAAACGGGCCTAAAGTTCGGGTTGTCATTTTAACTAAATGAAATGCACATTTTGTAATGTAAACTTTTAGTTTAGCCTAATGAAGTGACATGAGACTCAAAATGAGATATAATCTCAACATTTTATGACATCCTAACCTTAGGTAGACAAGTACATTGCTTTGACTCGGGATTTGACGGTTTTAGGAAATGAAGACGATTTTTGACCCTTACTCCAAATGAACTCTAATTACTGCCAAAACGACCGTAATGACACCTAGATGACGAGCATGAGGTAGACACGAGTATTTGAGCTATCACTTGACGATAAACTTACGAATTGTCATAAATCGTTCCGTGTACCAAACATGCAGCCCAATCATCACCGGGTGTTTTTTGCGGGAGGTGCAGAAATGAGGTATCTACACATTGCGATCTCTTATAGAATATCCTAAAGCAGCTTTATTACCTTCTATTCTCGATCCGGCAAAATTTAGCTTAAGGAAACCGTTTGTAGGTTTTTCCCACCAAATCTCTTCATTGCTAGAATTGTTTCTAGCTGGCTCTTCTACCTCGGGATTGTTGAGATCCTTAAATCTAGTCACATTCCATGTCTTAGTGCTATTATTGTTGGAGTGTCCCCGACAATAATGCGATCACAATTGTCGATCATGATGATCTTATGTTTAAATCTCATTTTAAGAATACGTAAGGGATGATTCAATTATATAGTCAACTGACCAACATTAATCGGTAACGATTGGCTTGCTGGAGTTTGACGTTACTGTCGTGGGACAGTGGTGGTTAGTTGACCCCTTAAGGACACACCTAAAGGATGATGCCCTTATCTGTAAAGTTGATTAATTGTATGACGATACAAGTTGATCAATTCCTTAAAATTGAACAATTCAATTGTTAGAGAGAATATTATTTCTTATTGTAATGAGATTAAATAAGATTTATTTTAGTAATAAAAATGTTTTATTACTAAAAATTTTTATTGTTTGAGAAACAATAGAGATGAGAATGAATGGTTGATTATAATTACAAGATGTTGTGAATTATAATTAAATGCATTTTATTTATGTGATCAAGTATCACTAGTCAATTTGTTACATGTAATTTAATTAATTTATAAAATGATATTTATGTGATAAATATGCATTAAATTAATTAATAACATGTATCATACTACATGTGACATATTGTGTGACAAGTGACAAATTGACAAAATAAAATGGTAGTCCATTTTATGTATATGGACCGAAATATTGGTGTAGAAGTAGTTAGTGGGTGAATTATTTTATGAGATAAAATAATGTAATCATGTCTAGCCTAAAACTAGCTTACACACCTACATATTTAGAAAAGAGTAAAAGAAAAAGGAGCTACCATATTTTGGCATATAGCCTCCACTTTCACGGCTCCCCTTACTCTTGATGATGAGTAGTTTTTCTCATTTTCTCTTACCATTCATTCAGATTCATATGCATTCATCTCTCTTATTTTTGTTCATCTTTCTCTAAAACTTGAGAAATGATTATCCAAATTGTTCAAATCACATTACTAATATTATTAATGTAATATATGAGTATTAGTAATCAATTTTAAAGTAAACTACTAAACAAATATCTAGCACATATTATTTAGTAGAGATAAGAGATAATCTTGGGTGCAATCAAGAGGAGTGGCTTCTATACTTGAAGTCTTTGGAGAATTATCCTATTACTCATCATAGCTCAAGAACAAGTGAAGGTAGGAGACCTTACTTGTGCCCATAAACCGAAATATTCAATGTAAGGAACCGATTTTCCTCTACACTTATTTATATGCTTTGCATGCATAAGATTCTTAAGTTTTTATGACTAAAACTTTAAACTAAAATATGTGATATTTAAAATACGATTTCTAACAAGTGGTATCAGAGCATTATGGTTGTTGCATGCAAGACCAGGATCGTTTTTCCGAGATAATATAAAACTTGAAATTTAGGATTTATGAAGATAAATCACGAAATAATTTTGCATGTTAAAAGTTTTGGGTCCTAAATGGATTTTAGGACACATGGGACGATTTATGGATTTTTATTGTTCATTATATATATTATTGGCATTAAAATATGATTTTTATGATAAAAATGTCATTTTTGGACGAAAAATAGCTAAACTTCGAATTTTTTAGTGGTTTTTGGATATGTTTTCACATATATTATCTACTGATGGCCTGTAAATTTTCATGTTAAAATAAGTTGTTTTGCTTGAAATATGAATTTTTTAAGTTAAAATCGTATTTAAATGGGTAAATAGGTTAATATGAGTTATATTTCGAATATGGTCATGAAAATTTAGTATGTTGGCCATGAAATTTTACAAGATGTGTGTAAAATCTTTGGGTATAATGAAGTCTTTATGCATGATTTATGAATTTTTGATGAAAAATCACATAAATAGTGACTATAATTAGTAATAATGCTAAAACATACTTCATGACTAAAGGAAAAACGTCACATGTTGAATTTTATCATATATTTCAGATCTAAAAGTGAAAAGTTGATGAAAATAATTTTTCTCATATTTTTATGGTCATATTTGTTAAAACCGATAAACCGCAACATTGTTTTTCTCGATAAATTTTCGAGATTTTTAACCTAAGTTTTGAACATTATGAGTGTCATGGTATTTTTTCCAGAATGTTCATGAGTTTAAATTTCAAATTTCGAAATTATTTGAAATTTTTATAATTTAATTTGAAGTTTATAGCATAATTTTGTATTTTTGGGTCCATTTATGAACAATATTAAGAAATCAAGTTTAATTATTGTCAAAATGTTAGTGGAGACTAAGTTTTGAGTCCTAAGATGGTTAGGGTAATTAACTTGTACATAAATATGAATTTATGTAATTATTGTGATTTTAACAAGTTATAACCACGCAAATCCATGAAAACCGATAAATATACGATATTGGCTCTTAAAAAAACGATATGTTCATACATATTATAATGCTGCATTTTATTTATGATTGTCATATTTTAATTTTATGTAATTTTTGAATTATGTAATTTTACTTAGTATGGCCTTAGTTTTAATTGGTATTACCCGAAATGTATGAGAATATCGATTCGGTTGTAATTATTGTGATCTCGTATCACCGTTTTGTAATTTAATAGATTTATTTTTATTTACAAATGTATACTAGGAAATTATGTAATTCATTTTGTAATTTAATTATTCCGGAGTTCCTTGAAGACGGTGCCATTCGAGAAGGCGGTCCATCAAAGAAAGTGTTACCTCGAGATGCGTGCCAAGACCGAAGTTCAAGGGACCAAAGGAGTTGGTTTCCGAATTTGTAATAGTCTATTAGATTTACTATTTTAGGAAGGCCATACTAGGATTTTATTTTTATGTTTTGCATTTTATTTATGTGTTGCATGCATCGCTAAATCGTCATAACTAAACATGCATTTTAAATCGAGTTTATTGACCGTGTCAATTACAATTATCGTAGTTCACCGCTTTAGTTCACTTAAAACGTGATAGATAATAAATTGACATGACCTCTCGCTAAAATAAACAATTGAGACTTAGCCTTACCAAAAAGTAGAAACCATGAAAACCTATTTCGTGAGGGAGTGCGCTCGGCCACAATGGGGTACAAACCTTGTTACGTAGGGGAAGTGGGTGATAAATGTCTATCCATCGAATTCATGTTGATAAGGGATGAATCGGCTACACCGTGCCCAAGTTAATATGAATTTGGATCATGGACACATTTATTCGTAATTTGGGTTGAACTCAACAAAAGCATTCTCGACCATAGTCGGATATGTTTTGGGCTAAAGATAAATATTAATGTAATTTTATCGACCAAGAGTTCTAAAAGTAGAATCGATTAAAGAGTTAATCCACCGAGTTATATTGATAAGGGATGAATCGGCTACACCGTGCCCAAGTTAATATGAATTTGGATCTTGGAATCATTTATCATAGTTGGGTAGAGGTCACTATGTAAATGCTTAACTTGTTAAATTATTTACAAGTATTATTATAACGATAAATGTTAGTTTTTTCATCATTCCGTTGTCGCATCGTTCTATTTTCTTTACCTCAATTTATACGATATCATTTCGATTATAGTACAAAATCTCCATTAAAACATCGTAACTTGAGACAAATATGAATTTTTCTTCTAAAACATCGTGTTATCCATTGGAAGGATCTCTTGTGAAGAGTATAGATAAAAGTTATTCGTGATCAAAAGGGTTTTTTATTTTTGACTAACATATCTACTTACAATGAATTGTTTTTCATGTGCTTAATCGAATTAAGTACTCTGAAACGTTGAATCATTTTGGTGACTAGATTTGTTAGAAATCGTAATTAACCAAAATACCGCAACCACTTCAATGGAAGTTTTAAGACTAAACAAACGAATGAAGAGTAGTCTTCATGAAATTCAATTTTGCTTTTCTAAGCAAAGACTCGTTGAAATGAGTGGGAGCATTCTCTTAACCGTTAAGAAAAGGACGAGGTTCAAAGAAGTAAAATTAGAATGGAATTGATACAAGGTAATGTTAAAAGTAAAGTTAGTTGTGGGACATCTAATGAGACCTTCTTCTTTAAATGTTTATTTGATTGACATAAATTTTGCTAGTAATACTTCGTCAATATTAGAAACCGGTGGTAGTTTTCATCATTGTATTTGATACATAGGATGATTAGAATATGACGACTAGCAACAAATGATGTTGAGAGATAGAGTCATTGTGTACTCAATATAGTTTTGGGTTTAAAGGTGTACTTAATTATGACTATTAAGTGCATAAACTCTGAATACGAATATAATCTTGTTAAGATACAAAAGAGGTTTCACTTTTTGACCCTTTACACCACGATTTGATGTATGGCTAGCCTATTATCAAGGTGAATATATTCTAAACCAAACTAAAATGATACATCATGTAGATGATGCAATACTCAAATTGGTAACTCAAGATTAAACCTTAAAATCTGGAATAATGAACGCAAAGAGTTATCGAGTACTCTAGGAACCATTAGATTGTTAATCATATGGTATATGCGTATCTTGTATTCAAAGCAAGATGTCTCGTGCTTTTTGGTTGAAAGTAGATCGAGGTTGTAAATCATTGATACAAAATAGGTTGATCATTTTCTTTTACCAACGATTTAAGTTGACACTAATGTGTTCACTTAATAAGGTAAATAGAGAAATCTTTGAAGAAGTTCAAAGAGTTCCAGGAATCACGATTTAGTCGTGATGGGATTATCAAAGTGAAGACTTTGATATAAGCCAAAGGAAATGTGATATAGTATCACAAATTAATCTCTCTTAGCACGCATTATGGGATAATGTGTGGTTGGATAAAGAAATCAAACGCTATTCGATATGGTTTGGACTTTAATCAAGTTACTTTGAGTTACTTGATCCTTTTGGGGATTTTATCATATTGTCTAAATAATTTTTCCACTAAATCTAAAACGATTCATATGAGATATGAAATGGTAGGGTACTATGCTTGTAAGTTTTCAAAAGAAACAAATGCTCATTTTTCCTTACTATAATCACGAGTACAACGGGTTTGTGGCTCGTGAAGCTGTATTTCTAGAATACAAGTTTATTTCTAGAGGACAGAGTGGGAGAAATTATTCAAGAGCCACACAAAGAATGTTATGTCGCAAGAAACTGGTCTTTCTTGGCTACATGAGACGTTTTGTGTAAGACGTTGTTTCTTCAAAACCTACGAGGTTAAAGTCATCACTTGTTGAAGATGATGAATTAGTGTTACTTTTAGAAAGTAAAGAGCTTGCAACTTACAAGGAAATTGTTTGATTCAAATTGATTACTTCTGGAAAGTAATGAACATATGACTTACATGAGAGTGTTTAAGTCACAACTCAATACAAGGCTTAGAGCCATGAAAATCCGAAATAAATTCCAAGTGAATTGTTAGATATCAAAGCTTGATTGGTAGCATAGGGTTTTGCACTAGTTGAAATGCTTAAGTCTATTTGGATCTTCTTAGGGATTGTGTTTCATTATGAGATATATATAGCGAGTGAATCTAAAACCCACTTCTTCAATTAGAATGAATGTATTCAATACATGTCTTGAGTTTTGTAGATTCTTGTCATCCTAAGATAATATGAAACTTAAGAGAGGGTCTTAAGTAGGACATCAATGAGTTGGAATCAATGTTTTGATCATGTTATAAAACTTTTCTCGATAGATCGAGAAGTTGTGTTTATACATAAAGTTTAGTGGGAGTTACGGTAATTTTAATTAGTCAAATATTTGGATAACATATTGATCATTGGGAATGATTTAAGACTTGGAGAATTATAATACATCTTTAATATCCAGATTTATGGAGATAAATCCACATGATATTAGCGTCAAATAAGAAGTCTTATGTTGATAAGATTCATGACTAGTTCAATCAAGTTGAACATATTTGATTGATTCCATTTGCTTCCGCTGCCGGATCATTAAATGAGTAATGATGTATAGCACTTCATATACTTTGAGTATGATGAGTTGTTTCAAAATCGAATTTAAGTAATAGTTATTAAATAGCCATATAGATTATTCTTAAGTGCTTGAAGAAGCATTAAGGATGGAAAGTTAAGTGTTTTTTATACAATTCACAAATTTGTGTAAGGGCTTACACTAATGACTATTGAGATTGCATAAGGTTTCGGACAAAAACCGTATTCGAAACACCTAAAGATGGTTAAAGACCCATTGTGGCTATGTTATTTAAGAAATGGTTTTGCTAGAATCGTTCTAGGCAATATAGAACAATGAGAGATGCTTACAACGAAAATTGAGTACACTTGAATCATGAGATGTGCGAGAGGGATGGGTCCCGCACACTGTTAAAACAGTAGGAGCTATTCTATGACTAGAGAGCTTTTGTCTAGATTGGATCTAGACACGTACTAAGAAAGTTTTGTAATACAAGGTATGCATTACGAAAGGAAAACGAGTATGTAGCAAGGTTGAGCAAGGAGTTGCTAAAACCTACTTAGCAAGGCCTAATCATAGGCTAAACATGATGAGTCATGTCATTTCAATTGAATTGAAATGAACAACTACATACAAGATCAAATTAGATTATAGAATATGAAATAGTAATCAGGCATTGACTATTCATATGTGATAATCGCATTTGTCGTTCGAGTTTTTACTTTAAAAACTCTTTTCTTGTACTTTGTTACATCCAAACGGGTTGTATGACATGTTGAACCCCGTTAACGTGAACCCGGATTAACATGGTATTTGCCCATAGTCACTTGTATGAGGTGACGTCTCGAAGTGACTAGAGTGTGATGCAATTCATGGCAAGTTCAAGTGTCATAGAGTCATGTGAGATGACTAGTCGATCACATAGGCAGAATGTTAGGAACACTTTGTCGGGCAGTGACCGCTTATAGAGTTCTGGCAAATTTATAAAGCCTGGTCGTGGCGAGAGCTACTATAGAATTCTAATGAGTCGATTCTTTTGACTAAAGACTGTTCGCCTAAGGTGGCATGGTTTCAGATTAACTTTGATTTATGTTACTACGACCTTCGTAAATAGGGTCAAATGGGCATATTTTGGGTTATGATGGCTGTGGCTAGTCGAAGGGAATAGTGCGATAGGAATTGTCCACCCCCTTGTCAGGGTTAAAACAATATCTCAGGGTCACTCGAGGAGTAATGAACTGGAAATGCGTGGCCACGCTCAGAAGGTATCTATGGTAGATAATTCCGGTCAATCAGTTATTCTCCAGATCGAGGAAACCACTTTCGATGTGATCACTTGCAAGTACGACCTGAAAGACACCTTGCATTGAGTGGGAGATAGTAATAGGACAAGAGAATTGGTGACGCACACTTGTCGAGGACAAGTGGGAGATTATTGAGTGTCGAGGCAATAATGCGATCACAATTGTCGATCATGATGATCACATGTTTAAATCTCATTTTAAGAATACGTAAGGGTTGATTCAATTATATTGTCAACTGACCAACATTAATCGGTAACGATTGGCTTGCTAGAGTTTGACGTTACTATCGTGGGACAATGGTGGTTAGTTGATCCCTTAAGATCACACCTAAAGGATGATGCCCTTATCTGTAAAGTTGATTAATTGTATGACGATACAGCTTTATCAATTCCTTAAAATTGAACAATTCAATTCTAAGAGAGAATATTATTTCTTATTGTAATGAGATTAAATAAGATTTATTTTAGTAATAAAAATGCTTTATTACTAAAATTGTTTATTGTTTGAGAAACAATAGAGATGAGAATGAATGGTTGATTATAATTCTAAGATGTTGTGAATTATAATTAAATGACCCATTTTATTTATGTGATCAAGTATCACTAGTCAATTTGTTACATGTAATTTAATTAATTTATAAAATGATATTTATGTGATAAATATGCATTAAATTAATTAATAACATGTATCATACTACATGTGACATATTGTGTGACAAGTGACAAATTGACAAAATAAAATGGTAGTCCATTTTATGTATATGGACCGAAATATTGGTGTAGAAGTAGTTAGTGGGTGAATTATTTTATGAGATAAAATAATGTAATCATGCCTAACCTAAAACTAGCTTACACACCTACATATTTAGAAAAGAGTAAAAGAAAAAGGAGATGCCATATTTTGGCATATAGCCTCCACTTTCACGGCTCCCCTTACTCTTGATGATGAGTAGTTTTTCTCATTTTCTCTTACCATTCATTCATATTCACATGCATTCATCTCTCTTATTCTTGTTCATCTTTCTCTAAAACTTGAGAAATGATGATCCAAATTGTTCAAATCACATTACTAATATTATTAATGTAATATATGAGTATTAGTAATCAATTTTAAGGTAAACTACTAAACAAATATCTAGCACATATTATTTAGTAGAGATAAGGGATAATCTTGGGTGCAATCAAGAGGAGTGGCTTCTATACTTGAAGTCTTTGGAGGATCATCCTATTACTCATCATAGCTCAAGAACAAGGGAAGGTAGGAGACCTTACTTGTGCCCATAAACCGAAATATTCAATGTAAGGAACCGGTTTTCCTCTACACTTATTTATATGCTTTGCATGCATACAATTCTTAAGTTTTTATGACTAAAACTTTAAACTAAAATATGTGATATTTAAAATACGATTTCCAACAATTATTACATAAAGTAATAAGTTTGCTGATACTTAAATTAACATTATTAAAGATAATATCATTTCTATGGAACCATACATTCCACCAAATAAAAATAATCTTTATAAAGTCATCTTTTCACTACTACAAATCCAGGCAACTACAACGCCCCTTTAACAACGATTATTCACAAAAATCACAATAGACGTTGTAGAATGTATGGCGCGAATTTTACTAAAATTAATTACAACGGGTATGTTTATAAAAACCGTTGTTATTAGTTTTAACAACGGGTCACACATGAACAACCGTTGTTAATAATTTGGCGCAAAATTGGCGCAAAGTTAGTGAAAAGTAATCACAACGGGTGTTTTTTACAACTGTTGTTAAAACATATTTCACAACGGTTGTTGTTTAATAACCGTTGTCAATACCTTCCATACTATAAACCACACAAACACAAGTCTGCTGCAGCCACAAAACACAACCCTTAATACACAAACACAAACACAAACACAAACACAAACACAAACACAACAGACAAACAAACACAAAACACACACTTTCTCTTTCTCTCTTTCTCATCGTCGCTTTTTCTTCTCGCCGTCTTTGTTGATTTCATCGTCTCTTACGTTTCTGTATTTATCAGGTAAATCTCGCCGAAATCCGTTAGTTTCATCGTCATTATTTTCTTTTTCTATTTATTTCTTTTGCATGTATGTGTTTTTATCGACCATTATGTTATTTGTTTAAGTATTGTTCGCATAATTAGTTAGTAAAACAATGAAGAAGCAAGATGAAGAAGCAAGATAAACATAATTAATATATATATATATATATATATATATATATATATATAGATTTAGGATCCGGTGAGAACGAACACTCGGTGAAAACGGTGAGAACGCACTAATATAAGGTCAATATTAACTACTGACACCAACTCTCACATACATTATTCCGTACTTTACTCTCCCCTGTTACTCACTTCCCACTATTAAATGATGTCGGCGTCGGAGTTTCCATCACCACCGCCGTCGGCAACGCACTTTCCACCAACGTTTTCTCTTAAACCGCCGTTGTCCACCACCACGCTTCATCTCTCTTGACCACCCGCAAACTCCATCATCACCCAACCGTTACCGTCGCCGCCTTCCAAAATATTGTCCATCCGACACTCCTCCTTAACCGCTAGCTCTCCGTCGTCGACGTTGTCAAGTCCTACTTTACTCGCCTCCACGACCAACGCTGGCGGCATCACTATCTACCCTGATTTAATAAACTCAGACTAACTCGGTTGCTGACTCAGTGCAACATTCAACATTTCAATCGCTACAACCACAAAAGGTGGATTGAAACCGTTGCATACGAAGAAATAAGAGTTTCCAACATTCAATTATACAGTTTGAACCGAGCTATGGACCGAGCTATGGAGCACTGAACTTGAGTGTGGTGAGGAATTCGTTTAATCTTTTGATTGCACTTGATTGTGAATTCCTTTAAGCAAATCGAGCAGTGACACCAATCCACCATTGAACATATACAGCTTAGATTGGAGGCTTTTCAGCTAGAATTATGGTTTATAATTTGGGGATTTTTTTGGATGTTTTTTTTTTTTTTTTTTTTTTTTTTTTTTATATGAGAGTGTATCTAGATCAAATATTGGTGTATCTAGAATAATATTCTGTGTATGTAGATAATTGGGAGTTTTTTTTGGTATCATAAGCTGGGAAAAAAATGTACTGAGTATTTGTATTGTTGACAACGGGGTATGTATTCAGATCGGACAATGGAATTCCACAAGAAATGGCCAGTTCATGAGTCATTTTTGAGGTGGGTATACCAATGATGTTCTTCAACTTTCCTAGGCGCAATAACTCACCTATTCTAGCAAACAACATGTTTCGCAAGAGATCCGGTTCCTAAGCCGATAACCATACCGATTCGACATATTCCACTTGTCTTATATCTTGCAATTTTATTCATTTCATCTTGGGTTAATATCCCTTGAGAAGACGACCCATTCAATTTGGCCTTTTCCATGTCTCGCTTTATCGTGCGGTTACACTACGATTAAGAAACATGTGTGTGGACCTCGGTTGCGAATTAGGATTTTGTGAAAGCGGTGCAACACAATTCAAAGTATATCATTCTTTTAGGGACACCGGAATTACTTAGTACAGAGTAATTATTGTATGATTTATCGTAACAAAATTGTAAATAATAGAAAGGTATGGAAAAGCTCACTTCTTTCCAACTGATAAACTAGGTAAAAGAAATGATTTTCTTAGTTATCATTTCACTATCATGCAAATCATCTAAGGAAGTCACGCATAAACTTGAACAGTTGTGAAGGCATCATAGGATGGCGATATTCTCTGACCATAGTCTTGTCGGAGCTCTGATGTCTAGTTACCGAGTCGTACTTTACTCACTTACGCATAAGCTTATACCGGTCTCGCTCACCATCAACCATAACCACCTCCAACAACAACTAACCCTATGACTACCACCACCGCGAAATTAGTGTATTTGGTTTATTTATTGACGTGTCTCAAACCAACTTTTATGTATCTAATAAATAATTTTGTGTATCTATATTAGACACATTAAAATAGTGGCTAGATACATCAAATAATAAAGTAGATACATTAAAAAGATGGGAAGAACAGAACAGTGTGGACATGAGGCATCGTCGGCGTCCACGGTGGAGAGGATAAGCACGCATAACCCACTGTAAATTTGCTGGCGATTTAGGACGCAGATATTTAGGGCGATGTGGGATGCGGAATAGGGCGACAACGATGGTCATCAGACATTAATCGGTCTTCTTTCTCACTCTCTACTCTGGCAAGGCGGCTCTGTACTCTGGCGAGGTGGCCGGCGATGGATTAGGTGATCGATAATAATGACGGAGGTGTTGGGTTAGATTGATAAATATTCGATTGGATTTATTGGGAGACCGTGGGTAATCGAGGTCGGAGATAATCAGGTGATCGGGAATCGTTGCCGGCGTAAGGTGGTGGTGAGGTTATTGCCGGCGACTGGTGATGGTGATGGAAGAACATGAGAAAGAAGATGTGGGTTGTGGTTTGTGGTTTGGGATACAGGAGAATGAAATGTACTAATGATCTAATAAGGCCTGATCTACTAATGACGCTTAGATTGATTTTAATCCATTGGTTAGTGTGCGTTCTCACCGTTTGCACCGAGTAGTCGTTTGCACCGGATCCCACCTCTCTCTCTCTCTCTCTCTCTCTCTCTATATATATATATATATATATATATATATATATATATATATATATATATATATATATATATATATATTTATAAATACATAAATTAAAAAAAAATTACATATATAAAAATGCAATTCTTATATTTTCATAGAGGATCTTATTCGTCTCTATCGTATCCGTCCTCTCCTCCTTGGCTATTTGGAGGTTCCGTTCGGCTGATTTGCTATATCGTCATATACCGCAATCGCTTCGCTCCGTCAAGCCATCTTCTTTGGCGTGCTTGATGCGGATCGAGCATCCGCAAGGTAGCTCTGAAACTTTCCTCAATATGGAGGAACCGGCGGATGAAGTGGTTGTTGTTCTCGATCATAGTAAGAGTCTTAAGGATGAAATCATTCATTGTGTTGGAGTTTGGAGTTTGTTTTGAAAGATTAAGTAGAGTTATTTATTTGGAGTTTGTTTTAGCAGTTAGGGTTTGGAGATGTATATATTGAGATAATGGAAATGTTAGTTGAGATAATGCAATGTATTTATATTAAGCAATGTGTGAGTTGAGTTGTTTTTTAATTAATATATATGTTAGTAAGTTGTGCCATAATCATCATATCTCTCAATGCTGCTTCAAATCTTATTACTAACCCTTCTCATTCCATATTGTCCGTTCATATGCACAGTGATGTCAGTAATAATGCATGCATCGGAATTCTAACGGGCCGTAATTATGCATGCATCTAGTAATATTTAATTTAATTTTTTTTTTTATATTTTAAGAACAAACAACAACGGTTATTTACAAGCAACCCGTTGTCTTTAGTTATAACAACGGTTTTGTATATTAAAACCCGTTGTTATAACTTTCCCCTCAAAATTGAGTCACACTTTCCACAACGGGTTTTTATACATAAAACCGTTGTTAATAGTTTTAACAACGGTTTCCTTAAGAAAACCAACTGTTGTTAAAACCTTCTACAACGGACGCTTTAACAACGTCCGCTTTTTTATATAACAACGGTTTTGACCGTTGTTATAGCCTGTATTTGTAGTAGTGTTTGGGATTAAATCCTTGAGATAATTAAGTTTCGTTAGAAAACTTTGACTTATAATAGTATTATAATTTGACAAAAACTCGTTGAAACTAATAATGTTCAGGTCTTGGATGACAGACCCAATCATGGGACATTCGTAAAAGAAATGATCTTTGTTTTCAATAGGATTGCTGCACATAACACAATGAGGTGGGACATCAATATGATTTTTGAGAAGTCTATTTTTCGTTGGAAGGCCGTCAACACAGGCTTTCCAAAGAAAAAATTTCAATTTAGGAGGAATATTCAATTTCCAAATCCACTGAAATTCACATTTATCAAGAGCTTGATCGAACAAACCTTGCGCTAACCAAGTTGCTGTTTTGGTAGAGAAATATCCATCTATGGACAACCCCCGAATGAGGGTATCTGGAATATCATTATGTGGCACTGGAATATTAGTAATTTGATTAAGAATATCGTTATTCACTAAACTGGATAATTTACAAACATCCCATTGCTTGTCTGAGGTTATGAAATCTTTAACCAAAAGATTAAGATCACGGTTACTATCATCATCAACCATACTGCTTGTAATTAGGTGTGAAAAAACTCAATTATCAGACCAAAACTTAATATTGCTACCATTACCTACCTGCCATCTCAGCCCTTTTCTAAATAGAGTCCGAAGACTCATAAGTTTACGCCATTGCCAAGAAGAGGCTGAATTAGGCTTATGATCAAAGAGTGAACAATTTCTCAAGTATTTTTTAGATACCACTTTGACCCATATACTTTCCTTATCCATAAGTATTTTCCATAAAAGTTTCATTTGAAGAGCTTTATTAGCTGCTTCAGAAGATTTAATTCCTAAACCACCAACCGACTTTGGTAAACAAACTTTATGCCAACCAACCAAATTAGGAGAACGCTGGTAATGATTCTTATTCCAAAGAAAGTCTCTATTAATTTTATCTAGTCTATTATAGATCGATGAAGGGAGGAGGAAGCTTTGCATCTGAAAATTTCCCTTCGAGGCTAAATTAGCATTGACAAGAACAAGTCTACCTGCTTGGGATAAAGAATTCGCTTTCCATTTCGATAACTGAGTGCAAGAAGATTGAATAATGCTCTCGAAAGTATTTTTAGTCACTCTACTATCAATTATAGGACTCCTAAATATTTACCCAAATGAGCTTCTTCGTTCATATGAAGAATGCCTCTAAAGGATTCACGAAGAGAACGCTCAATATTTCTAGTGCATTGAAAAGTGGATTTGTCAAAATTAACAAATTGTCCGAAAATCGTGCAAAATTTATCTAAAATAGATTTAATAGTTCTACAACTCTGGTTAGAGGCTTTAGCGAAAATGATAGTGTCATCCGCAAAAGTGAGAAAAGGAATTTTCTCCACCCCGGATCCAATTCTAATACCAATATCACTAGAGCTAACATCACTATTTTTTTTGAAGAGATTTTGCTAAAATCTCGGCGCACATAATAAAAATATATGGCGAAAGTGGGTCTCCTTATCGAATACCTCGAGTGAGTTTAAAAACGTCTCCCGGTGTTCCATTTACTAACACTGAGTAAGAAACCAGTGTTTATACATGCCATAATCCATGAAGCACTTAGCATTAAAACCCATTTGCTTAAAAGTTTCCTCAATAAAATTCCATTCTAGTCTGTCGTATGCTTTCTCCATATCAAGTTTGATTGCAATCCAACCTCCTTTGCCTTTTTTTACGTTTAAACGAGTTAAAAATCTCGTGTGCTAAAAGAATATTATCTTGAATAAAGAGATTAGGTGTAAAAGCACCTTGAAACGAGTGTATAATCTTATGCAAGACACTTCAAAGACGATTAGCCAAGATTTTTGCAATAATTTTATAAATTGTTGAACAAAGACTAATCGGGCGAAAATGGTTTGCTGTTTGAGGATTTTCAATTTTAGGAATCAATGCTATGAAATTATGATTCATTTCTTTTAGTAATTTCTCAGAATGGAAAAATGCTAAAACGCTTTAGTGATTTAATTTTCTACAATATCCCAAAGTATTTTTGAAAAAAACTCTGCAGAAATCCATCGGGAGACAGGCATTTATCTCGGCTAAACTAAACACGGTTTGTTTAACCTCTTCCCTACTAATATTACCAGTAATAAATCTGTTATCTTCATCTGTAATTAAGCCACTAATAGACTTAAAATCCTCATTCTTATCGAAATTACAAAGTTGATTTTTTGTAAACCTAAGTTTAAACTCGTCAGAAATTTCTTGTTTAATAAGTTCTTGATCAGTAATACAAGCACCATTCTTATTAATAAACTGCTTAATACCATTTCTACTACGTCTAATCGTGGCATAACTTTGAAAAAACTTGGTATTGTTATCTCCAAACTTTGCTTTGGTTATACGAGATTTTTGTTGCCAATAAACACGTTTATATTCAAGGAGGGCATCACGCTTTTTCAACCATCTTGATTGCGCTTCTTCTAAAACGGCAATTTGAGATGAGCGAAGTTGATTTTGAATACTCTCTAACTTTTTTTTAGCAATTGAAAGTTGTCTAAAAATATTTCCAAAGGTAGATTGATTCCATTTCTTAGCCTTTTGCTTTAGTAATTTGCATTTTTGAGAGAGATAGAACATATAAGATCCACGAAATTGGTACTGCCAACTACTTTTAACCATCTTAGTGAAGTCATTTCGAAGAGTCCACATGAGTTCAAAACGAAAAGGAGGTGCTTTTTTATGAGTTTGCTCATGAAATTTCACGGAGATAGGACAATGGTTGGAACTAGTGAAAGCATGGTGCACAAACTGTAAGTTTCGATAGCTACTAATCCAATTTGGAGAGGCTAAGGCTCTATCTAGAATTTCAAAAACATTTTCAGAGCCATTTTTCTTTTTTCTCCAACTAAAAAAATTACCGGAAAAGGGGAGGTCTACACAATTTGTATTGTTCAGGAACTTATTTAGTCTCACACAACGCGCATTGGTAACTTTTGCACCACCTTCTTTTTCCCTAGGACTTTGAATCTCGTTGAGATCTCCTAGTAATAAGAAAGACAACTCAAGGTTTAGGACAAAAAATTTTAACTCACTCCAAAAATCCGCCTTGTCAGACGGTTGAGCTGGAGCATAAACGAAGATAAGGCAAAAAACCAAGTTATTCTGTAAGTCACATACTTCACAAGCAATGAATCTAATTGACTTAAAAAGGACATTTATCGAAAAAGTCATGGAAATAGACTCTTTCCAAAATAACTAAATACCACCCGATAACCCAATACTCGGAATAAAATCGCAGTTATTAAAGCCAAAACAGGCAGTCGCATAAGGTTCGGGCTTTGATGTTGATTTCGTATCACAAATAGCTAATATTTTAATACCATTGGACGAGTTAAAAAAAATTAAGCTCCTCGGCAAAATTCTTTCTTTTAGTACCCCTAACATTCCAAAAGGCAATATTCATGGAAAATACACTGAGACGATAAAATTGGTTCTAATTGAGACAACAAGACCCCAATGAGGCATAAGAAAAACAGACAACTGAAAGTCTACCCTGCTCAAAGCAATAAGGCAATGTCTAAGCCAACAAGCAAGACATGTTTGAAGGACCAACAACTGGTGAAGACTGACAAGTATCGATAAAGATGGCCAATAAAAATAGACAAGATTATCAAAGAGATAGAGATGGAAATCTATTACCATACAACAAGCTGTTAAACCTTAGATTCGTATAGGTATACATATTAGACAAGAATAAACCTTCAGCTACAATAAACCATCTTGACAAGATAGTTAAATAAGCATAAAACATAATCCGATTGGATTCACAAAGAGTGAGGGAAACAATACCATAACACAGGTGGTAAGTACAATCACCTGATTTGCAAAAAATGTTCCAGACGAAAGTTCTAGCAGAAGCTATGAAACGATTCGAAACTCAAAAATCAAAGGCTAAATTTGGTACAACAAAATATACCACCAACTGCTTATCAAAAATAAAATGAAACTTTTCACTAATCAAAATTTCAAGGAACCATCTTGAACAATAAGCTAATCGAGTAAGGTAGAAATCATCAAAGATGATACTAAACTCAAACAAGGGCACGAAAATATACATTTGAGAAACACACATGTATACATAAGCAGCCTCAACAATCACCAAGATATAGCAATAAAGGGAAAGTCGAGTAATGTCTGAGAATGATACATATAGTTCTTGAGCTAGACAAAACCATCTCAGCTGATAAGAGAAATTGATGACTAGAGCATTAGGCTGGACAAATCTGTCATAAGAAAAATACATCATGAAGTCAAGGCTCAAACAAATGGTATTGCACACCACAAATAGCTCGGTATTACAAATTAGTACTAAAAAAATTGGTACTAAAAATAGAATTTGGACAAAATACTTCTAAGAAAAGTGAGGGACTTGTGATCGAGAGATCCTCTTGATCGACACTTTCATCAAAGGAGACACAATCTTTGGATAGAGCTCTCCTTGGCTAGATAGGAGAGCAACCAAGTGTCCACTAAGAAGGAAAGGGATAGATCAAGACCCAAAACTGAATTAAACATGAAGTTAATCACAAACACGGATAACTTAAGAGAAAATTGATTTACCCCAATTGAATTACAACTCACCGGATTTCAATTCCCTTATATTCACATGAAATGAAAAAACGTATTTGGTTGTCTTGGATGAGTTTTTTTTTCCCATGAATTAAACTTCAATCATTTGTTTGGTTAAACTATGTAATTCACCCGATTTTAATTTCTAAATACCAATATATCCCTCAATAATATTACTAGCATCTAATTTTTATTAAGGGTAAATGGGTAAATTTGGAGGGAGATTTCTAAATACCTATCGATCATGGTCTCGCCAAATTGAAGACCTTCTATTCAGCTATGATCTGTTCAAATTCTTGGGATGGAGCTCATCCTTACCCGTCTCCAACAATTGAAGACGAGAAGAAAGCCCCTATTTCTAATTCGGCCTTCTCCACGTGGCTTCGTCAAAAGCGTCTTTTAAGCGGCGCTCTTCGTGATATTGTTTCCTCCAGTATCACCTCGTTACTTCTCAAAGCCAAAACTTCGCAAGAAATATGGACTCTCCTGAATCTACTTATATAAGCCCGTCAAGAGGACATATTCTCCAAATTAAAGACCGTCTCCGGTCCATATCCAAAGGCGATCTCTCTGCCACTGATTATATGCAATCCATTCGCTCATGTGTTGATGAACTTGCCCACATGGGAAAGTCTATGGATGATGATGTCGTTTCCGAAGTACTCAATGGGCTCGATTATGTGATCTATCATACTCTTAGTGAGGTCGTCAAGCACAGGGACACCCTGATTTGCTTCGATGCCCTCCATGAAAGACTCCTCCAGTTTGATCTCTCCCTCAAACACAACACTACCACCACTACCTCTTCCCCCAACCCTGTTTCCGCTCTTGTTGCATATTATAAAAATCAAACCCGTTACCCACCACGCTCCTCTGCACCAGGCCTGCTACCCATACCCACGGCTGCCCCAACCCATACCTACACCACCACCACCTATCCTTTCAAAGGGAAATGGCAGTGGTATGTGCCATTGGCATTATCTCGAAATATGTCCCATTTTTAAGTCTTCATATTCTCATATTATTGTCCCCTGATAACACCCCCTTCTTGCCCGACCAAGGTAATGGGAGGATGTTACCATCTCAGTTTCCCGAGGCGGTGAATCGGAGTTGCAGTTAAGAAACAATTAATATAAATAAATTGTGTAATGGATTACATAACCATGAATGACTAAATAAAAGAAATAATACAACTCATGACTACTATACTCTTCTAACGAAGTGACAGTCGACTCCAAGTCCAAAGCTCGCCCCATCTCCCACGTGACACCAAATCAACATGTACTTAACCTGCTCCCCATATGATCGGAAATATCATATGGATCGACACATATCACCCTGAAAATAGGTGACAATTTACACAGACACACACATCAATTTCAATAATTAAACATAGAATACGATGCAACATGTAAGTATGCAACGTGCTAATGAAAGGCATAAACCATGATTATACATCACCACACGGGTAACGGGACATGCCCAGCCGTACCCTCAACCACATCGGTGCCATGGACACGCCCATGACACCATACCGCACAAATAGGTACTCGGAACACGTACATGGTACCAGGCCCGAGAGCGACTCGGATCCACTGCCAGACGTCGTGCCTCAACCACACGAGTCTCTCCGTAACTTAAGTCATTAATGTGCACATCTCTCTTGGAGCCCTTTTGGAGTGGGAAGCTCCAAGAGGCGACCCGAGCGTAAGACGGTCTCCCAACCATCTTACATCTCCTCAACAACAACCACATATCCAATAAGCCTAATTATGACATACACTTTCCAAACATGCCATGGACATCTATTACTCAATTAACCCAACTCCTTGAGTCATCATAAATCAATATCATGTTATAATGCATTCCAACAGCATAAGAGACTCATCAAGATCAACAATACTACCATGTGATGTAATACAACTCATAATATGCAAATGATGTAAAAGACACATAAACATGTATACACATTATTGAAACCGAGTAGGATAATAAACCTCCCTTTTAGCATACTCCATAAGCAATCCAATATAAGCAAGATCTGTCTCATAAAACCGTCTCATCCTACAATACCACATAATAACTATCATAATACATCTTATACTATTACAAAACACAAATCCCCTTATTACTACCCCTTAATTAATCACAATACTAACAATAATTACTAATTAACACTACCCATGAAAACCCCCAAATCTAGGGTTACTACCAATAATAAAAAAAGAAGGTAAGAGAGTAAATAAACACTTACAATTGTAAAGAAATGAGAAAATGTGAAGCTTTGACATCAAATCTTCAAGCTAAGGTAAGATTTCCAAAGGATAAAGTTGTTGGGGTGATTTGAGAGGATTTGAAGGTAGAGAGGGAGTTTGGAGATGTTTAGGGTTGAGAAATGAAAGGAAAAATCTGAAAAAGGGGTTTATATACTAAGGCCCACCATCACGAAGCCCACACGCGTAAAACTAGGTTTGAGACAAGACACTCGATCGAGTGCTTGGTTCACTCGATCGAGTATGAGTCCACTCGGTCGAATGACGCACTCCATGAGTTGGTACAAAGTCCATTTGATATACTCGGTCGAGTCAATCCTCAATCGGCCGAGTACTCAGCTGTACTTGGCCGAGTACTCAACTGTACTCGGCCGAGTGTATGACTAGAAACACGGGGTATTACAGTCCTCCCCCCTTAAAATAAACTTCGTCCCCGAAGTTCACCTCACTCTCTCTCATTTCCAACTACTCCCTGAATTCTCACCACCGATTCTCAAGTACTCTCTCGAGGTTCCTACCGTTGTCCTTTACCCTATCATAAGGTGCATCAAGATTCTTACCGTCATCATCACTCTCATTAGACCACACATGTTTATCTACCTTATACATTCTCTTATAATTCTCATGCTCATCCCAAGGTTCTTTGTTCAACTCTCATTACTTCCTCACGCATCGTACTTTCTCTTTCCTTAATTTTCGAATTATTACATTCACTCCCTCTAAAAGAGAACTTCGTCTCAAAGTTCAACGGTCAAATCTCATAATATGTTCTCATAGCGCTCATTACCCAAATAACTAGGTTCCGGATTCAACACCCTCCTTTTGTAGATGGTACTATCGATATAGCTCTTACTCTACGGGTTTTCCAAAAGATCAAAACATAAGGTCGAGTTCAAAGTTCGACTCTCTAATCTCATGAACGACTCCGAACTTACGTTGGTCACACATATATATCTATCACGCGATATGACTCGATCACTATTACGTATATACATTACGTCACATCTCATACACTGACATGTATGCACATCAAATCACAGATATCTCTACCACGCGGACTTATTGAAACAATTAAGATATGCCAAAACTACTCGTGATGTGACTCATCATATTCAATGCTCTCATTTTCCGCATACGCCATGTTATGTATATCCCGCGCCATATCCACCACATGATCACACATGTGTTTCCACATATGTTTCCATCCATCATCGCCACTCCCATTTGTAAGGAGAATTACAATCACCCAATCATGCAAACAACCATTATGCGACACATAAATTGGACTTGTCACATGATATGGACATTGTTATCATAAAATAAAATCGTGGCAAATAACATGCATCATGTAAGCATATTACACCCTCTTGTCATCAAATTACTCTTGTCACATAAACATTTTCATTTTACCTTACTTTTAAACGGCAAAATGCCACATAGTATGGTCAAACGTACACAATTGACAAAATAATACCCCTATAGGGTCATCATGCTCATCCAAACACAAGTCTACTATTATAAGTCATAAGGCAAAGGTATACGACTAATATTCGGTCTAATATTGACAAAACAATGGTCAAAGCAGACCACTCGATCGAGTGGAATGGGCCACTCGGTCGGCGAGAAGGCAATCGGCCGAGTAGTGGGGCACACTCGGCCGAGTATCACCTGGGCAGGTTCGTGCCTCACTTGCAATTGCTTTAAACTCGGTCTATTCTACTACATAAATGCAAACAAGTGTCAGAGGATGACTAACACACTATCCAACAACCAAATGTAAACAAGTCTTGGCCTTATGGCCATGATTACGACATCATAAGATAAATTAACCGAGTTACACTACCGACACAACATGATATCAAAATTCGCTTCATAACATCACAACTCAAATAATCATTACAACAAGATCACAATGCATAACATGGATGTTTCACATAATAATTAGAAGACAGCTTTGAAAACAACATTTATACTACCAGTCATAGGGGTGGGGTCTCACATTAACCCCTTAAAACGAACTTTATAACATCTCGTACATACTTGCTTAAATAAATTAAACGGCTATACCATATAATATAAGTGATCGAAATACCTTAACAACATAATTGTGAAGGAAAAGTAGATCTATATACTTAACATATTCATATATGTTTTATGTTAATTTAATCATAAAATTAATTGGTGATCTTATGCATGCAAACTATTAAACAATATAAAGAAGAAATCATTATCTTACATTGGATTTTCGGTTTATTAGGGCACAAGAGAGATCTCCTTCTCTCTTGTTCTTGTGCTTTCCTTAATGGAAGAACTAAGATCCAAGTATAGGATCTCTCCCAAAGTTTAATACCCAAAGCACACTCTTAATTAAAATTAATATTATGAATACTAGTACAATATTAATTTATAAAATTGACCCAAAATATTATAGGACTCTTTAATATTTCAGTTTTGGGAGGAGGAGGAAGGAAGCTTTTTATCTCTCTAAAATTCTTATTTTTGAGGTGAGTTTGAATTAATAAAACATACACTAACTATATGTTATGTATATGGTAAAAGACGAGAAAAACCCATGGTTTTTCTCCTCTTAAAAACCGGGTGGATGGGGAAGAGAAGGGAGCCAATGCATGCTTGAGTTGTTCTTCACAATGAACACTAGGTTTGCATGGCTAGTCAATTAGGGTAATCATCATGTTTACCACTCACATAATAAACACAATATTATCCTTAATCCTCCCTTAATTTCGGTACATATGTGTAAAATGGAATCCATTTTATTTTTGTCAATTTGTCAATATGTCACATGTCACATGTCACATAAAATTGTTATGTATTTTTAACATATTAAAAATCAACGTATTAATAAAAATACGTCATATACAAAAATCGACTTAGTAATTCATAATCACTTGTACCAAAATATTTTACCAATTTATAAATCACAATAATTTGCATTTATAATAATTCATTCAATTTTAATTGTATCCTTAAACAATAATTTCATCTGAGTAATGAAACAATTCGATTATTGCACAGTATCTCATTTAATCAAATTTCAATGAGATACGTAAATATTACTTCCAAAATCGTCTGTCAATTTTAAATAATTTAATTGACTCGTAACGTTACACGATCAATTAAATGATCAATTAAGAGTGTTGCCCTATAGTTATGACCTAGGGGATCAACTGATCACCACCGTCGCACGAAAGTAATGTCAAACTCTAGTCAGCCAATCATTACCGATATGTGTGGACCAGTTGACAGTAAAATATTACTTCCCAATTGTATTCTTTATAATGAGACTTAAACATGTGATCATCATGATTAACAGTTGTGATCGCATTATTGTCGGAGGACACATATTCCAACAATCTCCCACTTGTCCTCGACAAGTGTCGTCACCAATTCTCTTGTCCTATTACTATCTCCCACTCAATGCAAGGTGTCTTTCGGTCGTACTTGCAAGTGATCATATCGAGAGTGGTTTCCTCGATCCGGAGAATAAGCGATTTAGGATTTATCCACCATGGATACATTCCGAGCGTGTACGCATTTCGATTCATTACTCCTCGAGTGGCCCCGAGATATTGTTATAACCCTGACTAGGGGTGGACAATTCATATCGCACTCATTCCTTTAACTAGCCACAACCATCATAACCCAAAATATGCCCATTTGACCCCATTTACGAAGGTCGTAGTAACACAAATCAAAGTTAATTTGCTTGTGCCATCTTAGGTGAATAGTCTTTAGTCAAAAGAATCGACTCATTTGAATACTATAGCAGCTCTCGCCACGACCAGGCTATATAAATTTGCCAGAACTCTATAAGCGGTCATAAGGCCCGACAAAATGTTCCCAACAGTCTGCCTATGTGATCGACTAGTCATCTCACATGACTCTATGGCACTTGAACTTGCCATCAATCGCATCACACTCTAGTCACTTCGAGACGTCACCTCATGTAAGTAACTATGGGCAAATACAATGCTAATCCGTGTTCACTTAAACGGGGTTCAATTGTCTCTAAAACCCGTTTGATGTAACAAAGTATAAGGTGAGTTACTAATAACTCAAACGACAAATGTCGACATCACACTCGGGTAGTCAATACAAGATTAAAACCTTGTGATGCATATCGTAAGTGTGTAAACACTTGTTGATTTCAATAGAAGTTTAACATGTTACGTGTCCATGTGCTCAAACTTCTTAATTGTATTATCCTCTACATTCATGTTATCACTTATAGCATGAATCTTACCAAGTACACATCAAGGTTCCCGACCTTGGTTTCAGTTCTTTATCTTGAAAGAACTTCCTTATCGATTATCACATAACGAATGAATTGTGGTGAATGATATAATTTGTACTGATCAAGTACTTCATCCACACACAATGCACTAGGTAAATGTTTTGTAGAGTCTTGCAATAATTTGTCAAGATGATTAGCCTATCACTTCTCACAAGTCCTAGCATATTAGGAAAGATTAGTTTTAAGCAACTTCTTTATTCAACTAAGTATCTTTCCAAACTTCTTATTTCTCCTTTTAGCTTGAAATGCTTAGGATTCTCATAAATCCTGACATGTGCTCGGATTTTCATTAATATGTGCAACCTCTTGTCACATAATAGAGCATTTTATCAAACACGGAAATCGCTCATCGGATTCTACTCGAGAACTCATGACGTTTCTATTATGGCTTACCAATGAATAATCATGCTCTTATGCATATGATTCATAATTGGACATGTGCATGATTATTCTAATGGCGGAAACATTAGTAACTTTTAATCATGTTATCAACTATATTTAGGTTCAAGGAACGACTATGACTGCTAATGGCAATTCCATTTTCATTAACATAAATAACCTATGTGTATGTTGATACGATGTGTATCTTACAATACTTATCCAACATCTCATGATGTAGTTGGATTCATCATGGTCCATTTTCATCCAGAATTGAAAACGCAAAACTTCCTCTGTGAAGGAAGGTATTAGCCCGTCATTCTTTAATGAGTGATGAGTTATAATATTTTACAAGATGATTGCTCCCACTAAATTCCATGTCTTCACATGATAATTTCAAACTCCCACTCAATTCCACATGTTTTGAAATTTACTTCTTAATTGAAACATTTCAAGAATATAAATTGCATTGCCAAGTTGTTAAGATAAAAACCATATATATTCCCATCATATCCATTCAAAATACCTATTTTGAAGTGGTCTTATCTTAACCTTACTAAAAGAGATTTTAATCTCTAACTCACACATGTCATAATGATGTGTAGCAATGTCATTATTCAAACATAAATAATATCTAGAACACGTCCTTTGAAATACCCTTTCGGAAGGAGGTTTAACCATTTCATAATGAGGTTAAGTAATGACATCTGCGTGCTTAAAACTTGGCTATTGAAGATATCGGTATATCAATCCTTGCAACCTCTAGTCATAAATCTTGTTTATTTCCTAGGATGTTATTTTGATTCATTTAGGCTCTTAAGTAAATATCAATATTTAAACTATTGGTCAAAATTTATCATAAACTAGTCAAAACTCTTGTTAAGACTTTACATTAGTCATTTTTCTTCCAAAACTTTCTTTTGGTCTCCTCGTGTAGTTATCTTGAGAACATACTCTTATGATTACTTAACTTGGTCTCTTTAGTCATATAGAACTTACTTGAGACCATAGATCTCATCTATTGGGTATACTATATAAATAGATATACCTTTATTCAAATCATTCTACCTTGCGTAGATCTCATTTACACAAGTACACAATTTATCTTACCTCGTGTGTTGTGATCTCATTTTTCTCCCACTCTATCTTTAGAATAAATACACTATAGATTCAAAGATAGCATATGAGACACAAATAATGAATTTGAAGTATAAGGAGAACTATCTCATAGGTTGACTAATAGTTTTAGATTTCGTAAGTGTATTTGGTGATTGACATTCCTTTAAAAGAGTTCATAGACTCAAAATCACTTTGTAAATGATCATACATAGGGATGTCATTGGGGCGGGGCGGTGGTGGATATAGGCTCCCCCGTACCCGTACCCACCAAGAAAAACTCGTACCCATCCCCGCTCCACCACCCGTGGCGGGTACAAGTTTTCAAAACCATCCCCTCCCCAACGGGTGGAAATATAAAACCGTACCCGCCCCGCTTACCCATTAACCTGTTACACCATAATTTTATTCTATAAATTTTTTCGTAAAAGTTGGTTTAATCATTATTAATTTCTATTTTTTTTAATTTATCTTTATAATTTTAATTTTTCACCAAATAAGTTAGTAAAAAACTTTATAAAATAGTTGTTATTATTAACATTATATCTTAATTATAACTAAATAAGATTTATAAAATTATCATAATCCTACTAGTTTTTTTAATGATTGGCGGGTAGGCGGGTATTAGGTGGGTAAGATACAAAAACCATCCCCGCCCCATGACCCATGGCGGGTACAATTTTCGTAACCGTACCCGCCCCACCACCCGCCAAAGCTCTACCCATCCCCACATAATTTGGGGCGGGTGAGGGGCGGTACCCACTTGTACCCGTCCCGCTGACATCCCTAATCATACACAAGCCTTAAGCATGTGGACATATAATGAATCCCGTCATTATATTTGTCTATTAGATCACTTTAAGTGAATAATCATATGTTTCTAAGAGCAAGCATTTAAATACGAATTTTAGAACAAAGGATAAAATGATAAAAAGGGTGACTTGGGTTGCAAACCAAGCCACCATTATCCCAAATACAACAAATTATCCAAAATACCTTTCCATGTCGAACACGGAAACTTAAAGGTTCTAAAATCCAAAACATGAATAAAATAAGACAATAAAAAGCAAAGCTCCATGAAAGCTATTCCTAGCTTCTTGATGGTTTCTCATGCTTGCTTTTCTTTTCCCTTGTCTTTGCTTGGTGGAGGCCCTATTTACAATAAAAAGGGAGATACATTATCACAACTATGTATCACAATACCACAGTTGAAATAGAAACATAAAAGAAAGGATAGTCATTTACCTACTGGAGTAATCTTTCCAGCCTTAATATCTCCAAGGTATTTGGAACAATTTCTTTTCCAATGTCCAACACCATTACAATAATGGCATTTATCAAGAGGACCCTTCTTGAGTTTTGAAGTGCTAGCTTCATAAGTCTTAGCTTTGGTGAAAGTGGGAGCTTGCTTCTTACCCTTCCTCCCATTCTTCTTGAACTTCCCCTTACTTTTAGTGCTAATGTTAAGCACGTCCTTGGGTGGGTTCACATTTAACCCCATGTCCCTCTCGGCTTGCACAAGTAACTTGTGCAATTCTTCAAGAGACACATCCTTGTCTTGCATGTTAAAATTCACCCGGAATTGAACATACGCTTTGACTTTGGACAAGGAGTGTAGAATCCTATCTACAATGAGTTCTTTGGGGATTTCAACCTTTTGAATCTTCAAGGTCTCGACAAGCTCCATAAGTTTGAGCACATGAGGGCTAACCTTTTGGCCCTCTTTGAAGTCGAGATCAAAGAATGCCGCGGCCGCCTCATATTGGACGATCCGCGGAGTTTGTGAAAACATTGTCACAAGCCTGGAGTAAATCTCATTAGCGGTGCCCGGCCATTTTAAAGGCTCTCCTTTGGAGATCCGCCTCCATCGCAAATATCAAGACGTTTTTCATTGCGGCGGACTCCTTATGGTAAGCCTCATATGCTTCCCTAGTGGCGGCGGTCGACCTAGTAGTAGGTTCGGGTGGAGAGGCCTCGGTTAGGTAACGAAGCTTGTCGTCACCTTGGGCGGCTAGTTTGAGTTGGGCATCCCAATCGGAGAAATTTGACCCATTATTTTCAAGTTTACATCGATCCATGAAGGATCGGAGCCATGATGAATTAGCGAGAGGCGTGGCGTTAGGGGTTGGTGTTGCCATTTGTTATGAGAAAAAGAAGTGGTCTACAAAATAAAATAGAAGGAGTAAAACAAATGTCGTTTTAATAATAATAATCGTAAAAATGTATAATTTAAACAAGTTTTATGCATTTTTCTAGTGACCTCTACCCAACTAGATAAATGATTCCAAGACCCAAATTCATATCGACTTAGGCACGGTAGGGCCGATTCATCCTTTATCAATATAACTCGGTGGATTAACGTTTAATCGATTCTACTTTTAGAACTCTTGGTCGATAAAATTACTCTAATATTTATCTATAGCCCGGAACACATGCGACTACGGTCACGAATACTTCCGTTGAGCTCAATCCAAATTTCGAATAAATGTGTCCATGATCCAAATCCACATCAACTTGGGCACGGTAGGGCCGATTCATCCCTTATCAATATGAATTCGGTGGATAGACATTTATCACCCACTTCCCCTACGTAACAAGTTTTGTACCCCGGTAGGGCCGAGTGCACTCCCTCGCGAAATAGGTTTTCATGGTTTCTACTATTTGGTAAGGTTATGTCTCAATTGATTATTTTAGCGAGAGGTCATGTCAATTTATTATCTATCACGTTTTAAGTGAACTAAAGCGGTGAACTACGATAATTTTAATTGACACGGTCGATAAACTCGATAAAATGACAATGCATGTTTTAGTATGGCGATTTAGCGATGCATGCGACATATAAATAAAATGCAAAGCATAAAAATAAATCCTAGTATGGCCTTCCTAAAATAGAAAATCTAATTAACTATTACATATTCGGAAACCAACTCCATTGGTCCCTTGAACTTCGGTTGTGGCACGCATCTCGAGGTAACACCGTCTTTATGTATCGCCATCTTGAAGAAATCCGTCTTTGGGAACTCCGAAATGAATAAAATTACATAACAAATTACATAATTTCTTATTATACATTTGTAACTAAAATAAAATAAATCTATTAAATTACAAAACGGTGATATGAGATCACAATAAATTACAACCGAATCGATATTCCCAAATATTTCGGGTAATACCAATTAAAAACTAAGGCCATACTAAGTAAAAATTACATAATTCAAAAATTACATAAATAAAATTATGACAATCATAAAGAAAATGCAGCATTATAATATGTAAGAACATGCCCAATTTTATGCTAAATCGCCTTTAAATAGCCAATATCGTATATTACTCGGTTTTTACGGATTTGTGTGATTCAACATTTTATAATCACAAAAATTACATAAATTCATATTTATGCATACGTTAACTACCCTAACCTCTTAGGACTCAAAATTTAGTCTTTACTAATCATTTGACCATAATTAACTCATATCTCTAAAATTTGTTCATTAATAGACCTAAAATTATAAAAATAAGCTATAAACTTCAAATAAATCACAATATTTCAAATAAATTTGAAATTTGAAATTTAAACTCATGAACATTCTGGAAAAATACCATGACACTCATAATGTTCAAAAAACTTAGGTTAAAAATTTCGAAATTTATCCGGAAAAAACAATGTTGCGGTTTATCGGTTTTAACAAAAATAATCATAAAAACATGAGAAAAATAATATTCATCAACTTTTCAATTTTAGATCTGAAAAATATAATAAAATTCAATATATGATGTTATTCCTTAGTCATAGAGTATGTTTTATTAATATTTCACTAATTAAGTCACTATTTATGCTATTTTTCTTCAAAAAATCATAAATCATGCATAAAGACTTCAATATAGCCTATTATTTTACACACATCTTGTAAAATTGCATGTGACAACATACTAAATTTCTATGACCAGATTCGAAATTTATCTCATATTAACCTATTTTTCATCTAAATCCGATTTTAATAATGAAAAATCCATTTTTCGAGCATAAGAAGTCCAAAAATTATGAATATTTACAGGTCATCTAAAAATAATATATGTGACAACATATCCAAAAATCACTGAAAAATTCGAAGTTTAGCTAATTTTAGTCCGAAAATGACATTTTATTCATAAAATCATATTTTAATGCCATTATTATATAATATGAACAATAAAAATCCATAAATTAACCAAAATATCCTAAAAACATTTTAGGACCAGAAATTTTAACATGCATAATGATTTTCGTGATATATCATAATAACACAAATTAAACAAGTTTTATATGTTAATCGTATAACTCGGAAAAACTTTTAACTGATTTGCATGCAAACAACCATGGCTCTTGATACCGATTGAAGGAAAAGTAGATCTATATACTTAACATATTCATATATGTTTTATGTTAATTTAATCATAAAATTAATTGGTGATCTTATGCATGCAAACTATTAAACAATATAATGAAGAAATCATTATCTTACATTGGATTTTCGGTTTATTAGGGCACAAGAGAGATCTCCTTCTCTCTTGTTCTTGTACTTTCCTTAATGGAAGAACTAAGATCCAAGTATAGGATCTCTCCCAAAGTTTAATACCCAAAGCACACTCTTAATTAAAATTAATATTATGAATACTAGTACAATATTAATTTATCATAAAATTGACCCAAAATATTATAGGACTTTAATATTTCGGTTTTGGAAGGAGGAAGAAGGAAGCTTTTTATCTCTCTAAAATTCTTATTTTTGAGGTGAGTTTGAATTAATAAAACATACACTAACTATATGTTATGTATATGGTAACAGATGAGAAAAACCCATGGTGTTTCTCCTCTTAAAAACCGGGTGGATGGGGAAGGGAAGGGAGCCAATGCATGCTTGAGTTGTTCTTCACAATGAACACTAGGTTTGCATGGCTAGTCAATTAGGGTAATCATCATGTTTACCACTCACATAATAAACACAATATTATCCTTAATCCTCCCTTAATTTCGGTACATATGTGTAAAATGGAATCCATTTTATTTTTGTCAATTTATCAATATGTCACATGTCACATGTCACATAAAATTGTTATGTATTTTTAACATATTAAAAATCAACGTATTAATAAAAATACGTCATATACAAAAATCGACTTAGTAATTCATAATCACTTGTACCAAAATATTTTACCAATTTATAAATCACAATAATTTGCATTTATAATAATTCATTCAATTTTAATTGTTTCCTTAAACAATAATTTCATCTGAGTAATGAAACAATTCGATTATTCAGACCGTATCTCATTTAATCAAATTTCAATGAGATACGTAAATATTACTTCCAAAATCGTCCGTCAATTTTTAATAATTTAATTGACTCGTAACGTTATACGATCAATTAAATGATCAATTAAGAGTGTTGCCCTATAGGTATGACCTAGGGGATCAACTGATCACCACCGTCGTACGACAGTAATGTCAAACTCTAGTCAGCCAATCATTATCGATATGTGTGGACCAGTTGACAGTAAAATATTACTTCCCAATTGTATTCTTTATAATGAGACTTAAACATGTGATCATCATGATCAACAGTTGTGATCGCATTATTGTCGGAGGACACATATTCCAACGAATTGAACCTCTATGCATTACATATCACACTCCCAATCTCACAAAATAACACTCCCCGAAAACCGACGTCGGTACAATAATATAGCCACATTTTCCTCACATCACGCGTATGCAATCGCTCTTTAGTAGCTTCATCGTCAAACTTTACTTAGAACTAACCTAGGTTCTTTCCACCTCTTATTATTTAGAATAATCAGTACTTCATGTAATTGGTCGTCTTAACTATTCCCTCATCATTCTATAAATCTGAACCCAACTATTTGTCAACCAAAATCCCAGAATCATACTCAATAAGGGTCGCCCTCACACGTCCTTCAACCTCCTTCACTAATTATGAGTCCAAGCAATCGCTATGTATCCAAGCTTGAGTACACACCACTCATCATACATAGGTTACCTTGTAAATTTAACTCACTCAACTCAAGACTTGGTATAAGCTAAACATTCCCTAGTACTTTCAAATTCCCACACTTAACGACCACATATGCTATTCTACACACCTTGTCGGGACCATAGGGCTAAGGCTTAGGACAAGGGAGGTATTCTTCCGGGGCTCACACTCAAACTCTATGCCCAGATACTCCGGAACTTCAATCACGGAAGGTGCTACCAGCTCTTGGTTGTCTTCCATGGTCCTTTCGGGCGTTCTTGATGGCCTCGACATGCAACATGACCGGTTCACACCACAAGACGCCGACTGGAAGAGATAAGGATCGAAGTAACTTGGAATAAATGGAAACTTTCCCCAATACCTTAAATTGGCAAACAACAATTGGAAATAAATTCTAGCATGACTTCCTTAAATTTGGTTGAAACAAAGTTAACTTAAACATAAGCTTTCTGGAAAAATGAAGTATTTGTGAAACTATACCAAGTCTAATTCCAATTAAAATGAGGAGAAACAATTACCAAACTTTTGACTTCATTAATTCAAGAGTGAATTCATAATTAATATTTTCGGTATACTTCCACATTTTCGAAAATTTGGGAAACTTTAAGACAAATTTTCTAATTCAAATCAATGCAACACATTATTGACAAGAATTTAAGAAACCAAGAGACAATTAAAGTATGAATTAAACATGAAAATTAAAATTTGGGCATGAACACCCTAAAATTCGAAAATTAAGACGAGTTTTTTAGGATTAAATTTTCACTTGAAAGCCAAGATCTATCACTAACAACAAAGGTTAGGCCTTTGTTGATCAACTAAATCCAACAACAAGCACAAAAATCTCATCATTGACTCAAGAACACAAATTTCCGAGTTCATCAATGGCGGACAAAATTTCAACATAAAAATTTGATTTTTGACAACAATAATGGTGTAGAAGGTTCATAACTGTCATGGATTAAAAAAAACATGTAAATAATCCATAAAACTTGAAACATTTAATGTAGATCTAAAGACAATCGAATTGGGGAAAAATGGATAAGGATGAACACTCTTACATTGTTAAATTAACGAAAATTAAGGAAGTAAAATGAAATACAAAACTTGAATCCAAGCAACAAACTACTACAATAGAATTTTTGAATTATTTTTAGAGAAATTTTAGTGTTAAAGATATGAGGAAAAATGAAGATGTGAAAAACATGAGATAGAGAAATAAGGAGTTTTACACAAGTTAGCAGCCCGTCCGGTCCACTCGGTCGAGTTCCGAGGGCACTCGATCGAGTGACCATCTCCAGAAGTTTGCCAGTTTCTGGGATCGTCCACTCGGTCGAGTGACCTCTACTTGGTCGGGTTTGGACTCGTACTCACTCGAGTGACTCTCTACAACTTTCAATTCTCGATTAAATTGAACGCGGTAACCCCCGCAACACAAGGAAAGGTTCGGGAGTCCACGACTATCGATGGCTCATCCCGAGTTAGCTCATACGGCATCTTACTCGCCGTCCTTGATACACTACTTTCATACTCGTATTTACTCTACCAACAATCATCAATATTCATACTCTAACTAGTTTTGTCACCCGTGCAATGCACGGGATAGTTCCTTGTTTTCTTAGGATTTTGACTTTTATTTTTATCTATAAAATTGAACGTCAATGTTTGAATATAAATGTATAACAAATTCTTGCACAAATTACGATATATAGTACAAGACAATTACATATTTTTTTAAAAAATAAAAATAGTACAAATACTTTTTTTGTTTCAATTACGAAAACAATTATATATGAATAAAATAGTTATCCAAAATTTGCACCGGAAACTTCCAATCCATTGACATAAAATATGTGCTCTTTTATTTAAATCTATCTTTTAATAAAACAATACATCCATAACTTTTCAGTTTCTAACTTACGTTTTTTTAACTTTAATTTTACCTCAATTCCGTGCCTTTTATATTTTATCCCCTCTTCAGATTAATCACGTGATACTTTGCGTTATCTGCATTCACATTAGACCTGGCAATCAGATTGGGTCGTGTCGAGTTCGTGTTCGTGTCACATGCAAACGGGTCATGAAACCTTCAACCCAAACCCGACCCAATTAAATTTCGTGTCGTGTTCGTGTCGAACCACTTACATAAATGGGTCATCAAGCCCCAACCCTAACCCGTTAATTTCGTGTCGTGTTCGTGTCGTGTTTTCGTGTTTTGCTATATTTGGAAAGTGTAAGTATATTTATGCGATGGAAAATTAAGAAAAATTATGATTAATTTAGTAAATAGGTCATTCGTGTCGGGTTCGTGTTTAGAGAGCTCAACCCAAACCCAAACCCAAACCCAACCCAATTAAATCTCGTGTCGTGTTCGTGTCTACCCACTTATATAAATGGGTCATTAAGGCTCAACCCAAACCCATTAACTTCGTGTCGGGTTCGTGTCATATTTTCGTATCGTGTCATTGTTTGCCGCCTCTAATTCACATACGTTTCATGATGCTTTAAAGTTTATATAAAAAATATATTGGCAAAAAGGTCAAACATCAACATACCAAAAACTTGACAAACGAATCAAAACATTATCACATGTAAATCATTTAAATTAAACCAAATGGAAAACATGAATTCAAATATAAAGCAAATAATTCAAAAAAAAAACTACATAATAAATTAAAATATACTTTATTGGAAACAACAACAACAACAACAACAATACTTAATATACTCACTATAATAAAATAAATAAATTAAACTATAAAATATAATCCACAACTTAGCAACTCAAGAGCAAATGAACAATAGATTTTAAATAAATAAAGTGAATAGAAACTATTATAGGTATTATAGGTTTTATAGCCATTATACAACCATAAATTCCAATATTTTATTTTTATTTTTAATTTATTTTGTGGTATTATTTAATTAGATAATTGATTGCCGAGAAACTCAAGAAGTGAATTAAATAGGAAAAAATGTTAATGAAAATTATGGGTGTTAACTGTTAAGTAATATAATGAGTTTTAATCAATTTATTAACATATTATATTATAAAAATTAATTAAATAGGAAAAAATTTAATTAATTTGGTGGGTGTTAAGTATTATGAAGAGTTTTAATCAATTTATTACAATTTTTAATTAAAAAAATGAATTAAATAGGAAAAAAATTTAATAAAAAGGGTGGGTGTTAAGTAATGTGAAGAGTTTTAGTTAATAAGTTTTAATTAATTTATTAACATGTTTTATTACAAAAAAATTCAATTAAAATTTTAATTTTAATTTTAATTATAAATTATAAATTTTATTAACATGTTTTATTACAAATATTTCAATTAAAATGTCAATATTAATTATAAATTATGAAATTTTGATGTAAATTTCTAAGGATTACATAAATTTTGAAAAATAATATATTTAATATACAAAAATCATTTAAGAATATAGATAATATCTTTTAATATTATAGATAAGTGAATTAAATTAATTTATAGATAAATGAATTAAATTAATGTCATGTAATAATAAATTAATGTCGGTTGACGAAATGAGCGGAAAAAGGGGGATTGTCGTTGTCGGTAGGAACAATGATGATGAGAGACAAGGTAATTGGGTATGAATGTGTGTGTGGCATTTGGGTTATGCGGCTGACGTGAGCTTCGAATGTCTGCGTGGCTTTTTTTATCATATGTGGCATTGTCTACGTGGACTTAATTGATTAGTTTAGTGTAGCCTTTTAATAATATTTTATACTCCCTCATATTCACTATTTTCTTCCCTATTTCTTTAAACGGATTATTCAGGTTTTCTTCTCTTTCTTATTTTGGAAACTTTTACTCTTATTTTATTCATTCCTCTTTCCTATCACCAAACCCCACCTAACTGTTTTACTCATATTTTAGTACTTTCCTTAATGTTTTGGCCCCACAATTCCTTATTTAACTCCTAATTATTTATCCCTCTCTCCTATCACCAAGCCCACACAACCCTTTTACTCCTATTTTTTTCTTTTCCTTAATCTTTGTGCTCTTAGAAAAAAGGAACAATATGGAGAATAAGAGGGACTAGATGATAATACTAGTAAATTCAAACACGCATACGATATCAAGGATCAAAGAATGGAACACCAACACGCATTAACCGCTTCCAAAACATGTTACACACACCAATTCCTCACCCAACTTCACATGTTATCATACACCATACAAACCACTATATCATGCAAGAAACTCATCATCGGTCACAACATACTTGTAAGAGTGCACCAATTGCTATAACACATATGTATGACATCTATATGCCAAGAGACGAAACAATGTTCCTCATGCATGCACACACACACAACAATCCTTTTCGAAACATATTATACACAGTCTTTTCATCCAACTTCCAGAAGATATCATATTCTTTGTCATAAATAACCACACACTATAAGAATGCATCCTTTACCACACACACACGTGACCACACCACGTTTCACATAGCGTTACCAATACACGTAACCACCCACGTAGTGACCAACCGAGACAATCGACACTAGTTTTGATATGAGGGCGTCTACTCATCCAAAATCGACCTCCTATTGTACTCCCGTCGCGTTCATTTTATTAGACACACCTAGGTTCATTTTGGTTCATTGGTTTAGGTTCCAAAATCGTCGCTCTCATACCACTTTTAATTTATTGGGCATAAGTCATAAACTGACCTTTTCCCAATCCACATTAACTTCTAACCAACCCTTGAATTACTTTTCTCTCATCTTTGGTCCTCCCCCTTCACTCGATTGATGGTTAGAAATATTTCATTGTTTTTGTCGACCATTTCACGCGTTACTCTTGTCTTTATCTTAATAAGAAAAAATTCGATACATTTAATGTTTTTAACCGGTTTCGTATTTTAGTTGAGAACTTTTTCAACCGACCCATTATACACTATTGTTCACGGGCTATATATGCTCCCCCTATAAAATACGGAACCAACCCGCAAAAATAAAAACCCAGTCCGGAGCACTCGATCGAGTAACCTCCACTCAGTCGAATACACTAGCTACTCGGCCGAGTGCCACCTAGGCATGACAAGGGTTAACCATGAAACGTACTCGGTCCACTATACTCGGGCGAGTAAGGCCTACTCGGTCGAGTATCCTCCCTTACTCGGCCGAGTGCCTTATCTATAACTCTAGAATATTACAATAGACGTAACAAATAAACGCAAATCCATATAAATTGGGTAACTATTTCCTCTTAATGGAGGGACTCTTATACTACATCTCGCCATTTCTATCTCTAACCATTATCGTATTTTTTCGTTTTTTAATTCATCTAGGCTTTATTATTCCAGTGATAATTACCCTATTCCAAGATTTCTTACTCTTTCTATGAATTTAAGTAAAACATTACAATAACGTGAGGTGTGTGGACACGGGCCCATGGGGGCGCTTGGAAACAAGTGTTTGCATTTGTGGAGTCGCCACCAATTTATTGTGGAAAATTTGAAACCGTTCGAATACCTCGTGCCATGTCAAGACACAAAGTAGTGACATGAACACCAAGAACTCGTTACCCTTAGCATTCTATGTCTAGAATGACTCTCGTGGATGCCAATGAACACGGATGTTCACAGAGATCTGGAGTAAGGGGTGAGGGTACGTATTAGGAAGCTCTTTTGATCGAACACCTAATCCCGCCCACCTCGATAGCGGCCTCTACTAATGATTAGGAAAATTATCTATACTTGATATATTATCAATTATATGCATACAATGCAACATTCAATAAATTAATCCTAGCATGTGAGAATTAACTAAGTCGGTGAACACGTAATTTATCACACAATTGATGTCGAAGTAGAGATTTAAATCGATTACATGTGAAAACATACAAACAATGCGACAGAATAAATACAATAAAAATACAATAAAGAAAATTACAATAATTACATCGGATTAAATGATTTATGTCGAAAATACTTTTAAAACGGATAATTTGAGAAAGAATAAATAAATAAATAAACGAACAGGAATTAGGGTGATATTACGAGTAATAGTAAATTAATACGTAATTAATAAACTAGGTCAAAGCGAAACGGAGTTGGGGACAAAATCAACCGAACAGCAGTAGCGCAATGTAAGCTGCGTCCCTTGGAAGAGGCACAACTGTGATTGTTGCGTCATTCTGGGTTGAGTTCTGGTTGTGAAGCCGGAACCGCAACTCGTTAATGTTCGTTGGTTAATTTAATGATTGATTATGAACAATTGACTCGGATGGAAGTGATTAACAGATTATTTATATGTGATTAAGGGTCGTAAAAACAGTAAACATGGATGAAACCGATTAGGACTAATTATTTACAAGATGAGATTATTTACAAATACAAACTAATTAGGTTAAATTAAGTTATTAAAGATGAATTAATGATGGAGACGATAAACAAAAGGTGAAAAATATATCAACGACGAATCCCAGAGACCCAATATGGATGAATCGAACCTCTAAAAGCCGAATTTGATTTGATGACGAAAACCCGCAAATATGAATTACTTGGGATTTAAGTCGGGATTTAATGACAAATTAAATACTAATGATGATTGATGATATGTCAAATTATTATGTTTAAATCATTACGTTAAAGAATCAAAGAACAAATGAAATAAAAGAGACGAATTGACAAAAGACGAAGGAAGAAGAAAGGAAGCAGGAACTGCGGTAGCCTCACGAAGAGGCGCAGCAGGTGCTGCGTCCCTTCGAAGAGGCGCAGCAGTTGCTGCGTCCTTTCTCGACAGTAATCTTCTGGTAATTCGTAAAAAAGGATTTAAAGCATGGTTTTACAAATCGGTTTTAAGAATACTTTCGACATAAATCTTACAATATGATTACGAAAATAAAGAACAATAAACAAAAGAAGGATTATACACCCTCAGACTTACATGTTTGACGAAACGAGATGAACTAAGTATACGTTTAGTGATGCTCGACTCGAATGTAGACGAAAGTGCCCTCGTAAGAGGAAATTAAACAAAGTTGATTAAGTTGATTGATTGTGGAGTTGGTCAAATTGGTCGGTCATGCAAAACGAGGCTGGTACTCAAAAAGATCAGAGCTTACGTGGTTGAAAGTTCAAGCACGTAGGCGCCAAAAGGTAAGAACGTGGTCTAGAATGCAAAGGGAGAAGAGAAGGGCGGACACTCGCGTGAGAAATATGTGAGACCGAAGGTCTCTATTTATACTAATCACGTGGAGGAAATTAGGGTTTTCGGAGAAACTTTGGAAGTAAATCTCGAAAAAATATGAAAAGATACGAAAAATACGCAGAGAAGGACTTGGGAAGTGGCGCAGCAGGCACTGCGTCTCTTGGAAGAGGCGCAGCACCTGCTGCGTCCTTTCCCAAGTGGTTTCCTCCAACGAAAGAAAGATTTCCGTGTTTTGGTTATGGAATGACGGATTAATCTTGTTTTCCTTAATATTTTGTGTGAATATTACGGGAAATTATTTGCCAAAGATTAAAAGGTCGTAAAATATGGAATAGAAATATCCGGAACATTCAGAACATTCGACTCGGTTTTAGAAAATGAAGACGGTTTTTGACCGGGCTCCAAATGTACTCTAATTATCGCCAAAACGACCGTATCGGCACGTAGATGACAATTAAGAGGTAAACACAAGTGTTTGAGCGATCACTTGATGATAAACTTACGAATTGTCATAAATCGTTCGCGTACCAAACATGCGGCCCAATCATCACCGGGTGGCTTGCGGGAGGTGAAGAAATGAGGTATCTCTGAGCCCCCACTTTGACCGAGGCTTGGACAAGGCAAAAGTCAAAGTATAGCCATCAGGTCAATCGAAGATTACAACCGGACGACTATGGCGACGCGAGGCGGCTCAAGGGGTGCGAGCCAAGGACTGTCGTCGGGAACATTTTAGAATCATCGACTATCGAGGAGGGTCGTTTAAAGTCCATTAGACTACGTAAGGAGGCTCGCTAGCCATAAGAAGAGACCATACCTGAAATTCCTTGAAACTCTAGGTGAAACAAAACGCGATATTGGGAGAAGACAGCAGGACATAGTCTGAGGCTGGCGGGAGAAATCTGCTTGTGGTCGGCTTCAAACAAACTTCGGAAGAGCTTGGGGTCGATGTTGATCTCCATGTCTTTAGAGGGAATGACTTTCGGTCGTGAACTCTTCTTTGGGGAACATAATCGAGAACCGATCTCCATGTCTCGAGAGGGAATGTCTATCCGTGTGTACTCTCTGGGAAACATAATAAAGGCGTGTCGAAACACTGTGAAAGAAGGAACGCTTGTTGTGACAGCTAGGTCTTGGATAAAAAATAATATATGGCGGTTTGCGTTGGCTTGAAAATGCGGGCCGGCGAAGAATATACGTCAAACGGATCAAATATGTGGTATGGCATCAAGGAAGAGGCGCACCAAAGATGGGCCCACAAAATAACGAACTCATAACGAATTTTTTGAAAATTCGTATGAAGGGAAGCTGAGGAAGAGGCGCAGAAGAATCGCATCCCTTGGAAGAGGCACAAAGACTTTTGCGTCTATTCCCGGGCGTGTCTTTCCTGCGTAAAAACCCGATGAAACAGAGGGTTCATTTCATTTATTCGAAACACAAATTCTCAATTTCTCTCTCAAATTCCAACCATTTTCATCAAAATTTGATCCAAAAGCTTGCATTTGCCATGACTAATCGAGGTATGTGTACTAATCTTGTATTTATCTTTCGTATTTGATCGAATAGGATCGACAAAATTAGGGTTCTCGACCCTAATTAGCCGAAAATTTAGGGATTTTCCCCAAACGATTTTGCCTTGCAAAATTGACCTTGTAAATGGCTAATTGGTAGTATAAGTGATACATGTCGAAGTGAGTACCAAAAATAATATTTATAAATTCCGAACTACAACTAGCAAGCGGTAGTAAGGGTCGATCCGCAGGGAGGTAGGGAGATAATAGTTGCTTTTAATCTTAGTCTAAGGGTACTTGATTTTGAGGGGGTTTTGATTTGAGTTATATCTAAGTCTAAATGCGAAAATAAATAAACAAGGAATAAAAATAGGAATAAGCAAATGATAAAAGGAATGCTAAGACGGTCAGTTCACTATAGCTGCGATGGCACAAAATCCTAGGTAACTTCGAAATACGGTCGCGAAGGATGGGGAAAACAAGTCCTCTCGGTCCATGTTAAATAGTAACTACCTCTCGGCCTATGCTACTAATCCCTAAGTCTCATTAATACTAACTCTCGTTCTTGATTAATGATTCCTAATGCAAACTAAATCACGTTATCTCTCGATCTTAGCAATTTAGTCGTTTTAATTCGTTAATTATTGGCCATTCCTATCTCTCGATCTATGGGATGGTCAAGTTTAAGCATCTATCAAGTCTCCTTTCGGTCTCATTGAAAGATAGAGCACTTAACGAAACAAACAAAGCAAAACCAGACGCGTAACTAGTCGATCGACCATGGGTACCGGTCGATCGACCATACCGTGAATCGAAATCGCCTATAATATATGCCATCTACGCTATAGCTCCCCTAAATCCTAGCAATGGTGATTTAGCTACTCATACTCATGATAAAAACAACAATAATATTGTCAAACAAAGCTAACGAATTCATATTTAAATTAACTAAACAAATGAATAACATAAAACAGTAATATGGCTTTGGGAAATCTAAACTAACAATTCTAACTACGGAGGAATTAAAGCAATAAACTGAACAGAAGGAACCGAAGAATACCGTAAGGAGGATTGAATAAGAAATACCAAAATCAAGTGCGGAAAGTAAACTTTATTGACGGAGAATTAAACTAAAACAATCTTTTAAGAAGAACCCTAATTAATTCCTAAAGTTCGATGATCATAAACTGATGCCTCTGGTTATGTTATATAGAAAATATTACGTAACTCTTATTCCTAAACCTAATTACAATGGGCTTTGGAATTCTCGATCTTTTAACTTGCGCAACAGCTCGTGGGGTGGTCGATCGACCACTGAGGCCAGTCGATCGACCAAAGGTGCTGTACAGAATTGCATTCTGATGATTCCTGCAGCGCGCACCGATCTTAAAACAGCTGCCATTTCTTTGTTACTTCGTCAAATCAGGAGTTCTACGCGGCGTTGGAAAGCTAAGAGGATAATATTTCACCTCCAATTGGAATCACTCGATTATCTGCTATAGAATTCGAGATATAGCCATCTGAAGTAGGCTGCAATATCGTGAAGCATTTTGACGGTCTATAGACCATGTAGGTCAGTCTATAGACCACTGTAGCTGGCAATCCGCTTCTAAAACTCTCGCAAATATGTCTTTCAGGCCTTGAAATGCGCACCAAGTTCATCTCTCGAGTCACTACTCCATGTCAAATGCAATACTAAGTACTCGGGGACGGATTTGGCTCATTTTCCGCTGAAATCTTCATATTTCTGCAATATCACACAAAAGGGAAGAAATACACGAAACAAGGGAAATAGTAGCATAAACTACTCAATTGAGCTCTGAAATGCGTGTGAAATGAGGTGCAAAACATCATATATTAGACACGCATCAAACTTCCCCAAACCAAACCCTTGCTTGTCCCCAAGCAAGAACTAGACTCGATCCTAAAACCTAATGGAACGAGTTCAATCTCAGAGCGAAATGCAAACTGTCAAGCCTAAACCAATTTAATGCAACAAATCAACAATCAATTAGTAATATGAATCATGCAAACGAGTTATGAAGTCGTTAAAAATTGCTGGACCGTCAACTATAGAGACTTATCAAATTGGACTCTCACGGGTCGCTCGAATCACTCATACGCACAGGTGAATAATGTAAAAGATAGAAAGAAGTAATTTTGTAGTGACACTCACCTAACTACGACCTATAAGAACATGCCTGCAATCTAATATGAAAATAATCTCTACAACCGTACATATGCATTCAACCAAACAAATGACCATGGCACATGCCGAGGTAAATATGGATATGTGAGGTAATGGGTAAGAAGGGCAAAACAATTATGGAAATGTGGAGGTATAGGCGGCCAAGCTAGTATCCAAATAAAACCATATGACAACATCCACTTCCTTACTCAAAATCAACAATAAAACCGGTGCTAATAGCAAGCACAAATCTCACAAATTCCATAAATAGTCAACTCCCCATAAGATACAAATGCAACATGGGAGCAAAAATCGCCATTAAATAAAGACTTTGAATTAGGCGATTTTTTCTTTTCTCGGACTTCAGTCGATCGACCAATGAGTCCAGTCGATCGACCATGTATCGAAATTGTTTCTCTTTTTTTTTTTCGAATCATTTTTCTTTTTCTTTTTTTTTTCTTTTTTCTTTTCAACTTTCTCAATTCTTTTTCCTCCTTCATTCTTTTTCCAACATCATCTCAATGAGAGCATATAACCAAACCGCAATAGACATATTCCCAAAAACTAAGACTACTAGCTTGACGATGGCAGGCTAAATATAGGATGTAGTTAAGGGACAAAAGGCTAAATTTGGCTATGAGAGGCTCATGGGTAAAATGAATAAAGGGAAACCTCTACCACATGTGTCAACAAACCACAAACCGAATGCATACAGGTATTAAGCAGATTAAGTTCATATTTATGCAAATTAATGTAACATGTCTCATAAGGAGTACTACTCACATCCTAGATAAACTGGTCATAGATGTCACCAGTTATAAGCTCTAAACCTCATAAAATATAAGTAGTTTGCCAAAAATCAAAGTCAAGTCTCAAGTTCAGCAAAATATTTAACGAAAACTCGTAGACTATGCATATGATTCTACTAATAACATGTCAATTAGCAAGGCTTAGGCATAAACAGCTGCAAATGCAATGTCATCATTGAAAAACTACCGTTCCGACTCGACCTATATGCTAAAATAAACGTGCATTTTTTTGGAATTTTTTTAAATGTATTTCAATTTTTGATTTTGATCTTGTATGTATAAATGTGAAATGAACAACAATGCAAGACAAAATGTAAACGTGAATGCAAGCAAATGAAATGCGACGCAAAACCCTTCCCCAAACCAAATCGCACAATGTCCCTATTGTGCAAAATCATGTAATGAAATAAAAAGAGAAACGGGAATTTGCGTTAAATTAAACAAACAAGACATGAAGTGGAAATCGGGAACTCACAAGACTTTAAGCGCAGCAAAAGGAAACCTCCCCAAACCAGCGTGAGCTAGGAGGTTTAGTAGCCAGCAGTGCTACCAATAAGTACCTGAAAAGACAAACAATACCACGCGTAAAACGAGAAAACAATGTTGAAGCGCAAAATTATGTGCAAGAATAAGAAAAACAGAAGAAATCAGAAATTAAGCGGAGAATAAAGTGAAGGGAATACTCCCTTGACTCCGCAAATCGACCAAACACAATAGGAGAATGATCGAAAATAGGTACAGCAGCTCTGGGCGGTCGATCGACCACATCACCCAGTCGATCGACCAAGGTGAACAGGAACAGAAGCTCCTGGATTTCGCAGCTCAGTCAATCGACCATACTGACCAGTCGATCGACTGAGAAATCTGTTGTAACTTTCTGATTTCTTCGAATAAGCTCAATAACTTGAGCTAATATGGTCCATATACCTGCAAAAGCACATAATAACGTGCCCAAAAATTGCGCAAAACCCAAAGTAATAGTCTAAAGTTTCTAAAAATCCTAAGCAAATCAAACTAAGCGAAGTTTCGCGCACACGAAAAACGATAAAAAGTCTAAAAGCAATAAATTGTCTTAAAAAGGTCTAAGAAACGAATCAACGGAAACTGCGGAAAATCTCCGACCAAGGCTTCTGTCTACATGAAGTAGCTTCCGCAGTGCTTATCTCAGAAGCTGGACTCCACTCTACTCCGACTGGGATGCTCAATGGATCATCTCTAGCATCTTCCCAAGCATGGCCATCATCTTCTAGCTCCTCACACTCAAGATCCGACTCCGAAATTTTGACTGGCTCCTTCTTCTTAGGCTCCTCATCTGGCTCCTCGTCCGTGCCATAACTAAGACATCCTAGACCGCCTCTCTGAACAATGTGCTCCTTCTCGGCTAGAGCGTGAGTGGTTCTTCCTTCCCCAAACCGGTTCCTGCAACATTCAAAACAAGAGAATTGTCCTCCATATTGCTCCCAATCTGGGGCGGAGGTGTCATAACAGGAATAGGTACAGGTAAGGAAGTGGGAATGTCAGAAAGCACAAAATAAGATTTCTTTTCAGAAATCATATTACAGGTCATGGGCCACATGGGGTCTTTCTTCTTAGGGGACTGGGCAAACATAATAGAGTGCTTCCCTACCTTAAATCTCAAAGTTCTTTCCCCTACATCAATTATTGCACCAGCAGTGTGCAAAAACGGTCTTCCCAAAATAATTGGGGTGTTGACATCTTCAGGAATATCCAAAACAACAAAGTCAACAGGGAAAAAGAATTTTTCAATTTGAACAAGCACATTCTCTAAGACCCCTACTTGGTGAATCGAGAACGGTCACCATTTGCACGATCATGTCGGTAATGGCAAATCTAGGCAATCCCAACTTCTTAGCGGACTCAAAGGCATAACACGACACTAGCCCCTAAATCACATAATGCCTTCTCGATTGAGAAGGTACCAATATTGCAGGGGACACGAAACTACAGGTCGAGACGGTTTATGAGTAGCGAGTGTGTGTTAAGTACGAACTAGACTCTTCAGTTAAATGCACTGACTCCACAACATTCAAAGACCTCTTCTTAGCTAGCAATTGTCTCATAAACTTCATATATGCAGGTATTTGATTAACTAGCTCTAAGAAAGGAATTTGCACGTTAAGACTATGCACGACATCTTTAAATTTATCGAATGTTACCTCATCTTTGGTGGCGCTTGTCTTTTTCGGATAAGGGGATGTCGAAGTAGCTTTGCCCTCTCCTCTAGGTCTCTCATAGGCATTAGTGGACTTAGGCTGAAAATCCACTACTTTGTCTTTGTTGTAACTTGACCCTTCTCCGCATCGTCTCGAGATATGAACCATTAATCGACATCGGGTCATACTTCAAACCGGATCGACCCATCAAAGACTCGGGTCTTGCCTCAATATTGTCGGAGTTGGCGTATCCCGAAACAAGTGATCCCTCAAATTATTGGGCATTGGAGGACGAAATTGTGCATTATCAAGAACGGCCTCGGTCGATCGACCATGTTGCTCGGTCGATCGACCTGGTTTCAACAAACACCGAGAAGCTATGTCATTTCGCGGGATGGTCGATCGACTTGGTGATGTGGTCGATCGACCGTGATTACTGCTGATCGTCTTTTTTCGCCCTTTTTCTTCTTCCCTTTTTTTTGACTTTCTCGGGTCCATCGAGAAGCGGACCGCTCCTCGGCGTCATTGCATGTACGGTCTCAATCGATTCGAGAGTGAAATTGACTCGGTATCTCACTGCATTCTTGTCTAATGTAGCAATTTGAGATATCACCGTGATTAAGGCACGATTCACCGCATTGATTTTCTGTACCTCCACCATAAGCAGCTGCACTAGACTCGTCAACTCTGCAACTTCGTTTTTCAACTCTTGTTGTGACGGAGTGGATGGTGGTGGGGCTTCATGAGGAGTTACATATGGTTGATGCGGTGAAGTAGGAGCGTAATTATATGAATTCTCGAGCTGAAGTTGATGAAAAGCAAACATCTTCTCCTTAGGGTGCCTGCATGCCTCAGATGTGTGTCCCGCTCCGCCGCATCTCCCACAAAACAGCACCTGCTGCTCCTGAGAATGAAACATGAGTGGACTCTCCTGAAGTACTGCAAATAAACAACACTAAAGAAGAAGATAAGAACTGCCTCAAGGTACTCAGTCTTTCCTTGAGGCGAAAAACAGACTAAAATGAAAAACAACTAAAACTAACGCTGCCTCCCCGGCAACGGCGCCAAAATTTGATACTTGTCGAAGTGAGTACCAAAAATAATATTTATAAATTCCGAACTACAACTAGCAAGCGGTAGTAAGGGTCGATTCGCAGGGAGGTAGGGAGATAATAGTTGCTTTTAATCTTAGTCTAAGCGTAACAGTTTTGAGGGGGTTTTGATTTGAGTTATATCTAAGTCTAAATGCGAAAATAAATAAACAAGAAATAAAAATAGGAATAAGCAAATGATAAAAGGAATGCTAAGACGGTCGGTTCACTATAGCTGCGATGGCACAAAATCCTAGGTAACTTCGAAATACGGTCGCGAAGGATGGGGAAAACAAGTCCTCTCGGTCCATGTTAAATAGTAACTACCTCTCGGCCTATGCTACTAATCCCTAAGTCTCATTAATACTAACTCTCGTTCTTGATTAATGATTCCTAATGCAAACTAAATCACGTTATCTCTCGATCTTAGCAATTTAGTCGTTTTAATTCGTTAATTATTGTCCATTCCTATCTCTCGATCTATGGGATGGTCAAGTTTAAGCATCTATCAAGTCTCCTTTAGGTCTCATTGAAAGATAGAGCACTTAACGAAACAAACAAAGCAAAACCAGACAGAACGTAACCGGTCGATCGACCATGGGTACCGGTCGATCGACCATACCGTGAATCGAAATCGCCTATAATATATGCCATCTACGCTATAGCTCCCCTACATCCTAGCAATGGTGATTTAGCTACTCATACTCATGATAAAAACAACAATAATATTGTCAAACAAAGCTAACGAATTCATATTTAAATTAACTAAACAAATGAATAACATAAAACAGTAATATGGCTTTGGGAAATCTAAACTAACAATTCTAACTATGGAGGAATTAAAGCAATAAACTGAATAGAAGTAACCGAAGAATACCGTAAGGAGGATTGAATTAGAAATACCAAAATCAAGTGCGGAAAGTAAACTTTATTGACGGAGAATTAAACTAAAACAATCTTTTAAGAAGAACCCTAATTAATTCCTAAAGTTCGATGATCATAAACTGATGCCTCTGGTTACGTTACATAGAAAATATTACGTAACTCTTATTCCTAAACCTAATTACAATGGGCTTTGGAATTCTCGATCTTTTAACTTGCGCAACAGCTCGTGGGGTGGTCGATCGACCACTGAGGCCAGTCGATCGACCAAAGGTGTTATACAGAATTGCATTCTGACGATTCCTACAGCGCGCACCGACCTTAAAATAGCTGCCATTTCTTCGTTACTTCCTCAAATCAGGCGTTCTATGCGGCGTTGGAAAGCTAAGAGGATAATCTTTCACCTCCAATTGTAATCACTCGATTATCTGCTATAGAACTCGAGATATAGCCATCTGAAGTAGGCTGCAATATCGTGAAGCATTTTGACGGTCTATAGACCATGTAGGTCAGTCTATAGACCACTGTAGCTGGCAATCCGCTTCTAAAACTCTCGCAAATATGTCTTTCAGGCCTTGAAATGCACACCAAGTTCATCTTTCGAGTCACTACTCCATGTCAAATGCAATACTAAGTACTCGGGAACGGATTTGGCTCATTTTCCGCTGAAATCTTCATATTTCTGCAATATCACACAAAAGGGAAGAAATACACGAAACAAGGGAAATAGTAGCATAAACTACTCAATTGAGCTCTTAAATGCGTGTGAAATGAGGTGCAAAACATCATATATTAGACACGCATCAATAAGGATCATAACCATGTATTTGTTTTGAGTTTTGAGTTTTGAGCATTTGAGTGAAATTGAGACGGTTTCACGGCTAAACCGTAAATCGCTTCGAAAATAGCCTTAGGATTTCCCATTTGTGACTAAACTTGATATTTGGACTCCTTGTATGATTGGTAAACTTCCTACCATCTCGGAATTTTGATTGGTGACGGCTTTTTCAGGACACTTTCTAGGGCATAATCGTCGTTATAACGAAATGCTGTCGAAATTCCGACTCGAAACCATCACTAGGCTTCAACTTAGGCTTGACTTGACCCAAATTACCACATGAGTGGACAGGTTTGTAAAACAAAATGCCAAGGATGGCGAGAAGAGAGCGATTTCGGAGCTCCGAAAACTCGAAAATCCCCTAATCAAGGCTTGTCGTCACTTGACGCGGCCTAAATTTACTTTGATGTTGCAGGTGACAAGGCTTCTACATCTGGGAGAGATCCCATGGACGTGGACACTGTTGTCGACCCTTCTCAGATGCTTGAAGAAGCGTTGGAGGAGGCTTTCACCGCTGCGGCGCCGGCTGCTGAGGACGAGGTCCTAGAGGAGGAGGTTGTTGAAGAGGAGGAGGCCCCGCGATAGGCCAACGTTGGGCGGGTTGGTCGTCAGCTGAGGGGAGCACCTGCGTAGGTTGAGACCTGGGGCAGTAGGCACCTGCTTTGGGCTGCGGAGGGTTACCTGTCCTACAGGACGATGAAGAGCTTGGTAAATCGAATTCATCACTCTTCATTCATCTTCTTTCATTTCTATTTGTCCTTCCTTGTTTTCTTCATCTGAGATAAAGATAGCTTTTATTTCAAATCAACATAGGAGGCCGGGAACATCAGATCGTTCTCGGGCTACACGACGGCGATGGGGTGCTACGAGAGGCTGTCGGCTGAGGGGCGAGCCATGATCAAGCGGGGAGCATTCGGTGCCTGGTGTAGGCATGGAGGGATATCGCGAGGAGGAAGCCTCGGGCTAACCTCAGTCTCGTCCGAGCTTTCTTGGATCGGTTTTGGGATACGACTTCCACGTTTCACATACCTTTTGGTGAGGTGAGGGTCACGTTAGAGGACTACGGCATGATTTGCGGGTCCAGTGTGTGGGGTGAGGTGGTGGAGTGGCCGGAGACAGACATGAGGGTTGATTCGGCGGAGGCTAGGAGGTTGATCGGCTGGAACTTGGCACCGAAGGCGGCTGCGGTACCTGGCTTGGTGCCTAGTTATTACGTGGGACTACTTCGCGGGGAAGACCTCGGTGTCGGTGGTGATCGAGGGGAGGGAGACGGCTCGTCCTCCCTGCACTGCAGAGCAGAGGGTCCGTTTGTGGCTCTGGTGGTTTTTGTCTTCGATCTACCTCGGAGACAAGGGAGAGAGGCTTTCGACGAAGCTCCTTCCCTTTATTTCTGACCTGAGCTCCCTAGGCCGCTGGGACTGGGTCACTACTGGTTTTGCGGTCCTCATCCGCTTTATGAGGGCCATGGTTCGTCCGGAGTTGATGGAGAAGGGGACTTCTCCTGCTGTTGTCGGCCTTGGACTGCTGTTGGAGGTATGAACCTTCACTTCATTTTATGAAAGATCATTTCCTTTTCTTATCGAATCACGAAAGATCGTTGTTGATTATCTCGATTTACAGACGTGGGTGTACTCCTACTTTCCGGGCCTCGCGCCCAAGAGGACGGAGCCGGTGGAGAAGGCCTATCCCGTTGTGAGAGATTGGGTGATGTGTCGCACGAGGAGTCGGCGTTCCTTCCATGACGTCTGTCGGCGGGAGGTGAATGTTCTTCAGCTGGATGGCGTGAGTATTTCACCTTACATTTGTTTATCTTTCTTCTTTTACTTTTAGAACTGGCCATAAGAATGACCCTTCGTTTGCTTTTCTAGTGGGTGCCCAGGCCTTGGGAGGAGTACGCTGGCGCTCCTCCTTTCGTGGCTGAGGTCCTTCGACCTACGAGCTCGAGTCGGCTGCTGCTGAGGACGTCAATGGGTCATGTGTGGTACTTGGGTGAGCGCTTGGCTCGTCAGTGCTCTCGGGACGTCTTGACGGTTCCCATCGATCCTCCTAGGACGATGTTTAGGGAGCCTTCTGAGGCTGAGAGGGAGGCTGGCCTGGCTGGCATTGGTGGTGACGCCCTCCTTCTTCCTGGCGAGGACTACTCGGCGTTCCTCTACGGGAGGTTGGCGTACTGGCCGGTTGTGGTAAGTGCTTTATCCTCCTTTATTTTTGATTATTTGAGGACACGATGAATGATCATCGGTTAATGGAAATCACCTGATCTTGCAGGAGGTCGAGGCGGCGGGCATCGAGCCCCAGAGTACCCCGAGACCCTTGAGTACACTGACACGACGGGGATGACGACGATCTCCGAGCTACGTGACTTTGACGTGGCGGTGAGAGATGCTGGCTTGGACGAGTGGCAGCATCTGATTCAGAGGGTGAGTCTTTTAACTTGTATAATTTTGTGTAAGAACACAATTGCTCGAGTTTGTCCAATCGTTAAGAATTTTTCTTTCGAAATGCAGCTTGCGCCATCCCGGTTCGTGGCTTTATGGAGGGTAACCAACCGGCTGCGGGCTACTGTCGTCGAGGCACTTGCTGGCGGCCGAGGACGTCAAGTATGAACCTTCCTTTTACTTCGTTTTTGAATTTTCTAATCTTCCTTATGCTTGAAATGATTTGACATGAGCCAGTTCTTGTTGTTTGCAGAGGGAGCGTGAGCTGGAGCGAGAGCTTGCCCAGTCCCGGGAGGAGATTACTCGCCTGCTGAGGGAGCTCGAGGTCCGCGACGCCGAGGTTGCTACTCTCGAGGCGAAAGTTGCTGAGCTAGACGACGACCAGCAATAGCTTTTTATTTTTGGTTTTTTGGCTGTATTTTTTACATTTTAGGACCCACATTTTGGACATTTGGACCTTGTTTTTGGCTCGAGCCCCCAGTTTGGTGTATATGTACTTTCTTGGTTGTATATATGATGGCCTGAATGCCTTTGCTGCTGGGTTGTTTTGTTTGTACCTGTAGGTTAGCTTTGAACGGGTTTGGTAGATGACGGTTTTATTTGTCATAAATTTCGAAATTTACATAGAAGTCGCATAGAACATACATTTGTACATATGGCCTAAATTAGCGCAGAATAATGACTCGAAAGTGCAAAAGTTTGGCCGGAAATGAAAATGCAAAAATTTGGTCGGAAATGACCGGACGGTAGGGAGGGTTACCCCCTAAAAAAAGAAAAAATAAAAAAACATATAAGTTTGAAACGTAATGTGGAAGGAGAGTGAAATGATTCCCCGAAAAAGAAAAAGAAATGTATAAGTTTGAAAATGAATAAATAAAATAAAATTTTAAAAAAGGTATAGATTTGAAAAAATGAATAAATTAAATTAAATTGGTGAAATTATTCCCCAAAAAAAGAAAATTAAAAAGAAATGTATAAGTGTGCTAAAATGACGAAAATGTCAATATCGTCTCGAAATGCGTGCCCGTGCAATTAGGAAACACGAAATATGGCAACCTGACGTATTTACCAAAATAATAACCCGTATGAATAGGAAATTATTCGTTGAGGAATTTAGGAAAGATCAAACGCGGAAAATCACAGAAAGAAGGCTGTGGAAGAGGCGCAGCAAGAGCTGCGTCCCTTCGAAGAGGCGCAAGACTGCCGCGCCTTTGTTCTGATGCATCCGTCCTGACGGATTTTAGGAAACGGCTTTTAGTATAAATAGAGACGTCGAGGGAGGTTTTATTCACATAATTCTTTCGTCTTTCTTCGTCTTATTACACAAAGCTCCCAAAATAAGGATACATCATGAATACTCTTGAAATTCGTCTAAAAGAATGGACAAATAAGTTCTCTAAATTGGAGAAACACGACATGGCTGCTTATAATTTTGGATCGCTTTTGAGCTTGAAGTTGATCAAGGTTGTCAAACCATTTCTAGATGCTTGTCTTGACTATTGGGACCCGAATTATCACGTATTTGCCTTCCCTGGAGGCGACATTTGCCCAATTCCCGAGGAAATTGCTGCGATTGGTGGTTGGGACCCGGAACATTTGCCTGCTATTCCCTCCACTTCTCAAGGGTATAAGAACAAGTTTAGAGACTTGCTTGGATTTGCAAGAGTTGATGTGGACCGCCTTGTGACTTCGAAAGGAGTGCGAATGTTGGATTTCATCGATCGATTCATCAATAGGGCTTATCCCACTGTCTCTTATGTTGCGAGGCGAAGGGCATTCGGATTTTGCCTATTACATGTACATGTCCTTCAAGGGCATGTGGATGAGGATATGAGAGGCGACCCTCGTCTCTTGAGCTTGATTGAACAAATGGAGCTGCGCATGAGCCCAGCTTATCTGTGTTTAGGAGAGATCCTATTGGGTTTAGATAACAGGAAAGCAAATCGCGACCTACCTTATTTGGGAAGTCCCATTATTTTGCAGGTAAAAGAACTCTTTTTCTCTTTTTCTTCTTCTTCTTTTTTTTCTCTTTTTTTGTTTTCTTTTTTTCGTTTTTTTGTTTTTGTTTTTTTGTTTTTTTTTCTAATACCTGCTTTTGGTAGGTCTGGCTTATGGAGCGTCTTCGATTGATCGAGCCCCCAGTTAATGTTCCTACTTATCATGCTCGCTCAATTGCAATGAGGACCAGGCTTTACATGGTGGACTTCACTCGAGTTTGCAATTACTGGGAAAACAAATTGAAGAGTGAAGATGGCCCCTTAATTAGATGGATCGTACCATGGTGGCATCTCAAATCTGTCACTGGAGTATCTTCCTTGGATCCTACCCGATCTGTTCGCATTCCCGGCCTGGAGTTTATGATATGCATCTTCCCGGAGAGGTTGATGAGGCAGGTTGGATTGAAGCAGATGATCCCGAAGCTCGAAACTGTCCCGCAGACTTCCGTGGCGCTTACTACTGAGAGTCGAAGAGAATGAGCCATCAAATGGGCTCAGAGGAACATTTGGTTCTTGAATTCTTCTGTCAGTGCACTATGGGTATCAAATTCCTATCTGTGGTGGAGGAAAGCTGCTACTCCGGAGGAGCGTGAGAGATTAAGGAAACGCGAACCTGTTGACTACAAGGTTCGCGAGGTGAAAAAGTAGAAGGAGAAGCATCTGACTGAGGGAGAGGAAGAAGCCGGGTTTCGAGTTGTTCATCCTTCGAAGAAACCGAAGACTTCTCCTGCCATCGAGATGGTGTTTGATAAGAATAGCAAAGCAAGACCACGAGAGAGACCATTGGTGATTAGGTCGGAAGTGGCGCAAGAGCGTCCGGCTCGAGGTCGGGACAGGAAGTATGATAGAAATGACAAAGGCAAAGTGAAAATGGAAGAGTAGCCTAAGTCTTTATTATTATCTATTATTATTATTGTAATAAGAAGGTGGGGTTTTTAGAATCCTAGCCTATTTAACTTTTATTATGTAACGTACTATTATTAGAAATGAAATAAAAAGGTTAATTGGCTATGAAACCGTTATGATTTTCTTTGCATTATTCTTGTCGAATTTCAAATGCATTCGCAAATGTCCTTCTATTTACATTTAAGACAATTAAGTGGGTTGTATCCCGTGAAGGATTTCCTACGTATTCATTTAAAAAAATGAAATCAAATCCTTGCGCGTAGTTCGAGTAAATGTAAAAGAATAATTGTTCTAAGCAAGAGCTTGTAATGAACTTAGAAAATAAGCATGAGCTTTACTTACTCGACAAATTGTCAAAATGCAAGAGCAAGGTGACATTAGCTTAATTCAGCTTGGCCAGGGGCCGTTTATTTCGTGCCACAAGAGCGACACGTGAGGTTACGAGAGGCGCGTTTTTTGCTCCTATTCTAGGCATAGTAACGTTTCAGTTGGTCAAGGTTTGTTGGGTTGGCAAATTCGTTCCCATCTAGGTCTGTGATCCTAACCGCACCCTCTGGAAGTATGGACTTGACTAGGAATGGCCCGGCCCAATTGGGTTTGAATTTTCCTCGTGGATCGACAGGTAAGAGAGCCCTGATTGATTTAAGGTCCAAGTCTCCTTCCTTAATGTTCCTTGGCTTAACCCTTTTGTTGAAGGCTCGTTTGATACGCGCCTGATATGTTTGCACATTGTGTAATGCACGTAACCTTCTTTCATCCAGGAGGATGAGTTCTTCATATCTATCCCTCTTCCACTCGGCTTCTTGGATTTGACTTTCGAGTAAAATACGCAAGGATGGTATTTCTAGCTCGACTGGTTGTACGGCTTCCATGCCGTAGGTCAAATAGAAAGGAGTAGCCCTAGTGGGCGTCCTAACAGACGTACGGTATCCCCACAGAGCAAAGGGTATCTTGCTTGGCCAATCTCTATAGTTGTCAATCATTTTCTTGAGAATCGTGACAACGTTTTTGTTTGTCGTCTCTACCGCGCCATTGGTTTGTGGTCTATATGGCGAGGAGTGGTGATGCTTAATTTTGTACTTGGCTAGCAATTGTTCAGTCTCAGCTTGGAAATGTGATCCATTGTCACTGATGATCTTATGTGGGCAACCATATCGATAGATAATGTTGGTTTGTATGAACTTTGCCACGTTCTTGGCTGTAAGACTGGTGTAGGAAGCCGCTTCTACCCACTTGGTGAAGTAATCGATTGCTACTAGGATGAAACAGTGACCTCCCGTTCCGGCAGGAGTGATCTTGCCGATGATGTCAATTCCCCAAGCAGAAAATGGCCAGGGAGATGTCATGGTGTAAAGCAATGAAGGAGGAATATGTTGCACATTCCCGAAGATTTGGCAATTATGGCAATGTCTTACATATTTGATGCAATCAGATTCCATCGTGGTCCAATAATACCCTAAACGTGTGATCTTATTTGTCATCATGGGTCAACTCATGTGAGGGCCACATTCTCCATCATGGACTTCTTCCATTACTTTCCGTGCCTGTGAATGATCAAGACAACGTAGGATTACACCAAGAGGTGTTCTTTTATATAGCTCTCCTTGCATGAGAACGTATTGGGAAGCTAGCAAGCGGATAGCGCGTTGTCCCCTTTTGTCCATTTCCGGTGGATAGGTGCCATTGAGTTTGAAGTTTAGGATTGCTTGGAACCAAGGGTCCTCCGCAATTTCCTCTTCATCGGTGATTTGGTGCACATAAGCTGGCTCTGATCGTCGTTCGATGCATAAAGGCATTTCTACCATGCTATCTGGCATATTAATCAAAGATGCAAGTTTTGGAAGAGCATCTGCAAATTGATTTTCTTCTCGAGGTAGATGTAGGTAGGTCACTTGATCGAAGAATTGGGCAACTTGGTCTATTCTGGCTTGATAAGGTGATAAGCTTTCGCTTCGGATTTTCCAAGATCCCGTAATTTGATTGATGATCAAAGATGAATCTCCATGTACTCGAAGATTCTTGATGCCTAAACTTACTGCCGCTTGCAATCCAATGAGACAAAGCCAGATTCTCGCGTTATTTGTCACCTCGAAGTCGAGTTTGACAGAGATTGGTGTATGCTCGCTTCGGAGAGAAATGAGTAACACTCATATTCCAAATCCTCTCAAATTTGATGCCCCATCAAAATAGAGGTCCCAGGAGTCTACATCCGTTTGGAGTATATCTTCATCCGGAAACAACCAGGTGTCTATCGTTTGTGTATCATTGATGGGATTTTCTGCGAAGAATTCGGCAACGGCGCGCCTTTTTATAACTTTCAAAGGAACATACTTGAGATCGAACTCTGAGAGCATCAAAGTCCATCTTGCTAAACGTCCATTGAGAACGGGTTTCTCAAAGAGGTATTTGACAGGATCCATTTTGTAGAATATTTTGACGGAGTAGCTAAGCATGTAATGGCGTAGCTTCTTCCTTGCCCACACAAGAGCGAGGCATGTCTTCTCGAGTGGTGTGTATTTGCACTCGTACTCCAAGAACTTCTTACTAAGGTAGTAGATGGCTCTTTCTTCTTTTCCTACAGTCTGAGCTAGCATGGCGCCCATGGTTGTTTCAGTTACCGTGAGATATAAACCAAGAGGTTGATCTCGTTGAGGCAGCATGAGCACTGACGGTTTGGCTAGTATTTCCTTGATTCGATCGAAAGCCTTCTGACAGTCATCATCCCACATGGTGTGATCTGTTTCTTTAACTTTTTGAAGATAGGTTCGCAGATCATGGTGAGTTTCGATATGAATCGACTTATGTATTTCACCTTGCCTAGGAATCCTCTAACTTCTTTCTCTGTTTGAGGTTGTGGCATTTTGATTAGAGCTTTAATCTTGGCAGGGTCTATTTCTATACCTCGTTGGCTAACAACGTATCCCAGGAGTTTGCCAGATGTCACTCCGAATGCGCATTTCTGAGGATTGAGCCTCATGTTGTACTTCCGTAGCCTTGAGAAGAATTTGCGAAGGTTCGCAATGTGTCCCTCTCTTTCCTTGGACTTGACAATCATGTCATCTACGTATACCTCAACTTCTTTATGCATCATGTCATGTAAGAGCGTAGTTGCGGTGCGTTGGTATGTAGCTCCGGCGTTGATTAACCTAAATGGCATAACTGTGTAGCAATAGGTTCCCCATTGAGTGACGAAGGCGGTCTTATTCATGTCTTATAAGGCCATCTTGATCTGGTTATATCCTGCGTATCCATCTATGAAGGATAGCAATGCGTGATCCGCCGTATTATACACTAATATGTCGATATGTGGTAGAGGAAAGTCATCCTTAGGACTTGCTTTGTTTAAATCTCTAAAGTCAACACACACACGGATTCTCCCATCCTTTTTGGGTACGGGTACTATGTTAGCTACCCAGTATGAGTACTCAGAAACTTTGATGAACCCGGCTTTGAATTGTTTATCGACTTCTTCTTTAATTTTGAGAGCCCATTCTGTCCTCATTCGACGAAGCTTCTGTTTCACGGGTTTGAAACCTGGTTTGATTGGATTATATGCTCTGCGATGTCCCTGTCGATCCCTAGCATATCTTTGTAGGACCAAGCAAAAACGTCTTTGAACTCATGCAGGAGGTCTATGAAATTGGCCCTTCGGTGGGGCTCAAGGTTGTCCCTATCTTAACTTCTTGGGGTTCTAGTTCAGTTCCTACGTTGATGGGTTCAGTATTCTCTATCACTGGTCCCCCTTCCCCTTCTTGTAATATTTCTTTGGCTATGTAGGGAGGTATTTCGATTGAGTCTGGGTTTGGGTCATTCTCATCATCATCGTAAACAGAATTGCATTCAAGATAGCACGAAGAGTAAGCAGAACCTGCTTTATTCATATTAAGATTTGAGAAAAGTTGAAACAACAAAGCCATCTGATTTGTAGTCAGTGGCGGTAAAGGGACAGCGGTTGGGACATTTCTCGAACTATTGTTGCTATTTGACACTAAGCTAGGAGAAACGAGGGGAGTGGGAATGACGACAGGAGGAGACTCTCTAGGAACTTCTCTAGACTCCGACTCTGACTCCGACTCTGACTCTGACTCGAATTCATCGTCTTCTAGTTCTCCTTTGAACATCTCTCCTTCTCCAGTGGTGAGCTTGAAGAGTCTTCCTTGATTGTTTGTCCACTTGATCGATTTTCTCCATCCTTTCTGCTGATTGGTGTTGGTTTATGTGATTAACGCGGTAGGGTTAAAGTGATCGTCTTGAAGTATCATGGTAATGATCTCATCCTGCGCGGCTCTAACAAATCGATCTTTCCCAAATAGTAGACTCACGGCTTGTTCGTCTAAGCAAGGTGCTTGACGAGTCTTGACGGTAGGAACCGTTTTTGGAAGAATGAAGTAGCAATCGTGAAAGGTCTCGATTCCGGCTAGCTTCCTTTCGAGATAGTGCCAAGGCTCAGGAAATCCGTGGAAGATATCTTGACTTCCTTCCCTAACAAAGTATCCATTTAGGGTAGGGAGGTAAGGTTGCATTTGGATTCCTACGTTCTTACGGTTTTGCACTTGAGCGAGCATCTCGAGAACTTCCTCTTTAGTGGGTTTGTATCCTAGTCCAAGGGGTATTCTTTGTGAGTTATCCTCCTTGTAGGGTGCAAAGGTGTTCTTTCGGATAGGATTCAAAGGCATTCCCGGGAAGTATCCCTGGGTTTTGAGTATGTGGTCGACCACTAAGTTAGAGTAAGGATTGAAGTATAAGGGTGCCAACTCACTTTCTATGACATTTATGATATGGAAGCCCCCAAGTTCATGTACTGAATCTGCAATGACTTGATTACTTGACTTTCTTTCGATTACTGCCTTGATGGGTGACGAAGTGATCGTCACCACCTTACCATTTAGTGGGATTTTGATTTTCTGGTGGAGTGTGGATGTTACCGCTTTGGAAGCGTGAATCCAGGGTCTTCCCAGAAGTATGTTAAAGGATGCCTCAATATCCACTATTTGGAAGTTGACCTTTCGCTCAATCGGCCCTGTGGCTATGGTTAGGTCAACAAGTCCTACTACCTTTCGTCGTATACCATCATATGCGCGACCACCTTGGTTGGTAGGGGTCCAATTTGACTCTTTCATGCCTAATTTGTATGCCGTTTTCAAGGGTATGACATTGACTGCGGAGCCATCATCTACCAGAGTCATTGGCACATTCTTCTTTAAGCAGATGACAGTGATATAAAGAGCCAAGTTATGATTAGCACCGAAGGGTGGCAAATCCTCATCCGAGAAAGTAATAGGATTACTTAGCTTTGGTGATTCTTGGTAGACCAAGTTGACCACGTCGTCGGGTGTAGAGTTATGTGCCACATTTAGTATGGCCAAGGCTTACAGTAAAGCTTGGCGATGTGCGAATGAGCTTGCCACTAGTTGCCAGTCTGAAAGATCAGGCTTTGTCTTCTGTAGTTGCTTTAGCAAATGGTCGGTATAGCCTTCTTCATTATCATTTGGTATGACCACATTGGTTGGACCGTTCGCTATGGGACTATTTTGGGAAGTGTTTTGGTATGGGCGCCCCGAACGAGTGAGGTGGTCTACATCTTGATCTTCACAATTTTGGACTATTTCCTCACTGACTTTGACTAAGTAGTGTTCAGTGAGATACTCGTCTTCATCATCATCAGCCCATATTCCATTGACGGTAACAAGTTCCCTCATTCTCATGATTTCATCCTCTAATTGGATAATTTGGTCGACTAGTTCATCAACCATGGATACTACTTCTTTCATTGTGGTGTTTTGAGAGAAGACTAGTGGTGCACATTCTTTAGGTGTGGCGTTGGGATCACGTAGGGTTGCCACTGCACTCTCTAGTTCCACGAATTGTCTATCTACACTTTTTGCCCATGCGATGAAATCAGTGATGGTTGGAGAAATGGTGGAGTAGTTCCCTTCATTTTCTATTGCATGAACTTCATTTCCGACTGGAGAAATGAGGTGTGAACAATCTATGGTAGATTCCTCACTTGTAATCACTAGAATTCCAAGAGGATTCTGAGTGTTGTTAGACTTACCTCCAGGTGGTATTGGTAGGCGACCGTCTTCAATCATATCTTGAAGTACATTTTTCAGTTTGTAGCATTTTTCTGTATCATGTCCCTTACCTCTATAGTATTCGCAGATTTAATTCTCATCCGAACTTGGATTTCTTTTCTGGTTCGGGTGTAGGGCCTATGGGTTGAAGTTTACCCAGCTTCATCAACCTTTTCAGAGCGTTGGAATATGTGTCCCCTAGATTTGTGAATTTCCTTGGAGGGGTACTCTTCTTGGATGGCTCGAGGAGGTTAACTTCATCAGTTTTGCTAGTAGAGCCGTAAGAACGACTTGTTGAGCCTTGATATCCACGACCTATCGTTTTGGACAAGAGCCCTTTACGGATGTCATCTTCGATCCTTGTCCCTAGTACGGTTAAATCTTTGAAGGTCTTGATGTTTTGATACCTCAAATGATTCGCATAGATGGGCTTTAGGTTGTCCACGAATTTTTCTACGAGGGTGGCTTCATCCGGACGTTCAACAAGGTGAGTACTAGTCTTCCTCCACCGACTTAGGAAGTCGGTGAAACCTTCTTTGTCATTTTGGGTAAGAACCTCTAAAGTGCGCATGTTGACTTGGATTTCAGCATTATCCGCATATTGTTTAGCAAACTCGATCGCGGCATCATCCCAGGTAGCGATTTTCTTGTGCTCTAGAGAATAGAACCATTGCTTTGGGATGGTGTCAAGTGATGAAGGAAAGATCCTTAAGAACATCTCGGGTTTAATGCCTTTGATAGACATGTAATCCTTGAAGGCACGGATGTGGTTTAAAGGGTTTTCATGCCCCTTGAATTTAGGGATATCCGTCATGTTGAAGTTGGTTGGCAATTTGGAACTCACGACCTCATATTTGCGATTGTTTTCTCTATAAATGTCATCCCCTTTAAGATACATCAATTGCTCCTCCAAGTATTGGAGTCATTTCTCAGCTGCAGTCATACTTATGGGAGGGTTCTCGTCCCCGAAGTTGTTCACAAAGTCGTCAGACACTTCACTTTCTCGAGGAGGCATCCTTGTTCCCACGGCATATATCTGGCCCTCAATGGTGTCAAGGCGATCATACACTTGGTCTTGAGTAACTTGGAGACGAGCTAGCGCGGCTAGGATTTGATCATTACCATTCTAGAGTTGGTTGAAGTTCACGTCGCTTGTTTCAGGCATCTTGGAAACTGAATAAGAGATCGACAATGAATCAAAATACGATCGACCATTCTAGCACACTTACTCGAAAAGAAATGTTTTGACTCATGAAGTGGGAGTGTGCCACTTGTGTCAAGTGAGTTTTGAGGAAATGACAAAGTTTGAAAAATGTCGGTCCTAGTCAACTTTAGTGTAGTTGTAGGAGTGGACTCGAAGTGAGGTTTTGAAATGGGTTTTGAGGCCCGAATTTTGACTCGACAATTGGACAGAGTTTCGACTGATTTTGCGCTAATATTAGGCCCTAGTTTCGAAAATTTTACATTTTGAAGAAGGATTTTGATTTTACAAAAAATCGTCATGGTTTGTTTTAGAAATGGTGATCATGTATGGTACAAACATTATACAAGCATTATAACGGGATGCTGAGTGCATTTAAAAGGGTTTTGGTTTAAAGGGTGGGTTGCCATACCGTACAATCAAACCCAAAGTCTGTGGAGAGGCTCGTACCAAACAGGAGTAAGGCCGATTCCTAGTCCATTTCCTCCAAAGAGGAAAGTCTTGATACAAACAAGAATAAGTATCATGGTATGGATGACGTCAATCGTTATCCATCCTTAGGCCCAAATAAGAATTAGGACCGTTTAGACGGGACGATTGGTCGAATTGGTTGGGTTTGGCCTAGGAAGGCCGAATGAAACGATCTAGGAAGACCGAGTTATGGAAACCGATAATTGTCTCGTACAAACTATTCCCTAACCTTGTTTAAGTTTCACCCTTTTGGCTACACGTAAGTGTATTTCCCCAGCGGAGTCGCCAAATTGTGGACGCGGGCCCACGGGGGTGCTTGGGAACAAGCGTTTGCATTTGTGGAGTCACCAAATTGTGGACGCGGCCACCAACAACCCCCAAAATCCCCCCGAAAACCGCCTGCCCAGAACAACACCTCCTCCCCTGTTTTCCGTCACCACCGCACAAACCACCATCCCTGACCACCCCAACACCACCATCACAACCGCCCCCTGCCGACAATATCAACCACCCAAACCCCAGGTCAAGCCGTGTCCAATTAATGGGTCAAATAACCATCCCAATCACACGAAACCTAACCCAAAATCCCTCCTGCCCAGCCGTCTTTCAACCGCCCCAAAAACCACCGTAACAAGGTCAACGACGGTCAATTATGGTCAGGTCATAAACTTTGCAGTCCAAGGTTGCTCTAGGTCCAAATCTCGAGTCCTATGGTGGTCTATATAAGTCACACGGTTGTCTTAAAGATGCTTGCATGAAAAGAATATAATTGATTTAAGATGAATAATTACCTCGAGTTGATTAATTAGTTTATGTTAATTCCTTCTTCTTCCGTCTCCTAAAGCTTCTTCTTTTAATTTGTGAATTATTTCTCATATTTAAGGTGGTATTTATAGTGTAAGATTTAGAGAATACGAGGCCAATTAGGAAACTATGTAACTTTCCTTATTCTAATTAGTATAGGAATTGTCATTATAATTATATCATTATTATTTATCATATACTATTAATCCCACCATAACTATGATTTCCTCATATAATATTTACTAATTTATTATTGCCATAACTTTATTATTATTATTATAATTATAATTACCTTGTTATATTATTATTAATTCCCGATATAAATCCCGATTACACTAATACCAATTTAATAAATTCGGCCCATATAATAATACCACACAGTCCAACACTCGATCACCAACTAAGCCCAAAGCACAAATATTAGCCAAGCCCAATTCCCGACTTGAATTATTAATTTATTATTTAATTAACGTCTCACTTGTATTTATTATTAAAAATGTCAATTAATTACCCATTAAATTACATAAATTATTCTTATAAATTATTATTATAAATACGGAGTATTACAGTCTTCCCTCCTTAAAATAAACTTCGTCCCGAAGTTCGCCCACAACTACCACCACATCATTTATAAACATTCCTACAACTAAGCATCATCCAATGCCATCATCCATTTACGATTATCATCCATACCAATCGCATCACAAGGTATCACAACAACAATTCAAAACATTCGTAGTATTACATTCCTTCCCCCTAAAAATAAACTTCGTCCTCGAAGTTCGGAATATCAGACAAATGGAACAACCAAATCATTATTATAATATAAAACATGAAACACACATTGTGATATAAAACAACTTTTATTTCCAACAATAATTAATGGTTAACTGAATGCATAAATATTTGATTTACTTCCGAGTAGCAAAACCACAACTTAAACAATCTTTATTTAAACTATTGGAGAATACATTGCCAAAATAAGTAATAATCTATAACAAAATACACATAATTGTTTAGTTAATCTTTTCTTAATAATGATATCTAACTTAAACATGGATGCAATATAGGCTTAGGGCAACACGTTCCACATATCACTAGACATGTCATTCTACTTCACATAATTGACAACATCAAAATATCAATGTGCAAAAGATAAGAAACAAAACTTATACTTTTCAAGGCTAGGAAACATATTATAATTTCTAAAAATCTTTAATACATAAGAACATAATTAATTATTGAGAACATATACTTTTTAGAAAATACAGAAAGTTATTAAACCATGAGAAAAAGAATCAAGTCAAAAATTCAAAGGGTCAATTTATAATGCATTTTAAAAGCTACTTGGTCGAAACAGAAATTTTACAGCAACTTGTCATAAACTTAGGTCAACTTGTAAAAATCACCATAAATTGTCAAAATATTTTATTAAAACGTGGCTTACCAATTTAAAAAAATACATGAGTCTATTAAACAGTGTCATTGGAATTATAACAAATAATTACGTAGTTTTTAAATGGCAAATTTTACAAAAACATGGCGCGAAAACATCACTGTACAGGAACATTTCGACTACTGTCCACTAAAATATTTATTTCTCCCAAACAGTATATTATTTGAATATGAGACCAGTGGCATATGAAAGCTAACTCATAAAGATATTACTCATAAAATTTTCATATGAGAATTTTAAACAGGTAGTAAATGGCAGCCAAAACAATCAAGGGTAAAATTCCGGGAAATCAACTAAAATTACGTTCTTCACAATTTCACACAATTCCCTTAATATTTCACATGTTAATCACACATGCCAACATATTTATCTCATAATCACATGTCTATATCAATGCTTAAAACCATATCACATACCCTCTCCCTAAAGGCAAAGTTACGTCTCCGTAACCACAGTCATCAATGAAACAATATTCAAACAAGGCAACCAAAACTCTTAAGGCAAACAAACGGGTTTTTTTTTTTTTTTTTTTTAGATTACCCCACACTCTCAAATATTCCTCTCAGAGTTACCGGTTCAAAACTGAAAGGGCCGGAAGTTTGGTGTGAGGGGCCCTACTCATCCCAAGCCTTAAGTGGGCTCCTAACAGTTTCTACCCGGGTTCATTTTATTAGACACATCCTATGTTCATTATTATTCATTGGTTAGGCCTGAGGATCATTTTGCTCTGATACCACTTTGTAACACCCCCATTTATTCGGGATCCTTTAGCTAGACATTCCCAAATAAATAGAACTGTTACCATCTCGGTTTCCCGAGGTAGTGAATAACAAAGTACAACAATACCAAAGTACTTTAAATTAAAACTTTAGTGAATACATGTTCATTACAACTTAATCAACTAAAACTTAATATAAAAATAAATACAACTCGCAGCGGAAATTAAATAAGTGATATAACTATATATGTGATCTAGACTCCTGCAGGTCCGCAAGCTCACACGACCAAGCTCCCCATATCCAGCTAACTCAAAACCTGCTATTTAAATCTGCTCCCCATTTAACCGGAAATATTAAATGGTTCACCACAGGATGCCATCAATTAAAGCAGACATCAATTTTATTTTGACACAGAAACAAACACGTCAACCAATGGTTAAGTAGGATAAAATATATTAAAACAACAAATCTCTCACAACTGTCAATATTCCAATCTCAACTGTTCACATGTCACATCTCAACATCAACTATCCACGTTATCCACCAGAGACTAAGCCTGGGGCCTTCCAATTATTCACACACGTTATCCACCAAAGACTAAGCCTGGGGCAGTCCAATCACCACTCACGTTATCCACCAGAGACTAAGCCTGGGGCAGTCCAATTCTCATAAACCGTTCCACAATATAATCATATATAATATGCATAACTCCAACAACCAACAATATAAATCACTCAATTAACTTAATTGAACAAGGAATCATGAACCAATCACCCTTCTAATAATATCCATGCATTAAACACGAAAAACAGATATAGTTGAGTAGATTATCCTACCTGGCAAGCAAGCACTCCAATTACGCAATCCAAATAAATAAAGCAAATCCAATCCGATTATAATTCTTCACAATTTTCATCACCTATATAATAATAACAATTACAACAATTATAATTACTAACTTATTTATTCATTTATTTATTTATTCCTTTTATTTAATTATTCAAATTAATTATTTATTATAATTACTAAAGGTTTATGATAACTAAAAACCCGATTTAACTACGAACCCGACTCACCCGAGCTAATAAAATAATTAAAACTCGACACAAAAACAAACACACATTACCCCATACACGGTTTATAAACCGTGACCAACACCCCTCTTAAAAACCCACCAAACCCGACACCACAAGCCACCACAACCACCACCCAAGCCGGACACCAGCAGCCTGCCGCACCCCGACCCCCGACAACCACCAACCTCCAGCTCCACCACCACCAGCAACCCAAACACGCACGCCCTAATCCCCACGACACCAACAACACCCACCTGCCACCCTATAAAACACGCCCATAACCACCACCTAACGCCACCTTCACCGCCACCTAAAACCACTAATCAACTCTCCTATCCTCCCTCGACAAGAACCTCCCAGAAACCCCCTAACCCAGGCCACCAACAACCCCCAAAATACCCCCGAAAACCGCCTGCCCAGAACAACACCTCCTCCCCTGTTTTCCGTCACCACCGCACAAACCACCATCCCTGACCACCCCAACACCACCATCACAACCGCCCCCTGCCGACAATATCAACCACCCAAACCCCAGGTCAAGCCGTGTCCAATTAGTGGGTTAAATAACCATCCCAATCACATGAAACCTAACCCAAAATCCCTCCTGCCCAGCCGTCTTTCAACTGCCCCAAAAACCACCATAACAAGGTCAACGACGGTCAATTATGGTCAGGTCAGAAACTTTGCAGTCCAAGGTTGCTCTAGGTCCAAATCTCGAGTCCTATGGTGGTCTATATAAGTCACACGGTTGTCTTAAAGATGCTTGCATGAAAAGAATATAAATTGATTTAAGATGAATAATTACCTCGAGTTGATTAATTAGTTTATGTTAATTCCTTCTTCTTCCGTCTCCTAAAGCTTCTTCTTTTAATTTGTGAATTATTTCTCAGATTTAAGGTGGTATTTATAGTGTAAGATTTAGAGAATACGAGGCCAATTAGGAAACTATGTAACTTTCCTTATTCTAATTAGTATAGGAATTGTCATTATAATTATATCATTATTATTTATCATATACTATTAATCCCACCATAACTATGATTTCCTCATATAATATTTACTAATTTATTATTGCCATAACTTTATTATTATTATTATAATTATAATTACCTTGTTATATTATTATTAATTCCCGATATAAATCCCGATTACACTAATACCAATTTAATAAATTCGGCCCATATAATAATACCACACAGTCCAACACTCGATCACCAACTAAGCCCAAAGCACAAATATTAGCCAAGCCCAATTCCCGACTTGAATTATTAATTTATTATTTAATTAACGTCTCACTTGTATTTATTATTAAAAATGTCATTTAATTACCCATTAAATTACATAAATTATTCTTATAAATTATTATTATAAATACGGAGTATTACATAAACGAACAGGAATTAGGGTGATAATACGAGTAATAGTAAATTAATACATAATTAATAAAGTAGGTCAAAGCAGAAACGGGAGTTCAGGGACAGAAATCAACCGGGAACAGGCGCAGCAGAACTGCGTCCCTTGGAAGAGGCACAACAGTTGCTGCGTCTGTTCCTGGGTTGAGTTCTGGATGTGAAGCCGGAACCGCAACTCGTTAATGTTCGTTGGTTAATTTAATGATTGATTATGAACAATTGACTGAGATGGAAGTGATTAACAGATTATTTATATGTGATTAAGGGTCATAAAAACAGTAAACATGGATGAAACCGTACAAGATGAGATTATTTACAAATACAAACTAATTAGGTTACATTAAGTTATTAAAGACGAATTAATGATGGAGACGATAAACAAAAGGTGAAAAATATATCAACGACGAATCCCAGAGACCCAATATGGATGAATCGAACCTCTAAAACCCGAATTTGATTTGATGACGAAAACCCGCAATTATGAATTACTTGGGATTTAAGTCGGGATTTAATGACAAATTAAATACTAATGATGATTGATGATATGTCAGGTTATTATGTTTAAATCATTACGTTAAAGAATCAAAGAACAAACGAAATAAAAGAGACGAATTGACAAAAGACGAAGGAAGAAGAAAGGAAGCAGGAACTGCGACAGCCTCACGAAGAGGCGCAGCAGGTGTTGTGTCCCTTCGAAGAGACGCAGCAGTTGTTGCGTCCTTTCTCGACGGTCATCTTCTGGTAATTCGTAAAAAAGGATTTAAAGCATGGTTTTACAAATCGTTTTTAAGAATACTTTCGACATAAATCTTACAATATGATTACGAAAATAAAGAACGATAAACAAAAGAAGGATTATACACCCTCAGACTTACATGTTTGACGAAACGAGATGAACTAAGTATACGTTTAGTGATGCTCGACTCAAATGTAGACGAAAGTGCCCTCGTAAGAGGAAATTAAACAAAGTTGATTAAGTTGATTGATTGTGGAGTTGGTCAAATTGGTCGGTCATGCAAAACGAGACTGGTACTCAGAAAGATCCGAGCTTACGTGGTCGAAAGTGAAAGAAAAGTAGATCTATATACTTAACATATTCATATATGTTTTATGTTATTTTAATCATAAAATTAATTGGTGATCTTATGCATGGAAACTATTAAACAATATAAAGAAGAAATCTTTATCTTACATTGGATTTTCGGTTTATTAGGGCACAAGAGAGATCTCCTTCTCTCTTGTTCTTGTGCTTTCCTTGATGGAAGAACTAAGATCCAAGTATAGGATCTCTCCCAAAGCTTAATACCCAAAGCACACTCTTAATAAAATTAATATTATGAATACTAGTACAATATTAATTTAGCATAAAATGACCCAAAATAAATTTGATTTTGGTCTCCTAAAAATCGGTTTTAGAGAGGAGAAAAGGAAGAAGAAATATTTTATCTCTCTAAAATATTTTTGATGAATAATGTTGAATGAATGAATGACCAAACATTTTTTGTATATTAGGTAAAATAAGAGGAAAAACAAAAAACCGGGTGGATGGGGAAGGGAAGGGAGCCAATGCATGCTCTAGTTGCTCTTCACAATGGACACTAGGTTTGCATGGCTAGTTAATTAGGGCAATCATCATGTTTACCACTCAAATAATAAACATAATATTATCCTAATTCTCCCTTAATTTCGGTACATATGTGTAAAATGGAATCCATTTTATTTTTGTCAATTTGTCAATATGTCACATGTCACATGTCACATAAAATTGTTATGTATTTTTAACTTATTAAAAATCAACGTATTAATAAAAATACGTCATATACAAAATTGACCTAGTAATTCGCAATTACTTGTACCAAAATATTTTACCAATTATTATTCACAATAATATGTATTTATAATAATTCATTCAACTTTGATTGTTTCCTTAAACAATAATTTCATCTGAGTAATGAAATAATTCGATTATTCAGACCGTATCTCATTTAATCAAATTTCAATGAGATACGTAAATATTACTTCCAAAATCGTCCGTCAATTTCAAATAATTTAATTGACTCGTAACGTTATACGATCAATTAAATGATCAATTAAGAGTGTTGCCCTATAGGTATGACCTAGGGGATCAACTGATCACCACCGTCGCACGACAGTAATGTCAAACTCTAGTCAGCCAATCATTACCGATATGTGTGGACCAGTTGACAGTAAAATATTACTTCCCAATTGTATTCTTTATAATGAGACTTAAACATGTGATCATCATGATCAACAGTTGTGATCCCAATATTGTCGGAGGACACATATTCCAACAATCTCCCACTTGTCCTCGACAAGTGTGCGTCACCAATTCTCTTGTCCTATTACTATCTCCCACTCAATGCAAGGTGTCTTTCAGGTCGTACTTGCAAGTGATCATATCGAGAGTGGTTTCCTCGATCTGGAGAATAACTGATTGACCGGATTTATCCACCATGGATACATTCCGAGCGTGGCCACGCATTTCCAGTTCATTACTCCTCGAGTGGCCCTGAGATATTGTTATAACCCTGACTAGGGGTGGACAATTCCTATCGCACTCATTCCCTTCAACTAGCCACAGCCATCATAACCGAAAATATGCCCATTTGACCCCATTTACGAAGGTCGTAGTAACACAAATCAAAGTTAATCTGTAACTGTCCCATCTTAGGCGAATAGTCTTTAGTCAAAAGAATCAACTCATTTGAATACTATAGCAGCTCTCGCCACGACCAGGCTATATAAATTTGCCAGAACTCTATAAGCGGTCATAAGGCCCGACAAAATGTTCCTAACAGTCCGCCTATGTGATCGACTAGTCATCTCACATGACTCTATGGCACTTGAACTTGCCATCAATCGCATCACACTCTAGTCACTTCGAGACGTCACCTCATGTAAATAACTATGGGCAAATACAATGCTAATCCGTGTTCACTTAAACGGGGTTCAATTGTCTCTACAACCCGTTGGATGTAACAAAGTATAAGGTGAGTTACTAATAACTCAAACGACAAATGTCGACATCACACTCGGGTAGTCAATACCATATTACAACCTTGTGATGCAAATCGTAAGTGTAAGCACTTGTTGATTTTAATAGAAGTTTAACATGTTACGTGTCCATGTGTTCAAACTTCTTAATCTTATTATCCTTTACATTCATGTTATCACTCATAGCATGAACCTTACCAAAGGATGATAGCTCCCACTAAATTAAAAACTCAAATACTTCTTTGTGAAAGAAGATATTAGCTCGTCATTCCTAATGAGTAATGAGTTGTAAACATTCAAAGGATGATAGCTCCCACTAAATTCCATGTCTTCACATGATAATTTCTAAACTCCCACTTAATTCCACATGTTTCGAAATTGATTACTCAATTGAAAACATTTCAAAATTGGAATGTATGTTGCTTTGCAAAGTTTATTAAGATGAAGCCATATATATATATTCTCATCATATCCTTTCAAAATTCCTATTTTGAAGAGGTCTCATCTCAACCTTATAGAAAGAGATTTCAATCTCTAATTCGTACATGTCATAATGATATGTAGTAACGTCATTGTATAAATATAAATAATATCTAATACACGTCCTTCAAAATATCCCTTTCTGAAGGAGGTTTAACCAATTCATTTTCATAATGTGGTTAAGTAATGACTTTTTGTAGACACCTCGTTTCTGCACCTCCCGCAAACCACCCGGTGATGATTGGGCCGCATATTTGATTCGCGGAACGATTTGTGACAGTTCGTAAGATTATCGTCAAGTGATTGCTCAAATATTAATGTCGACCTCTTAGTTGTCATCTACGTCCTGATACGGTCGTTTTGGCAGTAATTAGAGTATATTCGGAGCCCGGGTCAAAAACCGTCTCCATTTTCTGATAACTGTTAAATCCCGAGTCGGAATGTTCTGGAATGTTCCGGATATTTCTATTCCATATTTCACAAATTTTATCTTTTGGCAAATAATATCCCGTAATATTCATGTTAGATATTAAAGATAATCGAATTATTTTCGTCCTACCATAACTCAAACGCGGAAATCTTTCTTCAGCAGGAGGAAACCTCCTGGGAATAGACGCAGCAGGTGCTGCGCCTCTTCCAAGAGACGCAGTGGCTGCTGCGCCTCTTCCGAGGCCCTTCTTTGCATGTTCCACGTATCTTTTTCATATCTTTCCGAGATTCACTTCCAAAGAGTCTCTGAAACCCTAATTCCTTCGCGTGATTAGTATAAATAGGAGCCTTCGCTCCTCATATTTCTCACGCGAGTGTCCGCCCTTCTCTTCTCCCTTTGCATTCTAGACTTTGTTCTTACTAATTGGCGCCTACGTGCTTGAAAATTCGACCACGTAAGCTCGGATCCTTCCGGGTACCAGCCTCTCCGTTGCATGACCGACCAATTTGACCAACTACACCTATAATCAATCAATCAATCGTTTTCCTCTTACGAGGGCACTCTTTCTTTGCATTCGCGTCGAGCATTCACTAATTGATATTCTTAGTCCTTCTCGTTTCGTCAACATGTAAGTCTGAGGGTGTAATCTCTCTTTTATTTATTGTATTTTACTTTTCGTATCATCAATTGTAAGATTTATGTCGAAAATACCATTAAAACCGATTTCTAAAACCCTTTGTTAAAATCTGTTTTTGCGGATTTCCAGTAGATAACCATCGAGAAAGGACGCAGCAACTGCTGCGCCTCTTCGAAGGAGCGCAGTTCCTGCTGCGCCTCTTCGTGAGGATGCCGCAGTTCCTGCTTCCTTTCTTCTTCGTTTGTCCTCTGTATTCCGTATTCAAAATCTTTCTCTTGTTTTTTCGTCTGTTAATTCTTCGTCTTAGTATCATAATAATTCCATGTATTACAATCATCATTATTAATATGTTTAATTTGTCATAAATCCGACTTAAATCCCTAATAATCCAATATTTGCGGGTTTTCGTCATTAAGTTCAATCCGGGTTGTAGGGATTCAATTTGTTCATATTGAGTTCCTGGAATTCGTCTTTGATATAGTTTTCATCTGTTCATTCACATGTTCGTCATTAATTTGTCATTAATTCATCATGTTTAGTTTGTTTCATTCACCGATGTCACTAATTAATCATTCAACCTTGTAATTAATCCGTTTGCATCCGTCTCATCCATGTTTATTGTTTTTATGACCCATTCATATGTTAAATAACCTGTTAATCACTTTCATCCGAGTAAACAATTTAATTGATAATTAAAATCACCAATTAACATTAACGGCTTGCAATTACGGCTTCACAGCCAGAACTGAGCCAAGGAACAGACGCAGCGTCTGCTGCGCGTTCCTGGTTGAGTTCTGTCCCTGAACTCCGTTTCTGCCTTAACGTAGTTTAATTAGTTTATGTATTAACTAACTATTATTCGTAATATCACGCTAATTCCTGTTCGTTTATTTCTTTAATTTATTCTTTTATTCCTTTTTTATCAAATTATCCGTTTTAAAGGTATTTTCGACATAAATCGCCTGATCCAATGTAATTATTGTAATTTATATTTATTGTATTTCTTTTGTTCCTTGTATGTTTTTCACATGTAAATCAATATTAAATCCAACTTCGACCCAATTGTATGCTAATTATGTGTCAATCGACTTAGTATTAATTCTCACATGCTAGGATTAAAACTTGGATGTTGCATTGCATGCATATAACCGACGATATATCAAGTACGAATAACTTCCCTAATCATTAGTAGAGGCCGCTATAGAGGCGGGCGGGATTAGGTGTTCGATCAAAAGAGCTTCCTAATACGTACCCTCACCCCTTACTCCAGATCTCCGTGAGCACCCGTGTTCATTAGCATCCACGAGAGTCATTCTAGACATAGAATGCTAAGGGTAACGATTGCTTAGTGTTCATGTCACTACTTTATGTCTTGACATGACATGAGGTATTCGAACGGTTCCAATTTCCCATAAAAATTGGTGGCGACTCCATACAAAATGCAAACGCTTGTTTTCGACCTTCTCACCAAGCGCCCCCGTGGGCGGCCCGCTGTCCACGGTTTGGCGACTCATTGGGATATACACTTACGTGTAGCTAGGGTGAAACTCGAACAAGGTTAGGGAATAAATTTGTACAAGACAATTGTCGGTTTTCATAACTCGGTCTTCCTAGACCGTTTAATTCGGCCTTCCTAGGCCCAACCCAACCCATTCGACCAATCGTCCCGTCTAAACGGTCCTAATTCTTATTTGGGCCTAAGGATGGATAGCGATTGACGTCATCCATACCATGATGCTTACTCTTGTTTGTATCAACGGCCTTCACTACTTGAGGAAATGGACTAGGAATCGGCCTTACTCTTGTTTGGCACGAGCCTCTCCACAGACTTCGGGTTTGATGGTTCGGTATGGCAACCCACCCTTTAAACCAAAACCCTTCTAAATGCACTCAGCATCCCGTTATAATGCTTGTATAAATGTGTAAAACATACGTGATCACCACTTCTAAACAAAACCATGACGAATTTTCAAAAAAATCAAAATCCTTTTTTCAAACAAGAATTTCGAAAAATAGGCCTTTAATTAGCGCAAAATCCGGTCAAAACTCCGTCCGTTTGTCGCGTCAAAATTCGGGCCGCAAGCCCATTTCAAAACCTCACTTCGAGTCCACTCCTACAACTACACTACAGTTGACTAGGACATACATTTTCAAAGACCTTGTCTTTCTTCAAAACTCACTCAACACAAGTGGCACACACCCACTTCACGAGTCAAAACTTTTCCTCTTTTAGCAAGTGTGATAGAATGGTCGATCGTGTTTTGATTCGTCGCCGATCTCTTATCCAGTTTCCAAGATGCCCGGATCAAGTGATGAAACAAACCTCCAGCAAATTCAAGAGAGTAATGATCGAATCCTAGCCGCGCTAGCCCAAATGCAAATCACTCAAGAACAAACCTATGACCGCCTTGAACTTATCGAAGGCCGTATCTTTGATGTAGAGGGAAGGTTGCCTCCCCTTAAAGGTGAAGTACTACGTTTCTCCGATGACGAGTCTAAAGATGAGAACCCTATCATAGGAACAACTGCAGCTGAGAAGAGACTCCAATACCTAGAGGAACAATTGATGTACCTTAAGGAGGATGACATTTATAGGGAAAACAATCGCAAGTATGAAGCCGTCAATTCCAAATTGCCAACTAACTTTAGCATGACGGATATCCCTAAGTTTAAAGGACATGAGAACCCTTTGAACCACATCCGCGCCTTCAAGGATTACATGTCTATCAAAGGCATCAAACCCGAGATGTTCTTAAGGATCTTTCCTTCATCTCTTGACACTATCCCGAAGCAATGGTTCTACACTTTAGATCACAAGAAGGTCGCTACTTGGGAAGATGCCGCAATCGAGTTCTCAAAACAATATGCGGATAATGCCGAGATCCAAGTCAACATGCGTACTCTAGAGGTTCTTACCCAAAATGACAAAGAAGGATTCACCGACTTCCTAAGTAGGTGGAGGAAGACTAGTACTCAACTAGTTGAACGCCCGGATGAGGCCACTCTTGTGGAAAAGTTTGTGGATAATCTCGAGCCCATATATGCCAACCATTTGAGATATCAAAACATCAAGACTTTCAAGGACTTAACTGTACTAGGGACGCGAATTGAAGATGACATCCGTAAAGGACTCTTGTCCAAAACGGTAGGTAGAGGATATCAAGGGTCCACAAGTCGTTCATACGGCTCTACTAGCAAGACCGATGAGGTTAACCTTCTCGAGCCATCCAAGAAAACTAGCCCACCAAGGAAGTTCACGAACCTTGGGGATACTTACTCCAACGCTCTAAAGAGGTTAATGAAACAAGGTAAACTCCAACCCATTGGACCTACTCCCGAACCCGAAAAGAAGTCCAAGTTCTGGGATGAAAATTCCTACTGTGAGTACCATAGAGGCAAGGGGCACGACACAGAAAAATGTTACAAGTTGAAACACGTGCTTCAAGATATGATTGAAGATGGTCGACTCCCAATACCACCAGGAGGTAAGCCCAACAACACTCAGAATCCTCTTGGAGTTCTAGTGATTACAGGTGATGAATCTACCTTAGATTGCTCACACCTCATTTCTCCCACCGAAAATGAAATTCATGCGATTGAGAAAGAGGGGTTCTACTCCACTATCTCCCCTACCATTTCCGACTTCATCACATGGGCGAGGAGTGTAGATAGACAAGTTTGGGAACTAGAGAGCATGGTAACAACCTTGCGCAATCCCAACGCAATACCTAAAGAACGCGTACCCTTGATCTTTTCTCAAAATGCCACTATGCAAGAAGTAGTCACCGTGGTCGATAAACTAGTCGATCAAATCATACGACTAGAAAGTGATATCATGAGAATAAAGGAACTAGCTGCAGTCAATGGGGTTTGGGCCGATGACGATGAAGACGAATATCTCATTGAAAACTCCTTAGTCAAGGAAATAGTCCAAAATGGCAAAGACCAAGATGTGGATCACCTAACTCGTTCGGGTCGCCCATATCAAAGCACTGTTCAAAACGGTCCAACCAACGTCATCACACCAAATGACAACGAAGATGACCCCACTGATCAGTTGCTCAAACAATTACAGAAAACCAAGGCTGATCTTTCAGTCTGGCAACTAGTGGCAAGCTCATTTCCGCATCGCCAAGCTTTACTGCAAGCTTTGGCCAAATTGAATGTAGCACATAACTCCACTCCTGAAGATGTAGTCAACTTGGTCTTCCAAGAATCACCGAAGCTAAGTAATCCTATTACTTTCTCAGATGAAGACTTGCCACCTTTTGGCGCTAGTCACAACCTTGCTCTATACATCACCGTCATTTGTCTAAAGAAGAATGTGCCAATGACTTTGGTAGATTATCGCTCCGCGGTTAACGTCATACCCCTCAAAACGGCATACAAGTTAGGCATGAAAGAGTCGGATTGGACTCCTACAAATCAAGGTGTACGTGCATATGACGGTACACGACGAAAAGTGGTTGGACTTGCTAGCCTAACCATAGCCACGGGACCAATCGAACGAAAAGTTAACTTCCAAATAGTGGACATTGAAGCTTCATTCAACATACTTCTGGGAAGGCCTTGGATTCATGCTTCCAAAGCGGTAACATCCACCCTTCATAAAAAGATCAAGATCCCACTAAATGGCAAAGTAGTGACGATCACTTCGTCACCCATCAAGGCAATAATCGAGAGGCAATCAAACAATCAAGTCCTTGCGGATCCCATATACGAACTTGGGGGCTTCCAAAGTGTGAACGTCATAGAAAGTGAGTTGGCACCCTTATACTATAATCCCTACTCCAACTTGGTGGTCAACCACATACTCAAATCTCAGGGATACTTCCCTGGAATGCCTTTGAACCCAATTCGGAAGAACACCTTCGCACCATACAAGGAAGGAAACTCGACAAGGATACCACTTGGACTAGGGTACAAACCCACAAAAGAAGAAGTTCTCGAAATGCTCGCTCAAGTCCAAAATCGCAAGCACGTGGGAGTCCAAATGAGACCATATCTCCCCACTCTAAATGGGTACTCCGTTCAAGAAGGAAGTTCAGAACTCTTTCATGGATTTCCCGAACCTTGGCATTATCTTGAGAGGAAGTTAGCCGGAATCGAGATCTTTCACGATTGCTACTTCATTCCTCCAGAAACGGTTCCTACCGTCAAAACCCATCAAGCACCTTGCTTCGACGAACAAGCTGTTAGCCTACTGTTTGGAGAAGATCGATTCATTAGGGCCGCGCAGGATGAGATCATTACTATGATACTTCAGGACGATCGCTTCAACCCCGCCGCGTTGATCACAGAAATCGACACAAAGCAGCAGAAAGGATGGAGAAAATCAATCAAATGGACCAACAACCAAGGAAGACTCTTCAAGCTCACCACTGGAGAAGGAGAGATGTTCAAAGGAGAACCAGAAGACAATGAGTTCGAGTCGGAGTCGGAGTCAGAGTCGGAGTCTAGAGAAGTCATTAGAGAGTCTACTCCTGTTGTCATCCCCACTCCCTTCGTTTCTCCTAGCTTAGCCTCGAGTAGTCACAGTAGTTTGGGAAATGCCCCAACTACTGTTCCTTTGCCGCCACTGACCATGGATCAGTTGGCTTCTTTGTTTCAACTTTACTCAAATCTTAATATGAATAAATCAGGTTCTGCTTACTCTCGTGTTCTTTCGAGTGCAATTTGTTTATGATGATACCGAGGATGACCAAGACCCGGACTTGACCGAAATACCTCCCTACGTAGCCAAAGAAATATTACAAGAAGGGGAAGGGGGACCAGTAATAGAAGATACCGAACCCATCAACGTAGGAACCGAACTAGAACCCAAAGAACTTAGGATAGGGACTACCTTGAGCTCTACCGAAAGGGCCGATTTCATAGACCTCCTAAATGAATTCAAAGACGTTTTCGCTTGGTCCTACAAAGACATGCCAGGGATCGACGGGGATATCGCCGAACATAGGATTCCGATTAAGCCAGGTTTCAAACTAAAGAAATGAAGCTTCGACGAATGAGAACAGAATGGGCTCTAAAGATTAAGGAAGAAGTTGATAAACAATTCAAAGTCGGGTTCATCAAAGTTTCCGAGTATTTCGACCGGGTAGCTAACATAGTACCCGTACCCAAAAAGGATGGGAGAATCCGTGTTTGTGTTGACTTTAGGGACTTAAACAAAGCGAGTCCAAAAGATGACTTTCCTCTACCTCACATTGACATATTGGTAGACAACACTGCAGACCACGCATTACTATCCTTCATGGATGGATATGCGGGTTATAACCAAATCAAGATGGCCATGGAAGATATGCACAAGACCGCATTCGTCACCCAATGGGGAACATATTGCTATACAGTAATGCCATTCGGATTGATCAACGCCGGAGCTACATACCAACGCACCGCAACTACACTCCTACATGACATGATGCATAAAGAAGTTGAGGTATACGTAGATGACATGATCGTCAAATCCAAAGAAAGAGAAGGACATATTGCGAACCTTCGCAAATTCTTCGCAAGGCTACGGAAGTACAACATGAGACTCAACCCCCAGAAATGCACATTTGGGGTAACATCCGGCAAACTCCTGGGATACGTCGTTAGTCAAAGGGGAATAGAAATAGATCCTTCTAAAATCAAAGCTCTGATCGAAATGCCACAACCCAAAACGAAAAGAAGTCGAGGATTCCCGGGAAAGGTACAATACATAAGTCGATTCATATCGAAACTTACAATGATTTGCGAGCCTATCTTCAAGAAACTCAAGAAAACAGACCACACCATGTGGGATGATGATTGTCAAAAGGCGTTTGACCATATCAAGGAGATATTGGCTAAACCACCAGTGCTCATGCCGCCACAACGAGATCAACCTCTTGGTTTATATCTCACAAGAATCAAAGCGCCATGGGTGCTATCCGCCCAAATCTGTAGGAAGTGAAGAAAGAGCTATTTACTATCTAAGTAAGAAGTTCTTAGAATATGAGTGCAAATACTCGCAACTCGAAAAGACATGCCTCGCTCTTGTGTGGGCAACGAAGAAGCTACGTCACTACATGCTTAGCTACTCCGTCAAAATATATTCCAAAATGGATCCAGTCAAATACCTCTTCGAAAAACCCGTCCTCAACGGACGTCTGGCAAGGTGGACTCGATGCTCTCGAATTCGACCTCAAATATGTGCCATCGAAAGTCATAAAAGGTCGCGCCGTCGCCGAATTCTTCGCAGAAAATCCTATCAACGACGCACAAACCATAGATACTTGGTCATTTCCCGACGAGGATATACTTCAAATAGATGTAGACTCCTGGGATCTATACTTTGATGGAGCATCAAATTTAAGAGGATTCGGAATAGGAGTGTTGCTCATTTCTCCCGAAGGTGAGCATACACCGATTCTTTGTCAAACTCGACTTCGAGGTGACAAACAACGCCGCAGTATGAAGCTTTGTCTCATTGGACTACAAGCGGCAGTAAGCTTAGGCATCAAAAACCTCCGAGTACATGGGGACTCATCGCTGATCATCAACCAAGTTACAGGATCCTGGAAAATCCGAAGTGAAAGCCTCGCACCCTATCAGGCTAGGATAGACCAAGTGGCTCAGTTCTTCGATCACGTAACCTACTTACACCTACCTCGAGAGGAAAATCAATTTGCAGACGCTCTTGCGAAACTAGCATCTTTGATAAACATGCCAGATCACATGATGGAAATGCCTTTGTGTATCGAACGACGGTCAGACCCGGCTTACGTCCATCAAATCACCGATGAAGAGGAAATCGCACAGGAACCCTGGTTCCAAGCAATCCTGAATTTCAAGCTTAATGGTACCTATCCACCAGATATGGATAAGAGGGGACAACGTGCTATACGCCTATTAGCTTCCCAATACATCCTGATGCAAGGAGAGTTATACAAAAGAACACCTCTTGGTGTAGTCCTACGCTGCCTCGATCATTCACAGGCACGAAAGGTGATGGAAGAAGTCCACGACGGAGAATGCGGTCCCCACATGAGTGGGCCTATGATGGCAAAGAAAATCACACGTTTAGGGTATTATTGGACCACCATGGAATCTGATTGCATCAAATACGTGAGACATTGCCACAATTGCCAAATCTTCGGGAATGTACAACATGTCCCTCCTTCATTGCTCTATACGATGACATCTCCTTGGCCATTTTCCGCATGGGGAATTGACATAATCGGAAAAATAACCCCAGCCAGAACAGGAGGTCACTGTTTCATTCTAGTGGCGATTGATTATTTCACCAAATGGGTAGAAGCGGCTTCCTACACCAGTCTTACGGCTAAGAATGTGGCAAAGTTCATACAAAACAACATCATCTGTCGATATGGTTGCCCACATGAGATCATTAGTGATAATGGATCACACTTCCAAGCTGAAACTGAGCAATTGCTAGCCAAATATAAGATTAAGCATCACCACTCTTCGCCCTATAGACCACAGACTAACGGCGCGGTAGAGGCGGCAAACAAAAATGTTGTCACAATTCTCAAGAAAATGACTGACAACTACAGAGATTGGCCAAGCAAGATACCCTTTGCTTTATGGGGGTATCGTACATCAGTTAGGACGCCCACTGGGGCTACTCCTTTCTATTTGACCTACGGCATGGAAGCCATACAACCAGTCGAACTAGAAATACCATCCTTGCGTATTCTACTCGAGAGCCAAATCCCGGAAGCCGATTGGAAGAGGGATAGATATGAAGAACTCATCCTCCTGGATGAACGTCGGCTACGCGCCTTGCATAATGTCCAAACGTACCAAGCACGTATCAAACGAGCTTTCAACAAAAGGGTTAAGCCAAGAAACATCAAAGAAGGAGACTTAGTACTCAAATCGGTTAGAGCTCTTCTACTTGTCGACCCAAGGGGAAAATTCAAACCTAATTGGGCCGGACCATATCTAGTCAAATCCATACTCCCAGGGGGTGCGGTTAGAATCACAGACCTAGATGGAAATGAGTTTTCAAACCCCACCAACCTTGACCAACTGAAACGATACTATGCCTAGAACAGGACCAAACACGCGACTCGCGTAAACCCATGTGTCGCTCTTGTGGCACTAAATAAACGGCCCCTGGCCAAACTGAAATAAGCTAAGTGTCACTGTGCTCTTGTATCTTGACAAATTTGTCGTCCTCATATCATCAAATAAACTAAATTCGCACCTTGAGAACAAGCAAAAGCTCATGCTTATTTTCTATGTTCATTATAAGCTCTTGCTTCGAACAATTATTCTTTTACATTTATTCGAACTACGCGCAAGGGTTTGATTTCGCTTTTTTAAGTGAATACGTAGGCAATCCTTCACAGGATTCAACCCATTATGTCTAAAATGTAAATAGAAGGACATTTGCATTGCATTTGAAATTCGACAAGAATAATAAAAGAAAATCACAACGGTTTCTTAACCATTCAACCTTTTTTATTCCATTCATTTTCTAATAATAGTAGTACGTTACATAATAAAAATAGAATAGGCTAGGATTCTAAAAAATCCCTTCCTTTTATTACAACAATAATAATAATAATCAAATAGTAAATAAGGACTCGGGCTATTCTTCCATCTTCCCTTTGCCCTTGTCATTCTTCTCATACTTCTTGTCACGACCTCGAGCTGGGCGCTCATGCACCACTTCAGACCTAATCACCAACGGTCTTTCTCGAGGCCTGACTCTTCCATTCTTGCCAACCACCGTCTCTGCAACAGGAGTAGTCTTTGATTTCTTTGAAGGACGAATGACCTGAAGCCCGGCTTCTTCTTCTCCCTCTGTCAGATGCTTCTTCTTCTCTTTCTCGCCCTCGTGCACCTTGTAGTCAACAGGTTCGCGTTTCCTTAGTCTCTCGCGCTCTTCCGAAGTCGCAGCCTTTCTCCACCTCAGATAGGAATTTGACACCCATAAAGCATTGGCGGAGAAGTTCAAGAACCACATGTTCCTTTGGGCCCATTTGATAGCCCACTCTCTTCGGCTCTCTGTAGTAAGCGCCATAGCAGTCTGCGGAACGGTGTCAAGCCTCGGGATCGTCTGTTTCAGCCCAACTTGCCTCATCAATCTTTCCGGAAAGATGCATACCATGAACTCCAATCCCGGAATGCGCACAGACCTAGTGGGATCCAAAGAAGACACTCCAGTGACAGACTTGAGATGTCACCACGGTACGATCCACCTAATCAACGGGCCATCATCATTCTTCAGCTTGTTCTTCCAATAATCGCAGACCCGAGTGAAGTCCACCATGTATAATCGCGTCCTCATCGCAATCATACGGGAATGATAGGAAAGTGCATGAACTGAGGGCTCGATCAATCGGAGCCGTTCCATAAGCCAAACCTACCAAAAGCAGGTATTAGACACCAAACAAAAAAAAACAAAAAAAAAAAACAAAAAAAAACAAAAAAAAACAAAAAAAAAAGGCAAAAAGGTGTCTTTACCTGTAGGATGACGGGACTCCCCAAATATGGTAGATCGCGGTTGGATTTCCTATTATCCAAACCCAAGATAATCTCTCCTAAGCATAAGCAAGCTGGGCTCCTGCGCAGCTCCATTTGCTCGATGAGGCACAAAAGGCGAGGATCACCTCTCAAGTCTTCATCAACATGCCCTTGGAAGACATACACATGCAACAAACAAAAGCCAAATGCTCTCCTCCTAGCGACATGAGAGACAGTAGGGTCAGCCCTGTTGATGAATCGGTCAATAAAGTCCAACATTCTCACGCCTTTCGGGGTAACTAGACGATCCACCTCAAGTCTGGTCAGTCCAAGCAAGTCTCTGAATTTGCTCTTATACCCTTGGGAAGTGGAAGGAATGGCAGGTAAATGTTTGGGGTCCCATCCACCAATAGCAGCTATTTCTTCAGGAAATGGGCAAATATCACCTCCTGGGAACGCGAAAACATGATAATTCGGGTCCCAATAGTCAAGGCAAGCATCCAAAAATGGTTTTACAATCTTAATGAGTTTCAAACTCAACAAAGACCCAAGGTTATAAGCACCCATGTCATGCTTCTCCATATTTGAAAATTCGTTGGTCCATTCCTTCAAGCGGATCTCCAAAGTATTCATGACGATAATTTTCTTTTGGAAATTTATTTTGGGAATTTTATGTGAATAGACGAAGAAAAGACGGAAGATTATGTGAATTAAAACTCCATCGACGCTTCTATTTATACTAATTGCTGTTTCCAAAAATCCACCAGAACGGACCAGCTTGGGAACAGGCGCAGACTGCTTGCGCTCTCTTCAAAGGACGCAGACTCTGCTGCGCCTCTTCCCCAATCTCACTTCTGTGATTTCCGCGTTGGATCTTTCCTAATTCTATAACGAATAATTTCCTATTCCTACGGGATTTTATTTTGGTAAATACGGGGAGATTACCATGTTTCGAGTTTCCTAAATTCGCGGGCACGCATTTTGAGGCGACGTCGAAACCTTCGCCATTTCGTCACACTTAATTTGCTTAAATTTTCTTTTTTTAGGAAATAATTTCCTTTTAATTTTCTTTTATTTTTTCTTTTCAACATTTCCTTTCTACATTTTATAACTTATAGATTTCTCTTTTTTCTTTTTTTAGGGGGTAACCCTCCCTACCGTCCGGTCATTTCCGGCAAAATTTTTGCATTTTTGCATTTTCATGTTCTTTTGAGTCTTTTTTTGCGCTAATTAAGGCCATATGTATGAAACGTATGTTTTGCGTGATTTCTATGTAAATTTCGGCAGCATGACGGCGTAAACCGTTATCTACCAAACCTGTTCACGAACTAACCTGCAGATACAAACAACGCAACCCATCAGCAAAGGCACTCAGGCCGTCGTATATACACCAAATGAAGCAAATGTACAAGCAAACTGGGGGCTTGCGCCCCAAACAAAGTCCAAAAATGTTCAAAATCAGATGTCCAAATGTACAAATCTACAAAACTACGTAACTACTTTGGGCACCCTCCAACTAAGCAACCCTCGCCGTAAGAGCAGCAATCTCGGCATCCCGAAACTCGAGCTCCCTCAACAAGCGAGTTGTCTCCTCCCGAGACTGGGTCAACTCTCGCTCCAGCTCACGACCAGCCTATAAACAGCAATAAATTGGCTCATGTCAATCAATTCAAACAAAATTGGAAATCAAAAATCAAAGGAAATCAAATGAGGTTCATACCTGACGACCTCGACCACCGACGAGTGCCTCGATGGCGGTAGCTCGTAGCCGGTTGGCCACCCTCCATAGTGCCACGAACCGAGACGGCGCGACCTGCATTTCAAAAGAAATTCTCAGCAAATTGAATAAATCAAATGTGTTCTTACACGAAAGGTAAATAAGCCGGAGGCTCACCCTCCGAATCAGATGCTGCCAGTCGTCTAAGCCAGCATCCGTCACAGCTACGTCAAAGTCACGCAACTCGGAGATCGTCGTCCTCCCGGTCGCGTCGGTGTACTCAAGAGTCTCGGGGTACTCTGGGGGCTCGATGCCCGCCGCCTCGACCTCCTGCAAAGACAAATAGCTCTCATTAATCGATGATCTTTCGTCGTAATTCCCGAAACCAAATCAAGAAAAAGTAAAAGATACTCACCACTACTGGCCAGTACGCCAATCTTCCGTAAAGGAACGCCGAGTAGTCCTCGCCAGGCAGAAGAAGGTCGTCGCCACTGGCACCAGCCAGGTCCGCCTCCCTCTCAGCCTCAGTAGGCTCCCTGAACATCGTCCTCGGAGGATCAACGGGAACCGTCAACGCGTCCCGAGAGCACTGACGAACCAAACGCTCGCCCAGGTACCACACAGGACCCATCGACGTCCACAACAGCAGCCGACTCGGGCTCCTAGGTCGAAGGACCTCAGCGACGAAAGGAGGCGCTCCAGCGTACTCCGTCCAAGGTCTGGGCACCCACTGCGACAAGATAAGGCAAAGATCATTCCTATGATCAAATAAAGGCAAATGATAAGAAATATAAATGAATACGAGTGGGATACTCACGCTGCTCAGCTGAAGGGCGTTCACGTCCCGCCGGTAGACATTGTGCGAAGAACGCTTGCTCTTCGTCCGGCACAACACCCAATCCCTCACCACGGATAGGCCTTCTCCAGTGGCTCCGTCCTCTTCGGCGCGAGACTCGGGAAGTAGGAGTACACCCACGCTCAGAAATGAATAATCAATGACGATCCTTCGTAATTCGATAAAGAAAGGAATTTGCTATTGGTCTAAAGGAAGATTCATACCTCCAACAGTAGTCCAGGTCCGACAGCGCCTGGAGAAGTCCCCTTCTCCATCAACTCCGGACGAACCATGGCCCTCATGAAGCGGATGAGGACCACAAAACCAGCAGTGACCCAGTCCCAGCGTCCTAGGGAACTCAGGTCAGAAAGAAAGGGAAGGAGCTTCGTCGATAGCCTCTCGCCCTTGTCTCCGAGGTAAATCGAAGACAGGAACCACCAAAGCCACAAACGAGCCCTCTGCTCAGCTGTACAAGGAGGAGGAGCTGTCTCCCTCCCATCGATCGTCACCAGCGCCGGGGTCTACTATCCATTTCTAACATCAAATTGGCATGACAAATCCATTTGGGGGAAAAGCCCCAAATTTTCGATCAAAAGGGTCGAAAACCCTAATTATTTCGGCTCAAAATTCAACAAATGCAGAAGATTAATGCAAGATTGGAATACATACCTTGGTTAGTCATGTTTAATGCAAGCTTTTGGATCAAACCTCGACGGAAATGGTGAAGATTTGAGAGAGAAATTGCGAGAAATGTGTTTCGAAATAATGAAATACAATCCTTCTGATTTCGCGTTTTTACGCAGAAAAGCCAAATTAAGGAAAAGACGCAGTAGGTGCTGCGCCTCTTCCAAGAGACTCAGCTCTTGCTGCGCCTCTTCCTTGTGTTCCCTCCATACGGATTTTCAAAAATTCGTTATGAGTTCGTTATTTGTGGGCCCATCTTTGGTGCGCCTCTTCTTTGACGCTATTATGCTCTTTTGGTCCGTTTCGATGAGTTTCTTTCGTTCCGGCCCGCATTTTATCCAGCGCAGTAATATTTCGCATTATTGCTCAATTCCTTTTATCCAGCGTGGTAGTATTTTGCAGTACTGCTCACTCAAGGTTTCTCCCACGACGATCAAGATGTTCCTAGTCGTCAATATATTCCTCAGTAAGAGTTTGCTTGAGACTGACGCAAGCAGATTCAACCTCAAAGTTTTGCCGGAATTCGCTTGAGACCGACGCAAGCGGATTCCCCAGCAGTTTCTACCGACGTCCTGCTGCTTTCAATATTTCTTGTTTCCCCGCGAAGTTCGATTAAGTCTCAGGTATGGTTTCTTCTTATGGCTGGCGAGCTTCCTTACGTAGTCTAATGGACTTTAAACGACCCTCCCCGATAGTCGACAGACTCTAAAATGTTCCCGACGACAGTCCTTGGTTCGACCCCTTGAGCGCCTCGCGTCGCCATAGTCGTCGAGTTGTAATCTTCGATTGACTGATGGCTATACTTTGACTTTCGCCTTGTCCAAGCCTCGGTCAAAGTGGGGGCTCTATAGACACCTCGTTTCGCACCTCCCGCAAAACCACCCGGTGATGATTGGGCCGCATGTTTGATTCGCGGAACGATTTGTGATAATTCGTAAGATTATCGTCAAGTGATTGCTCAAATATTAATGTCGACCTCTTAGTTGTCATCTACGTCCCGATACGGTCGTTATGGCGTAATTAGAGTATATTCGAGTCCGGGTCAAAAACCGTCTCCATTTTTCGATAATCTGTTAAATCCGAGTCGAATGTTTGGAATGTTAGGATATTTCTATTCCATATTTCACAAATTTTATCTTTTGGCAAATAATATCCCGTAATATTCATGTTAGATATTAAAGATAATCGAATTATTTTCGTCCTACCATAACTCAAACGCGGAAATCTTTCTTCAGCAGGAGGAAACCTCCTGGGAATAGACGCAGCAGGTGTTGCGCCTCTTCCAAGAGACGCAGTGGCTGCTGCGCCTCTTACCAGGCCCTTCTTTGCATGTTCCACGTATCTTTTTCATATCTTTCCGAGATTCACTTCCAAAGAGTCTCTGAAACCCTAATTCCTTCGCGTGATTAGTATAAATAGGAGCCTTCGCTCCTCATATTTCTCACGCGAGTGTCCGCCCTTCTCTTCTCCCTTTGCATTCTAGACTTTGTTCTTACTAATTGGCGCCTACGTGCTTGAACATTCGACCACGTAAGCTCGGATCCTTCCGGGTACCAGCCTCTCCGTTGCATGACCGACCAATTTGACCAACTACACCTATAATCAATCAATTTAATCAATCAATCAATCGTTTTCCTCTTACGAGGGCACTCTTTCTTTGCATTCGCGTCGAGCATTCACTAATTGATATTCTTAGTCCTTCTCGTTTCGTCAACATGTAAGTCTGAGGGTGTAATCTCTCTTTTATTTATTGTATTTTACTTTTCGTATCATCAATTGTAAGATTTATGTCGAAAATACCATTAAAACCGATTTCTAAAACCCTTTGTTAAAATCTGTTTTTGCGGATTTCTAGTAGATAACCATCGAGAAAGGACGCAGCAACTGCTGCGCCTCTTCGAAGGAGCGCAGTTCCTGCTGCGCCTCTTCGTGAGGATGCCGCAGTTCCTGCTTCCTTTCTTCTTCGTTTGTCCTCTGTATTCCGTATTCAAAATCTTTCTCTTGTTTTTTCGTCTGTTAATTCTTCGTCTTAGTATCATAATAATTCCATGTATTACAATCATCATTATTAATATGTTTAATTTGTCATAAATCCGACTTAAATCCCTAATAATCCAATATTTGCGGGTTTTCGTCATTAAGTTCAATCCGGGTTGTAGGGATTCAATTTGTTCATATTGAGTTCCTGGAATTCGTCTTTGATATAGTTTTCATCTGTTCATTCACATGTTCGTCATTAATTTGTCATTAATTCATCATGTTTAGTTTGTTTCATTCACCGATGTCACTAATTAATCATTCAACCTTGTAATTAATCCGTTTGCATCCGTCTCATCCATGTTTATTGTTTTTATGACCCATTCATATGTTAAATAACCTGTTAATCACTTTCATCCGAGTAAACAATTTAATTGATCATTAAAATCACCAATTAACATTAACGGCTTGCAATTACGGCTTCACAAAGAATCGAGCCAAGGAAGCAGACGCGTCTGTCTGCGCATTCTGGTTGAGTTCGTCCGAACTCCGTTTTCGCTTTAACGTAGTTTAATTAGTTTATGTATTAACTAACTATTATTCGTAATATCACGCTAATTCTTGTTCGTTTATTTCTTTAATTTATTCTTTTATTCCTTTTTTATCAAATTATCCGTTTTAAAGGTATTTTCGACATAAATCGCCTGATCCAATGTAATTATTGTAATTTATATTTATTGTATTTCTTTTGTTCCTTGTATGTTTTTCACATGTAAATCAATATTAAATCCAACTTCGACCCAATTGTATGCTAATTATGTGTCAATCGACTTAGTATTAATTCTCACATGCTAGGATTAAAACTTGGATGTTGCATTGCATGCATATAACCGACGATATATCAAGTACGAATAACTTCCCTAATCATTAGTAGAGGCCGCTATCGAGGCGGGCGGGATTAGGTGTTCGATCAAAAGAGCTTCCTAATACGTACCCTCACCCCTTACTCCAGATCTCCGTGAGCACCCGTGTTCATTGGCATCCACGAGAGTCATTCTAGACATAGAATGCTAAGGGTAACAATTGCTTAGTGTTCATGTCACTACTTTATGTCTTGACATGACATGAGGTATTCGAACGGTTCCAATTTCCCATAAAAATTGGTGGCGACTCCATACAAAATGCAAACGCTTGTTTTCGACCTTCTCACCAAGCGCCCCCGTGGGCGGCCCGCTGTCCACACTTTTGCGAGGTTAAAAACTTAGCTATTGAAGATATCGGTATATCAATTCTTGCAACTCGTTTATAACTAGTATGTTACTTTGATTCATTTAGGCTCTTAAGTAAATCTCAAGGTTGAAACTATTGGTCAAAATTTTTCATAAACTAGTCAAAACTCTTGTTAAGACTTTATATTAGTCATTTTATTCCAAAACTTTCTTTTGGTCTCCTCGTGTAGTTATCTTGAGAACATACTCTTATGATTACTTTACTTGGTCTCTTTAGTCATATAGAACTTACTTGAGACTATAGATCTCATCTATGGGGTATACTATATAAATAGATATACCTTCATTCAAATCAATCTACCTTGCGTAGATCTCATTTACACAAGTACACAATTTATCTTACCTCGTGTGTTGTGATCTCATTTTTCTCCCACTCTATCTTTAGAATAAATACACTATAGATTCAAAGATAGCATATGAGACACAAATAATGAATTTGAAGTATAAGGAGAACTATCTCATAGGTTGACTAATAGTTTTAGATTTCGTAAGTGTACTTGGTGATTGACATTCCTTTAAAAGAGTTCATAGACTCAAAATCACTTTATAAATGATCATACACAAGCCTTAAGTATGTGGACATATAATGAATCCCGTCATTATAGTTGTCTATTAGATCACTTTAAGTGAATAAACATATGTTTCTAAGAGCAAGCATTTAAATACGAATTTTAGAACAAAGGATAAAATGATAAAACGGGTGACTTGGGTTGCAAACCAAGCCACCATTATCCAAAATACAACCAATTATCCAAAATACCTTTCCATGTCGAACACGGAAACTTAAAGGTTCTAAAAATCCAAAACATGATTAAAATAAGACAATAAAAAGCAAAGCTCCATGAAAGCTATTCCTAGCTTCTTGATGGTTTCTCAAGCTTGCTTTTCTTTTCCCTTGTCTTTGCTTGGTGGAGGCCCTATTTACAATAAAAAGGGAGATACATTATCACAACTTTGTATCACAATACCATAGTTGAATTAGAAACATAAAAGAAAGGATAGTCATTTACCTACTGGAGTAATCTTTCCAACCTTAATATCACCAAGGTATTTGAAACAATTTCTTTTCCAATGTCCAACACCATTACAATAATGGCATTTATCAAGAGGACCCTTCTTGATTTTTGAAGTGCTAGCATCATTGCCTTAGCTTTGGTGAAAGTGGGAGCTTGTTTCTTACCCTTCCTCCCATTCTTCTTGAACTTCCCCTTGCTCTTAGTGCTTATGTTAAGCACATCCTTGGGTGGGTTCACATTTAACCCCATGTCCCTTTCGGCTTGCACAAGTAACTTGTGCAATTCTTCAAGAGACACATCCTTGTCTTGCATGTTAAAATTCACCCGGAATTGAACATACGCTTTGACTTTAGATAAGGAGTGTAGAATCCTATCTACAATGAGTTCTTTGGGGATTTCAACCTTTTGAATCTTCAAGGTCTCGACTAGCTCCATAAGTTTGAGCACATGAGGGCTAACCTTTTGGCCCTCTTTGAAGTCGAGATCAATGAATGCCGCGGCCGCCTCATATTGGACGATCTGCGGAATTTGTGAAAACATTGTCACAAGCTTGGAGTAAATCTCATTAGCGGTGCCCATTTTAAAGGCTCTCCTTTGGAGATCCGCCTCCATCGCAAATATCAAGACGTTTTCATTGCGGTGACTCCTTATGGTAAGCCTCATATGCTTCCCTAGTGGCGGCGGTCGACCTAGTAGTAGGTTCGGGTGGAGAGGCCTCGGTTAGGTAACGAAGCTTGTCGTCACCTTGGGCGGCTAGTTTGAGTTGGGCATCCCAATCGGAGAAATTTGACCCATTCTTTTCAAGTTTACATCGATCCATGAAGGATCGGAGCCATGATGAATTAGCGAGAGGCGTGGCGTTAGGGGTTGGTGTTGCCATTTGTTATGAGAAAAGAAGTGGTCTACAAAACAAAATAGAAGGAGTAAAACAAATGTCGTTTTAATAATACTCGTGAAAACTAATTTAAACAAGTTTTATTGCATTTATCTAGTGACCTCTACCCAACTTAGATAAATGATTCCAAGACCCAAATTCAAACTAACTTAGGGCACGGTGTGCCGAAATACCCTTTGTTAACATAACTCGGTGGATTAACCTTTTAATCGATTCTACTTTTAGAACTCTTGGTCGATAAAATTTACATTAATATTTATCTTTAGCCCGAAACACATCCGGAAATCGTCGTGAATACTTTCGTTGAGTACAACCCAAATTTCGAATAAATGTGTCCATAATCCAAACTCATATCAACTTAGGGCACGGTGTGCCGAAATACCCATTATTAATATAAATTCGGTGGATAGACATTTATCACCCACTTCCCCTACGTAACAAGGTTTGTACCCGGTGTGGAGTGCACTCCTCGCGAAATAGGTTTTCATGGTTTCTACTATTTGGTATGGCTATGTCTCAATTGATTTGTTTTCGCGAGAGGTCATGTCAATTTATTATCTATCACGTTTTAAGTGAACTAAAGCGGTGAACTACGATAATTGTATTTGACACGGTCGATAAACTCGATAAGATGATGATGCATGTTTTAGTTATGGCGATTTAGCGATGCATGTGACATATAAATAAAATGCAAAGCATAAAAAAATCCTAGTATGGCCTTCCTAAAATAGAAAACTATTTAACTATTACATATTCGGAAACCAACTCCATTGGTCCCTTGAACTTCAGTTGTGGCACGCATCTCGAGGTAACACCGTCTTTATGTATCGCCATCTTGAAGAAATCCGTCTTTGGGAACTCCGGAATGAATAAAATTACATAATAAATTACATAATTTCCTATTATACATTTGTAACTAAAATAAAATAAATCTATTAAATTACAAGACGGTGATACGAGATCACAATAAAATTACAACCGAATCGATATTCCCATACATTTCGGGTAATACCAATTAAAAACTAAGGCCATACTAAGTAAAAATTACATAATTCAAAATTACATAAATAAAATTATGACAATCATAAAGAAAAATGCAGCATTATAATATGTATGAACATGCCCAATTTTATGCTAAATCGCCTTTAAATAGCCAATATCGTATATTACTCGGTTTTTACGGATTTGCGTGATTCAACATTTTATAATCACCAAAATTACATAAATTCATATTTATGCATAAGTTAATTACCCTAACCTCTTAGGACTCAAAATTTAGTCTTCACTAATAATTTGACCATAACCAACTCATATTACTAAAATTTGTTCATTAATGGACTTAAAATTATAATAAAAAGCTATAAACTTCAAATAAATCACAAAATTTCAAATAAATTTAAAATTTGAAATTTAAACTCATGAACATTCTGGAAAAATACCATGACACTCATAATGTTCAAAAAGCTTAGGTTAAAAAAAAAATTCGAAATTTATCCGGAAAAACAATGTTGCGGTTTATCGGTTTTAACAAAAAAATAATCATAAAAACATGAGAAAAATTATATTCATCAACTTTTCAATTTTATATCTGAAAAAGATAATAAAATGCAACATATGATGTTTTTCCTTAGTCATAGAGTATGTTTTATTAATATTTCACTAATTAAGTCACTATTTATGCTATTTTTCTTCAAAAAATCATAAATCATGCATAAAGACTTCAATATAGCCTATTATTTTAAAAATATCTTGTAAAATTGCATGTGACAACATACTAAATTTCTATGACCAGATTCGAAATTTATCTCATATTAACCTATTTTCCATCTAAATCCGATTTTAATAATGAAAAATCCATTTTTCGAGCATAAGAAGTCCAAAAATTATGAAAATTTACAGGTCATCTCAAAATAATATATGTGACAACATATCCAAAAATTACTGCAAAATTCAAAGTTTAGCTAATTTTAGTCCGAAAATGACATGTTATTCATAAAATCATATTTTAATGCCATTATTATATAATATGAACAATAAAAATCCATAAATTAACCAAAATATCCTAAAAACATTTTAGGAGCAGAAATTTTAACACGCATGATGATTTTCGTGATATATCATAATAACACAAATTTAACAAGTTTTATATGTTAATCGTATAACTCGAAAAAACTTTTAACCGATTTGCATGCAAACAACCATGGCTCTGATACCAATTGAAAGAAAAGTTGTAACACCCCCATTTATTTAAGGGCCTGAACTAGGACTCCTCAGATAAATGATGGTGTTACCATCTCGGAAACCCGAGGCAATAGATAACAAAGGAAAGAAACACAATACTTTATTATAATGTTTATAGTGAAATTACAACTGAAATTAAAACAAAGTCTCCAAATACGACCAAAGCATAAGTCTGATAAAACTACTAAAAAGACTAAGGTGGGCTAGGCACTAAGTCAGTCATCCAAGCTCTCTTCCCGGCCAGCTCCCATCAGTCTCTGAATACCTGTCAATCTGCTCCCCAATAATTGGATCATCACAGGCGTACACGAATACACGGGGTCAGCCACGAAGCTGAGTAGGTAATACAATGAAACGAGTAACATAAAACACATGCTCCTCCATCACCACCACCGCCATCACAACTCATAACCCGGACAAACTTGACCATACCGATCCCGGTAGACTATAAATATCGACCGTAGCCGATCTGCCACTCGCTTGTTGAGGACACCAGGGCAAGTCTGCAGAACCCTTTGGGCCTTATCACAATGTCATCATCACCACCTCCACCAACTCCAATGTAATAATATAATAAAACAGTTCAACAATAGTACTTAACGAAATGAAATCAGACAATCATATTATAACATGTAAATCACCAATTTAGTCAATCCAGTCACATAGTACTATATCAAGTCCAGTGTATTCCCCTACCTCAAATAGCGGTGATAAGCTAACTGCAGATCAGAAGTACTCCACCCGAAACTCGCCACCTAAACATATATATATATAACATAATTAATTCTCTTACTATTCCCGTTCCCATAATCAAAAGTTACTATAAGTAGAAACTTTCCCAATTTAGAAATTACTAAAAATATAAGTTACCCAAAATAGAAAGTTTCCTAAAATGGGAAGTTCCCAAAGTAGCAATTACCAAAAATAGCAGGTTACTAAAAATAGTAACCTTCCCGAAATAAAATCCCGACTCAAAACTTAAATACATTATTCCGTCACCGCTACTTAATATTAACTTAATAATCAAAACTAATAATGTAAATAATAGAAGTATACATATTCCCGACTTATTAAAATAAAACCCGTAACAAAATTAACCCAAAAACAACACACAACCCGACACACGCGCACCCCCCTTGTCAACCCGTCACAACTCACCCCTCAACCACCAATCCTCACCGCCGACCACCAGGCCTGACCCCAGGTCTGGCCTGGTCACCTCCCACCACCACCAACGTGGTCGACCCACGCCGGTGGTCAGAACCACCACCACCAACACCCCCTGTTTACACCCAGCCGCCACCAAACACCACAAACAGCCCCCCTTTTTAACCCGCCTGCCACCACGACACAACCCCTCCTGCTTACCAACCACCACCCCTGACACCACCGTAGAAAGGTGACCCTGACACACGTGGCACCACCGATTCGACCTCCCCCGAGTCCACGGTGGTGCCACCCCTTTACCCTATGTCTGAAATGCAACCAAAAACACCCAACCAACCCCGACACCTAAACACCACCACTGCAACCACCACCAGCGATGACCACCACTCTACCCACCACCACCCGACTCGACTCATCACCAACAACACATCCCACAACCCCACGACTGCCACAACAGTCCCTAAAAGACGCATAACCCAATTCAAAACAGCGTGACAGAAATGAAAACCGGAAACCTTACCTGTGACGGTCGTCGACCTGTGCTTTTCCGGCCAAAACAACCACCCTCGTCCACTAGCAACGACTTCCCTGGACTCACGGCAGACCCTACTCCCTCCACACTCACCGGCGTGCGCTCGTTGGCCGTGTAGAAGGCTTGAAACGTGAAAGGAAAAGGGGTTGATGTTGGTGATGTGAAAATGACGGTAGGGAGGGGGAATAGGGTTTTAAAGTTGTATTAGGGTTTGATTTAGGGTTTTGGTGAGGTAAAATGGTAAATGGGTAAGTGGGTAAATGGGCTATGACACCTTGACCCAAAAATGCCACTCAACTATAAACCCGACTCATCTTGCGATATGAATTAATCGATTACTTTTACGCTTTTACCATTACCATAAAACATGATTTAATTACCTTTACGCTACCATTAAATAATAATATCTCGCTCAGTCGATAATAAAATACGGGGTATTACAGTCTTCCCCCCTTAAAAAGAACTTCGTCCCAAGTTCGCCCCCATACCAAACATGTCATCCGAATATAAAAGACATCTCGTATAACTAACACGGTCATACACACAACTAGACTACATAAACACGAAATGTTACATTCTACCCTCCTAAAAAGAAAGTTACGTCCCGTAACTTACCTCAAGTGAACAGATGTGGATAACTCTCTCTCATCGCGGCCTCGGTTTCCCGGGTAGCCTCCCTCGCTTTATGATTAGTCCACAACACTTTCACTAAAAAGTCTCTCCGTGCCTGGTCTTTCTAACCTTCTGTCCAAGATCTCCTTAGGCGTCTCGATGTAAGTCAACTGCTCGTCCACCTCGACCACATCATGGCTCAAAATGTGCGAAGGGTCACTCAAATATCTCCGCAATCGAGAAACATGGAAGACATTATGTACCCTAGCTAAAGCGGTGGTAGAGCTAGCCGATATGCCACTTCTCCAACTCTATCCAGGATCTCATATGGCCCAATAAACTTCTGGCTCAACTTTCCCCCTTCCCGAATCTCATCACTCCCTTCATCGGAGACACTCTAAGAAGTACTTTCTCCCCACCGGAAAGAAATGTCGCTTCTCCTAGTGTCAAGATAGCTCTTTCGCCGGTCCTGGGCAGCCCTCATCTTCTCGTCGAATGATCTGCACTGTTCAACCATCTCTGAATCATCTTTGGTCCCAAAACTACCGCATCGCTCGATCATCCCAACACACGGGACTCCTACACTTCCCGCCATATAGAGCCTCAAATGGAGCCATCCCAATACTAGCGTGGTAACTGTTGTTGTATGAAAACTCAATCAACCCAGTCTATCTTCCCAAGACCCCGAACTCCAAAACACAAGCCCTCAACATGTCCTCGAGTGTCCGAATAATCCTCTCTGTGCCCGACCATCAGAGTTGGATGAAAAGCGGTGCTCATCTTTAATCGAGTACCCATTAGCGATCGCAACTCTGCAGAATTTGGATAGAAACACGGAGTCTCTATCGGAAATGATGTCCTTGGGTACACCATGCAGCTTCACCACATACTGAACATAAGCCTTGGCCAACTCAGCTTTACTCCAAGTATCCTTCATGGGGATAAAGTGAGCCGACTTGGTTAGCCTATCCACGATCACCCAAATCATATTGTTACCTTTCTGAGTTCGAGGCAACCCAACAATGAAATCCATGGAAATGCTTTCCCACTTCCACTCCAAGCACATCTAATGGTTGAACCTTCCTTGCGGTCTCTTATGTTCACCCTTCACTCTCTGGCACGTCAAGCATCGAGCTACGAACTCAGCAACTTCCCTCTTCATATTCGGCCACCAAAAGGTCTTCTTGAGGTCCTTGTACAACTTATCTCCCCCAGGATGAACCGAGTATGGCGTAGCATGAGCCTCGAAGAATCTTCCTCTTGACTCCTCATTATCCAGGAACACACCACCGTCCCCCAAACCTCAGACTACCATCAGCATGGATAACAAACTTGGAGTCAACCCCAGCTTCTGCCTGTTCTACTATGCTGCGCCACTTCTGAATTCTAGCATCGGCTTTCTGTAGCTCTCTGATCTCCTCATATAACTCCGGCTCAACGGTCAAATCCCCAAGAGTCTCTCCTCTCCGGATCATGTGGATTCCCATCTCCCAGACTCATTATGCAACCTCACCCTAGATCCGGCTGCATCGCTCAAAGCATGGATAGATTTCTGCTCAACGCATCAGCTACGACATTCGCTTTCCCCTCATGATAAAGTATCTCCATGTCATAGTCGCCAATCAATTCGATCCATTTCCTCTGTCTCATGTTCAACTCCTTTTGTGTGTAGATGTATTTTAAGCTCTTGTGATCGGAAAACACCTTGAAGGTAGCCCCATAAAGATAATGTCGCCATAGTTTAAGTGCAAACACCACTGCCCCCAACTCTAGATCATGAGTAGGGTAATTCTCCTCATAGGTCTTCAACTGTCGAGAAGCGTAAGCGATTACCTTCCCGTTTTGCATCAATACGCACCCCAGACCCTTCTTGGAAGCATCAGTATACACCTCGAAATTATCATTCCCATCTGGTAGTGTAAGGATAGGAGCTGTAGTGAGTCATTCTTTGAGGGTTAGAAACGCCTCCTCACAACTCTCATCCCAAACAAACCTGTTCTCCTTCCGCATTAATGACGTCAACGGCTTTGCGATCTTTGAGAAGTCCTTGACAAACCTTCGGTAATAACCTGCTAGCCCCAAGAAGCTTCGAATCTCACCCACATTCTTAGGACTCTGCCATCTCGTCACTGCCTCAATTTTACTAGGATCAACCGACACCCCTTCCTTGGAAATCACATGTCCCAGAAAAGCAACTTTCTTCAACCAGAACTCGCACTTGCTCGACTTGGCATATAATGGTTCTCCTCCAAGGTTTTCAAGACTAACCTCAAATGTTCCTCATGTTCCTCCTCATTCTTGGAGTATACCAGGATATCATCGATGAACACAACCACGAACTTGTCCAGGTAAGGACTGAACACTCGATTCATCAAGTCCATGAACACTGCTGGCGCATTAGTCAACCCGAATGGCATGACCACGAACTCATAGTGCCCATATCTTGTTCTGAAAGCGGTCTTAGGTATATCCTCGTTCTTAATTCTCAACCTGGTGATAACCGACCTCAGATCGATCTTAGAGAAAACTCCGGCTCCACACAATTGATCGAACAAATCATCGATCCTTGGCAAAGGATAACGGTTCTTGATGGTCACATTGTTCAACTCACGGTAATCCACGCAAAGTCTCAAGCTTCCATCTTTCTTCTTGACAAACAACACTGGTGCTCCCCAAGGTGAAACACTAGGCCGTATGTAACCTTTCTCTGCTAGCTCATCCAATCGCTTCTTTAGTTCCTCCATCTCCTTTGGTCCCATACGGTAAGGTGGTTTAGAAATCGGCCCCTGTTCCGCCGGATCAATGGAAAAGTCCACTTCTCTTTTCGGTGGTAACCTTGGAATGTCCTCCGGAAACACACTCTCGAACTCCTCACCACCGGAATCTCGACACCTTAGGGGTCTCCGACTCACTATCCCACATCGACACAAGATTAATCGATCCCCTTTCCTCAGACTCGACTTTAGGGTATTAACAGATATGAATTTGACTCTTGGCTTGACCACATACCCCTTATAAGACACCCTAGTTCCCTTAGGTCCCCTCAAAGAGATTTTCTTCTGATAGCAGTCGATAAAAGCCTTGTACTTCCCTAACCAGTCCATCCCCGTAATCACTTCAAAACCCCCAAGGGAAACTCTATAAGGTCACGGTGAAACACAACCTCTCCGTCTGGATTGGTACCCAGTGTAGACTCTATCACAAGATACCGACTCCCAGAAGGTACCACTACCGAATCAACAATTCTATCATATGACTTAAGGTTTAAGGCTCGGCATGTTCCATGAGATATAAAAGAATGTGTAGCTCCGGAATCAAACAACACAAAGGTGGGTTTAGAGTTAACAGGAAATGTACCAGTCACCACATGAGCGTCATTCTTAGCTGCCTCCTTGCCCATGGCGAAGAGCTTGCCACTGGACTTAGCCCCACTCTGACTTGAAGAAGCTGCTCCAGATTGTTTGTTCCCTTCATTTGCGTCTTGAAAGTTGGTGCTCCCACTCTGCTGGCTCTGCTTTGGTTACTGATTCGTAGTTGTTGTAGCTTCCTTGGTAATCGTTACTAGCTTCAAACCTTGCACCTCCCCATAGCCAGGACATAGGTGTGCGATAATCGTTATACCTGCACCCCACCGAACGAGAGCCACCGAACCCGGACATAGGTGCCTGTATCCCCTGCATCGATTCGCCCCAGGATGATCGGCATTCAAATCTCTTGTGTCCTGTCTTTCCACAGCCAAAACAAGTAATCCCCGCAGAGCTACCTCCTCCGTTGGTGCCCCTGAAGCCGCCTCCACTCTGAGCTCTCATACCCCCTGGGGCACTGTTAGTGGAGTACCCACCATATCTGCCCAAACTCTGCTTCTTTGCCCCAAAGATATCGCTTGTGGTCTCCAACTTCCTTTTCTCGGCCTTGCCTTTCTTATCGGCCTTGATCTGTTCCGAGAGTCTTTCAGCACAGACCCTCAAGTAAATGTCCCAATCGTAGTGGGTGGAGCTGCTGTGAGCCTCTTCTTGATGTCCATAGTGAGTCCCCGCTCAAACCTCATAGCCAAGATAGCCTCATTCGCCCAAAGTCATCAATGTATGAGGATAATCTACTTGAAATTTCCGATGATAAGCCTCCACGGTCATATCTTCTGTCATCTTGAAGGTGTCAAACTCCTCCCGTAGTTTGGCTTTTTGGAACTCGGGCATAAACTCATTCTTCAAAAGCTCTTGAAATTCCAACCAAGATACATGTCCCGTCTCAAGATCCCTAGCAACCTCTCGTATCTCCACCTTGTTCTGGTCCACGATTATCGGTTTGTGGCCCTAAGATAGTGGGCGACTTGATCCACCTGCAGCTCTTCCGGACATGCTAACAGTTCAAACAGATTGGTGAATTCTCTACACCATTCCCCCAGCAACTGCGGTTCCCCCTCTCCAGTGAATATTGTGGGGTTATGCCTTGCCACAATGGTACTCATCTTTCCCGGATCCAAACGTTTGGCCTTTAGGGCCTCATTCTCAGCTCGGAGCCTATCCAACTCCGCTTGGATGTCATTAGCAGCGGTATCCCTTCTCGGAGGCATGTCTATAAAAATTAAGAGAGTTAGTGATGTTCCCTGCAACACTAGAATTTCTTAGTCAATCCTAATCATCCCCTACCCTACATATCTAGCTAACATGGTTCAGGGATCACATAACCGCATATCACTAGACATAACATCCATCTTAAAATCATAAGCATCATAAATATCTTACTTCATTATTATGCCAATTCTTGCCTCCGAATCACAATTAAACACATGTATACTTATACTAACAGTATATCACCTTGCCTAATTCTCACATCATGGAATAGTTTTTCATGTTCAATATCACACAACTTTCCTACTCTACCCTTTTCTCTCGTATGATCTCAAGGTACCCGGGTCAAACTGAGAGGGCCAATGGTTCGGTGTGAGGGGGCCCCTAACTCATCCCTTGCCTATAGTGTGCTCCTAACAGTTCTATCCCGGGGTTCATTTTATTTGACTCTTCCTACATTCATTAGATTCATTGGTTTAGGCCTGAGGATCGTTCGCTCTGATACCACTTTGTAACACCCCCATTTATTTAAGGGCCTGAACTAGGACTCCTCAGATAAATGATGGTGTTACCATCTCGAAACCCGAGGCAAGTAGATAACAAAGGAAAGAAACACAGATTACTTTATTATAATGTTTATAGTGAAATTACAACTGAAATTAAAACAAAGTCTCCAAATACGACCAAAGCATAAGTCTGATAAAACTACTAAAAAGACTAAGGTGGGCTAGGCACTAAGTCAGTCATCCAAGCTCTCTTCCCGGCCAGCTCCCATCGGTCTCGAATACTGTCAATCTGCTCCCAATAATTGGATCATCACAGCGCGTACACGAATACACGGGGTCGACCACGGCCGAGTACGTAATACAATGAAACGAGTAACATAAAACACATGCTCCTCCATCACCACCACCGCCATCACAACTCATAACCCGGACAACCCTTGACCATACCGATCCCGGTAGACTATAAATATCGACCGTAGCCGATCTGCCACCGCAAGTCGAGGACACCGGGCAAGTCTGCGAGAACCCGCCTTTGGGCCTTATCACAATGTCATCATCACCACCTCCACCAACTCCAATGTAATAATATAATAAAAAAGGTTCAACAATAGTACTTAACGAAATGAAATCAGACAATCATATTATAACATGTAAATCACCGATTTAGTCAATCCAGTCACATAGTACTATATCAAGTCCAGTGTATTCCTCTACCTCAAATAGCGGTGATAAGCTAAGCTGCAGATCGAAGTACTCCACCCGAAACTCGCCACCTAAACATATATATAACATAATTAATTCTCTTACTATTCCCGTTCCCATAATCAAAAGTTACTATAAGTAGAAACTTTCCCAATTTAGAAATTACTAAAAATATAAGTTACCCAAAATAGAAAGTTTCCTAAAATGGGAAGTTCCCAAAGTAGCAATTACAAAAATAGCGAGTTACTAAAAATAGTAACCTTCCCGAAATAAAATCCCGACTCAAAACTTAAATACATTATTCCGTCACCGCTACTTAATATTAACTTAATAATCAAAACTAATAATGTAAATAATAGAAGTATACATATTCCCGACTTATTAAAATAAAACCCGTAACAAAATTAACCCAAAAACAACACACAACCCGACACACGCGCACCCCCCTTTTCAACCCGTCACAACTCACCCTTCAACCACCAATCCTCACCGCTGACCACCACCGGCCCGACACAGGTCCGCCTGGTCACCTCCCACCACCACCAACGTGGTCGACCCACGCCGGTGGTCAGAACCACCACCACCAACACCCCCTGTTTACACCCAGCCGCCACCAAACGCCACAAACAGCCCCCCTTTTTAACCCGCCTGCCACCACGACACAACCCCTCCTGCTTACCAACCACCACCCCTGACACCACCGTAGAAAGGTGACCCTGACACACGTGGCACCACCGATTCGACCTCCCCCGAGTCCACGGTGGTGCCACCCCTTTACCCTATGTCTGAAATGCAACCAAAAACACCCAACCAACCCCGACACCTAAACACCACCACTGCAACCACCACCAGCGATGACCACCACTCTACCCACCACCACCCGAGTCGACTCAACACCAACAACACATCCCACAACCCCACGATCGCCACAACGGACGGTCCCTAAAAGACGATAACCCAATTCAAAACAGCGTGACAGAAATGAAAACCGGAAACCTTACCTGTGACGGTCGTCGACCTGTGCTTTTCCGGCCAAAACAACCACCCTCGTCCACTAGCAACGACTTCCCTGGACTCACGGCAGACCCTAATCCCTCCACACTCACCGGCGTGCGCTCGTTGGCCGTGTAGAAGGCTTGAAACGTGAAAGGAAAAGGGGTTGATGTTGGTGATGTGAAAATGACGGTAGGGAGGGGGAATAGGGTTTTAAAGTTGTATTAGGGTTTGATTTAGGGTTTTGGTGAGGTAAAATGGTAAATGGGTAAGTGGGTAAATGGGCTATGACACCTTGACCCAAAAATGCCACTCAACTATAAACCCGACTCATCTTGCGATATGAATTAATCGATTACTTTTACGCTTTTACCATTACCATAAAACATGATTTAATTACCTTTACGCTACCATTAAATAATAATATCTCGCTCAGTCGATAATAAAATACGGGGTATTACAAAAGTAGATCTATATACTTAACATATTCATATATGTTTTATGTTAATTTAATCATAAAATTAATTGGTGATCTTATGCATGCAAAATATTAAACAATATAAAGAAGAAATCTTTATCTTACATTGGATTTTCGGTTTATTAGGGCACAAGAGAGATCTCCTTCTCTCTTGTTCTTGTGCTTTCCTTGATGGAAGAACTAAGATCCAAGTATAGGATCTCTCCCAAAGCTTAATACCCAAAGCACACTCTTAATAAAATTAATATTATGAATACTAGTACAATATTAATTTAGCATAAAATGACCCAAAATAAATTTGATTTTGGTCTCCTAAAAACCGGTTTTAGAGAAGAGAAAAGGAAGAAGAAATATTTTATCTCTCTAAAATATTTTTGATGAATAATGTTGATGAATGAATGACCAAACATTTTGTGTATATTAGGTAAAATAAGAGGAAAAACCAAAGTGGTTTTTCCTCTCCAAAAACCGGGTGGATGGGGAAGGGAAGGGAGCCAATGCATGCTCTAGTTGCTCTTCACAATGGACACTAGGTTTGCATGGCTAGTTAATTACGGCAATCATCATGTTTACCACTCAAATAATAAACATATGTGTAAAATGGAATCCATTTTATTTTTGTCAATTTGTCAATATGTCACATGTCACATGTCACATGTCACATAAAATTGTTATGTATTTTTAACTTATTAAAAATCAACGTATTAATAAAAATACGTCATATACAAAATTGACCTAGTAATTCGCAATTACTTGTACCAAGATATTTTACCAATTATTATTCACAATAATATGTATTTATAATAATTCAACTTTGAGTGTTTCCTTAAACAATAATTTCATCTGAGTAATGAAATAATTCAATTATTCAGACCGTATCTCATTTAATCAAATTTCAATGAGATACGTAAATATTACTTCCAAAATCGTCCGTCAATTTTAAATAATTTAATTGACTCGTAACGTTAAACGATCAATTAAATGATCAATTAAGAGTGTTGCCCTATAGGTATGACCTAGGGGATCAACTGATCACCACCGTCGCACGACAGTAATGTCAAACTCTAGTCAGCCAATCATTACCGATATGTGTGGACCAGTTGACAGTAAAATATTACTTCCCAATTGTATTCTTTATAATGAGACTTAAACATGTGATCATCATGATCAACAGTTGTGATCGCATTATTGTCGGAGGACACATATTCCAACAGAAAGTTCAAGCACGTAGGCGCCAAAAGGTAAGAACGTGGTCTAGAATGCAAAGGGAGAAGAGAAGGGCGGACACTCGCGTGAGAAATATGTGAGACCGAAGGTCTCTATTTATACTAATCACGTGGATGAAATTAGGATTTTCGGAGAAACTTTGGAAGTGAATCTCGAAAAGATATGAAAAGATACGAAAATACGCGAGAGAAGGACTTGGGAAGAGGCGCAGCAGTGTGCTGCGTCTCTTGGAAGAGGCGTAGCACTCTGCGTCCTTTCCCAAGTGGTTTCCTCCGGAAGAAAGATTTCCGTGTTTTGGTTATGGAATGACGGATTAATCTAGTTTTCCTTAATATTTTGTGTGAATATTACAGGAAATTATTTGCCAAAGATTAAAAGGTTGTAAAATATGGAATAGAAATATCCGGAACATTCCAGAACATTCTGACTCGGTTTTAGAAAATGAAGACGGTTTTTTTGATCCGGACTCCAAATGTACTCTAATTACTGCCAAAATGACCGTATCGGCACGTAGATGACAATTAAGAGGTAAACACAAGTGTTTGAGCGATCACTTGACGATAAACTTACGAACTGTCACAAATCGTTCCGCGTACCAAACATGCTGCCCAATCATCACCGGGTGGCTTGCGGGAGGTGCAGAAATGAGGTATCTATAACGTGACATTAAATGGATGTTTTATATGTCCTTTTGATTAGATTTTATAAATTAAAATTATTTTATATATTCAATAAATATAATTTTTAGATCGATTTTTTTTATTATTTCTTTAATTTATTTTATAAAGATATTCTTATATAACATAAAATTATATTTTTGAAAAACAACGATCGTATATAAAAGTATAAAACCATCATATAGATAATTTACGATACACAAATTCTCATTCACAAATTCTCATTTGTGATTTAACGTTATCCATCACAAGTAAGAGACGGAGCGAATAGATACCGTATTAGTTAATATGGGCCGAATAGTGAAATGCTAGTGGATATTGTGTGTAATATATAATATTTGGGTGGGGGACAAAGAGTACAGAACATTTATTGCACAAAATTTTGAAAACACCACCAAATCACGTCAAACATACATCAACAACCAAACTGAACTCTCCAACCCTACATACACCCATGCTCAATATTTCAAATTTTATCTCTCAGATCTTCCTATTCATCCATTCAAATCTTCATAAAAATTTCATATTTTGCATTGAACAATCAATAGTTCAATACTTCATCAAAATTTCATTCAAAATTGCTAATAAATCAACCGATGTTACTGGTAATCTCTTCATCTCTCTCCATTTATTCACTCCGAATTCATATCAACACTCGTTTACTACTTTGATTTATAGTATTTGTATTTCTAATTAATATCCCTCAAATGTTATTGTTGATTTTCAATCGGGAAAATTGGAGTTTATGTAAATTTGGGGATAATTGATGCTATGGTTATAATAAACTTCACGTTGTTATTTTAAATCATGTTTATAGTTATTTGTCAAGTTTAATCGTGGCTAGTGATTTGCGGCTTTGAATTTAATGTAAAATTGGGGGAATTTTTTTAACTAGGGGTTTTTGATTGATTTAGGGTTTTTGACGGTATTTGAATGTATTTTGTTTTTAAATTGTTGTCTTTGTTGATGAGATTTTAGGCCAAAAAATTTTTGGGTGGATGAGTAAAGGTTGATTACCAAGTATTTTTAATGGCACAAGATTTTAGTTGATAATTTTTGTTGATGAGATTCTATGACGATTTTGATAAGTAAAGGATTGTAATTTTTATTTTTATGTTGTTGATGAAATTTTAGATCAAAATTTTCAAGGGAATTTGTGTTGGTGCTGTTATTGAATCAGTTTTATATGAAGGTTTACTTGATTATGAAGATTAACATAAACTAACGAGCACAAATACGTCTATAAAACTGACAGCAGCTAATGTGTAACGTAAAATAAAATGCGTTTTGAAAAGATTATCATTTTAGTGTACAATGTGACCATTTTAGAGTTAAGTTTGACATTTTAACCAAAACTTAAAATTTGGTTGCTCTTGTCATAGGTACTGATCTTTTATATATGTTACCATTTTAGCGTACAATGTGACCATTTTAGAGTTCAGTGTTATTATTTTAACCTAAGCTTAAAATTTGGTTGGTCTTGTTATAGGTACTAATCTTCATATATGTTACCATTTTAGCGTACAATGTGACCATTTTAAAGTTCAGTGTTACTATTTTAACCAAAGCTTAAAATTGGTTGCTCTTGTTATAGGTACTAATCTTTCAGAATGTTTACTTGGAATAAAAGCTACAAAATGGGAACACTTCAGACTAAGATGATATCATTTCTTAACATATAAGTGATTGTTAACAATGTGACCACCTTAATTGACAAATGTACCAATGTTATGTTTTAAATTTTTCTTAACATGTAAACATAATTTGTAGCTTAGCTTGTTAACATATTTGTGTTAACATTGTGACATATGTATAAGTGCTGATAATGTGACCAATGCAGTTTAGTAATGTGTCTATATTTGAGTTTCTGTTTTGGTTTTAATAAATTTGAATTTGCAGCTTAGCTTGTTAACATATTTGTGTTAACATTGTGATATATGTATTAATATTGAATATGTAATCATTGTAGCGAGAAATGTACCAATGTTTGCTTTTTGTGAAGATTATTAAAATATTTGCTTTAGTAACATAAATGAATAAACACGATGACATATTTTAATGTTGAAAATGTGACCACCTTAACTGACAAATTTATCAGTGTTATGTGTGTTAGAAAATATTCTAAACATGTTAACATAATAGATTAAATATGGTGACATATATGAGATTGTTGAAAATGTGACCTCCTAATCAGAGATATGTACCTATGCTTTAGTGTTTTGATGTTTTGACCTGAACTTAATATGGTAACATCTATGCTAAATCATGGTGACATATGTTATTTTCTTTAAAATGTGACCACTTTGGCTGGTAATTGTACTATATATATGTTGAGGATTGTACCATAGTTAGAGGTTGAAATAAATATTTACATGATAACATATATTATTAATCATTGTGGCATGTCTTAGTTGTGAAAATGTGACATATATTAGTAATCATTGTCATAATAGAAAATAAAATCTTAAATTGTTAACATAAATTACTAAACATGGTGAAATATCTGTTGGTGTTAAAATAGTGACCACTATAGTTTAGAAAAGGATCTATGTTTGAGTTTGTTGAACCTTTTGGAAAATGTGACCCCCTTAGCTCAGGAATGTATCAATGTTAAGTTTTTTTTTTTGTGTGTTGATAAAGGATTCTTAACACGTGCACACAATATACTAAAGATAGTCACAAATAGGTGCTTGTTAATAATGTGACCACCTTATTAGAGATATGTACTTACATTTGATTGTTGTGTGCTGAAGTTACCATGATAACATTTATGCTTAACATATGATGACATATGTTAACATCTTTAAAATGTGTCCGCTTTATTTAGGAAATGTACCATTTTTATAATGTGACCTTATTAGTTGTGAAATGTATCTATGTTTGTTTGACATATGTTTAGGAAATGTATTAGTTTGTTGAACCACTTAGCAAATCTTATATCTTTAGCTTAACCTGATAACATATATGTAACACCCCCTCATACCAAGGTACCTTACCAAGGACTACCCTAGCATGAAAGGCTGTTACCATCTCGGTTTCCCGAGGTCAGTATATCAAAGTTACCAATTACAACCAACCTTTAGTAAAGTATAAAGACTTAGTGATTACATGATTTCAAAATCAACCAAACATTAACTATGAAAGGTCTAACAACTACACAGAATGCAAGCAAAGTCTTTTGACGGCGGAAGTTAGCCTCGAGTGGTGACTCCCCATGACTGTCCCATAGCTAAACGTCTGCATTACCTGTCACAATCTGCTCACCATCCCCGAATGGATCACCGCAGGTTTTACAAAACAACAACCGGGGTCAGTTACCATCCAATCAAGATAAGACAAACAAACCATGTAACCGGCTGATCATCCTCCATCTTCGGTCTCCCGATCTCACACAGTAACCGACTACACACCGAAGTGTATAGCCCTGCCAGATTACCCATCGCAACAGGTAATCCTCGCCGCCAGTGGGTGACCGCAGCCCATCCCCACCTAGTCCAGCTCATCAACGAGCGACTAACAATCCCTGTCCCTTAATGTGCACATCCCCTCCCGTGACGGGTTCCACGGAGGGCGAACTAGGGTGTGAAGACACTCCCGCAAGTGACTCCACCACCATCACACACAGCATCACAGCTGTCACAACATCATAACCGTCACAATACAACCACACCAACACCGTCACCACAACACCCATCCTCCGATGATCAGCAGATAACAATAATTACAAAACAAACACAATGATTAACAGTACTGAGTAGGAGAAACCCTACCTTTTCGCAATCCGCTTACGCTGCAATCAACCATACAAATGCATAACAAATATCACATCGTCACCTACACCAACAATCACATAATACAATCACTAACTGCAAAACCCCATTTCCCCAATTCATAATCAAGAACAGACCTTAAAATATAAATCATCAAACATGGGGATAAGGACTTACCGACAGAGGAATGAAAGATTGAACGCAAGGACTACGACGATTGCACACACAGTGGAGGATTAGGGAGTGATTAGGGAGTGATTAGAGTAATCGTAGAATGATTAGGGTTGGAAAATGATGTTTTAGAAACTGACGTTGAATATAATATAACCCTAAACATTCCCTAATCAAATCGATAAAATAACACTCGCCAGACCGGATACTCGGTCGAGTAAGGCTATACTCGGCCGAGTATCCTCTACTCGGTCGAGTATTCTCCATACTCGGCCGAGTATTCCTCGGCAGAACCAAAACAGACTCCACAATTAACTCTACTCGGCCGAGTAGGCTCTACTCGGTTGAGTATACAGCTTAACAAATTCTGTAGTATTACAGTCTTTCCCCCTTAAAAAGAACTTCGTTCCCGAAGTTCCAACCCAACCTATAAAACATGGATACCTAACACTAACTTCCACAACACGACTTATGATATCGTCTCAACTAAAACATAACCTCTCGACACTAACTCCATAATACCATTGAATAACCATAACATAAGTGTTGCCAACTCTGTCTCACTACTATAAAGCTCACTAGCACCTCAATTACCGAGACAATCCGTCGGACAAGACCAACCATCAAAACGGAATGTTACATTCTACCACCCTTAACACGAACTTCGTCCTCGAAGTTTACTCACACACATAAATATCCTCACACAATCCGTTACTCTCACTCATAAACATCATACTACTACGAGCACTGCCATTACCTGTAATAAAATAAACCCCAACATAAATCCATCCTTTACTCTACACCCACACTCAAACTTCCAATTATATTATAACATGTACAAGCATCAAACTCTCTTTGTCGCATCCTACTCCTCTTAAGATAAATGTTACGTCCTCGTAACTCACTAATACTAGATCCTTAAATATATCTTCTCATTATCCTCATCACGACCGCATGTCAACGATATCCGCCTATAGCCTCGACACCTACTACATCTATTCCTATATCAAAGGTTCTCTTACTCTATCAGCTCTTGTGCCTCTAATTGTTTTGTACTCACATAACATATATCATAAAATCCTCAATATAACCACCACTCCATCTTTTTCACATTACCGCAAAACAACACACTTCTATATACTTATACACTCATCTCCACGGTCCAAACTCACAATCCACAATTGTTACACACTCACATTAGCTTTTTAAGTTCATCACTTCTATTACCATAAAACTCACCCTTGACTTAACATGATACTAAGTCCTAAAACTCCATACTCCCTGTCCCAAGGAAAGGTGCTAAACCACTTGTAGTTCCAGTTCAATACCACACATGCTCCACAAACTCTTGCTACAACTATGCCCACCAATGCCTAATCTAAAACAAGATCATAAGCACTCCAACAACCTCTCACTACTGAGTCCCATTAACAGAATATCACTATACCATGACAACAACGAAAACATATACAACTCCCTTTCATATCATACTCTACCCTTATTCCCAAATTGAAACCGGTAAGAAACATCAACAAACAAAACAACAGTCTACATGTTCAACCAAAACTCACAAGGAACAACAGCAAACAAAACAACAATCTATGTTGAACTGGTATGCACATTCGAAAACTCGTATCATAATCATCTCGCCTACTCCACCACCACCGGTGACGGCATCGCAACACCGCCACCAACAGCCGCACCGCAGTGCGAAAATACCCGCATCACAATACTAAGTACCGTGCCCGGATCACCACCCGAGGCACCACAACCACACCGATAGACATCACAACATACACAATCCCATAAACACTGACTCAATATAACATCTCGGACAAGAAAAACTTACTCAAGACTGCTTTACTAGATCACAACACCATATATCATACGGAATAAATAGACAAGAATCTCATGCATACCATCCATACTTTTTCATGGAATAAACATATATCATGAATACACATGCAAGTATAACCAGTCATGTCAGACCACCCGAACTATCACTTTTGATCATCATTCCATTAAGTTACCGTATCCAACATATATTACAGAACATTCAGATAACAACATTATAGCTATCACACCATACCGCTTCTCGTGAGGTCACAACCTCACACAAACATTTATATGCATCTTAGACCCATAATCACATCCAACTAGTCAATCCTGATCACGTAAGTTACCACTTGACAATGAATACCTCTTATCCCGACTTAACTCAGGTGCCTTTCATAGCAAATTCTCTCATACACGCAATTATCACCTCTCCGGCAAATGTAGTCATAACATTATTGCTCAACTTCCAGCGAGCACTTCATATATCTACATCTTATACTCCCTCACAACCAAACATACTAGTCACTTCCACAAGATCAACCTCATTAGAACAACTAACTTCCCTAAAGTAACATCATCCTCAAACACTAGTGACAATACTATGACACCAACATCCTTCATGTGACCACTCTCTTCCTATCACCTCTTAATATCACACTCCGTTTCCTCTCTTTGGTTATCATCCCAATTAAGAAACATCTAATCCATCAACAAAATCTACCTCAACATTATTCTCAATTCTATCCTTTATCATATCGTTACCTAACTCTCCATCAAAATCTCAGATCGTGCAAACACTCTACCAGCTTCCTATTCCCTTAATACCTCGAAACTCACGGCTAACATGTCGTACTGCTCTCCTATATAACTATTAACTCACACCCTCAAGTGAGGCTATCGTACATATCCATAATTTCCTACCTTCATGCTCCTTAACTCCGGTCAACGTTCTCTCAACTTACTTCCATCCCTCTTTCCCCCTTTTTACTCAATAATACCAATTAATAATTCATCTCCTTCCTCTTTCTACCTAACTCTTTATTAATTTGTTTATTTTCTCGTAGCTCCACAACCTTAATTCCATTGATTCATATCAATATCTTATCATTCTTTCTTATCATTTATCCTCTCTCATCTTGCTTCCCTCTCACCCTTGTCACCATCAAGTCTACACACTAATGGTTACTCTTCAATTAGTCGTATCTCCCTTTCGTATCTCTAGAAAACCAAAATTTTACCTCATATCGATAATTTCCCAAGGAATTACATACTATGCTCACCTCTAGATATTCCAAATTCCCAAACTCGACCACTATCTACCCATCGCGGCATAACTCGATCTCACTATACACCATTCATTTCCATCTCTCTATAGCGACCCTTTATCACATACATCCTTAGCCAACTCAATCCTAACCGTCTCTCTCCATAAATGCTTACACATACCACTATGTCACTATTCATATCCCTCATTTCAATCTTTCATTCTCACGTTTCTTTACACTCACATCATCCTTGCCCACATATACTTACTTTTATATTACTCAACACACGACTATATCACTCACCATATCTCCCAAAACATGCTTTTTACCTCGATTAGCTCATCATTCTTCCCTTTCCGTTTTCGACTATTTCTCACAACCACATTAACACATGTCTTCCTTATCCAACACTTATCTCTCATAAGTCGGCATTCTCCCTATCATAACATTTGGTAACTTACGTATCAAGACCGTCACATATATAGAAGAATGCGTTAAGACTCAAAACATACGTGTACACATACCCCACGACTCAAAACAAATGTAAGAACATAGCCACCGACTTAAAAATTTAGGTGAAAATATAGCCACCGACTCAAAATAGCCGCCCACTAAGGTACTCGGTCGAGTACATAGCATACTAGGTCGAGTACAGAATACTCGGTCGAGTAACTATATTACTCGGTCGATTTTTCGACTCCAGAAGCAAACTCAATTGTCGCAGAAGGATTACTCGGTCGAGTATTGGGAATACTCGGCCGAGTAGACCTTACTCGGTCGAGTATGAGACTACTCGGCCGAGTTCACGACTCCATACGCTAAACAGTATTATCACAGAGAGATTACTCGGCCGAATATGGAATACTCGGTCGAGTATAAAATATACTCGGCCGAGTAGGGACTACTCGGTGGAGTATCGGCAGATTCTCAAGACCGTCCGGGGCCAGTAAAAACAGTCATATCTCACTCGTTACTTGGTCGTTTTGGGCGTGTGACCTATCGTTAGAATCCTAAGAAGATAATCTATCACCTCAATTTAGAATCACAGCCATATCATTTTTATAACTCAACTTATGACAGTTTTAAGACAACCCTTCTGTAATCGATTTTCATACAAATCAAATTTTCGAAACAAAACAACTTGAACATGAATAAAACAAACAACAACGACCCAGTACTTCAAGAAACCAGTAGATAGATGAACTTTTATCATACCCACATGAAAATTAAACACGACATTCATATGCATAGACGGAAAACCTTAATCACATGCTACTACCAACAACCAACATTAACATCATCATGATCATATACGCATGTATCACTACCCTTTTGAAAGCCACATAATAAACACTTAACATGCCAACATATTTCATACCAAATCCGTTTCAACAAGTTTCACCATGTCTTACACATGTTTCCACACATCTCACTTCCTTTCACATGATTCAACCATTCAAGTTCCACATACCACACACACGCATCGAAAAGACACAACAAATTCCCCCTGGTGACCGGCTTGAGATTGTGAGGGCCATAGTGCGACTTCGGGACGTCTCCCAAGTCTTTGCGGTAACTCCAAACAACTCTCCCCGGGTTCATTTATTTAGACTCTCTAAGTTCATTGGGTTCATTTGTTTTAGGTGCCAGAATCGTCGGCTCTGATACCACTTTGTAACACCCCCTCATACCAAGGTACCTTACCAAGGACTACCCTAGCATGAAAGGTTGTTACCATCTCGGTTTCCCGAGGTTAGTATATCAAAGTTACCAATTACAACCAACCTTTATTAAAGTATAAAGACTTAGTGATTACATGATTTCAAAATCAACCAAACATTAACTATGAAAGGTCTAACAACTACACAGAATGCAAGCAAAGTCTTTTGACGGCGGAAGCTAGACTCGAGTGGTGACTCCCCATGACTGTCCCATAGCTAAACGTCTGCATTACCTGTCACAATCTGCTCACCATCCCTGAATGGATCACCGCAGGTTTTACAAAACAACAACCGGGGTCAGTTACCATCTAATCAAGATAAGACAAACAAGCCATGTAACCGGCTGATCATCCTCCATCTCCGGTCTCCCGATCTCACACAGTAACCGACTACACACCGAAGTGTATAGCCCTGCCGGATTACCCATCGCAAAGGTAATCCTCGCCGCCAGTGGGTGACCGTAGCCCATCCCCACCTAATCCAGCTCATCAACGAGCGACTAACAATCCCTGTCCCTTAATGTGCACATCCCCTCCCGTGACGGGTTCCACGGAGGGCGAACTAGGGTGTGAAGACACTCCCGCAAGTGACTCCACCACCATCACACACAGCATCACAGCTGTCACAACATCACAACCGTCACAATAAAACCACACCAACACCGTCACCACAACACCCATCCTCCGATGATCAGCAGATAACAATAATTACAAAACAAACACAGTGATTAACAGTACTGAGTAGGAGAAACCCTACCTTTTCGCAATCCGCTTACGCTGCAATCAACCATACAAATGCATAACAAATATCACATCGTCACCTACACCAACAATCACATAATACAATCACTAACTGCAAAACCCCCATTTCCCCCAATTCATAATCAAGAACAGACCTTAAAATATAAATCATCAAACATGGGGATAAGGACTTACCGACAGAGGAATGAAAGATTGAACGCAAGGACTACGACGATTGCACACACAGTGGAGGATTAGGGAGTGATTAGGGAGTGATTAGAGTAATCGTAGAATGATTAGGGTTGGAAAATGATGTTTTAGAAACTGACGTTGAATATAATATAACCCTAAACATTCCCTAATCAAATCGATAAAATAACACTCGCCGGGACGGATACTCGGTCGAGTAAGGCTATACTCGGCCGAGTATCCTCTACTCGGTCAAGTATTCTCCATACTCGGCCGAGTATTCCTCGACAGAACCAAAACAAACTCCACAATTAACTCTACTCGGCCGAGTAGGCTCTACTCGGTCGAGTATACAGCTTAACAAATTCCGTAGTATTACAATATATGCATGACACATGGAGACATGTGTTAGTGTTTCAAGTGTGACGTGCTTAGTTGAGAAATGTACATATGTTACTCATCCCGCAGAGATTCATGTGCAACCAGAGCCGCTATAAGTGGAGAAGACAAAGGCAATCTTTGGTGTGAAATGTGTAAGAGTGTGTGTCTTGAATTCATAAATGTTCATATTTTAATGTATATGGTATCCTCTTCCATATATGTTCCCATATGAGTTCATAAATGTTCCCATTTTAAGACTTTTCAAATGAATCATTTTAGCATATGTTTTAATGCTAATAATGGTAAAATGCAGACAGATTTTTCCAGCAACGAGACATCGTCTATGTCAGTCGCACATTCAACAAAACGCCATCTCTCACTTTGGGAAATTAAAGGGTGATCGACCGTTCCAAAACTTATTCAACAAATGCCTCAATGTATATGTGTAAACATTGTGACATATGTATTAGTTTTGAATATGTGACCATTTTACCAGAGAAATGGTGTTGTGTTGGATTTTTTTTGAAAATTATAAAAATGTTCCTTTTGATAACATAAATGAGTAATCACAATGAGATATATGTTAGTGTTGTAAATGTGATAACCTTAGTTAAGGAATGTACCAATGTTATGTTTTAAATTATTCCTAACATGTTAACATAATAAACTAAACAAGTAAACATGGTGACATATATATGATTGTTGAAAATGTCACCACCTTATCAAAAATACGTACCTACTATGTTTGAGGAATGTACCAATTTCATATTTTTGGTGCTCAAAATGATTCTTAACATGATAACATAATAGACTAAACATGGTGACATATATGTGATTCTTGAAAATGTGAACTCCTTATCGAGATATGTACATATGTTTGAGTGATGTGACCTGAACTTAAAATGATAACATTTATGCTTGATAACATGGTGACATGTTAACATCTTTAAAGTGCGACCACTTTGGTTGAGAAATTTAACTAATTGACTAGTAATAATGTGACCATATTGGTGTACATATGTCACATTATTCATGCGGACACTTAAAATTGTTCAGAAGAAAAAGGTCCACATTTCATCATAAGACGGTGCTTACAAAACATAAAGTGTTGCACATCCCTAACATCATGAGGGACTAAAAAGTGTGAACTAAAAGAACACATTAATCAAACCAACAAGTACTAAGTCTTTATTATTACAAACCGACGATTACAACAACGGGCTATGTCCCTTCTTCATTTCTTCTTGGGTGACTTTGGAGGACGGGCAATAGTTGTCTTTGTCTTCTCCACTTGTAGCGCCTCTTGTTGCACGTGAATCTGTGCGGGATGAGTATGAAAATGTTAGACATATGCTCACATTTCAGATTAAGATTATAACATTGCTATACAAAAACAGTCATCCATTTATACCATATTTGTTAACATTTTTAGATGTTGTCACATATAATCAACCACATCCTAAGAGAGCTACATTTACAAATAAGATGATCACTTCACTACTAACTAATATGTCACCATATGTTAATCATAGATGTAACCATATTAAGCTAAGCTGATTATACTACTATAATGTTCAACATAATAAAACACACGTACATATCACGCTAAGATGGTCACATTTTAACACAAAAATATAAGTCACCATACTTACTCTTTAATGGTAACATGTTAACATTTCGTCTTCTATTATGGCAATACAATCCAACATAGGTACATTTCTCACTAAGCAGGTCACACTTGAAACACTAACACATGTCCCCATGTGTCATGCATATATGTTATCAGGTTAAGCTAAGGATATAAGATTTGCTAAGTGGTTCAACAAACTGATACATTTCCTAAACATATGTCACTCAAACATAGATACATTTCCCAACTAATAAGGTCACATCATTATAAAAATGGTACATTTTCTAAATAAAATGGTCACATTATAAAGATGTTAATATATGTTACCATGTGTTAAGCATAGATGTTATCATGTTAATTTCAGCACACAACAATCAAATGTAAGTACATATCTCTAATAAGCCGATCACATTATTAACAAGCATCTATTTGTGACTATCTTTAGTCTATTATGTGCACGTGTTAAGGATCCCTTATCAACACAAAACCAAACACTCAACACTCAAACTGACATATTGTGTAATGGTTACATTTCAGTCTAAGGTGATAATATTGCTACAGAAAACCCTATGTCACCATTTTTACTCATAAGTTTTCATTTTAAGAAGTTTTGAGGTAAAACCAAACAATTAGTTTAACGATTTACATTTCGCAACTAAGGTGATAATATTTTCATATGTCACCATGCTTATTCATAAACGTTATCATCATAACATTAATTCACGCATTCTATCTAATAGACAACAATTCAAACAGGATTACATCTCGATACTAAGGTGGCAACATTTTTAACACAAATCATATGTCCCATGTTTATTTATATATGTTAACATGTTAAGCATCATTTTATACAAAACAAACATAAATATAATGTGCAACACACTCAAACATAGGTACCTTTCTCGGTTAAGGTAGTCATATTTTCAACACTAACACATATGTCACCATGTTTACTCATTTATGTGAACGTGTTAAGGTTCATTTTAAACCCAATCAAACATTTTTGTAATGTTCAACACACTCAAACATAAGTACATTTCTCAACTCAGGTGGTCACATTTTGAACACTAACACGTATGTCACCATGTCTATTCATTTATGTTAACATGCTAAGATTCATTTTAAACCAAACAAACATAACTATAATGTGCAACACACTCAAACATAGGTACATTTCTCAGCTAAGGTGATCACATTTCAATTCTAACACATATGTCACTATGTTTACACAAATATGTTAACATGGTAAGATCGATATTAAACCCAAGCAGACATAAATATAAATAGCAACACACTCAAACATAGGTACATTTATCAATTAATGTAGTCACATTATCAACCCAAAGGTGGTAACATTTTCGTTTTCAGATTATTGCAAATATATTTCAGATTACAATCGTACCGTATTCCGCGCATGTCGTTTCTTGCTCTTCTTGTTTTTGCCAGCAACATCTATCATCTTAACAACGACGTCAAGCATTTCTACTTTCATGAAAATAAAATTGATATTTTAAGATAAATTGCGAGATAAACATTAAAATCACATTTTTCTCTATTTTCGCCATCACAGCCTTCGACAAAACCTAATTTTGACATTAATTTATACGAAAACAAATCAGATTAGATCAAGATTCGTAAAATCAGATCACAACAACAATTAACACGAAAATCTAATTTTGACATTAAATACGAACAACAAGATCAATACGAAAACAAATAAGATCACAACAACAAAAAATCAAGATTCGTAAAACCTAATTTTCACATTAATTAATCCTTTAGCTTCTGATACGGGATAAAATCAGCGTGGGTTGCGCCGTTGTCGTTGCAGCTCGGGATTGGCAACAAGGTGACTGATGAAGGAGCTCCGTCGGATCTTGACCGGATTCCATGGTACCAGCTCCGATCAAACTGTGAGTATTTCCTTCTCTTTATTGATTGATTCATATTTATGCCTATTTGAAGATGATGACGGAAGGTAGGACATGAAGATGATGACCGAAGGTAAGAGATGAAAATCTTGTTTTTGAGAATTTTTAGAGAGATGCTAGGTAGAGTGTAAATGTTGTTTGACAGATTTCTCTAGAGAGATGATGATATATGTGGTGTTTGTGTTGTAAAGTAGACAAAGCACTGTAAGAATACTGAAAAGAGCGGAAACTTTGGGAGTTCTTCTTTTTTTTTTGTATTTTTTATTGTTTGTATCAAATCACCTTTATCTTACAATAATACCAACTACTGGCCCACTACTATCCATATCAGCTAATATGATATTGATTCGGTCCGTTTTCACCGGATAACATCCGTTACAAGGGAGACTAATTGATTCTCATTATAGACGAATAGTTGCCGTCTATAATGAGACGAACTTTTTACGATAAATGCAAAAGTTTCCATATGCCAATGGCGGGACATCGCGGGTGCCATAGTATTACAAAAACACACACTACATTTTCCACTCTTCTCAAACCTTCCCGCTCTTTTGCTTCTCTCTCTCTCTCTCATCCATGGATCTTCCAGACATTTCCACCTGCTAACCCTAATTTCCCTAATCTAACCTCCAGATCTTCCTTCCATCCGCTATGGAAGCTCAAATCTCGACTTCCGAGCTCGCAATCACCACTAAAAACTGCAGCGAGAAGGCATGGCATTTGGCCGCCGTACTCATGTCCATCGGTCGTCCTTCTTCTCCCGCTGAACTCGCTGAAAAGTGTTCGCTCTTTCCTGCTTCGATTGTTTTAGTTAAGTTTCTTTGCTTCATCCCTAAATCGCCACTTTTTTTGACTAAAAACGACCTCGTTTTGCTCTCCGCGAGTGCGTTTCGTGTTGTCGGTGAATTCTTCGCACTTTCGGCGCCGAGAATTCAGATCGGTGTTTTTGATGCAGCGATGTCGTTTAATCGATTTAGCGGTGGTGATGTGGTGAGGACGTATTTTAGGAAGAGGAAGAACTTTGGGAGTGAAGTTGTGCCGTTGGTGAAGAAAAGAGCGATTATGAGATCAGCTGAAGGTAATATTGTGAAATGATTCTGAAATTATGTATCCTTTTTCATTAGTTTTTGTTCAATTTGAGTTTAATTAGTTTACGAATTGATGAATTGCAGGAAATGATCGGGAGAATGAGAGCTTCAATTCCAAATGCAAAACAGTAAGCTCTCTTTTAAGCTACCATTAGTAATTTGAAGCATTTTGTTGACAAATTTCATGAGTTAAGGAATCCATTTCTGTGATATTTTAAGAAGTCTAGCTTACTGTCTCTTAAAACAATATTTATTCCGCGGTTACTGATTTTTAAATGATTCCTGAACTGAATTATAGAGTGCATTATAATTTCTACTTGAAATTTAATTCTACAGTTGTATACTTGTATAAACTTGCAACTTTCTGCTTTGTTTCTACTTCCGCTCCTTACTTTGGCCTCCAGTTGGTTTTTGTTCTTGCTGAGTGCTAGTGATGAATAAGCCAGAGCCCCGGGACGTAAATTTTAAATGGCTGTAACATGACTATGAATACTCAAATGTGTAAGGAATTAAGGGTTCAAGGTAGCGCTACGGTTTTGCTGTTAGGATTGTTTGTACCAACATCAACTCAATTGAAGAGATAATGGATCTACTATTTCTTCAAGGATGTTGTAACTTGTAAGATGGTATGTCACACTAGCTAAATAAGATACATTGAATAACAAAGATTAACACAGAAATATGTGGTTTACTAGCAATGTGTTAGCTATATTCATGGACAAGGGAGATATTTTACTGTGGAGGAATAAAGTAACCGGAATAAAATGAATAGTCAGAGTGTCAGACTGAATTAACAGACTTAATTTTGTAGCCTTAAGGTTAAACCATCTGGAGTCTATACACTACTTCAAGCAAAGAGAATAAAAAACTTCCGAACAAGTCCTAAATCCCAATTCTGATAAGTGACTTAAAACTAAAAGTTCTTTGTCTAATGGATTCAAGGCGTATATTTTGATGTAGAAGAAATGAGGCCTACGGTTTAGAGAGATCTCTTTGTTGCTTGTGGTACACCATAATTACATCTATAAGTGGTTCAAATGATAAATGTACAATTTCTTGAAGATGAGGGGCTCGAATAAAAAATGATCTTGTTCTGGCCTTCTGGGGTTCCAAACTTCCAATAGCCAACGTGTACATAAGCAAAGAGGCATTACGTTCTGGAAGAAGATTCTGTCCTGTATAACAGTGGATGAAGTAGTTAAACCAGATGTTATTTATCAGTGTAAAATTTGCGGCAGATTGCTTTGCTTGCTATCCTGATTGTATAAAACTTTAAACCACTGGAGTTCCATATGCTGAAGAATAGAGTTAATTTCTACAAGTCGATTTTTAGTATATGCTTGGGTGAAGACTTGAGCGATACTACTATTACAACAACAACAACATCCGAGCCTTAATCCCAAAATGATTTGGGGTCGGCTGACATGAATCATCCTTTAGAACCGTCCATGGGTGAATGCACACCTCAAAATGTGAAAAAAATAGAAAAGGGAAAAATGAAAAACAAAAGGGAGAGCGAAACATAATACAAAGTCGAGGTAAATTTATTGATTTTAAAATCGAAATCCGGATTTTTTTTTTTTTTTATAAAAACTTAAAATTTAAATCGAGAATAAAGATTAAAACCATTTTGAAAACCGAAGTGGAATTTAAGGATCCGGAATACCTTAAAAGTAAACCAAGTAAAAAAGAGAGGGAGAGAGATTCCATAATGTCGTGTCATGGTAATATGTGCAACTAGCAAGATACAAACTCATTATTGATTTTAGACTTAGATTGATTTTACAGAATGATTTCACAATGTAGTTAGTGTTGTGTGGGACCATTGTATGCATTTCAATGGCCTCATGTGAGTTTTTGTGCTCACGACAAGATCTTCATTGTCAGGATGCATTGTGCTTATGTCCATAAATGTAATGCAACCACCACTGAAATATTTCTGAAGAAAACCTTTTTTTAATTTCCTTCCCATGTGTAGATAGTTGATATAAAAGCACGGCCACTTGACATACCTGAAAGAGTTGCGTTGGAGAATTTCAGTGACAATGCTGGTGCTTCTTCAATTCCAATTTCTGACACTGGGCTTTTGAAGTATCATTCAAAGAACGATGATTATGAGGAGTATGAAAGCAAGCTAAATACACCTCAAGAAGATGATTTCTTTTTAGTTGAAAAAAGAGCGCATTTTAGATCAGTTGAAGGTAATATTGTAAAATGATAGTGGAATTTTGTTTCATTTTCTGTGATTTTTTGTTCAATATGGTGTAATTAGTTGAGTAACTGATGATTTGCAGGAAATGAGCGGGAGAAGGAGAAATTTGGTGCCAACAATGGACCAGTAAGCACTTTTTTAGTTATCACGTGTGCATTTTATTCACCAAATTTTATTCGTGAGCTGCTTTTAGGTTTCAGATCTTATGTTGATTAAATGTGATTGATTTGTTACTTTAATGTGGTAAGGAATTCAATTAGCCTATGCGGAATTTTAAGAAGTCTGGCTGAGTTACTAGACAGTAATCTATTGTTTTTTTTTTAACTGATTGCTGAACTAAATTGTAGAGGGTATTGTAATTTCTAACCATGATATAATTACTACCCCATCCCATTTTTATTGCCCCTTTTGTCTTCAAATTTATCCCAAATTAATCTGCTTTCTAAATTTAGTAAGTAAACAGAGCGGACATTCAAAATTGCCCTTACTTAAGTAGGTACTACTACATCCATCACAATTCACAAATAAAGTATCCCCAACTCTCTTTTTAAGTCAAAGGGGGTAATATTGTTATTTTCTCACCTTCTGTTCAATTATCCCAAAAAGGAAAATAGGATAACAAGAATGGGATAGATGTAGTCTGAAGCATTTTTTGGCTTTGTTTCTTCTTCTGTACTGTAGTTGAGCCTCCGAATTGAAGGGTTTTTCTTGCTGCGTATTTAGTGATGATAAAGCCAAATCTGCAAGACGGAAGAAGTATCTAACTAGGCAATATTCAAATGTGTAGGGATTTGGAAAAGTAGTACAGTTTTGCTGTTAGGATTGTTTTAACTTTTAAGTACTGGTAGCTTAAATCAACACAGTCAAGAGGCAATAGACCAAATAGTTTTTTAAGAATGTTGTAAGATCCTCTGATTCACATGTTTTTTTTTTACATTTTTATTTTTCTTGCGAGGAGTATTTTAATCAAATGTAAAGAATCAAATGAATCAGAGGAAGTAGTATGTTATAACCAACGCATAAAATGAACTGAATTGCAATGATCAAACCTATAAACTATAACAATGTGTCAGACTGTCAGTTATGTCCATGGACAAAGAAGATGGATTTTATTGTGAAGGAGAAAGTATGAAGGTAACTAGAATAAATTGAATAGACTACATAACTGGCCTCATTCTGTAATTTTGAGGGCTAAACCAAATTTGTAGAATTTGCTTTGCTGCCTAAGGATAGATTTGACTTTTTCTGACTTTATATAAGTCCAATACGTTGGTAATCCAAATGCTGGAGAATAGAGTTCAATTTATTTGCGTCAATTTTGAATATTGACTTGGGTGACGACATGACTGATACTACCATTTGAGGGATAAAAACAACGATACCAAATACTATAATGTTGTGTCATGGTAATGTTTGTCATTGGAAAGATATAAATATGCGCTGTTAATCTTGCGAGTACAGTTCCTTGTAAAGAACGAAATCATTACTCCTGATATGAAAGGAGGGAATATAACATGAAATGGAACTGTTGTATGCACTCAACTAAATCATATGATATTTTGTACTTATAGTAATGTCTTCCTTTTCAAGATGCATTGAGCTTATATCAAATGAATGTATCTCTGAATTTTTTTTGAAGCAAACTTTTCCATCTCTTCTATTATGTAGATACTTGCTCTGAAAGCACTGCCACTTGACGACATGTCACGGGGAGTTGCTTTGGGGAATTTCAGCGACAAAGCCGTTACTCGGTCAATGACGTTTTCTAACACTGAGTTTTTGAAGTCTCAATCAAAGAATGATGATTATCAGGGGTGTGAAAACAAGTTAAAGGCATCTCAAGAAGATTTGGAAAATTATTTAGTAATGGGCAGACCTCAGGACAAAAACTATACCGATAATGCGACAAGCTTAAATACACTTGAAGTACGAGGGGAAGGATGTGGGCCCCTTATTTTTAAAAGTTTAGCAGAAATCTCAGCTTTTTTAGGAGTAGACGAACTTGACCCTGTTGATTTGAAGGCCAAGATGGATGTTGATGCTTCTTCCTGTTTGAATCTCGATCAATATGACAAGGACGTGTCGTTAAATGCTGCTGTCGCTTTTCATGCTCACAAAGATGTCATTAATAGGCAAGCTCCTGAAACAAAGAACGAAGACACGGTTGAACTGGCCTTGGAAAAGTGTGTTACTCCTGACGGAAGGCCTGAGAAAGAGAAGCATTCATATGGTTCATGTGGATTAGGTTCTCTTTTTGAGGACATTCTATGCACAACTATGGAAAGCCCAACAAGCAAACAACCAACTTTGCCAGAAGAAATAGCAAATAACAAAGCATGTAATCAGGCTCTGGTTACTGCAACGCTGCAATCTGGTAACCAGAAGACATTCTCAAGACTCTCAGCTGTTCAAAAGAAGGTTCCTGAGCTCAAGCCAACTCTGAAACAGAAAGCCCCACTAAAATTGCAGCAGGGTAGTAAAGTGGACATTTTCTGTAAAAAAACGAGAGCCCCAAAAGATCAAAATGCCACTGCTTTGAAGGACAATGGCAAACACATTGCTAGGGATATTGCAGCTGTAGAACAAAAATGCGCAAACAAATCTGTCAAGGTCAGTTCTCTGATTTGTCATGCTGTATATAGTATATCCTGCAATAAGGGAATTGGTCTTGACATTTAATTTATACACTATCTTCTCTTCCTAGTTTTTTTTCCTGAGTTTTTCGGACTTTGGATGCCTCTCTCTCTCTCTCAGCATATCTTATAAAAATCCTAAAAAGTTTGGCTTTCAACATAAATTACACAATCAAGAAAAAGAAATTTTGGTCCCTTGTTATCTCGCACAAGCATCATAACAATTTATGTCCCTTGCAGGATCTACAAAAGTCAAATTATCCAGAATTCGAGTCTTACACAGTTGAGGAGGAAGAGGGATCAGGTAAAACATCTATGATAGTTCATAGTTTTAGGATCAGTAATTGCGTTCTGGTGTAGCACGGCGATCAATCTGTTTTTGGTGGATTACTGATTTGCATTCACCTCTTGCAACAGGTGGTTATGGGACAGTCTACAGAGCTAGAAGAAAGACTGATGGAGTAACATTTGCCATTAAATGTATGACAAAACAAATTTATGCTGATATAATATCCTTATTTGACAGATTAATTGTTCCATTACATACATGTGTGGTTATTTGGGTTCCGTGCTGGACTTTTCTCTGCTTCCATTATATAAAAATATCAGACTTATGTTTTGGGAAATTGCCAAAACTTGTTCAATTTATTAACTTAAGAACATTCAGTTAGCCAGTTGCCGTTTTTTTTTTTTCTGGCAAGTTGCTCAAAACTTGAGGCTCTAGGGCTATTTTATGTATCTGTAACTTTGTTATAAAGACGATCATGGACTGGGGCAGGCTTGATTTAAAAGGCAGCCCAACTGTGTGGGTTTGACCGGGCTGGCCAAACTGCCAAAGATAGCGGTTCATATATCTGCATATGATGATTGTATCTAAAACGCAGAAAGAGAAGCAGATGAAAGTCAAGTCCTTGCTAATATGCTTTACATTGTTCTTCATCTCTATACTTTACCTTCCTTTAAAGACTTTAGGAGAATGTCCAACTGTCAAACCGGAGGATGTTTTGGAAGTTCGTTTTTGCAATTTCCTTGCACAGAGAAAGAGCTATGCCTTTTGTATTCCATCAACAATAAAATTTGGAGAATGCAACAAACTATGTTAACTCGAAAAGGTCAAAAAATGTTGATACATGTAGAAATGTAATTCTCTTGTATAGTTACAAATTCTCTCCTGTTATGTCATTTTAGGTAAGTTGTGATAAATGTGACAGCCTCTTTGTGTTACTAACACAAGGGTAAGGCTCCATGCATCCCATCCCCCTTATCCCCGCAGTTTGCAGGAGCCCTTCGGCCACTGGGGTATTTTTGTTGTTTGTTATCAAATGACAATTCCCTATTCTAGCTCAGCTCATGAAGCCAATAACTAACCATTTGTTCCTAAATTAAAGTCCAAGCTCCCGCTTTTGTGCGATGCATGTTCTCCGAGATTACTAATTAACTCAATCTTGCACTAGCATGCCTAAAGTCTTAGAGCTAAGTTTATAGATTTGGATAACATCTTCTTGTTTAGGCTGTTACCTAGGTGAACACAAAAACTAAGCCTTCAGTTGATGTTATTGCTAGTATTTCGAAATTTTACTGTTTTGAAGGTTCTTTAACTTTGTGTGTTTGCTGCTGCATCATTAAAATAATTATACTATAAGAGCTGATATAACGAACTGGTTTGTGGTATGCAGGTCCTCATGCAAATGCTCATGTCCACCACTTAAAAAATGAGCTTAAGATGCTACAACGATTTGGGTATGTGGAGTGACTTTTGTCTTGACTTGAATTCCATTTTCTACAGATTAAACATCATTGTAGCAGATGAGGATATCAAATATATTAATTTTATCAGGGGAAAGAATTTTGTGATAAAGTATGAAGGCTCCCTCAAAAGTGGAAATGATGATTGCTTTGTTTTGGAGCATGTTGAGCATGACCGGCCTGAGGTAAATCCAGTAGCTTCATGTTTAGGAGCATGTTGAGCATATACAAAGACATGGCAAACGGATCAGTCGGGTAGGGACGGGTTAGTTGTGGTGTGTCATATTCGGGTTAGCTCGGGCCCGACCGGTTCAAATTGGGTTTCGGGTAGTTGATTTGGTCATTTCGGGTCAATCGTGTCGCGTCATTTTTGGGTCAGTGATTAAGAGAGAAAAATAAGTGTGGTTTGGACAATCATCTACGTACAAATTAGGTTTGATAAAGATTCTTTATATTAATGTAGATAATACTAAGCATGCTTTCAAATTAGTTGATAGTTATTTCAAGTCACTTTGGGTCAATTCAAGTTATTTATGACCTGGTCGGGTTAGGTGGTTTTCTGGGGGGTCATTTCAGGTCGGTTCAGTTTCGTGTTACAAAACTCGGATCAATTCGATTTTGGGATCACATTCGTGGTATGCAATTTGGGTCAATTTTGGATCTCGGGTCAACCTTTTCAGGCCGGGTTGGTTTGATTATTCATAGTCGGTTTTCTCATTTTGTACTCGTTATTGCTGTCCATTTCTTTTCAGGCACTGAAAAGGGAGATTGATATCAATCAGCTCCAGTGGTATGGTTTCTGCCTGTTCAAAGCACTTACTAGTCTTCATAAGCAGGTAATAGTTAATGATGTTCAACTCCTTTAGAAACATAATTTAGCCTGGACTCTGTAGCGCCTATTTTGAAGCTAAGACTGACTGTTGAGTTTCATGTTTGCAGGGAGTTTTTCATAGAGATGTCAAACCTGGTAACTTTCTGTTCTCCTGCAAAACTAAAAACGGGTACCTGATTGATTTCAATCTAGCTAAGGTAAGAAGTGAGAATTGCAAGATTGCTTCAGTTATATGTAAAAAGATGTCATATATTTTGTCTGCATTTGAGCAATTGATCATGGGTACCCACTAATTGTGTACCATTTTTCTTATCAGGATCTCCATCAGAAGCCTGGGAGTCTTGGTGAGTTTTCCATCCTTCATCACTCATCAGCATTCCAATAAACCAAACAATTCCCAAATTGACTTGGTCTTAGGAAATGTTCCGTTGCTTTCGTTATGTGCTAGCCAATCATATAAAGCGAGTCATTTTTATCACTGCTTCGGGCTTTATAATGGCTGATAAAAAGAGATGATTATGGTAATGCATTGGAAAGTAACATCCATGTATGCCCTCTCTAAACACTGAAAGTTTCGTTTCTTTACCAACTCAATTTTCTTGACCTTTCCCACCGTGTTCTGCCAATTTAGAAAATCTAAAACATTAACTATTCCAAATTTTCCTCATAACTCTCTAAGACCCTCCTTGTGTCTCAGTAGTAGTCATTCTCTCTCTCTTTGAGCAAATACTTGAAGAATCTAGTTGCTGAACAATATTTACGCCATGGCAGATAAATCACAGCCTGGCCACATGAGTGCAAGTGAACATGTCCCGGCATTGCAACATACGTTTGCAACCTCTAGCAAGCGAAGAAAGATATTGAGTGGTAAACCATCTGTTGCATTAAACCCAGGGGCAATAAATGGTACTAGCCACACCCAAGAGAGTAAAACTCTGAAGAGCAAGACCATGGGCAGGTCAAAGGTCTTTGATGACCTGGGTCGTGGTAACTCCCTAGCTAGCCAAGGTGCAGATGCGTCCGGCTTAACATCAAAAGACTTGACAAGCACTAGAACTTCTGGAGAGAGGTTGAGAGAACCAATTCCTTGTCAAGGTCGAAAAGAATTGATCAATCTAGCCCAGAAAGCAATGCAAATTCCGAATCCTGGAACCGGAAGTGCACCAATTTCCAAGCGGAAGAGGATTGTTGCATCGCCTATTGTCATGGACCAGAAATTCATTTATCCCACTCCAGCTCCACTACATTCTTTTGGCAGTAATGTTTTCGGTGCAGGATCATTGAATAATAAAGGTATTCACGCAACACTATTAATGTTCATTCTATTTCTGCTTGCTCAAATAGTCTTTGCTGAGATGGTCTCATATGATACCAACCCAGATTAAGTAGAATACTCCCCCATATTGGCATCAACGCACTAAAATAAAACCAACAATAACTTACTCGTAATATGGGTTTGTCTCATTTAGTCATACCCTCATATTAGAATATCTGCTGCTTGCTTTTAATTGTGTGTAACCTTTATTTTCCTTTAATTGCTCGTAGGAGACTCTAAGGCACATAAAGAAGGGCCATGTGTTGGAACAAAAGGGTTTCGTGCTCCTGAGGTGAGAACCTAGCTAGTTTTTTTGGTTCAAATGAGTGCACTTATGTTGCGGGTGAGAATAGAACCTAGTTAGTGTTGTCTGGTTACTTGTTCCATTTCCTTGATCACTTTGCCTTCTCAAATAAGGCTCTGATTCTTAATAAACATTGGCCGAGTGGATTTTTATTTAAAATGCTGTTATGCTCACTATATAAATCTGTTTTAAGAAAGGAGTCAAGACTAGTCACTTTATGTTCCAGTATTTGTTCTGGAGGAATGGATTTTTTTGTACATCATCCAGAATACCGTAGAACTTGTTTCGTGCACAATATTGGACTCACGCCTAAGGCTTTGTTGTCGTACAACATGGAAAATACCACAGTTTTTCTGTCTTTCTCAACTGAATTGTGAAGGGATTATGGAATCCTAGCTGGAATTTTTCTTTCTTCTCTAAGTTCTTAATTGAGAAGTCTTGCCTTCATTTGCTTACAGAAGATGCACAACTCTTGGTATTTACTAGACAGTGCTTCTTAACTCCTATATTGAATTTCCGCAAATCCTCTACCGCAGATGATGTCCTGTCTGTTGTCTTGCTCCCTAATTTTTGTGCCTTGTGAGAAAATAGTCAAAGTTAATCGTGGAAGTTTTAAGGGAGAATATGATTGAGTTGGAGGTAGTATAAGAGGAGTTACTTTTAACTATGTATGGAATAGCTTTTTGGTTTTTACTAAACCTTTGGGACACAGAGAATCTGAGATTTAATTATTCGCAGAACACATCATGTTTACGTGCTACTAAATATTGTTGAGAATCATTCACATTGCTTCTGTATGTTTGCAGGTCTTGCTACGATCGCCGTATCAAGGGCCAAAGATAGATGTATGGTCGGCTGGTGTCACGTTACTTTATCTAATAACTGGAAAGATGCCATTCACAGGCGACCCTGAACAGTAATAATTCTCATCTCTTCACTTATCCGAATATGTTTGGAATATGGGTAATTGTTAGCCGGGTATAGGCCTCAAAACAAGAGGAAAATAGAAAAAAAGGGTGATATGTGGTGGTAGGAGTGTAATGGTTGGGGGTAACAGTTACCTACCTCTCCATCGGATAACTACCTTCATATGGGAGTAAAAATTTCACATTACTCCTTTCTATCCTATGCTATCTCCGCATACTATCACTTCCTTTCATTTTCTCTTATCTGAGCTTTATTGACCTGATGACAATTAACTTCGTCCTAGCAACCCTCAAAAATGTAAATGTGACCATCATTGTGTGCTTCCTTTGGTAAATTATTATTATTGCAGAAACATGAAAGACATAGTAAAATTGAAGGGCAATGAAGAGCTATGGGAGGTGGCCAAGTTGCACAACCGTGATTCTTCCATCCCAGTGGTAATCTTCCTTACCTCTAAACTTAGACTCCCTCCATCTTCACCGCCATCCATTTATACTATCCTTGTTTGTCATTGGTGGTCAAACAACTCACCTTTTACAGATTCTCACTGACAATAATAGGTACAACATTTTCAAAATGATAATGTAAAAATAGTTTGTTTTGATAAATCAAACGTGCCAAATTTTAAATAGCAATCAACATAAATTTAGGGAACCAAACTGGCAAATTCAGACAAGGATATAAATTGCTTAAGGCTAACATTTTCTATCGGTAATCAATAATGTTTTAGGAACTTTTGGATGTAAAATTCTTACGATCAATGACAATAAAAGAATGGTGTGTTGCCAACATGAAGAGAACACGATTCCTTGATGCCATCCCAAGTTCACTTTTTGACCTCATTGAGAAGTGCTTAATAGTGAATCCAAGGTTGAGGATCACAGCTGAGGAAGCTTTCCGACATGACTTCTTCGCACCATGTCATGATACGCTACAAAGGATAAAATTGCGTAAAATGTCTCAAGATCGTCAGCCAAGAACCAACTCCTTGCCGATGTTACATGAATCTGTAGGAACTCCCAACAGCAGCCAACTCCGCCTGTAAATTTATGCCAAAATAGCTTTGAACAAAATCTTCCGGTCCGATTTATAACAGAGTATACCCCACAATGATCTTCTCTGGCAGGGGTTAAGTTGTCAATATTTTGGTCAACCTATCCCAGACACATTTTGGTCTCAGACTTAGTGGTGGTTTATTATAAAAGGAATCAAGGACTTTCACCAGCTCTTATGACCATGGTCTTCAAATCCCAGGCACATTTTGGTCACAATGGTGAATTCAAGGGATAGTATGCACATTTGCACAGGTATTCATACCAGTGGTACAGTTAGCCATAGCTCGGTGTGGACTATGGGTTTAAAATCCCTTATTGGATTGGTGTCACCGGTGATCAAGCAATGGTTGTGTTATTACTCAGATTCAGAATTTATTGCAATTCCTCCATCTAGTTTGAGGCTTTGAGCCTATTCTTAGGGAGGAATTTATAACTAACTGTTGGAAAGTAACATAGTCACAAAATATGGAGTATTTTGAATCAAATTGGAAGCATGATAATTGTTGGTTAGTATTACAACATTCGGAATACTCGCTGTAAAGCTAGTTAAATAGCTAGTTGTCACGGGCCGACTTCTCTTGACTCTCGCAAGCAAGCCGCACCCCGTGCGCCACCCGTCAACAGTCCGTCGTTAACGAGTCAGGCTTCCCAAATTGACTCGACCTCGAGCCTCTCCTTAGTATGCACCCACAATCCAATGATCGATGCCCGATATACATACTCATTTGGTTATCCCTCACACTCACCTCAATGATTAAGTGTTTTGGGATGGGGGTTGGAGTGAAGAGAACTCTCAAGACATCCTTTTGAAAGCTTGAATGGAACTCTCAACAACTCAAATACAAATGTACAAGCCTTGGTCTGTATATAGACCTCTTCTCCTACTTCTAATTTCCTAGAAAGTTCTATACAATTCTAATCTATACTTCCTAGAACATTCTAGACCCCATTCTAGAACACTCTACACACGATTGGAATGTACATGAACATCCATTACATACATAGGAGAAATATCTAGAACCACCTAGTTAGATACTTCTACACGCTTCTAGAACGTTCCACACAACTCTAGAATATTCTACACAATTCAAGAATACTCTACAATGTACTAGAAACTTCTAGTAGACTCTAGACAAATCTAAAAACCTCTAGAACGTCCTGGAATCTTCTAGAATCCTCCGCCAAATTTAGCCTATCGAACGATTTAACCCGAGTAGAGCAACGTTTTCGGATCGGTGAGTCGCCATTCGTGACATAGTGCTCACTTGTAATGAAAATTGATAAAGTAGTTATATATAGCCTTTTTCTATTTGCAGCCTTGCATGGTGAACTGCCAGAGTCCAGACTCCAGAGTAGGATAGAGAGATTCCTACTGCAGACGACCCTACTTGAAGTGTTCAAAACCATATCGGATTGAATCCCTGGCCGGAATCTAAACTGATAACTTACAGCTAGCTATCATATACATGTCCTAACTTGACAATTGACATGATCAATGTGACCCAATAAACAATTTAACCTAATGAATGACTTGTTAATGCATTAGCTTAATCGTTGAATTCATATTTAATTGAAACAGTTTTTGCATGATTCAATTGGTCTATCCTTGGAAAAAAAACTACTACCTCCGTCCCGGTTAATTCTTATCCTTTGCTTTTGGCACAAAAACCAAGGAAAGAGGAGTAATTCTGTTAATGACAAGTGGAACAAATTTAGTGTGAAAGATCAAATTGCTTATCAAGTTCATTTTTAAAATAAAAAGGACAATAATTGACTGAGACACCTTAATATAGAATATACAACAAATGACCGACAGAAGAAGTATTTTTTTGTGGGTAAGGCTAGGGGTAAACCTGAACTTAAAAAAGAAGTTACAAAAAATATAATTGTGCCTCCCACTAAATGTTCATCATCTCTTCTCGTGTATCTCTACTTTCAGCTCTGAACTAAGAGTATGTGAATGACATCCTTGCAGGTTTTGAGCAGATATTCCGAAAAATGATCTTTTTAATGCACAAAATGCAGTTATGTGAATGAGTGAATCTATCTAAACTAGCAATTTCTTGGTGTTTAACTCACTTGCCAAATTGCCATAGCGAGTCCTTTACATAATATCATTATTTCAGCCATCATATATGTAATCACCCCAAGTTTTTCCGCAAAAAAAAGCTTTAATGAGGCATCTCCCAGTACTCACCCAGAGTTTTCCGCATAAGCTTTAACAAGGTGTCCTCCAACATCCCTAAGCAAACCCACTATCCTTGGAAAGTCTATATTTCCTCGAGGAGCCTTGTCAATGTTCAGCACAAACCAATCGTTCAATGGAGGGGCCTAATTGTAATACTCCGCAATTCTTGTCTGAGCACTCTACCGAATAGAGGTGAGTACTCGACCAAGTGTGCTCTATTCGACCGAGTAGTCGTGGACCGAGTGAGATGTGAGTCTAACCCTTGACCTGCCAGGTGGCACTCGGCCGAGTAGCTCGTGTACTCGACCGAGTGGGGACTACTCGACCGAGTGGTCCGGTCTGGGGTTTAATTGCGCAGTTTGATTTCATGTCTTAAATGGGGGGTATATATAGTGCGTGAACAGTAACCCAACGCCATGTTCAACCCTAAAACTCTCCTAAATACTCTCTAGACTCTTTCTAAACATCTTTCAAGAGGATTAAGCTTTGGATTTGGGATTTTATATCTTTCCCTAATCTCTCTTTGCCAATCGTGCCTGAGCTTGTAAGTCAAAGTTTATGCTTTTAATCAATTACTTTTGGGTAAACCCTAGGATTTGGGGGAAAATTGGGGATTTGGTCAGTCAATTAGATGGTTGTAGTTGAAGTTTTTGTTAATTAAAGTGTCGTAGAAGTTTTTGTGATAGTAATTACTTGATTATTGTTGGAGGTGACTTCGTAGAGGAGGGATTCTAGTCCTTACTTGTGGTTTTTGGAGATTTGCTTCGAGGTAGGGTTTCCCTACTCAGTTCTTGATAGTATAGATGGTTGCATATGTGATTGTGATATCGTATTTGTGTTAATTCGGTGATTTCACATATTGTATTTGATATTGTGTTGTGTTTTTATGGAGTTGGTGGTGGTGTTTGTGAGGCAGTTGCGGGAGACTGACTTTACCTCTGGGATAACTCCTTATGGCTCCCACCTCAGGAAGGATGTGCACATTAAGGATATGGGTTTAGGGTTCGTGTTGCGATGCGTCCTGAATGTTATGTTTCGGGTTACGATCCGGACACGGTACGTACTCCGTGTTGCGATGCAGATACCTTCGCGATGCGGTGCGGTGCGGCTGTTGGTGGCGGTGTTGTGATGCCGTCATCGGGTTGTGGTGGTGGAGGAGATGTTTGTGTGTGTGTGTGTGTGTGTGTGTGTGTGTGTTGCCTTTATTCAGTTGTGTTATTGAAACTGACTTTGAAATTATTTTAAATTTTGCGGTGCATTCTGACATGTCTTCATTGTTGACCTGGCTAGCTGGGTTTGAGCTGCTTGGGATGAGTCTTCACCTAGTTTGAGATTTTGACACCTGGTCATAGTTTGGTTTTTTTTTTTTTTTTTTTTTTTTTTTTTTAAGAAAACCCGAAAAGGCTTAACTAGCATTAGCACAATCAACCGAAGCAAAAGCCTCAATGTTTAACGGAAGTACATCGACCAAATCACGCGTACCAAAAGACAAAGGTCTAATGATATCGTCGTCAGGTACCAAAAATAAAACCTAGATACAACTAACAGAAGTTAGCAGCAAGTAGGGTCGATCTCCACAGGGAGATGGGAAAATGTCAGCTTAATTAAGTCCGTCTAAGTAACAGCTCTGGGGATTTTAATTGTTGTTCTAATATAATGAGATCAAGAAAGAGAAAAAAAGGCAAGGGAATAAAGGTTAAGCAAATAGAGAGAAAATAGCTAAGACAATCGGTTCACCATGGTTCTTCGGTCAGGTAATCTAAGTCTCAGGTCAATGCAAATATGGTCTATGGGGCAGTGAATATCTCCTTCCGGTCTCAATTCGCCCTAAAGCACAAATAGCTTAGCTTCCGCCCTCACTACGTGCCCTAATGTTCGCTACAAGTCTCACTCTTTTCAATCTTCCGATCTAGGTCAAGGTTTACTGCGATTTAATGACTAATTGTGTCGACTCAATTAGACAGAAACAATTGAATATAACGATTAATAACATGAACCAAACTAGCATTAGACCTAATACTTCAAATTACAATTCCTTAATAATCATGGTTCCCCTATGTCCTAGCAAGGAAAATTATTTATGCATAATCATTGAATTAGCAATAATCATACGCAAGCAAGAGAAATTAAACATCATAACAATGCAACGAAGAGATTGAATAAAAGCAATTGTAAATAAAGGAGGAGAAGAAATAAAGAGTAATAAAGGAATTAAGATTAAGAAATAAAGGAGAGTAATGATACCGATTACAAGATTCAAATCCAAGCAATAGTTCTAGAGTAGAGTATGAGAGAGTAGAGAGGAAGAAAGAAGAGATAGTATCGTAGTCTAAGAGATGATGAAGAAGTTGTAACAACACGTCCTACTTAACCTAATTAAATCCTAATTACAAAGCCCAACACGAGATAAGGCAAAAACACACGTACAAGGTGAAACCTCTAGATCGAGTGGAATGAAACCACTCGATCGAGGACATAACCAGAATTTCCTCTCGATCGAACAGAAAAACTATTCGATCAAGGACTTCTTATATTAGCCTTCTCGATCGAGCCCCAGAACAACTCGATCGAGTGAATCTTCAATAGATAAAGCATTCGATCGACTAAGAAGTGGTCGATCGAGCTATATTAGCACGTAGGATTCCTTTACACCTTCCGAGGTCAGCTCACGCGTCATTTAAGTGATAGATTCCAAGCTCCAATTCCTTATTCTCCACAAATGCATGCAAATAAGACAAGTTTAGGCTCAATTTATCTTCTTTCTGGTCCGTACCTGCAATTTACACAAGACAAAGCAAAGTAGACTATTCAGGGATATTCGTAGCTAGATGCTACATAAATAGTACAGAAATGCGTGTAAAAATGAGGTAAAAACCTTATATAAAATACACGCATCAAATCTCCCCAAACAAAATCTTTGCTTGTCCCCAAACAAACTATGAATGCAGCTAAGAACAGATAATGGAACGGGACCAACTCATCAGCTATAGATCATCCACCCAAACCAGTTTAATGCAACAACTAACAAAGTGGCAAATGATAAGTGCAAACGAATTAAATCAATGTCTCAAACTTACTGAACCGTCGACCTTGCAAGACTCATAGATATCAGACTCTCACGGGTCGCTAATCATTCAAATTATGCACAGGGTGAGTATATAAGTGAAAAATAGAAAGAAGTAAGATACTCACCTAACTCGACCTATAAGATCATGCATGCAGTTTAACATGAATAAAGTCTCTACAACCGTACATATGCATTCCAACCAAACTAATGACCAAGACACATGCCGAGGACTTACATTTGGGTAGGTGAGGTAATGGGTAAGAAAGGGCTAAAATGAATTCGGAAATGTGGGGTTAATAGCCAGGCTAGCAACAACGGATCCAAACTAGAGAAATATCCCAACTTCATACTCAATATATATCAATACAAAACAGTGCAAATTGGATGCACTCAACTCACAATACACCATAAACTTGTCAACTCCCCATAAGATACAAATAAGACATGGGAGTAAAAATCATCTATACAACTTTTCATTTTTCCGCATATGATTTTTCCTTTCTTTTTCATATTTCTTTTTCAACCTTTTTTTTTTTGATTTTTTTCTTTCCAATACTTTTTCATTTTTCTCCTTCATTTTTTTCACCCATTCTTCCTATAACAGGATACATTAACCAAAACACGAGACAACACATTCCCAACAGGCTACCATTACTAGTTCGGCTAGGGTAGGACAAATTTTGGATTGTAGCTGTATGGGACAAAACAGGCAATTTGGCTATGTGAAGCTCATGGGTAAAATGAAATAAAGGGGATTGCCTCTCCTAACATGTGTCACCAACCACAGACCCGAATGCATACAGGTACTAAGTAGACTGAATTCATGCTTATGCAAATTGATGTTACATGCCTTATAGAGAGTACTACTCACATCCTATATGAAACTGGTCATGATTGTCACCAGTTTATAATGCTCTAACCTTAGAATGTAATGTAGCTTGCTAATACGTGAGTCAAGTCTATTCGTTCAGATAAGAGAGAAACAAAAACTCGTAGATTATGCACATTACCATGCCAACAAAATGTCAAGAGTATGCATGGCAAGGATAAAACTTAATGTAGCGTCAAAGTTCAAACGTTCCGACTCAAAATAAACGTGAAATTTTTTGAATTCTATCTGATTTTTTGAATTGTGATTTTTTTTGAATTAAAAACAACGATGCATGCGAAAAATGAATAAACGTGCAAACGTAAATGCAATAAACATGCAGACACAGATATGGATGCATACCTCCCCAAACCAAACCGTACAATGCCCTAATTATACCAAAAATAGGGAAAGAAATGCAAACTAAGTAGAAAAGGATAGCGGGAGTCAGAAAACTTACAAGAAGGCGTAAGGAGGGACCTCCCCAAACCGACCATGAACATGGGTGGTCATGGGTAGCTACACAGTAGCTCAAAGAACGAAAAACACCAGCTGGACCATGTAACTGCTCGATCGAACAGAGCAGAAGGGTTCGATCGAGTTGATCTGGTGTCAAAAGGACTCGATCGAGAGGAATTGTTACTCGATCGAAAGAATTGGATTTGTGGCATTTCGATCGAGAGCAGCAGATGCTCGATCGAGTAGAATTCTTAGAAAAAGTGCTCGATCGAGGAGAAAAACCACTCGATCGAGCTACCTCACCTGCAAAACGCATATAAGAAGTATAAGAAATACGAGAGACGCATAGTTCGGCGTTCGAAACTCAACACAAAGCCAAAAGAAAGAAAATAAGTTTAACTAAAGTACAATAAAACAGTCCGGGTTGCCTCCCGGAAAGCGCATGTTTAAGAGGTCCCGAACGACCTTTATGGCTTTAACTAACTGGCCCATCAAGCTCGTTGAAGTACAAGACTTCAACACGGTTGTCTGCATCATTTGCTTCGTGGTAATGCTTCACATATTGCCCATTCACCTTGAACCTATTTCCCTCGGAACCTTCCAGCTCAACAGACCCAAATTTAGTGACAGCTGTCACTGTATAAGGGCCACTCCACCTGGACTTCAGCTTGCCAAGAAATAATTGCAGTTGGGCATTAAACAGCAACACTTTATGCCCGACATGAAATTCTCGAGGTATGATCCTTTTGTCGTGCCATCTCTTTGTCTTCTCCTTGTAGATGCGTGAGCTATCATAGGCGTTGAGCCTAAACTCCTCCAGTTCATCTAGCTGCAATAGACGGTTCTGACCACACAACTTAGGATCAAAGTTAAGTTCACGAATTGCCCACCAAGCTTTACATTCTAAATCAACAGGTAAATGACATGACTTCCCATAAACTAACCTATAAGGTGATGCACCAATTGGTGTCTTAAAGGCAGTTCTATAAGCCCATAATGTGTCTTCTAATTTAAGACTCCAGTCCTTCCGTGATTTGGAAACTACTTTAGCTAAGATCTCTTTAATATCGCGATTAAAGACCTCAACTTGACCACTAGTTTGGGGATGATACCCCAAACCACGCCGGTGTTGAACACCAACCTTAGACAAAATGGAAGTTAGTTTCTTTTCTTTAAAGTGCATTCCCCCATCACTAATGACGACTCTAGGGACTCCAAATCGGGGAAATATAATCTTTTTAAACATCTTAATCACAGTCTTGACATCACAATGGGGTGAAGCCATTTCCTCCACCCACTTAGACACATAATCAACAGCTACTAAGATATACCTGTTACCTTTACTAGATGGGAATGGTCCTTGGAAATCGATGCCCCAGACATCGAAAACCTCAACCTCTAAGATACCATTTTGTGGCATCTCGTGTCTCTTTGAAATGTTCCTTGATCGTTGGCAGGCATCACAAGCTGAAACAAAAGCCTTAACATCAGCAAACAAAGTGGGCCAGTAAAAACCAAACTGATGTACCTTAGCCACGGTGCGCGATGGACCGTGGTGACCACCATAAGAGGATGAGTGACAGCCTTCTAAGATCACTTTGGTCTCCCACTGCGGAATACACCGTCTGTAGAGACCATCTGCACATTCCTTAAACAAATAAGCATCATCCTAGAAGTATTGCTTAGCGTTATACAGAAAACACTTTCTCTGCTGATGAGAAAGGTCAGGCGGCAGCGTGCCACTAACAACGTAATTAGCTAGATCTGCATACCAAGGATCTTGGTTAACAATAGAAGACAAAACAGCAAACAAAGAATCATCAGGAAAAGAATCATCAATAGGTAAAGAATCTTCTCCCTCTTACTGTGACAGTCTTGATAGATGATCAGCTACAACGTTCTCAGTACCTTTCTTATCTTTTATCTGCAAATCAAATTCCTGAACGAGTATCCATCTCAATAGACGTGGTTTAGCTTCCTTCTTAGCAAGAAGGTGTCTCAGCGCTGCATGGTCAGTAAAAACAGTAACTTCTGCCCCTATCAAATAAGAACGAAATTTTTCTAAAGCATAAACCACAACTAGCAGCTCTTTCTCAGTAGTGGTGTACTTCACTTGAGCCTCATACAGAGTTCGGCTCGCATAGTAAATTGCATTCAAAGCTTTGTCTTTCCTTTGGCCTAGCACCACTCCTAGTGCATAGTCACTAGCGTCACACATGATCTCAACGGCAAATCCCAGTCGGGAGGCTGTATAATCGGCGCCGAAATCAAAGCCTGCTTTAACCTGTTAAAAGCAGAAAGACACTCATCAGTGAATACAAATGGGGCGTCTTTAAGTAGCAGCTGTGTGAGTGGTTTAGCAATTTTTGAAAAATCCTTGATAAACCGGCGATAAAAGCCAGCATGATCAAGGAAGCTCCTCACTCCCTTAACATTAACATGAGGAGGTAATTGCTGAATCACTTCCACTTTTACTTTGTCGACTTCTATACCTCTGTCAAAAACTAAGTGCCCTAAGACAACTCCCTCGTTGACCATGAAATGACACTTCTTCCAGTTAAGCACAAGATTAACCTCAATGCAGTGCTGCAACACTTTATCAAGGTTAGACAGATAGTTAGAAAAATCACTTCCATAGACACTGAAATCGTCCATAAAAACTTCCATAATAGACTCAATGTACTCTAAAAATATCCCCATCACGCACCTTTGAAAGGTAGCAGGGGCATTACACAAACCAAAAGGCATCATGCGATAAGCAAAAATGCCCTGAGGACAAGTAAAAGTAGTCTTAGCCTGACCATCTGGATGAATAGGGATCTGAAAGATCCCTGAGTACCCATCTAGATAACAGAAAAACTTATGGGAAGCTAACCTTTCTACCATCCGATCAATGAAAGGAAGGGGAAAGTGATCTTTCTTTGTGGTGGCATTCAACTGTCTGTAAACGATGCACATCCGCCAGCCAGTTACTACTCTAGTAGGTAATAACTCGTTTTTATCATTTGTGACCACAGTAGTCCCTCCTTTCTTAGGAACTACCTGAACCGGACTCACCCACTTAGAATGACCAACAGAATAAATAATACCTACATCAAGCAGCTTCATTACCTCAGCCATCACAACATCTTGCATCTTTTGGTTCAGCCGGCGCTGACCCTGTCTGCAAGGCTTGTGATCTTCCTCCAGCTCGATTCTATGCATACAAATATCGGGACTAATCCCCTTGATATCATCCACAGAATAACCCATAGCTTTCCTGTTTTTCTTAAGCACAACTAGCAAAGCAGTCAGCTGATCATCATCAAGTTTAGCACTAACAATGTCTGGATATTGCTCGGTATCATCTAAGAAAGCATATTTTAGATGAGAGGGAAGAGGCTTACGTTCAGGTACCTTTACCTCAATGGCGCAAAGAGTACTGATCATATGTTCCACTTTCTCTCCCTCAGCGTCGGTGAGTTCACGCTCATCTAAAGCAGCTTCAAACAAATCCAACACAGCGTCATTGTTATCTGGGTCATCTTCACACTTATCCAAAAGTATTAGAGCTTCTAGTGGGTCCTTTATAAAAGAACCCGACCAAAAGTCATAGACAGACTCGTTAACAATATCAACAGAATAACATGTATCCTTTATCATTGGCCGAGCCAAAGTACTAGGCAGACTGAAAGTAATTGCGTCATCCCCCACTGCAAGAGTAAAATGCCCTTGTTTGACATCAATAATGGCCCCAGCTGTACATAAGAATGATCTTCCTAGTATAATTGGGGTCCGGGTGTCCTCAGCTATGTCTAAAACAATAAAGTCTACTGGTATAAAGAACTTGCCTATTTTCACAGGCACGTCCTCTAAGATACTCAAGGGTCGTCTTACAGATCTATCAGCCATCTGTAACGTAATATTAGTCATTTTAAGGTGACCCATTTTCAATTTCTTGCAGACAGAGGCATGCATGACATCGACGGCTCCTAAATCACAAAGAGCCTTATCTATTACTTCATTGCCTATAATACAGGTAATAGAGAAACTCCCCGGGTCTTTCATTTTAGGTGGAGCTTTATTTAAAAGTAAATTACTAGACTCTTCCATGAAAGCAACAGTCTCAAATTCACTTAGCTCTCTCTTACGCGTCACAATATCTTTCATAAATTTAGCGTAATTAGGTACCTGGGTAATAAGTTCGGTAAAAGGGACAGTTATCTGGAGGTTCTTGACAACGTCCACAAACTTACCGTACTGTCGCTCAACTTTAGCGTCCTTCAGACATCCTGGATAGGGCACTCTGGTAGCAACGAGTGGACCCGCGACTTTCTCTTTACCTTTATCAGCAAGTGATGTCTTCACAGCAGGGGAAGATGACACGGTAGCGGAATTAGATGTTAAAATTGAAGCTCCGCTGGTTCTGGCACTCGATCGACCAGTTTCTTTACTCGATCGAGTGGTTTTGTCATGAGAATCACCCGATCGAGGCATTTGAACCTCTCGATCGAGTTCTTGAATTTCAGGTTCTCTCGATCGAGTCCCAGAATCACTCGATCGAGTAACTTCTTCTGCCAAAGCGCTCGATCGAGAGGAATAAACTCCTCGATCGAAATCTGTTAATTGGGCATCTCTCGATCGAGTGGGAATTGTACTCGATCGAGCAGTGGGGGGAGCTAATTCACTCGATCGAAGAGAAATTTCATTCGATCGAGTACCAGGACAATATTCAGCAGGGATATCGTCCGTAAGCTCTTCCAACTCGTCATCCGGGGCATCATCAGTTGTCATAACCCCGTCTTCCGACATTTTTGGTCCATCATAAGTAAGACCACTTCGGAGATTAATGACATTTATTGGGTCGCACGAGGGTGGTCGGTTTGCTTGGTTTTGCGCGAGTGTTAATTGCGCAACTTGCTCTCTTAGTTTCACAATAGCGGTATTATCCTTGTTGCATTGCTCTCCAAGCTGTTGTGTTAAGTTCAATACCAAGGATTTCAATTTGGCTAACTCCCCATTGACAGAGGGGGAATTCGGTTGCGGCGTTGGTGTAGAAGGATTAGAAGCACTCGTTAAGTTCAAGTCTTCATATAATTTGGAAAAAAGAACTGCTTGCTTGAATTTTTGATAAGCAAGGACACACTCTACATTTGCCATACAACCAATGGGTTAATGCCCCTCCATACCGCATCTACCAAATATTATCTCATGCTCAATAATAGCACAAACCTGTGCATGATCGCCCATAGTTTGTATAATCTCTGGACTACCTTGACTTCCGCTAGGACTTTCCACCTCAGCTACTACCAATTCGTTCAGATGCCTACATCCTCGGGGATTTCTATACTCGGCAACAGGGATGGCCATCTCCTCAATAAGATGCCACCCTTGATTATCCTCTACATTTTTCTGAAATCTTCCATTAGCTGCATTATCAAGGATAGCCCTCTTGTCCGGATACAACCCATTAAAGAATTGTGTACATAAGAACCAGCGCTTGAACCCATAATGAGGCACATAACGGACGAGCTTTTTGAACCTAGTCCAAGCCCCGTTCAATTCTTCAGTAGGTAGTTACTCAAATGCAGTAATTTGAGCTCTCAACGCATTAGTGCGCAGTGTGGTGAAAAATATCGCCTGTAAAAGGCCAAGGCAAGGGAACTGTAACACCCCCATACTCCAAGTGCCTTACCAGGACCACTTAAGGCATTGAAGTGCTACCATCTCGGTTACCCGAGGCAATGATAATCAAATGACAATGAAGAAACATAATTTAAATAACAATATAGTTTGAAATGATTACATGATCAAAACCAAAACTGTTAAACTGAAATACAAGATTCTCAGACGGTCTACTGCTAAAACTATCAAAGCTATCCCATACGCGTCATATCATACCTGCTCAATAACTGCTCACCACCCCGAATGGATCACCACAGTTTTTAAAACATTTAAATAAGAGGCTGTTCCAATACCGGAATGTCCGGAACAAAAACGGGCTCTGGGGGCCCCTGCATAACTTCCTGAAGTATTTCGGGGTAAGTACTAATTACACAAAAACAATGCCACAATGAAACAAGTACACAAACAGTTCAAACAGCTCAACACAATCTCAGTCTCCATCTCCCATCTCCACACAACTGACTACACACTAAAGTGTGTAGCCCTGTCAGAGTACCCATCGCAACAGGTTACTCCTCGCCGCCAGTGGGGGACCGCAGCCGTTCCCACCTAAGCCCCGCTCATCTCCATCGAGCGATAAACCCATGTTCATTAATGTGCACATCCCTCCTGTGGCGGGTTCCACAGAAAGCGAATCAAGGGCGTGAAGCCACTCCCGCAAGTGACTCCACTCAGCCAGGGACGCACCCCGAAGATCACAGACAGTTAAACAGTAATCACAACACAACCTCAACAACCGTCTGAAACATTTAACAACATAATATCACAACCGTCTGAAACAATCAACAATACAATATCACAACCATCTGAAACAATCAACAATACAATATCACAACCGTCTGAAACAATCAACAATTACTATCTACAACACAATCACCAAACACATCATGTAACTAATACTGAGTAGGGAAACCCTACCTGAAATAAGCCATCACCAAGATCGTCACAATCAGCTAATCAAAATCATCTTTCAACGAAATCACCTCCTATAGACACACAATCATACAATCACAATCTACAACAACAATACTCTCAAAAACCCCCAAACTACCCAATTAGGGTTTTAAAGAAACTACACAAAACACTACATAAATTATACAAGGAACTTACCCTTGACACGACGATCACAACGGTGTAAAGAATAAGATGATCCGACTAACCAAGCCTTGGGATTTTCCACTAATGCGATGAATGCGAAGAACGTAACTTTCAATCTTCTCTAGAAAGGTTTTAGGATGATAAAAGTGTTTAAGAAAAATGACGGAACCTTTTTATATTAATCCCGCATTAGTAACAAAACCCGTCAAAACAAACCCGTAAAACACATTTACTCGATCGAGTAACTAACGTACTCGATCGAGTGCCCAGTACTCGATCGAGTGCCAAGGTTACTCGATCGAGTACCCTATAGGCAGAATACTGTTTTGTAAATCAAAACATGCTTACTCGACAGAGTAAGCCCCACTCGATAGAGTACCCAGAGACTCATAAAACCGTAGTATTACAGTCTTCCCTCCTTAAAAAGAATTTCGTCCCCGAAGTTCAACCCATACATAAAAACAAACAAACTAACTCGGTCAAGACACAACAAAGCTACTAAGTACTCAAAACAAAACCCCAACCTATAAAACATGAAACCATGAACTCTTAACACCAACTCCACCGACTATTCCTACCTCCACACATCGCTCACGATATCGTATCAACTACATCATATTCTCTCTCGACACAACTCCCAACACCACCAACTATTATCCACAAACGCTGCTAGCTCCGTAACATATTATCCATTATAAAATCCAATATCAAGACATTCACAAACATCAAACGGAATGTTACATTCTACCACCCTTAAAAGGAACTTCGTCCTCGAAGTTTACTCATACTCATAACATCATCATCCAACTGTGAACAGTATTGAAATATTCTCTCATTCCTAAACATCGAACTACTACAAGCACGGTCATGACCTTTAATAAAATCAAAACAAATATCCGTCCTTTATGCTAAACCAACTATCTACTTCCAATTATACTACCATATGCACAACCATCAAAATCTCTTTTATCGCATCCTACTCCTCTTAAGATAAATGTTACGTCCTCGTAACTCACTAATACTAAATCCTAGCTATATATTCTCATTATCCCCATCACCACCGCATGTCAAAGATAACCATCTATAATCTGAACACTCGCCATGCATAAATCTAAGGCTCTTTTAGTTAAACAATTCTCATACTTCAATTCACTCGTCACGCCACCTAACCTATACCTCAAAATCTTTAGCTTAACCAAAATTTCAATTGTTCCTTATTACTGCCAAAACGACATAATCCTCTATGCATGCACCTATCTCCATACTCATAACTCACGACTCACAATTATTACGTACACTCACACTAGATTCTCAAGTTCTTTTCTTTCATTACCGCAAAACTCATACAAAACTTAACATGACACTAATTCCCAACACCCTACACTCACTGTCTCAACGAAAGATTATGAACCACCCGCACTTTCGGATCATTACCACACATGTTCTACGAATCACTTGCCATGACTATGTGCACCGATGTCTCATTTACAACAAGATCAAATGTATCAGTAACAACTTTCGACAACCGTGTCCCATCAACAGATATCCCTATGCCATGACAACCACGGAAACAAATACACTCTCTTTCATATCATACTCTACCCTCATTCCAAAACTTAACTGGTAAGAAACATCAATAAACAAAACAACTGACTATCTGTACAAACTGAAACTCACAGGAAGCAACATCAAACAAAACAACAATTCATGTATAACTGGTATGTACTTTCGAAACTCGAATCATAATCATCTCGCCTACTCCACCACAACCGGTGACGGCATCGCAACACCGTCACTAACAGCCACACCGCAGTGCGAAAATACCCGCATCACAACACTAAGTACCGTGCCCGGATCACCACCCGAGGCACCACAACCACACCGATAGACATCGCAACATACATAATTCCATAAACACTGACTCAGAAATAACTTCTCGGACAAGAAAACTTACTCAAATCCACTTTACAAAATCACAACGCAACATATTATATGAATAAACGGATAAGCACCTCATGACCATCATCCCTACCATTTCACGGAATACACATGTATTATAAATACACATACAATTATAACTAACCATGCCAGATCAATCAAACTATTACCATTTTTTTTTATCAATCAATCAGGTTACCGTACTCAACATATATAAAATTCAGACAACAACTTTATAATTATCACACAATACCACTTCTTGTGAGGTCAAAACCTCACACAAACATTCATACACATCATAGACCCGTAATCACATCCAACTAGTCAATCCTGATCACGTAAGTTACCACCTGACAAAGGTTACCTCTCACCCGAGCTTAACTCGTATGCCCTCATAACACATTCTCCCATTCGCATAACCAGCACTTTCTGCCATACATAACTATACAGCTAACCCTCATTACGAGGAACCGCCTCCTAAGACTACGTCTTATAATTCCTCATAACCATACATATCAATTCGGTCTCTACAAAATCAACCTCTTTAGAATTGCCATCTTTCCTATTTATCATCACCCTTAACCACTAGTGACAACATCTCCACACTACCACCGTTCGTACATCAAAACATCACAGTTTCTTTCCTATCTTTGGTTATCATCCCAAATAACGAACATCAAATACATCAACAAAAATCATCTCAACACTATTTCCAATTCCATCCTTAATTGTATCGTCACCCGACTCACCACCAAGATCTCATATCGTGCAAATTCTCTACCCAACTTTTACTTTACTTAATTCCTCGAAACTCCTGACTAATCATGTTGTTCTGAAACTCCTATATAACCATTAACTCAAATCCTCATGATAGTATCATACATCTCGAAGATTCCTTACTTTTATATCACATAACTCCGGTGAACATTTTCTTAGTTTTACTCCCCTCATTCTTTTCTTTTTACACTCAACAAAAGCAATTAACCATTCAACTCCTTATTACCTCTTACTTAACTCTTTAATGCTCCGGTTATCTTCTCATTGCTCCAAAACTCACATCTCATTATTTCATATCGATATTATCTAACTCTTTCTTACCATAAATATTCTCTTATTATGCTATCACTCACCCTTGCCACCAATCCATCCATAGAATCAACGTTTACTTATTCAAACAATTGCATCTCCCTTTTTATATCTCTAGAAATCAAAATTCGTTTTATACCGTTAATTGCCCAAGGAAATCACACGTTAGTTTCACCTCTTGATAACACAAATTCCCAAACTTAGTCACTATCTGCAAATCCACGTCGCGACATGTCTTCATTAAGTTCACTATATACCACTCTTCTCAATCCCTCTAAAACGACCTTTCATTATATATATTCTTAACCAACACAATTCCTAACCATCTCCCTCCATAATTCTTTACACATTTCAAGTTGCTACTATCCACATTCTTCCTTTCAATCTATTCATTGTCACGTACCTTAGACTCACATCATCCCTTGCCCATATTTACTTACTTTACATTACTCAACACAAAATCATATCACCCATATCTTCTCACAAAACATGCTCCATGCCTTATTAAGCCTTACCAATCCTTCTTTGCTTTTTCCACTATCCATCACAACCACACATAACTCATGTCCTCCCACCGAATTCATACTCACCACAGGTGCCACTCACTACACCATAAGATTGGCTAACTTACGCATCAAGACCAACATACATGTAAAACAATGCATAAAGAAGCAAAATAACACCTTTGAATTAAACATAATATGCAACGAAGTCAAAAGATAAGCATATGACCCAAAACAGGGGTCACTAGGTCGAGTACAGGCCACTCGATCGAGTAAATGACTTACTCGATCGAGTAGGTGAAAGTCAGAGACACGTATAACAAATTTACCAGAGCTACTCGATCGAGTACCAAGGTGCACTCGATCAAGTGAGGGCCACTCGATCGAGTACCCTACGCATTTCTCAGCACTGTCCAGTTTTCGTAAAACGGTCATAACTCACTCGTTTCTTGGTCGTTTTGGGCGTGTGACCTATCGTTAGAATCGTAAAAGAACAAGCTATCACCTCCAATTGGAATCACATTAAAATCATTCATGCATATCAAGTTATAACAGTTTAAAGACAACCTCTCTATAATAAAAAACGCAACTACTTGATTTTACTTCCAAACAACTTAAACGACAACAAGGTAAACAAAAACAACTCGATGCTCATAAAACCAGTATCCCTAACCACATGTTACTATCTTCAAAAGCCAAGCAACAACATCCATTATGCACATGCATCATTCAATTTACCAAGCATGTATTACCTACATGTTTTTATTCTATAACTTTACGTAAACAAAATCACAAATATATAACATCAAGTCTCCTATTAACGTGTTACTAGCATAACAACATTATAAAATCTCTTCCATCATACAACATGCTTTATCAAAAATCATATTATCATGCAACAATTATCATTTTTTTTCCACCAATTATTCATGCTCTTACTCAAACTTTCAGCTATATAAACTCGTACAACACTACCAACAACATATATGTATACATAACTCTATGTATAACTCAAATCAAACAAATTTTCTTTGCGTATTTCTATAATGCCATATCGTAAAACAACTATCATGCTTTCAATCAATAATGTATAACATCACCTCATTATCATCTTTCTCTACACATTCCCCATTCTCCACATACAAACATCCACCAATTTATACCACACTTTGCTACAAAGATACACAATTCACAAGATAAACATATAGCAATCCCGACTCATATCCCATGGTGACCGGTTCAAAATTGTAGGGCGAGTTCGCGACTTCAGGACGTCTCCCATGTCTTTGCATTAGCTCCTACAACTTCTACCCCGGGTTCATTCTAATTAGACTCCCTAGGTTCATTAGATTCATTGGTTACAGGTTTCATGATCGTTGCTCTGATACCACTTTGTAACACCCCCATACATCAAGTGCCTTACCAGGACCACTTAAGGCATGAAAGTGCTACCATCTCGGTTACCCGAGGCAATGATAATCAAATGACAATGAAGAAACATAATTTAAATAACAATATAGTTTAAAATGATTACATGATCAAAACCAAAACTGTTAAATTGAAATACAAGATTCTCAGACGGTCTACTGCTAAAACTATCAAAGCAATAAAACATCGTCTGACACAGCGGAAGACTTCTAACTGCCACATGATGACTCATTCCAGCTATCCCATACGCGTCATATCATACCTGCTCAATAACTGCTCACCATCCCCGAATGTATCACCACAGTTTTAAACGGGGTAAGTACTAATTACACAAAAACAATGCCACAATGAAACAAGTACACAAACAGTTCAAACAGCTCAACGCAATCCCAGTCTCCATCTCCCATTTCCACACAACTGACTACACACTAAAGTGTGTAGCCCTGCCAGAGTACCCATCGCAACAGGTTACTCCTTGCCGCCAGTGGGGGACCGCAGCCGTTCCCACCTAAGCCCCGCTCATCTCCATCGAGCGATAAACCCATGTTCATTAATGTGCACATCCCTCCTGTGGTGGGTTCCACAGAAGGCGAATCAAGGGCGTGAAGCCACTCCCGCAAGTGACTCCACTCAGCCAGGGACACACCCCGAAGATCACAGACAGTTAAACAGTAATCACAACACAACCTCAACAACCGTCTGAAACATTCAACAACACAATATCACAACCGTCTGAAATAATCAACAATACAATATCACAACCATCTGAAACAATCAACAATACAATATCACAACCGTCTCGAAACAATCAACAATTACTATCTACAAGACAATCACCAAACACATCATGTAACTAATACTGAGTAGGGAAACCCTACCTGAAATAAGCCATCACCAAGATCGTCACAATCAGCTAATCATAATCATCCTTCAACGAAATCACCTCCTATAGACACACAATCATACAATCACAATCTACAACAACAATACTCCCAAAAACCCCCAAATTACCCAATTAGGGTTTTAAAGAAACTACACGAAACACTACATAAATTATATAAGGAACTTACCCCTGACACGACGATCACAACGGTGTAAAGAATAAGATGATCCGACTAACCAAGCCTTGGGATTTGCCACTAATGTGATGAATGCGAAGAACGTAACTTTCAATCTTCTCTAGAAAGGTTTTAGGATGATAAAAGTGTTTAAGAAAAGTGACGGAACCTTTTTATATTAATCCCGCATTAGTAACAAAACCCGTCAAAACAAACCCGTAAAACACACTTACTCATCGAGTAACTAACGTACTCGATCGAGTGCCCATTACTCGATCGAGTGCCAAGGCTACTCGATCGAGTACCCTACAGGCAGAATACTGTTTTGTAAATCAAAACATGCTTACTCGACAGAGTAAGCCCCACTCGATAGAGTACCCAGAGACTCATAAAACCGTAGTATTACAGGAACTCTAGTCGGTTACACCGACAACTTTCCTGTCTAAATCTCTCAACCATTCCCGACATCATCAGTCAAAGAGAAGGGGAAAAGGACTCCCTTCACTCTGTCTTGTGTCACCCCAGCAGCAAGAGGAATGGTGAAATAGTATTCTGTAAATAATTCTATATGCTTGCACGGATCTTCTCCAGGTACCCCCTGAAGAGATTTCTCTCGACCAGTTGTATGTAAAAGGGGTGGATTCCAAAGCTAAGGTCCCCGATTCAGCAGTGGGTAATAGGAAACCTTTTGGAAAGGAATCCACCGTAGGCTCTGAATGACTGGCTATATTTGGCATCCTAGCAGATAGAATTTACAGTGAAGCAGGTACAACAATGTTCTCTTCTTAGAACGGATATCCTGGAAAACTTATCAAGAACTAACAAAAAATATGAGATCAATCTCAAGAAATAAATTCCTTGAGATGAGAGACAAACTTAATACAAGCAACAAAATTGCGCCACCTCCCCGGCAACGGCGCCAAAATTTGATACCGTTGTCAGGTACCAAAAATAAAACCTAGATACAACTAACAGAAGTTAGCAGCAAGTAGGGTCGATCTCCACAGGGAGATGGGAAAATGTCAGCTTAATTAAGTCCGTCTAGGTAACAGCTCTGAGGGTTTTAATTGTTGTTCTAATCTAATGAGATCAAGAAAGAGAGAAAAAGGCAAGGGAATAAAGGTTAAGCAAATAGAGAGAAAATAGCTAAGACAGTCGGTTCACCATGGTTCTTCGGTCAGGTAATCTAAGTCTCAGGTCAATGAAAATATGGTCTATGGGGCAGTGAATATCTCCTTCCGGTCTCAATTCGTCCTAAAGCACAAATAGCTTAGCTTCCGCCCTCACTACGTGCCCTAATGTTCGCTACAAGTCTCACCCTTTCCAATCTTCCAATCTAGGTCAAGGTTTACTGCGATTTAATGACTAATTGTGTCGACTCAATTAGACAAAAACAATTGAATATAGTGATTAACAACATGAACCAAACTAGCATTAGACCTAATACTTCAAATTACAATTCCTTAATAATCATGGTTCCCCTATGTCCTAGCAACGGAAATTAGTTATGCATAATCATTGAATTAGCAATAATCATACGCAAGCAAGAGAAATTAAACATCATAACAATGCAACGAAGAGATTGAATAAAAGCAATTGTAAATAAAGGAGGAGAAGAAATAAAGAGTAATAAAGGAATTAAGATTAAGAAATAAAGGAGAGTAATGATACCGATTACAAGATTCAAATCCAAGCAATAGTTCTAGAGTAGAGTATGAGAGAGTAGAGAGGAAGAGAGAAGAGACAGTATCGTAGTCTAAGAGATGATGAAGAAGTCGTAACAACACGTCCTACTTAACCTAATTAAATCCTAATTACAAAGCCCAACACGAGATAAGGCAAAAACACACGTATAAGGTGAAACCTCTCGATCGAGTGGAATGAAACCACTCGATCGAGGACATATCCAAAATTTCCTCTCGATCGAACAGAAAAACTATTCGATCGAGGACTTCTTATATCAGCCTTCTCGATCGAGCCCCAGAACAACTCGATCGAGTGAATCTTCAATAGATAAAGCATTCGATCGACTAAGAAGTGGTCGATCGAGCTATATTAGCACGTAGGATTCCTCGACACCTTCCGAGGTCAGCTCACGCGTCTTTTAAGTGATAGATTCCAAGCTCCAATTCCTTATTCTCCACAAATGCATGCAAATAAGACAAGTTTAGGCTCGATTTATCTTCTTTCTGGTCCGTACCTGCAATTTACACAAGATAAACCAAAGTAGACTATTCGGGGGTATTCGTAGCTAGATGCTACATAAATAGTACAGAAATGCGTGTAAAAATGAGGTAAAAACCTTTTATAAAATACACGCATCATCTACCATGAGCAAGCTCATGGGCAACCCTATTACTCGATCGCCTAACATAAAGGAATTCAACAGAAGTAAAGGAAGAACATAAAGAATAAATATAATCGTAAATAAGAAACATATCACTTCGTCCTTGCTCTCGCTTACGCAAGTCTTCAATCACGGACAAACAATCACCTTCGACTTCAACCTTCACCACGTCCTTTCTCCTTGCCCCGGTGAGCCCCAAAAGAATTACTTCCGCCTCTAGCAAAGACGGGTCCCGGAGCTCCTCCTCCTGCATAGTAACTCCCCACAACACCCTCCCCTCTTCGTCTCGACAAACCACCCCTAAACTCATCCCTACCCCCTCTAATCTTCTCGCATCAATATTAATCTTCACCTATCCTGGTTTTGGCTTCCTCCACCCACAAGCCTCCTCCCCACACGCCATCCCCCCTTCTACCTCAATCCCCTTCATCTCACTAATGAGCTCCCTAACCCTCCGTAACACTCCCTCCACGCTCCATCTCACCCCTTCGAAGATGACCTTATGATGCATCTCCCATATTGCCCAACACCCCATCATAAGCTCCACGCATTCCTTCACCCCCGACTCCCTCATCATAGCCTCCACCCACTCCCTCACCCGTTCAAACCCAATGTCCTTCACCTCCAAGCCCAACCCATCCCATACACCCCCCAGCCAATTGCACCCACGTATAACATGGAGACAAGTCTCCACATTGCACAAAAAAATGGGACAACCATTAGCTACTCCACTTAGCCTATGGGCTACATTATGTCTCGTAGCAATGGCTTCAAGACACAACTGCTAGAAGAGTACCTTGATTTGAAGTAAGATTGGTATCTTCCATCTTTCGCCAACACCCCATACGCCGTTTTCACGGAGTAATTTCCATCCTTGGTCAGTTCCCAACACCATTCGTCTCGCGGCTGATTTGGGCTTAATCGAATATTCATAATACGGTCGGCTCCAAACGGAAGGAACATCGAACGTACTAGTGTCCTATTCCACCGAGTACTACCAGGTAGCATCAACTCCTCCACTCTCATATCCGGCGCAAAATTCCCTTGTGGGGTTAACACGTATCTCGATGTTTCTATGCCAGACACCCAAGGATCCATCCAAACTCGTGTGTCCCTCCCATCACCTATTCTCCTCTTCGCCCCCAAATTGACTGTATATTTTGCCTCCCATATACCCCTCCAAGTGTAACTAGGAATCACCCCTAAATCCGCTTCCATAAAGTCTTTAGACGGGAAGTATTTGGACTTCAAAACTTGTACCATCAGAGGCTCCTTCTCAGACATAAGATGCCAAGCTTGTTTACCAATTAAAGCATTGTTAAACTTGTTGAAGTCACGAAACTCGAGGCCTCCTCTTGACTTAGGAAGGCATAGACGGTCCCACGCTTGCCATGCCATCTTCCTCTTATCCCCTTCTACACCCCACCAAAAGCTAGACACAAGAGTTCGTAGTTCATCGCAAAAATTAGCTGGCAGCTTGAAGACACTCATGGCATATATCGGGATAGATTGGGCAACCGCCTTTATCATAATTTCCCGTCCCGCCTTAGTGAGTAGCATACCTCACCATCCCTGCAATTTCTTACTTAATTTATCTCTTACAATCTTCGAAATAAGCCGCTTCAAATGGCCAACCATTATGGGTAAGCCTAAGTAACGGTCTTGGACCTCCACCACGCAAACTCCAAGGGCAGCCGCTACCCGCTCTTTCCTCTGCATACTCGTGCCCTTACTAAACGAAACCGTTGTCTTATCAAAGTTAACCACCTGCCCAGAGGCCCTCTCGTACTCTTGCAATATAGATTTAACCTTCAAAGCCTCTGTGTCAGCCGCTTTAACAAAAAAGATGCTGTCATCAGTGAAAAGGAGATGAGAAATAACCGGAGCTATTGGAGCAATCTGTATGCCATGTAAGGAACCGATTTCCACTCTCCTGCGAATCAAATTCGATAGAACCTCCTCATATAATATGAATAAATATGGGACATTGGATCACCTTGTTTTAACCCCCTCTCGGGATAGATAGGGTGAGACAATTCACCATTAATCACCACCTCATAGGAAACCGTTCGTACATATTCCATTACTTTTCCAACCCAGCACGAGTTAAATCCCATACATATGAGCACACTTTCCAAAAAAGCCCACTCCACCCGATCATAAGCCTTCGACATATCAAGCTTCAGGGCTATATGACCCCCTCCACCTCTCGAATTCTTCATATAATGGAACATTTCGAAAGCAAATATTGTCAGTAATGAGCCGGCCCGGAGTAAAAGTACTTTGATTTTCTGACACAAAATCCCCCAAAAACCGCTTTAGTATATTCGCCAACACCTTCGAGACGATCTTATAAATCACGTTACACAAGCTTATAGGCCTAAAATCAACCATTTTGTCCGGGGCTTGCTTCTTCAGAATTAAGACAACATGAGTTCTATTAAAATTACTGGGAAAACCTGCCCCATTTAAGATACGTAAAGATTGTCGAATGACAGAGGGACCAACTATATGCCAATATGTTTGAAAGAAAAGAGCATTCATACCGTCTGGCTCCGGAGCTTTGAGGGGATGCATTTGATTCAAGGCCTCCACAATCTCATCCCCCGTGTATTCTGCTCGTAAAATGTCAGTCATTTGGGTCGTAACTCGTCCCCTATGCCGTGAAGCAGCTCACTAAAGCTCACTGAATTAGTAGACTTGAATAATTTCGTGAAAGAAGCCGAGATTACCTGGGTAATGATGGGCTTAGTAACATGAACCATACCATCATCATCAACCAATTTGTGAATATGATTCCGCTGCTTTCGTTGAGTAGCCTTACAGTGAAAGAATTTTGTATTTTTATCACCATCTCGCAACCATATAGCCCTCGACCTTTGCCTCCAAAACTTCTCCTCTTGCCTAAGTAATTTAGCAATGTCCCGCACCAAACGGCGTCGTTCACGCACTTCCCTGCCTGACCTTTGCCCCTCATTTAAATGCCTCAATCTTTTCCTCTTAGTATTTATGTCACGAACAATCTTACCAATATTCAGCCCCTGCCACTTCTGCAAGTCTCTAGCACATCTCGCAATAGTTTCCAGCACATCCACATCGTCATCCGTCCAAGCCCCGCGAATAGGCTCCTCACACCCTTCTTCCCCTACCCAAATTTGCTCGAACCGAAATCTCCTTTGCCGCCCACACGCTTCAGTAATTCTTTTATCAAAGATCACCTTCAGTAGCGCATGGTCCGACCACTCACGATCAAGATGAGTCAGTTTCGCATAGGTAAAAAGATCAAACCAAGCCTCCGTGCCCATAGCTTTATCAATTCTACACTGCCTATTGTCATCGCCAGCTTGTCCATTATCAAAGGTAAACTCAGAGCTGAATGATTTTCATTTGCTTTACTAAATGATAATCACTAAGCTTCCTTTTTCTCTATTATTGTATCATCCGTCTCTTCAACCTTATAAAATTTGCCCATATCGTTGGTATACACTGCCTTATACATTTTTCACAGACAAGACACAAAATCATCGGAGTATGTAGTAGTTTGTGTATTTGTGTCTAATAGTCTTATTTTTAATATTATACTTCCATGTCTTTACTAAATGTATATCTACATTTTTTTTGTAGCGGGTATATCCGTCACACGCTTATGAAGGGAAAAGACTTGAGATTTTGATTTTCTAAGTACATGCAAGTTTAACGTAAAATGACAATCAAACCTCTCTTTATTATAGTCTTCTGAGTACTACATGACATATCAATAGTTCATATGTGAAACAATAAGCTTATGTGTCAACTCAAGTAGCTTTACGTTTAGACATGAAATAGCCACATGCCCGGTCACGTCTACCAATACAAGAACACCTGCACAATGTAAGTTCACGAGTCGGCAATTTGGAAGTTGTGTATTATGGTGAGTTTCGTATCTTTTTGATATGATTGTTTTGCATACTAAACTGATAGCATTTCTTATTTTCGTGTAAATTTGCTTTCTTTTGGGTTTTCAAACTTTGTGAAGAGTCAAGGGTGAGAACACCTAAGAGGGGGAGGGGGTGAATTAGGTGTCTATTTAAAAATTTAAGCTTAATGAAAGCTTCTTTTAAAACTCTTAAACACTTTAAACAATGCTTAGATGAAAGGAGAAGTCGATACTTAGAACTAGAGAGTTAGAAGTAATCAACAACGATTCAGCAAGCAGAAGTTACAGTGTACTCAACTGTTGATTCTGAAGATATAAATGTGAGTATAGAGTGGCAGCGGAAATAAAATGAAATAGACATGACAAACGATGTTCTTAAAACTGGTTCGGTCACTACTCCACAACCTACGTCTAGCGCTATTTTATTAAACGTCTTAGAAGTAAACTCATACAAACTAAGACCACCCCGAATAATAAAACAACTCCCCAATCTCCTCCGGTTGCTAATGCTTAAAAGCTACTCCGCTTCCAAGACTTTTGCTTTGGGCTACTCCGCCGAAAGACTCCTAGAAGTAAACTCATACAAACTAAGACCACCCCGAATAATAAAACAACCCCCCAACCTCCTCCGGTTGCTAATGCTTAAAATCTACTCTGCTTCCAAGACTTTTGCTTTGGGCTACTCCGCCGAAAAACTCCGTGCTAAAAGCTACTCCGTAATAAGGCTTTTGCTTTGGGCTACTCCGCCGAAAGACTCCGTGCTCAAAAGCTACTCCGCTTCTAAGACTTCATGCTTAAGGAACTCTATCCTAAGACTTTGGTTTGGTTATACCCGGTTGTTACAAGACTCCACTTATCTCAATGTTGTTCACTCAATTGAACGGAGGAGATAAAGTTTAAGTACAACACACGGGATCCTTGAACACGACTAAACGACTAGGTGCAATACAACAAACTCAATAAAAAGACTCAAAGATAAATAAACAAACTTGCAAAATGACTTAAAGATTTGTAAGTGAAAAACGATTTTGCAAAGTTGATTTACTCGATAAACCATAAGTCTTTTTTCGGTTTAAAACTCGTTGTTGCACACTTTTAAAAATGAATTAAGCAAGGTATTTATAATGTTCAAGTTGTATACTTTACACATTAAAATATCTTACACTCATAAGCACAAGTGATTAAAATATTGTAAGTAGTTTGCTTGGGCAACATGCACAAGTCAACCGAAATTCTTCTCCAAGCAAACCGAGTATTCTTTCTCAAGAAATCGGTGCCTAAGAATGCAAGAAATCAGATTGTGCACACACACAAATATGGGTTAGGTTTTTCATCTAGAAACAAGCATAAATGGTTGTGTTTATGGAAACCATAAACATTTTCATAAATGTAAAAAGCAAACAACCCATTTATAGAAAGTGTCTTATTGTGCAAGCAAACTCCTTAGCAAGACATTGAAAGCTTTATTTATTTCAAAGACATCAAAGCATTTTTTCAGAAAACTATTTGGAACATTGAAAGCATTTTAGCAAAGGTTCAAATATTTTCGAAATAATTCTTTGAAGAACGAGTCAGAAGTAACAGTTGACTGAACTGTTGTTTTTGCACCTAAACGTAAATTCAAGTTAAAGATCTCCTTACAAAACATGACTTTAACACTAATGACAATCTTCATCTTTGATCTTCATGATGACGTTCTTGATAACCTTGAATTTATAACTGAAGCTTCATGCTACATGGTTAAAACTTAAGAGGCACACAATTAAATAACAATGAGATTAATTTGTCTTAAGGCATCATCAACATTAACTTAGTCAAATTGGGTCTCTTCAATTTTTCCCTTTGATGATAGCACGACAAATAAAATTGAGTGTGCAATTCCCCCTTAATCCATGGTGAAGGTTAACAAGTCAAAACATGATCAAAATAAGATGCATAAATACATGGTCATTGAAAATTAGTCAAATTTTTAATTAGCTTAAGTAGAACATTTAATCGCCAAGTTAACATAATTACGGTGTATGCAAGCCTAAGAGTTATTGAATCACCACCTGCAATTTTAAACAACTTCCCATTTTTGACATAATCAAATAGGAAGAACACATAGTTTAAACAAGGATTAGAGTTGTTTTAGCAGGAATTTGTACAAGATAAACGTCCTGCCAGGGAAGATTTGATGGGGTGATCTAACTCAACTTTAATTGCCTGACTAATATTACTGAATAAGTAAACGAATAGAAAACAATAACACAAAGATTTATACGTGGAAAAACCCTGGGAATAAAGAAAAAAACCACGGGCACCAAGCCAGGAGGGATTATTACCATGATTTTAGGTAACCTGACAGGGAATGTGTATGTCAGGCGTTTGAATAAGGTATGGCAGCTTAATAATAATGCTAAGTAATATTCTCATTACAAGTATGAGAGTAAAAGTATGAATGAGTGAGTAAGTCGATAAGTGTCTTATCTTTTCTTATTCTTTGTTATTTATAGTAGTTTTGCAACGGTCTTCTGAGGTTCTTTTAGGGTTTTCTGGTAAATAGGCCTCGTGCCCTATTTATCCGGAAGTAGTTTGGTTGACTGGAGAGTTGGCTGCCTTTATTTCCGCTGGATTGACCGCATCAAAGTTGCTGTGTGTATTATTAAATAATTCTCCCGTGCAAATAGGAACCACTTTTGTGAACTTTAGATGTTGCCTGACACCTTCAGGTTGTGCTTATCATATAACTTGGTGAGATATCCCTTCAGGCCTGGCTTTATAGACGGCTGACCTATTTTTCCCTCCTGGCTGGCGCTTGCTCAGGTGTTCAGGTGCTTTATATAAAATGTCTTTCATTCAGGCTTTAGCTTGGGACACTACCTGATTCTTGTCCGATCAGACAGGGTAATTATGGGCCCAGCAATTGCCCCTTATCTTCTTATTCCCAGTGGATCTGGCCAGGGATAAGGAGATAAAAAGTTCAGGCCAAGCGAAATGTATATGGATATTTTACCGGAAAAGCGTTTGTGTTTACTTCAACTTCTATAACGGCTAGTTTGGCATAAATGGGGTAGATTCACAAAACCCTAGGAGAGTCATGATTAGGTTTGTCCACTTGCTTTTGCCCGTTTGTTTTTGCGGCTATAAATACCTTGTTCCGTTTGTCTTGTTTTCACATTCCCATTTTTCAATTCTCTATAATTTCTTTTTCTTCCTTAATTCCCTTGTGAAAATTCTTCTTTGAAAAAGAATCAATCTTCATATATCAATCATAAAAAATGGTTGGGGGGAGAAGAAATACGACCGCATCCAAGGCCGCTGCTCAGGTTGAGAAAACTCATGTTGTTGTTGATGTTCCTGAAATTATCCCTGAGGATGAAGTTGTGGAGATAGCTGCTCCTCCGGAAATTCTATCTATGTCACACAGGGGGAGTCACCTATGCCCCTGTGAAGGCTTTGTCTGCCTTTTTTCCTGAGGCTAATCAGTTGAAGCCAACCTTTGAACACTATTTGAAGGGCAGGGGTCTTCTCCCTGCTGAAGCTGATGTTTGGATCCCTGAAGGTGGTCCAGTTAGGGCTAATTGGGGTAGTCCAGGCTGGTTTTGTATTTTTGAGTGGGCGTTCAAGGGAGGATGTCAGTTTCCACTTTCTCCGTTCATGGCTGAGGTTATCAGGGCTATCAGGGTCCCTCCATTTCAACTTATGCCAATGGTTTAGAAGATCGTTCACTCAGTTGAGCAACTGTGTGCTGAACATAAGTTGGTCATCACTCTGGAAGATTTTAAAAATGTTTTTATCATTTGAAGAGTCACTCTACTGGTCGTTTTAATCTTTGAGTCAGTTCGAAGATGGCTCATTTGATCACCAACTTTGATTCAGGGGATGATAAGGGATGGGCGCAAACTTATATGTTTATCAGGGGTGACTCCATTGCCCCTGATTTGGATTATCTTAGTTACCCTGCTATTGAGGGAGGTAATTTCGTCTTCTTGTACTGAATTTTGGTTAGGTATGATTTATTTTGTTTTTAAAATATGCTTACTTGATTTGTCCTTGTAGTGGCTGACTGGGCAAATGATCCTGATGCTGAGGGATCGGCTGACCGGATTGATGCTTTCATGGCGTTTCCTGAAGAGGAGAGGACATGGCCTGCCTGTCTGGGGCAGGCACCTATGCCTCGCTTCAAGAAAGCCAAATTGAGCACCTACAAAGCTGTGAAGGGTGCTAAAGCTTCAGGGGCTTCTTCATCAGGCAGTAAGTTTTATTAACTTTGCTTTGTGGGTTGTTTTTGCTTGGACATATGTTTATATTGTTGATATAGAACCTCGTCGTGCAGCTATTAGAGCTTCTGCCAGGATTGCTAGCTTTGGATTATCCCTGGTGAAGGCAGACGTTTCCCAAATTACTAGGGAGAAATCCCGGAGTAGCGAGGCTACAGGGAGTGATAGTGCTTTGCAGGTTCAGGCGCCTATTCAGGAGATTCAGTTGGTGTCTCCTGAAAAGGTTGTGGATGAGTCTGGTCGGGCTGAAAAGAGGAAGAGGGTTGATGAGACTTCAAATGGGGTTAATGAGGTTAGGGGGGTTAGGGCCAGGCTAGATGTGGTTCAGTTTGCCAAGGAACAGATCCAGGCCCATTCTTTCCTGGTTGATGACCCTTTCTATAAGTACCAGGCTGAGGACTCTTCTGCTCGTGCTCTGGCTGCTATGTATCGTACCAGGGATCATGCTGCTAACCTGACTACTATGCTGTAGGAGGTAATTTTTTGTCGGGTTTTGTTTTGGTTGTTTTTTTGTTTTGCTGTGCCTAACTGGTGATATTTTTGCAGAATGTGTGATATGTTGAGGGTTGCCTGCCAGCTTGATTCTGCGACTAGTCTTAAAGATACCTTGGATTGGGAGGTGCAGTGCCTGAAAAAAGATGTTGCCATCTTGAAAACTGATTTGGAAGCGGCAAAAACTGAAAATCATTCTTTGAAGGAAGAAAATAAGGCAGGGAAGGCACGGTTGGTGATGGAGACATCAAAGCTGGGTTCTGCTCAGAATGCCCTGAAAGCTCTCCAAGCTAAGTTTGATACGGTCCAAGAAGAGTTAAATGCTGAGAAGCAGGCAATGCAGGAGCAACTGAAGAAGAATGAGGAGTTGGCTACTGAGAGGGACTTGGTGCAAGGTAGATACAAGGATGCTGCTCTTTACTTCTTTGGTAGGGGTTGTGTAGATGCCATGAAGGAGCCTGTTGAAGTCAGGCCTTACTGGAATCCTGACCAGGAGATAGCTGACCTTAATGCCACTTATCCTGAGCTTTACAAGTTGCATGCTGATGAGGAGGTAGACTCTCCTCCGTCCAAGGAAAAGAGCGGTGAAGCTGGTGATGGGGATAATGATGATAAGGAGGAGGAGCCTGTTGATGAAGGGATTAGCTATGCTACTACTTCCAAGGTAGGCTAGTTGTCTTTGGTTATTTAGGGTAGTTATTTCTTGTTTTGGCCTATCCAGGGGGGATGTTCCCTGGACAAACAATTTTTTGACAATGTTTTGTCCTACCCGGAGGGATGTTCCCTGGGCAGTATTTTTCGTTTTGGTATAATTTGAAGATGTTTTTATGGTTCCTTTGAATAGCCTGATTTGAGTAATTTGTACCTGTAAAAATGCATTTCGAAGTATTTTATTAGAAAGATGCCTGTCAGAAGGGCTTATGGCCCTCAGCCTTTTCAGGAAATGATGGCTTTTTTGCCTGTCAGGAGGGCTTTTTAGTAAGAGGGGTGGTTGCCAGTCAGGAGGACTTATGGCCCTCAGCATGTCAGGAGGCTTTAAAGACAAGTTGTCAGGTCTTTTCCACCGTCATTTTTGTCTTTTTATTTTTTGTACTGAGCTCAGTTTTTGTATGTGTTTTTGAGTCAGGCTGGCAGGTGCCAAATTTTGTGAAGCATTTCTGGGATGTCGTTCAGGTTGGGTGGAGTGACCCTCAATCCTGAATATTTGTTTCAGGTTGTGTGTAATGTACAATTAATGGAAAAAAGGCGTAAAACAGGTTTTCAGGATTCAATATAATAAGAATTAAATTATGCAGACATGATAGAGTTTGTATAAAAGAAAGTAGGCAGATATTCAGGCAAGATAACAGGTAGCAGGAAAACATAGTGTGTTAGGGTCACATGGTTTTATTCAGGAGTTTTCTATATCAGACATAAGTCAGGCAAAACATGAAGTTAATGGTCTTACCTGATTTGGTTTAAACATGGAATAGTTTTAGGTGGGAAATGTTTCAAGATCTGGGGATCATTTCTCCATCCAGGGTTTGTAATTTGTAGGCTCCCTGTCCTACTATTGAATCAATTAGGTATGGTCCTTCCCATGTGGGAGCTAGCTTGCCAGCATTTTTGTCCTTGGTGTTAGGGAAGACCTTTCGTAGGACCAAATCTCCTTCTCTGAACACCCCGATGTTAACATTTTTATTATAGCTTCTGGCTACTGTTTGCTGGTAGGAGGCTATTCTGATCTTGGCTGCATCTCTCAATTCTTCAGTTAAGGTCAGGCTGTCTTAAAATAGTGGCCTGTTTTCCTCTATGGTATTCAGGCTACTTCTGGTGATTGGTATATGGATTTCTGCAGGGATTACTTCTTCACAACCATAGACCAGGGAGTACGGGGTTTGTCCTGTGGATGTCTTAGGTGTGGTCCTGTCAGCCTAGAGGACTAGTGGGAGTTCCTCAGCCCATCTGCCTTTTCTTTTTTGTAGTTTCTTCTTCAGGCAACTGATTACTACTTTGTTGCTGGATTCTGCCTGACCATTGGCTTTTGGATTGCCTGGCGTGGAGGTTACCAGGCTGATGTTCCATTGTGCATAAAAAGCCTTTGTCCTTTTTTCTACGAACTGAGTACCATTGTTACAGATTATTTCTGAAGGGATGCCATATCTACATATGATGTTACGTTTGATGAATGATATGACATCCTTCTCCTTGACTTTCCTGTATGAGTCTGCTTCTATCCATTTTGAAAAATAGTCGGTCATGGCTAGCATGAAGACTTTCTATCTAGGGGCTTGAGGTAGTGTGCCTACAATGTCTATTCCCCATTTCATAAACGGCCAGGGAGCTGAAATGGAGTGAAGTAGCTCTGATGGTTGGTGGATGAAAGAAGAATGGAACTAGCAGGCTTTGCACTTGGAGTTGTAAGCTATGCAATCAGCTCTGAGGGTTGGCCAGAAGTAGCTTGTCCTTAGGAATTTGCTAGCCAGGCTTCTGCCACCTTTGTGATTTCCACAGTATCCATCGTGTACGTCCTCTATAACTTGTTTAGCTTCATGGGGTTCCAGACAACGCAGGTAAGGTCCAGCCTGTGACTTTTTGAACAACATGTTATTGATAATGGTATAAGTGGAAGCTTTGATCCTTAGAGCCCTTGCTTCATTCTTATCTTTTGGGAGTATTCTCTGTAAGAACCTATCATATTATGATTTGGTCCAAGAGTTTGTGTCCTCATTGATGGGACAAGTTTGGTCAGGTTTTTCAATGGTTGGTTCTAGCAGGTGAACAATGGGTATTTTATCAAACACAGCAGGGCTGAAATTTGATCCCAGGCTGGCTAGGGCATCAGCTTGAGTATTCAAGTCTCTTGGTATTTGATCAATGTCAAATGAACTAAATTTTTTTCAAAGGTTTTTGACGTAGTCTAAATAGAGAATCATTTTGGAATCCTTTACAGCATATGTTCCTTTGACTTGATTGGAAATTAAAAGGGAGTCAGTTTTTACCTTGAGATTTGTTACACCAAGTTCTATGCATACCTTTATTCCAGCTATCAGGGCTTCATATTCAGCTTCATTATTTGTTGCTTTGAACTCGCAACTAATAGCCTGAGCAATTAGGTCTCCCTGTGGTGATTTCAGTACTAATCCTAGGCCAGTTCCTCTCATGTTAGTTGCTCCATCTACGTGTGAGGTCCATTCATGGCCTGATTTACGGGTGTCTAGATGGTTGACCTCTTTTATGAGGTCTGGTTCTAGGCTGGGACTGAATTCAGCCATAAAGTCTGCTAATGCCTGAGATTTAATTGTTGTCCTAGGCTCAAAGGTTATGTAATAAATACTTAGTTGTACTGACCATTTTGCGATTCTGCCTGAAAGTTCAGGTTTTCTCAGGACAGATTTGATAGGCAGGTTGGTCCTGACAATTATTGGGTGACTTTCAAAATAGGGTCTAAGTTTAGTGCAGGATATAATTAAGGCAAGTACATATTTTTCAAGTAGACCATACCTTGTTTCTGTATCCAGGAGACTTTTACTTACGTAGTAGACAAGGTGCTGTTGACCTTCAATTTCCTTAGTTAGAACTCCACTTACTGCTGTGTCAGTGACAGATAGGTAAACCGCCAGGGGTTCTCCTTTATTTGGTTTAACCAGGAATGGAGGAGTGGTCAGGTATGCTTTTAAGTCCTGGAAGGCGGCTTCGTGTTCAGGCAACCATTTGAATGACTTGTTTTTCCTGAGGAGGTCATAGAAGGATCTGCATCTTTCTGATGATATGGATATGAATCTGTTTAGGGCTACAACTCTTCCTGTTAATCTTTGGATATCTTTGACTAATTTGGGATATTCCAATTCCAGGATGGCTTTTATCTGTTCCGGGCTGGTTTCAATCCCTCTTTTTGTTACCATGTATCTAAGAATTTGCCTGAAGAAACTCCAAAGTGGCATTTGGAAGGGTTGAGCTTCATATTGAATTCTTCCAGGATTTTGAAGGCTACTTCTAAATCTTTTATATGATCTTCAGGCTTTTTTGATTTAACCACCATGTCATCAATATAGACCTCCATTGTATCACTTATTTGATCTTTGAACATCATGTCGACCAGGCGTTGGTAGGTTGCCCCTGCATTCTTCAGACCAAAGGGCATTGCTGTGTAGCAATATATGCCCCTTTCCGGGATGAATGCAGTATTTTCCTGGTCAGATGGGTGCATATTGAGCTAGTTGAATCTACTTGAGGCATCCATAAATGTTAGGAGTTCATGTCCTGCTGTGGCATCTACCATTGCATCTATATGAGGAAGTGGAAATGGGTCCTTTGGGCAGGCTTTGTTGAGGTCTGTGTAGTCTACACAAACTCTCCACTTGCCATTTTTCTTTTGTACTACAACCACATTTGCCAGCCATTCAGGTACATGACTTCTCTTATCATTCCCATATCTAGCAATTTGTCCACTTCTTCATTAATAATAGAATTGCGTTCAGGGGCAAACTTCCTTCTTTTCTGTTGCACAGGCTTAAAAGATTTGTCAATATTGAGTTTATGGGTAATAGTGTTGGCGTCTATACCAGTCATATCAAAGTGGGACCAGGCAAAACATGAAGACTTATTCTTAATAAAACTTACTAATTCTGGTCTGATATTGTCAGGGACATCATATCCTACCAGTACATGCCTGTCAGGATACTCAGGGTCTAAAATTACTTGGTCTGTTTCCATTTTGGTTTCTGCCACGTAAGTGCTCCTGACAGGGTACTGTAATTGCTAGGCGAAAGACTTACCTGCCTTAGAAGTCTTTAATGATTCAGTGTAACATTACTGGGCAGATTTTTGTTCACCTTTAATGGTTGTTATTCCCCATTCTGTTGGTATCTTGACACATTGGTGGTAAGTATAAGGTATAGCCCTAACATTGTGGATCCATGGTCTGCCTAGGATAGTATTGTAGGATGACAAGCAATCCAGGACTCCAAATCTCTCATATGAGGAGACCCCTTCCACGTATGTTGGCAGGTAGATTTCTCCTAGAGTGTTTTTTGTTTCTCCACTGAATCCTACCAGGACGTTTTATTTCTTTACGATCTGGCTTTCATCGATCTTCATTGCTTTCAGGACGTCAAGCATGATCAGGTTGATTGAGCTGCCCCCATCTACTAAAATTCTTAGGACGCATGTAGTGCCTATTTGCATGGTAATAACTAGGCCATCATGATGTAGATCAGGGATTCCCTGCGTGTCAGTATCATCAAAAGTAATTTGAGGTAAATTTTTGGGTTTAAAAGGAGATTTCATTTTTAACTCCCTGGCTATTTTCTTTGCAGCAGAGCTGGTCAGGACACAGATCTCAGATCCTCCATCGATGAACTTGACCTCATAGATGGGTGGTGCTGGAGGCAGGTCACGTTGTTGTCTCTCCTGATGTTTTCTTGCTCCATTTTCTTCCCTGCTTTTTGACGGCATCAGATCTTTTAAGTAGCATTTCTTTAGTAGGTAAGCTACTTGCTTGCGCAGTCCCAGGCATTCTTCTGTTGTGTGCCCCATGTCCATGTGGAATTCACACCATCTTGTTGTATATTTTCTTGAGTTGGGATTGTCTGTCTTCTTTGGCCATTTGACAATGTCTCCCATGTTGTTAAGTCTTTTGATTAGTCATGCTGTATCAACAGAGAAGTTATACTCTTGAATAGGGGGATAAGTATAGGAATTACCTCGTTGTTCGTGTGCATAGTTGACTTCTGATCTGTCAGGCCTTGTATAAGGGGATGGCCTGGAACTACTTCCTCTGTGATTGGAACTTTTTCTGTTGGATCTATTATAACCTGGGTTGTTGTCAGTGGTATCTGCTTTAAAACCTTTATCTTTTTCCAGTCGGATGTAGCTAAGGGCTAATGCCTGGACATCTTCAAAGGTCTGGCAAGGCTTCATAGTCATCTCATCATAGAAATCACTGTCCAAGGGCAGTCCCTGCCTGAAAGCTTCCACAGCTGTTCCAACATCACATCTGGGGATTGATACTTTATCTTTGTTGAATCTGGTCATGAATGCTCTGATTGATTCACCAGGCTTTTGCTTGATCCTATACAGATCACTAGATCTCTTTTCAAATTCCTTGCTGCTGGCGAAGTGGTGATTGAAGGAGTTTATCAGGTCAGCAAAGGACTTGATGCTTCCATTTGGTAGATTTATGTTCCATTGTAGGGCAGGCCCGTTCAGGGTTGTTCCAAATCCCTTGCACATGCAGACTTGTCGTAGTTCACTAGGTATAGAGGCTGACAACATTCTTTGTTTGTAGTAGGCTACATGGTTTTGTGGATCTGTAGTTCCATCATAAATTCTCATTGATGGAACCACAAATTTCGTTGGTAGATCTATCCTTTCTATCTCATCCACGAAGGGTGAGTCAGCATAACTCTCTTGATTTTCTTCCTCAATGGGTGTGGGTACTCCAGGGCTCTTCTCAAATCTTTCATAGAGTTTCTGGATTTCCTGGAGCAGGGCCATAATGATTGCTGTGTTGGTTTGATCTGGTACAACCTCTTCATTTGGGACTTCTTTTGAATCCGTATCACCTTCTCCTGCTCTAGATTTTGATGGAGTAGGTGATCGGTGATGTCGTTGGGTCACATCCAATCAAACACATTTATAATACTCAACAAACAACTAGTTAGTGGTAAGTCGAGGTCGATCCATGGGACGGTGTGCTTTGGGTTATAAGTCTATCTATCTCAATTTATGCTAGTGTCACGATTGATTTGGGTTTGTAGTTGTGTCTAGGCTAATGCAAGCAATAAGGTAAAGCAAGCAATAAAAGGAAGGATGTAAACAATTGATTAAAAGCACTAGGATGTCATGGGGTCATAGGGGATTCATGGTGTTGATCATACAAACATGTTTACAAAGTTGGAAGCAATTAATGTTGTAAAGGAACCGAGTTGGTTTATGTCTTACGGTTCATAGGCAGAGTTGGGTCCCGGAGCCGAATCGATTAGATTGTACAACACCTACAAGTCGACTTAATTTCCTCCTATTCAACTTCTATGCATGGTCTAACAAGACTCGAGTTGGTTTATATCTTACAAGTCTTGTTGAGTAGATAAGAGATGGGTAAAAATGCAAGGATTCATAGGCTTAGCATTTCATCAAACATAACATGTGCATAAAGTTGACATCACAACAAGCAAGCAAACTAAATATGAAAACATATTAAATTAAGCATGATTAATCCCATGTTGATTTCCCCTAATTACCCACTAATCCTAGTTAAGAGACTACTCACTTATTATCATTGTAAACATGTCATTAATGGTGTCAATCATCACAACAAGTGTAAACATGATAATAGAATGAACAATAAAGAGTAAGAGTAAAGGAATTATACCAAACTTGAGATTCCAACAATAATAAAGCAAAGAATAATAGAAGAAACTTGATTGATTGATGAAGGGTTGTCAATCCTCCAATAATAACCCAATAATCTTCAATTACCCAAAAGTAACAAACTTGAACAATAATTAAAGAAAGATTAATGTGAGATTTGTGGAAAGATTAAAGAGTAGTCTATTCTAATCTACTCCTAATCTAATCTAAGAAGGATTTCTAATGTGGAGACTTAACTTAATCTAAAAACTCCCCCCTTTGATTATTTACAAATGGGGTATATATAGTAGAGCTTCATTAGGTTAACTAAGGCTAAATTAGTAATTATATTTTTGAGTTTTAAGCAGAGAAATGCTAGTCTTTTTGGAGAGATGAGCATCTCGGCTGAAGACGTTGCGGTCCGTCCGTCCAGGAAGGGAAGACGCTCGGATTCTCGCAGGGGTGGACGGGCGTATTTCTCCGAATCCGCTCGGATTGTGGTGGAGGAATCCGAGCGTGTTCGTGGCTTGGACGCTCGGATTCTTATCTTGGACGGGCGTCTTGCCTCTTTGGCCGCTCAGATTCTGCTTCAGAATCCTTTTTCTTCACTTTCTTCTTATTCTTGTAGGATTGGTCTTTAGCTCTCGCTTCCTCTTCAAACTAGTCCATCAAATATCGTCAATAAGCTTCCAAATATGCACGAAAGACGGGAATTTCCGCCTTATTATCTCCTTTCCTACAAAACATGTAAAATGCACTAGGAAAGCAAAATAGAAAGCATTTGACGGATAAAATGGTCATGGAATGTTATAATAGTATACAAAATAGGCTCAATTAGGGGACTAAATGTGTGCAAATAATGTTCACATCAAATATCCCCAAACCGAACCTTTACTCGTCCCGAGTAAAGAGGTGACAAAGACTAGGACCTTTATTTAAACTAACCTAATAACATAGCCGATATAAGACAATTAGCGGGTCTCACTCTGCCCCTTCAACTCACAACAAGACAACCATGAGGTAGGATGCCTTCTTGCAAGGCAAGGTGGGTCTTGACAAAATGGCGACAGATCCAATCATTAAAGCACACACAATCAAGTAATGGATGCATCTACAAAAGAATAGCCACTTTCCTCATCTAAGTGGCGGAAATTATCTACAAGGGAAGCAATTCAAGGGTACACACTCCATCATAAATACGGTTTCTTCAAATTACTAAGCCTAGAAGGATACCAATAAATCACCTCCAAGTTGTGTCAAGCTAGGGTACCTTTGTCCTCAATCGTTAAATGCTTTTGTCAAGAGTAGACTCACTATGGTGTTAGAAACACTGGAGGATCGCGGAATTCCTCCTCTTGCCTAGACAAGAAGAAGGGTCGTCCCCTCTCTACCATGCACAAAAATGGATACGATGGATAAAGGGATCAATAGATATTTGAGTTTCATTTGGGAGTTTGCTTTGTTGTTGTTTTCCTCCCCAATTTCTTGTGGCATTTGACATTTGAGAACACTTTCTTTTTGCCATTTCTTTTGATTTTTGGCATTTCAACACTTGACAACTTTTCAACTTTTTGCATTTTCTTTTGACCATTTTCAAAGTCACCCCATATGTAGTGAGGGTGCCTTATTTTTGAAGCTTTAGGAGTCTATTTTTACTCCTCTTTTCATTTGATGCAATTTGCAAACTTTTTCTCACTTTTCATTTCATTGAACTCAAAACAATTTCTTTTTGTGCCCATTCCCTTTGATGGTAAAAATGTGGTAGAACGTGGATGATGGATGCATGGTTTCAAGGGTCACCTTGGAATAAACGGTAGCCAAGGAGTTATCACACCACAAGGTACTCTTGACTAGGCCTTAATCCATGGGTCAAAGGATACTAGCATGACACATCCTAGGGTGTTTTACAAGTATTCTAACAAGCAAAGTCTTAAGAAGAAAAAGCATCTACTAGGGCCTATATACACTTGTCAAGCTTCCCAAGTAGACGGTTCCACAAAACTTACTAACCATGCAAACTACATGCCATGATGCAACTAACATATATACATCCTAATGCATATATATCTACCAACTAATATGCCAAATAATCTAAATGCAAGTCCTAAGTTCACATTGTTTATACCGCATCAATCAAAATAAAGCCACATAGTCATTAACATAAAGAGGAAAAAGGAGATTGGAAAGATCATACCATGCGGTCTTCAATATCATCATGTCTCGGATGTGGCGTAGTCGATCAATGTGAACAAGGATAGAACAAACACAATATATACAACAATATATACAAGTCTACACTACAAAGGAAATGAACTTGTTTTCGGTTTTTCAATTTTTCAAATTTTTATAGTTTTTGATTTTATGAAATAAAAAGACATGTTTTTGTATTTTTTCAAAAATTTTCAATTTTTATCATTTTTGGAATATAAATTCCCATCCCCCACTTTATTTTGGACATTGTCCTCAATGTACATGTAGGAGTAGGAATGAAAAGGAAAACATGTTTTTGGATTTTTGATTTTATGGAAATAAAGTACAAATGCCATGATATGATATGAATGAATGCATGCTCTAACTAAATGCAATTCTATATGACATATATAACAAATGAATGCAATCTAAGCTATACTATATGATGCATGTTTTCTAGTCTACTATGGTCACTTATGATCAAACCTCCCCAAACCGATTTAAACACTATTTCTAGTGTAGAAATGAATAGGTTTGGCGATTAGTGACTATGCATGAATTCTAGTCTATATGCAACTATCTATATGAGTCATGTGAGATATATTACAATGCAACTATACTATATGAACTAGCTAATGCAAATGCAATATAATACAAATGCTTGCGAAAGCTACACTAAATGCAATGTATATACAAAAGAGAGAGGGAGAGAGGAGTATCATACAAATGGAGGTGATGAGGTAGGCCTCTTTCACTTGTAATCATCCTCATCTTGGGGGTAGCCATACCGGTGAGAACTCCCGCCTTGGTCATACCCTCCTCCTTGACCCGAGTACCCTCCACCACCGAGATTCCAAGCTTGGTCCCCTTGATTAGGGAACAAATGTTGTGGTTGGGCCCAAGAGGGCAAAGGGCTGTTGGGGCTGGTGTCCTTTACAGTTAGTGCAAGGACTTATAAATCTCTAAAAGGATCAAGGGTATACTTTTGTATCATAATCAGTTGGTCCACGTTTATCAATAACGGTTGGCTTGCTAGATAAGTTTGACGTTATTGTCATACAGATGGCGGTGATCAACTGGTCCCTAAAAGTCACACCTATAGGATACGTTTGAGAGATGTGACGGTATGAAAATACAGTCATGTTGATGCCAGAAAATTGACTAAGCAGTTAGTCCGAGTTATTAGTCAAAAATGCGATGTTGAGATATTTTATTTAATACGGATTAAATAAAATGGGCTAAGGCGAATTAAACAGTTAATTCGTAAATTAAATATAAACGATTATATTTAATTAATGTATATTGAATTAATTATACAATATTGTCTTTGTCGGACATGTATTAATAATTCAACTCATCCGTGTCATTAGTTGATGTTTTAATAACCGATAACCGATGACGATTTATAATAAAGACCGCGTCATATACATTTTAGCATCGGACCACGAGTTAAAATAAGGAGAAAATGAAAGCCCATTTCCTCCTCTTCCACTCGGTTTGGCCGAACCAAGCAAACAAAAGAGAGCTCTCTCTCTTTTGTAACCTAATGATTTTTCATTTGCAAAAATATTAGGGTTTTGGAGGCACTTTTCCTCTGAAATTTCTAGATCCCACATCGTAAAATACATAAAAACTCTCTCAATATTGCAAGTCAATTAGAGAGTAATTCTAGCACAAGGGCATAGTCTCAGACGGTCTTGGGTGCAACGATTAGGAGGAAATCTCTGTTGATTTCTGTTCTTTACGCCGCACTACAAAGGACCCGAGGTTGATTCTTAATCTTTATCGTTTCTTTGTTGTTTTTCGTTTATGACTATAAATCACATATTAAATTTATGTTATAGTCCTATAATTTAAGGGTTTTATACGGATATTACCCCTCAGGTGGTATCAGAGCGAGGCCACGTAAATTTTTCTATGTGTTTTTCATCAAACGAATTTGAATCGATAATTTTTTGCTTGGAAAACCGTGAGACAACAGCCATTTGGTCTCGGCAAAATTTTTTTTGCTGCGTTGTTCTGTCTTGGGAACCGTGTCCAGTTTACACGGTTATGGTTGTTGTTTTGTCTTGTTTTCTTTTTGATCTTTGCATATTGTTTTTGTAATCGATATTCATTGCAATATGTTAAAGATCTATCGATTGTTGACATAAAATTTCGTGCGGCACAAATTTTGTCTCGGCTAATTTTTTTTTTCCTGGAAAACCGTGCGGCCATTGTTGATTTTTCTCGGCCTGTTTTCAGTTTTTTGCCTAGAAATGCGTGCCACACATTTCTTGCTGGATCAGACGATCTTTTGTTTTTCGATTTGTTCTTTGCATATTGTTCTTGTAATCGATATTCATTACAATATGTTAAGATCTTGTCAATTGTAATTTTGTTTTAATACGGATTATATTCCATTGCAATTGGGTTTTGTCAAATCGATTTTGCGAGAGTTTTATTGTTGTTTTGGGTTTTCCCCCTTTTTGCTCTCGGCATTAGCTGAAAAAAAAAAATTTTTTCTTTTCGTGTACTGTTCACGGTCAGTCCGTGAAAGAAAATTTTTTTTTTTTTTTTTCCGGCCATTTTTGCATAATACGGATTTATGCATTCGCTTGATAGTGAAACGGTTCACCCACGTACAATTTAGTTACTTTAAAACGATTTAAAGTTACGGATTATCACGGATTAAAATTAAGTTGATTAAAGCGGTTTTGTCACATAATTTTAATCATTAAAGGTGGTTTGGATTAATTTTAACATAATTACGGAATTATGTCACGAATAAATTTAAATTTTAGTTGATGCATTTTTTTATCGTTATTGTTGAATGCCTTGAATGCCTTTTATTACGTATTTTTTTTACAAACGGTTGTAACTTAGTGTGGCCTTAGTAGAACGTGTTACCGTAATGATGGAACACGGTCTTGGTTGTATTTTGAGATCTCGTATCTCCATTTTTAATTTTCCCTTGTAATTACAGTTTTATTTAGAATGTAAATAGGTTTATTTTTGTAAATTTTAATTGTAATTTTTGAGAAGACCAAAGATGGAGACCGGATGCTCACTCCCATTTGCATGAAAAAGATGGAACATCAAGACAAGCTTCTCGGGTCCAACGGTGGATTCCAAAGTTGTATTATGTTCTTTTTACTAGGATAGGCCACACTAGGAATTTTTATTTACGTTTTGCATTCTTTTATTTATTTTATCGTAACGATAGATTGCATTATTTTCCGCCTAAAAACCAAACCACCTAATAATTGCATGAAAACTGACTCATATAGAGGTCACGCGTTAGTTTTTTATGACATTCTCATGTCACACGATCATTTAAGCCATCACCTAAGTTAATTCATTCACGTAATGCTAGTTATTCGTTCACTTAAAATGAATTAAAACTAAGTTGATGGGATCTTCCTCGTATAAACGAAAATTGAGAACAGTCTTTATAGGTCAAACTCCAATGAATCCCTTCTTCGTCGGTAGGCATAATATGACCCCTTCTACGTCGGGTAAGTTGGAACTGATTGACCTATTTTATCTCAACACTATGGTCACTCGTACGATCCTGTGATCATGGTGGACTATAGATAGGATTTACAGAAATCTATCGACCAGGAGTTCTTACGGAAGAACTAGCTAAACAGTTGGCTTATCAATTTACGTAAATTGAGTCTTGGGATCACTTGTATCATTCTTGAGGGAGATCAATTATACAAGTGCTATGAGTCTACACGATTAAAATGAATTTTAAATAGACTTAAATCACCTCGATGAGTTGCTTATTTCGTTTTTGTTTTCCTTTCTTTTTCAGTGTAGATCACGTTTTTAAACTGCTAATAACATAATGGCTGGCATCCTTGATGACCCAATGCCAAGTGCCACATTGGACCGTGAGTCCTGGCTTCGGATCTTTATGAATCAGATGAATCAGTCTACTAGACTGAAGAATGATGGATCAAACTTCGCGGAATGGGAAGCGGCATTACGGAATGCTGCCACTGCTGACGGGAAGCTCAAGTATCTGACTGAGCCCTTCCCGCCAACCCCAGGCCCCACGGCTCGAGTTAACGAGGTCTCCACGTATAGCGACTTCGTCATGGAAGCGGGTGCGATTAAAAACGTACTCATTTTTGCAATGGAATCCAATTTGCAGAAACGCTTCATAGCCCAAGGTGCAAACAAGATTTTCACCACGCTCACCAAGGAATTCTCGAAAGCACCGAGAATCGTGACCTATGAGCATACCACTCGCTTCTTTGATGCGAGACTCGTAAGGCCAACCGGTTAGCCCACACATTCTCAGCATGATTGAGAATGTCGAGAGACTGGAGGCGCTTGATTGTAAAATCAGCGAGAACATTGTTATTGACCGCATGCTTCATTCACTTTTCGATGGTTTTGCGCTCTTTAGAGCCAATTACTATATGAATGATTTGAAGAAAAGTCCCCATGAACTGCACTCCCTTCTCGTACAGACCGAGAAGGACATGAAGTTCAGTGGGAGCTCGAAACAGGATGTTCTCGTTGTGTCAAACAAGGGCAAGGGTAAGGGCAAAGCTCAAGCAGACCTAGCTGTAGGTAAACCGAAGTTTAAGAAGTCGGGATCAGGTAAGAGTGGGCATGGTGAGGCAAGTAATTCATCAGGCGCGACAAAGAGCAAAACCGAAAACATGGAATGCCATCACTGCCACAAGACTGGGCATTGGAGGCGCACATGTCCTGTTTATCATGAGGACATAAAAGCAGGTCGCGTTAAACCTGTTGGTATGTCTTCATCCTTTTCTACTTTTATTCATATGATTGAGATTAACCACGCAAGTTACGGAACTTGGGTACTAGATACTGGTTGTGGTTCTCATTTGTGTAATCATGTGCAGGGGCTCCGAAACATCGAACCCCTCGTAAAGGGTGAGGTGGACCTGCGTGTTGGGAATGGAGCACGAGTGGCTGCCGTCTCAAGGGGAACATACGTGATCCAGCTTCCTAGCGGATTTGAGTTATTTTTATATAACTGCTATTATGTACCCAGTCTTTCGAAAAACATTATTTCAGTTTCTGCACTTGACAAACTTGGTTTTTCATTTGTAATAGAGAATAATTCTTGCATTTTCTCATTACACGATATGATTTATGGCAAGGCAGTCTCCATGAACGGAATTTATGTTTTAGATCAGACCACCGAAATATTACACGTAATGAATAAAAAGTTAAAGGTTGGTGACAAAGATCAAACGTATCTATGGCACTGCCATATGGGACACATTAATGAGAAACGCGTAAAACAGGTCATAAAGAATGGAGCTATCTCGGCCTTTGATTTTCAATCATTTGGCACGTGTGAATCATGTCTCATCGGTAAGATGACTCGAATTTCCTTCAAAGGTGTTGGAATGCGCGCTGCTGACCTATTAGGACTCATACATACGGATGTGTGTGGAGCTATGTCAATCACCGCACGAGAAGGCTATAGGTATTTCATCACTTTCACGGTCGATTTAAGTAGATATGGCTATGTCTACTTAATGAAGCACAAAAGTGAATCCTTTGAGAAATTCAAGGAATACCAGAATCGGGCACAGTAACCTTCTCGGGCGTAAAGATTAAAACATCGCGCTCGCACCGTGGTGGCGAGTATCTTTCTCACGAGTTTGATCAACACCTTAAGGACTGTGGGATTGCCTTACAGTTAACTCCACCTGGAACACCTCAGTTGAATGGTGTGTCCGAACGGAGAAATCGAACACTACTTGATATGGTTCGATCCATGATGAGTCACACCGTGTTGCCTGACTCATTGTGGGGTTATGCTCTTCTTCGTCACTGCTCTAATACTTAACCAAGTCCGTCTAAAGTGTTGACAAGACTCCATATGAACTATGGAAGGGAACGGTCCCTAACTTGTCCTTTATACGGGTTTGGGGCTGCGAGGCTTATGTCAAGTGGAGACACGAGGATAAGCTCGGCCCGCGATCGGTCAAGACGTACTTTATAGGTTATCCTAAAGGAACACTTGGTCATTACTTCTATTCGCCAACCGAACAACGCGTTTTTGTTGCGGCTAGTGCGACATTCTTAGAGAAGGAATTTCTCGAGAATGCAAAGAGTGATAGAACCTTCGACCTGTCGGAGATTCCAGAACCAAATACCGAGCAACCATTGGAGGAACCAATTCCTTCAATCCCGGCTGCGGTTAATATTCCTGGGGAACCTAGGAGGTCGGGTAGAGTCTCTATTCCTCCGGACAGATACATTGGTATGGTCGAGGAACATGACAAAGATGACATTCTACTCTTAACGAGTAGTGAACCCGCAACCTATAAAGGTGCCATGACTAGTTCCGACTCAAAGTTTTGGCTTGAGGCCATGAAATCCGAGGTGGACTCCATTTATGGACTTAAGCAAGCTTCTAGGAGTTGGAATCATCGTTTCGACCAAGTGATTAAAGAAAATGGATTTACTCGATCGGTCGAGGAACCATGTCTTTATATCAAGTCGAGTGGGAGCAAGATTGTCTTCCTAATATTGTATGTCGATGACATACTCCTGATTGGGAATGACATACCTCTCTTAACTTCGGTAAAAGTATGGTTGAAGAACCATTTCCAGATGAAAGATCTGGGTGAGGCACAAAGAATTTTGGGCATCCGTATCTATCGAGATAGATCACGTCGGATGTTATCTCTCAGTCAGGAGTCTTACATAGACAAGATCCTAGAGAGATTCAGCATGACTAACTCCAAAAGGGGTTTCTTCCTATGGCTCCAGGGATGCTTTTGAGCAAATCTCAGGCACCAGAGACACCGGAAGAGAAAGAGCGCATGACCCGGATTCCTTATGCTTCGGCAATAGGATCAATCATGTATGCCATGATATGCACACGTCCCACGTGGCATATGCGAGTATGACAAGTCGATTCCAACAGCATCCAGGTGAATCACATTGGATGGCTATCAAGAACATTCTTAAGTACCTACGGAGGACTAAAGACTGGGCATTGACTTATGGATCGAGATGACTCGAAATCTCAGTCTAGATTCGTTTTTACTCTTAATGGCGCAACAGTCAGCTGGAAGAGTTCCAAACAAAGTGTTACAGCAGATTCTACGACTGAGTCCGAGTACTATGTCGCGTCTAGACATGTACAACGGAAAGCTCATCTAATCCGAGATTACGTGGAGCAAAAGGAAGTAGTGAGAGAAAAGATTGCTACACATGATTATATAGCAGATCCTCTCACTAAACCATTACGACAAGATAAGCATGAAGGGCATGTTAATTCCATGGGAATTAAACGTGTTCCTAAGTTGTAGTACTCTTTTATGGATTAGATTCATCCTCTTGTGTACTCTATACGAGATCATCATTTTGATATTTATATATATTATGTTTTTCATGTGGAATTGTACGACAATTTTGAACACCACAAAGTGAACTGAACAAACATTATATTTTTAGTCCTTAATTGCCCACATGAGCTGATAACTCTGGCAATTATTTTGTGACGTTGGTTGATGGTGGGTTCAACGAGCCATAAGTCAAACAGTTTGTGACCAATCACAGAGGCGATTTATACGGATATCTCGTAGGACACAATTGTGACATCGACGTGGAGTCCTAAATGTTTTATAACATTCGGTGCCCGGTCGTGGATAGGACCTCCATGGTGATCCTAAGAGTCGATTCTTTTGACTATCGACCGTCTCTTGAGACTAAGGCAGATTTTGGGTGACTTTGGTTTCTTTCTCACGGTCATCCGTAACGGGGGGCCAAGTAGATTTTTTTTCGGGTCATTTCATCTTTGTGCTTAGATCGGAAGGAGTCGAGTTGAAGGAAATATTCAGCCTTTATCGGGTACTCGATATTTCGCAGGCCACTCGAGGAGTCAGAATCGAAATGCATGGCCATGCTCGAATACGGTCGTTTTATCAGTTGAGTTACTCTCTAGTCGGGGAAACCACTCTAGATACAGATCGATTGTAAAATACGACCTTTGCGGATCCGGATCTGCAAATTGTTTTACATTGAGTGGGAGAAATTTTAAATGAATATGAGAATCGGTTATCGCACGTACACTTGTACGGACAAGTGGGAGTTTGTTGGAGCTGTGTCCTCCAGTTAGTGCGGATAACGTCATTGCACATACACTTGTACGTGTTGGAGCTGTGTCCTCCAGTTAGTGCGGATAACGTCATTGCACATACACTTGTACGGACAAGTGGGAGCTTGTTGGGGCTGGTGTCCTTTACAGTTAGTGCAAGGACTTATAAATCTCTAAAAGGATCAAAGGGTATACTTTTGTATCATAATCAGTTGGTCCACGTTTATCAATAACGGTTGGCTTGCTAGATAAGTTTGACGTTATTGTCATACAGATGGCGGTGATCAACTGGTCCCTAAAAGTCACACCTATAGGATACGTTTGAGAGATGTGACGGTATGAAAATACGATCATGTTGATGCGAAGAAAATTGACTAAGCGATTAGTCCGAGTTATTAGTCAAAAATGCGATGTTGAGATATTTTATTTAATACGGATTAAATAAAATGGGTGAGGCGAATTAAACATGATTAATTCGTAAATTAAATATAAACGATTATATTTAATTAATGTATATTGAATTAATTATACAATATTGTCTTTGTCGGACATGTATTAATAATTCAACTAATCCGTGTCATTAGTTGATGTTTTAATAACCGATAACCGATGACGATTTATAATAAAGACCGCGTCATATACATTTTAGCATCGGACCACGAGTTAAAATAAGGAGAAAATGAAAGCCCATTTCCTCCTCTTCCACTCGGTTTGGCCGAACCAAGCAAACAAAAGAGAGCTCTCTCTCTTTTGTAACCTAATGATTTTTCATTTGCAAAAATATTAGGGTTTTGGAGGCACTTTTCCTCTGAAATTTCTAGATCCCACATCGTAAAATACATAACAACTCTCTCAATATTGCAAGTCAATTAGAGAGTAATTCTAGCACAAGGGCATAGTCTCAGACGGTCTTGGGTGCAACGATTAAGAGGAAATCTCTGTTGATTTCTGTTCTTTACGCCGCACTACAAAGGACCCGAGGTTGATTCTTAATCTTTATCGTTTCTTTGTTGTTTTTCGTTTATGACTATAAATCACATATTAAATTTATGTTATAGTCCTATAATTTAAGGGTTTTATACGGATATTACCCCTCAAGGGCCATTAGGGTCAACATACCCTTTTTGAGCCATGTTATAGTATTGGGGATAAAGGGCCAAGTAGTTGTCGACCCTCCCTTCATGTACCCCGAGGTCCACTCTATTCATGAGTTTCATCAAATCATTAATACCCGGGGTATCGGGGATTTCCGGTCGGAATTGGGTATAAGGAGTAGGGTATGGTGGGATAGGCACATAGGAAGGTGGGTGAGTAGACCTTGTCGGTATCCCACGAGGTACTTGTTGTTGGCGGGGTGCCTCTTCCCTTTGAGGGGGATTGCCGAGGATTTGGATATCAAGGAGGTAGCTTGGCGTAGGCGAATATGGGCTAAATCTTGGGTCGGTGCCCGGTATATTCCAACCCGAAAGGATGATTGAGGTGCACCCTTTTGTGAGCCATTCTACACTCTCTTTTGAGTATAGTTACACCACCGATGGTGGGTGAAGACGGCGTGTTCATCAATCAAAGTACTCCCCTCAAAAGGAGCATAAATCCCACGGGAGTTGAACCCGGGGCAAAGGTAATTGGCCAAAATAGTAACTAGACCTCCCATTACGAAGGTCTTGAGTTGGGTGGTCCCTTGAGCAAAATCATGAAACCTTGTAAGTATCTCAAGGGGGGTGTTGAAGTTATAGCGCCTCGTCCCCCGAACATTTAAATAGGACTCAAGAAATGTTAAATCAATGAGAGTACACCTATCTTGTTCGTACCTCCCATTGATGGTACCGGCTATAAAGCGTTCGGTGATCTGAATCACCGGATGTTGGATGGCGAAGGTATAACATTGATTTAAATTGGTAAAATCTCTCCCGGAAATAGCCTTCCAAAGTAGGTCCACATCGAAATCAGCAGGTTTTTCGGTATAGTTGGTGGGCACAACAAGACCGAAAATGTGGGCAAATTGATCAAGTGTAAGGCTATGGTCTAGGTTGCACAACCTAAACTCCATGCCCACATTGGTTCGAGTATTCGTGACAATACGAAGGCTACTCAAAAATTCCAGGGTGAGACTAAGGTACGTCTCCTCATGGGCATGGAAAATTTTTCCAATCCCTAAGCCATCAAAGAACATCTCAGTGTGGTACCTTATCCCAAGGACTTCCAACACCTTAGTATCTATGAATTAAGTGGGTTCATAGTTCTTACCTAGCAATTAGACAAACTTCTTGCGGTGGGCATCGGATTCGAAAAGTACCTATGGGTAGTACTCAAGTTGCTCTATTCCTCCTCTTATGATGGGACGGAAGTTCCTTGGTGGTACTACCTCTCGCGGGGTTGAAGAGGATGATCCTTGGGTTTCCTTCTGGCGGATTCAACAAACTTCTTAGCCTTGCCCTTGAGGTTCATCATCTTGAAGTTGAGGAAATGGGGTTTTTGTTGGCTTTTGATGTGAAGGGAGTGTTTGTGGGGATGAAGATGAGTGTTTTAGGGTTAGATAAGGTGAAGAAATGAGGGAGAAAGGGGGTGATTTTATAGAAGAAAAGGGGAAGCCGAGCGGATAAGAGTGGGGCCTGGCCGGATGGTTCGAGAAAAAGACCCCAATTCGAGCGTCTTTCATGCGGGACGGGCGTCTTTGGTCTGTAGAATCCGAGCGTCTTTCTTAAAATCCGCGCGGATTTTGGGACAGGACCTCAGCAATTTCTGGAGTAGGCAAAAGACGAGCGTCTTCTGTTTTGGACGGGCGTTTTCTCAAATATCCGCTCGGATTTCCTGGCAGTTTCAAAACTTTGCTTCAGGTGTCATTTAGGACGAGCGTCCCGTGGAGAATACGAGCGTCTTCTTTGAAGACGAGCGTCTTGTGCCGAATCCGCTCGAATTCTGAGACAGTGTTAAACAATGATGCGATGAGGGCCCTGGACGAGCGTCCAGCCCTTGGGACGACCGTCTTTGGCTACTTTTCTTCCTTTTTCTTTCTTTTCCTTGCATAATCATACCCTTTCACCGATTTGTTATTCCTCCTTATCTTTTTCTGAAATTTTGCTCAATAATAATGTAAGAAAACTCTCTCTCACTATTCTCATGCAAGAAATCAAATATAAATGCAAAAATGTACAATATTATACAAAGTAAGGAATCTAAGAAATATCTTATAAATGGTGGTTTAAGATAGGATTCCACCAAACTAGTTCGAATTGTAGAAATTTTTATCCATAGAGCTCAAGGCTCTTAATAGGAGATCAAAACCTTGTGAACAAGCTCCAAATAAACACAAGTATGGGTTGCTCCATTTTAACATGAAATTTGGCCAAGGAAGCTTGTCATATGTCCCTTCTTTCGTCTTGTCCTCGACACTAGAGCTTGCCCAATGCTTTAAACCAATAAGCCCATGATTCTTGTCAACACTAGATATGAAGTATGGTTCATATTCGTCCGGAGACTTCCACTCACCAACTTCTTCTTCAATTTTGGTAATGATGATAGCATTTGAGTTTGTCAATCCTTCAAGAGTAGAAGGAGAATTCTCATGGCATTGATGACCGAGTTCCTTAGAAGTTGTCATTGTGGGTGCCAAATTTCCACAAGTAGCTTCGCGAGCAAGTTTCTCTTTGAGCTTTTCCACCAAGTAGCTTTTGTATGATGCTTTGACCTTTTGGAGAAGGTCCACCATATCTTCTTCAACAATCATTGGCTCCATGGTAGGTGTCAAGTAGTCTTCATGGGAGATAGGGAAAGGACATTCACCTTCATGATAGGATATCTCAAATGTCTCAAGGATAGGCTCCTCAAGAAAGGTGACATTACAAGTCCATCCCTTAGGTTCGTCATCATTGTTGCTATCTTCATATGAATCATGAATGGGGGCTTCATTCTTCTTCATTAATTCTTCCTCCAACATCTCAATGTTCACATCAAAAGACACACCCTCGTACTCACAAAGGTTAAGAGTATTTGGCTTACTCAACCTCAAATCTTCGTCATCAAATACAACACTTTCATACTCACAAGAGCTCACGGAGATTGGCTCTTCCCATTCTTCATTTTTCATGTCAAAAGTTACTACTTCAAATTTACATTCATGATCGATGTTCAAAGAATTGTGGGGAGTGGTTGTTTGGTATTCTTTCAATTGGGTGATTTGAATTTCCAATTCCTCACCTTGGGCAACAATGCCTCGAAGAACATTGTCCCTCTTTTGGTTCTGCTCTAGCATTTGTTTGAAGAAGTTTTGTTGATCTCCCATCATTTGGAGAATCACGTTTTGAATGGGTTCATCTTCTTGTCGTAGGTAGGTGTGAAAGTGGTTGTATTGTGGCAATTGAAGCTCATTATGAAATGGGTATTGGGTGGGTGGTTGTTGTGGATATTGGATGTGGTGATTTTGGTAGGAAAAATTGGGGCAGTAGTTAGGATTTTCATTGTATGAATAATAAGGTAGGCTTGTGTTGACTTGCTCCTCAAACTCCCCATACCCATAGTCATACTCAAAAGATCCACCACAAACTCCATATGACAAGTCTTGAGCCATCATAGCTAAGACAAGGAAACAATTACAAGCATGGAAACTACACAAAAACGGTAAGAACAATCCTTGAGGAACAAGTTCCTCAAGGTGAAAGCAAAATCAAAATAGACAAACAAGTAAGAACTTAATCACATAGAACCATCCCCCGAACGGCGCCATTTTGATCGGTGATGTCGTCGGGTCACATCCAATCAAACACATTTATAATACTCAACAAACAACTAGTTAGTGGTAAGTCGAGGTCGATCCATGGGACGGTGTGCTTTGGGTTCTAAGTCTATCTATCTCAATTTATGCTAGTGTCACGATTGATTTGGGTTTGTAGTTGTGTCTAGGCTAATGCAAGCAATAAGGTAAAGCAAGCAATAAAAGGAAGGATGTAAACAATTGATTAAAAGCACTAGGATGTCATGGGGTCATAGGGGATTCATGGTGTTGATCATACAAACATGTTTACAAAGTTGGCTGCAATTAATATTGTAAAGGAACCGAGTTGGTTTATGTCTTACGGTTCATAGGAAGAGTTGGGTCCCGGAGCCGAATCGATTAGATTGTACAACACCTACAAGTCGACTTAATTTCCTCCTATTCAACTTCTATGCATGGTCTAACAAGACTCGAGTTGGTTTATATCTTACAAGTCTTGTTGAGTAGATAAGAGATGGGTAAAAATGCAAGGATTCATAGGCTTAACATTTCATCAAACATAACATGTGCATAAAGTTGACATCACAACAAGCAAGCAAACTAAATATGAAAACATATTAAATTAAGCATGATTAATCCCATGTTGATTTCCCCTAATTACCCACTAATCCTAGTTAAGAGACTACTCACTTATTATCATTGTAAACATGTCATTAATGGTGTCAATCATCACAACAAGTGTAAACATGATAATAGAATGAACAATAAAGAGTAAGAGTAAAGGAATTATACCAAACTTGAGATTCCAACAATAATAAAGCAAAGAATAATAGAAGAAACTTGATTGATTGATGAAGGGTTGTCAATCCTCCAATAATAACCCAATAATCTTCAATTACCCAAAAGTAACAAACTTGAACAATAATTAAAGAAAGATTAATGTGAGATTTGTGGAAAGATTAAAGAGTAGTCTATTCTAATCTACTCCTAATCTAATCTAAGAAGGATTTCTAATGTGGAGACTTAACTTAATCTAAAAACTCCCCCCTTTGATTATTTACAAATGGGGTATATATAGTAGAGCTTCATTAGGTTAACTAAGGCTAAATTAGTAATTATATTTTTGAGTTTTAAGCAGGGAAATGCTAGTCTTTTTGGAGAGATGAGCATCTCGGAAGAAGACGTTGCGGTCCGTCCGTCCAGGAAGGGAAGACGCTCGGATTCTCGCAGGGGTGGACGGGCATATTTCTCCGAATCCGCTCGGATTGTGGTGGAGGAATCCGAGCGTGTTCGTGGCTTGGACGCTCGGTTTCTTATCTTGGACGGGCGTCTTGCCTCCTTGGCCGCTCGGATTCTGCTTCAGAATCCTTTTTCTTCACTTTCTTCTTATTCTTGTAGGATTGGTCTTTAGCTCTCGCTTCCTCTTCAAACTTTTCCATCAAATATCGTCAATAAGCTTCCAAATATGCACGAAAGACGGGAATTTACGCCTTATTATCACCTTTCCTACAAAACATGTAAAATGCACTAGGAAAGCAAAATAGAAAGCATTTGACGGATAAAATGGTCATGGAATGTTATAATAGTATGCAAAATAGGCTCAATTAGGGGTCTAAATGTGTGCAAATAATGTGTAACAACCCGGATTATAAAACAAAGGAAAAACTTATATAAAATGAATATCAGAGTACGATACTGATAAAAGGGTCAAGGTGGCGGAAACACCTGACCAATCCGGTTCGCTACTAAATCCAAAACAACTAATACATTACTCAAAAGGTTATTAAAACTTAAAGCAAACTCCTATTTATTATTAAGCTCGCTTCGCACATTCCCCAAGCAAGCATCAACCAAACAGCATCAAACTGAACAACCTGAAAAGGGGGTCGACAATTCAGTCGGGAGTAACTAGATGCTCTCCCAGTCATGTTTACAACAATTGAATATAACCAACAATTAATAATAATTGAAATGCATAAACAGTAAACATGTGAGATCATCCATACTCATGAAAATCAAACTCAGACTTACTACTCCTAACATTCACAACACTAGATGAATGAGACTACATAAACTTAGACCATATGCAAGAACTAGACCATGGACACTTACCAACCAAAGTAGACACGATCCACAACATATAAGGCACAAAGCTAGCAACAAAGCATAGCGAATAGAGCGAATAGAGCGAACGCCGCTAGAACATTTAACTGATGAACTAGCAGATGGAACGTTTAACTGACGAACCATCGGTTGTGAAGTATTTAACTGATACTCCACGGTACTATGTATAGCGTATCACCACTGCCTATATGCCTAAGACCTGGCCAGACCTCTCGATGCATTAACTGTACACCGAACGACACTCGGGACCCAGAGACGTTTAACTGACGAATCTGGCCACTCTCGAACATAGACCAATAAACCTCCGAAGAGAAGCTCTTGATTCATTCCGATAGTATTTAACTGATACTACCGTCATCTATTCGACATAGCCAACAAATAAATATGCACAGTTTAACTGACTGCACACGATATGCATGGACCACACCACGACTCAACTCAGAAGAACAGTTTAACTGACTGTCCAACTCATGCAAATGCACAGTTTAACTGACTGTACAACTCATGCGTGAATAACATCACGACTCAACATAGTAAAAACATTTTAATCGATGTCCTACCAACATACGAACAAGAGTAACCAAGGACATATGCAGCAAAAGGACATAACACGTAGAACACAACACAACATGTGAAGCAAGCACACGCAACCAATGTTATAGTAGCTTCAACTATAACTTTAACATCTAACCATTCAATATTATAGTAATCCTAACCATAAGATGAACCCCGGATGCGAGGTTATAGTAACCTCGACTATAACTTCAACATATATAACTTGAAGTTATACTTACCTTAACCATAACCTTGACACGAAACTCAAAGTTATACTAGTTCCAACCATAACCTTGAGCCATAAATCTCAGGATACGTTAGTTCTAGCTATAACCTTAACTCGTACCTCAATGTTATAGTTGCTTCAGCCATAACTAGAGTAACTACCCAAAGTTGTACTAACTTCAGCTATAACACTTGAATCATCATCAATGTTATACTAGCTTTAGCTATAACTTTGGAGAGAACCCTTGGCTGTCTATCATGCCGCCACTAGGGTTTGATTCGTAAACCCTAATTACGCTCATGACACCCATAATAAACATGTAAACAATATACGAGACATAATTAAAGCATTAAATCAGATACAAGCATGCGAAAATATAATTAACATGATAATAAACAATCAAACACATACCAATTACACAAATCAATTATTAAATCATGTAAATTACATCAATTGGCATAAACACAATTAAGGAAAACACCTAGTTACCTTATTAAGCAAACAAAACTCTAGAGACCGTCTTCAACGATATAAACGTCTTCTCCAGGTGCAACTTCCACGCCTTTATGAATCATCACGTGCCAAAGATAACGAATCTAATAAATATACTAATATATATATAAACTATAAAAACTATAAAACTATGCGAAAACATAAAAACTTACGAAGAAGATAGATAAATCCAAGAAGTAGGATCGATCTAAGCACGAAGAACGATGAAGAACGAAGAATAAAAGAGGATGGCACGAAACCCTAGGCAGGGTGGCGCGCGGCACAAGGAGGAAGAGAGGAGGAGAGAATTAGGTTTAGGGTTTTGTGAGATTATGAGAAAAGAAAAGCAAGGGTTTGGTTTCCCCTTATATTTATAGAGAAGCTCATGGGTTTATTCTAGGTTTAGGCCCAAAACTCACCCATCAACACTAAGATTCACGTGAGACTCAAGGAGGAAACAGATCTTCACCGTTTTTCGAGCCCAACGAGCCCAAAAGACGACAAACGGATATTTTCCCGAAAATAAAATATAAAATATGGGAAAATAAAATTAAAGAATTATATTATGGAAATTAGGGGTGTTACAATCCAACCCCCTAAAAAGAAGTTTCGTCCTCGAAACTTGATAAGAGAACTACCTCACTCGAAAAGATGTGGATACTTCTCTCGCATAGACGCTTCGGTTTCCCAAGTCTCCTGCTCAAACTTCTGACTTCTCCACAGAACCCGAACCAAAGGTACAACCTTATTCCTTAACCTCTTCTTCTGACGTTCCAAAATGCGAACAGGACGTTCCTCATAAGTCGAGTTAGGCTCAACCTCGATAACATCACCGTAGAACATGAAAAGGATCATCTGCGATAACGACGCAATCTGCGATACATGGAACACATCGTGAACCTTCGACAGATTCGGAGGTAAAGCCAACCTATAGGCTACCTCGCCGACTCTCTCGAGCACCTCATACGGTCCAATGTACTTAGGACTAAGCTTTCCCTTAAGCCCAAATATCTTAACACCTTTCATCGGCGAAACCTTAAGAAAAACCTTATCGCCAACCTCAAACTCAATCGGCCTACGCCGCGAGTCTGCATACGTCTTCTGTCGATCCTGGGCTGCCTTAAGCTTCTCGCGGATCAACCTCACTTGCTCAATCGATTCCTGAACCAACTCTGGGCCAAGAACGACAGCCTCACTAGAATCGTCCCAACACAAAGGACTACGACACTTCCTTCCATAAAGTGCCTCAAACGGAGCCATCTGAATACTAGCTTGATAACTGTTGTTGTAGGAGAACTCCACAAGCGGTAAACTCTTCTCCCAACTAACATGAAACTCCAAAGCACAAGCCCGCAACATATCCTCGAGCGCCTCGAATCGTACGCTCGTCGACCATCGTTTGCGGCATGAAAAGCCGTACTCATCTTAAGCTCACTACCCAAAGCCAACTGAAGCTTCTTCCAAAACTGAGAACAAAACCTCGGATCACGGTCGGAGATGATGTCTTTAGGAACTCCATGAAGACGAATGATCTCACGCTGATAAGCATTCGCTAGTTCCTCGAGACTCCAAGTCTCCTTCATCGGAATGAAATGCGCGACCTTAGTCAAACGATCAACCACGACCCAAATCGCATTCATTCCTCTCGGCGACCTCGGCAAACCCATAACTAAGTCCATTGAAATCGAATCCCATTTCCAGGTGGGAATCTCCAAAGGTTGCAGTAGACCACCAGGTCTCTGATGTTCGAACTTGACCTTCTGAGAAACCAAGCAACGGCTCACAAACTCGGCGATCTCTTTCTTCATACCCGGCCACCAAAACTTTAGCTTCAGATCCTTATACATCTTATCACCACCAGGATGAACCGAATAGGGAGTACTATGAGCCTCTTTGAGAATCTTACATTTTAAGACCTCATAGCTAGGCACACACCAACGACCATGGAATCGTAGACCATCATCAGGTCCAACGTCGAAGTCTTTGGCACGTCCTTCGCTTATAGCGATTCGAACTCCTTCTAAGTATTCATCCTCTCTTTGCTTAACTCGGATCTCATGGAGGATCTCGGGTTCAGCAACCATCGCACTCAAATCTAAAGTACCAGGAAGAACTACCTCAAGGCTCATCTTCTGGAAATCTCGACTCAAGTCGTCGGGTAATACCAACACAGATCTCATAGCATGACACACCTTGCGACTCAAAGCATCGGCAACCACGTTTGCCTTACCCTCATGATACTGCAGCTCAACCTTGTAGTCGTTAAGCAACTCCAACCAACGTCTCTGCCTCATGTTAAGATCTTTCTGAGTGAAGATATACTTCAAGCTCTTATGATCCGTATAAAAGTTGCAAGAGACCCCATACAAGTAGTGTCGCCACAGCTTAAGTGCAAACACCACTGCTGCTAACTCAAGATCGTGAGTCGGATAGTTCGTCTCGTGAACTTTCAACTGACGGGAAGCATAAGCCACAACTTTACCCTTCTGCATCAAGACACAACCCAACCCAAACTTAGACGCATCGCAGAAAACATCGAACACAACACCCTCTTCTGGTAGAGTCAACACAGGAGCGGTAGTCAACCTTTTCTTCAACTCCTGAAAAGCAGCTTCACAAGCCTCAGTCCAAATGAACTTGGATTCCTTCTTCATTAACTGAGTCATCGGTCTCGTGATCTTAGAGAAGTCATGAACAAACCGACGATAATACCCAGCTAAACCAAGAAAACTCCGAACCTCGTTCACATTCTTTGGACTTTCCCAATCGACCACGGCTCGGATCTTCGACGGATCAACCATAACTCCATCGCCAGATATCACATGACCCAAGAAGGTAACTTCCTTTAACCAAAACTCGCACTTTGAGAACTTAGCATACCATTTCTGCTTACGCAGAGTCTCCAAGATAACACGAAGGTGATTCTCGTGTTCAGCCTCATCTCTCGAGTAAATCAGTATGTCGTCTATGAACACCACGACACACTTATCCAAATACTCGCTGAAAGCACGGTTCATCTGATCCATGAAAATGGCAGGTGCATTCGTCAACCCAAATGGCATCACCACGAACTCATAGTGGCCATACCTCGAACGAAAGGCAGTCTTAGGAATATCCTCATTCCTAACTGGAATCTGATGGTAACCTGACCTCAAATCGATCTTCGAGAACACACTAGCACCACGAAGCTGATCAAACAAATCCTCGATCCTCGGCAAAGGATACTTATTCTTGATAGTAACCTTATTCAGCTCACGGTAGTCAATGCACAACCGCATACTACCATCTTTCTTCTTGACGAACAAAACAAGAGCACCCCACGGCGAACCACTCGGTCGGATAAAACCCTTTTCGATCATCTCCTCAAGTTGCTTCTTAAGTTCTTGTAACTCAGCTGGTGCCATACGATAAGGAGCTTTCAAAATTAGACCAGTTCCAGGTAGCAACTCAATCGAGAACTCTACATCTCGCTCAGGAGGAATACCAGGTAGATCCTCGGGAAAGACATCGGGAAACTCCCTAACCACAGTGATATCCTCAAGCTTAGGTTCAACTGAAATACCATGAACACTGCACAGATAGATCTGATGACCCTTTCTACCCATGTTAACCATCTTCATAGCAGAAACCCACTTGACTGTAGGTGTAACCCTAACACCTTGGTAAGAAACTCTCGAGCCTGTAGGAGTCTTAAGCACGATCTTCTGATCACGACATAGGAACCTAGCGTCATAGCGAGATAACCAATCCATACCCAAAATCACATCAAACTCTCCGAGTTTGATTGTACGAGATCGGCAGGAAGGATCGCCCTGCGATATCGATGTGTACGTCCTTGAAAAGAACGGAGCAAGAAACAATCTCACCCGTAGGAAGGGATATAGAGGTATGAACGGATGAAGAAGAAGAGAGTCCAGCACGGACGGAAAAGGATTCGGATACGAAAGACATCGATGCACCCGTATCAAAAAGAACAAAAGTAGATAAAGAGTGAACGAGAAAGGTACCCGTAACCACATCTGGATTAGCATCTGCCTCAGCACGACTCATAACGAACACTCGTCCAGTCTTCGCAGCATCAGCCTTAGGAGCATCAACCTTGGGATTCTGGGGGCAATCAACAGACTTGTGTCCCGGCATCTTGCAAGTGAAGCAAGTGATCGGATCGCCAGAGTGCAAAGACTTACCAGGGTGGTAAGCCTTTCCACACTTGAAGCAAACCATATCCTTCTTAGCTTGACCTTGATCTCGCGGGGTATACGGACGAGCCTCATACTTTTGCTTCTTCTGGGAAGAACTGGGAGCAACATAAGGCCTCTTCATGAACTTATTCTTCGCACTCTCCTCAACTTCGGTAGCAAGGACAGAATCATAGATGCTAAGAGCACGATCATAAGCCTGTTGGAAAGAAGTTGAAGGAATGCCAGACATAGCAGTCCGGACCTTAGGAGCTAGATTCTTCTCATAGCGACGAGTCCTCGAAACCTCGTCCATAGCTACAGAAGTAACGAAACGTGACAGCTTCACGAACTTGTTGGTATACTCCTCAACGGTCATGGAACCTTGCTGTAGATGAAGGAACTCCTGTTCCTTCTGCCAACGCATCTCCTCGGGATAGAACCTCTTCTTCAGCGCTTCAGAGAAAACAGCCCAACCATATCCTGGTTGAACTTCCAGACCAGCTATAGCAAGAGCCCACCAGTTGTCGGCCTCGTCCTTTAGATAATAGGTGGCGATATCCACCTTCTGATCCTCAAGACATCCAGTAGCGAGGAACAACTTCTCGATCTCTCGAATCCAAGCCTCCAAAGCAGTAGGATCATTCGCACCATCATACGTTGGAGGACGGTGACGAGCAAAGCGATCAAACACAGTCGGTTGCGGATGGTTGTTGTTGTTGTTATTGTTGTTGTTGAGGTGGTTGGTGAAACCTTCAGCCATAGATGCCAAAGTGGCCTCTAGTCTCCTGATGCGGTCAGCATCGGTCTCACCATTCGCGTTACGCACCATCTGCAAGAACGAAATCTCGTTATAAGTGGTAGAACCTAAGTACCACTCCAAACAACTACTCATACACTTTACAAACATAAGAAAAACCAACCAATCCTATTGGTTTCTACCCCATTTACTCTCACTCATTAACTAGGACATTCATTTTAGTCATCAACTAAGCGAGAGTTGGGAGCGTGTTCACTCTGATACCAACTGTAACAACCCGGATTATAAAACAAAGGAAAAACTTATATAAAATGAATATCGTAGTACGATCATCGATAAAAGGGTCAAGGTGGCGGAAACACCTGACCAATCCGGTTCGCTACTAAATCCAAAACAACTAATACATTACTCAAAAGGTTCTTAAAACTTAAAGCAAACTCCTATTTATTATTAAGCTCGCTTCGCACATTCCCCAAGCAAGCATCAACCAAACAAAGATCAAACCGAACAACCTGAAAAGGGGTCGACAATTGATCGGGAGTAACTAGATGCTCTCCCAGTCATGTTTACAACAATTGAATATAACCAAAAATTAATAATAATTGAAATGCATAAACAGTAAACCTGTGATATCATCCATACTCATGAAAATCAAACTCAGACTTACTACTCCTGACATTCACAACACTAGATGAATGAGACTACATGAACTTAGACCATATGCAAGAACTAGACCATGGACACTTACCAACCAAAGTAGACACGATCCACAGCACATAAGGCACAAAGCTACCAACAAAGCATAGCGAATAGAGCGAACGCCGCTAGAACATTTAACTGATGAACTAGCAGATGGAACGTTTAACTGACGAACCATCGGTTGTGAAGTATTTAACTGATACTCCACGGTACTATGTATAGCGTATCACCACCGCCTATATGCCTAAGACTGGCAGACACTGTCGATGCATTAACTGTACACCGAACGACACTCGGGACCCAGAGACGTTTAACTGACGAATCTGGCCACCCTCGAACATAGACCAATAAACCTCCGAAGAGAAGCTCTTGATTCATTTCGATAGTATTTAACTGATACTACCGTCATCTATTCGACATAGCCAACAAATAAATAAGCACAGTTTAACTGACTGCACACGATATGCATGGACCACACCACGACTCAACTCAGAAGAATAGTTTAACTGACTGTCCAACTCATGCAAATGCACAGTTTAACTGACTGTACAACTCATGCGTGAATAACATCACGACTCAACATAGTAAAACAGCTTAACTGACTGTCCTACCAACATACGAACATAGTGGTTGTTTGGTATTCTTTCAATTGGGTGATTTGAATTTCCAATTCCTCACCTTGGGCAACAATGCCTCGAAGAACATTGTCCCTCTTTTGGTTCTGCTCTAGCATTTGTTTGAAGAAGTTTTGTTGATCTCCCATCATTTGGAGAATCACGTTTTGAATGGGTTCATCTTCTTGTCGTAGGTAGGTGTGAAAGTGGTTGTATTGTGGCAATTGAAGCTCATTATGAAATGGGTATTGGGTGGGTGGTTGTTGTAGATATTGGATGTGGTGATTTTGGTAGGAAAAATTGGGGCAGTAGTTAGGATTTTCATTGTATGAATAATAAGGTAGGCTTGTGTTGACTTGCTCCTCAAACTCCCCATACCCATAGTCATACTCAAAAGATCCACCACAAACTCCATATGACAAGTCTTGAGCCATCATAGCTAAGACAAGGAAACAACTACAAGCATGGAAACTACACAAAAACGGTAAGAACAATCCTTGAGGAACAAGTTCCTCAAGGTGAAAGCAAAATCAAAATAGACAAACAAGTAAGAACTTAATCACATAGAACCATCCCCGGCAACGGCGCCATTTTGATCGGTGATGTCGTCGGGTCACATCCAATCAAACACATTTATAATACTCAACAAACAACTAGTTAGTGGTAAGTCGAGGTCGATCCATGGGACGGTGTGCTTTGGGTTCTAAGTCTATCTATCTCAATTTATGCTAGTGTCCCGATTGATTTGGGTTTGTAGTTGTGTCTAGGCTAATGCAAGCAATAAGGTAAAGCAAGCAATAAAAGGAAGGATGTAAACAATTGATTAAAAGCACTAGGATGTCATGGGGTCATAGGGGATTCATGGTGTTGATCATACAAACATGTTTACAAAGTTGGCTGCAATTAATATTGTAAAGGAACCGAGTTGGTTTATGTCTTACGGTTCATAGGAAGAGTTGGGTCCCGGAGCCAAATCGATTAGATTGTACAACACCTACAAGTCGACTTAATTTCCTCCTATTCAACTTCTATGCATGGTCTAACAAGACTCGAGTTGGTTTATATCTTACAAGTCTTGTTGAGTAGATAAGAGATGGGTAAAAATGCAAGGATTCATAGGCGTAGCATTTCATCAAACATAACATGTGCATAAAGTTGACATCACAACAAGCAAGCAAACTAAATATGAAAACATATTAAATTAAGCATGATTAATCCCATGTTGATTTCCCCTAATTACCCACTAATCCTAGTTAAGAGACTACTCACTTATTATCATTGTAAACATGTCATTAATGGTGTCAATCATCACAACAAGTGTAAACATGATAATAGAATGAACAATAAAGAGTAAGAGTAAAGGAATTATACCAAACTTGAGATTCCAACAATAATAAAGCAAAGAATAATAGAAGAAACTTGATTGATTGATGAAGGGTTGTCAATCCTCCAATAATAACCCAATAATCTTCAATTACCCAAAAGTAACAAACTTGAACAATAATTAAAGAAAGATTAATGTGAGATTTGTGGAAAGATTAAAGAGTAGTCTATTCTAATCTACTCCTAATCTAATCTAAGAAGGATTTCTAATGTGGAGACTTAACTTAATCTAAAAACTCCCCCCTTTGATTATTTACAAATGGGGTATATATAGTAGAGCTTCATTAGGTTAACTAAGGCTAAATTAGTAATTATATTTTTGAGTTTTAAGCAGGGAAATGCTAGTCTTTTTGGAGAGATGAGCATCTCGGCAGAAGACGTTGCGGTCCGTCCGTCCAGGTTGGGAAGACGCTCGGATTCTCGCAGGGGTGGACGGGCATATTTCTCCGAATCCGCTCGGATTGTGGTGGAGGAATCCGAGCGTGTTCGTGGCTTGGACGCTCGGATTCTTATCTTGGACGGGCGTCTTGCCTCTTTGGCCGCTCGGATTCTGCTTCAGAATCCTTTTTCTTCACTTTCTTCTTATTCTTGTAGGATTGGTCTTTAGCTCTCGCTTCCTCTTCAAACTAGTCCATCAAATATCGTCAATAAGCTTCCAAATATGCACGAAAGACGGGAATTTACGCCTTATTATCACCTTTCCTACAAAACATGTAAAATGCACTAGGAAAGCAAAATAGAAAGCATTTGACGGATAAAATGGTCATGGAATGTTATAATAGTATGCAAAATAGGCTCAATTAGGGGTCTAAATGTGTGCAAATAATGTGTAACAACCCGGATTATAAAACAAAGGAAAAACCTATATAAAATGAATATCAGAGTACGATACTGATAAAAGGGTCAAGGTGGCGGAAACACCTGACCAATCCGGTTCGCTACTAAATCCAAAACAACTAATACATTACTCAAAAGGTTCTTAAAACTTAAAGCAAACTCCTATTTATTATTAAGCTCGCTTCGCACATTCCCCAAGCAAGCATCAACCAAACAAAGATCAAACCGAACAACTGAAAAGGGGGTCGACAATTCAGTCGGGAGTAACTAGATGCTCTCCCAGTCATGTTGACAACAATTGAATATAACCAACAATTAATAATAATTGAAATGCATAAACAGTAAACATGTGAGATCATCCATACTCATGAAAATCAAACTCAGACTTACTACTCCTAACATTCACAACACTAGATGAATGAGACTACATGAACTTAGACCATATGCAAGAACTAGACCATGGACACTTACCAACCAAAGTAGACACGATCCACAACACATAAGGCACAAAGCTAGCAACAAAGCATAGCGAATAGAGCGAACGCCGCTAGAACATTTAACTGATGAACTAGCAGATGGAACGTTTAACTGACGAACCATCGGTTGTGAAGTATTTAACTGATACTCCACGGTACTATGTATAGCGTATCACCACTGCCTATATGCCTAAGACCTGGCCAGACCTCTCGATGCATTAACTGTACACCGAACGACACTCGGGACCCAGAGACGTTTAACTGACGAATCTGGCCACCCTCGAACATAGACCAATAAACCTCCGAAGAGAAGCTCTTGATTCATTCCGATAGTATTTAACTGATACTACCGTCATCTATTCGACATAGCCAACAAATAAATATGCACAGTTTAACTGACTGCACACGATATGCATGGACCACACCACGACTCAACTCAGAAGAGCAGTTTAACTGACTGTCCAACTCATGCAAATGCACAGTTTAACTGACTGTACAACTCATGCGTGAATAACATCACGACTCAACATAGTAAAACAGCTTAACTGACTGTCCTACCAACATACGAACAAGAGTAACCAAGGACATATGCAACAAAAGGACATAACACGTAGAACACAACACAACATGTGAAGCAAGCACACGCAACCAATGTTATAGTAGCTTCAACTATAACTTTAACATCTAACCATTCAATATTATAGTAATCCTAACCATAACATGAACCCCGGATGCGAGGTTATAGTAACCTCGACTATAACTTCAACATATATAACTTGAAGTTATACTTACCTTAACCATAACCTTGACACGAAACTCAAAGTTATACTAGTTCCAACCATAACCTTGAGCCATAAATCTCAGGATACGTTAGTTCTAGCTATAACCTTAACTCGTACCTCAATGTTATAGTTGCTTCAGCCATAACTAGAGTAACTACCCAAAGTTGTACTAACTTCAGCTATAACACTTGAATCATCATCAATGTTATACTAGCTTTAGCTATAACTTTAGAGAGAACCCTTGGCTGTCTATCATGCCGCCACTAGGGTTTGATTCGTAAACCCTAATTACGCTCATGATACTCATAATAAACATGTAAACAATATACGAGACATAATTAAAGCATTAAATCAGATACAAGCATGCGAAAATATAATTAACATGATAATAAACAATCAAACACATACCAATTACACAAATCAATTATTAAATCATGTAAATTACATCAATTGGCATAAACACAATTAAGGAAAACACCTAGTTACCTTATTAAGCAAATAAAACCCTAGAGATCGTCTTCAACGATATAAACGTCTTCTCCAGGTGCAACTTCCACGCCTTTATGAATCATCACGTGCCAAAGATAACGAATCTAATAAATATACTAATATATATAAAAACTATAAAAACTATAAAACTATGCGAAAAAATAAAAACTTACGAAGAAGATAGATAAATCCAAGAAGTAGGATCGATCTAAGCACGAAGAACGATGAAGAACGAAGAAGAAAAGAGGATGGCACGAAACCCTAGGCAGGGTGGCGCGCGGCACAAGGAGGAAGAGAGGAGGAGAGAATTAGGTTTAGGGTTTTGTGAGATTATGAGAAAAGAAAAGCAAGGGTTTGGTTTCCCCTTATATTTATAGAGAAGCTCATGGGTTTATTCTAGGTTTAGGCCCAAAACTCACCCATCAACACTAAGATTCACGTGAGACTCAAGGAGGAATCGGATCTTCACCGTTTTTCGAGCCCAACGAGCCCAAAAGACGACAAACGGATATTTTCCCGAAAATAAAATATTAAATATGGGAAAATAAAATTAAAGAATTATATTATGGAAATTAGGGGTGTTACATAATGTTCACATCAGTAGGTGTACCAAAGTTGGAGAAATCAATGTTCCTGATGATTGAAGAGAATGGCGTGCTAGGCTGAATTTTTAGTTTTGAGCCCGAGGCTTTGTCTCCTAGCCTTTGTTTTGGACTGGATTCTGACTCCTTTAGTTTGATAACTCCAGCCTCGGCCTGAGCCATCTTTTGTTTCAGTTGTTCCATTTCCAACAACTGTTGTTGAGCGGCTCCCAGTTGTTGTTCAATGCTATCTCCAGCCATTTTTTGGAATTGTTTTTGTGTTGTTTGGTTTTAGGTTTTGATTTTTTTTGAGCTAGATTCCCCGCGGTGGGCGCCAATTGTTTTAGCAGGAATTTGTACAAGATAAACGTCCTGCCAGGAAAAATTTGATGGGGTGATCTAACTCAACTTTAATTGCCTGACTAATATTACTGAATAAGTAAACGAATAGAAAACAATAACACAAAGATTTATACGTAGAAAAACCCTGGGAATAAGGGAAAAACCCACGGGCACCAAGCCAGGAGGGATTATTACTATGATTTTAGGTAACCTGACAGGGAATGTGTATGTCAGGCATTTGAATAAAGTATGGCAGCTTAATAATAATGCTAAGTAATATTCTGATTACAAGTATGAGAGTAAAAGTATGAATGAGTGAGTAAGTCGATAAGTGTCTTCTCTTTTCTTCTCTTTTGTTATTTATAGTAGTTTTGCAAAGGTCTTCTAAGGTTTTTTAGGGTTTCCTGGTAAATAGGCCTCGTGCTCTATTTACCCGGAAGTAGTTTGGTTGACTGGAGAGTTGGCTGCCTTTATTTCCGCTGGATTGACCCATCAAAGTTGCTGTGTGTATTATTGAATAATTCTCCCGTGCAAATAGGAACCACTTTTGTGAACTTTAGATGTTGGCTGACACCTTCAGGTTGTGCTTATCATATGGCTTGGTGAGATGTCCCTTCAGGCCTGGCTTTATAGATGGCTGACCTATTTTTCTCTCCTGGCTAGCGCCTGCTCAGGTGTTCAGGTGCTTTGTATAGAATGTCTTTCGTTCAGGCTTTAGGTTGGGACACTGCCTGATTCTTGTCCGATCAGGCAGGGTAATTCTGGGCCCAACAAGAGTTATACAAAACAAATTATTCAACAACTATCAACATAACCAATATTAGCAAATAATATCACAAACATAAAGCCAAGTAAAAAAAGAGATTAGAAAGGCTTTTGTTTTGATTTAGGCATTATGCATGGTTATGGAAAAAGGCTTGGCACGATATAGGCTAGGCACAGTTTTCAGCAAGAGATCAATCATCCACTTCTTCATCAACCAACCCGTGAACCATCTCCATAAGCTCTTCATTTTGACCCTTAACCTCCTTGAGTTCGTTACACAAACCCGTCACTTCCAAACGAAGACCCGCAATCTCAATCATTTGAGCATGTTGGAGATCCAACAAGGCTTTTACATCCTTGGTGAGACGTGTCAAAGAAGACGATTTCATAGAGGAGGAGGCAATATCCGTAGCCTTCATACCCGACCAAATACGAGCAAGTTTATCAGCATCAATTTTCAAGTACATTTGTGATAAAACTCCTGAGGTCATAGTGTCACACATGTGATCAACACCGAAACTTGTCGAGTCAACAAAGTCCATTTTCTCAAGAATGACCGATAACCATATCCCATAAGCTAACACGGTGGAACTATCAACCTTACGCTTTTCTACTATCTTAGCAAGATGATCAATGTGAAAGAACATCAAAGTGGGTAGGTTAATTTGAAGGTATTTAGCAAGATAAAAGATCAACCACATGTCAAGCACACCATACACACCACGGCTCTCATTGCAAGGTATAAAGTTCTAAAAATGAAATTGAAAAAGAACCGATGGTTTATTTTGATTTCTCTTGGCTTAAGTGTGATGGGGGATCAAACATGCATGAAACACCATAAAAATTCCATGACCCGAATCAACTTTTAACTATTTTTAGTCAATTTATAACTAAAATACGGCATTTTGACTCGGTTTTCTACTAAAAATCATTAAAAATAGCAAAATAACTTCATAAATCACCAAACTTTACCACAAATCTTTTGAGATCAGTAGGTATGCATGTCCCAAAAAATTCGTGCTAAAACCTCTCTTAACACAATTTTTGAGTTTTTATAAATTATCTCATAATTTATTAATATGCTTAAAATCAACATGCAAATTACAAGCCTAAGCTCTTATACCACTTGAAAGATCATAGATCCTAATTAGACACTCTAATTAAATGTCAAATTATTTCATAACTTGAGTTTATGTGATCTATGTAACATGCATGCAATATAAAAGCATATTAATATAAAAGAAGAGGAAAACAATTTTCCTTACATTGAGAAATGGTAGTATTTGGGCACAACCAAGATCAACCATCTTGGTTGTTCTTGAGCTTAAAATAAATGGCAAGATCCTCCATCTTCAAGTGTCCAAAATAGAATACCTCCTTTCTTAAGCACCCAATAACTTACCCAACAACCTTACTAATATTAACTAGATATTAATAAGATTACCCTTGATAATATGTAAATATTAATAACAATCTTAGTAATAATTTTGTTTACTAACATCTTAGTAAATTATGGTTTTAGAGAGAAAGACCAACAAGCTTTTCACATGCAAATACACAAAATGAAGTAGTGTGTAAAAATGAGCAATTGTTGGTCGATAAAGAGGAGGAAAACCGGGTGGGAGTTGGTGGAGTGAGGGAGTGTACTTGCTTTATTTTTGTCCAATCTTATATCACATGCAAATGATCATAAGATGACTTATGGAAGAAACAACAAGCAAAGTGAAATGATTATGTCTATAATCATCCACTACACTCTATTTACACGGTCCAATGTCTCATTTACGGGTCCATTTTGATTCTTATATTTGTCGCACAAATACGTGTAAATTTTATTTAAACATCATATCATGTTTAAATGCTTCCAATTAAATTCGTCTAAATCACTCCGTAAATATATGTGTACCGCTACACATATAGTTTACGTACCAATACTAATCACATTAGTCAATTAGTACTAATTTAATAATTAACTGCTTAATCATTAATTCCCGTCTCAAATAATTTATTATTTAATTATCGCATAATTAAATAATAATTTCCTCACCACGAGTTCACAACTCGATATCTCTCTAAATCAATCTAATCGACTAATCTTTTAGTCATTTTATCAAGGGACTAATTTAAATTGTATCTCATACAATTAATTAGCTTTCGTGTTGGGACTCGTTCCTTTAGGTGTGACCGAAAGGGATCAGCTGAACACCGCCGTCTCACGACAGTAACGTCAAACCCTAGTTGGCCAACCGTTACCGATATACGTTGATCAGCTGACTAGTATTGCCAATGAATAACCCATGCATATTCCTTAATGAGATTTAATAATATTATCTCGCACTATTGTGGAGGACAAATACTCCAAAAATCACTACTCACACTCTCTTTTGATTTTGATTTTGATTTTGATTTGGATTTCGATTTCCCATCACTCTTCTCAACCGATTTCTCAACACTCTTTTCTTTTTCCTCACCTTTTTCAATTGATTTTTCAACACTCTTTTCTTTTTCTTTTTCCATGCTTTTCTCATTTTCCTCTCCTTCTTCTTCATTTTTCTTTCCCTAAAGGCCGTTTTTCTCTCCTTCAATCCCGACATCCTCACCAACATCCTCCTTTTATTTTTCATTTTCCTTATCAACACCAACATCAACTTCCTCAACTTCTTGAATAATTGGAGTACCATCATTATCAACTTCACCAACAACCAGTGAGGTACCTTATTCACCCTCGGTTTCGGTTGCATGCGGCATATTCAAATCGAATTTTTGATTGAACACCCGACTTGAGAATCTCCTAGCTTCGGACGCTGTTTTAGGACGATTTGTAACTGAATTCCTTCTTATCATTGGGGCGTTTGGTACAAAGATTCTAGGTTTCTTTGGTGGTTTTTGATTTTTGACAAATTTGGAACCAAGACGTTCGGATTGTGGTTCGACCGATGAAACTTTCGGTTTGTAAGAGTCTCGGATTTTCTTCAAATTTTTAGGTTTATTTGATTTTGGAGGCATTACTTTTATAGTGAAGGTAAAAGTAACGGTTGGGAGGGGTAGACTTTTGACGGTTTTGGAGAATATTTGGGAAAGATGGAGTTTTTTGAAAATTTGGAAAGTGAAGAGAGGACTCATCATTTAAAAGTTGAAAAATTACATGTAGTAAATGAGGTGGAGGTGAATAGTATTTTCATTTATTGGATTGGTTGAGGTGGAGGTAAGTGTAGCCGGTTTTGGTAGGTTTGGGCGGCTCTTTACATGGGTAATGGGGAAAGTAGGATATGATGGATTGATGGTAATTGAGTGGTTCCATGTGAACAATATATTTACCCATTTGATTTACATGCAAATTAATCATTTAATTCATTGAGTAATATTAACACATAATCACTTATAAAAAATGTAAGCATCTACTCTAGTCAATCATCGAGGGCAAGTCGTCATAAAATTTTACGCAGAATCCAACAAACCAATTTCCAACCGAAGTTTTACGAATTGTTCTCTTTCAAGCGATTTTGTAAAAATGTCGGCTATTTGATTTTCCGTTCTACAAAATTTAAGACGACTTTGACCTTTTTCCACATGATCACGTAAAAAATGATGTCTTATGTCAATATGCTTAGTCCATGAGTGTTGTATTGGGTTCTTTGAAATGTTAACGACACTAGCATTATCACATAAGATAGGAGTTGAATCAAAGATAATACCATAGTCCCTTAGTTGTTGTCGAATCCAAAGAACTTGTGCGCAACACAATGCGGCACTTACGTACTCGCTTTCGGCGGTGGAAAGAGCAATGTTGTTTTGTTTCTTAGACGCCCATGAGATCAAACATGGACCTAAGAAAGTAGCCATCCCGAATGTACTTTTTCGATCAACAACGCTTCCGGCATAATCCGTATCCGAGTATCCTAAAAGCTTAAAAGGACAATGTGAGGGATACCAAAGATACAAAGTAGACGTTCCAACCAAGTACCTAAGAATACGTTTTACGACAATGAAATGCGGTTCTCTAGGACTAGCTTGGAAACGAGCACATAGACATACACTATATAAAATATACGGACGACTAGCGGTTAAATAAAGTAATGAACCGATCATACCTCGATACATCATTTCATCAACTTTTTTACCATTCTCATCTTTGTCAAGCTTGGTGGACGAAACCATAGGTGTAGAGAAAGGTTTAGAATTAGTCATACCGAACTTATATAGCATCTCCTTTATGTACTTTTGTTGATGAATCATCACACCATCTTGAGTTTGCTTAATTTGCAGCCCAAGGAAGAACTCTAGTTCTCCCATCATACTCATCTCAAACTCAGATTTTATTAGTTCCGAAAAGTACAAATAAAGGAGTTCATTCGTTGCACCAAATATTATGTCATCGACATAAATCTGTACAATCAACAGTTCACCACACTGTGACTTTATGAACAATGTCTTATCAACCGATCCACGCCCAAAACCATTTTTCAAAAAATTTTTTGACAAGAGATCATACCAAGCTCTTGGAGCCTGCTTTAAACCATAAAGCGCCTTGTCCAATTTAAAAACATGGTTTGGAAATTCATTGTTCATAAAACCCGGTGATTGCTCCACAAAGACTTCCTCTTCTAAATAACCATTTAGAAAAGCCATTTTGACATTCATTTGAAAAAGTTTGATGCTTTTGTGAGCTGCAAAAGCTATTAGCATACGTATGGCTTCAAGCCTAGCTACTGGTGCGAAGATTTCATTATAATCAATGCCTTCTTGTTGTTTAAATCCTTGCACCACTAGTCTAGCTTTGTTCCTTACGATATTGCCCGAATCATCTTGCTTATTACGAAAGACCCATTTGGTACCAATCACGGTACAAACAGTAGGTCTAGGGACAAGATGTCATACCTCATTTATTTTGAATTGATTAAGTTCCTCTTGCATCTCCATCACCCAACTCGGATCTTCAAGTGCCATGGTGATGTTTTCCGGTTCAATTTGTGAGAGGAACGCATGAAATGCAAAGAAATATTCCCAAATTCAAGTCAATGGTCAAGTTAGAAAGGGGGTGAGATTTTTGGTGTGTCCACTTCTTTGGTACGATTAAGGATGGTGAGGCTTCTTGGGGTTATGACTCAACAGTTAGCTCAACTGTTGGTTCTGGTTCATTTTATGTTTGAGGGTTTATTTATGTTTGTTGGTTTTGTTCTAGTGTACCCTCATTCCCCCTGGATGTCGTAGCCTCATTTTGTGGTTCAAGTGGTTCTGTTCCTCCTGTCTCTTGGCCAGTTCCTTCAATCAACAGTGCTCCAACTGTTGATTCTGCTCCTCTTGTTCGTTTTCTTCGTGTACATCATCCATGTCATGTCGGATCATTCCAAGCTCATAGTCCTCATCATCTTCATCATCCTCTTCCTGTGTATTAGAATGAAAAAGACTAGACTCATCAAAAATGACATGAACACTTTCTTCCATTTTCATGGTTCGTTTATTATACACTTTATAAGTCTTGCTACGATCCGAATAACCGGCAAATACGGCCTCATCACTATGAGCATCGAATTTACCCAAATTATCCTTTCCATTGTTGTGAACAAAACATTTGCTTCCAAAGCATTTCAAATAGAATAAATTAGGCTTTCTCCCTTTAAGCAACTCGTAGGGTGTTTTGTTAAGCATTTTTCGGATCATAACACGGTTATAAATGTGACATGATGTGTTGACGGCTTCGGCCCAAAAATTCTTTGGCAACTTATTACTAATGAGCATAGTCCTAGCCATGTTTTCAAGTGTACGGTTCATACGCTCTACAACCCCGTTTTGTTGAGGTGTAGCACGCGCGGAAAAGTTATGGCTAATACCGTGCTCATCACAATAAGTAATAAATGAGGAATTTTCAAATTCGGTTCCATGGTCGGATCTCAAAGATATGAGCTTTTTATCAAACTTGTTTTGGACCTTTTTCAACCAAATTAAAAATTCATCAAATACTTCATCTTTAGAACTCAAGTAGAGAAGCCAAATAAATCGTGAAAAATCGTCAACAATCACACATAAGAAATGACTACCTCTTTTACTTCTAACACACATTGGACCACATAAATCAATGTGAAGTAACTCAAGGGGTTTAGATGTACTAACAAACTTTTTGGATTTAAAGGAGCTTCTTACTTGTTTTCCCTTAGCACAATCATCACACAAGCTATTAAAGTCGAATTTAATGTTAGGAATGCCGTCGACTAAGTCAAGTCGCTTAAGGGTGTTCAATGTTCTAGCATTTACGTGACCTAATCTCTTATGCCAAAGCCATGGGTCGTTCTTTTTCAAAGCACTCATACAAGAGGTGGTATGACTAGACAATGCAAAAATATTAGTCAAGTAAACATCTTTAACACGTTTTCTTTCTAAAACAAATTCCCTTGTATTACCATCTAGGACACGACATTCATTAGCACAAAATTCAACGATATTACCATTATCACACATTTGAGATATGTTAAGGAGATTATGTGTAACACCCCCATACTCCAAGTGCCTTACCAGGACCACTTAAGGGATGAGAATGCTACCATCTCGGTTACCCGAGGCAATGATAATCAAATAGACAATAACGAAACGTACTTTAAAAATAATAAAGTTTAAAGCGATACAACCAAAACCGAAACTGATAAAAGAAAATACAAAGGTTCTCAAATATTAAACCAACTAGCTAAATAACAACATTCGACACAGCGGAAGGGTTCTGAAACAGTTCGTTATGACTCAACCCAGCTATCCCATGCACATCAATCATACCTGCTCAATAACTGCTCACCACCCCCGAATGGATCACCACAATTTTTAAAACATTTAAACGGAGTCAGTACAGATTACATAAAACAAACAGCTTCAAAGAAACAGTATTACAAACAACTCAATCAACACAACACAATCTCCACAACTCCATCTCCTCTCCACACATATGACTACACACCGAAGTGTGTAGCCCTGCTAGAGTACCCATCGCAACAAGTACTCCTCGCCGCCAGTGGGGGACCGCAGCTGTTCCCACCTAAGCCCCGCTCATCTCCTTCGAGCGATAAACCCATGTTCATTAATGTGCACATCCCTTATGTGGCGGGTTCCACAAAAGGCGAATCAAGGGCGTGAAGCCACTCCCACAAGTAACTCAAATCAGCCAGGGACGCACCCCGAAGATCACAGACAGTTACACAACCAATCAACAATATACTAACATCAATCACCAAAACCAAACCAATATTATAATTCATCAACAATCACAACAACAATCACCAATACATTATGTAGCCAATACTGAGTAGGGAAACCCTACCTGGAAAGCAATCACCAAGATCGTCACAATCAGCTAATCACAATCGTTCTTCAACGAAATCATCACCTATAAACACACAATCATTCAATCACAATCTAACATCAACCATACTCCCCAAAACCCCCAAATTACCAAATCAGGGTTTCAACTAAAATCAATGAAATGATATAAAAATCATACTAGGAGCTTACCCACAATGCGACGGTCTCACAGGCATAAAGAACTCAACGATCCGACGACTCTAGCCCTTAGGTTTTGCCAACAACGCGACAAGAGAGAACTAAGTAACTTCTTTTTCTTTTGAAAGGATTAGAAAGGTGAAAAAGTGATTAAAGAAAATTGATAAGTGCATATTTTATATACTTTCATCCCCTATATTAGCTCCATTTTATTTGTTATTTAGCACTTATCATAGTGTCATAAGCTAATATTTGTTGTTCTAGTGTATTTGCTTGTCTTAACATGTTTTTGTAGGAATCTAAGCATTTAGAGGCTTTTTCCTATCATTTTGTACACTAAGTCCACTAAGCTAAACAAGACCTAATATTGGACTAAGCATGGAAGTGTTTGAATGGGTGTTTGCATGAAGATTTGTTTGATTGAAGTGAGAATTGCAAATGTTGCCAACAATCAAAGTCAAAGTCAAAGCCCAATGTTCAAGTCCAAGTCAAGGTGGAAATCATAAGATTCCAACAAGCTTAGGATGCTCATAGAAGGATTTATGAAGCATTAACCGGGTGCATTAAGGATCATTTATCGAAAACATTGGATTCCTCAAGCAATTAAGTGAGGAATTAAGAGAAAATACCCGGAAACACACGACCCTGATCGGGGCCACCCAACCCCGATCGGGGCCGCATGCATCTTGATTGTTTACGTTTTTTCTTCCTCTCCTATAAATAGGAGAGGTGTTCCAAGGTTTTAGGCATCCAATTTTACGTCTCATTTTCACTTTACAATAGCCTTAAGCTTTATATTTCTCTCATTAGTCTTCTCATTTTAGTTTACAAGTTGTTAAGCTTTCCTTAGTTTAATCTTTCAACATTTTGTTCTACAAGTTATTGTTCAAGCATTTCTTATTCAAGTTACTTTGGTTATTTGTTCTTCCATACAAGTTCATCTCTTTAAGGTATTCTTATTTATAGTTTACATTTCTATTTAGCTTATACTTAGTTTATAATTAAGCACTCCATTTAGATTACTTTAGTTTTATTTCTCTTGCATGTTAAATCATTTAGTTTATATAAAACATATAATCATGTTTATCATTCCTCTTGATATAGTTTACAATTTACACCTTAATATGAGTAGCTAAATCACTTAGTCTAAGGGCTAAGGGAGCCATGCAAAATCAAACATATAACATGATAAAATAGATCAATAATAATATTGTTCATATTACTTCTATCACATGCTTGTGCCATAACGTTTAATCTTTGTTTAAGGCCTTATTCAATTGATTAAGTTTGTTCATTCGTTCTATAAGTCGAGAGGCACGGAATTGAATTAGACTAAGCATGTATAGTAGGACGACCTAGTCATGGACGAGAGTTTCTCTAGGACCCGGTCTATGGTTGACACTAATATCGTAAGGTGGGTGTCTCTAAGCCTAAGCAATTGACAATATTATTAGTACCAAGTTTATCATGATCATATGTTTACCTTTGCATGTGTGACCCGAAACCCTTAGACTCTCTTTTATCATATAATTTACATTACAATTTTTATTAATCATCAAACAAACAAACTAAACCAAAAACGAAATCGACCTTGATAAAAATCTACCCATAGCAATTCACAACGTAATTCTCGTTTCCTTGTGGTTCGACCCCTATTACTACATTTACTTGTGTTTAGGGAATTTATCTTTTCATAGGTACGCGATAAGCCTATCAAATTTTGGCGTCGTTGCCGTGGAAACGGTTTTATTACATTTTGAATTGTTGATTTTTATCTTGTTTTCCTTTGTCTTGGGGAACACTTGTTCCTTGAGACCGTTACTTATCATTTTCCTAGAAATTGTTGTCTTATGCCCAGGTCCTCTCATAGTGGAGAATTGCTTACACCGGATTCCGACCCCGAGAAAACATTTAGGAGAAGACGACGTTTCTGGAAGGAAGTGAAAGAAGCCACTTCTCCCATACAAGTTGAAAGTGCTAGAAAGTCTTACTTAGACGATCTAGAGGTTCTCGTAGAGGAGGAGACTTCTTGTTCATCAACTCCACCACCACCACCATCTACTACCAAAAAGATGGTGAAACTTTCCGATCACTCAAAGCCCAGCGCGGCCATGCTTCCGGCCGGTATCACCACTACTCAAATCACCGCGCCGGAATTCGAGATCAAGCCGACTTTCATTAGCCTTGTGGAGAGGAAGCAATTTGGGGGAAGTCCTTTGGAGGATCCCAATTTGCATGTGCAAAATTTTTGTGACTATTGCTCCATGATCCGTCAAACGGGCGTTACTCAAGCCCAAATAAGGGAGCTACTTTTCCCTTTCTCTTTGAAGGACAAAGCTAAGCTTTGGATCAATAGCCTTGACCGCACCACCTTGGGAATCACCGATTGGGAGACATTGGCTCTTGCATTTTATCAAAAGTTTTTTCCACCGGAGAAAACTCAAACTTTGAGGAGCCAAATTACCGGATTCCGTCAACAAGCTCTTGAGAGCTTATATGAGGCTTGGGAGAGGTACAAAGAGCTTCAAAGACAATGCCCACATCATGGGCTAGATGATTGGTTTCTAGCAATAACATTCTACAATGGATGTTGTGCCGAGTCCCGAAGGATTCTTGATTCCGCCAACAATGGGCGGTTTGATCAAATTGACATCGACCTTGCTCATGCCACGATTGAATCTATGGTGGTCCATGATGCCCAATATGTCAATTCCCGAGTTGTGCCATCCAAAGGTAAAGATGAATCCTCCAACAACTCTGTTTTGCTAGCTCAAATTGCTTTGCTTCAACAACAATTGGCGGAAAGAGATGCTAAAGATTCCCTTCAACAACTCAATGTCATGTCTTCAACAAGCTAAATAATTGTTTGTGATGGTTGCGGAGGTGTGGGTCATTATGCCGCTCATTGCCGAGCTCCTATGGAAGAGGTAAATGCTTTTCAAGCTCTAAGATAAAGTTCATATCCACCGGGTACATTTTCCAACACTTATAACCCGAACACAAAATTCCATCCGAACTTGTCTTACACTAGCAACAATGTGCTTAACCCTCAACCCCCACCACAACAAAATGCCTATGTTCCTCAACAACAAAAGTATATCCCTCCACCGGGGTATCAAAATCAACAAAGGCTGTAACACCCTCATACTCCAAGTGCCTTACGAGGACCACTCAGGTATGAAGACATTACCATCTCGGTTACCCGAGGCAATGATAATCAAACAACAATAACGAAACAACATTTATTATAAATAGTTAAACGAATAGTTACAATCCATGAAACCAACTAAAAGTGCGATACATTATTCTCAAATGACTGTCTAACTGAAAAGTAAATAAACTAAGGCTACAGCGGAAGACTCCTATCGTCATGTCGTGGCATCCCAGCTATCTCAGTACTCATCTCAATACCTGCTCAATATCGCTCACCATCCCCGAATGGATCACCGCAGTTTACAAAACAACACCGGGTCGATACTAATCACACAATCAATATAGATAACAATAATAAGATAAACAGACAAACCGAATGTCACACACACACACACACACCACCAACTCCCATCATCTCAATACCGATCGTCCACTTTGGACCGACCCGCGATGGGGGACCGCAGCCGTTCCCACCTAATCCCCGCTCATCGTACGAGCGATAACCCTGTCCCATTAATGTGAACATCCCCTTCCGTGGCGGGTTCCACGAAGGGCGAAACTAGGGCGTGAAGTCACTCCCGCAAGTGACCCCACTCAGCCGAGAACGCATCTCGAGAACCATCAACAGCAATCACAACCACAAACACAGTACAATCATCATACCAAACAACTAACTACAGCACATCACCAATATCCCATTATGGGACTAATACTGAGTAGGAAATCCTACCTGGAAAGCACAACAAGCAGACGGTATCTACAGCTGTATCAAAACGCCTCCTCTACGAATTCTCCTCCTAACACATAACACATAAAGACTACACATCACATACTACTCATAAAACCCCCAATCCCTAAATTAGGGTTTAACCAATCTTAACAAAACATTATAAAAATTATGTTAAAAGCTTACCCTCGACGCAAGGAACTCAATGGTACGAACTACGACACGAACTGACCGTCTGAACTCCGGGAATTGCTAAGAATGCGATTAGGAAGATGAACTGACTGCTTTCTCTCTTAAACAGGGTTTTAGGTTTTGCAAAAGTGATTTAAAACAATGACGATTATGTTTAAATACCTTAATCGCATAATTAACAAAACCCGAGAAAACTCCCCGTAAAACCGGACGCTCGATCGAGTACCTAAGGTACTCGATCGAGTACCCCAGCTACTCGATCGAGTACCCAACAGGTCAGAAACTATTTTATTGCGCAACCTACCCTTACTCGACAGAGTAAGGGCTACTCGATAGAGTACCCCAAGACATATAAATACGGAGTATTACAGTCTTCCCTCCTTAAAAGAAACTTCGTCCTCGAAGTTCAAACCACTACCAAACAAAGGTACTCCCACAACATTCCCGACTCAGCAACCGAACATAAAACATGATACTAACCCAACTTATCCCGACAAACATCCCGACACAACATATAAAGGTGTATAAAACTCTTAAAAACTCTCGCGATCATCTCCTACCCCCCTAAAAGAAACAAGGTTACGTCCCCGTAACCATACATACCTGATCAAAAAGGAAAGGGTAATGCTCTTTCATAGCTTCCTCTGGCTCCCATGTAGCTTCCTCGGTCTCGTGGTTAGACCAAAGGATCTTAAGCAAAACTGTCTCACCACTCCTAGTCTTTCTAACCTTTCGGTCTAGAATCTGCTTAGGCACCTCCAGATATGATAAGGACTCATCTAGCTCTAAGCTCTCTGCCTCCAACACATGTGACGGGTCACTCACATACTTCCAAGTGCGATACATGAAACACATTATGCACTCTCTCCAACGCTTGTTGGTAAAGCCAAACGATAAGCAACTTCCCCAACTCGCTCTAAGATCTCATAAGGCCCTATAAACTTCTGACTTAACTTGCCTTTCTTCCCAAATCTCATAACTCCACGCATCGGAGACACTTTCGGAAGAACCTTGTCCCCAATCAAACTCTATGTCCCGACGATGTAGATCCGCATAACTCTTTTGTCGATCTGGGTCGCTCTCATCCGTTCCCCGATCATCTTAACTGTTCCATCATCTCATGCACCATCTCTGGTCCTAAAACCATTGCCTCAAAGACTATCGTCCCAACAGATTGGACTCCTACATCTCCTCCCATACAAAGCCTCAAACGGTGCCATACCAATACCGGTGTGATAGCTGTTGTTGTAAGAAAACTCTATCAAGTCCAAACATTTGCTCCCGCCTACCACCAAAATCCATCACACAAGCTCGCAACATATCTTCAAGAGTCTTGATTGTTCTCTCGTCGCCCGTCTGTCGCAGGATGAAATGCTGTACTCATCTTCAAAGTTGTTCCCAACGATTCCTGCAACTCCTTCCAAAACCTCGATATAAACCTCGCATCTCTGTCAGACACTATGTCCTTAGGGACTCCATGTAACTTAAGCACGTTCATTCGATAGGCCATAGCCAGTTGTGCCTTAGTCCATGTATCTTTCATTGGAACAAAGTGAGTGACTTGGTCGACGATCCACTATCACCCAAATCATGTTGTTACCTTGTTGACTCTTAGGCAAACCCACAATGAAATCCATGGAAATGGATTCCCACTTCCACTCAGGCACCTCTAAAGACTGAATCTTACCTTGTGGTCTTCTCTGTTCCCCTTTTACTCTCTGGCATGTCAAACAACGGGACACAAACTCAGCTGTCTCTTTCTTCATCCCAGGCCACCAAAACGTTTTCTTCAAATCCTTGTATAGCTTGTCTCCACCTGGATGAACTGAATATGGTGTGTAATGCGCCTCTGTCATGATCGTCTTTTTCAACTCCTCATCACTAGGAACACACCACCTACCATCAAACCTCAAACTACCATCTGTATGAATAGAAAACCGGGACACTGTCCCTTTCTCTACTCCAGCTCTCCACTCCACTATCTTAGGATCCAAAGCCTGCTTATCCCGAATATCATCATAAAACTCCAGGTGTACTGTCATATCACCCATGGCATCTCCTTTCTGCATCATATGTATCCCAAAGCTCGCTACCTCATCTCTCAGCCTCATCAAAGATAGAGCTGTACACAAGGAATGTACACTCTTCCTACTCAAAGCATCAGCAACAACATTGGCCTTCCCTTCATGGTAGATAATCTCCATGTCGTAATCACCAATCAGCTCCATCCACCTCCTCTGTCTCATGTTCAACTCCTTCTGCGTGAAGATGTACTTAAGACTCTTGTGATCAGAAAATACCTTAAAGATTGCTCCATAAAGGTAATGTCTCCAAATCTTGAGAGCAAACACCACTGCACCCAACTCCAGATCATGGGTAGGGTAGTTCTCCTCATAAGGCTTCAATTGCCTAGAAGCATAGGCAATCACTTTACCATTCTGCATCAACACACATCCCAACCCATTCTTCGAGGCATCTGTATAAACCTCAAAATTCTCGCTCCCTTCAGGCAATGCGAGGACAAGAGCTGTGGTCAAACGCTCCTTTAATGTTTGGAACGCCGTCTCACAACTCTCATCCCAACGAAACCTGTTCTCTTTCCTCATCAACGCTGTCATCGGTCTAGCTATCTTGGAGAAATCTTTCACGAACCGTCCGTAGTATCCAGCTAAACCCAAGAAACTCCTAACCTCAAGAACATTCTTGGCGCTTCCCACTTTGTCACCGCCTCAATCTTCGCCGGATCCACTGACTACCCCATCTTTAGAGATTACATGCCCCTTAAAAGCAACTTTCTCTAACAGAACTCACACTTCGACAAACTTAGCATACAACTCATGATCCCTCAAAGTCTCGCAACACGATCCTCAGATGCTCCTCATGCTCCTCCTTAGTCTTAGAGTAGACCAAGATATCATCGATAAACACTACTACAAACTGGTCTAAGAACTGTCTGAAGATTCTATTCATCAAATCCATAAACACTGCCGGCGCATTAGACAAACCAAACGGCATCACCACATACTCATAATGGCCATACCTCGACGTGAAAGCTGTCTTTGGTATGTCCGCCTCCCTAATCTTCACCTGATGGTACCCCGACCTCAAATCAATCTTGGAAAAGACTGTTGCACCGCTCAACTGATCAAACAGGTCATCTATCCTTGGCAAAGGATACTTGTTCTTTATCGTCACACGGTTCAGCTCCCTGTAATCTATGCATAGCCTCAAACTCCCATCTTTCTTCTTTACGAAAAGAACTGGTGCTCCCCAAGGCGATACACTTGGTCTAATGTATCCCTTCTCTATCAAATCATCCAACTGCTTCCTAAGCTCCTCCATCTCCTTAGGACCCATACGGTACGGTGCCTTAGAGATTGGCCCCGTCCCTGGCTTCAACTCAACGGTGAAATCTATCTCTCTCTTCGGTGGCAACCCCGGAATCTCCTCCGGAAAAACATCTGCAAACTCTCCTACCACTGGTATCTCATCAACTGTCGGAATCTCTATCCGGTCATCTCTCACATGGCACAGGATCAAAGGACATCCGTTCCTCAGATAAGACTTCAAGGTAACAGCTGCAATCAACTTAACTTTGGGTTTGACGAGAAACCCACGATAAGACACACTAACACCCTTTGGACCTCTTAAGGACACTTTCTTTTGATGACAGTCTATCTTAGCTTTATACTTTCCTAACCAATCCATCCCAACTATCATCTCAAAACCATTAAAAGGAAACTCTAGCAAGTCTACAGGGAAATCAACTTGCCCAACTATCAAAGATACATCTCTAAACAACCTCCCACACGATACAGACTCACCCGAAGGTATGAAAACTTGCTCACTAACAGATTCATATACTCTCAAACCCAACTGTTTTACATGACTCGAAGACACAAACGACTGAGAAGCCCCCGAATCAAACAAAACAAACGTAGGAATACCATTAACAAGGAATGTACCGGTGATAACGTGCGCATCCTCCTCAGCTGCCTTCTTCTCCATCATGAATAACTTGCCATCGGTCTTCCGCCCACCCCCCGGACAAGATCTTGGGCCGATGCGGTCGGCTTAGCACCCGACCCTTGATAGTTGTTGTTGTTCGTCGGTGTCTTCTGATAAGAATTACCGCCGTTGCGGTTGCCTCCACTGGTAACTCGACTTCCCGGTTTGGCCATGATCCGGCCGGTCCGTTGCTCGCGAAGCTCTGTGCGAGTCTCTCGAAAGATCCGGTGCACTCGTGCACTCATGTCTCTTGTGGCCTACACCACCACAACCAAAGCAGATCACTCCCCAACTATTACTCACACTTCCACGGCCACGCCCAAAGGAAGCCCCAAACACTAAACCCGGACCAGCAGAAAATCCCTTAGACGATTGTGGTTGCCTTTCTTGTGATTAGATTGGCCACCACCCTCGCTCTCGAGACTTCCTCTTTTCGCCACCGGACCTCTCCCGAGCCATCTCCACCAGCCTCTCGCGCTCTGACCCTCTCATAGGCTTCTTTAACATCGTAAGGATCCCTACGGGTAACTTATCCATAATTGTGGTAGTCAACCCTCTTTCAAACCTCAATGCCGGGTTCTCTCACTCAAACCCATATCCTCAAAGATACCTGGACTTCTCATTGAACTGCCTGTAGTACTCGGCTACCGACATCTCAGTGGTCATCTTAAACTTATCAAACTCTTCCCTCAACTTACTCCTTACATGCTCCGCTACGAACTCCTTCCTCATGACCCCCTACGAAACTCCTCCCAAGGTATATCGGGTAAGCCTTGGTTGGTGTATATCTCCTTAGCACTCACCTTCACTGAATCTCACCACTTGCCTGCTGCCTCCCTCAGATAGAACGCAGCCTGTTCCACTCTCATCTCATCAGGACAATGAACCAAGTCTAAGATGTTCTCCATCTCTCTCAGCCAACTATCAAGAAGATTAGGCTCCCCTACTCCCTTGTATTCCTTCGGGTTAAACCTCGCAATATAGAGGCTGATTTTAGAATGATCAACCTCCTTCTCCTTACTCTTATCCTTGTCCTCATTCACTCTCTTCAGGGTCTCAGTAAGAGCATCCTGGTGCTCTAACATCTTAACGATATCATCCACGGTCATAAGCTCAGCTCTCGCGTACAAAGCAGTTCTCTTGGGCGGCATCTTGAAGCTATATAAGAAAGGGTAAACATAAACACACGTACTAAACCTCAAAACACGAAATCACGATGCCCAGCTCCTATGGAAGAGGTAAATGTTTTTCAAGCTCTAAGATAAAGTTCATATCCACCGGGTACATTTTCCAACACTTATAACCCGAACACAAAATTCCATCCGAACTTGTCTTACACTAGCAACAATGTGCTTAACCCTCAACCCCCACCACAACAAAATGCCTATGTTCCTCAACAACAAAAGTATATCCCTCCACCGGGGTATCAAAATCAACAAAGGCTGTAACACCCCCATACTCCAAGTGCCTTACGAGGACCACTCAGGTATGAAGACATTACCATCTCGGTTACCCGAGGCAATGATAATCAAACAACAATAACGAAACAACATTTATTATAAATAGTTAAACGAATAGTTACAATCCATGAAACCAACTAAAAGTGCGATACATTATTCTCAAATGACTGTCTAACTGAAAAGTAAATAAACTAAGGCTACAGCGGAAGACTCCTATCGTCATGTCGTGGCATCCCGGCCTATCTCAGTACTCATCTCAATACCGCTCAATATCCGCTCACCATCCCCGAATGGATCACCGCAGTTTACAAAACAACACCGGGTCGTACTAATCACACAATCAATATAGATAACAATAATAAGATAAACAGACAATTTGAACCGTCACACACACACACACACACCACCAACTCCCATCATCTCAATATCGATCGCCCCACTGGACCACCGCCGCCCGATGGGGGACCGCATGCCGTTCCCACCTAAGCCCCGCTCATCGTACGAGCGATAACCCCGTCCCATTAATGTGCACATCCCCTCCCGTGGCGGGTTCCACGAAGGGCGAAACTAGGCGTGAAGTCACTCCCGCAAGTGACCCCACTCAGCCGAGAACGCATCTCGAGAACCATCAACAGCAATCACAACCACAAACACAGTACAATCATCATACCAAACAACTAACTACAGCACATCACCAATATCCCATTATGGGACTAATACTGAGTAGGAAATCCTACCTGGAAAGCACAACAAGCAGACGGTATCTACAGCTGTATCAAAACGCCTCCTCTACGAATTCTCCTCCTAACACATAACACATAAAGACTACACATCACATACTACTCATAAAACCCCCAATCCCTAAATTAGGGTTTAACCAATCTTAACAAAACATTATAAAAATTATGTTAAAAGCTTACCCTCGACGCAAGGAACTCAATGGTACGAACTACGACACGAACTGACCGTCTGAACTCCGGGAATTGCTAAGAATGCGATTAGGAAGATGAATGATCGCTTTCTCTCTTAAACGGGGTTTTAGGTTTTGCAAAAGTGATTTAAAACAATGACGATTATGTTTAAATACCTTAATCGCATAATTAACAAAACCCGAGAAAACTCCCCGTAAAACCGGACGCTCGATCGAGTACCCAAGGTACTCGATCGAGTACCACCCTACTCGATCGAGTACTGACTACTCGATCGAGTACCCAACAGGTCAAAAACTATTTTATTGCGCAACCTACCCTTACTCGACAGAGTAAGGGCTACTCGATAGAGTACCCCAAGACATATAAATACGGAGTATTACAAAGGCCCCCACAAAACAATTACCAACAAAATCCACCACAAAATACCCAACAAAACAATCAAGGAGTTGGTAAGCTTGAGGGCATGATAGTCCAAATGCAAAGGGAATTGTTGGCTCAAATTCAAAATAACGATCAAGCTCATAGTGCCGCAGTCAAGATGTTGGAACAACAAGTGGCTCAATTAGCCGCTTCTAGCTCTCAAAGGAAGAACGGCCAACTACCTCCCCAAGGTGAGCAACCACATGAAACTGTTAATTTTATTTCCTTGAGAAGTGGTTCAAGCTATGATGGGCCATCCATGACTTTGGATGATGAGGTGGTTGTTAAAAAGGCCAAGCTTGGGGGAAATGACAAAAAGAAGGCTAGTGAAGAGCCTCTTGTTAAGGATCGTGTGCCATTTCCTCATCGATTGTTGATGCTTAAGAGGAAGAGTAAGCTTGATACCAAAGATGTTGGGTCTCCTATGCCCAAAGAAAGTGATGAGGTGGTTGTTGAAGAAGTCTCTCCTAATGCTAAGGAGAGTGATGCCGTTTCAAACAAGGTGAGTGCTCCCAATGAGTATGAGAAAGATGTGGAGGATGCTCCTCCAAAAGAAGTTGTTCAAATATCATTTCCCCATCGTCTAGCAAAGCACAAGGAGGAAGGTAAGTTTGATAAATTTTTGGAAGTTTGTAAGAATTTACAAGTCACCATCCCATTTATGGAATTGCTTACCCAAGTCCCTTCTTATGCAAAGTTTATGAAGGAGATTCTCTCAAAGAAGCGATCCTTCAATGAGGTTGAGACCATTGCTTTCACCTAAGAGTGTAGTGCACTCTTACAAAATAAGTCTCCCCCGAAACTTAAGGACCCCGGTAGCTATTCTATTCCTTGCACTATAGGCACATATACCATTGATAAGGCCCTTTGCGACCTAAAAGCTAGTGTGAGTGTCATGCCCTATTCCCTTTGTGAAAAACTTAACATGGGTGCTCTAAAATGCACAAGTACAACATTGCAAATGGCGGACCGTTCTTTAAAGCGACCTTTAGGTGTCTTAGAAGATGTTCCCGTCAAAGTTGGCAAGTTTTTCATACCCGTTGACTTCCTCATACTTGATATGGCCGAGGACTCACAAACCCCAATTATATTGGGTAGGCCATTTTAACGCACCGCGGGTGCGTTAGTTGATGTGAAAAATAGGAGGTTGACGTTGAAAGTGGGTGATGACCGGGTCTTCTTTAGCAAAAACAACACCATTAGAAGCCCAATGTTACAAGAGTCTTGTTATTTATTTAGCACTGTGGACTCTTCTTATGCCTCTACTATGCTTGAATCCTTACTAATGGATCCGTTGGAGGACGATATGGGTGTTGTTTGCTTTATAGGTGACGATGCTAAGGGCGCTATTGCTAAGAGTGGAAAAAAGAAGAAAGGAAAATTTTATTTGAAGAATTTCAAATGGTTGCGGAATGCAAAAGGAGCTATGAAATGGAGCTTGGTTGGTGGCAAGCTCAATGATGAAACTTGAATCAAATAGCTTCTTACGTCGTGCGGGACGTTAAACCAGCGCTTCTTGGGAGGCAACCCAAGCTTTTTACTTGTTTTTGTTTATTTTTTGTTTTTATTTTCTGCAATTTATTGTTTTTCATAGATTAGAAATAAAATGCTCGACTTGACGATGTTTCTTTTTGTGATTTTTAGGTGAAGAATGAAGGGAGAAGAATTATAAGTAAGTTTGGCACGCTTCCCCATGCAACAACCCCGTTCGGGGACGTGGTTTTCGAGAAACAAGAGGGGAATTAAATCAACGCGGAAAAGAGTCAAAACCCGAAGAGGAGGTCGACCTCGATCGGGGTTGGTGGCCCCAATCGGGGTCGTGGTTCTGTGACTTCATGGCCTTTGCTTTATACGGGTAAAACAAAAAAAAAGATATATTTCTTTCTATCATTCAAAGCATACCCGACGGTACTCATTTCCTCCTTTCTCTCTCGTTTCTTCACATTTCTTCACTAAAGATCACAAAGAAACATCTTCATACCCCGGATTCATGCTAGCTTGGGGGAAACTAACAAGTCGAGTAAGTTTTTAATTGCTTTGCATATTGGTTTAGATCTTGCAACCCATTAAACATAACCTCTAGTCCTTCTTGTTTTGTCCCTTGAGCCATTTTTATGATTTGATTGGATGTTTTGAATAGTTGGCACATTGAGGACAATGTGATGTTTAGCTTGGGGGGAGATATTGCATTTGCATATAGTGTAGGTTGCATGTAGTGTAGAAATTTGAAAATTTTTGAGAGAAATTTTTGCTTTGTGCTTGCTTGTCACCTACTTTCCTCTTTGCTTATCCTAATAATGGCTCATTGCTAATGATTTATTCTTTAATGATGGGATATTAGCTACATGGGGATGTCTTGACATAGGGAGATGAATAATGAACCAAATAGGCTTGATCTTGACTTTTGGCAAGCTACAAAATGGTAAGGTAGAGCCTCTTTTGACCGATGCATCCGTATCCGGTCTCTCTTAGGTGAGTGTAGGTGTCTCCTTATAATGTGTGTTTCATCAAAACGCACAAGTATGGTTCTCATGTCATCTCTTGGTAAGCATACATTCATTTGCTATAGCATTTTGGAGCCATTCACATGATATATTTGCCTTCTTGACCCCTTCACAAACAATTTTCCATAGCTACATTATAACTTGCCTACCTTGTTGAGCTAGTAGCTTGTTTGGTCTTGTTTGGGTGCTCAATTGGGATTTGTTTCAAAGTTATGAAAATCATATGAGCTTGGTCTTAATGCTCAAGAAATAAAAAAGAGGAAAATGAAAAAGAAAGATGAAAGAAAAAAATGATGAATTGAGAAAAATGGAAAAAAGAAGAAAAAAAGTTGAAAAAAGGAAATGGAAAAAGCATGGAAAAAACGAGAATGAAATGAAAAAAAGAAGTATGAATTGAAAAGAAAAAAAAGAAGAAGAAGTTGATGTGAGAAACTCTCATCCATTATTCACATATTTTGGAGAGTTTTCTTATGACTTGAATTGTAAAATTGGGTTAGAATTGGGATTGAGCATCCTTACATTTGGTTGTTGCTAGCTTGACATTAGCTCCACAATCCATAATTCATTTGTTCCCCCTTCTTACCCATTACATATTGCCTTCTTCTTACCAATTTGGCTTCTTTATCATGTTTGCATTTGATTGTTTTGGCTTACTAGTTTTGATTGTTTACCATATTAGATTGCGGGCACATTATTATAAGTCGAGGATAGTTGAGTGTTTATTCACAAAATAATCCTTTCACATAAAAAAGAGTTTGAGTGCTCCGTGAGAGTCCATAAGTCAAAAGATCATGCAAGAGCTTAAAGGTTCATTCAAAGTTTTCTATGCTACGCCGACATGTAAATCTCATCCATGTTTTGCTCTATTCCTTGCCCATGTTGTTTCGGGTTTTTAATCATTTTGAATAGCTTGTTTGGATAGTGCAATAGATGGGATTTGGTTTCTTGCTTGAGGACAAGTAAGGGTTTAGCTTGGGGGAAATTGATAAGTGCATATTTTATATACTTTCATCCCCTATATTAGCTCCGTTTTATTTGTTATTTAACACTTATCATAGTGTCATAAGCTAATATTTGTTGCTCTAGTGTATTTGCTTGTCTTAACATGTTTTTGTAGGAATCTAAACATTTAGAGGCTTTTTCCTATCATTTTGTACACTAAGTCCACTAAGCTAAACAAGACCTAATATTGGACTAAGCATGGAAGTGTTTGAATGGGTGTTTGCATGAAGATTTGTTGGATTGAAGTGAGAATTGCAAATGTTGCCAACAATCAAAGTCAAAGCCCAATGTTCAAGTCCAAGTCAAGGTGGAAATCATAAGATTCCAACAAGCTTAGGATGCTCATAGAAGGATTTATGAAGCATTAACCGGGTGCATTAAGGATCATTTATCGCAAACATTGGATTCCTCAAGCAATTAAGTGAGGAATTAAGAGAAAATACCCGGAAACACACGACCCCGATCAGGGCCACCCAACCCCGATCGGGGCCGCATGCATCTTGATTGTTTACGTTTCTTCTTCCTCTCCTATAAATAGGAGAGGTGTTCCAAGGTTTTAGGCATCCAATTTTACGTCTCATTTTCACTTTACAATAGCATTAAGCTTTATATTTCTCTCATTAGTCTTCTCATTTTAGTTTACAAGTTGTTAAGCTTTCCTTAGTTTAATCCTTCAACATTTTGTTCTACAAGTTATTGTTCAAGCATTTCTTATTCAAGTTACTTTGGTTATTTGTTCTTCCATACAAGTTCATCTCTTTAAGGTATTCTTCTTTATAGTCTACATTTCTATTTAGCTTATACTTAGTTTACAATTAAGCACTCCATTTAGATTACTTTAGTTTTATTTCTCTTGCATGTTAAATCATTTAGTTTATATAAAACATATAATCATATTTATCATTCCTCTTGATATAGTTTACAATTTACACCTTAATATGAGTAGCTAAATCACTTAGTCTAAGGGCTAAGGGAGCCATGCAAAATCAAACATATAACATGATAAAATAGATCAATAATAATATTGTTCATATTGCTTCTATCACATGCTTGTGCCATAACGTTTAATCTTTGTTTAAGGCCTTATTCAATTGATTAAGTTTGTTCATTCGTTCTATAAGTCGAGAGGCACGGAATTGAATTAGACTAAGCATGTATAGTAGGACGACCTAGTCATGGACAAGAGTTTCTCTAGGACCCGGTCTATGGTTGACACTAATATCGTAAGGTGGGTGTCTCTAAGCCTAAGCAATTGACAATATTATTAGTACCAAGTTTATCATGATCATATGTTTACCTTTGCATGTGTGACCCGAACCCCTTAGACTCTCTTTTAAAGTATAATTTACATTACAATTTTTATTAATCATCAAACAAACAAACTAAACCAAAAACGAAATCGACTTTGATAAAAATCTACCCATAGCAATTCACAACGTAATTCCCGTTTCCTTGTGGTTCGACCCCTATTACTACATTTACTTGTGTTTAGGGAATTTATCTTTGCATAGGTACGCGATAAGCCTATAAAAAATGACGGAAACCTTTTATATTATTAAACTCGCGTTATTAGCAAAACCCGTCAAAATAAACCCATAAAACACACTTACTCGATCGAGTAAGTGACTTACTCGATCGAGTGCCCCTTACTCGATCGAGTGCAACACGTGCTCGATTGAGTACCCATCAGGCAGACTATTGTTTCGTATAAAAACATACTTACTCGACAGAGTAAGTTCCACTCGATAGAGTACCCATAGACGTAGAAAACCGTAGTATTACAGTCTTCCCTCCTTAAAAGGAACTTCGTCCCCGAAGTTCAACCCATACATAAAAACAAACATACTAACTCGATCAAGACACAACAACGCAACTAAGAACTCAAAACAAAACCCCAACCTATAGAACATGAACTCTTAACACCAACTCCACCAACTATTTCTACCTCCACAACATGGCTCACGATATCGTATCAACTACATTATAGTCTCTCTCGACACTAACTCCATACACTACCAACTACCATCCACAAACGCTGCTAGCTCCGTTTCACCAACATATTATCCACTAGAAAATCCAATATCAAGACACTCATAAACATCAAAAACGAAATGTTACATAATGTTACATTCTACCACCCTTAAAAGGAACTTCGTCCTCGAAGTTTACTCACACTCATAAACATCATCATCCCACTGTCAACACTCTCGAACTCCTAAACTTCATCATCCAAATGTCAACACTATCGAAGTATTCTCCCATTCCTAAACATCAAACTACTACAAGCATGGCTATGACCTTTAATAAAATCAATCACACAAAGATCTATCCTTTATGCTACACCAACACTTTACTTCCAATTATACTACAACATGCACAACCATGAAACTCTCTTTTATCGCATCCTACTCCTCTTAAGATAAATGTTACGTCCTCGTAACTCACTAATACAAAATTCTTAGCTATATCTTCTCATTATCCTCATCACCACCGCATGTCAAAGATAACCGCCTATAATCTAAACACTCACCATTCCTATATCCAAGGCTCTCTTACTTAAACGATTCTCATACCTCAATTCACTCGGCACACCACCTAACCTATACCACAAAATCTTTAGCTTAACCAAAACTTCAATTGTTCCCCATTACCGCCAAAACGACATAGTCCTCTATACATGCACCTATCTCCATACTCATAACTCACGATCCACAATTATTACACACACTCACACTAGATACTCAAGTTCTTTCCAACACCCTATATTCACTGTCCCAATAAAAGATTATGAACCACTTGCAGCTTTCAGATCAGTACAACACATGTCCCACCATTCACTTGCCATTACTATGTCTACCAATGCCTCATCTTAAAACAAGATCAAAATTACTGTAACAACCTCTCACAATTGTGTCCCATCAACAGAATATCGCTATACCATGCCGGTAACAGAAACATACATAACTCTCTTCCATATCATACTCTACCCTCACGCCCCAAGCTGAAACTGGTAAGAAATATCAATAAACAAAACAACCATCTATATGTACAACCCGAAACTCACAGGAAGCAACATCAAACAAAACAACAATCTATGTATAACTGGTATGTACTTTCGAAACTCGAATCGTAATCATCCCGCCTACTCCACCACAACCGGTGACGGCATCGCAACACCGCCACCAACAGCCGCACCGCAGCGCGAAAATACCCGCATCACAACACGAAGTATCGTGCCCGGATCACCACCCGAGGCACAACAACCACATCGATAGACATCACAACCACATAGAATTCCCATAAACACTGACTCATTATAACTTTCCAGACAAGAAAACTTACTCAAACCTGATTTACTAGATCATAACACAACATATTATACAGAATAAACAGACAAGAATGTCATGAATATCATCCATACCTTTTCACGGAATAAACATATTGTTCCGGGTGTAATTCCAGAGCAAGTATCATTACCACCCGTGGCTTGTAGAATAATGTCTTGAGTTGAACCCTTCTTGCCTTTATCGTTCCTCTCGGCCTCTCCTGCAACAATGAACGAACTGAGGGCTTGGCTTTGTGCCAAGCGTACTCACTCCGACGCTCAAGTCAGTAAACTTAAAGGATTAAGTTGTGTTACTTGGCTAGGTATGTATTGTAGAGAGATAAGGAAGATGTTACCAGATGAATAGTGTATTTAGGTTAAGTTGTGGGATCCTTTCCTCAATGAAGGTTGAGGAGTATTTATAGGCTTTCACCTTTTGTCACGTAGTGGCCAAGTGGCCAAGTGGCTAGCAGGTGGAAAGACTGATCTACCCCTCGGCCGGGGGACCTATGGCAGGCCGGCGGGCCATGTTGACTCACCGCCGAGGGGTCTTGGATATGAGTACGCGGGTATGTGTCCCGGCTGGCAGGTTGTCACGCCGAGACCCAGGCTAACAGGCCGATGGGCTGCATCGGCTAAGCAGTCTGAGTTGTTGACTTGCTGTGGATATCTTTGACCTTGTTCAATATGTTGACTTGGTCAGCGGTGCAGAATATGCCCCATCAATTTGCCCCCAGCGTAGTCTATGCCGTGGTATGGGCTCCGATGTACGTTTGAGCGTATATTCTGCGCAAGTAATTTGTAACAAGTGTTCTGCATCGGCTTCTTCTGCGGCGGCCTATTTTACCTCGGCCTGGTCTACCTTAGGCCGTACCATATCCCCCCTCCACATGGATGCGTAAAGGGTATCCGATGTGGAAAAGAAAGTGACGCTGGCCGAGACCAGGGTTGAGAGTGCCGGTTGCTTTTGATTGCCCCGCGCGCTACCTAGCTTGGTTGATCGAGTGGCCGGCGGAGAACAGATGCTTGGGAATTTGTTGAGGAAGGTGAATAGGCGGAGAGATATGAATGGGCGTGTTGAAGACGCTTGGTCACTGTTGCATTGATTGACGTCTAACTGTTGCAACGATTGACCTCTCGTGGTTGCATGTCCGACACGTGTCTGCACGCTGATTGGATGACGCTTCATGGGCTGTTCGCTGATTGGTCCTTCTTTATGGGCTTTTCCCTATAAATAGGGCAGTTATTCCGTGAAATTGGCCACCAATTTCAGTTTCTCAAATTTTTCTCCAAAATCTTCATCTTTCTAAACTTTCAAGAGCTTCCTTTTCTTCCAATCTTCAGAGTCTTTGATCCGGCGAGTGTTTTTCTTCGAGGTAAACAAACAAATTTCTTCACTTTTTATTTTGTTAAATAATTATTGCTATTATGTCTTCAGCTGACGCCGGAACTAGCACTTCTGCGCCGGAGGGTTCTCCTTCGCGTCTTGATGTGGAGGGGATACTAGACGCCATCCCGATAAGGTTTGGGGGCCCTAGGTCTCCTTCTCTCGTAGTCGATCCACCAATTTTGGAGGAAAGGGAGGACGAGGATGACGATGCTGATGAGGATGAGAGGACTCCTTCTGATGGTGGGATGATGTCTATCCCGGATCATCGCGAGCCCTGCACGACTGGTCTTGACCGTGCTTGGTCTCATAAGTTCGCCAGTTGTTCCGGCGAGACATTTTTCGGAGGCCATTTCTTCCTCGGTGAGGGGTACAAGATCGTTATCCCTAAGAAGGGTCAGGTGGTCTGTTGCCCTCCACCGGGTCACACCGGCGTGTATATCAGGCACCTGGAGTATGGGTGCGGTTTCTCCGAATAAGTATGTCATGGCCATCATCAAAGCTATGAACGTCGCTGTGGCCCAACTACATCCGCTGGCCATGAGGACGATAGTTGGCTTTGTGTGGCTCTGTCTTTTTAGGGGGGAGATCCCGACAGTCAACTTATTCCGCCGCCTTCATCATTTACGGCCGTCAATTGCCGGTAAAGTGGGGTGGTACAGCGTGCGACGAGCTGGCTATATCTCCGTGAACAAGCTTACTTCTTGCAAAGAGGCGGCAACGGCGATGGGTGTACGTTCAAGTGCTTGGGAGGACTACCCATTGCCTCGGTCTTTCCAGAGCCCTGTTTACTTGCGGTGTGAGACCCGGGAAGAATACGAGAAATGTATCTCCCGGGGTAAGGTTAAGATGGACGCTTCGTTGGTCCCCCTTACCGCGGATGAGAAGCGGGCGATGCATTTGTTTGAAGCTGAGAAAGGATGGCTGCCCCCAACTCAGATCATTCTTCAAGACGAGATGCTTTGCCGCGTCGGCCTCATACCGGCCCTCAACCAGGGTGAGTGGGGTCGGTGTGAGGCCCACCTTTGCTTGCTATATTCCTGTTTTTGGAGCCTTGTTTTACTTCTTTTATGTAACTTTTGTTTGATTTCTTGCAGATCGGTTTGGTCAGGATCTGTCTGAGAGGGACTTGGAGAGGTTAGGGCTTGACAAAGACGGGAAGGTCGTTATACAGCATCCTACGGCTGACTTGCGTGATCGTAGACCGTCTCCCAACGAACTCATGGATAAGCAGCTAAAGTCGCTGGATCCGGCGGCGGCCCAGGCAAGGGTTCTCGGGGGCGTGCCAAAGAGAACAAGGAAGGCAACGTCCAGGTTGGCGGCGGCGTCTGCGCCGGCTCCTCTTCGACCCCGGTGGTTCGGGAGCTGTGGAGGTCATCGAAATCGGCTGATGGGGCGGTGTGACCGTTGCTAAGGCCTTTTCTCCGAAGAAGAGAAAAGAGCCTCCGTCTGCTTCCATCGCTGCCGGGAGAAGATCGACTCGGCCACGCCCTCGAACGAAGAGGGTCCAGGGTACGGATCTAACTTGTGGTTCGGATTTAGTTTGGTTCGTTGGACATCCCGGATGACCGGCTTTACGATGTGTCAATGCATGGTGACATGGATGCTCGTGTAAATTTTTTGTAGATCCTCCCTTCGGCCGCCGTTCTCACCGAACGGCAATTGGGGGAAGCGACTGAGAAGGCTATTGAGAAGGCGGGTGTGAAATGTCATCGTCGACTCCTCGGCTCGGAAGATTCCTCCCTCCGAGCTTGTGGCAGAGGGTGTGAAATTATATAAGAGGATGGCCAAGTGGACCCAACAAGCCGGCTCCTACATCTTGGAGCAGGAGAAGACCATGGGCCAAGCTGCGCCACTGATCGCGAAGCTTAAACTTGATCTCTCTGCCGCAAGGGGGAAGCCGCGAAGGCTAAAGCGGATCTCTTCTTTGCCCGGCCACCGGCGCGTGGAGGAAATTGAGAAGCTGCTAGGGGCCGAGAGGGCCAAAGTGGAGGAAGCTGATGCCGCCACTGCCAAGATGATGGGGGAGCGGGACAGGTACAAGGATGCTTATGACGCCGTGGCTGCCAAGGGAGAAAAGTGGAAGGATCTGTTCCACAACCAGGCGGAGGCGCTCAGGGGACGCGCAGGCGCCCTTGCTCAAAAGGAGAAGGATATTGAAATGCTTCAAGATGTTCTTCTCCCTAAAATGTGCGCCTTGATTCGGGACCAGGCCGAGGAGGCGGCCGGGGAGGCAATAAAAAGACTCGTCCCCGAGGGCTCTTTCCCGTGGGATAAATTTGACCGACTTTTGGACGAGATAGGCGATGTCTTTGCGGGAGGCAGCGGCTGCAGAGAAGGCGGAGACAGCGAAGGCGGCTCAGATAGCTGAGGCCAAGGCGGCCTATGATGCGAAGGTGAAGGAGGGTGAGAGGCTGAAGTTACTTGAAAATGTTGAGCCTTCCTCAAAGCCGGCCACCGAAGATGTTTGCGCCATCGACGGAGGACAAAGAACAGGCATAGGGAGACGGGCGGTCGTCACCAGACTCACCCGGCGTCTCGGATAGCTTTAGCTGTTCGGGGGCCAATTATTGAGCCTTCTCTCCCTGCCATCTTTTTGGCGCTTCAAATCCCAAGTCTGTAACCTTTTGTTTTTTGTTTCCTCGCTTTTTGTAAAGCTTTGGTAGGTAGAGTTTAGGCAATCCTTATGGGGACGGCCGTCGTCTGTACTCTCCTTGCAATCATCTTTAATAAAGTTTCATCTTTTTGATCCTCGGCTTGGCCGGGACTCTGATCACGATCCTTTACTTGTCTTCTTGCGTTGTTAATTGAGTGCCTTCGTTTTTACCGTCGGCATGGCCGAGTCAGTTAGAATGCACATCTCAACTGCGTAACGTCTTTAGCATTTCTTCTGGCGTATCGGTCATTGTGTCCCCGTCGCTCTCGGCTAAGGCCGAGGTAATCGGGGTTATGGCTCGATAGCAATTCTTCTAGCGTATCGGTCATTGTGTCCCCGTCGCTTTCGGCTAAGGCCGAGGTAATCGGGGTTATGGCTCGATAGCAATTCTTCTAGCGTATCGGTCATTGTGTCCCCGTCGCTCTCGGCTAAGGCCGAGGTAATCGGGGTTATGGCTCGATAGCAATTCTTCTAGCGTATCGGTCATTGTGTCCCCGTCGCTCTCGGCTAAGGCCGAGGTAATCGGGGTTATGGCTCGATAGCAATTCTTCTGGCGTATCGGTCATTGTGTCCCCGTCGCTCTCGGCTAAGGCCGAGGTAATCGGGGTTATGGCTCGATAGCAATTCTTCTAGCGTATCGGTCATTGTGTCCCCGTCGCTCTCGGCTAAGGCCGAGGTAATCGGGGTTATGGCTCGATAGCAATTCTTCTTTTGAGTTCCTGCCTGGTGGCAATTTGTGGAGGGGACAAACACTTTGATGGAAAACTTGGGCGATTCATTTGTTTGTTATGATCGTGCGTTGGGGTGTCCACAATGGGTTTGGACACCTCCGCCGCTATACAAAGTATTTTCTCAAGTTATCGGTGTTCCAATGGCTCATAAAAGGCACACCTCCCATGTCTGTCAGCCGGTATGTACCCGGCCTCATCTCTTCGACCACTTTGTAGGGACCCTCCCAGTTGGCCGTCAGTTTACCATGAATATTTCCTTTGTTGGTGGCAGCCGACTTCCTTAGGACTAGGTCTCCCATTTTTAAGTCCCTTTTGTGGACTCTTCGGTTGTAGGCTCTCTTCATCCGGTTTTGATATACGGCCAAGTTGAGGCGTGCTGTATTTCGGCTTTCTTCGACCAGGTCTAGGGAGGCTCTCAGGCCTTCCTCGTTTTCAACCGGGTTAAAGGTAGCCGTTCTGAATGTTGGTACCGCTGCTTCAATTGGTAGGACTGCTTCGGAACCGTAGACTAGGTGGAAGGGGGTGTACCCCGTTGCTTCTTTCTCCGTGGTCCGAAGGGACCACAGGACGCCGGGTAGTTCATCGGCCCACCTTCCCTTAAGGTCTTCAACTGTCTTCTTCAAACCGTTGAGGATTGTTTTGTTGGCTGCCTCCGCCTGCCCGTTGCTCTGTGGGTGGCAGACGGAGGAATACGCAAACTTGATGCCAAGCTCTTCTAACCAGTTCATTATCAGGTCGCTCCAAAACTCTCGGCCGTGGTCAAATACCATAACTTGGGGTAATCCGAAGCGAGTTATAACATTTTCCCAGATTACCTTTCTGACGGCCGCTTTGTGGTCTTCTTGGTATCGCTACGGCTTCAACCCATTTTGTGAAGTAATCAACGGCGACGATTAAGAACTTCCTTCCTCCGGAGGCCGTTGGGAACGGCCCTAGCATGTCCATCCCCACCGTGCGAAAGAAAGGGGACTAAGCACGGTTGTAGGTCCCCGGAGGGAGCGTGTATCACCGGGGCATGCATCGACGATTCGTGCACTTCGTGGTCTTCGTTCTGAAATCTTGAAGCATGGTGGGCTGAAGTAGCCAGCTCGGAGAGCTTTGTGGGCTAGTGTTCTTGCCCCCATGTGATGTCCACAGATGCCTTCGTGAATCTCTGTCGATGATCGATTTGCGTCGGTACCGGACCGACACACTTCAAGAGTGGTCTTATTATTACGGATCTTCCGTACAGTTCCCCTTCGAACACCAAGTACCTGGCGGCGATCCTTTTTATTTTGGCCGAGGGATTGCGGCCCTCCGGTAATTCACACCGTAAGTTTGTATTTCATTATCGGAGTCATCCACGTTGTCTCGGTCTCTATGTTACCCACCATGCCGACGGTCTCAGTGATGCTTTTCGCATTCTCGATATCTACCAGCACGGTTGGTGACATTCTTGATGGTTGAGCTGGCGAGTTTGGAGAGAGCGTCGGCCCGGTTGTTCTCGGATCCGGGAACGCCTTTGGATTTGGAAAGATTTCAACTTTGCTATGTCGGCTTTTACCCTCTCTAGGTACCTTACCATTCCGTCGTCCCGAGCCTCAAACTCCGCTCTGATTTGGTTAGTAACCAACAGTGAGTCTGTCTTCAACACAATGTGTTTCGCTCAGACCCTAGCTAGCTAGCTCGACTCGGTTATCACCGCCTCGTATTCGGATTCGTTGTTCGAGGCCGAGAAGGTGAATTTCAAGGCGTACTCAAACTCGTCCCCGTTTGGGTGATGTTAAGGATGCCGGCTCTGAGTGTTCGTCGTGGAGGAGCCGTCGGTGTAGACCTCCCATATGCCTGGGTTTGGCTCTTCCTGATACGTGCATTCGGCCAGGAAATCTGCAAGTGCTTGCCCCTTTATCGAAGGCCTTGGTTTGTACTGAATGCCGAAACCAGAGAGTTCCACTGCCCATTTGATGAGCCCGCGGATTGTTCGAATTTTTCCAAAGCTTTCTCCAACGGTGATCGGTTAGGACCGTCACGGGGTGTGCGTCGAAGTAGGGTTTTAACTTCCTTGTGGCAACGACGACGGCGAAGGCGCTTTTTCAATTAGTGGGGAATTTCTCTCGGCGGGCAACAGTGTATGGCTGACAAAGTAGATTGGTTGTTCTTTGTTTGTCTTCTTCCCGATGATCACGGCGGCGACCGTGGCCGAGGTAATCGCTATGTATAGGTATAGCGTCTCCCCCAGATCGGCCTAGACGAGTTGGGAGAGTCTGAAGATGAGCTTTCAGTTGCTTGAAAGCCGTGCTCTATTCCTCCCCCCAGCTGAAGTCTTTATTTCCTTTCAATACTTTGAAGAATGGGGTGCTCTTGTCGGCTGACCGAGAGATGAAACGGGCGAGAGCCGCCATTCTCCCGGTCAGCATCATAACCTCTTTTCGATTCCTTGGTTCCGGCAGGTCTAGGATTGCTCGGACTTTGTCTGGATTGGCATCTATGCCTCTGGCACTGACAAGTACACCTAGGAATTTACCTGCCCGGACACCGAAGTTGCATTTCATTGGGTTGAGCTTCATCTTGTATTTCCTTAGTGAACAAAATGTCTCGTGTAAATCGGCCGGATGCTCATTGTCGGACTTGCTTTTACAATAGCATCGTCGACGTAAGCCTCAATGTTTCGTCCTTTTTGGTTTTGGAACACTTTGTCCACCAGCCTCGTGTACGTTGCTCCGGCGTTCTTCAAACCAAACGGCATCATTTTGTACATGTATGTGCCGTTGGCGGTGATAAATGCGCATTTAGACATGTCTTCCTCGGCCATAAACACTTGGTGATACCCCGAGAAGGCGTCCAGCTCAAGATGCATGGTGTAGCCCGCCGTGGCGTCGATTAAACTATCTATTCGAGGCAAGGGATAACAATCTTTGGGGCATGCTTTATTAAGGTTGGTAAAGTCTACACACATTCTCCATGCCCCCGATGACTTCTTCACCATTACAACATTGGCTAACCACTCAGGATAAGTACAAGGCATGATAAAACCCGCCGCTAGTAATTTATCTACTTCGGCTTTGATGGCCTCGTCCTTCTCGGCCGAGGAGTTCCTCATTCTCTGCTTGACTGGGCGAGCGGTGGAGAGTACGTTCAGCTTGTGAACAATCACCTCCCGACTCACGCCTGGCATCTCGGCCGCTGAGTATGCGAAAACATCTTTATTCTTCCTCAGCAGGTCCAGGAGGTCGGCTCTGAATTTTGATTCCAGGTTGACACCGACAGTTACGGTGCGGCCCGGATCAATCTCTACCTCCTCGGTCTCTGCTCCTTCGACCATGCCGATGGTCCGGTCGTTTCCGGATCTGGGGGTGTACTGTATCCGGAAGGATTTTAGTTCTGAAGCGACAGCTCTCACCCTCACTAGATACCTTATCGTCTCGTAGTCTTGGGCTTCGTACTCTCCTTTGATCTGGTTGGTCACTAAGAGTGAATCTGTCTTCACCATGATGCGCTCTGCCCCGGCGGTTTTAGCTAGCTCAACTCCGGTTATCACCGCCTCGTACTTGGATTCATTGTTTGAGGCCAACGAGGTAAGCTTTAAGGCGTGCTCAAACACGTCTCCGTTTGGGCTGATAATAACGATGTCGGCCTTCAAGCTATTCGTCGCGGAGGGGCCATTAGCGTAAACCTCCCATAAATCGGGATCCTCCTCGTTCTTCGAGACGAGTTTATGCGCCTCCCCCCGGTCCGAGACATATATCAATGTCAGGGCCCGGATGGATATCACAGCGTCGATTTCGCTCAAAGTGACCCGACCTATGAGAACGTTGTAGGCAGACGTGCCGTCGATGACTACGAATTCAGACATAACATTCTTGGCTGCACCTCCCTCGCCGAACCTCACCGGCAGCCTGATCGACCCCGGGGGGTACCGGACCGCCCCGGAAAAGTCCGTACGGCGGGTTGGTGCAGGGGCTCAAATCTTCAACCCTCAGACCGAGGCTGAGAAAGCATTCTCTGTACATAACGTTCGTGTAGGCGCCTTTGTCAATCAGGCACCTCTTCACGACGTGGTTGGCTATGTCCAGGCGGACTATAAGTGGGTCACTATGAAGAGCGATGACTCCCTCGTAGTCCTCCTGTCCGATGGTCATATCGGGGATGTTGGGAGCGGGGGTGGCTGTGTTGGGCACAAAGTTGATGGCCTGATATGGTTCATCCAGGTGCCGTTTGTGCCCATGAGCGGACCCACCGCTCTCGTTGTCCCTGATGACGACATTGACTACTCCTACTCGCTCAGAAACGGACTTGCTATTTGATCCGCCGACATCTGATTTTTGGCTTCTGGCAACATATTTGCCGAGGCACCCCTTCCGAATCAGTTCTTCAATGGCATCCTTCAGATGTCGGCAATCGTTGGTTAAGTGTCCGGTGTGGCCGTGGTACTCACAGTACTGGCTCGTCTCACCGTCACTCCTCGGCCTAGGGGGTCTTTCCCACTTCTGGCCCTCATTCTTCCTCAAAGCGAAGACCTCGGCGGCCGATACGACTAGGGGGGTGTGATCATCGTACCGTTTTTTGTAGTACGTTGCCGAGCTCCCCCCGGCATCCGCCGAGCTCTGTTTCCTGGCAGACTTGTCTGACCGTGACCTATTATTCTCACGACGTCTTTCATCGGACCGTGACCCGTTGTTGTCACGGCGTCTTTCATCCGGGTTGTCCTCCCGGCGGCTCTTCTTTTCTGAGTGCTCGGCCTCGCTGGGGCCTACCCAGGTCTTGTGATAGTCCTCTACCTTGATGGCTTGGTCGGCCAACTTTCTGGCGGCGTCCAAACCCAGGCCTCCGCACTTGATGAGCTCATTTTTTAAATCTCCCCTTGGGAGGCCCTTCATCGTCGAAGGCGCCGATTCGGGATTGATTTCCGAATCTGCTGGACCTTTCCGTCGAACCTCTTCACATAGCTTCGTAGAGACTCGCCTCCCTCCTGTTTGATAGTTAGGAGGTCCGATGTCTCCACGGCCCTTCTCTTGTTGCAAGAGTACTGGGCTAGAAAGGCGTCCCTTATGTCGGCGTAATAGTATACCGAGCCGTCGGGAAGCCCCTTGTACCAACTTTGAGCCATTCCATGCAGAGTTGTTGGGAAAACTCGGCACCAGACCTCATCGGGCTGCTCCCATACCGACATGTAAGACTCGAAAGCCTCAGCGTGGTCGGCTGGATCGCTATCTCCCTTGTATGATAGAGGTGGCAACTTGAGCTTAGTTGGCACCTGGACTTCTAGGACGTAGGCGCTGAGGGGCTGTCTGACCACGTGCCGAACGATCCGCGGCGATCGGCTCCTCGCATTCCTAATCCGGCTCCTCTCCTCGTAGCGGGAAGGACTCCTTCTTCGACTTGGACTTCTCCTCCAACTCTGTTGAGTCGGACTCCTCTGGCTCCTTTGGGGTAAGCCTCGTTCGTCTTTGCGGACGCCTGTCCTCCTATGAGTGCGGGAAGGACTCAGTCTCACCGCGCCCACTTTGGGCTCCCCGGCGTCTTGACTGCGTCGGCTTCTCCTAGTGCTCCGTTCAAATTTCTCGGAGTCACGTTTTGGCCCCCTGGTCTCCTGGACGGTTTCGCCGCTCTTGTCGGCGTGACGGTGTGAGCGTGTGCAGACATCGATTAGGTCCAGGAGCATTTTCGGTTTGCTACGTCAACCACATGTCCCATGATGGTGACCTGGTTATCGGGCGGCGTGTCGGGTATTATTGGCATCCCGAACTCGGTTGGATTACTCCGCCGGTGGAGGGCCGCACGACTCAGAATTGTTGAAAGTATCATCTTGGTAGAATGTGGTTTCGTCGGTCACGATCGTCTTGTTGTTTCGACATCTTCTTTAGCTTTTTTGGGTGGGTTTTTGTTGTTTTTTTTTTTTGTTTGGGAATGAATGTGACTAGCTTCTAGTGTCTTTCCCCACAGACGGCGCCAATTGTTCCGGGTGTAATTCCAGAGCAAGTATCGTTACCACCCGTGGCTTGTAGAATAATGTCTTGAGTTGAACCCTTCTTGCCTTTATCGTTCCTCTCGGCCTCTCCTGCAACAATGAACGAAGGCGAGGGCTTGGCTTTGTGCCAAGCGTACTCACTCCGACGCTCAAGTCAGTAAACTTAAAGGATTAAGTTGTGTTACTTGGCTAGGTATGTATTGTAGAGAGATAAGGAAGATGTTACCAGATGAATAGTGTATTTAGGTTAAGTTGTGGGATCCTTTCCTCAATGAAGGTTGAGGAGTATTTATAGGCTTTCACCTTTTGTCACGTAGTGGCCAAGTGGCTAGCAGGTGGAAAGACTGATCTACCCCTCGGCCGGGGGACCTATGGCAGGCCGGCGGGCCATGTTGACTCACCGCCGAGGGGTCTTGGATATGAGTACGCGGGTATGTGTCCCCTGGCAAAGCGGGTTGTCACGCCGAGACCTAAAGCTAACAGCCGATGGGGTCGCATCGGCTAAGCGATCCCCGAGTTGTTGACTTCTTTGTGGATATCTTTGACCTTGTTCAATATGTTGACTTGGTCAGCGGTGCAGAATATGCCCCATCACATATATCATGAATACACATACAAGTATGACTAGCCATGCCAGATCACCCAAACTATCACTTTTGAACATCATTACATTAGGTTACCGTATTCAACATATATTACAGAACATTCAGATAATAACTTTATGACTATCACACCATACCACTTATCGTGAGGTCAGATCCTCACACAAATGTTTATACACATCATAGACCCATAATCACATCCAACTAGTCAATCCTGAACACGTAAGTTACCACTTGATAAATGTTACCTCTCGCCCAAGCTTAACTCGTATGCCCCTCATATCATATTCTCCCATTCGCATAACCATCACCTCCTGCCAAGTATAACCATACCATTAATATTCAACTACTAGCACCCGCCTCATATAACCACATCATATACTTCCTTACAACCGTACATTTCAATCCAACCTTTACAAAAACAACCTCTTTAGAATTGCTCTTTTTCTTATCCATCATCGGCTTTAACCACTATTGACAACACCACAATACCACCACTGCTCGTATAACAATCTCTTACACTCACCTCTAAATATAACAATTCATTTCCTATCTTCCGTTAACATTCCAAATAACGAACATCAAATTCATCAACAAAATTTACCACAACATTCTTCCCAATACTATCCTTAATTGTATCGTCATATAACTCTCCACCAAAATCTCATATCATGCAGATATTCTACCAACTTCTTACTCCCTTAATTCCTCGAAACTCATGACTAATCATGTTGTCCTGAAACTCGTATATAACCATTAACTAACATCCTCATGATAGTATCATACATCTCGACGATTCCTTACTTCTATGTCACATAACTCCGGTCAACATTTTTCTCAGCTTACTTTTATCCTTCTTTTCTCTTTACACTCAACAATACCGATTAATAGCTCAACTCCTTATTACCTCTACCTAACTCTTTAGTGCTCCGGTTACCTTTTCATTGCTCCAAAACTCAAATCCCATTATTTCATATCAATATCATCTCACTCTTTCTACCATGGATATTTTCTTATCATGCTATCACTCACACTTATCACCAATCATTTTTTAAAAAAAAAACCCAAAACTCATTTTATAACGTTACTTGTCCAAGGAAATCACACATTAGTTTCACCTCTTGATAATGCAAATTCCCAAACTTACTCACTATCTGCAAATCCACGTCGTGACATGTCTCCATTAACTTCACTATATACCACTTTTCTCAAACCCTCTAAAACGACCTTTCACTACATATATTCTTAACCCACACGATTCCTAACCATCTCTCTCCATAATTCTTTACACATCTCAAGTTGCTACTATCCACATCCTTTCTTTCAATCTTCTCATTCTCACGTTCCTTAGACTCACATCATCCCTTGCCCATATTCACTTACTTTTACATTCCTCAACACACAATCATATCACTCATCTCATCTCACAAAACATGCTCCATGCCTTAATAAGCCTTACCAATCTTCCTTTTCTTTTCCACTACCTATCACAACCACATATAACTCATGTCCTCCCCACCGAACTCATACTCACCACAGGTGTCACTCCTTACCTCACAAGATTGGGTAACTTACACATCAGGACCAACGCATACGTAAAACAATGCATAAGGAAGTAAAAGAACACCTTTGAATTAAACATAATAGGCAACAAAGTCAAAAGATAAGCATATGACCCAAAACAGGGGTCATTAGATCGAGTACAGGTCACTCGATCGAGTGAGTGACTTACTCGATCGAGTAGGTGAAGGTCAGAGACACGTAAAACAAATTACCAGGACTACTCAATCGAGTAAGGGTTACTCGATCGAGAAACAAGAGGTGCACTCAATTGAGTAAGGCCCACTCGATCGAGTACCCTACGCATTTCTCAGCATTGTCCAATTTTCGTAAAACGGTCGTATCTCACTCGTTTCTTGGTCATTTTGGGCGTGTGACCTATCGTTAGAATCGTAACAGAACAAGATATCACTTTGAATTAGAATCACATCAAAATCATATATACATCTCAAGTTATAACAGTTTAAAGACAACCTCTCCATAATCGAAAAACACAACTACTTGATTTCTACTTCCAAACAACTTAAACGACAACAAGGTAAACAAAAACAACTCAATACTCATAAAACCAGTGTTCCTAATCACATGTTACTATCTTCAAAAGCCAAGCAACAACATTCATCATGCACATAGATTATTTAACTTGTCAATCATGATTTACCCACATGCTTTTATTCTATAACTTTACGTACAACAATAATATAATATACGACATAAAATCCCCTATTCACATGTTACTAACATAGCCAAAGTAGAAAATCCACTTCCATCACATAAACATGTTCTCCACATGAATTTCATATTCTCATGCAATTCATTACTTCATCTTTTCAAACCAATTCATAAATCATATTCATACCCGTATTCATACAATTTATTCATCCAATCATATGCATATAAACAATAGTAACTAGTAGCAATCCCTACCACAATTCATGTTGTCAGGAACAATTACCTTCATCTTTTCCACCACACCTCCATTCAACCATATAACACCCATCCATCCAACATATTCATACAACACATCATCCAACATACGCAATAGAACATTAATAAACACATAGCGATCCCATGACACCCCATAGTGACCGGTTTAAAGTGGAAGGGCGAGTTCGCGACTTTAAGACGTCTCCCAAGTCTTTGCATTAGCTCCTACAACTCCTACCCGAGTTCATTTTAGTTTGACTCCCTATGTTCATTAGGTTCATTGGTTACAGGTTTCAGGATCGTCGCTCTGATACCACTTTGTAACACCCCCATACTCCAAGTGCCTTATCAGGACCACTTAAGGCATGAGAATGCTACCATCTTGGTTATCCGAGGCAATGATAATCAAATAGACAATAATGAAACATACTTTAATAATAATAAAGTTTAAAGCGATATAACCAAAACCGAAACTGATAAAAGAAAATACAAAGGTTCTCAAATATTAAACCAACAAGCTAAAGAACAACGTTCGACACAGCGGAAGGCTTCTAAAACAGCTTGTGATGACTCAACCCAACTATCCCATGCGTATCAATCATACCTGCTCAATAACTGCTCACCACCCCCGAATGGACCACCACAGTTTTTTAAAACATTTAAATGGGGTCAGTACTGATTATATAAAACAAAAACCTGCAAAGAAACAGTATTACAAACAACTCAATCAACACAACACAATCTCCACAACTTCATCTCCTCTCCACATATCTGAGTACACACCGAAGTGTGTAGCCCTGCCAGGGTACCCATCGCAACAAGTACTCCTCGCCGCCAGTGGGGGACCGCAGCCGTTCCCACCTAAGCTCGACTCATCTCCTTCGAGCGATAAACCCATGTTCATTAATGTGCACATCCATTCTGTGGCGGGTTCCACATAAGGCGAATCAAGGGCGTGAAGCCACTCCCGCAAGTGACTCAAATCAGCCAGGGACGCACCCCGAAGATCACAGACAGCTACACAACCAATCAACAATATACTAACATCAATCACCAAAACCAAACCAATATTATAATTAATCAACAATCATAACAACAATCACCAACACATTATGTAGCCAATACTGAGTAGGGAAACCCTACCTGGAAAGCTATCACCAAGATCATCACAATCAGCTAATCACAATCGTTCTTCAACGAAATCATCTCCTATAAACACACAATCATACAATCACAATCTAACATCAACCATACTCCCCAAAACCCCCAAATTACCCAATTAGGGTTTCAACTAAAATCAATGAAACGATATAAAAATCATACTAGGAGCTTACCCACAATGCGACGGTCTCACGGGCGTAAAGAACTCAACGATCCGACGACTCTAGCCCTTAGGTTTTGCCAACAACGCGACGAGAGAGAACTACGTAACTTCTTTTTCTTTTGAAAGGATTAGAAAGGTGAAAAAATGATTAAAGAAAATGACGGAAACCCTTAATATTAAACTCGCGTTATTAGCAAAACCCGTCAAAACAAACCCATAAAACACACTTACTCGATTGAGTAAGTGACTTACTCGATTGAGTAAGTGACTTACTCGATCGAGTGCCCCTTACTCGATTGAATGCCACACGTACTCGATCGAGTACCCATCAGGCAGACTACTGTTTCGTATAAAAACATACTTACTCGACACAGTAAGTTCCCTTCGATAGAGTACCCATAGACGTAGAAAACCGTAGTATTACATTATGCTTCAAACCTTTGACAAGCAACACTTTGTCGACACATTGTGACGATGACTTACCAACCTTCCCGATTGCAATAATTTCACCTTTCTTATTGTCACCAAACGTCACGATGCCACCATTGTAGGCTTCTAGTGAGAGAAATTGGTTTTTACTTCTCGTCATATGACGCGAACATCCATTGTCCAAGTACCAATTGCTGATGCCTCTCACTAATGCCTATAAAAAATCAAGAAGTTAGTTTAGGAATCCAAACGAATTTGGATCCCTTTTCGTGAGTCACATTGTTAATCAAATCTTTGCGAACCCACTCCTTTTTAGCAACCTTGATGCTCTTTTTTAAGTTGTTTAATCTGTTAGGACAATCATTATATTCATGACTGGTCTTACCACAAAAGTTATAAACAATATATTCAGGAAGGCCTGCATATTTTCTCCGTCGAAAATCAGTCTTGCTTGGTTCCTGGTTTCGAAAGTTACAGTTCACTGAACTGTTGCTTTTGAAACCAAGTCCAGCTTTCTCTTCAGATTTTTGGGACTGATTTATGAGGGAGTCTAAAATATTTTGGCTACCTTCCCATTTCCTGTAAAACTCTTTTACATCATGCAACTCTTTGGTCAATGTTTCAATTTTAGCAAGATGGTCAAGATTTAGTTTGCCTACTTTGTCAAAAGCGGAATTAGCATGACTACATTCATCACTAAGAAACATAGCAATTTGTTCGAGTTGCTTATTATTATTTCGACACGAGGTAAGGTCTGCTAGCAATGAGTATCGTTCTTTAGTCAACATATCAACTTGAATAATTAAAGACTCGTTTTCTTTTTCAACATCAGAAACAACAGTAGAGTTTACTATTGCTTTTGACGAGCTAGCAATATTCGTGAGAACAAGATTTTCTTTTCTCAATTTCTTAATTTCCTTTCTGAATGATGGAATGATGTTACTTTCTTTTATCTCGTCTAGACACTCTCTAAGACCAACATTTTCTTCGGCAATCTCCTCAATTTGAGTTTGCAAGTCATAAAGTTTATCATTTTTAGCTAGACTCTTGTCAAGTACGTCATCAAACATCAAACAAAGCGTATCTTTAGAAAGAGTTCTAACCTTGTTCTTGAGATTAATTACCTCGGTGTCGGAGTCATCGCTGGAGTTATCAGAGTGAGCCATAAGACATAGTGCAGATTCTTTCTTTGAAGACTTGGGTCCGTTAAGATCAAGACGAGTTGTCATACAAACTTTGGCATCTAATTCTTCCTCAAGGACTTCGTCCTCATCGGAATCAGATACACCCCATATTGCAGACATGACTTTATGCAAATCTTTCTTTGCACAATCTCGTTTTTCTCTAGATTTGAACTCATTCCACTTGGGGCAATCTTTGATAAGGTGACCTTTCTCAACACATTTAAAACAAGCCACCGTAGAATAAGATCTCTTCTTTTGAAAACGTTTTCTATTAGAATTGTTGAACTTCTTAGGATTGTGACTATTGATCATATCCGCCATGTTACATGAGTACATGGCTTGTTCGTCATCTCCGTCATCTTCCTCATCACTTGAGGTTGATTTGAAAGCGAAACCTCTAGCTTTGGAACTTTCACCCGAGCGCTTTGCGAGACTTAACTCGTGTGCTATGAGTGAGCCCATTAGTTCATTGAGGGACAATTTGGACAGATCTTTAGCCTCCTCAATAGCAGTTACCTTCGGTTGCCATTTATCACTTAGGCTACGAAGGATCTTTCGGACTATATCCTCGGATTCGAACTCTCTACTTAGACTCTTAAGTTCATTAACAATACTAGAAAAGCGAGAAGAAAGACAATTGATTGACTCGTCTTTCATCATATTGAACATCTCATATTGTTGCATGAGCAGGTCAATATGATGCTTCTTGACTTGAGACGTTCCCTCATAAGCAAGGCTTAAGTTGTCCCAAATCTCTTTAGCCGAGGTACATCCAGAGATGCGATTAATATCTTGATCACCGATGCCATATTTAAGAATGGACATGGCTTTAGAATTTTTCTCGACTTTACGATAATCAGCCTCGACATAACTTTCCTCGCTTTTTACGGCACTGTTCCTATCAGAGTCAGTGACCGTTATAACAAGGGGACTCTTTTGAATAATGACCCAACACTCATAATCCGTAATTTTGACGTAGTGTTCCATATGGTGCTTCCACCAGGAGTAGTTATCCCCTTTGAAGATAGGATACTTAGTATGTTTCCCGTCCATGACTATATGATCAATTCTCTGGTAATTAACCAGTATCAAGAGCACAACACTCTGATACCAATTTAAGAGTCAAGGGCGAGAACACCTAAGAGGAGGAGGGGGTGAATTAGGTGTCTATTTAAAAATTTAAGCTTGATGAAAGCTTCTTTTAAAACTCTTAAACACTTTAAACAATGCTTAGATGAAAGGAGAGGTCGATACTTAGAATTAGAGAGTTAGAAGTAATCAATAACGATTCAGCAAGTAGAAGTTACAGTGTACTCAACTGTTGATTCTGAAGATATAAACGTGAGTATAGAGTGGCAGCGGAAATAAAATGAAATAGACACGACAAACGATGTTTTTAAAACTAGTTCGGTCACTACTCCGCGACCTACGTCCAACGCTATTTTATTAAACGTCTTAGAAGTAAACTCATACAAACTAAGACCACCCCAAATAATAAAACAACTCTCCAACCTACTCCGGTTGCTAATGCTTAAAAGTTACTCCGCTTCCAAGACTTTTGTTTTCGGCTATTCCGCCGAAAGACTCCGTGCTTAAAGCTACTCCGCAATAAGGCTTTTGCTTTGGGCTACTCCGCCGAAAGACTCCGTGCTCAAAAGCTACTCCGCTTCTAAGACTTTATGCTTAAGGACAACTCTATCCTAAGACTTTGGTTTGATTCTACCCGGTTGTTACAAGACTCCACTTATCTAAATATTGTTTAGTCAATTGAACGGAGGAGATAAAGTTTAACTACAACACACGGGATCCTTGAACACGACTAAACGACTAGGTGCAACACAACAAACTCAATAAAAAGACTAAAAGATAAATAAACAAACTTGCAAAATGACTCAAAGATTTCTAAGTGAAAAACGATTTTGCAAAGTTGATTTACTCGATAAAGCATAAATCTTTTTTCGGTTTAAAACTCGTTTGTTGCACACTTGTAAAAATGAATTAAGCAAGGTATTTATAATGTTCAAGTAGTATACTTTACACATTAAAATATCTTACACTCATAAACACAAGTGATTAAAATATTGTAAGTAGTTTGCTTAGGCAACATGCACAAGCCAACAAAAATTCTTCTCCAAGCAAACCGAGTATTCTTCCTCAAGAAATCGGTGCCTAAGAATGCAAGAAATCAGATTGTGCACACACAAAAATATGGGTCGGGTTTTTCATCAAGAAACAAGCATAAATGGTTGTGTTTATAGGAACCATAAACATTTCCATAAATGTAAAAAGCAAACAACCCATTTATAGAAAGTGTCTTATTGTGGAAGTAAACTCCTTAGCAAGACATTGAAAGCTTTATTTTCTTCAAAGACATCAAAGCATTTTTCAGAAAACTATTTGTAAACATTGAAAGCATTTTAGCAAAGGTTCAAATATTTTCGAAATAATTCTTTGAAGAACGAGTCAAAAGCAACAGTTGACTGAACCGTTGTTTTTATACCTAAATGTAAATTCGAGTTAAAGATCTCCTTACAACACATGACTTTAACACTAATGACAATCTTCATCTTTGATCTTCATGACGACTTTCTTGATAACCTTGAATTGGTAATTGAAGCTTCTTGCTACATGGTTAAAAGCTTCATGCCACGTGGGAATTCATTATCATGTCGACCGCATGAGCGGGTATCAAGAGTAGACAACAAAATTATCGATAGAAAACCGAACAAGATTGGAAGAACGAAGTTGTTACATAAAAATTAAAGGTTAAATTTTTACATGTCTTGTACATACCAACTAAAATACTAATCCATAATCATAAGTTTCTAACATAAGTTAGCCTTAACATACTAACATAAGAACATAGACGACGATACTAATAATTACCTAGAGGCTCAAAATGGTCACTACCAAAGCCATGCCCATCATCCGCATTGTCGCCTCTACCCAAAGGGCGGGGGAAACCTAATGAGCACGAGGGAGGGGGTTGAGATTGCCGCATCTCAGCCAAAGCTTTTTCCATGGCTACCATCTGCTCAGCTTGGAGACGGACTGTTTCTTGAGTGGTGCGCATTTGTTTCTCAAGACTTTGTCGTGCAACTCGCTCATTGTTCATTGTTCGTGGGGCGTTGGTCGACTCATCTCTTCCTGATAAACGGCCTAAAAGAACAACAAATAAGGAAAAAAAGATGTTATATTTAAAATTGAGGAAAATACAATAAATATTAACATTAAGATTTAGAGAAATACAATAAATATTAACTTACGTCGGTCTTAGCAGCTCGAGGATTAACCCACTCTCCCTTCTTGTTTTTCTTGGTCTTTTGAAACAACTTGTAGGGTGTGGCCGACTCACCCTGAAAGTAGCATAAAAACATAAATTGATTATATTCGGCAATCAGTAATTCTAACCAATTTGTGAAAATAATAAATACAATACTTACCAATTCCTTGAAAGCACCGGAGCAACTCTAACGGCCTAGAGTATGGGTGGCTAATGCTTTCCTGTCATTAGCATCCGTCTTTAGAAAATGCTTACAATTGTTGCGGAAAGGATGATCATGTCTTAAGAACTCACAGTGACAATCGAACCAACAAACCTTTTTGCTATTTTTAAGCCAAAAAAATCTATGTTCTTTTTCTTGACAATAAGGACAAGCACGATACCCACTTGTGGACCAACCGGAAAGCATGCCATATACCGAAAAATCATTGATCGCCCACATTAATGCAGCCTTTAATTGAAAATTTTGTTTCTTAGAAACATCTTAGGTGTACACGCCGGTTTCCCAAAGTTCTTTCAACTCTTTAATCAAAGGTTGTAGGTACACATCTAAATTTGTCTTAGGGTTCTTAGGACTTGGAACGAGCAGAGATAAGAACATAAATTATCGCTTCATACATAACCAAGATGGTAAGTTGTACGGAGTGACGATCACGGGCCAACATGAGTAATTCTTCCCAAATTGCCCATAAGGGTTAAATCTATCTGTACACAAACCAAGCCGAACATTAGGAGGCTCACTTGCAAATTCTGGATGCTCTCTATCGAAATGTTTCCACGCTTCTCCATCACTTGGGTGTGCCATTGTCCCCCTTCCTCTTAATCGAGAGTTTATATGATGCCAACTCAACTCACCTGCTATGTGCTTGGTTGCATATAATCGTTATAACCTTGGCGCAAGCGGGAAATAAGTTAACGGTTTACAAGGAATTCGCCTCCCACTTGAATTTTTTGTACTTTTATACCGAGATGCATGACACTTTGTACATTCCTCAAGATTAGCATTTTCCTCCCAGAAAAACATGCATCCAGTAGGACATGCATCAATCTTCTCGTGAGGTAGTTGGAGTCCCTTAAGCACATTCTTAATCTCATTAAAATTGCGCGCCATTTCATTATTCTTTGGAATAATGTCACCTATGAACGACACAAACCCATTTGCGCATCTAAGAGATATGTTATTCTCACATTTGAGTGTTACCAACCTAGCTGCCGCTTGCAACAAACTCATATTACTTCCCTCATACACTGGTTGTTCGGCTTTTTCTAGCATTTTATAGAAGAAAGAAACTTGGGGGTTTGGGGTTTCATAACGCACTTCTTCATCGCTAAGGTCGTCGGTATTGAGTTGCTCCTCCAATATTTGTTCAACATTATCACGTAATGAATTTTCCACGAGCTCCCGGTAAGGATTCTCACTAACTACGTTACTACTTGAACTTCCTTTGGTAGGAATTTCCTCACCGTGATACATCCATACATAGTAATTATCGGCAAAACCATTCGAACAAAGATGATCTTGAACTTCTTTCTTCCCTTTAAAAGCTCTGTTATTGCATTTCTTACACGGACACCTCATTTCACCAAAATTCTTATACATACTACTTTGTTCCACGAAGTCAATAAACTCTTTCACCCCCTTTGAAAATTCACGCTTGGGTTTCTTTTTTTCATCTAATCTTTCATACATCCATTGTCGTTCTAATATTTTCATGTTTTTATATATCTACAATTCAATTTGTTGGTATATATTTCATAAAAAAACAATAACAACCAAAAATAATACTCAATAAACATTATCACCAACAAATAACTATTGTCAACAAGTAATCTTTCTTTTTTTGAATAGGGTGCTTATGACTCCAATCTAAACCCATCAATGTACGTTTCAAGTTACTAGCAAACACACACTTGTGATTTATTAATGAGGAAAAAATTTCTGCAGCAATTCCCCTCTGTTCTCCAAATACACAATGTAGAATAAATAATTACTCAACATATGCATTCAGAGAACATTAAAGGAATTGTCACCGAGCTCTTTCCTCATTAACAAATCACAAATACATGTTTACTACCTAAGTGACTTGAAACGTACAAAGACAGTCCCAAAACGGGGACTATTCAAGAATTACTCCTAATGATTAATTTTTGAACGGGTACTAAGTCAATATGAACATTAATTTCAATAATACTAAAAACAAAACGTACAACACCGACTACTTTCCTAATAATGTCAATTAACAAAAACTAAGTAACATGACTAATTTTTCATTTTAAATATCTAATCTAATTAACATTAAGTCAAATTATCATTTTAAAAACATTAACATTACACAAAATTTAACACTTCACAAAACTACTACTAACTATTACTAATTAAGCTTCTATCCTAATTCACAAAACTACTACTAACTATTACTAATTAAGCTTCTTTCCTAATTCACAAAACTACTACTAACTACTACTAATTAAGCTACTAACTACTAACTATTACACAAAATTTAACACTTCACAAAAAAATTAAACATAATGGCTTCTATCCTAATTCAACATGCATCAACACCAACTACTACTGATTAAGCTAATTAAACAAACAAATTAATTAAAAGGAGATTAAAAAATACCTAATTAACTTCACTAATAAGTAAAAAGAAAGGATGAGAAAGAAGATGGAGGGCAGCGGCGGTGACCGGCGGCGAATTTGGGCGACAACAATCTATACAAAGAAAAATAATAAAGACAAGAAAAGGAAAAGTAAAAGGAAAAAGAAGAGAGAAAGGACAAACCTGGGGTGGAGATGGCGGTGGTCGGAAGGAGAGGAGAGTGGTGGTGGTGGTGGTGGTGGTGGTGGTGGTGTTGGATTTAGTGTTAGGTTTTGGGAGAAAAATGATTTGGAGAAAAATATTGTGCGATAGAATGGCGGGCTGTTTCGCGTGTTTTTGATATTTAAGAAAACTCCTGACGGAAATTCCGTCAGGAGTTTTCAAAAAAGCAGGATCCTGACGGTTTTTCCGTCAGGAACTTTCTTTCAATTACTGTCGTTTGGCCAATAATTGAGAGGAAACACCTGACGGAATTTTCATCAGGATATTTTGTTTCTGTCCACTCCTGACTGTTGACTTTCCTGACGGAATTTCCGTCAGGAGTGTTCTATCAGTTATTGCTTGTGTGGTTGATTTATTGAAGTGTACATCTGACGGAATTTCCGTCAATAATAGTGAAATTCTGACGGAAATTCCGTCAAGATATATAGGCGCCTTTGCTTTTTTTAACGCGCCAGTAACCTCTGACAGAAATTCCGTCAGTAATCAGTTACTGATGGAATATCCTTCAGTTTTCCTAATTATCTGACGGTTTGATAATTCCGTCAGAATTTCCGTCAGTTTTCCGCGTTATTTTTGTAGTGCGAGTATTCTTCCTCAAGAAATCGATACCTAAGAATGCAAGAAATCAGATTGTGCACACACCCAAATATGGGTTTTTCATCAAGAAACAAACATAAATGGTTGTGTTTATGGGAACCATAAACATTTCAATAAATGTAAAAAGCAAACAACCCATTTATAGAAAGTGTCTTATTGTGCAAGCAAACTCCTTAGCAAGACATTGAAAGCTTTATTTTCTTCAAAGACATCTGTTTGGGCTAAAAATCACATAATAAGAAAAACCCACTTTATAAATAATGGATCATGAAAGAAGGGGGGCCCGTGGTTGGAGAAAGCACAAGAAAGGGAGAATGGGCCGGCACGCACATGAGAAGAAGGCTGAAGCCCATTAAAGGAAGCATCTGAACTTAGGAAAGACGAGTCAGGGAGAAGTCAGGGAGATCAGGAAGAATAAAGGGAGATCGCGCGTTATGGCAAGAGTTATTATGGAAGATACTCCTTTCCATAATCAAGGTAGGATACGTCTAGGGTTCTTACCCTATAAATAGCCAAGGAAGCAATCAAAGAAGGACATTCATTCATACATACATTCATTCAAGACCTCACAATACCTCGTGATTAGCAAGATTTACATTCCGTCTCGATTGTAATCATCCTCCTATTAAAAGCTAGTGCAATATTTGGCTGGGTACCGTCCCTCCCGCGGTTGTTCCCACATTGGATTTTCCACGTCACCAAATCTCACGTGTCAATTTGCATTACGAGCATTATTTTCTTATTTAAGTATCATCATACAAACGATCAATCAAATAACCAACGAGTAAGACCGCATTGACCCAAAACAACCAATTTGGTAAAAATCACCTAAACAGTTTGGCGCCCACCGTGGGGCATTGTGGTCGTCAATCGTTGATAATCTAAGTACGCAATGGATAAGCAAGCATCGGAAGCCGTGTCAGGGAGCAGGCAACTGTCGCCACCGCCGACCTCTACTCAAAACCCAGCATCAGCAGAGGGAACGCAGGCTCCCGGACATACCTCAAGAATCACACCAACAGCAAAAACCTCTTTGCCTCCTAAAACCCCTGCTGTCACAATCCAGGCCAGATCAGATAAGGGAACAGCAAGCTCAGGCCTCACCCCGCCACCCAGTCCAACACAAATCTTGCTCGCTGGCGTAGAAAACCTTCAGAAGGCCATGGAAAACATAAGAGAAGACCAGAAGAAAGCTGAAACTGAAGTAAGAAAGAGAGATAGAGAGCTCTGGTCACAGATAGATATCCTAAAACAACAGTCTATCATCCCAGCAAGCAGGGCAGGTGAGGGAAGATCTCCGCTAGTAGATCTGACACAGGGGGCATCAGGTAGTAGGAATTCACTTCAGCAGATACCAGCTGAACTGGTAACAAGGTTGGATCTAGCTACAGTACCGTCAGATGGAAGAATAAACCCACAAGGGCTGGGATACCTCACACCGGATAATCGTCGTCACCACCGGCCGTGTGGAAGCACGACAAGTGTGGCACCCCGTCACAAGAATTCCGCAACAATTGACCAGACACCTGGAGCAGGATCTGAGTGGAACCATCAAGTAAACTGGCAGTAGGGAATGATCGTTACTTCAACCCCCTAGCTACCGGGACACATCAGAACCTTCAAGAGTTCGCGTCAGGAGGCAGCATATTGAATCAGCAAGCAGCTGACAGGCAGACCCCAGATTCAGATAGCATAACAAATAAGCAGTACTTAGAGTTAAGAGAGATGCTAAGCAGGGTTCCAGGACTACCTCCCCCACTTGAGAAAGAAGCACCTGACAGTTACGCCGACTCGCCATTCTTGGACGCCATATCCATCACAGCTATGCCAAAAGGATTCACGAGTCCAAATATGCCTCTCTTTGACGGCACAACAGATCCCTTTGACCATATAAGCCAGTACAAACATAAGATGATGACAGTGACAGCCGTAGGGCAAGTCAAGTAGGCCTGCATGTGCAAAGGATTTGGATCCACCTTAACGGGGTCGGCACTTCGATGGTTTGTACGTTTACCTAACAGGTCGATATCCACATTCGCTGAATTGGTAAACGCGTTCACCCAGCAGTTTGAAAGCAGCAGGAAGCCGCAAAAGCATGCGGGAGATCTATACAGAATCGTCCAGGGGGCAGGAGAAACCATCGGAGAATACAACACTAGATTCAACAATGAGAAGGTGGCAGTATGAGAATGTGACGTTTCAACAGCAGTAGAAGCTTTCAGGAGAGGCCTCCACCATGACTCTGACATGTACAAGCAGCTAACTATGCACCCTTGTCATAGCTTCGAAGCAGTACAAGAAAAGGCAGCTGCCGCAATCAGACTAGAGGAAGACATCCTAGCCAGAGCTAGCCTACCTAGTACACGAAGCGTTTCCAGTACCTCAGCCGTAGAGAAATCAGGAAGAAAGCAGCCTACAAGTAAAAGGGACGAAAGATATAGGCCATATGGAAGGGGAGTCAACAGAATCGAAGAAAATCAGTTACTCCCTACTCTGGCAGAGTATGGATTCACTACAGGAATCAGAGGAATCCTGAAAGCACTCAGGGAGATCGGAGACAGGGTAAGGTGGCCCAAGCCACCAGTAGAAGAACAGGCATGGCGAAAAGATAGCAAAAAGAAGTGTGAGTTCCATCGTGATATTGGGCATAACAATGAAGACTGTTACACACTACGAAGAGAGATCAAGCGCCTGTACGACCAAGGTGAACTGAGCCACCTATTACCACGTGGGGGAAAGCAGCAGGATAAGGTAGGCTCCACAAAGCCTGCAAATCCACCCACATGCACCAAGATCATAAACGTGATAACAGGCGGCTCAGACATAAGTGGGCTAACGTACTCGGCAGCTAAAAGGCATGCCACCGGTACTAAAGGAGATAGACCAGCAAATTCTTGCAGAATTTCTCACAGTGATTTACCAGCTGTCACCTTTAATGAAGGAGACACATATGATGAACGGGGACATCACGATGAACTCATTATCAGTCTGTCAATGGCTAACTACACAGTCAGAAAAGTCCTTGTAGATACAGGCAGCTCGGTGAATCTGATCATGCTGAAAACCATAGAAAATATGGGATTCAGCGAGAAGGACTTGCAGAAGAAAACCATCCCGCTGGTAGGCTTCAGCGGGGAGACAACCAACTCACTAGGCGAGATAGTCATCCCAACCTATGTAAGAGGAGTCAACAAGCAGATCAGGTACCTTGTCATAGACGGACCCTCTACCTACAACGTCATCCTGAGAAGACCGTGGCTACACCAGATGAAAGCAGTCCCTTCAACATATCATCAGTGCATAAAGTTCCCCACACCATGGGGAGTAGAGACAATATAAGGAGATCAGGAGGAAGCTAGAGGCTGCTATAAGAAGGCACTAAAGTGCACCACCAGTCCTCCAGCATAGTAATTACAGAAGCAGCCTATCCAGGACAAATACATTGATCTCCCAGCCGAGGAGCTGGATCAGATCAACCTGGACAAGCTGCACCCAGAAAGGACCGTGCTAATTGGAGTCGGAAGCACAGGGAACCTAAGGCAACAACTAATCAAATTTCTGCAAGATAACATTGACTGTTTCGCATGGTCACACGATGACATGATAGGAATAGATCCATCCATCATGACGCATAAGCTCAGTGTTGACCCAAAGTGTAAACCCATCCAGCAGAGAAGAAGGAAGTTCGCAGCAGAGAGAAATAAGGTAATTAATCAAGAGGTAGATAGCCTTCTGGCAGCAAAGAAGATAAGAGGGGTAAAATATCCAGAGTGGTTGTCCAACGTGGTGGTGGTGCCTAAGAAGAATGGAAAGTGGCGAGTATGTGTGGGCTTTACCGACCTCAACAAAGCATGCCCTAAAGATCCTTTTCCACTGCCTCACATCGATGCAATGGTGGATGCGACAGCTGGACATGAGATGCTGACATTCCTGGACGCATGGAGTGGATACAATCAAATCAAGATGGATCCTGCAGATCAAGAAAAGACGGCATTCATGTCTGAAAGAGGAATATATTGTTATAACGTCATGTCATTCGACCTAAAGAATGCAGGTTCCACATATCAAAGGCTGGTCAACCGCATGTTTAAAGATCAGATAGGAAGAACTATGGAGGTATATATCGATGATATGGTGGTGAAATCAGAGAAAGCCAAAGATCATATGCAGCATCTGGCAGAAACATTCAGCACCCCGAGGGAATACAAAATGAATCTAAATCCATCTAAGTGTACCTTCGGGGTATCCTCTGAGAAATTCTTAGGTTACATTGTAACTCAAAGAGGGATAGAAGCCAGCATCGAGCAGATCAAGGCTGTCTTGTAATTGGAGTCACCTGAAAAGCCTAAGGACGTTCAAAGACTAGCTGGCAAGGTAGCAACCCTGAGCAGGTTCATCTCAAGATCCTCAGATAAGTGCAGGTTGTTCTACGACATACTAAGGAAAAGCCAAAAGTTCGAGTGGACCGCAGATCACGAGCAAGCATTCAGAGAGCTGAAACACTACCTCAGCAGCCCATCACTGCTGTCAAAGCCGGAAACAGGAGAACCATTGTTCCTCTACCTGGCCGTCACAGAGGTGGCAGTGAGCGTTGTTCTAGTCAGAGAGCAGGAGAAGGAACAGAGGCCAGTATACTATGTAAGTAAGTCTCTGCTGCCGGCAGAGACCAGGTACACATCTCTCGAAAATCTAGTACTAGCTCTGGTAGTAGCATCTTATAAGCTGCGCCCCTATTTTGAGTCCCACACCATACACGTTGTGACCAACTACCCACTGAAGTCTATCATGAGGAAACATGAACTGTCAGGCAGAATGTCGAAGTGGTCTGTACACCTTAGTGGATATGATATCCAGTATGACCCCAAAACAACAATCAAATCGCAAGTATTAGAAGACTTTATCTCAGACTTAAGCCCAGCCATCCAAAATCTAGAAGATGAAGAAATCCTCACTTTAGAGGGGAACAGGGAGGTAGAGGTCTGGCATATGCATATTGTGGACGCGGGCCCACGGAGGCGCTTGGGAGGAGAACAAGCGTTTGCATTTGTGGAGTCGCCACCAATTTATTGTGAAAAATTGGAAACCGTTCGAATACCTCGTGTCATGTCAAGACACAAAGTAGTGACATGAACACCAAGAACTCGTTACCCTTAGCATTCTATGTCTAGAATGACTCTCGTGGATGCCAATGAACACGGATGTTCACAGAGATCTGGAGTAAGGGGTGATGGTACGTATTAGGAAGCTCTTTTGATCGAACACCTAATCCCGCCCGCCTCGATAGCGGCCTCTACTAATGATTAGGGAAATTATCTATACTCGATATATTGTCGATTATATGAATGCAATGCAACATCCAAGTTTTGATCCTAACATGTGACGAATTAACTAAGTCGGTGAACAATTAATTTAGCAAACAATTAGGTCGAAGTAGGAATTTAAGTTCAATTACATGTGAAGGCATACAAAGGGGAAAATAAAAGAAATACAATAAATACAATAATGAAAGTTACAATACTTACATCGGATAAAATGATTTATGTCGAAAATACTTTTAAAACGGACAATTTGAGAAAGAAAAGGAATAAACGAACAGGAATTAGGCGATAATACGAATAATAGTTAATTACATACGTAAACTAATTAAACTAAGTCAAAGCAGAACGGAAGTTCAGAGACAGAAGTCAACCTGGAACAGGCGCAGCAGAGCTGCGCCCTCTGGATGAGGCGCAGCAGTTGCTACGTCTGTTCCAACGCTGAGTTCTGGCTGTGAAGCCGGAACTACAAGTCGTTAATATTCTTGGGTGAATTTAATGATTGATTATGATATTCGACTCGGATCAAAGTGATTTAATACATTAATTACATGTGAATGAGTCATAAAAGCGATAAAACATGGATGAAACGAATGTGGATGAATTAATTACATGAATGAAAGATTGATTAGTGACATCGGTGAACTAAATAGGTTAAATATGACGAGTTAATAATTAATTAATGACGGATATGACAATAGACAGATGGAAATATACCAAAGATCGAATTCCAGAGACTTAATATGAATGAATCGAATCTCTACAACCCGGATTGATTTTAATGACGAAAACCCGCAAATATTGGTTATAAGGGATTTAAGTCGGGAATTAATGATGAATTATATACTAACAGTGATAAATAATATGTTAAATTGTTATACTTAAAATTATCGTGTTAAAGAAACAATGAATAATTGAAAACGAAGCAAAACGATCGAATTATCAAAAGACGAAGGAAGAAGAAAGGAAGCAGGAACTGCGGCAGCCTCACGAAGAGGCGCATCAGGTGCTGCGTCCCTTCGAAGAGGCACAGCAGTTGCTGCGTCCTTTCTCGACGTCTGTCTTCTGATAATCCGTAAAAAGGGTTTTAAACAAAGGGTTTTAGAAGTCGGTTTTAAGAAGTACTTTCGACATAAATCTTACATTAATGATACAAAAAGTAAATAACAATAATAAAATAAGGATTTACACCCTCAGACTTACATGTTTGACGAAACGAGATGAACTAAGTTAACGTTTTAGTGATGCTCGACTCGAATGTAACGAAAGTGCCCTCGTAAGAGGAAAACGATTAAGATTAGTTAAGTTGATTATGGTGGAGTTGGTCAAATTGGTCGATCATGCAAACGAGGTTGGTACTCAGAAGGATCCGAGCTTACGTGGTCGAATGTTCAAGCACGTAGACGCCAAAAAGTAAGAACGTGGTCTAGAATGCAAAGGGAGAAGAGAAGGGCGGACACTCGCGTGAGAAATATGAGGAGCGAAGTCTCCTATTTATACTAATCACGTGGAGGAATTAGGGTTTTCGTAGAGACTTTGGAAGTGAATCTCGAAAAGATATGAAAAGATACGAAAAATACACAGAAAAGGACCTGGGAAGAGGCGCAGCAGGCACTGCGTCTCTTGGAAGAGGCGCAACACCTGCTGCGTCTGTTCCCAGATGGTTTCCTCCCGCGGAAGAAAGATTTCCGTGTTTAGTTTATGGAATAACGGATTAATCTTATTTTCCTTAATATTTGTGTGAATATTACGGGAAATTCTTTACCGAAGATTAAAAGATTGTGAAATATGGAATAGAAATATCCGGAACATTCCAGAACATTCTGACTCGAGATTTAGAGGTTATCAGAAAATGGAGACGGTTTTAGGCCCGGACTCCAAATGTACTCTAATTACTGTCAAAATGACCGTTTCGGCGCGTAGATGACAATTAAGAGGTAGACATTAGTGTTTGAGCAATCACTTGACGATAAACTTATGAACTATCACAAATCGTTCCGCGTACCAAACATGCGGCCCAATCATCACCGGGTGGTTTGTGGGAGGTGCATAAATGAGGTATCTACAGAGCCCACACTTTGACTGAGGCTTGGACAAGGCGAAAGTCAAAGTATAGCCACCAGGTCAATCGAATATTACAACCTGACGACTATGGCGACGCGAGGCGGCTCAAGGGGTCTGAACCAAGGACCTGTCGTCAGGAACATTTTAGAGTGCTAGGGTGTGGGATCCCAAAGGAAAGCATTAATGGGAAGGAGGCCCAAATATAATTTCAACCATAGAGGTAACTAAGGCTTGAGTGTAAGAACTCTACCGGTCTGGGAACCTCTGGAGAACGACACCTTTATCGCACTCCGCGGAGAAACAAGAAATATCGTGAGTAGCAGGACACAGGCGGGAACTGCTGGGAAAAATCTGCTTAGGTCGTCTTCAAACAAACTTCAGAAGAACTCGAGAAGGACGATTGTATGTCGTGAACTCTCGTTGAGGAAACCTTATCAGGAACTTATCTCCATGTCTCGAGAGGGATTGTCTATCCGCTTACTCTCGCTGGGGGAATATAATGAAGGCGTGTCGAAACACCTGTTAGAGAATACTTGCTCGTTATGACAAGCAAGGTCTTGGAAGCGATAAATAATGTATGGTAGTCTGCAGTTGGCTTAGAAACGCGGGTCTGAGCGAAGAATAATCGTCAAACGGACCAAAAAAGATTAATGGCATCGGAGAAGAGGCGCACCAAAGACGGGCCCACAAATAACGAACTCATAACGAACTTTTGAAAATTCGTATGAAGGGAAGCTGAGGAAGAGGCACAGTAAGAGCTGCGTCTCTTGGAAATGGCGCAGCACCTGCTGCGTCTGTTCCTGAGGGTGTCTTTCCTGCGTAAAAGCGCGATGAAACAGGGATTCATTTCATTTATTTCGAAACACAATTCCTCAATTTCTCACTCAAATTTCAACCATTTCCGCCAAAATTTGATCTAAAAGCTTGTATTTGCCATGACTAATCGAGCTATGTATATCATTCTTACATTAATCTTCTATAATGGACGAATTGGATCGACAAAATTTAGGATTTTCAACCCTAAAATGTCGAAAATTTGGGGCTTTTCCCCCAAATGATCTTGCCTTGTAAAATTGACCTTGTAAATAGCTAATTGGTAGTATAAGGATCATAACCATGTATTTGTTTCGAATTTTCGTTGAGTTTTGGGCATTTGAGTGAAATTGAGACGGTTTCACTAAGCCTAAATCAGAATTGCTTCGAAAATGGCCTTAGGATTGCCCATTTGCGATGAAACTTGATATTCGGAATCCTTCGATGATGGGTAAACTTCCTACCATCTCGGAATTTTGGTTTGTGACGGCTTTTTCAGGACACTTTTCTAGGGCATAATCGCCGTTATAACAAAATGCTGCCGAAATTTCGACTCGAACCCATGACTAGGCTTCAACTTAGGTTTGACTTAACCCAAATTAACACATGAGTGATCGGGTTTGTGGGAATATGGCCAAAGATGGCGAGAAAAGAGCGACTTCGGGGCTTCTAAAACTCGAAAATCCCCTAATCAAGGTTCGTCGTCACTTGACGCGGCCTAAAATTACTTTAACGTTGCAGGTGACAAGGCTTCTACTTCTGGGAGAGCTCCCATGGACATAGACACAGCCGTTGACGCTTCTCGTGCTCTCGAGGAGGCTTTTGCTGCGGCTAGGGCAGCTGGTGAGGTTGTTGAGGACGAGATCCTCGAGGAGGAGGAGGAGGAGGAGTCCCCGAGGCGGTCGTCAGCTGAGGGGAGCACCTGCGTGGGCTGAGAACTGGGACATCAGGCACTTGCTTTGGGCTGCGGAGGGTCACCTGTCCTATAGGACGGTGAAGAGCTTGGTAATCTTGAATTCATTACTCATCACTCACCTTCTTTCATTTCATTTGCTCATATCTTTTCCAATTTCATTCAAACTAAATATAGCTTTTGTTTCAAATCACAATAGGAGGCCGGGAACATCAGCTCGAGGTTCGCGACGCCGAGGTTGTTGCTCTCGAGGCGAGAGTTACGGAGTTAGGCGGCGACCGGCAGTAGTTTTGTTTTTTTTTTTTGTTTGTTGGCTGTATCTTGCACATTTGTACATTTTAGGACTTATATTTTGGACATTTTGGATTTTGCTTGGGGATCGAGCCCCCAGTTTGGTGTACATATTGCTTTTTTGGTTGTATATACGACGGCCTGAGTGCCTTTGCTGTTGGGTTGCTTTGTTTGTACCTGCAGGTTAGTTTTGAACAGGTTTGGTATATGACGTTTTACGCCGTCATGCTGCCGAAATTTACATAGAAATCATATAGAGCATGTATTTGTATATATGGCCTAAATTAGCGCAAAACAATGACTTGAAAATGAAAAAAATGCAAAAAATGCAAAAAATTTGCCGGAAATGACCGGACGGTAGGGAAGGTTATCCCCAAAAAAAATGAAAAAAATAGAAATCTATAAGTTAGAAATGGAGAGTGAAATGATTCCTTGAAAAGAAAATGTAAAAAAAAGAAATGTACAAGTGTGCTAAAATGATGAAAATGTCGATATCGTCTTGAAATGCGCATCCGCGAAATTAGGAAACACGAAATATGGTAATTTTGACGTATTTACCAAAATAATAACCCGTATGAATAGGAAATTATTCGCTAAGGAATTTAGGAAAGATCCAACGCGGAAAATCATAGAAACGTTGCTGAGGAAGAGGCGCAGTAGGAGCTGCGTCTCTTTGAAAAGGCGCAGCAGGTGCTGCGCCTGTTCCCCGGTGTATCTGTCCTGGCGGATTTTAGGAAACATATTTTAGTATAAATAGAAACGTCGATAGAGGTTTTATTCACAAAATTCTTCCGTCTCTTCCTTCGTCTTATTACGTAAAATTCTCAAAACAATCCTTCATCATGAATACTTTAGAGATTCGTCTAAAAGAATGGACCAACGAGTTTTCCAACGTGGAGAAACACGACATGGGTGCTTATAATCTTGGATAGTTGTTGAGTTTGAAGCTTATCAAGGTAGTCAAACCATTCCTAGATGCTTGTCTTGATCATTGGGACCCGAATTATCACGTTTTTGCTTTCCCTGGAAGTGACATTTGCCCATTTCCTGAAGAAATTGCTGCGATCGGTGGGTGGGACCCAGAACACTTGCCTGATATTCCTTCTACTTCCCAAGGGTATAAGAACAAGTTTAGGGACTTGCTTGGGTTGACAAGAATTGAGGTGGACCGTTTAGTGACCTCGAAAGGAGTGCGAATGTTGGACTTCATTGACCGATTTATTAACAAGGCCGACCCCACCATCTCTTATGTTGCTAGGTGAAGGGCATTCAGATTTCGCTTGTTACATGTATATGTCCTTCAAGGGCATGTTGATGAGGACTTGAGAGGTGATCCCCGTCTCCTGGGCCTAGTTGAGCAAATAGAACTGCGCAGGAGCCCAGCTTGTTTATGTTTAGGAGAGATCCTATTGGGTTTGGATAACAGGAAAGTCAATCGCGACCTACCTTATTTGGAAAGTCCCGTTATTTTGCAGGTAAAAGAACACTTTTCTTTTCTTTTCTTTTTTTTTCGTTTCTTCTTTTTTTCGTTTTTTTCTTTTTTTCATTTTTTTCATTTTTTCATTTTTTTCTTTTTTTTTTATTTTTCTTTTTCTTTTTCGTTTTTTATACCTGCTTTTGGTAGGTCTAGCTTATGGAGCGCCTTCGATTGATTGAGACCTCAGTTCATGTTCCTTCTTATCATGCTCGCTCAATTGCAATGAGGACCAGGCTTTACATGGTGGACTTCTCTCGAGTGTGCAATTACTAGGAAAACAAATTGAGGAGTGATGATGGCCCTTTGATTAGGTGGGTTGTACCTAGACCTGGCAAAATGGGTCACTTGGGTCGGATTCGGGTCGGGTCAGTTTGGGCCGGGTCAATTTGGGTCTGCCACAAATCTCGGATCGGATCGGGTTGGGTCGGGTCGTTTCGGGTTTCGGGTCAATATCGGATGTACCGTTGTCGGGTCAATTCGGGTTTTGGGTCATTTCGGGTTGGATGACTTCGGATCGGGTCATTTTCGGGTATGGATCTCTTTGGATCGGGTCTTTTTTGGGTCATTAATTACAACGCTAACTAATTTGTAAATTATACCTATTGTTTTCGCAAAGTTATTTACGTAAAAAGTAGTCTTATTGGCAATTAACCATTTATTTTATTGTATATAATGTTAAGTATGACATAAATTTATTCGTTATGGATAACCTTTGGATCATTTCAAATACGATCGACTATTAGTTGGGTGATTTTGAGTTGGGAGACACGTCACTCCCACCGTAAGAAAACCGGGTTTTTGATTTAAAAATTTCAACAATTTATTGGTTTGAATATAATTTGTAATGTACTTTATTTTACTTTCATATGTTCTTTGAACTATTTGAATTGAATTTTGAAATTGAAATATTGAATACAATTTAGCACATAGACAAAGTAATGATAACTCGGATTGTTCGATCTAGTAAGGCGAGCCTACTCGATCGAGTGCCATCGACTCGATCGTGTAACACCCTCTTTCAATTGAGCATCCTACTCCGGGATTTGATCAAACTTATACAAGACTTTATGATTCAGGAATTGGGTTACTCGATCGAGCATCCTACTCCAGAATCTAATGAAACTTATATGAGACTCTATGACTCAGTAATTGGCAATTTCTCGATCGAGAATCGTACTCCGGGATCTAATGGAACTTATACGAGACTCTATGGCTTAGGAATTGGGTTACTCAATCGAGCATCCTACAACTCTAGGATCTAATGAAACTTATACGAGACTCTATGACTGACTCTATGACCTAGGAATTGGGTTACTCAATCGAGCATCATACTCCAGGATCTAATGAAACCTATACGAAACTCTATGACTTAGGAATTGGGTTACTCAATCAAGCATCATACTCCAGGATCTAATGAAACCTATACGAAACTCTATGACTTAGGAATTGGGTTACTCAATCAAGCATCATACTCCAGGATCTAATGAAACTTATACGATACTCTATGACTCGGGAATTGAGTTACTCGATCGAGTACTATCCTCACTCGGTCGAGCACCCTACCAAATTACGGGTATTACATATGTTGTATGATTAGGTAAGTTTGTGTTTATACGGTTTTACTCAACCTATTACTCTATTCGACAAATGATCAACCGTCACCTTGGTAGTTGGTAGTCTTGGTACTCTGTAAGTTTGTATCACTAAAAACTGAATTAGTGTCAGTTTTAGAAAAGATTATCATTAAACCATTTTAAAAAAAGAAATGGATTCTCATTATCGATCTTTGTTCGTTAAAATGTTACACGAAGTATTTCAAATTGATGAAAATATTTGGTGACAGATAACCTTATTAAGCGTTAAACACAAATATTTGTATAAGACGGTTTTACCCGATTTTTTTGTAAAATAGGATATTTTAAAACCACGTTTACCCACTCTCATTTTTTTGTATAAGACGGTTTTATACGATTTTGAAGCGGGAAAAACAGAAAATATAAGGCGGGAAAAAATCCTATGATTCTATTTTAAAGCGGGAAAAACAGAAAATATAAGGCGGGAAAAAATCCTATGATTTCGGGTCAGTTTGGGTCATTTTGGATCGGGTCATCTTTGGGTCGGGTGGTTTTGGATCGGGTCGTTATGGGTCGGGTCACTTTCGGGTCCATCTAAGTTCGGGTGGGGTCTGGGTCAGGTCGGGTCAATTTGGGTTTCGGGTCATATTCGGGTTATGCAATCTCGGGTTACTACCGGGTCTCGGGTCAGCCTTTTCGGGTCGGGTTATTCGGGTCCCACCCATTTTGCCACCTCTAGTTGTACCATGGTGACATCTCAAATCTGTCACTGGAGTATCTTTCTTGGATCCTACCCGATCTGTGCGCATTCCTGGCTTGGAATTCATGGTATGCATCTTCCCGGAGAGGCTAATGAGACAAGTTGGACTGAAGCAGACAATCCCGAAGCTTGACACTGTCCCGCAGACTGTCGTGGCGCTTACTACTGAGAGTCGAAGGGAGTGGGCCATTAAATGGGCTCAAAGAAACGTGTGGTTCTTGAACTCTTCTGTTAGTGCTTTATGGGTGTCGGACTCCTATCTGCGGTGGAGGAAAGCTACTACTCCGGAGGAGCGTGAGAGATCGAGGAAAAGCAAGCCCGTTGACTATAAGGTGCGCGAGGTGGAAAAGGAGAAAGAGGAGCATCTGACTGAGGGAAAAGAAGAAGCCGGATTTCGAGTTGTTCATCCTTCGAAGAAACCGAAGACCTCTCCTGTCGTGGACAAAGTGATTGGCAAGAATGGGAAGGCTAGGCCTCGAGAAAGACCGTTGGTGATTAGGTCCGAAGTGGCGCAAGAGCGTCCGGCTCGAGGCCGTGACAAGAAATATGACATGACAAGGGCAAAGGTAAAGTTGAGGAATAGCCCTAGTCTTTATTATTATTTATTATTGTTATTGTAATAAGAAGGTGGGGTTTTTAGAATCCTAGCCTATTTTTCTTTTTCTTTACTATTATTATTATTATGTAACGTATTATTATTATTATTATTGAATGAAATAAAGGAGGTTAATTGGTTATGAAACCGTTGTGACTTTCTATTTATTATTCTTGTCGAATTCCAAATGCAACTGCAAATGTCCTTCTATTTACATTTTGAAATTAATGGGTTGTATCCTGTGAAGGATTGCCTACGTATTCATTAAAAATGAAATCAAACCCTTGCGCGTAGTTCGAGTAAATGTAAAAGAATAATTGTTCTAAGAAAGAGCTTGTAATGAACTTAGAAGATAAGCATGAGCTTTTTACTTACTCTTGAGGTGCAATTTCAGTTTATTTAATGATGTGAGGATGACAAATTGTCAAAATGCAAGAGCAGAGTGACATTAGCTTATTTCAGCTTGGCCAGGGGCCGTTTATTTTAGTGCCACAAGAGCGACACGTGAGGTTACGCGAGGCGGGTTTTTGTTCCTATTCTAGGTATAATACCGCTTTAGTTGGTCAAGGTTTGTCGGGTTGGCAAATTCATTCCCATCTAGGTCTGTGATTCTAACCGCACCCCTTGGAAGTATGGACTTGACTAGAAATGGCCCGACCTAATTAGGTTTGAATTTTCCCCATGGATCGACAGGTAAAAGAGCTCTAACCGACTTGAGTACTAAGTCTCCTTCCTTGATGTTCCTTGGCTTGACCCTTTTGTTGAAGGCTCGTTTGATACGTGCTTGATATGTTTGGACATTATGTAATACGCGTAGCCTACGTTCATCCAGAAGAATGAGTTCTTCATATCTATCCCTCTTCCAATCGGCTTCCGAGATTTGACTTTCGAGTAAGATACGCAATGATGGTATTTCTAACTCGACTGGCTGTACAGCTTCCATGCCATAGGTCAAATAGAAAAGGGTGGCCCTAGTGGGCGTCCTTACAGATGTGTGATATCCCCACAAAGCAAAGGGTATTTTGCTTGGCCAATCTCGATAGTTGTCAATCATTTTCTTGAGAATTGTGACAACGTTCTTGTTTGCCGCCTCTACCGCGCCATTAGTCTGTGGTCTATATGGCGAAGAGTGGTGTGTTGGGAAATGTGTCCTCAACAATAGTGCGATCATATGATTTAAATATCATTATTAAATCTCATTTCAAGAATACAGAAGGGATGATACATTACATATATATATAGTCAACTGGTCCACACATATCGGTAATGATTGGCTGGCTAGAGTTTGACATTCGTCGTGCGGACGGTGGTGATCAGTTGATCCCTTGAGGTCACACCTAAAGGACGATTCCCTTAATTGAAAAGGTTAATTGATTGTATTCCGATACTGATTAATTAATTCCTTAAAATTGAACAAATTATTATAAAAGAGAGAACAATGACATCTTATTATAATGTGATTAAATGAGATTTCATTTAGTAATTTAAGAAGTTATATTACTAAAATTAATCGGTGTTTGCGAAACACGCGAGATGAGAATGATAAGTTAGTTATAATTACAAGATATTGTGAATTATACTAACTAGTAATTATATGACCATTTTATGAGAAAGTAATTTTATATTACTAGTCAATTTGTTAAATGTGATTTATTTAATTTATAAATGATATTTAATTTGTTAAATATGCATTTTTTAATTAAAACAAGACATGTCACATGTCACATGACATACAATTGTACAATTGACAAAAATAAAATGGACTCAATATTACAAGGAAAACCGTTTTATATGTAGTGAGTGGGTGTTGATGGTTTTTGTTATTTAAATAATAAAATAAACATCATGATGACACCTACTACTAGCTAGCTTTTCTTGTGAAGATAAAAAGCATATTGGGAAGAAAAATTTGACAACCATATACTCCTCCCAACCGGTTTTCCACTTAGAGAATTAGAGAAAATTTTCTCTAATTAATTCATTCTTACTTTTTATGAAAAACCTCCCTTCTCTCTCTTGTTCTTCACAAAATTCATTTTTGTGAATCTAATTTGTTTAAATCATACACTAATAATACTAAAAGTAGTATATGAGTATTAGTAATAGATTTTAAGGTAAACCACAATATAAACATCTAGTACATGTTAGTTTGTGGGATTAAGGGATAGTTTTGGGTGCAACTAATTGGAGGGCTTCTATTTTGAGGTCATGTATGTTCATCCATTAATGGAAAGCTCAAGAACAAAAGAAAAGGTGATTTCTTTTGTGCCCATAAAACCGATACATCAAATGTAAGAATATGATTTCTTCTCTATTTGTTTTTAATGTTTGCATGCATAAAATCCACATTTAATTTTATGACAAATTAATTTTGACATATATGAGTATGTTAGTATGTATACGCATCTACATTTCCTTCAATCGGTATCAAGAGCCACGGTTGTTTGCATGCAAATTGGTTAAAAGTTTTTCCAAGTTATAAGAATAACAAATAAAACTTGTAAAATTTGTGTTATTATGAGATATCACTAAATTAATCCATGCATGTTAATATTTCTGGTCCTAAAGTGTTTTAGGATATTTTGGTTAATTTTTCGGATTTTTATTGTTCATAATTTACAATAATGACATTTAAATGTGATTTTATGAGTAAAAATGTCATTTTTGGTCGAAAATTAGCTATACTTCGAATTTTAAGTTGGTTTTTGGATATGTTGTGATACATATTATTTTGAGATAACCTGTAAATTTTCATAATTTTAGGACTTATTATGCTCGAAAAATGGATTTTTCAATTTTAATTCGGATTTAAAGTGAAAAATAGGTTAATATGAGTTAAATTTCGAATCTGGTCATAGAAAATTAATATGTTGTCACATGCAATTTTACAAGATGTGTGTAAAATAATTGGCTATAAAGAAGTCTTTTAGCATGATTTATGAATTTTTGAAGAAAAATAGCATAAATAGTGACATTATTAGTGGAAAATTAATAAAACATAATCTATGACTTAGGAAAAACGTCTAATGTTGCATTTTATTATATTTTTCAGATCTAAAATTGAAAAGTTAATGAAAATAATTTTTCCATGTTTTTATGATTATTTTATTATAAATTGATAAACCGCAACATTGTTTTTCCCGAAAAATTTCGAAATTTTTAACCTAAGATTTTGAACATTATGAGTGTCATGGAATTTTTCCAGAATGTTCATGAATTTAAATTTTGAATTTTGAATTTATTTGAAATTTTGGATTTATTTGAAGTTTAATAGCTTATTTTTGTAATTTTTGGTCCATTTATGAACAATTTTGTAAATAAAGGTTAATTATGGTCAAATTATTAGTGAAGACTATATTTTGAGTCCTAAGAGGTTAGGGTAATTAACTTATGCATAAATATGAGTTTATGTATTTTTGTGATTATAAAATGTTGAAATCACGCAAATCCGTAAAAACCGAGTAATATATGATATTGGCTATTTAAAGGCGATTTAGCATAAAATTGAGCATGTTCATACATATTTTAAATGCTGCATTTTCTTTATGATTGTCATAATTTTAATTTATGTAATTTTGAAATTATGTAATTTTACTTAGTATGGCCTTAGATTTTAATTGGTATTTCCCGAAATGTATGGGAATATCAATTCGGTTGTAATTTTTATTGTGATCTCGTATCACCGTTTTGTAATTTAATAGATTTATTTTATTTTAGTTACAAATGTATAATAGGAAATTATGTAATTTATTATGTAATTTTATTCATTCCGGAGTTCCAAAAGACGGATTTCTTCAAGAATGGCGATACATAAAGACGGTGTTTCCTCGAGATGCGTGAAACAACCGAAGTTCAAGGGACCAATGGAGTTGGTTTCCGAATATGTAATAGATTAAGAGTTTTTCTATTTTAGGAAAGGCCATACTAGGATTTATTTATTTTTATGCTTGCATTTTATTTTATGTCACATGCATCGCTAAATCGCCATAACTAAACATGCATTGTCATTTTATCGAGTTTATCGACCGTGTCAATTCAAATTATCGTAGTTCACCGCTTTAGTTCACTTAAAACGTGATAGATAATAAATTGACATGACCTCTCGCTAAAACAATTAATTGAGATATAGCCTTACCAAATAGTAGAAACCATGAAAACCTATTTCGTGAGGGAGTGCACTCGGCCACACCGGGGTACAAACCTTGTTACGTAGGGGAAGTGGGTGATGAATGTTAATCCACCGAATTCATGTTGATAAGGGATGTATCGGCTACCCCGTGCCCAAGTTGATGTGGGTTTGGATAATGGACACATTTATTCGAAATTTGGATTGAACTCAACAAAAGTATTTAATAAGGGATGTATCGGCTACCCCGTGCCCTTGTTGATGTGTTTTGGGCTATAGATAAACATTAGAGTAATTTTATCGACCAAGAGTTCTAAAAGTAGAATCGATTAAAAGGTTAATCCACCGAGTTATATTGATGAAGGTTGCATCGGCTACCCCGTGCCTAAGTTAATATGAATTTGGATCTTGGAATCATTTATCATAGTTGGGTAGAGGTCACTATGTAAATGCTATACTTGTTTACAAGTATTAATAAAACGATAAATGTTAAGTTTTCCACTATTCCGTTGTTATTATTGTTCTATTTCTTTACCACAATTCATATACGATATCATTTCGTTTTTGATTCAAATCTCCATTAAAATAACGTAACTAAAGACAAATATGAATTTGCTTCTAAAACCTCAAATGAACCATTGCTAAGGATCTCTTGTAAAGAGTATAGATTAAAGTTATTCATTATCAAACAGGTTTTTGATTCTTGACTAACACATCTACTTACAATGGATTGTTCTTCATATACTTAATTGAATTAAGTACCTTGAAGCGATAAATTATTTTGGTAATTAGTTTTGTCAAGAATTCGTAATTGACCAAAATAACGCGACCACCTCAATGAAAGTTTTAAGACTAAAACGAACAAATGAAGAGTAATCTTCATGAATTCAATTTTTGCTTCTCAAAGCAAAGACTCATTGAAATGAGTGGGAGCATTCTCTTAAACCGTTAAGATGAGAACGAGGTTCAAGAAGTAAAGATTATAATGGAATTGATACAAGGTAATGTTAAAGGTAAAGTTGTTGAGAATAACGATACTAAACCTATCAATCCCGACCGATAAAGTATCCATTGTCTTAAAATGTTGGACACGAGAAAGGAAACTACCCCAAATTATTGAAGAATCAACAAGTTAGTTGTGGGACATCTAATGGGACCTTCTTCTTTAAATGTTTATTTGATTAAACATAAATTTGGCTAGTACCACTTCGTCAATATTAGAAACCAGTGGAGGTTTTCATCATTGTACTTGATACATAGGATGATTAGAATATGACGACTAGCAACAACAACATCGAGAGATAGAGTAATTGTGTACTCAATCTAGTTTTTGGGTTTGGAGTTGTACTTAATTATGACTATTAAGTGCATAAACTCTAAATAAGAATATAAACTTGTTAAAGATACAAAAGAGGTTTCACTTTTGTGACCCTATACACCACGATTTGATGTATGGCTAGCCCATTATCAAGGTGATTATATTCTAAACCAAACTAGAATGATATATCATGTAGATGATGTAAGATTCAAATTGGTAACCCAAGATTAAACCTTAAATTTTGGAATGATGAACGCAAAGAGTTATCGAGTACTCTTGAAACCATTAGATTGTTAATGGTATATGCGTATCTTGTATTCAAAGCAAGATGTCTCATGCCTTTTTGGTAGAAAAGGAGATCGAGGTTGTAAATCATCTATCCAAAATAGGTTGATCATTATCTTTTACCAACGATTTAAGTTGACACTAATATGTTCACTTAATAAGGTAAATAGAGAAATCTTTGAAGAATTTCAAAGAGTTCAAGGAATCACGATTTAGTCGTGATGGGATTATCAAAGTGAAGACTTTGATATAAGCCAAATGAATTGTGATATAGTATCACAAGTTAATCTCTCTTAACACACATTATGGGACAATGTGTGGATGGATAAGAAATCAAACGCTATTCGATAAGGTTTGGACTTCGATCAAGTTACTTTGAGTTACTTGATCCTTTTGGGGATTTTATCGTTTTGTCTAAATTATTTTTCCACTAAATCGAATCATATAAGATATGAAATGGTAAAAGTACCATGTTTGTAAGTTTTCACAAGAAACAAATGCTCATTTTTGCCTTTTCAATTATCACGAGTACGACGGGTTTTGCGGCTCGTGAAGCTGTCTTTCTAAAATACAAGTTTATTTTTAGAAGACAGAGTGGGAGAAATTATTCAAGAGCCACAAAGAATGTTATGTCGCAAGAAACTGGCCTTTCTTGGCTACATGAGACGTTTTGTGTAAGACATTGTTTCTTCAAAAACCTAGGAGGTTAAATTCGTCACTTGTTGGAGATGATGAATTCATGATACTTTTAAGAAAGTAAAGAGCTTATAACTTACAAAAGAAATTGTTTGATTCAAATTGATTACTTCTAGAAAGTAATGAACATATGACTTACATAAGAGTGTTTAAGTCACAACTCAATACAAGGCTTAGAGCCATGAAAATCCGAAATAAAAGGCTTGATTAGTGACAAAGGGTTTTGCACTAATAAAGAGATATTTCAAAGCAAGATTGGTTGCAAAGGGTTTTGCACCAATTGAAATGCTTAAGTCTATTTGGATCCTCTTAAGGATTGTGTTTCATTATGAGGTTATGAAATACGAAGCAAGTGTATCTAAAACCCGCTTCTTCAAAAGAAGGAATGTATTCAATACATAAGTTTTGTAGATTCTTGCAATCCTAAGATAATGTGAAACTTAAGAGAGGGTCTTAAGTAGGACATCAATGAGTTAGAATCAACATTTTGATCATGTGATAAAACATTTCTCGATAAGTCGAGAAGTTGTGTTTATACATGGAGTTTAGTGGGAGTTACGGAAATTTTAATTAGTCCGATATGTGGATGACATATTGATCATTGCGAATGATTTAAGACTTTTGGAGTATTATAATACATCTTGAATATCCGGATTTATGAAGATAAATCCACATGATATTAGCGTCTGTAAGAAGTCTTATGTTGATAAGATTCATGACTAGTTCAATTAAATTGAACATATTTGATTGATTCCATTTGCTTCCGCTGCCGGATCAATTAAATGAGTTATGATGTATAACACTTCATATACTTTGAGTATGATGAATTGTTTTCAAAATCGAATTTAAGTAATCTTTACCTAATATGTAAAGATTACCCTTAAGTGCTTGCAGAAGCATTAAGGAAGTGAAGCAAAGTGTTTATGATGCAATTTTGTGTAAGGGTGTACACAAGTGACAATTGACAATTGAGGTTGCGCATGGTTTCCGACAAAACCATAATCAAAACACATTAGGATGGTTAAGATACCATTGTTGCTATGATAACAAAGAAGTAGATTTTCTAGAATCGTTCTAGGCAATAAAGAACAATGAGAGATATTTATAACGGAAATTGAGTACACTTGCAATCATGAGATGTGCAAGAGGATGAGTCCCACACACTGTGAAAACAGTGGGAGCTATTCTTAGGCTAAGAGGGCCTATGTCTTGATTGGATCTTGACACGTACTCAGAAAGTTTTGTGATGCAAATGTATACATTACAGAGGAAAACGAGTGTGTAGTAAGGTTGAGTAAGGTACAAGAAATTGATAAAAACCTACTAACCAAAGCCTTCTCAAAGGCTAAACATGATGAGTCATGTCATTTCAATTGAATTGAAATTAACAACTACATGCAAGATCAAATAAGATTATAGAATATGAAATAGTAATCAGGCATTGACTATTCATATGTGATAATCGCATTTGTCGTTCGAGTTTTTCTTTAAAAACTCCTTTATACTTTGTTACATCCAAACGGGTTGTAGTGACAATTGAACCCCGTTAAAGTGAACACGGATTAACATTGTATTCGCCCATAGTCACTTGTATGAGGTGACGTCTCGAAGTGACTAGAGTGTGATGCGATTGATGGCAAGTTCAAGTGCCATAGAGTCATGTGAGATGACTAGTCGATCACATAGGCAGACTGTTAGGAACACTTTGTCGGGCAGTGACCGCTTATAGAGTTCTGGCAAATTTATAAAGCCTGGTCGTGGCGAGAGCTACTATAGTATTCTAATGAGTCGATTCTTTTGACTAAAGACTATTCACCTAAGATGGCTCAGTTTCAGATTAACTTTGATTTGTGTTACTACGACCTTCGTAAATGGGGTCAAATGGGCATATTTTGGGTTATGATGGCTGTGGCTAGTCGAAGGGAATGAGTGCGATAGGAATTGTCCATCCCCTTGTCAGGGTTAAAACAATATCTCGGGGCCACTCGAGGAGTAATGAATTGGAAATGCGTGGCCACGCTCGGAGGGTATCCATGGTGGATAAATTCGGTCAATCGGTTATTCTCCAGATCGAGGAAACCACTCTCGATGTGATCACTTGCAAGTACGACCCGAAAGACACCTTGCATTGAGTGGGAGATAGTAATAGGACAAGAGAATTGGTGACGCACACTTGTCGAGGACAAGTGGGAGATTGTTGGGAAATGTGTCCTCAACAATAGTGCGATCATATGATTTAAATATCATTATTAAATCTCATTTCAAGAATACGAAAGGGATGATACATTACATATATATATAGTCAACTGGTCCACACATATCGGTAATGATTGGTTGGCTAGAGTTTGACATTATTGTCGTGCGACGGTGGTGATCGATTGATCCTCGAGGTCACACCTAAAGGACGATTCCCTTAATTGAAAAGGTTAATTGATTGTATTCCGATACTGATTAATTAATTCCTTAAAATTGAACAAATTATTATAAAAGAGAGAACAATGACATCTTATTATAATGTGATTAAATGAGATTTCATTTAGTAATTTAAGAAGTTATATTACTAAAATTAATCGGTGTTTGCGAAACACGCGAGATGAGAATGATAAGTTAGTTATAATTACAAGATATTGTGAATTATACTAACTAGTAATTATATGACCATTTTATGAGAAAGTAATTTTATATTACTAGTCAATTTGTTAAATGTGATTTATTTAATTTATAAATGATATTTAATTTGTTAAATATGCATTTTTTAATTAAAACAAGACATGTCACATGTCACATGACATACAATTGTACAATTGACAAAAATAAAATGGACTCAATATTACAAGGAAAACCGTTTTATATGTAGTGAGTGGGTGTTGATGGTTTTTGTTATTTAAATAATAAAATAAACATCATGATGACACCTACTACTAGCTAGCTTTTCTTGTGAAGATAAAAAGCATATTGGGAAGAAAAATTTGACAACCATATACTCCTCCCAACCGGTTTTCCACTTAGAGAATTAGAGAAAATTTTCTCTAATTAATTCATTCTTACTTTTTATGAAAAACCTCCCTTCTCTCTCTTGTTCTTCACAAAATTCATTTTTGTGAATCTAATTTGTTTAAATCATACACTAATAATACTAAAAGTAGTATATGAGTATTAGTAATAGATTTTAAGGTAAACCACAATATAAACATCTAGTACATGTTAGTTTGTGGGATTAAGGGATAGTTTTGGGTGCAACTAATTGGAGGGCTTCTATTTTGAGGTCATGTATGTTCATCCATTAATGGAAAGCTCAAGAACAAAAGAAAAGGTGATTTCTTTTGTGCCCATAAAACCGATACATCAAATGTAAGAATATGATTTCTTCTCTATTTGTTTTTAATGTTTGCATGCATAAAATCCACATTTAATTTTATGACAAATTAATTTTGACATATATGAGTATGTTAGTATGTATACGCATCTACATTTCCTTCATGGTGATGCCTAATTTTGTACTTGGCTAGCAATTGCTCAGTCTCGGCTTGGAAATGTGATCCATTATCACTAATGATCTCATGTGGGCAACCATATCGACAAATGATGTTGTTTTGTATGAACTTTGCCACATTTTTAGCCATGAGACTAGTGTAGGAAGCCGCTTCTACCTATTTGGTGAAATAGTCAATTGCCACGAGGATGAAACAGTAACCTCCTGTTCCGGCTGGAGTTATCTTCCCGATTATATCAATTCCCCAGGCAGAAAATGGCCAAGGAGATGTCATCATATAGAGTAATGAAGGAGGGACATGTTGTACATTCCCGAAGATTTGGCAGTAGTGGCAATGTCTTACGTATTTGATGCAATCGGATTCCATTGTGGTCCAATAATACCCCAAACGTGTGATTTTCTTTGTCATCATGGGCCCACTCATGTGAGGACCGCATTCTCCATCATGAACTTCTTCCATCACTTTCCGTGCCTGTGAATGATCAAGGTAACGTAGGACTACACCAAGAGGTGTTCTTTTGTATAGCTCTCCTTGCATGAGAACGTATTGGGAAGCTAGTAGGCGTATAGCACGTTGTCCCCTTTTGTCCATATCCGGTGGATAGGTACCGTTGAGCTTGAAATTTAGGATTGCTTGGAACCAAGGTTCCTCTGTGACTTCCTCTTCATCGGTGATTTGGTGGACATAAGCTGGCTCTGATCGTCGTTCGATACATAAAGGCATTTCCACCACGTCATCTGGCATATTAATCAAAGATGCAAGTTTTGCAAGAGCATCTGCAAATTGATTTTCTTCCCGAGGTAGGTGTAGATAGGTCACGTGATCAAAGAATTGGGCAACCTGGCCTATTCTGGCTTGATAAGGTGCTAGGCTTTCGCTTCGGATTTTCCAAGATCCTGTAACTTGATTGATGATCTGGGACGAATCCCCATGCACTCGGAGGTTTTTAATGCCTAAGCTCACTGCCGCTTATAGCCCAATGAGACAAGCTTCGTATTCTGTGGCATTATTTGTCACCTCGAAGTCGAGTTTGACAGAGATCGGTGTATGCTCGCCTTCAGGAGAAATGAGCAACACTCATATTCCATATCCGCTTAAGTTTGATGATCCATCGAAGTAAAGGTCCCAGGAGTCTACATCGGTTTGGAGTATATCCTCGTCTGGAAATGACCAAGTATCTATTGTTTACGCATCATTGATTGGATTTTCTGCAAAGAATTCAGCAACGGCGCACCCTTTTATAACTTTCAGAGGTACGTATTTGAGATCGAAATCTGAGAGCATCAAAGTCCATCTTGCTAGTCGTCCGTTGAGGACGGGTTTCTCGAAGAGGTATTTGACAGGATCCATTTTGGAGTATATTTTGACGGAGTAGCTAAGCATGTAATGACGTAGCTTCTTCGTTGCCCACACAAGAGCGAGGCATGTCTTTTCGAGTTGTGAGTATTTGCACTCGTACTCCAAGAACTTCTTACTAAGGTAGTAGATAGCCCTTTCTTCCTTTCCTACGGTTTGAGTTAGCCTGGCGCCCATGGCTGTTTCGGTTACTGTAAGATATAAACCAAGAGGTTGATCTCGTTGAGGTGGCATGAGCACGGGTGGTTTAGCTAATATCTCCTTGATTCGGTCGAATGCCTTCTGACAGTCATCATCCCACATGGTGTGGTCTATTTTCTTGAGCTTTTTGAAGATAGGTTCACAGATCATGGTGAGTTTCGATATGAATCGACTTATATATTGCACTTTTCCCAGGAATCCTCTGACTTCTTTTTCCGTTTGAGGTTGTGGCATTTCGATCAAGGCTTTGATCTTATAAGGGTCAATTTATATACCTCGTTGGCTAACGACGTATCCCAGGAGTTTGCCAGATGTTACTCCGAATGCGCATTTCTGAGGATTGAGCCTCATGTTGTACTTTTGTAGCCTTGAGAAGAATTTGCGAAGGTTCGCAATATGCCCTTCTCTATCCTTGGACTTGACAATCATGTCGTCTATGTATACCTCAACTTTTTGTGCATCATGTCATGCAGGAGTGTAGTGGTGGTGCGTTGATATGTAGCTCCGGCGATGATTAACCCAAACGGCATGACCGTATAGCAATAGGTTCTCCATTGAGTGACAAAGGCGGTCTTATGCATGTCTTCTATGGCCATCTTGATTTGGTTGTAACCTGCGTACCCATCCATGAAGGATAGTAACGCGTGATCTGCGGTATTGTCCACCAATATATCGATATGTGGTAGAGGAAAGTCATCTTTAGGACTTTCTTTGTTTAAGTCTCTAAAATCAACACAAACACGGATCCTCCCATCCTTTTTGGGTACGGGTACTATGTTGGCTACCCAGTCAGAGTACTCGGAAACTTTGATGAACCCGGCTTTGAATTGCTTATCGACTTCTTCCTTAATCTTGAGAGCCCATTCTGTCCTCATTCGACGATGCTTCTGTTTTACGGGATTGAAACCTGGCTTAATTGGGATTCTATGTTCGGCGATATCCATGTTGATCCCTGGCATGTCTTTGTAGGACCAAGCAAAAACGTCTTTGAACTCGTGTAGGAGGTCTATGAAGCTGGCCCTTTCGGCAGAGTTTAAGGTAGTCCCTATCCTAAGTTCCTGGGGTTCTAGTTCGGTTCCTACATTGATGGGTTCGGTGTTCTCTATTACTGGTCCCCCTTCCCCCTCTTGTAGTATTTCCTTGGCTATGTAGGGAGGTATCTCAATTGAGTCCGGATCTGGGTCATCCTCAGTATCATCGTAAACAGAATTGCATTCAAGATAACACAAAGAGTAAGCAGAACCTGATTTATTCATATTAAAGTTTGAGAAAAGTTGAAACAAGGAAGCCATCTGATCTGTGGTCAACAGCGGTAAAGGGACAGTTGTTGGGACATTTCCTGAACTACTGTTACTATTTGAGGCTAAGCTAGGAGAAACAAAGGGAGTGGGGACGACGACAGGAGGAGACTCTCTAGGAACTTCTCTAGACTCTGACTCTAACTCCGACTCCGACTCTGACTCGAATTCATCGTCTTCTGGTTCTCCTTTGAACATCTCTCCTTCTCCAATGGTGAGCTTAAAGAGTCTTCCTTGATTGTTGGTCCACTTGATTGATTTTCTCCATCCTTTCTGCTGGTTCGCGTTTGTTTCTGTGATTAACACAGTAGGGTTGAAGTGGTTGTCTTGAAGTATCATAGTAATGATCTCATCCTGCGCGGCTCTAACAAATTGATCTTTTCCAAATAGTAGACTAACAGCTTATTCGTCTAAGCAAGGTTGTTGACGAGCTTTGACGTAGGAACCGTTTCTGGAGGAATGAAGTAGCAATCGTAAAAGATCTCGATTCCGGCTAGCTTCCTTCCAAGATAGTGCCAAGGTTCGGGAAATCCGTGAAAGAGTTCTTAACTTCCTTCCCTAACGAAGTATCCATTTAGGGTAGGGAGATAGGGTCGCATTTGGACTCCTACATGCTTACGGCTTTGAACTTGAGCGAGCATCTCGAGAAATTCCTCTTTAGTGGGTTTGTATCCTAGGCCAAGTGGTATCCTTTTTTAGTTGCCTTCCTTGTAGGGTGCGAAGGTGTTTCTTCGGACAGGGTTCAAGGGTATTCCAGGGAAGTATCCCTGGGATTTGAGTATGTGGTTGACCACCAACACTACAAAAAGAATTAAAACAGGCGACCGATTTTGGCGACTGAAATCAGTCGCTAAAATCAATTTGGCGACTGATTTCAGTCGCCAAACGTCAGTCGCAGACTTTAGTCGCCTTTTCTAACTTTGGCGACTAATGACGGTCGCCAAATTTGGCGACTGACAAATCAGTCGCCAAATGACAAAAATAGCGACTGAAATGGTAGTCGCCAAAATGGCGACTGATTTGAGGTAGTCGCCAAATTGGCGACTGAATTTCAGTCGCTAAATGTGGTATTAGTCGCCAAATTTGGGTGACGTAGCCAATATCACTGAGCAAATTTGGCGACTGAATAAGGGCTTTGGCGACTGAAGTTCAGTCGCCATTTTGGCGACTACCTCAAATCAGTCGCCAAATATTGGCGACTGAAATTCAGTCGCCAAATCCCTTTTTAGTCGCCAAAGCCACTGTATGTTTTGGTGGTTTTTTTCGCTTTCATTGCTAGCCAAATATTTACAACCTGCATAGAAACCGATGTTCCACAACGCCATACATCCCAAATTTCAACACACACAACACCATACATTTCAACCCAACACCTCCCATTTTCTCAAACTTCATTTCATATATTGAAAATGAAAGTTTTACAAGCTAAGCTATTCTAATGTTCAAGTCTAAAGTTCAAGTTTTACAAGCTTACATGCTAAAATCATCTTACTTGGAAGCCAACACCGGCTCCACTCCCCCCTTGTGGACCATGCGGATCATTTGGATCGTAGTTGGGTCTAGGTCCGGGGTTACAACCTTGCCACCAATTCTCAAACATTTCCATTCTTTCCTTCATTTTGCGGAATTATTCATCACGTTTGGCTTCACGTTCATCACGCTCTCTTACTTGAGCTTGAAGTTGACTAATAATTCCCGGTTGATACGTGTTGCTGGGAATTATTGAAGTCGATCTCCTACGCGATTTCTCATAGAAAGCCGGTGTTGAACTTCCGGTACCATACACGTGCCCTTTCTTGAAGCCATTCACCAACTCATACCATATGTCATTATCCAGTTTTTCTGGATTGGCGGCTTTTTCTTGTTCAAATGCTTCCTATAATATTAAACAAATGGTTGTAAGTTAATATGGTAACCACCTTATATACGACATTTTAAAAGAGAATAAATTAACAAAAATTCAGTGTTAGGGAAAACTTACATATAATTGCTTGTCTTTTGGCTTAGTCCAACTTCTAACCCCTTTGTGGTCAACCCAGAATGCGTGTCAAACGATTCGTACATCGCCGCAATCGGCTTTGACTTCTTCTTTCCTTTCTGAATGAAAAAAAAAAAAACATACATGTTAGAAAATCAACAAAAAAAAACTAACATAAAATAAACATGTTGCATTGAAAACCAAAAAAAGTGTGAAATAATAGACAAACTTACACCCAATACACGATCCCAGAACGATCGTGAACCCGCGAAATGAGTAGGCTCGTTCACGGCATCTTCCTTTCCTCCTTTTTTGTTGAGGGATGCTTGCTTAGACTTCTTCTAAAAAGCTTCACTTTTGGTATGCTTTATTAAGCCTTCATACTTGTCACCTGCAATTACACATATGAAATCATAACTAATAAGTTACTGATATTATTTATAATATAAGAGAGTATATGCTAATTAATACAAATAACAAAACAAGTTAATTAAATACCTTTCATGTGCTCTGGTTCCTTCGGGCGCCTGATCTCTTCCAGATCACGTCCCGATATCGTCGAGTACCGACGTCATTGTACCTGTTACGGACATTCTGTTCTTGAGACGGTGACCAAGCAAATGATAGCTACAAAAAAAAGGGACAAAATTTCATATTAGTATAAAATAAAAGTATAACCTTGGTTCTTAAAAAATTTATCAAAATTAATTATTTGGTTTCTAAAACAAAGAATTACGGAAAATATATACCCGAAAGTTATTGAACCACGCCTCTTTTTGTGCATTAGAAGCTTGTGTCCACGATGTAGGAATTGGACCCACGAAATTACTCTTCGTGCGTTTCGTGACACCTCGTACCACGCAATCGTCCATAAACCTGCATTTATTTTGAACATGTAAAATTAGAAACAATTATTATTTTACAAAAAAAAAAAAAAAAAAAAAATAGTAGACTAATAAAGAATAAAACTTACCATAATCCCGTCGGCTCAAGAATCATCTGATGATCCGAAGTGTACCGTATCGGCACCCGTACTGGCTCGTCGGTAGCGTCAGTCTCCTCACCGTTATCGTCACCGTCTGTCTGCATCGGATCCTCCTGCACAAACTCCTCCTCCTCCGCACGCGTACTCTGTCTAGAACCTGAGCCGCCTCCACGCTTTCTACCTCGACCTGCTCCAGCCATCTGCAGTAATACAAATAAAAATTAACACAAATAATGATAAATGAAAATTATACAAACTTCTAAATTTTAATAATTTACTCTTGAGAAATACAAAATTATACCAATTTAATCATCTTCATCTCCAAACCCCTCGTCCTCATCCTCATCCTCATCCTCATCATCGTCATTATCATCATCATAATCATCTTCATCTCCAAACCCCTCGTCCTTCCTCCTTTTCTCCTCCTCCCTTCTCCTCCTCACCTCCTCTTCCCCCCTCCTCTCCTCCTCTTCTTCCCTTCTCTCCTCCTCCTCCGCCTCATCCTCCTCCCTAGTCTCTCTTCCACATCATAATATTTTTCCTCTTCCATGTCTTCACCATCTTTATTCTCATGCTCATAGTTGATTTCATCGGGTGGAGACAAAAGCATTTCATTTGAAACGTTTTCTTCTTGGAAAAAAGTTGTATCAACTTGTGACCGTGCCTTTGTCTTAAAGATTGCACACCACGCATTTTGATTTCTATCATTTGTCGTGCTTGGATAAGTAGCAAAATACACTTCATAAGCCTGATGTGCAAGTATAAATGGATCATACTTAGAGTATGTTCTAGTACGATTCACTTCTACAAGCTTGTATTGTTCATGTACTCTCATTCCAGCCACAGAATTATCCTTCCAGTCAACCTTGAATAAGACAGTTTTATAAGCTCGGTCACGTCCATTATAACTAATTTCAAAGATATCTTCAACTATACCATAGTATTCGTTGTCATCAAGAGAAGAAATAGTAACCCCCCAATTGCACCTAGCCTTACCTTTACCGTGGTTGAATGTTTGAAAATTAAATCCATTAACCGAGTATCGATTCCACGTTCTTACCATTTTTGAAGGACCAAAAGCCAAACTTCTTATCAAATCATCTTGAATATTCAACTCAATTACATGTTTCTGAAACCATGATGGAAATTGGTCCTCATGTTTGTCCCAAACATCATCCTTACTTATATTAGGATTCCTCTGAATGAAATCATTAACAAACTGTGTTTCGTATGACTCCAAGAGGTCACAATTAGATAGCACATAAAGGTGGGCACGATTATACTCCTTATCATCCATGTTTGCCCCTTTGATGAACACCCTTCATCATCTTGAGTTTGAAAAAATTCGGGTAAACTTCCGTCTATTTCATCCGGTTTCTCAACATTCAAGTTTTTTGCTTTGGTTTTTACATGTTTTTCAAAGTAAAGAGAACAAAAGTTTGCAATCTCTTCCGTTAAATAAGCATTGCATATAGAACCTTCCACCCTAGCTTTATTACCAATTTTTTTTCTTCAAATGATTAAGAAACCTATAAAAGTTAATGATGAGTTTTATTAATAATAAAGTTAACATATAATAAATAGATTAGTTATTATTATTAATTTTAATTTAAAAGTAGCTAGATTATCTTAATTACCTTTCAAATGGATACATCCACCTATATTGACGGATCCCCAACTTTGGCTTCATATGGCAAATGAACCGGTAGATGCTCCATGGAGTTAAAAATGCAGGAGGAAAGATCATTTCAAGCTTACACAATATCTGTGGTATTTGCTCTTCCAGATTTAATCATGTCATCAACACATATTGAAGAGGCACATAAATCTCGGAAGAATTGACTAATCTCAACAACTGCATTCCAAACGTTTGTCGGCACGAGGTGTTTCAAAGCAACGGGTAATAATCGCTCCATGAATACATGACAATCATGTCTTTTCAAGCCTTGCAACTTCAGCTTCTTAAGATCAACACATCGACTAAAATCTGATGCATACCCATCAGGAAACTTCAAATTTTGTAACCACTCACACAATACCTTTCTCTTAGCTTTGTCGAGAGTGAAAATGGATGTTTGCTTAGACCTGTCGCCGCGAATGTGTAATTTGGGACGATGACAAAATTTCTGCAAATCTTTTCTAGAAGCAATGCTTTCACATTTTTCACCTTCTACATCCATGATCATGTCAATTAGTTGCTCAAAGAAATTCTTTTCTATGTGCATTACATCCAAATTATGTCTTATCAACATTGTCTTCCAATAAGGAAGGTCCCAAAGAATGCTTCTTTTAAACCAACCGTTTTTCTGCTTTTTCAATTCTTTAAATTCTTCCTCGGTACCATCAATAGGGGATGGTAAATCACATACCGTCTTCCATATCTCATCCCCAGGCACTCGTTTCGGAGGGGCATCAAGCACCTCTTTCCCTTTTGTGAAAGCTTTCTTGTTCCTCCTATGTGGATTTCCCTCTCGTAAGAAGCATCTATGACAATCAAACCAGCTTATTTTCTTGCTATTGGGAAGCCAAAATACTTTACTTTCCTCCATGCAACAAGGACATGCTTTTTGTCCTTGTTTAGACCACCCAGATAGCATACCATAGGCGGGAAAATCATTTATTGTCCACAAAAGGGAAACTTTAAGTTGAAAATTTTGTTTTTTAGACACATCATAAGTTTCTACCCCAACTTCCCACAAATATTTCAACTCCCCCACCAATGGTTGTAAATAAACATCCAAATTACGTTTCGGGCTTTTTGGTCCGGTTACAATAAGTGACAAGAAGATAAATGGTCTTTTCATACATAACCAAGGTGGTAAATTGTATGGTGTGACCATAATGGGCCAACAAGAATACTTCCTCCCAAAATTACTGAAAGGATCAAATCCATCCGTACACAAGCCAAGTCGTACATTGCGGGGTTCCTTGGCAAAATCAGGATACATCTGATCAAATCGTTTCCATTCTTCCCCATCACTAGGATGACTCATCTTCCCCGGAGCACGTGGGTTTTCTTTGTGCCATCTCATTTGTTCGGCGATGTTTTTGGTGGCATAGATTCTTTGAAGTCTTGGTGCGAGAGGAAAGTAAAACAATTGGTTACATGCTATTGCTTTCTTACTCTTTTTGGCCCTCTTACTACCGTTGCCTTTTTTCAACACCAAAACTGTATCTCCTTCACTTGTCTCATATCTATCCGCCCCACAATCTTTACATTTGTCAAGCAAAGCATCATCTTTCCAAAATAGCATACATCCTTCAGGACATGCATCAATCTTTTCATGCGGTAACTGAAGACCTTTAACTACTTTTTTGATAGTATAGAAACTTCGGGTCATGATATTATCATCGGGGAAAGATTCCTCAAGGAACGAGGCAATGCCATCAACAGCAACAAATGGCATATTAAACTCATATTTCAAGGTAATTAGCCTAGAAGCGGCTTGTAACAATGTCATTCTGCTTCCTTCATACAAGGGTTTTTTTGAGGCTTTTAACATGTCAAGAAAGGCTTTTGCTTGTGGGTGTGGCGGTTGTTCTTCAGAAATGGTTATATGGTCATCACTATTAAAAATAGTGGAATCCATAGCATCAACAACCATCTCTCTATATGGGTTCTCATCATTTTGTATTTGTTGGGTGTGAGCTTGTTCATGAATTGGAGAATATGCTTCTCCATGTGAAATCCAATTGTAATAATTTGGCTTAAACCCGTTTATAATGAGATGTTCTTCTACTACAATGTCAAGCTGGTATTTCAGGTTTTTGCATTTGGCACAAGGACACCTAAGTTTTTTTTCTACCAAGTCATATTCATCTTGTTGTTTAGCAAATTCAATAAACTCGCTAACACCCTTTATAAATCTAGCGGTAGGACGTCTTTTCTTATTAGAATGGTCTAATATTCCTTCATACATCCATGAACGTTCCAATCTCTTCATTTTAATCTAAAGAAGACCCCACAATAATTTAAACATTTTTAAAAAATAACAATAATATTACATACAAAATTTAAACATTATACTCCACATTATACAATAAATATATGAAAACAATATATAAATATTGTCAATAAGTAATCCATCTTCGAATGGGGTCCTTATCACTCCAATCTAAACCCGTCAATGTACGTTTCAAGTCACTAGCAAACACACTTGTAATTTATTAATGAGGAAAAAATTCAGCAGCAATTCCCTTCAGTTCTCCAAATACAAATCTATGTAGAATAACTAATTAATCCACATATACATGTATTCGGAGAACATTAAAGGGATCGCCACTAAACTCATTCCTCATTAATAAATCACAAGTACGTGTTTACTACCTAAATGACTTGAAACGTACAAAGACAGTCCCAAAATGGGGACTATTCAAGAATTACTCCTAATGAGTACTTCTTGAACGGGTACTAAGTCAACATCAAATCAAACAACCACACAATCAAGTACTAAATTAATTAAGTCAATCAATAGCACAATTCAACCACATAATAAAGGTTTCTATCCTAAAGTCCGTAGCATAATTTGAACTAAAATTAGTAAATTTAAAAGGTAACTGGTAAGAGCAGGTTACCTAATCAAGTAAAAGCAAAAATGAAAAGAAAACAAGAAGCAACAGCTACCGCGTACGGTGGTGCCTAGCAACGCGGTGACAACCCTGAAAAGAGAAAAGAAAAACAAAAAAACAAGGTTATTCAACCTCAATTCATCAATAACATGAATTATCAAACTAAATTTATCAAAATCAAGTCCTAAAGAAGGTTCCACTTAGCTAATAGCTAATTTCTCTTAATCCAAAAGACGATTCCACTTAGCTAATTCCATTAATGCAAAAGACGGTTTCACTTAGCTTAATATTAATAATAATACGACGATTTCACTTAACTTAGTAATAATAATAATAATATTAATTAAGACGGTTCCACTTAGCTTAATACTAATGATAATGAGACGGTTTCACTTAGCTACCAACACCAAACACCACCCCACGACCCACCCCACCCACGCCCACCACGGCCCACCCACGGCCGAACCGCCACCCACCGGACCACCCCCACCCATAACCCTAAACCAAGACAAAAACCCCCTTAATCATTCCCTTTTAATTCAAACACAAATTAAACTAAATCTAACTACAAATTAAACTAAATCTAACTACAAATTAATCTAACATACTAACTACAAATAAATCTAACCAACTAACCACAAATTAATCAAACTAACTACAAATTAATCTAACATATTAAACTAATTAAACTGAAATTAAAAAAAAACTAACCTAATTAAAGAGGGTGGAAGTGGCGGTGGAAATGGCGGTGGAAGTGGCGGTGGAAGTGTAGTTGCGTCGTTCGTCGCTCGTCGTGGGTGTCGTCGCTGTTTCGCCTTTTTTTTTTTATTTCGAAAGAGTAAAGTAGGAGAGAGGGGGGTCTGATTTGTATAAAAAAATTTGGCGACTGAAATTCAGTCGCCAAATTGGCGACTACCCCTAAATCAGTCGCCAAATTTAAAATGTCGGTCGCCAAGTTTGATTCCCTTTTTAAAAAAGTCAGTCGCCAGATTGGCGACTGATTTCAGTCGCCAATCTGAAAATCAGTCCTCAATTTGGCGACTAATGCTATCAGTCGCCAAATTTCGGTAGCCTATTTTAGTTTTTATTGTAGTGCAAGTTGGAGTAGGGATCGTAGTATAGGGGTGCCAACTCGCTTTCTATGACACTTATGCTTTGAAAGCCCCCAAGTTCATGTACTGGATCCGCAAGGACTTGATTATTTGACTTCTTTTCGATTATTGCCTTAATGGGCGACGAAGTGATCGTCACCACTTTGCCATTTAGTGGGATTTTGATCTTTTGGTGAAGGGTGGATGTTACCGCTTTAGAAGCATGAATCCAAGGTCTTCCCAGAAGTATGTTGAAGGAGGCTTCAATGTCCACTATTTGGAAGTTAACCTTTCGCTCAATTGGCCCTGTGGCAATGGTTAGGTTAACGAGTCCTACTACCTTTCGTCGTGTACCATCATATGCGCGAACACCTTGATTGGTAGGGGTCCAATCCGACTCTTTCATGCCTAGTTTGTATGTCGTTTTCAGGGGTATGACGTTGACCGCGGAGCCATCATCTACTAAGGTCATTGGCACATTCTTCTTTAAGCAAATGACAATGATGTAAAGAGCCAAGTTATGACTAGCGCCAAAGGGCGGCAAATCTTCATCTGAGAAAGTAATAGGATTACTTAGCTTCGGTGATTCTTGGAAGACCAAGTTGACTACATCATCGGGTGTGGAGTTATGTGCTACATTTAGTTTGGCCAAAGCTTGCAGTAAAGCTTGGCGATGTGGGAATGAGCTTGCTACTAGTTGCCAGACTGAAAGATCAGCCTTTGTCTTCTGTAATTGCTTGAGCAAATGATCAGTAGAGTCATCTTTGTTATCATTTGGTGTGATAACGTTGGCTGGACCATTTTGAGTAGTACTTTGATATGAACGTCCCGAACTAGTTAGGTGGTACACATCTTGGTCTTCACCATTTTGGACTATTTCCTTGATTAGGGAGTGTTCAATGAGATACTCGTCCTCATCTTCATCGGCCCATACTCCATTGACTGTAGCTAGTTCCCTCATTCTCATGATCTCGTCCTCTAATTGTGTAATTTGGTCGACTAGTTTATCAACCACGACGACTATTTCTTGCATAGTAGCATTTTGGGAAAAGATTAGTGGCGCATGTTCTTTAGGTGTTGCATTGGGGTCATGTAATGTTGTCACCACATTTTCCAATTCTGAGACTAGCCTATCCACACTCCTTGCCCATGCGATGAAGTCGGCCATAGTAGGGGAAATGGTAGAGTAGAACCCTTCATTCTCGATCGCGTGGATCTCATCATCGACTGGAGAAATGAGGTGTGAATAATCTAAGGTAGATTCTTCACTTGTGATCACTAGAATTTCAAGAGGATTCTGAGTGTTGTTGGGCTTACCTCCCGGCGGTATTGGTAGTCGACCATCCTCAATCATGTCTTGAAGCACATTTTTCAATTTGTAGCATTTTTCTGTGTCATGTCCCTTACCCCTATGATATTAGCAGTATGAGTTCTCGTCCCAGAACTTGGATTTCTTTTCCGGTTCGGGTGTTGGGCCTATGGGTTGGAGTTTGCCTTGTTTCATTAACCTTTTTAGAGCATTGGAGTAAGTGTCCCCAAGATTTGTAAATTTCCTTGGTGGGGTACTCTTCTTAGATGGCTCGAGGAGGTTAACTTCATCGGTCTTGCTAGTGGAGCCGTAAGAATGACTTGTTGAGCCTTGATATCCTCGGCCTACCGTTTTGGACAAGAGCCCTTTACGGATGTCATCTTTGATCCTCCACGAGGGTAGCCTCATCCGGGCGTTCAACTAGTTGGGTACTACTCTTCCTCCACCTACTTAGGAAGTCGTTGAAACCTTCTTTGTCATTTTGGGTAAGAACCTCTAAAGTGCGCATGTTAACTTGGATCTCAGCATTATCTGCATATTACTTAGCAAACTCGATCGCGGCATCTTCCCAAGTAGCGATTTTCTTGTGTTCTAGAGAGTAGAACCATTGCTTTGGGATGGTGTCAAGAGATGAAGGAAAGATCCTTAAAAACATCTCGGGTTTGATGCCTTTGATATACATGTAGTCCTTGAAAGCACAGATGTGGTTCAAAGGGTTTCTGTGCCCCTTGAATTTAGGGATATCCGTCATGTTGAAGTTGGTTGGCAATTTGGAACTCACGGCCTCATACTTGCGATTATTCTCCCTATAAATGTCATCCCCTTTAAGATACATCAATTGCTCCTCTAAGTATTGGAGTCGTTTCTCAGCTGCAGTCATACCCATGGGAGGGTTTTCGTCCCTAAAGTCATTTACGAAGTCATCAACGACTTCGCTTTCCCGAGGAGGCAACCTCGTTTCTACGGTATAGATCCGGCCCTCGATGGTGTCAAGGCGATCATACACTTGGTCTTGAGTAACTTGGAGTTGAGCTAGCGCGGTTAGGATTCAGTCATTACTATCTTGGAGTTGATTGAAGCTCACGTCGCTTGTTTCAGGCATCTTGGAAACTGGATAAGAGATCGACGACGAATCAAAACACGATCGACCATTCTAACACACTTACTAAGAAATAAATGTCTTGACTCGTGAAGTGGGTGTGTGCCACTTGTGTCAGTGATCTTTTGAAGAAATGACAAGATTTGAAAAATGTTGGTCCTAGTCAACTTTAGTGTAGTTGTAGGAGTGGACTCGAAGTGAGGTTTTGAAATGGGCTTGGGCCCGAAATTTGACTCGACAAATGGGCAAGGTTTTGACTCGGTTTTGCGCTAATTATTGGCCCTTTTCGAAATTTACACTTTAAAAGGATTTTGATTTTACAAAAATCGTCATGGTTTCGTTTAGAAATGGTGATCACATAAGGTACAAACATTTATACAAGCATTATAACGGGATGCTGAGTGCATTTAAAAAGGTTTTGGTTTAAAGGGTGGGTTGCCATACCGAACGATCAAACCCGAAGTCTGTGGAGAGGCTCGTGCCAAACAAGAGTAAGGCCGATTCCTAGTCCATTTCCTCAAGTAGTGAAAGTCCTTGATACAAACAAGAGTAAGTACCATGGTATGGATGACGTCAATCGCTATCCATCCTTAGGCCCAACTAAGAATTAGGACCGTATAGACGGGACGATTGGTCGAATGGGTTGGGTTAGGTTGGGCCTAGGAAGGCCGAATGAAACGATCTAGGAAGACCGAGTTATGAAAAACCAACAATTGTCTTGTACAAACTATTCCCTAACCTTGTTCAAGTTTCACCCTTTTGGCTACACGTAAGTGTATTATCCCCAGCGGAGTCGCCAAACTGTGGACGCGGGCTCACGGGGGCGCTTGGGAGGAGAACAAGCGTTTGCATTTGTGGAGTCGCCACCAATTTATTGTGGAAAATTGGAAACCGTTCGAATACCTCGTGTCATGACAAGACACAAAGTAGTGACATGAACACCAAGAACTCGTTACCCTTAGCATTCTATGTCTAGAATGACTCTCAAGGATGCCAAGGAATACGGATGTTCACAGAGATCTAGAGTAAGGAGTGAGGGTACGTATTAGGAAGCTCTTTTGATCGAACACCTAATCCCGCCCGCCTCGATAGCGGCCTCTACTAATGATTAGGGAAATTATCTATACTCGATATATTGTCGATTATATGCATGCAATGCAACATCCAAGTTTTGATCCTAACAAGTGAAGAATTAACTAAGTCGGTGAACAATTAATTTAGCAAACAATTAGGTCGAAGTAGGAATTTAAGTTCAATTACATGTGAAGGAATACAAATGGGACAATAAAAGAAATACAATAAATACAATAATGAAAGTTACAATAATTACATCGGATTCAATGATTTATGTCGAAAATACTTTTAAAACGGACAATTTGAGAAAGAAAAGAATAAAGGAATAAACGAACAGGAATTAGGCGATAATAAGAATAATAGTTAATTACATACGTAAACTAATTAAACTAAGTCAAAGCAGAACGGAAGTTCAGAGACAGAAGTCAACCTGGAACAGGCGCAGCAGAGCTGCGTCCTCTGGAAGAGGCGCAGCAGAGCTGCGTCCTCTGGAAGAGGCGCAGCAATTGCTGCGTCTGTTCCAAGGCTGAGTTCTGGCTGTGAAGCCGGAACTGCAAATCGTTAATATTCTTGGGTGAATTTAATGATTGATTATGATATTCGACTCGGATGAAAGTGATTTAATACATTAATTACATGTGAATGAGTCATAAAAGCGATAAATCATGGATGAAACGAATGTGGATGAATTAATTACATGAATGAAAGATTGATTAGTGACATCGGAGAACTAAATAGGTTAAATATGACAAGTTAATGAAGAATTAATGACGGATACGACAATAGACAGATGGAAATATACCAAAGATCGAATTCCAGGGACGAGAATGGGGAGGTGATGTGGGGATACACGGAACAGGGGCTGGGCGAGATGGAGCCAAGTGAAGCAGAGGCGGAAGCTATCTTATCAGGGGTGAAGGAAGCACTGAAGAGGGGATGCAAGCGAGCCATTGTGGAGAGCGATTGTCAAACAATCATCGAGCTCTTGCGGAATAGAAAAAGAGGACGAAGTACTTTACATAGTATAGCCGCTGAGATTTTATCTTTATGTTGTCAGTTTGATTTCGTTTCATGGTCTTTTGTTCGTAGACAATTTAACAGTGTTGCGCATAGTCTTGGGCATACTAGACCGTGGTTTGTTGGCCGTCGAAATTGGGGAACGGTTTTGCCACCATTTGCTAGGAGCCTTGTATCTTTGGATTTAAGGAAATGAATTTAATCCCCTTGTGGGGATTCAAAAAAAAAAAAGATCGAATTCCAGAGACTCAATATGAATGAATCGAATCTCTACAACCCGGATTGATTTTAATGACGAAAACCCGCAAATATTGGTTATAAGGGATTTAAGTCGGGAATTAATGATGAATTATATACTAACATTGATAAATAATATGTTAAATTGTTATACTTAAAATTATCGTGTTAAAGAAACAATGAATAATTGAAAACGAAGCAAAACGATCGAATTATCAAAAGACGAAGGAAGAAGAAAGGAAGCAGGAACTGCGGTAGCCTCACGAAGAGGCGCAGCAGGTGCTGCGTCCCTTCGAAGAGGCGCAATAGTTGCTGTGTCTTTTCTCGACGTCTGTCTTCTGATAATCCGTAAAAAGGGTTTTAAATAAAGGGTTTTAGAAGTCGGTTTTAAGAAGTACTTTCGACATAAATCTTATATTAATGATACAAAAAGTAAATAACAATAATAAAATAGGGATTTACACCCTCAGACTTACATGTTTGACGAAACGAGATGAACTAAGTTTATGATTAGTGATGCTCGACTCGAATGTAACGAAAGTGCCCTCGTAAGAGGAAAACGATTAAGATTAATTAAGTTGATTGATGTGGAGTTGGTCAAATTGGTCGGTCATGCAAACGAGGCTGGTACTCAGAAGGATCCGAGCTTACGTGGTCGAATGTTCAAGCACGTAGACGCCAAAAAGTAAGAACGTGGTCTAGAATGCAAAGGGAGAAGAGAAGGGAAGACACTCGCGTGAGAAATATGAGGAGCGAAGGCTCCTATTTATACTAATCACGTGGAGGAATTAGGGTTTTCGGAGAGACTTTGGAAGTGAATCTCGAAAAGATATGAAAAGATACAAAAATACGTTAGAAAAGGACTGGGAAGAGGCGCAGCAGTAACTGCGTCTCTTGGAAGAGGCGCAGCACCGCCGCATCTGTTCCCTGTGTGGTTTCCTCCTGCGGAAGAAAGATTTCCGTGTTTAGTTTATGGAATAACGGATTAATCTTATTTTCCTTAATATTTTGTGTGAATATTACGGGAAATTCTTTACCAAAGATTAAAAGATTGTGAAATATGGAATAGAAATATCCGGAACATTCCAGAACATTCTGACTCGGGATTTAGCGGTTATCAGAAAATGGAGACGGTTTTAGGCCCGAACTCCAAATATACTCTAATTACTGTCAAAACGACCGTATCGGCGCGTAGATGACAATTAAGAGGTATACATCAGTGTTTGAGCAATCACTTGACGATAAACTTATAAACTGTCACAAATCGTTCCGCGTACCAAACATGCGGCCCAATCATCACCGGGTGGTTTGCGGGAGGTGCAGAAATGAGGTATCTACACATATCAACGGAGCTTCCAACCAAAGGGGGGCAGGTGTAGGGTTGATCCTGCGGTCACCACAGGGAGATCTGATAGCACAAGCAGTAAGATGTGAATTCAAGACAACCAATAATGAAACAGAATACGAGGCCTTGATATTAGGAATTCAGTTAGCTCTGGAATTAGGAGTCAGGCACCTGCACATATCCAGTGACTCTCTACTAATAGTCAACCACGTGAATGATGAGTTTATAGCCAGAGATTCAAAGATGATTGCATACTTAAAAGTAGCAAAAGAGCTAAAACAGAAATTCAAAACTTGCAAGCTCAAGCAGATTCCCAGGGATCAGAATGTGGAAGCAGATGCCTTAGCAACTCTGGGGGCAACGTTCAAGCCAACAGAACTATCCAGCATTCCTATCGCACATATGCTAGAACCTTCTATCCAGAAGACAGATGAAATAGACAAAGGAGAACTGGAGAATCATCAGGACGAAGTGGGAGTTCAGACAGCTACGGAGGCCGGGGAAGGCTCTCAGGCAGTCGACCAGCCTTCTGATCAACCATCTACACAGGCGGATAACTGGGATTGGCGCACACCCTACCTAGATTGGCTGCGTCATGGCAAGCTGCCAGATGACAAGAAGGAAGTAAGAGCTTTCAGAGTAAAGGCCTCCAGATTTATACTAATTGATGATACACTCTTCAGGAAGTCACTTGCGGGTCCCTACTTACGATGCCTGAATAAGGAGGAAGCACAGATCATGTTGCATGCCCTCCACAGTGGTGAATGTGGAAACCATGCAGGGGGCAGGAGTCTGTCAAATAAATCTCTCAGACAAGGATACTTTTGGACCACAATGAGGGCAGATGCAGCAGAATACGCACGTAAGTGTGACGCCTGCCAGTGTTCAGCACCAATGATCCATCAGCCAGCAGAGCCCTTGCACCCTATCATTTCTCCCTGACCGTTCATGACATGGGGCATGGACATAGTAGGCCCCTTATCAAGAGCCACAGGGGATATAATATGGATGCTGGCAATGACAGATTACTTCTCCAAGTGGATAGAGGCATTAGCATTCACAGAAGTGAAGGACAAACAAGTCATTTCTTTCATAAAACAAAATATCATCTGTAGGTTTGGTATCCCGTCAGAGATCATATGTGACAATGGCTCATAATTCATCTCCAACGATGCTGAGGGATACTGTGCCAGGTGGAACATCACCCTGAAGAAATCAGCACCCAGAACTCCAAAGTCTAACGGGCAAGCTGAATTCAGCAACAAAATTAGCATGGACAATCTGAGAAGGAGGTTACAGAAGTTAGGAGGAAAGTGGGCAGATGAATTGCCACTGGTTTTATGGTCAGATAGAATGACGCCAAAGATAGCAACAAGCCAAACACCCTTCAGCCTGGTGTTTGGTGCGGAAGCAGTCATTCCATCGGAAGTTCTGGTTCCCACTCATAGGTATGGATGTATGACAGGGAAACTGAACAATGCAGAGATGGTCAGGAGCCTGGACACAATAGATGAACTGAGAACAAGTGCAAAAATACGTCTGGCTGCCTACAAACAGTCGGTGGCCAGGAGTTACAACAAGAATGTGAAGGTCGGACTCCTTGAGGTAGGAGACCTGGTTCTCCGTGAAGTGTTTCAGAACACCAAAAACCGAAAGGCAGGTAAATTCGCCTACAAATGGGAAGGACCATACCAGGTAGAAGGAGTTGTTGGCCATGGTGCATACAGACTGATGACTATGGACGGTCAAATCATACAACGCCCATGGAACATACTTCACCTGAAGAGATATTAATTTTTATAATAAGTAGATTTTAGCCTACAAAGTCATGTACCATGAGAAGCCAAATTATTTTAAGTAAAGAAATAAAAATCCGGTAGTAGGCATACTACCAATTCCATATCCTTTTCTGATATCTTTGTTTTCTTTCAACTTTCAAACTAATATTAGATGGTATGGTCTGGCAGCGTCCTGGGACCACAATTGCTCTAGTACCCCATGAGATGGCGTCAGGTACTTCATATCATTCTAATAGACTTTTTCTGTTTTTAGGCTTCTCTAAGTGCATCACTTTGAATCCTAATGTCTATGGTATGTTGAAAGTGTATCTAGCAGGACTGTCAACTACTAACGCGGGGTGACAAGGCACATGGCACTCCAACATGCCTAACCTACTTTCTCCACTAGGAGCACCCTCACCAGGCGGACTAAACACGCTTACCCAGCTACCCCTGATACCACCCCCTGGACGTAGCTCGCACTAATCGCAATTAATCAGGGCCCCAGCATGCATGCACACAAATATGGAACGTAGGGATCTCTGAGCTACCAGAATCCTGCAACGTCCCATCGGTCCTAGAATGACGATAAACTTGCCTAAATTATGCCCCTGTTGGCTTTAAACGTGATGAACACACCTTGCATCATGAACAAGGTTAAGTAGTCCAAAAACTGCGGCATACACCTAAATCAGTCATCAGACTGACACGGCATCTAGCTGAGTCTAGTTCAGCCTCTTCAGGCTGACACGACTGGTCTAAATCAGCCTCTAAGGTTGACACGGCCACCCCTCCTTACAATTCGACACATGCCTAAATCAGTTAACAGACTGACACGGCAGCTAGCTGAGTCTGAGTCAGCCTCCTCAAGATGACATGACTCGCCTAAATCAGCCAACAGGCTGACACGACAACCTCCTAAACTAAGAAAAACAAAATCTAGCACACAAGACGTAATTAAAAACTTGCCTAACTACGGCAAGGGGCATTCCAAAACGTAGCCAAAAGTACGGCCCCAGAGTTTAATCGCCACCATGGCGAGCTACCAAGAAAAGTTTAAAATATTATAAGTCTGCCACCACAGGGCCAGACTACCAAAAGTCCATCGATAAAAAAAAACTTCTTAATTATCGGTCACATTAATGACCTCCACATCTGGCATCTCCTCTGCCTGCTGACCATCTGTTTCAGGTACCGGACCAGCTTGCACACCCTCGACTGCCATAGCTTCCTGAGCTCCGTAAGCAGCATCCTGGGGCAACCCAGCATCTCCAGCAGCAGCCTGCTCAGCCAACGCAGGAGAATTCACCTCACCAACCTCAGGCATCAGCGCACCCAGATCAGGTTGAGCCGGATAGAGCATCTCCAGCTGCCTCTCCTCCTTATCTATGGCTTGCTGGGTTGGAGCCTCCTCAAGGGCAGCATGCATCCCGTTGATCTTTCCCCGCCAGGTGGCATAAGCAACAATATTTGTGGCCAGGATGCTCAACTCACTTATCCTTTCCTCAGAACGCTTCAAGGAGTCAGAGAACGTGGTGCAAACCTCTTGAGTACGAGCCAGCTGATTAGCTCCCTCCTTCAGCTTCCTCTTTGCGCCAGCCAGATCCGCTTTTAGCTCAGCTACCTTCCCCCTCAAATCAGCACGCTGCTTCTCTAAATCAGCATTAGATTAGACGATCGGCTCCTCCCCGTTTTTGGCGCTAGTGGCTCTACCGGGTGGTGCACTATGTTGATCATCTTCCTGTTATAAAGAGAAGACTGGAGGGTCTGGGGCAATAAAAACTAAAAGTTAGCAGGGAATTAAAGGTAAAAATTTAGAACAGGTGGAAGACGAAGATCACTCACCATGAAAGCGTTGTGCACATCATTCTCAGCCATTTCCTCTGGAGAAAATTCTGAGAAGGCCTCTCTTAGAGGAGGAAAAAGCAGTTGGTCGATCTCTGGCCAGTATGGCACCTTATCAACTTTCCCATAGCCCTCTGGGAAGTGAGCAATGGTGCCTCCGCTAGATAAAGTACGAGGGTTGGTAGGAGGAGTAGGGGGATGGCGAGATAGCAGATCGACCTCCAAGGGTTCAGGCCTAGCAGAGCTGGGGTAAGTGGGAGGAGTCTGAAAAGAGGCATCAGGAGCACTCCTCTTAGAGGCAGATGCCACATCAGGGCTGGTAGCGGATCTTTTTATTTTTGCGCTCTGGAGGATAGCTTCCAAAGGGTCAACTTTTGAACCTGCAAGCAAACATCATTTCAGGCGTCAAGAAAATTGAGCTGTCAGAAAGGTTGCATGAAAACTGAAACGGCTATAGAAAGCTTACCGAAAGACATGCTGTGAGATGATTGGAGGGGGTTGGAGGAAGAAGTAGGAGAAAATCCAGGAAGCGGGTCAGAAAACTTCCTCTCTAACTGAGGAATGCATAATAACCTGTTGCGGGCAGGGATCTGGGCACCAATACGGGTCAGGTAGCAGGGACCTGCACGAGGATGATGAAGTAAGCTAGTAAGCAGCAAGATAAACAAATCAGGTGACAGGGGGCTACTTACTCGAAGTTATGACCCATTTCTTGAAGATGTAATCGGCAGGCGGCTGGATAGAAGCCTTCCTCACAAAGAAGAAGTCCTCGAACCATTTCTCATCCCGAGATTTTGACACATGCCTGAAAGGAGCCTCTCCAGAGCCCCGGAGCGAGAATTGGCCCCTACCCAGGGACCTGTTATCATACATATGGGCCAGATCGCCCAGAGAGATGGAGTTGCATGTGTTTTGACAAGCGGCCAAGGAGTAGAGAAGAACCCTCCAGACAGTGGCATAAATTTGTACCATGGCAAAGTTATTTGTAAAGATGAAGTCTTGAACGAGTTTAGGAAAAGGGAAGCGAAGACCATATCTAAATGGGTATAAATAAAATCAAACCCACCCTGGACGGATGGCATCAGCTTTTTGACCGGGCTCAGAAATGGCGACATCCACCCCGTCACCAAGACCAAGTAAATCCTTGATCAAAGGGATGTCAGCATGGGTCAGGGCAGAGTCACAGTGATGAGGGTGAGTGAAGAGTCCCCGGGAAGGAAAGACCGGGTCAGGGTTGCGATCAGAGGGTGTGAAAATCGATGATGAGTGTCGGGTTTTTCCCATGGTGGAGAAAGAAAAAATGGGAATTAAGAAGGAAAAGGGAGAGAAAATACCTGGAGATGACGGGGATGGAACAGTGAAGCCGGCAGGGAAAGAGGGAAGAAAGGTTAGGGATTTGAGAGGGGAGAGAGAGAGAGAGAGAGAGAGAGAGAGAGAGAGAGAGAGAGAGAGGGGGGGGAGAGAGAGAGTTTTTGTGGTTAATGAAGTAAAGAAAGGAGGTTGGGGTTATAAAGGAAGAGAGAGGGAGTAGGGTGCGAGAAATGAGGAGTTGGGCGGCAGTGATGATGAATTTGCATGAAAAGGAGTGTAAATGACGGCTTAGGGTTTTAGCAGTTGGTTACGTAAATTCCTTGTTCGACACCTCGAAGCGTACTTCACAAGAAATTTGGAGCAAACTGTTTGGGCTAAAAATCACATAATAAGAAAAGCCCACTTTATAAATAATGGATCATGAAAGAAGGGGGGCCCATGGTTGGAGAAAGCACAAGAAAGGGAGAATGGGCTGGCACGCACGTGAGAAGAAGGCTGAAGCCCATTAAAGGAAGCATCTGAACTTAGGAAAGAGGAGCCAGGGAGAAGTCAGGGAGATCAGGAAGAATAAAGGGAGATCACGCGTTATGGCAAGAGTTATTATGGAAGTTATACTCCTTTCCATAATCAAGGTAGGATACGTTTAGGGTTCTTACCCTATAAATAGCCAAGGAAGCAATCAAAGAAGGACATTCATTCATACATACATTCATTCAAGACCTCACAATACCTCGTGATTAGCAAGATTTACATTCCGTCTCGATTGTAATCATCCTTCTATTAAAAGCTAGTGCAATATTTGGCAGGGTACCGTCCCTCATGCGGTTGTTCCCACATTGGGTTTTCCGCGTCACCAAATCTCACGTGTCAATTTACATTACAAGCATTATTTCCCTATTTAAGTATCATCATACAAACGATCAATCAAATAACCAACGAATAAGACCGCATTGACCCAAAATAACCAATTTGGTAAAAATCACCTAAACAACATCAAAACATTTTCCAGAAAACTATTTGTGAACATTGAAAGCATTTTAGCAAAGGTTCAAATATTTTCGAAATAATTCTTTGAAGAACGAGTCAGAAGTAACAGTTGACTAAACTGTTGTTTTTGCACCTAAACGTAAATTCGAGTTAAAGATCTCCTTACAACACATGACTTTAACACTAATGACAATCTTCATCTTTGATTTTCATGATTACTTTCTTGATAACTTTGAATTGATAATTGAAGCTTCATGCTACATGGTTAAAACTTAAGAGGCACACAATTAAATAACAATGAGATTAATTTGTCTTAAGGCATCATCAACATTAACTTAATCAAATTGGGTCTCTTCACTTTGGTTCACATATTTTTTTTATTACAAACTTACTTTTCGTTTCTGCGCAGTAGTTGTTTGTTAAGTTGTGCATGGTAAAACTAGAAATTTTTTTCCAATAAAAAAGTAATAGTGGCAATATAAACTTACGTAAGAGCGTTGGTAACTTAAGTTTCTGTATCGTTATAAGAATTGGTTCTCATTTTAAAAATAATAGTGGAGTTTAATGAACACATCACAATCCTTGCATGCTTAAATATCGATATTGAGTTTGTGCTTATTTTGCTTAAAAAAATAAAGAAAACCGATACATATTGACATAATCACACTGAAGTTATTTTATGTGGGAAATATATATTGTTAATTTAATTTGTGCAAACTCATACAAATCCATTTGCAAATACAGTTAGTTCATATCCTTCAGAACAATTGAATTTTTGAAAATCTTCAGTTACTTCAATTGCTATACAAGTATGCGTTTGTAATTTTTTTTTTTTAAAAGATAGATATTAACGAAATCGCATTGACATCATTTTATGTGAATTTATGTACTATTAATTTTGTCACGGCTATCTACAAATCCATTTACCGACAAAATGAATTCATATCTTTCTGAAGAGTTACATTAGTGAGACATGTAATTTAATTTAAAATTTATACAACAACACGTAGCCTACAGATGTCAAATAGAACATCCATAACAGAAGGTCATGACGTACATCTCTCTATAAATACACGAGATAGGGTTGTCATTCACTACAGCTATTCAAGGTAGACGGCTTGCGGTGGGTATTACTTCTCCTCTATACTAACATAATTCTTTAAATTAAAACATTTTTACATACGTATTAAACTGACTTTGTTATCTAATTTGTTTCAGACTCCTTGGAAATACAACGATGTCCACTTGAAGTAAAATTAAAAAATATTTTAAATGATATACTTAAACAACTTGAATTACCGACTGAAGATCAATTTGGCATTCATGTAGTTACTGAAGATGAACTTAAAGGGTACGTTCGAATATGCATTAGTCGCTCGTCTTCCGAGAAATTAAAAATTATCGGAAAATCTTCAAAATTTGTAGGACAATCTCATTAAAATTGTGCAAGAAAAGCTATAAAATTTCTAAGAAACTTATATGGATTCGATGTCCTTGATTTCAACTACTATGAAATGCAACTGATATAGCACAACTACACCAGCCTAAAAGCTGAGTACTACACGGCCACATGACATGAACTGGTTCCTGAAATTGAACATATGTCGCTTTCGGTTGCAGACTGAAGAAGTTAAATAAAGAACTCGGTGTTATCAAAACAATAATGTAAATAATAGTATAAATAGAAAATAAGGGATACAATAATTGTATAATATATCCCCTGTTTATTTTTAAAATGCTTAATTGTATACATAAATAAAGTACAGTTTTTTTTTTTTTACATTTTTTATATCAAATTTTAATAGTTGTCTATATCATTTAGCAAATTAAACGATTTAAACAATGGTTGTATAATAGTTTGCAAACACTACCGCTGAAAATGATAGATATTATACAGTTTTGGTAAAGCAAATAAAAATCATTCAGCTCTTAGTGATTATCATTTAGTAAAGCAAATAAAAATCATTCACCTCTGATACAGTTTTGGTTATACAGTTTTGATTTTCAGTTTTGGATTTTGGTTGAGGTGTATTAGCATTTCATAACAGTTTTTAAATAAATTACTTATAAAATATAAACTTGTTTCACCTTGGTTGGTTTGATGCATATTAACTCGGGCAACTAAGATGGTGACCCTCTCATTTGTTGATTGTATAATCTAATGACAATGCTACAACGTATTTATATTGAAGAAATAAAAATAAAATCTAACTCAAATCCCAAATTTGTAAGATTGATTTCCAGGTAATTTTAATACGAAGTATAAAAGTTATAATCCCTCAATCTCGGTCATTCATTTACTATTTAATGTTAGAGTGTCTTATTCATTTGTATATCTTTCTATATTAGGTGGATTTTATTATGAGTAATTTGATCACACAGTACAATATGGTTCACTTATCAATCCACTAACGAGTAACAATCACCACAAATGATCTCATCCACAGATCCACTTTCCTTAGTTTTTATGCCAAACCAAAAGAAAAAATTAACCGGGAATCGGAAAAGGAGAGAATAAATGCATAACAAACTCGGTATACCTAGAGATGGCAATCCAGGCCGGGCTAAGGCGGGTGACACGGGCACGACACGACACGACACAGATGAACAGTACTGAGTACTGACGCACGGGCACGGCACGAACGGGTTGGAGGCGGGCCACGACCGTGTTTTTTGGGAATTCCCGTGCCCAGGCACGACACGTCCCAAGCACGGAGGGTCCGACACGAACCAAGCACGACACGTCCCAAGCACGGAGGGTCCGACACGAACCAAGCACGACACGACCCGAGATTTGGCCCGTTTCTTAATTATTTAATTAAATTCCCTTTTTAATATCATTTTTTAATTATTTAATTAAATCTAGTTCATTAAAAATACAAGTAATCTACTAATCAACATCAAGCACATTAATATTTAATAAAATATATATTTAAATCATTAATATTTATTATTTATATAAATCAAAAAATATTTAGAAAAAAAAAACACTAAGGCTATTGGGCCAGCCCATGTGCCAGGCACGATTAGCCCATGAACTAGGCACGACCGGAGCACGAAACTGGGCGTGTTAGGAGCGGGCCGCGGCGGGGGGTTTGGGTGAGTGGGTCAGACACGGCACGGCACGGCCAACCCAATATCCGTGCGACCGTGCTTGGGCTGGGTCATTTTTGGGCGTGCCGATCCAACATAACCCAATGCCAACTCTAAGTATACCATGTTATCGTACATTCTTATTAATAAAAAATGATGGAATGAAGGATGACGGAAGCTTGAAATCATGGTTCATGAATGAATAGAAACATCAGAAGTAGTGTATTTGAACATGAACAATCAAAATTGAAAAGGAGATAGAAAAGACTAAAGAGTAGCCGACTAGGAAGGGAATCTAAAGAGGAGATTCTTAGAATAAAGGGAGACGTGCAACCATAGAAGGTAGGTCCTACATAGTAGGCGTGGCAGCCAACAAGAAATCTAAAATCAAAAATCAAATAATCAAATCAAAACAAAATACTCCGAGTTTTCTACCCGTAAATAACGAGACACGTGTCCCATTTCCCTCTTCTCTTGTCTTCCCTTCTCTTGTATACGAAGGAAGACAACATCCAGAAGTCTCCTCCCTCTATTTCCCGCCAACACCGTTCTCCCTCCCATCCTTTCTTCTTCACCTTCCTTCATTTTTAATTATTTATTAATCCTTTTCATTTCTTTTTTTTTTGTTTGTTTCATTTTTATTAATTTTGAGTAAGTAAGCGGTGTTTATGGAGGAGACATTATCGTGTTTTTCGTCATCATTTTGTTGATTAATCCAGCCTTTTTTGTTCTTGCCGCCGGTGAGTTTATTCCTTTTAATTTTTTTTTTTTTTTAGTTTTAGTTTTAGTTTTGCGTATTTTTTATTGGTGGATTACGAGGTTGATTTAGTTTAGAGACATATTAAATATTTAATTATTTAGCAGTATTATATTTGCTTCCCTAATTACGATACTAGGTTGTTATGGTGTTACTTTGACCTTTTAATTTTAATTTTATTGTTTGATGATTACCCGTTTTTTGTTTCAACACTTTCAACGGCTCTATAATAATTTATCACAAATTCTCGTTTAAGACGAGCCCTCATATACCTTATCATAAGGTCAGGTGTGTAGTCACGGTTTTATTTGAGAATTTGTATGTCTTGTGCTAGGATTAATCGCACATCAATGTGAGTATTACTCTTTCATTCTATTTGTATTCTTCTTATTTTATTACATAGATTACTGAAGAGGTCTTAGACTAATAGTTACGTTAAAATGAACCTGGTTCAATTCTCCTCTTGTAGCTCATTTCTGTAGCAACTACGCCTAAGTAGGGATTTCAATGACTCTTTCCGTTGGAGAGTTCACAATTTTATTTTGGTAGTTCTAGAAATCGGATACAACAACATTTCCCCAATGCTTAATTAATGGCTACCACAATTTGCGGGGTAAGGTGGACTGGTGGAGTTAGAAATAGGGCTGGTTGGCTACCACAAATTTTGGTTTGGTTTTCACAAGAAAAAGGAGTGCAACCACTTATGTGAGCCATTTTGATTTATTCCATCGTAATCCAAAACCAAAAAGTAACGAGTCTTTGCATTCATTGGAATTATAGAAACAGATATAGAAATAGGATCCAGGGTAATATATCCGGGATGGAAAAAATGTGATGAGGATAATACAAATGGGATAGGAGTACTACTATTTTACGAGTTGTTGAGGATTAGTGGTTAAATCATAAATGGGTCGAGTGGTGGAGTTATGAGTTAAATGGGATGATTTAACCCAAATATAGCGTGAGACGTTCTTTCAAGTTATAGCAGCTGAGAGGCAGTAAGGCAAAACCTTTCCACATTAGAAAGTAATAAGATTCTAAATTATAATCTGGTTGTTGAAGAATTTGCACTTGAAAAAATGTCATTCACAGAATCACAGACTGCTATAAATCAAAAGGTATGCAGTCATGGTTTTTGTGGTATGATTTAAACTTCATTTCGGGTATTTCGGACCCCCAAGCCCTGCTATTTGCTGGAATTCTTGAAGCGCTGGGGTAGTTGTTGCAACTTATATTGGTCAATTGGAAAGTCACTGGTGATGGTATGCTAGAAGTTAAAAACCTTTATCCTCTTTGGATCGTTTTGGAGCGAAAAGGGAAAAATAATGCTGAATTTTAAGAATGATTACTATCAAGAATAGGCTTAGTTATTCAATTGTGGCCTGTGGGTTGTATAACTTGTACTCCCTCCATCCCGGTCAATTGTTGTCTTTTGGTTTTGGCACAAAGACCAAGGAAAGAGGAGGCCAATAACTAAATGACAAGTGGAACAAATTGAGTGTGAATGATCAAATTGTTCAAGTTCATTCTTAAAATAGAAAGGACAGAAAATGACTGAGACACCCCAAAATGGAAAAGGACAACAAATGACCGGGACAGAGGGAGTATTCATTTCACTTTGTGTATGATGAAATGACCTTTTTAACTGGAAGCACAAATAACTGCGACCTTTTGGAATAATAAGCAACTCTGTAGTTATGCTGAGCTTGGTTTTTGGTTATGTTATGTCTAAAATCTACGGAAAAAAGCCCTATGATCTTGCACTGTTTGGGATAGCTTACTTTCGTACTTGCATAAGGTTGTCCATTCAATTTGGTATTGATAAATTCATTTTAATGGTGTGCAGCCTTGTTTGATGGACAAGAAGTATCATCGGAGTGGTGACGTGATGAGGGGGACACCACCTGGGATTGCTCTTATAAGAAGATTCAGAGGCAAAGATTGGAGTTTTTCCTCATATAGATATGCAGTTTTGTTAATTACCTTTATTGCGTATACTTGTTATCATGCTTCCAGAAAACCAAGTAGCATTGTGAAGAGTGTTCTGCATCCACAACCAGATCATGGAGCAGTGACCAAGCCTTGGCCTCTTGGGAATGTTTTTGTCAGGCAAGAACTAATGGGTAGTGATGAAAACAGTCAGACAAAAAAAGGCTGGGCACCTTTTGATAAAAAAGGCGGGACTTCGAGATTGGGTGAGATTGATGTTGCATTCCTTGCATGCTACTCTATGGGCATGTATGTTGCTGGTCACTTGGGTGATAGTCTTGATCTAAGGCTGTTCTTGACTTCTGGCATGCTTGGTAGTGGTGTATTTGTTGCTCTTTTTGGCATGGGTTACTTCTGGAACATTCATGCGTTTTGGTTCTATCTCTTGATGCAAATGATAGCTGGATTATTTCAAGCTACTGGCTGGCCTTCTGTGGTTGCTGTAATTGGTAATTGGTTTGGGAAAAGAAAAAGGGGATTGATCATGGGTATCTGGAATGCTCACACATCAGTAGGGAATATTACGGGATCTCTTCTCGCTGCAAGCGTTTTGGAATATGGATGGGGCTGGTCTTTCATAGCTCCAGGGGCATTTATCTTTCTAGGGGGAATTCTGGTTTACTTGTTCTTGGCTGCGTATCCCGAGGACTTGGGTTTTCCTTGTCCTGACTATGTAGGCAACAATCAAGGGACAGGACAGAGTGATCTAGAAGCACGGAGCCAAAAACTAGAACCAATTGAATCTCAATCAGACGGTGCTCGTCAAATGTCTTCAACAACTAGGAGGAGTGTCGGACTCTTTGAAGCTTGTTTAATACCTGGAGTAATACCATTTGCCTTGTGTCTCTTCTTTGCGAAGCTTGTGGCCTACACTTTTCTCTATTGGCTACCATTTTACCTTAGTCAGACAGGTTGGTTGTACTATACCAATCCTTCGTAACTTAAATTCAGTGTAGCTTTTGCTTGTTTTATATTATTAATTCACTTAATTTGTTATGGTACTTTCTTAATCGTGTTGTTTCTCTCCCCTTTCTGAAGTTTCTAGCCCTTGCTTAGTCTCTCTATTGATGTTCTATTAACTAATGTCAGGAAAACGTTAACTGTTGTCAGTCAGGCATGAGGAACAGTGCACTGGTAGTCACCTAGGTTTTTCTTCCCTGCTAACCTTAGTTTACTCCTTGTTCTCCTCTTCAACTATAAGTGCGAATCAATGGCAATTTCAGGAGTCTTCAGTGAAACTGTCACATTAGTATACTGCATTAGCCAGCTTTCCAGTATGTGTTGATCTTCAGTTTTAAATTCCGTACTGTCGCTAACAAGTATGTTTCCGTTATGAAAGTGGCAACTAGAAAATTTAGTACGGTGAGCAAGGAAGTGCACAACAAAGTTGAAAGAACTTTCAAAAAATTATTGAAAGGGTCAATTCGGAAAGATTTTCAGGCTGACATGCCGTCGTAATTCTTGCGTTATTTTTTAATTCCATGTATTAAACTGTTGACAGAGTCGTAGGAAAGCTAGGTCTACGAAATGTCCATTTAGTGTGAAGATAAGGCAGAGATTTTGCTTTTAGCTTCTGTAAATGAGATCCTTGCCAGCTAAGTGCTGCCACCATTCTTTCTTACTTCTCCATCTTCCAAAAGATTGTCTTCTTATTTGATATGTGAGATCAAGTTTTATCTTGGTGCTAATGAAGTCTGTATAGTTGCGGTAGCGCCGGTAGGGCAGATTACGCTTGGCTGCATCATCTAAACTTAACTTGAGCATGAAATAAGCGTCTGTACTTTTTATTTTATTTTCATGGTTTAAATGATCAGAGATGTACTTGTTTTACATTCCCTCCCATTCAACTAGTTGTCTACATCTTTATTCTTTTGGGAAGAATATTTAATCAAACGTAAAGAACTAGTTGAATGAGAGGGAGTTATTATTAATCAGCAATTAATCTGAAATGATATTTCCCTTGTGAGGGGAAATTAGATAGATATAATATTAATTACTGTTTGCTGATTTCATTTGCAGCAATTGGTGGAGAGTACGTATCTGTGAAGTCCGCTGGGAATTTGTCGACTCTCTTCGATGTAGGTGGCATTGTGGGTGGCATAGTAGCTGGTCACCTCTCTGATAAGCTCAATGCCAGAGCAATTACTGCAGCTACATTCATGTTTTTTGCGATCCCGTCAATGCTCCTATATCGGTTCTATGGGGGTGTTTCCATGACCATGAACATTGTCCTCATGATGGTTGTTGGTTTGTTTGTCAATGGACCATATGCACTAATAACAACTGCAGTTTCTGCAGATCTCGGGACTCATAGCTCTTTAAAGGGGGATTCCCGAGCACTGGCAACCGTGACTGCTATCATTGATGGTACAGGGTCAGTAGGTGCAGCACTAGGTCCTCTGCTCACTGGGTTTCTTTCAACGAAGGGATGGGATCAGGTCTTTGTGATGCTAATGATTGGTGCTCTAATAGCGGGTCTTCTATTGTCACGACTTGTAGTAACGGAAATTTCAGATATGCTTAAGAGTAAGAGATCCATTAATTCGCAACACCTGGAAGGTAAAAAGTCCTTTGATTTGCTATTATAAGTTCCGCTTATATGATTAGAAGATTAAATAAGATTGCTGGCATTAACGTGAGCAAATGACAAAAGTGACCGAGATTGGTGTGTGCTTGCTTGCTATGGCTGTAGCACGGTTATCTAATGTATTTGGACCGCCCTGTTCTAAATGGTCTAGTGTCTAGTGATGTTACCAAATTATTTTCTCTAAATAGGTAATGTTTTTTTTAGCATGGGCATAAGAAGAGTTTTGGTCCCTTATTTGAGTTAGTTCAATGGGCGTTGATCCACGAACGCAATAAGCTTCTCAACAGTCCATAAGCAGGCTCGCTTGCGGCAGGCATCCGCCTCCTCTTCAGACGAGCCTTGTCTGTAACCATATGGTTTATTGGTTCTGTATTATCAGATTGATCCCCACAGAGGTAGTCTTGCAATAATGCTGTTTGAAATCAGCCTGTTTAAGTAAAAAAAAAAAAAAACACGTTTACCCACCGACTCCCTAAAAACCTTTCTTAATGTTAGACCTAGTTAACTACCCATTATATGAGCTATGTCTCATGATAAATTGCTCCATTTGAGTGGTTAATCCTATACTACTAACTCTCTTTTTTTTTTGTGACTGGTAATTCCTGATCGTCTCTATGCCTCATTTTGCAGGTTCTGAATCTCAACCTCTTCTAAGTAACCAGAGATGAAGCAGGAGTCTGATACTCGGTTTTATGGAAACTGAGTTGGTTTGGGTTGGTCAGGCGATCAAATTATTGAAACTTTTTTCGTGACTGGTATTCTGTGGCCCTTTTTTTGTTGTATGAGTATTTGGTTTGCAGGGTTAGACCAAGTTCTTGGTTCTAATTCAATCACGAGTAGGTGTCACCATATGTCATCGATTGTTGCATGTCGTAAATGGGCAGTTTCATATTTTTGAAGTCCGGGAATGAGAGGCTGCCTTGGAAGTAGGAAGGTCACCGTCACTTGCGTCAAGGACTCAAGGTCTTTAAAAGGAGCCGAGACATAGCCTTGTTAAGTGTCAACTCTGCATTACGACCAGGCGAATTGTATACTACATATTTGCGGTAGATTTGTTGATTAAATAAACATGTATATTGGTCCTTAGTTATTTTTTGCTATAGGCTTTTATTTTCTTTTACTCAAAAAAAGAAATAAAAACTCCCATTTCGTGGAGTTTAAAATTTTCATTGCTTTCTAGCATTCGGAATCATACATGTAATTTTGTTCTTTGTTAGAGAGGCGCTTTTGGTCTTGTGACGCCACCGTATTAGTAATTTGAGTATAAATGGAATTGCCCCATGTAACGCAAGGTAGCCGATGCTTTGTGCTTTAAATTCGTATTTTGTATGTACTTGAGTTTCGAACCAAATGCGTGTGTATATGCAAACTTGTAGATATACACAAGCGCAATTGCATGAAGTGCGATACATGAGCTTGAGCTATCCTGATCACCGAGCTCCTCTTGTAACTGAACGACTTAATCAAAGCTAGGCAAAGTTGAGCTAGAATCAAAATATGTGCGTTATACGCTCACTCGGACTCGCACAGTGCGTATATTAGCTTGAGCTAATCTTGTCGATGATCTAGAATTGTTTTTTAATTAGAGTTCCGCCCAAGCTGGCCTTGTTCTAGGTTAAGCCGAGCTTGAGGGTATTAAAGCTCACTTTGGAAAAGGCTGTATTACTGCTTTTTTATTTTGTTTATGATTGAAACTATTGTTCATCAAATCTTATTTTTGCGAAGTTGAGTTGGAAAATGAATAATATTAGTATACTAAAAACTTATCTGACTCGAGACAAGTTTCATATTTATTCGAGCACAAATTAACGTTTTTTTATTTATATCTGAGCTTAATTTCAACTTTTCAAGCGGATATCCATCTCTTTGAGCTATAATTCGGATTGACTCGATATTTTTACGTGAGCTATCGACGCAGGTGAGCACTTTAGATATTCTTTCGATGCATTCATGAGATACGACTGCAAATCAATTTTGGACGATGATAATGATTCATGCGTAACAATATAACAAGTTTTACCACACGATCTAGCTAAAATCTGCAATATTACTAGCCATTCTAACAAATTCTATGTCACAACTCATACAAAATAGATGAACATTAATCATACTAACAGATTTCATATGTCATTGACTTGTTCATCAATCATATTTGCCCCTTTGACAAAAGAAGTGCTTCCCATGTCAGTTTATAACATATACTCCACTCCTTTATATTCTTTCCCAATTTCACATGACATGCACCCCATACACCATGTCTAATATGACCCCTTCCCCTTGAATAATCCCTATATAAACCAACTTTATTTCTCATTTCTATCAAAAACAAACAAAAAACATACTAATACATTTCCTTCTAATCCTTCATTATTTCCCATCTCTTTTTCTTAGGGTGTGTGATATTCGTTTGAATTCATGGCTTTCTCACGTACCACCTTCGCACTTGCCCTAATCCTCGTCCTTGTGGGTTCCGTCATTGCTCAAGGACCTTCTGCGGCCCCCACACCGGCCTTTGCCCCAGTTGCCACACCAACACCTGGTCCTGTAGCCCCAGTGCCTGTGTTGGCCCCAGTGGCACCTGGCCCTGTGGTGGCCCCAGTGTCACCACCATTGGCTGACACACCCACCACGGCCCCACCAACCCCCAGCCCAACCACCGCTTCGCCTCCAGAGGCTCTTGCTGACGGTCCCACCTCTGGCTCGTCCCCGGTCCCAGCCCCAGCTGAAGAGGCCTCGGGTGCATTTGTTATTGGAAGAAGCTGGGTTGTCTTGGCTCTTCTAGGGGGAGTTGCTGTCCTTTTTGCCTAAGTGCTTGAAGGAGTTACGTCCACTGTACCAGCTTGAGTCCGGGCTCAAAGGGCATTCAAAACCCAACAGTGCTATCTATGAGCCATGCATGCATGCATGTTATTGTAACGTTTTTTTTTTTTTCTTTTTGTTGTTGTGCTAATTCTTGTTCCCATGATTATCAAGTGTTATTTGTGTGTTTAATTTTTTGTTCTTTCTTGCTTTCGGGCGAGAAGACTTCCAAAATCCAATTGGTGATAATATTAATTAAATGTATACGGAGTATCAATTTCCTTTCTTATTCCTTTTTGTTTCAATCAATATCAATATTTCAGTGATTCTTTTGGGGTAAATTGGTTAATAGTTTACATTTCCATTTTAGTATTGTCTTTTTTAAAGAAATTGCAAAAGAAATCAAAGTCAATTAATGCAAAATTGTAAGGATCGAATACAAGGTTTCTAAAACAAAGATCACTATCAGATAAAACCACTTTGTATGTCAAGACCTGGCAAACGGATTTAATTTCGGGTGGGTCAGTTCGGGTTAAGTCAATTTCGGGTAAACTATTATCAGGGTTTTAATGGATTATAATAACCAGTTCAGAAGAATAATATAAACATCCAGCTCTGAGTGATAGGGAAATTTGGCATCACTTAGTGGTACTATCTCATTTTTCTTTCTTTATATCATCGACACATTACTTCGGATCGTCGACAATATTTAATGAACTTTCAATTTCAATTTTACGCGCTTTCATAATTATTCACTTACCTCCTCTCTAACCTTCTACAATGCAATTGACTTTGGAATTTTTGTATTAAAAAATGGTCCTCATCATTAACGTGATTAAACTAGTCGATTCAATCTATTAGTCTCACTAACCGGTTAGCGAATTGGGATCTAGAGGTGAAACACCCTTGTGGGGGCTTGGGGCAACGCCTCCGAAACCTAAATAGTATTTGATCGACTTAAAATGAATCAATTTTGGATCCAAACCTAATTCCGGATGTGGACCATACGCGTCCAAACTTAGGTATCGACGTGGGAACTTCATATCCAAGGGTTTTGTTTTTAATTTTTTATTTATTTAAAATAAATCCGATTCGTTTTACGTCAATTAAGTTAACGTTGTGACCTCATGGTTAAGAGATGAGGTGAGCAACCACCACACCAAACACATTTGGTTGGAGTAATATGTCTATAACGAATAGTTATTGGGATATTATGCGTGTGGCCAAGTTGTTGAACAGAAAACGGTGAGCCCAACATTCAGTTGTGTATCAGCCCATCTAAAGAGAGACTATTACAGTACTAGTCTGTCAATTAAAAACCTTGCTCCACCCTCTTTCTTTCTTTCTTTCTTTCTTTCAGTTGACAATAACACAACAAAATGGAGACAACAACAACAACTTCTGCAACAAGTATCATAAAGAGCAATGGAGGAGGAGGAAGCATAATAATAAAGCAGCAAAGTAGAATGAAATTAGAGAATCCCTTTACTCTTAAAGTACTCCAAGTTTTCACTGGTTTTGGCTTTGGTTGTGGTCTTGGTATCGGTGTTGGCCGTCCTTTAAATTTAGGTACTTATTCTTTATTGGTTTACTTGTGTATATTTTTTCCCATTTTGTATTATCAGCTCTTTTTTCTGGATTTTGTTAGTATGGACCTTGGAAATTTATTCAGGCACAAATTCAAGGGATGCCCACAAAAATTAGACCCGAAAAAACCATGTAAACATTGATTTTTTTATACTCTATTTAAAATTTGTGACTTAGTTTGTTTATTGCTTTGAGAATTTTTGTTTTATATTGTTGTTGGGTGTGATTTTCATATTGGGTCATTGGTAAACAACCTCTTTGTGTTGCTAACACAAGGGTAACCTCTGCAATTTGCGGGAGCCATTGAGACACTAGGGTTATGTTGTTGTTGTTGTTGTGTGTTGTTCGAGTTTTGCTGTTCAGTTTGTATCTAGTTTTGAGAGTGGCTAGGCTAGATTGCAATGTTGGCAATATTGAGGGAGGGAGTATAAAGTGATTGGATTGGCATTTTAGGAGATGTTATCGAGTATGAATTGTGTGTTAATTGGTGATATTTGATTGAGCTAGACTATTGTTACAAATTGTGTGGTTGGGAAGACACCGTCGAGAATTGTTTGTGTGTGTACAACCGTATCTCTCAAAGACTGATTCTTTGTATGACACAGTATGCTGCAAAAGGGCTCATTAAGTGCTTTGCTGCTGCTTATATTCTGAAGTAACAACTGTTTATGTGAGTCTCAATGCATTTTCATTATGAGTCATGGGTAAAGCTGCCTAGCGCCTACATCAAGAATGGATCCTCTCTATTTTCTCAAAGGAAACGGGGGTCCATTTCTCATCTAACACTCCACATGTAATTACAGGAGTAGTATAAGGGTCCTAGAATTACCTGCAAAAAGGAGTGGAATGGAAAAATGGAGAGTGGAGAACAATTACTTTATTTTGTAAGTAATTTGATCATCCTTAGATCACTCCAATAATTACTTATAGAATATGGAATGAGAAATGGGCCTCTGAATCTTTTAAGAGAATGAAAAGGATTCATTCCCGCCTACAATTTGACATCTTACCCATCATCGGTTGAAGGTTTTGGTGAAATAGGTAGTACTGTCGTTAATGTTCATCCCACATGGCACATTACTATAAGATTGAAACATGCTCAATCCAATCAAGGGCTGTAGCTTTTGGTTAACTTCTGAAAAAGATAAATGGCCTAAGCTTAATGATGAAAAACTTTTACAAAGTACCATTTAACCTCCATTTCACTAGAGCTTCAGACATCAAGATTGAATTGCTTTGTTAGTTGTTACAGTTAGTGAAAGTAAAAGTCCCTCTTGAGAATCAATAGTTAACCAATATGGTTGTGTATATTATACTGTTGTTTTACACTGCTGAACAGCGGTGAGTCCGATGACTTTGATAGTCTCAGCGTAAATCCTGCTCGCTTTTGTATTATGTGCTCACGTACAAACTGTTCAGGTAGGCCATTGGCGGGAACATATTGGGCACATTTCTTTAAGCCACTGTCAAGACCTGTGTTTTTACTTTTGACTACTTGGTCTTTTTTTGCTTCCGTACTTAATACGGTGGCCAAAAGCTGGTGGTGGAGGACTGACTTCAGCGTAGGCTTTGTCCTGGACTTGGGTTTGGCGTGACCATTTGCTCATTAGTTACTTCGCTGCAGCTTATTAGTCATCAAATTTATACATAATCTGCTTACTGTTGTAAACATCTTGATTGATTGAACATTGTGAACAATACTTGACAGGTGCAATTCCTGTACTGAGTGAAGTTACGAGGGCCGCAAGTGGTGCAACACATGCTTTCTCGGGTGTCGGGAGACATGTGAATCAATCTGTACGTAAATTATGTTTGTTCTTTGTTTTCCTAGATTTATTTAACTGTCTGAGAATATTTACTTAATTCGGGTATTTTTCTTCTACTCTTATCTGGGATTTACTTTCCCCAGCTGAAAAAAATAGGTGCAAAAAATATTGAAGCGGGCATTGGTTGTGGAGTTGGTTTTGGCCATGGTTTTGGAATTGGTATGTGTTTAGCTTACTTAGCCATGCTTGCGATAAAAAGAATTTTCAGTATCTTCTTGATCCTTAACGGTCTTCAATCTCTGCACAGCAAATACCTGCTAACTATTAGTTGAAAAATTACGATTTGTTGGTGACCTACAATGAATAACACATTGAGGCAAATAGAATGAAAACTTATTATTTCCATGCAGAGTTTTTTTATATTTATGACAGTGTCATACAAATCAATGTCTAAGTTTAGGTTTGTTGATGATGGAGAAAGGTATTCTGATATTCTTAGTAGGGCCACGTGAATCATTTATTAGGTAAATATATAGGATTGTGTTCAGGACACCTGCATACTCTTTTTTCTGTCACAAATTACACTACCATATATATCTTCACTTTTTACTCTCCGTATACAGTTTGAAGCAATTCCATTACATCAACCCATGCACTAAACTCTTAGTTGAAGTGTTGGACCATTGAATCTCTAGTTTACTAATCTTTGAATAACTTCTCCCCTCCCCCACAAGTCTGCTAAAACCAACAAGTCAATAACATATGCTCATCTCTTAGATTGATGCACACTTTGGGAGAAAGCATTGTTGAAAATAGACATTTCATGTTCTACGATGAAAATGATTGTCATAATCTGTTTATAACATACGCCGTGTTACGATGAAAATGATTGTCTTAATATCAACTTGCTCCTTGCAGGTATTGCTCTGAAGCCTGGAGTGATGCAAAAGATTCAGTTGTTTATGATGGTATATTTGATATACTTCTATTAGTTTATTGCCAGTTACTACCCTCTCAGAATTTCAGTGCATTGATACATCATTCACTTGAGCTCACTACATTCACTTTTGGCATAAGATCTTAGGAGATGAAAACATGTGAGAGGGAATTGGGGCCTACACTAGCATGCGAAGTTTCTTTGGGTTATTTGTAACGCAAATTGTAAATGTATCAAATTCGATTGAAACATTCAAAAAGTAAATTCTAGTGAATAGAGGGTTTATTTTTTGTATAAAAGTTTGATTTGTGAAATTATCAGGAAACAATGAGCAAAATGATGACAAAATTTGGGGCTGCACCTGATTTTTCCATTGGCCAAGGTGTACTCCCTGCGTCAGTGCAAAGTGGCATGAACATTGCTCCTGTGTCTGCTCAAGATCCTCTAGGAAGTATTTTACAGCTCGGAAAAAAGGTGCCAAACGTGATGAACCAAGACACGTTAAGAAATAGCAAAATACATGGAGGGGATGGAAACTTGACATCAGAGGATGCTCCTTTGAGTTTTTCGGTTGGTAGTCGGACTGAGAAACTTATCAATGGACTTCTGCAGGATCCAGTTTTAAGAGGAGTAGACACTGAAATACATGCTAGGGTATGCATATCCTGGTCACGTCTTTGTTTCTTGCTTCTTGATTATTTGATCCTTGTTATTGTACTCCGGTGGTAGTTTCTGTGCATTTTTGAGAAGTATATAAAAGTCCGTAGTTCTTTTCTAGTGTCGGAAAAGATTAGGTTCAAGGGGTAGGCCTATCTCAGTCAAGGTTTAGATCTGTTTGAGGGTTTACAGTGGAATTTCCTAATCGCCTACCAACTAGAGATGAATTTATAACTAGTGGGGACTCAAAGCTCCTCTTAGCCATGAGCATCTCTTTGGAGCCATTTGTGTTTTAGTTTGGCATTACTCTTCTATTCTATTTGTGCCCATTTCCTAAGTTTAGTCGGTAGGGGTCTTAGATTTGAACTCCCTTTATTGTCCTTTGGCTGAAGGAGGTGGGAATGTGGGATGACTTGGTTTCTAGCTTGGAAAAATGGTGGTGTTCTGGAAGTCTTTGTCTGCGACTCTGCTAAGGATGACATAATCACAAACAGGAAGTTAAGATCTTGTGGCCATATGCCCATATCCTCATGCCCTAACTAGGGCCGGTACTAGCTTGGAGTTTCTCATGCACCAACTATCTCCGGATTTACCTTGATATCTGGAGATCTATTCTATCCAAGGCTTTGACGGGCTGTGCAATTGCTTCACAAATATGTGTAGGGTGTGAAGTTGAAATCTTGATAAACAATAGGAAAATTCTTCGCTTGTATATTCAGTTGAACTTGCATATGATGTGTGACTTTGAGGTACAACAGCAGTAATCCGAAAGGCTAACATGCATCGTCATTCATTAAAATCGTCAGTTATCGTGTAAATAATGACAGAAAAGAAAAACACGATAAAATATAGTCACTATATATATGTTTATATATCTTATGTCAAATGATAAAGTTTTCTGAAGTACAGTTACTGGGATATTTATGCAGGACGATGAATTGAAGTCAGAAAACAGAGTTCTTCGAATGGTAATTTCTGATAGCCTGTTTCTTTTAAGTATATCGTGATCTGTAGAGAGTTGAGAACTGGTTTATGAGTTGATCATGAAATATGTGAAAAATTCAGTGTCATTAGTGGTTGATTAACAATATAACGAGTTTAACCTACTTTATGTTCAGGTAGTGAAACACCAGCAAATCATCGAGGATCTGATGGAGGAGAATGAGAGACTTCGTCATATATTGGTCGAAGACCTTAAAGTTGCGCCTAGTAAGCTTGTAGCTCGACGTCCTAGTAAAAACATATCTCCATGTACTGATTGTTTTGAGTGCCGTAGAAAGCAAAGAAGAAAGTAAAATTTCAGAACCGTTTTTGCATGCTTCAATTTAGAAGTTCATAGGCACTCTAATCCATTCATCAGGGTTTTAATGTTTTTTAACCCGGTTACTTATTGTAGTGTATAATAGGCATAACACTGTTACTCATGTAGTGCACACAACACAATACAGTCACAGTGCACGCGTAAGCTAACCTAAGTGGTAAAGTCATTTAAGTAGTCAATTCACGACTTGGGTTAGTAATCCGCCGCATTAAATCTGCTATAGTGGCTATCGTGGCTTCCTTCACTCGAAAAAGCAATACTCGTACGGTAGCATGTGATGAAATGGCAACCCTGGCCAAGAGACGAGAGTATGAGACGAGATGGGTCACGTCCGAATAAGATATTGGTTGTGATTGTGATTGTGATTGTGGCAGACGTAGAATTTGTGGTTTTCTTAATTCCGAGTATTTTGCTGAATCACTTTGTAAAGATAGATTGGTGTCTCTATATGTTGTTTTTGTAAAATAGTTGGACGATTAAGGAGCTTTTTTTTTTTTTTTTTTTTGTTTTGTTGCAATTTATCTTTTTTTGAGTTTTACTTTCTTGTAAGTTGGAAAAACCGATGAGATTTATTAGTACAATTTTGCTGAACAATCAAATAAAGAAGAGCATGTGTAATAAAGATTCAATTGAAGTATCAATGCAAATCATCCGTCTCATTTCATGTCTCATTAGATCTTCTTATGACACATAATCACTTTGATATAAAGTGATACTGATGATCTCAACTCTAAAACTTTGTATGATCATTACTTAAATTATGAGCTAGAGGTGGCAATAGGGTCACTCGGGTCGGTTATGGGTCGGGTCAAGGCGGGTCGGGTTGTTTTAGGTTCGGGTTATGTTGGGTCAATGACGGGTTCGGGTCGGTTCGGTTCATGTCGGGTCATCTTCAAGTCGGGTCATCAATGGGTGGCAAGACGGGTTGGGTTATTAGCGGGTCAGTGTCGGGTCAGGTTAGTAGCATATATTTTTTCATATATACTTAGTTTTAGATGGTTATTTTATGTTTAAATAACGGGTAAGTGTATTAATTGTAGTTTTAAGTGAAATAATTAAGATGAATGTTAATTTGGTGTTATTTAAACCATTATTAAGCTAGTTCAATATCGGGTCATTTGTCGGGTTAAGAAAATATCGGGTCAAGGGTCTGGTCGGGTCGGTTCAGGTCGGGTTCAGATTGGGAAAAATAAGGTTGCTATCGGTTATCGGGTCGGGTTAGTTCGGTTTCGGGTCACCCAATTTTCGGGTTGTATCGGGTCGGGTTTCGGGTGGGTCGGGTCGTGTCAGCTCTATTATGAGCATTGGTATATTTAAGAACAACAACTCTCTTATAGGACCGTCCTATGGCATAGGACTGGCCCAAAAAGAGAATAGTCCATAAATAACATGTAAATTTATGTATATTTTGACTTTATCTTGATAACCCGATAACTTATAATGAAAACCAACATATTTAAATGCACAAATTATCAAAATAAATTATTGGGTTATCAAAATAAAATATTTTTGTACAATTATATTCACTAATTTACATAGCCTTTGTGATATTGGGTTGGTCTTATACATAAAATAGTCCTACACAACAATTTGTGATTTAAAAATGCTTCTAATAAGTAATTTGCTTTTCTACATCCATTTTATCCACTTGTAATCCATTCGTATGATCATTACTTCTCCCAAAGTCATGACTATCGTCTTCAATGACTTTACTAATTAAGTTATAGTTGAGATGTGCTCTATTCTTAAGCTTGCTTGGATTGAGAGTAATAGGAGGGGAATGAATATGAGAGTAATATGTGAGGTGTATTTCCCATGTTTGGTATGCGGGTAATTATTCACCTCCTAAAATTATTACCCTTGTGAAGGGGTAATACATTACCCACCCTCCCCCCTGGGTAATGATTAAGGGAGTAAAAGATCTACTCAGTAATCATTACTCTTATGCCAAACATATCATCAAGGAACCCATTACCCCACTAATTAATTTCCCCAGTAATTATCGCCCAATAAAACTTACCCCCTTAATAATTCTATGGATTTCAGGCAAGCCCTTAGTCTTTATGTCAAAATTAATGGTAAACCAATAACCGACTCAAATCCAACGCAACTAAAGAAGCCATTTGAAATAGGGCTGAGCAAAAATTTCCGAAACGGATTTTTAATACGGATACGATACGGTATACGGTTCTCATTATACGGTTTTTCGTATATACGGTTATTTTTTTCGGATACCCGATACGGTTTTTTAGAAACCGTTTCGTATCCGGGTCAGCAAAATTCGAAAAGCGTATACCCGGTTTGACCCGGTTTTAAGTTTTAATTAAAAAAAAAAAAAAAAAAAAAAAAAAAAAAAAAAAAGCAGCATAACTAAACTAAGTACCCACCTAATACATACATATCCCCTCCCTCACCCTAACTCCTTCACTTCTTCATTCATTCAACAACAACGTCAACAAGATCAACAATCAACATTCAACATTCAACATTCAACATTCAACAGTACAACACAACAAGGTTTATATCTCCTCCGCCCTCCTTCACTCCTTTCTTCATTCATTCAAAAGAATCAAAACCCCAAATCAGAAGATCAAACATCCCATTTAACCATTTTCCCCCAATTTAAAACCCTAATTTAAAACCCAGATCCCCAATTAAATCATATTATTTCCCCAAATTCAGATCTGCCTTTCAAATCGTCACTTTATCAAGATTTGTTGTCTTTTATTGCTTAATTTTATTGTAGTTGTTTGATTTTGTGTCTTATAGTAGATTAATAATAAGTTGATACTTGTTAGTTGTTACATTGATAAATCTTATCGAGGGCATGTTACCATATATAAAATCGTCTGCTTCATTTTTTTGCGTATGCATATAATCAGATCTGCCTTTCTTTCTTTCTTTTTCTCATTCTGCTTCATTTTTTTGCTGTCATAATTAAATCATATTATTTCTTTTTTTTGCTGTCAAACTTTGCAGTAGTGTACCTCAGTTTGTGTTCCTTTTTTTTTTTTTGGAATTCAGAAAACCGTATTCGGGTACCCGGATTTCGTACACGGTTTAATCGGGTACCCGAAAACCGTATACACGTTAAAAACCGTATCGTATCCGGAAGCAAAAAATTGGTGTTCAAAAAACCGTATACCCGAAAACCGTATCGAAACCGTATCGGGTACCCGGTTTTGCTCACCCCTAATTTGAAACCGACCCGACCAATCCGCCAATTAAATGTAGAATAGTTGCGCTGTAGGAAGAGTGATGAGATAAAGTTAGCCGTTGGAATCACAAAATTTAAAAACTCCCTTTCTCTCTTTTTCTCTCTACTCTCAACTTGTTCAAATCTACTACGGAGTATTTGACAGTTGACACACCTCTCAATCCACTTCCAAAATCCCTAATTTCATCTCTCAATTCATCAAAATCAACTGCTTAATTAACCCTAATTCCTTTCCAAATGGACGGTAACTCCACTCATTCAACTCTATTTTTTCTTCCTTTTTTTTCTCTTTTTGGTAGTGTTTTCGTTAATTTTGATTTTGAACAGATCGAAGAGTGGAAATTGTTCTTGGAAATGGCGATGTCGAACCTTGTTCTCAATCTAAAGATTTAGCCACGCCGTCCCAAGAATCCGGTAAATTCATCAATTTTCTTAGCCTCCATTTCTTTTCCTTGGTTTAATTAGTGCGTCCTGCTTATCTCGCAATTTGCGCCAGTCCTTGATGCATTGGGTTAATGATGTCGTTTAATTAGCATATGGTTCTTGAATCTTTCTTCTTAATTTAGGGTTTATGATTCAATCATGTTCATTTCTTGAACTGCGATTAGGGTTTATGATTACATATTTGGGAATTTCATTTCATGCACGGCTTCAGACAATCGTAATTCGATTTTTATCTACTTTTGTTCCATAGGAATAATAAAAATCGTGGTTTTGTGTAGTTTGACTTGTTTCTTTCATGAATCGTTGTTGCTGTAATTGTGGTTATTTGGTTTTAGAAGCTGAAAACAACAAATCAAATGGAGAGTTGTCATATTTTTCGTCATCATTTCGTCCTTGTTCTTAAGTGTATTGATTTTAAAAATCGTGGCTGTAATCGTGTTTGTTGGCAAAAAAAATTGACTGAGTAATGAGTTATTGTACCTCAACGAGGGGGACTAATGCGTGCAAAATCTTACCTCTGTAAAGAGACTGTTTCTAGACAAATGGAGCAATGAAATTTGTGTTAGGAATCATATTGACCGACTGATTCTTCACTGTATACGAAGTACATATAGAATTGAAATGTATTTCTCTATTGTTGATTGTTTCTTTAAAAGGGATTGAAGAAAGTGTGAGCGTTGCTGATGCAAGTCCGTTTTCAAACAATTCCGAAGCAGTTTCTACTGATGAGGAGCCAAAGCTTCCAATTTTAAAGAAAATTGGTAAACTTAGTGACAAAATTCAGGTGAACTTAAATGTGATTATTTTCTGTTTGATTTGGATTGCTTACATAAGCATCTAATTGAGCTTTTTTTTTGGTGTGATAGGTTTTAAGGAAGGAGCATTCAGCTTTATCTACTGAGGTAAAGGAGATGACGAGTAAACCATTTCCTGGCTCTGAAGTTCTGAATACGCTACAGGAACTCAGTAAGTTCATATCTACCTACGCGTGTTTCTAAATGTCTGATGTTTACTTCTGAGCTCATATCTTTGTTTTACTTGGGGTTTTAGGTAAAAATCATGAGTTTTTGAAGAAAAGATATCTAGAAGAGTACGGAGAGAAGAAGAGGCTCTACAACGAAGTGATCGAACTCAAAGGCAATATTCGGGTCTTCTGTAGATGCAGACCTTTGAACAAAAATGAAGTAACGAACGGGTCCACTTCCGTTGTTGAGATTCCCCCATCACAAGATCATGAACTGAATGTAGCTTGTGCCGATTCTTCAAAGAAACAATTTAAGTTTGACCATGTTTTTGGGCCAGAAACCAAGCAAGGTAAATGTGTGTGTATTAATTTGTCAGTACTTGACAACTACAAATGTGGATACAGACTATTTAAGTACACCATAGGCGTCTTTTCTGATCTTTGTTGAATTTACAGAGGATGTCTTTGCTGAAACATTGCCAATCGTCACCTCTGTGCTGGATGGCTACAATGTCTGTATATTTGCATACGGACAGACTGGAACAGGGAAAACTTTTACGATGGAAGGGACACCTGAGAATAGGGGAGTTAACTACAGAACCTTGAAGGAGTTATTCAGAATTGCTGATCACAGAAGCTGTACAATGAGATATGAGCTGTGTGTCAGCATGTTGGAGGTGTACAATGAAAGAATAAGAGACCTCTTAGTGGAAAATACCTGCGAGCCACCAAAGAAGTAAGTGACGATGTTTGTCATAATTACAGCAAATTAGCCTGTTAACTTGCTAAATAGGTTACAAAATCTTTATTCCCATCATGAAGATACATGTGAAATGGAATGAATTTTAATTTTTTTTTTTCCAAGTCTAAGGACACTATTTTCACTGGCTGAATAAATGTGTTGCCTTGTGTTGTGCATTCAGATTGGAGATAAAGCAATCCGCAGAAGGTACACAAGAAGTCCCTGGACTTGTTGAGGCCCGTGTATATGGTACAGAGGAAGTATGGGAATTACTTAAGACAGGGAGCCGAGTTAGATCTGTTGGATCAACCAACGCTAATGAACTCAGCAGCCGATCTCATTGGTAAGCAACAGTGTTTAAGTCTCTTTTAATGGTCAAATGGTGGGCAAGCATCACTCTCTTATTTGGGTCAATAGATGGAAACTTGCATTTCCGACAGGGTTGATTAGTCTTAAATCTTAATTTGCTTGTGTGTAGTTTGTTGCGCGTAATTGTGAAAGGGGAGAATTTAGTAAATGGGCAAAAGACAAAGAGCAACCTCTGGTTAGTGGACCTGGCTGGAAGTGAGCGTGTGGGAAGAATAGAAGTTGAAGGTGAAAGGCTTAAAGAATCACAGTTCATAAATAAATCTCTCTCCGCTCTAGGAGATGTCATCTCTGCTCTAGCATCAAAGACATCCCATGTGCCATACAGGTCTGTACAATTTACGACGTGGAGATCAGTTTAGGATTTAGACACTCAGTTTGCAGGATTTTAGACCATAGCTCACCTAATTTTTTGCTTATTGCAGGAACTCAAAACTAACTCACATGCTACAGAGTTCCTTAGGTATGATGTTTCCTAAACTAACATTGACATTGGTGAAAGTCAACAAGAACTGTGATGTTGCTCGATGAAAGTTGCATTCTACTGAATACCTTGATTAATTGTTTATATTTCCTGCAAAACAGGTGGTGATTGCAAAACCTTAATGTTTGTCCAAATAAGCCCAGCTGATACTGACTTGGGGGAGACTCTTTGCTCCTTGAACTTTGCCAGTCGTGTAAAGGGAATTGATCATGGTCCAGCACGCAAACAGGCTGATGTCTCTGAGCTACTTAAGTATAAGCATATGGTGTGTTTCTATTTTCTGGAGTGTGATAATGCTTCTTGTACATACTATTTTTTTCTGCAGCTTTCACACTTCAGTTCTACTTAACAGGCAGAAAAATTAAAGAATGATGAAAAGGAAACGAAGAGATTGCAGGATAATGTACAGTCATTGCAGCTAAGACTTGCTACCAGGGAACAAATTTGTAGAAGTCTTCAGGAAAAGGTACTATCAAAAAGCAGATGTGAATTACTACATGCTTTGCATCTTACGTCATTACGTTGACATGCATCACAAAACTAAACGTTACAATTCCACTGTACAGACGTGTATAATGTGAACTTAGATTTTAACTATCTTCATTATGCTTAAACCGCTAGTAATATTACTTGATAAGATGTATACTATTTTAACTATGTTCTAGCTTAGGTCTTGAATGTGACAGACTTTCCAAACCGTTCATAAGTCAGGTCACCAAAGTGAAACTAGTGAAAACTGGAAAATCTAAAGACGAATTAGCTCAAACCATAGGCCATCAAAATTTAAATATTCCTAAGGTTTATGTTGTTATTAAAACAGGTACGAGAGCTTGAGAATCAACTGGGTGAAGAAAGGAAGCTTAGACTGAAGCAGGAAAGCCGATCTGTTGCATCAGGTTCTACCAGACCTCCAAAACAGGCTCAAAGGACCACATCACTTGCTCCTACCAAACCTCCGTTGGGTCGTCCTCCAAATACAAGAATGCCACTTCGAAGAATATCCAATTTTATGCCTCCACAATCATCTCTCCAACCTAAGAAAGCTTTGAACTTGCCCTCTTTTCGTCCAGGTTCATCAGATGGCAAAGAAAACAATCTTTGTCCCACAAATACAAGAGGAGCTCTTAGAGGACCACGACGTGTCTCAATTGCTGCGAGACCATCTGCACAAATGGTTGAACCAACGTTACAACCCAGGAGGAGGATTTCTATTGCAACTCTCCGACCTGAACCAAACTCACACTTGAGCACGCAATTGAATACTCAATCCAAACGCGAGAGTACATTACCAAGGCCGTCATTTGTTAGCGGGATAGGGAGGGTCAGGCGTTTTTCCAAGGTGTTTACTCCAATGCCAGAGGCGAGGACCATGGCTAGTTCATCGGTTGAAGCAACACCTATGAGCAGTAGGAGGTTCATGCCAAGCCCTCCTTCACAACAGGTGGGGTCATGGAAGCCAAAACACCCAACTGTTGTTGCTTTGCAGAAAAAGCCATTGGTTTGGAGCCCTTTGAAGATGCGAGGACTGCAAAATTCCAAGGTGTTTACTCCGATGCCAGAGTCGAGGACCATGGCTAGTTCATCTGTTGAAGCAACACCTATGAGCAGTAGGAGGTTCGTGCCAAGCCCTCCTTCAGAACAGGTGGGGTCATGGAAACCAAAACACCCAACTGTTGTTGCTTTGCAGAAAAAGCAATTGGTTTGGAGCCCTTTGAAGTTGCGAGGCCTTCAAAATTTCAGGAGATCGTTAGCATTGCCATGAAGAACAGGATATGGCAACTTATAAAAGTGTCTGAATATATAACAAGTCTATATGCTATCTTCATGTCTTTCGTTTTCCGAGATTAGTAATCATCATATTATATCTTTCATACCTTGCTAACAGAATCAAAGCATTCAGTATTTGTTGGTCGAAGCAGGTTGCATTTCAGATTAGTGAAATGCTTTACCCTGTAAATCACAATATTAACAATCTTCTTCTTGTACATTTAATGCTTCATTATTTCTTTCTCCCCCAATTGACATCTCTCTTTTTCTCAGATTATTACACGTTTGGACCTCCTCGGAGATACACCGCGAGGTTGTTACGAGTTGCTAATTAGAAGTTCGTTAGGTTGTCGGTCCATACCTTGTCTCATAATGTTACTACCATCTCATAATTGTTCGTTGAAAATTGTAAATAAATAAATAATAAAAAAAAAAAATCAGTTGTTTGCACTCTCTTTTTCTCAGTAGTCCCATGTTTGTTTTTGTTGAGTTAGTCTTACTTAAGACCAAGTATATCGTCTTATTAATAAGACGAGTTATTTTGATACCAAATTATAAATATGGGCGGGTAAAAAGCAAATGGGTTGACAGTTTCATTTATTGTTCCTGACACACTCCTCCATCGTGTCTCCCTCTTTCATTTCTCTCTTCTCTCTTCACTCTTTCATTTCACTCTCTCAAAATTCATCAAAAATAAAACTCCATCAAAATTCATCAACTAATTCAATGGCAAAAAAAAAATGGCAAACAAAACCCTCCAAAAAAAGCTTCACATACAACTGCCATAGAAGGTTTTTTTTTTTTTTTTTTCATTTACTTTTGAATGAAACCTGAAAATATGGGTTTCTATGTTTTAATAAATTTGTTAATTGATTGAGTATTAACTAGTGTAGACCCTGTGCAAAGCACGGTATTTATAGAGTTTTAGTTTTTAGTATATTATTTATAGATTATAAATTGACAATTTATTACTTTTGTAATGTTTCTCATTATTTTATTGGGTTATTTGATGAGAATAATCCAAACTATCGTCCGTCTTCTTAAATTAATCCCAACTATACTTTAACCCATATTAATCTAATCCTTGCACTCATTTTTTCTTATACTACACCAGCCTCATATTTGACCGGCTATAAGCCTATAACAGGTAAAGGGGAATCTTTGTGGGGTTTTTTCTAGGTCTTCCTCCTCGTTCAGTCTTCTCCTTCTGGTAAGAACAAAACTAGGTCGCTAATATACTAGAATTAGCCTACCAAATTAACAATTTATAAGCCAAACTATACTCTAGACTACTCTAAATGATAAAGTAATATAGTGCAAGCAAGGGTCGAACCCAAGAGAAGGTCTTTTAAGCTAAATACTTGAATTGCAAACTATTGACTACTAAGGACAAGATTATAAACACACAATGGTTATTCACAATGACAAACAATAGGGAGACATAAAAAGGGGGGTTTTTGAATTGAATGGTGACATGAAACAAAATGAAATTTGCAACCTTAGTCTAACAAGCAATATAACAAACACTTGGTGGGTAAGATAATTCAATAATTAATGAGAACTTGGTGCAATCCTACAAGTTCCAACTTTTCTCAAAGCAAGACTCTTTTCTCTCTAGTTTTCATTTACCCAACAACAATCCTCAAGCAAGTGATTACCACTATCTAAGCCAACAATGATAATCCTACATCAACTACAAATTCTAACATTAAACCATGTAAGAATTGTAACCAAGAGCATGAAGAACAAAACCAAGAGGAAAGTAAATGGGATATCACAAAGATATGTTTAAACCAACAAATCCTATGATACAATCAATTTCTACTCACAAAGGTTGATACTTTAAACCAAGATAACAACAATCATGAGATGCTTCAACAAGTTATTACAAAAGCAAGCAACTTTGCAACAACAAGCAATAGATGAATGAAAAAGAGGCAAGGGTAATTACTTCTCACAACAAAACATTCATCATGTCATTAGAACTTAGAAATTGAAACAAATGAAAGAGTAGAGATTAAGGAGTCAATACAATGATAAAGATGGAAACTTGCAATGGATTACACCAAGTAGGGAAGAATTAGCCTTCCATAGTCTTCATAAAACCCAAAAACAAAGAAAGATTACAACTTGAATGCCAAATAAATTGTTCTTGCTACTACAAATTTCTAGAGATTATTCAATGCTTAGATGATAACTAGGTCTTCAAACATGAGGGGTATTTATAGGGCTGCACGAAATTCTAGGGTAATACGGGATTTGGGCTTAAATTTAAGCCAACGGGCTTAATAAAAGTCACGAGCACAGCACAATCGGCAGACTGCCGGCTGAATGGCAGACTGCCGGATGGTTGGCAGACTGCTGTGGATGGTGGCAGTCTGCCAAATTGCCTGAAACGGATTATTTCTTCACTTCCTCAACACGAGTTCTTCACTACTTAGCCTTCATGCTTCCTAGCAAGGAATGTCGGCTCCGTAACTGGTTCATGTAAGGTCGTCTCCGCGTGATTGCTTGTCTACTAGTGTGGCTAGAGGCTCGCCCTTGGGATTCCGGGTTCTATCCTCATACGAAGCTCCACACATGAATCAAAACGCATTAGTTATGACAACCATCGGGACGGGAAGATTAACTCTTGATTCCGACAAAAAGACCCTTAATTAAAAGCATACTTGGCCTAAGAAGGCCCTAGTGACTCGACACTTCTTGACTCTATCAAACTCCCCCACACTTGGACTTTTGCTCGTCCCGGGTAAAACTCAAAGAAAGCATTCGGCAAGTCCATAAGCGGGTGTGGGTTTTGAATGATCACTCTTCCCTCACCTCTTCCTTCTTATATCTCCCTCTTGAACTACCACCAATTAAAGAGAAAATCTAGACTCAAAGGTGACACACTCTCTTCTCTCACTCGCCCTCCTTATATCATCCCTCTCACAAGACACGACACACTCCAACTCCGACTCATCACTTCACAACCACCCTACTTATCACTCCAAAACAAAGATGGTCACTCTTGCCTTATCCCAAGGCAATAGCAAAGTGGCCTCTCATCCTCCTATCAACCACAACTCATCACTACTTATAACACCCTCTTATCACTCCATAAAAATGCAAGATTATGCTACTTGGTTGGCCAAACACCCTTAAGAATCAACAACTCAAGTAGCCAATCGGGAAAACCACCAATTTGAAGCAAATTGTTGTGACACAAAAAGAAATTAAATCCTAAAGTTAGCCTCCTTCCAAGACCCTCCTTATCACTCCCTTCTTGTCCCTCCATCTTTTTGGTGGTGCATTTTTCAATTTTTCAATTTTTTTTTTTTTTTTTTTTTTTTTTTTTTTTTTGAAATTCCCTCATTTTGCCTAAGGTGCCCTTTCGGGTTTTCACCTTAGCTTTTCCTTTCCTCTCATGGTGGCTCGCAACTCAATTTTTCATTTTGCCCGGAACGCCCTTTCGGGTTTTCATTCCGTCCTCGGCCACCTTCCCAATCTTGCCTAGGTGCCCACCCTTGTGGGTTTTCACCTAGCCGGAATTTTCAATTTTTTTTTTTTTTTTTTTCTTTTTTTTTTAACACATTAAACAATCAAGAAGTTTACATAAATTACAATTCATATTCCTCCCCCACACTTACATTCCACATTGTCCTCAATGTGGAGGAGGTCACAAACTTTGCTTCAAAAGTGAGAACCGGAGGCACCCCCTTGATCATCGGTGCCTTGGTTCTTCCATCTTCTTTCTCTTCTTTCTCTTACTCTTGTGGCCCGGGCATATCTTTGGTCCACATCTTCTTGGGTGATAGAGGGTGGGATTGTGGGGTTAAGAGACATGCCAAATAGACCACTTACTATCCCAAGTGTGTCCTCTTGGGTCCTAGCATCATAGTATGAATCTTGGACATACTCTTGATATCTTTCATTTTGGACCCCAAATTGGTGGTCCATTTGGCCTCTCCACTCATTTTGCTCTTTCCACATGTTTGCATTTGTCGTCATTGTTTGATCAAGTTGTTGTTGCCAACGACGGTTAGCCTCTTGGTTAGCAATCATTTCCCTCATCATAGCCGTTTGGTTTGTTGCGGCCTCCTCTATCAACTTCCCTCTATCATCAACCACACTTCTCCATTGATCTAGATTCTCCAATCTCGGCGTTTGTTGTTGTTGCCAAGAATGAAGATTCTCCACACGCCCACTTATGGTAGTGAAAACCTCTCTTGTCTCTTTGAAATAATCGTACATGTTTTGTTGCCAAGGAGCAACCGGGTCATGAGAGCCCTCCCCCGCTTCATACATGGGGGTGTCCATGTCCACGGGAGGGGCATTGGGTGCCTCCTCTTCATCCTCATCGGAGGCAAAGTCCGATATATCCATCCGACAAAAGAAATGCCTACCATGGGTGCCACTTGGCAAAGGAGCGTTTTTAGGCCTTGGAAGCCTCAAATACTTTTGCTTGTCGGGGCCCAACCAATAACCTTTAAGGGGGTTTTGCCTTACTTTCTTGAACATCTTACACTCCTCAAGAACAATATCATTGTACAAGGGAAGACCCTTAGTCTTGAAAATGTCTTGGGATTCATCAATGTCCCCCTCAAAGTGTGCAACAAAGAATGTGATTGCTCCCCCACAATTGATACTCCCTCCCGAACTTTTGGTCTTGTGAACCATGCATGCATCAATAAAAAGTTGTACCCAATCGGGCACTCCTACCCCCTCCGGGAGCATGGTCCACATGGTGGCTCGGATCTTTGCATTGACCTTAGTGGGCTCTCCTATGGCATAGAAGATGGTGGTTATGAAGCGGGTGAGTAGTTGCACAACGGGGTTGGTGCAATAAGAGATCATGTTGTCATATTTGGCATTTTCGGATCCTACAATCTCGGTCCAGGCCGCATCACTCCTTTTCCCAAGCATGAGAATGGGAGATGGGGCTTTTGAAATTCCCAAGACCTCCCTCACTTGAGTATGGGTAAGGGTGTGCCACTTTCCACTCACTCTAAACCGGATTTTTTTCTCTCTTCCCTCCGCTACATTACACTCCGTCAAGGTGGAAAGGAACTCTCGGGTAAAGGAGGTGTAGGTGTAATCCCATAACTCATCATCAAAGAATGCCTCTAGGCCCACCTTAGCAAGCATAGCCCGGGCTAGGGTGCCCATGCCTAGGTAGTTTAGGGTGGGGGGGTCAAGGAACCGGGTGGTTTTGATTGGTTGTTTTTGGTGTAGGCCGAGTTTTTGAAAGATTTTTAATTGGTTTGCATCTAACCCTTCCTCCCCGGTAAAAATTGGTTCCACCACATCTTCAATCTCCTCTACAACCCTTTTCTTAGATGGCCTTCGGAATGGGTTTAACCTTGACATTCTTGTACCTACAAAGAAAGTTGATACAACACAAACAATACAAAATATGGCACTCAAAAATTTTTCACTCTTTGGGACAATTCACCAAACACTTGGTGTGCACTAGCTCAAGAAGATGTTCAAAATCTTGTGTTTGGTGTTTTTCTTGCCTCACCCAGAAAATTTTACCACCAACAACAACTATAACATCAAGAGACAACAATTAATCCAACTAATTCACTAAAACAAGGCTAAATTCGGATTATAAGAGAGCAAGAAAATGAAAGTTGAGTTTGGTTGTTATACCTCCCCGAATTCCACAAAATAATGCTCCTTGTTGCTCCTAGTTGCTCAAAAACCCGTCCTAAACCCTTGAATTCCAATCTTGAAGCTTGAAATTTGAGGTCTTGAAAGCTAGGGTTCTTCAAAATTTTGGGGAAAAATTCTGATTTTTGGTGGAATCAGAGGTATTTGGTGTTTGTGAGGGAAGGATTGAGGCCAAAAGATTGAAGGATTGAAGATTTGATGAATGTTGGGAGGGATTTTGAGTGATTTTGGGTTGAAAAGGGATGAGAGTTAGGGATGGGGGGTGAAAAGGGATGCTCGAAAAATCTGAAATGAATAGCAAAGGGGGAGTCTCGTGGGTAAGTTTGCAACATCCCCGCACTGTAGCATAAACGGCAGACTGCCTAGGTTTTGGCAGACTGCCGTGGCAGACTGCCGAGGAGTTTGGCAGTCTGCCAAAATCCCTGATTTCGCAATTTTTTTCGTTGGCTAAATTTTGGTATAAAACCAAAATTTAGCAAATTAAGCTTCACTTCTTCCTTGCTCTTTCTCTTAACATGCTCCCATTCAATTTCCATCCAAATTTCCGTCACTTGACCAATGACACGCCTTCCGAGGTGATGTAAAAATCAACTTCACACCTCATAGAATGATTAGTAACTTCATGAATGTTAATGCAATTTATTAACAAGAATGTAAATAACGGAATGAGAAATGACGTGAAAGTAAATTCTATCTATGAAAAACGGGAAATCCTACACTAAAAGAGAATATTTACAAATTTGTGCCGTATTTTTAACGTCGATGGCTCGACTTAGTCAATGTTGGAGAATCAATCTTTGTAAATTGGATCTTCTAAAAGAAGATCCTCTTCGCCTTGTAGCTCTATTCCTTTGTAGTAATGTTTCAACCTTTGCCCATTTACCTTTATAACTTTTCCCGAGGTCGGGTCTTCTACCTCCACCGCTCCGTGGGGAAAAACTTTCTTCACTTTGTAAGGCCCATACCACTTCGACCTTAGCTTGCCCGGAAAATTTTTGAGACGACTTTGAAAAACCAACACATCTTCTCCCTCTTTGAAAACTCTTCTTGTGACTATCTTGTCATGCCAAGACCGAGCCTTTTCCTTGTAGATGCTAGCATTGTCATAGGCATTGTGCCTAAGCTCTTCCAATTCTTGGATTTGAAGCTTCCGGTGCAATCCCGCCTCATCGACATTTGATTAAAAGCTTTGATTGCCCAATAGGCTTTGTGCTCCACTTCTACGGGAAGGTGGCATCCCTTCCCATAAATTAGCCTATATGGGGACATGTCGATTGGGGTCTTATAAGCCGTTCTATAAGCCCAAAGAGCATCTTCAAGCCTCTTGCTCCAATCCTTTCGGTCGGGATTGACCGTTCTTTCCAAGATGTGTTTAACCTCCCGGTTAGAGACTTCCGCTTGGCCATTTGTTTGGGGGTGATATGCCGTAGAAACTTTGTGAAGCACACCATATTTTTGAAGCAAGGTTGAGATCACCTTGTTACAAAAATGAGTTCCCCTATCACTCACAATGGCTTTTGGGAAGCCGAATCTTGAAAATATATTGCTTTTGACAAATGCTTGCACCGTCTTTGCATCATCACATTTCGTGGGGATGGCTTCCACCCACTTAGACACGTAATCGACCGCCAAGAGGATGTAGATGTATCCATAGGAATTAGGGAATGACCCCATGAAGTCTATTCCCCAAACATCAAAAATCTCCAAGTAGAGCATCGGTTGTTGGGGCATTTCATTCCTACGTGATATGTTGCCAAAACGTTGGCATCTATCACAAGTAGTAACGAAAATATGAGCATCTTTAAACAACTTGGGCCAATAGAAACCGCACTCAAGGATTTTATGTGCCGTTCTATGAGGCCCAAAGTGACCCCCACAAGCGTACTCATGGCAATGCTTTAGGATGGATGAAATTTCTACATCCGGCACACAACGTCGGATGACTTGGTCTTGACACATTTTCCATAAATATGGCTCATCCCATATATAGAATCTAGAATCGGACTTGATCTTGTTCCTTTGACTAGATGAAAGTGAGGTGGGAAACTTCTTGGTGACCATGTAATTGACAAGGTTGGCATACCAAGGCTCAACGGCCTTCATGGAGTAAAGGGATTCATGTGGTAAGCTACCGTCAACTACCCCCATAGTCTTCACGAGATCTTCATTGATGTGAAGCCTACTCAAATGGTCGGCCACCACATTAGCACTCCCTTGTTTGTCCTTGATCTCTATGTCAAACTCGCTCAACAAAAGCACCCATCTCATGAGTCTTGCCTTGGTGTCTTTCTTGTCTACAAGTTGCCTTATAGACTTATGATCGGTATAGATGATGACCTTTGCACCCAAGAGATAAGCCCGGAATTTTTCAATGGCGTACACCACCGCTAAAAATTCCTTTTCCGTGACGGTGTAGTTCCGTTGAGCGTCATTCAAGAGTGAAGAAGCATATTGGATCACATATGAAGCTTTGTCATCTTTTTGTCCCAACACGGCTCCAATGGCAAAATCGCTTGCATCGGTCATGATCTCAAAAGGCCGATCCCACTTGGGTGCTTGAATGATTGGGGCCGATACAAGTCTTTCCTTCAACAAGTCAAATGCTTCCCTACAATGATCATCAAACACGAACTCTACATCCTTATGCAAAAGTTTGCACAAGGGGTTAGCTATTTTGGAGAAATCCTTAATAAACCTTCGATAAAAACCCGCGTGTCCCAAGAACGATCTCACGTCTCGAGTATTAGATGGATACGGTAAGGTTTTAATCACATCCACCTTTGCCATATCCACCTCAATCCCTCTTTTCGACACTATGTGTCCTAACACGATTCCACTACTCACCATTAAGTGACACTTTTCAGAATTTAAAACGAGGTGAGAGTCTATGCATCGTGATAGGACCATAGCGAGATGGTCTAGACACGAGTCAAATGAGTCTCCATGAATGGTGAAGTCATCCATGAAGACTTCCAAAATACGCTCCACATAGTCCGAGAAAATGCTCATCATGCACCGTTGGAAAGTGCCGGGGGCATTGCACAATCCAAAGTGTAATACTCCGTATTTATAAGTCTTGGGGTACTCTATCGAGTAGCCCTTACTCTGTCGAGTAAGGGCAAGTTGCGAAATAAAATAGTTTCTGACCTGTTGGGTACTCGATCGAGTAGCTGGGGTACTCGATCGAGTAGGGGGGTACTCGATCGAGTACCTTGGGTACTCGATCGAGTGTCCGGTTTTACGGGGGAGTTTTCTCGGGTTTTGTTAATTACGCGATTAAGGTATTTAAACCAATTCGTCTTTGTTCTAAATCACTTTTTACAAAACCTAAAACCTGTTTAAGAGAGAAAGCAACTTGTCTTCTTCCTAATCGCGTTCTTGACAATTCCCGGAGTTCAGACGGTCGGTTTGCATCGTAGTTTGTGTCGTTGGATTCCTTGCGTCGAGGGTAAGCTTTTAATGTAATTTATATAATGTTTTGTTAAGATTAGTGAAACCCCAATTTAGGAATTGGGGGTTTTTATGAATAGTAATTGAATAGTAGTATCTATGTGTTGTATGGTAGGAGGAGAGTTCATAGAAGAGGCGTTTTGAGACAGCTGTAGATACCGTCTGCGTGTTGTGCTATCCGGTAGGATTTCTACTCGTATTAGTCCCATAATGGGATATTGGTGATGTCTTTGTAGTTAGTTGATTGATATGATGATTGTAATTGTAATTGTGATTGTGATTGTGGTTGTGTTTGTGATGGTTCTCGAGATGCGTTCTCGGCTGAGTGGGGTCACTTGCGGGAGTGATCTCACGCCCTAGTTTCGCCCTTAGTGGAACCCGCCACGAAAGGGGATGTGCACATTAATGGGACAGGGTTATCGCTCGTACGATGAGCGGGGCTTAGGTGGGAACGGCTGCGGTCCCCCATGGTGGTGGTCCGGTGGACGGTCGGATTGAGACGATGGGAGTTGGTGGTGTGTGTGTGTGTGTGTGTGTGTGTGATTCGGTTGTCTGTTTATCTTATTGTTGATATATGTATTGAATTGTGTGATTAGTATGCGACCCCGTTTAAATGTTTTAAAACTGTGGTGATCCATTCGGGGTGATGAGCGATTATTGAGCAGGTGTGATATGACGCGTATGGGATAGCCGGGATGAGTCATCACGTGGCGATTAGAAGTCTTCCCCATTTGTGTCCGACGAAGTCTAGTAGCTTTGATAGTTTTAGCTGTAGACCGTATGAGAACCTTGTAATTCCTTTTGTTAGCTTTGGTTTTATAATGTAATCACTTAAACTTATTTAATAAAGTATGTTTCTTCATTGTCTTATGATTATCATGCCTCGGGTAACCGAGATGGTGGCATCCTTATACCTGAGTGGTCCTGGTAAGGCACTTGGAGTATGGGGGTGTTACAAATGGTATCGAGCGACGATCTTGGAACTGTAACAAATGAACATAATGAACATAGGGAGTCTAATAAAATGAACCTGGTGTATGTGTAATGGGAGCCCCGGCTGATGCTAGGTTTTGGGTGAGTAGGCGCCCTCACTTCAAAATCTTGGCCCCATGATACTTAAGCCAGTCACATGGTATGGGAACGTGGAGTCCGTGGGTATATGTGTGACGTGTATGTTAATTGTGTTGTATATGGTTTGTTGAAAGTATGTTGCATGATAGTTGGTTGACATGTTGGTTGGAATCGTTGAAAAAGTATATGAGAATGATGAATGATATGGTAGAAAAAGAATGTAGTTCGTATATGATGATGTGTGATGAAGTGGATTTGTAATGTTGTTGTATTAGCAACATGGAAATAGGATTTGTAGTGTATGGGTGTGGTTTGTGTTATGAAAAGTTATGAAAATTTAAAACATGCGAGTAATACATGATTGAAAGTTGAATGTTATATGAGCATGATAGGTGGTAATGTTTGACTTTTGGTAAGTAGTAACATGAAGAATAGAGGTTCAATGATATGTGTTTTGTATAACGAATTGGATGAAAAGCATGATGGTTGTTTATAACGTGGCACTTAATAACACGAAGTAGATTATTTTGTTGATTGTATGAGGAGTCGCGCAGATTTGAATGCGTAGTTGTAATCATAATGTTGAAATAATAATGAATGCATAGTACGTTAGGGTATGTGAGATAACATGCGGGTAGTATTCACGAGTCAGCATGACTCGATCGAGTGGGTTTGATTCGATCGAGTGGGTACTTGTCGTTATTTTGACCAGAATCGTGTTTTGGGCACTCGATCGAGTACCTCGGGCACTCGATCGAGTATGGGGTCACTCGATCGAGTAGCCGGGCTACTCGATCGAGTAAGTCGAGAGATCGAAGGTCTATTTGGGTTCGAGTCGGGGGCACTCGATCGAGCATGTTGGGCACTCGATCGAGTAGCCTCAACTCGATCGAGTAGGTTCGGGTACTCGATCGAGTGGGGTCTGTACTGGTCATATGCGTATTTGGTCGTATGTTTGTCTTTTGACATTCGTTGCATATTACGTTTAATTCAAAGGTGTTGTATTACTTCTTTATGCATTGTTTTACGTATGTGTTGGTCCGAAGCGTAAGTTACCCAATCTTATGTTGTAAAGAGTGGCACTATGATGAGTATGAGTTCGGTGGGGAGGACATGAATTATGAGTGATTATGATAGATGGTGGAAAAAGAAAAGGAAGATTGGTATAGTTTATTGAGGCAAGGCGCACGTTTTGCGAGACGGGATGAGTGATATGATTGTGTGTTGAGTAATGTAGAAATAAGTGAATATAGACAAGGGATGATGTGAGTATAATGAACGTGAGAATGAAAAGATTGAAAGTAAGAATGTGGATAGTGGCGACTTGAGATGTGTAAAGAGTTAAGGAGGGAAATGGTTAGGAGTCGTGTGGGTTATGGATTTAGGTAGTGAAAGTTCGTTTAAAGGGGTTGAGAAGAGTAATATATAGTGAACTTTGTGGAGACATGTCGCGAGGTGTATTTATAGACAATGAGTGAGTTTGGGAGGTTTGGTTTATTAAAAGATGAAACTACTGTGTGAGTTCCTTGGGTAATTGGCGGTATGAAAGGAATTTTGATTTCTAGAGATGTAAGAAGGAGATGCAATTGTTGAACAAAGAACGTTGATTCTATGGATGTATTAGTGGCAAGGGTGATTGATGACATAATAAGAGAATATTTGTGGTAAGAAAGAGGGAGATGATATCGATATAAAATAATGGGATTTGAGTTTTGGAGCGATGAGAAGGTAATTGGTGCACAAAAGGGTTAGATAGAAGTAATAAGGAGTTGAGCTATTAAATTGGTATTATTGAGTGTAAAGAGAAAAGAAGGATAAAAGTAAGCTGAGGAAAATGTTCACCGGAGTTATGTGATGTAAAGGTAAGGAATCATCGAAATGTGTGATAGTATCACGAAGATGTTAGCTGAAGGTTATATAGGAGTTTCAGGACAACATGATTGATAATGAGTTTCGAGGAATTAAGGAAAGTAAGAAGTTAGAAGAATATCTGCATGATATGAGATTTTGGTGGAGAAATGGATGATGATTCAATTAAGGAAAATATTGGGAAGAATGTTGAGATAATTTTGTTCATGGATTCGATGTTCGTTGTTTGGGATGTTAACCAAAGATAGAAAAGAAATCATGATATTTAGAGATGAGTGAAGAGGTTTGATGTCCGGACAGTGGTAGTGTTATGGTCTTTGACTAGTGGTTAAGGAAATGTGTATATTAGAAAAGTGGCAATTCTAAAGAGGCTGATTTTGTAAAGACTGAATTGATAAAAGTATGGTTGTCAGGAAGTATAAGACATAGTCTTAGGAGGTGGTTTCTCATAATGAGTGTTAGCTGTATGGTTATGTATGGCAGAAGGTGCTGGTGATGCGAATGGAAGAATGTGATGAGGGGCATGCGAGTTAAGCTCGGACGGCAGGTAACCTTTGTTGAGTGGTAACTTACGTGGTCAGGATTGACTAGTTGGTTGTGATTACGGGTCTATGATATGTGTAAATGTTTGTGTGAGGTTCGGACCTCACAAGAAGTGGTATGGTGTGATAATTATAAAGCTATTTTATGAATGTTCTGTAATATATATATGTTGGACACGGTAGTTTAATTGAATGATATCCAAAAAAGGTAATAATTTGATTAATTTGACATGGCTAGTTATAATTTTATGTGTATTAATAACACACGTGTATTCCGTGAAATGGTAGAGATGATGTTCATGAGATGCTTATCTGTTATTTCATATAATATGTTGCGTTGTGATAGAGTAAAGTGGATTGGAGTAAGTTTCCTTGTCCGAAAGGTTATTTCCGAGGCAGTATTTATGGAATCGTATGTAGTTGTGATGTCTATCGATGTGGTTGTGGTGCCTCGGGTGGTGATCCGGGCTCGATATTTAGTGTTGTGATGCGGGTATTTTCGCACTACGGTGTGGCTGTTGGTGGCGGCGTTGTGATGCCGTCACCGGTTGTGGTGGAGTAGGCGGGGTGATTATGATTCGAGTTTCGAAAGTACATACCGATTATACATGGATTGTTGTTTTGTTTGATGTAGCTCTCTACGAGTTTCGATTTGTCTTTGATAGACAGTTGTCTTGCTTATTTATGTTTTCGTTACTAGGTTAAGTTGGGAATGAGGTAGAGTATGATGTGAAATAGAGTTGTATATGTTTCGTTGTTGTCGTGGGATAGTGATAATCTGTTGATGGGACGCGGTTGTGAGAGGTTGTTACGGTAATGTTGATCTTGTTTTCAGATGAGACATCGGTAGACATGGTAATGGGAAATGATTCGTGGATGATGTGTTGTAATGAGCTGAAAGCGGCAGGTAGTTCATAATCTTTTGTTGAGACAGGTGAGTGTGGGGTGTTGGGGAAATTAGTGTCATGTTAAGTTGTGTATGAATTTTGCGGTAATGAAAGAAAGAACTTGAGGATCTAGTGTGCGTGTACGTAACGAGTGCGGATCGTGAGTTATGCTTCGGAAGATAAGTGCTTTACATAGCGAGGTATCTTTGGTTTGAAGTGATAATGGAGAGTTAGTATGGTGATTTTGCTACGAGCCTTATGGTATAGGTTAGGGGTGTGCAGATTGATTTGAAGTATGAGAACTGTTGAAGTAAGAGAGCCTTGAGAAATAGGAGTGATTATGGAAATGAGGTTATAGGCGATTATCTTTGACATAGGGTGGTGATGAGGATAATGAGATAATATAGCTAAGGGTTTAGTATTAGCGAGTTACGAGGACGTAACATTTGTCTTAAGAGGAGTAGGATGCAATAAAAGAGAGTTTCATGGTGGTGCATGCGGTAATATAATTGGAAGTAGAGTGTTAGCGTAGCGTAAAGGAGGGATTTGTTTTGTGGACAATACTTATAAAAGGGCCATGGCCGTGCTCGTAGTAGTGTGATGCTTCAGAGTGGGGGAATATTTTATATAATGTTAACAGTTGGAGGATGATGTTATGAGTGTGAGTAAACTTCGAGGACGAAGTTCCTTTTAAGGGTGGTGGAATGTAACATTCCGTTTGATGTCTATGAGTGTCTTGGTATTGGATTTGATAGTTGATGATATTATGGAGCTAGCAGCATTAGAGGATGGTAGTTGGTTATGTATGGAGTTGGTGTCGTGAAAGATATATATGTGGTAGATACGATATAGTGAGTCATGTTGTGGAAGTAAACATAGCTGGTAGAATGGGGGTTAAGAGTTCATGTTCTATGTTCGGTCGAGTTCTCAAGTCCTTAGCTAAGTTGTTGTGTCTTGGTCGAGTCAGTATGGTTGTTTTTATGTATGGGTTGAACTTCGGGGACGAAGTTCCTTTTAAGGAGGGAAGACTGTAATACTCCGTATTTATAAGTCTTGGGGTACTCTATCGAGTAGCCCTTACTCTGTCGATTAAGGGCAAGTTGCGAAATAAAATAGTTTCTGACCTGTTGGGTACTCGATCGAGTAGCTGGGGTACTCGATCGAGTAGGGGGGGTACCCGATCGAGTACCTTGGGTACTCGATCGAGTGTCCGGTTTTACGGGGAGTTTTCTCGGGTTTTGTTAATTATGCGATTAAGGTATTTAAACCAATTCGTCTTTGTTCTAAATCACTTTTTACAAAACCTAAAACCTGTTTAAGAGAGAAAGCAACTTGTCTTCTTCCTAATCGCGTTCTTGACAATTCCCGGAGTTCAGACGGTCGGTTTGCATCGTAGTTTGTGTCGTTGGATTCCTTGCGTCGAGGGTAAGCTTTTAATGTAATTTATATAATGTTTTGTTAAGATTAGTGAAACCCCAATTTAGGAATTGGGGGTTTTTATGAATAGTAATTGAATAGTAGTATCCATGTGCTGTATGGTAGGAGGAGAGTTCATAGAAGAGGCGTTTTGAGACAAATTTGTAGATACCGTCTGCGTGTTGTGCTATCCGGTAGGATTTCTACTCGGTATTAGTCCCATAATGGGATATTGGTGATGTCTTTGTAGTTAGTTGATTGATATGATGATTGTAATTGTAATTGTGATTGTGATTGTGGTTGTGTTTGTGATGGTTCTCGAGATGCGTTCTCGGCTGAGTGGGGTCACTTGCGGGAGTGATCTCACGCCCTAGTTTCGCCCTTAGTGGAACCCGCCACGAAAGGGGATGTGCACATTAATGGGACAGGGTTATCGCTCGTACGATGAGCGGGGCTTAGGTGGGAACGGCTGCGGTCCCCCACCGGGCGGGGGGTCCAGTGGACCGTCCAGTATTGAGACGATGGGAGTTGGTGGTGTGTGTGTGTGTGTGTGACGATTGGCTGTCTGTTTATCTTATTGTTGATATATGTATTAAATTGTGTGATTAGTACTGACCCCGTTTAAATGTTTTAAAAACTGTGGTGATCCATTCGGGGGTGGTGAGCAGTTATTGAGCAGGTGTGATATGACGCGTATGGGATAGCTGGGATAAGTCATCACGTGGCAGTTAGAAGTCTTCCGCTGTGTCCGACGAAGTCTAGTAGCTTTGATAGTTTTAGCTGTAGACCGTATGAGAACCTTGTAATTCCTTTTGTTAGCTTTGGTTTTATAATGTAATCACTTAAACTTATTTAATAAAGTATGTTTCTTCATTGTCTTATGATTATCATGCCTCGGGTAACCGAGATGGTGGCATCCTTATACCTGAGTGGTCCTGGTAAGGCACTTGGAGTATGGGGGTGTTACACAAAGGGCATGCGGCGGTAAGCATAAGTACCAAATGGGAAAGTGAAGGTTGTTTTGGATTGATCCTCCGGGTGAATGGGGATTTGAAAATACCCGGAATATCCATCCAAAAAACAATAGTACTCTTTCCCACCTAACCTCTCTAGCGTTTGATCTAGAAAGGGTAGGGGGAAATGGTCCTTCCAAGTGACTTGGTTGAGGCGGCGATAATCAATACACACCCTCCATCCCGTTTGTAAACGGGTGGGGATCAATGCCCCTTGAGTGTTTTTGACTACCGTCACCCCTCCTTTCTTTGGCACAACTTGAGTAGGACTTACCCATTGGGAGTCACTAATTGGAAAGATAATACCCATTTGAAGAAGTTTGATAACTTCTTCCTTGACAACTTCCATCATAGGTGGATTGAGCCTCCGTTGTGGTTGCCGGACGGGTTTTGCATCCTTTTCCAATCGAATTTTGTGCATGCAAGTGCTTGGGCTTATCCCCTTGATATCCGCGATGCTCCATCCAAATGCTTCTTTGTACTTATGCAAAACATCCACCAATCTCCTCTCTTGATCACCCTCAAGTTGGTTTGAAATTATGAGGGGTAGAGTGTCATTTGCCCCAAGAAAAACGTATTTCAAGTGGTCGGGAAGTGGTTTTAGATTGGGGGTGGGTGGCTTAATGATGGATGGAAGTGGTCTTTCAAGAGAGGCCTCTAGGGGAAGGAATTTGGGGTAGCTAGGATTTGTCTTCAAGCAAAACAAGTATTCATGAATGGGGATTTGTCGATCGCCATGGGTATGGCAGATCGCCATGGCAGATCGCGCGGTTTGTCCAGACGCCGTGGCGATCTGCGATGTGGGGTTCGGCAGACCGCGCGAATCCCTGATTCCGCCCTCTATCTTCTCCATTTGATCGTCTTCAAGGGTTATTTCTTCCTCTAACTTGTTGACATAATCCTGCACATCATTAGACAACAAAAACCGCAACCCTTCTTTCTCGACATTGTTAGTGAGGGCCACTTCAAGTGGATCCCTATGACTCAATTGGTAAACACGATTTGCCAAAGGCTCAATTTTGTCAAGAAAGTAGCAAAAACTCAAGTCATCATTCTTCTTCATTGTTTCATACACATTATACTTCAACGTTTTTCCTTCAAATTCCATGGTCAAATTTCCATCATACATGTCAAGCTTGGTTTTGGAGGTTCTCATAAAAGGCCTCCCTAGCAAGAGGGGTGTAGCCTTAGAGTCCGGCTCCATGTCCAAAACATAAAAGTCGGCCGGGAAAATGAATTTATCAACCTCTACCAACACATCTTCTACAAGACCTTTGGGGTGAATTGTAGAGCGATCCGCCAATTGGATCACAACATTGGTCTTAGACAAGGGAGGCAATTTTAAGGTCTCATAAATGGAATAAGGCATGACATTAATAGAAGACCCCGAGTCTAGCATAGCTCTAGCAAAAGCTTTTCCTCCAATTGAGCACGGTATAGTTAGCATGCCCGAGTCATCACACTTTTTGGGAAGATTTTGTTTGAAAATGGCCGAGACATGCCTACTAACCGTGACCCTTTCTACTCCTTTCCTTGGCTTCCGTTTAGGGGTGCAAAGTTCTTTGAGAAACTTTGCATACCTAGGAACGGTTTTGATGATAGTAAAAAGAGGGATGTTGACCTCACATTTCCTAAAAGTTTCATAAAGATCGGTGTCTTTATCAAACTTCTTGGGATTTGTGAGGGCACTAGGAAATGGTACCTCCGGTTCATATTCCTTTTCAATCTCTTGGAGTGAATCCTTTGTGTTGGTGCTTCCTTCCTTTCCTTTGTCAATGCTCAAAGGACTCCTCTCTTTTTCCTCATTAGCTTTTGAAGATGATCCTTTCCCTTGTTCAACCACAAGTTCCTCTTCAATTTGATCTTCAACCTCAATAACCCTTTCTTGTGACTTGCCCCTTCTCTTCTTCTTGAGAGGGGATTCTAAAGTTCTCCCCTTTCTCAATGTCATGGCACTAGCATTCTCTCTAGGAGGAAATGTAGTGGAGGGAATAGAAGTTGAGGTCCTTTGATTTTTCTTGGCAAGTTCTTGGGCAATTTGGCCAAGTTGGACTTCTAGGTTGGCAACCTTGGCATCACTAACATTCTTATCGGCATCAATCTTGTCAAGCCTCTTGTTTGTTTTGACTTGCTCTTGCAAAATGTTTTTAAGCAAGTCTTGAACACTTGGTTCCTTTTGAGAATTGTTGTTACCTTGATTGCCAAATTGGGATGATTGACCTTGGTTTTGGTTTCTACCTTGGTTGTTGAAAGTCCCATTCCTATTCCCTTGAGAGTTTGAACCTTGACCTTGTCGGGAATTTTGGTCCCTCAAGTGGTTGAATTGACCATTCACAAAACTCTTTGAGGTGTCACCACCCCAACCAAGTCTAGGATTGTCTCTACTCCCAACATTGTAAGTATTGCCACTAGGGTCATAATTGTAGTATCCTCCCCCTTGAGGATTTCTAGCATTGTAATTCCCATACCCCATTGCACTTACATTCTCCTTGCTTATTCCTTGCTCTTCCATGATGGGACAAGTTTCCATTGGGTGTGGCCCTTGATAAAAATTACACTCCACATTAGATCCTTGTGCTCCTCCTTGATTGTTCCCCACTAGTTGAGCAACCATTTTTGTGAGATCATCCACGGTTTTCTCAAGCTTGTGGGTAGAAGGAGAAGGTGTCTCAATGGAGTTAAGAGTCTTTGACCCTCGGCTTCTTCCATAGTTCCTTGTGCTAGCGGCCAACCTTTCTATGATCTCATTTGCCTCCGCCACGGAATAGTTGTCAACTCCACCACCCGTAGCGGAATTAACCATGATTTGGTATTGTTGTGTAAGACCATCACAAAAGTTGACCAAAAGGTCATCACCACTAAGGCCATGGTAAGGACATTGAGCAAATAACTTCTTGAATCTCTCCCAATACTCATATAAGCTCTCACTTGCATCTTGCTCCGGGGAAGTGATGGCTTTCTTTGCATAGTTATGTCTTGAGTCGGGGTAGTATTTCTCAAGAAAAGCCGCTTTCATGTCCTTCCAAGTACGGATTGTACCCGGTTGAAGGTAAAACAACCAATCTTTTGCCCCATCTTGAAGTGAAAATGGGAAAGCTCTCAACTTAAATTGATCTTCCGTAACACCATTTGGAATGGCACCTTCACACATCATATGGAATTCGGAAAGATGGCGATTTGGGTCATCTCCCGCATGTCCATGAAACTTTGGGAGGTTGTGAATGAAATAGCCCTTCAATTCAAAGTTGGCATTAGCCCCCATGGGTGGGTAGGCTATGCAAAGAGGTTGGGTGTCATAATTCCTTGCCCGGAGTTCCCTAATAGTTCTAGTATCATTCGCCATTGAAGGGTATTCCACTTCAATTGGCTCTACGTCAATAGGATCTTCTTCAATAGGGGCTTCTAAAGGTGGTTCTTCTACTCTATGTTCTCGTTGTGCTCTTTGGTACCAAGGGTTAGTAAATAACCATGAATAGGCTCCAAAAGCGTCTTCTTCCACGGGAGTTGATTCACCGTGTTGTGGGGAACCAAACATAAACCTTCGCACTAAGCAAATAAGTTAGAACTTCCTATTACTTCTAACAACAAGAGGAGTAATAAAACAACTAAACATAAATTCACAAACTCAAGTTCTAGCTATGTTGCCCTTCCCCGGCAACGGCGCCAAAATTTGGTAAGAACAAAACTAGGTCGCTAATATACTAGAATTAGCCTACCAAATTAACAATTTATAAGCCAAACTATACTCTAGACTACTCTAAATGATAAAGTAATATAGTGCAAGCAAGGGTCGAACCCAAGAGAAGGTCTTTTAAGCTAAATACTTGAATTGCAAACTATTGACTACTAAGGACAAGATTATAAACACACAATGGTTATTCACAATGACAAACAATAGGGAGACATAAAAAGGGGGGTTTTTGAATTGAATGGTGACATGAAACAAAATGAAATTTGCAACCTTAGTCTAACAAGCAATATAACAAACACTTGGTGGGTAAGATAATTCAATAATTAATGAGAACTTGGTGCAATCCTACAAGTTCCAACTTTTCTCAAAGCAAGACTCTTTTCTCTTTAGTTTTCATTTACCCAACAACAATCCTCAAGCAAGTGATTACCGCTATCTAAGCCAACAATGATAATCCTACATCAACTACAAATTCTAACATTAAACCATATAAGAATTGTAACCAAGTGCATGAAGAACAAAACCAAGAGGAAAGTAAATGGGATATCACAAAGATATGTTTAAACCAACAAATCCTATGATACAATCAATTTCTACTCACAAAGGTTGATACTTTAAACCAAGATAACAACAATCATGAGATGCTTCAACAAGTTATTACAAAAGCAAGCAACTTTGCAACAACAAGCAATAGTTGAATGAAAAAGAGGCAAGGGTAATTACTTCTCACAACAAAACATTCATCATGTCATTAGAACTTAGAAATTGAAACAAATGAAAGAGTAGAGATTAAGGAGTCAATACAATGATAAAGATGGAAACTTGCAATGGATTACACCAAGTAGGGAAGAATTAGCCTTCCATAGTCTTCATAAAACCCAAAAACAAAGAAAGATTACAACTTGAATGCCAAATAAATTGTTCTTGCTACTACAAATTTCTAGAGATTATTCAATGCTTAGATGATAACTAGGTCTTCAAACATGAGGGGTATTTATAGGGCTGCACGAAATTCTAGGGTAATACGGGATTTGGGCTTAAATTTAAGCCAACGGGCTTAATAAAAGTCACGAGCACAGCACAATCGGCAGACTGCCGGCTGAATGGCAGACTGCCGGATGGTTGGCAGACTGCTGTGGATGGTGGCAGTCTGCCAAATTGCCTGAAACGGATTATTTCTTCACTTCCTCAACACGAGTTCTTCACTACTTAGCCTTCATGCTTCCTAGCAAGGAATGTCGGCTCCGTAACTGGTTCATGTAAGGTCGTCTCCGCGTGATTGCTTGTCTACTAGTGTGGCTAGAGGCTCGCCCTTGGGATTCCGGGTTCTATCCTCATACGAAGCTCCACACATGAATCAAAACGCATTAGTTATGATAACCATCGGGACGGGAAGATTAACTCTTGATTCCGACAAAAAGACCCTTAATTAAAAGCATACTTGGCCTAAGAAGGCCCTAGTGACTCGACACTTCTTGACTCTATCACCTTCCGTCTATCACCTCCTTCTTTAACAGTAAAAACATAATTGATACCTTAATCCCAGTTTTTTGTTAACTAGTTTTTGAACCCGTGCACTGCCGGGTGGCAATATAGAGTGTTAATCAAAGTATATTTTAAATATTTACCCTTTCCGTTTCGATTATTTATTTACCTTTTATATTAAGAATATAAATATTTAAATCAAAGTTAAACAAATGATTGGGACGGAGAGAGTATCTTTTATATCTTCTAATTTTATTATTGTAGTTTGTGGATTTTTTTCTTTTCATTTTGTTAAATTATGCGAGTTTTAAGGAGATTTACTGTTCTAAGGGAGATCAGAGTTAGTGTTATTATATTTGTCTTCTCAAATGAATATCTTATTTTATAAATGAGTTTGGCTAAATGTTACACTGATTGCCTCACACCTATATGAACCAATTGTAATTAATGTTTTAGACGATCTCATGTTGTAAGACAATCACATTATATGTTATGTTTTCGACGATCCTTGTGATGTGCATAACCCATCTTTTTCGGCCTTGGTGGTTTATGTAGTGTTGTTCTTTGACTCAATATGGTGTTCCCCTTCCCCCACCTATCAGATCCTTGGGATGGGCATATTCCATCTTATTCGAGGAGTTGTGTTTTATATAGGGTTATTTAATAATAATAATCCAACCTAAGCCTCTCCTTCCCCATTTAATCCATCCTATTGATTATCTCATATTAATCCTATCTTTACTATCATTTAACTTAGTTTGCACCAGGCATCATGGTAACTTGTTACAACAGGTGAATGTCACTAATTAGCAGGTTTCCTTCTTAATTAACCCTTCTTAACTATTTTAAGACTTTTAATTGCATCCTTTATCTCTCATTCTTTTCTCATTTTTTTCTGGGTTCTTCCTCTCTTCTCTCTCATCCCCACAGTAAATTTTTCGCCCCTTTCATTTTATCTTCATAAATTCTAGATTTACCCTGACAATGAATAAGGCATTCTGGTCTTCTTCTTCTACTTCAACAAATTCCAATAGCAGAAATCACAAAAAACTGTTGTAAAAAGTCAAAAGTGAAACCGCCAACAGCCCAGGAGTCCTAGCCACCGTGGTCTACTTCCCCCCACACAATTCGAACCACCATTAGCCTGTGCTCCGCAAACAGCTACTCCGACCACCATAGGCGAGTTCAGTTCGACCCTCAATCAAGCTCTTCACCTCGGAATCGAAACCCAATTCAAAGCATCACTTTGCATCAATCAAACACCATCATTCACGCCACCAACAGTAGTGAAAATTTTCGAAACCCTAGATCCCTAATTCAATTTGGGGGTAAATTTTAATTTAAGTTTTGGGTGGTTGTGTAGCAGTGGTCTTAATTGGAGAATAAAAATTAAGAAAGAAGGAGAAATGGAGAAATGATACTGAATGAAGAAAGAAGAAGAAGAAGAAATGGAAGATGGTAATAAAGAAGAATTAAGATGATAGTGATAATGATGAATGGAGAACAATAGATCTGGGAAAATGAAGAAAAAATTGGAGAATCGAAATGAAGAAAGAAGAAGTGACGAAAGATAAAGAAGGTGTTAAATAAAGGGGTGACCTGTTTAACAGGTTGCCCTTCCCAAAGATCAAAATAAGATAAATGATAGCAAAGATAAGATTAATATGGGATAATCAATAGGATGGATTAAATGGGGAAGGGGAGGCTTAGGTTGGATTATTGTCATTAAATAACCCTTTTATATATTGGTTTTGCTATTTGGATCGATATGGTGTTCCGCTCCCCCTCGCCCCTCCCTCCACTTATCAAAGTTAATGGAATTATTGAAGTTTAATGCTTGAGTTCAATATTATGTGGATACGATGTAATACTCATTCTTGAGCTACCATTCATTACGGAGGTACAGTGTTTAAAAGTTTAAAACCCTTCTCCCATTACTCTCGAAAAAACTTTCTTAACTGTATTTAATAAACTATATATTGTTTTCCAATACATCAAAATTCATCTGGCTGCTTGACTAATTAACTTTTATTGTTCTCAAATCATAAAGACCCGTTTATCTCGGCATGTCAAACTCATGTTACAGATTTGATATTTTTTTATTAACAATATACATGCTTAATTTTATTCATCGACCAATTTCATGTTATCGCATTAGTTGTATTCCCAATATTTTTTTTATAGTGTGTTAAAATAATAATAACAAATTTGATTAAATGTGAAGAGTTAGACAACTTAAAAAGAGGATTTCTTAAATAGTTAAACGAATTAGACACTTGTATTAATAGTATTGTTTATGCTAGGCCAACTAAATTGTTAGTCTACCATATATGTTGCATTCAACGTCTCTTTTGATATAAAAACAATAATCAGGAAGTTCATCAATAGTGAAAATGGGTTAATTTATGGGTTAAAAATCTTCGAGCAGGTTACTCGGGAAAATGGGTTAATTTGGAGTCGTACGTTTTAGATTTGGTTGGGATACGTAATTTGCAATCTATAGTTAGGTCGTGTCATGCAATATTTAACATTCATAATTACCCCATGTATGTCATAACCCATTACAACAGTATTAAAAATACCTCCATCTGTTCATTGAATAAATAAGATGCGAAGATTAGGTATGAATATTGAATAAATAAGACGCGAAGATTAGGTATTAAAATACTTATTCTATTTCAGTTTTGTTAAGCTTATTTCAATCCTTGTAAAAGAAATAAAATAATAATTATCAAGACCTTACAAAAATAATTCATAATGTTGAGAAGTATTAAAATAAGATTTTCTTTTACTGTTCTCATCATCTGAAAAGATGATATAAGTTAATTTTCGATTAATCTAATTTTTTTACCTTATCAGAAAAAAATAATAATAATCTTCAGAAGTAAATGTACATTGTATACTGTGTGTCACCAAGATCACATTACCCCGTATTTATCCAAATTAACTAAAAGTTATGGTTTTCTCAAGTTTGCTTGACACTTGACAGACAACATTATGAATAGTTAATGTTAATTTGATTTCTCTTGGCTTTAACTGCGTGATAAAAGGATGGTACTACGATGGTATTCCTACAGAATAGATCTCATGGTTTCACAAAAATTTTATTTAAGACGTACAATTTTACATATTCTTATTTAATACGGGTGTATCCATCTTAAATTTAAGACTGGTCAAATAGTTAAGAATAAAATAAAAGTAGCTAGGTGTCTTAATCCGTTTTAAAGAAGACTAAATATTCCCATATTTTCTAAAAACTACAAAGATTTATAGTACGAAAGTATGTATGATACTACTCCTTTCCAACTACCATTATATATCATACCATGAATGTTGAAAATTAATTGCACCATACCTTCTAGAATCTTACTCTATGCATTCTCCCTCCAATTGCAATCTCTATATACGATCTGCAGAAGAAAAGGTTAAAAAAAACAGTATAAGTAATCAAACATATAGTCTTTGTCATTGAAGATTTATGAAATGCTTGATATTATTAATGATGGAGGTACAAGTATTTATAGGTGATTACAAGACTAATAGAAGCTAACCTTAGAATAACAAGAAAGATACATTCAATAATATCTAACTACAAAATAGGAACAAACTAACTAAGTTAGGAAAATAATAATATGAAGAATATTTACTAGATAATTACAAGAAACAAAATCTATCAAGTAATATTCTTAACAGGCTCCCTCAAGATGGACGGTCGAAGAGATAGGTCAATCTTGGAAGCAAGTAGACGAAACCGAGCCTTAGGAAGGGGGCTTCGTAAGTACGTCAGCGAGCTGATCATCACCGGATATATGATGAACGCGAATGGTACCTAGCTGGATCTGTTCACTGACAAAGTGAAAAGACAGTGCAAGGTGCTTCATACGGGAATGAAAGATAGGGTTAGCGGAGTAGGACGTGGCACCGAGATTATCCGAATAAATAGCAGGTGCAGTGGAGACTTTAATGTCGAGTTCTAAGAGTAGGTTGCGAAGCCACAGCACTTCGGCTGTCGTGTCGGCCACGACCCTAAATTCAGCTTCGGTGGAGGACCGGGAGAGGGCTCGTTGTTTCTTTGACGACCATGAAACCGGATTACGACCCAGATAAACGATGAACCCGTATGTAGAAACATAATCGACATTATCACCGCCAAGATCCGCATCACAATAAGCATGAAGACACAACGGAGTGGCGCGGTGAAGTTGGATACCGTGATGCAGTGTACCGTTTAGATACCGGATTAGACGTTTAAGAGCCGTCCAATGGTCGGATGTGGGATGAGTGATGAACTGAGCTAAGCGGTTGGTAGGGTACGCAATGTCAGGCCGAGTTAAAGACAAGTATTGTAAACTACCAACAATAGCTCTATAGTTGGACTCGTCCTCTATCGGTTTGTCGGGTTGTTTGCAAAGCAAATATTCAGTAGACATCGGGGTAGACACGGGGCGAGAATCGGCCATATTGTTTCGTGTCAAAAGGTCGGATAAATATTTGGACTGATTTAGGTGAAGACCGGATAAAGTAGGTGTCATTTCGATACCTAAAAAATAAGAGAATGGGCCGAGGTCCTTTAGCGAGAACCGAGAGGATATAGTAGTGACAAATCGTTCTATCTCAGTTGGACTCGACCCGGTAATAATGATGTCATCGACATAGACTAAAACATAAATATGAACTGACCCATTAGTGTAGATAAACAGTGACGAGTCCGAGATAGAATTTCGAAAACCATATGTTAACAAGTAAGTTTTTAACTCAACGTACCAGGCACGGGGTGCTTGTTTTAAACCATAGATAGCTTTAACTAACTTACAAACGTGATCGGGTTTGGCTGGGTCCACAAACCCAGGAGGTTGGGCCATAAAGACCGTATCCGATAGAGAGCCTTGCAAAAATGCGTTATTTATATCAATTTGTCGGAGGGGCCAACCTTGATTGACCGCGATAGATAGAATTAACCGAATCGTTGTGGGCTTGACCACGGGACTAAACGTCTCGGAGTAGTCAATCCCCGGTCTTTGATGAAACCCTTTAGCCACAAAGCGGGCCTTGTGTTGCTTGAGGGTACCATCCAGATTATATTTTACTCGGAATACCCACTTACAACCAACAACGTTTTGATTATCGACTTTGGGAACTAAGGACCACGTACCATTCTTAAGTAGTGCATCGTGTTCAGCAATCATGGCAGCTCGCCATTGAGGGTCGACGAGCGCTTGTTTTATGGTATTGGGATTAATGTGGGGGATAGGGGAGGCTTGTGCGATAGCTGTTTTGGCAGTTTTAACATACTTGGGGTTTGGCTTGCGGATGTTGTGAGATAAACGAGTGGCATGAGGGTGAGGTGGTGGTGGTTGTGGGGGTGGTAGAGGAGGGGGCGAGGGAGAGGTAGAGGTAGGGGAGATAGCAGCTGGTGTTGTCGGGGGGGGGGGGTCGGTCGTGGAAGGAGGCTGGGGAGGGGGGTGAGGGAGGAGGGTCAGCGGGTGGGTTCGAGGGAGAGGGAGAAGTAGGGGATGGACCAAGGAGATGGAGGGTCATCGTGCACCAGGTTTCAGGGGTCATCGGGGTTGTGGGTGACAGCTTGGAGAAGGGGAACTCGGATTCCACAAATCGGACATGGCGAGAGACATAGATGCGACTTGTGGTAGGGTCGAGGCAAAGATAGGCGGACTGGGTGGTGGAGGAGCCTAGAAAAACGCAAGGAAGGGAACGGGGATTGAGCTTGTGTTGGGTGTAATGACGGAGCCAAGGGAAGCAAAGACAGTCGAAGCAACGAAGTTTATTATAGTTAGGATATTGTGAGAAGAGGCGATGATAAGGAGTATCATTTTGAAGAGTAACGGTGGGGAGTCGATTGATTAAATAGGCAGCCGTGGTAAATGCATGAGACCAATAGGCGATGGGCATATGTGCGTGGCTGAGAAGTGAAAGACCGGTTTCAACTATGTGGCGATGGTGACGCTCCGCAAAGCCATTATGTTCGGGCGTATGCGGAGGTGAGGTGAGGTGCATCACACCGTTATCGAGGAGGGAGGGAGTGAGTTTCTTGAACTCACCCCCATTGTCGGAGTAAAAGGTTTTAATAGGTAAATTGAAGTATTTTTCGACAATAGCTTGAAATTGAGTAAAGACGGTAATTGTGTCGGATTTTCGTTTAATTGGGTATAACCAAATGTATTGAGTAAATTGGTCAATAAAAATAACATAATAATTGTAGGAATCATGAGACGGAATAGGAGCACACCAAACATCAGAGTAAATTAATTCAAGGGGAGCAGTAGATTTTAATGTTGAAACATGAAAGGGGAGCTTGTGGCTCTTATTAATTAAGCACGCATGACATGAAGAAAAATGGGAAATACGGAATTGAAATTGCGAGTTTAAAATCTTGAGAGCAGCATCATTCGGATGGCCGAGCTTGTGGTGCAGTGTTGAGTGTCGGAGGAGATGGCGGGGTGAGCTGCGGGTTGGGCTGGACACCACTCGTAGGTGCCGTTAGTACGACGACCTTGAAGGAGAACCGACCCTGTGGAGATTTCCTTAATAACAAAGGAATCGTGTGAGAAAGAAGCAACAGCATTATTATCATAACAAAATTGCGAAACGGAAAATAAATTACGGGAAATGGATGGAACATATAAAACATTAGTGAAGGATAAAGAGGAGGAATTAGAAAGGAGGGAGAAGGAACCTATATGAGAGATCGGAAGAGAAGACCCATCCCCAATGACAAGGTCATCGGGTCCTTCATAGGGGGAGTGGAGAGCAAGTGTGTTTAGGTCGTTGGTAATGTGGTGTGAAGCACCAATGTCGACTAGCCAGGGTTTCGATAAAGGGGCAGGTTGGTAAGTGGCGGAGTTGGCTTGTGGTATTTGGGAACGCGGTGAGCGGTTGCGGGTAGGGAAGACAATAGTGGGATGATCGCGTTTAAGGTCAGGTCAATCTGAGGCGACATGCCCCACGATGTCACAGTAGTGACAGCGACCCTTATAGTTTTTCTTTTGGGAGGTGTTGGTATTGTCGGAGTTGGAGGAGCGGGGAGTATATGATTGAAGTTGGTAGTTAGTGTTGTTGTTGTTGTTTTGGTTGTAGTTGTTGGTATTGTGGCGGTAGTTGTTGTTGGTGTTGTTGTGGCGAGGGTAGGCATGGTTGGCAGAGGGGGGGAATGCAGTGGTGGTGGATGATTTTTTGTGGGTGAGAGAGAGTTCATGTTGAATGAGCTTCTCATGGAGGTCGTCAAGAGTGATGGGTGAGTCACGGGCGCGTACAACATCAATAACGGATTTGTAAAGGTCGGGGTCGAGGCCGCGGAGGACTTTATCAGTGATGTCCTCGGGATCAACGGGTTTACCGAGTTGGCGAAGGGAGTCAGAATAGGTCTTAATGGCATGGATGTAGTCGGTGATGGTGTCGGTATAGGTAATAGAGTCTAGGCGAGCCTTAAGTTGAAGGATATGTCCCCTAGACGGATTGGCGTAGGTGCGGGCTAGAATTTGCCATGCTTCGCGAGAAGTTTTGGCATCGGTGATAAGGGAGGCAACACTCGAGGACAACGTACCGGTTAGGGCACCGATAAGAAGTTGATCTTGTCGGTACCAAGTGGAGTAGGCTGGGTTGGGTGAGGTGGTGGGCGTGGTGGCAGGAGGGGTGGGTTCGGTGGTGATGGTTTTGGACGGAGGAGTGAGTGTGCCGTCGAGATAAGAAAACAATTCGAGACCATTAAGAATGGAGCGGATTTGAAATTCCCATTGGCGATAAGTTTGAGCATCCTTGAGTTGGATGCAATTGGTAAAGTTGAGGAAGGTAAGCGGGTTAGTAGGGTCGTTTTTGTTTGGAATGATGAGGTCTTTCGACATGACTATGGTGGCGTGAGGCCGGGAGTAGCGCGGAGGAAGTCGTGGAGCTTAGATCGACTTTCCTGATACCATGAAGATTTATGAAATGCTTGATATTATTAATGATGGAGGTACAAGTATTTATAGGTGATTACAAGACTAATAGAAGCTAACCCTAGAATAACAAGAAAGATACATTCAATAATATCTAACTACAAAATAGGAACAAACTAACTAAGTTAGGAAAATAATAATATGAAGAATATTTACTAGATAATTACAAGGAACAAAATCTATCAATGAATATTCTTAACAGTCATAACCATCAAAACCAACAAATATTTAGCAAAAAGAGGTGTTGTGGTCGAGAAAGAAATATAAATTATGGGTTGGGAAAATGAATGCAAAATCTCATGGATAAAATGAAAATGTTCATAGCAACATACGACTCGAAGACAATAAAACATACATACGCGGTTATAATAATTGGCTAGAACTTTCCTAATACGGTTTGTGATGGAATGGATATTCAATGATTTAATGCCTAGCATTTAAATTTGATTTGAAATTTATTTACCAAATTATTGCCAACCAAGAAAATTAGTATAACAGTCTAAAAAAAAAAAGAATCTTTTACTCTATCAAATACGGCAATATCTTCTAATGGAGTCAAGTTAAATTAGGATAGGTAATGCCGTAATAATGGGGTTAATATCATACAGAGTAAAATGACATTTTTTTAGAAAATAAAATCGGCCGTGATTTTAGGTGTTTCTATTTATACCAGTGCATTATATTTTGTAGCCTTGTAGTATTACTGTTTCGAGAATCTTCTTACTATGGACATTATAATGTGGCAATGCTGACGTGTAAAAATGGAGTTCTATTAGACGATATTATTTAAAAAATATTTTAAAATGATCCTAATATCGTAATTGAACACATATTCTACCCAATTAGTTCGTTTTTATTTTTAATTTTTAGAATTACAGCTGTTACCAGTGCAAACTATAAGGCTAATGACACGTGACAAAGAATTAGGCTCACTGGTTTCAACTAATGACACATGGCGAAGAATTTCTGGAACTTTCTAATAAGTGCTTTTCTTACGGTAGCTTGGATGACGTTGGACTTTAATTTCAAGAAGAAAAAAAAGTGTCAGGTCCATCAATATAACGTACGTAAGATTGGAAAATAATAGAATGACAACAATTCATTATTTTTCGTTATCGTGTACGACATTAATTTTGTAAATAAGCACAAATGACAAACCTGATCATCCATTAATATTATATCTATTGCGAATAAGGAGAATTTTTGGCTGTATAAATCGGGACGTTCCCATTTGTTTGTGATTATACGGATCATATATTATCCTTCAGTCAGTTTTATACTTTCTAACTAATTAAGGTTACAATCCATAATTAAAAATACGGTAACAAATATAATCTTTTTCCTATAATCTATCTATCAAAATGATTTCCGGTATATCAGAGTAGGGCGATATTTCCGGAGTTAAATTCGGCGATTTTTTTGTTATTATACGGAATCATATATTATCTTTCAATAAGTTTTATACTTTCTAACTAATTAAGGTTACAATTCATAATTAAAATTGGGTAACAAATATAATCTTTTTCCTATAATATTTGTATCAAAATGATTTACGGTGTATCAGAGTAGGGCGATATTTATGGAGCTGAATTCGGCATTTTTTTTTGAGTATACGGAATCATATATTATCCTTCGGTTAGTTTTATACTTTCTAACTAATTAGGTTTACAATCCATAATTAAATATTTCCTAAAAGATTCCGTAAGTAGGGTCGTGATTCATGTAACTAAAAACACCGAATCATTCATTTACTAATTTAAATGATTTGCAGCATATTTAAATCTCTCTTAGACTTTTTTGCTCATTTTTTATTGTCAAATATTCTGCAGCCATTTAAATACGTTGAATACACGTGGTAATAAAGTGGGGTGTGACACGTGACGATCAAAGGGGTAGGCGGATATTGCTTTAATATAATATATGATATATGATTCTTTATTTGCTTGACTCAGATGATCTTAATCCCCACCTTTTTTCTATCTACTCCTTCCACTACTTTCAATACACTGTTTTTATATTCATCTTTTACCTCTTACAAAATTAGCACGGTATCATTATATATATAAAAGAATCTTGATAAAAAGCTGAGGTGGCGCAACCAGAATTCAGAATTAAGGCAATGAAGCCCTCCCCTTCACTCTCAGAATCTGAGTTTTTCTCAGCCAATCCAAAGTAACCATATTGACATGTCAACTGACATGTCAACCATTTAAAATCAGCAGTCAATTTACCCTAAAAAACCGTGTTATTTATTTCCAATTTCCATTTAAAATCAGCAGTCAATTTTCCCTAAAAAAACGTCCCATTCAAGCATAAAAACCGTGTTATTTATTGCCAATTTTCCCTTAAAAAACGTCCCGTTCAAGCATAAAAACCGTGTTATTTATTGCCCCAATTTTCCATAAAAAAACTCAGCAACCAAATTTCAATTTACACATAAAAACCGTGTTATTTATTGCCCCAATTTTCCATAAAAAACGTCCCATTCAAGCAGCTTCAGCCCAATTTTCCAGAAACGTCCCATTCAAGCAGCTTCAAGCCAATTTTCCAGAACAAACCCAATCATCAACATAGCTGAAAATTGTAGACCCAATTAAAAAAAACCCTACTAAAAAAGGCCATATAAATTACATTTAAAATAACAAACTACATAAATTACACATAAAACCTTTAATCTACCCTATTAAAAAACCGGAAAAAAAAGGCATATAAATTACATTTAAAACAACTACATAAATTACACATAAAACCCTTAATCTAGCCTATTAAATAAACCCTTAATATACCCTATTAAAAACCCTCCATAATTCTTTATATTCTCCACAAACCTCTTTAATTCTCATTCACTTCCTCTTCATACGTTCCACATCTTTCTCCATCTTTCACCTGTAAAAAAAAGAAACGTAAAATTATTCTCAAATTATTCTCAAATGGCCATGACAAATGTTCTTACTATTAGTCAACTCAAGTATGGAGTTAGACTTACTCAAATGAATGTTAGGGTTGTTCACAAATGGTCCAGGCCAGAATTTACCAACAAGAACAAGAAAGATGATAAGAAGAAATTCGATGCCATTGAACTATTATTTGTTGATGTTTATGTATATAATCAAATTTCCCAACAATATAGATCTTATACCTTAAAAAGTTCGAATTTTGGTACTTCATTTTTTATAAGTGCATTCATTCATATCTTATGTTTCCTTCCTATGTTCTTTAATGTTATATATAAATCGACGTATAAATTTGCATCACTTGAGAAGCATTTTTCAAAAATTTGTGTTGATTTATATATAACATTAGCCTGAATAGACAAACAGTCAGATAGTATATTAGTATGATGAATGTGTCACGTTATTCAATCCTAAACCCTAAATAACAGTGTCTCACATTCATTGTAATTTAGGTAATTGTGTATGTATTTGGAATGTTCTACAACCTGACTATTACAATTTTACAACTCCAAACCCCTACAAGTACTCTGACTCCATTCAATATCACGTAATTGAACTTCTCACAAAAAAGAAAAATTGAAAACCATCTCCATCCATGGCAGGATCTAAATCTGAACAACAAACAACAAAGAAGAGTAAAAGAAAAAGCATTGAAGACGATAAAGGTTAGTTCATCTCTTTTATACTAATTTTACTTTTAATGAGTCTCTAATCTAGAAACTGTTTGCAAATTTTTAATAATGAATTCATAAAGGCCATATATCATAAATAGGTAAACAATGTAAAAGTTTGATAAAAAGAATAATGGTGCAAATGCAAACTCATGACTGTCTTGCTGGATTAAAAACAGGAAAAAAACAGAGCCATAATATATCCGGCTATATCGATATTATCTTAAAGACTTAAACCAAATATTTTTACTGTAATATCCTATAATTTTCATACGTTGAGATGGAGGGAGTAGAATAAAAGGAACATACCACTATGTGTATTGATGGGCTATTGAAAGCCCATTATCAGTTGGTAGCATTATTGTGTATCATTGAAATGATTTGAAGATGGGCCAACACAAAGGAAAATCCCATTAATTTTAAAAAATTGGTCAAGTGCTTCGTGAAATAACAAACACTCATGGGCGAAGAGAAACAACTACACAACAAAGAAAGGGTAAAGCATCACTTTATGCACATACCTCAGGTATTTACTAACCTTTAATTAATTTTCTAAATGCAATTTCAGTTTAGATACCCTTTACGAATTCTTCATGTATTACCTACATAGTACATTTTTATTTTCACTATTTTTGCAGATGACCTTGAGAATATTAGACCCACACAAAAAACGACGTCAATGTCCAGTAGCACCCATTCACAGTTATCAATTGACCAATTTAATATAAACATGTTCAGTACTCCAATTTACCAAGGTATGTCATCTAAATTCACATTTGTTTTTCTTATATAACAAATTCACATTTGTTTTTCTTATATAACAAAAACGACGTCAATGTCCAGTAGCACCTATTCACAGCCAAGCATCAATTCAACCAAATCATGGTAAAGCACCAATGGTTCAACCTCATTACGGTACGTCTCTCATTTTAAAAAAAAATAGTTATTTATACAAAAAAATACTGTAGTGTGTGAAGATGAGATGGATCATTGATTTTTATATAACAAAGTGAATTACCAATTTAATTTGTAATTATTTATATTTAATTTAAATATAATGTAAAGGACCAAGGCAATCATCAATTCAACCAAATCATGGTAAAGGACCAATGTTTCAATCTTAGAATGGTATGTCTGAGATTTAATGAATTTTAATTATTTTTATATAAATTTTTCTTATATATATTTAAATAGACTACCAAGCAGCCTCATTTAAATCTCTTTCAAAAGGTGGACGAAGACAATCTAACAAGTTTGATCCTTAATAAGCTCAAATCCCAGCCCACTTTTCACCTCCTACCTAAGTTACAATTCGATTCACTTAATTGACTTAAAATTATCCTTCCAGAAGGCAAGCAAAATGAGAGATTTGATATTGTAACTAGCTACCAGCACTTAGAGAAATCAAGATATTAGCTTAATATAAACATACTTGCGTTGTCGTTGTGGTTGTTATAACACCGTTAGAACCTGGACGACTCAACATACTTGAATCTTGATAAAATATGTAAACCAACTCAGGCGGCTGGTGAAGAATGTGGTAGTACTGCTCCACAAAGGCATTCCCAACAATCTGAGCGGCTGGAATATCAGCAGGACTCTCTGCCTGCATTGCCATCTGCAAAAGCATCAAAATAAGTTTGGAACGTGTGATGTGTAAGTGGGAAAAAATGAAAAAAATACAAGATACATGGATTTATAAGGTTTTTTTTACTTTTCTCAGCTTTGTAATGTATAATCCACAGGTGTACACCATTAAATTCCAACAAATAACCTACTGAGTATCCAGCAATGAAAAGTTTCAACTAAAGATCGGAGAAGATTTAAAATTTCTGGCCGTTGCGGGGGAGTGTTAGCGTGTTAAACTTTGGCCTGAAACGAAGTTTAGAAGGGTTACTTTTGAAACCGAGCTTAAAACTTAGGAACTGTCTCATACATTAACGGTCTCATGCAAGAATATATGTGTATTTACTCTGGATAGACACTCAAGTACTCCGTACTAATCGTTCATTTCCCTGAACTTCAGAGGTGAAGAGGGTGCTGAAACCAGGAGGGCTTTACGTGTTTATCGAACATGTGGCAGCACAAGGTATGTATTATGTATATGTAGTTACGTACCAGTCTTGCTGCTTATTGAGTACAAATTTGTGCCTGATTCATGGTTACATAAGTTACAAATTAGGAGTGAAAGTTTGCCTGATTCAAATTTGTGCCTGATAAAAAAGATCGGAGATATTAGGAGTGAACTAATAACCAACCGATTAAGCTTGACAAAATTGAAAATTTCAACAAAAGTTTTCCATTACGCACTCATGTCAAGTATTTTCATTTCAGAATACGGATTAAACTTCATATATTTCATTATAAGACGGTTCGATTTATAAAATTAGTCCTAAATAACCGACTTTCAATCAGTAAAAATATATCTTAACATGAAAATTAGATAGATTGTTACTGATTGAAGGTCTGATATGTAGGACTAATTTTATAAATCAAACTGTCTCCTAATTTTCATGTTGAATCACCTTGATCAAGAAATTCGAGAGCACAATAACCGAAGAAAAATATTCAAGAAATTTACCAGCATTCGCGAGCTAAGATGCAAGAAACCGCATCTCCATTTGTCAAAACACTGACTATAATAAAAATCTTCGCTTCCAAAACATGAACATCTCTCACCATTGCTCTTCGTATTCATCCTACAAAGAAGATGAACACTTCCAATCAAAGAGAGTTCACAAGTAAGAAGCAAACTTTTAACCAAAATCAATCCGCTAATTTTTTGCGACAAACGGTATCACAATGTGAGACGGAATCATTTCACTAAATAACAATTCACTCAAAATTAACTCCTTTCTCTAATCAAACCAAAACATAACAAACACAATTATTCTTATGTAAGTCAATTTTACACTAACAAACAGAGTCATTTTGCCTTAACATAGCACATAGATTATCACGTGTCTTTCAAAAGCAAGACTGATTTACCGGAATAAAAAAAAGGCAAAAATGTTAATCAGAAAAAACTAACCTTGATCTACAATAATAACCTTAATATCAACAGATCCATCATTTTAGAAGTTGTGTAGTTCCTTTTCAACAACTTCCAACAATATGCAATAAAAAAAAAACCAATTATAGTACAAATTTAAAAACTTCCAGTACTACTTTATGGCAAATTTTAAAAAAATAAATAATTAAGACAAAAATTGTACATCATAAAAAACGAACCTTGATCTACAATAATATCAACAGATCCTCCATTTTAGTAGATCTGGTATTCCTTTGCAACAACATCCAACAACATGCAATAATAAAAAAACGATTATAGTATAAAATAAAAAACAATCAGTACTATACCGGAATTAAAAAAAAAAAATTAGAGAAGTTTGTAAATCAGAATAAACAAACCTTGATCTTCAATAAATAATCAACCATTTTCACCATTTTTTAGAACGAAGGATAGAAGAATCTTGAATAATCTTCAATCGCAAAGTTTGAATGATGGATCTCTTGATTTTGATGATGATTGAAGGGAAGGTTGAGGACGATTTCAGAAGGCAATGAAGACGATGAAATGTTTTGTCTTATTTTCAGATTTTGATAAAATGAATGGCGTATAATGAATGGCGTAAATGAATGTGTAAAGAAATATCCAGAAGGTTGGACGAAATGGGTCAAGTGTTGTATTTGTTTGGGTTCTTTAAATTGGGCTCTAACCACGGCCCAGTTTCAAATGAAATTGTTGCATACGTATTTCCGACCTCTAAACACGACACAGAAACTGTTATTTTTTTTGGTCTTTCAAATAAAAATTCATTATGAAAAGATTTTTTATTTAAAGTACTTAAATTTTTAAGTTATAATTTCCTTTTTCAACTATGTCTTAATTGTTTTATTTTAATCCCGTCTTACAATTTTTACTCCTATTAACATTATCATGTGTTATTTTATTAGTTTACTTATTTCAAATTTCTCAAATTTGAATGTTATAATTTCTCTCTCTCTCTCTCTCTCTCTATATATATATATATATATATATATATATATATATATATATATATATATATATATATATATATTATTAAATAGTACACATGTTCAGTAATTAAAATTGGTTATATAATTATTTTCAATTCGCCTTCGATTAATATTGTTTTTTACTTCTCCTTTTTTTTAAGATTAAATTAATTGTCTCTTTAATTATATCAAACTCGAAACCGATCCCCAACCCGTGAAATTATGGACTCGATTAAATTTATAACCCGATTCTTATCAGGCTCAATTTCGATCAATTTGAAAGCGAATTATTGGTTACTCCTATTAACATTATCGTATGTTATCGTATTAATTAATTTACATATCTTAAAGTTTTGAATTTTGAATGTTATAATTTCCATTTTAATATTTTAATATTTATAAGGATATTATATTTTTTCTTTTTTATTTTTAAAAAGTACAAATGTTCAATAAATAGAATTGGTTATATAATAACTAAAATTTATAGTCATCTTTAGAAAAAAAAACGTACACAACCCCGTGATTTTTCAGGGGTGTTACACTAGTAAGACTATAAGAGCCATTCAATTACTCTAAATAAAAGTTTTCTTCCTGTGAAAGACTTTATTTAATATTGAGTTCCCCTTTTCTTAATTACAAATCCTGAAGTTCTAGGGATTAAGGGACTAATTTTTTCATTTATTTTCCAATGAAAGCCTCTCATTCCTCCGTGAAGATTCCATAGTCTCACATATTAATCAATTTGACAATCATTGCACACTATTGATAATTTCTAGCTTGCATATTGAAATTGCTTCTGAAAATTGCTCTCGGTTGCATATAGAAATTTCCGGATTTTGCCATTGGTCGTCATCTAGTGGTGGTCAATCCACTTGCTCTGATTGTGGTTAATTTATCCATCGTTCTTGTTCACCTACTCTTTGGGTTTTCTCGGAATTGGTGGACCGTTTATATTGCCGATTTTACTGGTGTAATTCAATACACTCTTTTTATATTCATATTTTGCCTTTTACAACCTGATTTTCGCAACATTGTTGAACATTATAGGAATGTTGGTATATATGGGTTCATTGAGTTTGATAGCAGTCTGAGTATTAAGGTTGGTGGTTTGAAAATTGGTAAAGAAATAAGATGAAGAAAGAGTAATGGACAGGTTAAAATGGGGTTTAAATAAGGAATGGGAAAAGGGATAAACCTGTTTTACAGGTTGCCCTTCCAAAAGAACAATATAAGAAAAATGATTACAAAGATCATATTAATATGAGTTAAAGTGTAGTTGGAATTAATTTGAGAAGAGAGGCAATAGTTTGGATTATTCGCATCAAATAACCCTATTTTATTTTATTTGAGAAAATAAATTAAAACAATAAAATCAATCAAGAGATTTATGTAGTGATATGAAATGTGTATTTTAATGAAAATATTTTTTTACACGAAATTAATGATATTATTTTATACTCCAATTTATTTATATCTTCTCATTTATCAAAATCTCTTTTCTTTCACAAAATATCATTTTCAAGCAAAAAAAAACATTTTAATTATAGAAAATGTTGACAGAAAAAGAAAATGGTTGGGTTTTGATAATATGTATAGAAGATGTTCACAGAAAAGGATAGAATGTTACCAATTACATTACATGAGAAGTCAAATATTTAAGAAAATTTCATCTTAATCAAAGATGGGAAGAAATATGTAAAAACAAAAATGTTGGATAAGCTTTATTATCTTTAATTTGCACATTTTAATGGTTATTGTCTGTATAAACTTTCAAATGTATTGATTTTAATTATTATACAGTTTTGTGTTTTGCGTTTGATTGCAACTCGGAAAATCTATTTTTTTTTTTTTTATTTTTTTTTTTTTTTTTGCTTTTGTCATTTACTTTTGAATGTAACTTGAAAATATGGGTTTCTGGGTTTTGATAAATTTGTTGATTTATTGAGTATTAATTTGTGTGTAATAATGGTAACATTTTGCGAAAAAGAAAATTGTTGGGTTTTGATGAATATGTATAGAAGATGTTGACACAAAATGATAGAATGTTAACAATTACATGAGAAGTCAAATATTTAAGGAAAACTCATCTTCATCAAAGATAATGGGAAGAAATATGTAGAAACAAAGATGTTGGATAAGCTTTATTTTCTTTAATTTGTAAATTTTAATGGTTATTGTTTGTATAAACTTTCAAAATGTATTGATTTTAATAATTCTAGAGTTTTGTGTTTTGTTTTTGATTGAAACTCGGAAAATCTGATTTTTTTTTTTTTTGGGGGGGGGGGGGGGGTTTGTCATTTACACCTCCATACTCCAAGTGCCTTACCAGGACCACCTAAGGCATGAGAGTGCTACCATCTCGGTTACCCGAGGCAATGATAATCAAATAGACAATAACGAAACGTACTTTAAAGAGTATAACTTTAGTGAAAGGTTACAAACCAAAACTGAAATACAACATTCTCGATTTGTCTCATCGCTAAAACTATCACAAACTATAAAACATCGTCGACACAAATGCGGAAGACTTCTAACTGCCACGTGATGACTCATCCCAGCTATCCCACACGCGTCATATCGTACCTGCTCAATAACTGCTCACCACCCCCGAATGGATCACCACAGTTTTCAAAACATTTAAACGGGATCAGTACTAATCACACAATTTATATAATCCAACAACACAACAAACAACACAGCTCAAACGGTCACACACACAATCACACCCACTCCAATCAATCTCTGTCACCGACTGTCCACTGGACCAGCCCTGCCAGTGGGGGACCGCAGCCGTTCCCACCTAAGCCCCGCTCATCATACCGAGCGATAACCCTGTCCCATTAATGTGCACATCCCCTCTCGTGGCGGGTTCCACGGAGGGCGAAACTAGGGCGTGAAGTCACTCCCGCAAGTGACTCCACTCAGCCGAGAACGCATCTCGAGAACCAGAGACAAACAATCACAACCATTAATCAGCAATCAAACCAACAACCGTCATAATACGAATACGATAACAATCAACAATCACAAATCATCACCAACACATTATGGGACTAATACTGAGTAGGGAAACCCTACCTGGAAAGCACAACACAATCAGACGGTCTCACAGCTGATATCAAAAAGCTTCCTCTACAAACCCTTCTCCTATACACATAATCATATCATCACTACCACATCAACAAAAACATAGAAAACCCCCAATCCCAAAATTAGGGTTTAACCAACTCTAACGAAACAGTATAAATTATATGTAAAGCTTACCCTCGACACAAGGATCACAACAGTGTAAAGAACGATGAAATCCGACACCTCTAGCTCCGGGATTTGCTAATGATGCGATGACAGACAAACTACGTAACTCCTTTTCTCCTCACTTAGGTTTTAGAATAGATAAAAGAAACTAAGAAAAGTGACGGACAACCTTTTATACTTATCTCGCATCATTTAACAAAACCCGACAAAACATCCCCCCGTAAACCGGCTACTCGATCGAGTAGCTGAGGTACTCGATCGAGTGCCCCCTTACTCGATCGAGTATCAAGGTTACTCGATCGAGTACCCAACAGGTCAGAAACTTATTTTAAAATGCAACACACCCTTACTCGACAGAGTAAGGCCTACTCGATAGAGTACCCAGATACTCATAAAACCGTAGTATTACAGTCTTCCCTCCTTAAAAAGAACTTCGTCCCCGAAGTTCAACCCATACATAAAAACAAACCTACCAACTTGACTAAGACACAACGACGCAACTAAGACTCAAAAAAAAAACCTCACCCTATAACACATGAACTCTTAACACCCACTCCACCAACTATGTTTACTTCCTTAACATGACTCACGATATCGTATCCACCACATATATATCTCTCACGACACCAACTCCATACATAACCAACTACCATCCTCTAACGCTGCTAGCTCCATAATATCATCCACTATCAAATCCAAAATCAAGACACTCATAGACATCGAACGAAATGTTACATTCTACCACCCTTAAAAGGAACTTCGTCCTCGAAGTTTACTAACACTCATAAACATCATCATCCAACTGTCAACACTGGTGAAATATTCTCACACTCCTAAACATCGAACTACTACAAGCACGGTCATGACCTTTAACAAAATCAAGCACAACACGAATCAATCTTTTATTCTACATCAAGACTCAAACTTCCAAATATATTACCATATGCACAACCATCAAAATCTCTTTTATCGCATCCTACTCCTCTTAATATAAATGTTACGTCCTCGTAACTCACTAATACTAAATCCTAGATATATCTTTTCATTATCCTCATCACCACCGCATGTCAAAGATAACCACCTATAATCTAAACACTCGCCATGCACATATCTAAGGTTCTCTTACTTAAACAATTCTCATACTTTAATTCACTCATCACACCACCTAACCTATACCTCAAAATCTTTAGCTTAACCCAAAACTTCAACTCTTCCACATTACCGCAACACGACATACCTCTCTATATAAACTATATAAAACTCTTATCGCCAAAAGCATAACTCACGATCCACACTTGTTACGTACACTCACACTAGATCCTCAAGTTCTTTCTTCCATTACCGAAAAACTCATACATAACTCATCATGGCACTAATTCCCCAACACCCTACACTCACTATCTTCAACAAAGGATTATGAACCACCTGCATCTTTCGGGTCATTACCACACATGTTCTACGACTCACTTGCCATTACCATGTCTAATGCCTCATGTGTCCCATCAACCGAATGTCACTATACCATGACAACAACGAAGACATATACAACTCTCTTTCATATCATACTCTACCCTCATTCTCAAACTTAAACTGGTAAAGAAAACATCAATAAACAAGATAACTGTCTATCTGCACAAGCTGAAACTCGCAGGGAGCAACATCAAACAAAACAACAATCTATGTATAACTGGTATGTACTTTCGAAACTCGAATCATAATCATCCCGCCTACTCCACCACAACCGGTGACGGCATCGCAACACCGCCACCAACAGCCGCACCGCAGTGCGAAAATACCCGCATCACAACACTAAATACCATGCCCGGATCACCACCCGAGGCACAACAACCACATCGATAAACATCACAACCACATATAATTCCCATAAAACTGACTTAGTATGACATTTCAAATAAGAAAACTCACTCAAAACCGTTTTACTAGATTATAACACAACATATTATACGGAATAAACTAACAAGAATCTCATGAACATCATCCTTACCATTTCACGGAATGAACATGTATCATCAATACACATATAATTTTAACTATCCATGCCTGATCAATCAAATTATTGCCTTTTTAAACCTCATTCCATAGTATACCGTACCCAACATGAATTACAAAACATTCATATAACAGCTTTATAATTATCACACCATACCACTTCTTGTGAGGCCAGAATCTCACACAACCATTTACACATATCATAGACCCATAATCACAACCAACTAGTCAATCCTGATCACGTAAGTTACCACCTGATAAAAGTTACCTCTCACCTGAGCTTAACTCGTATACACCTCATAACATATTCTCCCATTCGCATATCCATCACCCTCTGCCAAATGTAGCCACACCATTAATACTCAACTACTAACAACCGCCTCATATAACCACATCTTATACTCTTTCATAACCATACTTAACATCTGGTCCCTACAAACTCAACCTCTTTAGAATTGATGCCTTTCTAATATACCGTCACCCATAACCACTAGTCACAAACCATAACACTACCACTGTCCGGGCATCAAACCTTTTACACTCATCTCTAAACATCACGATTTCTTTCCTATCTATGGTTAGCATCCCAAATAACGAACATCAAATCCATCAACAACACTACCTCAACATTCTTCCCAATACTATCCTTAATTGTGTCATCATCTAACTCTCCACCCAAAATCTCATATCATGCAGATATTCTACCAACCTCTTACTCCCTTAATTCCTCGAAACTCATGATTAATCATGTTGTCCTGAAACTTCTGTATAATCATTAACTTACTTACTCTTGATGGTATCATACATCTCGACGATTCCTTACTTTTATGTCACATAACTCCGGTCAACATTTTCCTAGTTTTACTCCCCTCATTCTTTTCTTTTACACTCGATAAAATCAATTAACCATTCAACTCCTTATACCTTCTACCTAACTCTTTAGTGTTCCGGTTACTTTCTTATTGCTCCAACACTCACATCTCATTATTTCATATCGATATCATCTCGCTCTTTCTTACCATAAATATTCTCATATTATGCCATTAATCACCCTTGCCACTAATCCATCCATAGAATCAACGTTTACTGTTTGACAATTACATCTCCCTTTTTACATCTCTAGAAATCAAACTTCTTTTCTTACCGTTAATTGCCCAAGGAAATCACACAGTAGTTTCATCTCTTAATAAACCAAATCTCCCAAACTCACTCACTGTGTACAAATCTACCTCGCGACATGTCTCCATAAAGTTCACTGTATACCACTCTTCTCAACCCCTTTAAAACGAACTTTCACTACATATATCCTTAACCCACACGACTCCTAACCATCTCCCTCCATAATTCTTTACACATCACAAGCTGCCACTATCCACACCCTTACCTTCAATCTTTTTATTCTCACGTTCCTTAGACTCACATCATCCCTTGCCCATATTCACTTGCTTTTACGTTACTCAACACACAATCATATCACTCTTCTCATCTCATAAAACATGCTCTATGTCTCAATAAACCATACCAATCTTCCTTTTCTTTTTCCACTATCTATCACAACACATATAACTCATGTCCTCCCACCGAACTCCTACTCACCACAGGTGCCACTCACTTCACCATAAGATTGGGTAACTTACGTATCAAGACCAACATACATGTAAAACAATGCATAAAGAAGCAAAATAACATCTTTGAATTAAACATAATATGCAACGAAGTCAAAAGGGTAAGCATATGACCCAAAACAGGGGTCACTAGATCGAGTACAAGCCACTCGATCGAGTAAGGGACTTACTCGATCGAGTAGGTGAAGGTCAGAACCACGTAAAATAAATCACCAGGGCTACTCGATCGAGTAACTGACGTACTCGATCGAGTTCCCCCTACTCGATCGAGTACCAAGGCTACTCGATCGAGTACCTACGCATTTCTCAGCACTGTCCAGTTTTCGTAAAACAGTCATAACTCACTCATTTCTTGGTCGTTTTGGGCGTGTGACCTATCGTTAGAATCGTAAAAGAACAAGCTATCACCTCCAATTAGAATCACATTACAATCATGTATGCATCTCAAGTTATAACAGTTTAAAGATAACCTCTTTATAATCGAAAAACATAACTACTTGATTTTACTTCCAAACAACTTAAACGACAACAAGGTAAACAAAAACAACCCAATACTCATAAAACCAGTAGTCCCAATCCCATGTTACTATTTTCGAAAGCAAAACAACAACATTCATCATGCACATAATTTATCGGTGTTACTCTTTCACATACGGCTTTTACTCTTTCACATACATTTTTTCATAATGTTTCCAAACACTATCCTTCCCTTAACTAAAAAACTCTGATTTTATCTTTCTCTTTCTCCTAAAACCTAATTAAATTTCGCTCAAGATTTTCAATTACGGATCTTAATTCTTGTATCGAACAAGTAATTACTTCGATTTATCAAAAATTCACATTAATTATTTTATATTACATTGTACAGCTAGATTATTTTGTGTGTGGGTCTATGAAATCAAAAATGACTTTTCCCCTGCCAATTTCTTTCGACATAAAATTACATTGTACAGCTATACACATTGATTTGCTTTGTCAATTTGTTACTCTTGGTGGTGGACTAATGAGTGGGCATTGTATCGGGATTGACGGGCTGCGTGAAGGTTGGTTAGTTGGAGGAGTTTTGTCTGCGGTCGATAGATGTGGAAAACAGCGGGTGTCTCGGATCAGTCTCTGATAGGTGGATTGCCTGTGGGCAGGATCGTTGATCATAGAGGTGGTTGGTGGTGGTAGGGTAGGGAAATGGAGGTGGCGGTAGAAGCGGTGAAGGGTGATTGGTTTTTGCAATTATTATCAATACATGAATTCTGGGAAGGGATGAGAGAAAATTGGAAAATGAAAGGGGTAAAAAAAGTAATTTGCGTATGTGAAAGAGTAAAATGCGTATGTGAAAGAGCAACACCCTAATTTATTTAACTTGCCAATCATGACTTACCCACATGCTTTTATTCTATCACTTTTCGTAAACAAAACATAATCATACATTACAAATCCTATTTCCATGTTACTAATACAACAATATTGCAAATACACTTCGTCACCTAAACATATTCATAATCACAAAATTCATATTCTCATGCAATTTCCACTCCATCTTTTCCAATCAATTCATCCATTTCCACCACATTACTCATCATTCTCATACACTTTTCTAACAATTCCAACCAACATTGTAAACCAACGATCATGCAACATGCTTTCAATCAACAACATACGAAATCACATCATCACCATCTTTTCTACACATTCCCATTATCCACATACGTACATCCACTGATTCATGTCACACATCACTATATAGATACACAATTCACAAGATAAACACATAGCGATCCCGACTCATATCCCATGTGACCGGTTAAAAATTGTAGGGCGAGTTCGCGACTTTAGGACGTCTCCCAAGTCTTTGCATTAGCTCCTACAACTTCTACCCCGGGTTCATTTTAATTTGACTCCCTATATTCATTAGGTTCATTGGTTACAGGTTTCAGGATCGTCGCTCTTATACCATTTGTAACACCCCCATACTCCAAGTGCCTTACCAGGACCACCTAAGGCATGAGAGTGCTACCATCTCGGTTACCCGAGGCAATGATAATCAAATAGACAATAACGAAACGTACTTTAAAGAGTATAACTTTAGTGAAAGGTTACAAACCAAAACCAAAACTGAAATACAACATTCTCAGACGGTCTACTGCTAAAACTATCACAGCTATAAAACATCGTCTGACACAGCGGAAGACTTCTAAATGCCACGTGATGACTCATCCCAGCTATCCCACACGCGTCATATCGTACCTGCTCAATAACTGCTCACCACCCCCGAATGGATCACCACAGTTTTCAAAACATTTAAACGGGGTCAGTACTAATCACACAATTTATATAATCCAACAACACAACAAACAACACAGCTCAAACGGTCACACACACAATCACACCCACTCCAATCAATCTCTGTCACCGACTGTGCACTGGACCAGCTCTGCCAGTGGGGACCACAGCCGTTCCCACCTAAGCCCCGCTCATCATACCGAGCGATAACCCTGTCCCATTAATGTGCACATCCCCTCTCGTGGCGGGTTCCACGGAGGGCGAAACTAGGGCGTGAAGCCACTCCCGCAAGTGACTCCACTCAGTCGAGAACGCATCTCGAGAACCAGAGACAAACAATCACAACCATTAATCAGCAATCAAACCAACACCGTCACAATATGAATACGATAACAATCAACAATCACAAATCATCACCAACACATTATGGAACTAATACTGAGTAGGGAAACCTTACCTGGAAAGCACAACATAATCAGACGGTCTCACAGCTGATATCAAAAAGCTTCCTCTACGAACCCTTCTCCTATACACATAATCATATCATCACAACCACATCAACAAAAACATAGAAAACCCCCAATCCCAAAATTAGGGTTTAACCAACTCTAACGAAATAGTATAAAAATTATATGTAAAGCTTACCCTCGACACAAAGATCACAACGGTGTAAAGAACGATGAAATCTGACACCTCTAGCTCCGGGATTTGCTAATGATGCGATGACAGACAAACTACGTAACTCCTTTTCTCCTCACTTAGGTTTTAGAATAGATAAAAGAAACTAAGAAAAGTGACGGACAACCTTTTATACTTATCTCGCATCATTTAACAAAACCCGACAAAACATCCCCCCGTAAACCGGCTACTCGATCGAGTAGCTGAGGTACTCGATCGAGTGCCCCCTTACTCGATCGAGTACCCAACAGGTCAGAAACTATTTTTAAAACGCAACACACCCTTACTCGACAGAGTAAGGCCTACTCGATAGAGTACCCAGAGACTCATAAAACCGTAGTATTACACTTTATTTTCTTTAATTTGTAAATTTTAATGGTTATTGTTTGTATAAACTTTCAAAATGTATTGATTTTAATAATTCTAGAGTTTTGTGTTTTGTTTTTGATTGAAACTCTAAAATCGATTTTTTTTGGGGGGTTGTCATTTACTTTTGTAATAATGGTAACATTTTGCGGAAAAAAAAATGGTTTTCTGGGTTTTGACGAATAAGTATAGATGATGTTGACAGAAAATGATAGAATGTTACTAAAAATGAGAAGTTAAATATTTTTTAATGTGGTTATAAATAATCCAAATAAGACTACATAAATGGAAGATTTATTTTGGTGTAATATGTGTCCATTAAGAACATATATGAGACTATTTTTAATTTTTGAACTTGCATTTCGAACAAGTAGTTATATGTATAATAAAGGTGTTCCTACATAAGCATAGTATGTGACCAATTATATAATAAGTTTGTTCCAGATGCAATTCCAGAGCAGATATGTTGACCACTCGTGCTTGTAGAATGATGTCTTTGCTTAACTCTTCCTTTCGGCCTCTCCTGAAACAATGAACAAACTAAGGGCTCGGCTTGGCACCGAGCGTACTCACTCCGACGCTCAAGTCAGTAAACTCAAAGAGATAAGTTGTGTGTTACTTGGCGAAGTATATTGTAGAGAGATAAGAGAGTTTGATACCAGTTTATGTGTGATATTTGGATGAATTGTGGATCCTTTTCTCGTTGAGAGAAGTGGAGTATTTATAGACTTTCACCTTTTGTCACGTAGTGGCCAAGTGGCCAAGTGGCTAGCAGGTGGAAAGACTGTCTTGCCCTCGGCCGAGGGACCCGTGGCAGGCCGGCAGGCCTGGTTGGCTCCAGCCGAGGGGGCCGGATGTGAGTATGCTGATATGCCTCTCGGCCGGCTAGTTGCCGAGACCGAAACCCAAGTGACAGGCCGACAGGCTGCGTCGGTTAACCCGTCCTTCTGTTTGACTTGTTGTCTTTTAGCTTTGACCTTGGTCAAGATGTTGACTCGGTTAGCGGGTGCAGAATATGCCCCATTAATTTGCCCCCAGCGTAGTCTATGCCGTGGTATGGACCTTCGATGAGTGTTTAGCGTATTCTGCGCATGTTGAACTTCTTCATCGGCGAGCTTCTTCCTCGGCTTGGTCATGTTCAGGCCGTACCATATTATCCCCTCTCCACATGGTTGTGTAATGGACATCCAATGTGGAAAAGAAAACAGGCGCTGGCCGAGACCAAGGTTGGGAGTGCCGTGTGCTTCTGATTGCCCCCATGCCGGTGCTGCCTAGCTTGGTTGATCGGATGGCCGCTGGCAAGTGGATACCAAGGGGCGTGTTGAAGATGATTGGTAACTGTTGCGTCGATTGACATTCAACTGTTATGTCGATTGACATTCTGTGGCTGCATGTCTGACACGTGGCTTGGCGCTGATTGGTGGATGTTTCATGGGCTTTGCCCTGATTTGTCCTTCTTCGTGGGCTTTGCTCTATAAATAGATTAGTATGCCCCCTAATTTCCGCACAAATTTCATTCTCTCAAAAAATTTCTTCTTTCTAGATTTCTTCGACGAAACCTCTCTCTAGTCTTCAAAGCGTTTACTCGGCGTAACACTTTTCCAAGGTAAACAAACAAAATTTTCAACTTTTATTTGTTAAGTATTTGTTGTCATGTCATCTGCTGATGCTGGACCTAGTACTTCTGCGCCGGGGGGCTCCCCGTCGCGTCCTGATGAAGAGGAGGCCTTGGTTGTCACCCCGTTAACCGTTGGGGGTCCCAAGCCACTTTCTCCTGAGATTGATCCAAAATTTTTTGAGGGTCTCGAGGATGATTATGATGATGTTGATGATGATGATGATGGTGATGATGATGAGGAAAGGACTCATTCTGATGAGAGGAGGCCGCATCTCTTGGATCACGGCGACGCCTGTTCGATCAGTTCTGATCGTGCCTGGACGAATAAGTTCGCTAGTTGCTCTGGTTCCGATCTTTTTGAAGATCATTACTCCTTCGGCGGGGGGTACAAAATTGTTATCCCTGCGGAGGATCAGGCGGTCTGTTGCCCTCCTGAGGGGCATATCGGCGTGTACATCAGACACCTGGAGTATGGGCTCCGGTTTCCTCTGAATGCATACATTGCGGCCATCATCAAAGCCATGAATGTCGTCGTGGCTCAACTGCATCCGTTGGCCATTAGGACTATAGTTGGCTTTGTGTGGCTCTGTCTCTTTAAGGGGGAGGACCCAACAGTTAACTTATTCCGCCGGCTTCATCATCTTCGGCCGTCAACCCCCGGTGGCACGGGGTGGTACAGCGTGCAGACGGAGCCGGGTTACGTTACCGTGTCTAAAATTACATCTTGTAAGGACTAGAAGGGGCGGTGGGTATACGTCGAGGTGCCGGAGGACTATCCGCTGCCCCGGTCCTTCCAAAGCCGCGTCAATTTGCGGTGCGAGAGTAAGGGGGAGCACGACAAATATGTCTCCCGGAGTAAGCTCAAGATGGACGCCAGCACGGTCTATCTCAACGAGGATGAGAAGCGGACAATGCATCTGTTTGAGGCTGAAAAGGATGGTACGCCGAAGGGATGGATGCCCCCGACGCAGATCATTCTTCAGGACGAGCTGCTCTGCCACGTCGGCCTCATACCGGCCCTCAGCCAGGGTGAGTGGGGTCGGTGTGAGGCCCATCTTTGCTTTTTATGTTTCTGTATCTTGGCCTTGGTTTATCTTCTTTTGTTTAACTCTTGCTTTGTTTCTTTTGCAGACCGCTTTGGCCCGGATCTGTCTGCGGATATCCTAAAGAGGTTGGTACTTGGCGAGGACGGAAAAATTGTTGATTTGCATCCTAAGGCCCAACCGCGTGATCGCAGACCGGCTCCTAACGAACTCATGGACCAGCAGTTGAAGGTATTGGATGTGACGGCGGCTCAAGCGCGGATAGCTGGTATCGTGCCGCGCCGGAAACCAAAGTTAACGTCTACGGCGGCAACGGCGTCAACTCCAGCTCAGTCTTCAATCCCTGTGGTCCAGAAGCAGCAGGTGGTCATTGATTTTGAGGAGGAGGTCACTGTTGCGGAGGCTCCTCCTTCTTCGAATAAGAGAAAAGAGACCGAGTCTTTCGCCGCTGCTGTTACCGAGGCCGCCAAAGAAAAGGGGCCTCCAACCAAGAAGGCCAAGGCTGGTACGGATCTAACCTATGGTTCATATTTAGCTGGTTCATTAGGCATTCCTGATGACAGACTTTCTGACATGTCAATGAATGTTGACATGGATGCTCTGTCTGAAGTTTTTGTAGAACAACCGCCGCCGACTGTCCCTCTCACTGAACGGCAATCGGAGAAGCGGCCAGTGCAGACGGGCACTCAAAATGTCATCGTCGACTTCTCGTCCCTAAAGCCTACCGCCGCTCAGCTTGTGGCGGAAGGCACAAGGTTGTGCAAGAAGCTGTCGAAGTGGAATGAAATGGCCGGCGCTCATATTATGGAGCAAGAAACGGTCATGGCTCGAGCTGCTCCTTCGGTTGAACGGCTTAGGCTCGATCTTGATGCCGCTAAGCAAGAGGCCGAGAAGGCGAAGAAGGACCTCCAGGCCGCCGAAAATGATTTTCTCACTGAGCGAAAGCTCAGGGAGGATGCTGAGAAGGCGGTCCTAGCTGAGAAGGCCAAGGTTGAGGCTGTACTGGCTGATGCCGCTAAGCTGCGGGAGGAGCGGGACAAACTTCGGGGTGCTCACGACGTTGCGGTTGGTAAGAGGGAAGAATGGAAGTCTCTGTATTCGGCTCAGGCGAAGGGACATAGGGACACAAGGGCTATCCTCACCCAGAGGGAGAAAGACATTGAGACGCTCCAAATTGAGGTCATCCCTAACATGTGCGCCCAATACCGGGACCAGGCCGAAGAGACCACCAGGGAAGTAATCAGAGAGCTCTTTCCTGACGGCTCCTTCCCGTGGCAAAAATTTGACCAGCTGCTTGATGATAAGGCGGCTGCTGCGGAGGCAAAGGCTGCGGAGGAGGCAGAGGCGAAGAAGGCCGCTGAAAAGGCTGCGGAGAAGGCGGCTCATGCTGAAAAGGTGAAGGCGGCCAGGGAGGAAGCTGAGAGGGCAAAGGCACGTGAAGCTGCCAAGTCTTCCGCTGAGCCACCCACCGACGGTAATGCCACTGCTGCTGCCGGTGGCGAGCAAAAACAGGCATAGGGAGACGGGCGGTCGTCACCAGACTCACCCGGCATTTCGGACAGCTTCAGCTGTTCAGGGGCCAACTTTTGAGCCTTTCCTCCCTGCCATCCTTTTGGCGCTTCAAATCTTATGTCTGACCTTTTGTTTTTTCTTTTTTCCTTGTTAAACATTGGTAGGTTGTGTTTTGGCTCATCCCTATGGGGACGGCCGTCGTCTGTAATTTCTTTACTTGTAAAAATTTTAATGAAGTTTGTCTAATTTGCCTTCGGCTCGGCCGAGGCTTTGATCCTCCATTTGTCTTCTTTCGTTATTAATTGAGCGCTTTTTTTCTGTTTTTACCTTCGGCTTGGCCGAGGCAGTTAGAATGCGTATCTCAACTGTACTTAACGTTTTTAAACATGTTGGCATGTCGGTCGCTTCCTCTTTCACTCTCGGTCTGGCCGAGGCGTCAGATTTGCGCTTCCCAACCGCCGTTGTGAACATGTTAGCGTATCGACCGTTGTGTCCCCATCACTTTCGGCTCTGGCCGAGGCAATCGAGGTTACGGCTCGACAGCGTTCGTATCTGTAGACATATTGATCGCTTCCTCAGCCAGGCCTTCGGTTGGCCGAGGCGGCTAGAATTGCGTCTCAACTGTACTTATACGTTCCTAAGGCATGTTGGTCGCTTTCGCGAGTATCAACTGCACTGGTAGTGACTGCCGTGGCGTCTACTTTGGCATGTTGGTCGCTTTCGCGAGTACCAACTGCATTTGCGGTGACTGCCCGGCTGTGGTCGCGGCGTCTACCTTGATACGACTGCGGAGGGGACTCTTCATTTTGATGGAAAACTTGGATTGATTTTCATTAGATGCAATCATGCGTTGGGGTGCCCACAACAGTTTTGGACACCTCCGCCGCTATATGAAGTACTTTCTAAGGTTGTTTGTGTTCCAATGGCTCATTAGAGGAACACCCTCCATGTCTGTCAGCCGGTATGTACCCGACCTCATTTCTTCAACCACTTTGTAGGGTCCCTCCTAGTTGGCCGTCAATTTACCATGAATGTTTCCTTTGTTTGTGGCGGCCGACTTTCTTAGGACTAGATCTCCAACTCTTAAGTCCCTTTTGTGGACCCTACAGTTGTAGGCTCTTCTCATTCGGTTTTGGTATACTGCCAAGTTGAGGCGTGCCGTATCTCGACTTTCTTCGACCAGGTCTAGGGAGGCTCTCATGCCTTCCTCATTTTCAACCGGGTTAAAGGTAGCCGTTCTGAATGTTGGCACCGCTGCTTCAATTGGTAGGACGGCTTCAGACCCATAGACTAAGTGGAATGGACTGTACCCCGTTGCTTCTTTCTCCGTGGTTCGAAGGGACCACAGGACGCCGGGTAGTTCATCGGCCCATCTTCCCTTTAGGTCTTCCACCTTCTTCTTCAAACCGTTGACTATCGTTTTATTGGCTGCCTCCGCCTGTCCGTTGCTCAGAGGGTGGCAGACGGAGGAGTATGCGAATTTGATACCAAGCTCTTCTAACCAATTCATTATCATGTCACTCCAAAACTTTCGGCCGTGGTCAAATACCATGACTTGGGGTAACCCAAAACGAGTTATAACATTCTCCTAAATCACCTTTCTCACGGCCGCCGTGGTTTTAGCAGGTACCGCGACTGCTTCGACCCATTTGGTGAAGTAGTCAACGGCGACGATTAGGTACTTCCTTCCTCCGGAGGCCGTCGGAAAGGGTTCTAGTAAATCCATCCCCCACTGTGCAAATGGAAGGGGACTAAGCACCGGTTGTAGGTCTCGGGAAGGAGCATGTATTACCGGAGCATGCATCCGATGATTTTGCCAGGCACTTCTTGGTCTTTGTTCGGAATCTTCAAGCATGGTGGGCCGTAAGTAGCCGGCTCGGAGAGCTTTGTGGGCTAGTGTTCTTGCCCCCATGTGGTGTCCACAGATGCCTTCGTGAATATCTCACAAGATAGCTCCGCGTCGGCTGGGCCGACACATTTCAAGAGTGGTCTTATCACAGACCTTCTGTATAGTTCTCCTTCAAACACTAAGTACCTTGCAGCGATCCTTCTTATCTTCTGCGAGAGACTGCGGTCCTCCGGCAACTCATTTGTAAGTTTGTATTTCATTATCGGAGTCATCCACGTCGTCTCGGCCTCTACGTCGCCCACCATGCCGACGGTCTCAGTGATGCTTTTAGCATTCCTGATATCCACCAAAGACGGTTTACCGACATTCTTGATGCTTGAACGGCAAGTTTTGAGAGAGCGTCGGCTCGGTTGTTCTCGACACTGGGATGCATTGGATTTGGAAAGATTTCAATTTTGCCGTGTCAGCTTTTACCCTTTCCAGGTATCTTACCATCCCATCGTCTCGAGCCTCAAACTCTCCTCTGATTTGGTTAGTCACCAATAGTGAGTCTGTCTTCAACACAATGTGTTCCGCTCCGGCAGCTCTAGCTAGCTCGACTCCAGTTATCACCGCCTCGTATTCGGATTCGTTGTTTGAGGCCGAGAAGGTAAACTTCAAGGCATACTCAAACTCGTCCCCGTTTGGGCTGATGATAAGGATGCCGGCTCCTAAGCTGTTCGTCGTGGAGGACCCGTCGGTGTATTCTTCCCATACTCCGGGATTTTGTTCTTCTTTATATGTGCACTCACCTAGGAAGTCTACAAGTGCCTGCCCTTTTATCGAGGGCCTCGGCTTGTACTAAATGCCGAGGCCAGAGAGTTCCACTGCCCATTTGATAAGCCTGCCAGATTTTTCGAATTTTTCTAATGCCTTCTTCAATGGCTGGTCGGTTAAGACCGTCACGGGATGTGCGTCGAAGTAGGGTTTTAACTTCCTTGCGGCAACGACGACGGCGAGGGCTGCTTTTTCAATCAGTGGGTAGTTTCTCTCGCGCCAAAAGTGTATGGCCGATAAAGTAAATTGGGTGTTCCGCTTGTTTTCTTCCCGACGATTAAGATTAAGATCGACCGTGGCCGAGGTAACTGCTAAATATAGATATAGCGTCTCCCCCAGCATCGGCCTGGACAGGGTTGGCAGTGTCAGAAGGTGAGCTTTCAGTTGCCTGAAAGCTGTGCTCTGTTGCTCCCCCCAGCTAAAGTCTTTATTTCCTTTTAGCACTGTAAACAATGGAGTGCTCTTGTCAGCCGACCGAGAGATAAAGCGGGCAAGAGCCGCCATCCTCCCGGTCAGCGTCATAACCTCTTTTCGGTTCCTCGGCTCCGGCAGGTCCAGTATTGCTTGGACTTTCTCCGGATTGGCATCAATTCTCCTGGCACTGACAAGTACGCCGAGGAACTTGTCGGCCCTGACACCGAAGTTGCATTTCTTTGGGTTCAGTTTCATCTTGTATTTCCTTAGTGAACAAAATGTCTCGAGTAAATCGGCTAAGTGCTCGCTGTCAGACTTGCTTTTTACAATAGCATCGTCGACGTAAGCCTCAATGTTTCGCCCTTTTTTATTTTGGAACACTTTGTCCACCAGCCTTGTGTAAGTTGCGCCAGTGTTCTTCAAACCGAACGGCATCATTTTATACATGAATGTGTCGTCTCTGGTGATGAATGCGCACTTAGGCATGTCTTCTTCGGCCATGAATAACTGATGGTACCCTGAGAAGGCGTCCAGCAGGCTCAGCATAGTGTAGCCTGTCGTGGCGTCAATTAAACTATCTATTCGAGGCAAAGGATATCAATCTTTGGGGCACGCTTTATTAAGATTGGTAAAATCTACACACATCCTCCACGCCCCCGATGATTTCCTCACCATTACAACATTAGCTAGCCACTCAGGATAAGTACAAGGCATGATAAAGCCCGCCGCTAACAATTTGTCTACTTCGGCCTTGATGGCTTCATCCTTCTCGGCTGAGGAGTTCCTCATCTTCTGCTTGACAGGGCGAGTGGTGTAGAGAACGTTCAGCTTGTGAACGATCACCTCCCGGCTCACGCCTGACATCTCGGCTGCTGAGTAAGCGAAGACATCTTTATTCTTCCTCAGCAGGTCTAGGAGGTCGGCTCTGAATTTTGGCTCCAGGTTGACACCGACAATTACGGTGCGGCCTGGGTCAATTTCCACTTCCTCGGTCTCCGCTCCTTCGACCATGTCGACGTTGGTATCCATGAGTTCGCCCTCCTGTTGCAAGGATGGGCTCTTCCCCTTCTCGGACTTCTTCGCCACTTTGAGGGATTGCATGTTGCACCCTCTGGCAGATATCTGGACATTGACTACCTCGTCCTTTTCGTCCTTTGAGACGAGCTTATGCGCTTCCCCCCGGTCCGAGACATACATCAATGTCAGGGCCCGGATGGACATCACAGCGTCGGCCTCACTTAAAGTGACCCGGCCTATGAGAACGTTGTAGGCAGACGAGCCGTCAATGACCACGAACTCAGACAGGACATTCTTAGCCGCATTCCCCTCGCCGAACATCACCGGCACTGATTGACCCCAGGGGTACCAGCCGGCCCCGAAAAAATCAGTACAACGGGATGGTGCGGGGCTCAAGTCCTCAATCTTCAGACCGAGATTGAGAAAGCACTCCCTGAACATGATGTTCGTGTAGGCGCCTGTGTCAATCAGGCACCTCTTGACCAGGTGGTTGGCTATGTCCAAGTGGACTACAAGTGGGTCGTTGTGCGGGGCGATGACTCTCTCGTAGTCCTTCTTCCCAATGGTTATATCGGGGATGCTGGAAGCGGGCGTTACTGTTTTGGGCACAAAGTTGATGGCTTGGTATAGGTCATTCAGGTGCCGTTTGTGCCCATGAGCTGACCCACCGTTCTCGTTGCCCCCGATGACAACATGGATGACTCTTATCCGCTCGAAGACTGATTTTTTATTTGCCCCGCCGGTGCTCGTTCTTTGGCCTCCGGCTACATATTTGGTGAGGCTCCCCTTCCGGATCAGCTCCTCGATGGCATTCTTCAGATGCCGGCAGTTGTCAGTTAAGTGACCGGTGTGGCCGTGGTACTCGCAGTACTGACTCGTGTCACCGTCCCCCCTCGCCTTGGGGGGCCTTTCCCACTTCTGACCCTCATTCTTGCTTAGGGTGAAGACCTCGGCGGGAGATGCGACCAGGGGGGTGAGACCATTGTACCGCTTTTGGTAGTACTGTCCCGAACTCTCCCCGGCGCCCGCCGGGTTCTGTTTCCTAGCAGATTTGTCAGGCCGTGACCTATTCACGTCACGACGATCTTCATCCGGGTTGTCCCGACAGCTCTTCCTCCCTGAGTGCCCAGATTCACTGCGGCCTACCCAGGTCTTGTGATAGTCCTCCACCTTTATGGCTTGGTCGGCCATCTTTCTGGCGGAGTCCAGGGTGAGGTCCTCGTGCTTGATGAGCTCGTCTTTTAAATCCTCTTTCGGGAGGCCTTTCATCAGTGCGAAGGCCGCCAGTTCGGAGTTCAGCTCTCGAATCTGCTGAACCTTGGCGTCGAACCTCTTCACATAGCTTCGGAGAGACTCGTCCTCCCCCTGTCTGATAGTCAGGAGATCCGATGTCTCCACGGCCCTCCTCTTATTGCAAGAGTACTGGGCTAAAAAATTGTCCCTCAGGTCGGCATAACAGTATACCGAGCCACTGGGCAGCCCTTTGTACCAACTTTGAGCCATCCCATGCAAGGTCGTTGGGAAGACTCGGCACCAAACCTCATCGGGTTGCTCCCACACCGACATGTACGACTCGAAAGCCTCGGCATGGTCGGTGGGGTCGCTATCCCCTTTGTATGAGAGTGTCGGCAACTTCAGCTTAGTTGGCATGACGACTTCGAGGACATAGGCACTGAGGGGCTGTCTGACCACGTGTCGAATGACACGCGGCGATCGGCTCCTCGCATCCTTAGTCCGGCTTCTCTCCCCGTGGCGGGAAGGGCTTCTTCTCCGACTCTGGTGAGTCGGGCTTCTTCTCCGACTCTGATGAGTCGGACTTCTTTCACTCCTTTGGGGCAGGCCTCGTTGGTGCCGCGGCGACGTTGTCCTCCCGCGAGTGCGGGAAGGACTTAGGTCTGCCACTGGCACTCTGGGCACCGCCGGCGTCTTCGCATGGCCTCCTTCTTCTATGGCTCCGGTCAAGTTTTTCGGAGTCACTTTATGGACCCTGGTCACCTGTGGAGGCGCTGCCGCCCCTGTCACCGTGACAGGAGTAACCGGCGTACCACCCATCAGGTCCAGGAATAGCTTCAACTTGGCTGCATCGACCACATGTCCCATGACAGTGACATGGCCGGTGGGCAGCGGTGTATCTTGTTCATTCGGCATCCCGTACGCCATGTCAGTGACTTGGCCGGTGGGGGATTGCCTGACCTCAGAATTTGGGAACGTGTCATCTTGGTAGAATTCGGTTTCTACCCTCACAATTTCTGGCTATTTTGACATCTTCTTAGCTTGGTGAATGGTTTTTTTTTTTTCGTTTTGTTTGGGAATGTAGGTAACTAACTTTTAGTACGCGTGATCCCCACAGACGGCGCCAATTGTTCCGGGTGCAATTCCAGAGCAGATATGTTGACCACTCGTGCTTGTAGAATGATGTCTTTGCTTGACTCTTCCTTTCGGCCTCTCCTGAAACAATGAACAAACTGAGGGCTCGGCTTGGTACCGAGCGTACTCACTCCGACGCTCAAGTCAGTAAACTCAAAGAGATAAGTTGTGTGTTACTTGGCGAAGTATATTGTAGAGAGATAAGGGAGTTTGATACCAGTTTATGTGTGATATTTGGATGAATTGTGGATCCTTTTCTCGTTGAGAGAAGTGGAGTATTTATAGACTTTCACCTTTTGTCACGTAGTGGCCAAGTGGCTAGCAGGTGGAAAGACTGTCTTGCCCTCGGCCGAGGGACCCGTGGCAGGCCGGCAGGCCTGGTTGGCTCCATGCCGAGGGGGCCGGATATGAGTATGCTGATATGCCTCTCGGCCGGCTAGTTGCCGAGACCGAAACCCAAGTGACAGGCCGACAGGCTGCGTCGGTTAACCCGTCCTTCTGTTTGACTTGTTGTCTTTTAGCTTTGACCTTGGTCAAGATGTTGACTCGGTCAGCGGGTGCAAAATATGGCCCATCAAAGTTATTGTGGTTACAAATAGTGCAAATGAGACTACATAAATGGAAGATTAATTTGAGGTAATATGTGTCCACTAAGATCATATATAAGACTATTTTTAATTTCTGAATTTACATTAGTCATGACAAACATGTTGACACAAAAGCATAGAATGTTACCAAATAGATATATCCACCACATAATTAATAGTCATGAAATAGATGTTGCCACAAAAGCTTAGAATGTTACCATTGAAATAAAAGATCAGATATTTCTTAACGTGGTTAAAAATAGACCATATGACAGTCTATAAATGTAAGATTGGTTACAACATAAAATGGTTACATAATAAGTAAAATTGGTTAAATATGATACAAAAATTACTATTGAAATAAGAGACATAAAATTGATGCAATTCTTGAGAGTCTGTTCTGCATATTTTATAATTCTCTTCGCTTCTCAACCATTAGCTCGATTAGAAAACCTGAAACATCAATAATTGCATATACAATTATAGAGGTCACAAAGTTATGCAAAATATATACAAAAAAGCATTAAGTAGTCACATATTTGTAAAAAAAAGATGAAAAAAATGTGTATTATATATTGTCATCGTGGATAGTAACATCATGCAATAAAATGATCACAAACATCACCAACAAGACAAAACAATTTTAATGGTCTAAAATTTGTATACAAATGACACCAAAATGATGACAAATCAAATTTAACTCATGGAGAACCTTAACAGAACACAATAATCAACACTAAGTATCTCATAAACCTTAATATGTGATTATAAAATCAAAAACAAAAGAATGCTAAATCGTATTTATATAAGTATAATAATCACCACCCGAGTATTTTACTTTATTTATAATAGATTAGAAAGAAAGAAAAAATGAAAAAAGAAGAAGAATTAAACTGATGATAATCAACGAAAAGGAAGAAGGAAACCCATTAAAATGAATAAAAATGTAGGAGATGCATTCTTTTTCCAGAATATTCAAAGTTCAAACTATGGTAAAAAAATTTGTTTAGAAAAATAAGCAACATAGAACAAAACAAATAGCATACCTCTTCTTCATACTTGTATCATTTGTTGGTAGATTTTCAAATTATAGTTCTTTCTTTTGATAAATCAAATTGTAATTCTTTAAGAGAGAAGATAAGGGTAATGATTTGACAGAGAAAAGAAGAAAGAGAAATGGGTGGGAATTGTAAATCTGAAAAGAAGAAGAAAGAGAAAGTCTAGGGACTATAAAATATAACATTATTTTATTGAAATGGGTTATTGGTATGCAAAATGAGTTGAACTTGATCCGTCTTATAGTTTCAGACGAATCCTTTCGTCTGAAATAAGAATTTGTGGTTTTTGTTAAATAAAAGTTGATCTACACATTGCTTGGAGTCCTTGTAATGATAATGATTGAATATAGCAATGATGATAAATAAGATTTGGGTTTTTCTAACCTGTGTTCACTAGGCATAGGATAAGAAACTCCAAAAGGAAAGAATTAAATGATGTTTTTTGGGAAATTATAATATCCTATCACTTTTACTTTTCTTTACAAAGAAATGCATTTATTTCTTTCCAATTTTGGTTTCTAATCCTATGCCTAGTGGGCATAGGTTAGAAAAACCTATAAGATTTAGATCCGACCTAAATCCAAATGTTATAAATTTATGAGTAGGGATGAAAGCGGGGCGGATAAAAGTGGATATCGCAGTGCACTCACTCTAAGGCTCCGTTTGGCACGACACTTCAAGTAGCTTATTTGACCAAAGTAGCTTATTTGACCAAAATTTCAGCTACCTGATTTCTTTTCAAGTGTTTGGCAAGTAGCTTATTTGGTCAAATAAGGTACCTGGAATGAAATGCTACCTCAGGTAGCATTTGAGAAATCAGGTACCTGAAGTGATTTATTTTCCATTTTATACCCCTTTATTCTATAATATTAAATAATTTTCATATCTTTTTACGTCATTTTACCAAAATCAGCTATCTTTAGACCTGGCAAAAACAATCCGACCCGATTGATCCGACTCGAAAAGACTGACCCGAGACCCGAACCACATCACCCGAATGTGACCCGAAAACCCGAATTGGCCTGACCCGGCCCGAACATGACCCGAGCTTCTTGACCCGTAACTGACCCGACCCGAAAATAACCCGATCCAAAACCACCAAGCCCAAAAATGACCCGACAAAATATAACTCTAATTGAACCGAAAAGACTTGAAATGTTTATTTCTCTATTATTCATTGACCTGAAAATGACCCGACGCGAAACGGCCCGACCCGCTTGACCCGAAACAGACCCGACCAACAAACCTGAAATAGGCCCGAAACCCGAAATGACCCGTCCCGACCCGAATTAACCCGAAATCAATGAGAGACCCAAAATGACCTGACCTGAATTGGCCCGACCCGAACCAGAGCCGTTGACCTGTTTTGCCATGTCCAGCTACCTTTTCAGCTAATTTGTCAAACACATTTTTATATAATCTGCTAGCTTATCAGCTCCTAATTTTCAGTTACCTTTTCAGGTTTCAGTTAACTTTTCAGTTTTCAGCTACCTTTTCAGGTAGTTTTTAGGCTCTGTTTGGTAAGACATTTCAGGTACCTGTTTTGACTGAAGTAGCTTTTTTGACATAAATTCCAGGTAACTTATTTTTGAGGAAGTGTTTGGCAAGTACTCCCTTCATTCAACTCCAAATGGTACTTATCACTTTTTCACGTTTGCCAACGCGAGTTTTACTTTGTAAATATCTTTAGTTACACATTTGTAAAAATTATAAAAGTTTGATATTTTAAATGTACCCCTAAAGACGAATAAAACAAGATCTCACATGATTACATTTTATCTTATATATTGAGAAGAAATGAGAAGATTCTTTTTACTTATGAATAGTGCACAAAAACGATAACTACCATTTGGAGTCGAATGGAGGGAGTAGCTTATTTGTTTGTCCAAATAAGCTGCCTGAAATGAAATGCTACTTTAGATAGCATTTGAAATTTCTGGTACCCGGTCTTAATTTATATTCCATTTTTACCTCTTCAATCTATAATATTAAATAATTATTGAATCCATTTTTGAAATAATGGTCAAAAATAAAATATTTGTCGTTTTGGGTCGGTTTTGAAAATATTTGTCAAAATGGTGTCCACGTAGGCTCGGGATTTCTGAACCTAAAACACGCCACTACCAATGGCGTGTTTATAATGAGTACGGAAAGAAACTTAATTAAAAAATGGACTAAAACAAACACGCCATTGGGAATGGCGGATTTCGGAGGGGAAACACGCCACCCCTAATGGCGTGTCTTTTTTTTTTCAGTTGGGGAAAAAAATTGTTGTAAAGACACGCCACTACTAATGGCGTGTTTCCTTCACAAAACACGTCATTAGTAGTGACGTGTTTCAGGTCTAGAAATCCCGAGCCTACGTGGACACCATTTTGACAAATATTTTCAAAACCGACCCAAAACGACAAATATTTTATTTTTGACCATTATTTCAAAAATGGACTCATAATTATTATACCCTATTACCCTTTTATGTCATTTTACTAAAATAAGCTACCTTTTCAGTTAGTTTGCCAAACTTTTTTTTATATATAATCAGTTACCTTATTAACTCCTAATTTTCAATTACCTTATCAGCTTCTAATTTTCAGTTACCTTTTCAGGTTCAGTTAGCTTTTTAGTTTTCAGGTAACTTTTTATGTTTCAGCTACCTTTCCAGCTAGTTTTACTAAATATGGCCTAATTGTAGTAGATAAAGTCATACAGATAGATCTTTGTCATGTCGTGTGGGGCGGGTATACCTATCAAACATTTTAACCGCAGTTGGTGTTATACATCCGCCTCAAACCCGCCTTGATGACATCATTATGTACTAGACCTATATCCGAGTATCCGACCTATAATAATTTTGATCGTTTTTATGGATGTGGATCCCAAAGATAAAATCTAGAACCTGATATGCCCTCGAAAGCCGAAACATAACTTCTAAATTTCACTATTCAAATCCATAGACTACAGCTAAATGCGACCATTTTTGCAAACCAATTTACCATAAGCTGTAAAATTAGCTGGACCATTGTGGCTACATTTGACCATAAAATAGTCGCAAAATCTCGTCTTTTCAAATGTTCGTATGAATAAGAAATTGGTGCTAAGGTTATAGTTGTGCTTATAGTTGACTTGTAATACAAACATTTATCCAAAGTTGTGAGCCACAAGTTTCCCATGGCTGCCAACACCACCACTTTGCATAATTTGTACTCCTCATTTTCCAACTTAGCATACTTCTCCACTCTCTCTCTGTCTCTCTCTCTCAAAATACTTCCTTTGCTGCATACCTTGAACATTTTTCTATGGCGCTCAAAACTCTATCATCTCCACTACTTTCAACCTCTTTTCACCCTTCATTGTCTCCTCAAAGATTCACGCATAATGCACGTAAATTTACGTGTTTTGCAAATTCTAGTGTAAGTTCAAATTCAGGGAGACGAAACGAAGAAATCGTGATTGTTGGTGCTGGTATTGCTGGCCTCGCCACTGCTCTCGCCCTTCACAGGTCTCCCTGGTTTAATTACCATTTTCGCGGATAACTTTTATGCTAATTTGTTATTCGCTTTTTGTTGATACAAAATGTTTGTGATTGTATGAAGGCTTGGAATTCAATCACTAGTGTTGGAGCAGACAGATGGATTAAGAACAGGGGGAACTTCACTAACTCTGTTTAAGAATGGTTGGAGTGTTCTGGATGTTCTTGGTGTTGGGGATCAACTTCGATCGCAATTTCTTCAAATTCAAGGGTATTGCTTTCTTATACTCCCTCCATTCATTTCAGTTCCATGCATTTATTCAGAATCTCCCTCACATATGTGATCAAGATTTCAGTGGCAGAGTATGTTTGCTGCTAAATCTCTTCATGATATCAGTGGCCGCACAGGTTGACATTAAAAACAGACCAAGGGAAGGAGCTTCGATCTTTTGATTTCAAAGACGTCGACCAAAGGTTAGTTCGCTCATTGTTACAGGTTTACAAGTAACAAATGTGTTAGACAACTTAATGTTATTATTCCTAATCGACTGATTTTATGAAACTTGGACAAATACATAATAGTCAGGAGGTACGAGCAGTTGAAAGGCGAGTTCTCCTACAGACGCTGGCCTCTGAGCTACCGTCGGGATCTGTGCAATTCTCATCAAAGCTTGCTAAGATCGAGGAGGATAATAAGACAGGGGAAACTAAACTAGAGTTAACCAATGGAGCCATTTTATCAGCCAAGGTGCAAAACTCTACTTTGCTCATTTTTTGGGTGTAGTTTTGTCCTGCCTAGCACAACCTGGGTCCGAAACCCATCGACAGGGTAAAACAAAAGGAAACCCATCGACAGGGTAAAACAAAAGAACCAAGATGGTCAGTAAATATATACTAATGCAGCCGGAACATACCCGGCCCAAGATGATCAGTCCCGATTCAGATGCAGTATACCCAAACTGAGATGTCCCAAATTACCAGTTGTCGAGTCTCATGAATATCACCAGTCAATGACTTATCAGCTAGCCGCATTGGTCTCTCATATTAGCTTTCTAGATCAGTGAGACCATGAAAATCGACTTTAACTTCTTCACTTTTGCCACCATTCTATTCAGATTGTGATAGCCTGTGACGGGATCAGGTCTCCAATAGCGCGATGGATGGGATTCCCTGAGCCTAAGTATGCGGGGCACTGTGCATTCCGAGGGCTCGCGTACTATCCCGAGGGTCAGCCTTACAAGCCAAGAGTAAACTATATCTATGGAAGAGGGTTAAGAGCTGGATTTGTACCTGTTTCTCCTACTAAAGTCTACTGGTTCATCTGCTATAACAGCGATTCACCAGGTCTTCTGCAAATTATGAATGCATTTACCTTGCTTTGTCTTGAATTTCTTTCCAGACCTACAAGAGACAGGACCAAAGTAGACTAGCGAAAGACACGAAAAACACCGGGTTTCGTGAGTTCATCTGCCACCCTCTTGCTCCGCCATTGGCCCGCCAACTAAGATAGATGGCGCATATTTTACCATGTGACAGTTTAAACTAAAATTAATATGCCCAGTTTCATATGAAATTTGTTCTCCGTCTTTCTAACGATGATATTCTAAAATATCAGGTCCAAAAATTACCGATCCGAAGGAACTAAAGAGACAAGCACTTGACTTAGTCAAGAACTGGCCTTCAGAGCTGCCTGACACCATAAACATCACCCCAGAAGAGACGATCTCTCGGGCCGCACTTGAGGACAGGTGGTTATGGCCTGGCCTTACCCCATCAGTCTCAAAAGGGGGAGTTGTCCTTGTTGGCGATGCTTGGCACCCGATGACTCCTAACCTCGGACAAGGCGGATGTTGTGCACTAGAGGACTCGGTCGTCTTGGCTAAGAATCTCTCTAACACGATAAGAACACAAGGATCAATCCAAGATGCATTGAGATCTTATGAGGGCGAGAGGTGGCCTCGGATATTTCCCTTAACCATCCGGGCTAACCTTGTTGGAGGGCTTCTCCAATGGGAGAACCCGGTGATATGTTCCTTGAGAAATGGCTTTGTCATACCCAAGATAGTGCAGCTCAAACCACTTCTCGAACATACAAATTTCGCTTGTGAACCTCTCTAGAGGACCTTCCCCAATATTTGTACCAGTATTCAATTATTCGGTTTTTCTATAAGAAAGTCAGATCATAAGGCTGATTCATATGAAAATTTATGATAGTTAAGTTTCGCAGCCATTAACGAACATATGCTAAAAAACTTATTTTGGCCGTTGTCATACCACCTCTTGTCTAGGGGCACATTTCAACAAAGCCTACACGAGTTAATATAACGTAGTTTTCAGACTTCTCAGGCCTCCATTCATTTCGGTCCATTCTCATTCTTCAATTCAACGTTTCTCGTTCAACAATCACATCTCTCAAACCCAGGTTAGTTTAAATTAATCTGACTTTAGCCTTCTTTCAAAGCTCCTTTTAATTCGAGGTTCATTATATCTGTAGAAAACTTAAGTTCCTACAAGTCAAATAAAGCAAGACTAAGCATCACCTAGAGAAATTGTCGAAAGAAATAGCTCACAAATCACTAAACTAGAACTTGTAAAATCCAAATAAATTCATCAAAAGATCCAGGCAAAAGCTCTTAAAATACTTTTTCATACTTCAGTTGCAATTGTTTTTCAAGTAGAGCCACTATATTGGGCCGCAAAACTACAGCAATCGATTCTACTTAATGTAGGCATAGTCACAAACTTATAGAGCCTAGAAAATTGAATAAGAACCCGGGGACTTGCCTATAGAAAAACTAGGAACGAGCTAGTATACTTATCTTCACCTCTATGAGTAGGGTGCTTCAATCATATCAATCGCTTTCTATTGTTTGTTTGCTGAATATTATTACGGCGTAATAAATCGGAGTCATCTAACTCGAGGTGTGCCAGCAAACTGTTCTGAGTGCCATCAATGTCAACACCCCCTGCAGCCTTGAGTCCTTCATGTCTAGCAACAATTGTATCCGGCATTTTACTCACGACATCAACTGCAAAATCAAAAATGGAACAATTATTATTTGATGATTCACCCGACTAAACATTGGTAACAATCATGAATTTCAGAGTTGTTGATGCCAAGGAAGAATGTCCAAAAAAAAAAGAAAATTTAAAAATGGCCTGAGCATCGGAAAACCAGGTGAAGGCAGAAATGAAAAGGTAGTTATATAGTCATCAGCTTCAAGTATATAAATCAAGATACGACGACAGTAACGTATTGACAGAAAAGCTACATGCAGATAAGGGAGAAGTAAATCTTAATTCGGCAAGTCAGAACAGACGCCTATAACAATGCCTCATCCCTATCTGAAATTGAGCAGTTACATGTTTCATTTGTAAGACACATTTCTACATAGAGAAATCAGAAATGACTTGTAAAAATAATCACCTAAAATCATCAACTCTAACTGAGGGAGCGCACGAACATCCCGTATAAATTATAATCATGTCAGGCAAACAGCCAAATAGATGAAGGCTATTAATAAAGGAACCGGGAATTCAACAGGAGTTTGAAGGCCCACATTGTAAAGAGCTTTCCGTCCTTGCACAAAGGCAATTGCCAATGCAATCTAATATAAGTATTCCATCCATTTTGTTTTATTTGTCGTTTTAACTTTGCTTTGATCAAAACTACACATTACCCATTGATCTACCAGCATTGATATCCTTTGTTATGATACATACTGAAGAGGAGGAGGGGCGAATTTACTGCTCATTTTCTTTATTCCCATGTCGGATCAATTTTCCTACCTTTCAACACCGCCATCATTTCCGCACACCCCCAATGTGAATACAGAGGAATAAATTTGGATCAAGATCAAAATATAATCACAAATTCATTATCATTCAAGATCGGCAGACATGAATCACTAATATAATTATGCAAAACAGCGGAAACGGTTTCCCTAACGCATAAATAAATGAAAAACAATGATCATAATTAATTAACACAATTCAAATTGTGTGAGCCGCTTTTATACAAATATCTTTTAATAACCACTTCTATCCACTAATAGAATCGTGTAAAATCGTCTTATACAAGAATTAGCGATAAATAAAAAGGGGTAAAAAGAAGAAATAACAAAATACCAGGGTTAGAAAAGAACCAAAGGATGACAGCGCAAAGAAGAAGAACAAGAGGAATAAGATGAACGGCGTTTTCAGCAGATCTGATGTGGGACCTCTCTTTTTTGGCCACGTGTGAAGTTGGGTTATACATTGGTAAATTTCCGCCAACTTCTCCGTCAACGTTAGCCGGAGATGATGATGAAGATGAAGATGAATAATAAGCGGACGAATTCTTGTAAAAATCGTCTGCAACTCGAGTGTTGCTTGATGATCTATGCATTTTTTTTTTGTAAATTTTGGGGATTTTGATTTTGTTTTTTTAGTTTGATTTTGTTTTGGTTATATGTTTTGGTTGGAGAAGAGAGTGTTTCAAGGAAGAATGATGGAGAGATTATGTAGGAGATTTATTTGGGCCAGACTTGTTTGCTTTATTTGATCATCTTGATTGCTCAAGAAAATACACGTTAATGATGGTAGATTTACGTAACCATTATAATCATTTGTCATTACTCATTATCAATTAACATTTTTTTATCAAAATTGCAACTAAAAGTTGGTTGGTGCGTTACCATCACTTAAACGAGTGGTCAGAGATTTATTATAATCCTTTTAGTGGGTTTTATAGTCATGGAAGATAACAGCTTGCATTTTGCAAATGAAAAAAAATCAAATTAGGGAAGAATCTACCAATTTAAGTTGCTTTCAGTTCCGGAGTGAGATTGCCCTAAACATCGGTAGATTTTATCTAAGCGATTTAAAAAGGTGGTGTTTGCTCAATTTGATCTTCTTGATTAGCGAAAATACATGCTAATAAAGGTTGTGTAATTAGGTTTTTAGCCCGCAAGGGTGGAGTCTAGTGGTTAAAACTTGGGTGAAATTTTTAGGAGAGCCAGGTTCAAGCCTCACGTACACTCGAGGGTTTACCCAATGCGCACCGAAGATAGCGGCTGCGAGTTTCCTCGTCACCAAAAAAAAAAAAAAAAAAAAATAGCTTTCTATCAAAATTGTCTATCATATGTTTTTTTTTTATGAAACTCATCATGAGTTTTTAATCATCACTACAAACTTGGGAGAGACGTATGAGAGTGAGACTAATCCGTATAAATCAAGATAGACTAAACAAACCGGATCCTATCCAACTCAAGCCGAATATTTAGCATCACATCTTGACCGTTATCTCCAAATAACATATTTGGATAACGAACCGCACAAAAATAACTTGATTCAACTCAATCCTTTCAGCAAAACCTAACTTGCTGAAGGTATGCTATTGAACATTTTTTTTTTTGGTGAAATGTAAATGTTGAACATTAGCTCAATAACGGGTTGATTATTACTCCGACACCACCTCTTTAGGTAGCCCTCAGGATCAAAATAAACTCAAGTTTGTCACCTGATGCAACACAAACAGCACCTGTATCCAATTTTGAGATTCATAACGGACAAAATTAGATCTAAACTTGTCAAGTCAAACCATCTAAAATTTACACTCTTAATCAAGGAAAACACAGTAAATAAAGAGTTTATCTAGAAGCTCCTGGACATCATCGAATTGCAAGAGATCTAAAAACAATTAGATAACTAGTAGTGTAGCTAGATGACATCCTCATTTCTCATTTCTCAGTTCCCGCCCAAGGCTGGGAATTGACTGTTGTCTTCAATTTTCGGAGCAGACCCATTGTTCCTAGCATAGCCGCCACCTCCACCATGTCTCCCACCCCTATCACCACGGCCCCTTCCCCTTCCGCGTCCACCTGATCTGTAGTGTGTCTCTCCCTCAGCTGGCTTTAGGAATTCATTAATGCTCACAGACTGCATAACAAGCACCAATAGAAAATGACATGTCAGCGTGTAGGGATAACAATTCATGCTAAAAACAATCTTTCTACAGCCTCCCAACATATATCATAATGCAGATGTCAGATGTTTTGGAGTCTCGTATCAATATAATATGGTTCGAGCCCAGTAGCATCCCACCAGCCGCAGTGGCATAGTCCAAAAGAATTATCCTATCATAGTAGCAAATGAACTTACAGCATGTTTTTGGATGGAAAGGAGAGGAATGATTTCCCTTGTTTGGTTAGTACATTTAGTTGGAGGGAAATGCTCGAGGCATACCTCTATTTATTTCCCTTCTACAAGCTTACTTGTTCATCCTTCTAAACTAGGAAAAATATGAAAGCACCGCCAGAACAGATGCCTAATCTGTTCAAGATGCAAAATTCATAAACTAGGATTACCTTCTTGGATTTCTCCTCTCTCTCAGCAGCCTCTCTTTTTTTGTCCTTTTCAGAATCCTGACAGATAATGAACGTATTGTTTTTTATCACGAAAAAGACTTTGTATGTTAAATTCAGAGTGACATTATCCAGTGATTATTACCAGTTTAATGAAAACTTCATCATCATTCTTCTTCTTTGACACCAGTTGCATCGACTGAAATTCTTTGACATCAATCTTCCTCTCTTCACCCTTCTTCTGCTCGCTCAGAGACAGTAAAGCCTTCCTTTTTTCCTCTAGTATCTTCTCATACTCCTCGAGTGTGTATTGCTGAAAACCAATACAACAATCAGAATAATGATTTTAAACCAATGAGGTGAGCCACAAAGCTCTTCCATTTCAATAGTGTCGAATACTCACTATTGTTGGATGTAAAACCAACCGTCCTTGACTCTAGTGGCATTGAATGTCTCAGTCATTTCTTATACACTGAAGTAGAGTCAATGGTAGGATGTGACCACTTTACCGAACCATATACACACACCCTAGACTGATAGTGGTGAGGCGACCCACATAATAGTAAACAAGCATTTACTTCAAACACCGCAAACTTTCACCAAAACAGAAACAAAATACAGCAAATCAACAGTCCACGGCATCTAAACCCATAATACAGTTAACCTAAAGTAACATAAACCTACTAAGCTCACAGATCATCGTATTTTCCCACATTATGCTTCTCAGCCGACAAAAAGTGTATCTTACTTCTCATTGAACCACCTTGTTATACATATAATTTCCGTCCAACATCACCATGAATAACCGAACTTCTCTATTAGTTGACCTTGATTATCCGCCCCGCCCACCAAAGAAAATAATTGTAACAAATAAACAGAAGAGTCATCGCCTCATTGGATAAGATGAAATTGTTTACAAACACAAATCCCTCTTTGCAATTAAATATAATTAAACACTCAAAAAAGAGATGCAAATTATCAAAATAAAGCAACCACACAATAGGACTCAGGCACTCAGCTACACATGTAGAGAGGAAAAAAAACCCACCTTCTCTTCAGGGTCCTCTTCAGCCTTCTTCACAGTAGTTTCCTTCTCAGCATCAACATTTTCTTCCTCTCCTGCTGGCTTCTCAGCTGCAACATTCACCTCATTTTCTGCAATAGGCTCCTCAACCTCCCTGAAGAAGTAAGATTGTCAATTAGTAGATAAGCACAAAATATCAATACATATAACTTATCAGTAAAACCCAAGAAGACTTAAACACTCACCTGACAATATCATCATTTGTGGTTCCCCAGTTTCCACGGCCAGCACCATCACGCTTGATCTCACTTCTGAACGGAACAACATTACCAAAATAAAAATGAATAACCCATTTAGCTTATACATCCAAAGAAAATATATCATTAAAGTCTGTTGTTCATAGATAAACAGTCACTAACCCACGTCCAGTGCCACTGCGGCGCTCATAGTTCCTTCTACGGTCTCCATCAGCATCTCCATTGCTGAAACCTCCACGCCTTCCTCCACGACCATTATCAAATCCAATACGCCCTTCATATGGCTTCTGCACAGCGGGATCCAAAGTAAATCCATTTTCATTAGGGGCAAGATTCTCCCTATTCGAGATGGCTCCATTTGCTCCACGCCCACGGCCATACCCACGAGCACCACGGCCTCTTTCATTCCTTGCCTCTCTTACTGTATAACAAGTTAAGCTTAGACTTATCAGACACTAAATACAATACATCAAATTCAATAGACATGTCCAACAATATATCAACTCCAACTAAGAGTCCCTCATATTCATTACTTGGCTCAATATATCTAAAATCGGCCACAATTATGGTGCAACATCTGAAACATTACTGTTATTACCCCAACATATCATAGTGATAGTATTTAGAAAATACAATTCTTCACGCAGTATCCTCTCAAATTTATAAAAAAAATCGTGTTTGCTAATTCATCATTCTCGTAACATTTTCGAAAAGCACAGTGACCTTCATCGGAACTTCAGAAAAGCGTTGACACCATCCTAATTACAACGTTAGGAGTATTATCGCGTATTCTTGACTATTCTATCGATTTCATAGTAACTGGTTACCGTATAACCGAATTTCCACCACAATCACATATATACTCCATACATAAACAATCATTCCTACCGCAAAAACACAACATTCCAACTTCAGGAACCGAAACAGGAAAAAAAACTATACTCCCTCGCTAACTTAACGTTCTTTCCATTTCTTTTCACAATCTTCAAGACGACACTTTTAACCCTAATATTTTTCATTTATATTTTATTTTTTATTGCCGTACAACAACTCATCTGCGATCAAACTTTCAAACCTCGCGTTCAAACAATCAAGTCAAAATTAAAGAAAATCAAATTTCAAGTATTTACTCGTTCCGTTCATATGTTTATTCTTTTTATTATTATTATTATTATTATTATTATTTCCGAGACGTATTTTAATCAAAGATAAAAAAAAAATGATCGGACAAAATAAAGTAATAGAAAAAGAGAGAGAGGTAGAAAGGACCAGCTTGAGCAGGAGGAAGCGGCTTGGAAGGTAGCTTAGCAGACTTGGTTGTTGCAACGGCGATGGCTAGTTTCTCAGCGGCAGCAGCAGCGGCGGCGGCGGCGGCGGCTTTCTGTTCGTAGACGGCGATGAGAACGGAGGGATCACCGGCGTCGTCGTCAATCAACAAATCGAAAGGGTTTGTGGTTGCCATTTTTGTTGGTTTGATGTTAAATATGGAAAATTGGAAAGATTTATTAATATTAAAAAAGTAAAATGGGATTTAATCAGTGAATAAAATCCATGAAAATGGAGAGAAATATTTGTTGACTACAGCAGTGGTTAAGTGACAAGTGATAGAGTGTGAGTGCGAATTGGTATGAGAAATAGATAAACCCTAGCCAATTGGGCCGTGGATATTTCAATGTTGGGCTGGCCTTGTTCTTTCTTGATAGTTAAGTCCTTTTGGATTTTGAGCAATGTTATCGATTTTCTCCTCTCTTTTTTTCTCGGTTTTTTTTTCGCAAATAACTATTTATGTACTACATTTTGTGCCCGTGCGTTACACGGTTTACGAAATTAGTACACCTTTAATTACGATGGATTTTTTATTACCATTTTATATAGGTTTCACAATTACGAAATAATTGTATTTGTAATAGTCCATATTTTATAATTATATAAAGGGTTAATTGATGTGAATATTCTCAACTATATCTGTTCTGCTCAAAGTAATCTAAACTATACAATAACCCAAAAAAATCCCAACTATACCATCATTTAACTCCTATTGCCTTAAGTGAAAGGGGAAACCTGATAAACATGTCAGTCCTTCCACTTAAGTGACCCTTCGCCTTATTTTCACATTTTACCTCACTTTAATTACCTAAAAATTTCGCAGAAAATAAGCCCTAAAAATCACCATCAACATCGCCATTTCTGTTATTCATCTCTAATCCACCCATTTTAATCATCCCCACTTTTGTTATTCATCTTCATCATCATCGTGACTGCTCCGGTTCATCTTAATCTTCACCTTGCTTGGTCGTCATTGTCGCAGAAGCAATGGATAAGGTAACATTAATTTTTGCTCTATTTACCCTTTTCTTTATCGAATCTTTTCAATTGTGTGTTAATTAGCTTCATTTGAAGATAATTGTTTACATTAATTTCTTAACTCACCCAGAAAATAAACCCTAAAAAATTCGACATCGCCACTTTATTTTCTTATGCAGCTCTTATTCATTTTATCTTGTATGTGTTGATTTTATCTCACATTATTGAATCATTATCCATTTGATTTTGGTTAGGTAATTGATAATGGTCATGTGACAGTGAAATTTTGGTTTGGTGGGTCATTTACGAAAAATGAATTAGGGTTTATTTATACGGATGGGGTATTTAGGACTTCAGTTGTTGATATTGATGAATTCTATTTGTTTACCCTATTAGAGGAGTGTGAGAAATGTGTAACATTCAAGAGGGATGTAGATGTCATTTTCTACACGAAACCTGAAGTTGAGTTGGAATAGGTGGTAGATGATATAGGTTCTCAGTTAATGTGTGCGATTGCTGCTAAAGAGAGGTTAGTTGAATGCATTATTGTGCTTGCTAGTGATGTACCATATTTAATGCATTTGCTGAAGTTGGGTGAGGGAGAAGTAAATCCTTCATCAATTGTAAAGTATTCTAGAAAGTTGAAACCTAAGAGGAAGATGGAAATTAAAGTAAAATAAAGATTTCAAATGTGGGTGAAAACCAAGGACCACCACTGACAAAGACAAGCATTGAATATTCATTCAGGAAAAATATCTCTAAAAGATGAAGAACACTCTCAGAAAAAGACAAAAAACTTTACAAAAAGCTCAAACACCCTCTCTCAAAAAGACTCATCATCCAAAAACTCAAACTCCTCAACTAGCTGAAGCACAGTCTCTCAAAAAGACTCACCATTCACAAGTTCAAACTTCACAAATAGTTTAAAATACCAAAGAAACCCTAAAAGAATCCTACCCAAAAAAACAGTGAACAAGATAGCCAAGTTAGTACAGTTATTCTTTCAAAAAACACACCAAACATTTCCTCATAAAAATCAAATATTAATCTTGTTGAACAAACTTATGATTTTAATGATATAAGGATATCAGATCTATTTAATTCACATGAGGAGGAGTCAGATCTAGCTTGCCTTAATGTCAATGCTGATTATGAATGGGAAGATTTAAGTGAGAGAGAAGACCTTGGTTATAACCATGATGAAGATTGAAGACAGCGGATCTAATAGTGTTGATGGCAGTGATGTGGAGTTAGTAGATATGGATGAAAATAAAGACTTATTTGAAGTTCAAGAGAACTTAACTGAGGAGGTGAATGAGTCATATGGTAACTCAGAGGATGAGGAGGCAAAGGAAGCAAGGAATAAGGTGAAATAGTGGAATGCAAAAGCTCTTGCAATTGCTAAGGAGCTTCAACTAGAAACCTCTGCTAAACAATTAGATGGTCATGAAAATGAGTTAATGAGGATGCTGAAAATGAAGGTACTGGTGAGAAAGAAGGAAATCTAAGTGATTAGGACAAGAGTGGTGATGAATGTGATACCTCTGTTGAGAGTGAGGAGGACCCTATACCTGGTAAGAGGAGAAGAAATCTTGTCCCAATAATGAATAAGAGGACAAATTTTGCAAAGCTAGTGGAAAGTGGGGATCAGATTCCCTACTAGAGAAGTGTTTAGGGATTGTTTAACCAGGTATACCATTGCACATGGTAGAAATATCATATTTGTGGTGAGTGACATGAGTATGGGTAAAAGACTTGGGGTGAAGTGTAAACCAGGGTGTCCATTCAAATTATATGGTAGCTGGGACAATAGGTTAGCTTGTTTTCTGGTAAAAACTGTTAAGTCTGCTCACAACTGTCAAAGAACCATGGAAAACAATAAACAGTTGAAGTCTAGCTAGGTTGCAAAGTAGTTTCTTGATGTTTTTAAAGCAAGATCACACTGGCCAGCACAGGATATAATAGAGACTGTTAGAAAGGCATACAAAGTTCTGTGAGGGAGAATTACAGTAAAGTAGGCAGTTACATGAAAGCTCTTGAACAAAAGTACCCTAGATTTGTGTTTACTTTGACCACAAACCCTAATGTTGTGAGTTCAGTTCCTGTTTTTCAAAGGTTTTTTATCTGTTTTGATACACTAAAATAAGGATGGCTTCAGGGTTGTAGAAAGCTTATATGTTTGGATGCATGTTTCCTGAAAACTTTTCTAGGGGGACAGTTGATCAATGAAATTGGTAGAGATGGTAATGATCAGATGTACCCTTTGGCTTGGGGAGTTATTGATGGAGAAAACAATGACAATTATCAATTGTTTTTTAAAGAGCTTAAAAAGGCAACATGTGAGGAAGATGGTGAGGGTTGGACAATAATATCAGATGAACATCATGTACAGTCTATAACTTTCTTGTAATATATTTGATTTCAATTTTTTTTTTTTGTCTGGTACAAGTTGTCCGGTACAAGTGTCTGGTCTGTGCTAATAAGACTTATATTTTCTTGTTTATTGTAGAGCATCATCACAATGGTTGCAAAAGAGTTACCTAAGGCAGAGCATACAAGATGTGCCAAGCATATATTTGTCAATTGGCATAAGTCTTACAAGGGAGAGGAAATGAAGATGCTCTTTGTTGGAGCTTGTGTCCTCCACAGTTAGTGTGATAACATATATAAATCTCTTATAGGTTCACAAGGGTATACTTAGTATTTTATCAATTGATTAACGTTTACTTAATAACGGTTGGCTTGCTAGAAGTTTGACGTTATTATCATACTGATGGCGGTGATCAACTGGTCCCTAAAAGTCACACCTAAAGGATGTGTTTGAGAGATGTGATTGTATGAAAATATAATCACATTGATGTCTGACTAAAAGGTTAGTCTATGTATTTGACTAAACAGTTAGTCAATGTGATGATGAGACAATTATTTAATACAATGAAATAATATTAGCTGAGACGAATTAACTGTTAATTCGTAAATTGAATATAAACTGTTATATTTAATTAATGTATATAATGTTAGCTTAAACGAATTAAGATGTTAATTCGTAATTAAACGTAACCAGTTACATTTAATTAGCAAATTATAAATATGCGATATTTATAGTTAAAGTATATATTATACGAGATTGTCATAATAAATTATTCTGCAGGTATTAATAAATTGACTACAAGCTGTTGTGTGTGGACTTATTAAATACGTGACGAAATAAATGACAATTGATAAAATATACGCATTTTATATAAAACAAAACCAACCGAAAATAAGGAGATTTCTCTCCTTATTTGAGGTACACGGTTTAAAGGAAAAAAGGAAGAAAAAAATATCTTCCCTCAATCTCTCCTATTTCGGTTATATAGGTGAGTAGGGAGATCATTTTTCTAACCTAATTTTTGACCGAATATTCTCTCATCAAAGAAACATAAACCCTAAAAATAATATCGCATTTTGGGGATCTCATTCTAGCAAATTGAGAGGCATTTCTCAAAGCATTTTGGGTGCAACGATTAGGAGAATATCGATTTCGATATTGTTCTTAGGCCATTTTGCTAGGACTAAAGGTTAATTCTAAATCTCTATTCCTTTTGTTTATGTAATTTCATTTATGACTAGCAATTTCATATTTATAATTTCGTTATAATCCGAAATTCTTGATGAAGTATACTGATATTTCCCACACTCTTTTGGAACTGTGCCGAAGCTTATAATGAACCTGCTTAAAAATGCAGCAGTAGCTGCTTTAAGAGAGGTAGACCCAAGGGCAGGAGATGCTTTCCTAGCTTGTAACCCAAGTCTGTTCTGTAGGGCCTTCATAAACACACATACAACAAACAATGTGATTGTTAGCAACATGGCAGAAACCTTCAATGCTCAACATTACGCATCCGACAGTAAGCTTTGCTGATAATTTCTTCCTCAGCAATGTGAAGAGAATCAGCAGGGTCTTGTTAAATTTGTATTTGACAAAGATGAAGCCACTGCTAAAGATTCCTAACTCTATCAGATATCTCAGAGTAGAACTCCCTGTGTGACTGTCTAAGAGGGACCTTGAGCCTATGAAGATGTTTCATCAGTTTATACATAGCACAATCATGCACAGGGAAGCCCCACTCCTTTTGCACCAGAGGCAGGAAAAGTTTATTTTGACTCCCAACAGTTAAGGAATTTGAAAGATTAGTGTGTTGTCGGGTCTGTATAAGGTAAAGAAACAACCAGTGGTGAGTGGTCTGAAATCCCAGCAGTGAGAGCCTCAACAAAACTATCAGGAAACTTCGTTAACCAGACAAATTTGACTAGAGCTCTATCAACTCACATCCATTTCCTGTCCCCCAGCTCCTACTTATTAGTCTAAGTGAAGAAGAACCCATGGGTTTTCAGGTCATGGAGGCCTGAGTTAGCAATAACTTCATTGAAATCCTCTAGAGCATGAAGATTAGGAGGGTAGGAACTAATTCTATCTTCAGTGTTCCCAACACAATTTATGTCCCCTAGAACAATCCAAGGAAGGGAGCAACTTTGTTTACTAACCAAGAAGTTCCATAAAGGGATTCTTGGCGTAGGATGGTTAAAACCATACACATAGGTAATTTTAAAAGTAATGGGGCCACTGGTAACCAGGAGATGAACTCATTGACTATAACTACTCGAACAAGAAACTTTAAGAGCAGAATTCTTCCACAAGACCTATAGTCGGCCATTATTATGAGATGAGTAATTATCCAGAACATAGAAATGCTTGAACAGTTTCCTCCTAATGGAAGCAGCTTTATTTGATCTAATCCTAGTTTCAATAACACATAGAATATCCAACCCACCTTTATTGAAAAAAGAAATAACCTTGGATTGCTTAATGCTTATTCATACCTCGAATGTTCCAAGCTCCAATTCTCATAGGGAGTGGATGGGAGGGGGATCTTCTGCTTTCCTAACCTCCTGCTCAGCTCATGACGCACCAGAGGTGAAACTCATTTTCTGAACCACTATCATCAATTTCTTTGGGTCAATGTCTGTGTTATAAGGCACTTCCTCAATTTCCAGGGGACCAAACTGGCTTAATGAAACAGGGATTGGAGGCTGAGACTGCTGCTCCAGCTCCCCCTGAACATTAAGGTCCAGCTCGTGACTAGGGGTCCAGGAGCTATTGGGCAGAGCATGAGCTAGTCCCACCGCAGTCTCATGTTGATCCAAGGAGGCCCTCTCCCTAGTCACCAAGACGAGAGGATTATTGACCATTGGAATTGGCTGACAACCCCCACCAGCACCAGCATCAACGACCTCCTCATCTAGGGCCACCACAAACGTATCTCCATTAGATTCAGAAGTTGGTGCACAAGTATGCACACAACAATGGCCTGCTCAGGTGAACCAGCCCCACTAGTCTGAGTCTTAGCCTCTTTAACAACCTATTTTTTCTTCAAAAGCTTGCAGGCTTTTTGTTCATGCCCTAGTTTTTTACAATGCGTACAATAATAGGGAGGCCATTCATAGATGACTTGATTCACAACTTGTCCGATGAAAGGAGTCAAATACTCACAAAGTCAGGTAAATGTTGTGAAAGATCAACCTCTATCATAATGTTAGCAAAAGTGAGTCTCTCTTTGTTAGTTGTCATTGGGTCAGCATACAAGGGAATCCCAATTTTGCTTGCAATCTTACTAAGGGCCTTTGAAGACCAGAGTTGAGGGCCCAGGTCAGGCAGCAATGCCTAGACTGGGACCTTTGATATGTTATCCAACTCCTTGGGGAAGTGAGGAGTCCATTGTTTGAGAATAAGAGAGTGACCACCTAAATGTAATAATCCGTATTTAATAATTATATAATAATAGTATTTTATTGTATTTAGCGAGTTGGGCTTGAGATGGAATAATAATAGAAATAATAATAATGAGGATAATAATAAGCAATATGATATACGATACATGTATACGTATACCGCACTCACCTTATATCAGGGGCGAACCCAAAAGTTTGTTTTTGGTGTAGCAATATTATTGTGTTAACAAAAAAGCAGCTAAATGGTCGGACGTTACTGACAATGATTATATTTAAACTCAAGTTCAGGCTCAGGTCGAAACTTAAAATCCATTCTTAAATTTCGAAACACAAATTAAGATCGAGATGTATACTTATTCGTTATATATTTTACTTTCTTAAGAGTAAATTATTTATAATTTAATAACAAGTAAATTTGTGTACGTAAATAAAAAAAATAGTAATTAAAAAAACCAAGGCAACCTCCCTCGAAAAAAAAGTCAAGACAACTATTTTCATGTCAAGGATGAATTAGTGATATTATTTGAGACGAGAATGTGCAATGCTACCAAAGCAATTTATCTCTCATCATAAAGTTACATTTCTATTTACTAGTTGTATGCCCCGCGCGCTTCATTTTTTCCGTCTTCATGGTTTCATGTTATTAATATATTCGATATAATTATTGAAAGCTATGTTTGACAATTTGCAATTGACTTGCGTTAATTTTTATTGGGATATTTTTTTCTTAAAATTTTTTCATTGTAAATTGTCATCTTTATTGTTTGCATAGTTGTCTTCTAATTTAGTGATAACCGAATGACGTTTTATTTAACCCTAATCGCTTTGACACTATTTCTTTGATAGGCGTATTTTTACTTAGATAATTTTTCTTCGCTGTCCAATATAGTTTGATTGTTAGATAATTTGATTTTGCGCATAAATCGTATGTACATTTCCGACACTTGGTTTGGAACTTAAAACATTGTTATTAATTAACTTGAAATAATTACCATTCCAGATTAACCGCAAATGTATTTCTTAGAAGAAGATTGTTTGTGAAAAAAGAAAGACAAAGGAAATTGATGAGGCTTATTAATTGGGTAGGGCAGCTTTTAATGGTAGAACATCTTCTGATTCAAACTCCCGTGCCATTTCAGCGACGAAGTGTGCAAAGTGCTATATTTATATTGCTGTAGGTGCAAACATTATCCTCATCAGCAAGTTTCCGGCCTGCACGTTTCAACGCGTACCCTATTTTCCTGTAGTTTGGTGTATCGTTGAAGTATTTAGAATCCTTTTTGGAAGCCACCCATAGGTATGGGCATTTTTCTGGTTTGTACGTGCTGAACCATTCATCCCGGCCATGACTCATTTCCTTAAATTTCTCCTGTAACTTAAAAGCGAATTTACAGTCTGTATCACTCGTACCGATTTGAATACGCACAACTCCCGTGAAATGAAAAGTTCTGCTACATGTAACAGGACACAACGTTTCAACAAGATAACCTTCTTGGGTAAGAGCGTCTGCCAGTTTTGCCAGATCTTTGCAAACGTATCGGCCATCCTTGTTATAGCCGGGAACATTGGTTAGGATACATGTGTATGGATACACAAATAGATTTGCCATAATAGTTTTTAAAGTTAAGGCTTATTTCTTTGTTATGTGTTTGTAAAAAATTTTAAGTGCCCTCCTTTTATAGCTGTTTTACTTTGACAGTTTGTGAATTTGAACCGTCCTAATTGTTGAACTGGTGAATGGGATTGTTTGAGATTAGTCACATTCATTGCATTCGTATTTGGTTTTTCGTATTTCTTTTTTTGTGTTTTTATTGTTTTTTTTGGGGGGGTTGGGTTTTGATGTTGCATTTTCATTGCCTTGTTATTAATACATCTTATTAATCTTTTTATTTGGTTGTCGGTTTAATAATCACAGATTTTTTTGGGTTTTAAATGCATCTTTTTTTTTTCAAAATTATTTATATATTTTTATTAATGCGTATTATGCCGATGGCACTCCCTGTTAATTAGGTTGATGAGCGTTATTTTAGTGTACTTTACGTACCCGTTGTAACTGTGTAACATCTCTAAATTAGGACGTCGTTACCTCATGAATTCTATGATTGGACATTTTGGTAATAATTTACTGTAGTAAATATAACTATATCACTGATTATGAAGAAAACTTGCATATAGATTTTCTTAGATATTAAACATTACACTTGCAATGTGCAGCGTTTTTTGAAAACACCGTCACTCATTCCCTGTTCTAACACGCTAAATAATTAACGATTGACATAATATTATTTAGGCAAGGCTCTTAGCGCACACATTGAAAATTGGGCATCTTAGTTATCGATTCCCCCTAATGTAACCTTATAACTGTAGCCTCGCTTTTGGATGCTTATGGGACGTTGTTTTTGGGTATCTACTTAGTTGTACATCTCAAAGAATGAGACGATAACATTAGCATACGCACTGACTGTTTCTGAATGGGCTTGTATGTCTGCTTCATTTTTCGTAGCATCTTGTACCTGCACATAGTCGACACTACCTCTACGGATGTACTAATCATCAGCTATTGTAGCAACCCGCAGGTGAGGCTGTAGCTGAGTGTGGTTGTTGTTTGACCAATGATTGTACCCATGATTTGCCTTTTCAAACATTTTGGTCAGTTTAAAAGCTGAAATGCAATGTTGAACGGTTGTACCAAACTCAAGTATGACAACCCCTGTGAACTGATTTCCACTCCAAACTGGTTTAACTTTGCTGACCAAATAGCCCATGTTAATGAGGCCATCCCTGAGTTTGATGAAGCTCTTGCAGACGTAACGGCCTTTGTCCTCATGGCGGAGTGCATTGACTAAAATAAAGGAGTATGGCCGGGCAATTTGGATAGACATTGCAATTTGTTATGCAGTGTCGACTTTTCAGAGGTGTTGGTTGGTTAAAGAGGAGTGTTTAAATATTTGTTAATTAATTTGCGTTGTTGGTTGTGTCTTCACATAATATTTGAGGTCTATTTTATAGGTAAATACTATGGAGAGGGCATTTAAAGGGGGACTGGTGAGGAGATTCTTTCCTAGAATATGGACACACATTAAATTGAAGTTTGCAGTGTACTTGCGTTTGAATGAGACATGTGTTGTGTTAATTCTTAAAGTACGAATGATGTTGATGTATCCTTTAAAGTGTTTTAAAAGCATACGCTTGACATAAATTTTGTATTAATCGTGGTGTATTTGGTACTATCAATGACGCTTTATACATTCTTTATAGTTCAGGTGCACATATTGGCAGTGATTTCTTGTTGGTTGTTGTTCTTCTTTAGGTTTCTTTTTGGCAGTGCCTTTACTTTTGTAGACAAAACATAGCTCTGACTCTCTTCACATATTAGTAAAGTGCTAAGCACCAACTTATTAGTTTAATGGTGAGTCTTTATGCTAGCTTTTAGTTGCTGTGAGTAACTCCCAAAAATATGTTTTAAAAGCATCTATTTGATCAGGCCACAAAACTTTTGGGTGGGTGTATGTTTGCTATTTAGTTGTTGTTTCAAAGATATGCTGTAAACCTTTCATGGTGATGTTTGATCATAATTGAGCACTTTAGATGCGTGCATTGTTTCAAATCCGCGTTAACTGTAATATAATAGATGGTAGTGTAACCAAAGAAAGCAAATGATTAGGCTGCATAAATCACATAGCTTGTGCCTTTGCCATGATACTGCATGGGCAAGAAGTTGCAGTTGTTATTCGGTTATTTAAATAGGTAATTATACAGATTATGCAACTGAATTTTGAGCAGGCACATAGTACTAACCATCTATTAAGTTCAGTAATAAACTACTGAATTTATTGCCTTATCGGCCTAGCACCATTTTAGGTTGACTAATTAACCGTTAAACATGCGCTTGTCGTACCTACCAAATAGCATTAGCAGCAAAAGTGACACAAAAGCTTCCTAACATCTTTTGGAAAGTGGAATTTAGGTGAGAGAGAGTTGTTTGAAAATCCATCCTAGCACCTGAGTTCTGGAAAGGGACTCTGCCGGAATAACTTGGATGTAAATGTGAGCACTTCTTATTTGCCTCCCAACTTGCCCAAGGTAGTCTTCCCTTTCCTGTATGGCAACGTGATTTGCTTGAATTAAGGTTATATTACAACATATATGCTTCCCTATGATACTGTGGTGTGAGTTGTATAGTCCCTTGTTAGTTTGTTAGGGTGCATGTTATAGTTGATAGCTGTGAATACGCGTCAAACTTTGTTTAGATGTGCATGAGTCTGTGATCATTTTGAAAGACGAATGTTTAAATTGTACCTAAAACTTGTTTACGTAATTTTATATGGAAAGTACCTGAGGAAGCATGCAGTATAAGGCTGTTGCATTCACTTCTAGTAGTTTCTCTGCGTTTTGGGTTAATGCAGTGGAAAAATATGTTCCAGTTTCATCAGTGGCCTCAAATGTTACAGCCATCCTGCAGTTGTAATTGGTTTTGTACATTAGAGTTCATAGGTTATGTGTATATTATGTTGAGTTTATAATTTGTTTACCTAGGAGTTGAAATTTCCTTTTCTGTGAAGCATTCAGTGCATATGTATCCAACTCCAAAGTCCTCATTGTTACCTATCCCGCATTCGCTGCAACCTAGATATAAGCGCACCTTTTTATGATCAAAATCCTTAAGCTGCACCCTTAGCCAATGTTGTTCTTCTTGAGGGTGTCACGAACCTGCTATTTTCAATAAAAAACTTGCAATATTCCGTAGCGTAAAATAACCCGACAGTGTCACTTCGTAGGCTATTTATTGAGAGAAAGATGTATCCTTACCCTCTTCTGTAGGAGGGTTTGTATTGTTGTAATGAAACGCTGAGTTTCTGGACAGCGCACTTCACAGATATGTTGGTGCTTAGCAGCTCGTAGTTTCTTATTCGCCTCCCCCCCTGTAATTTTTGGTTGTTTAGTATTATTTTTAGGCACATATATTCAGTCATGAATTCAGTTCTCCTCACCAATTACGAAGTGCAGCAGCATATTCCCCTTGTGGATCTAAGTTGATGAATGTTAAGCGTGTCGTTGCAAGTGAAAACCCTGCATGATTGAAATAGTTAGTTGCGTGAGTTTACGTTTAATTTGGGACTCCTGCAGTCCTTAAATTTGTGATTTCAGTAGGAGCACCTTTTTGGTAAGATGTCATTAGAGCCGTGAATCCAATCAGAGGAAAGTTGTGTGCAGTAGTTTGCAAAGTCTTGCAGACATTGATGGTTGGCTCCCCCCAAACTGTTACTATCACCATCTGTTCAGAACTACACCACCAAAACACATTATAGGTGTTTATTCTTTAAACTTTGTTTGCTAGCTCTAGTTTACAGGTTAATGTCTGTACCTTTGATAGATCAATGATGAAAATATCAAGGACATCCCACGGGTTGCGGTTTTGCCTAGGAACTTTGTATTTCTGACCGACATATACAACAATGCCCAAGACATTTGTAGTTTTACAGGTAGTTAGTCATAAACAAAACAATTACATATACTATTTCCTTTTTCTATCAATACTGATATTTCTATTAAAGAATCATTTCATTATTTCTCACCATATCGATCATCAAGTGAGGGTTCCCTTGGGATGGATGCAAGTAAGATGTATTGAGGTGAACATGTGGAATTCGGTCCATTAACAGGTTGAATGGTTGTCTTACTATTGAAAGAAATGTAATACACTGGTTTTTCTGGACTTGCCAAGATCTCATCCGCTAACACTTTAATCTCTGTATTGTTAATTTCATATTCCATTTCATCCTGTATAACACCCTCAAACATCACCAGTTCCTCATTGTGTAGTATAGTTTTCAGCTTATCTCCCTGCATTATGTGGCCAAACTTTAGGTAGAAATTGAAGTTTTTGCTTTTGAAGTATCAGTGTTAAATGCGCATAGAGAAGTAGATACATAACAGTAGCAGGGGGATTCATTTTCTGGTCAATAGATATTGGTCACCCTTTTTTTAAAACGATAACATAGTTGTCTAATAATTTTTTCATATATACCCATAATTTCGCTACTGTCGTATACCATTGGCCATATTGCAGACATTTTGGCATACATTATTTTACAGTGATTATATTTCAACTAAAAGGAATGTACCTCTTGGTCTTCAAATGTTATTATCTGGTATTCCAAGCAACTGCCCTGTGTTAAAGTATACATTTCCTCTTTTTCGATTACTCTGACCTTAATAGTATGTGGAGTACGTGTGCCAGCAATCTGCCTGGCGAGCCGGCTCATAGTATTCATGGTGACCTTCAAAAGCAACACATATATCAACGAATAATTTAAGAAGGTATATAGATATGTAAACACAAATCTAAATATGACATTGGAATAGATTTATAATATGTCAAGAACTCTTACTTACAATTACAATGGTAGCTTATATAGTAGTATACTAGTATATGGCTAGAGTATAGAAATGATGTAGTTATAGTAGTTGGGGTTGCTTGTAATGTATGATGAGTTATTTTAGTTATGATTGTTTTACTTACACATTGAGTACCTTAAATCTATGGTAAGGGTTATCCAGTTCTGCCACAACATTACTTTGGTGCCTGACTGTGCTGTATTTGGTTGAAACTGTTCAATTGAGTTGTCATGTCCATTGAGAGTTAACTTATAATTAGTTTATGTACTTTTTAATCTCCTTTTTTTGGGCTGGTTGGTAAATACCAGAACGTTGTGAAATCCTTTCAGATGATCATTTATTTATATTTTGTGTTCTTTGCAATAACTTTGTTCCTGTTATTTTTGTTTTTAAATTGTTTTCCCAAAAATTGCGAAGAAGCATTTAGGCATTGTTAGAGATAAACATGTTAAGAATGGTTTGCAGGCGTAGGCGCCGGATGTTGCATAATATGTTTCGCATAGGATTCTGCTCCGAAAATAGCTGATCAAGATAATAACTACGGTTTTAAAGTCGTGGAACATAATATATTACAGATTCATAGGAATGTTTTTGTTTCAGAATCGCCTGCTAATTAGCTATGACAGTAGCAAGGGGTAGATATGGCCGTCGTTTTCTTATGTCTAATTATTTATTACAACCAAGTTATTACTGTAATAATGCACCATAGTTTTGTCTAGATTTCGGCAGCATTCAATGTTGTCGCCTGATAAGGTGCCCTGGCCTTGCAGAAGCCAACATGTTAATCGATTTAGTTTCCACCTTCCAAAATGTCCAAAATGTGTACATTCTACCCCTGCAGCAATGTCATTCAGTTAAGGGATAGTTGTTTGAGCACCCATTTGAGCACTTCATTCCTTGAAAGCAGTAGTTGGCCCCACCTATATGTAGAATTTGGTTTCACGAATCCTGGTTTCAGCAGCTTGTAAGTAATTTTCACGATCCTGTCAAGTTGTATTCATGTATTAAATATAAGTGCGTAGTTAGATCTTAGAAATGCTGAGTAAATTAAGCAAGGGAACATTTTTTAAGTTCACGGTTTGACTTGGAAACTTACCTCTGAATTCATTTCATACATGTCTGTAGCTTTTTTTTTTTTGCATCAATTTCTCAGCATCAGTGATGAATGCAGTAAACATGTAAGATCCAGTTGCGTCAATTGCCTCAAATGTGATGTTCATCCTACATTATTCAAACGGAACAACTGTTATTTTTTTTTTTTTTTTTTTTTTGCGTTTTGGGGATTAACATTGTCGTTTAGTAAAAAAAAAAAACTAATTGCGCACCGGGGTACAGAGGTGACATTTTCTCTCTTGCAGTTAGTGCATTTGTATTTGACATTAATGTCTTTCTTGCTTCCTGTCCCGCAGTGGCCACAACCTAGGTATAAATGGACATCCTTTTGATCGAACTCAGGGCTTGAGATATGAAGCCAATGGCGTTCTTCTTGTAGGGTATTAGAAGCCTATGAATTGAATCTCATATTGAAACAGATTCAGGCTAGACACATTTAATCTGGGTACCCTTTTTTACAATATTTGTGTTACTGCTTTAGCATGCGGAAAATGCATTATTTCTATATTATTTTTAGCTGTAAGTTTATCCACTTAGTAATTTAATCTTGTATTTATAATTATATATAGTGCCTATTAAGTTATTTGCCTGGGACACCTTTTACCTTTTGTTGGCGGAGGTTTTTTTGTTGTAGTGGGAACCCTTGCTGTTGCTGGAGAATGTATCCCTAATACTTGCTGGTGTCTAGCCGAGATTGCTTCCTTATTTGCTGTGCTCCTAATTACATGGTTAAAAAATTTAGTCATAGTTTAACGGTAACCTCTTAGCTGTTGTTATTGTGTAAATTGTGCTTCTGTGGGCGTGGGTGGGTGTGTCACTGCAGCTGGTGTTTTATTTGATGGTTGTATCAGTGTTGCAGGTGTTTTGAACCACATTTACTTATCAGAAAATGAAGATCCTTACCAAGCACGAAGCATGTCTGCCTTTTCCCCTTCTGGATGAAGCTTGACAAATGTTGATGATGTGGTTGACACTGAGAAGCCTGCACGTAAATGTGAATATACAAGTTTTCTTTGCGAAGTAAATAGTTGGGGTTCTATGCCTATCAAGTTTTCCCATGCCACTATGTACCTTTGTGATGAGACGGCTTTAGAGAGGTGAAACCAATGACTGGGAATGTTTTAGCCATTTCTTTTAGTTGCATCCCTTCTCTGGTAGCCAGTTCTGCCCATGCTGTAATAATCAGTGGTTGCTCCGTACTGCACGATTTTTTAAAGGCCGTTACTATGATCTGCACTGAACAGGAATATCAACACTAATATTTCTTATAAGATGTCTGTGTAATGTTCGTACTTATGATCCATTATGACCCACTCACGTACATATAGAGGCAGGCCATCGGGGTGCGGTACTTGGCGTACTGACTCCACATAGACCAGGATCCCAACGATATCTGTAGTTGTGCGAACAAGCAAATATTTATCAAGTATACGGCAAAATTAATCTAGTAGCATCTTGTTCATGTCAAATCTGGTTTATTAATATTAAAATTGAAGAACAGATTATTGCTGCTCACCATATCTGTCATCAGGTGATACAGTTCTCGGTATGGCAGCGATGGCTATATACTTAGGATCTGGCGGCGGTTTTGATCCTTCAACAGCTCTGATAATGGTATCAGCGCCAAAGCTCAACTGGAAAGGGTGGTCTTCAGGACTTAATCGATATTTCTCAGGCATTGGCCTTATCTTTGCATTTGAGATGTCATATTCCACTTTATTCCGTATTATGTTTCATATGCAGCAATATAATCATTGTATAGGATAGTCTTAATTTTGCCACCCTGTATTGACCGTACAGAAATATCCAATTAGTTCATGATATTTGTGGCTGCATTTAGTATTAACTTCATAAAACACCTAAATACTTTGATTTCTTGGTCTGTTAAGTTCCAATGTGCACCTTACTTTTACACTGAACCTTTTCAGTTCTCGCCTGCATTGACGATCCTTTGTTAAAGCAGAGTATGGAATTTTAATCACAATAGCATTTAATCTTTAGGTTATGTCTTCTCTACATTGCCTTAAAAATGTCTGCGCCTTTGACTTCCTTACAATCAACTACTTACCTTTTTTTTTTTTACAAAAAATGTTGGTGTGTTAATATACATTTGTTCAACAAAGGTGCATTTTTCCTGTTGAAATTTTAACTGACATAGCTAATTACAGTTATCATATTGATAAGGAACATTACAGTTATAGAATATTCAAGTTTGCTATAGATACATCTTTATCTTTGTCAGTTAATGTCAATGTTAGCTTTAAGAATTTGGTTGTATCTGACAGTAAACCATTATAAATACAGGTACTGCACCATTCTTTAGATATGATTAGATACTATATACATGAAAACCAACTTTCTTAAATTTTAAATACTTCTTCATCTTGAAAAACGATCCTCTGGAAATGAAGTAACTTGTTTTTTTGGTGAAATTTGTGTATTGCTCTTGTCTATAACTTTGAGGCGAATAGAATGTGCTCTAGCTTTATCATTTGGGTCCTTGACAAGTTTTTTTTTCCAGGTTTCATGGTTCCTACTAGAAATAGATTCATAGTTCATTTTTTTTAGGAATTGATAGCATTTACATATAAATCAACGCTGCAAGCTCTAATTTTTTTTTATTAAGATCATTTTAGAACACCTGAAATTGATAGGATTGCTTACCTGTTTTGCTCTTTCCAGTTAATGAAAGTCTTCAAATCTTGCAGCTGTTTTTTTTTTTTTTTTTTTTTTTTTGGGAATGTTGATAAATATTTTGGGGAGCTCTGACTGTTGATTGTTATTTTGCTGGATTTTGGATGGTTGTTTTGGTACGGTTTATTTAACCACTCAGTCACTTAACCATGCCATTGTAAGGTTAACAGTTACACCTCACCACTACCTCCTGTCATTTCTACCATGCTTTTGACTGCCAAGTTCCTGATTTTCGGTTTCAGTGGTAGACCCTTGTCCTATCTAGTTCAATTTTTATGGTTTATACTTTTTGGATTCGCACTATTACTTCTTTTAAAAAGTAAACAAAGTACTAATAAAGTACTAAAAAATAAAGCACTAAAAGGTTTGGACTAATGAACAGGAAATGACAACTCAACATTGCTTTTTTAAAATGGATTACCTAGTACAACCTAGGCTACTTTAGAATAGTACTTTATGCATTAATTTACTCATCTCTAATCTATTTAGTTGCCCTTGTATAGTTAATGACTTACCCTTTTTTAGAGGGGTGAGATGATGTGTAGATCATTTTTTTTCTTTGGGTGGGTGCTTAGCATTGGCTCATCCATCTAATTCCTTAACGATGAAAGGTTTAAAGGAAATGCTTAATAATATCGGTGTGCGGTTCTTTAATCATTCAATTAACAACATTTCCTTTCAGAGCCTTATGTTCATGTAAATGTAATGTTTGATAATAAATATGGTGTAAGGTTGTCTCCTTGATCTGGCCATATAGCCTTAGCTGTTAGGTGGTCGTTTTGTGGATAGTATTTGCTGCTCTTTTTAACCAATTCACTGGCCAACAATCTTGCATTGTAACTAACTGTTTCCATTCATAAGAATTCTAGTTTGGAATGGACAACAATCAGTAAACTGTGTTGCTTAATTTCAAGATTAAATGGTAATTGGGTTAGCGCAAGTAAAACCCTTAATATTGAACAGGCTGCAATGTTAGGCCTCGTTTGGTTGCCCGCGGGAATACAACTCCATAGGAATATCGAATTCATGGGAATTAAGCTCCAGCATGAAATTCACGTGAATTTAGCAAATCCGTTTGGTTGCCTATGTAGGAGTTCAATTAACACAGGAGTTTAGAATTACCTAGGGGGGACTAGGTAATTCAACTCCTCCATTATGGGGGAGTTGGAAAATCATGTGATTTTCAAACTCCTACATTTTGCCAAAAAGAGGAGTAACCAAACAACCTTCAATTTTGCAATTCATGGGATTTCTATTTTCCTACATTTTCTATGGGGTAACCAAACGAGGCCTTAGTTGATTAGGCTTAGCACACGTTCATAATTCAATAGGTGAAACTAATATTGGTACTGCATTAAATCTTAAAGACATACTCCGTCTACCCTGCACAAAATACAAGCTGCATTAGTTTTCTTACATAAATCATTTGAAATTTTATTGAGATGTCAATTTGTACAAAGCAACGAAGGACAGTTTTCGAATACAGTTTCGAGAACTGTTCTTGTTTGATTTGCATTTCACCCAAATTACCTAAGTAGCCAAAATGTTCCTCAACAGTCATGAGTGTCCGTATCTTATGGATAGCGGTTCCTAAGACGGATTCAGATATAGGCATCAACTGAATAGGTGCATGCCATGTTTATTTCATGTAACATTAATAGAGTAACGACGTTAGATTTGGATTGTGGAGAGCGTATTAATCATTGATATATAAGTGATCATTTTAGCAAAATAAATGCACTGATCTATGTCAATAACCTGGCAAGCTCATCTAATCCCGGCCCTCTGCAGTACTTCAAAGGACACCACATTCTTCACTAAATTGCTTGTTGTATCAACAGTTGTTGAATTATGAAGTACCTTCAATTCCTGAGCATATCTAGCGCGTGATAAAGCCACATATAACTGGCCATGGGAAAAACAAGGTTTGGGTAGATATACTCCAGCGCGCTGCAATATCTGACCTTGAGCCTTGTTAATCGTCATCGCAAAACTCAGTTTGATAGGAAACTATTTCCTTTGGAAATTGATTGGAAATTTGGAGCTCTTAGAGGGCTTGAGGGTTATCCTTGGTGGTGCGCTCCCCTGTTGTCGGATCCAGGTTCCTTAATAGTAGTACTGGGGAATTTTCCTTCATAGCCAGCTCATGAGGAGTCATCCCGAGGGGACAAAGTGAGTTGAGAAACTCGGCAGGATAGAGATTTGAATTGTCATCAATAACGTTGTCGAAGTTCTTGTAAATATGAATCTGTCCTGGGAATTTATCTATCAACATACGATTTATTGAGTCAACATCATTATTCCTTGGTGTTAATATGGCCCTCTCAGTAAATATGTCTGTACTGAAAGTTTGTTCCTGAATTTCTGGGAATACAGTATCAATCAGTAGCTGCCTTGGTTCTTTTTATCCATCTGGTGTAATCGTTAAATTATCGGGCAGCTTAATTAGCCCATTTTCAGTGGTCTGTAGTTCTCCATTACCTAGCTTCAGCAAGAATTCTGAGAATTCAGGACCAGCCCTAGCCCTGATGTTTTCAGTGAGGCTAAATTTGGCCAACAGTGGCCAAATAGCTGAACTTACAATTCTAGCATCTACAGCCTCTTGTTGTGTACGCCGTAGAAGAACTGGAAGCACCTGCCAAAAGTCACCACCAAAAACAATAACCTTCCCCACAAATGGTTCATCATTGCTGCAAACATCTTTAAATAACATATCAACTACTTCAATATGCTGCTTTTTAGCCATTGATGCCTCATCCCAGATTATCATTGTTGCTTCCCTTAGCAAGCATGCTAAATCACTCTGTTTAGACACGTCACAGGTCAATGCTTCATCAGTATCTAGTGGTATTTTAAATCTTGAATGAGTTGTCCCGCTACATGGTAAGTTTGAAGCTGCTATCCCCGAACTTGTATTTGGCAAGAATATCTTTCCTATTGACTGCACCTTTGCATATAAGGCTCCATATAAAAAAGTTTTCCCTGTTCCACCTGGTCCGTCTATGAAAAAGGCACCCGGTTTGCCATATTTAATGCAATCCATTATAGCCTTATATGCAGTCCGCTGTTTTACATTGAGCTGTTTCCTGCAGCTAATTGCAAGAGAGGTACTGGAGCGTTAAGAGCACCAATGATGTCTCGCGTGCCCTGTATTGCTATTCCTGGGTAATATGTAAATGGTTCAAATTGAAATATGCTAGACTCTTACCCATCCCTTCTAAAAATTGTTCAACTTTCCCAGCTGTTAACTGTAATATTTTAGCGGCGTTGCCTGGGTATTGCTTAGCAAAATCCTCTGAAAGGGCCCAGTAATATTGCTCCCAAAATTCTGTTGGATTATTGGGGCAGCTGAAAATTAGTATTGTCGTAAAAGGCGGCGTAGGGCATTTGGCATCTCCATATTCACAGCCTCGTCCAAACACTTTTCAGCTGCATTATCTTGCTCCAGTATCCCTCTTTTTAATGCGGCCTCCTGATATGATGCACATCAGACACCGTTTGTCGTCTTTAGATCCTCAAAAGATTTAGGACCCCTTACATGCGCAAGCAACAATCTTAGATAGTAGCGTTCACCCTCTCCAGGTGAGGCATGCGCCACCCTACCAATGACTATACCACAGTCCCTTGGCTTCCAGCTTTTTTTCTTGTCTACCCAGACAAAATGTTCTGGGAACTCACTATACAGATAGCGTTCCCCTTCAGGTAATCTTGCATTAGTGCTGAAAAATTCAGTTAGCATTGTTTTCGTTCTGTGCTCGTCTGCTGCTATTGTGGCAAGTTCTTCATTTGCTGCAAACCTGATCAGCTGATTATTTCGAGTATGTACTGGGAGAGGTTGTACATGTGGGTAAACGTCGAAAAGGTTGAATCCAAAAATTCTCCAAGCAGCTTCCGGTGGGGTAACCCATCTACCAGATTGGTAACTGTGTATCTCATCAACCACCGGAGCAACCCCCCCCCCCACTTTCCACGTTGAATAAGACCCGATAATGACCTTTATATACATATTTATATAAATACTTGACTACTTTAATAGTTGAACAAACTTCAACATTCAAGTGGCAGTCAAACATGGCCAACAGATAAGGGTTGTAAGGAACAACTGATCTATTATCCAATTCAGCTTTTCTCACCTTAATTTTTTCACCAGTGTCTCGGCGCCTATACAATGGATAAGAGTCTGTTTCATTTGTAGTTAAGGTACGGAATTTTTTGGGGTAAGCTTTACTACATTCTATTTTCCCATTTTTGGTTTGCATACATGCGTATTTTGGGAAAGCAGCACCACATGGACCATGCATCATATGCCCTATTACAGCTGCCCTCAGATGAGGGTTTTTAGTTGAAGATTTTTCTGGGGATACATATTTAGCGTATTTTTCTGGTGATGTTATTTTATAACCTGGTTTCAGAATTATCAAGAAATGTGCATGTGGGAGCCCACGTTTCTGAAACCTAACAACATTAATCATAGATGCTACCTCGCCAAATATTTTGTTTTCCCTAATTTGTTTTCTCAGTAGTATCAGCTTAGCATGGAAGATGCGTGCAACAAGATCTGGCCTGTTCTGCGCTTGCTCACTAGGTGCCAATTCCTCCTTAATCTCAGCCCAATTTGGATTACATGTTATAGTTATGAAATGATCTGGTTTCCCATATTTATGGACGAGGGCCATTGCATTTAAATACCGTCTTCTCATATCCCTAGGCTCCCCTAGGAATGACGGTGGCAGCACTATTCTTTTACCAACATTACATGCGCTGTTTTCACCTAGCTCTAGCGTATCAAGGATTCCTTGATATAGATCTGCACGAATGGTGTCCTGGTTTAAGCGCAGGAAATCCAATCTTGTGTTTTCCATTTTGACGTACATGTCGATACTGAACTGTTGAAACAGCCTGCCTCCTCTAATAACCATGTTTCCTGGCCGGATCTGGAATTTGTACGCATATTATTCTCTACACGATATGCGTTTGTCAGCTCTTGTCCGTCTTCTAGCCGCATCTGCCACATTTTACAGAAATCCTCAATATTAATAGTCTTTGCCTGGCACCCACCAAAGATGGTAATAGTAATAAACGTAAACTTACTCGACACTTCTGCTTGTATGAGAGTTTCAGGTTCATCATTCAAGGCTTCAGATACCGAGAATGAAGAATTGGCTTCACTATCAAAGTTAGGACTTGACTGTTTTTTAATCCCTGATGCCACCCACAATATCCCCTAGGCAACAGTAGAGGATACTGTAGTGGGTTATAGCACCCATAATAATGCCTAATGCTATTGTGGACAGCGGGCCGCCCATGGGGGCGCTTGGGAGGAAAAGAGAAACAAGCGTTTGCATTTTTGTATGGAGTCGCCACCAATTTTTATGGAAAATTGGAACCGTTCGATACCTCGTGTCATGTCAAGACACAAAGTAAAGACATGAACACTAGGCAATCGTTACCCTTAGCATTCTATGTCTAGAATGACTCTCGTGGATGCCAATGAACACGGGTGTTCACAGATATCTGGAGTAAGGGGTGAGGGTACGTATTAGGAAGCTCTTTTGATCGAACACCTAATCCCGCCCGCCTCGATAGCGGCCTCTACTAATGATTAGGGAAGTTATTCGTACTTGATATATCGTCGGCTATATGTATGCAATGCAACATCCAAGTTTTAATCCTAGCATATGAGAATTAGGCTAAGTCGGTTGACAGTTAATTAGCATACAATTGGGTTGAAGTAGGATTTAATGCGCATTACATGTGAAAACATACAAATGATAAAAGAAATACAATAATTATGAACTACAATAATGAAAATTACAATAATTACATCGGGTTAGGCGATTTATGTCGAAAATACCTTTAAAACGGATAATTTGGGAAAAACGAATAAAAGAATAGATTATGAACAAAACAGAAGGCGATAATACAGATAATAGTTAATTATATGTAGACTAATTTAAATTAGGTCAAGGCAGAAACGAAGTTCAAGGACAGAATTCAGCCAGGAACAGGCGCAGCATAGCTGCGTCCCTTGGAAGAGGCGCAGCAGACGCTGCGTCTGTTCCTTGGCTCAGTTCTGGCTGTGAAGCCGTAATTGCAAGCCGTTAATGTTAATTGGTGAATTTAATGATCGATTGATGATATTTACTCGGATGAAAGTGATTAATAGGTTATTTAACATATGAATGGGTCATGAAAATAGTAAAACATGAATGAGACGGAATTAAACGAATTAACATAAGATGGATTAATGACGAATATACGATGAATACGACAAAAGACAGATGAAAACTATATCAAGGACGAATTCCAGAAACCCAATATTGATGAATTGAATCTCTATAACCCGGAATTGAATTTAATGACGAAAACCCGCAAATATTGGATTATAAGGGATTTAAGTCGAATTTGTGATGATTAAAACATATTAATGATGATGATAAAATATACATGTGAATTATATGCTATCATGATGAAGAATTAACGAACAAACGAAACAAATAAAAGAATTTGACGAAAAAACAGAGGACGAACGAAGAAGAAAGGAAGCAGGAACTGCGGCAGCCTCACGAAGAGGCGCAGCAGGAACTGCGCTCCTTCGAAGAGGCGCAACAGTTGCTGCGTCCTTTCTCGACGGTTATCTACTGGAAATCCGTAAAAAAGAGGTTTTAAAGCACGGTTTTGGAAATCGGTTTTAATGGTATTTTCGACATAAACCTTACAATTGTGATACAATAATTAAAATATAATAAATAAAAGAGAGATTATACACCCTCAGACTTACATGTTGACGAAACGATAAGGACTAAGATATCGATTAGTGATGCTCGACGCGAATGCAAAGAAAGTGCTCTCGTAAGAGGAAAACGATTAAGTTAATTAACTTGATTGATGTGGAGTTGGTCAAATTGGTCGGTCATGCAAACGGGAGGCTGGTACTGGGGGAAGGATCCGAGCTTACGTGGTCGAAAGTTCAAGCACGTAGACGCCAAAAAGTAAGAACAAAGTCTAGAATGCAAAGGGAGAAGAGAAGGGCGGACACTCGCGTGAGAAATATGAGGAGCGAAGGCTCCTATTTATACTAATCACGTGGAGAAATTAGGGTTTCAGAGACTCTTTCGAAGTGAATCTCGGAAAGATATGAAAAAGATACGAGAAATACGCAGAAAAGGGCCTGGGAAGAGGCGCAGCGATCACCGCGTCTCTTGGAAGAGGCGCAAAGACTGCTTGCGTCTGTTCCCAAGGGGTTTCCTCCTGCGGAAGAAAGATTTCCGTGTTTGAGTTATGGTAGGACGGAAATAATTCGGTTTTCCTTAATATCTTATGTGAATATTACGGGAAATTTTTTACCAAAAGATAAAATTTATGAAATATGGAATAGAAATATCCAGGAACATTCCGAACGTTCGACTCGGGATTTAACGGTTATCGAGAAAATGGAGATGGTTTTAGGCCCGGACTCGAATGTACTCTAATTCTTGTCAAAACGACCGTATCGGGACGTAGATGACAACTAAGAGGTAGACATTAGTATTTGAGCAATCACTTGACGATAATCTTACGAATTGTCACAAATCGTTCGCGTATCAAACATGCGGCCCAATTATCAGGGTGGTTTGCGAGAGGTGCGAAATAAGGTATCTCTGAGCCCCCACTTTGACCGAGGCTTGGACAAGGCGAAAGTCAAAGTATAGTCATCAGTCAATCAAGATTACAACTGACGACTATGGCGACGCGAGGCGCTCAAGGGGTCCGAGCCATGGACTGTCGTCGGGAACATTTTAGAGTCTGTCGACTATCGGGGAGGGTCGTTTAAAGTCCATTAGACTACGTAAGGAAGCTCGCCAGCCATAAGAAGAGATCATACCTGAGATACCCCTGGGTAAAACGGAACTGAAGACGCTTCGGCAAAACTCTTTGGTCTGAAGATAACTTGGTGTCTGAAGGCATTAGGGGTCGCAGGGATTATGAAGAAACTTCTTAATACTTCTGAAGGCCAACTCTGAAGGATACCTCTCACTAAAGGAAGGACTGAAGGATAATTCTCTCTAAAGGGAAGGCTGAAAGGATAATTCTCTTTAAAGGGAAGGCTGAAAGGGGACTTAACTGAAAAGGGGTTACCTAAAGAGTTGGGTATAGGAACTCTATTGGTTTGAGAACTTCTGGAGAACGACTCCTTCATCGAACTCCGCGGGAAAACACGAAATATTGTGTGTAGCAGGACACAGGCGGGAGCTGCTGAGAGAAAACTGCTTGGGTAGTCTTCGAGAAATAATTGCGAGTAGCAGAACACAGGCGAGAACTGCTGAGGGGAAATCTGCTTAGGTAGATGTTAATCCTCATGTCTTGAGAGGGACAGTACGTCCGCTTACTCTCGCTGGAGACATGATTGGGAATTATCCTTCTTGTCATGAGAGGGAAAGTGTATCCGCTTACTCTCGCTGAAGACATAGTGAAGGTGTGTCGAATTCTGTGAAGGAATAAATGCTCGTTGCGACAAGCAAAAGGTCTTGAAAGGAATAAATAACATGCGACAGTCTGCTGCTGGCTTGGAAATGCGGGCCGGAACGAAAGAAAATCGTCAAACGGACCAAAAGGATAAAATAGCATCGGGGAAGAGGCGCACCAAAGATGGGCCCACAAATAACGAATTCATAACGAATTTTTTGAAAATCCGTATGGAGGGAACACAGGGAAGAGGCGCAGCAAGAGCTGCGTCTCTTGGAAGAGGCGCAGCGCCTGCTGCGTCTATTCCCCAAAGTGTTCTTTCTGCGTAAAAACGCGATAATCAGGAGGCTTATGTTCATTTGTTCGAAACACAATTCACATAATTTCTCTCTCAAATCTTCACCATTTCCGCCAAGGTTTGATCCAAAAGCTTGCATTAATCATGACTAATCGAGGTATGTGTCTCATTCTTGCATTAATCATCCATATTTGTCCAATTTTGAGCCGAAAAAATTAGAGTTTATGACCCATTTGATCGAAATTTTGGGGCTTTTCCCCCAAACGCATTTGCCTTGTCAAATTGACGTTAGAAATGGATAGTAGGTAGTATTAGGAACATAACCATGTATTTGTCTCGAATTTTTGTTGAGTTTTGAGCCTTTGAGTGAAATTTGAGACGGTCTCACAACTAAACCGTAAATCGCCTTGAAAATAGCCTTAGGATTGCCCATTCGTGATAAAATTTGATATTTGGGATCCTTGAATGATGGGTAAACTTTCTACCATCTCGGAATTTTGGTTTGTGACAGCTTTTTCAGGACACTTTTCTAGGGCATAAACGCCGTTATAACGAAATGCTGCCGAAATTTTGACTCGAACCCGAGACTAGGCTTCAAATTAGGCTTGACTTGACCTAAATTACCACATTAGTGATCGGGTTGGTAGGAATATGGCCAAGGATGGCAAGAAGAGAGCGATTTCAGGGCTTCCGAAGGCTCGAAAATCCCTTAACCAAGGCTTGTCGTCACGTGACGCGGCCTAAATTTGCTTTAATGTTGCAGGTGATGAGGCTTCTACTTCTGGGAGAGCTCCCATGGAGATAGACGTTGCTACTGTTGAGGAGGCTTTGGAGCAGGCCTTCACCGCTGCGGTGATGGCTGCTGGGGACGAGGTCCACGAGGAGGAGGAGGCCGTCGAGGAGGAGGAGGCCCCGAGACGGGCCAACGCCGGGCGAGGAGGTCGTCAGTTGAGAGGTGCTCCTGTGTGGGCTGAGACTTGGGAGAGCAGGCACCTGGTGTGGGCTGCAGAGGGTCACCTGTCCTACAGGACGGTGAAGAGTTTGGTAAATAGGAGTTCACTACTCATTACTCATCCTCTTTCATTCATTTGTTCAAATTCCTTTCAAATTTTATTCAAAACTAAAGATAGCTTTTGTTTCAAATCACAATAGGAGGCCGGGAACATCAGGTCGTTCTCGGGGTACACGACGGCGAAGGAGCACTACGAGCGGCTGTCGGCGGAGGAGCGGGCCATGATCGAGCGTGGAGCGTTCGGTCCTTTGGTGCGGGTCTGGAGGGATATCGCGAAGAGGAAGCTGCGGGCTAACCTTATCCTGGTCCGCGCTTTCTTGGATCGATTCTGGGATACGACTTCCACGTTCCACATGCCTTTCGGTGAGGTGGGAGTCACTCTGGAGGACTACGGCATGATTTACAGTGCCGTGCGGGACGGGGGAGGTGGAGTGGCGGAGAGCGCCATGAGGGCGGACTCGGCCGAGGCGAGGAGATTGATCGGTTGGAACTTATCGCCGAAGGGTTACGATCTTAGGGTTTGATACCCAGTTCTATGTTCGAGACTACTTTGCGGGAAAGACCCCGGCGCTGGTGACGATTGACGGGAGGGAGACGGGTCCTCCTCCCTGTACAGCGGAGCAGAGGGCTCGTTTGTGGCTCTGGTGGTTTCTGTCTTCGATTTACCTCGGAGACAAGGGCGAGAGGCTGTCGACGAAGCTTCTTCCCTTCCTTTTTGACCTGAGTTCCCTAGGGCGTTGGGACTGGGTCACAGCGGGTTTTGCGGTCCTCATCCGCTTCATGAGGGCCATGGTTCGTCCGGAGTTGATGGAGAAGGGGACTTCTCCTGGTGCTGTCGGACCTGGACTACTGTTGGAGGTATGAACCTTCCTTTAGACCAAAATTAATTCCTTTTCTTTATCAAATCACGAAAGATCGTCATTAATTATTCTGCTTTACAGGCGTGGGTGTACTCCTACTTTCCGAGCCTCCCGCCCAGGAGGACGGAGCCGCTGGAGAGGACCTATCCCGTGGTGAGGGATTGGGTGATGTGCCGGACGAAGAGCAAACGTTCTTCTCACAACGTCTACCGGTGGGACGTGAACGCTCTTCAGCTGAACAGCATGACTCATGAGTACCTCACTTATATTCACTTGCTTCTTATATTTGCTTTTAATTGATCATAGGAATGATCCTTTTTATCTTGTCATAGTGGGTGCCCAGACCTTGGGCGGAGTACGCTAGAGCGCCTCCTTTCGTGGCTGAGGTCCTTCGGCCTAGGAGCTCGAGCCGACTGCTGTTGAGGACGTCGATGGGTCCTGTGTGGTACTTCGGCGAGCGCTTGGCTCGTCAGTGCTCTCGGGACGTGTTGACGGTTCCCGTCGATCCTCCCAAGACGATGTTTAGGGAGCCTTCTGAGGCTGAGAGGGAGGCGGACTTGGTTGGTGCTAGTGGTGACGCCCTCCTTCTGCCTGACGAGGACTACTCGGCGTTCCTTTTCGGGAGGTTGGCGTACTGGCCGGTAGTGGTGAACATCTTCTATTTTTCCTCTTGTTTTGATTTTGAGAATTATGATGAAAGATCATCGATTAACGAGAACCATTTGTCTTTGCAGGAGGTCGAGCCGGCGGGCATAGAGCCCCCAGAGTACCTCGAGACTCTCGAGTACACTGACGCGACTGGGAGGACGACGATCTCCGAGCTGCTTGACTTTGACGTAGCTGTGACGGATGCTGGCCTGGACGATTGATAGCATCTGATTCGGAGGGTGAGCCTCTAACTTGTATAACTTTTGTGTAAGAACACATTTGATTGAGTTTGTTCAATTGTTGAGAATTTCTTTTGAAAATGCAGGTTGCGCCGTCTCGGTTTGTGGCGTTGTGGAGGGTGGCCAACCGGCTGCGAGCTACTGCCGTCGAGGCACTTGTTGGCGGTCGAGGTCGTAAGGTATGAACCTTACACCTAGTTCCATTTTTGATTTTTTTTTTATTTTCCGATTTTGCTTGAGTCGATTGACATGAGCCAATTTATTGTTTACAGGGTGACCGCGAGCTGGAGCGAGAGTTGACCCAGTCTCGGGAGGAGACAACTCGCTTGTTGAGGGAGCTCGAGGTTCGGGACGCCGAGATCGCTGTTCTTGCGGCGAGAGTTGCCGAATTGGAGGGCGCCCAGCAGTAGTTTTGTGTAGCTTTTCTTTTTTTTTGTTTGTTGGCTGTATTTTGTACATTTGTACATTTGGACATTGATTTTGAACATTTTTGGATTTTGTTTGGGGCGAGAGCCCCCAGTTTGTTGCACATTTCCTTTTTTTGGTGTATATACGACGGCCTGAGTGCCTTTGCTGTTGGGTTGTGTTGCTTGTATCTGCAGGTTAGTTTTGAACAGGTTTGGTAGATGACGGTTTACGCCGTCATGCTGCCGAAATTTACATAGAAAACACGCAAAGCATACATTTATATACATATGGCCTTAATTAGCGCAAAACGAGTGACTCAAAAGAATGCAAAAAATGCAAAAATTTTGCCGGAAATGACCGGACGGTAGGGAGGGTTACCCCCTAAAAAAAGAAAAAAGAGAAATCTATAAGTTAGAAATGTAGAAATGAAATTAAGAAAAGAAATTAATATAGAAATGTTGAGATTTGATAAAATGAATTAAATGTGAAATATTAAAAACGAAAATTATTCTTTAAAATGATGAATTAAAATGAAAATTGCTTCCTAAAATGAAAATATACAAGTGTGATAAAATGGGAAAATGTCGACGTCACCTCGAAATGCGTGCCCGCAAAATTAGGAAACCTGAAACATGGTAATCTTCTCGTATTTACCAAAATAATGACCCGTAGGAATAGGAAATTATTCGTCATGGAATTAGGAAAGATCCAACGCGGAAAATCACAGAAGTGAAGTTGAGGAAGAGGCGCAGCATGAGCTGCGTCCCTTTGAAGAGGCGCGGCAGTCTGCGCTTGTCCTAATTTGTCTGTCTCGACGAATATTTGGAAACAGAAATTAGTATAAATAGAAGCGCGGGTGGGGCTTTTATTCACATAATTCTTCCGTCTCTTCTTCGTCTATTTACATAAAATTCTCAAAAGAATTTTTTTTTTCATCATGAATACTTTGGAGATCCGCTTGAAGGAAAAGACCAACGAATTTTCGAATATGGAGAAGCATGATATGGATGCTTATAATTTTGGGTCTTTGTTGAGTTTAAAACTCATCAAGGTTGTTAAACCTTTCTTGGATGCTTGCCTTGACTATTGGGACCCGAATTACCATGTTTTTGCGTTTCCCGGAGGTGATATTTGCCCATTCCCTGAAGAAATTGCTGCTATTGGTGGATGGGATCCCGAACATTTGCCTGCCATTCCTTCTACTTCGCAAGGGTACAAGAGCAAATTTAGAGACTTGCTTGGATTGACTAGACTTGAGGTGGACCGTCTAGTTACCTCGAAAGGCGTGAGAATGTTGGACTTCATAGATCGATTCATCAACAGAGCCGACCCCACCGTTTCCCATGTTGCTAGGCGGAGGGCATTTGGCTTTTGCTTGTTGCATGTGTATGTCTTCCAAGGGCATGTTGATGAAGACTTGAGAGGTGATCCCCGTCTTTTGGGCCTTGTTGAGTAGATGGAGCTGCGCAGGAGCCCAGCTTGCTTATGCTTAGGGGAGATTATTTTGGGCTTGGATAGTAGGAAATCCAACCGCGATCTACCGTTTTTGGGAAGTCCCGTCCTTCTGCAGGTAAAAGACGTTTTTCGTTATTTTTTTTTTTTCGTTAATTTTTTTTTTTTTGATGTCTAATACCTGCCTTTTGGTAGGTTTGGCTTATGGAACGGCTCCGATTGATCGAGCCCTCAGTTCATGTGCTTTCCTATCATGCCCGCTCGATTGCGATGAGGACGAGGTTGTACATGGTGGACTTCACTCAGGTCTGTGATTATTGGAAGAACAAGCTGAAGAGCGACAATGGCTCGTTGATTAGGTGGGTCGTACCGTGGTGGCACCTCAGATCTGTCACTGGAGTGTCTTCTTTGGATCCCACTAGGTCCGTGCGCATTCCTGGATTGGAGTTTATGGTGTGTATCTTCCCGGAAAGACTGATAGACAAGTTGGGCTGAAACAGATGATCCCGAGGCTTGACACCGTCCCGAGACTGCTATGGCGCTTACAACAGATAGCCGAAGAGAGTGGGCCATTAAATGGGCCCAAATAAACATGTGCTTCTTGAATTTCTCTGCCAATGCCTTGTGGGTGTCGGATTCTTATCTGAGGTGGAGAAAGGCTACTACTCCGGAAGAGCGCGAGAGACTGAGGAAACGCGAGCCTGTTGACTATAAGGTGCGCGAGGGAGAGAAAGAGAAAGAGAAGCACCTGACAGAGGGAGAAGAAGAGGCCGGGTTTCAAGTTGTTCATCCTTCAAAGAAACCAAAGACTACTCCTGTCGCGGAAATGGTGATTGGCAAGAATGGAAAGGCTAGGCCTCGAGAAAGACCGTTGGTGATTAGGTCTGAAGTGGCGCAAGAGCGTCCGGCTCGAGGTCGTGACAAGAAATATGATAGGAATGACAAGGGCAAGGGGAAGATAGAGGAATAGCCCGAGTCTTTATTTATTATTTGATTATTATTATTTATTGTTGTTGTAAAAAAAAGGTGGGGTTTTTAGAATCCTAGCCTATTCTATTTTTTTATTATGTAACGTACTATTATTTATCAGAAAATGAATAAAAAGGTTAAATGGTTATGAAACCGTTGTGATTCTCTATCTATTATTCTTGTCGAATTTCACATGCATTGCAAATGTCCTTCTATTTACATTTTAGATATAACGGGTTGAATCCTGTGAAGGATTGCCTACGTATTCACTTAAAAAAGTGAAATCAAACCCTTGCGCGTAGTTCGAGTAAATGTAAAAGAATAATTGTTCTAAGCAAGAGCTTGTAATGAACGTAGAAAATAAGCATGAGCTTTTGCTTACTCGGAAGGTGCGAATTTAGTTTATTTGATGATACGAGGATGACAAATTTGTCAAAATGCAAGAGCACAGTGACATTAGCTTATTTCAGCTTGGCCAGGGGCCGTTTATTTAGTGCCACAAGAGCGACACGTGGGGTTACGCGAGGCGCGTTTTTGTTCCTATTCTAGGCATAGTATCGTATTAGTTGGTCAAGGTTTGTTGGGTTTGAAAACTCATTCTCGTCTAGGTCTGTGATTCTAACCGCACCCCCTGGGAGTATGTATTTGACTAGAAATGGTTCGGCTCAATTAGGTTTGAATTTTCCTCGTGGGTCAACAGGTAAAAGAGCTATAACCGATTTGAGCACTAAGTCTCCTTCTTTGATGTTTCTTGGCCTAACCCTTATGTTGAAAGCTCGTTTGATACGTGCTTGATATGTTTGGACATTATGTAAGGCGCGTAGCCTACGTTCATCCAGGAGGATGAGTTCTTCATATCTATCCTTCTTCCAGTCGGCTTCCGGGATTTGACTTTCTAGTAAAATATGCAAGGATGGTATTTCTAGCTCGACTGGTTGTACAGCTTCCATGCCGTATGTCAAATAGAAAGGAGTAGCCCCAGTGGGCGTCCTAATAGATGTACGATACCCCCACAAAGCAAAGGGTATCTTGCTTGGCCAATCTCTATAGTTGTCAATCATTTTCTTGAGAATTGTGACAACATTCTTGTTTGCCGCCTCTACCGCGCCGTTAGTCTGTGGTCTACATGGCGAAGAGTGGTGATGCTTAATCTTGTATTTGGCTAGCAATTGCTCGGTCTCAGCTTGGAAATGTGATCCATTATCACTAATGATCTCATGTGGGCAACCATATCGACCGATGATGTTGTTTTGTATGAACTTTGCCACATTTTTAGCTGTAAGACTAGTGTAGGAAGCCGCTTCTACCCATTTGGTGAAATAGTCAATTGCTACTAGAATGAAATAGTGACCTCTGTTTCGTTGGGGTTATCTTCCGATTATGTCAATTCCCCATGCAGAAAATGACCAAGGGGATGTCATTGTATAGAGTAACGAAGGAGGGACATGTTGTACATTCCCGAAGATTTGGCAATTGTGGCAATGTCTTACGTATTTGATGCAATCGGATTCCATTGTGGTCCAATAATACCCCAGACGTGTGATTTTCTTTGCCATCATAGGCCCACTCATGTGAGGACCGCATTCTCCGTCGTGGACTTCTTCCATCACCTTTCGTGCCTCTGAATGATCAAGGCAACGTAGGACTACATCAAGAGGTGTTCTTTTGTACAATTCTCCTTGCATGAGAACGTATTGGGAAGCTAGTAGGCGTATAGCACGTTGTCCCCTCTTGTCCATATCCGGTGGATAGGTACCATTAAGCTTAAAATTCAGGATTGCTTGGAACTAGGGTTCCTGCGCGATTTCTTCTTCATCGGTGATTTGGTGGACATAAGCCGGCTCTAACCGTCGTTCGATGCACAAAGGCATTTCCATCATGTGATCCGGCATATTAATCAGAGATGCAAGTTTCGCAAGAGCGTCTGCAAATTGATTTTCTTCCCGAGGTAGGCGTAGGTAGGTTACGTGATAAAAGAATTGAGCGACTTGGTCTATTCTAGCCTGATAAGGTGCGAGGCTTTCGCTTCGGATTTTCCAAGATCTTGTAACTTGGTTGATGATCAGTGATGAATCCCCATGTACTCGGAGGTTTTTAATGCCTAAGCTCACTGCCGCTTGTAGTCCAATGAGACAAGCTTCGTATTCTGCAGCATTGTTTGTCACCTCGAAGTCGAGTTTGACAGCAATTGGTGTATGCTCGCTGACACGTCTGTCGCGTACCTGTCAAAAATAACCAACTGGTTCCAACTAACTAATATAGCTAGGGAAGTCGGGTCGAATCCACAGAGAGGTAGGAATTTGTCTGCTAAACTAGGTTCGCCAAGGTAACCAAATTGGGGGTTTATAATTTGTGATTTCTAAACTAAAAGAGGCAAGGAAAAGAGAAATAAAGGGAGGAGTTTAACAGATAAAAGAGAATAGCTAAGACAAGCGGTTCGCCATAATCATCTGGTCGAGTAATCTAGGTCCCAGGTCAATGCAATACGGTCCAAGGGGTAGCGAACGTCACCTTTCGGTCCTTAATTCACCCTAAAGTGTAAACAGTTTAACTTTCGCTCTCGCTGCAATACTCTATTGTTCGCTACTAGTCTCCCTCTTCCAACCTTTCGGTCCAGGTCAAGGTCCACTAAGAATAAGGGTCTAATTGCGTCGACTCAATTAGGCAATTACAGTTATTTGTAGCATTTAAACAACAAAGACGATGCACGGTATTGACCTAGTAATTTGATTACTCTCCCTTCAAATCATGGGTCCCCTATAGTCTTAGCATAGGGATTTAGCTACTCATAATTATCAGATTAACAATTACAATAACCAAACAATTCAAACTAAACATGATGAATAATCTAGTTGATTGAACGATTATAAAGTAAAGAGAGAAAATGAATTAAAACCAATAAATACGATAAAGAAGTAAATTAAATTGATAATACCGAATCCGAGTAGCAAGGTAGAGAGTAGAATTCCAAAGAACAGTGACAAAAGTAACAGATGAAATGTACGTCGTAAGAGAGATCGGAGTAACGTAGTGTTCTCCTCAGTCTTATACTGAAAAATTGTCTTAAACCTAATCTATGGACTGATTACAAAAGCCCATAAAAGATTAGGCGGAAATAAACCAAAAACACGCGAAATCCCCTCGATCGAGTAAGTTGATCACTCGATCGAACTCTGAGTCACTCGATCGAGCTAGAACTACCTCTCGATCGAGCACTGCTTGCTGAACCTCCTCGATCGACTCCATAAACTGGTCGATCGACCAGTCTTGAGTGTGTAAAGCATTCGATCGAGCACTAAAGCACTCGATCGAGCTATATAGGCGCATCAGGACTTGAATATCTTCCTTAACTCAGCTCATACGTCCTCCAAGTGTAAGATTCCTTAACTCCGGCTCCTTATTTCCCGTAAATGCATACAATTGGGACAATTAAGACTCGATTTAGCTCCTCCTCGGTCAATTCCTGCAAATTACAATAAACGGACCAAAGTAGAATATTCGGGGGTTGTAGCCAGATGCTACATGAAAAGCACAGAAATGCGTGTAAAAATGAGGTAAAAACCTTATATAAAAGACACGCATCACTCGCCTTCAGGAGAAATGAGCAACACTCCTAATCCGAATCCTCTTAAGTTCGATGCTCCATCAAAGTACAGGTCCCAGGAGTCTACATCAGTTTGGAGTATATCCTCGTCTGAAAATGACCAAGTATCTATTGTTTGTGCGTCATTGATAGGATTTTCTGCGAAAAATTCGGCGACGGCGCGACCTTTTATAACTTTCAGTGGCACGTATTTGAGGTCGAATTCTGAGAGCATCAAGGGTCCATCTTGCCAGACGTCCGTTGAGGACGGGCTTCTCGAAGAGGTATTTGACTGGATCCATTTTGGAGTATATTTTGACGGAGTAGCTAAGCATGTAATGGCGTAGCTTCTTCGTTGCCCACACAAGAGCGAGGCATGTCTTTTCGAGTTGTGAGTATTTGCACTCGTACTCCAAGAACTTCTTACTAAGATAGTAGATAGCTCTTTCTTCACTTCCTACAGTTTGAGCCAGCATGGCACCCATGGCTGTTTCGGTTACTGTGAGATATAAACCAAGAGGTTGATCTCGTTGTGGTGGCATAAGCACAGGTGGTTTAGCCAATATCTCCTTGATTCGGTCGAATGCCTTTTGAAAATCATCATCCCACATGGTGTGGTCTGTTTTCTTGAGTTTCTTGAAGATAGGCTCACAAATCATCGTAAGTTTCGATATGAATCGACTTATATATTGTACTTTTCCCAGGAATCCTCTGACTTCTTTTTCCGTTTGAGGTTGTGGCATTTCGATCAAAGCTTTGATTTTGGAAGGATCTATTTCTATACCTCGTTGGCTAACAACGTATCCCAGGAGTTTGCCAGATGTTACCCCAAATGTGCATTTATGAGGATTGAGCCTCATGTTGTACTTTCGTAGCCTTGCGAAGAACTTGCGAAGGTTCGCAATATGTCCCTCTCTTTCCTTGGATTTGACAATCATGTCATCTACGTATACCTCAACTTCTTTGTGCATCATGTCATGTAGGAGTGTGGTTGCGGTGCGTTTATATGTAGCTCCGGCGTTGATCAATCCAAACGGCATTACCGTATAACAATAGGTTCCCCATTGGGTGACAAAGGCGGTCTTATGCATATCTTCCATGACCATCTTGATTTGATTATATCCCGCATACCCATCCATGAAGGATAGTAATGCGTGGTCTGCAGTATTGTCCACCAATATGTCGATGTGAGGTAGAGGGAAGTCATCTTTTGGACTTGCTTTGTTTAAGTCCCTAAAGTCAACACAAACACGGATTCTCCCATCCTTTTTGGGTACGGGTACTATGTTAGCTACCCAGTCAGAATACTCGGAAACTTTGATGAACCCGGCTTTGAATTGTTTGTCAACCTCTTTCTTAATCTTTAGAGCCCATTCTGTTCTCATTCGTCGAAGCTTCTGTTTTACAGGTTTGAAACCTGGCTTAATCGGAATCCTATGTTCGGCAATATCCCTGTCGATCCCTGGCATGTCTTTGTAGGACCAAGCGAAAACGTCTTTGAATTCATTTAGGAGGTCTATGAAATCGGCCCTTTCGGTAGAGCTCAAGGTAGTCCCTATCCTAAGTTCTTGGGGTTCTAGTTCGGTTCCTACATTGATGGGTTCGGTGTCCTCTATTACTGGCCCCTCTTCCCCTTCCTGTAGTATTTCTTTGGCTACGTAGGGAGGTATTTCGATCGAGTCTGGGTCTTGGTCATCCTCAGTATCATCGTAAACAGAATTGCACGTGGCGGCAAAGGGACAGTGGTTGGGGCATTTCCCGAACTACTGTGACTACTCGAGGCTAAGCTAGGAGAAACAAAGGGAGTGGGGATGACGACAGGAGTAGACTCTCTAATGACTTCTCTAGACTCCGACTCCGACTCGAACTCGTCGTCTTCTGGTTCTCCTTTGAACATCTCTCCTTCTCCAGTGGTGAGCTTGAAGAGTCTTCCTTGATTGTCGGTCCATTTGATTGATTTTCTCCATCCTTTCTGCTGTCTTGCGTTGGTTTTTGTGATTAACGCGGTGGGGTTGAAGCGATCGTCTTGAAGTATCATGGTAATGATCTCATCCTGCGCGGCCCTAACGAATCGATCTTCTCCAAACAATAGATTCATGGTGATGTTTGGAGAAAAGGTGGAATAGTTACCTTCATTCTCGATCGCGTGGATCTCATCTTCAATTGGAGAAATGAGGTGTGAACAATCTAAGGTAGATTCGTCACTTGTAATCACTAGAACTCCAAGAGGATTCTCAGTGTTGTTGGGCTTTCCTCCCGGTGGTATTGGTAGTCGACTATCCTCAATCATGTCTTAAAGCACGTTTTTCAACTTGTAGCATTTTTCTGTGTCGTGTCCCTTGCCCCTTGCTTCATTAACCTTTTTAGAGCGTTGGAGTAAGTGTCCCCAAGATTTGTGAATTTCCTTGGTGGGGTACTTTTCTTGGATGGCTCGAGAAGGTTAACTTCATCGGTCTTTCTAGTAGAGCCGTATGAACGACTTGTGGACCCTTGATATCCTCGACCTACCATTTTGGACAAGAGTCCTTTACGGATGTCATCTTCAATCCTTGTCCCTAGTACGGTTGAGTCCTTGAAAGTTTTGATGTTTTGGTATCTCAAATGATTGGCATAGATGGGTTTGAGATTATCCACAAACTTTTCCACAAGGGTAGCCTCGTCCGGGCGTTCAACTAGTTGGGTGCTAGTGTTCCTCCACCTACTTAGGAAGTCGGTGAATCCCTCTTTGTCATTTTAGGTAAGAACCTCTAGAGTACGCATGTTGACTTGGATCTCGGCATTATCCGCATATTGTTTAGAGAACTCGATTGCGGCGTCTTCCCAAGTAGCGACCTTCTTGTGATCTAAGGAGTAGAACCATTGCTTTGGGATAGTGTCAAGAAATGAAGGAAAGATCCTTAAGAACATCTCGGGTTTGATGCCTTTGATAGACATGTAATCCTTGAAGGCACGGATGTGGTTCAAAGGGTTCTCGTGTCCCTTGAACTTAGGGATATCCGTCATATTGAAGTTAGTTGGCAATTTGGAATTGACGGCCTCATACTTGCGATTGTTCTCCCTATAAATGTCATCCCCCTTAAGGTACATCAATTGCTCCTCTAAGTATTGGAGTCTTTTCTCAGCTGCAGTCATCCCCATGAGAGGATTTTCATCCTTGGATTTATCATCGGAGTTACGTAGTACTTCACTTTCATGAGGAGGTAACCTTCCCTCTACGGCATAGATACGGCCCTCAATGAGCTCAAGGCGGTCATAGACTTGGTCTTGGGTGACTTGCATTTGGGCTAGCGCGGCTAGGATTCGATCATTACCATCGTGAAGTTGGTGGAGGTTTGTTTCATCACTTGATCCGGGCATCTTGAAAACTGGATAAGAGATCGGCGACGAATCAAAACACGATCGACCATTCTAACACACTTGCTAAAAGAAGATATGTTTTGACTCGTGAAGTGGGTGTGTGCCACTTGTGTTGAGTGAGCTTTGAAGAAAGAGAAGGTTTTCGAAAATGTGTGTCCTAGTCAACTATAGTGTAGTTGTAGGAGTGGACTCGAAGTGAGGCTTTGAAATGGGCTTGTGGCCCGAATTTTGACACGACAAACGGACAGAGTTTTGACTGGATTTTGCGCTAATTGAAAGCCTATTTCGAAATTTTGTTTGAAAATGGGTTTTGATTTGAAAAATCGTCATGGTTTTGTTTAGAAGTGGTGATCACGTAAGGTACAAACATTTATACAAGCATTATAACGGGATGCTGAGTGCATTTAAAAGGGTTTTGGTTTAAAGGGTGGGTTGCCATACCGAACCATCAAACCCGAAGTCTGTGGAGAGGCTCGTACCAAACAAGAGTAAGGCCGATTCCTAGTCCATTTCCTCAAGTAGTGAAGGCCCTTGATACAAACAAGATTAAGCATCATGGTATCGTCAATCGCTATCCATCCTTAGGCCCAAATAAGAATTAGGACCGTTTAGACGGGACGATTGGTCGAATGGGTTGGGTTGGGCCTCGGAAGGCCGAATAAAACGGTCTAGGAAGACCGAGTTATGAAAACCGACAATTGTCTTGTACAAACTATTCCCTAACCTTGTTCAAGTTTCACCCTTGCTACACGTAAGGGTATTTTCCCCAGCGGAGTCGCCAAACTGTGGACAGCGGGCCGCCCACGGGGGCGCTTCGGAGGAAAAGAGAAACAAGCGTTTTCATTTTTGTATGGAGTCGCCACCAATTTTTATGGGAAATTGGAACCGTTCGATACCTCGTGTCATGTCAAGACACAAAGTAAAGACATGAACACTAGGCAATCGTTACCCTTAGCATTCTATGTCTAGAATGACTCTCGTGGATGCCAATGAACACGGGTGTTCACAGATATCTGGAGTAAGGGGTGAGGGTACGTATTAGGAAGCTCTTTTGATCGAACACCTAATCCCGCCCGCCTCGATAGCGGCCTCTACTAATGATTAGGGAAGTTATTCGTACTTGATATATCGTCGGCTATATGCATGCAATGCAACATCCAAGTTTTAATCCTAGCATGTGAGAATTAGGCTAAGTCGGTTGACAGTTAATTAGCATACAATTGGGTCGAAGTAGGATTTAATGCGCATTACATGTGAAAACATACAAATGATAAAAGAAATACAATAATTATGAACTACAATAATAAAAATTACAATAATTACATTGGGTTACACTACTACAAATCCAGGCAACTACAACGCCCCTTTAACAACGATTATTCACGAAAATCACAATAGACGTTGTAGAATGTATGGCGCGAATTTTACTAAAATAAATTACAACGGGTATGGTTATAAAAACCGTTGTTATTAGTTTTAACAACGGGTCACACATGCACAACCGTTGTTAATAATTTGGCGCAAAATTGGCGCAAAGTTAGTGAAAATTAATCACAACGGTTATTTTTGAAACCCGTTGTTAAAACTTATTTAACAACGGGTGTTTTTTTACAACCGTTGTTAAAACATATTTCACAATGGTTGTTGTTTAATAACCGTTGTCAATACCTTTCATACTATAAACCACACAAACAGAAGTCTGCTGCAGCCACAAAACACAACCCTTAATACACAAACACAAACACAAACACAGCAGACAAACAAACACAAAACACACACTCTCTTTCTCTGTTTCTCTCTTTCTCTCTTTCTCACTTTCTCATCGTCGCTTTATCTTCTCGCCGTCACTGTTGATTTCATCGTCTATTACGTTCTGTATTTATCAGGTAAATCTCGCCGTCAGATCACTGTTAGTTTCATCGTCATTATTTTCTTTTTCTATTTATTTCTTTTGCATGTATGTGTTTTTATCGACCATTATGTTATTTGTTTAAGTATTGTTCGCATAATTAGTTAGTAAAACAATGAAGAAGCAAGATGAAGAAGCAAGATAAACATAATTAATATATATATATATATATATATATATATATATATATTTATAAATACATAAATTAAAAAAAAAAAAATTACATATATAAAAATGCAATTCTTATATTTTCATAGAGGATCTTATTCTGCTCTATCATATCCGTCCTCTCCTCCTTGGCTATTTGGAGGTTCCGTTCAGCAGTTGCTATATCGTCATATAGCTGCAACTGCTGCTGCTCCGTCAAGCCATCTTCTTTGGCGTGCTTCAGTGCGGATCGAGCATCCGCAAGGTAGCTCCTGAAACTTTCCTCAATATGGAGGAACCGGCGAATGAAGTTGTTGTTGTTCTCGATCATGGTAAGAGTCTTAAGGATGAAATCATTCATTTTGTTGGAGTTTTTGGAGTTTGTTTTGAAAGATTAAGTAGAGTTTGTTTTAGCAGTTAGGGTTTGGAGATGAATATATTGAGATAATGGAAATGTTAGTTGAGATAATGCAATGTATTTATACTAAGCAATGTGTGGGTTGAGTTGCTTTTTAATTAATATATATGTTAGGAAGTTGTGCCATAATCATCATCATATCTCTCAATAATCTTTGCTTCAAATCTTATTACTAACCCTTCTCATTCCATATTATCCGTTCATATGTACAGTGATGTCAGTAATAATGCATGCATCGGAATTCTAACGGGCCGTAATTATGCATGCATCTAGTAATATTTAATTTAATTTTTTTTTATTTTTTAAGAACAAACAACAACGGTTATTTACAAACAACCCGTTGTCTTTAGTTATAACAACGGTTTTGTATATTAAAATCCGTTGTTATAACTTTCCCCTCAAAATTGAGTCACACTTTCCACAACGGGGTTTTATACGTAAAACCGTTGTTAATATTTTTAACAACGGTTTCCTTAAGAAAACCAACCGTTGTTAAAATCTTTTACAACGGACGCTTTAACAACGTCCGCTTTTTTATATAACAACGGTTTTTGACCGTTGTTATAGCCTGTATATGTAGTAGTGTTAGGCGATTTATGTCGAAAATACCTTTAAAACAGATAATTTGGGAAAAACGAATAAAAGAATAGATTACGAACAAAACAGAAGGCGATAATACAGATAATAGTTATTATATGTAGACTAATTTAAATTAGGTCAAGGCAGAAACGAAGTTCAGGGACATAATTCAGCCAGGAACAGGCGCAGCAGAGCTGCGTCCCTTGGAAGAGGCGCAGCAGACGCTGCGTCTGTTCCTTGGCTCAGTTCTGGCTGTGAAGCCGTAATTGCAAGCCGTTAATGTTAATTGGTGAATTTAATGATAGATTGATGATATTTACTCGGATGAAAGTGATTAATAGGTTATTTAACATATGAATGGGTCATGAAAATAGTAAAACATGAATGAGACGGAATTAAACGAATTAACATAAGATGGATTAATGACGAATATACGATGAATACGACAAAAGACAGATGAAAACTATATCAAGGACGAATTCCAGAAACCCAATATTGATGAATTGAATCTCTATAACCCGGAATTGAATTTAATGACGAAAACCCGCAAATATTGGATTATAAGGGATTTAAGTCGGATTTGTGATGATTAAAACATATTAATGATGATGATAAAATATACATGTGAATTATATGCTATCATGATGAAGAATTAACGAACAAACGAAACAAATAAAAGAATTTGACGAAAAAACAGAGGACGAACGAAGAAGAAAGGAAGCGAGCGGGCGGCCTCACGAAGAGGCGCAGCAGAAGCGCGCTCCTTCGAAGAGGCGCGCAACGATTCTTTGCGTCCTTTCTCGACGGTTATCTACTGGAAATCCGTAAAAAAGAGGTTTTAAAGCACGGTTTTGGAAATCGGTTTTAATGGTATTTTCGACATAAACCTTACAATTGTGATACAATAATTAAAATACAATAAATAAAAGAGAGAGTATACACCCTCATACTTACATGTTGACGAAACGAGAAGGACTAAGATATCGATTAGTGATGCTCGACGCGAATGCAAAGAAAGTGCCCTCGTAAGAGGAAAACGATTAAGTTAATTAAGTTGATTGATGTGAAGTTGGTCAAATTGGTCGGTCATGCAAACGGGGAGGCTGGTACTCAGAAGGATCCGAGCTTACGTGGTCGAAAGTTCAAGCACGTAGACGCCAAAAAGTAAGAACAAAGTCTAGAATGCAAAGGGAGAAGAGAAGGGCGGACGCTCGTGTGAGAAATATGAGGAGCGAAGGCTCCTATTTATACTAATCACGTGGAGAAATTAGGGTTTCGGAGACTCTTTGGAAGTGAATCTCGGAAAGATATGAAAAAAATACGAGAAATACGCGAGAAAGGGCACTGGGAAGAGGCGCGCAGATCCATCTGCGTCTCTTGGAAGAGACGCAGCAGACTGCGTCTGTTCCAAGGGGTTTCCTCCTGCGGAAGAAAGATTTCCGTGTTTGAGTTATGGTAGGACGGAAATAATTCGGTTTTCCTTAATATCTTATGTGAATATTACGGGAAATTGTTTACCAAAAGATAAAATTTATGAAATATGGAATAGAAATATCCGGAACATTCCAGAACGTTCTGACTCGGGATTTAACAGTTATCAGAAAATGGATATGGTTTTAGGCCCGGACTCCGAATGTACTCTAATTACTGTCAAAACGACCGTATCGGGACGTAGATGACAACTAAGAGGTAGACATTAGTATTTGAGCAATCACTTGACGATAATCTTACGAACTGTCACAAATCGTTCCGCGTACCAAACATGCGGCCCAATCATCACCGGGTGGTTTGCGAGAGGTGCAGAAATGAGGTATCTACAGCTATGTGTATGTGCACCCTTTCAGTAGGCAATGATATGACGATCTGCATTTTCTTGTATAACTGTATTATCTGGCCAAAGAACAGCAACTTCATCAGATGTAGGTGCATTATACACACGTTGATCATGACCTGGGTCAGTCTTAAGCACTATCCTTGTATCCTGAGTGACCTCTATCTCCTTCAAAGATCTAAAGAATTTGCCATATGGATTATCATCCATCAGGCCCATAAGAAGGGTAATTATTTCTTCCTTCAAATTAGGGAACAATCCTAACCGATTTTCCCGTTCATGCTGAGCATCGTAGAAGTATAATTGTAGATATGTAGGAATACTATCCATGGGGATTAGATCAGGCAAATTATGATAAGCTTGTCCCTGTGTCTTGAAAACAAATATCCCCTTCAAAGTCTTTGAACCAAAAGTACCTCCCAAAGAGCTGCAAGATAAGAGGTTATTATACAACCTTGAAATTTTTTGAAAATGCAACGATTCCTTATCTCTAGCAGTAAAAAGCCGTATCAGTTCTTCTGGATATTCATTAAACGCCAGTTTGATATCACCATTGCTACAACACATACCCTTTGCTTCATATTCAAATTTCTTTGCTCCACATTCTGCACAATAGGTTGGTTCTTTCAATTTGCTTGGCTCTGATGGCACTGGTTTCCCACCCACTGCAGCTGGCATTTCTATTCAATAGCGAAATTCAGCTATTCTACACAATGACTGATTAAATACCTCTACTGTTATTTATAATAAGTGAAGTGTGCTATAGCCCGCAATATCATTTTTAGATGTTTATTAAGGAACATTACTTTTCTTTCTCTGGCGTTTCCGTTTGGTGCCTGATTCTGAGCTTTCTCCAGTTTGCTGTATAGGCATTCTATTTCTTCGAGAGCTATAAGGTTGGCTTGTCCCTGAGCCTGTATCTTGCACAGCGTGACCTGTATTCAACGACGAAAAGCAACCAGTGTTGTTTAGTAGGGAGACTTAGTTTTGTAACGTTAATTATCTATATTTGTTTTAAAAGCATATTGAAAACTTTCAATATGTAGATTTTAAAGTTTTTTTACTTTTGTTTTGCTGCCTACGCCGTCTCCCTGCATGATCAGGCTCTACAGGTGTTTTTGTTGGCTGTGGAATTCTCCTAGATTTATATGGCTGAGTATCCGCATGTTGCTGGTCGTGTGGTGCATTGGCTATCTTCCGTTTCCCAGTTAAGCGGCTTTTAACGGGTGCAGTAGGAATATCTGTGCTCACATCACCTGAGACGTGAAACAATTATCAAATAAAGCTGGCATGTAAATCAAAAGCTTGGCCAATTTTGGGTATACAGGTATAGCTTACATTGATAATGTTGTTCTGATAGATCCTGTGCAGGTTGATATGCTTGTTAAATTTGCAACCATTTTTGTAACTCACATGATATCTGCTTATTTATGACATCATGCATCCTGGGCTTCGACAATGTATACACAAACCAAACAATAAAATGTTCTAAATTCCATTTAATTCATATTCCAGCAAGCTGTGAACCTAAAACGGTACACTTGTATAGTTGATTCTATCACAAGTTTGCTAATCAGTAAGCTAATAAACCTTAAAGTTGACCGGCTACATTAAAGGCACAGCATACTTTGTATGTCGAAAAGCATGCTTGGCCAACGATAATATGCATAGTATTCTTACATAATTTTTCAGTAATACGGTATAATTCAAACAACTTCAACTGATCAAAGCATCATCTAACATTAAATATTGAAATGCCTTTGCTCACTTATACTTTCAGAAGCATCCATCAACATGCTATGCTTAATCGATGCACGCCTATCCTTTGATCTGAAGGCTTTTACCGGTATATAATCAAATAATCCTGTATCACCCTTTGCATACAAAAATTGAAAGAGTAGCAATCATCAACTACATATTCTCACAAATGCCACATATATAATATGTTAACACGCCCCATTTTTTTTAAAGGAATACAGGTGTACTAAACTGTCCTGGCCTTTTAGCAGGTATCATAGAGATTCTGAGACAATATGCCACACCCCAATGCGGCTCTATTTTGTCTGTTGCTGTTTCAAATTGCTATGTAAGTATCTGACATCAAAATGTACTATTGCATAATCACATTTGACAGGGAATCTGTTGTTCCTCACTTTGCTTAAACAACATCCAAATATACAATTTAAATCTCACATCTTACCAAGTAATTTGAACTTAAACAACAACTTTTAAAAGTTTATCTTGGCAATTAACATTAAAACTAAATACACAACTGAATACGTAAAACTAAATCTAGAAGCTACTAAATCAAGCACATAGCGAGGTCACACAGCTGGATCTCAGATCCCTACCTAAATTATACACAGACAACTTTTCAAGTCATATTCATATAAAGCATGGTTGGCCAATAGTCATTCGTTTTATTCATTACATTTCAGAGCAACGGTTTTGAATGTTTCCGATTAAGCTTCCTACAACACTCCACAAAAGGTTACCCTCGACTATTGAGTAACGTGCCCTCTCGTTACCATCATGTCCACAAAAGATTCAAGCGTGCCTTCGAAAAGGCTTATTATTTTACATACATAACTGGTTTGCATTATACAGCAACCCTACAACTATTCTTAAAGCTCTAACTAATGTCTTGCGAGTTCCTTAGGCATACTGACAGCCTCCCTGGTAAGTGGTTCAGCAGATGCAGATGTGCTAAGGGTCCAATTTGCTAAAACCCTCTCTGATGTAATACCACTAGCTTTTTTCGGTGGGGGTAGGCAAGGATAAGCCATTCTGAACACCATACGTTGGGCCTTTAGGGGTGTGGTACCCATCTGCTATAAAAGCAGGAACGGATTCCAAATCAGATGGTAAGCAAATGTGACGTTCTCTAGACAACAAGTATCTCCACCTCTGAAACCCACACTGAATCTACGAATACTTCATCCTGTTGAAGTTAGCATCTTTCACAAAAACCCATAAAGGGTTTGAAAGTATTGGATAGCTTTCTTGGCCAAGCTTTGTTTTGCCTTGTCCACGGTGTCGCACCCATCTCCAATAAATAACCTTTATTTGAATGCGTGGTCCGACCAGGTTATTGTAAAACAACAAACATAGAGTCCACCTGCTTAGACTATGAAATTAACCTCATCAGCAGTCACTTGGTATGCAGCTACAACCTGTAGCCAAATGCCCCATAGATCCACGATGATTCTCTTTGGCAGGGTAGTTGGAACCTTGACTTTCATGTTCTTTATTAGCCCGCAGTTGCTACCAGGCGGGCCCTGCTCTACCGACTCTAGTGTGTTACGCTTCTCCTTAAAGAATTGACAGCAAGCCTTATACTTGTTCCTCCTCTCTAAATTGACATCTTCTATGATCACCTGCTTTTTCTGAACCAGGAAATCCACAGCCTGTTCAGCAGCCTGTTCCTCAGATTCAGCAAGGCTCTGTCCATTTTCCCTTGTAAAGAAACATGCTGTAGGGCCAGCACCTCTAAGAAGCACCAAATTAGCCATGTCCATTGCTAAATTGGCTTGGCTGTATACCGGGTCTGGCCACTGAAGCGCCCTTGTTATTTCAGACAAGAGACAACGGAATGAAATCCTGAACTCCTTTTTTTCCTGATCCGTTTGAAACCTTACCTGTAAGAGGCACAAATTAAAGAACTACCCAGAAGTAAATGTTCTTTATCCCACAGAAATCCAGTTCAACAAACTACCTTCTACCTCAAATTAGCTATCACCTTTTATATTGCTCTAAAGACATCTGACCTCGTTAATGAAGTTTGTTTAAGACGACAACAACACACTTCCATGCCATTTGGTGTGTCAATCAAGGACTACCAATCTAGGCAGAAATCCTAACGCCTCGTTCACAAGCTTTGTTATCTAGTTCTGCAATAACATACACTGTACTACTCTCACTCAAACAAGTATACCGTACTATACCGCTAAAAGGCGGCACTTTATTCCAAAAAGGCTCTGAAACTACTGAATTTATATAAGGTGTACAGTCATAATCTAACTACCAACTAACCACCACCACATGGTTTCACAACCAAATGAGAAGCCGTGGAACGAAGACCCAAAACAGAACAGGTACAGTCCTTAAACAATGAGTTTCCGAAAACCACTTTTCACCATAAATTTTGCTAGCGACATACACCTCAAACTACAATAATTATATCTAGAACACCCTATCCCTGCAAAATCACCTATCTGTGCTATAAATTTAAGCGCCAATACTCTAGATCAGCAACAAAATAAATCTTAACCATGAACTGTTACATTGCAATGGTCGACAATTGCATGCTTCCTCTAGTGTTTTTTTTAAAAAGAAACATTGAACATGCAAGGCACGATTTCATCAGGCCGTAGGAGCATAAATCACTAGTAAAAATATCCAACAGACTACTTCAATACACAACTAAATTTTGACAATTGCCTATTCTAACAAACCACAAACACCAATGCATGAACATAATCTAACACATACCAAATATGGAATTTATACAATGTAACAATAAATTATCTTTGTTTCTAAACAAAGCACACAAAATAAAGTATTATGCACATTGTCTCCTAAACATCAAGATGCAACCCAAACCAAGTTCTGAAAGCAAAAATACAAATCCAAGCGAATCAAACATTTTTTTTTAAAAAAAATCTTAAGTCCTTTTTTTTACCTCTGAACTCAACTGCCTCCACTGCTATCCAAATTATTTACCTGCATAAACCGAACATAAATTAGCAATCTAAACAAAGAAAGAATAGTTGGGGTGTCTGAGTTTAAGGCAAATTTTCACCTCACCCTTGTTCATGCACCACTGTAATTTTTTAATCCCTAGTAGTCATATATAGAGTTAGCGAGGCAACTTCCCAACCTGCATGTTACTGTTCAAGCTGTGTCCAGTGACATCACAGTACCTTACCTCCCTTACTTAATTCACATGCTTAGAAGCAAACCTCAATCAAGAGTCACTTCACCTTACATTGTTTGCTCTACTATTAGTAAAAGGTACTGCCTAAGCCAAACCCCACCCTAATGAACCATAACAATTAGAAAACAACTTGGCATATAATAATAAGAATCAAGTACAATCGTAGTAATTATGTTCGCCTCAACCCTAACTTTTATGGTATTTCTAATCAGCTACAAAGCTAATACTCTATCAAGGGTCACCTCACCTTACATTAGTTGCCATGGTATTAGTAAAAGGTACAGCCTAACCCCAACCCCACCCTAATCAACAATAACAATTTCACAAATAATTGTGAGTATATAATAATAATCAAGTACAATCATAGAAGTTATACACATCTCAACCCAAATCATTCTGCCATTTCTACTCAACCACTAAGCTAAACACGTTTCCCCTACTAAACTACACAGTGAACCATACTCCCTACCACTAGTCCTTAGCTTTTACCAAAATTTGACGCATGATCATTCATTCTGGCCCACAGATACACACTCAACTGTCTATTGTTATGATTGTAAATCCACATTCCTAAATGACCATTACAACACACGTCTTAATTGTTATACGTAAACTAAATCGTAGTTATATTACAACGCGTCTTTAAACCGTACAACCAAATGGCAATGACTCTTCAATAGCCAAACAGAAATTACAAGCCAACCAACGCAACATAGATTAAATAGAAACTTTCATTAGTGAGTAGTAACTTCGAAATTGTAAACTCAGATTTAGACCCAAAACCCGTCCCAAAACCGCAAAACGTAACACCAATAACTCATCAAGAGCTGAAGACAAGTCACCAGCAACCCAAACAAACATGAATAAGATTTAATTACAAACACAACATTCACAACTATAATACATCATTCAAAACTAAGCTCTAACCAAAGGGAGCTTAAGGAAAGGATACACCCTATGCCTCATCAGTTCACCCAATTGAAAAATCTTATATGTTAAATATCTCTACTCATTATGTGCTTATAAAGATCACCAATATAACAACGACATAGACAGCTTCTCGTAAATTAAACAACTCCTTTTTGCACATCGCTGTTAAATAGCTTGACTCATTATATACTTATAAAGAATGCCAATACCAGTGGGATTATTGGTAAATGAAACGGCTCTTCTTTGCAAATCGTTATTTCTGAGTAAATTTAAATACACAGTTTATTGCAAATCAACCTTTTTGAGTAGCTATTCATGATTGAAGTTACTATTCACTAGTGAATTAAACCAATTATATTTTATTCACTGCTTCGTTTATTGCAAGTGAATTAAACCAATTATATTGTGACAAGGAATATGCAAGGTACTACTGCTAAATTGATGAATAAAAACAAAGCTTGGGCCACATGCTAAAAGGCAAGGAACTCGCAAATAAAGTGGCAGTATTCATTATTGAACCTAATTCAGCAAACCGAACAACCAAGGCCCAATAAAACAACATTACTCAGTCCAACCCAAAAAAGTGGCACTATTCATTGTTGAAGTTACTATTCATTAGTGAATAGTAACATGGAGGCTACACTTTTAGTATAAGGTGTAAGATTAGCGAGCTGATGACATTTTTATTTATATAATCACGAGATAACAAGAATGAAAAGTCGACAAAATACTCCGTAAATTGTTAAAATTAGTCGAACTTTTATTTAAAATATTATCTAAATTGTTAAAATTAGTCACAATTTTGTTAATTTAGGAATTGGACTGATTGATATTGTACGTTAAACAAAAGTCTTCATGAAGAAAGATGTTGTAGTTGGAAATAGAAACGTTTTATATACAACAATAAAGCAGGTGTATTAAATAAGCTATAACTTTGGGATTAAAAGAGAAATTTTGTAAGTATAAAAACCATAAATGTAGGTGAAATAATCAGTTAATGAGTAATTATGGTGTAGCACATTGAAATAATTCTCCTACAATTGGTGTAGCAAATATGCTACACTAAGCCTATGTGTGGGCCTGCCCCTGCCTTATATACTCCACCATATCTTATCCACCTTACCTCTATCCATTTGTAATCCAATAAAATCCACATAAAAGATAACAGAAGAGAAAAAAAGGAGATTATGAGATCCATCCCTGCGCCTCAGAATCGTAAGGTAAAACCGTCACACACTAGCTTATATATTATTTTAATTTAACCCGCCTCGACCTTGACCCGTCTTTGACTGTCCTTGACCATTTGTTGACCTCCCTTGACCACCTATACTCGGTTTGACCGAGTATTTTATGGGTTTTAATGGCTAGTGCGTGACCGTCTTAAGACGGGGTTTTAACCACCAAAACGTGACTGACCTGGGTTGACCTTTGGGTGGTTGTGTCGAGGGGAGTGAGGAGGTCATAACGTTGGTCTTGGGTGGTGGTTAGGTGACTGCGTAGCGGGAAAGAGGGGGTAAAGGAGGGTGTGCAGGTGGATGCGGGTTGTTGTTATTGTCCTTATTATTGCTAGTGTCGTGGTGTTGCCGGTGGTTGTCAATGAGGGATGGTGTCGATTGAGGTTAGGGGACATGGTGGGGGTGTTGGCGAGGTCGGCCGTCACCATTGGTGGCCACGGTTGGTGCGTTTGTGTGGTGAGGTTTGAAGGGTGTCAGGTTTAGGTGAGTGTTGGTGTTGTGTTAGTTGTGGCAGCTGCTACTATTGATGTCGGCGGTGGGAGCCATCATGGCTGGTGGTGGTGACCACGGTGGCGATGGTAGATGGCTATGGTGGCTATATGTGGTGGTGTACACGGTGGAGCGATGTGTAATTTGACCGAGTGTAACTAAGACGGGATTTAAATAGCTTAAAACGAGTTTTATTTAATTAATTAAATTGTATTTAATTAGATTAAATTAGTTAGTAATTAATTATATTTAATTAATTATATTTAGGTGACGGTTTTGTGGAAGATTATTTAATTCAGATTTCTTATGGAGATTTGCTAAAAGTTAGGTTTATCCTACTCAGTTTCAATATTATGTCTAATTGTTAAGTGAGTCATTTGTCATTCGTTTGCACTGAATGAGTCGGTAATTAGCATGTTATACGGTATCTTGCATTTATTGTATTGTCTTGTATGTCGGAGGACTTGGTAGATTACTTGCTGTTATGGAGACGTGAGGCGGTTGGGAGACCGTCTCACACTCGGGCCGCATCTTGGAGTTTCCCACTCCAAGAGGGATGTGCACATTATTGGCTTGAGTTACGGAGGGACTCGTGTGGTTGAGACATGACGTCTGGTAGGGGATCAGGTTGGCTTCCGGACCCAGTACGTCTGGGCATGTCCCGGTACCTGTTCCTGGTTGTTGGTATGTCTGGGCATGTCCCGGTACCAGTGTGGTTTTCGGTATATCTGGGCGTGTCCCGGTATCGTGGTGGTGGTTGTTTGATAGTATGCCATTCATATTATAGTCTTGTTGCATACTCACACACTTTGAGTTGTGTCACACTTTATTTAATGAAACTGACGTTTGTGTGTCTGTGTAATTGTCACCTATTTTCGGGGTGGCCTGTATCCATCCATATGATATTTACGATCATAAGGGGAGAAGATTAAGTACATGTTTTGCTTGTTGACGTGATCGATATTTGGGTCACGCCTTGAACTCAGACTCGAGTAGTGTAGCATAGATGACAAAGTCATAGACGAGTTGTATTTCATTTATTCATTTTCACGTTTGTAATAACTAAACTTGTTATTTATTTAACAAAGTTTCATAATTGTAATTCTGATTTCACTGCCTCGGGAAACCGAGACGGTAACATTTCCTAATTATCTTGGTCGGATAAGAAGGGGGTGTTACACTAAACTCCAGGCTTTGCCCCTAAGGACAAGTTGCATATCCTCTTTCTTGTGGAATCTAAAATAAAATCAACCCCTCTTGTAATAGAGCACTGCTAGCTGTGAAACATGATTCCAGTTTTTGATAACAAACTCCTTCACCTGGGCAATAAATGACTTCCCACCAATGAATTGCCCAACTAAGGTGTTTTCCCAATAGGCAAGCTCGCTTTGGATGTTTTTCACATCAATAACCATCGGTCCAGAAGAGTTAGTATCCTTAGTCCCATGCAATTCCATATCCACTGCCGATTTTGCAACTTTGTCAACCTATTTAGTAGCAGTCGTAAGGTTAGGAATGCTTGGAACATGCTCGGGAACCACCACAGGCCTAACCACAGCAGTGCGCACAGCGGGAGGGACCACCATAGGTGTAGCAACAGTGCGTACCGTGGGAGGAACCACAACAAGTGTAGTGGTGCTCCCATTAGGCACCAAACCAGCCCCGACACGTTTCCCAGAATTCGCAGAAATCCCTTTACTACCACTAGCAACAGATAGAAAATTTTCTTTATGTGAAACTAGCCCCTTATTTCCTCCAACAATGGGATTATCCTTAGAGATAATCCCAGAAGAGCCGGGAATAATATCCCGTGATCTTTTATCAAGAGCATTATGAATAAGCACCACTAGTACAGAAATGGCTTTTGGCTACGGCTAAAAACTACCTTTGGCTACGGTTCCTCAACCGTAGTAAATCGGGGCGTTGCCATAGATGAAGTACTTATGGCTACGGTCAGTGACCGTAGCCTAAAGTGACTTATGGCTACGGTTATTCATAGGAACCGTAGCCTAAAGTGACTTTTGGCTACGGTTATTAAGATTAAACCGTAGCCATAAGCTGATAAAAGGCTACGGTTCTCATTTAACAACCGTAGCCATTAGTCAATTAATTTTTTTTAAAAAAATATATTTCCATTAATATTTTTGTTAAATGTAAAGTTTTTATTGAGATAATAATTAATTACAAGACCAATCTTAAACATAGAATTGTCATTACAAATCAACATTAATTCTCAAAGGTAAACAAAATAAGTATAATACAGAGTTACACGGAAAAAAAATTGGACAAAGTCCTAAAATCTTGATTGTTAAACCTGCATCTAAGTACAAGCAACATACAGCAACATGCCCCATTAGACAGAGGCAGCAGGCAGAGCAAGCGGACGACTTACAACTACAACAACGACCTATATCAACCTATATCAGGAAGAAGCACTAGTCAACAACGATGTGCATCAGTAGGCTGCATCAGGCAAAGGTTCACTGGAGCATGTAGCTGCAACAATCTAGCCAACAGTAGTTCCTTGCATATTTGGCAAATGTCCCAGCCTCACCATAATAATGCATAATACATTAATGTATGGCAGAGAACAAGGGATAAATATGATGACATGAATGAGTCATTCGTGATTACACACCTAAACTGATGCATCTAATCTCCAGGTCCAGTCATTGAACATGAACATTGAACAGGCGAGAAGATAGTGAACAATATCCTGCATCAATAACACATAACATAGCTTCAAAGTACAACCACAATAAATTAGTATCACAGTTTGGAAGTAAATTAATGGCACGAGAGAGCAGATACCTGAAAGCAGGTGTAGAATCCAAGACGTATGGGTGTCGAGTGCTATCAGTTATATATTATATCAATAAAACAACCTGAAACATTGAGGTGTAGCCAACATGTTAGACAATAGTTCATTGTTGATACTGAAAGCATGAGAACAAGTTCAAGTTAACACAAAAACATTTGGCCGAAAAACAACCGCAACATTAATCTGTTAAAACCTACCAAGAGGCTCACTCTATCGCATTACTAATTTGGCCCCATTCCAGATATCATGATTCGTCTCATGGTTTAGCAAACCAACCAAAATATTAGTAAGTCATACACAATCACAATAAATTATACGTTTTAAGCTCCTGCATATTTCATCGAAAAACCTGGCAGGAACTAAGAGCGACATGAGAAGCATATTTGTTTACGTCTGCCGAATTCAATTATCAAAGGAAGAAAGCAGACTACGGTCGAGGGTTCTTATTTAATCTTAGAAGGATGATGGGAAATATTAATATAACCCAATAAAAGATGAAACTCAAAAAACTTAGCAACTATTTAGTACATACAAGACTAATCTAATGGAAAGATAATAATAGGATCACAAAATATCATACGTATCTAGACCAATATGAGCATAACTTACCTTCATACCCATTAGGGTCACATCGTACAAGTGTGATGGAGTATGTATTCACCATGTTATTAAACAAATTAGTCACAAAAAATAGTGCTCTTCAAACACACAATATGACAAACAAATTCATATCCAAAGTAAGCAGAAAATAATAACAATTCATGTCAAAAACATTAAACCGTATGCGCGTTACCGAAGATTAAAACAACTCTTTCAAAGAATAAAACGAGAAATAAAAGTCGTAAATAAGGACCTTGCATAAACGGCATTTGATGGAGGAAGGGTGCTGAGAAGAAGATGACTTGCTAGAAACAACTTTGGTCCAACGTAAAATGCAATCATAGCAAAATTTATCTACAAAAAAAGCCCATAATTTATAGTTAGGGTGCCTGAATTTTTAGTTTTAGGGTGCAAGCAACTAATGCTAAAAAGAAAAACTTTAAATCCTACGCCCTCCCGTCTCAATCAATTGTTTACCTTTTATTAACATATCTATCCTCACAATGAGCATAAAAGGTAAACAAATGAGTGAGATGGAAAGAGTATAAATAAAGAGTATAAATAAAAGTGAGAAGAGGGTGGTAGAGGAGACATACAGAGACAGTGATCCAAAAAACATTCATGGGTCAGCTAACATCACACTGACAAGTGCAAAGGACTTAGCTTTAAACATGGTCTCTACATAACATTCTAGATTCAAACACAACACTTCACTTCTACATTGGCAAGCTGCACCTAGACTGCTAGCGTATACAAAGCGGCTGTTGCTGTAGAAATTTCTGAAGGTTTGCAAAAGATCATTACCAAGAGCCTAAGAGGCACACTTATGAATGCAAGAAAACAAGAAATTAATAAACAAGAATTTGAAAAATAATGACTACACATGTAAGAAAAACATAATAGCCAAAATCAACACTCAGAAAAGTTGACATCAGAACCCGAAAAAATCAACATTAACAATCAACTTGTATAACATGTACTTAGATCCTTAGAAAACATGTAACGTACTAGTAAGAAAATAACAAAAAAAAGATAACAAGGCTGAAAAACATATTCAGAAAACAAACCTTTTCTCTTAAACGGGAGCGGCGGAAGCAGAAACTTGTTGGCTTGAGAATCTCACTCCAACAGCTTGGCCAGGGAAACTACGAGAGAGAAAATACAAATTACTCTTGAGACAGTATTTCAAAGGAAATGAAGAGTCAAAGAGCCAAAAAAAACATATCACCCAACAACACAAGAGAAAGGCACACAGATTCAATTAGACCTCAAATTGGGAGGAAAGAGATGTTGCCTCGTCATTGTTGTCTCGCCGTTGTTGGCAGTGACAGCCAACATATAATTCAATTAGACCTCAAATATATATACAAAACTGAAAATCGAATACCTAGATGATGAAATATACCTGAATTCCCAAATCGATTTTGATAGCAAATGGAAAGTCGGAAACTGGCGATTTTGATAACAAGTAGTATTAGTACCCATGATTTAAGATGAGACTCATTATGAACAATTAAGAGGAAACAAAAATAACCTGTATCCATTTCCAGTGACGACTTCAATGGCGATAATCCAGAAACTTGTGCCTTTCGAACTTGTGCGATTGAAGGGTTCGTCGAGGTGGATGGGGTGTCGCGATCGAGACTCGCCGAGGCGAGGAGCAATAATGGGGGTTGCGGGAAATGGGAAACAGAATGAAAGAGGGGTAATGACTAGGTTTAAAGATAAGGTCACTTATATTAGGGTTTTTTGTCAGAAGGTACCTAATATTTACGCTCATTTGTACCAAGGTACCTAAAATTTTTTTTTTTGCCCAAAGGTACCTAATATTTACTATGTCTATGTCTTGTGGTACCAAATGACCATTTCCGTTAAAAAAAAGTCAATAGCCGTTAGTTGACTGACGGACTACTTTACCTCTTCTACTTTACAACTTCTCATTTTTCCTCTTTCATCCATATCTTTACTTTACCTTTGCTTTTAATCCTTCCTCTACCAAATACTACTGCCATTATTGAAGATCCAATCAAATTGTGAAGGTAAACAATTAGTTACTGCTTCATCTTTTTTATTATTTTATTCAATTGATTTGTCTTTTTTCATTTTCTTATTAAAGTAATCACTTTTTCAATGATTCTCTAAAACCCTAATTTTTTATCAATAATGTGCGATACATTTGATGATCTTGCTTTTATTATATAAGACGCTAATTGTTATGCTGCTTTAGTAATAGTGAGGCCTAATTGCTCTAATTAATTTGAAATTATTGTTGTTGTGTTGTACATGGTAGTTGATGGAGCAACATGATTATAGATGCAGTTTCAAAGTACACTATGGGGGGGAATTTGTGACAAGTAAATTCAAAACTGAATATTTTTCCAAGGGTAAGGATGTTGGTGTACTTATTAAGGATAATTTAAGTGAGGTTTGTTACTTCAACTTAATTGACATAGTGAAGTCTGAATTGAAGATTGAGGATGGTGAAATATGGTATAACAGACAAGGGTATAGCTTGTTTGCTGGTAGAAAAAAATTGGTGGATGATAAGGACATTGAGGAATTGATGGGTTCCAAAGATGAAAATGGGTTTGTCAATTTGTTTGTGGTACAGGGTCAAGGTCAAAAAGATGGTACACAAGCTAACATCACCTCTTCTTTATCAGAAAATTTTAGGCCCACGGCATCTATTACAGTAATAAATAAGCCTCTTATAAAGCATACAACCAATTCTGTTACCAAATCAAATACATCCCAAAAAACACAGCCTTATACAACTCCTTCCATTTCAAAAGCTTCAAAAATACCATTTAGAAGAACAAGGCAAAGTAAAAAAAAAACCACGGGTGTTGAGCAATCTGATGCAATAAAAGAGGTGCATATTGAATGTAGGGAGGATAACGGTGACAGATTAGAGGAAGAAGATGGAGGAGATTCTGGTGAAGACTCTGAAGATCCAGATGTGGTCTTAAGTGACGGAGATTTTGATGATGAGGATGATGATGACATATTTTCTCAGTTTGTTGATGAAGATATATTAGATACCCCAAGGATAAGTAGTTCATTAGAAATTATTGTTCATGAGGCTGAAAATGATGATGTTGAGGTTGAAACGGAAGATGATCTGGTCTCTGATGAAGATGAGTTAGAAACTAGTCATGGATCTGATGAGGAGCAGCTAGATGATAATTATCAATATCCTACATTTAATCCTGAAACTGACTTTCAAAAGTCAGTAGTTCTTGAGTTAGGATTGAAGTTTCCTTCTAAAGAAGTGTTTAGGAAGGCCTTGAGATATCATGCAATAGAGCATGGATATGATTACTATTTCATGCATAATGGGAGTAAGAGAATTTGTGTTCAGTGTAGGCATAGATGTGACTGTCCTTGGTTAACGGGGATGTGGTGGACCTTGAGAAAAAAACATGTAATTGTAAGAAATGGGAACTCACTGGGATTCCATGCGCCCATGCTATTAGTGCTATGGACAAAAAGAGACTTGTTCCAAAGAGCTTTCTCCACCAAGCTTACAGTAAGGAAACATATATGAAGGCTTATGGAAATTATATAAGTCCTTTACCTGGTCCGAAGCAGTGGGAGAAGACTACACATCCTGAACCAGTACCACCCCCATTTAGGAAGATGCCAGGGAGGCCTAGTTCTAAGAAAAGGAGAAAAGAAGCAGGGGAGATTGAAGAAAGGCGGATTGTGAAGAAGAGAAACACGCAAAAAAAGTGTACTAATTGTGGAACACTTGGTCACAACAAGAAAGGATGCAAAAATCCAGTGAGAGTTGTGCAACCTGAGATGAGTAGACACCACAGAAGACTTCCAACTTTCATAATGAACCAAGATGAGGTGCAGCTAACACAAGGTCATCCACAAACTACCCAAACTGATCAAGTAGCTACTGTGAATAATGCTGCTGTTTCTTCTTCAAGCATAATGCCATAATTTGAGAGTAGAATTTGTTGTTGGTAACCAGTTTCTTATGTATTAGGATTTCAAAAAATGGTTCTTTTTTTTTGCTAACTTTTAGCTGTATTTTGGCAAAACAATGAAAGTTTGTACTTGAAGTTTAATGCACTTAATATAAAGCTAGCTTTGTGCCACCAAATTGTTCATCCAACAACTTTTAATATGATGATTTTATTTTTGTCAAAATAATCTGGAATAGAATGTGCAGCTATGGCTCATTGTTTCCGCATAAATGAAGAATTTGCAGTTATTTCCTATATTGTTTGGGTCTAACATAAATAAATGAAGAGAACATAATAAGAACATGATGCTACTCAAACTATTACATACAAACAAAATGCAACTAAAGAAGCTAGTCAGTTTACTTAGAAAATTTTATTCAGTATTTCTAAATGAAATACATTACATAATTATTACTTCTCAAGGTAGTAACTTTGAGATACAATGTAGTGACTTTGAGATACAATTAAAGCCATAAACTAACCCATCTTTCCATACAGTACAAAGATTACAAGAAACATTAAACCTAACATGAATTTGTTCCTCTTTGTCTCTTTCTTTAGCATCTCCAACTCAAAAGTCAGCTTCTTTGCATCATCTACCTCTTTATTTTGTTTCTTCAATTCATTTTTAAGACTCTTTTGTTCTTTCAACAAATCGTTGATAACACTTCTTTGCCAATAAGTCATGTCTTCATCAATCCAATTGAAGAACCTGCAACCACGCATATCCGTCTCTGGATTGTAGAACTTGCACGCAATGAACTTTCGACCCGGATTTTGGAAGGTCCATGAAGTTTTCACAGCAGCGGGAATGCCGCACCAGCAGTTGGGAACAACCTTTGACGAATTTCTTGTCGAGTTTGAGGTGGACATGTTTGATGAGATTGATATTTAGGGAGATGAAAGAAGATAAATGTAGAAAAGTAATGGGGGGATGAAAGGAATCTGATAAATGGAGGGAAAAAATTGGAGGGAAATGTAGGAGGGAAAAATTGGAGGGAAAGTGATAAGAAGTATATTCCGTCAGTCAATTAACAGTTATTGACGTTTTTTTAACGGAAATGGTCATTTGGTACCACAAGACATAGACATAGTAAATATTAGGTACCTTTGGGCAAAAAAAAAAATATTAGGTACCTTGATACAAATGAGCGTAAATGTTAGGTACCTTCTGACAAAAAACCCCTTATATTATGTCGATGAGTGATAATGGCTTCGGTTTACACATAACCGTTGCCTTTTCTTTATATTTGGCTACGGTTATACTAGAACCGTAGTCTTTTCCTTCGATTTGCATTTATGGCTACGGTTGTTAGTACGCAACCGTAGCCATTTATAAAAGGCAACGGTTATTTTCAGCGACCGTAGCCTTATGTGCTTGCCTAATGTCATTTTTCTACTAGTGCACATTAATAGAATTAGGGTTACCTAGGAGTGTAGATTCAACATCCTCCGTAGATCTACCCCGGCGTGGTTGCAGAACAGTGATAGCAATCTTCTTAGGTCTCCCCATGGTCGGAAAAATAAAAAGGAAGAGTTAATCGAAGAAGTTCATCGGAAATCGCCCGATAATCGCCTTTTCTTTCTAGAGAGAATCCTCTCCTAACCAACCGATTTTAAATAAATAAAGCATTTTTTTTGGTGAAATGTGAGAATTATATATATCAAAAAAGATAATTACTTATGATTATAAGTGGCAAGCAAACAAAAAACAAAATATCAATCTACTAGGCGCATTTTTTTAAGCCAGTCTCTCTCAGCATGTGTCATTGTTGCTCTATCCCTGCCTCGAACTCGTGTTCTCATCTCATCCATGATCATTTTTGCCACACAAAATAAATAAAGCATATTATTATAACCGACTATAAGCATATTGTCTAAGACCACAATAATAACTCCAAATTGAAATAATTAAGTTAAAACAATACAATAATTGAGATGTAATATTATTATAACCAATTTAAACATATTATATAAAAAGACACCATCTTACAACAACTCTAATTTGAAACAACTAAGTTAAAACAATACAATAACTAGGTTTGAATAATACAATAACTCGGTTAAAGCAATACAATAATTATTATTAACAGAATATATTCTAACACAGCGAACAAGAAGTAGCTACAAAATACAATAATTGAGTTTGAATAATATAATAACTCGGTTAAAGTAATACAATAAATGTTATTAACAAATTAACCACAAAACCCTAGAAATTATCAAAGATTCGAAAACACAATTGAATAAAAAAAACTACTCAAACACCTTACAAAACAACAAGAAAATGCACAAAATCATTTAGAATTCTCATATCAAACTCAAAAAACTATAAATTTTTGAAAAAAAAATGAAAGAACAAGTATTTTAACTACAAAGACATAAGTACAAACGGAATGGTGAAATTCTTATGGGACTCGGGTTTAAGCCTCACAAGAGCAATTTTATGGAATTTTTATGGCCTCCGACTATGCCTTTAGACTTCGAGTGGGTGACTTACCTGATATGTTGGTTTGGGGGCTGTCGAGGGTTTACCCAATGCGAAGCAAAGGTAGCGGTTACCTCCTCCCCCTCCTCGTCACCCAAAAAAAATTGACGATGTGATATATTTTTAGTAACTAGCTTAGAGCACGTGCAAAGTTACACGGACATACATAGTTCTATATAAATAAAATGTTTAAATTTTATATTACAAAATAATGGAATAATAGTCTTCTCAATATGTGTAAGTAGTCATGCATCTCTTGATAAGATGAAATCTTGAATCCCTTAGCATATCCTTTAAATAATATCAAGTTCAAACTCAAGTAATGTTATCTAACATTAAACTCATTAGGATATAACTTTGCAAGTGTCACCAATTTGTCCTTATCGAAAGAAGCAAAAATATCGGCGGGACTAAAACAAGCCATACACATTAGCATCTCCATGCTTTTCACAACAAATCGGCTATTTAGTTTAGATACTTGTTTATCCAAAACACCTATAAGCATGTCAATTCGAAATCGGTGTAGGTTAAGGTCGTTAACAAGGCGACGGATTGATCTTCTCAGAGGAGCATAAAAATTATCCATATTGGGGACTTCAATATTATGTTTGCACAAAAGTTAGAAACCATATAAAGAAATTGAACCCATCCATCATTCCTAAACTTTTGCAAATGCTCCTTAGTTAAATCAAGAATAGTCATGGCATTAACAATGTCTTGATCTTTTCTTTGTAATGATTCATACAAAGAGTTAGTGTATCCATACACCACTTTCGTGAAATGTAAATGAAAAAAAATTCAAAAGATTCAAGGTGATCTATACCAATTTTGGCTTTAGCACGATCTTCAACGGATTGGCTCCTTTACTAATTATCTCAAAAACTCTAATAAGTGTAGCATACAAAGACATGACTCTCACAAATGATTTAAAATGAGACCCCCACCGAGTCTCCCCCGATTAGGGATGTCAATGGATCGGGTTCGGGTCGGGTGAAGCCTCATCCGTCATCCATCCGTCTTTTTAAAATCTCATCCAACCCGTCCGTCATCCGTGAAACATATCATCCGTCATCCATCCATCCATCATCCATGGATGAAACGGGTGGATCAGGTGATAAACGGGTGTTGTGCATTTATAATTTCAAGTTTAAAAAAATGATGATTTTTTTTTCTCTACAAAAATAAAGTTAGATAATTAATTTAGTTTAACTTTCTAGTGGGTAGGCTTACAAAATATTTATATTGAGAGTAGAAAAATATGAAAATTTAAATATTTTATATCTTAATAATGTGTTATATGTAAAAAAAATTAAATAAAAAATAATAAAATCGGGTGATGGATGGATGGTGGGTGGAATTTCTTCATCCAACCCATCCGTCATCCACATCCGTTTCATCCGTCATCCATCCACCATCCATTTAAATCGGGTTTTCATCCATCTTTTAGGATCGGGTGGATCGGGTTTTGATGGATGCGGGTGAAATTGACATCCCTACCCCCGATCCACTTAAACCAAGTTCTTGATTCAATCCCTTACCACTATCACTTTCACCCGATGCGAATGCCTCCAAAATCTTATCCGCTTGAATATCACTAATCATCTCCAAACGTTTACAAGAGTATCCAATATTATTAAGCATAATTCCAAGATGTTGAAAATTTGTTGCACAATCTTTGTTTTCTTTAGCCACCGCCAGTAATGTAAATTGAAGTTGGTGAACAAAGCAATGAACATAATATGCACATGAATTGTCCCTCATTATCAAACTTCAACCATTAAACTCACCTCTCATGTTACTAGCTCCATCATAGCCTTGACCACAGATGTTTGACATACTTAATGTGTGACCATCAAATAGTTTCTTTATTTTATCAAAAAGTGTCAAACTATTGTATTTTTCACATGCACAATCCCAAGAAATCTTTCAGAAAGTTTACCATCTTTATTAACATAACACATAAAAATAGTTAATTCTTCCTTATGAGACACGTCACTAGACTCATAGGCTAATAGCCCAAGGAAATCCCCATTTAGATCCTCAATAATAAGTTTAGTAGTCTCATGGGCACATCATTTAATTAGTTCTTTTTGAATGGTTGGGCAAGTAACTTGGTGATTTTCCGGAGTCTTAGCAAGAACAGCTTTAGCAACATTTTCACTATTTTGAACAAGTCAATCCAAAAGTTCAAGAAAATTACCCTTATTACTTTGCACCTTCATTGTGTCCCCTAAATGCTAGTCCTTGTCTTAAAAGAAATCTTACACAAGAAAGATAGCGTAACAGGCGGCATTTATAGAGACTCTTAACTTCATCACTTACATTTTCAACTATCTCTATTATTGATGCTTGTTTATTAATGAAAAACTCATACTTTTCTTTAGCAACATTGTGAACACTACTACTACCTTTCCCGACATGTTTTTTTAAATCTCGCCAACGCAGTTTTCCAATTCTTATACCCTTCAATCTCAAACGCACTTGCTCCCGGAATACTTGTAGACTCTTTGCAAGTAACAAAAAAAAAGCAAAAGGCCGCATCATTTTGCTCACTATATTCAAGCCAATCATATTTATCATACCAAAAAAATTTTAAAATGACGCATTTTATAACCTTGGAAAAATTGAGGAAAATCACCATTGGGTGTAGGCCTACAAGGACCTTTTCCGATATATATCTTTCTCACGGCATCTCGATCATTCACCCGGTAAGATGACATTTACATACATTTTCCCGGATCATGTGGGGGATCAAGATGGAGAACATTGTAATCTTCACTTTGATTACCCTCTCAAGTTGGTGAATTACCCTCATGCTCAATTTGATTCCTCTATTGAGTTGATGGATTATCGGATTCCTCATCACCTTACTCATTTTCATTAACATCATCTTGTGTTGGTGAAAAAACAGTCTCATCATTAATTTGCTCTGCTTGACTAGGGTGATTTTGAGGTTCCAATGACAATGGACAAGATGAGCATGAAGTTTTTTGTGACTGCCAACTCCAAAAGGATGCTAAGGTATTGTTTTTCGTCATCAATCATTCAATCTACAAACAAATAATTAAAATCGAAATTAATTGCTAAGTGAGTGATTTAGGGTTTGAGAAAAATGAGATAATTAACCAATTAATCAATCTAAACTAACACAAATCTACAATTACACAAATAAATAAATAAATTAACAAACTAATAAGAACAAATTTGGGATCTAGGTTTTGGGGAAAAAATTAATCGAATTAATCAAACTAATAAGAACAAATTAATTGAATTTGGGGAAAAACAATTACATACCTACGCGGCAGGTGATAGTTCAATGCCTGGACGACCGGAGGGCGGTGAGATGATTGCACGTCGGCGGCAGTAGTGAGGTGCCAAGACATCGGGTGGTGGTTGAATTTAAGATTATGATTCTAGGTTTTATTTTATTTTGTCTATGTTTGAAAGGGCGGACCCACATATAGGCATGGTGTAGCAAAACTACACTAAAGAAAAAGTTTATGGGAGAATTATTTCAATGTGCTATACCATAATTACTCATTTAATGCTCATTAAATGATTATTTCACCTACATTTATGGTTTTTATACTTACGAAATCTCTCTTTTAATCCCAAAATTCTAGCTTATTTAATAGACCTACTTTATTGTTGTATGTAAAACGTTTCTATTTCCAACTACATCATCTTTCTTCATGAAGATATTTGTTTAACGTACAACATCAATCCGTCCAATTCCTAAATTAACAAAATTGTGACTAATTTTAACAATTTAGATAATATTTTAAATAAAAATTTGACTAATTTTAACAATTTACAGAGTATTTTATCGACTTTTCATTCTTGTTATCTCGTGATTATATAAATAGAAATGTCACCAGCTCGCTCATAAATAGAAATGTTACTTTATGGTGAGAGATAAATTGCTTTGGTAGCATTGCACATTCTCGTCTCAAATAATATCACTAATTTATCCTCGACATTGAAATAGTTGTCTTGACTTTTTTCGAGGGAGGTTGCCTTGGCTTTTTTTAATTAATATTTTTTTTATTTACGTACACAAATTTACTTGTTATCAAATTATAAATAATTTACTCTTAAGAAAGTAAAATATATAACAAATAAGTATACATCTCGATCTCAATTTGTGTTTGGAAATTTAAGAATGGATTTTCAGTTTCGACCTGAGCCTGAACTTGAGTTTAAATCTAGTCATTGTCAGTAACGTCCGATCATTTAGCTGCTATTTTGTGTTTTTTGTTAACACAATAATCTTGCTACATAAAAAATAAACTTCTGGGTCCGCCCATGTACGTTTGTATTATTTAGTTTGTCGATCGATCGCCTTTCTCTATTTTAAGAAAAATGTTAATATAAAATACTTATCAAATATAACAAAAATATAATCATAATTGATCAAATAAAATTGTATTAAGAACAAAAATATTTTTAAAATGCATAATTATTTAATGATAAAAACTAAAATAAGCTTAAACGAGCTTCCGATTTCGAGCTCTACTAAGCTTATAATCGGCTCGGATTTAGTCCACCTAAGCTCGAAATCGGCTCGAAATGACTTTTGAACAATTTCGAGTCGAACTTTTACCAAGCCATTAAAAGGGCTCTACGAGCCGGCTCAGATCATTTACAATCCTATATAGTATATATAAAGTACATAGACATCCTCTCAAACTTGTGACAAAGTACAAATATTACAAGACAAGTCTACACAACAATATACCACTTCCGTTTATCAAAACGATAAGCAAATTCATGTAAAAGATCCTCTACTTATCAGTATACATTGTATCAACTCTCAACTACACAACACTAACTAACATCTAAAACGATCCCTACATATTAGTATACACTATCTCAATTATACCCGACATTAAATAGCATCCCAAAACAATCTCTAGACGTCAGTATACACGGTCTCAACTGCAAAACACACTAATTAACATCAAAAACGATCTAGACATATTAGTTTACATCGTCTCAACTATATGAAAAATCATGACGATAAAGACTAAAATAATAAAATGACTTTTATAAAGTACTCCGTATTATTGTGGGGTTTATATACTACTTTTAATTCATTAACTTAAAACTCTTCACAATTAACCTAAAAATTCTTGAATTTTCAAAACGAATCGTTCGATGTTGAAACACATCGAAAAATCTGCAGCGGCAAGGGGGATGATGTTGATGTTTAGCCGTTATAAATCTTCATCTGCATCGCCTGAAATTAAATGCGTTGTAACTAATTTTCATTTTTGTAGTGCTTTAATTGATGTTAAAATTGATTTTTATTAGGTATTTAAATTGTGTTGGTGTTTCCATTTCGTTGATAATATCTTGATAGTGGAACTGTTAAATTTCAAGAGAATTTATATTTTGTTAGTTTTATAGTGTGTTCATTATGTACCTATTAATCTCTGAGGATTAGGTCTTTAAATTATGTTGGTGTTTACATTTCGTTGTTAATTTCGCTAATTCTAAATTGCAGGAAACTTTTTAGTTTGTTGGTTTTGCATTGTGTTCATTACGTACCTATTTATCTCTGAGGATTGTCTGCATAGAGTCTTCTATTTATGATCCGATGATTGTGTGTTGAACATGGCATGTTAGTCAAGTTTTTGGATGCTACACTGTGCTTTTTTCTGAAGCAAGTCAACAAATAAAGTCTAGTCCAATCATGTAATACCCCATAAGTCGAGACTCTTCCTCAAGGCAATCCCAACGTATTGAGGCGTCACAAAACTTGGTTTTCCAAGCTTATAGTCACTACAATAATTTCTCACTTCCGCCACGAATTATACCACGAAAATTTACAATTCGTGGGTAAATTATGTTTAGTCATGGGAAAAATTTATTTATTATATTGGAAAAACATTGTGCCACGGGATAACGTTTTCCGTGGTAAAAAGTCACTTGCGTCACGAATTAGGTTACACGTGGCAAATAATCATTTTAGCCATGAACTATGTCACACCCGTGGCAAAATTTTATTTAGCCACGAATTGTTCTGGCAAAAAAAATTTTAGCCACGAACTAACAAACATCTGTGGCGAGTATTTTTTTTCCGACTTAAATTAAGATATTTTCATGTTTAGGCAAACCTAGAAATTGCTGGTTTAAAGAAAAATACAAAATCTTAATGAAATTGAATCAAATATAAATACTATGAAAATACATTTGAATATAAAATTTTGTAAACAGTTTGATTAGTTTAATTATTTATTGATAATTATTTATTTATCCTTTAAGATTAGTAAATTAATTCGGTGTTTTAGAAAGGTTGGAGTCTTTTATAGTGTCTGGAAAAACTCTTTTAATATATATATATATATATATATATATATATATATAGAGAGAGAGAGAGAGAGAGAGAGAGCAAGGTTCAAATGAGTCCCTCATATTATTTGAGTCTCTAAGTCCTTACTAGAGCCCTTGGATCATCCAAGATGAAGGGTTAAGATTGGAAGCAAAAAAATACACTTAACACTAATTTATCACTTTATCTCTACTCACACTAATTAATCACTAACACAAACTAACTAAACACAAAATCACTATATATATTTTTTCCACTCATCAACTTCTCTCTCATCTCACATATTTCACTCCTCTCTTCTCTCAAAAACCCAAATAAATCAAAATCCAAATAATTAAAAAAATCCAAATATATCAAAACCCAAAAACCCAAATAAATCACTCACTACTCTCTTTCTCACTCACCATCACCGTCCACCGCCGCCACTCTCACCACCACCACGTGACCACCGTCGCCAACCACCACGGTTTTTTTTAATTACGTTTTTTTTTTTTTTTTTTTTTTAGATTTGTTGTTACTATGAAGTACATTAAATTTTGTTTGTGTCGCTTTTTTTGGTGATGGTCGAAGGAATGGTGGTGGTTGTGCCGGTTTTTTTTTATCAAAATTGTTCTTAGAATTTGTTCCCTTTTTAGTAGATCTACACATGATTATGATTATGAGAAAGATTTAAAATTTTATATCTAGTTTTTAAAATGAAATTGTGATTTAAATTATAAATCTATTAAAAAAAAATAGATCTAGTTTTCTAAATGATTTAAAGTACACTTTTGAAAAAAAAATGTATTATTTCGTTTTTTTGGCAAAAAAAAAAAGAGTCGTGCTTGTTATTGTTGAGTTGGTGTAGTTGTTGACGACAGCAAAAGTTGTTGGTGGACAGAAATTACACTCATATAGGATTAAAGTTACACTCTTAATGAACTAAAGTTACACTCTTAATAAATTAAAATTATACTATGAATATGGACCAAAGTTACAGTTTCATTGGACTAAAGTTACACTTTAATAGACTAAAGTTTTAGTTTTAATAGACTAAAATTACACTTGTAAGAGACTAAAGTTACACTTTCAAGTTTCAATGGACTAACATTACACTTTAATAGACTAAAATTACACTTGTAAGAGACTAAAGTTACACTCATAAAAGACTTCTTGTAGATTAACCACTTATGAAATTTTCATAATTTTAACCTAACTTATTGTAGATTAATTGACTTATAAGTGTAACCGTATTCTTTTAGAAGTATAACTTTAATGTTTTGAGAGTGTAATTTTAGTCTTTTGAGAGTTAAATTTAGTCCACTTAAAGTATAATCTTTAGTCCATATTAAGTGTAGCCTTAGTCCATATTAAGTGTAACCTTAGTCCATTAAGAGGAGACTGTAATTTTAGTACATATTAAAATTATAGCTTTAGTCCATTGAGAGTATAACTTTAGCCATTGCGAGTGTAACTTTAATAGAGATAAGTGTAACTTTAATATAGATAAATGTAACTTTAATATAGAAAACTATAACTTTAAGAAACTGTAACTTTAATAGACAATATGTGTAACTTTAATCTCAACCAAGATCTAAAGTTACAAAAAAAATAGATTTACAAAAAAAAACACAGAATTGAAAAATTAACCCAATAAAAAAACAAGACCTAAAAAAAAAGTACCATAATAGAGCAAAATGTAATTTTAATAGAATAACGTGTATCCTTAATAGAAAAGGAGTGTAACTTTAATACAATACGAGTGCAACTTTAAAAGAACTTAAAAAACGAACTAAAAAAACTAGATCTAAAACCAAAAAGTTTGAATACAAAATCTGAAGAAAATAAAATAAAACACTTTGAATGGCTAGTGCCGAAAGGCTATGAAATGCTAGTGCCTAAAGGCTATGAAAGTATGGTACTTCCCAGGGGAGGTGACATTCCATGGTTATGAAAGTATGGCCCAAAGGCTACTATTGTCAGAAATTATCACACTTTGAATCATGATTTCTGTTTTTGCTTCCATAACTAATTTAAAAGATGTATGACATTCTTGAGTGGGTGTACAATTAATATTAAAAAATATTAAAAAAAAAAACAAAAAAACAAACAAACAATTTAAGTTGTTATCTGTGAAGAAGGAAAAAGCAAAAAAACAAAAAAAACCCGAAAAAAAAGTGGCGGCAGCAGCAAGCCGACCACCAAACACAGCCGGGAACAACAACAAACACAAGAGAGATGAAGGTGGTTTTGGTAGATCTAGCTTTTTTATTTTTAGATCTAGTTGTGTGGGCTCACATCTGGATGGTGGTGAATGATGGGGGTGACGGTGTTGGTGTAGGCGGCAAGAAAGATGTTGGTGTCGTGAGTGGCAGCCGTCAGTGGTGAGTTGTGGGCTGATGGGTAAGCAGTGGTGGGTCGTTGGGTGGTATTGGGGTCGTGTGGGGGTCGTCGTGTGGTGGTGGATGTGGGTGGTAGTGGGTGTGGGTCGGTGAGTTAGGAGGAGATTTTTTTTTTTGGGGTTTTTATTTTTTAGGAGTTTGGATGAGTGGGTTGGTGAGTTAGGAGGAAAATGGTTTGGATGAGTGGGTTGGTGAGTTAGGAGGAAAATGGTTGGGATGAGAGAGAAGGGAGAGGATAAAAGGTATATGTAGTAAATTAGTGTATAATGAGGTGAGTTAGTGATTAATTAGTTTAGGATGAGAGAGAGTGTTAAATTAGCTTATTAATCATCTTTTTGGAGCTTTAATCTCAGCCCTCCATCTTGAAGATCTAAAGGTCCATAATGAGACTTATGGACTCATATATAGAAGGAGGACTCTAGTGATCTCAATACTATATATATATATATATATATATATATATATATATATATATATATATATATATATATATATATATATATATATATATAGTGGATTTAATGCCAGTGCGATGCACGAGCCTATTTGTAGTTTTTTGTCGGGTAAATGTGGTAACTAAAAGATGTTTTAACCATCGTAATTCATAACTATATGCTACTTTGTTTGTGTAGTATTGTAACCATATATGAGATTAATGATCTGGTCAACTAATTGGAGCATCTAATCTCAAAAGTATTTTATAAAAGCCTCTTAATTACTCCGTATATATTATAACCCAAATTTTACAATTACAGCAGTGGTTTTCAAATACACTGATTAATTGTGTGTTACTGATTGAACTTAGACTGAAATCGTCCCATGATGCATCTTCTTATCCACCTTTAGCTTCTCATCTCCAAACATTGCGTGCAACCAATGAAGATATATAAGTCGCAACATGCATTTTTTTTTATCATCCTTTATCTAATAATTAATTATAATTAAAATGCGTTAATAAAGTTCATATCTAAAAAAAAAAAATATGTTGAACCTGTGTCGTATTACGTTAATTATTGACTTTTTCAAGACTGTATTTAATAATGAAATAGAAAATTAAATTAAATTAAGTATTATTAGACAAATATACTGATTCTCGTGTAAGACGACTTTATGTAAGAAAGTTGTAAAAAAAAAAAGATATTTCAATGATTACGTTTTCACTAAAATGGATTATAATACTCCGCATTTGTGCAACTCCCGTGTAAGACTACCTTACAAAAATAACTTCTAGAATGAATATTTGTGTCATCGATTTCATTGTAGTTTTATTATTTTAAATGTCAAACTTATTCTGTCATAACTCTCGTCAATCCTCAATCTTACACAAAATTCATAAGTGCTTGACGGACTCACACCCGTCAATTTGCATCTAGTACCACGCTCTATCTCATATTCTCACTCAATTTAATAATTAAGAATCTTGTGTATTATATGTATATTGTAGTAATAATAACTAGTTGAGATCCCGTACTAAAGCACGACATTAGAGAGCTAAAGCGTGATATTTGTGAGCTTGACTTGTATAGTGGAGATTTAAGATATTTATATAAATGAGTTGTACTTATAATAAGTTCTAATGTACGTTATAATGTTAGTGATATATTAAAAAAAGGTGTACTATTTTAGATTAAATTATTTTTGTTCGAGCCTTTTTTTATTATTACAAATAATGAAAACCGATTATTATTCAAAAATATACTCTAATATAAGGGTCACTACTAATAAGGGATATGATCATTGAGTTAAAAACAAAATGTAAGTAAATCGCTTATTAATTTTATAAACGGAAACAAATATAAAAATAATACGACACGTTTATGCTACCATCTCAGCAAAAAATATTCATAAATAAGTATATGCTACCATCTCAATATATTTTGTACGACATGTTTATGCTACCATCTCTGCTTCATCAAAAGATCTTAACTATGGAGAGGTTGTTAGGGGTATATTGAAAGATTTTATTGAGTAGTATAAATAGGAATGTATTTGTGGGAAGAATATAAATCTAGTAAAAGATTAATTAGAAAAAATAATTTTTTTTATTTGACCCAAAAGATTATGATTAGGGTATTTTATGGATAAATAATAGTACATAAATGATTTGAAATAAGATCTTTTTATGATATCAATATATTATAATGATATGTATATCCCTAATTTTGTTGCGTTAGTACATAAATGATTTGAAATAAGATCTTTCTATGATATTAGTATATTATAATGATATGTATATCCCTAATTTTGGTGCGTATGTTAATGAACCTTTATTAGAAGGATATATAAATCGTAATAATTTTGCTGTATATCCACAATTTTGGTGCATATCTTAATTAACAATTATCCCCAGGATATGTAAACCATTAACCTTAATTACAAAGATATGTAAAATTTTTATATTTTTAGTAGCATAGTTGGCGTGTACTAATGTTATAGATTTTAGTGGACTTGTATATGTTATAGATTATTTGACAGCGTACACTAAGCCCAGCATAGTAATATGTAAAAAAAGGCCCACTTATAGGTATGAGCATTTAGGCGGGAAAAAGTTTTAGTTTTCTTATTATTTTAATTTTAGGGGGATGATAAGAGTTTAGCATAATAATATATACGGAATACATCATAAACATATGTTTGGTATGTATAATAGGATACCATGAGTAAGTGATTCTATACGTAAAAAATAGATGGCAATTTATATTATATAATACTCTATTGGATTAATAGGCTCGGAAGGCCTGGTCTTTAATTGAAGCAAGCTCAATTAATTAAAGTAACTCGGTTGAACGATGAGGTAATATAGTCATGATCACTTGTTCTTTTCACTTAGCTTATACATGGACGCAATATCGTTTCATCGCTTGAAAGTTGTAATTGTAGTAACTTACTTATTCTACATATATACAAAGCGACTTAACATCCAAAACAACACACGTCTTCTTGTAAAAAATCATCTAGGTAAACATTGCTAAGGCTTTAGAAGAATTACGGTTTACATACAAAACCAATTTAGTTACATGCAAATATAAATCTATTGGGTTACAACAAACAATTAGAACGCTCCAAAACATGAACTTAGGAGAGCGGCTTCAAATCCTACTATTATGTGAGTGATTGGTCGTCAATTAAAAGATTTAAGCACAATTTAATACATTCCTAAATAACAATATACACTATTCTCATAGTTATTTAGTTTCTAAAGTAGGGATAATAACTTTAGACATATATTTACTCAGCCAAATGACATTATCAACGCAAGAAAATTATTCTCCGAAAATTTGGATAAAAGACACTTGTCAATAACTCAGATATTCATAGTATTTGTAATCCTAAGACAACTTCTCTACAAAAGCATCAGTACACCTCTGATCAAATAGTCCCAAAAAAAATTATTATGTTGCTAGATATTATTCTTATTATGAGATCCATAACTTTACAAAAATTATAAAAGCAATAACTATTATTGAACGCTTACCGTTTCTGATAGAACTGTTTGAAGATTTGTTCTACGCGTGAATAAAAAATTTATGTTATATTGTACCTGAAATTTCAACCGAATTGTATTATTAGTATGTTTGAAAGGCCATATATTATTGGCTAAAAAACACTATGGTATAACGGCGTATAGCGTAATAAAAAAATACATTAATTGCATAACAATATACACCAATATCATAAACAATAAACTCCATAAGAATAGAAAAGCTAAGAGAGTAAACGGGTTCGAGTTCTTTGTAGAATAGATATAATCTCTTTTATATGTAACATTAACTACATGTTTGAGGTCTTGTAAAACTCCTTTTGACATTGTTAGTTGATATTGTTTTTGTTATTTGATATGATGGGGCATATTCTGCACCCACTGACCGAGTCAACATATTGAGCAAGGTCAAAGATATCCACAAGCAAGTCAACGACTTAAACGGACCCTAACCGACGCTGTTGGCCTGTCTCTTGGGCCTCATTTGGGACAACTAGCCAGCCGGGGCACATATCCGCGAACTCATATCCAAGACCCCTCGGCGGCGAGTCAACAGGGCCCGCCGGCCTGCCATGGGTCCCTCGGCCGAGAGTAGATCAGTCTTTCCACCTGCTAGCCACTTGGCCACTACGTGACAAAAGGTGAAGGTCTATAAATACTCCTCAACTCTCATTGAGGAAAGGATCCACAATGGAACCTAAGAATCACTATTCATCTGGTAATATCTTCCTTATCTCTCTACAAAATACACTTCACCAAGTAACAACAACTTATCTTTTTAAGTTTACTGACTTGAGCGTCGGAGTGAGTACGCTCGGTGCAAAGCCGAGCCCTCAGTTTGTTCATTGTTTCAGGAGACCGAAAGGAGGATTCAATCAAAGACGTCATTCTACAAGCACGGGTGGTAACAAGTAATCGCTTTCCGGAATTACACCGGAACAATTGGCGCCGTCTCGTGGGGAAAGACACTAGAAGCTAGTCACATTCATTCCCAAAAAAAAAAAACAACAAAAACAAAAACCCACCCAAAAAGCTAAGAAGATGTCGAAACAACCAGAGAAGGTCTTTGGTGGAAAATGAATTCTACCAAGACGACACATTCCACAACTCAGAAATCGGGCAGTCCCCCACCGGCCGTATCACTGATACGACGAACGGGATGCCAAAGGAACAAGATACACCGCCGCCGACCGGGTCACCATCATGGGACATGTGGTTGATGCGCAAAACCGAAGCTACTCCGGACCTGGTGGTAGTACGCCGACTCTCACCTTTGTCACACCGACAAGAGCGGCGGAACCCGTCCGGGAGACCGGGGCCCAAAATGTGACTCGAGAAACTTGAACGGAGCACTAGGGGGAAGCGACCTGTCAAGACGCCGGGGAGCCCGAGTTCTAGTGGTAGACCCGAGTCCTTCCCGCACTCGCATAGAGGAGGACGGCGTCGCGCGGCGCAAAGACCGACGAGGCACGCCCTAGAGGAGTGAAAGAAGTCCGACTCACCCAGTCGGAGAATAAGCCCGACTCACCGAGTCGGAGAAGAAGCCCTTCCCGCCACGGGGAGAGGAGCCGGACTAGGGATGCGAGGAGCCGATCGCCGCGTGTCGTTCGACACGTGGTCAGACAGCCCCTCAGCGCCTACGTCCTAGAGACCCCGGTGCCGACTAAGCTAAAGCTGCCACCCATATCATACAAAGGAGAAGGCGACCCAGCCGACCACGCCGAGGCTTTTGAGTCTTACATGTTGGTTTGGGAGCAACCTGATGAGGTTTGGTGCCGAGTCTTCCCGACGACACTGCATGGGATGGCACAAAGTTGGTACAAGGGGCTACCCGATGGGTCGGTATACTGTTACGCCGACCTAAGGGACATATTTTTAGCCCAATATTCTTGCAATAAGAGGAGGGCCGTCGAGACATCGGACCTCCTGACTATCAGGCAGGAGGGAGGCGAGTCTCTCCGAAGTTATGTGAATAGGTTCGACGCCAAGGTTCAGCAGATTCGTGAGCTGAACAGCGAACTAGCAGCCTTCGCACTGATGAAAGGCCTCCCGAGAGGAGACTTAAAAAATGAGCTCATCAAGTACGGCGGCCTGAACCTAGACTCCGCCAGGAAGATGGCCGATCAAGCCATTAAGGTGGAGGACTACCACAAAACCTGGGTAGGCCCCGGCGAGGCCGGACACTCAGAGAGAAAAAGCCGCCGGTAGGACAACCCGGACGAAAAACGCCGTGACAATAATAGGTCACGGTCGACGGATCTGCCCGGGGAAATGAACTCGGCGGGCGCGGGGAGTTCGGGACCGTACTACCGAAACGGTTCAATGGCCACACCCCTTGGTCGTATCCGCCGCCGAGGTCTTCGCCCGAGCAAGAACGAGGGTCGAAGTGGGAAAGGCCTCCCGGGCCGAAGGGGGACGGTGACACGAGCCGATCGTGAGTACCACGGCCACACCGGTCACCTTATCGACAATTGCCGCATCCGAAGAATGCCATTGAAGAGCTAATCCGGAAGGGGAGCCTCGGCAAGTATGTTGCCAAAGGCCAAAAGGCGATGCGGCGATTCAAATAAGAAATCCGTCTTTGAACGGATAGGAGTGATCCATGTTGTCATCGGGGGCAACGAGAACGGTGGGTCCGCTCATGGGCACAAACGGCACCCGAACGAGCCGTATCGGGCCATCAACTTTGTGCCCAAAAACAACGATCCCCACTTCCAACGTCCCCGATATGACTATTGGGAAGAAGGACTACGAGGGAGTCATCGCCCCTCACACCGACCCACTTGTAGTCCACTTGGACATATCCAACCACCCGGTCAAGAGGTGCCCGATTGACACAGCGCCTACACGAACATCATGTTCGGAGTGCTTTCTCAACCTCGGTCCGAAAGTCGAGGACTTGAGCCCCCGCACCGGTCCCACTGTACAGCTTTTCCGGGGCCGGCCTGGTCCCCCAGGGTCAATCGGATCGCCGGTGATGTTCGGCGAGGGAATGCGGCTAAGAATGTCCTAGCCGAGTTCGTGGTCATTGACGGCTCGTCCGCCTACAACGTTCTCATAGGCCGAGTCACTCGAGCGAGGCCGACCCGGTGATGTCCATCCGGGCCCCGACACCGATGTATGTCTCGGACCGGGGGAAGCGCATAAGCTCGTCTCCAAGGACGAGAAGGACGAGGTGGTCAACGTCCGGATATCGCCGAGAGGATGCAACATGCAATCCCTCAAAGTGGCAAAGAAGTAAGAGAAGGGGAAAAGCCCATCCTTACAACAGGAGGGCGACCTCATGGATGCAATCGACGCTAATCGGGAAGGTCCCTACAAAGTGGTTGAAGAAATAAGGCCGGGTACATACCGGCTGACAGACATGGAGGGTGTGCCTTTAATGAGCCATTGAACGCCGACAATCTCAGAAATACTTTGTATAGCGGCGGAGGTGCCAAGACAATGTGGGCACCCCGACACATGTTTATATCTAATGAAGAATCGTCCAAGTTTTCCATCGAAGTGTTCATTTCCCCCCCATAGTCACTATCAAGAAGTAGACGCCACGGCAGTCACCCCAAGAGGTAGACGCCACGGCAGTCACTATCAAGAAGTAGACGCCACGGCAGTCACCCCAAGAGGTAGACGCCACTATCACTATCAAGAAGTGGACGCCACGGCGTCACCCCAAGAGGTAGACGCCACGGCAGTCACTATCAAGAAGAAGACGCCACTAGATCACCCCAAGAGGTAGACGCCACTAGTCACTATCAAGAAGTAGACGCCACGACAGTCACCCCAAGAGATAGATGCCACGGCAGTCACTATCAAGAAGTAGACGCCACGGCAGTCACCCCAAGAGGTAGACGCCACGGCAGTCACTATCAAGAAGAAGACGCCACGGCAGTCACCCCAAGAGGTAGACGCCACGGCAGTCACTATCAAGAAGTAGACGCCACGGCAGTCACCCCAAGAGGTAGACGCCACGGCAGTCACTATCAAGAAGTGGACGCCACGGCAGTCACCCCAAGAGGTAGACGCCACGGCAGTCACTATCAAGAAGTAGACGCCACGGCAGTCACTATCAAGAAGTAGACGCCACAGCAGTCACCCCAAGAGGTAGACGCTACGGCAGTCACTATCAAAGCGACGCCACGGCGATCACTAACAAAGCAAGAGATTGATACTCGCAAAAGCGATCAACATGCCTTAGGAACGTTAAACACAGTTGAGATACGCATTCTAACTGCCTCGGCCAGGCCGAAGGTAAAAACGAAAAAGCGCTCAATATAACGTAAGAAGACAAGTGAAGAATGGTGATCAAAGCCCCGGCCAAGCCGAGGGCCAATAAACAAGCTTTATTAAAAATGATTGCAAGGAGAATACAGACGACGACCGTCCCCATAGGGATAAGCCAAAACACAACCTACCAAAGTTGTACAAAATACAAGGAAAAGAAAAGCAAAAGGTTACAGACATATCATTTGAAGCGCCAAAAGATGGCAGGGAGGAAAGGCTTAGTGGTGGCCCCGAACACCGAAGCTATCCGAGATGCCGGGTGAGCCTCGGTGACGACCGCCCGTCTCCCTATGCCTGTTGTTGCTTGCCATCAGCGGCGTTAGCGCAAAGATCGTCTTCGATGGGTGACCCGAAGTCTGTCTTGGCGAGTCTCGGCTTTGTCGGCGGCCTCGGCCTCGGCTTTCTTGGCGGCCTCGGCCTCGGCGACCTCGGTGCCTTCATCCTCTCGGCTTCCTCCCTGGCCGCCTTAGTCTTCTCAAAGAAGGGTCGCCTTCTCCGCGGCCACCTCTTCCTCCTTCTTCACCCTTACCTCCTCCTTAGCCTTCTCCTCCATGACTTTCTCCTTAGCTTCGAGCTTGTCATCAATCAGCTCGTCAAATTTGTCCCACGGAAAGGAGCCATCAAGAGGGAAGAGCTCCCCAATCACTTCCCTGGCAGCTTCTTCGGCCAGGTCCCGGTATTGGGCGCACATGTTAGGGAGAATAACGGTTTGAAGCGTCTCAATATCCTCCTCCCTTTGGGCGATGATAGCATCCTTGTTCCGAACCACCTTCCCCTGGGCCCGAAACATGCCCCTCCATTCGTCCCCTCGCTTAGCATAAAGGTCGGCGTGCTTCGAACGAGGTCACGCCCCTCCAACGGCCTTAGCGGCTTCGCCGCCGCAGCCTCGGCCTTGGCTCTCTCAGCAAGGACCTCCTTTTCAGCGTCCTCCCTGAGTTTTCTCTCAGCACGAACTGCCTCCTCAGCCTCATCCTTGGCCCTCTCGGCTTCCTTGTTCGCAGCGTCGAGTTCGAGCCTGAGCCGCTCGAGCTGTGGGGCAGTTTTAGCAATGGCCTTCTCTTGCTCCACAATAAGAGCACCGGCCGTATCAGCCCACTTCGACAGCAACCTGGCCAAACTCAGGCCCTCTGACTTAATCTGTAAGGGGGTAGGTTGAGGGTAGGAGGTGACAACGGCGGCATCTTGACCACTTGCCAGCACAGTTTTCTTCTCGGCACGCCGTTCAATAGTGTGACCGGTAGACGGCAGCGGTTGATCTACAAAAAATTCAATTAAAGCATCCGTGTCAACATACATGGACATACCAGAGAGCTGTCATCGGAACGCCTAATGAACCGGCTAAGTCTGAGCCACAGGATAAATCTGTACCATGCTTGGCCTTCTTGGGCGGAGGACGCATTTCCTTGCCGGCAGCAGTAGAAGCATTAGCGGCAGGGGCAGGCTCTTTCCTCTTACGGACAAGGGGAAATCCCTCCACATCGGAGTCCCCCCCATTGGTAATGTCAACGATCACCACCGTCTCCTTCTGGACTGAAGGGATGGGAGGTGGAACTGATGTCGACACCGTCGCCGCCGAAGACTTTGTTTTCCGCGCTCGGCGCGGCATGTTACTAGCAACCTTCGCCTGGGCCGCCTCCACATTCAAGCCTTTCAGCTGCTGATCCATGAGATCATTCGGCGACGTTCTGCGATCACGGGCTAGAGCCTTAGGATGCAAATCAGCAACGGTCTTGTCCTTGGCAAGCCCCATTCTCCGGAGGATATCCTCGATGACAGTCCGGTCCAAAGTGGTCTGCAAAGGAAACAAAGCAAGAGTTAAGTAGAAGAAATAAATCGAAGTTCAAGAAACAGAAACATTGAGAGCAGAGATGGGCCTCACACCGACCCCACTCACCCTGTGCTAGGGCCGGTATGAGGCCGACATGGCAGAGCAGCTCATCCTGAAGAATGATCTATGTCGGGGGAATCCATCTCTTCGGCACCCCATTCTTCTCCGCCTCAAAAAGCCTCATCGCCAGCTTCTCATCCGCATTAAGAGGGACTCTTCTTTGGCGTCCATCTTAAGCTTATTCCGGGTGACCCATTTGTCATGCTCCGCCTTAGTCTCGCACCGCAAATTAACTTGTCTTTGGAAGGACCGGGCGGCGGATAGTCATCCGGCACCTCAACGTACACCCACCAATCTTTCCAGTCTTTGCAGGAAGAAAGCTTATCAACGGAGACGTAACCCGGCTCCATTTGCACGCTGTACCACCCGACGCGACCAGGAAACGACGGCCGAAGGTGGTGAAGCCGACGGAATAAATTAACCGTTGGGACCTCCCCCTTGAAGAGACAGAGCCAGACAAAGCCGACTATGGTCCTAATAGCCAACGGGTGCAGTTGGGCCACGGCGACGTTCATGGCTCTAATGATGGCCATAACATATTCATTCAGCGGAAACCGGAGCCCGTACTCTAGGTGCCGGATGTATACGCCGGTGCAACCCGGTGGAGGGCAACAGACGGCGACGACCCTCCTCGGGGATAACAATTTTGTATCCTCCTCGCCGAAGTAGAAATGGCCCTCGAAAAGTGTTTCGCGAACAATCGGCGAACTTATGGGTCCAGGCACGGTCGGGGCGGACCTTACGGGCGTCGCGTGATCCATGATGTATTGCCTCCCCTCATTAGGACGAGTCCTTCCAACATCATCACCGTCATCATCAACATCATCATCATCCTCCCAATCCTCCAAAGCTTTTGGATCAACTTCGGGAGAAGGAGACCTAGGGCCCCCAGACCTTATCGGGATGGCGTCTAGTATCTCCTCCTCATCAAGACGCGACGGGGAACCCCCGGCGCACGGTTACTAGGTCCGGCATCGCGAGAAGACATGGTAGCAACAATTACTTAACAAAATAAGAGTGAGAAAAATTTGTTTGTTTACCTTGAAGAAAAGCACTAGCCAAGTAACGACTCAAGATTAGAAGAGAAAGAAGCCCTTGAAAGTTTAGAGAGAAGAAAATTTTAGAGAAAATGAAATTGGTGGCCAATTTCGGGGACTAACTGCCCTATTTATAGGGAAAAGCCCATGAAGAAGGACCAATCGGGCACATGACCCATGAAACGTTAGCCAATCGGCGAACAGGACACGTGTCAGACATGCAACCACGGAATGTCAATCGTTGCAACAGTTGAACGTCAATCAATGCAACAGTGACCAAGCGTCTTCAACACGCCCCTTCATATCTCTCTGCCTATTCATCTTCCTCAACAAATTCCTAAAGTATCTGTTCTCCGCCGGCCACATGATCAACCAAGCTAGGTAGCACGGCCGGGGCAATCAAAAACAACCGGCACTCTCAACCTGTGTCTCGGCCAGCGTCACTTTCTTTTCCACATCGGATGCCCTTTACACATCCATGTGGAGGGGGGATATGGTACGGCCTAAGCAGAACCAAGCCGAGGTAGAAGAAGCCGGGGCAGAAAATTTGGTCTTACGTAGAATATACGCTCAACACACATCGGAGCCCATACCACGACATAGACTACGCTGGGGGCAAATTGATGGGGCATATTCTGCACCCGCTGACCGAGTCAACATATTGAGCAAGGTCAAAGATATCCACAAGCAAGTCAACGACTTAGACACGGCCCTAATTTAAACGACGCAGCACTGTCGGCTGTCTCTTGGGCCTACTGGGACAACTAGCCACCGGGGCACATATCCGCGAACTCATATCCAAGACCCCTCGGCGAGTCAACAGGGCCCGCCGGCCTGCCATGGGTCCCTCGGCCGAGGGTAGATCAGTCTTTCCACCTGCTAGCCACTTGGCCACTACGTGACAAAAGGTGAAGGTCTATAAATACTCCTCAACTCTCATTGAGGAAAGGATCCACAATGGAACCTAAGAATCACTATTCATCTGGTAATATCTTCCTTATCTCTCTACAAAATACACTTCACCAAGTAACAACAACTTATCTCTTTAAGTTACTGACTTGAGCGTCGGAGTGAGTACGCTCGGTGCAAAGCCGAGCCCTCAGTTTGTTCATTGTTTCAGGAGACCGAAAGTAGGATTCAATCAAAGACGTCATTCTACAAGCACGGGTGGTAACAAGTAACTGCTCTGGAATTACACCCGGAACATGATAGAATGACACTTTGTACCGTTGTGGAGTTTCATTGCTACCGAAAGATGAACATATTTTTCTATCTTGCCTATTTTTGTTAATTTATTGTTGGCAAGTTATTCGAAGAAGTTGGACTCTCTGTAATCGCTTGAAAAAAGTTTCATTTAATAATATAGATAGATACTAGATTTAATGCCCGTACAATACATGTGCCAGTTGGTCCAGCTTTTTTGTAATCTTTTTAATTATATAAACATTATCGTTGTTTATGTTCATATATTTACCGTCATACAAAATACTCTAAAAATTTACTAAAAGTATATTTCTTTTAGTTTTCTTAGCTTGAATAGAATAATAATAGACAAATGCATGCATATAATCCAATTGATAATAATTAAATCGATGACCCGTCAATGCTTAATGTTCTAACCATCCTACTTGTCCTTTTGTAAGGAAAATTTATCAAATAAAGAGTCCATCTTACACAAAAACCTTACAAATATATCATTTCTCGAAGTCTTATGATACTACTACAAAATCTAATTAGTCACCTTAGCTGAGTTTCAACAAGTTTATGTATAAACTTCAATGTTCTTTATCTGAAATTTTACATAAGAGTAAACACCCAAAATCACACCTTAGGCTACAATTCTACGCCTTTACAATTAAACATGCCCAAATTTCGAAATAATTGTTTTAAATTAGTAAATAGTTGAAACATAATAATAATAGCTAACTCGTACGTATAAAATTATTGTACAAAAATAGGGTGTAAAAAATAAAGAACATGCGTATCGAATTTATACTTTTGGCAAGAGTGAAATTTTGTTAGGGGAAGCCTACAACCATGTTGGTAGGAACATAAAAGATAAACTACTCTTCTTGAAAAGCCTTTTTCGAGTGATTACAGAGACACCGACATTCACAAAACTCTTTCAAGCGATATTAGATTAAAAAGGTAAAAGATAAAACCCAACATTGAAACAAAAATTCATATCGTACAACTATGATGCATATGTGATAGACTTTGAATGCAATTTTATTAACATGTTTCATAGGTATTCCAAGTATGATAGGATAAAACTTATCATTATATGAATCATAATAAAATGTAAAATGAATAATAAACTCTTAAAGCATAAAATCCTTGATAAAGAAGGATCAAGAGCAAGAGTTACCAAAATAAAGTTATTAACGCTAAATATCGTAGTATTCATTTCCTTATAATAAAAATCAAGTGGTACTTATGATTTAGCTAATAACTTGATGAAAACATTGCCCAGAAGTTAGTAAAATCGAAAATTTGTTGATGAATGTATATTACTCGTATATAACATGGTTTCGAGCATAGAGTAGACTATTGCAATATCACGTCGTATTTGCTTCTACGACTTCAAATTGCTTCACTACTCATCCATACAGGATAACCCTACTCTCTTCATTACCTTCCATTACGTCTCAGTGGTCCATATTTTGTTTCGTGTTGATTTAAACGGCTTAAGAATGTTATATACAATACATGTTTAAAATCAATACAAAAATAATTGGTAGGAATATCATAGAAACATATTTCATAACCCACATCTTAACAGTAGAAAACTTGCAAAATAGATCATATTTGAGCCATGTTAAAGTAATCTTTTTTCCTACATTACATCACATATCTTTTGTTATTCTACTTTGTTGCAAGTTGCAAAAATACTCCGTAGAATCCTATTATACCAGGTTAGACCTACAAATATTATAAAGAAACCATCGATTAGTAGATAAAAATTATGGACGAAATAATATAAAACATATGGTATAATTATAATAACTTGCATGCATGCATCATATCATATCAAAATCAGTAATTAACAATATGCAAAGATAAGAAGATATTGAAAGTAGGCAACCATCTACGGAAACGGAAACTAAAGCATAAGAATTGAATTGCTTGAACCTCCTTTTATACGTGCACCAAGTCATTATTTCCCATTCAAACACAAATACAAACTTAGCATTGTCAATTTACAATTTGCCGACTTTTATTAAGATAAACATAAATAAATCATAATCTTATCACAAAATAATTAGATAGTTTTAAAAAGTTGGAGTCTTTGTAATCGCTCGAAAAAAGTTTCCTTTAATAATATAGATAGATACATTGATTTGATCGAAGAGAATATCACTATATCGATTATGGACTATGGATATTATATTGGAATGGACATTCTTGTACTGAAGTCATTATAATTGGAGAATTGGAGATGGTATTATAATATATATATTTAGCGGGCAAATCAATATATGGTTTTAAATTTCCACCTTCCGGGGCTAGTGTGTTTATAGTAAATTGTATGCAACATGGTTGTTAAAGTGGATACTAAAAAGTATTGTCTATGGCCTATGGGTATAGTTGTGACTTGTGAGAGAAGTTGCATGTTTACCCACCCAAATTTCAAATGACAATCGTGTGTTTTTAGAGGTTAATGGATGCAAATGAGTAATAGTGTATCATTATTTGTGTAAAGAAGGTAAAGATAACAATAAAACCTCTTCAAGTAATGTATAGACAAAGTGAGTTTGATGCAATATAGGTTTGAGCAAGTGATGTGACTCTTAATTGCGCACATTTAGTCCCTTAATTGAACCTATTTTGCATACTAATATAGCATTTCATGGCCATTTTATCAGTCAATTCCTTCCTATTTTGCTTTCCTAGTGCATTTTATATGTCTTATAGGAAAGGAGATAATGAGGCGGAATTCCCGTCTCCTGTGCATATTTGAAAGCTTGTTGATGATATTAGATGGATTAGTATGAATAAGAGGCAAGAATGATGACCAAGGACGTAGGAATAAAGAGTATATAGAAGGATCATAGGCTAAAAAGCAAGGATGACGAGAAGGAAGCCATTACATAAAGAATTTGCTCAGAACCCAAACCAAGAGTTGCTTGTTTGGCTCTGAATGTATGCTAGATGAAACGGCGTTGAAAATTCAAGTGGTTTAGGCTTTTGAATCACTCCAATAGGAGTCCGGATAAGGAAATGACGTCCGTTTTACAATCCGAGCTCAAATAGACAAGCTATCCCGGGATCCGCGCGTCCCGAGACTCAAGACGAGTGTGTCAGACAAGACGAACATCCTGAGACTCAAGACGAGCAAATTGTTAGGCATTAAAAAAGAGAAGCACTCTGCCCAGTGATCCGGGCATCTTGCTCCCAAGACGGGCGTCTCGGAACGCCATGATCTGAGCGTCTTGCTCCCAAGACGAGCAGACTAGGGAGCTATGATCCGGGCGTCCCGATGTCGATCCGAGCGAATTCCTTCACAGAATGGTCATGCTCCAAGCTGATCCGAGCGGATCGTGGTAGGACTAGCAATGTGATATGCGCATTTCCTTCGGGACTTGCATTTCCCTACTCAACACTTAGCAATGCTATTTACTAATCTACCCTTGCTTAACCTAATGATGTTCTACTATATATACTCCATTTGTAATAATCAAGAGAACCAAGTTCCCTTAGCTTAGATTAAGTCCCCATAGTGGAAAGTTCTCTTAGATTAGATTGGGAGTAGATTAGAATAGATTAATCTCAATCATTCCACAAAATTACATTTTAATCTTTCCTTAATCATTGTTCAAGTTTATTATTATTGGGTAATTGAAGATTATTGGATTATTATTGGAGAATTGACAACTCTTCATCAATCAATCAAGTTTTCTTCTATTATTCTTTGCTTTATTATTTGGATCATCTCATATAGGTATAATCCCTTTTAATCTTGTTTAATTATTGTTAATCACATCATTTATTCATCATGTTTTGCTTTGTTAGTATGATTGACAACTTTATTAACATGTTGAACTTGATAATGAGTGATTAGTCTTCTAGCTAGGATTAGTGGGGAATTAAGGGAAATACACATGGGGATTAATCTATGCTTAATCTAATATGTCCTCATGATTAATTTGCTTGCCTATTGTGATTTCAACTTATGCACATGTTATGTTTGATGAAATGCGAGCCTATGAATCCTTGCATTTTTTACCCATCACCTATCTTTTCAACGAGGCTTGTAAGCATATAAACCAACTTGAGCCTCATTAGACCATGTATAATGTTAAATAGGAAGAATTAAGTTGACTTATAGGTGTTGTACAATCTAATCGATTCGGCTCCGGAACCCAAACCTTCTTAGGGATTGTAAGCTTATACACCAACTCTATCCCATCACAACAATAAGTGCTTGCATATAATTAAGAACATGTTTGTATAATCAACACCCATGAACCCTCTATGAACCCATGATATCCTAGCACTTTTAGTCATTTATTTACATCCTTCCCTTTAGTACTTGTTTTACCTTATTGCTTTCATTAGTGTAGAATACAACTACAAACCCAAATCAATTGTGACACTAGCGTAAATTGAGATATATAGACTTAGAACCCAAAGCACATCGTCCCGTGGATCGACCTCGATTTAACTGCTAACTAGTTGTTTGTTGAGAATATAAATGTGTTTGATGAGAGCCCCAACGACGCTCTCCATCAGCAAGGCTCGTGTTGAATTTTTGGCCAATTAAGAAGCGAGTTAGCGGGGTTAAGAGTTTTGAGATAATAACTTTTTGATCGACTCATAATTCGACTTTTTCATGGATAACTTGTTATCGTATCAGAGTTTGGTCAAAACAATAAATACAAACATAACATATATACATGGACCTTTTTTTTATTGATGCATGATTTTGTTGCTCAACAAGCCAATTCTAGCAAAACATTGAGTTGGAACACATCAAGCAAGTTAGATTCATAATACTTAACCATCTCTATTATTAAGATTATAGATAATCATCTCAACACAAGACGAGTAACTTCCCAAAAAACACCTTCTAATTAACGTACCCATGTTCGACACCAACATTTGTGGGACATGCGCCAAATTAAAACGTGTTAGACACTTATAAATCCATGTTTGATTTTCTTCATTTGTTCAGGCACGTATTCGACACGTGTCCATGGTATTTGGACATGTTTCGGACATTGTGTCCATGGTATTTGAACACACCTCCAAAAGGAATCAAGTTGAATTTAAGGTGAACGATTTGTGTTGTTTTATGGTGGATTTTGGTGGAAAAATTAGTTGAATTGCGAGTTAACAGTGTTTTAGACGAGGAATGAGATGTCTAAAGCTATTGATTAGAAGATAGGTTGAGTGACAAATGAGAATGAGTTATAGTCAATGTCAAGTAGCGGTACAATAAAAAGACTTCCCCATTCTTACCATAATCATAAAATGCGTGGTCCAAATCTCACAAACAATGAGCGACATAAAATTGGTGGGATTTTATTTGAAAATTCAATTAATGGGAAGCCATAGAGAGAGGATCAATGCAGACATATGCTACAAAGTTTCAGGTAAATAAAAGAACCATATCTGAAATATGGAGAGTTATAGAACATCAAAGAGAAAATGGTGAAGAGCTGCAATTAAAATAAAAACGGTAAGGAAGAATGACATAAACTTTATTGAAATTCCAGTAGAGAAGATATTAGCAACAAACAAAAGAAAAAGAGGCTCAATGTTCAGATTAAGTGAGGTAATTGGAGTAACTGCAAGCTCAATTTGAAATTGGGTTAAACAAGGTAAACTAAGAAGTCACATTTCAGATTTGAAACTTACTGAGACTGATGAGAATAAAGTATAAAAGGTTAAACGTTGCGCTTTCGAAGTTAAGGTATAATATAATTTCTTCTTTGAAGTTTAAAGATATGTCAAATGATATTCATATTTTGATGAGAAATGGTTTTGTATGGCACAAGATAAATTAAATTTAAGTATTACCTTCTCAATGAAGAAATTGATCCATATAAGTCATACAAAGCAAAATTTTTATCAATAAGGTTATGTTCATAGCAGCAATGTTTAGATCAATATATGATCAAAATGGAACCCTTATATTTGATGGAAAATTGGGATATTTTCTTTTACTTTACAAGATCCAACCAAAAGGAAGTCCAAAACCATAATTGTTGGTACTTTAAAAATAAAATCAGTAGCATCAATCAATAAACAAGTTATTAAGGAGATGTTAATTACCAAGACTATACCAACCATTAAAAGCAAGTGGTCAGCATCAATGTCCAAAAATATCAGCATCCAATAGGACAATACAAGACCACATATTAAAATCAATGATCCAGATTTTGTGATGGCAGCAACATCAAATGGGTTCAACATTAGTTTGACCCAACAACCACCTAACTCACATGATCTTAATGTATTAGACTTAGATTTTTTTAGAACAATTTAGGCACTCCAAAATAGAAAATGAGCAAAAACAGTTGATGAGTTGGTGTTCACTGTTTTGGAAGCTTGTGATGAAGAACTATCTCTATATTTAAGTGATGTATGGTTTAGTCTACACGCATATGCATGTTGGAGGTACTGAATAACAAGGGGCACAATGACTACAAGGTAACACACTTGTACAAGAACGAAAGCACAAAGATTAGCAAGACCTTTGCCAAGGAATTTGGATGGAGATGATGTTATTGTTAGAAAATGTCTTCACCATCAAAATTTGATAGGGAAGAATACAACTTAGAAGAAATTATTATACTTCTTGCCTTAAGTCATCCAATTTAGGCGTATTTTTATTTTTGTAAACATTTTGAACAAATAATGTTTGAATTATAAACAACATCATTGGCGTATGAACCTTTTTGTAAACATCTTTGTTTTGTAATGATAATGGCTATTTGAAATGAATTTATTAAAGCTCTCAGAGCAATTGTAATGTCAACATTGAGCCTTTTTTTAGCTATGTCCAAGGTCTGCTAAAGCCATGCATTGTCAAATATTGTTAAAGGTTGAATTTGTCTTGTGGTGGCCTAAGAAAGGTCTCATACAAGAAAAAATATCAACAACTAACAAACCATGGACAAAGTATGGTGGAATCCTAAGCATAGCTAATTCAATTAATATAGGCAACAGTTAAGGCAACAATTTCATTTGATTAAAACGATGTGCTTTTGTCAAAGTCGCAAAGTGCATATGAGTTACCAATATCACAGATCTTCTAAAAACCACATAGATAGTGGATGGTATCCTACAAATGGCCAACAAAATGCAACAACAACTTGTAGACAACAATAACAGAAGTTTCAATCAAATTTAAGCTCTTAAAGAAATTCCAATGTCATCACCGAGCCAACACAAGACCAGTACATAAAAACATCAGGAAGCCATTGTGAAGATACAATTATGCAAAAAAAAAGGGCGAAATTAATAATGTTTTTAATCATATTTGTAGAGGAATCACTAAACAACATAATCAACCCAATATCATCATCTTACCAATATAACCTACCAACACCTTCACCATATGGGCAACAGTAATCAGTGAACTTCTCCATATGCTTGGCAGAGTCTTCACTAGCTGCTCCTCCAAACATGTTTCGCTCCACCAAGTTGATGTAAGATGGGCAAATCTCGAAAGTGCCATTATCGGTGGTGGGTAGCTTGAATCTTTTAGGGATGGAAGTTAAAGTAGAATCATAATGACTTACTAATGTAGGCATCTTGATTATTGTAGTAGTAGCAGCAGAAATAGATGTATCCTCTTCAAAGGACGGATTTTCTACAATAAAAGTGGCGTAAGCAGAGTCAAGCGTACTCAAGTCTTCGGCTTGATAGATTTCCTTCCAAAAGTTTCGTCTAGCACGGAGAGTCCTCTCTGGTTCTGGATCATATGGTATGAGCTCAGACCTGAAAGGCCTGGGCATAAACAAAAATAGCACTGAAAGATGAAAACGCTATCAAGGAACACAAGTTACTTGAAACAAAAAACAAACTAAAATAAAACAAATAGAAAATTATTGACTCCTCGTCAACGACGCCAAAATTTGTTGAGCTGTCGCAACCTTATCAAAAATAACTAACAAACGCAATACTATCATATCAGCACAACCAACACAGTACCTACATCAAACATAGTAACAACAAAAAAATGATCAACATGAACCATAAAAACAACACTAAAATGAGACCGATCAGACGAATACCTTTACACTCAAGATAATTTTTATAAATTGGGCAATACAATCCCACTAAGTAATTGCAAATATCGATTTCATATTCCTCCTTTTCTCCACTAACTTCATGCTTCACATTCCCCTTATCCTCTTCTTTACATTTCTTCATAACATTTCCTTCGTTCTCTTCTTTAACTTTATTATACCAATTTTGTCATCCTCTTCTTTACTTTATTATTCCCTTTCCTAATTCTCCTGCTTTTTTTTTCTCCTTTACATTCAATTAACATTAAATGAAAAAAGGTAGAAGATCATATTTACATACATAAGTCAACTAATAACAAGTTACAAAAAAATTCACCAAAATTGCTCTGATTTACATTTTGGTTACATGCACAACCAAAAATATACGAAAACCAATTGTTTACATAATAGATCTGTTGAGTTTATGGATTCAAGTACCTTAGAGGGGGAGGGGGTGAATTAGGTACTATTTAAAAATTTGTAACTTCAACTTTATTGAATTAAAGTGAGTTACGAGGACAAAAGAGATTAGGAGATACTTTGGATAATATTGAAAAACTAAACAAGTATCACGATGAATGTTTGCTGAAGTATGAAAGTAACAATCGTTCTGACTGTATCTATTTGTCTCAGTTTGTGGAATATGACTGCAGGCCAAATGCGACAGTATGATGAACTGTTACTTCTAAGATTAAGCAAAGCAAAGCAAAACAAACAAAGTAAATTGCAGCGGAAATAAAGTAAAAAACAATGAACACGAGATTTTTGAATTGGTTCGGCAAATACTCAAGTGCCTACATCCAATCTACCTTTTTATTGCTTTTCTTTTAGTGATCTACTCCGACAACTAAAAGACCCTTACAATAAAAGACACCAACCTACTCCGGTTGTAAAGCTAGTACAAGAACTACTCCGTTCTTATGACAAGCTAACACGCAACCTACTCCGGTTGCCAACTCACAACCTACTCCGGTTGTCAAGAGTTAAAGACTACTCCGTCCTAAACTCTACTAACACACTTAGAATGTTATAGGATCAAGTTTCCACTAACACATTCTTAACAAAGAATAGAAATGGACAACTTTTACAAGATCAACAATTCATAAGCAAGAGAGTTTAGTATAGAAAAGCAACAGTAGCCACGACTGTAACAACTTGAAGACACTTGAAGACTTTTAAAGGATTTTGCAAATAAACACGATTTTAAGCTATAAAAACAATTTGCAAACATGAAAGAATTATTTCAGAAAAGTCTTAAGGATTTATGAAGGTGAGGCACGGTTTATATAGAGGAGGTGAGTGAAGGGGTTGCTAGGGTTTTGAAGGGTCAAAGACCTCACATGTGAAGGACAATAGCAACCACCCAAAACTTGCACCAAAGAGGGCTCTTTTGCAAAGGTAAGAATGGGGAAAGATGGTTTGAAAAATAACCTTAAAAGCTCATGCAAATTCAGAAAACAAAGGGAGAAAAGACAAGTCACATGATGACAAGTTAACACTAAAATGGCAAAAAGCATTCTTTGTTTTCTTAAAGAGCCAAAGGGTTGAATTTGCATAAAGAGGAAACATTTTGAAAATAATAATTCAAACCACTCTTTATTGAAGACCACCTCCTTAATAAAAATCTGATTTTTATCTTTGAAAAATATGAGTCACGTGAAAGGCTTTTGAAAGATAAAAAGGGACTTCAAGTTTCTCGAGTTGTGGCAACAATCCAAGCAGTTGTTTACTTGTAAAAGCAACAGTCGTCTGGACTGTTTCTATTACTCTAATATACTCTACTTTCTCACTTGTACATTAGATGACACATGACTTATTACAATGGGATTAATAACAACTTCAACACTTCTTAATCCATGCTTGATATGATCATATATCCTGAAAAGGTAAACTAAGATGACACAAATCAAATGGGCATGTTATCATCAACATAAGGAACCCAACAAATTCCCCCTTTAATGATGACAAGCCCCAAACGAATGTATAAGCAATGTAAACACCTTAATTCAAGATTTTAAGCAAGCAAGATCAAATGATAGAGAAGGGACAATATTACCTTACCTAAGGCAAAAGTTAGAATCAAATTACCATGACAATTTTACATTGCCCCAAAACAAGAATCAAACTAAGAAGGTTAGACAAGCCATTAGTTTAATCAATAAGCAAAGAGATTCAAAGCATGAGTTTACCTTTTCCCCCTCTTGACATCATCAAACGGATAGGGATGTCAAAAGCATTAGAGTGCAGATATTTCACAAGAAAACACAAAAAGACACATGTAAGTGTAACAAGGTAACAAGGTCAACATAAACAAAGATTAAACATAAGTTAATCAAAGTTCAACATGGCTAAAAATAGTTTAAAATACACCACCAAATGTCAAAATAACAAGCAAAGAAAATATTGTTTTAGAGAGGCACAACCGGTGGGACAAAATGAAAGGGTACGGGTAAAAGGTTTAATAGGCCGAGAGGGAGGGGAAAGGCTAAGGGGAGGAGGCTTGTTCACCATCCGAGCCACTACCCAAAGGATCATCATCCACATGAGCATCATCACCAACTTCTTTTGTTGACACAAGGGTGGAAATAATATCCACCTCACCACGGATGAGGTCCATAGTAGAAGCAAGGGCCGAGATTGCCAAGTCCTTTTGACGAGCATCTTCCTTAAGCTACTCACCCAACTCAGTCACGGCATTAAGCACTTCCCGCATACCACCCGTATTCACCTGACTCGATGACCCAACCTCCGGGTCCTTCTTAATTTTCACCGAAATTAATTCATCATTTTCAATTTTAATAAGCATCTTCCCCATTTGCCCATCACTCATAACATCACACATATCCAATGAACCCAAGCTAGTATTCACTAAAACCCCTTGTGCCTTGAGCACAACCGATAACCACATTCCATAGGGTAAGTGAATCATGCTAGAAGAAGGTCGACGAAGCTTGGTCGAAATGAGTTGAAAACGTTTAAACATTAACCCGACTAGGTTCACCTTTTTATGGGTAGCAATGTGATAAATAAGGTATTGTTGGGCTATGGTGAGTTTTCCCCTATCACCCGAGGGATAAATAGAGCGACAAAGCATATTGAAAATGATACGAAGAGGAGGTGGGATTTGGGTATTGCTAATTGGACCGGGAGAGACAGCTTTGGGACACACGGTTTGAGCAACACTAAGAGGTGAGGCATAAGGTAAAGCAACCCAAGTTTCGGAAGGGAGTTTGTCATAACCTCCGACTGGAATATCAAGGGCGGTAGCGAAATCAGATTGAGACAGTTTAAGAGGCTTACCATTCACCTTAGCCGTAAGAGATTCACCAGATTTATCAACCCGTACCGTTGCAAAGAACTGAATCACCTCGCTCACAAAGACCGGTTCACGCATTTCCAATAATTTTTCCCAACCTTGAGCTAAGACCATGTCACGGACTGAGTGAAAAGCAGGCGGCTCGAACCATGTTTGGTTGTAAACCCGAGGAGAGTGGATTGCTTTGATGTTCATCAACCTTTCACAGTTTTTGTAAATGGAGGTAGGGAGGTCAATACTTTCAAGATGATCCCAAACAATGGCCAAGTCCCATTTCGAGGTTAGGGAGACCGGATCAGAGGGAGAAAGGTATACAAGCTTTTTCTTCAAAGGTTTCGATTTTTTCTGGGGAGGTTCACTAGGATTTTCAATTGGAGTATCAACAATGGGGTTATCGACATTACTCTGCTCGATATTTTCTGAAATTGGGGGTAATTGGGATGAAGAGGCTTTTTCTTTTCTTTTGAGGTTCTTTTTCGCCGGAGTCGGGTCAGACTCGCCGGACTTAGACGGATTCTCATTTAAGTCAACCTCGGTTTCTTCTTCAACATCTTCAACAACCACCGTAACCGGTTCAGAGGAAGAACTCGGAGCAGTGGAGCTTTTCTTCCGACCACCACGTGTGCGCCGTCCTACCATAGTGGAGATGGGGATGTCGTCGGATGATGGAGGGTCAGTGGGGTTCGGTGATGGCTGTGGGTTTGGTGGATCTGGGTTTGTTGAAGGAGTCGTGTTTGAGGTATGAGGAGGGAATGCGTAGGAGGTTTTGGTTGAGGTCATTGTTGGTGTTGTTGATGTCGGTGGGTGTGATGTGACAGGTGGTGAGGTCAAGTTTGTTGGTTTGATGGGTATGTGGGTATTGAAAGATGTCTTGACCATGGTGGGTTAATAGGTAGGTGGGATGAGGGAGTTTTGTGGATTTGGAGATGAAAGGTTAGTGGATTAGGATGTTTGGGACGGGTAGGCATAGGTTTTGGGTTGAGGTAGTTAATGGCCCATTAAATGTGGTAAGTGAGGTGGTTGGCCCAACTAAACATATTTAATCACTCGAAATAAAAACGCAAGGTAGCATATAATAAACGTAAATTTAGATATGAGGTTGAGTGATTACCGACTCACAAATACGGTGTCAATTTTTGGTCTAAACATGATTTCAATGCACTTAGAACACTTGATAACATATATCCAAATTTAATTTAATCAATTAAGGAAATTTGTAGAACTCACACTAACAATCACAAGCTATTAATTAACCCAATTTCTAGTCTAAATTTCTCAAAATGTTCTCTTGCAAGTGGCTTAGTAAAAATATCGGCAATTTGATTTTCGGTCTTGCAAAAGATAAGTTTAATATGTCCTTTTTCACATGATCACGAATAAAATGGTGACGAATATCAATATGTTTGGTCTTAGAGTGTTGAATAGGATTTTTGGAAATATTTATTGCACTCGTATTATCACACATTAAAGGAATGGAGTCAAAAGTAATACCAAAATCCAAGAGTTGTTGTTTTACCCAAAGGAGTTGAGAACAACAATGTGCCGCACTAAGGTACTCACTTTCGGCCGTAGAAAGAGCTACCGAGTTTTGTTTCTTTGAGGCCCAAGAAGTCAAGCAAGGACCCAAGAACGTTGCAATTCCGGAGGTACTCTTTCTATCTACCGTGCACCCCGCATAGTCCGCGTCCGAAAAACCTATAAGATCAAAAGGACAATGTAAAGGGTACCATAGGTAAAGATTTTGTGTTCCAATCAAATACCGAAGAATTCGTTTAACGGCTTTGAAATGTGATTCTTTCGGATTTGCTTGGAACCTAGCACATAAACAAACGCTAAAGAGAATGTCGGGACGACTTGCGGTCAAGTAAAGAAGTGAGCCTATCATACCTCTATACACCTTATCACTAACATTCTTACCGAGTTCATCTTTGTCCAATTTGGACCCGGCTACCATAGGTGTATCATGAGGCTTACCATTAGTCATCCCAAATTTCTTAAGCATTTCCTTAATATACTTTTGTTGATGGATCATGATTCCATCCTTTGATTGCTTAATTTGGAGCCCAAGGAAGAATCCTAGCTCACCCATCATGCTCATTTCAAACTCCGATTTCATTAGTTCCGAAAAATATAAGTAAAGGAATTCATTTGTTGCACCAAATATAATGTCATCAACATATACTTGTACAACCAACAGTTCACTGGACTGTTGCTTCAAGAACAATGTTTTGTCAACGGAGCCTCTTTTAAAACCATTTTCAATAAGAAATTTAGACAATCTATCATACCAACATCTTGGTTCTTGTTTTAAACCATAAAGAGCTTTGTCTAATTTGAAAACATGGTTAGGCAAGTCATTGTTCTCAAAACCCGGTGGTTGCTCTACAAAGACATCTTCTTCCAAATATCCATTTAAGAAAGTGGTTTTGACATCCATTTGGAAGAGTTTAATGCCTTTGTGAGCCGCAAAAGCTATAAGCAATCGTATGGCCTCAAGTCTAGCTACCGGTGCATAGGTTTCATCGTAATCAATACCCTCTTGTTGGTTATAACCTTGCACCACTAGTCTAGCCTTGTTCCTTACGATTTCTCCCGAGTCATCAAGCTTGTTGCGAAAGACCCACCTAGTACCAATGACGGTACGATTAGGCGGTCTAGGGACTAAGTGCCATACCTCGTTTCTTTTGAATTGATTGAGCTCTTCTTGCATAGCAAGCAACCAATCTGCATCAGTCAAGGCGACTGTTACATTTGAAGGCTCAATTTGAGATAGGAAGGCATTGTGGGCACAATACTCATTGAGATGAGCGAGATTGTTGACGGATGATCTTGTTCGAATTCCCGAGTTGAGATCACTTGTGAGATTAGTGAGTGGATGAGAGCTTTGATGTTTCCACTTCTTTGGAACAATGGTTTCTTGTTCCCTCTCAACAGCATCAGTCACAGTGACTGTTTCTATTGGCCTGGAAGGTTCTTCATCCTCACTGTCTTGGGTTACTTCAGTTCTGGAGGTGGATGCAACAGTCGTTGGGTCTGTTGCTTCCAGAGAAGAATCAGAGGTGTTGCGTGTTCCCCCGAGTTCTTTGATCTCTTTTGAAGGTGAGTCTACGTGTCATTTGCAATTCGATCTTTGGGAGCTTCTTCATCCGTGAACACGAAGTCTTTTCGAACAATACCAATCTCAAACTCATCATCCTCATCCTCATCATCATCATCCATGTTTTGTACATGTCCAAGCACACTAGATTCATCAAAAATGACATGGATGCTTTCTTCAATTAACAAGGTTCGTTTATTGTAAACTTTATAGGGCTTGTTATGATCGGAGTACCCAATAAATACTCCTTCATCACTACGTGGATCGAACTTACCCAAGTTGTTTTTACCATTGTTATGAACAAAACATTTGCTTCCAAAACTCTAAAATATGAAATGTTGGGTTTTCTTCCACGTAACGATTCATAGGGAGTTTTATTTAATATACTCCTTATCATGACACGATTATGAATGTAGCAAGCGGTATTTACCGCTTCGGCCCAAAAGTTTTTAGGCAACTTACTAGATAATAACATTGTTCTAGCCATTCCTTCAAGGGTTCTATTCATCCTTTCTACCACACCATTTTGTTGTGGGGTTCTAGGAGCCGAGAAGTTATGGTCTACACCATTGTCATCACAATAAGCACCAAATGATGAGTTTTTGAATTCGCTTCCATGATCGGTTCTCATTGAAACAAGTTTTAAACCAAGTTTATTTTGAATCTTTCTTAACCAAATTAGAAACTCATCAAATGTCTCATCCTTAGAGCTTAGGAAGAGTGCCCAAACGAACCTAGAGTAATCATCAACAATGACACACACATAACGACTACCACCTCTACTTCTAGTTCTCATTGGTCCACATAAGTCGATATGTAAAAGTTGCAAAGGTTGAGATGTACTCATAATTCTTTTGGATTTAAAGGAACTTTTAACATGTTTACCTCTAGCACATTCATCACATACTTTATCAAAATCAAATTTTATATTGGGAATGCCTTCAACTAAGTCAAGTCTTTTAAGGGTATTAAGAGTTTTTGTACTAACATGACCAAACCTTTTATGCCATAACCAAGGATCATTATTCATTACACTCATGCAAGACATGGTGTGACCGGATAGAGAGTTCAAATTAGTTAAGTAAACATCTTTGACACGTCTTCCTTCGAGTATTAGTTCATTAGTAGTGGCATCAAAAATTCGACACATATTGGCACGAAATTCAACAACATTACCCTTATCACAAAGTTGAGAAATGCTAAGGAGATTATGTTTCAAACCTTTGACAAGCCGCACATTGTCGACACAAAGTAAGGATGACTTACCAACTTTTCCAATACCAATTACTTCACCTTTCTTGTTGTCACCAAACCTTACCGTGCCACCATCATATGCTTTAAGTGAGAGGAATTGGCTTCTATCACCCGTCATGTGACGAGAGCATCCACTATCCAAGTACCAATTGCGGCCGCCTCTCACCAAGCCCTACACAAGATTAGTTTTTGAGTTTAGGAACCCAAATGAATTTGGGTCCCTTTTTGTGATCAACATAACTTGTGGTGTCTTTCTTAATGTTCATTTCTTTTAATGTTTTGGTGTTCTTATCAATGTCATCAAATCGTTTTGTACATCCATTAAAAACATGACCATTGTCACCACAATAATTGCAAATGATGTATTCGGGAAGACCTGCATACTTCCTTCCTCTAAAATCGTTTTTAGGCTTCGGATGCAACAGATCGGTCGATTTGTTCCATTTGAACCCCAAACCCAGATTTATCACATTTCTCGGTTTGATTCGTGAGGAAGTTTAACACGGTTTGACTTCCTTCCCATTTTTCAGTGATGTTCTTAGCATTAACAAGTTCATTGGTCAAGTCATTGACACGAGAGAGAAGATGCAAATTCTTTTCCTTTTCTCTTTTAAGTTCATCATTGTTAATACTTTCTATGGACAACCTTTTCTCAACAATGAAGTCATGGGTGTGATTGTTGAGTTTAGACACGAGATATATGATTCTTTCTTTGGACTCTTCATATTTAGATGTCATCTCGTCAAGTCTTTTGCTTAGATCAACGACTTCATCGGATCTATGGTGAGGAGAAGACCTAGAAGTGCTACATTCGGGCATACCTTTTTGAAAGAAAGTAAGCCTATCATGGAGATCTTCTATTTCATTCTTGAGACACACAACCTCACTCTTAAGACACTCATTTTCATTTTCCAACCATTCACTCTTTCTTTTAAACTTGTCTAAATCGTGGTCAGAAGCAACAGTCTTAGACACTGTTTCTCTTAAGTCTACAACTTCAACTACAAGGTCATAGATCTCATTTTCAAGAGCATCTTTGTCCTTCAAAGTATCATCACGTTCCTTGGTTAGAGAGGAAACTTGCATCACCAAAGTAGTGTTGACATTTTCAAGGTCAGAGACATTCGTGGGGGTCAACCTAAGACGCTCAAGTTCTTTAGTCAAATGTTTGTTTAACTTGTTGACTCTTTTAACTTCATTATATGCCTCAGATGTGACAGTGACGCAGTCTGTTGCTTTTAGTTCATTTTTCAGATTAAAGTTCTCTTGAGCAATTTCCTCAATCTCATTTTGCATTATATCAAGCTTATTAGTTTGAGACCGACACTTATAAAAAAGTTGGTCAAGATGCTTACATACTTTCTCTTTGGAGTAAGTTCTAGCCTTGGCCTTTAGATGATTTACCTCGTTGTCGGAATCGGAGTCGGAATCGTCGGGGTTAGCCATGAGGCATCTTAAGTGTTCAAGTTTTGAGGTTTTTGAGACTTTTTCTTTACCATGATTTGTAAGACACATTTTAGCCTCAAGTTCCTCCTCGATGAGTTCCTCATCTTCCTCGGAGTCGGACATTCCCCATATAGCACTCATGACTCTATGTTTATAGTCCTTTTTAACCTTTTCTCTTCTTTCCTTAGATTTGATTTCTTCCCACTTGGGACATTCTTTAATTTGATGAGTTTTATCACCACATTTAAAGCATCCCACGGTGGAGGTAGGTCGTTTCTTAGGAAAGCGTTTTTTCGAGTAATTATTAGTGAACCTTTTGTTACCTTGTCCATTGACCAACCCGGCTAAGTTCCTTGTGAACATAACAAACTCGTCTTCCTCCTCATCTTCTTCATCACTTGGAGAAGATGTGAGGGCGAGACTCTTTCCCTTTGATGACTCACTAGAATGCTTATCGAGGTTAAACTCGTGAGCCATTAGTGATCCCATTAGTTCATGAAGAGATAGGGTTGACAAGTCTTTAGCTTCCTCTATGGCGGTGACTTTAGGTTGCCATTTAGGGGTTAGACTACGAAGGATTTTTCGAATGATGTCCTCGGACTCGAAATTCCTTCCTAGACTTTTAAGCTCATTAATAATACAAGAAAAACGTGAAGAGAAACTATTTAAAGACTCGTCCTTTGACATTCTAAACATCTCATATTGTTGCATGAGAAGGTCAATACGGTGTTTTCTTACTTGGGACGTCCCTTCATATGCAAGTACACGGGAATCCCAAATAGATTTTGCCGTAGGACACCCGGAGATTCGACTAACTTCCCCCTCACCAACACAACGTTGAATAATCGACATTGCTTTGGAATTCTTTTCGGCAAGCTTGAAGTCGTTCTCATTGTAATTTCTTTCCTCTTTTGTCTTGGTGAAACCGTTAAGAATATCGGTTTCCTCAATGGCAAGAGGTCCATTTTGGATGATATTCCAACATTGATAATCGATACTTTTGATGTAATGTTCCATTTTGAGTTTCCACCATCCAAAATTCGAACCGGTAAAGACCGGGATCTTGGAGTGTTTCTCGGAATCCATTACCCACGAATCAAACTCTAAGGTGGTTAGCCTCGATCAAGAGCACGAGGCTCTGATACCAATTGTTGAGTTTATGGATTCAAGTACCTAAGAGGGGGAGGGGGTGAATTAGGTACTATTTAAAAATTTGTAACTTCAACTTTATTGAATTAAAGCGAGTTACGAGGACAAAAGAGATTAGGAGATACTTTGGATAATATTGAAAAACTAAACAAGTATCACGATGAATGTTTGCTGAAGTATGAAAGCAACAATCGTTCTGACTGTATCTATTTGTCTCAGTTTGTGGAATATGACTGCAGGCCAAATGCGACAGTATGATGAACTGTTACTTCTAAGGTTAAGCAAAGCAAAGCAAAACAAACAAAGTAAATTGCAGCGGAAATAAAGTAAAAAACAATGAACACGAGATTTTTGAATTGGTTCGGCAAATACTCAAGTACCTACGTCCAATCTACCTTTTTATTGCTTTTCTTTTAGTGATCTACTCTGACAACTAAAAGACCCTTACAATAAAAGACACCAACCTACTCCGGTTGTAAAGCTAGTACAAGAACTACTCCGTTCTTATGACAAGCTAACACGCAACCTACTCCGGTTGCCAACTCACAACCTACTCCGGTTGTCAAGAGTTAAAGACTACTCCGTCCTAAACTCTACTAACACACTTAGAATGTTATAGGATCAAGTTTCCACTAACACATTCTTAACAAAGAATAGAAATGGACAACTTTTACAAGATCAACAATTCATAAGCAAGAGAGTTTAGTATAGAAAAGCAAAATAGCCACGATGTAACAACTTGAAGACACTTGAAGACTTTTAAAGGATTTTGCAAATAAACACGATTTTAAGCTATAAAAACAATTTGCAAACATGAAAGAATTATTTCAGAAAAGTCTTAAGGATTTATGAAGGTGAGGCACGGTTTATATAGAGGAGGTGAGTGAAGGGGTTGCTAGGGTTTTGAAGGGTCAAAGACCTCACATGTGAAGGACAATAGCAACCACCCAAAACTTGCACCAAAGAGGGCTCTTTTGCAAAGGTAAGAATGGGGAAAGATGGTTTGAAAAATAACCTTAAAAGCTCATGCAAATTCAGAAAACAAAGGGAGAAAAGACAAGTCACATGATGACAAGTTAACACTAAAATGGCAAAAAGCATTCTTTGTTTTCTTAAAGAGCCAAAGGGTTGAATTTGCATAAAGAGGAAACATTTTGAAAATAATAATTCAAACCACTCTTTATTGAAGACCACCTCCTTAATAAAAATCTGATTTTTATCTTTGAAAAATATGAGTCACGTGAAAGGCTTTTGAAAGATAAAAAGGGACTTCAAGTTTCTCGAGTTGTGGCAACAATCCAAGCAGCTATTTACTTGTAAAAGCAACAGTCGTCTGGACTGTTTCTATTACTCTAATATACTCTACTTTCTCACTTGTACATTAGATGACACATGACTTATTACAATGGGATTAATAACAACTTCAACACTTCTTAATCCATGCTTGATATGATCATATATCCTGAAAAGGTAAACTAAGATGACACAAATCAAATGGGCATGTTATCATTAACATAAGGAACCCAACAAGATCTACTAAACTAAAGCTATAAATCATCTTGCCTTGTTCTTCTTTAATGCATGTTCCAAACAATGGATTCGTCAAGGGCCTGATCATAAGAAATCTTTACAAAGGGAGTCATTACCTTAATCAAATGGCTGGCAATACTAATCTGAAAAATTAGGCTCATAAGTGAATGACAAGTCAAGTTGATAGGTTATCACACACCTATGCAAAGATAATATTTATACCCTAGCAAAACAAATGAATGTAGTACGTAGGGGGTCGAACCACATAGAAACGGAAGTTGTTAATTAGTTGTTATGGATTGAATTCTATCGAGGTCGGTTACGTTTGATTGATTGGTTTGGTTTAATGTAACAATAATAAATAAAATGTCTAGGGAGGTCGGGTCACACATGCTAATTATGTAAATTCTCATGTCAAGTTAGGAAGTTGATTATACGATAAATGTTTAGGCTTAAAGACACCCACATTACGATATTAGTATCAATCATAGACCGGGTCCTAGAGAAACTCTCGTCCATGACTAGGTCGTCCTACTACACATGCTTAGTCTAATTCAATTCCATGCCTCTCGACTTTTAGAACGAATGAAAAAACTTAATCAATGAATAAGGCATTTAAACAAAGATTAAACATTAAGGTGCAAGCATGTGATAGAAACAATTAGACAATATTAACTTATCCTCATTTTGACATTTAAAAATTACTTAAACATGCATGGCTCTCCTTACTCCTTAGACAAATGCAACTACTCTAACATGGTGGAAATGTAAATTAAACTAATGATAAATGAAATGACAAACATAATGAAAATATGAATAGAAATTACCTTGCAATATGGAAATGAACTAGAAATGGAAGAACAATGCTTGTAATGAAATAACTTGAAATATAACTTTGGAATATAACTTGAATGAAAATTGTATTGAAATGTTTATAACATAAAGTAAATCTAAACTAAGCTAAGCTAATAACTAAACTAATCTAACTACTAAACTAAGAGAGAATTATGAGAAATTGTATATGTGAATGGTGTGTAAAGGTGTGTGATTAACACCCCTTATATAGGAAATAAGAGAGTAAAATTTGTAGAGGAATCTAAATGCATCCTAAGCACACTCTAAATTTTCTCTTCAATTCTTGGTTTAATGCTCAAGGAATCCTAAGTAAAGCCTTAATGCTCCTTTAATCACCCGGTTGAATGCAATGTTTGGCATCTTAGAAAGGATCTCTATGTGACTTTAGCATCCTAGGCATTTGTTGACTTGTGAATTATGGGCTTGACTTTGCATTTGTAATTCTTCAAATTAATCCATCATTTTATCCATGCAAGTCCATGAACATCTTCCATGTTGGTCCATTATCTCTTCTTTAGCTTAGCTCATGCTTCTAGTATTTGTACTTCAGTAGAATTGGGCTCATTTTAGCTCATTTTCCTACAAAACATGAGAAAACATACAAATGGAACTAGAAAGCAAATATTAGCTCATAAACACTAAAGGTAGTGCATAATATATATAAAATGGAACTAATCTAAGGGGTAAAAGTATGTAAATTATGCACTTATCACAAGTAAATAAATAAGGGGCACAAAGACCATATAGTAGAAAATGTGTCCATGTAAAAAAAGTGGAGAAATGGGAAGAAAAAATAACATGTCATAAATGGGAAATAGAAAGAAAAAAGTTGTATGGAGGAAGTATTAAATACTTTTACAAAAATAAAATTGTACATATTTAAATTACGTGTTCTGTGTCCCAAATTTTTATGAAATGTCGTATTACATATCCGTTTTAATGCCACCTAGTTTAAAACCCATATAGTCTGATAGAATAAAAACCGGGTGTCGTTAAATCCACTAATTAACCAATCAAAGTAACAATTTATAAACCTAAATTGACTCTACTAACTTCTAATTAAAAAGATAGTAAAGTGGAAGCAAGTGTTGCACTCAAGAGAAGGACCTTTAGCCAAGACTCGAGTTTTAGATTAACTATCAATTCAACACTAATGACTAATTAAGACTCCGCAATTAACACTAATCATAAACTGTGAATATAGACAATGATCAACATGTAGAAAACATAAAAGGAGAGGAAATAGGTTAAAAGTAACATTAGAACACTAAAGATGCAATATTTTGCTATTTTAACAATAACACAAACAAGTAGAGTGCAATAAATCAATACGTTAAGGAAACTTGGTGTAATAAACCTTTTTTTTTACAACCGATAAAAAAAGATTCCTAATGTTCATTCATGACCCTTCGAGCAAGGTCACGAGCTCTTCTGTTAAGGTTCCTACACACAAAACAAAAAACAAAAACAGTGGAAAGATGCAGATAAATGTGGATAGCGGGGGGCCCACGGGGGCGCTTGGGAGAGAAGAGAAACAAGCGTTTGCATTTTTGTTGGAGTCGCCACCAATTTTTATGGGAAATTGGAACCGTTCGAATACCTCGTGTCATGTCAAGACACAAAGTAGAGACATGAACACTAAGCAATCGTTACCCTTAGCATTCTATGTCTAGAATGACTCTCGTGGATGCCAATGAACACGGGTGTTCACGGAGATCTGGAGTAAGGGGTGAGGGTACGTATTAGGAAGCTCTTTTGATCGAACACCTAATCCCGCCCGCCTCGATAGCGGCCTCTACTAATGATTAGGGAAGTTATTCGTACTCGATATATCGTCGATTGTATGCATGCAATGCAACATCCAAGTTTTAATCCTAGCATGTGAGAATTAATACTAAGTCGGTGGACAATTAATTTAGCAAACAATTAGGTCGAATTAGGGATTTAATGCTCAATTACATGTGAAAACATTCAAGCAATAAAAGAAACACAATAATTATAAATTACAATAATGAAAATTACAATAATTACAATGGATTAGCCGATTTATGTCGAAAATATCTTTAAAACGGAAAATTTGAGAAAAAGAATAAAAGAAAGAATTACGAACCGATCAGTAGGTGATAACACGAATAATAGTTAGTTAAATGTAAGTTAATTAAACTAAGTCAAGGCAGAAAACGGAGTTCAGGGACAGAATTCAACCCGGAACAGGCGCAGCAGAGCTGCGTCCTTTGGAATAGCGCAGACAGACTGCGTCATTCTGACCGAATCGGCGTGAAGCGGAATTGCGTGTTGTTAATACTCATTGGTGAATTTAACGACGGATTAATTTATTTACTCGGATGGAAGTGATTAGTAGGTTATTTACATACGATTAATGGTCATGAAAACGATAAATATGGATGAGACGGAGATAAGATGGATTAACTACATTATTAATGATTGATTAGTGACATAGGTGAACTAAATACGTTAAATATGACAAATTAATAACGAATTAATGATGAACATGCGATGAATATGACAAAAGACAGATTAAAATATATCAAAGACGAACTCCAGAAACTCAATATGAACAAATCGAACTTCTACAACCCGGATTGAATTTAATGACAAAAACCCGCAAATATTGGTTATAAGGGATTTAAGTCGAATTTAATGACGAATTAAATATGTTAATGATAATGAATAATATACATGTGAAATATATGCTATTATGATGAAGAATTAAAGAAAACAAACGAAACAAATAAACTTTAACGAATTACAGAGGACGAAGGAAGAAGAAAGGAAGCAGGAACTGCGACAGCCTCACGAAGAGGCGCTGTAGGTACTGCGCTCCTTCGAAGAGGCGCAGCAGTTGCTGCGTCCTTTCTCGACGGTTAGTCTTTTGGAAATCCGTAAAAAGAGGTTTTTAAAGCATGGTTTAGAAATCGGTTTTAAGAGGTATTTTCGACATAAACCTTACAATTGTGATACAATAATTAAAATACAATAAATAAAAGAGAGATTTACACCCTCAGACTTACATGTTGACGAAACGAGAAGGACTAAGATATCGATTAGTGATGCTCGACGCGAATGCAAAGAAAGTGCCCTCGTAAGAGGAAAACGATTAGATTTGATTAAGTTGATTGATGTGTAGTTGGTCAAATTGGTCGGTCATGCAAATGAGGCTGGTACTCAGAAGGATCCGAGCTTACGTGGTCGAAAGATCTAGCACGTGGACGCCAAAAAGTAAAAACAAAAGTCTAGAATGCAAAGGGAGAAGAGAAGGGAGGACACTCGCGTGAGAAATATGAGGAGCGAAGGCTCCTATTTATACTAATCACGTGGAGGAAATAGGGTTTCGGAGACTCTTTGGAAGTGAATCTCGGAAAGATATGAAAAAGATACGAAAACTACGCAGAATAGGACCTGGGAAGAGGCGCGGCAAGCATCTGCGTCTCTTGGAAGAGAAGCAAAGAGCCTGCTGCGTCTGTTCTATGTGTTTTTCCTCCGGAAGAAAGATTCCCGTGTTTGAGTTATGGTAGGACGGAATAATTTGGTTTTCCTTAATACTTTATATGAATATTACGGGAAATTGTTTGCCAAAAGATAAAGATTGTGAAATATTTATAAAATATGGAATAGAAATATCCGGAACGTTCCAGAATATTCCGAGTCGGGATTGAACGATTATAAAAAAATGGAGACGGTTTTAGACTCGGACTCCAAATGTACTCTAATTACTGTCAAAACGACCGTATCGGCACGTAGATGACAACTAAGAGGTAGACATTAATATTTGAGCAATCACTTGACGATAAACTTATGAACTGTCACAAATCATTCCGCGTACCAAACATGCGGCCCAATCATCACCAGGTGGTTTGCGAGAGGTGCAGAAATGAGGTATCTCTGAGCCCCACTTTGACCGAGGCTTGGACAAGGCGAAAGTCAAAGTATAGCCATCAGGTCAATCGAAGATTACAACCTGACGACTATGGCGACGCGAGGCGGCTCAAGGGGTCTGAGCCAAGGACCTGTCGTCGGGAACATTTTAGAGTCTGTCAACTATCGGGGAGGGTTGTTTAAAGTCCATTAGACTACGTAAGGAAGCTCGCCAGCCATAAGAAGAGACCATACCTGAGACTTCTTTCTCGAAATGCTTCCGGAGGTGCATGGGAGCTAAGGGTAAGCATATGAGCTAAGGGTAAGACCTAAAAGATATATAAGGATTGTGCTAGGGTGTGGGACCCTAAAGAAAAGCATCGTCGGGAAGGAGGTCAAATATAAGTTCAACTTAAGGGGTAACCAAGGTTTGAGTGTAGGAACTCTAAGGAAGTGATGATCCTAAAGGAATATGATCCTATAAGGAAAAGGTGATCCTAAAGGAATATGATCCTAAAAGGTATAAGGTGATCCTAAAGAATATGATCCTAAGGGTAGAAGAGTATGAACTCTAGGGAGTTTGGGAAACTAAAGAGCTAGACGCATGAATGTGGGTATATGAACCTAAAAGGACAGGCTGATATGGGAACTTAAAGGCTTGTGAACCTAAGAGGATTTGGGATCCTAGGGTTAAGTTTAAGAACTTACTGGGTTACTAATTCTTGTTTTAAACGCTTGCAGTATGAGCTTTCTGAGGTATAAGAACTCCAAAAGGATTTTATGGGTTTATGAACCTATGGACGTTGGTGTGGGAGCTTAAAGGCTTATGAACCTATGGGAAGCCATTTTGGGATCTAAGAATCTAGAGGGAAGAATCCTAACTTTGGGTTTACGAACCTAAGGAAGGAGGCCTGGGAACTTCTGGAGAATGACACCTTTGCCGAACTCTATGAGGAAACAAAAATGTCAAGGGTAGCAGGACGTAAGCGAGAACTGCTGGGGAAGCTGCTTGGGTCGTCTTCAAACAAACTTCAGAAGAATGTAGGGTCGATGGTGATCTCCATGTCTCGAGAGGAAGTGACTGTCGGTCGTGAACTCTCGTTGGGGAACATAATCGGGATTTTATTTCCATGTCTTGAGAGAGATTGTCTATCCGCTTACTCTCGCTTGGGGAAATATAATGAAGGCGTGTCGAAACACCTGTCGGGAAATACTCGCTCATTGTGACAAGCAAGGTCTTGGTAAAGTACTGCTTCTAATACTTACCTTCATGGTTAGTAGCCACATAAGAATGCAATCTAATATATGCACGTAAGCGATTATCACATGGACCTCGAATGAGGGAACACATAGGTTTTGCAAAAGTCGTTCTTTTTAAAAGTGGTTTAAAACTGGTTCAAAGAAATTTGTCGTTTGTAATGCGTTCATATTCAATGGGCTTTAGAAATAGTTCTTGACATGACACAGACCTACTAGGACACGACGCGAAATGTAGACTTAGGTTTGACGCGACACAGGGATGACTTTGACAGACTTTGTTTAAGTATGCGCAACCCCTAGCCAAATATGGGTGACAACGCATATCGGTTCCAAAGGTACAAGAATTGCAAGAAAGATGGGGACATATAAAAGCAAGGCATGAGCCAATTTTGTTGTTGTTTATAGAGGGACCGCGAGCTGGAGCGAGAGTTGACCCAGTCTCGGGAGGAGACAGCTCGCTTGTTGAGGGAGCTCGAGGTTCGGGACGCCTAGATTGCCGCTCTTGCGGCAAGAGTTGCGGAGCTGGAGGGCGACCAGCAGTAGTTTTGCTTTGTTTTTGTAGACTTGCACATTTGTACATTTTGGACCTTGATTTTGGACATTTTTTAGACTTTTGTTTGGGGCGAGAGCCCCCAATTTGCTGTACATTTCCTTGTTTGGTGTATATAAGATGGCCTGAGAGCCTTTGCTGCTGGGTTGTGTTGCTTGTATCTGCAGGTTAGCTTTGAACAGGTTTGGTAGATGACGGTTTACGCCGTCATGATGCCGAAATTTACATAGAAATCACGCAAAACATTCATTTGTATATACATATGGCCTTAATTAGTGCGAAATGAAAGACTCAAAAGAAATGCAAAAATTTTGCTGGAAATGACCGGACGGTAGGGAGGGTTACCCCTAAAAAAAAAAAGAAAAATAGAAATCTATAAGTTAGAAATGTAGAAATGGAATTAAGAAATTGAAATTAATATATAAATGTTGAAATTCGGTAAATTGAAAATTCTTTTCTAAAATAAATGAATTAAATGAGAAATGTAAATGAATTAAAATGAATTAAAACGAAAATTATTTTCTAAAATGAAAAATGAAAATTTTTTCCTAAAATGAAAATGAAAATTATTTCCTAAAATGAAAATGAAAATTATTTCCTAAAATGAAAATGTGCACGTGTGGTAAAATGGCGAAAATGTCGATGTCGCTTCGAAATTCGTGCCCGCGGAATTAGGAAACCTGAAACATGGTAATTTTCACGTATTTACCAAAATAATAACCCGTAGGAATAGGAAATTATTCGTCATGGAATTAGAAAATATCCAACGCGGAAAATCACAGAAGTGAAGCTGAGGAAGAGGCGCAGCATGAGCTGCGTCCCTTTGAAGAGGCGCAGTAGGTGCTACGCCTGTTCCCAAGGTGTTCTGCTCTGACGGATTTTTGGAAATAGAAATTAGTATAAATAGAAACGTTGATGGAGCTTTTATTCACATAATTCTTCCGTCTCTTCTTCGTCTTATTACATAAAATTCTCAAAATAAACTCTTCATCATGAATACTTTGGAGATTCGCTTGAAGGAATGGACCAGCGAATTTTTGAACATGGAAAAATATGATATGGGTGCCTATAACCTTGGATCATTGTTGAGTTTGAGGCTAATCAAGGTTGTTAAACTGTTCTTGGATGCTTGTCTTGATTATTGGGACCCGAATTATCACGTTTTTGCATTCCCTGGAGGTGACATTTGCCCATTTCCTGAAGAAATTGCTGCGGTTGGTGGGTGGGATCCCGAACACTTGCCTGCCATTCCTTCTACTTCGCAAGGGTACAAGAGCAAATTTAGAGATTTGCTTGGGTTGACTAGACTTGAGGTAGACCGTCTAGTTACCTCGAAAGAAGTGAGAATGCTGGACTTCATAGACCGATTCATAAATAGGGCCGACCCCACCGTTTCTTATGTTGCTAGGCGGAGGGCATTTGGGTTTTGCCTTTTGCATGCGTATGTCTTCCAAGGGCATGTTGATAAAGACTTGAGAGGTGATCCCCGTCTTCTAGTCCTTGTTGAGCAAATGGAGCTGCACAGGAGCCCAGCTTGTTTATGCTAGGAGAGATCTTGTTGGGCTTGGATAATAGGAAATCCAACCGTGACCTACCGTATTTGGGAAGTCCCGTCATCTTGCAGGTAAAACAACACTTTCTTTCTTTTTTTTTCGTTTTTTTGTTTTTTTTGTGTGTTTGATGTCTAATACCTGCTTTTGGTAGGTTTGGCTTATGGAACGGCTTCGATTGATCGAGCCCCTAGTTCATGTTCCTTCTTACCATGCCCGCTCGATTGCGATGAGGACGAGGTTGTACATGGTGGACTTCACTCGGGTCTGTGATTACTGGAAGAATAAACTGAAGAGTGGGGATGGTCCTTTGATTAGGTGGGTCGTACCATGGTGGCACCTCAAATCCGTCACTGGAGTGTCTTCTTTGGATCCTACTAGGTCCGTGCGCATTCTTGGCTTGGAATTCATGGTGTGTATCTTCCCAGAAAGACTGATGAGACAAATTGGAATGAAGCAGATGATCCCGAAGCTGGATACCATTGCGTTGACATTGTGGCACTTACTGCGATAGCCGGAGGGAATGGGCCATTAAATGGGCCCAAAGAAACATGTGGTTCTTGAATTTTTCCGCTAATGCCTTATGGGTGTCGGATTCTTATCTGCGATGGAGGAGAGCTACTACTCCTGAAGAACGCGAGAGATTGAGGAAGCGCGAGCCTGTAGATTACAAGGTGCGCGAGGTAGAGAAAGAGAAGCATCTGACAGAAGGAGAAGAAGAAGCCGGGCTTCGAGTTATTCATCCTTCGAAGAAACCGAAGATCTCTCCTGTCGTGGAAATGGTGGTTGGCAAGAATGGGAAGTCGAGGCCTCGAGAAAGACCATTGGTGATTAGGTCTGAAGTGGCGCAAGAGCGTCCGGCTCGAGGTCGTGACAAGAAGTATGACAAGAATGACAAGGGCAAAGGGAAGATGGAAGAATAGCCCAAGTCCTTTTATTATTATTTATTATTTATTATTATTATTGTTGTAATAACAAAGGTGGGGTTTTTAGAATCCTAGCCTCTTCTATTTTTATTATGTAGCGTACTATTATTATTAGAAAATGAATGAAATAAAAAAGGTTAAATGGTTATGAAACCGTTGTGATTTTCTATTTATTATTCTTGTCGAATTCCAAATGCAATGCAAATGTCCTTCTATTTACATTTTTGAAAATAATGGGTTGTATCCTGTGAAGGATTGCCTACGTATTCACTTAGAAAATGAAATCAAACTCTTGCGCGTAGTTCGAGTAAATGTAAAAGAATAATTGTTCTAAGCAAGAGCTTGTAATGAACTTAGAAAATTAGCATGAGTTTTTGCTTACTCTGAAGGTGCAAATTTAGTTTATTTGATGACATGAGGATGACAAATTTGTCAAAATGCAAGAGCACAGTGACATTAGCTTATTTCAGCTTGGCCAGGGGCCGGTTTATTTAGTGCCACAAGAGCGACACGTGGGGTTACGCGAGGCGCGTTTTTGTTCCTATTCTAGGCATAGTACCGTTTCAATTGGTCAAGGTTCGTCGGGTTGGAGAACTCATTCCCATCTAGGTCTGTGATTCTAACTGTACCCCGCGGAAGTATGGATTTGACTAGAAAAGGTCCGGCCCAATTAGGTTTGAATTTTCCCCGTGGATCGACAGGTAAAAGAGCTCTAACCGATTTGAGCACTAAGTCTCCTTCCTTGATGTTTCTGGGCTTAACCCTTTTGTTGAAAGCTCGTTTGATACGGGCTTGGTATGTTTGGACATTATACAAGGCGCGTAGCCTGCGTTCATCCAGGAGGTTGAGTTCTTCATATCTATCCCTCTTCCAATCAGCTTCTGGGATTTGACTCTCGAGTAAGATACGCAAGGATGGTATCTCTAGCTCAACTGGTTGTACAGCCTTCATGCCGTAGGTCAAATAGAAAGGAGTAGCCCCAGTGGGCGTCCTAACAGATGTACGATATCCCCACAGAGCAAAGGGTATCTTGCTTGGCCAATCTCGATAGTTGTCAATCATTTTCTTGAGAATTGTGACAACGTTCTTATTTGCTGCCTCTACCGCACCATTAGTCTGTGGTCTATAGGGCGAAGAGTGGTGATGCCTAATTTTGTACTTGGCTAGCAATTGCTCAGTCTCAGCTTGGAAATGGGATCCATTATCACTAATGATCTCATGCGGGCAACCCTATCAACAGATGATGTTGTATTGTATGAACTTTGCCACATTTTTGGCCGTGAGACTGGTGTAGGAAGTCGCTTCTACCCACTTGGTAAAATAGTCAATTGCCACTAAGATGAAACAGTGACCTCCTGTTCCGGCTGGGGTTATCTTCCCGATTATGTCAATTCCTCAGGCAGAAAATGGCCAAGGAGATGTTATCGTATAGAGCAATGAAGGAGGGACATGTTGTACATTCCCGAAGATTTGGCAATTGTGGCAATGTCTTACATATTTGATACAATCGGATTCCATTGTGGTCCAATAATATCCCAAACGTGTGATTTTCTTTGTCATCATGGGCCCACTCATGTGAGGACCGCATTCTCCGTCGTGGACTTCTTCCATCACCTTTCGCGCCTGTGAATGATCAAGGCAACGTAAGATTACACCAACAGGTGTTCTTTTGTATAACTCTCCTTGCATGAGAACGTATTGGGAAGCGAGTAGGCGTATAACACGTTGTCCCCTCTTATCCATATCCGGTGGATAGGTACCATTGAGCTTGAAATTCAGGATTGCTTGGAACCAGGGTTCCTGCGCGATCTCCTCTTCATCGGTGATTTGATGCACATAAGCCGGCTCCAACCATCGTGCGATGCATAAGGGCATTTCCATCATGTTGTCTGGCATATTAATCAAAGATGCGAGTTTTGCAAGAGCATCTGCAAATTGATTTTCCTCTCGAGGTAGGTGTAGATAGGTTACGTGATCAAAGAATTGAGCAACTTGGTCTATTCTAGCCTGATAAGGTGCGAGGCTTTCACTTCGGATTTTCCAAGATCCTGTAATTTGGTTGATTATTAGGGATGAATCCCCATGCACGCGAAGATTTTTAATGCCTAAGCTCACTGCCGCTTGTAGTCCAATGAGACAAGCTTCGTATTCTGCGGCGTTATTTGTCACCTCGAAGTCGAGTTTGACAGAGATTGGTGTATGCTCGCCTTCAGGAGAAATGAGCAACACTCCTATTCCAAATCCTCTTAAGTTTGACGCTCCATCAAAGTAAAGGTCCCAGGAGTCTAAATTAGTTTGGAGTATGTCCTCGTCCGGAAATGACCAAGTATCTATTGTTTGTGCATCGTCGATGGGATTCTCTGCAAAGAATTCAGCAACGGCGCGACCTTTTATTACTTTCAGAGGCACGTATTTGAGATCGAATTCTGAGAGCATCAAAGTCCATCTTGCTAGGTGATGCGTGTCCAAAATATGATGTTTCACACTTTATTCTACACGCATTTCAGAGCTCAAATGTGCAATATATGCCATTATTTCCCTATTTTCCTCTACTTTCGTGTTTTTGTCTATTATTGCAGAAATATGAAGAATTGAGCGGAAATCGAGCCAAATCCGTCCCTAAGTAATTAACATTGCATTTGACATGAAGTATTGACTCGAGGAATGAGCTTGGTGCGCGTTTCAAGGCCTAAAGATAGCAAAAGCATGGGTGCGTACGAGTTTTACAAGCGAAGAAGCACTTCACAATATTGCAGCCTGCTTCAGATGGCAATATCTCGAGTTCTAGAGCTGATAATCCAGTGATTCCAATTGGAGGTGAAAGCTTATTCTCTTAGCTTTCCAACGCCGCGTAGAACGCCTGATTTGACCAAGGAACGAAGAAATGGCAGCTGTTTTAAGATCGGTGCGCGCTGCAGAATTCGTCGAATGCACTCTCTTGTCAGACAATCTTGGTCGATCGACTGAGCAACATGGTCGATCGACCAGAGCACGGGATCAGAAGCTACTGTTCAGTATAGGTTGGTCGATCGACTGAGCAACATGGTCGATCGACCACTCCACGAGCTGATACGAGAATTAAAAGATCGAGATTTAGAAGCCCATGAGTTATTAGGTTTAGGAATAATAGCTGCGTACTTTTCCTATATAACGTAGCATGAACATTCAGAAATTTATCAAGTTTTGACATTAAGTTTTACATCAAGTTTTATTTTCAGTTTTACATTCAGTTTAGAATAATTAGGGTTCAAGGTTTGCTTCGGTTTTGAATACAATTTGCTTGGATAATTCGGCCTTGTTCTTTTCCATCACAATTCTACACGGTATTCTACTGTTTCTATTTCAGTATTTTGCTTATAGTGTTAGAATTGCTAGATCAGTTTCCCCAAAAAATTGTTGTTTTATGTTAATTGTTTCTTCCGCCGTTTTAAACATGAATTCAATAGTTAGATTTATCATTGATGTTATTGTTGTTACCCTTAGAATGAGTAGCTAAATAGTTAGTGCTAGGATGTAGGCGAATTATAGTGTAGGCGGCGTAGAATAAATTCGGACTGAATCGCATGTCAGTCGATCGACTGCTATTCTTGGTCGATCGACTGACCACGTGAGGTTTTTATTTTCGTTTTAATTGTTTTAATTCTTTATTCGACGAATCGAGTGCACACGACTAGTTGGATGTTTAGGATATGACTGACCCATTAGATCGAGAGATAGGGACAGTTGTTAGATCACCAATTAAAATGACTAAATTATGCCGAGATCGAAAGATAGGTAAAGTTTAGATTATAAGTCACTTTTCAGGACGAAAGTTAGTATTAGTGACATTAGGGACTTATAGCGAGATCGAGAGATGCTATTTGTTAAGAGTGGACCGAGAGGACCTCTTGTTTTCCCGCCTCATGTGTTTGATTTAGACACATTTAGTATCTTTGCCGCCGAAACTATAACGAACCGACCATCCTAGTACCTCTTTTATTCTTGATATTTCATTAATTTACTTTTCTTTTATTGTTATTAGTTATAGACCAAATCAATCAAACCCCCACACAACTGTTACCTTAGACCAGATTTAGACAATTGAAATTCCCTTCCTCCCTGTGGTTCGACTCGTGCTACCACTAGCTTCTGTTAGTTTAGCTCGGAATTATAAATATTATTTTTGGTACTAAACGACGGTATCAAATTTTGGCGCCGTTGCCGGGGAGGTAGCGCTAGTTTTAATTGTTTTTATTTTGGTCTGTCTTTAGCCTCAAGGGAAGACTGAGTACCTTGAGGCAGTTCTTATCTTCCTCTTTAGTGTTGTTTCGATAGGTCCTACAGTCCTATTAGCAAAGATTTGGGAGGATTCACCATGTTCCGTTCTTGGGAGCGCGGGTGGATTTTTGTGAGAGATGTGGTCTTGAGGGCATGATTCTCGCTATATCCGAGCAACTATGGACCAAGTTTATGCTTACAGGCAATATAAACAAGGTCATTATACGCCGCCACATCCGTACTATCAACAAGGCTTTCAAGAGCCTTCATATTCTTTTGCACCACCTTCGCAAATCCCTCTTCCCTCTAACGAGATAGCAGATCTCAAGGCTATGATAGAAGAGATTTCGGCCAAAGCGCAAAGACATGGTTTAAATCAACTCACTCCCGAATGGCCGACCTTTCTTCTCTTCAAACACTGGAGACCGTGCATGCTATACGCGGTCATAATGGGTCGACCCCTGAAAAGCCTGCTATGGAAAGGGTAAGCCCGGAAATTAATAAAGATGAATTGGGAAGAGAAGAGGTGAACTCTCGGGAGCGAAGAATAGCGTTCGGAGTAGAATTGCTGCGTTTGAAAGTCAATCGACATCGCCCATGCTTTGGTATTGTTGATAAAGATGAGACCGAGCAAAAAGAGACTTTGAATGCCATAACATTGAGGAGCGGGTCTACTATTGCCGGGTCCACTGTGGCGAAAGATGGGTCTGAAAAGAAGAAAGAAAAGGCGTCTGTTAATAATGGCAAAATAAAGACGACTAGCGCAAAGATAGCGATCGATCGATCGCCTATCATGGTCGATTGACCACCTTGAAAGAACGATGGCGAGAAGATTAACGAAGCGAAACTTCAAACAACAGCAGACGATCGATCGACCGACCATCATGGTCGATCGACCAGTCCCCCGACTTTTCGGTGCTCTCATGCACGAAAACCTCGTCCCGATTGATGACCAACCTAGTCGATCGACCGAGGAAGTGCTTGAAGGTGCTCGAGTTCCGTCCCCCAATGCCTAATGACTTGAGAGACCATTTATTTTTGGTACGACAACTCCGAAAATATTGAGGCAAGACCGAGTCTTGATGGGTCAGTCCCAGTTCCAAGGTATGACCCCATGTCGGTTAATGGCTCACATTTGAGACGGTGCGAAGAAGGGTCGAGCTCCAACAAAGAGAAGGTAGTGGATTTTCAGCCTAAATCCCCGATGCGTGCGAGAGACTTAGAGGAGAGGGCTAAGTTACTTCTTTCAGCCCCATATCCGGAGAGACTAGTGCCGACGAAGGAACAGGTATCATTTAATAAGTTTGAAAATGTTATCCGTAGCTTAAATGTACAAGTTCCGTTTCTTGAATTAGTTAAACAAGTGCCTGCTTACACGAAATTTATGAAGCAACTTTTGTCCAAAAAGAAGTCACTTGAAACTGTACATTCCGTCGCACTAACTGAGGAGTCATGTTCCTATCTGACCCACACTGCGCCCCTTAAGTTAAAGGACCCAGGCAGTTTCTCTGTTCCTTGCAACATAGGTACCTTCTCAATTGAGAGGGCATTATGTGACCTAGGAGCCGATATAAGTGTCATGCCCTTGAGTCTAGCTAGGAAATTGAAATTGACTAGGTTTGCAATTACTAGCATGACAAGACTGGATGGTGATCGTTACGCGGTGCGCCAATAGGAGTCCTAGAGGACATTCTGTCCAAATAGGGAAGTTTTTCTTCCTGTTGACTTCGTTGTACTTGATATACCCGAGGATGCTCATATTCCTATTATTTTGGGTAGACCATTCGCTGCACCTTTATTTGGTGCGATTATAGATGTAGGCTCGGGGACGTTGACCTTTAAAGTAGGGAAACAGTCCATCGTTTTTACTCATCCTGCTAAGAAGAAAGACCCCATGTGGCCGGTCACTTGTAGTACGGTTTACGAAAAGAAATCATATTTTATGCTTCCCGATATGCTGTCTCTATTCCTATTCTGTTGTGACACCTCCGCCCCATTGGGAGCAAATTGGAGGAAGATCTGTCTATTTACGATATTGCGGGAGAGCTGGTTTTGGGAAGGGTGAGCTACAAGTTGCTCATTTGCAAAGAAGCCAATCATTTCGAGGGGTGGTCTTGGTTGCCTAAGCTATGGCAGCGATGAGGAAGTGGATGACGAGCCGGTCAAAGCAACGGTCGATTTGGATTACGACGATTCGAAGAGGTCATTGGCGGGGAGATGATGAGAGTATTGATCCGTTGAGCCATACGGATATTGAAGTTAAGAAGAGTGCGGTGAGAAGATGAGCACTGCCGAGGCTACCTCATGTAGCCGGCCGACGAAGTGGGCCATAGTGGTCCTTCTTGATCAACTATTAGTTGATCAAGTTAGTTATAAACTTCATTTTATTGCTTTCGAACTATTTTATTTTCATTTTTATTGCTTTTGTGTGCGCGGAAACTCCGTTTTTATTTTATTTGCTTAGGATTTTTAAGTACTCTAGGCTTTATTCTGGGTTTTGCGCAATTTTGGGCGCGTATTATTGTGCACTTGCAGGTAGTTAGAGCTTGTCAGCTCAAATCATTGAGCTATTACGAAGAAATAAGAGGTTGCGAAGATGTTTTGATCGATCGTGGCACCATTAGTCGATCGATCGATCTGCAGTTCAGGACGATCATTCACGTTTGCATGGTCGATCGACTGGGTTATGTGGTCGATCGACCACCACTGCTGTTGTATTTGTTCTCGACCTCTCCCCTGCTGTGTTTGGTCGATTTGCGGAATTAAGGGAGTTTTCGGCTCCACTTTATTTTCCGTCATTATCTATTTCTTCTAATTTTTCTCAAGTATGCACAAAATACCGCTTCAAAATTGTTCTTCTCGATTTTATGCGTGGTTTTTGTTTATCTTTTCAGGTCTTTTATTGGTAGCACTTTGCTCTTTGAAACCTCTAGCTCATTTGGTTTGGGAGGTTTCCTTGTCGCGCTTAAAGTCTTGTGAGTTCCCGATTTCCCTTCATGTTTTTTTTTTATTTATTTCATTTTACGCAAATTCCCGTTTTTCTCTTTTCTTCATTACATGATTTTGCACAATGGGGACATTGTGCGATTTGGTTTGGGGAAGGGTTTTGCGTCGCATATCATTGTTTTGCATTCACGTTTACTTTTGTTTTGCATTGTTTATTTCATTTCATATATATACAAAATTCAAAAAAAAAAAAAATAATAATTGATTGAAAAATTTCAAAAATTTCCATAAAATGCACGTTTATTTTAGCATATAGGTCGAGTCGGAACGGTAGTATTTCAAGGATGATATTGCCTTTTGCACCTGTTTTGCCTGAGCCTTGCTTGACTTACATGTTATTAGTAGAATCATTAATTGCATATCTGCGAGTTTTCGTTAATTTCTTGCTGAGCTTGAGACTTGACTTTGGATTTTTGGCAAGCTACATCATATTTCTGAGTATTAGAGCCTATAACTGGTGACATCTATGACCAGTTTATCTAGGAATGTGAGTAGTACTCCTTATGAGACATGTTTCCTTAATTTGCATAATTATGAACTTGATCTACTTAATACCTGTATGCATTCGGTTTGTGGTTTGTTGACACATGTGGTAGAGGTTTCCCTTTTGTTCATTTTACCCATGAACCCCTCATAGCCAAAAATAGCCTTTTTGTCCCTTAACTACATCCTATATTTAGCCTGCCTTTGTCAAGCTAGTAGTATTAGTCTTGGGAATATGTTTATTTGCGGTTTGGTTATATGCTCATTTCGAGATGTTGGGTGAAATGGTGGAAGGAAAGAAAAGAAAAGAATAGAATTGAAAAAAGAAAAAAAAAAGGAAGAAAAATGACTCGAAAAAGAAGAGAAAAAAAAAAGAGACGAGTGCTGTAGAAGCTGGTCGATCGACTGCTCCTTAAGGTCGATCGACTGCATCCCGAGAAAAAAAATAAGTTCGAAAAAAATCACATGTTGCAATTGTTATGATTTGGTGATTTCCACTCCCATATTATCATTTGTATTCTTTGGGGAGTCAAATTTTGTGGAGATTGTGAGTTTTGTGCCTTGAATTGGCACCGTATTGTATCATTTACATTGAGCTTGAAGTTGGGATTCGTTTATAGTTTGGATTGTAGTACTAGCTTGGCTTATTACTCCTCATATCCAAATTCATTTTAGCCCCTTCTTACCCCTTTACCTCACATATCCATATATACCTCGGCATGTGTCATGGTCATTTGTTGGTTGGAATGCATATGTACGGTCATAGAGATCATTTTCATATTTTATTGCTGGCATGTCTTCATAGGTCGTAGTTAGGTGAGAGTCTTTACAAAATAAATTCTTTCTATCCTCTTATATATTCACCTTGTTCTTATTTGAGTGATTTGAGCGACCCGTGAGAGTCCAATTTGATAAGTCTCTATGGTTGACGGTTCAGCAGTTTTTAACGGCTTCATAATTCGTTTGCATGATTCACATTGCTAATTGATTGTTGGTTGTGCATTAAATTGGTTTAGGCTTTACATATTGCAATTCGCTGAGAGGTGAACTCGTTCCATTAGGTTTTAGGATCGAGTCTAGCTCTTGCTTGGGGACAAGCAAGGTTTGGTTTGGGGAGATTTGATGCGTGTCCAAAATATGATGTTTCACACTTTATTCTACACGCATTTCAGAGCTCAAATGTGCAATATATGCCATTATTTCCCTATTTTCCTCTACTTTCGTGTTTTTGTCTATTATTGCAGAAATATGAAGAATTGAGCGGAAATCGAGCCAAATCCGTCCCTAAGTAATTAACATTGCATTTGACATGAAGTATTGACTCGAGGAATGAGCTTGGTGCGCGTTTCAAGGCCTAAAGATAGCAAAAGCATGGGTGCGTACGAGTTTTACAAGCGAAGAAGCACTTCACAATATTGCAGCCTGCTTCAGATGGCAATATCTCGAGTTCTAGAGCTGATAATCCAGTGATTCCAATTGGAGGTGAAAGCTTATCCTCTTAGCTTTCCAACGCCGCGTAGAACGCCTGATTTGACCAAGGAACGAAGAAATGGCAGCTGTTTTAAGATCGGTGCGCGCTGCAGAATTCGTCAGAATGCACTACTGTACAGCAATCTTGGTCGATCGACTGAGCAACATGGTCGATCGACCAGAGCACGGGATCAGAAGCTACTGTTCAGTATAGGTTGGTCGATCGACTGAGCAACATGGTCGATCGACCACTCCTGAGCCTGATACGAGAATTAAAAGATCGAGATTTAGAAGCCCATGAGTTATTAGGTTTAGGAATAATAGCTGCGTACTTTTCCTATATAACGCAGCATGAACATTCAGAAATTTATCAAGTTTTGACATTAAGTTTTACATCAAGTTTTATTTTCAGTTTTACATTCAGTTTAGAATAATTAGGGTTCAAGGTTTGCTTCGGTTTTGAATACAATTTGCTTGGATAATTCGGCCTTGTTCTTTTCCTTCACAATTCTACACGGTATTCTACTGTTTCTATTTCAGTATTTTGCTTATAGTGTTAGAATTGCTAGATCAGTTTCCCCAAAGCCGAACTGTTGTTTTATGTTAATTGTTTCTTCCGCCGTTTTAAACATGAATTCAATAGTTAGATTTATCATTGATGTTATTGTTGTTACCCTTAGAATGAGTAGCTAAATAGTTAGTGCTAGGATGTAGGCGAATTATAGTGTAGGCGGCGTAGAATAAATTCGGACTGAATCGCATGTCAGTCGATCGACTGCTATTCTTGGTCGATCGACTGACCACGTGAGGTTTTTATTTTCGTTTTAATTGTTTTAATTCTTTATTCGACGAATCGAGTGCACACGACTAGTTGGATGTTTAGGATATGACTGACCCATTAGATCGAGAGATAGGGACAGTTGTTAGATCACCAATTAAAATGACTAAATTATGCCGAGATCGAAAGATAGGTAAAGTTTAGATTATAAGTCACTTTTCAGGACGAAAGTTAGTATTAGTGACATTAGGGACTTATAGCGAGATCGAGAGATGCTATTTGTTAAGAGTGGACCGAGAGGACCTCTTGTTTTCCCGCCTCATGTGTTTGATTTAGACCTGTTTAGTATGCTGCCGCCGAAACTATAACGAACCGACCATCCTAGTACCTCTTTTATTCTTGATATTTCATTAATTTACTTTTCTTTTATTGTTATTAGTTATAGACCAAATCAATCAAACCCCCACACAACTGTTACCTTAGACCAGATTTAGACAATTGAAATTCCCTTCCTCCCTGTGGTTCGACTCGTGCTACCACTAGCTTCTGTTAGTTTAGCTCGGAATTATAAATATTATTTTTGGTACTAAACGACGGTATCACTAGGCGTCCATTGAGGATGGGTTTTTCGAAGAGGTATTTGACTGGATCCATTTTGGAGTATATTTTGACGGAGTAGCTAAGCATGTAATGGCGTAGCTTCTTCGTTTCCCACACAAGAGTGAGGCATGTCTTTTCGAGTTGTGAATATTTACACTCGTACTCCAAGAACTTCTTACTAAGGTAGTAGATAGCCCTTTCTTCATTTCCTACAGTTTGAGCTAGCATGGCACCCATGGCGGTTTCGGTTACTGTGAGATATAAACCAAGAGGTTGATCTCGTTGAGGTGGCATGAGCACTGGCGGTTTGGCCAATATCTCCTTTATTTTGTCAAATGCCTTTTGACAATCATCATCCCACATGGTGTGGTCTGTCTTCTTGAGCTTCTTGAAGATAGGCTCACAAATCATTGTAAGTTTCGATATGAATCGACTTATATATTGCACTTTTCCCAGGAATCCTCTGACTTCTTTTTCTGTTTGTGGTTGCGGCATTTCGATCAGAGCCTTGATCTTGGAAGGGTCTATTTTTATACCTCTTTGACTAACGACGTATCCCAGGAGTTTGCCAGACGTTACCCCGAATGTGCACTTCTGAGGAATGAGCCTCATGTTGTACTTTCGTAGTCTTGCAAAAAATTTGCGAAGGTTCGCAATATGCCCCTCTCTATCCTTGGACTTGACGATCATGTCGTCTACGTATACCTCAACTTCTTTGTGCATCATGTCATGTAAGAGTGTAGTTACGGTGCGTTGATATGTAGCTCCGACGTTGATTAATCCAAACGGCATCACTGTATAGCAGTAGGTTCCCCATTGAGTGACAAAGGCGGTCTTATGCATATCTTCCATGGCCATTTTGATTTGATTATAACCCGTGTATCCATCCATGAAGGATAGTAATGCGTGGTCTGCGGTATTGTCCACTAATATGTCGATATGTGGTAAAGGAAAGTCATCCTTAGGGCTTGCTTTGTTTAAGTCCCTAAAGTCAACACAAACGCGGATTCTCCCATCCTTTTTTGGTACAGGTACTATGTTGGCCACCCAGTCAGAATACTCGGAAACTTTGATGAACCCGGCTTTGAATTGCTTATCAACTTCTTCCTTAATCTTGAGAGCCCATTCCGTTCTCATTCGTCGAAGCTTCTGTTTCACAGGTTTGAAACCTGGCTTTATCGGAATCCTATGCTCGGCGATATCCCTGTCGATTCCTGGCATGTCTTTGTAGGACCAAGCGAAAACGTCTTTGAACTCGTTTAGGAGGTCTATGAAATCGGCCCTTTCGGTAGAGCTCAAGGTAGTCCCTATCCTAAGTTCTTGGGGTTCTAGTTCGGTTCCTACATTGATGGGTTCGGTGTCCTCTATTACTGGTCCCCCTTCCCTTTCCTGTAGTATTTCTTTGGCTACGTAGGGAGGTATCTCGATCGAGTCTGGGTCTTGGTCATCCTCAGTATCATCGTAAACAGAATTGCACTCAAGATAACACAAAGAGTAAGCCGAACCTGATTTATTCATATTAAAATTTGAGTAGAGTTGAAACAAAGAAGCCATCTGATCCATGGTCAGTGGCGGCAAAGAGACAGTGGTTGGGATATTTCCCGAACTACTGTGACTACTCGAGGCTAAGCTAGGAGAAACAAAGGGAATGGGGAGGACGACAGGAGGATATTTCCTAGTGACTTCTCTAGACTCCGACTCTGACTCCGACTCAAACTCATCGTCTTCTGGTTCTCCTTTGAACATCTCTCCTTCTCCAGTGGTGAGCTTGAAGAGTCTTCCTTGATTGTTGGTCCACTTGATCGATTTTCTCCATCCTTTCTGCTGATTTGCGTTTGTTTCTGTGTTTAACGCGGTAGGGTTGAAATGGTCGTCTTGAAGTATCATGGTAATGATCTCATCCTGCGCGGCTCTAACAAATCGATCTTCTCCGAACAACAAGCTAACAGCTTGTTCGTCTAAGCAAGGTGCTTGACGGGTTTTGACGGTAGGAACCGTTTCTGGAGGAATGAAGTAGCAATCGTGAAAGATCTCGATACCGGCTAGCTTCCTCTCGAGATAATGCCAAGGCTCGGGAAATCCGTGAAAGAATTCCAGGCTTCCTTCCTTAACAAAGTACTCATTTAAGGTGGGGAGATAGGGTCGCATTTGGACTCCTGTGTACTTACGGTTCTGAACTTGAGCAAGCATCTTGAGAACCTCCTCTTTAGTGGGTTTGTACCCTAGTCCAAGTGGTATTCTTTTTTAGTTGCCTTCCTTATATGGTGCAAAGGTATTTCTTCGAATAGGGTTCAAAGGCATTCCAGGGAAGTATCCCTGGGTTTTGACTATGTGGTTGACCACCAAATTCGAGTAGGGATCGTAGTACAAGGGTGCCAATTCACTTTCTATGACGCTTACGCTTTGGAAGCCCCCAAGCTCATATACTGGATCTGCAAGGACTTGATTATTTGACTTCTTTTTGATTATTGCTTTGATGGGTGACGAAGTGATCGTCACTACTTTGCCATTTAGTGGAATCTTGATCTTTTGATGAAGGGTGGATGTCACTGCTTTGGAAGCGTGAATCCAAGGTCTTCCTAGAAGTATGTTGAAGGAAGCTTCGATGTCCACTATTTGGAAGCTAACCTTTCGCTCAATTGGTCCTGTGGCTATGGTTAGGTTAATGAGTCCTGCAACTTTTCGTCGTGTACCATCATATGCGCGAACACCTTGATTGGTAGGGGTCCAATCCGACTCTTTCATGCCTAGTTTGTATGCCGTTTTGAGGGGTATGACGTTGACCGCAGAGCCATCATCTGCCAAGGTCATTGGCACATTTTTCTTTAGACAAATGACAGTGATGTAGAGAGACAAGTTGTGACTAGCGCCGAAAGACGGTAAATCTTCGTCTGAGAAAGTAATAGGATTACTTAGCTTCGGTGATTCTTGGAAGACCAAGTTGACTACATCTTCGGGTGTCGATTTATGTGCTACATTTAGCTTGGCCTAGGCTTGCAGTAAAGCTTGGCGATATGGGAACGAGCTTGCTACTAATTGCCAGACTGAAAGATCAGCCCTTGTCTTCTGTAATTGCTTGAGCAAATGATCAGTGGAGTCATCTTCGTTATCATTTGGTGTGACAACGTTGGTTGGACCATTTTGAGTAGTGCTTTGATATGGACGACCCGAACGAGTTAGGTGGTCCACATCTTGATCTTCGCCATTTTGGACTATTTCTTTGACTAGGGAGTTTTCAATGAGATACTCGTCCTCATCATCGTCGGCCCAAACTCCATTGATTGTAGCTAGTTTTCTCATTCTCATGATTTCGTCTTCTAGTCGTATGATTTGGTCGACTAATTTATCTACCACAGCGACTATTTCTTGCATAGTAGTATTTTGAGAGAAGACTAGTGGCACATGCTCTTTAGGTGTTGCGTTGGGATCACGAGCAGTTGTCACCACATTTTCTAATTCCCAAACTTGCCTATCCACACTCCTTGCCCATGTGATGAAGTCGGAAATAGTAGGGGAGATGGTAGAGTAGAAACCTTCATTTTCGATTGCATAGATTTCATTTTCGATTGGAGAAATGAGGTGTGAACAATCTAAGGTAGATTCATCACTTGTGATCACTAGAACTCCAAGAGGATTCTGAGTGTTGTTGGGTTTACCTCCCGGCGGTATTGGCAATCGACCATCTTCAATCATGTCTTGAAGCACATTTTTCAACTTGTAGCACTTTTCTGTGTCATGTCCCTTGCCCCTATGGTATTCACAGTACGGGTTCTCGTCCCAGAACTTGGATTTCCTTTCGAGTTCGGGAGTAGGTCCAATGGGTTGGAGTTTGCCTTCCTTCATTAGCCTTTTTAGAGCGTTGGCGTAAGTGTCCCCAAGATTTGTGAATTTCCTTGGTGGGGTAGTTTTCTTGGATGGCTCGAGAAAGTTAACTTCATCTGTCTTGCTAGTAGAGCCGTATGAACGGCTTGTTGAGCCTTGATATCCTCGACCTACCGTTTTGGACAAGAGTCCTTTACGGATGTCATCTTCAATCCTTGTCCCTAGTACGGTTAAGTCCTTGAAACTTTTGATGTTTTGGTATCTCAAATGGTTGGCATAAATGGGTTTGAGATTATCCACGAACTTCTCCACAAGGGTAGCCTCATCCGGGCATTCAACTAGTTGGGTACTAGTCTTCCTCCACCTATTTAGGAAGTCGGTGAATCCTTCTTTGTCATTTTGGGTAAGAACCTCTAAAGTGCGCATGTTAACTTGGATCTCGGCATTATCCGCATATTGTTTAGAAAACTCGATTGTGGCATCTTCCCAAGTAGCGACCTTCTTATGATCTAGAGAGTAGAACCATTGCTTTGGGATAGTGTCAAGAGATGAAGGAAAGATCCTTAAGAACATCTCGGGTTTGATGCCTTTGATAGACATGTAATCCTTGAAAGCACGGATGTGGTTCAAAGGGTTCTCATGACCCTTGAATTTAGGGATATCCGTCATATTGAAATTGGTTGGTAATTTGGCATCGACGGCCTCGTACTTGCGATTATTCTCTCTATAAATGTCATCCCCCTTAGGGTACATCAATTGCTCCTCTAAGTATTGGAGTCTTTTTCGCCTACTGATCATCCCCATGAGAGGATTTTCATCCCTGGATTCATTCTCGGAGTTACCTATTACTTCACTTTCATGGGGAGGCAACCTTCCCTCTACGGCATAGATCCGGCCCTCGATGGTCTCAAGGCGATCATGGACTTGGTCTTGGGTATCTTGGATACGGGCTAGCGCAGCTAGGATTCGATCATTACCATCTTGAAGTTGGTTGAGGTTTGTTTCGCTGGATCCAGGCATCTTGAAAACTGGATAAGAGATCGATGACGAATCAAAACACGATCGACCATTCTAACACACTTGCTAAAAGAAGAAATGTTTTGACTCGTGAAGTGGGTGTGTGCCACCTGCATTGAGTGAGTTTTGAAGAAAGACAAAGATTTTGAAAATGTGTATCCTAGTCAACTATAGTGTAGTTGTAGGAGTGGACTCGAAGTGAGGTTTTGAAATGGGCTTGTGGCCCGAATTTTGATTTGACAAACGGACAGAGTTTATTTGGATTTTTTGCGCTAATCAAATGGCCTATTTCGAAATTTTGATTAAGAAAATGGGTTTTGATTTTTGAAAAAATCGTCATGGTTTTGTTTAGAAAATGGTGATCATGTAATGTACAAGCATTTATACAAGCATTATAACGGGATGCCTAGTGCATTTAAAAGGGTTTTGGTTTAAAGGGTGGGTTTCCATACCGAACCATCAAACCCGAAGTCTGTGGAGAGGCTCGTACCAAACAAGAGTAAGGCCGATTCCTAGTCCATTTCCTCAAGTAGTGAAGGCCCTTGACACAAACAAGAGTAAGCATCATGGTATGGATGACGTCAATCGCTATCCATCCTTAGGCCCAAATAAGAATTAGGACCGTTTAGACGGGACGATTGGTCGAATAGGTTGGGTTGGGCCTATGAAGGCCGAATAAAACGGTCTAGGAAGACCGAGTTATGAAAACCGACAATTGTCTTGTACAAACTATTCCCTAACCTTGTTCAAGTTTCACCCTTAGCTACACGTAAGTGTATTATCCCAGTGAGTCGCCAAACTGTGGACAGCGGGGGGCCCACGGGGGCGCTTGGGAGAGAAGAGAAACAAGCGTTTGCATTTTTGTTGGAGTCGCCACCAATTTTTATGGGAAATTGGAACCGTTCGAATACGTCAAGACACAAAGTAGAGACATGAACACTAAGCAATCGTTACCCTTAGCATTCTATGTCTAGAATGACTCTCGTGGATGCCAATGAACACAAGTGTTCACGGAGATCTGGAGTAAGGAGTGAGGGTACGTATTAGGAAGCTCTTTTGATCGAACACCTAATCCCGCCCGCCTCGATAGCGGCCTCTACTAATGATTAGGGAAGTTATTCGTACTCGATATATCGTCGATTGTATGCATGCAATGCAACATCCAAGTTTTAATCCTAGCATGTGAGAATTAATACTAAGTCGGTGGACAATTAATTTAGCAAACAATTAGGTCGAATTAGGGATTTAATGCTCAATTACATGTGAAAACATTCAAGCAATAAAAGAAACACAATAATTATAAATTACAATAATGAAAATTACAATAATTACAATGGATTAGGCGATTTATGTCGAAAATACCTTTAAAACGGAAAATTTGAGAAAAAGAATAAAAGAAAGAATTACGAACCGATCAGTAGGTGATAATAAGAATAATAGTTAGTTAAATGTAAGTTAATTAAACTAAGTCAAGGCAGAAAACGGAGTTCAGGGACAGAATTCAACCCGGAACATGCGCAGCAGAGCTGCGTCCTTTGGAATAGGCGTATCAGATGCTGCGTCTGTTCCTGACCTGAATTCTGGATGTGAAGCCGGAATTGCGTGTTGTTAATACTCATTGGTGAATTTAACGACGGATTAATTTATTTACTCGGATGGAAGTGATTAGTAGGTTATTTACATACGATTAATGGTCATGAAAACGATAAACATGGATGAGACGGAGATAAGATGGATTAACTACATGATTAATGATTTATTAGTGACATAGGTGAACTAAATAGGTTAAATATGACAAATTAATAACGAATTAATGATGAACATGCGATGAATATGACAAAAGACAGATTAAAATATATCAAAGACGAACTCCAGAAACTCAATATGAACAAATCGAACTTCTACAACCCGGATTGAATTTAATGACAAAAACCCGCAAATATTGGTTATAAGGGATTTAAGTCGAATTTAATGACGAATTAAATATGTTAATGATAATGAATAATATACATGTGAAATATATGCTATTATGACGAAGAATTAAAGAAAACAAACGAAACAAATAAACTTTGACGAATTACAGAGGACGAAGGAAGAAGAAAGGAAGCAGGAACTGCAGCAGCCTCACGAAGAGGCGCAGCAGGTACTGCGCTCCTTCGAAGAGGCGCAGCAGTTGCTGCGCCCTTTCTCGACGGTTAGTCATCTGGAAATCCGTAAAAAGAGGTTTTTAAAGCATGGTTTAGAAATCGGTTTTAAGAGGTATTTTCGACATAAACCTTACAATTGTGATACAATAATTAAAATACAATAAATAAAAGAGAGATTTACACCCTCAGACTTACATGTCGACGAAACGAGAAGGACTAAAATATCGATTAGTGATGCTCGACGCGAATGCAAAGAAAGTGCCCTCGTAAGAAGAAAACGATTAGATTTGATTAAGTTGATTGATGTGTAGTTGGTCAAATTGGTCAGTCATGCAAACGAGGCTGGTACTCAGAAGGATCCGAGTTTACATGGTCGAAAGATCAAGCACGTAGACGCCAAAAAGTAAGAACAAAAGTCTAGAATGCAAAGGGAGAAGAAAAGGGCGGACACTCGCGTGAGAAATATGAGGAGCGAAGGCTCCTATTTATACTAATCACGTGGAGGAAATAGGGTTTCGGAGACTCTTTGGAAGTGAATCTCGGAAATATATAAAAAAGATGCGAAAACTACGCAGAATAGGACCTGGGAAGAGGCGCGGCAAGCACGCTGCGTCTCTTGGAAGAGGCGCACACGGGCCGCATACGTTCCCAAGTGGTTTCCTCTCCGCGGAAGAAAGATTCCGTGTTTGAGTTATGGTAGGACGGAATAATTTGGTTTTCCTTAATACTTTATATGAATATTACGGGAAATTGTTTGCTAAAAGATAAAGATTGTGAAATATTTATAAAATATGGAATAGAAATATCTGGAACGTTCCAGAACATTCCGACTCGGGATTAAACGATTATCAGAAAATGGAGACGGTTTTAGACTCGGACTCCAAATGTACTCTAATTACTGTCAAAACGACCGTATCGGCACGTAGATGACAACTAAGAGGTAGACATTAATATTTGAGCAATCACTTGACGATAAACTTATGAACTGTCACAAATCGTTCCGCGTACCAAACATGCGGCCCAATCATCACCGGGTGGTTTGCGAGAGGTGCAGAAATGAGGTATCTACAATAAAGAAACAATATCATCAAGGATGCCTTTAATTGATGATACTTACGTTCCTTTCCCGCTCATTGCGTCAGCAATTTAAGACAATCGGATGAGACTTCTAAGTGCAAGATGCCCCAACTTCGAGCCCACTGGTAACCACCATTTCTCAAGTAATTAGGCTCTATTCTCCCTTTCAAATGTGTACCCGCTAATTTACCCACAATAATTTGGTGGTCACAATTAAACCATGTATGCAAACCCCTCTCAGAATGCAACATCACATATTAAACCATGCATGATGTGTAAACAAGAGCATTGAGATCATAACCAAGTGAGTAAACCTAGGATATTTCACAAATAAGATTAAACTATACAAGTTATGAAATATATGTGTTCCTCTCTTATAAATATGCAATCTTTAAACCAATCTCACAATATTATAAGTTGCTTCAAACTACACTACAAAATTTAAACTAGCTTTGTAGTATTTGCAATCGTCAAATGAAATCGAAGGAAGGATGATTAATTCTCACAACAATTCATTCAACATTAAACATTAAACACAAAAGGAACACAATAACTACATAGATAAGGGGTTGGAGAGTCATTACATAGATTAAAGGTGGAACCTTGGATGAATTAACCAAGTAATGAGAAGACTAGCTTCTCATAATCAAATTACAAACCAAATTGTGTGGAAAAGTTAACATAAACCAAAGAAATACTACAAGATTAGGATAAAGCATGAGATAAAATGTTCTCAAAAGTTTGGGGGTATATATATTGTTGCACTCTTCTCTAGGGTAACACGAAGTTGGGCTTCCAATTAAAACAAAGACGGAATTTAGAAGACGTGATAGCTACAGTGACCACAGGCTGCGGTGGACACCACAGGCTCCAGTGGCTGTAGCAGGCTGCGGTGGAGGTCTGATTGTGAGCTTTTAGCTTTGTCTTCCTTTCGTCTATCTTTCAAGGTTTGTGGTTCCCTTGGGACTTGGCTCCTCGTCTTTCTTGGATTGGCTTGGGGAGTCGGGGTTTGACCCGACTTTCATTGTGTTGACCGGTCGGCTTTGACTTGGTTGACTTTGAGTTGACTTGGCTTGAACTCCAAGCTATTGCATACCAATTACAATCGACTCAAACAAGCGATCACAAGAAACAATAAACCAATGCATAAATCACTCATAAAGCAAACTCCATATACGACCCAAAACTTGCTTAATTTATTCTTAAACTACTCTGATTGACTACTTTATTGGACTAAAAACACTTAATTAACTCGACATTATTTAATAGTATCATAGTCAAATCAAGAATTATTTCCCCTTATTTTACTCATGAGTCCGTGACTCATATTTTATTTTCTTTTGGTCACCCCATACACATACACCAAACCAATCGGAACCCTAAAAGTCCCAAACCACGGTTTTCCCCCTAAAAAATATCACCTAATTCATCAATTTGAAGAATCAATATATATACTTAAAAGAGGAACTTTTGGAGCGATTTCATTGGCTACTGTTTTTGTAGAATAAATTATGTGTATAAAAAGATATACATTATAGATGAGTTTAATTAGAAAACATGATAATAATAATAATAATAATAACAAGAGTTTTATTAATTAAAAGTTTATCTAATTATACAATCAAATATTAAAATTAAACTTGAAATAAGAGTTTTACTTTATTGCAAAAACTCATTTACCTATAAAGATGGTTTATACAAACCACGTACAAGATGAGTTCATTCCCTTTTGATTTTCCAATTTTATCTCATTAAACCCATGTTGATTTACGTTATTTTAGTCACGTGTCATACTTTATTTTAAATTTTTCGTCGATACTACTGTTCTATCGTATTTGCACATTGCTTTTATTTTGCTCATCATCTGTTATATTAATTGTTTGTTTTGTGATTGCTTATTTGTAGGTCCTTGGCTTTTATGGTCTTTGTCCGGTTCAGAGTCATCGTTGTAAGGCGGTGCATACGAGTCAAAAATTTGTAGCCATGCAGATTACTCCGTATAACGCAGTGGAGATAACAAAAACACAATTTATTGTGTAAGATGTTTACTTTAATTGCCATTAAATTTACCTAATAGCATAGTTTACCATAAAAAGCTTTTATTATGTATAGAAGTATAGTAGATACTAGATAACATTGTCTTATTTACTGGTGACATGATGGCTTCGTTTCTTTATACCTTATAGTGTTTACGATAAGATGAAATCATGGTGATTAGTGATTTAGTGTGTACTGTAAAAATACAAGATAAATGACCATGTTTATATATAATAGTTGTTTTAGCAGGATTTTCTTTGGAAGGACCCGGCTTGATTATAGAGTAATAAGGGTATCTAGTTCAATAAATTAGGAATAAAAGTGTAAATGAATAATGGGTAAGAACTAAGTATAAATAATGTTGTTTGTATTTCTTTGATAAGCTGACCACAAGTTCAGTGTATACAATTGAATATTCAGGAAAATGATAGACAAGTTGTAGAGGAAAGATGAATAATGATGTCCTCCCTACAAATGTTTAGATCATGCTATTTATAGTCTTCAAATATTAACGTTGGATGCATCCCCAACGTTCTCCTTGATCGTTGGAGTTGTTAGCTGGAAAATAGGGCACATTCCCTATTAATACGGTTGACTCGTTCTTCTTCAACAAATCGTTGTTCTTTCCCTTTTGCACGTTCTGATTTGCTAAGATTATGTGCTCTTTGTAGTTGGACTTGGTCTTCCATGAGAGTAGGACGTGGTTATTTGTTCATATAACCGTATTTCTTGTTTGTCAATTTGATCCAGCCTGTTCAAGTATCTTATCAGGCTATTCTACGCTTACCATCAGGTTTTTCTTCTGGGATTTAGTAGCTTGCTTGCCTTGTGATACTCTTCGTCTGTCAAATAATAATTAGATTTGTCTGGTCCTTGGTTGCCCTAATCAGCCTAACAAGGTCAGGCTAAATTAAAGTCAGACCAGGCTAAATTGGGCCTAACAATTGCCCCTTGACATTTTACCCGTGCTGGATCAGGCCAGGGGTGAGATGTCAATTTACTGGGTTTTAAACAATAAAAGAATTATATTTACTCAATGACTCTTAGACTCCAAGTGACCGTTAATCACTGCAACGGCTAACTACATGATGTCATGTTGATAGTTTTGTGTTTTCTAGGGTTTTTGCACCGTTACTTTTCTTCTATAAATACGGTAATTGTGATGAATTTGTTTTTCACCAAAGTTCTTCCACTTCTCTTGCTAAATCTTCTCTGAAACTCTTGCCTATTTCCCAGGAATTCTATTTTGCTAACTGTAATTTCTCATTGAGTAACATTAATTTATCACGATAAATAAAACAATAAAGGATATGGGAGCCAAAAAGCGTCCTGCTTCCCAGAAAGCTGCGGCTGAGCCTAAACCCACAGACGTCCATGAGGAGAAGGTGGTTGAAATTGATCCTCCTGCTCGTACTATAGCTTTTAAATATCAAGATTCTATCTTTTCTGCTCTTCAATCCCTGGATTCCTATTTTCCTGAGGAAAACCTATTGAAAACAAACTATGATGGGGTTTTAAGGGATAAAAAATTGATTCCTGACTCAACTGAGGTTTGGATTCCTGAGTTTTGTCCAGTCAGAGCTAACTGGGTGTCACCTGGTTGGTTCTGTATTTATGAATGGGCGTTCAAAGCAGGTTGTAAGTTACCTTTTACTCCTTTAATGATTGATACTATTCGTGCCATGGAAGTATCACCTTTCCAAATTATGCCAATGGTTTGGAAACTTGTCCATTCTATTGAAAATTTATGTGCTAAACATAAACTTGTAATTACTATTAACGATATAAAGGCGGTATATCATCTGAAAAATCCTTCTACCGGTCGTTTTAATTTGAGAATCAAGTCGAAAATGTCTCCATTAATTACTAACCTGGACTCTGGGGACGATAAAGGCTAGGCAAAGACTTACCTGTTTATCCGGACTGAAAGTCTGGGGTCAGGCCTGGATTATTTGAGATATCCTCCTTTGGAGAGTGGTAGGTTTCCTGCATTCTTAATTTGCATTTTATATACTACAAAATTGGAATATTTAAGATTTACCTGTGCGTTTTTGGTGATATTTGCAACTCCTGACTCGAATTTTGACCCTCTTGACGAGGAGTCTATTTCAAGGATAGAGGCCTTTCTTTCTATTCCTGAGGAAGAGAGGACTTGGCCTGCTAGTCTGGGCAGGGATTTGTTGCCCCGGTATATGAAGCCTAAGCTGAGTGTGGTTAAAGTACCCAAAGGCAAGCCTAGTTCCACTGCTCTTTCCTGTATGTCTTCTATATGTCTTTATGTTGATTGTTGTCTTCTTGCCGCTTCTCTTCTAATATTTATATGTATTTTTTATACATTCAGTGTACAGATCTTCTGCTAGGTTGGCCAGCTTTAGCGCGGCTTACTTGAAAGTCGGGGTTGCTAGAATTGCTGAGCAGTCCAAGAGCCAGGAGGCTAGTGGGAGTGACAAGACACTTAACATTTTGGTTTCTGATGTCCAGCCTCCCCAGGAACCGCCCAGGCTAGTGTCCCCAGAGGTCGCTCAGGCTTCCAAAAGAAGGAGGGAAGTTGTTGTTCCTGAAGAGGAAGGGAGAGAGAAAGAGCCTATTTAGGCTCAACCAATCAGGAGTATCAGGGAAGTGTCTGCTCGAATGGACGATATGGACGCTGCCCGGGCACAGATAAATGATTTCTCTGCTAGTATGAGCGGCCAGCTTTTATCTGATAATACCCTTGAGTCTTCTACCAAAGTGGTGTCTATCTTGTCTTCTCTTATGACAAAGGCTGCTGCTCTTGCTTCTCAAGCTAAGGAGGTTAATTGCAAAGGGCCTTTTTTAATTATTATGTGTTCTTTGTGTTGCTTTATGTTTGGCTGATTGATTTTCTTTCAATTTTCTGTAGGGATTGGATGCTGGGTTGGCTACTGCTTGTCAGCTCAGGGATGCCCAGGCTAGGCTTTCTGTCATGGAAGAAAAATTAGATAAAGTCAACCGCGAGCTGCACACATCCAGGGGTAATGAGGTAATACTTCAGTCTCAGCTGGGGTCTGCTAGAGAGGCATCTAGGGCTGCTTTGGTTTGTGAGGTGGCTGCAAAAAATGCTGAGAAAGTTGTCAGGCAAGAGCTTGAGGCTGCAAGGGAAGAGCTGGAGACTGTCAAGGAAGAGCTGGCTACCGAGAAGCAAGCAATGCAGGATCAGCTGAGGAAAAATGAAGAGCTTGGTGCTGAAAAGGAGCTGGTGGAGGCGCGGCTTGCTGATGCTGCTCAGTACTTCTTTGGGAAAGGCCGGGTTGATGCTATGAGGGATCCGGAATCTGACCGGGCTAAGTGGGATCCGGATCGGGATGAGACAGACTACTGGACACCCAAAGATCCCGATTTGGCCAATATGGGTCAAGAAGAAGAAGTGGATTCTCCTCCTTCCAAGGAGAAATCTGGTGATCAGGAAATGGTGGATGGTTGTGAGTCGGTTACTGGTTCGAAGCCTGTTTAGATTTATGTTTTTGTTTTTCGTTTTGGCCCATCCAGGGGGGATGTTCCTGGAATGAATAATTATTAGGTATGTGGTAGGGCTGGCTTTTTGGATGAATATTTTGTTTCGGTTTTGAATAAATATTTGGTCTTTGTTGGTTTTTTTTTTTTTTTGATAAGGTTTATTTGTAGTGTTGGATGTGTACTGGATCTGGCCAGTTATTCGACTGGATCGGACCAGGTTTTTGCGCTGGATCTGGCCAGTTCTTTGTGTCATGGGTGGGGTTATTGCCTGTCTGGAGGGCTTATGTCCCCTGCCTGTCTGGAGGGCTTATGACCCATCTATGTCATACAAGCCAGAAAAAGGTTTTCCAGGTTTGTATATTAAATTGAGCTTAATATTTTAAGGCCTGTTTTTGCAACTGAAAGTTGGATATCAGTGGGGTGGCCCCCAATCTTTAAAATTTGTTTTAAGTAAAGCACAGTATGTAAAACAAATATTGAAGATTCTACTCGTTAAAGGGAAATACGAAAATATTTATAAGTATTTGGGCACATAATGGAAGAAATCATATAAGGCATTTATTCATACAATGGCAAATATCACACATTTAGTTTCGTATCAGATCAGGCAGGAAATGGTAAGATAAAGATTATACCTGGACTGGGAGATATATTTTATATGTGAAATAGTTTTAAGTGTGCAATATTCCAAGCTCTTGGGATCATTTCGCCGTCCAGGGTTTGTAGTCTATAAGCTCCTTGGCCGACTATTGAGTCAATCAGGTAGGGACCTTCCCAGGTTGGGGCCAATTTGCCGGCGTTCTTCTCTTTTATGTTTTGAAAAACTTTTCTGAGAACTAGGTCTCCTACCCTGAATACTCTATCTTTGACAGTCTTGTTGTAGCTTTTTGCAACTCTTTGCTGATATGCTGCCATTCTAATGTTGGCTGCATCTCTTAGTTCTTCCGTCAAGTCCAGGTTATCCTCCATTAGAGGTATATTGCTCGTTATTGTATTCAGGCTGCATCTGGCTGATGGAATGTCGACCTCTGCTAGGATTACTGCTTCACATCCATAGACCAAGGAGTAGGGGGTTTGGCCTGTGGATGTTTTAAGTGTGGTTATGTCAGCCCAGAGGACCAAGGGGAGCTCTTCAGCCCATCTACCTTTTCTTCTTTCTAGCTTCTTCTTTATGCAACTGATTATTACTTTGTTACTAGATTCTGCCTGGCCATTAGCTTTTGGATATCCTGGTGTGGAGGTTACCAGGTTGATGTTCCATTGAGCACAGAAAGCTGCTGTTCTTTTTCCCACGAATTGCGTGCCATTGTCGCATACTATTTCAGAAGGGATGCCATATATACATATGATGTTGCGTTTGATGAATGCTATGACATCTTTCTCTTTGACTTGCCTGTATGAATCAGCTTCTATCCACTTGGAGAAGTAGTCAGTCATTGCTAGCATAAAAACTTTTTGCCCGGGTGCTTGAGGTAGTTTTCCTACTATATTCATGCCCCACTTCATAAATGGCCATGGGGCGGATATGGAATGCAGTTCCTCAGATGGCTAGTGGATATATGGTCCATGAATCTGGCAAGCTTCGCATTTAGAGCTGAATTCCATGCAATCGGCCCTCAAAGTGGGCCAATAATAGCCTGTTCTGAGTACCTTGCTTGCCAGGCTCCTTCCGCCTTTATGATTTCCACAGTATCCCCCATGGATTTCTGATAGTATCTGTTCAGTTTCTTGTGGTTCCAGGCATCTGAGGTATGGTCATGCCTGCGATTTCTTAAAAACCACGTTGTTAATAATAGTATATGAAGCAGCTTTGATTTTGAGTGCCCTAGCATCTTGCTTATTCAGGGGGAGGATTCCTTGTTGTAGCCAATCATAGTAAGGTTTTGTCCATGAATTGGCAATATATATTGGGAAACTTTCATCTTGTTTGTTTATTGCAGGTTCTAATAAATGTACGATGGGTATTTTATCAAAGTCAGGGGGACTGAAGTTGGATCCTAGGCCGGCTAGGGCATCGGCCTGGGTATTCAAGTCCCTAGGAATTTGATCAATATTAAAATTGCGAAATTTTGTTTTTAGATTTTGGACAACTTCCAAATAAAGCATCATTTTTGAGTCTTTTGCAGTATATACTCCATTTACTTGGTTTGAAATAAGAAGGGAATCAGTACGTACCTTTAGGTTTTGTACACCAAGGTCAATACATACCTTTAATCCAGCTATTAGGGCTTCATACTCTGCCTCATTGTTGGTAGCTTCGAATGCACAGCTTATAGCTTGTACTATCTTATCCCCCTGTGGCGATTTTAGTACTACCCCTAGGCTTGTGCCCCTCATGTTGGTTGCACCATCGACAAATAGGGTCCATTCTAGGTCTGTTTGGTCATTGGCCAATCTATTTACTTCTTTTATTAGCTCGGGTTCTAGGGCTGGACTAAAATCAGCCACAAAGTCTGCTAGTGCTTGTGACTTAATTGATGTCCTTGGTTCAAATGTTATGTTGTATGTGCTTAGCTGGACTGGCCATTTGCACATTCGTCCGGACAATTTCGGTTTCCTAAGTACGACTTGATAGGAAGATTGGTTCGACTATTATAGGGTGGCTTTCAAAGTATGGTCTTAATTTTGTGCAACTCATAATTAAAGCTAAAACGTATTTTTCAAGTAGGCCATACCTGATCTCTGCATCTAGTAGACTTTTACTTACGTAATAGACAAGGTGTTGTTGTCCGTCCGCTTCTTTGACCAGGATCGCACTGATGCTAGATTTCCGTGGATCGATGGTATTGTTAGGCCCAGATTTACCTGGCCTGACCTTAACCTGGCCCGACCTTACAAGGCGATTGAAGGAAACGAAGACCGGACAAATCGACTATTATTTAGTGTTGAAGAATATTATGGCAAGCAGGCTACTAAATCCTGGAAGAGAAGCCGACGATAGTCAGTATAGAATAGCTTGCGATTATTAAAGCGGTGGACTAAGAAGATAAACAAGAAATACAGTTGTATAAGTCAAATAACCGTGTCCTATTCTCAAGGAAGACCAAGACTAATTATGAGACTACATCACCCATGAACTTAGACGTGCAAAAGAGGAAAAGGCTAAGAATCAGCTGAAGAAGAACCAGTCAACCGAATTAATAGGGAATGCGCCCTATTAATCCGGCAACAACCCCGACAAAAGAGAAGAACGTTGGGGATCAATGTAACGTTCATAATTATGGCTATAAATATTCTGATTTAGCATTTGTAAAGGATATAGACAATTTATCAATAGAAGATTACTTCATCACTTATTATTTTACGATCATCCAATTATCAAACTTGTATTCAGTTTACTCAAATAGCATAAGCATTATTCTTTTTACATAATTCTTTCTTTGTAATTCACCTATAAATACTCCAAACATATAGAGCTAGATACCCATCTTATTCTTCAAACAAGCCGGATCCATTCAGGGAAAATCCTGCTAAAACAATTGGCGCCCACCGTGGGGCATCTAGTTCTTCAACCAATAAAATTCTCCTTATCATCTTTCATTTAATATTTACACACAAAAATGGTGGAACTCACCGCAGAACAACAATTAGCGGCTGCCTTGGCCAAGATCAAAGAATTGGAAACAATCCAAGAGAGGGCAGCTCAGGCTGAAGCAGAAATCGATAGGCTGAAAGAATCTGAATCTAGCCTGAAGAAGAAATTGGAAAATCAGGCTTCGGGCTCCAAAACCAGATTCGAACCAGGAACCCCATTCTCATCCATTATCAAAAACATAGACTTCTCCAATTTTGGAACCCCGGAGAAGGATACATCATCCGGTACCCCAACCATTCCCAATGAATAGACAAACAAAATCAAGCGAAGAATAATGATGGCTATGCTTCAGGAAATCCAAAAACTCCACAACAAAATAGAAAATATACCCGGAGTGCCGGACCGTGGGTGAAGTAGAAGTTGATGACTTTGCAGATTCACCCTTTGCAGATGAAATTGCAAAGATTGATCTCCCCAAGAAATTTCTTGTTCCATCCATGAGAACTTATGATGGAACCTCTGATTCACAAAATCATGTTGCCATATTCAAACAAAAATGTTGGTCGCCTCAATACCCAATGAACTCAGGCAAGTCTGCATGTGCAAAGGCTTTGGTACAACCCCGACCGGAGCAAAGATTACAATGGTTCATCAATCTACCAAATGGAGGTATCAAGAATTTTGCAGAATTGATCAATGCCTTCAATCAACAATTCGCAAGTAGCAGAGATATGGCCAAGAGACCTAGTAACCTATTCAGGGTAAAGCAACTTCCTGAAGAATCCCTCAAAGAATTCCTCGCCAGATTTGTCAAAGAAAAGGTGGCCATTCCCAGATGCGATGAAGAAACAGCGGTGGAAGCATTCAGGCAAGGAGTCCTGCTTGACAGTGACATCTATGCAGATCTGACCAAGAAAGCATGTCTAACCTTTGCCACTGTCCAATCCATCGCCATAGAGCATGTCAGATTAGAAGAAGACCTCAACTTCAGGACGAACTCATCCGGAGGAAAGCAAGGCTATGGACATACTAACAGGAAAAGCTCCTACCAGAAAGGAGGCAATCCCAGATCGGCACTCTATTCCAGGCCTGAACGATCTGAAGTCAATATGGCACAAGAACATAAAGGTAACCTTTCTAGCCTTCCAACTATTCCTGAATATAACTTCTCTATTAATACCGGCAGGTTAATCAAACGCTCGGAAAACCGGGAGATACGGTCAGGATGGCCAAAGAAATCCGACAACCCCAGGAAAGATCCAACAAGATGGTGTGACTTCCATCAGGACATCGGACACACCACGGAAGAATGCATCCGGCTCAGAAACGGTGGCATATCTTCTAAAGAAAGGCTACTTGAAAGACATAATCCAGCAGCCAAAAAACAAAGATGAAGGACAAAACAAAAGAGACCCAGGAAGCAGCAGAGACCCTCCTCCTCCTCCTCCCATCTATGAAGTCAAATTCATAAATGGAGGATCGAAATCGTGGTGACCACTCGGCCGCCAAAAGAATATCCAGGGAATCCAGACTCCAACCTCCTCCCAGGCCCAAGTCATTGCCTGCTATTACCTTTGATGACTCGGATCCGCAAGGAATATCGATCTACACCATGACGACACCTGGTAATCACCATGCAAAATCGGCACTGACAAAGGTGTCAAGAATCCGATAGACGGAGGAAGCTCAATCAACCTGGTGATGCTTGACGTCCTTAAAGCTATGAAGATAGACGAAGGGAAGATCATCAAGAAATCCAGCGTCCTGGTTGGATTCAGTGGAGAAACAAAGAACACCTTGGGAGAAATCAGCTTGCCTACCTATGTGGAAGGCGTGGCTTCATATGAGAAATTTGGAGTAATGGATTGCCTATCCTCGTATAATGTAATCCTGGGTAGACCATGGATCCACAATGTCAAAGCAATACCATCAACATACCATCAATGCGTGAAAATTCCAACAGAATGGGGGATAACCACCATCAGAGGAGAACAAAGGACGGCTCAGGAATGTTACACTCAGGCTTTGAAACCCTCAAAGTCGTAAGTCCTGCATAGCAATTAAAGTCACCTGTCGGGAAGAATACATAGCACAAACACAGATGGAAACAGGGAGAAGTCACATTAGACCCAGAATTCCCCGACAGAAAGTACTTGTAGGGTCGTCGATGCACCGACTCAATCGGACCAAATCTGGTCACTTTCTTAAAACTAAAATGTCTTGTTTTGCTTGGTCACATTTTGATATGACTGGTATAGATGCTGATGTTATTACTCATAAGTTGAACATTGACAAATCCTTTAAGCCTGTACAGCAAAAGAGAAGAAAATTTGCTGCAGAGAGGCACGAAATCATCAACCAAGAAGTTGACAAGCTATTGGACATGGGAATGATCGGGGAAGTAATGTACCGCCTGCGGCTTGCAAACGTGGTAGTCGTCCAAAAGAAAAATGGCAAATGGAGAGTCTCGTGAGATTACACCGACTTAAACAAAGCCGCCCAAAAGATCCATTTCCCCTACCACACATCGATGCAATGGTAGATGCCATCGCAGCCACGAAATGTTGACATTCATGGATGCCTCCAAATGGATTCAATCGAGATAAAAATGCACCAAGCGGACCAGGGAAAGCACACGACTTTCATCACCGAAAAGAGGTATATATTGTTATACCGCTATGCCCTTTGATTAAAAATGCAGGTGCAACCTACCAAAGGCTAGTCAACATGATGTTCAAAGATCAGATAGGAGACACCATGGAAGTCTACATAGATAACATGGTAGTCAAATCAAAAAGGCGTAAGACCACGTCAAAGACTTGGAAGTAGCCTTTCAAATACTGGAAAAATTCAATATGAAGCTCAACCCACAAAAATGCCACTTGAGTCTCAGGCAAATTCTGGGCTACATGGTGACAAAAAGAGGAATAGAAGCCAGCTTTGAACAGATCAAAGCTATCCTGGAGCTAGAACCACCAAAGACAGTCAAAGACATACAAAAGTCGATGGAAGGATAGCAAATTTACAACAGATTCATTTCAAGATCATCGAAAGATGCAAATCGTTTTATAACCCGCTAAGGAAGAACAAGGACTTCCAATGGACCCCCGATCATCAGCTGCCTTTGAAGACTTGAAAATATATCTATCCTCTCCCTCCTTCCGCAAAACCAGTCAAAGATGAACCCCGACAAGATATCTGCATCCACAGAAATCGCTTTGTCGGTGCGGTCCGGTCAAAGAAGCAGACGGACAACAGCACCCTGTCTATTATGTAAGTAAAAGTCTACTGGATGCAGAGATCAGGTATGGCTTACTTGAAAAATATGTTTTAGCTTTAATTATGAGTTGCACAAAATTAAGACCATATTTTGAAAGTCACCCAATAATAGTCAGAACCAATCTTCCTATCAAGTCTGTACTTAGGAAACCAGAATTGTCCGGACGAATGTGCAAATGGTCAGTCCAGCTAAGCACATACAATATAACATTTGAACCAAGAACAGCAATTAAATCACAAGCATTAGCTGATTTTGTGGCTGATTTTAGCCCAACCCTAGAACCCGACCTAATAAAAGAAGTGAATAAACTGACCAGCGACCAAACAGACCTAGAATGGACCCTATTCGTCGACGGTGCAGCCAATATGAGGGGCACAGGACTGGGGTTAGTACTAAAATCGCCACAGGGGGATAAGATAGTACAAAGGCTATAAGTTTTGTGCATTTGAGGCTACCAACAATGAGGCAGAATATGAAGCCCCGATAGCAGGATTAAAGGTATGTATTGACCTGGGTGTGCAAAACCTAAAGGTACGTCATCGATTCCCTTCTTATTTCCAACCAAGTAAATGGGATATATATACCGCAAAAGACCCCAAAATGATGCTTTATCCGGACGTTGTCCAAATTTTAAAAGGTAAATTTCAAAATTTTAACATTGACCAAATTCCAGGATTTGAATACCAGGCCGATGCTCTAGCCGGCCTAGGATCCAACTTTAGTCCCCTTGACTTCGACAAAATACCCATCGTGCATTTATTAGAACCTGCAATAAATAAACAAGATGAGAGTTTCCCAATCTACATTGCTAATTCTTGGACAAAACCTTATTATGACTGGCTACAACAGGGAATCCTTCCCTTAAATAAGCAAGATGCCAGAACACTAAAAATAAAAGTCGCTTCATATATTATTATTGACAACGTGCTTTTTAAGAAATCGCAGTCGGGCCATACCTCGGATGCCTGGAACCACGGGGAAGCGAGCAGATATTATCAGAAATCCATGAAGGATCTTTGTGGAAATCACAAAGGTGGAAGAAGCCTGGCAAGCAAAGTACTCAGAACAGGATATTATTGGCCTACCTTGAGAGCCGATTGCCTGGATTTTAGCTCTAAATGCAAAGCTTGTCAGATTCACGGACCATATATCCATCACCATCTGAGGAACTACATTCCATATCCGCACCATGGCCATTTATGAAGTGGGGCATGGATATAGTAGGAAAACTACCTCAAGCGCCTGGACAAAAGGTTTTCATGTTAGCAATGACTGATTACTTCTCCAAATGGATAGAGGTTTGAATCATACAGGCAAGTTAAGGAGAAGGATGTCATAGCATTCATTAAACACAACATCATATGTAGATATGGCATCCCCTCTGAAATAGTATGTGATAATGGCACGCAATTTGTGGGTAAAAGAACAGAAATGACCTTCTCGTGCTCAATGGAACATCAATCTAGTAACATCCACACCAGGATATCCAAAAGCCAACGGTCAAGAGTAATCCAGTAATAAGGTGGTAATCAGCTGCATAAAGAAAATCTGGAAAAAGGAAAGGCGGATGGGTCAAGAACTCCCCCTGGTCCTTTGGGTGACAGAACCACACCAAAAACATCCACAGGCCAAACCCCCTACTCTTTGGTCTATGGATGTGAAGCAGTAATCCCAGCTGAGGTGGACATTCCATCAGCCAGATGCAGCCTGAATACAGTCACAAGCAATATACCTCTAATGGAGGACAACTGGACCTAATGAAGAGCTAAGAGATGCGGCCAAAGATCGATTAGCAAAGATACCAACAAAGAGTTGCGAAAAGCTATAACAAGACTGTCAAAGCCAGGGTACTCAGGGTAGGAGACCTTGTCCTCAGGAAAGTATTCCAAAACACAAAAGAAAAGAATGCTGGCAAATTGGCCCCAACCTGGGAAGGTCCCTACCTAATTGACTCAATAGTCGGCCAGGGAGCCTACAGATTACAAACCCTGGAAGGCGAAATGATCCCAAGAGCTTGGAACATTGCACACCTAAAATTATTCCACATATAAAGTATATTTCCCGGTTCAGGTATAACTTTTGTGTTCACATTTCCTGCTCAACTTGATATGAATTTACATGTATGATACTTGCCATTACGTGAATAAATGCAATATATGATTTCTTCAAAATTACGTGCCCAAGTACTGATCTATGTTCCCATATTTTTACCAAGTAGAATCTTCAATACTTGTTTTTACATACTGCATTCTATTTAAAACAAATCTTAAAGATTGGGGGCCACCCCCACCAACATCCAACTGACATCCAAAATTCAGTTGCAAATCAGGCCTTATAATACTGAGCTCAACTTATCATACAAACCTGGAAAATCTATTCCTGGATTGTATAACATAAATGGGTAATAAGCCCTCCAGACAGGCAAGGGACATAAGCCCTCCAGACAGGCAACGATCCCACCCATAACACATTAAACTGGCCAGATCCGACAAAATCGGCTCGATCCGGTTGAATAATCGGCGAGATCCGATAGACATTCAACATCACCTTTTAAAACACAAGAAGAAAATTTGACCAAATATTTATTCATCCAAAATAAATGGCCTTACCACACGCCTAAAAAATTTTCCATTCCAGGGACATCCCCCCTGGATGGGTCAAAAGATGTTTTCTAAATATTCATTCCAGGGACATTCTCCCTGGACAGACCAAAACCAAAAAGAAAAACAAAACTAAGCTACTTTTGAGCCAGTGACCGACTCACAACCATCCGCCATTTCCTGATCATCAGACTTTGCCTTGGAAGGAGGAGAATCCACTTCTTCTTCTTGACCCATATTGGCCAAATCAGGATACTGAGCATCCAAAGCCATCTCATCCCGGTCCGGATCCCAATTAGCCCGGTCAGATTCTGGATCCCTCATAGCATCGACCCGGCCTTTCCCGAAGAAATACTGAGCAGCATCAGCCAACCGTGCCTCCACCAACTCCTTTTCAGCAGCAAGCTCTTCGTTTTTTCTTAACTGATCTTGCATTGCCTGCTTCTCAGCCTCCAACTCTTGCCTGACAACCTTCTCAGCGTTTTTGCGCAGCCACCTCACAAACTACTGGCAGCACCGACCGCCTCCTTAGCTGTCCCCAACTGAGATTGAAGTACCACTTCATTACCCCTAGATGTGTGCAGATCACGGTTTAGCCTATCCAACTTTTCCTCCAAATTAGCAACCTTGGCCTGGGCACCATTGAACTGACAGGCGGCAGCCAAACCAACATCCAATCCCTACAACAGAACGAAATCAATCAGCCAAATACAAAACAAAATAAAAAACACATGAACAATTAAAAACATTCCCTTACAACCAACCTCCTTAGCACGAGAAGCAAGATCAACAAGCCTTTGTTACGAGAGAAGTCGAATAGAAACCACCTGGTAGACGACTCAAGGGTACTAGCAGACAATAGCCGGTCGCCCATCTTTTTAAAACTCGTTTATCCGTGCCCGGCAAAGATCCATATCATCAACCCTGGCGGGCACCGCCTTATACTCGAGAGGCTGAGCTTGAATAGGCTCTTTCTCTCCCTCTTCCCCTTCTAGGATCACATCTTCCCTCTTCCTTTTTTGAGCCTGGACGACCTCAGGCGATACTATCCTGGGAGGATCTTGAAGAGGCTGAATCTCAGAAACCAGGATATCAAGCGTTTTGTCGCTCCCACTAGCTTCCAGGCTCTTGGACTGTTCAGCAATCCTAGCCACCCCAGCCTTCAAATCCTTTGCAGAAAAGCTGGCCAGCCTAGCAGAAGACCTAAATACTGAATATATAAAAACTATACGTGAATATCAAGCAAAGAACGACAGGAAGATAACGGCCAACATAAAAGCATACAGAAGACGTACAGGAAAGAGCAGTAGAACTAGGCTTGCCTTTGGGTACTCTGACCCCAGTCAACTTGGTCTTCATATACCGGGGCAACAACTCCCTTCCCAAACTAGTTGGCCAGGTCCTCTCCTCCTCAGGAATAGCAAGGAAAGCTTCTATCCTGGAAACAGCCTCCTCATCAAGGGGATCACAACTCCAATCAGGAGCTGCAAAAACCGTCAAAGTCACACAGGTAAGACTCAGAATCCATTAATTTCATATAATATATATTGCAAAATAAAAAGTACAAGGAACCTACCACTCTCCAAGGGAGGATATCTCAGATAATCAAAGCCTGATCCCAAAGTCTCAGTCCGGACAAACAGGAAAGTCTTTGCCCAATTCTTATCATCTCCAGAGTCCAGGTTAGTAATTAATGGAGACATTTTCGATTTTATTCTCAAATTAAAACGACCATCAACAGGATTTTTCATATGATAAACTGCCTTGATATCATTAATAGTAATTACAAGATTATGTTTAGCACATAAATTTTCAATAGAATGGACAAGTTTCCAAACCATTGGCATAATCTGAAAAGGTGACACCTCCATAGCACGAATGGTATCTATCATCAAGGGAGTAAAAGGTAACTTACAGCCTGCTTTGAACGCCCATTCAAAAATACAGAACCAGCCAGGTGATACCCGATTAGCTCGACTAGGACAAGACTCGGGGATCCATACCTCGGTAGATTCAGAATTATTTTCTTCTCCTTAGAATCTTGTCATAGTTTGTTTTTAGTAAATTCTCCTCAGGGAAAGAAGAATCCAAAGATTGAAGGGCAGTGAAAACAGAATCCTGGTACTTAAAAGTCACAGCACGAGCAGGAGGATCAATCTCCATCACCTCTTCTTCCGGACGTCTATAGGTTCGAGCTCAGCAGCAGCTTTTTCGGGATGCGGGCGTTTTTTGGCTCCCATATCTCTAAGTGTTTGATTTATTGTGATGGAATTGTCGAGAAAATATAAACTAGCAGAACAGGATTGCTGAGAAGAATTTCAGAAGAATTTCAGAAGAATATTTGGCAAAGAAAGTGGAGGAAATTTGATGGAAAATAACCTTGCCCTAAATACCGTATTTATAGAAAATCTATAACGGTGTGAAAACCCTAGGGATTGCAAAACTCTCAGCATGACATCACCTAGCCGTTATAGTGTTCAACGGTAACTAGGAGTCTAAGAGTCATTGATTAAGTGTAAGTCTCTTTATTATTCAACCCGGTAAAATTGACATCTCACCCCTGGCCCGATCCAAAGACGGGTAAAATGTCAAGGGGCAATTGTTAGGCCAGATTTACCTGGCCCGACCTTAACCTGGCCTGACCTTACAAGGCTGATTGAAGGAAACGAAGACCGGACAAATCTGACTATTATTTAGCTGTTGAAGAATATTATGGCAAGCAGGCTACTAAATCCTGGAAGAGAAGCCTGATAGTCAGTATAGAATAGCTTGACAGATTATTAAAGCAGGCTGGACTAAGAAGATAAACAAGAAATACAGTTGTATAAGTCAAATAACCGTGTCCTATTCTCAAGGAAGACCAAGACTAATTATGAGACTACATCACCCATGAACTTAGACGTGCAAAAGAGGAAAAGGCTAAGAATCACCAAGAAGAACAGTCAACCGAATTAATAGGGAATGCGCCTATTAATCCAAGAACAACCCGACAAAAGAGAAGAACGTTGGGGATCAATGTAACGTTCATAATTATGGCTATAAATATTCTGATTTAGCATTTGTAAAGGATATAGACAATTTATCAATAGAAGATTACTTCATCACTTATTATTTTACGATCATCCAATTATCAAACTTGTATTCAGTTTACTCAAATAGCATAAGCATTATTCTTTTTACATAATTCTTTCTTTGTAATTCACCTATAAATACTCCAAACATATAGAGCTAGATACCCATCTTATTCTTCAAACAAGCCGGATCCATTCAGGGAAAATCCTGCTAAAACAGGTATACTGTCAGAGGTTCGTCTTTGACTGGTTTTGCCAACAAGGGAGGAGAGGATAGATATGTTTTCAGATCTTCAAAGGCAGCTTGATGATCAGGGGTCCATTGAAAGTCTTTGTTTTTCCTTAGCATATTATAGAATGATTTGCAGATCTCTGACGATTTTGAAATGAACCTGTTCAGGGCTGCTATTCTTCCTGTCAACTTTTGTATGTCTTTGACTGTCTTTGGTGGTTCTAGCTCCAGGATGGCTTTGATCTGTTCAGGGCTGGCTTCTATTCCTCTTTTTGTCAGCATATAGCCCAAGAATTTGCCTGCTGAGACTCCAAAATGGCATTTCTGTGGGTTGAGCTTCATATTGAATTTCTCCAGTATTTGGAAGGCTACTTCCAGGTCTTTGATGTGGTCTTCTACCTTTTTTGACTTGACTACCATATCGTCAATGTAGACTTCCATGGTATCTCCTATTTGATCTTTGAACATCATGTTGACTAATCTTTGATAGGTTGCACCGCATTTTTAATCCAAAGGGCATAGCAAAGATAACAAAGATATTCCTCTTTCAATGATGAAGGTGTACTTTCCGATCCGGGGGTGCATCTTTATTTGGTTGAATCCACCGGAGGCATCCATGAATGCTAACATCTCGTGGCCTGCAGTGGCATCCACCATTGCATCGATGTGTGGCAGGGGAAATGGATCTTTGGGGCAGGCCTTGTTTAGGTCGGTGTAGTCTACATAGACTCTCCATTTGCCGTTTTTCTTTTGGACGACTACTACATTTTCAAGCCAGTCGGGGTACATTAATTCCCTGATCATTCCCATGTCCAATAGCTTGTCAACTTCTTGGTTGATGATTTCATGCCTCTCTGCAGCAAATTTTCTTCTTTTTTTGCTGTACAGGCTTAAAGGATTTGTCAATATTTAACTTATGGGTTATAATATCAGCATCTATACCAGTCATATCAAAATGTGACCAAGCAAAACAAGACATTTTAGTTTTGAGAAAGTGACAGATTGGGTCCGACTAAGTCAGTGCATCGACCCTACAAGTACCTTTTGTCGGGAATTAGGGTCCGAATGACTTCTCTGTGTCCATTTGTGATCGCGCAATATATTCTTTCTGACAGGTGACTTTAATTGCTATGCGAGGACTTACCCGACTTTGAAGGTTTCAAAGCCTGGGTGTAGCATTCTGAGCGTCCTTTGTTCTCCCCGATGGTGGCTATCCCCATTCGGTTGGTATTTTCACACATTGATGGTATGTTGACGGGATTTCTTTGACGTTGTGGATCCATGGTCTGCCCAGGATTACGTTATACGAGGATAGGCAATCCATTACCCCGAATCTTTCATAGAAAGCCACGCCTTCCACATAGGTTGGCAGGCTAATTTCTCCCAGGGTGTTCTTTGTTTCTCCGCTGAATCCAACCAGGACACTGGATTTTTTGATGATTTTCTCTTCATCTATCCTCATAGCTTTGAGGACGTCAAGTATCACCAAGTTGATTGAACTGCCCCCATCTATCAGGATTCTTGATACCTTAGCTGTGCCAATTTGCATGGTAATTACCAAGCTGTCATGGTGTAGATCTGATATTCCCTGCAAGTCTGAGTCATCAAAAGTAATAGCAGGTAATGACTTAGATGTAAGAGGGGGTTGAAGTTTAGACTCCCTAGATATTCTTTTAGCAGCCGAGCTGGTTAAGACACAAATTTCTGATCCTCCATTTATGAACTTGACTTCATAGATGGGGGGAGGAGGAGGAGGATCTCTGTTGTTCCCTGAATCCCTCTTGTTTTGTCCTTCATCTTTGTTCTTTGGCTGCTGGATTAAGTCTTTCAGATAGCCCTTCTTTAAGAGGTATGCCACTTGTTTCCTGAGTTGGATGCATTCTTCTGTAGTGTGCCCGATGTCTTGGTGAAAGTCACACCAGCTCGTTGGATCTTTCCTGGGGTTGTCGGATTTTTTGGGCCATCTAACCGTGTCTCCCAAGCTTTCCAGGCGTTTGATTAATCCTGCAGTATTTATAGAGAAGTTATATTCAGGAATAGTTGGTAGGCTAGAAAGGTTACCTTTGTGTTCTTGTGCCATGTTGACTTGGATCGTTCAGTCCGGAATAAGGTGTTGATCCGGGGTTGCCTCCTTTCCGGTAGGAGCTTTTCTGTTAGTATGTCCATAGCCTTGCTTTCCTCCGGACGAGTTTGTTCTGAAGTTGAGATCTTCTTCCAATCAGACATTTTCTAAGGCGATAGATTGAACAGTGGCAAAGGTTGGGCGGACTTTTTGGTTAAGTCCGCATAGATGTCACTATCAAGCGGGACTCCTTGCCTGAAGGCTTCTACCGCCGTCTCTTCGTCGCACCTGGGAATGGCTACCTTCTCTTTGACAAATCTTGCCAGGAATTCTTTGAGAGATTATTCAGGAAGTTGCTTTACCCTGAGCAGTTTTTCGGATCTCTTGGCCATGTCTTTCTTTGCTTGCGAATTGTTGATTGAAGGCATTGACCGATTCGCAAAATTCTTGATACTTCCATTTGGGAGATTGATGAACCATTGTAATGTCTTTGCTCGAGTTAGGGTTGTACCAAAGCCTTTACACATGCGGACACTGCCGAGTTCACTTTGGGTATTGAGGCGGCTAACATCTTCTGTTTGAATATGGCAACGTGATTTTGTGAATCAGGGGTTCCATCATAAGTTTTCATGGATGGGACGGTAAATTTATTGGGGAGATCAATCTTTGCAATTTCATTTGCAAAGGGTGAATCGAAGTCATCAACTTCCACTTGACCACCGGTCCGGCACTCGGTATATTTTCTATTTTGTTGTGGAGTTTGAATTTCTGAAGCATAGCCATCATTATTCTTCGCTTGATTTTGTTTGTTTCATCGTTGGGAATGATTTGGGTGCCGGATGAGGTATCCTTCTCCGGAGTTCCAAAATTGGAAAAGTCAATGTTTTTGATAATGGATGAGAATGGGGTTCCTGGTTCGAATCTGGTCTTGGAGCCTGAAGCCTGATTTTCCAATTTTTTTCTCGAGTTAGACTCGATTCCTTAAGCCTCGATTTGATTTCAGCCTCTGCTTGAAGTCGCCTTTTCTTGAATTGTCTCCAATTCTTTGATCTTAGCCAAGGCAGCCGCCAATTGTTGTTCTGGTGTGAGTTCTACCATTTTTGTATGTGAATATTAAATGAAGAATGGTAAAAGGAATTTTTTGATTAACGAACTAGATGCCCCACGGTGGGCGCCAATTGTTTTAGCAGGATTTTCCCTGGAAGGATCCGGCTTGATTATAGAGTAATAAGGGTATCTAGTTCAATAAATTAGGAATAAAAGTGTAAATGAATAATGGGTAAGAACTAAGTATAAATAATGTTGTTTGTATTTCTTTGATAAGCTGACCACAAGTTCAGTGTATACAATTGAATATTCAGGAAAATAATAGACAAGTTGTAGAGGAAAGATGAATAATGATGTCCTCCCTACAAATGTTTAGATGATGCTATTTATAGTCTTCAAATATTAACGTTGGATGCATCCTCAACGTTCTCCTTGATCGTTGGAGTTGTTAGCTGGAAAATAGGGCACATTTCCTATTAATACGGTTGACTCGTTCTTCTTCAACAAACCGTTGTTCTTTTCCTTTTGCACGTTCTGATTTGCTAAGATTATGTGCTCTTTGTAGTTGGACTTGGTCTTCCATGAGAGTAGGACGTGGTTATTTGTTGATATAACCGTATTTCTTGTTTGTCAATTTGATCCAGCCTGTTCAAGTATCTTATCAGGCTATTCTACGCTTACCATCAGGTTTTTCTTCTGGGATTTAGTAGCTTGCTTGCCTTGTGATACTCTTCGTCTGTCAAATAATAATTAGATTTGTCTGGTCCTTGGTTGCCCTAATCAGCCTAACAAGGTCAGGCTAAATTAAAGTCAGACCAAGTTAAATTGGGCCTAACAATAGTATTCTAGACAAGCTAAAACCCACGTTCTACCTAATCCCCCAAGGAGTATTATGGGAAGTGATTTATCCAAGGCACTAAATGGATTTGTCCAAGGCAATCAATTGTCCAAGGCAGTGACCATTTACACTAATTGCCTTGGACAAATCCATTTAGTGCCTTGGATAAATCACTTGCCGAGTATTATGTAGTTTGTTCATATTTAATGCTTTATTTATATGATAAATTGTATGTATTGTATTTTTGCAAGAATGTCATCAAAAGGCATAAATAGTGAAACTATAGTTGTATCATCTATTTTGATTCTATTAGTGCAAAGTCGAGCTATGTATAAAGTACTTGTGTTTGATAAACTACAAATCATATGCTCCGATAGTTTAATTACACTTGCTTTATTTTGTGAGGGGAAAATAAAGCAGGTGTAAACTATTGACTGGGAAGGAGGGAGTATTATATATGTTATAACGTGCTTGAATGGAGAAGCCGACGCGTAAAAATAACTATTATTATATGTGTTGCAAATTACTGCGTGACTTGTGTGCAACACATGACATTTCTCAATACACTACTTCTTTCCCGGTTTTACACAAGTTTATTGTAAAATGAATTCCCATCATTTGGGTCTGTTGCATACTGTTTTTATATAAAACTAGTTTAGATCCCGCGCAATGAATGCGCGGTATTTATAGAGTTACTAATATAGACCCCGTGCAATATATGCACGGTATTTATAGAGTTTTAATTTTTTTTTGTATTATTTATTAGAATTTAAATTGACAATTCACTTATTTTTCATGTTTGTCCTTAATGTATTTTGATTAGAGAAATAAATAAAAATTCAAATCGTAAAAAAATAATAAAATGAGTATTTTTTTTGATTTTTTTTTGTTTTTTTTACCGAGAAAATAATGCTGTTAATTTACAAATATTTACTAATAACATATTTTTTAGCTGCAAATTTTTATCATTAAAAGTCAATGAATTTTAACAAATATTTACTAATAACATATTTTTTAGCCGCAATTTCTTATCATAAAAAGTCAATAAATTTTTATCAATAAGTTCATTAAAAAAAAATTCCTTATCCTAAAAAATTCGGAGACAAATTTATGCAGAATGTGAAATATTAAATGTTATAGATATTTAAATACAAAATATTATATTCATTTATAACTTATCATGTACACACTTATAGCATATGCTAAAAATACCAAGCACTATTGTAGGAAATATATTTAGGCGGGAAAAGTTGGAGTTTCGCCTATTTATTTAGTAAATTGAGGATTAAACCGCCTTACACAAAATTAACTGTCACCTAAAGGAAAAAATAATACTCTTATAATTTAAGTTAGTATAATATATAATAGTATATGTGCAATTGAGTTTCATAGAACAACAACTACTACTACTACATAGTATATATGGAGTATAATATAATATAGAATTTGAAGTATAATTATCAATCTACAAACAAACACGTGTAATATAGATCTCATTTTTTGTTTTTTTTTTTTTGTTTTTGTTTTTGTTTGGGGAGGCTCATTAAAACTTAACAAGTGAATACAAACTACCAACTAACGGTACATTTTATGGATCTCGACTTAGCATAGTTTAGCCAAAAGCTAGACCTCATTTTCATCCGGCTTCGTACATCCTCTATCACTCTATCAGTCTATCAAGCCGAGTAATATGCCCCTCCAACCTTGCTTCGTTCCTTTAAAGTTTCAACCACCTAAGGTAAAGCTATAAACACGTAGGTTCAACCACTTAACCTAAGCTATATACACGTAAGTTCTATATTAAATTACTTCGTATGAGTGTTTGTAGAAAATTTGTGGGCAATAATTATTATTAGGAAAAATTACAAATAACCACCATTTATTTGCGTATTTTTACAAATAATCACCACATATTTCTATTTTTACAAATAACTCCCAAATTTTCACGTATATTCCACAATCATCACCGTATATTTCTCCCGAGACTTAATTTTTATATTTTCCCACTCTTTAATTAACGATTTATCTGAAATATCTTTTATTTGATAACGGACAACCGGACAAAGTATTAATCCACCTTAACTCAGTGTTATAATATGACATGCGCAACGCCTTGATAAACTTTTGACAGCCACTATTACGATACTACCCGGGCAACGTCCGGGCATGAAATCTAGTAATAATGAAAACAAAATATTGGCGCCAGTTTTGTGAATACTCCCGGGAAATTCGAATTTGTTAAATTTCCAAATTTCTAACCAAAAACAACAGAAATGCTGACAAAGAGATTAATTCATGTAAACAACAATTGCTGCAAATTTTTCCAATATGAACAACTCCAATTCTCAGGTACAGTACATACCCCCTATTTTATCTTACATTTTTTGCATTTCTGGAGATCTCAACTTTCATTAATTATTTTGCTAAATCTAGGTTTATGGAGATGCACAATCATCACCTTTACTACTTTCTGGTTAGTTCAATCTCTATATTTATCCATCTTTTTTTTTTTCTTTCCCGTAGGAGTAACCACCTATTATGTGAGAGGTCTCGCAATAAAGTTATCATGAGACCGTCTCTCAGAAGAATTTGTGTTTTTTTTTTCCTTCTTTCATATGGGTGCAGCTCATTTTAGCTGCCGTATATACTGTGCTGAATTGTAGGACTGTCATACGCTTGATCTGCTGTTATTTATAGAATTGGGGAAAAATATGTGTAAGATGGGCTAGGGTTGTTTAGGAGAGAAAGCGTCGTTTTACGGGTGTAAAAATGAACCGTCTCACGAAAATGATGATGAAAAGTGAACATTATTGTAGGACCTTTCTTTTGAAGGGTCGCTTGTGATGAGAGTAATTATTATGGGAGTAATAGAGTTTAAAATGAAAATAAAAATAGTTTAAAATGAAAATAAAGAAGAGGAGTTTGGTGGTTCGTGGTGGGTCGAAAGAGGAGGTGAGGGAGGAATTACCGGGTAATACATTACTTGGGGGATTTATGTCTCCTGCAAATAGCGGGGTAAGGGGTATTGGATGTACACTACCGTACTCTTGTGTCAGCAATACAAAGAGGCTGTTTTTGCATCGAACCAAAGAGTAGTTAGTCTTTAGCTCCATTAGTTAATGAGGTTGTTTCCTTCATCTGCCATTTTATTTTACCCCAGTGCCTCAATGCCTCCATTTAAGCCCTATTACTCTAATAATTACGCATGTCCCAAACCCTGAGACTTTGTAGAAGTATGAAAAATGCACTTTTTTTTCTAAGCAATTGGGTTCTAGTGGTTAAGAAACTCAAGTTTTTTTAATGGTTTCATCTCAGAGGCTCCGAATCTCAGGAACTGGTTCTCAAGTTATACTTATCAATCTCCTGTGTTGGACTCAAATGAAGAATTCTGCAATTCACCTATTGGTGTTGATGAAGGAGAGTATGCAAAGAAAGAGTTTTATGTTCAAGACAGTGAGGATGAAGAGTTGGAAAACTGTGTAAATTTGAGTAATATTAGAAAAACCTACCAACCCGGCGTTAGTCGTATGAAAAATGGTGGCCTATCAAACCCTCAGAAACCTATAGTCGAAGCTAGAAAGGTTGAATGTGTTCCTAATGCTGAGGTAGCGGTCTTCATTCCTTTTATTCCTTTAATTTACTGCAATCAAGTTTAATAGAAAATCCTTTAAATGGAATCTTTCGGTTTTTTTAAACAGCTTTTAATGGAAGAAATTTGGACATCGGTTCAAAATTTAGCTTGATGAAATCTTAGCAGATAGGTTTAGTACTCCTTTCGTATTTGTCATAATATCATACTCCCAAGTCATATCATATTTCTCCATGTGTTACAATGACAACAAAGCCTTAGCCCGAAAATAATTTGTTGTAGATGTCTAGCTAGCTGCAAAAACTGAATATCAGTGCAATTCAGCTGATTGATGGCTGTAATCATCTGTTAATTTAAGCTGATTCTCACGAGTCTTGTTTGTTTGGCTATAGTTTCCAATTCCACGCCCATGAATTCCGTAAACTTGGAAAGTCTGAAACTAGAATGTTATTGTAAGTTTGTAACACGAGTATTATCTCATACATCACTTGTTCTTTGTTCCAGATTCCAGTCTATCCTGATTCACTTTCACTTCAATCTGGTTTGTGCCTATCCTCCTTGTAATTCACTGATATACTCACACAAACATCTCCAGTAATGTATTTTTTCCTGTCTTCCACAGAGCCGCCTGATGTAGGCGATTGGTTCTCAAGTTATGCATACGAGTCTCCGGAATTAGATAGTGCTGATTTTGATGTTTCAGTGAAACCAAATCACTGTTTCAACTATTCTGAAAAGGTTGATAAAGAAAATGATCAACATTTTAGCGAGTTCACCACAGATGTTAAAGTTGAAGTACTCTCTTCCAGGGAGTTAATTTCAGAACCCTCTGACATGAATGCAATGTCCACTGGGACTAAGAACAGCAACTTATATTCTGCTGCCCGGGTAACTCTCTCACCTATTAGATGTCTCACCCTCTGTCCAACTGTGATTTTCTTACTTCTCAAAAGTCCCCTCACATATTATAAAAAGAACATCATTCTTAGATGGAGTATACAACCCTTATAAATTGTATGTTATACAATTCTAAATTATTACTCTGATTTTGGTTTTGAAAATCTGCAGAAACATATTTCAGAAGAAAACGACTTCTCTTCGGAGAACAATTTGTGTCCTAAAACAACTTCTGGCCAAAGTCCTCAAGGATCAGCTCTTGGTGGTAGTTGTATCATATCTGATGAATCTGTTCTATGTCAAAGAACTAGCGTTGAAAATATTACGCCAATGATACAAGAGGGTTTGCAAGCAAGTGTATCCAAAGTTTCTGATAATGATTCTGGATGGATACAGCTCAATCACAAATCTCAAAAATCATATCCCAAAAAGAGCAAACAAGATGAGAACCAATACATATCTACAGAAAATAAATTCACTTCATTTGCGAAAAACATCGGTCCACAGGTCCATGGTGAAAAGTCTCCTCAGAAGTTTGGACCAGGGAAACGCAAGACTGACATGAAAATAACCTCAGTGAGCTCTTCTATGGACAAAAGCCCTGGAGAAGTTAGAAGAGAGGTCTTCAAAGAAATGACCAACACACGGTATCCATGTGCTCAGGAATCTGCCGGGAAATGGAGGTGCCCACAGAAAAATAAACCAAATGCTGGACCTCCTCTGAAACAACTTCGACTTGAGAAATGGGTGCATCGTGTTTGAATTATAAACATGTGAGACTAACCCAAATTCTTATGCATTCCTTCTAAATTTTATTTTATTCTTGTATGTTTAATGGATTGGTCTCACATGTAAGTCTCTTTCATATTGAAGTTTTGTGATGAATTTGTATCATATATTCATATGTATGTTTCCTTGACTGTCTCTGAAAACTGCAGCCTGCAAATATGAGGATATTTGTCGTTGGTCACTGGAGAAAATCTGGATTAGGGATTTCAGATTCGAGATTGTATGAGTAGGATTCCCTGTAGGTATGCACATATGCTCTTTACATTAGTTTAGTTTTCAGATTTGAGATTGTAATGTTATTATGTTTTTCTGTTTTCTACAACGATTGGAATATTGGATTATGAATTCATCTTTTAAACCTCTCAATGTGTGTTGTGACTATAAGAGGAACTTTGGAGTTATTACTCACTAAGCAAGTAGCATAATCTCGCAAAGCAGTCATATGTGTGGATTTTTTTTGCTAAATTATCAGCTTTATGATAATGAGGTGCATTTCCGGCTTTAGTAGTGTACTGGTGACGATCAATGTCAGATACATTTCTTCAGAATTTAGATTTTGGGTTGTATAAATTTGGCTTAGTTAGAATTGTTCTTCTGTATTGTCTCAATGAATCATGTTCTTATGCTCATTACAAATTTATTTGCTACATTGTTTACAGCAAACTGTGATTTCATCATTCGGGCAAAGAGGAAAAAAAATCAAACTAGGCTTGTTGCGATACATCTGTATTCATTTTTTGTTAACATTGTGACACTTATGTTCAACGTTTTCTTGGACCTACTTTTTCGTGCAATTATAATTTCTGTGTACTTCTGTTTATTTTAGTAAATTCTACTCTCTAAAGTTGAGAACTGAATTGGTCTTTTTCTTATCATTTTAGGTTTAATGCCTAATATTTTGTTAAGCTTTTTCAAATACTTCTCAATTTTTTCTTTATTACTTTTGTATATGTGTTTTTAACACGGAGTAAGGCTGCACACATCCAACCCGACCTTCCAATGGCTGGGAGACTATGTGGAAATGCTTTACTCGAGTTTTTTTTAGTAACCGTAGCAGCAATTAGATATATGGCAGTATATCCTGGCATCTTGTGGAAACATATATACACATACTTGGTATAATATCAAAGGCAAACGACCGTTACTCTATAATCTGGCTAGGTCTTAATCATCTGAACACGTGTACGACGGATCCTCATGAGTTACCAGTTAAATGAGAAGAAGGTAATTCATTTGTTGCTACCAAATCCACCCCAAATCCATCTTGCAATAAAGAAGTTGCTAAACACCTTGGTTTTCTGCCTTATTAGGATTATCTCCATTAATTTCAACAGGGGTATAAAAAAGAGCAGATTAATCCTGTTTCACTACTCGCCTGCTGGTTTAATTAGTCATTGATCATAATGGATGAAGAAGTTCAGTACAGGGGGGTTGTTCCATTGGGAGGACGATGGGGAGCTCGTATAGTTGTGGAAACCAAACATGTGTGGCTAGGAACTTATCTCGAGGAGAAGGAAGCCGCCAGAAATTTTGATAGAGTATGCCTGAAACTGGGGAGGCATAGATCACTTAATTTCACACCGAAGGCTAAAGAGTTGCAGTTTCAGTTAGGGTATTCTCTTGAGGCAGTTATATTAATGGTCAAGGAGAGACGTTATGAGAAGAATTACGCAGCCTTCTTGGGACGAAAGCGCTTAACTGAGACTAGTGGTGGTACTGGTTCTGCCAAAAAGGCACGTAAACCAGTTATGTTATTTGGTGTCCGAATTGATTAGATGGTCTTAACCATCTTTTGCTTGTTTGAATTGGAGTTCTATGTTTCATTAAGGTTTTTCCGGGTCTGAGTGTTTTGTTTACTGTTGTCTGTCGACTGTTGTCTGATTGCTGTAAGCTTCATTTCCTGCAGTCTTTATGTTTTTGTTTACCGTTTCCCGGCATGAATCTTATCATGAGATTGTCTCTTATGAGAATTTATGATTAACCAAAAATGAGTTTTGATTTCTCTTCAACTTAGATAGACAGTAATTACAGGAGATCAGTATGCCTTAGATCCCCTATTTATGTTTCAAATTCTCTCATTTATGCTATATTCTTTTTGCGATTCATCCGATTCTTACATTGATAAAACCATTTGTTTAGTGCCAACTAGTGTCTTTGTGTGATCCATACAACAGACTAGGAATTTAAACGTTATCGAGTTCATTTCTTTTGCCTGTTATTGAGGTTTTCAGATGATGTTTTGCTTAAGTCTCTGTTCATTGATCTGCAAATCTTTGTGCTGGCACTGTTACCAGGGTGGGTTGTGGGTACAGTCATATTTACTGGAACAACCGCATGAAACATAGCAGTACGTACATAACCATATTTCAGCTGCAACATTGATGGCAGTAAATTTTACTTGCTGTGGCCTATTTTTCTGTTTAGAAGTGCAGGTTGTTTCAATTTCGGGTTCTATCTAATTGTGTTTAAGATTGTTTTTGTCGGGTCAAATTTTGCCATACTGTGGTTGCTCTCCCCTGTAAAAGGTTTCAGCTTCCTGCGATTCATTGTTGTTTTCAGTCCTTAAATTCATTTTTCAGTCGAGGCCATGAATTGCCTGCAATTCGATCATTTTGATGAACAGAAATTTATATGAAACGGACTTACATTTGAGATCAATTCATCAATCCCGCAATTAAACTTGAATACACAAGGATTTAAGTTGATCTCTAATGTGAGACGGTCTTATATAAGACTATTTCTGAACTCGTGCCTTTGGAGGTCTACAGTTGTTGACAGTCGTGACAAAATTAGCTGCAGCCTGCTGTGCTGAAATGAAAACTTCCATTGATTTTCCTATCTAGCCAAGTGGAGAATTATTTGACCCATTTATTCTTAAGACAAATATACTCGACTTAAGAGAGACTAATTGGTAGGTTATCACAAATAGTATGGAGCAGCTGTCAAAGTCCGAACAATGGGGAAACGGTGATTTTCGTATTAGTTAGGATCCTCTCCATACTTTTATGGTCTATTGCCTCTAATAGACTCATTTTAATGTATTATTTCTCTTACACCTCACCACCCATTATTTAATGTTGTGACCGTTAGATTGTTTTGAGATAATATCTAAACCGTTGAGAGGTAACGGAGAGGAAAAGAAATGGAGATAATCCAAATTGCTGTCAAACAACCCCTTAAATTAGGACCATACTATTTTGAACATGTGATGGTAATTAGTTTGGTAAGTGTGCAACCTTTCTACCAAAGTTGTTTAGAGTGAATAAGATTGATAAAGTGTTAATGATGATATTCGTTATTGTATAAGTGAGTAAAATTCAATACCTTACTTTTGTGATGAAAAAATTACATGGAATGTTTTTTTTTTATTACTTGGTCTTTAATTTTTAGTGGTGGATTTGAGATGCTCCTACTTATAATTAAAAAAATTGAAAAAATTAAGTGAATTCTAGTTTTTTTTTTAACAAAAACCAATCATTTATATCTCATGTCAAATCTTCGTAGTTTTTTTTTGGTGTAAAGGCAGATTTTGATCCTGACAGTATTTGAACTCATGTCATAAATCCAATAATGCACCACTTGTAACTTTATCAACTAAATCCGTTGACATCTACATATCGACTCTTCAGTCAATTAAACTATAACAAACAACCATAATAATTAAGAAATCTTATTAAATTACACATAAGTTAGTGGAATTTCAAGTTATTGATGGCCAAGATTGTACGAACGAAGTATAAATGCGTGATTACTTGAATTAGTATTTCATCCAATTTGTGCATCAAGAAATTGAGGTGGTGTTAATGTCTTTTTACGTGGCCAAATTGACAAATTGGTAAAAAAAGTAAGGGGTAGTGGACAAATTGGTAAAAAAGGTTCCTTTTTGGACAAATTGGTAAAAAAAAATGGAGGATTGGACAAATACACCAAAAAAAATTGTAATCCAATTAATTAGCACAAATTATCATTTAAGACGGGTATGTCATATTAGGTTTAATACGGGTCAAATAGTCCGAACAAAATAAAAGCAAAATGCATGAGAAAAACCCAATGAATTTGTCTTATATGCACACGTGAGATATACTCGACCCGTTTTAATCTTAAGACGGATATAGTTGTTCATTGGTCGGGTAGTCGGTTAGGGTCGAGTAAATTTTGGACTTGTTGGTTTTGGATCGGTTATTTGATTCGAGGTCATTATCGGGCCAACTATTATCAAGTTATTCGTGGATAATAACTCGTTTGACTCGACTCTCGGCGTGAAAATGACACGAATTTTCTTGACACGTAAATGACCGACCGAAATGATCTGATCCGATCACCCAACCCAAAAAATGAGCCGACAAAATCTAACTTTAATTTAACCAAAAAAAACTTGAAATGACTTTTTCTTATTTAATCATTTGACCCGAAAACGGGCCGAAAAATATATCGCACATACCCGAAACCGAAAATGACTCGACCCGAATTAACCCGAAAAAAATGTGAAACCGAACTAACTCGACATGCGCCGGCTCGAACGTTTGTCGGATGTTAATAAACCCAACTCGAACTCGACCCGACACCCGAACTCAAGCCCCGAAACCCGAATTAACTCAACCCACCGTAACCCGGCCCGAATATTTATTGTTGCAACCCGGTTATAATCCATGATTAACTTGATATTAGGTAGCCCGAAAAGGACCTTAACCCGAGATAATCCGACCCAATCCGAAACTAGTAAACCCGAAAGTGACTCGATCTGGACCCTTAAACAACTATATTCGTCTTAATATTAAAACGGGCCGAGTATAACTTATTGCATTTTTCTAATGCATTTTGTTTTTGTTTTATTCCGACTACTTGACCCGTATTAAACTTAATATAGATATACCCATCTTAAATGATCATTTGTGCTAATTATTTGGATAATCATTTCTTTTTTGGTGCATTTGTCCATCCCTCCATTTTTTTTACCAATTTGTCCAAAATGAAACTCTTTTTACCAATTTGTCCACTACCCCTTACTTTTTTTACCAATTTGTCAATTTGGCCGTCTTTTTACTATGCATAGTAAGTTACCAACCATTATGCATTTTTACGTCCCACATACAGTCATACTACCATTATATTAATGCCTTAACTAGATGGCCGGTCAAAAAAGCATACACAATGTGCATTGTTTCTCTCCAATTGGTTGATTTTCTTAAAATACATGGATCAAAATTTATTGAATTTTAAGTATATTTGGTATAGTGTGTCATTGTATATTACTCCCTCTCATTCAAATTAAATGTAACACTTTTTCAATATATGTGAGAAGTATTATATTGAAATGTTATATTTAATTTGGATGAGAGAGAGTAATATGTATTAACTCTTTTAATGAGACTTTTAAACATAAGCAACGTTGTAATTGTAGTTTTGTAGGTGATAATAAATGTAGACAATCGTTAGCACGACTTCTCAAATTTGAACATATTCATTGAAAAATACTTGGATTTTTTAGATTTTTTGGGTGTACCACGTTAGTGAGAAGTTTATACTTTTATTCTCATTAGAATATGCTTAGTTATCTTTGAAAAATGTTGTAAATTCTAATTATCTCAATTATCTTCATCTCCTTTCATAAAATGCTTCTCAATTTCCGAGCTGCTTCACAGTCGATCAAATTAGAACACAGCTATAGAGAGGCTAATCATGCTAGTAATTGGCTTGCCAATTAAGGAGTTTCATCTAGTACCATTCCGACTATTCTAGTTATCTGCCTACTAAACTTTGTTCTATTCTTCATGAGAACATATTCGATTTATGATATAACTATAATAAAGCATGGTAAACGCGTTGATCATTAAAAAAACCACTTTAATTAAATGAGACGAGAAATAAAAGAATCTTAATTTGAATATGAGTCCAGTCATGGTAAGTCGGTTTATTACACAAATAGTGTCCCCACCTTTCCTTTTTCCATTTCCAGTTATAATTCCTTGCTTCTCAAACAACTATAGCAACTGTCCATGGCAGTCACATTCTGACATCTCTGCGCATTTTCCTCCATTTTTTTCAACTACTCTCACACTTAAACCTTCATCCTCCATTAACACACATACACACACACCATCCCACTTTCCTCTCTCTTGTAATTCCATTATTATCATAACATCTTTCATAATTTCTTCCTTTTAAGCTTACCCCTTCAAATTTTCCCTCTTTTTTTAAGTGTTTCAGCTTCTTCTTTTTTTCCGCAAATTTTCTCACAAGAAAACCCTAATTTCGTGTAGTTTCCCCCCAATTTTTAACTAATTTTCTCTAATCTTTTATACCCTGTTTTAACGACGATGGAGAATGCAAGTTCAAGAGTTGCTTTTACCAGAGACTTTCCCCTTGGTTGTGGTAATTTGATGCCAGTGAATTCGCCATTGAAGATTTCTTACACTTACACCAGAGATTATCCACCTGATTGTGGTCCAAATGCTTCCAAAATCACCCCTTTTCTCTCTGAGAAGAATTCCGGTCTGAGGGAAAATCCCGGGTCGGGTCATGGTTCTTTCAAATGTAAACCCACGGGTAGACAGATGGAGATGGGTTCGGGTTCGGGTCGTAAAATGGTGATGCAGAAACCCTCAAAAGTCAAATATTTGGATTCCAGTGGAGGAAGGGTTTTGGGGAGTCAGTCAAATGCGCCAAAAATGAACCCTATTCGGTCTGAGAAGGATTCGGGTCGTAAACCGAGAGATTTTGGAGGTGAGAGTAGTGGTGAGGGAAGGTCAAATGAGTCAAATGAGAGAGAAAAGGTAGTTGAGATGTTGAGGTTATTCAGGGAAAGATGTGATGAATTATCAAGGAAGGGAGTGAAAAGGGTTGATATCGAAGCGAATAGGGAGCTTACTAGGGAAGGGAAGATTATAAAAGCTCAACATAAGATTGGGTCTATTCCTGGCGTGGAGGTTGGTGATAAGTTTTATTATCGAATCGAGCTAGTGATTGCGGGTTTGCATAGGTTGTTTCAGGGTGGAATTGATACTAAAGAGGAAGGTGGTGAGAGGTTTGCTACTTGTATTGTTGCCAATGAAGGGCATTTGGATAAAATGAGTGATCCCAATTTACTGAGTTATATCGGAGAAGGTGGGACACGTAAGCCGAACGAGGTTGGGGATCCTCCTGATCAGACGTTGACGGCTGGGAATTTGGCTTTGCATAATAGTCGGTTGAGGAATAAGGCGGTTAGGGTGGTTAGGGGGCTTAGGTATGGGAGTGGGAATGCAAAGATTGTTTATGTTTATGATGGATTGTATAAGGTCACTGAAACTGTCCGGAAGAAAGGGCCTCAGGGGAACTTGGTATTTGAGTTTCGGATGACTCGAGATGCTGGACAGCCCGTTGTTCCATGGCGAGAGTATAAGCGTCAGTTTGCGTAGCTAAGCTGTTTACTGTGGTCTGTCTAGCTAACATGAATTAGCCTTGTCTTTACTGTATTGGAGCCTATGTTGGTCTGTTGTAGGTTGGTAGTTTGGTTGTTACTCTTTTAGGTCTGTCTCCTAGTCTTTGTAAAGACTGAAAAAATGTGATGGTATTTCGATCTCTACTGCGTTTTGCCGAATGAATACAATGACTTCTCTTTAGTGTTTGATTGTACATGTTTCTTCTTCATCTTTCATGTTCATGTTCATGTTATTGGTGCTTTTATCATGTATGTATACTAGTACTTGTTTAGTTTTAGTGGATTATCATTTGGTAGAAACTATACATTGATTTTGATCTCTCTCCTATATTATCATTACGGCTAGGGGTAGTTTGTGGAACCCCTCGAGGTACTGGGTATTGTTGTTCACTTGGATGAAGTCGTAGACAATGGTATTGTGCGACAGTTAGTTTGTACCAAAGTTTCCAAGTGAGGAAGGCGGGTTTTCTTGTTGTTGGTTTTGAGTGTGATAGGACGAGCGGGGTAGATGATGTCAATGGATTTGAAGAGTTGTTAGCCAAGAAGAATTGAGTAATCGGGTTTTCTTCAATAGATATTGGAGGAGGAGGATGTTGGGTTGGAGGGTTCATAGGAATCTGACTTGTTAGTCGGTTATTACAAAACATTGGATATAAATACCAATTACCTGGAAAAAACAAGTAGCTACTGGCATTGCTTGCTGTAGTACTAAGCGTTGTTGGTTAGTTATTTTGTGGTACTATCATGTGCTATTCTTGAAGCTTTTATTTTAGGCCAAAAGAGGAATATGAATGCTTCTACCAATTCGATGAATTCCATCTTGTCTGGTGTTGAGGTTAGTCTCTTTCTTGATGAACATATTCTTGAGTTCATCTCGAGTAGTCGAGTATTCTATCTCCTGTAGGATATGAATTTTGAGGATTGGATGATTGGATTTGTTAGAGGATTGTTTTATTGCAGGCATGGTATTAAATATGGGTCAGGGAGCTGTATCTTTGATGTGGTGTCGACACATCTATAATGAAATGACCAAGTTCAGGAGATCGATACCACGATAAAATGACCAAGTTTTGGAGATCCATACCAGGATTAGGAGTAAAGCTGATGTTTGATACCATTATAGCATTTCGCATCAAGTGTGTTTACACATTCATTCAATTTTTGAGTATTCTATCTATTATCGCGAATCCTTGGTGTTCAAATTGCGATTTACCATTCTATTCTCTAGGCCTCTGAAGATCCTCGGAAACCTCTTTTCCATGTTCATGTACGCTGTTTGATTACTTTTCTTGTCGAAATTTCGTATTGGGTCACTCGGAAACAATGTCTTTGAGGTCGATGGGGCAATAATTTTTTTCCTGTTCTAACAACTTTTCTTCGGTGTTTTATGTTTGAGGCTTATGCATGTAGTGAACTACTAATCCATTTATGTCTACAGGGGTACAGTTAGATCCAACAGACCCCTTTACCCCGCAACTTGTGAGATCCCTTGACTTGAGGCATTGAGTTGATGTTATTACTGTGACTGCTACTTTGATATAGCACAAAGTACAGTGATTCCGACCGTAGCTCTGATCTTGTTTTAGCTTATTCATCCGTCTCCGCTACTCCGCTTAAACAACTCACCCTTTCATCTAAGGTCCTTTAATTTTATGGGGACTAGTGTGACTGTATGAGCATTTCTTTTGCGCTGCTGCCCTCCGGCTTGGCTCGCGGCTGTCGCTGTTAGGTCTGTCCCTTTTTATGCTAGCATTTAAAGTTTCCGGCAAACATGTTCATACAAGCATTGAGTTCTGATGATATTTATTTCACTCTTAGAATTTTGATGGTCCTTGTTTTGGTCTTCATCCATGTCGAGTGAACTTGGCTTCTCGTCATTTTAATTTTTGATCATTTGATACCTTCATTTAATTCCCTCGATTCTTGTACATCGAGTCACATAATTATTACCTCCTTCACATAATTAGTTGCCTTTCATCAAAATGCCTCTTACAAAAAAATGTTTGAGATAACAGTAGGTCTCCCTTGTGACGGGTCGGATCTTGCGACGGGTATTTTGTGAGTGGAGATGGGTAGAGGGGACAAGGTGGGCACCCACCCCATGTGCTCCTTCTCTCACCCTTATGGGTTTTTTGTGAGACAATATGGTACCCGTCACAAGTTTGTGACGGATACCCTCCGTCATAAGGGAGAATTTGTGTTGAGATAAATGAACTAGGTAAGTATTTAAGGAATAGTTCTTTCTCAAGGGAGTCTCAATTAATTCGAAAGTCTCGTGCAACAACAATGATGGAGGCCCTCAATATATGTTGTGAACATTTTTTTAAAATAAAAGTTAAATAAAATGATTATACCCAGGTCCGACTAATAGGCAAATTGCATAACAATACACTAGCCTTCATTTATTTGTTGATAAAGCTATATGTTTTGTTTTATTTATTTAGTAGATCAGCAGCTTTGACGCCCCAAAGAACTTGAGGCCCAGTTCTTGGGCTCAGCCTGAACCGGGCCAAAGCCGCCCCTGTTCTTTCTTACCATAACCAAAATTCAAGTTAATACAACACAAATTCTCCTTATAGACGGTAGATATCCGTCTATAGTTATAGACGAACCAAATATCCGCCCACTTAGTATAAGACAAACAACAAGTTGCATGGTGGGGCTAAAAAATATCACCAATTTAAGCATATTTGACCCGTTTTTTTACTTTAAACGAATATATCCATTTGTTCCGGGTGTAATTCCGGAGCAGGATTGTGACCACTTAAGCTTGTAGAATGATGTCGTTGCTCGTCTCTTCCTTTCACTCTCTCCTGTAAAGATGAACAAACTGAGGGCTCGGCTTGGTACCAAGCGTACTCACTCCGACGCTCAAGTCAGTAAACTTAAAGAGATAAGTTGTGTGTTAACTTGGCAAAGTATGTTGTAGAGAGATAAGTGAGTTTATACCAGATTAAGATGATATTCAGATAGTTTTGGGATCGTTTTCTCAATGAGAGATGATGAGTATTTATAGACTTTCACCTTTTGTCACGTAGTGGCCAAGTGGCATAGCAGGTGGAAAGACCGTTTTACCCTCGGCCGAGAGACCCATGGCAGGCCGGCAGGCCTGGCTGACTCCATGCCGAGGGGACTGGATGTGAGTACGCGGATATGCTTCTACGGCTAGTTGCCTAGCCGAGACCCAGTAATGACAGCCGACGTCGGTTAAATTAGGGTTAATATGTTGACTTGTTGTCTTTTAGCTTTGACCTTGCTCAATGTGTTGACTCGGTCAGCGGGTGCAGAATATACCCCATCAATTTGCCCCCAGCGTAGTCTATGCCGTGGTATGGACCTTCGATGAGTGTTGAGCGTATTATGCGCATGTCGAACTTCTTCCTCGGCTTGGTTGCATCGGGCCGTACCATATCCCCCCTCCACATGGTTGTGTAATGGACATCGAATGTGGAAAAGAAAATGGCGCTGGCCGAGACCAAGGTTGGGAGTGCCGTGTGCTTTTGATTGCCCTCGGCCGGTGCTGCTAAGATTTGTTGATCAGCTGGCCGTTAGCAAGTAGATACCAAGGAGCGTGTCAAAGAAGATTTGTCACTGTATGTCGATTGACATTCCATGACTGCATGCTTGACACGTGGCCTGGTGCTGATTGTTGGACGCTTCATGGGCTTTGCTCTGATTGGTCCACTGAATGGGCTTTGCTCTATAAATAGAGCAGTGTGCCCCTCATTTTGTCGTACAAATTTCATTTTCAAGAAAAAATTTCTCTCTCTAGTTTTCGAAGAGTTTCTTTCTCTCTCTAATTTTCGAAGCGTTACTCGGCGTAACACTTTCTTTCAAGGTAAACAAACAAATTCTTCCCCAATCTTTTATTTGTTAAGTAATTGTTGCCACCATGTCTTCTGCTGATGCTCTGCCTAGTACCTCAACTCCGGGGGGCGAACCGTCGATCTCGATGAACAGGAGCCACTGGTTGTCACCCCGATAGGGTTCGGGGGCCGCAAGTCGCCTTCTCCTGAAATTGATGAGAAATTTTTGGAGGATTTTGATGATGACGATGATGAAAAGACCCATTCTGATGCAGAGAAGCCGCATTTCTTGTGGCACGGCGAAGCCTGCTCGATTAAACCCGATCGTGTTTGGACGAACAAGTTCGCTAGTGTCTCCGGGCCTGAACTTTTTGAAGACCATTACTCCTTCGGCAGGGGGTATAGAATTATTGTCCCTGAGGGTGATCAGACAGTCTGTTGCCCTCCCGAAGGTTGTATCGGCGTGTACATCAGACATCTGGAGTATGGGCTCCGATTTCCTCTTAATGAACACGTCGCGGCCATAATCAAAGCCATGAACGTCGCCGTGGCCCAACTGCATCCTTTGGCCATTAGGACGATTATTGGCTTCGTATGGTTATGTCTCTTTAAGGGGGAGGCCCCAACGGTGAACCTTTTCCGCCGGCTCCACCATCTTCGGCAGACTACCCTAGGCGGCACGGGGTGGTACAACATACAGACCGAGCCGGGTTATGTGACCGTCTCTAAGCTGACCTCTTGCAAAGACTGGAAGGGACGGTGGGTATATGTCGAGGTTCCGGAGGACTATCCACTGCCCCGGTCCTTCCGAGCGCGTCAATTTGCGGTGTGAGAGAGGGGAGCATGAAAGATATGTCTCCCGTAATAAGATTAAGATGGACGCCAAGAAGGTCTATCTTAAGGACGACGAAGTGCGGGCAGTGAGGCTGTTCGAGGCTGAGAGGGATGGCACGCCGAAGGGATGGATGCCTCCGACGCAGATCGTCCTTCAAGACGAGCCGCTTTGTCACGTCGGCCTCATACCGGCCCTCGGCCAGGGTGAGTGGGGTCGGTATGAGTCCCACCTTTGCTTTTTATGCTTCTGTATTTGAGCCTCGGTTTACTTCTTTTGCTTAACTGTTGACTTTGTTTCTTGCAGATCGATTTGGCCGGGATCTGTTTGTCTCCATCCTAAACAAGTTGGGACTTGACCAGGACGGGAGAGTTGTTGAGCTGCACCCTAAGGCCGCGCGCGCGTGATCGCAGACATGGCCCCGCACGAACTCATGGAGCAAAGCGGCGTTGAAGGCAATGGATGTGGGGCGACTCAGCAGAGATTCGGTAGAACGTGCCACGCCGAAAACCAAAAGCAATGTCTTCGGCGGCTACGACGTCAACTCCTACTCGGTCTCCAATCCCCGTAGTCCAAAAGGAGCAGGTGGTCGTCAATGTTGAAGAGGACGTCACCGTTCTGGAGGGTCCTCCTCCTTCAAATAAGAGGAAGGAAACAACGCTCTTCTTCTTTATTTACGAGGGGGGAAAGAGAAGGGGTCACCGGCCCCTCGTCCAAGAAGGCTAAGACGGTACGGATCTAACCCATGGCTCGGATTTAGCAGGTTCTTTAGGCATTCCCGATGACAAGCTTTCGATATGTCAATGAATGTTGACATGGATGCTTTGTCGGGTTTTTTATAGATCCCTGTCGCCATCGCCGTTCGTTCTCACCGAACGACAATTGGAGAAGCGACTGCGTGCGGACGGGCGATAAAAATGTCACCGCCGACTCCTCATCCCAGAAGGTTTCTGCGTTCACTCGGGGGCGGACGGCATAAAGTTGGCCAAAAGGTGGTGAAGTGGGTCAACTAGCCAAAGACTCGGCCTTATCGAGCAAGAAAAGCTTATGGCTCAATCTGCCCCTGCGCTCGAACGGCTTAGGCTTGAGCTTGCCGCTGGTAAGAAGGAGGCCGAGAGGACGAAGAGGGACTTCCTCGCCACCATGAAGGACTTCCTCGCCGAACGAAAGCTTAAGGAGGACGCTGAGAAGGTGGTCCTGGCCGAGAGAGCTAAGGTCGAGTCTGCGCTGGCTGATGCCGCTAAGCTGCGGGAGGAGAGAAACAAATTTGAGGGCGACTATAAGGCCATGGTTGAGCAGAGGGAAAAATGGAAGTCCCTGCATTCGGCCGAGGCGAAGGAGCATAAGAGCACAAAGGCTATCCTTGCTCAGAGGGAGAAGGATATTGAGATGCTTAAAACCGTCATCATCCCTGAGATGTGTGCCCGTGCACGGGACCAAGTCAAGATGCTACCAGGGATGCGATTAAAGAGCTCCTTCCTGAAGGCACCTTTCCGTGGCAAGATTTTGACAGGCTTCTGGATGAGAAGGCGGCTGCTGTGGAGACCAAGGCCGCGGATGAGGCGAAGGCGGCGAAGGCTGCTCAGGAAGCTGAGGCCAAGGCGGCCCGTGATGCTAAGGTGAAGGAGGCTAGAGAGGAGGCTGAGAGGGCAAAGGCAAGTGAAGCTGCCAAGTCGTCCTCTGGGCCGCCCACCGTTGGTAATGCTGCTACTGCTGCCGGTGGCGAGCAACAACAAGCATAGGGAGACGGGCGATCGTCACCAGATTCACCCGACCCTTCGTACAGCTTCAGCTGTTCGGGGGCCAACTATTGAGCCTTTCCTCCCTGCCATCCTTTTGGCGCTTCATGTCTTATGTTGTAATCTTTTGTTGTACCTTCTTTTTTTGTTAAACTTTGGTAGGTTGTGTTTAGACTATCCCTATGGGGACGGCCGTCGACTTTGTTTTGCCTCACTTGTAAACATTTTTAATAAAGTTTGTTTATTTGCCTTCGGCTTGGCCGAGGCTTTGATCTCATCCTTCATTCAGTTGTCTTCTTACGTTTTTAAACATATTGAGCACTTTTTCGTTTTTACCTTTGGCTTAGCCGAGGCAGTTAGATTGCGTATCTCAACTGTACTTAAACGTTTTTAGCATATTGGTCGTGTCCTTTGCTGCACCTGAACAGGCCGAGGTAGCAAGGTTCACGTTTCCCAATCCGCTTAGCAACATGTTGGCATGTCGGTCGCTTCCTCCTCCACTCCCGGCTTTGGCCGAGGCGGTCAGATTTGCGCTTCCCAACTGCTGTTGTAAACATGTTAGCATATCGGTCGTTTTTCCCCGTCACTCCCGGCTTTGGCCGAGGCAATTGGGGTTACGGCTCGACTGCATTCGTATCTATAGACATATTGATCGCTTCCTCTGCCACTCCCGGATTGGCCGAGGCAGTCAGATTTGCGTTTCTCAACTGTACTTATACGTTCTTAAGCATGTTGGTCGCTTTCGCGAGTATCAACTGCATTTGTAGTGACTGCCCGGCTTTGGCCGTGGCGTCTACTTTGGTACGACTACGGAGGGGACAAGCATTTTGATGGAAAACTTGGATCATTCTTCATAAGATATAATCACGCGTCGGGGTGCCCACAACGGTCTCGGACACCTCCGCCGCTATACATAATATTTCCTAAGGTTGTCTGTGTTCCAGTGGCTCATTAGAGGCACTCCCTCCATGTCTGTCAGCCGGTATGTCCCCGGCCTCATTTCTTCAACTACCCTGTAGGGTCCTTCCCAGTTGGCCGTCATCTTGCCATGGATGTTTCCTTTGTTTGTTGCGGCCGAATTTCTCAGGACTAGATCTCCTACTGTTAAGTCCCTTTTGTGGACCCTACGGTTGTATGCTCTTCTCATTCGGTTTTGATACACTGCCAAGTTGAGCCGTGCCGTGTCTCGACTTTCTTCGACCAGGTCTAGGGAGGCTCTCAGGCCTTCCTCATTTTCGACTGGGTCAAAAGTTTGCGTTCAGAATGTCGGCACCGCTGCTTTAATTGGCAGGACGGCCTTAGACCCATAGACTAGGTGGAATGGACTGTACCCTGTTGCTTCTTTCTCCGTGGTTCGAAGTGACCACAGGACGCCGGGTAGTTCATCAGCCCATCTTCCCTTTAGATCTTCAACCTTCTTTTTCAACCCGTTCAGTATTGTTTTATTTGCTGCTTCCGCCTGCCCGTTGCTCTGAGGGTGGCAGACGGAGGAGTATGCAAATTTGATACCGAGTTCTTCCAACCAATTCATCACCATGTCGCTCCAAAACTCTCGGCCGTGGTCAAATACAATGACTTGGGGTAACCCAAAACGAGTTATGATGTTCTCCCAAATCACCTTTCTTACTACGCGAGTGGTCTTAGCAGTAACGCGACAAACCTCGACCCATTTGGTGAAGTAGTCAACGGCGACAATCAGGTACTTCCTTCCTCCGGAGGCCGTCGGAAATGGTCCTAATAAATCCATCCCCCACTGTGCAAATGGTAGGGGACTGAGTACTGGTTGCAGGTCTCGGGAAGGTGCATGTATCACCGGAGCATGCATCTGACAATTTTTGCACTTCTTGGTTCTTGCCCTGAAATCTTTCAGCATGGTAGGCCAGAAGTAGCCGGCTCGGAGAGCTTTGTGGGCTAACGTTCTCGCCCCCATGTGGTGTCCGCAGATGCCTTCGTGAATCTCTGTCAGTATAAGCTCCGCGTACCGGGCCGACACATTTCAAGAGTGGTCTTATCACGGACCTTCTGTACAATTCTCCTTCGAACACCAAGTACCTTGCGGCGATCCTTCTTATCTTCTGAGACAGACTGCGGTCCTCCGGCAACTCTTTTATCAGCTTGTATTTCATTATCGGAGTCATCCACGTCGTCTCGGCTTCGATGTCGCCCACCATGCCGACGGTCTCAGTGATGCTTTTAGCATTTCGATATCCACCAAAGACGGTTCGACCGATATTTTTGGTGCTTGAACGGCAAGTTTTGAGAGAGCGTCGGCTCGGTTGTTCTCGGACACTGGGATGCACCTTTGTATTTGGAAAGATTTCAATTTTGAGGTGTCAGCTTTTACCCTCTCCAGGTACCTTACCATCCCATCGTCTCGAGTCTCGTACTCTCCTCGGATTTGATTAGTCACTAGGAGTGAGTCTGTTTTTAACACAATATGCTCTGCCCCGGCAGCTCTAGCTAACTCGACTCCAGTTATCACCGCCTCATATTCGGATTCGTTATTTGAGGCCGAGAAGGTAAAATTCAAGGCGTACTCAAACTCGTCTCCGTTAGGGCTGATGATAAGGATGCCGGCTCCTGAGCTGTTCGCCGTAGAGGACCCGTCGGTATACACTTCCCACACGCCGGGATGTGATTCTTCTTGATATGTGCACTCAGCCAGGAAGTCTGCAAGCGCTTGCCCCTTTATCGAAGGCCTCGGCTTGTACTGAATGCCAAAGCCGGAGAGCTCCACCGCCCATTTGATAAGTCTGCCGGATTTTTTGAATTTTTCCAATGCTTTCTCCAATGGCTGGTCGGTTAAGACCGTCACGGGATGTGCGTCGAAGTAGGGTTTCAGCTTCCTTGCGGCAACGACGACGGCGAAGGTGGGCTTTCAGTTGCTTGAACGCCGTGCTCTGTTCCTCCCCCCAGCTAAAGTTTTTATTCCCTTTCATCACTTTAAAGAACGGAGTGCTCTTGTCGGCCGACCGAGAGATGAAGCGGGCGAGAGCCGCCATCCTTCCGGTCAACACCATAACCTCTTTTCGATTTCTGGGCTCTGGTAGGTCTAGTATTGCTTGGACTTTCTCTGGATTGGCATCAATTCCCCTGGCGCTGTCAAGCACGCCGAGGAACTTGCCGCCCCGGACACCGAAGTTGCATTTCTTTGGGTTAAACTTCATTTTATATTTCCTTAGTGAACAAAATGTCTCGCTCAAATCGGTCAAGTGCTCGCTGTCAGACTTGCTTTTTACAATAGCATCGTCGACGTAAGCCTCGATGTTTCGCCCTTTTTTATTTTTGAACACTTTGTCCACCAGCCTAGTGTAAGTTGCGCCAGCGTTCTTCAAACCAAACGGCATCATTTTATACATGTATGTGCCGTGAATGGTGATGAATGCGCACCTAGGCATGTCTTCCTCGGCCATGAATACCTGATGGTACCCTGAGAAGGCGTCTAGCAGGCTTAGCATAGTGTAGCCTGCCGTGGCGTCAATTAAACTATCTATTCGAGGCAAGGGATAGCAATTTTTAGGGCACGCTTTATTAAGATTGGTAAAATCAACACACATCCTCCACGCCCCTGATGACTTCCTCACCATTACAACATTTGCTAGCCACTCAGGGTAAGTACAAGGCATGATAAAGCCCGCCTCTAATAATTTGTCTACTTCAGCTTTGATGGCCTCATCCTTCTCGGCCGAGGAGTTCCTCATCTTATGCTTGACAGGGCGAGCGGTGGAGAGTACGTTCAGCTTGTGAACGATCACCTCCCGGCTCACGCCTGACATCTCGGCTGCTGAGTATGCGAAGACATCTTTGTTCTTCCTCAGCAGGTCTAGGAGATCAGCTCTGAATTTTGGCTCCAGGTCGACACCGACAGTTACGGTGCGCTCTGGGTCAATTTACACTTCCTCGGTCTCGGCTCCTTCGACCATGCCGACATTGGTATCCATCGATTCGCCCTCCTGCTGTAAGGATGGGCTCTTCCCTTTCTCCGATTTCTTCGCCACTTTGAGGGATTGCATGTTGCACCCCCTGGCAGATACTTGGATATTGACGATTTCATCTCTCTCGTCCTTTGAGACGAGCTTTTGTGCTTCCCCCTGGTCCGAGACGTACATCAATGTCAGGGCCCGGATGGACATTACTGCATCGGCCTCGCTCAAAGTGACTCGGCCTATGAGAACATTGTAGGCAGACGAACCATCAATAACCACGAACTCAGATAAAACATTTTTAGCCGCGTCCGCTTGGCCGAACATCACCGGCAGTCGATTGACCTGGGGGTACCAGCCGGCCCCGCAGAAGTCAGATAGCGGGTTAGCGCGAGGGCTCGGGTCTCCAATCTTCGGACCGAGATTAAGAAAGCACTCCCGAACATTATGTTCGTGTAGGCGCCCGTGTCAATCGGGCACCTTTTGACCAAGTGGTTGGCTATATCCAGGTGGACTACGAGCGGGTCATTTGTGCGGGGCGACGACTCCTTCGTAGTCCTTCTTTCCGATGGTTATATCGGGGATGGTGGAAGCGGGGATCGCTGTTTTGGGCACAAAGTTGATGGCTTGGTACAACTCATTTAGGTGCCGTTTGTGCCCATTAGCTGACCCACCGTTCTCGTTTCCCCCGATGACAACCTGAATCACTCCCATCCGTTGGAATACTGATTTTCTATTCGCCCCGTCGGTGCTTGCTCCTGGGCCTCCAGCTACATATTTGCTGAGGCTCCCCTTTCGGATCAGCTCTTTGATGGCGTTCCTCAGATGTCGGCAGTTGTCGGTTTTGTGGCCGGTGTGGCCGTGGTACTCGCAAAACTGGCTTGCGTCACCGTCCCCCATCGCCTTGGGGGGTCTTGCCCACTTCTGTCCATCATTCTTGCTTAGGGTAAAGATCTCGGCCGGAGATGCGACCGGGGGGGGGGGGGTGAGATTACTGTACCGCTTCTGGTTGTACGGTCCCGAACTCCCCCCGACGCCCGCCGAGTGCTGTTTCCTATTAAATCTCTCAGGCCGTGACCTATTCCCGTCACGGCGACCTTCATCTATGTTGTCACGGAGGTTATTCCTCTTTGGGTGCCCAGCTTCACTGTGGCCTACCCAGGTTTTGTGATAGTCTTCCACCTTTACGGCTCGGTCGGCCATCTTTCTGGCGGAGTCTAAATTGAGGTCTTCGCACTTGATCAGCTCGTTTTTGAACTCGCCTTTCGGGAGGCCTTTCATCAGTGCGAAGGCCGTCAGTTCGGTGTTCAGCTCACGGATGTGCTGAACCTTAGCGTCGAACCTTTTCACATAGCTTCGGAGGGACTCGTCCTCCCCCTGTCGGATAGTTAGGAGATCTGATGTCTCCACGACCCTTCTCTTGTTGCAAGCATACCGGGCTAGGAAATTGTCTCTGTAACGCCCCGTACATTTCGGACTGTTAATATGTTTCGAAAATAATTAATTAATCAAGTAAAATTTGACAATAATGTATTTAAAGTAAAAATAATTCAAAGAAATATAATTTTATTATATTTTGAAGAAAAGTATTTATTTTGATAGTTTTGAAATGTTTAAAAATAGTTTAAACCGTGTAAAATCTTTTATTTCGAAATAAGGGCGTATCGGGGGGAAAATGACAATTCGTTTGAACGTCGGGTAAACGAATTTGGAAATGGGTCGTATGAATACTCAATTTTATTGTAATCTCGTGTTTAAAGACTTTGGACTTGACGGAATTTGCGTTTGACTTACGGATTTAATTATTATTGAAACGAGTCAAAACCGACTCGTAAAAATCCCGACTAAAAATCCCGCACTTCCTTTTTCCTCCTTTCCTTCCTCTCTTACGCGCACCCCCTTTCCCCTATCTTTCTTTTTCTGATTTTCTTACCTTCAACTTACCAAAAACCATCCAAACTCCATTTTTATATAAAAACTCAAGCAAAATCGTCACAATTTCTTCGTTACTAGTCCGTTTTTCGCATAATTTACCTTTCCGGAATCCTCTCGTCGCGATCTACAACTTGGTACAATTTAATTTCAGTTTTCTTGAAGTTGTTTTAAGACCAAATTTCGGTATTTTCGGTTTATATACTTATTTATTGTGTTTTAATTGTTTATTTAGGTGAAGGATTGGAAGACGAGTTCGGGGACTCGTATATTGTAGAGGATAGCGGCTAGTTGTGGTTAGGGTTTCGGTTTTGAGGTGCTAATTGCTCTTTTTTCTAGCTTAAGGTAACATATTTCGAGTTACTCGACGAAAGATCGTCACATGTTTTTGATTTTTGTATGTTTGGTAGTAGTTTTCACATGATAAATTTGTTGTATGCATGTTTAATTTGTGCCTTTTGTTAGTTTAAATTATTAAAGTTGAATTGGGGACGATTAATTAATTTTCAGACGGTCTCTTACTAAACAAAAATGGAAAAATAAGGTGGTGTGTAGGGACGGCAAAGAGCGGCAGTGGCAGTGCCCACGGCTAGCCCACGGCTGCCCGGGTTGGTCCGTGCTTGTTTTGCGGTTTTTCGTACCATATTGGTCATTTCGGGTTAATTAAGGTTAGAATAGTATAAGTAACAAATGGGTAGTATTTTGATAGTAACAAAAATTATGTTATTGGTAAAATTGTGCTTATATTAATAGTTATCACATGTTAGGGTAGTTTACAAAAGGAAATTGTAATTAATAGGCTCAAAATGAATTTTATAGCTATAATTGTAATGTTTTGTTGATTGTGCCGAAAACTGAGCCTTAGTCCCTTTGACTGATGCGATGTCAGTTAATTGAGTGATTGGTCGCCCGCAATTTGACCCGCACTGTCGCAGGTCAAGGGTTGCGGGTAAAAATTCGGTTGAATGATTTAGATAATCGGCCTTTTTCTTGTTTTAGGCCATTTATCAAGCTTTTGTTCACATGTATAGCTTATTGAATTTAATAGTGACTTGTATTGTAGAAATGGCCCTAGTTTCCCCTGAAGCCTTTAATATGGTTACTATTGTTAGAATTAGAAATTAGTATTGAATACTTATTGAGGATTTTGTTGGGATTGTATCTTTGTAAATAGACATTATAAGCCTTTCACATGATAGAATGCTAGAATTTATATTGATAAGTAGGACTTTTGGCCCTCTTAAGGTTAAGTGGGTGTCTTACTTGACTTGTGTGGTGAGTCTTGTGTGGTGTGGGCTAAAATATTCAAGTCGGGACTAGTCGGGACTAGGTCCTAGGTGAGTATTTCGGCCTCCATCATAGATAGGTCTTTATAGTCTTTGACGAGTATATGTTCACTGCTTGATAGCCTTTGTGTTCCCGACTAGTGGATGTTTATCCAAGTTGGGGCATGACCTCGGGTACTTATTTTGATAGTATGGGGTCGGCTTAAGTACTAGCCAACCCTTCGGTGGTGTCCTTAGGGTACTCACTTCACTTTGTTTTAAAAAAGTTGTGGGTCTTGGGTGCGGTGGTGTGTATCCGCATGTCTAGGTCTCGCAGAGATTTTAGGCTAGGGTTGTGTTGTCTCTTGGCCATGTTTTCTTAATAGTAACCGCTGAGCCAAGATACCGGTTCGATTACCTTCCCTACCTCGTGGTATAGACTCGAGTTACAAAGTGACTATTGACGGGACTAAGAACTTATGCCTGTCTTTGATATATTGTCCTTTCTTGTATGGTGATTTTATGAACTGTAATAGGTGAGATGTAAGCCGGTTACAGTTGATAAAGTTTGGATTACTATTTGTTATATGATTCACATGATAGTTTAGTTTGGTCAGTTTAGGGGTCATTTGCTAGAATACATGATAAGTAAATGGGTTATCAAATTGTTTACATGTTACATTACATGTTACATTAATTTTGACGATTCGTGGCTGGGAGGACTCGAAGTTACTCCCCACTGAATTGTGGCTTTCGTGTTTGTATAAAATGCGATTGACAGGTTGTTGATGCTTTGTTTGGGGTCACAGACGGCTAGTGAGCAAGGAACCTTGGACCTAGTTTTGGCTATTCTATTAGTAAACCTTTTAACTTTTGGTTTGTATATAATTTGAAGGGACATATGTCTCCCTTTTTCTATTTTGGGTTTGTATCTTTCTACTTTCTATTTAGCTATGGCATGTAAAGTAGTTCATCAGCTTTTGCAGGGTTTTGGCACCCGCTTCTGGGAATGTTGGATTTCTTGAGTTGGATTGGTTGTGAATGGTTTAGTTAGAAATTTTTTTGAAATTGCAGGTTTTTGACTAGTTGAACCATTTACAAACATATCCTACCAGTTTTTCTGTAGAATTACATAATTATTTTAAGGCTAGAATTAAGGGTGTTATAGTTGGTATCAGAGCCTATTGCTCCCGACGCACGTTTGTGCACCCCACTTAGAATCACTTGACCTTTAAATAATAAACTTAAGAGAAGGGTATGATGGGTAGAATTAGGATTTTATGTGGTAGTCTGTTTGTGATTGCTAATTGTTAGGTACTAATTAATTTTCTCTTTTGTAAGATGGCTCCGCCAAGAAGAATTGATGATGCTATTTTAATAGTTCTTACTCAAATTTTCCAAAACCAACAAAATCAGCAGAATCAACAAGCTCCTTCTCTTCCTCCTTCCCATTTCTCCCTAAAACTTCTTTTGTTTTTCTTTTGGTGCCTCTTTATCCTTTATTTCAGTCTCGTTGCCTATTCGTCTTTCTAATTCCTCTTCGCTCGCCTAGGTAACTATTCTTCTATTCTTTCTCCCGATTCATCCTTGGTTCGTTTTCTTCTTTTAATGAGGGTCCTTGAGGACACCTTCCTTTTATTCCGCTGGATAGTGCCCTCGGTCAAGAGAACCCGGTTTTGAGAGAATGTTTTTAACTGGGCCTCGTACGTTTGGGTGAGTGAATGTATCATTGGAGGGCGTGGACGAGTTGAGTAATTGATTGTTTAAGGTTTGAGTTGTATAGGAGAATATAACTTGGGATCCTTTGGTTAGTCTTGTTAGTTGTGTTTGATATGGGAGCCTAGTGAGTTGAGAAACACCTTGGGATTTGTGACTAATGAGAGCTTGTTTGTTATAGATGATTGAGCATGGGTACTACCTTAGCACATAAGATGAAATGAACCTAAGCTACTTAATTTGAGAGTCTCGATATTTCTTGTGGAGAATTAAAGGTATGATAGTTAGCCCTAATCCTTGTAGGCCTTGAAAGGAATACAATAGGACATTGATGTTGCTTAATGGATTGGTATTGTACTTTGGGATTAATTAGTTTGTTAAACCTTTTAAGTTGACCAAATCTAGTATAGAGTAGCCTTGGTGACCTTTCGAAATTTGAGAACACGTGGTTGACCTTAGTAATCATATCTGGATTTGGGAATTATGGTGGAATGTTGTTCGATGTAGTTCGTGAGTTCAAGGATGTGATTCCAATTTATAGTATCGGAGACTAGAAGTATTAAGTGGTGAGATGATATACTTGGGGATGACATAGTAAGTGAAGTTCAAGGACGAGAATTGTAAAGAAGATACTTTGGGACATGGGTGGTAACAAATGAATTTGTGTGGTGAATTGATTTTGGCTCTTAGAACCAATTGAGTTGAGGAATACCTACCATTGTGGAATCCTTGTTAGTCTTATAATTTGGTAGACTTTTGGGGCTTTGTTGAGCACCTTAGTGATGTAACCTTATCATATCGGTCATAAGCTTTGATGAGTGTTCGGTAAGCGGGAACCCTTTCATCGTGCCGCTTCTATTCTCCTTTCCTTCTCTTTAACGATCGTTGAACCTTGTCTTTATGCCAAATTTTACGTATCTTCTTCTTGCCCGAGATATCTTCTTAACTCGAATACCTCCTATTTTTGTCAACCGTTATCTTTACGGTCGACTCTTAGTTTCCTAACTTGTCGATGCATGCACCCTTGAAATGTTTTCTTGTTTTCTCTATTCCGTTATCACTCCTTACCTCCTTAGTATAGTTGGTACCCTGTTGACCATGTTTACAGAGTTTGTGAGATGTGATTTGAGGATATAGGTTTGACTAAGTAGCCGAGTTTGGGTTGGGCTTCCATAATCACTTTGGATATGAGGGTTTGATAATGTATATATTATCGTGTGGGAAATGTTAAATGTGGGATTATTTGTTGGTTTTAGTGGGTGATATTGATTACTACTTGAAGTATGTTATGAGAGTGAGAGTAAGCTACATTGTTGGGAAGTCTTAGCACTTGTTTTGGTAACTAGAAAGGGTAATGGTTTGGTTGACACCAATTGTTGGGTTAAAGAACATAGTTTCACTTATGGTTTTAGGAACTTTGAGGAGATAAAGTGTTGTTACAATTAAGACCTTGTTCCTTGGGAATTTGATGGTAAGTAAGTTTTAGGATGTCAAATTTGAAAGAATATTCCTTGGGATGTGGATGACCATAATGGTTTGGTGATGTGATTTGGCATTCTAGTTGACTCTTGGGAGTTCTTGAGTTGAGAGAGACTTAGTGTTGAGAAGAATTTTTTAACCCTATAGGTTTATAGACCTTGAGGTCACATTGAGTACTTGAGATGATGGGATGATGTTGTAGCTGAGTGTAGATCCGCTTTCGGCAATCCTTAGCAAGCAAAAGGATAGAAAACTTGAGATCCTATTGATTTTTCAGAGTTTGGGGTTGGTATGTTACTACCTTATTTTGAAATGAGAATCTTGTGGAATATTTGAGGAACTTTCTCTTGGAGTTTATAGCTTGGTATTGGGATTCTTGAATGAAGGTTTACTTTTTGAGGAAACCATAGTTGACACTAGTTGGATATGAATATAGCTTTGTTGGAAGCTATGACCTTAGGCTTGTGGAAGTTGTTTCTGAATGTTTGAGGATTTGGAACCGTTTTGGGTGTTGTTGTAGTTTGTGATAAAAGTGTTTGGCATTTCCTTGTTGTCTGATTTTCCTTCTTCCTTGATCATGAGCGCATCGCTCATACCTCTTTTCCTTACTTCATCATACTCCTCTCATAAGTTTGATGTTGGTAACCTATGAAACTCCGTCTTTGACACCCATTTAGGTTCGACTTCAATTCTTACCTCATGAAATTCATATGACTCCTTTGATTATTATTCTTACTATAGAATTTTAAACTAAAAGTTTGAAAATGCTTTTATGATTTTCAATGGTTTTAACATTAGTGAATGTTGAATCTCGTTGTTGGTGACGTCCCAATAATGGGTTTTCTCATTTATTGGTGTAGAAATATTTTTATATCTTGATATGAATATGGATGTTCTTGTCTGATCAACAAGAGTATCACCGTTTCATTGAAAAGATACCTATATTTTCTTATAACTATAATTTCTCCTTCTAAGTTTCGAGGGCGAAACTTTTTAAAAGGAGGGGTGATTGTAACGCCCCGTACATTTCGGACCGTTTAATATGTTTCAAAATAATTAATTAATCAAGTAAAATTTGACAATAATGTATTTAAAGTAAAAATAATTCAAAGAAATATAATTTTATTATATTTTGAAGAAAAGTATTTATTTTGATAGTTTTGAAATGTTTAAAAATAGTTTAAACCGTGTAAAATCTTTTATTTCGAAATAAGGGCGTATCGGGGAAAAATGACAATTCGTTTGAACGTTGGGTAAACGAATTTGGAAATGGGTCGTATGAATACTCAATTTTATTGTAATCTCGTGTTTAAAGACTTTGGACTTGACGGAATTTGCGTTTGACTTACGGATTTAATTATTATTGAAACGAGTCAAAACCGACTCGTAAAAATCCCGACTAAAAATCCCGCACTTCCTTTTTCCTCCTTTCCTTCCTCTCTTACGCGCACCCCCTTTCCCCTATCTTTCTTTTTCTGATTTTCTTACCTTCAACTTACCAAAAACCATCCAAACTCCATTTTTATATAAAAACTCAAGCAAAATCGTCACAATTTCTTCGTTACTAGTCCGTTTTTCGCATAATTTACCTTTCCGGAATCCTCTCGTCGCGATCTACAACTTGGTACAATTTAATTTCAGTTTTCTTGAAGTTGTTTTAAGACCAAATTTCGGTATTTTCGGTTTATATACTTATTTATTGTGTTTTAATTGTTTATTTAGGTGAAGGATTGGAAGACGAGTTCGGGGACTCGTATATTGTAGAGGATAGCGGCTAGTTGTGGTTAGGGTTTCGGTTTTGAGGTGCTAATTGCTCTTTTTTCTAGCTTAAGGTAACATATTTCGAGTTACTCGACGAAAGATCGTCACATGTTTTTGATTTTTGTATCTTTGGCAGTAGTTTTCACATGATAAATTTGTTGTATGCATGTTTAATTTGTGCCTTTTGTTAGTTTAAATTATTAAAGTTGAATTGGGGACGATTAATTAATTTTCAGACGGTCTCTTACTAAACAAAAATGGAAAAATAAGGTGGTGTAGGGGACGGGCGGCGAGCCGTGGCAGGAGCCGTGGCAGGCCCACGGCTAGCCACGACTGCCGGGTTGGTCCGTGCTTGTTTTGCGGTTTTTCGTACCATATTGGTCATTTCGGGTTAATTAAGGTTAGAATAGTATAAGTAACAAATGGGTAGTATTTTGATAGTAACAAAAATTATGTTATTGGTAAAATTGTGCTTATATTAATAGTTATCACATGTTAGGGTAGTTTACAAAAGGAAATTGTAATTAATAGGCTCAAAATGAATTTTATAGCTATAATTGTAATGTTTTGTTGATTGTGCCAAAAATCGAGCCTTAGTCCCTTTGATCGATGCGATGTCGATTAATTGAGTGATTGGTCACCGCAATTTGACCTGCACTGCCGCAGGTGGGGTTGCGGGTAAAAATTCGGTTGAATGATTTAGATAATCGGCCTTTTTCTTGTTTTAGGCCATTTATCAAGCTTTTGTTCACATGTATAGCTTATTGAATTTAATAGTGACTTGTATTGTAGAAATGGCCCTAGTTTCCCCTGAAGCCTTTAATATGGTTACTATTGTTAGAATTAGAAATTAGTATTGAATACTTATTGAGGATTCTGTTGGGATTGTATGCTGTAAATAGACATTATAAGCCTTTCACATGATAGAATGCTAGAATTTATATTGATAAGTAGGACTTTTTGCCCTCTTAAGATTAAGTGGGTGTCTTACTTGACTTGTGTGGTGAGTCATGTGTGGTGTGGGCTAAAATATTCAAGCTGGGACTAGTTGGGACTAGGTCCTAGGTGAGTATTTCGGCCTCCATCATAGATAGGTCTTTATAGTCTTTGACGAGTATATGTTCACTGCTTGATAGCCTTTGTGTTCCTGACTAGTGGATGTTTATCCAAGTTGGGGCATGACCTCAGGTACTTATTTTGATAGTATGGGGTCAGCTTAAGTACTAGCCAACCCTTCGGTGGTGTCCTTAGGGTACTCACTTCACTTTGTTTTAAAAAAAGTTGTGGGTCTTGGGTGCGGTGGTGTGTATCCGCATGTCTAGGTCTGCGCAGATTTTAGGCTAGGGTTGTGTTGTCTCTTGGCCATGTTTTCTTAATAGTAACCGCTGAGCCAAGATACCGGTTCGATTACCTTCCCTACCTCGTGGTATAGACTCGAGTTACAAAGTGACTATTGACGGGACTAAGAACTTATGCCTGTCTTTGATATATTGTCCTTTCTTGTATGGTGATTTTATGAACTGTAATAGGTGAGATGTAAGCGGTTCTGATTGATAAAGTTTGGATTACTATTTGTTATATGATTCACATGATAGTTTAGTTTGGTCAGTTTAGGGGTCATTTGCTAGAATACATGATAAGTAAATGGGTTATCAAATTGTTTACATGTTACATTACATGTTACATTAATTTTGACGATTCGTGGCTGGGAGGACTCGAAGTTACTCCCCACTGAATTGTGGCTTTCGTGTTTGTATAAAATGCGATTGTGGGTTGTTGATGCTTTGTTTGGGGTCACAGACGGCTAGTGAGCAAGGAACCTTGGACCTAGTTTTGGCTATTCTATTAGTAAACCTTTTAACTTTTGGTTTGTATATAATTTGAAGGGACATATGTCTCCCTTTTTCTATTTTGGGTTTGTATCTTTCTACTTTCTATTTAGCTATGGCATGTAAAGTAGTTCATCAGCTTTTGCAGGGTTTTGGCACCCGCTTCTGGGAATGTTGGATTTCTTGAGTTGGATTGGTTGTGAATGGTTTAGTTAGAAATTTTTTTGAAATTGCAGGTTTTTGACTAGTTGAACCATTTACAAACATATCCTACCAGTTTTTCTGTAGAATTACATAATTATTTTAAGGCTAGAATTAAGGGTGTTATAGTCTCTTAGGTCGGCATAACAGTATACCGAGCCATTAGGTAGCCCTTTGTACCAACTCTGAGCCATCCTATGCAGGGTCGTTGGGAAGACTCGGCACCACACCTCATCAGGCTGCTCCCATACCGACATGTACGACTCGAAAGCCTCGGCATGGTCGGTTGGGTCGCTATCCCCTTTGTATGATAGGGGCGGCAACTTCAGTTTAGTCGGCACAGGGATTTCGAGGACATAGGCACTGAGGGGCTGTCTGACCACGTGTCGAATGACACGCGGCGATCGGATCCTCGCAACCTTAGTCCGGCTTCTCTCCCTCTGGCGGGAAGGGCTTCTTGTTGTCCGACTTTGGTGAGTCGGACTTCTTTCATTCCTTCGGGGGTGGCCTCGTTGTTGCCGCGGCGACGCTGTCCTCCCGCGAGTGGAGGAAGGACTTAGGTCTGCCACTGGCACCACGGGCTCTGCCGGCGTCCTAGCATGGCCAGCTCCTTGTATCGCTCCGGACAAGTTGTTCAGAGTCACTTTATGGGCCCTGGTCACCTGTGGATGCGCTGCCGTCACCGTCGTCGTGACAGGGGTGATCGGCGTACTACCCATCAGGTCCAGGAATAGCTTTAGTTTGGTTGCATCGACCACATGTCCCATGACAGTGACTTGGCCGGTAGGCAGCGGTGTTTCTGGCTCTTTCGGCATCCCGAACATCACCGGCTCAGTGACTCGGCCGGTGGGGGACTGCCCGATCTCCGAATTAGGGAACGTGTCATCCTGGAAGAATGCAGTTCCTTCACTCATAGTTTCTTGTTGTTTTGACATCTTCTTAGCTCTTTGAATGGTTTTGGTTTTTTTTTTGTAAGGTAAGTGACTAGCTTTTAGTATCTATTTCCCACAAACGGCGCCAATTGTTCCTGGTGTAATTCCGGAGCAGGATTGTGACCACTTAAGCTTGTAGAATGATGTCGTTGCTTGTCTCTTCCTTTCACTCTCTCCTGTAAAGATGAACAAACCGAGGGCTCGGCTTGGTACCGAGCGTACTCAATCCGACGCTCAAGTCAGTAAACTTAAAGAGATAAGTTGTGTGTTAACTTGGCAAAGTATGTTGTAGAGAGATAAGTGAGTTTATATCAGATTAAGATGATATTCAGATAGTTTTGGGATCGTTTTCTCAATGAGAGATGATGAGTATTTATAGACTTTCACCTTTTGTCACGTAGTGGCCAAGTGGCATAGCAGGTGGAAAGACCGTTTTACCCTCGGCCGAGAGACCCATGGCAGGCCGGCAGGCCTGGTTGACTCCATGCCGAGGGGACTGGATGTGAGTACGCTGATATGCTTCTCGGCCGGCTAGTTGCCTAGCCGAGACCCAAGTGACAGGCTGCGTCGGCTAGGCTGTTAATATGTTGACTTGCTGTCTTTTAGCTTTGACCTTGCTCAATGTGTTGACTCGGTCAGCGGGTGCAGAATATGCCCATCACCATTTATAGTGAAACTAATTGCCATTAAATACACTCTAAAAACTAAATGAGAAAGGTAATTTGAATTTTTGAATGAAACTTATTTGCTATTTTCTATATTTGGAATTAGTTGGTCTCTCTTTATACGGGTTATTTTTTATTTTTTTTTTCACAAAGATGGAATTTCAAGACTATTTTAAAGCCAAATATGACGATTTTTGAAAAATAAATTATTGTAAGCTTTAAAACTAGTTGGATCATCACAAATTCTCATTATAGACGGGCATATCCGTCTATAATAAGAGACGGGTCGGATCCCTCTCACAAAGAGGCAAGTGGGAGGCCAAGTGAAAAACCAAGTGGTTACCATTTGACCTCCCACTTGCCTCTTTGTGAGAGGAATTCGACCCGTCTCTCATTATAGACGGATATCTCCGTCTATAATGAGACTTGCTGTTGGATCATTGTACAAAATCCCGTCTTGGAATATGAGTCACCTCGTAGTCGTGGTAAGTCGGTTTATTACACGAATAGAGTGTCCCCACTTATTCCATTTCCATTTCTATTTCCATTTCCATTTCCTTGCTTCTCAAACAACTGTAGCAACTGTCTATGACAGTAACACTCTGACACTTCTTTCCTCATTTTCCTCCATTTTCTGAAAACTCTCTCGCTTAAACCTCCATCCTCCATTAAAGCGCACACACACCATCCCGTTTTCCTCTCTTTTATTACTCCATTATTACCATAACATCTTTCTTAATCTCTTCCTTTTTAAGCTTTACCCCTCCAATTTCCTCCCCCTTTTGTTACTGTTTCAATTTCTTTCTTCCACAAATTTTCTCACAACAAAACCCGAATTTCGTCTATTTTTCTCTAATCTCTTCTACCCCTGTTTTCACGAAGATGGACAACAATGCAAGCTCAAGAGTTACTTTTACCAGGGAGTTTCCACCTGGTTGTGGTAATTTGACGCCAGTGAAATCGCCATCGAAGCGTTTTTACTATTGCATCAGGGATTTCCCACCTGGGTGTGGCCCAAATTCCCCCAAAATCACCCTTACTCGCTCTGAGAAGGATTCGAGTTGGAGGGAAAAACCCGGGTCGGGTCATGGTTCTTTCAAATGTAAACCCACGGCTAGACAGACGGAGACGGGTTCGGGTTTGGGTCGTAAAATGGTGATGGAGAAACCCTCACAAGTCAAGTATTTGGATTCCAGTGGAGGAAATGCGCCAAAAATGAACCCTATTCGCTCTGAGAAGGATTCGGGTTCGGGTTTGGGTCGTAAATCAGTGATGCAGAAACCGAGGGGTTTTGGAGGTGAGAGTAGTGAGGGAAGGTCAAATGAGTCAAGTGAGAGAAAAAGGGTTGAAATGTTGAGGCTGTTTAGGGAGAGGTGTGATGAATTGTCTAGGAAGGGAGTGAAAAGGGTGGATATCGAGGCTAATAAGGAGCTTACAAGGGAAGGGAAGATTAGAAAAGCTGAACATAAGTTTGGGTCTGTTCCTGGGGTGAAGGTTGGTGATATGTTTCATTATCGAATCGAGTTAGTGATTGCGGGTTTGCATAGGCGGTTTCAGGGTGGAATTGATACTAAAGAGGAAGGTGGTGAGAAGTTTGCTACTTGTATTGTTGCCAATGAAGGGCATTTGGATAACATGAGTGATCCCAATGTACTGAGCTATATTGGTGAAGGTGGGACAAGTAAGTCGAATGAGGTTGATCAGACATTGACAGCGGGGAATTTGGGTTTGAATAATAGTCGGTTGAGGAAGAAGTCGGTTAGGGTGGTTAGGGGGCTTAGGTATGGGAGTGGGAATGCAAAGATTGTGTATGTTTATGATGGATTGTATAAGGTTACTGAAACTATTATGAAGAAAGGGCCTCAGGGGAATTTGATTTTCGAGTTTAGGATGACGAGAGATGCTGGACAGCCCGTTGTTCTGTGGAGAGAGTATAAAGCCAATTTGCGTAGCTGCTAAGGTGTTTAGTGTTTAGCTAACGGTTGCGTTGTTTAAACTTGTCTTTAGTATAGTCGAACATATGTTGGTCTGTTTTAGGTTGGTAGTTTGGTACTCTTGTAGGTCTCCTAGGCTTTGTAACGACTGAAAAAATGTGATGGTATTTCGATCTCTACTGCGTTTCACTGAATGAATATAATGACTTCTCTATCTTTCATGTTCATGTTATTGGCGCTTTTATCATGTATACTAGTACTTCCTTTGTTTTAGTAGTTTGTGGAACCCCTCCAGGGGTATTGTTGTTCACTTTGATTGTACATGTTTCTTCTTAATCTGTTTTTTTTTTTATTCAGTCGATATTGGAGGAGTAAGTTTAGCCCAATCTGCGAATCTGACAAGAGTAATGGCTTGGAGGGTTATGGGAATTGGTAAAATGGTTATTATCATGGCTGGTCATGGTGCCGTGAAAGAGGCACTTGTGGATCATCTTGGCGGATGAAACCATTTAAAACATTTCGAATCTGACATGTTAGTTGGTTGCTTGGTTATTACATGCTGTGCTGCTTCAGATGGAAGCTAATAATTGAATCAAACTCGATGAAACATGATGGTAACGGTTGATGATTTAGATTATGTAATCTTCAGAATTATCTTTCTCCCATTAGTACTAAACGTCGTGTTTTAGTACTAAACGTTGTCTATAAATTTCTCGAGGGTTTCGAGTGTAGCTCTGGTCTTCTTTTAGCTTATTCATCATCGTCTAAGGTATTACGGCAGGCTTATACATTTGCATAATCTTGCCACTCTTGAGTCTTGGCTCATCTGATGGAGGAATTATAGTTTAGTACTGCATACTTCTTTTATTGTGACGTTTGCTAATCAATTTGACACTGTTGTAACGGAGTCGTGTAGTTATCCAACAATTGGTTGATTAGTAGGGTTGTTCGCTCGACCGAAGAGCATACCGGATCATAATTTATTTGGTAGGGTCCGTGGTCCAACAATTTTGATTAGTTCAGTCTTTAGGTTGGGACCAAATCAAATGGATCGTGAATCGGATTGCTGACTGATCTACTTTCCAACTTATTTTAGAGATAACTAGTTTTATGACCCGTGCAATGCACGGAACGTTTAATTCAATTGTGAAAGTTAATAATTCATAGGAATCTAAATTCTTGTAAGGTAAGGAATCGGTAAATTGAGGGTACCTTATGTTGCACATTTATTCATCCAATTGAACGCAATTTAAAAAGTCTTGTTTAAGTGGATCTTCTACGACCTCCATTGGGTTGAGCGAACAACTTTTATCAAACGGGTGGATTGTAAAATCGCCAAAAATGATTTTCCGTATTTAAATACCGATTGTGCTTTATAATTTAACTTCATTTTTGTTTCCCTACATCTCTAAACAAAGCGTACAAAAAAATCATTGGGTCACTCAACTACTCTAACGTTCTTTTTTCAATTGTTTACAAGAATTTATTTGATTCACATTGCCCCAAGTAACCGACCAAAAAGAGCAGATTAACTATTATCCATCATTTTTACAAAAACTCATGTATGGGTTACCATTTGTTGCAATTGGTATAACTTACGTGCGAAATACTCATCTGACTCAATGTATTCTTTACATTCGTTTAAAACACTCCTCACAAAGAAAATATAATTGTATACAACTTGTTGTTCTTCATGAAATACGGGTGAAATCATAAAAAGACCAGTAACTCAACTTTAAGTTTCGCAGCCGGAATCAGTAAAAGAAATATGATTGTAAATAAATACACCATGTTTCTTAGAGAAAAAAAGGTACGGAGTATTCAAATTTATTATATGTTCAATGCTTGAACATAAGCTACAATGATGAAGATATGGAATCCAAAGTTTATTTATCGTAGCATAGATTTTAGATACAACAACCGAAATCGCATAGCTAAATGACATTACTATGGGCCTTTATTAATCCAAAAACTGTGGCTCCCTTCGTCTCTCCCCTCATATTTGTGGATTCGTTGCTCTGATTTCTTCACTTTTTTAGTTACTGCATTTGCAACTAACAAATAAAGATTAAGAGTTTTATACTATAATGAACAAATTAAAAAGGTGAGAATGAATGTGAATTTCACTTTCTTACTTACTTCCTCAAAAAAAAAATTGACAACTATGTTAAGACTCTTACCTTTCTAATTGAACACAAACCTTGCCAAAGGAGAAATACAACTTCTTGCATACAAAGTACTTGCATTACTATAAAGAAAGCTTATGTACTCATTTAAGTTTTAGAATGTAACTGCGTAAAAGCAATATGTTCAAAACATCAACTACTTGAAGCCTTATGATCATTAAATCCACTAACAATGTACCTAGTTAAAGCCTACCAACAATTGATAAAAACGGTGCATTAGAACATGCCCTTTACTGCTTTTCTTATTCTACGTAAGCGGTATTTTAATTAAAGGTAAACAAATGAAAGAGACGGAAATACTCAATTCATTTTGATTTTTTGATGCTATAGTGGAGAACCCTCCTCATTGCCTTGTTCTTCCCATCTAGCTTTACACAAATTCTTGTACAATTGTTACCAAGCTGTCACAGGATAGTAAGCTTACAACGAAATTGTTACGGAGTCGTTTATTTCGAGTGTCATGAGATGTCCTCTCTAACTAACTTAATATAAAATAAAAAGCTTAAATTGTAAACAAATCAATCAACAACCCCCTCAAAGGAAAGATGGCGTCAATCAACACCCCCCTCAAAACCAAGTACTTTTAATATGATGAAGATGCTAACCTTGATTAGGCTTTCATCCTGAGATATATTGTACGAGTACAAAAGTAGAGTTAATAGTCACCAAAACCATACAAAATGAAATATTTAAAACTTCTTGCCACCAACCTAGATAGGAATACAATTATACTGTCAATAGAATGAATCGAAGGAAAGATGGCGTCAAATGCAACAAAACAAAAAATTACACTGTCCGTTAAATCATAAAACATAAATAGCATATATTGTGGATTAATGATTTTTGCTTCAACCTGAAATCAAAATGAAATAAGAAACCAAATTGAGTTATTAGGAACTATTTTGGAAATAGAATAAAATTGAAAATCATACCTCTTGCTTCAATAGGAAGAAGGATTCAATGGAGTGTGGACTGCAAATTTATATTGGAAATTTACATTTCAATTTTCAAATCTCATACAGATTAGTTGAGGAAATAATAAGCGACATTAATTTCGGAAACTTAAACATCGTGAAAACGGCTGGATTGATTAAGGTATGCAATTAATTTGGAAATTTATGTGAGCCATTTACTTGTTTATTAATGTATCAAAAAGAAGTTTCAAGTTAAGAATTTGTAGAGGTGTCGAAGTGTTGTGAATATTGATTTACATTGAATTAGATTTGCATTGAATTAGGGTGGGTATAGGTTTGGGGAGAAAACGTTTGAGTTAGGGAAGATGAATTGTTTTTTTTTTTTTTTTTTTAAAAAAATTCTTTTTGGCCGACTCATCTAGAGTTGAGTGGATTGTTTGAGAATTTGTGATTGTTGTGTTTTAGAAGGCATATAGGCATGCCACATAGGATATAGATGTGGCATAGTATTATCTGACGTGGCTTTTTACAATCACACGTGGCTTTGTTGACGTGGACTTTATGAGCCATTTTAGTTTAGGCTTTTAATAGTATTTTATAGATTCACTTGATAATTCTGAGGTTTGGCTTAATTCACGTGGTACCCCTAGTTTTAGGAATGTGCACATAGTACTCCTGAACTTTCGTTTTAATGCACCATCTATCCTTTGTCCTTAACTCCGTCAAATATTGTAATGGCAACCAGGTTTGAAGGAAAATTAGTTAGAGCCAACAACTTTTTGAATTTCTAACTAGGGATAATTCACGTGGTGCCTCTGAGGTTTGACGTAATTCACGTGTACCCCTACGTTTAAGTTTGTGCACATGGTACCCCTCAACTTTCATTTTAGTGCACCATCTATCCTTTTTCATTAACGCTGTCAAATACTCCCTCCTATTCACTATATTCTTCCCCTTTCCTTTTTGCACAAGGAATAAGAAACCGATTTTTGACCACACAAAAAAACACTACCCCACATGTAATTTAATTTGGACCACACAAATCAACCCAAAAAAGGAAATAGGGAAGAAAACCTGAATAATCATAATAAGGAAATAGGGAAAAAAAATGGTGAATAGGAGGGAGTATTAAACGGCAGCAAGTTTATTGACTTGTTGACCTATTTTGGGGGGAAAGTTTGTTGAAACCCAACAACCTTTTGAATATCCAACTAACTAAAATTTGTAACTAACTACAACTAACTAATATGACTTTCACCAAATACCCTTGAAGTTTGAGAATTGTGCACCAAATACCCCTGAGGTTTGAGAATTGTGCACCAAATGCCCCTGTTACCAGAAATGACCTGTAACGGCTAGAAAAGTAGCCGTTGAACTGTAGTTATTTCATATAAAGAGAGTTGATGTTAAAATTTAGAGCAGTGACTCTTAAACACTAATACAAACACATCCCTACTATAATAATGCAATCATCATCTAATTCAAGATCTAATTCAAAAGGGGTGCAAATTGATAACAAAAATTGCCCTAAATGTAAGAAGAGATTCAACATAAGGTCATCTGGACCTTTGGCAGCAAATCCATCAAGATTGTACTACAAATGTGATGAATGTGAATGCTTTCAATGATGCAAACCAAAAAATGAAGACATGAATAAGTTGGTTGGTGAGGAAGGTGCACAATTTCATGATGTTAATGTTATACAAGAGTTTAAGAAGAAATTGAAGGAACAAACAACTATCATTTGTGACTTAAAAAGAGAAATTGTAGATTTATCTAAAAATTTTCAATTGAGTTTGAAAATAGGGATAATAATGTAACACCCCGTGTTAATTAATCACTAATTTTTATATATTTTATTTTAATAAAAATTGATTATGAAATTTTTACGATGTTTTAAACTATTCTTTTAAATTTTAAAAACGAACTTTAAATTCGATTCATGTTTTAAAGTAATAAAATAATATTAATTTTATGTATTTTCGAACTAATAAAATTGGATGATTATAAAAATAAAATTTCTAATTTCGTATAATTTACCACACTTTACTTTTTGACATAATGTCATAATTTATAATTATTTCCGCTTCAAATTGACCGGATTAAATTTCAAATTATTTTATTCATCATCTAAGAAATACTTTACGCTTTTCAAACTCGGCATGTGACATTTTAGCACTGTCGGTATTTTAATCAAGGATAATTTATTAACGCTATTTTCACTTTACAGAAGATTTCGAACCCATTATTACAGACGTTTATTAATATTTACTGTTTCACCGCTCAAACTCCCATAGAATGCAAGTGGTAGCTTGTTGTTTTGTGCAAGTGGACTGATTATTTCTGCAACTTCCCAACTTCTTCCCTGTTCACTTACTGCAAAGAACAAACATTCTCCTTTACTCATTTACACCTTATCTATCATGTCTCTGTTCAATCGTCATCATTGTTAATTTCCTTGCCCTATAAATAAGACCATCACCATCGTCACCCATCACCATCTTCGCATCCTTTAAACAACCATAAGAGTCCGACATGATACCGAAACTGAGATGGTCAGCTAAATGCCCTTTTCTTACATTGTCGATTGTCCCAGAAAAAATAAATGAACCCGAAACGTTTCGCTGTAATCGCACATTACACCAAACACTACTATTTCCGTCTACCTCACGACCCCATTTACCCTTCCCGTTTACCACCTGCTTATCACCCACACAAAAACCACGCCACCATTCGCCTCCGTCCCGCTATTCCGTTATCGCAACATGAAACAAACCCGAGTCAGCCTGTCACGACAACAACCACCGTCCCACAATCAACTTACCATAACCATCGTTATTAACAACTACGCCCTCCATTCAACTCCACAAGGCCATTATGCTTTATCACGTTTGTCAACGCGGCTTTTACTCGTCAAATATCTTTAGTTACGTATTTGCAAAAATTATAAAAGTTAGATATTTTTAATGTACTCTTAAAGACGAATCAAATAAGATCTCACATGAGTATGTTTTCACTTATGTATCGAGAGAAAATTGAAGTTGAATGTCCGCTTGTGAATAGTGTGCAAAAGAGATAATAGCCTTGTGGAGTTGAATGGAGGGAGTATAATTAACAACACGAAAACCCAAATTACCTTCATCACAACCATCGATCATAAAATCAAAACCGTTAAAAACCTGTTTTATTCGCCGCCGTGAACAACCTGGTACTCACCTTTGGCCGCCAATCATCACCATCAACCACCACGACTTCCTCCTCCCCTGTTTTTCCTCGGTTTCTCGCCGTCCTTCTGTTCACCTCACACCACACCTGCTCCTTTCACTATTCCGTCGAGCCTAGTACAGGCTACAACCACCACATACTCCCATCGCACCACCGTGAGCCGCCATCTTCTTCTTCTTCTTCTTCTTCTTCTTCTTCTTCTTCTTCTTCTTCTTCTTCTTCTTCTTCTTCGACCATTCCCATTCTAATTCCTTTCTGCTTTTGTTCTTCTTTTCGACCACACAGGACCGTCCTCACCATCGCCTGAAACAGCCTGTATCGCCGTCGTCGGGGCTGTTCGCTTGGCCGGTCGGTTGTGGATCTATTTTGAAGATTGTTTTTGTTTTTGTTTTTCTTTATAAAAGAGGAAAGTAGCAGTAGTTTGGAACGAAGTGGGTTGGAACATTGAGGGATTGACTTTTATACACGCGGATCATCAATATTATATACTCGGGTTGAGTTATTTACGTTTTACATAAAGACTTGCATCTACGACAATAGACCTTAATAATTGAGACGGTTACCTTTGACAAGTTATTTTTATTTTAAGACGGTAACCTAATCTTTCTCTTAACCTCCTTAATCTTACAAAACTTGTTTATGCTAATTATATTGATTATGTTTAAATTTGAGTTCTATAAGCTTGTTTGATATTAAAAATGAATTAGAAACATTTGACCACTAAATTTATTTATATCTTGTAATAATACGTATTGACTAACTTGCTTGTTAAATGAGTTGTTAATTCAATTATTTATAACACTTTATAATTTGCTCATTAACATGATAAATATATAAATCACAATTTACATTATCGTTTACTATATATTTTATATATTCATTAAGTATTATGCTTGAAGAGTTTATGGATTCAAGCACCTAAGAGGGGGAGGAGGTGAATTAGGTACTATTTTAAAATTTTAACTAAACTTAATTGATTTAAGTTAGTCAAATGAAATGATATCTCAAGTATCTAACAAACACCCCTTTTAAATGAAAGTTAAAAGGCGTATTGTTGAACTGACTAGAGCAACAGTGAGACAGACTGTTACTGATGGTTTTGTAAATGTTATATTAAAACGATGAATGAGTTTAACTGAAAATTTCAACTTAAATCTCTATTGTTTAAAGATAAGTTGATGAACAATGTTAAGAGCAAATGGATACATCAATTAAATGAAATGATTAAGTGTGTATCACGGAAGTTCGAAGAAACAAGTGACGTTTGAAGGTAACAGTTGTTCTGACTATAACACGTTGGTCTTAGTTTATGAAGTGAAACAGAAGACCAGGAGTGACAGTATCCACGACTGTTACTAACCAAATCGTAAAAGGAAAACAAGTAAATAAGTTGCAGCGGAATTAAAAGCGAAGAGAAAAACAACACAACAATTTTGAATTGGTTTGGCCGACACTCTAAAGGCCTACGTCCAATCTTCTTTTATTGATAAGTGAAGTAATGTACTCCGACCACTTTAAAACACTAACAACAAAAGGACCAACAACCTACTCCGACTGCGATACCAACAACCTACTCCGGTTGCGACACGAGTTCTAAGACTACTTCGTCTATGAACTAAAGAACCAACAACCTACTCCGGTTGCGACACGAGTTTTAAGACTACTCCGTCTATGAACTAAAGAACCAACAACCTACTCCGGTTGCGACACGAGTTCTAAGACTACTCCGTTTATGAACTCGACACTCTAACTAGAATGTTTACAAGATCAAGTTTCCTCAAACTGATTCTTTAAAAGAATTGAGAAGGACAACTTATTGGTACAAACGATTCTAGATGAGAGAGTACAATACTGTGAAGTAACAGTGATTTCGACTGACTCACTTGAAGACTTAGAAGATTTTTTGCAAAGAAAATTTTGAGTTCTTAAAAACTGATTTTGCAAAAATACTTTTGATTTCTCTAGAAAGTCTTACTTTCAAAGTGAAGATAAGGGTTCCTTTTATAGAGGAGGCACACAAGAGGAGGCAAGCTAGGGTTTTTGAGTCAAAGCATTTGAAAAGAAACAAAGACTTTAGCTTTCCCAAACTAGCACCAAAGTGGCTTGTTTATAAGGATCAAAAAGGAGAAAAGAGACTTTGTAACTATCCTTAAAAAGCTCTTGTGTTTTCAGAAATTTAACATGTGAACCAAGCAAAAGAGGACAACCCTTGAAAGACCATTTTGGAAATAAATAAGTTTTGCTTTCATAAAGTAAGGGAAAGTCTTTTTGCTATTTTGGAGAAAGCCTTTTAGGATATTCAAAGCATATTCTTTTCAAAGACCACCCTTCAATCTTTCAAGTTTAAAACTTCTTTTAAAGCTGATGAATAAAAGCCCATTTTAATAAGAGTGAAATATTCACGATGAAAGACTTGCTTCAAGTGTGACGGGTAAAACGTGATGTGATGGACACACTTTATTACCCGTGATGAGTAACGGTATGCTTGACTGTTACCATTACATGTATTCTACTCTTTCATCTTTACATAGGTTGACAAAACGACTCTAAATCTTTGGTAGCAAATTATCAACCATTCTTGACTTTGACATTGATTAATTCTTGCTTAAGGAGGTTGCATTATTCCTGAAATGGTACACTTAGAAACACGATTAGATTGGGCATGTCACCATCAACAAATATGTCCTAACAATGCTTTTTCCATATTTTTTAAGTTTAAATGATAATAATGACCTTAGAGTGACATATTAAAATACAATGTTTAATATTTTATGCAATGACATGTTTATTTTTATTTGATGCTTTATTGTTGAATTGTTAATTTTATATGGCTATTATAATCTGTATTCTATTTATGTTATATATGTCATTCCTAATATTATAACGATTATAATTATGAAATGTTGGAATAAACATCCTTTAAGGATGATAATGAACTTTAAGACAATATTAATCTATTCTAATAATCCATATCGTGACACCGTCATATGAGGTAAGAAATAAATGTGATTAGTTATGTGTAGTTACATGGGCGACTGTGCTATAATGATACTTAGGAGTCTTAGTATATGGGTGATGAAAGTGTCGTTGGGGCTCTCAATCAGACACATTTATATTCTCAACAAACAACTAGTTAGTGGTTAAGTCGAGGTCGATCTATGGGACGGTGTGCTTTGGGTTCTAAGTCTATCTATCTCAATTTATACTAGTGTCACAATTTGTTTGGGTTTGTAGTTGTGTTCTAGGCTAATGCAAGTAATAAAGTAAAACAAGGAATAAAAGGAAGGATGTAAACAAATGATTAAAAGTGCTAGGATATCATGGGTTCATAGAGGATTCATGAGAGTTGATCATACAAACATGTTCACAAAGTTGCAAGCAATTAATATTGTAGAAGAACCGAGTTGGTTTATGTCTTACGGTTCTCAGGAAGAGTTGGGTCCCGGAGCCGAATCGATTAGATTGTACAACACCTACAAGTCGACTTACTTTCCTCCTAATCACTTCTATGCATGGTCTAACAAGACTCAAGTTGGTTTATATCTTACAAGTCAAGTTGAGTAGATAAGAGATGGGTAAAAATGCAAGGATTCATAGGCTTAGCATTTCATCAAACATAACATGTGCATAGGTTGACATCACAACAAGCAAGCAAATTAATTATGGAAACATATTAGATTAAGCATGATTAATCCCCATGTTTATTTCCCCTAATTACCCACTAATCCTAGCTAAGGAAACTACTCACTCATTATCATGAGAAACATGTCATTAATAGTGTCAATCATCAGAACAAGTATAAACATGATAAGAGAGTGAAGAAATAAACAACAAAGAGTAAAGAGTAAAGAGATTATACCAAACTTGAGATGATTCCAAATAATAAAGCAAAGAATAAAAGAAGAGAACTTGATTGATTGATGAAGAGTTGTCAATTCTCCAATAATAACCCAATAATCTTCAATTACCCAATAATAAACTTGAATTACCCAATAATAAACTTGAACAATAATTAAAGAAAGATTAATGTGTAATTTTGTGGAATGATTTAGATTAATCTATTCTAATCTACTCATAATCTAATCTAAGAAAGCTTGATTTAATCTAAGGAAAACTTGATGGCTTGATTATTACAAATGGAGTATATATAGTGGTACATCATTAGGTTAAGCAAGGGTAGATTAGTAAATAACAATGCTAAGTGTTGAGTTGAGGAAGTGCTCCTCTCGAAGGAGATGCGCATATCCTAGGACTGGGATGCTCATCCTGAGCTCAGGATGCGCGGATCCACAAACAGACTATTCTGAAAATGGCACTGCAGCTTGGGACGAGCGGATTGGTCTCGGGACGCGCGGATCCCGGGACAACTTGTCTATTTGAGCTCGGATTGTAAAACAGACGTCATTTCCTCATCCGGACTCCTATTGGAGTGATTCAAAAGCGTAGAACACTTGATTTTTCGACGCCGTTTCATATAGCATACTTTCAGAGCCAAAGGAGCAACTCTTGGTTTGGGTTCCGAGTAATTTCTTCTTGCGGCTTCCTTCTCGTCATCCTTACTTTTAAGCATATGATCCTTCTATATACTCTTTATTCCTACATCCTTGGTCATTTTTCTTGCCTTCTCTTCATACTATTCCATCCAATATCATAAAAAAGCTTCCAAATATGCACGGGAGAGGGGGAATTCTGCATCATTATCTTCTTTTCTACAAAACATATACAATGCAATAGAAAAACCAAATAGGAAGGAATTGACGGATAAAATGGCCATGAAATATTATAATAGTATGCAAAATAGGTTCAATTAGGGGACTAAATGTGCGCAATTAAGACTCACATCAATGGGATGGCTCGAGAGGCGTTCTTTATGGGGCCTTCGAGTATAGAACAACCAACTTCTTGATGGAGTTGTCTAATGAGAAGTGTCGATCGGCGTACGAAGGACATAAGATGTAGCACCGGATAGGCCGGGTACAGTCGCTGGTGTTCCGAGAGTAGCGAGTGTTTGGCCATTCATAGACAGGGACTTGGCCAGTCTTGTACTTCCTTTAGATATCACCAACACTATGCTTGATGCTAGTGTGCACATTCGCGATCTTTATGGCCAGGTGTGCGAGGTGCCGTGATTTGTGGGCTATCAGGTCACTTGGAATTCACTCCTTTATGCTATAAGATAAGTAAGTTGATTTATACTAAGGAGTCCTGCCCTGCCAACCCCTCTGGTGTGAGATGTAAACCATCTTAGGATTGACATGGTTTACGAGTATGATGTATAATTGTATATGTCAGGTGAGATGCAAGTCGGTGTGGACGCGGGCCCACGGGGGCGAAAAGCGAGCAAGCCTTTTTTGTGCATTTGTGGAGTCGCCACCAATTTATTGTGGAAAATTGGAAACCGTTCGAATACCTCGTGTCATGTCAAGACACAAAGTAGTGACATGAACACCAAGAACTCGTTACCCTTACCATTCTATGTCTAGAATGACTCTCGTGGATGCCAATGAACACGGATGTTCACAGAGATCTGGAGTAAGAGGTGAGGGTACGTATTAGAAAGCTCTTTTGATCGAACACCTAATCCCGCCCGCCTCGATAGCGGCCTCTACTAATGATTAGGGAAATTATCTATACTCGATATGTTGTCGGTTATATGCATGCAATGCAACATCCATTATATTAAACCCTAGCATGTGAGAATTAGACTAAGTCGGTGAAGCACGTAGTTTAATCATACAATTGGGTCGAAGTAGAAATTAATGTTTATTACATGTGAGAGCATACAAGCAATGCGATAAAAAAAATACAACAAAAATACAATGAAGAAAATTACAATAATTACATCGGATTAATTGATTTATGTCGAAAATACATTCAAAACGGATGGTTTTAGAAAAGAAAGAATAAATGAATAACGAACAGATTATAGGGTGATAATACGATTAATAGTTAATTAATAGTAATTAATAAACTAGGTCAAAGCAGAAACGGGAGTTCAGAGACAGAACTCAACCAGGAACAGGCGCAACAGAGCCGCGTCCCTTGGAAGAGGCGCGATTCTTGTCTGCATTCCTTGGCTCGATTCAGGTCGTGAAGCGGAATTGCAAATCGTTAATGTTCGTTTGTGATTTTAATGCTTGATTATGTTATTTGACTCGGATGGAAGTGATTTAACAGATTATTTACATGTGATTGGGTCATAAAAGCGATAAAACATGGATGAAATTAATTAGAACGAATTATTTACAAGATTAATTATGAGATTAAATAACAAACTAACAAACTAATCAAATTAATTAGGTTATTAATGACGAACCAATGATGGTGACGATAAATAATAGATGCAAATATATCAAAGGATGAATTCCAGAGACTCAATATGGATAAATTGAACCTCTAAAACCCGAATTGATTTTAATGACGAAAACCCGCAAATATGAATTATAAGGGATTTAAGTCGGGAATTGAAAGATGAATTTAATATTAATGGTTTACATGTTAAAATTATCATATTCAAATTATTATGTTAATGAACAAAGAACAATTGATAACAAAGCGAAAACAAAAGGACGAACAGAAGACGAAGGAAGAAGAAAGGAAGCAGGAACTGTGGCAGTCTCAGGAAGAGGCGCAACAGGTGCTTCGTCCTTTCGAAGAGGCGCAGCAGTTGCTGCGTCCTTTCTCGACGTTTGTCTCCTGATAATTCGTAAAAAGGGTTTGAAATAAGGTTTTACAAATCGGTTTTAAGAGTATTTTCGACATAAATCTTACAATTGTGATTACAATAAATAAAGTACAATAAATAAAAAGAAGGATTTACACCCTCAGACTTACATGTTTGACGAAACGAGATGAACTAAGTTAACGTTTAGGGATGCTCGACTCGAATGTACGATTTAAAGTGCCCTCTAGGAGGAATTAAGCAGTTGATTAATGTTGATTGATTGTGGAGTTGGTCAAATTGGTCGGTCATGCAAAACGAGGTGGTACTCGAAAGATCCGAGCTTACGTGGTCGAAAGTTCAAGCACGTAGATGCCAAAAAGTAAGAACATGGTCTAGAATGCAAAGGGAGAAGAGAAGGGCGGACACTCGCGTGAGAAATATGTGAGACCGAAGGTCTCTATTTATACTAATCACACGACGGAAATTAGGGTTTTCGGAGAAACTTTGGAAATGAATCTCGAAAAGATACGAAAAAATACGCAGAAAAGGACTGAGGAAGAGGCGCAGCAAGCACTGCGTCTCTTGGAAGAGGCGCAACACCTGCTGCGTCTTTTCCTCAATGGTTTCCTCCTGCGGAAGAAAGGTTTCCGTGTTTCTATTATGGAATAGCGGATTAATCTTATTTCCTTAATATTTTATATGATAATTCCGGGATATATTTCACCAAAGATTAAAAGATTGGAAAATATAGAATAGAAATATCCGGAACATTCCAGAACATTTTGACTCGGCATTTTAAACGGTTATTAGAAAATGAAGACGATTTTTGACCTGGACTCCAAATGTACTCTAATTACTGTCAAAACGACCGTATCGGCGCGTAGATGACGACTATAAGGTAGACACAAGTGTTTGAGCGATCACTTGATGATAAACTTACAAACTGTCACAAATCGTTCCGTGTACCAAACATGCGGCTCAATCATCACCGGGTGGTTTGCGGGAGGTGCAGAAATGAGGTATCTACAGTCGGGCATGTATAGTTATACACTTGGTCATCATTCTTGCCTTATCTTCATACTAGTCCATCCAATATCATCAAAAAGCTTCCAAATATGCACGGGAGAGGGGGAATTCCGCCTCATTATCTTCTTTTCTACAAAACATATACAATGCAATAGAAAAACCAAATGGGAAGGAATTGATGGATAAAATAGCCATGAAATGTTATAATAGTACGCAAAATAGGTTCAATTAGGGAAATAAATGTGAGCAATTAAGAGTCACGTCAAATATCCCCAAACCGAACCTTTACTCGTCCCGAGTAAAGAGGTGACTAGAACTAGACCTTTATTTAAACTATCCTAATAATATAACCGATGTGAGACAATTAGCGGGTCTCACTCCTCCCCTTCAACTCACAACAAGACAACCATGAGGTAGGATGCCTTCTTGCAAGGCAAGGTGGGGCTTGCCAAAATGGTGACACATCCAAGCATTAAAGCACACAAGATCAAGTAATGGATGCATCTACAAAAATGAATAACCACTTTCTTCATCTATGTGGCGGAAATTATCTACAAGGGAAGCAATCTAAGGGTACACATTCCATCATAGATACGGTTTCTTCAAACTACTAAGCCTAGGAGGATGCTAATAAATCACCTCCAAGTTGTGTCAAGCTAGGGTACCTTTGTCCTCAATCGTTAAATATTTTTGTCAAGAGTAGACTCCCTATGGTGTTAGAAACATTAGAGGATCGTGGAATTCCTCTTCTTGCCTAGACAAGAAGAAGGGTCGTCCTCTCTCTACCATGCACAAAAGTTGATTCGGTGGAAAATGGATCAATAGATTTTGAGTTTCATGTGGGAGTTTGCTTTTGTTGTTGTTATTCCCCCCAATTTGTGTCATTTGACATTTGAGAATACTTTCTTTTTGCCATTTCTTTTGATGTTTGACATTTTCAACACTTGACAATTTCAATTTTTTCTTGAATTTTCTTTTTGAACATTTTCATAGTCACCCCATCTGTAGTGAGGGTGCCTATATTTGAAGCATAGGAGTTTTCATTTTTGTTACTCCTCTTTTTGATGCAATTGCAAACTTTCTTGACTTTTCATTTCAATTCCTGAACTCAAATTTGAACAATTTTTGTGCCCATTCCCTTCGATGACAAAATGTGGTAGAATATGGATGATGGTTGCATGGTTTCAAGGGTTACCTTGGAATAAACGGTAGCCAAGGAGTTATCACATCACAAGGTACTCTTGACTAGGTCTTAACCCATGAGTCAAAGGATACTAGCATGACACATCCTAGGGTGTTTTATAAGCATTCTAACAAGCAAACTCTTAAGAAGAAAAAGTATCTACAAGGGCCTTATATACACTTGCCAAGCTTCCCAAATAGGCATTTTCACAAAATTTTCCTACCATGCAACTACATGCCATGATGCAACTAACATTTATACAACCTAATGCATATCCTTCTACCAATTAGTATGCCATATAATGTAAATGCAATTTCTATAATCACAATGTTTATACCGCATCAATAAAAATAAAGCCACATAGGCATCAACATAAAGCGGAAAAAGGAGATTGGAAAGATCATACCATGCGGTCTTCAATATCCTCATGTCTCGGATGTGGCGTAGTCGATCAATGTGAAAAAAGACAAACAAACAAGCACAATATATACAATACAATTCTACACTAAAAAGGAATGAACATGTTTTTGGGTTTTTCAAATTTTCAATTTTTTATGGTTTTTATGTTTTTTTATGAAATTAAAGAAAATATTTTTGGGATTTTTCGAAAATTTTCAATTTTTTATGCATTTTGGAATATAAATTCCCATCCCTCACTTTATTTTGGACATTGTTCTCAATGTACATATAGGAGTAGGAATGAAAAAGAAAGTACATGTTTTTTGGATTTTTGAATAAATGCAATGATATGAATGAAATCATGCTCTAACTAAATGCAATTATATATGACATATATAACAAATGAATGCAATCTAAATTATATTATATGATGCATGTTCTTCACCTATGATCAAACCTCCCCAAACTGATTTAAACACTATTTCTAGTGTAGAAATGAATAGGTTTGGTCATTAGTGATTATGCATAAATTCTAGTCTATATGCAACTAACTATATGAATCATGTGAGATATATTACAATGCAAACTAATCTAATCATATGAGATATATTACAATGCAACTATACTATATGAACTAACTAATGTAAATGCAATATGAAATATAATACAAATGAAAGCCTAAACTATATGTATATAACTAAATGCAAGTGTAAATGTAATGCAAAGTCAAAGGAAAGGATATCTTACAAATGGTGGTTTGAGGGAGGACTCCCCCAAACTCATTCCTTGTTGCCATGATTATTGATATTGTCCATGTTGCTTAATGCTCTCAACAACCAGTCAAAGGCTTTTGAATGGGCTTCATATAAGCACAAATAGGCGATTGTCGATGTCAAAATGTAGTTTAGCCATCTTGGCTTGGAATAGAACTTGCCAAACACTCTCCCATTTTTTTGCCCTTGGCACTTGGCTTCTTACAATGCTTCAAACCAATAAGCACATGATTCTTGTCAATGCAATGTATGAAGTATTGCCCATTTTCATCCGGAGGCTTCCACTCTTTACCATCTCTTTTAAATTCTATGATGATAAAGCATTGATTCATCAATCCTTCAATAGTAGAAGGAGAGTTCACATTTCTTTGATGAGGGGATAGTTGAAGGATAAGATGTGGAGGAGTCAACTTCTCACCATTGAGGTCATTCATGCTTTCATTTTCTTCACTTTCTTCTTGACCCTCCTTAGAACTTGAACTATTTCCAAAGAAAAGAGCTTCAATTTCTTCCAAACTATGATCAAAGATGCCAACATAATAGTTTTCCTCTTGGCCCCTCAGTTCTCCAAAGATAGCAAGTTCAAATCCATCAACCTCTTCTTTCCAAGTTTTACCTTCACTCCCATAAGTGTCAAGGGAACACACTTCCTCTACATGGGTCATAGAGGAAAATTGTGGTGGGAGGTCTTCCTCATCATCATCATCATCATCATAGGTATCCCAAATTGGAGAAGTAAAGCTAGTGTGGGAGCTAGATACATGAGGCAATTTAGACAAAGTGCTTGTCTCATAATTGGCCTCCAATTCATATTCATCATTGTTCTCCACTCCAACTTCATCATGCTTCAATTCATCATCCACTCTTGGTCTATAATCAATCAAGCACTCCCCTTCCTCAAAAGTTACATCTTCATATTCACATCCGTCATGAATGTTTGTAAAGTTGGGTACAAGTTGGAATATGGGATGTTCAATAGTTATGAATTTAGGAGGTGGTCGGGAATTGACAAGAGTAGCTTCATAATGCCATCCAAATTATTCTTCACCCTCATCATCTTCCCTTTCTTCTTCATTTAGCATTTGGGTGGCTTCCATTTGGGTAATTTGATTTGCCAACTTCTCACCATTAGTAATAATGTTTTTGAGAACATTGTCCCTAGCTTGGCTCTCTTTTAACAATTGCATGAAGAGATTTTGTTGGTCCCTTAGCATTTGGAGAACCACACTTTGCATGTCAAAATTATGCTCATTCTCTTGTTATGGGTACATGAGAGATTGGTTGTATGGGTGTTGATTGTAGGATGACATTTGACATTGATTGTAAAGTGGGTTTTGGGAGGGTGGTTCTTGTGGATTTTGGATGTGGGGGCTTTGGTATGGGAAGTTTGTGGGGGTAATTTGAGTTTTCATTGTAGAAGTTATAGGATATGGGTGTGTTTTCTAGCTCAACAAACCTTCTCTATTCATACATGTCATACTCATTTACTCCAACTTGCCCATATACTTCTTGTTGGAAGCCATGTGCCATCATCATTGCTAGAATAAAGAGGTAACTACAAATACGGAAACTACAATAAAATGGTAAGAACGAACCTTGAGGAACAAGTTCCTCAAGGTTAAAGCACAAATAAAAATAGACAAACAAGCAAGAACTTAATCACATAACACCGTCCCCGGCAATTGCGCCATTTTGATGAGAGTGTCGATGGGGCTCTCAATCAAACACATTTATATTCTCAACAAACAACTAGTTAGTGGTTAAGTCGAGGTCGATCCATGGGACGGTGTGCTTTGGGTTCTAAGTCTATCTATCTCAATTTATACTAGTGTCACAATTTGTTTAGGTTTGTAGTTGTGTTCTAGAATAATGCAAGTAATAAAGTAAAACAAGCAATAAAAGGAAGGATGTAAACAAATGATTAAAAGTGCTAGGATATCATGGGCTCATAGAGGATTCATGGGAGTTGATCATAGAAACATGTTCATAAAGTTGCAAGCAATTAATGTGGTAGAGGAACCGAGTTGGTTTATGTCTTACGGTTCTCAGGAAGAGTTGGGTCCCGAAGCCGAATCGATTAGATTGTACAACACCTACAAGTCGACTTACTTTCCTCCTAATCACTTCTATGCATGGTCTAACAAGACTCAAGTTGGTTTATATCTTACAAGTCAAGTTGAGTAGAAAAGAGATGGGTAAAAATGCAAGGATTCATAGGCTTAGCATTTCATCAAACATAACATGTGCATAGGTTGACATCACAACAAGCAAGCAAATTAATTATGGAAACATATTAGATTAAGCATGATTAATCCCTATGTTTATTTCCTCTAATTACCCACTAATCCTAGCTAAGGAAACTACTCACTCATTATCATGAGAAACATGTCATTAATAGTGTCAATCATCAGAACAAGTATAAACATGATAAGAGAGTGAAGAAATAAACAACAAAGAGTAAAGAGTAAAGAGATTGTACCAAACTTGAGATGATTCCAAATAATAAAGCAAAGAATAAAAGAAGATAACTTGATTGATTGATGAAGAGTTGTCAATTCTCCAATAATAACCCAATAATCTTCAATTACCCAATAATAAACTTGAATTACCCAATAATAAACTTGAACAATAATTAAAGAAAGATTAATGTGTAATTTTGTGGAATGATTTAGATTATTCTATTCTAATATACTCCTAATCTAATCTAAGAAAGCTTGATTTAATCTAAGGAAAACTTGATGGCTTGATTATTACAAATGGAGTATATATAGTGGTACATCATTAGGTTAAGCAATGGTAGATTAGTAAATAACAATGCTAAGTGTTGAGTTGAGGAAGTGCTCCTCTCGAAGGAGATGCGCATATCCTAGGACTGGGATGCTCATCCTGAGCTCGGGATGCGCGGATCCACAAACAGATTATTCTGAAAATGGCACTGCAGCTTGGAACGAGCGGATTGGTCTCGGGACGCGCGGATCCCGGGACAACTTGTCTATTTGAGCTCGGATTGTAAAACAGACGTCATTTCCTCATCCGGACTCTTATTGGAGTGATTCAAAAGCGTAGACCACTTGATTTTTTGACGCCGTTTCATATAGCATAATTTCAGAGCCAAAGGAGAAACTCTTGGTTTGGTTTCCGAGCAATTTCGTCTTGCAATGGCTTCCTTCTCGCCATCCTTACTTTTAAGCATACGATCCTTCTATATACTCTTTATTCCTACATCCTTGGTCATCATTCTTACCTTCTCTTCATATTAGTCCATCCAATATCATCAAAAAGCTTCCAAATATGCACGGGAGAGGGGGAATTCCACCTCATTATCTTCTTTTCTACAAAACATATACAATGCAATAGAAAAACCAAATAGGAAGGAATTGACGGATAAAATGGCCATGAAATGTTATAATAGTATGCAAAATAGGTTCAATTAGGGGACTAAATGTGCGCAATTAAGAGTCACGTCAATGGGATGGCTCGAGAGGCGTTCTTTATGGGGCCTTCGAGAATAGAACATCCAACTTCTTGATGGAGTTGTCTAATGAGAAGTGTCGATCGGTGTACGAAGGACACAATATGTAGCACCGGATAGGCTGGGTACAGTCGCTGGTGTTCCGAGAGTAGTGAGTGTTTGGCCATTCATAGACAGGGACTTGGTCAGTCTCGTACTTCCTTTAGATATCACCAGCACTATGCTTGATGCTATTGTGCACATTCGCGATCTTTATGGCCGGGTGTGCGAGGTGCCGTGACTTGTGGGCTATCAGGTCACTTGTAGTTCACTCCTTTATGCTATCAGATAAGTAAGTTGATTTATACTAAGGAGTCCGGCCCTCTCAATCCCTCTGGTGTGAGATGTAAACCATCTTAGGATTGGCACGGTCTACGAGTATGGTGGATAATTGTATATGTCAGATGAGATGCAGGTCGGGCATGTATAGTTATACACTACGAAGTCACGACTCGTGTGTATATTGGATGCTTATGTGAAAAATGATTTTCAAAATCAAATGGCTACCACATGGTTTTGTTTTATTATCGTTCTATTCACCCACATGATTAAACAAACTAAAATATGAAATTTAAGTGTTATGTGTATTATGTGACTCTTGTTTACGCATTAGTGATCTAATTCGCATACCTGCTTTTGAATTATTAGGGATGTTAATAGAACGGTTAGGTTGCTCGCGCTCAGCGTGTTATTGTTATTTTTTTTTCAGGTATCAAGTTGATTAGGAGATGACACCTTTATGGGCACTATGAGAATCCAAGAGAGATTTTAATATTGTCTAAGTAGTTGCTTTGTAACTTGTATAATGACTAATTTAATTAGTCATATATAAGTAATCCATAGCGATCCGGATTTGACATAAATTGTTTATTAGACTTAGCTAACTTTCCGCCATTAGTTTAATTAAGTCTTGTAAAAAATCCGGGTTATTACAAATAATGTATATGTTTTTAGTCTATATTATAATGAAGTAAGTGTACTAACATTGTGATATCAAAAAAGAAGATTTCAGAAACCTAAAACAAATTCCATGCATTATATAACATCATTGGCATCCAAACATCCAAGAGTTTAACCCAAAAACTTACATGACTCATCTAGTTCAACAACCAACAACCAACTTGCTGAACAAATATTACACAAGATGACTGATCTAAACAGAGTTACAAGTTCTTCTAAACAGAGTTCCAAGTTCTTCTATTCACTATTTATCTAACCCAAAAAATGAATAGTTAGAAGTTGGAATTGACATTACAAACACAGTTATAATGTCAATTACAGCTCCTACCAAAAAGTCAAGTTAGATCCAAAGTGTTCAGCAACTAAAATAAAATGTTACCACATTAACTTCTAAATCAGATTGGAGGTTGATTTGTTGAAGTTGAATCACCATCAGACCTTCTCTTCTTTGCTGTTGGACCACCTTGGCATGATCTTGCATTGTGGCCTATTATCTTGCAAATAGAACATCTGATGATTGTGGACCTGCTGCCTCTCTTTCTCTTTTTCTCATCAGACTTCCTCTTTCTTTGTCTAGCTGGCCTTCATGCTGATCTTTCTTGTAGTGGTGGCTGGATCATAGGAAACTGAAATTCAGGCCACTGATCCTTATCAGGCATAAGGTGCATGATATTGCTATAAGTTAACTTATAACACATCCCAAAGAAGTAGCCATTCAGATATTGCATTGGTTCTTCTTTGTTGTGATAGATGACCCTACATGCATGCTTACATAGTATCCTAGTTACCTGCCATGCCCCACACAAACATGTTTCATTCTTCAAATTTACAGGAAAGGCAGTTGTGGTACCTTCAACCACTTCAAATTCTCCACCTCCAGCTTTTATCACTTTACAATGCCTTTAGTCTGAACAGTTAGACTCAATAATACCCTTTGCATATGGGGTGGGATCATATGGTTGCATAGCCTCAGTTATATCAATTCTTTCAACTATCTTGTTCATCTGATATTGTCTTATCTCTTCCATCAAGATAAGAATTGGTTTGACTCTCATGTCATTAATCACAGCATTAAAAGACTCAACAAAGTTTGAGGTATTATGATCACAAGTTGTTAGTGGATTAAATTGATGTTTGGACCATTGTTGGGGAACATTGGACAAGTAAGCAAAAGCTTCTCTAGAAAGTCTGGCTATACCTGTCATTGCTTTGTTGAAGACAAATGGTGATGTTGTATTGGCAGCCTTCCAAAACAGATCATGATAGCTAGGCCCTGCCCATTTCTCCTTTTTATTTTGTTTTGCTAGATTAGCCAACTCTTGAGACTCATAGACTTTAGTATAAACAGTCTCATTTGTCTCCACATCCACAGTAGGTACTTCAATTGCCAAAGGTTCAACTAACAAACCTTCACTCTCCACACTATTTTTCTCCATCCTTTCCTTTTCCTTTTCCTTCTGCATCTCCTTCCTCTGTTCTTCCATCATTCTTGCCTTTTTTATTTCAGCCACTAACCCAAACTCCTTAATTGGCTTATTTGTGTCCTCAATCCACACGTCAATTGTCTCATAGCTTTCATAATCCCAAAACATCTTCAGTAAATCCCGATCATCCTTAATGTTTATCTTAGCATCATTCCTTCCTCTATAATACATAGCATAGACAGGGGGCAATAAAACTTGTTGTTTCTCAGCAACAACCCCAAGATAAGCAATTATATCTAGTAATTGTATAAAATCCACATCATAAATAACACAATCAAATTTTTGCCCTTTGTAGGGACATTGCAACCAAAACGCAGCTTCCATCCTATCATTTTAAACCAAGCATTACTTAAATACAGTCAAGTAAAACCCTAACCCTAATTATTTCAAATAAATTTAATAATTGACAAAATCAGTCAAAAATGGAAAGGGATAACAAAATTAGAAAAACAAACAAATACCCTAATTATTGAATTGCAATATTCATAAAGCCACATCAAAAACCCTAATTAAAATTCACAAAATAACAATTATCTACATGCAAATAAAATCGTTCATAAAAAACCTCATTTAGGTATGAGTTAATCACAAATCAAAAAGAAAAAGATACAAACAAACAAATTTTTAACCAGAAAAAAAAGGAATAAAGATGAAGATGGTTACCATGTGATCAAAATGAAGAAGATTGATGAAAAATAAGAGATGATTTGGGGTTTTTCGGGTTGATGTGATTGATTGTTGAGGTTTGTGGAGGATAATCGTGTAATGTTATGGGGAAGTGAGAGAGTTGTCCCTTTTTTTATTTGTTTGTGAGTGAAATGGGGGAAAAAGAAGTTAGGTTGAGGGGGAAAAGGGGGAAAATTGAGTTAGGTTGAGTTAAGTGGTTAAGGGGAGATTACGCCGTTATAAAGGAAAGAAAAGTAAGGGTAGTTCGTGCACTAAGCTGAAAGTTGAGGGGTACCATGTGCATAAACTTAAACGCAGAGGTACCACGTGAATTAAGCCAAACCTCAGGGACACCACATGAATTATCCCTTCCAACTAACTACAACTAACTAATATGGCTTTCACCAAATACCCCTGAGGTTTGAGAAATGTGTACGAAATACCCCTGTAACCAGAAATACAATGACTTCAAAAGTAGTCATTGGGTGACTTATTGCATATAAAGAGAGAGTTGCTGTTAAAATTGAGAGCATAAATCATTGAGTGACTCTTAAAACACTACTACAAACACATTCCTACTATAATGCAATCATCTAATTCAAGATCTAATTCACAAGAGTGCAAATAGATAACAAAAATTACCCTAAATGCAATAGAAGATTCAACATAAGGTCATCTCGACCTTCAGCAGCAAACCCTTCAAGATTGTACTACAAATGTGATGAATGTGAATGTTTTCAATGGTGCAAACCAAAAAATGAAGAGATGAATGATTTGGTTGGAGAGGAAGCTACACGGTTCTTTGTTAATTGATTTAAGATGATTGTGATTGAATTAGCATGATTAGTATCGCTGTTGTTTGTCTTTCTTGATTGATTGGAATTTTGGTGGTTTGACGATATTGGTAAGGTACGTCCTCGGCTGAATGGAGTCACTTTCGGGAGTGGCTTCACACCCTTGATTTGTCCCGTGTGATTCCTGTCACAAAAGGGGATGTGCACATTAATGAACATGGGTTTGTTGCTCGTTGCAATGAGCGGGGTTTAAGTGGGCAAGGCTGCGGCCCCCCACTGGTGGAATGGATTATGTGTTGTGGCAGTAATCTTGCAGGTAAGTGTGTAGTCAAATATGAGGCATTATTGGAGTTGGCAATTGGTTGTATTATTGTTGTTGTGATCGTTTCTTATGTATTGCTTATCTCAATTATTCAGTGAACTGACTCCGTTGTTGTTTTTTAAAACTGTGGCAATCCATTCGGGGATGGTGTGCAGATTGTAACAGGTGATGTTTATCTTAGCTGCGGGGACGAGGATGGGATGTCATCACATCGAGTCTAGCTTACGCTATTACAAGTCTAATTATTTTGGATTTCATTTGTATTGAGATCTTATGCACTTTCGTTTTGGTATTTCTTTGAGACGTTGTAACATTAAACTTTATACTTTAATAAATGTTTCGAAATGGTTAATTTTGTTATGCTAACCTCGGGCAACCGAGATGGTAGCAGCTTCACATGCTAGGGTGGTCCATGGTAAGGTACCTTGGTATGTGGGGGTATTACAAAGTGGTATCACAACGACGATTTTGGAACTTAAAACCAATGAACCAAATGAACATAGGGAGTCTAATTAAAATGAACCCAGGTAAGAGTTGTTTGGAGCTGCTGCAAAGACTTGGGAGACGTCCTAAAGTCGCATTGAGGCTTTTACAACTTTGAGCCGGTCAACATGGGGGTGTCTTGGGAATCGTTATGTGTTGAAGTAATATGTGTTGTATATATAATTCTTGTGAAGTGGTTGGATGGAGTAAGTAAATGATTGTGTATCCTGAGCATGGTAGTACTTGAGCATGATATGTATGTTATTAACTGGCTTTAGAAGAGTAGTAATATGTTGGATGTAGTGTATTCATGTTTAAGTATGTTTTCCATATTAGTTCGCTCGTTTTTGGCATGATTCGGCTGAGCAGGTCGGGTACTCGACTAAGTAAGGGATAAACGGTCGAGTAACCAAGCACTCGACCGAGTGTTTGTTTGTGTGTACGAGGCAGTAGCTACTGGTTGTGATCACTAGACCGAGTAAGAGGGATACTCGACCGAGTGACATGTATACTAGACCGAGTACGTTTTATGTGATTTGAAGGTCAGCTACTGGAGTGGAATACTCGGCCGAGTAGTCTTAATACTCGATCGAGTAGTCCTTACTCGACCGAGTAGTTCATAGTACTCGGCCGAGTACTTCTTTGACGGGTGGTATGTTTATTTTGAGCCGTAGGCTATGTGCATACGTTTCCTTGGTTATATCAGCTCAAAATGCTGCCAAAGAGGTCAGCTACTTACGCTTAAGCTACTGAGATGACACTAGATGCGGTTGCCAGAATGAATGAGCAGCAAGATGCGCTCATGGAGGCACTCAAGAAAGTGGGTAAGAGGAGTAAGAAACCTGTTAATGCATCTCATCTGAGTACCATCATCTCTCGCTTCAACCCCTCTACTTATGAGGGCACCGGTGACCCAAAACTGCTAGATAATTGGCACCGTGAGATGGAGATTTTGCTAGAGGTCATGAAGTGTGATGGTGAGCGAGTCGTTGTTCACTCAATCAAACACATTTATATTCTCAACAAATAACTAGATAGTGGTTAAGTCGAGGTCGATCCACGGGACAATGTGCTTTGGGTTCTAAGTCTATCTATCTCAATTTATGCTAATGTCACAATTGGTTTGGGTTGAAGATTCTAAACTAATGAAAGCAATAAAAAGCAATAAAGATAAAACAAGCAATAAAAAAAAGGATGTGAACAAATGATTAACAATACTAGGGAATCATGGGATCATAGGGTAATCATGGTGAAATAGCATAAATGAATCATATAGATGCAAGCAATTATTATTGTTGGAATCAAGTCAGTGTATATCTTACAATTTCTAGGGAAACTTAGCTCTCGGAGCCCAGTCGATCAAGACTTTACAACTGTAATACTACGGATTTTTATAAGCTAAGTACTCAACCGAGTAGAGCCTACTCGGCCGAGTAGTGTCTAGAGTGTAGTTTGTTTGGGTTCTGCCGAGGAATACTGGGCCGAGTATAGTGAATACTCGACCGAGTAGAGGATACTCGGCCGAGTATACACTTTACTCGACCGAGTATCCGGTCTGGCGAGTAATATTTCAGCGGTTGATGCGGGAGTGTTTAGGGTTATTTAATATTGAAAGTCAATTTCTAAACGTCATTTACAACCCTAAACATTTTACGATTTCTCTAATCACTCCCTAATCCTCCACTGTGTGGGCAATCGTCGTAGTCCTTGTGTTCAATCTTTCATTCTTTCGCCGGTAAGTCTTTATCCCTATGTTGTTGATGATTAATTCTAGGGTTTGTCTTTATTCTTTGAATTGGGGGAAATGGGGGTTTTGCAGTTAGTGATTAGAATTATATGATTGTTGTTGTAGGTGACGATGTGGTAATTGTTATGCATTTGTATGGTTGATTGCAGCGTAAGCGGATTGCGAAAAAGGTAGGGTTTCCCTACTCAGTTACTGTTAATTGATTTAAGACTGTGCTTGTGTTGTGATTGTTGTTATCTGCTGATCATCGGAGTGTGGGTGTTGTGATGACGGTGGTGATGTGGTTGTGTTGTGACGGTTATGGTGTTGTGACAACTGTGATGCTGTGGTGTTGTGTGATTGTGGTGGAGTCACTTGCGGGAGTGGCTTCACACCCTAGTTCGCCCTCCGTGGAACCCGTCACGGGAGGGGATGTACACATTAAGGGACAGGGATTGTTAGTCGCTCGTTGATGAACTGGACTTGGTGGGGATGGGCTGCGGTCACCCACTGGCGGAGTGGATTACATTGCGATGGGGTAGCGGCGGGGCTACACACTTCGGTGTATAGTCGGTTACTATGGAGGATGATCAGTCGGCTACATTGTTTGTTTGTCTTACATTGATTGAATGGTACTGACCCCGTTGTTGTTGTTTTGTAAAACCTGCGGTGATCCATTCGGGGATTCCGCCCTCACTAAAGCATCCTATTGTTCACTGCAGGTCTCACCCCTTCCAACCTTCCGGTCTAGGTCAAGGCTTACCAAGGTTAAAAAGGCTAAATGCATCGATTCAAATAGCTAGATACAATTTAAGCAGTGATTAACAACATAGACACAACAACAAATGACAAATCAGTAAACCTAGTTAACAACTAACATTGGTTTCAATGACTCCCCTAAATCCTAGCAGGGGAATTAGCTAGACATGATCAAGGGAAAAGAGAAGGATAAAAGAAAAATAGACATCATAAATTAAAGAGAGAAAAGGAAAGAGAAAGTTACAATCCGGGGAAAAGAGAGGGGAGCAATCTCCAGCAGTAACAAGGGAAAAGTAAGGTATATGGTCCATTGCAAATGACGTCTGATCGTTCCTATTTATAAGAAATAGGATTTTATTTGACCTAATAACGAATTAAAGCGAAAAAGCCCGAGCCCAAAAGAAAGTTACTCGATCGAGCCTTTTGAAACAACTCGATCGAGCAGAATTAAGCCCAAACCTCTCGATCGAGTGAAATAACCACTCGATCGATCAAACCCTAAAAAGAACATTATCGATCGAGTATAAATTGCACTCGATCGAGGTCTTCTTCTATCCAAAAGCACTCGATCGACCAGAAAAGCTCTCGATCGAGTGTTATCTGACTTGAGCAGCTACTTGTGTCGTTAGTTTCAGCCTCGACTTGGTTATTTAGCTTCCGAAATGACTTCACGCATCCCGTAACAGCATTATTTCCCATTCCAAAGCTACTCATCCTCCAAATGCGTGCAAAACGGACGATAAAAGGCTTGATTCCACCACTTTCGGGTTCATTCCTTCAAATTGATGCGTGTATTGTATATAAGGTTTTTACCTCATTTTTACATGCATTTCTGTTTTATTTATATAGTATCTGGCTACAAATACCCCCGAATATTCTACTTTGGTTCGTTTTATGTAAATTGCAGGAATAAACCAAAGAGGAGCTAAATCGAGCCTTAATTCGTCCCATTTGCATGCATTTATGGAGAACGAGGAGCCGGAGCTTGGAAATCTAACACTTGGAAGACGCGTGAGCTGGTTTCGGAAGGTGTTTCAATGTCTAACGTGCTTAAATAGCTCGATCGACTACTTTTCTAGTCGATCGAATGCTTTATATATTGAGGGTTACTCGATCGAGCAGTTCGAGTATACAAAAGAGAAGACATCACAAGGAGTTACTCGATCGAGTGGTTTATTTCCACTCGATCGAGAGGTTTGATGCTTAGTTGCTCGATCGAGTGGTTTATTTGCACTCGATCGAGTGGTTTATCCTTTTATAGAATTTTTCCACCTAGTTTCGTATGGGCTTTTGTAATTAGTCCATAGGTTAGGTTTAGGAGAGGATTTTCGTATGTTAAAAGAACACTAGATTGCGTAACTCCTCTCATTCACTTTTACTCTATCACTGACTACTGTTTCTTGGATTTTTACTCTCTTCTACTCTCTTGCTACTCGAATTCGGATTTGTATTGGTATTATTATTCTTCTTTAATTCCCTAATCATATTTACTCTTATTTTGCTATCTTTCTTCTATTATTTCATCATTACTCCGTTTCAATCATTATTAGTTTTGCTATCATGTTTAATTCTCTTTATTTATATGTTGTTGTTGTTGATTCAATGATGATGCGTAGCTAATTCCTTTTTGCTAAGACTAAAGGCGATCCATGATTATGAAAGGATAGTAATCGATTTATTAGGTTAATGCTGGTGTAGTTCTTTGTTGTTAATCACGCATTTATCTCAGATCTGTTTAATTGAGTCGACGCAATTAGGCATTTATATCATAGTGAACCTTGACCTGGACCGAAAGGTTGGAAAGGGCGAGACTAGTAGCGAACAATAGGGCATTATAGTTAGGGCGAAAGCTAAGCTATTTATGTTTTAGGGTGAATTGAGACCGAAAGGAGATATTCACTGCTCCTTAGACCATACTTGCATTGACCTGAGACCTAGATTACTTGACCGAATGATCATGGTGAACCGTCCGTCTTAGCTGCTTTCTCTATCTGCTTGATTCATTTTCTCTACTTTATTCTCTTTCTTACTCTCTTTAGTTTTAGAACAACACAATTAAAACCCCCCAATTTTGTTACCGAGACGAACTTAGACAAAGCTGACATTTTTCCATCTCCCTGTGGAGATCGACCCGATTTCCCTAGCTATATTAGTTAGAGCCAGTTGGTTATTTTTTATAGGTATATGACTGCCCTGTCACAAATAAAGCAAAACAAACCAAAGTAAAATATTCGGGGCATTTTGTAGCATAAAACTACGAGAATAGCAAAGAAATATGTGCATAAAGAGGCCTAAAAAGACTATATAAAATGCACGTATCAACTAAGTGGGAATCACCGAAGAATGTTGCTGAGATTCGGAGTTTCTTGGGTTTAGCTGGCTACTATAGAAGGTTCGTGAAGGATTTTTCTAAGGTCGCAAGACCTATGACAGCCTTGATGAGGAAAGAGACCAGATTCCATTGGGATGAGAGTTGTGAAACGGCATTCCAAACCTTAAAGGAGAGTTTGACCACAGCTCCTATTCCAGCTCTACTTGAGGGAAGTGAAAACTTTGAAATGTACACCGATACTTCAAAGAATGGTTTAAGTTGTGTGTTGATGCAGAAGGGGAAGGTCATCGCTTATGAGTTGAGGCAGCTGAAGTCGTATGAGGAGAACTATCCTACTCATGATTTGGAGCTGGGTGCAGTTGTTTTTGCTCTAAAGATTTGGAGGCACTACATTTATGGGGCGACCTTTAAGGTGTTTTCAAATCATAAGAGTTTAAAGTATATCTACACACAGAAAGAGTTGAACATGTGATAGAGACGGTGGATGGAGTTGATTGGGGACTATGACATGGAGATCATTTATCACGAGGGTAAGGCCAATGTGGTGGCAGATGTTTTGAGTAGGAAGAGTGTACATTCGTTGTGTACAACTATGTCTTTGATGAAACTAAGGGATGAGATGACCAAGATGGGGATCTATATGATTTGAAAGGGGAATGTCATCGGGGACTTGACTATCGAACCAGATTTGTATGATAACATAAAGAGGAAATAAGAACCTGATCCCAAGATTCAAGAGTGGAAGTCAAGGGTAGAGAGTGGCACAGTTTCGAGGTTTTCTATCTACACATATGGGAGTGTTCGTTTTGATGGGAGATGGTGTGTACCTAGGGATGCGGACTTGAAAAAGTTGATCATGACAGAGGCTCATTGCACTCCTTAATCAGTTCATCCGGGTGGTGACAACCTTTACAAGGATTTAAAGAAAACGTTTTGGTGGCCTAGCGTGAAGAAAGATGTGGCCGATTTCGTGGCTAAGTGTCTAACTTGTCAAAAGGTAAAGGGTGAACAACGCTGTTGAACCATATAGTTTATATGTTTGTGTTTTGATGATGTCAAGGTGTTTTATATTTTATATACTTGTTGCGTGTAATCGTTTGTCTAAGTGTTTTAGAATCAACTTATTACAAGCGAGCAACAAAGGAGATTGTGATGATAGTATGAAATGTTCAAGCCTCTATTCAAGATCAAACGATATAAAGATTCATTCAAGATTTATGTGAAGACGAAGTCCGTCTAAAGATTAATCAAGCTTGGATGATGACGTAGCCTATACTCGAGGATCTCCTTGAAGATTAGAATAGTATAGGTGATTATCTCGTAATGATAACCAAGAATGAGTTTCTTGAATTGGTAAAGTTATAGCTTTGCAGCTATAACATTACTAGTAAAAGAGCTCAATGTTATAGCTCCCCTACTATAACATTGAGATGCTGAGTTTATTATACACGACTTATAATGTTTCAAAAATTGTTTTGAAAACTGTTTAAAGTTTATTTTAAATGTTTTGATAAAAGTATTTATTTAATTAAGCCCGGTTTAGTGCGGAGTTTGATTTTATGTTGAACGTTGATTAGTAGTCGTGTTGGGTCAACTTATGAGTTGGACCTTGCTACTAATTAGGGTTTCAACAAGACCTCTCTTAAAACCTAAATTCTAACCCATATATTGAGCTAAGGTTTGCACGAGTCATGAGGCTTATGAGCCGTGATATCTCGTGTTACCTAGGGTATATTTGGTAAAGATTTTATTCTGTAATAATATCTTTACATATCTTATATATCTTACTTAATATATTTGTTTATGATAAAAGATATTCTTGTTTTAGGAAATCTTATCATATCTTAGAATTTATAGTAAAGATAATATTTGAATAGATTATATTCTATCTTTTGGAATATTCTTTATTATCTTTTAAGGCTTTTAGGAAAGAGATAATAGAAGATATGATTTGTTAATGTATCTCTTTTATTTAGCCGATTAGGGTTTCTATAAACCGAATTGACTTGCTCTTTCTTTCCTATAAATACTTTGCTCTTTACAACATTTAAAGTAGAGACCTTAAGCATAAAAATTGATTTTAATTTTAAAAAGCAAATCGTGTGTTTTCAAGCAAAAACCGATTTGTTATTTTTGAAAGGTCGTGTGTTTTAAACTCGTATACTCGTTCTTATTGTTATCATTATAAGATAATAGTGCTTAGTTGATTTCTTACTTGTTCATTAACGTGAACCTTTGCAAGAATCATTAGTGCTTTCTTATTAGCGTAAGTTAGTCACTCGAGTATTTAACGGTACTCATTGAGTTACAGCTAGAGTTAGTTGTACGAGTTGGGTTAGTAAATTTGTAATCCGTAGAAAGGTACTAAATTTATTAATCGAGAATAGTGGACGTAGGTTTCGGCTTGTGAAACTGAACCACTTCAAAAACCGTGTGTCTCCTCGTTCTTTCGTTCGTTTGTTTATTTCGTTTTACATTCACTAGTTGATTAGTTAAAGTTTAACCAATAAACTTTAAATAATCAATTACATACACATAATCGAAAAAGCTTTCAAAAGTTTTAAATCCACAATTCACCCCCCCTCCCTCTCTTGAGTATTTTGGATCAATAGACTCTTCAAACGCAGATCACAAGGTAAGATTCAGTCACTTGAGGTGCCAGAATGGAAATGGGAGTAAATCTCTATGGACTTTATCGTGGAGTTACCAAGGACTCAACAGACAACAATATGATTTGGGTGATCGTCGACCGTTTAACAAAGTCAGCTCACTTCATTCTGATGAAGGATACTTGGACTAAGATAGATTAGCTTTACGTTATAGGAAGCATCTGGTTCGGTAACATGGGGTGCCAAAGGACATAGTGTCAGATCGAGATGTGAGGATCATATCACGGTTTTGGCAAGAGTTGCAGGATTTGATGGGAACTACATTGAAGATGAGTACAACTTTTCATCCTGCTACAGATGGTCAGACCGAGAGGACTATCAAGACCTTGGAATATATTTTTAGGGCTTATGCCATGGAGTTTGGTGGAAGTTGGGAGGATATGCTAGACTTGATAGAATTTCCATACAATAACAGCTAACACACCAGCATTGGGATGGCACCGTTTGAAGCTTTGTATGGTAGGAAATGCAGAAGTCCGGTATGTTGGGACGACAGTGCTGAAGCTGTGGTGTTAGGACCTCGGATGGTCCAGGATATGATTGAGCAAGTTCACTTGATTCGCCAAAAGATGAAGGCGGCTCAAGATCGCAAAAGAGTTATGCAGATTTAGACTGTAGGGACATTGAGTTCGCAGTAGGTGACAAAGTTCTTTTGATAGTGTCACCTATGCGAGGGGTGATGAGGTTTGGCAAGAAAGGGAAGTTGATCTAGAAGTTTATCGGCCCTTATGAGATCCTAGACCGTATAGGTGAAGTAGCCTACCGGCTAGCTTTACCACCATCGCTTGATCGGGTTTATAACGTGTTTCATGTTTCACAACTCCGAAAGTATGTTAACGATCCATCACATGTGCTTGAGGTTGAGAACATAGAGTTAGATGAGTCTCTAACTTATGCGGAGGTTCTCAAAGAGATCTTAGAATAGAAGGTGCGTAAGACAAGGAACGGTGAGACCGTCTTACTAAAGGTACTTTGGTCTAATCACAATGTGGAAGAAGCCACATGGAAACCAGAGGAGTCTATGAGAGAGCGTTTTCCCCATCTTTTTATCAGGTATGTTTGGTTACGGGGACGTAACCGTTGTCTTTTAAGGGGGGTAGGATATTGTCGCATGTATGTTTTGGGGTTAGTTGAGTTCAACATAGTTGTGTTTGTGTTTTGTGTCATCCTTTGAGTTTGAGTTGATTGTTTTGTCATGTATAGTTGGAGTTGTTGGTATCTTTGAGTAGTTGTGGTTGTTGTCATTGTGCAATAGTGTTGTGTTGGGTGTTTTATTTTAAGTATGGTATGAACTTCGGGGACAAAGTTCTTTTTAAAGAGGGAAGATTGTAATACCACGGTTTTATGAAGTCCTGTTACTCGGCCGAATAGGGCTAACTCGGCCGAATAATGTGTCGTGTGTTTTCTGGTCAGGCTACTATCTAGGACACTCAGCTGACTATTGTAATACTCGACCGAGTAATGGGTAATCGGCCGAGTACTCCTAGTACTCGGCCGAGTATCCGGTCTGACGGGAATTATTTTCGCGGTTTGGTTAAGGATGATTAAAGTATAAATCGTGTTTAACAGTTTTACTTTTCACTTTTACCAAAACCTAAATCACTCCTACGTTCTTTAATCATCCCTAATCACTCCCAAGACCTTTGATCGTTCGTGAGTCGTTGTTCATCTCTTTCTCTCTCTCTCTCTCTCTCTCTCTCTCTCTCTCTCTCTCTCTCTCTCTCTCTCTCTCTCTCTCGTCAGTTGCATCGGTAAGTCACTAGTCTTACGTGTTTTGTAAATATTGTCTTTTAGTGTTTTACCCATATGGGAATTTGGGGAAAAGGGTGATTGCATGATTGTGATTTGATTGTTGTGATTGTTGATTAGGTGAAAGATTTGTAGAAGAGGGTTTCTAGCTTCCGCTGGTCTCGTAATCGGATCTGTGCTAAGTTAGGGTTTCCCTACTCAGTTCTCTGTTAATTGATTTAAGATGATTGTGATTGGATTGGCATGATTAGTATCGTTGTTGTTTGCCTTTCTTGATTGATTGGAATTGTGGTGGTTTGGCGATGTTAGTGAGGTGCGTCCTTGGCTGAGTGGGGTCACTTTAGGGAGTGGCTTTACGCCCTTGATTTGCTCCTTGTGATTCCCGTCACAAAGAGGGATGTGTACATTAAGAAACATGGGTTTGTTGCTCGTTGCAATGAGCGGGGCTTAGGTGGGCAAGGCTGCGGTCCCCCACTGGCGGAATGGATTATCTGTTGCGACAGTAATTTGGTAGGACTACACACTTAAGTGTATAGTAGAATATGAGGCATGATTGGAGTTGGCAATTGGTTGTATCGTTGTTGCTGTGAATCTGTGATCTTTATTATGTATTGCTTATCTCAATTATTTAGTGAATCGACCCGTTGTTGTTTTGTAAAAGCGTGGTGATCCATTCGGGGATGGTGAGCAGATTGTGATAGGTGATGTTGTCTTAGCTGCAGGGACGAGGATGATATGTCATTGCATCGAGTCTAGCTTTCACTGTTACGAGTCTAGTTGTTTTGGATTTCATTTGTATTGAGATCTTATTCACTTTCGTTTTGGTATTTCTTTGAAACGTTGTAACATTAAACTTTATACTTTAATAAATGTTTTGGAATGGTTACTTTTGATATACTAACCTCGGGCAACCGAGATGGTAGCAGCTTCACATGCTAGGGTGGTCCTTGATAAGGCACCTTGGTATGTGGGAGTGTCACTATATTCTCAAAACCCCAATCCGCCCCATTTCTTCGGCTCACACAGTTTATGCCATGCTATCCATGGGATTTTACGTTTACCATGAGTTTAACCCCACCAAAATCGCGAGACTAAGGATCGTACTTCATCACAAAAATTACCCTGGAGCTTGAATATACTTATCGCATAAGTCGAAATAGATTGGGCTATTGCCTTTATCAACACTTCCCGGTCCGCTTTGGATAGAAGCATTCCACACCATCCTTGTAAACGTCTACTAATCTTATATCCTATAATGGAGGTCAGAACTGCCTTTGAATAGCCAATCACTGTAGAGAGTCCCAAATATTTCTTATGCGTGTCTACTTCACGTACCCCAAGTATATGAGCCACTTGATTCCGTCTTACCACATTTGTACCTTTACAAAAAGATACTGTTGTTTTTTCATAACTAACCATTTGCCCAAAAGCTTTCTCATACTCTCCTAAAATATGCTTCACTTCATTAGCTTCCCGATCATTTGCCTTAACAAACAGTATAGTGTCATCTGCAAAAAACAAATGTGAGACTATGGGGGCCTTTTGGGGCACCCTGATCCCATGCAAAGTACCCCTTTCCACCGCCCTACGTACCATGCTAGACAATACTTCCGCACAAAGAATAAACAGATAAGGGAAAAGAGGATCCCCCTGACGTAATCCTTTACTCGGTCGAAAAAGGTTCGATGGCTGACAATTTATAAGCACCGAAAAAGAAACTGATGAGACACATTCCATTACTCTATCCATCCACCTTCTGTCAAACCCCATCCTAATCAGAACTTGCTCCAAAAAATGTCATTCCACTCTGTCATAAGCCTTTGCCATATCAAGTTTTAACGCTATATAACCACCCGAACTTCTACTATTCTTCATATAATGAAACAATTCAAATGCCACAAGAATATTATCAGTTATCAACCGACCGGGTGTAAATGCACTCTGATTTTCAGACACAATCTCCCCCAGAAATAAAATATTTAAATATATAAAAGTAGCTAATTAATAATATAAGTGAGACATGTTTATTTTAAGGAAAATCACCATATTTTCATATTCTATAAATTTAAACTTCAACCAAAACTATATAATATTTACATTGAAGTCCCTTAGTCGGGTCCATCACACAGTGTTATTGATTAAAAACTATATAATATAATATAATTAAGTTGTATCGATTTATTTAATTACATTGATTTTCCTTGATTTCTGGAATATATATACAGTATTGATTGATTGATTGATTGATTAATAGCCCTACCTATATTTATATTCTGGCTCCGCCCTTGTCTCTGTTCCCTCGTCTCTGTTCCCTCGTCTCTGTTATATGTATTAACATTTGCTTTATTTTGTGAAGAAGAAACAAAGTAAATGTAAATTATTGACTAAGACGGGGAAATTATAAGATAATCAATCAATACTATATATTAAATCCAGAAACCAAGGGACTCCAATGTAATTAAAGAAAGTTATACAAATCTATATATATATATATATATATATATATATATATATATATATATATATATATATATATATATATAAAAGAGAGTTTTTTCGAGCGATCTGAGAGCGTCCACATCATCAAAAATCAATTTAGGAAAGTACAATTTTTGATGTAAAAAATAAAGTAAAAAATCTTTTAATTATTATAATATGTATATTTCCTAAATTATATTCAAGTTATATTTTCAATTTTTATATCAAACTTTTACATTTCATTTGGCAAAAAAATATCGTTAAAAAAATTATGAAAATAATATAATTAACTTTGTGGTAAGAAATGTTATCATTAGAGTATAGATTTCATATTATTTGCACATATTAAAGATGTTGTACTTCTTAATACGTAAAATTATGTACTTTTTAGTATATTTTGTCCCACATTGGAAAATAAGTAGGTGTGGTGAATATACTACATATAAATAGTAGAATTATCCCACATCGAAAGATTAGTATAAGATGATGTGATCATATGATTATAAATAAGAGGCTTATTTGGAACTTATGTATCCACCCAAAAATTTTTGAGTCTCATAAATATTGTTTAAAGAGCTCTTAAGATTTTCTATCATTATCTACGATATGATATAATGGTAGTCTCCTGACACAGTACAAAACTATGTACGATGTAGAGATCCCTATCTAATGATCGAGACTAAGTGGTTTTACCTTCAAAGAAAAATAATATGTATACAATAGACAATAGTGGTTTTTTTTAAAAAGAAACATGTATTTCTTGGTCTGGTATATTTTTCACATTGAAAAATAATGTAGGCATGATGAACATACTACGTCTAAATAATTAAATTATGTATCTCACATTAAAATAATAGTATACGATAGGGTGATTCTATAAATATAAATAAGAGGCATCCTTGAAACTTAAGTATTAACCCAAAATTTTTTGATATAAAAGATATGTACTTTTAAGTATGTTGTATGTCCCACATTGAAAAATAATATAGGCGTGGTGAATATATTATGTATAAATAATAGAACTGTCCCATATATTCACATTTTCTATATTATATTAAAGTGATGTTTATATTTTGATATAAAAACTTTATATTTCATTTGACAAAAAAGTATCGTATGAAAATTATATAATTAGATTGTGATAAAAAAAATGCTATCATTAGAGTGTAGATTATATTGTATTGTATTTTCTCATTATTAAATCGGGTTAATGTCAAAGTAGGTGCGAAAACAATGGTATAATTAGTATGTTATTTGTCCTACATTGAAAAGTATTGTAAGCGTGATGAATATACTATGTATAAATATTAGAATTGTCCCACATCGGAAGATTACCATAAGGAAGGGTGATCTTATGATTATAAATAGAAGTCATAACCCAAAATCTTTTGATTCTCTTAAGTATTGTCAGTGAGAGCTCTTAAAAGAGTTTGTATTAAATTACTGTCTCTACAATAATGATTTCTAACCTAAGTTAATCTTTGTAAAATCTTTTAGTTATTATAATGTATACTCTGTATTTCTTATTTTATATTCAAGTGATGTTCTAATTTTTTTATATAAAAACTTTTATATTTTATCTGACAAAATAATGTCGGTAAAAAAATTATGAAAATAATACTATTAGATTCATGGTAAGAAATGCTATCATTAGAGTATATATAGATTTCATATAATTTGCACATATTAAAGATGGTGTATTTCATAGTATGTTATATGTCCCACATTGAAAAATAATATAGGTGTGATAAATATACTACATATAAAAAATAGAATTTTCCCACATCGAAATATAGCATAAGGTGGGTGATTCTATGATTATAAATAGGAGGCATCCTTGGAACAAAGACATCAACCCAAAATCTTTTGAGTCTTTTAAGTATTGTCTTGAAGAGCTCTTAAAAGATTATATCATTATATTTTCTACCTATAGATTTATAGGTCTCATATTGAAAAATAACGTAGGTGTGGTAAATATACAACGTTTAAATAATATAATTATAATTGTGTTAAAAAATATTCTATCATTAGAGTATAGGTTCCTATCATTTGCACATATTTTAATTATGATAAAAAAAATAGAAAACAAACGTCCATGGTAGCATGTGTAATCTATCAAAGTTCAAGGTTACCATGGGAAATTTCCAATATTATAATGATATAGCTAATTAAATTTTCATTTAAAAGAGAGATATCCGTACCCATAAAATAATAAAGGGGGTATTATGTTTTAATTGTTATTTTATTGTCACGCTTTCAAACTTCACGTCCATTTAACAGCCATTACATTAGGGGGTACCATATGCAGATTCTTAAAAGTAGGGGTAACATGGAAAATCTGACAAAATTAAGGGGTACCACGGAAAATTTCTGTATCTCAATTATGTTAAATTTTTTTTTGAAGAAAAACAACGTACAAATATTAATGGAGAGTACTTGATCATATTATTAATTTTAAATATAACTATTAGATATAATTAGTAGCAATTGTGTGTATTCGGTATTCGAGATCTGATTGGATATCGAACGAAGTGCAAAAAAGATGGTGTAATTCTGAGTATGTTATTTGTCCCACATTGAAAAACAATGCAGATGATGAATATATATTACGTATAAATAGTAGAATTGTCCCACATCAGAAAAAAAATCCAAGTTTGGTGAATCTATTACTTATAAATAGTAGAATTGTCCCACATCGAAAGATTAGTATAAGGTAGGGTGATTATATGATTATAAATAAGAGTTGACTCACGTATATATTAATCTTTTATTTTTTTTGAAAGAGATATTTCAATAATATGTAAACAAATCATAAGACATAGAATGTAAACATTAAACCCTTATAACGTTTTTTTTTGTATTATAAATAAGTTAATTATCCCGTTGCAACGCACGAGCATTCAAACTAGTTAATTATACTATATAGTTTTAAATCACTAGCACCATGTGATGGGCCCAATTAAGAGATCTCAATGCAAATATTATATAGTTTGGGTTAAAATTAAATTATAAAGAAGTTTGGTAATTTTCCTAAACATTTGTATGAGACTAAAACATGGTAAATTTCCTTAAAATAAAATAATTAATTAATATGGTAAATTCCTTAAAATAAATAATTAATTAAGATGGTCAATTTCAAGGAGACTAAAAGAAATAAGATGCTTGGTAATTTTCCTAAATATTTATAAAAGACTAGAAGATGGTCAGTTTCCTTAAAATAAAATTATTATTTAGTATAAACATGCACATTTATGGTATTAGTTATTATCAACATAAAATTATATGTGATTTTATTAAACTTTATAGTTTATTAGATGTATTAATTAATTATTTAACATAAAAAAATATAATATGAGTAGGTTATAAATAATTCAAGTTATATTCCATAATATATAATATTGCATAATTCTTTCGATTTGATTTAATGCATATATGTAATATATTTATATAGATATATAATCCTCTTAAAATTGCTTGCATAAGTAGTAAAAGTAATTTCGTCAGTATTATGATAGTAATCACTCATCTAAATACTAAAAGTAACAATATTATCAGCGAGATTAGTGAAAGTGGTAGAAACAACGACAGGAGTAGTAAAATAATCAATATTAATGCGACAATAGTGAAAGTAACAACTGATGGGGCATATTCTGCACCCTTTGACCGAGTCAACATATTAAGAAAGGTCAAAGCTAAAAAGACAGCAAGTCAACATATTAACAGCCTAAACCGACGAAGCCTGTCGGCCTGTCACTTGGGTCTCGGCTCGGCAACTAGCCGGCCGAGAGGCATATCCGCGTACTCACATCCAGTCCCCTCGGCATGGAGTCAACCAGGCCTGTCGGCCTGTCATGGGTCCCTCGGCCGAGGGTAGAACAATCTTTCCACCCGCTACGCCACTTGGCCACTTGGCCACTACGTGACAAAAGGTGAAAGTCTATAAATACTCATCTTCTCTCATTGAGAAAAGGATCCGAAAATCATCTTAATCTGGTATAAACTCCCTTATCTCTCTACAATATACTTTGCCAAGTTACCACACAACTTATCTCTCTAAGTTTACTGACTTGAGCGTCGGAGTGAGTACGCTCGGTACCAAGCCGAGCCCTCAGTTTGCTCATCTTTACAGGAGAGAGTGAAAGGAAGAGACAAGCAACGACATCATTCAACAAGCTCAAGTGGTCATAATCCTGCTCCAGAATTACACCCGGAACAATTGGCGTCGTCTGTAGGAATAGGAAATCAGTATTCCAGCGGATGGGAGTGATCCAGGTTGTCATCGGGGGAAACGAGAATGGTGGGTCAGCTAATGGGCACAAACGGCACCTAAACGAGTTATACCAAGCCATCAACTTTGTGCCTAAAACAACGATCCCCGCTTCCACCATCCCCGATATAACCATTGGAAATAAGGACTACGAGGGAGTCGTTGCCCCGCACAGCGACCCGCTCGTAGTCCACCTGGATATAGCCAACCACTTGGTCAAAAAGTGCCTGATTGACACAGGCGCCTACACGAACATCATGTTCAGGGAGTGCTTTCTTAATCTCGGTCTGAAGATTGGAGACCGAGCCCTGCGCTAACCCGCTATACTGACTTCTCTCCGGCCTGGTACCCCGGGGTCAATCGGATCACGGTGATGTTCGGCCAAGCGGACGCGGCTAAAAATATTTTATCTGAGTTCGTGGTTATTGATGGTTCGTCTGCCTATAATGTTCTCATAGGCCGGGTCACTTTGAGCGAGGCCGATGCAGTGATGTCCATCCGGGCCCTGACATTGATGTACGTCTCGGACCGGGGGGAAGCACAAAAGCTCATCTCAAAGGACGAGAGAGATGAAATAGTCAATATCCAAGTGTCTGCCAGGGGGTGCAACATGCAATCCCTCAAAGTGGCGAAGAAGTCGGAGAAAGGGAAGAGCCCATCCTTGCAGCAGGAGGGCGACCCGATGAATACCAACGTCGGCATGGTCGAAGGAGCCGAGACCGAGGAAGTGGAAATTGACCCAGAGCGCACCGTAACTGTCGGTGTTGACCTGGAGCCAAAATTCAGAGCTGATCTCCTAGACCTGCTGAGGAGGAACAAAGATGTCTTCGCATACTCAGCCGCCGAGATGCCAGGCGTGAGCCGGGAGGTGATCGTTCACAAGCTGAACGTACTCTCCACCGCTCGCCCTGTCAAGCAGAAGATGAGTAACTCCTCGGCCGAGAAGGATGAGGCCATCAAAGCTGAAGTAGACAAATTATTAGCGGCGGGATTTATCATGCCTTGTACTTACCCTGAGTGGCTAGCAAATGTTGTAATGGTGAGGAATTCGTCAGGGGCGTGGAGGATGTGTGTTGATTTTACCAATCTTAATAAAGCGTGTCCTAAAGATTGATATCCCACTACTACAAATCCAGGCAACTACAACGCCCCTTTAACAACGATTATTCACGAAAATCACAATAGACGTTGTAGAATGTATGGCGCGAATTTTACTAAAATAAATTACAATGGGTATTGTTATAAACACCGTTGTTATTAGTTTTAACAACGGGTCACACATTCACAACCGTTGTTAATAATTTGGCGCAAAATTGGCGCAAAGTTAGTGAAAAGTAATCACAACGGTTATTTTTGAAACCCGTTGTTAAACCTTATTTAACAACGGGTGTTTTTTTACAACCGTTGTTAAAACTTATTTCACAACGGTTGTTGTTTAATAACCGTTGTCAATACCTTCCATACTATAAACCACACAAACAGAAGTCTGCTGCAGCCACAAAACACAACCCTTAATACACAAACATAAACACAGCAGACAAACAAACACATACACACTCTCTTTCTCTATTTCTCTCTTTCTCATCGTCGCTTTATCTTCTCGCCGTCACTGTGATTTCATCGTCTATTACGTTCTGTATTTATCAGGTAAATCTCGCCAAATCCTTTGTTAGTTTCATCTTCATTATTTTCTTTTTCTATTTATTTCTTTTGCATGTATGTGTTTTTATCGACCATTATGTTATTTGTTTAAGTATTGTTCGCATAATTAGTTAGTAAAACAATGAAGAAGCAAGATGAAGAAGTAAGATAAACATAATTAATATATATATATATATTTATAAATACATAAATTAAAAAAAAAATTACATATGTAAAAATGCAATTCTTATATTTTCATAGAGGATCTTATTCTGCTCTATCGTATCCGTCCTCTCCTCCTTGGCTATTTGGAGGTTCCGTTCAGCAGATGCTATATCGTCATATAGCCGCAATCGATCTTTGGTCCGTCAAGCCATCTTCTTTGGCGTGCTTGGTGCGGATCGAGCATCCGCAAGGTAACTCTGAAACTTTCCTCAATATGGAGGAACCGGCGGATGAAGTTGTTGTTGTTCTCGATCATGGTAAGAGTCTTAAGGATGAAATCATTCATTTTGTTGGAGTTTTTGAGTTTGTTTTGAAAGATTAAGTAGAGTTTGTTTTAGCAGTTAGAGTTTGGAGATGAATATATGAGATAATGGAAATGTTAGTTGAGATATGCAATATATTTATACTAAGCAATGTGTGGGTTGAGTTAATTGCTTTTTAATTAATATATATGTTAGGAAGTTGTACCATAATCATCATCATATCTCTCAATAATCTTTGCTTCAAATCCTATTACTAACCCTTCTCATTCCATATTATCCGTTCATATGTACAGTGATGTCAGTAATAATGCATGCATCGGAATTCTAACAGGCCGTAATTATGCATGCATCTAGTAATATTTAATTTAATTTTTTTTTATTTTTTAAGAACAAACAACAACGGTTGTTTTAAAACAACCCGTTGTCTTTAGTTATAACAACGGTTTTGTATATTAAAACCCGTTGTTATAACTTTCCCCCCAAAATTGAGTCACACTTTCCACAACGGGTTTTTATACATAAAACCGTGGTTAATAGTTTTAACAACGGTTTCCTTAAGTAAACCAACCGTTGTTAAAACCTTCTACAACGGACGCTTTAACAACGTCCGTTTTTTTATATAACAACGGTTTTTGACCGTTGTTATAGCCTGTATCTGTAGTAGTGTCCCTTGCCTCGAATAGATAGTTTATTTGACGCCACGGCAGGCTACACTATGCTAAGCCTGCTAGACGCCTTCTCAGGGTATCATCAGGTATTCATGGCCGAAGAAGACATGCCTAAGTGCGCATTCATCACCATACACGGCACATTTATGTATAAAATGATGCCGTTCGGTTTGAAGAACGCTGGCGCAACTTACACTAGGCTAGTGGACAAAGTGTTCCAAGATCAAAAAGGGCGAAACATCGAGGCTTATGTCGACGATGCTATTGTAAAAAGCAAGTCTGACAGCGAGCACTTGGCCTATTTGAGCGAAACATTTTGTTCACTAAGGAAATATGAAATGAAGCTTAACCCAAAGAAATGCAACTTCGGTGTCCGGGCCGGCAAGTTCCTCGGCGTGCTTGTCAGCGCCAGGGGAATTGATTCCAATCCAGAGAAAGTCCAAGCAATACTAGACCTACCGGAGCCGAGAAATCGAAAAGAGGTTATGATGCTGACCGAAAGGATGGCGGCTCTCGCCCGTTTAATCTCTCGGTCGGCCGACAAGAGCACTCCGTTCTTTAAAGTGCTGAAAGCGAATAAAAACTTTAGCTGGGGGGAGGAACAGAGCGTGACTGTCAAGCAACTGAAAGCCCACCTTCTGACACTACCGACCCTGTCCAGGCCGACGCTGGGGGAGACGCTATATCTATACTTAGCAGTTACCTCGGCCACAGTCAGTGTCATAATCGTCAGGGAATAAAATAAGCAGCAATACCCAATCTACTTTATCAGCCATACACTGCTGGCCGCCGAAAGAAATTACCCACTAATCGAAAAAGCGGCCTTCGCCGTCGTCGTTGCCGCAAGGAAGCTAAAACCCTACTTCGACGCACATCCCGTGACGGTCTTAACCAACCAGCCATTGGAGAAAGCATTGGAAAAATTCGAAAAATCCGGCAGACTTATCAAATGGGCGGTGGAGCTCTCCGGCTTTGGCATTCAGTACAAGCCGAGGCCTTCGATAAAGGGGCAAGCGCTTGCAGACTTCCTGGCTGAGTGCACATATCAAGAAGAATCACATCCCGGCGTGTGGGAAGTATATACCGACGGTTCCTCCACGGCGAACAGCTCAGGAGCCGCCATCCTTATCATCAGCCCTAACGGAGACGAGTTTGAGTACGCCTTGAAGTTTACCTTCTCGGCCTCAAATAACGAATCCGAATATGAGGCGGTGATAACTAGAGTCGAGTTAGCTAGAGCTGCCGGAGCGGAGCATATTGTGTTGAAAACAGACTCGCTCCTAGTGACTAATCAAATCAGAGGAGAGTATGAGACTCGAGACGATGGGATGGCAAGGTACCTGGAGAGGGTAAAAGCTGACACCTCAAAATTGAAATCTTTCCAAATACAGTGCATCCCCAGGTCTGAGAACAACCGAGCCGACGCTCTCTCAAAACTTGCCAGTTCAAGAATCAAAAATGTCAGTCGAACCGTCTTTGGTGGATATCGGGAATGCTAAAAGCATCACCGAGACCGTTGGCATGGTGGGCGACATCAGCCGAGACGACGTGGATGACTCCGATAATGAAATACAAGCTGACAAAAGAGTTGCTTGGGAGGACCCATGATCTGTCTCGGAAGATAAGAAGGATCATTTTGTAAGGTACTTAGTGTTTGAAGGAGAATTGTACAGAAGGTCCGTGATAAGACCACTCTTGAAATGTGTCGGCCGCCACCGACGCGGAGCTTATCTTGACAGAGATTCACGAAGGCATCTGCGGACATCACATGGGGCGAGAACGCAAGCCCACAAAGCTCTCCGAGCCGGCTACTTACGGCCTACCATCTTTGAAAGATTCCAGGGCAAAAACCAAGAAGTGCAAGAATTGTCTGATGCATGCTCCGGTAATACATGCACCTTCCCGAGACCATGTGATGTACTTAATCCCCTACCATTTGCAGTGAGGGATTGATTTATTAGGACCATTTCGACGGCCTCGGAGGAAGGAAGTACCGATTGTCGCCGTTGACTACTTCACCAAATGGGTCGAGGTCGTCGCGGTACTGCCAAAACCACGGCGGCCGTAAGAAAGGTGATTTGGGAGAACATCATAACTCGTTTTGGGTTACCCCAAGTCATTGTATTTGACCACGGCCGAGAGTTTTGGAGCGACATGGTGATGAATTGATTGGAAGAGCTCGGTATCAAATTTGCATACTCCTCCGTCCGCCACCCTCGAGCAACGGCGGGCGGCGGAGGCGGCTAATAAAACAATGCGAACGGGTTGAAGAAGAAGGTTGAAGATCTAAAGGGAAGATGGGTGATGAACTACCGGCGTCTGTGGTCACCGAACCACGGAGAAAGAAGCAACAGTGCAGTCCATTCCACCTAGTTTATGGGTGCGAGGCCGTCCCGCTAATTGAAACAGCGGTGCCGACATTGAACGCAAACCTTTAACCCTTGATCGAAAATGAAGAAGGCACGAGAGCCTCCTAGACACTGGTCGAAGAAAGTCGAGATACGGCACGGCTCAACTTGGCGGTATATCAAAACCGAATGAGAAGAGCATACAACCGTAGGGTCCACAAAAGGGACTTAAGAGTAGGAGATCTAGTCCTGAGAAAGTCGGTCGCGACCAACAAAGGAAACATCCATGGTAAAATGACGGCCAACTGGGAGGGACCTACGGGGTGGTCGAAGAAATGAGGCCGGGGACATCGGGGCGACAGACATGGAGGGTGTGCCTCTAATGAGCCCTTTGGAACACGGACAACCTTAGGAAGTATTTCGTATAGCGGCGGAGGTGTCCGACACCGTTGTGGGCACCCCAACGCGTGATTATATCTTATGAAGAGTGATCCAAGTTTTCCATCGAAATGCTTGTCCCTTCCGTAGTCGTACCAAAGTAGACGCCACGGCCAAAGCCGGGCAGTCACTAGTAGACGCCACGGCCAAAGCCGGGCAGTCACTACAAATGCAGTTGATACTCGCGAAAGCGACCAACATGCTTAAGAACGTATAAGTACAGTTGAGAAACGCGTCGATCGCCTCGGCCAATCCGGGAGTGGCAGAGGAAGCGATCAATATGTCTATAGATACGAATGCAGTCGAGCCGTAACCTCGATTGCCTCGGCCAAAGCCGGGAGTGACGGGGAAACGACCGATATGCTAACATGTTTACAATAGCAGTTGGGAAGCGCAAATTTGACCGCCTCGGCCAAAGCCGGGAGTGGAGGAGGAAGCGACCGACATGCCAACATGTTGCTAAGCAGATTGGGAAACGTGAACCTTGCTACCTCGGCCTGTTCAGGTGCAGCAAAGGACACGACCAATATGCTAAAAACGTTTAAGTACAGTTGAGATACGCAATCTAACTGCCTCGGCCAAGCCAAAGGTAAAAACGAAAAAGCGCTCAATATGTTTAAAAGCGTAAGAAGACAACTAAATGGAGGATGAGATCAAAGCCTCGGCCAAGCCAAAGGCAAATAAACAAACTTTATTAAAAATGTTTACAAGTGAGGCAAAACAAAGTCGACGGCCGTCCCCATAGGGATAGCCTAAATACAACCTACCAAAGTTTAACAAAAAAGAAGGAACAACAAAAGATTACAACATTAAGACATGAAGCGCCAAAAGGATGGCAGGGAGGAAAGCCTCAATAGTTGGCCCCGAACAGCTGAAGCTGTCCGAAGGGCCGAGTGAATCTGGTGACGACCGCCCGTCTCCCTATGTTTGTTGCTGCTCGCCACCGGCAGCAGTAGCAGCATCACCAACGGTGGGCGGCCCAGGGGACGGCTTAGCAGCTTCACTTGCCTTTGCCCTCTCAGCCTCCTCTCTAGCCTCCTTCAACTTATCATCATGGGCCACCTTGGCCGCAGCTTCCTGAGCAGCCTTCGCCGTCTTCGCCTCGGCCGCGGCCTTGGCCTCCGCAGCAGCCGCCTTCTGTAGACACCTCGTTTCTGCACCTCCCGCAAACCACCCGGTGATGATTGGGCCGCATGTTTGATTCGCGGAACGATTTGTGACAGTTCGTAAGATTATCGTCAAGTGTTTGCTCAAATATTAATGTCTACCTCTTAGTTGTCATCTACGTCCGGATACGGTCGTTTTGGCAGTAATTAGAGTACATTCGGAGTCCGGGTCAAAAACCGTTTCCATTTTTCGATAGTTTGTTAAATCCGAGTCGAATGTTGGAATGTTCCGGATAATTCTATTCCATATTTCATAAATTTTATCTTTTGGCAAATAATAACCCGCAATATTCAAAAGATAATCGAATTATTTCCGTCCTACCATAACTCAAACGCGGAAATCTTTCTTCAGCAGGAGGAAACCTCCTGGGAATAGACGCAGCAGGTGCTGCGCCTCTTCCAAGGACGCGATGGGCTGCTGCGCCTCTTCCCAGGCCCTTCTTTGCATGATTTACGTATCTTTTTTATATCTTTCCGAGATTCACTTCCAAAGAGTCTCCGAAACCCTATTCCTCCGTGTGATTAGTATAAATAGGAGCTTTCGTTCCTCATATTTCTCACGCGAGTGTCCGCCCTTCTCTTCTCCCTTTGCATTCTAGACTTCGTTCTTACTAATTGGCGCCTACGTGCTTGAACTTCCGACCACGTAAGCTCGGATCCTTCCGGGTACCAGCCTCTCCGTTGCATGACCGACCAATTTGACCAACTACACTCAATCAATTTAAATTAATCAATCGTTTTCCTCTTACGAGGGCACTCTTTCATTGCATTCGCGTCGAGCATTCACTAGTCGATACTTAGTTCATCTCGTTCCGTCAACATGTAAGTCTGAGGGTGTATAATTCTCTTTATTTATTGTATTTTATTTATCGTATCACTCATGTAAGGTTTATGTCGAAAACATCTAATTAAAACTGATTTCTAAAACCGTCTTTAAAAATCTATTTTTCGCGGATTCCCAGTAGACAGACGTCGAGAAAAGACGCAGCAACTGCTGCGCCTCTTCGAAGGAGCGCAGTTCCTGCTGCGCCTCTTCGTGAGGCTGCCGCAGTTCCTGCTTCTTTTCTTCTTCCTCCGTCCTCTGTAATTCGTGTTTGTTTGTTTGTTTTCTGTTTGTCTTTAATAATTCGTCCGCATGATAGTCATCAATAATTCATATGTATTATGTTCATCATCATTAATTCACATGTTTTAATTATCATTGTTCCGACTTAAATCCCAAGTAATCAATATTTGCGGGTTTTCGTCATTAATATTCAATTCGAGTTTTAGAGATTCAATTTCGTCATGTTGAGTTTTTGGAATTTACCTTTGATATATTTGCATCCATATTCATTGTTAATTCGTCATATTCATCATGTTTAGTTTAATCAATTAATTAGTTTGTTTAGTTGTTATTGACTCATTCATTAACATCGTCCCTTCATGTAATTAATCCGTTTAATTCCGTCTCATTCACGTGTTATTGTTTTTATGACCCCTTCATATGTAAATAATCCATTAAATCACTTTCATCCGAGTAATATCATCAATCGATCCATTAAAATTAACAATTAACATTAACGATTTGCGATTCGGCTTCACGGCCCAGAACTCACCCAGACGACGCAGCAACCGGCCATTGCGCCTCTTCCAGAGGGCGCGGCTCTCTTTGCGCTGTTCAGTTGAGCTGTCTCTGAACTCCGTTTCTGCCTTGACGTAGTTTAATTAGTTTACGTAATTAATTAACTATTATCCGTATTATCACCTGATTTTTATTCGTTTATTTCTTTCTTTTTATTCTTTTACTCCTTTTTCTCAAATTATCCGTTTTAAGGGTGTTTTCGACATAAATCGCCTATTCCATTGTAATTAATGTAATTTTCTATTATTGTAATTTATTGTATTTCTTTTATTGCTTGCTTTCACATGTAATCAATATTAAACCCCAACTTCGACGTTAATTGTATGCTAATTACGTGTCAACCGACTTAGTTAATTCTCACATGCTAGGATTAATCTATGGATGTTGCATTGCATGCATATAGCCGACGATATATCAAGTACGAATAACTTCCCTAATCATTAGTAGAGGCCGCTATCGAGGCGGGCGGGATTAGGTGTTCGATCAAAAGAGCTTCCTAATGCGTACCCTCACCCCTTACTCCAGATCTCCGTGAGCACCTGTGTTCATTGGCATCCACGAGAGTCATTCTAGGCATAGAATGCTAAGGGTAACGATTGCTTAGTGTTCATGTCACTACTTTGTGTCTTGACATGACACGAGGTATTCGAACGGTTCCAATTTCCCATAAAAATTGGTGGCGACTCCATACAAAATGCAAACGCTTGTCCCTCGTTTCTCACCAAGCGCCCCCGTGGGCGGCCCGCTGTCCACAGTTTGGCGACTCCGCTGGGGATATACACTTACGTGTAGCTAGGGTGAAACTTGAACAAGGTTAGGGAATAAGTTTGTACAAGACAATTGTCGGTTTTCATAACTCGGTCATCCTAGACCGTTTATTCGGCCTTCCTAGGCCCAACCCAACCCATTCGACCAATCGTCCCGTCTAAACGGTCCTAATTCTTATTTGGGCCTAAGGATGGATAGCGATTGACGTCATCCATACCATGATGCTTACTCTTGTTTGTATCAAGGGCCTTCACTACTTGAGGAAATGGACTAGGAATCGGCCTTACTCTTGTTTGGCACGAGCCTCTCCACGAGACCGGGTTTGATGGTTCGGTATGGCAACCCACCCTTTAAACCAAAACCCTTTTAAATGCACTCAGCATCCCGTTATAATGCTTGTATAAATGTGTAAACCTTACGTGATCACCACCTCTAAACAAAACCATGACGAATTTTCAAAAAATCAAAACTCATTTTCAAACAAGATTTTCGAAAAAAAAAGTAGGCCTTTAATTAGCGCAAAATCCGGTCAAAACTTTGTCCGTTTGTCAAGTCAAAATTCGGGCCACAAGCCCATTTCAAAACCTCACTTCGAGTCCACTCCTACAACTACACTACAGTTGACTAGGACACACATTTTCAAAGACCTTGTCTTTCTTCAAAACTCACTCAACACAAGTGGCACACACCCACTTCACGAGTCAAAATCTTTCCTCTTTTAGCAAGCGTGATAGAATGGTCGATCGTGTTTTGATTCGTCGCCGATCTCTTATCCAGTTTCCAAGATGCCTGGGTCAAGTGATGAAACAAACCTCCAGCAAATTCAAGAAAGTAATGATCGAATCCTAGCCGCGCTAGCCCAAATGCAAATCACTCAAGAACAAACCTATGACCGCCTTGAACTTATCGAAGGCCGTATCTTTGATGTAGAGGGAAAGCTGCCTCCCCCTCAAGGTGGAGTACTACAATTTTCTGACGACGATTCTAAAGATAAGAATCCTGCCCTAGGGACAACCGCAGCTGAGAAAAGACTCCAATACCTAGAGGAACAATTGATGTACCTTAAGGGAGATGACATCTATAGGGAAAACAATCGCAAGTATGAAGCCGTCAATTCCAAATTACCTACTAATTTTAGCATGACGGATATCCCTAAGTTTAAAGGACACGAGAACCCTTTGAACCACATCCGCGCCTTCAACGACTACATGTCTATCAAAGGCATCAAACCCGAGATGTTCTTAAGGATCTTTCCTTCATCTCTTGACACCATTCCGAAGCAATGGTTCTACACTTTGGATCACAAAAAGGTCGCTACTTGGGAAGACGCCGCGATCGAATTCTCGAAACAATACGCGGATAATGCCGAGATCCAAGTCAACATGCGTACTCTAGAGGTTCTTACCCAAAATGACAAAGAAGGATTCACCGACTTCCTAAGTAGGTGGAGGAAGACTAGTACTCAACTAGTCGAACGCCCGGATGAGGCTACCCTCGTGGAAAAGTTCGTGGATAATCTCAAGCCCATATATGCCAACCATTTGAGATATCAAAACATCAAGACTTTCAAGGACTTAACTATACTAGGAACGCGAATTGAAGATGACATCCGCAAAGGACTCTTGTCCAAAACGGTAGGTCGAGGATATCAAGGGTCCACAAGTCGTTCATACGGCTCTACTAGCAAGACCGACGAAGTTAACCTTCTCGAGCCATCCAAGAAAACTAGCCCACCAAGGAAGTTCACAAACCTTGGGGATACGTACTCCAACGCTCTAAAAAGACTAATGAAGCAAGGTAAACTCCAACCCATTGGACCTACTCCCGAACCTGAAAAGAAGTCCAAATTCTGGGATGAAAACTCCTACTGTGAATACCATAGGGGCAAATGGCACGACACAGAAAAATGCTACAAGTTGAAACACGTGCTTCAAGATATGATCGAAGATGGTCGACTCCCAATTCCACCAGGAGGTAAGCCCAACAACACTCAGAATCCTCTTGGAGTTCTAGTGATCACAAGTGACGAATCTACCTTAGATTGCTCACACCTCATTTCTCCCATCGAAAATGAAATTCATGCAATTGAGAAAGAAATGCTCTACTCTACTATATCCCCTACCATCTCCGACTTCATCGCATGGGTAAGGAGTGTAGATAGACAAGTGTGGGAACTAGAAAACATGGTAATGACCTTACGCGATCCCAACGCAACGCCTAAAGAACGTGTACCATTGATCTTCTCTCAAAATGCTACTATGCAAGAAGTAGTCGCCGTGGTTGATAAACTAGTCGATCAAATCATACGACTAGAAAGTAATATCATGAGAATGAAGGAACTAGCTGCAATCAATGGGGTTTGGGCCGATGACGATGAAGACGAATACCTCATTGAAAACTCCTTGGTCAAGGAAATAGTCCAAAATGGTGAGGACCAAGATGTGGATCACCTAACTCGTTCGGGTCGCCCATATCAAAGCACTACTCAAAACGGTCCAACCAATGTCATCACACCAAATGACAACGAAGACGACCCCACTGATCATTTGCTCAAGCAATTACAGAAAACCAAGGCTGATCTTTCAGTCTGGCAACTAGTGGCAAGCTCATTTCCACATCGCCAAGCTTTACTGCAAGCTTTGGCCAAATTAAATGTAGCGCATAACTCTACTCCCGAAGATGTAGTCAACTTGGTCTTCCAAGAACCACCGAGGCTAAGTAATCCTATTACTTTCTCAGATGAAGACTTGCCACCTTTTGGCGCTAGTCACAACCTTGCTCTGTACATCACTGTCATTTCTCTAAAGAAGAATGTGCCAATGACTTTGGTAGATGATGGCTCCGCGGTCAACGTCATACCCCTCAAAACGGCATACAAACTAGGCATGAAGGAGTCGGATTGGACTCCCACCAATCAAGGTGTGCGCGCATATGACGGTACACGACGAAAAGTGGTTGGACTTGCTAGCCTAACCATAGCCACGGGACCAATCGAACGAAAAGTCAGCTTCCAAATAGTGGACATCGAAGCTTCATTCAACATACTTCTGGGAAGGCCCTGGATTCACGCTTCCAAAGCGGTAACATCCACCCTCCATCAAAAGATCAAGATCCCACTAAATGGCAAGGTTGTGACGATCACCTCGTCACCCATCAAGGCAATAATTGAGAAGCAATCAAACAATCAAGTCCTTGCGGATCCCATATACGAACTTGGGGGCTTCCAAAGTGTGAACGTCATAGAAAGTGAGTTGGCACCCTTGTACTATAATCCCTACTCCAACTTGGTGGTCAACCACATACTCAAGTCTCAGGGATACTTCCCTGGAATGCCTTTGAACCCAATTCGGAATAACACCTTCGCACCATACAAGAAAGGCAACTCGACAAGGATACCACTTGGATTAGGATACAAACCCACAGCTGAAGAAGTTCTCGAAATGCTTGCTCAAGTCCAAAATCGCAAGTACGTGGGAGTCCAAATGAGGCCATACCTCCCCACTTTAAATGGATACTTCGTTCAAGAAGGAAGTTCAGAACTCTTCCATGGATTTCCCGAACCTTGGCATTATCTCGAGAGGAAGTTAGCCGGAATCGAGATCTTTCACGATTGCTACTTCATTCCTCCCGAAACGGTTCCTACCGTCAAAACCCGTCAAGCACCTTGCTTCGACGAACAAGCTGTTAGCCTCTTGTTTGGAGAGGACCGATTCATTAGGGGCGCGCGGAGATGAGATCATTACTATGATACTTCGGGACGATCGCTTCAACCCCACCGCGTTGATCACGGAAATCGACACAAAGCGCGAGAAAGGATGGAGAAAATCTATCAAATGGACCAACAACCAAGGAAGACTCTTCAAGCTCACTCTTTGGAGAAGGAGAGATGTTCAAAGGAGAACCAGAAGACGACGAGTTCGAGTTGGAGTCGGAGTCGGAGTCAGAGTCGGAGTCTAGAGAAGTCATTAGAGAGTCTACTCCTGTTGTCACCCCCACTCCCTTCGTTTCTCCTAGCCTAGCATCGAGTAGTCACGGTAGTTCGGGAATGCCCCATTCATCGTTCCTTTGCCGCCATGTGACCATGGATCGGTTGGCTTCTTTGTTTCAACTTTACTCAAATCTTAATATGAATAAATCGGGTTTCGCTTACTCTCTGTGTTCTTTCGAGTGCATTCTGTTTATGATGATACCGAGGATGACCAAGACCCGGACATGACCGAAATACCTCCCTACGTAGCCAAAGAAATATTACGAGAAGGGGAAGGGGACCGGTCATAGAGGACACCGAACCCATCAACGTAGGAACCGAATTAGAACCCAAAGAACTTAGGATAGGGACTACCTTGAGCTCTACCGAAAGGGCCGATTTCATAGACCTCCTAAATGAATTCAAAGACGTTTTCGCTTGGTCCTACAAAGACATGCCAGGGATCGACGGGGATATCGCCGAACATAGGATTCCAATTAAGTAGGGTTTCAAAACTGTGAAAGAAACTTCGACGAATGAGAATAGAATGGGCTCTAAAGATTAAGGAAGAAGTTGATAAGCAATTCAAAGCCGGGTTCATCAAAGTTTCCGAGTACTCTGACTGGGTAGCCAACATAGTACCCGTACCCCAAAAGGATGGGAGAATCCGTGTTTGTGTTGACTTCAGGGACCTGAACAAAGCAAGTCCGAAAGATGATTTCCCTCTACCTCACATTGACATATTGGTGGACAATACTGCAGACCACGCATTACTGTCCTTCATGGACGGGTATGCGGGTTATAACCAAATCAAAATGGCCATGGAAGATATGCACAAGACCGCTTTCGTCACCCAATGGGGAACCTATTGCTTATCTGATAATGCCATTCGGATTGATCAACGCCGGAGCTACATACCAACGCACCGCAACCACACTCCTACATGACATGATGCACAAAGAAGTTGAGGTATATGTAGATGACATGATCGTCAAATCTAAGGAAAGAGAGGGACACATTGCAAACCTTCGCAAGTTCTTCGCAAGGCTACGAAAGTACAACATGAGACTTAATCCTCAAAAATGCACATTCGGAGTAACATCCGGAAAACTCCTAGGATATGTCGTCAGCCAACGCGGTATAGAAATAGATCCCTCAAAAATCAAAGCTCTGATCGAAATGCCACAACCTCAAACAGAAAAAGAAGTCAGGGGATTCCTGGGAAAGGTACAATACATAAGTCGATTCATATCGAAACTTACCATGATTTGCGAGCCTATCTTCAAGAAACTCAAGAAAACAGACCACACTATGTGGGATGATGATTGTCAAAAGGCGTTTGACCGAATCAAGGAGATATTGGCTAAACCACCAGTGCTCATGCCACCACAACGAGATCAACCTCTTGGTTTATATCTCACGAATCGAAAGCGCCATGGGTGCTATCTTTGGCTCAAACCGTAGGAAGTGAAGAAAGAGCTATTTACTATCTAAGTAAGAAGTTCTTGGAATATGAGTGCAAATACTCGCAACTCGAAAAGACATGCCTCGCTCTTGTGTGGGCAACGAAGAAGCTACGTCACTACATGCTTAGCTACTCCGTCAAGATATATTCCAAAATGGATCCAGTCAAATACCTCTTCGAGAAACACGTCCTCAACGGACGTCTCGCAAGGTGGACTCTGATGCTCTCAGAATTCGACCTCAAATATGTGCCACTGAAAGTCATAAAAGGTCGCGCCGTCGCCGAATTCTTCGCAGAAAATCATATCAACGACGCGCAAACCGTAGACACTTGGTCATTTTCCGACGAAGACATACTTCAAACAGACGTAGACTCGTGGGATCTATACTTTGATGGAGCATCAAACTTAAGAGGATTCGGAATAGGAGTGTTGCTCATTTCTCCTGAAGGTGAGCATACACCAATCGCTGTCAAACTCGACTTCGAGGTGACAAACAACGCTGCAGAGTATGAAGCTTGTCTCATTGGACTTCAAGCGGCAGTAAGCTTAGGCATCAAAACCTCCGAGTACATGGGGATTCATCGCTGATCATCAATCAAGTTACAGGTTCCTGGAAAATCCGAAGCGAAAGCCTCGCACCCTATCAAGCTAGGATAGACCAAGTGGCTCAATTCTTTGACCATGTAACCTACCTACACCTACCTCGAGAGGAAAATCAATTTGCAGACGCTCTTGCGAAACTCGCATCTTTGATAAGTATACCAGATCACATGGTGGAAATGCCTTTGTGTATCGAACGACGGTCAGAGCCGGCTTATGTCCATCAAATCACCGATGAAGAAGAAATCGCATAGGAACCCTGGTTCCAAGCGATCCTGAATTTCAAGCTTAATGGTACCTATCCACCGGATATGGACAAAAGGGGACAACGTGCTATACGCCTACTAGCTTCCCAATACATCCTGATGCAAGGAGAATTGTACAAAAGAACACCTCTTGGTGTAGTCCTACGTTGCCTTGATCATTCACAGGCACGAAAGGTGATGGAAGAAGTTCACGACGGAGAATGCGGTCCTCACATGAGTGGGCCTATGATGGCAAAGAAAATCACACGTTTAGGGTATTATTGGACCACCATGGAATCCGATTGCATCAAATACGTGAGACATTGCCACAACTGCCAAATCTTCGGGAATGTACAACACGTCCCTCCTTCGTTGCTATATACAATGACATCTCCTTGGCCATTTTCCGCATGGGGAATTGACATAATCGGGAAGATAACCCCAGCCGGAACAGGAGGTCACTGTTTCATTCTAGTAGCGATTGACTATTTCACCAAATGGGTAGAAGCGGCTTCCTACACTGCTCTTACGGCTAAAAATGTGGCAAAATTCATACAAAATAACATCATCTGTCGATATGGTTGCCCACATGAGATCATCAGCGATAACGGGTCACACTTCCAAGCTGAAACCGAGCAATTGCTAGCCAAATACAAGATTAAGCATCACCACTCTTCGCCCTATAGACCACAAACTAACGGCGCGGTAGAGGCGGCAAACAAGAACGTTGTCACAATTCTCAAGAAAATGACTGACAACTATAGAGATTGGCCAAGTAAGATACCTTTTGCTTTATGGGGATATCGTACATCAGTTAGGACGCCCACTGGGGCTACCCCTTTCTATTTGACCTACGGCATGGAGGCCGTACAACCAGTCGAGCTAGAAATACCATCCTTGCGTATTGTACTCGAAAGTCAAATCCCTGAAGCCGATTAAAGCACTTTTACCCGTCGACCCAAGGGGAAAATTCAAACCTAATTGGGCCGGACCATACCTAGTCAAATCCATACTCCCAGGCGGTGCGGTTAGCATCACAGACCTAGATGGGAATGAGTTTTCGAACCCCACAAACCTCGACCAACTGAAACGATACTATGCCTAGAATAGGACAAAAAACGCGCCTCGCGTAAACCCATGTGTCGCTCTGGTGGCACTAAATAAACGGCCCCTGGCCAAGCTGAAATAAGCTAAGTGTCACTATGCTCTTGCATCTTGACAAGACTATCATCCTCATATCATCGAATAAACTAAATTCGCACCTTGAGAACAAAGCTCATGCTTATTTTCTATGTTCATTACAAGCTCTTGCTTCGAACAATTATTCTTTTACATTTACTCGAACTACGCGCAAGGGTTTGATTTCGCTTTTTAAGTGAATACGTAGGCAATCCTTCACGGGATTCAACCCAATATACCTAAAATGTAAATAGAAGGACATTTGCATTGCATTTGAAATTCGACAAGAATAATAAAAGAAAATCGCAGCGGTTTCATAACCATTCAACCTTTTTTTTTATATATTCCATTCATTTTCTAATAATAATAATACGTTACATAATAAAAAAATAGAATAGGCTAGGATTCTAAAAATCCCTCCCTTTTATTACAACAATAATAATAATACTCAAATAATAAAATAAAGACTCGGGCTATTCTTCCATCTTCCCCTTGCCCTTGTCATTCTTGTCATACTTCTTGTCACGACCTCGAGCCGGGCGCTCTTGCACCACTTCAGACCTAATCACCAACGGTCTTTCTCGAGGCCTGAATCTTCCATTCGTGCCAATCACCACTTCCGCAACAGGAGTAGTCTTTGATTTCTTCGAAGGATGAATGACCTGAAATCCAGCTTCTTCTTCTCCTTCTGTCAGATGCTTCTCCTTCTCTTTCTCTCCCTCGCGCACCTTGTAGTCAACAGGCTCGCGCTTCCTCAGTCTCTCGCGTTCTTCCGAAGTTGCAGCCTTTCTCCACCTCAGATAGGAATCCGACGCCCACAAAGCATTGGCGGAGAAGCTAAAAAACCACATGTTCCTTTGGGCCCATTTGATAGCCCACTCTCTTCGACTCTCGGTGGTAAGCGCTACAGCAGCCTGCGGAACGGTATCAAGCCTCGGGATAGTCTGCTTCAGCCCGACTTGCCTCATCAATCTCTCCGGAAAGATGCATACCATGAACTCCAATCCCGGAATGCGCACGGACCTAGTGGGATCCAAAGAAGACACTCCAGTGACAGACTTGAGATGCCACCACGGTACAACCCATCTAATCAACGGGCCATCATCACTCTTCAGCTTGTTCTTCCAATAGTCACAGACCCGGGTGAAGTCCACCATGTACAACCGCGTCCTCATCGCAATCATACGGGAATGATAGGAAAGTGCATGAACTGGGGGCTCGAGCAGTCGGAGCCGTTCCATAAGCCAAACCTACCAAAAGCAGGTATTAGACACACAAAAAAAAAAAAAAAAAAAAAAAAACGAAAAAAAACGAAAAAAGGAAAGGGTGTCTTTTACCTGTAAGATGACGGGACTCCCCAAAAGTGGAAGATCGCGGTTGGATTTCCTATTATCCAAACCCAAGATAATCTCCCCTAAACACAAGCAAGCTGGGCTCCTGCGCAGCTCCATTTGATCGATAAGACCCAAAAGACGGGGATCACCCCGCAAATCTTCATCAACGTGTCCATGAAAGACATACACATGCAGCAAACAGAAGCCAAAGGCTCTCCTCCTAGCAACATAAGAGACTGTGGGGTCAGCTCTGTTGATGAATCGGTCTACAAAGTCCAGCATTCTCACGCCTTTTGGGGTAACCAAGCGATCCACCTCGAGTCTAGTCAATCCAAGCAAGTCTCTGAATTTGGTCTTATACCCTTGTGAAGTGGAAGGAATAGCGGGTAAGTGCTCGGGATCCCACCCACCAATAACAGCAATTTCCTCCGGAAAAGGACAAATATCACCACCTGGGAACGCGAAAACATGACAATTTGGGTCCCAGTAGTCGAGGCAAGCATCCAAGAACGTTTTTACAACCTTAATGAGTTTCAAACTCAATAGAGACCCAAGGTTATGAGCACCCATATCGTGCTTCTCAACATTCGAAAATTCATTAGTCCATTCCTTCAAGCGGATCTCCAAAGTATTCATGATGACAAATTTTCTCTTGAAAATTTATTTTGGGAGTTTTTTATGAGATTAACGGAGAAAAGACGGAAGATTTATATGATTTAAAGCTTCGTCGACGCTTCTATTTATACTAATTGCTGTTTCCAAAATCCGCCAGGAGAGACAAGCTTGGGAACAGGCGCAGCTCCTGCTGCGCCTATTCAAAGCGACGCAGCTCATGCTGCGCCTCTTCCCCAGACTCACTCTCTGTGATTTCCGCGTTTAGATCTTTCCTAATTCTATAGCGAATAATTTCCTATTCCTACGGGATTTTATTTTGGTAAATACGAGCAGTTTACCATGTTTCAAACTTCCTGAATTCGCGGGCACGCATTTCGAGGCGATGTCGACATCTTCGCCATTTTCATCGCACTTATTTCTTTTTTTTATTTTTATTTTAATTCATTTATTTATTCTTAGGAAATAAAATTTCATTTTAATTAAATTTCATAAATTTCTTTTTTTAATTTCATTTTTTTAGGAATTCATTTTCTTTTGTTTTCATCTTTTTTTAACAAATTTCAACATTTTCATTTCTACACTTATAGATTTCTCTTTTTCTTTTTTTTTAGGGGTAACCCTCCCTACCGTCCGGTCATTTCCGTCAAAATTTTTGCAAATTTTTGCATTTTTTGCATTTTTGAGTCTTCTTGCGCTAATTAAGACCTTATGTGTATAAAATGTATGTTTTGCGTGATTTCCATGTAAATTTCGGCAGCATGACGGCGTAAACCGTTGTCTACCAAACCTGTTCAAGAACTAACCTGCAGGTACAAGCGACACAACCCAGCAGCAAAGGCACTCAGGCCATCATATATACAAATGTACAAGCAAACTGGGGGCTTGCACCCCGAACCAAATCCAAAGTCCAAGCAAACTGGGGGCTCGCGCCCCAAACAAGTCCGAAAATGTTCAAAATCAAATGTCCAAATGTACAAGTCTACAAAACTGCGCCGAACTACTGCTGGGCACCCTCCAACTCAGCAACCCTCGCCATAAGAGCAGCAATCTCGGCGTCTCGAAACTCGAGCTCCCTCGACAAGCGAGCCGTCTCCTCCCGAGACTGGGTCAACTCTCGCTCCAGCTCGCGGTCACCCTGTAAAACAACAAATTGGCTCATGTCAATCAACTCAAACAAAGCTGAAAATCAAAAAATCAAAAGAAATCAAACGAGGTTCGTACCTGACGACCTCGACCACCGACGAGTGCCTCGATGGCGGTAGCTCGTAGCCGGTTGGCCACCCTCCAAAGTGCCACAAACCGAGATGGCGCGACCTGCGTTTCAAAAGGAATTCTCAGTAAAGTGAACAAAGTTCAATCAAATGTATTCTCACACGAAGGGTATATAAGCTGGAGGCTCACCCTCCGAATCAGATGCTGCCAGTCATCTAGGCCAGCATCCGTCACAGCTACGTCAAAGTCACGCAACTCGGAGATCGTCGTCCTCCCAGTCGCGTCAGTGTACTCAAGGGTCTCGGGGTACACTGGGGGCTCGACGCCCGCCGCCTCGACCTCCTGCAAAGACAAATAGCTCTCATCAATCGATGATCTTTCATCGTAATTCTCGAAATCAAATCAAGAAAAGTAAAGGATACTCACCACTACTGGCCAATACGCCAACCTCCCGTAAAGGAACACCGAGTAGTCCTCGCCAGGCAGAAGAAGGTCATCGCCACTGGCACCAGCCAGGTCCGCCTCCCTCTCAGCCTCAGAAGGCTCCCTGAACATCGTCCTCGGAGGGTCAATGGGAACCGTCAACGCACCCCGAGAGCACTGACGAGCCAAACGCTCGCCCAGATACCACACAGGACCCATCGACGTCCACAACGGTTTCGACTCGGGCTCCTAGGTCGAAGGACCTCAGCGATAAAAGGAGGCGCTCCAGCGTACTCCGCCCAAGGTCTGGGCACCCACTGCGACAAGATAAGGCAAAGATCATTCCTATGATCAAATAGAAGCAAAGTACAAGAGATGTAAATACGAGTGGGATACTCACGTGGCCTCGCTGAAGGGCGTTCACATCCCGCCGGTAGACATTGTGAGAAGAGCGCTTGCTCTTCGTCCTGCACATCACCCAATCCCTTACCACGGGATAGGCCTTCTCCAGCGGCTCTGTCCTCTTGGGCGCGAGACTCGGGAAGTAAGAGTACACCCATGCCTGTAAAACAAATAATCAATGACGATCTTTCGTGATTCAACAAAGAAAAGAATTTACTTTGGGCTAAAGGAAGGTTCATACCTCCAACAGTAGTCCAGGTCCGACAGCGCCAGGAGAAGTCCCCTTCTCCATCAACTCCGGACGAACCATGGCCCTCATAAAGCGGATGAGGACCGCAAAACCAGCAGTGACCCAGTCCCAACGCCCTAGGGAACTCAGGTCGGAAAGAAAGGGAAGAAGCTTCGTCGATAGCCTCTCGCCCTTGTCTCCGAGGTAAATCGAAGACAAGAACCACCAAAGCCACAGACGAGCCCTCTGCTCAGCTGTACAAGGAGGAGGAGCAGTCTCCCTTCCATCGATCGTCACCAACTCCGGGGTCTTCCCCGCAAAGTAGTCTCGGACATAGGTACTGGGTACCAAGCCCGACACTGCAACCGCCTTCGGCGACAGGTTCCAGCCGATCAATCTCCTCACCTCGGCCGAATCCGCTCTCATAGCAGTCTCCGGCCACACCATCTCCTCGGTCCCGCACGGCAGACCAGAAATCATGCCGTAGTCCTCCGAGTGACTCCCACCTCACCAAAAGGGGTGAAACGTGGAAGTCGTATCCCAGATCGATCCAAGAAAGCGCGGACAGGCTAAGGTTGGCCCGCAACTTCCTCTTCACGATATCCCTCCGGACCGAACCAGAGGACCAAACGCTCCACGCTCGATCATGGCCCTCTCCTCCGCCGACGATCGCTCGTAGTGCTCCATCGCTGTCGTGTAACCCGAGAACGACCTGATGTTCCCGGCCTCCTATAATGATTTGAAACAAAGCTATCTTTAGTTTTGAATGAAATTTGCAAGAAGTTTGGATAAAAAGAATAAAAGAGAATAGGTGATGAGTAGTAAATTCTTATTTACCAAGCTCTTCACCGTCCTGTAGAACAGGTGACCCTCTGCAGCCCACACAAGGTGCCTACTCTCCCAGGTCTCAGCCCACGCAGGAGCTCCCCTCAGCTGACGACCTCCTCGCCTGACGTTGGCCCGTCTCCTCCTCCTCCTCCTCCACCTCCTCGTGTGCCTCGTCTCCAGTGGCCATCACCGCGTCGGTGAAAGCCTGCTCCAAAGCCTCCTCAACCGCACTGGCGTCTATCTCCATGGGAGTCCTCCCAGAAGAAGAAGCCTCATCACCTGCGACATTAAAGTAAATTTAGGCCGCGTCGCTTGACGGCAAGCCTTGATTAAGAAGTTTTCGAGCCGCCGGAGCCCTGAAAGCTGTCTTTTATGGCCATCTTTGGCCATATTCCCGCCAACCCGATCACTCATGTGATAAATTGGGTCAAGCCAAGTCTAAGTCAAAGCCTAGTCCCGGGTTCGAGTCGAAAATTCGGCAGCATTTCGTTATAAGGACGATTATGCCCTAGAAAGGTGCCCTGAAAAAGTTGTCACAAACCAAAATTTCGAAATGACAGGAAGTTTACCCATCATCCGAGGATCCCAAATATCAAATTTCATCGCCAATGGGCAATCCTAAGGCTATTTTCGAAGCAATTTACAGTTCAGCTGTAAAACCGTCTCAAAATTCGCTCAAGGGCTCAAAACTCGATGAAAATTCAAAGTAAATACATGGTTATGTTCCTAACATTGCCTACTATCAATTTCTAGCATCAATTTGGCAAAGCAAATTCATTTGGGGGAAAAGCCCCAAATTTTCGATCCAAAGGGTCGAAAGCCCTAGTTCTTGCGGCTCGAAATTCGACAAATACGGATGATTAATGCAAGATTAAGACACATACCTCGATTAGTCATATTTCAAGCAAGCTTTTGAATCCAACCTCGACGGAATTGGTGAAGATTTGAGAGAGAAATTGAAGGAATTAAGTTTCGAAATAATGAAAAATAAACCTTCTGATTTCGCGTTTTTACGCGGAAATTGCCAATTTGGGGAAAAGACGCAGCAGGTGCTGCGCCTCTTCCAAGAGACGCAGCTCTTGCTGCGCCTCTTCCCTGTGTTCCCTCTATACGAATTTTCAAAAATTTGTTATGGGTTCGTTATTTGTGGGCCCATCTTTGGTGCGCCTCTTCTTTAACGCTATTGTGTTCTTTTGGTCCGTTTCGACGATTTTCTTTCGTTCCGGTCCGCGTTTTATCCTCCGCGACAGTATTTTGCAGTATTGTCCAAAATCATTTTATCCCGCGCAGCAGTATTTTGCAGTATTGCTCAATTTATTTTGTCCGGCGCAGTAGTATTTTGCAGTACTGCTCCCTCAAGGTTTCTCCCATGACGATCAAGATGTTCCTAATCGTCAATATTTTCCCCAGCAAGAGTTCGCTTGAGACCGACACAAGCAGATTCAACCTCAAGTTTTTTTAGAGTTCGTTTGAGACCGACGCAAGCGGATTCCCCAGCAGTTTCTACCGACGTCCTGCTGCTTTCACAATATTTCTCGTTTCCCCGCGGAGTCCGACAGGGTGTCGTTCTCCAGGAGTTCCTATACCCCGAACCTTAGTTACCTCTAGGTTGAACTCATATTTGGCCTCCTTCCCGTCAATGCTTTCCTTTAGGGTCCCACACCCTAGCACCAATCCTTATATAACTTTTAGGTCTTACCCTTAGCTCCTACGCTCAACCTTAGCTCCTACGCAACTACGGAAGCATCTCGAGAAAGAAGTCCCAGGTATGGTCTCTTCTTATGGCTGGCGAGCCTCCTCACGTAGTCTAATGGACTTTAAACGACCCTCCCCGGAAGTCGACAGACTCTAAAATGTTCCCGACGACAGGTCCTTGGTTCAGACCCCTTGAGCCGCCTCGCGTCACCATAGTCGTCAGGTTGTAATCTTCGATTGACCTGATGGCTATACTTTGACTTTTGCCTTGTCCAAGCCTCAGTCAAAGTGGGGGCTCTGTAGACACCTCGTTTCTGCACCTCCCGCAAACCACCCGGTGATGATTGGGCCGCATGTTTGATTCGCGGAACGATTTGTCATCTACGTCCGGATACGGTCGTTTTGGCAGTAATTAGAGTACATTCGGAGTCCGGGTCAAAAACCGTCTCCATTTTCTAATAGCTGTTAAATCCGAGTCGAATGTTCGGAATGTTTAGGATAATTCTATTCCATATTTCATAAATTTTATCTTTTGGCAAATAATATCCCGTAATATTCAAAAGATAATCGAATTATTTCCGTCCTACCATAACTCAAACGCGGAAATCTTTCTTGGCCAGAGGAAACCTCACGGGAATAGACGCAGCAGTCTTTGCGCCTCTTCCAAGGGACGCGATGGTCGCTGCGCCTCTTCCCAGTGCCCTTCTTTGCATGATTTACGTATCTTTTTTATATCTTTCCGAGATTCACTTCCAAAGAGTCTCCGAAACCCTATTCCTCCGTGTGATTAGTATAAATAGGAGCTTTCGTTCCTCATATTTCTCACGCGAGTGTCCGCCCTTCTCTTCTCCCTTTGCATTCTAGACTTCGTTCTTACTAATTGGCGCCTACGTGCTTGGACTTCCGACCACGTAAGCTCGGATCCTTCCGGTACCACCTCTCCGTTGCATGACCGACCAATTTGACCGACTACACTCAATCAATTTAAATTAATCAATCGTTTTCCTCTTACGAGGGCACTCTTTCATTGCATTCGCGTCGAGCATTCACTAGTCGATACTTAGTTCATCTCGTTAAAGTCAACATGTAAGTCCGAGGGTGTATAATTCTCTTTATTTATTGTATTTTATTTATCGTATCACTCATGTAAGGTTTATGTCGAAAACATCTAATTAAAACTGATTTCTAAAACCGTCTTTAAAAATCTATTTTTCGCGGATTCCCAGAGAGATGACGTCGAGAAAAGACGCAAAGAATCGCTGCGCCTCTTCGAAGGAGCGTTATTCTCTGCGCCTCTTCGTGAGGCCGCCGCAGATTCTCGCTTCTTTTTCTTCTTCCTCCGTCCTCTCGTAATTCGTGTTTGTTTGTTTGTTTTCTGTTTGTCTTTAATAATTCGTCCGCATGATAGTCATCAATAATTCATATGTATTATGTTCATCATCATTAATTCACATGTTTTAATTATCATTGTTCCGACTTAAATCCCAAGTAATCAATATTTGCGGGTTTTCGTCATTAATATTCAATTCGAGTTTTAGAGATTCAATTTCGTCATGTTGAGTTTCTGGAATTTACCTTTGATATATTTGCATCCATATTCATTGTTAATTCGTCATATTCATCATGTTTAGTTTAATCAATTAATTAGTTTGTTTAGTTGTTTATTGACTCATTCATTAACATCGTCCCTTCATGTAATTAATCCGTTTAATTCCGTCTCATTCACGTGTTATTGTTTTTATGACCCCTTCATATGTAAATAATCCATTAAATCACTTTCATCTGAGTAATATCATCAATCGATCCATTACAATTAACAATTAACATTAACGATTTGCGATTCGCTTCACGGCCGAACTCACCCTTGCCAAACAGACGCGAAGAATCGCGCCTCTTTCAGGGCGCGGCTGATTGCTGCGCCTGTTTGTGTTGAGCTCGTCTCGAACTCCGTTTACGCCTTGACGTAGTTTAATTAGTTTACGTAATTAATTAACTATTATCCGTATTATCACCTGATTTTTATTCGTTTATTTCTTTCTTTTTATTCTTTTACTCCTTTTTCTCAAATTATCCGTTTTAAGGGTGTTTTCGACATAAATCGCCTATTCCATTGTAATTAATGTAATTTTCTATTATTGTAATTTATTGTATTTCTTTTATTGCTTGCTTTCACATGTAATCAATATTAAACCCCAACTTCGACGTTAATTGTATGCTAATTACGTGTCAACCGACTTAGTTAATTCTCACATGCTAGGATTAATCTATGGATGTTGCATTGCATGCATATAGCCGACGATATATCAAGTACGAATAACTTCCCTAATCATTAGTAGAGGCCGCTATCGAGGCGGGCGGGATTAGGTGTTCGATCAAAAGAGCTTCCTAATGCGTACCCTCACCCCTTACTCCAGATCTCCGTGAGCACCCGTGTTCATTGGCATCCACGAGAGTCATTCTAGGCATAGAATGCTAAGGGTAACGATTGCTTAGTGTTCATGTCACTACTTTGTGTCTTGACATGACACGAGGTATTCGAACGGTTCCAATTTCCCATAAAAATTGGTGGCGACTCCATACAAAATGCAAACGCTTGTCCCTCGTTTCTCACCAAGCGCCCCCGTGGGCGGCCCGCTGTCCACACCTTCTCATCCAGAAGCCTGTCAAAATCTTGCCACGGGAAGGTGCCTTCAAGAAGGAGCTCTTTAATCGCATCCCTGGTAGCATCTTCAGCTTGGTCCCGGTACCGGGCACACATGTCAGGGATGATGACGGTTTTCAACATCTCAATATCCTTCTCCCTCTGAGCAAGGATAGCCTTTGTGCCCTTGTGCTCCTTCGCCTCGGCCGAATGCAGGGACTTCCATCTTTCCCTCTGCTCAACCATGGCCTTATAGCCGCCCTCAAATTTGTTTCTCTCCTCCCGCAGCTTAGCGGCATCAGCCAACGCAGACTCAACCTTGGCTCTCTCGGCCAGGACCACCTTCTCGGCGTCCTCCTTAAGCTTTCGCTCAGCGAGGAAGTCCTTCATGGTGGCCAGGAAGTCCTTCTTCGTCCTCTCGGCCTCCTTCTTAGCAGCGGCAAGCTCAAGCCTAAGCCGTTCTAGCGTAGGGGCCGTTTGAGCCACGAGCTTTTCTTGCTCGATAAGATGAGTGCCGGCTAGTTCAGCCCACTTCACCAGCCTCTTGGCCAACCTTATGCCGTCCGCCCTGAGCTGAACGGGGGAAACCTTCTCGGATGAGGAGTCGGCGGTGACATTTTTATCGCCCGTCTGCACAGGCTGCTTCTCCAATTGCCGTTCATTGAGAACGACAGCCGGCGACGACTGATCTATAAAAAACCCAGACAAAGCATCCATGTCAACATTCATTGACATATCAGAAAGCCTGTCATCAGGAATGGCTAAAGAACCTGCTAAATCCAAGCCATGGGTTAGATCCGTACCAGTCTTAGCCTTCTTGGACAGATGGTCGGCTGACCCCTTCTCTTTCCCTGCCTCGGTAACAGCAGCAGCAGGCGTTTCTTCCTTCCTCTTATTTGAAGGAGGAGGACCCTCCAGAACGGTGACGTCCTCGTCAACATTGACGACCACCTTATCCTTTTGGACTGCGGGGATTGGAGATTGAGTTGGAGTTGACGTCGTAGCCGCCGTAAGACGCGCGTTTTTGGTCTCGCGCGCACATTACCGCCAATCTCCGCTTGAGTCGCCCCACATCCATTGCCTTCAACGCCCGCTCCATGAGTTCGTGCGGGGCCGGTCTGCGATCACGCGACGCGTCCTTAGGGTGCAGCTCAACAACTCTCCCGTCCTGGTCAAGTCCCAACTTGTTTAGGATGGAGACAGACATGATCCCGCCAAATCGATCCGCAAGAAACGAAGTCAACAAGATTAAGCAAAAGAAGTAAACCAAGGCTCAAATACGAAGCATAAAAAGCAAAGGTGGGCCTCATACCGACCCCACTCACCCTGGCTGAGGGCTGGTATGAGGCCGACGTGGCAAAGCGGCTCGTCTTGAAGGACGATCTGCGTTGGAGGCATCCATCCCTTCGGCGTGCCATCCCTCTCAGCCTCGAACAGGCTCATTGCCCGCACTTCGTCGTCCTTAAGATAGACCTTCTTGGCGTCCATCTTAATCTTATTACGGGAGACATATCTTTCATGCTCCCCCTGACTCTCACACCGCAAATTGACGCGGCGCTGGAAGGACCGGGGCAGTGGGTAGTCCTCCGGAACCTCGACGTATACCCACCGTCCCTTCCAGTCTTTGCAAGATGTCAGCTTAGAAACGGCAACATAACCCGGCTCGGTCTGCACGCTGTACCACCCCGTGCCGCCTAGGGTAGATCTAGAAGATGGTGGAGCGAAAAAGGTTCACCGTTGGGGCCTCCCCTTTAAAAAAGACAAAGCCACGAAGCCAATAATCGTCCTAATGGCCAACGGATGCAGTTGTGCCACGGCGACATTCATGGCTTTGATTATGGCCGCGACGTGTTCATTAAGAGGAAATCGGAGCCCATACTCCAGATGTCTAATATACACGCCGATACAACCTTCGGGAGGGCAATAGACTGCCTGATCACCCTCAGTGACAATAATTCTATACCCCCTGCCGAAGGAGTAATGGTCTTCAAAAAGTTTAGGCCCGGAGACACTAGCGAACTTGTTCGTCCAAACACGATCGGGTTTAATCGAGCAGGCTTCGCCGTGCCACAAGAAATGCGGCCTCTCTACATCAGAATGGGTCTTTTCCTCCTCATCATCATCAAAATCCTCCAAAAATTTCTCACCAATTTCAGGAGAAGGCGACAAGCGACCCCCGAACCCTATCGGGGCGACAACCGATGGCTCTGTTCATCGGACGCGACGGTTCGCCCCCGGAGTCGAGTCTTGGGCGAGCATTAGCAGCAGACATGGTGGCAACAATTAATTAACAAATAAAAGTTGGGGAAGAATTTGTTTGTTTACCTTGAAAGAAAGTGTTACGCCGAGTAACGCTTCGAAAATTAGAAACAGGAAACGCTTCGAAAAAACTAGAGAGAGGAAATTTTTTGAAGAAAAAGAAGTTGCAGGTCAAAATGAGGGGCATACTGCTCTATTTATAGAGCAAAGCCCATTCAGTGGACCAATCAGAGCAAAGCCCATGAAGCGTCCACCAATCAACACCAGGCCACGTGTCAAGCATGCAGCCACGGAATGTCAATCGACATACAGTGACAAATCTTCTTTGACACGCTCCTTGGTATCTACTGCTAACGGCCGGTGATCAACAAAGTCGCAAAGACCGGGGCAATCAAAAGCACACGGCATTCTCAACCTTGGTCTCGGCCAGCGCCATTTTCTTTTCCACATTCGATGTCCATTACACAACCATGTGGAGGTGGATATGGTACGGCCTGAACAAGACCAAGCCGAGGAAGAAGTTCGACATGCGCAGAATACGCTCAACACTCATCGAAGGTCCATACCACGGCATAGACTACGCTGGGGGCAAATTGATGGGGCATATTCTGCACCCTTTGACCGAGTCAACATATTGAGCAAGGTCAAAGCTAAAAAGACAGCGAGTAAACATATTAACAGCCTAAACCGACGAAGCCTGTCGGCCTGTCACTTGGGTCTCGGCTCGGCAACTAGCCGGCCGAGAGGCATATCCGCGTACTCACATCCAGTCCCCTCGGCATGGAGTCAACCAGGCCTGCCGGCCTGTCATGGGTCCCTCGGCCGAGGGTAGAACAGTCTTTCCACCCGTTACGCCACTTGGCCACTTGGCCACTACGTGACAAAAGGTGAAAGTCTATAAATACTCATCTTCTCTCATTGAGAAAATGATCCGAAAATCATCTTAATCTGGTATAAACTCCCTTATCTCTCTACAATATACTTTGCCAAGTTAACACACAACTTATCTTTCTAAGTTTACTGACTTGAGCGTCGGAGTGAGTACGCTCGGTACAAAGCCGAGCCCTCAGTTTGTTCATCTTTACAGGAGAGAGTGAAAAGAAGAGACAAGCAACGACATCATTCAACAAGCTCAAGTGGTCATAATCCTGCTCCGGAATTACACCCGGAACAACAACAATAATTACGGCGGAAGTAGTGAAATTATCATGTTAATGCGACAGTAGTGACAATAACAATAATTACGGCGGGTGTAGTGAAAGTAACAAGTAGTGAAATGTTATTAATAAGAGTAAAATATTAATAGCGGGAGTAGTGAATTTGTCTCAAAATTTATTTCATCGTAATTTTAGGATGTCATAGAAAAATATATTAATGATAAATTTATGGGTTATGCAACTTTAATTAATTTTATTTAATAAAAAAATTAATAGTAAATAAAGGCAGCTCGGGCGAAACCGAACCGCACCAATAATAGTTTACAATAATTTTAAAAACCGTATAATCATCGATCCGGAAGGGAGCAAGTGAGAGGCGTAGGCCCATAGGCAAGTAACCACTAACCACGTTGAGGTCTCTCCATATGCCATCTAGCATTTCAACAAATAGCAAGCGAAGAATCCAAATTGTCCTCTCTTTTATTATACTCCTATTTACTGTTTTGCGACTCTACCTTATCGATCAATTTTTTGTTGAAAATCGAAAGCGCTCTCTACTAACAGAACAAATGGCCGCCGGATCGCAGTCAGTTAAACGATGGCTTCCTCTTGAAGCTAATCCCGATGTCATGAATCAGGTATCTTCTTCCCTTTTAATTTAATAATACTGTATTTGATAAATAGCGTTAAATTTTGTGGATAGTTCGCCTTTTGCAATCTCAACTTTACTGAATTTGTTGAATATCTTATACAGTACAATCTTTACTTAGGGCCAATGATTTACTGCAAAATGATATGGAGTATGTGATTGTATGAAATTTAGCGGAACTGATTGGATTTACTAAAGTCCCGGAATATATTATTTATTTGAAGGGAACATATTTTTTTCAAGGATGGGAGTTATTGCATGTTGTATGATAGGCATGTAATTAGTGATTGGCGAGGCCCTAATGGTAAAATATGTGTTTTTTTTTTGTACTATCATCTAAAATTCTAGATAGGCAATTTTTAGTGGAAGTGGCCATAACTCGCGGAATACATTATTTGAAGGGTACATATTTTTCTGAAATACTCCCTCCGATCCGGGTCATTTGTTTACTTTACTATTTTGGTAATGCTTTTGATGAGCAATTTTATCATCCACACTCAATTTTGGTCCACTTGTCATTCAATAATTGGTCTCTTATTCTTTCCTTGGTCCAAAGGTAACAAATGACTGGGAAGAGAGGGAGTATAAAGTTACACAAAATCTCATTGAAGACGGCGATATCCGTCACAAGCTTGTGACGGATACCGTTTCCTCTCACAAAATACCCATTGAGAGGTTCAGCTTGTGACGGGATTAGCCCGTCACAAGCAAGACGCTTTGATAAAGTTATTGCACGTTGTATAATGGGTATGTGTAATTAATGATTGGCAAGGCCCCAATGGTAAAATATGTGTTTTTCTTGTCATCTAAAATTCTAGATAGGAAGTTTCTAGTGGAAGTGTCCATATGTGTTGTAGGAGTATTAATTTTGTTTTATGATTATTGCAGTTCCTATGGGGACTTGGTCTACCCGAAGGCGAAGCTGAGTGTAATGATGTTTATGGGTTAGATGAAGAGTTGCTTGCAATGGTGCCACAACCCGTTCTTGCCGTGCTTTTCCTCTATCCACTTACTACTGAGGTATATATCTCTTTTGTGGTGGGGGCCTTTTAAATGCCCAGGTTTTAATTAATCTGGTGGTTGCTGGTTTGGTACTGATTTGTTATTACTTTATCGTGGCAGAGTGAAGCTGAGAGAGTGAAAGAAGACAGTGTTGATAAGGTGAGTTGAAGGATTTTGTTTTAAACCTTGTTGTTTACTCATTACTGAAACAAAGCCTCAGTTTGTTTCTAGTTGATACTTTATCACGGAAAATGAGGACGACGCAGTTGGTGAATCCATCTTTGAACATCTGTGTCATGCCATTATGTTTTCAAAATTAGGGTGGAAATTGTGGATTTCTAGATGTAGGACTGGAAACTTGATTATTTGATCCAATAAAGTTAATTTTGGCATTAAGGAGGAATGGTTCTGCATCCGATTTTAGGGAAATAGGAAGAATGCGGTGATGATTTTTGTATTCAATCCTTTGAGAGCTTGTATGGCGTAAGTTTGAGTATTATGACTGTTTGATTACTTGATATGCTTGTACCTGTTATTTTGAAGGTGTGACCATGTGATTTTTTGTATCGCACTTAATATATTATCTTGGCTGACATTTCAACTTTGACATAATAAGTCATATGCGAATAACACTGATAGGGCGCACATTTTCATGCTGAAGACTTGATCAAAAACTGATAGTGAACTGATATAAAAATCACTGTAGTGCTATTTCATATCCATGACCATACACGAAGGCATTATTTGCTGTTAGGAAATACAATTTATGGTTAAAATTGTGAATTTCACAATTGATGGAATGGATTGGATATGCTTGCCTTTATTCAGCTTTTCTGGCAAGGCGAAGCTAAAATGCCTTCTTAAACGTGGTTAATTATAAATGTTTTTACTCTTTGTTAGTTTGTTGTTTGCTAACATAAGTTGTATTGTTGCTTTCATGCTCCAGGAGTACAACAAGAAAGTCTATTTCACACAGCAGACTGTGGGAAATGCGTGCGGGACAGTAGGGCTTTTACATGCTATTGGCAACGTCACGTCTGAGATTAAGCTTCGTATGTTTTTTTTCTTTATTTCTATAAGTTGCTCTTTTCAGTTCATGCTCACAAGGCATGACATAGTTGTTGGCTGCCACAAACCTACCACAACTTCCAATTTGTTATCCAAATGTAGAAAATGTTCACGAGGCGTGACATAGTTACACTTTCTTATTTGGGAAGGACTTTAATATAGCTTGTAGGAGGGAAAATGGATGCTTCCATTTCCACTCCACCCAATCCAATTTGTTATGCAAATGTAGAAAATGTAAATAGTCAAGCGCATATGTGTGTAGTTTAGTGTAGTTGTTAATAACCTATGTAACAACTTAAGCAGGGTAGTTGGTTCATGAGCTGTCACTTGGTTGTATTGACAGCGGATGTCTCAGGAACAGTTATTTTGATCAAGTAAAACTGAAACCGCTTACTTCTCTGAGGTTTCCTGTTTCTCTCGAGAAGTTTATTACTTTATTATTGGCCTTAAGAGAATACGCGATAATTGATGTAAATTCTCAAATATATGGGTCAGTGTGAACATGAACTAAAAAAAATAGTAGATACTCTTCACTTTTGATCTGGTTTTGGAAAGGAAAGGTTTCTGTGTAAATTTATCTTAATAGTCTTGGACAATAATAATGAGCTTGCCATTTGTTAATTAGGTCCTCCTTGGTAATTTTTGGGGGTGTCGTTGAGGAGCGGGTGTGAAGAAAAAGTGAATTGCAGATGAGTGGTCGTGTCATAACAATAATACCTAGTTTTATCGTCCAAATGTTGAGAAATGTTTTGATGAAAGGATAATTATTTCTAGGCTGGGCAGCAATGTGAAAGTGCTTGAGACTTGTGTGGATATAGTACATGCTAAGATGTGGTTTTACCACATTGAAATACAAAAACAACATAACCTCAGTGCCTCAATGGCCCTTGCAAATTGCGGGGTAGGGGGGTCGGATGTACGCATTGTTACCCTTGTGTTAGCAACACAAAGAAGCTGTTTTCAAATGACCCAAGATGAAAAGATGAAAATTGCGTCAAGAATTGCATTGAAGGACTGGTGCTTGACAATAGAAAGATTTGCAACCACTTTAGTGAGCAATTTTGATTTATTCCATCATAATCCAGAAGACCAGAACCAAAGGGTGATGAGTCTTTGGCTCCATTGGAAATGGAAACTTCTAGCACATTGAAATATGGAAGTGTACTAATTCTTATAAGGAAAGGGAGAAATTTTATGACAGCAAGTATAACCATAAAAAACCATTCTCTTTACAATATCAATGGAAGAGGATAGCTCATGGCATTTATACTTATATGCCCAGTCCCCAAAGTGTTAGCAATGTAAATGGGGTACACGCAACTACTTTGTCTGTGGCAATAATTTGATTCTGGATCTTTTTTTGTTTATAAAACTACGGTACCAGAACTGGTCGAGCATAGTATAATGTTAAATATATATTGTTTTTTTTTCTCCGTTCATTTTCTTTCTTATTTCTTAAACATGTAACTCAATGTGTTATTTACAAATTCTATACAAATAGGCTTGTTTTGTGAGAAAAATAGAAATTTTGTGGGCTTAAGTAATGTTATTGATGAAACATTTTTTGCTATAACTGCACAAGCACTTCAATACTCAGAAGCATGGTTCAAAATCTCGGTATCGGTCATATTCGCGGTAGCGGTATGATCGGTCCTTAATCGCCCGTTGTGGACAGATTGCGGTGAATCTCAATGATTTTGCGGGAGATATCTCGTATCAGTAGAGTGAAAATCTGATACAATTCGACCGAGATTCTGAACCATGCTCGTAAACTAATTGTACCTCTTTCATGAGGTTTTAGAATGATTGGTACATATTAACAACTAGTTTTGATCTAAGACAAACGGCAAAGGTTGCTTGGTTCAAAGACCCTTGATTATCCAGTGAAGCTGGTTCCAGCGTTTTGTAGACTTCATTTGCCATTGATCATGTATTTTGATTGATTTTTTATTTATTTACGTCGCTCTTTATGCAGGAGAAGATTCTTTTCTGGATAGATTTTATAAAGCCACAGCCAACATGAATCCTAGAGAGGTTAATTGTTGGCCTTCTCTTTTTCGTTTTGCAATAATGTGGAAAGGGCTCAAGTTTTAATAATATTTTTCATCTATTTCAGCGGGCCCTGTTCCTGGAGAAAGATACCGAAATGGAATCTGCTCATTCAGTAGCAGCTACTGCTGGTGATACTGTGGTAAGTTGACCTTAACAAATCATCTGAATGTTTAGCAGATAAAGAAAATGAAGTACGCATGATCTCTGTTCAACTTTTTAATCATGTCCCATTGGTTTATTTAATGCTAGGAATCTGTAGAGGTCACATGATGTAGCTCCAAATCTAGTTTATTAGAGAAACTTTTGATGTTGGTTAATGACGTTCTCTTTCATAAGCTAATTGACTTCGTGAGATCGCATATACCATCAAGCTTGGCTTTGTGGATAACTTATTAGATATGGAATTTTGAAGCTCCCCTTGGGAGTCAGCTAAAAGGCATCCCTTCCAGGAGCTTAATTGGCAGTGAAGCCTTCACTCATAAGTTAGGTGACGTTGAAACTTGGGTTACAGCGTTTGGCTAGTTTACTATAATTAAACCTTGATGTGAGCTTCCAAATAGATTTTCATATTTGAAATCTTTGAAGTTCAGTCTTAAATTTTAAAAACTCGCATGCAATATGTCTATTCTAAGATAGTCTTATGCTTTAATTAATGAAGAGATGAAGACTTCAGTTGGGTTATATTATAAACCTATGTCCGTTGCTTAGCCTCTCTTTACTTGATCCCTGGATGTTGGTTTCGATCCTACTTCCATGGATGGCTTTCGTGCTCTGAGTTTTTTTTTTCTTGCTAAAAGCAATGTACAACTACTTCAGTTAAAGGACTTCATATATTAAATCCTCAGATTTCCTCATGAGTTTGAGCGACATAGTACAATCACTTCAATTGTGATTTTTTTTTTTTTTTTTTTACTATAAAGCAATGTACAACCACTTTAAATCACTCTATATTAAATCCTCGGATTTCTTGATGAGTTTGAGCGATATAGTACAACCACTTCAATGGTAGCTCTGAGTCATATAGTATTTTGATTTTGTCTGTCATTTGCCTGTGTTATTTGCCTATTGTACTTCGCTTCATCATTATCATTACCCTGGCCTGTTATACTTGGCCTCTTATACTTGGCTCATTGGTTGCACTTGTAGTTGGACCTTATGCACTTCTCCCTTTAGCAACGGAAAGTTTTTCGAATTAACCCTTAACCAAATAGGTTAACTTTCTCCTACTTCATGGAAATGGATTGCAAAGGATTGCAAGCACCTATTTTGCATAGCAAATTGTATTTCATAGGCAATCTAAAAATAATTTGGGCTCTGATGTAGTAACTGATGTCATTCATTCTATTTGTCCATGGCTTTAATATAGTTTTTTTTTTTCTAGAGAAATTAGTGTGATATGTGGAGTTCAGTTTCATCAATAAGGTTCACCCAAACTCCCAAGAACATTTAATTAGAATATTGCATTAATAAGGGTTCCAGTGAAGCAATGACTCATTATTATGTGATTCTGGATTATGATGGAATAAAACAAAATGGCTTAGTGACTTAGTTTGGTGCGATTTTTAACACAATTTTCATTTTTTGTCATCGGAAAACACTCTCTCGTGTTGAGGCTAAGGCTACAAACGATAGTCCCTTTTCTCGCAATTTGCGGGAGGCATTGAGGTGTTGACATAATGTTGTTGGTAGGAGCAGGGTTACCTAATTCGCTTGCCCCCCCCCCCGAATTGCGAATTAATTCGCAATTCGTTTTCATCTTAATTCGTCCCAATTCGCTCGCCCTTTACTTCGCTGAGACGAGCGAATTATATGATTATGCTAAAAACCAAAAAAAATCAGGAAAAATTGAAGTATAGACAAGATACCTGATTATTTTGAAGTTTCAACTTTGAAGCCATGCACAATGATTTGATTCACTATTGTAGATTTGTAGATTTAGCTTTAATTTGATTTTGATTTCTGACAGGGGGTATGATTTTTTTAGCTTTGTTGATATAAAAGGATAATTGGATTCGACGAATTACCGAATTTTGAAATAATGTAATTCGCTAAGTTGAGCGAATCACGAATTAGAATTAAGAAAGCGAATTGAACGAATTGCGAATCCGGTAACCTTGGGTAGGGGAGTGTAAAGAGATTGATTCTGGATTATGTAGGAGTAACGCAAAAGGGCACTAAACTGTTTGAGCTTCATTTTATGTTGTAATAAAGTAGCAATAATCTGGGGCAATTTTTAACGCAATTTTCATTTTGAGGCAGGAGGAAACTCTCTCTGTGTGTGTAATAAAACAAGGCTAAGGCTAAGGCAACGTAAATTAGTCCCCCTTTACCTCACAATTTTGCGGGAGCTGCTGAGATATTGGCGTAATGTTATTGGTAGGGGTGTAAAGGGAGTCACGAGAGCTGCGGTTGATGCTGGTGGATTTTATAACTCGACCCCAATAATTTTACTAGATAAAGTTTATATGTAGGGTGTGTTAATGTAATATGAAGTTTCATTGTCTTTAGATACTTCATCTAATTAGATTTTATCCCTGGACAGGCCCCAGATATTGTGGATACTCATTTCATTTGCTTCTCTTGTGTTGATGGTATAATACTCTGTTTTTCACATCATATGTTTTACTAATATTCATATTATTCATCTCTTTTTTATTTTCTTAACTTATTATGACTTCTCAGGGGAACTGTATGAACTTGATGGTAGGAGAGCAAGACCAGTATCACACGGACCATCCTCTCAGGAAACTTTACTGCAGGTCCTTCATCTGAATCTAGATTCGAGAGTATTTTCACTTTATTGTGTTTTATAAGATTCAGAAAGCTGAAGAAATTGTGTACAAGGACCTTCACAAGTTCTTATATGAGACGGTCTCTCACAGTTCTTTTGTGAGATTGACTCATATATAATTCGTTTATTAGTTCGAACGAGTCAACCAAATGATTAAATGGGCAAATCTCCCACTATTAATATGAGACCTTGTTTTAAGAGATTAACGGGATCTTGACGTGATTCAAGGATTATGCATTTTTAGCATGACCTAACAGCCACTGAGAAATTCTCGCTAAATTAACCGAGATTTTCTCCTAGCCAAGTACCACCTCGACTTGATTTATCAGGTATATTATTTATTTTATTAAGACTTTCGTGACTGCAATTGCTTTCTGATATTATTGACCTTTTTCCAGGATGCGGCAAAGGTTATCAAAGGAATCATTCAGAAAAACCCTAATTCGATGAACTTCAACGTTATAGCTATATCAAGGAACTCTGGAGCAGCACACTGAGGTTATCAGAAATCGTCACTTTGTTTTAGGCTGAACTAGTTGGATTTTTAGAGACTCTTAGAGAAATAAACATCGGTCATCAGTCGAAACAACAGAAAGTCCACATATGAGTAGTACTGTTCATCCTTTTAGATTCAGCAAGTCACATAAATATCAAACGTTTGTTAATTTGGGGCATTACTACGCGAGGCATGCTGTTATGTTCAAAGTAGAGTTGATGATCAGACTAACAAAAGAAGGTATTAATGTTTGAAGTTTTGATTACATTGACATTTTGAGTTTGATGGTTGTATTTTCGGAGTCTAATGACACATGCCCTTGGTTACTGCTCCGATCTCTCAATGTATTTGTGGAATTATAAACTTAACGGGGCGTTTGGTTCAAGGGTTTCATGAATGGGTAGAGGAATGACAGTTCATCATTCCATTTGTTTGTGTTTCTTTTGCTCAATCATCTTTTCCTTTACCCTCCTCATTACTCCAAACTCCTCAACGCTCACCTCCGTCACCCCCAAGTATGCCATTGCCTTGCCATACAAAGCCAACTCTCACTATCACACACATACATCCACCACCAGTCACCGCCCATTACCACTGCTGCCATAACCACACACACCTACAGCACCTTTGCTGCCATCCTATTGCCATCCTCCCTCATCGCTGGCAGGCGACCTCCCGTCTTAGACTGACCTTGTCAAACCCCTTTACACCACCCACGAAAACCACCACCAACCCTAGTAAAACACTCCCCCAACCACGAAATGACCTCTCACCCTAGTAACACACTCCCCCAACCACGAAACGACCTCTCATACACCCCGAAAACACCAAATCTGGTTGATTTTGTGGTTGAGGGGAGTCATTAGAGTGGATGGTTGTTTTCGTGGGTGGTGTGAAGGGGTTCGATGAGTGGTGGAGGGTGGTATGGGATGTGGAGGGTGACACTGGCGAGGGAGATTCAAGAGGTTTTCGGACATGGGGTATCACAGGGTTGTCGGTGGTGGAGGATTGGTGGTGGTGCGTTTTCTATTGAAAGTGGTCGTTTTAATCCTTTTTAATGCCTTAATCGCATAGATAGACTGTTATTTGCAGCATATTTATTCTGAGCTCGATTTAGAAAAACTATATGATACTGCTGTTAGTTTTATAAAAGATGTGAAAGATGAGTATTGGTGATGAATCTCACCCAATTGAAATGTAGCAATTCCCCACACATCAAATAAGAAAAATGTTATCGTTCCTTCGCAAATAGGATGAAGTATAATATACTAGTATGATTCTTTTTTTTGTTTTTTTGACAACGATAAATTTGTATATATTAAAGGCTGAGGAAAAACAAACAATTAAGATTCTATACAGAGTAGGTTTTGGAACCCGAAACTAGTCCTATTAAAGAAGCATAAGATGAGTCGGGTTTTGAGTCTAAATAGAGAGCTTCGATAACCTTTTTTTTAAGGTAAGATCAACCTATTTCATTCTTTCAGATGATAGACGTGAGTTAAAGTCACATGCTTTCAAACCATCTCGAAAAATTTGGACACGAATGTCCAATCGAAACCATAAAGTCAACAGCTTTATTAACCTGATAAAAGCAATATTTAACGACTTCTTTTAAATCTAAAATCACGTCCTTGATAATACTCAAAATTTTCCAAGAAATTTGTCAGGTCCTCTCTCCTGATTCATCATGGTTTAACAATTGACATTAACGATCTTAGCTAGGTTTACATATTGTTAAGTAAAAGACAATATTACCCTCGACCAAATGATGAAGCGATTGATTAGAAAGTTTGAACGTTGACTGTTTGAATTCAATCGTCACCTTTGACATATTGACTTGTGACTTTGTAATCCCTTTTGTATACGCACGTAGCAACTACACGTGTCCACCACAAATTTACTCTGTTCGTCATTTTGTATTTTGTATCTGTATGACGGTATGGGTTGAATTTTTTATTTATATCATTTGTCTGTTTTAAGCTAGAAAGTTTAGGGTAAAAGGTAGGCCTTACGACCCCCACCTAGTTCAAGAATAAGGTAATTTATCGGCCTTTTTAAGGAATCACAGTAGTATTTACCCGCGTTACCCCAACTCTCCGAGACAGGCGTCGTATCCGACATGTGTCGAGTGTCGGATACAGTTAATTGTACAATTTTTTCAATTTGTTCGTCTAAAATGAAATGTCGAAGTGTCGTGCCGATGTCGACACAATAGGTGTCGGACACGCAACACGGCAGCTAAGTGAAGTGTCGGAGTAACATAGATATTTACAGTTTGCCTATCAATAGGCTATATTTTAATACAATAGAAGCCGAATCCCTAACCTTAAAATTACAAACCGAACTCTTTATTATTGGGATCAACTCTTACTAAAATCGAACCTCTAACCTCAGAGTAAAAATGAGTAATGTCAATTGTATGATTGTATGGGTTGAATATTTATTTATATTTTGTTGATTTGTTAGATGTTGTATACGCCCTACATGCGCAGTAATCTTAAGTCCTTAACAATTGACATTTACTCATTCACAGCATCTTATAAACGCAACGTGTATTAAAATAATACACTCTTAAGTTTGCAACGTGATTAATTAAGGAAACGTTGAAACATTCTGAATGCATGCAAGTTGGATCAATAATGTTATTAACATGCTAGGACTAATTGAATGAAATCAATCAATCAATATTATATATTAATTTCAGAAATTAAGGGACTTCAATGTAATTAAAGAAAGTTATACAAATTAATTATACTATATAATTTTAAATCACTAGCACCGTGTGATGGACCCAATTAAGGGATCTCAATGCAAATATTACATAGTTTGGGTTAAAATTAAATTATATAGAAACTTGGTAATTTTTCTAAACATGGTCAATTTCCTTAAAATAAAATAATTAATTAAGATGGTCAATTTCAAGGAAACTAAAAGAAAGAAGATGCCTGGTAATTTTCCTAAATATTTATAAAAGACTAGAAGATAGTCAATTTCCTTAAAATAAAATAATTAATTAGTATAAAGATGCACACTTATGGTATTAATTATTATCATCATAAAATTATATATTAAATTTAAAATCTGTGCAATTTTATTAAACTTTATAGTTTATTAGATGTATAGAGATGTTAATTATTTAACATAAAAAAATATAATAAGTAAGTTATAAATAATTCAAGTTAGAATCCATAATATATAATAGGGTTATTTCATGAGAATAATCTAAACTAAGCTTCATCTTCCTATATTAATCCAAACAAATGTTTAACCGAGAAAAATCCAAGCTTTAACATCATTTAACTTTTACTAAACCGATGCCATAATTCACCCGATATCACAGGTTTTCCAACAAGTGACTATGTGGTACATTTCTTTTCTATATTTTTTTTTTCTGATTCTTTATTTATTTCTTCTTCCTTCTCCCTTTTCCTTCTTCCTTGTTCATTTTTTTCATTCTTTCTCTGGTTTATTCCTACCTTCTTTATTTCTGGTAAGTAATGAAGAGTCCTTCAAAGAAGAGTCACTGATCAAGTGACCATGACCATTTTGTATCTCCTCGTACAATACATTCCTCCGTTTCCGTTAACATCGCCATTTCTAAACCTTTTCCATATCCATTCACATTAATTATTGTCTCAAATCCTATTTTTATGGATAGATCGTCACATCACTACACCCAAAAAATAAACAATCCAGATACTTTATGGAGGCGAATATGCCGGAATTAGTTAAAATCAATCGTCGTCGAATCGTGATACATCAGAATATCAGACACAATTTAATAGCTTCACCCCAATCCAACATACCAATTACCAAACAATAAACAATGTACAATAAAACTGGTCAATCCACGACACCATGTGCAAGTAAGCTCCAGAAGTTTAATTTATGATCAACAACCAACTTGAATCTTGATTCTTGACAAGCATTAGTCATCTCCCCACGCCCTCCCCTTATTTTAACTTTTTATGCTTATAATCCACCATATAACACCTTAATTTTCTCAATTAATAAACAAACGAATAAAAAAACATTACTGGCATCATTAGGAAGATGAATAAAATTATCAGCACAACCATGTGCTAAATCGTTTGAGACTCCATATCTACAACTTCTTCGACCTTGAGGCCTTGAGGGTATCACCATTGTTGCTTTCTTGGGTTATCTTTCCTGTGGTTATCGCTATTAATAGTGTTTTGAAACCCTAGGAGAGAAAAAGTGGTAATTTGGGGGAAATAATTGGCGTCATATAATTGTAAGTTGGAAATTGGAGGTTTGAGGTTGGTATTTACAGTATATGGGTGGCGATGCGGTGTTGCGGTGCTGGCACGATAGTTAAGGATGGAAGTTTGTAAGTGTAGCGGTGGTGGTCGTTGGTGGTGACTGGTGAGTTGTTGTGGACTTGTGGGTGAATGGTGATTGGTGATTGGTGATTGGTGATTGGTGAAGGATGTATGGAGAGAGTACCAGGTCATTTTTATGTTGGTGATGCTTCAAAGTTAAAAAATAAAAAAATAAAAAATCACCTGGTAATTGGGTTGCCAGTCACCAAGGTTGTTTTGAGAAGAAAGCATGTATAGTCGGGTTTATTCCTAGTTAAAATGTAGTTGGGCTTATTTTGAGAAAATGGGTCATAGTTTGGATTATTCACGTGAAATAACCCTATATAATATTGCATAATTCTTTCGATTTGATTTAATGCATATATGTAATATATTTATATAAATATATAATCCTCTTAAAATTGCATGCCTAAGTAGTAACAGTAATTTCGTCAGTAAAGAAAAGAATTGTATAGTTATATGATAGTAATCACTCATTTGAATAGTAAAAGTAACAATATTATCAACGAGATTAATGAGAGTATAGAAACAACAACGAGAGTAGTGAAATAATCAATATTAATGCGGCAATAGTGAAAGTAACAATAATTACGGCGGGAGTAGTGAAATTATCAATACTAATGTGGCAGTAGTGACAGTAACAACAACTACGGCGGGAGTGAAATTAACAATGATTACGGGCAAGTAGTGAAATGTTATTACTATTGTTTCATTAATAAGAGTAAAATATTAATAGCGGGAGTAGTGAATTTGTCTCAAAATTTATTTTATCGTAATTTTAGGATATGTTATAAAAATATATTAGTGATAAATTTATGAGTTATGCAACTTTTAAGTAATTTTATTTAATGAAAAAAAAATTTAATGGTAGGTAGAGGTAGCCCGGGCGAAGCCGGGCACCAATACTAGTTTAATTTAAACGTGAATTATATATATAATAATCATTATTATTATCTACCTATCTATCTATCTATATTAATAAAGGAAATTTTTTTCGAGCGTTTATAGAGAGTCCAATTGACCAATTATTATGAACTACCTACGAGCAATATACTTAAGAAAATACTAAAAAAATTATCCTCTTATGCCTTACGTTTGACATGAAGTTAATTACTAATGTGTATTTGAATTGTTCCCAAACTACAATTTTAGGAGAATAACAACATTAAGAAAACACAATTACCTTAATGTGTATATATAACCCCTTATTGTCTCATTGTTTACCAATTCCTGATTAGTGTGCATATTTGTTGCTCTTTCTATTCTTATTATTTTCTGTTCTCTAACTATGTACTATTGTTTGCAGGTAATATGCATAATTGCTAATGAATTCATGATTCTACTTGCACTGAACACACATCGTCGACAACATTACATAGCTTTGCAAACGGATGAACTTCTGATAATGAACATGGGTTGGTAATTATTTGAACTACATTGCATCGTAATTTGAACTAAATTAAATTGACTTCCTATATGATAAAATATGTCTCTCTCTATATATATATAGCTTACTACATATGTGGTTTATTTTGCGATGCAATGATTATATACAAAAAGTGCATGCAGTTGTGTTCTTATTTCAAATTTCCAATCTTTTGTTGCCAATAATTATTTGTGAGATATCTCATACCTATTTAGTATAGTATAATAATAGGAATTGTCGCAGCCCGCAGCAGGTTGAACAACTAATTACGACCCCCTCCATTATTTTTCAGTCAATATCAGACTTGATAAAACGTTATACGGCAATAGATATAGTAGACATTTTAAGACGAATTCTGTATCTACTATCGGATGAATTGTGATTCAAGTCTTTATCGATCGAGTCCGCCTTTTAGATTAACTCTTACGAGCAATATTAGAAATGGAGTAATAAATCTCCAATTTTGCAAACTATTACTCCCTCCATGTCGGTCAATAATTTACACTTGCACTTTATTTATTTCTCCCTCACAAAATAAGTAAGTGTAAATTTTACCAATGAGATAGAGGAAGTAAGTTATAAATTAATATATTTAAATATTTATCCTACTGGTTATAAACATATAAATTGGGAGAGAGCTATGATAGGTCTAACACTCCTAATATCATAATCAAGTCCTTAAGTATGAATACAAGCAGTTGGGCGTTTTCTACCATAAATTATTTTTTAAAGATAATGTTGAAAATTTAATCTAATCTTGATCATTAGAGTTTGTATTAGAAACAGCTAAAAGTCATTGACCTTTACGTATAATCTTCAATATTTCTCTTACTTTTGCATACACGTCTATTTCTCTATAATCAATATAATTGTTAAATTTGTTGCCCAATTTGTTTTTTTGTCTATATGTCCTAATATAAGTAATAGTTGAATTTTCTCTAATAATATTTTCAGGGGTAAAGATACTCGAGAATACTCACTGACTCTTTGATGAAGTTATCAACAACAATAATAGTTTGTTTAGAATTTGTGAGATTATGGAGAAAGGTATTTGTATGTTTTTAATCTAATGATTTAGAGTGTAGGACAGTTTTACACAAATTTATTGTCAACGAGATTTTTAAGTAATCATTTTTGCCCACTAATTCTACACTTATGTTTGGATTCGTTTTATAACTATATTAGTATAAAATTGCCCTACACAAGTAATTCGTATGGTTATTCTTAAGTCTTAACCGCTTCTCACTGTATATATTTATGCAATTTACAAAAAAAAAAAAAAATTTATCTATGCAATGTATGACACACCTCCCCCTTCGTGATTTCCACTGATCATTATGCCTTATGGTACATAAGGAGTATTAAGATTTACTTCATTCCGTTAATTATCATTTTTTTGTTATATTATAGGCAGTCATTGTGGTTGAGGAGATTTTAACTTCCACGAGAAGTGCGTTATTTTCTCATAATAAAACATACCAAATTTATGAAGCTCTTATTTTCTAATATTACTCGAGATAGTTTTGTAAACTTTAGCCTTCCTGATTGTTACCTCTTATCATGTGAAAGGTCTTACAATAGCATTATCATGAGAACGTCTCATAGAAGAATTTCCCTATTTTAAAATTTTATAATTAAGTTGCCTTGGACGTTTCCTTAAATTTGCATTTTAAATACGTAAATATTGTTTGTTGGAACTTTATTTTAAGCACGTTAAATGTATTTTTTTGGGCTTAATTTCAGCTCACTTCAGTTAGATTCAGTTCAGCTCAACTTAATTCACCGCACTTTAGTTCAACTCTATTCATCTCAGCAAATTTCAATTCAGTTCAATTTCAATCAGCTCAATTCAGTTCATTCATCTCCATCCAGTCCAAAAGAATCATTATAAAATATTCTTACAAGTGACTCGTGCAGTAACGTTTTTTAATACATAAAAAAAATGATACAAAAGATTTAACCAATCGGCCCGTGTATCGCACAGGCATTAAAGCTAGTCTATATTATTAAATGAAACTTTTTTGATTATAGAAAGTCTAATGTTTACTAATTACATAAAATAAATAAATTAGTTTAAAAAAAATCGTATAATGTGAGATTTGTTATTAATGTGTAGTTGAGTTGTGCACATATTAGAATTGTATACGATATAGGAGATAGAGGTGGCAATTGGGTCACCCGGGTCGGTTACGGGTCGGGTTAAAGCGGGTCGGGTCATATCGGGTTCGGGTTATGTCGGGTCAGTGACGGGTTCGGGTCGGTTCGGTTCATGTCCGGTCGTTTTCGGGTCGGGTCATCAACGGGTGGCAAGTCGGGTCGGGTCAGGTTATCAACATATATTTTATCTTATAAATTTCGTTTTGGATGGTAATTTTATGTTTAAATAATAGGTAGGTGTACTAATTGTAGTTTTAAGTGAAAATAATTAAGATGATGTGGACAGCGGGCCGCCCACGGGGGCGCTTGGTGAAGGGGCTCGAAAACAAGCGTTTGCATTTTGTATGGAGTCGCCACCAATTTTTATGGGAAATTGGAACCGTTCGAATACCTCATGTCATGTCAAGACATAAAGTAGTGACATGAACACTAAGCAATCGTTACCCTTAGCATTCTATGTCTAGAATGACTCTCGTGGATGCCAATGAACACGGGTGCTCACGGAGATCTGGAGTAAGGGGTGAGGGTACGTATTAGGAAGCTCTTTTGATCGAACACCTAATCCCGCCCGCCTCGATAGCGGCCTCTACTAATGATTAGGGAGTTTATTCGTACTTGATATACTGTCGGCTATATGCATGCAATGCAACATCCATGTTTTAATCCTAACATGTGAGAATTAATACTAAGTCGGTTGACAAATAATTAGCATACAATTGGGTCGAGGTGGGATTTAATGTTCAATTACATATGAAAACATACAAGAAATAGGATAAATACAATAACGATAAATTACAATAATGAAAATTACATTAATTACATTGGAGACAGGTGATTTATGTCGAAAATACCGCTAAAACGGATGATTTGATAAAAAAGAATAAAAGAATAAAAGGATAAAACACGACGGATCGAAGGTGATAATACGAATAATAGTTAGTTTATACATAATCTAAACAAACTAGGTCAAGGCGTAAACGGAATCGGGTGATGTAAATCACCTGGAACAGCGCAAGAGACATCGCGCTTTGGAAGAGGCGCAGCGATTCTTTGCGTCATTGTTCCAAGGGTGCGTTCTGGCTGTGAAGCCGGAACTGCAGATCGTTAATATTAATTGGTAAATTAATGGACTGATTATGATTTTTAGACTCGGATGAAAGTGATTTAATGGATTATTTTCATATGATTGAGGTCATGAAACAAAGACAAAACATGGTTAAGACGGAAATAAGACGGATTAATTATGTGAAGGGTCGATGTTAATTAATGAACAAACTAACTAAACGAATAATCGATTAAACTAAACATGATGAATTGAGGACGAATTAATGACTAAACAGATGAAAATATATCAACAATGAATTCCAGAAACTCAATATGAACGAATTGAACCTCTAAAACCCGAAACTTGAATTTAATGACGAAAACCCGCAAATATGAATTATAAGGGATTTAAGTCGGACTTGATGACTAATTAAGCATGAATGATGAACTATATACAATACACATATGATTTATAAATTACCGTGATGAAGAATTAAAGAACAAAATAAAAGGAATAATTTTGGTACGAATTGCAGAGGACGGAAGAAGAAGAAAAGAAGCAGGAACTGCGGCAGCCTCACGAAGAGGCGCAGCAGGCGCTGCGCTCCTTCGAAGAGGCGCAGCGATTCTTTGCGTCTTTTCTCAACGTCGTCTCTCGGAAATCCGCAAAAAACAGGTTTTAAAGACGGTTTTTTAAATCGATTTTAATGGTGTTTCCGACATAAACCTTACAATTGTTATACAATAATTAAAATACAATAAATAAAAGGAATATACACCCTCAGACTTACATGTTGACGGAACGAGAAGAACTAAGAAGATCGATTAGTGATGCTCGACGCGAATGCAAGGAAAGAGTGCCCTCGAAAGAGGAAAACGATTTAACAAGTTGATTAATTAGATTGATTGAGTGTAGTGGTCAAATTGGTCGGTCATGCAACGGAGAGGCTGGTACCGGGAAGGATCCGAGCTTACGTGGTCGGAAGTCCAAGCACGTAGGCGCCAATTAGTAAGAACGAAGTCTAGAATGCAAAGGGAGAAGAGAAGGGCGGACACTCGCGTGAGAAATATGAGGAACGAATGCTCCTATTTATACTAATCACGTGAAGGAATAGGGTTTCGGAGACTCTTTGGAAGTGAATCTCGGAAAGATATAAAAAGATACGTAAATCATGCAAAGAAGGGCCTGGGAAGAGGCGCAGCAGCCCCTGCGTCTCTTGGAAGAGGCGCAAAGACTGCTGCGTCTGTTCCCGTGAGGTTTCCTCCTTTTAAGAAAGATTTCCGTGTTTAAGTTATGGTAGGACGGATTTAATTCGATTATCTTTTGAATATCACGGGATATTGTTTGCCAAAAGATAAAATTTGATAAATATGGAATAGAAATATCCGGAACATTCCAGAACATTCTGACTCGGGATTTAACAAACTATCGAAAATGGAGACGGTTTTTGACCCGGACTCCGAATGTACTCTAATTACTGCCAAAACGACCGTATCGGCACGTAGATGACAACTAAGAGGTTGACGTTTAATATTTGAGCAATCACTTGACGATAATCTTACGAACTGTCACTAATCGTTCCGCGAATCAAACATGCGGCCCAATCATCACCGGGTGGTTTGCGAGGGGTGCGTAAAACGAGGTGTCTACAGAGCCCCCACTTTGACTGAGGCTTGGACAAGGCGAAAGTCAAAGTATAGCCATCAGGTCAATCGAAGATTACAACCTGGCGACTATGGCGACGCGAGGCGGCTCAAGGGGTCTGAGCCAAGGACCTGTCGTCGGGAATATTTTAGAGTCTGTCGACTATCGGGGAGGGTCGTTTAAAGTCCATTAGACTACGTAAGGAAGCTCGCCAGCCATAAGAAGAGATCATACCTGAGACTTAATCGAACTTCGCGGGAACAAGAGATATTGAAAACAAGCAGGACGTCGGTAGAAACTGCTGGGGGAATCCGCTTGCGTCGGTCTCAAGCGAACTCTGGCGAAATTTGGAAGTTGAATCTGCTTGCGTCGGTCTCAAGCGAACTCTTGTTGGTGAAAATATTGACGACGAGGAACATCTTGATCGTCGTAGGGGAACCCTCGAATGAGCAAAGATCGCAAAATACTACTTGCTACTGGGTAAAATGATTGATAAAATTTGCGAAATATTGCTGCGGGGATAAAATGAACTTGGACAATACTGCAAAATACTGTCGCATTGGATAAAATGCGGGCCGGAACGAAAGGAAATCGTCGAAACGGACCAAAGTGATAAAATGTCATCGAGGAAGAGGCGCACCAAAGATGGGCCCACGAATAACGAACTCATAACGGGTTTTTGAAAATCCATATGGAGGGAAACAAAGGAAGAGGCGCAGCAAGAGCTGCGTCTCTTGGAAGAGGCGCAGACACCGCGTCCTTCTCCCAATTCAGCAATTCTGCGTAAAAACGCGAAAATCGAAGGTTTATGTTCATTTCATTGAAACATAAATCACTCCATTCTCTCTCAAATCTTCACCATTTCCGTCGAGGTTGGATTCAAAAGCTTGCTTAAAATATGACTAATCGAGGTATGTGCTTTAATCTTGCATTACTCTTCCATATTTGTCGAATTTTGAGCCCGAACATTAGGGTTTTCGACCCTTTTGATCGAAAATTTGGGGCTTTTCCCCCAAATGGATTTGTCATGCCAAATCGATACTAGAAATGAGTAGTAGGCAATGTTAGGAACATAACCATGTACTTACTTCGAATTTTTATCAAGTTTTGAGCCCTTGAGCGAATTTTGAGACGGTTTCTCAGCTAGATCATAAATTGCTTCGAAAATGGCCTTAGGATTGCCCATTTGTGATGAAATTTGATATTAGGGACCCTTGGATGATGGGTAAACTTCCTACCATCTCGGAAGTTTGGTTTGTGACAACTTTTGCAGGACACTTTTTAGGGCATAATCGCCGTTATAGCGAAAATTTCCGAATTTTCGACTCGAACTCGGAACTAGGTCTTGACTTGGACTTGACTTGACCCTATTCATCACATGAGTGATTGATTTGGTGGGAATATGGCCAAGGATGGCGAGAAGGGGCGATTTAGGGCCTTGAAGGCTCGAAATACTACTTAACAAAGGCTTGTCATCATGTGATGCGGCCTGAATTTGCTTTAATCGTTGCAGGTGACGATGCTTCTACTTCCGGGAGAGATCCCATGGATGTAGATGCCGCTGTTGTTGAGGAGGCTTTGGAGCAGGCCTTCACCGCTGCGGTGATGGTCGCTGCAGAGGAGGTTCCCGAGGAGGAGGGCCGATGAGGAAGAGATTCCGAGACGGGCCCATCTCGGACGAGGAGGTCGCCGGTGAGAGGTGCTCTGCGTGGTGAGACACGGGAGAGTAGGCACCTTGTGTGGGCTGCAGAGGGTCACTTGTCCTACAGGACGGTGAAGAGCTTGGTAAATAGGAATTCCCTAACTCATTACCTATCCTTTTCTATTTTTGTTCAAATCTCTTTTAAATTTATTCAAAACTAAAGATAGCTTTGTTTCAAATCATAATAGGAGGCCGGGAACATCCGGTCGTTCTCGGGGTATACGACAGCGATGGAGCATTACGAGCGGCTGTCGGAGGAGGAGAGGGCCATGATTGAGCGTGGAGCGTTTGGTCCTCTGGTTCAGGTCTGGAGGGATATCGTGAAGAAGAAGTTGCGGGCCAACCTCAGCCTGGTCCGCGCTTTCTTGGATCGGTCGGGACACGACTTCCACGTTTCACCCGCCTTTTGGTGAGGTGGGAGTCACCTTGGAGGACTACGGCATGATTTTCAGTGCAGGTGTGGGACCGAGGAGATGACGTGGCCGGAGGCGGCATGAGGGCGGACTCGGCCGAGGCGAGGAGGTTGATCGGCTGGAACACGTCGCCGAAGGCTGTTGCGGTGCGGGTTTGGTACCCAGTACCTATGTTCGAGATTACTTTGCGGGGAAGACCCGGCAGATCGGTGGTGATCGATGGGAGGGAGACGGCTCCTCCTCCTTGTACAGCCGAGCAGAGGGCCCGTCTGTGGCTTTGGTGGTTCTTGTCTTCGATCTACCTCGGAGACAAGGGTGAGATTTGTCGACGAAGCTTCTTCCCTTTCTTTCGACCGAGTTCCCTAGGGTCTTTGGGGACCGGGTCATCGCTGGTTTTTGCGGTCCTCATCCGCTTCATGAGGGCCATGGTTCGTCCAGAGTTGATGGAGAAGGGGACTTCTCCGGCGCCTGTCGGACTGGGCTCTTGTTGGAGGTATGAACCTTCCTTTGGATCAACGTAAATTCCTTTCTTTTATCAAAGATCGGAAGATCGTCATTGACTATTTTGTTTTATAGGCGTGGGTGTACTCTTACTTTCCGGGCCTCGCGCCCAAGAGGACGGAGCCGTTGGAGAGGGCCTATCCGTGGTGAGGATTGGGTCATGTGCGGACGAAGAGCAAGCGTTCTTCTCACAATGTCTACCGGCGGGATGTGAACGCCCTTCAGCTGAGCAGCGTGAGTATCCCATTTGTATTCATTCATATTTTTGTCCTTTGCTTTAAATTGATCACAGGAATGACCTTTGCCTTCATATTGTCGCAGTGGGTGCCCAGACCTTGGGCGGAGTACGCTGGAGCGCCTCCTTTTGTTCCGAGGTCCTTCGTCCTAGGAGCTCGAGTCAGTTTCTTTGTTGTGGACGTCGATGGGTCTGTATGGTATCCGGGCGAGCGGTTAGCTCGTCGGTGCTTTCGGGGGCGCGTTGACGGTTCCGTCGATCCTCCTAGGACGATGTTGGGAGCCTTCCGAGGCCGAGAGGGAGGCGGACTTGGCGGTGTCGGTGGTGACGACCTTCTTCTCCCTGAGGAGGATTACTCGGCGTTCCTTTACGGGAGGTTGGCCTATTGGCCGGTAGTGGTGAGTATCCTTTGTTTTCTTGTTGATTTGATTTTGAAAATTACGACGAAGGATCATCGATTAATGAGAGTCGTTTTGTCTTTGCAGGAGGTTGAGGCGGCGGGCATCGAGCCCCCAGAGTACCCTGAGACCCTCGAGTATACTGACGCTACTGGGAGGACGACGATCTCCGAGTTACGTGACTTTGACGTGGCTGTGACGGATGCTGGCCTAGATGACTGGCAGCATCTGATTCGGAGGGTGAGTTCCTATTTTGCATAGTTTTCGTGTAAGAACACATTTGATTGAATTTGTTTAATTTACTGAGAATTCTTTTGAAATGCAGGTCGCGCCATCTCGGTTCGTGGCACTATGGAGGGTGGCCAACCGGCTACGAGCTACGGCCATTGAGGCACTCGTCGGCGGTCGAGGTCGTCAGGTATGAACCTTTATACCCATTTTTCGATCTCCTTTTTTGATTTCCAGTTTTGATTGAGTTGATTGACAGGAGCCAATTCGTTGCTGTTTGCAGGGTGACCGCGAGTCGGGACGAGAGTTGGCCCAGGCTCGGGAGGAGACGGCTCGCCTGTCGAGGGAGCTCGAGTTTCGGGATGCCGAGATCGCCGCTCTTACGGCGAGGGTTGCCGAGTTGGAGGGCGCCCAGCAATAGCTTGTGTAGTTTTGTACATCTGATTTTGAAGCATTTTTGGACTGGGTTTGGGGCGCGAGCCCCCAGTTTACTTGGTCTTTTTGGCTTGTTTGGGGCGAAGCCCCCAGTTTGCTTGTACATTTGTACCTTGTTTTTGTTTGTACATTTGCTTTTTGCATATACGACGGCCGAGTCCCTTTCTTCTTTGGGTTGTGTTGTTTGTGCCTGCAGGTTAGTTCTTGAACAGGTTTGGTAGACAACGGTTTACGCCGTCATGCTGCCGGAATTTACATAGAAAAATCACGCAACACATACATTTTATATACACATAAGGCCTTTAATTAGTGCAAAATGAGACTCAAAAGGACCAAAATGCAAAAATTTTGTCGGAAATGACCGGACGGTAGGGAGGGCTACCCCCTTAAAAAAGAAAAAAAGAGAAATCTATAAGTTAGAAAATGGAGAAATATAAATATTGAATTTATTAAAATGAAAATAAAATTATGTCAAAAGAAATGATTTAAAGTGTGCTGAAATGGCGGAAGTGTCGATGTCGCCTCGAAATGCGTGCCCGCGAATTTAGGAAACCTGAAGCATGGTAAATTTCTCGGATTTACCAAAATAAAATCCCGTAGGAATAGGAAATTATTCGTTATAGAATTAGGAAAGATCCAAACACGGAAATCACAGAAGTGAGTCTGGGGAAGAGGCGCGACATGAGTGCGTCCCTTTGAAGAGGCGCAGCAGGTGCCGCGCCTGTTCCCAAGCAGGTCAGTTCTGACGGATTTTTGGAAACAGCAATTGGTATAAATAGAAGTGTCGACGAAGCTTTAAATTATATAATTCTTCCGTCTCTTCTTCGTCGCCTCACACAAAATTCTCAAAACAAATTCTCAAGAGAAAATTATCATCATGAATACTTTGGAGATCCGCTTGAAGGAATGGACCAATGAATTTTCGAACACGGAGAAGCATGATATGGGTGCTTATAACCTTGGGTCTTTGTTGAGCTTGAAACTCATTAAGGTTGTAAAACCGTTCTTGGATGCTTGCCTTGATTATTGGGATCCAAATTATCATGTTTTCGCGTTCCCAGGAGGTGATATTTGTCCTTTTCCGGAGGAAATTGCTGCTATTGGCGGGTGGGACCCCGAACATTTACCCGCCATCCCTTCTCCGCTCAAGGGTATAAGAGCAAGTTTAGAGATTTGCTTGACCTGACCCGACTCGAGGTGGATCGTCTTGTTACTTCGAAAGGCGTGCGGATGTTGGATTTTATAGATCGATTCATCAACAGGCCGACCCTACTTGTCTCTTATGTTGCTAGAAGGAGAGCATTTGGCTTGTTTGCTTCATGTATATGTCTTTCAGGGACATGTTGACGAAGAATTGCGAGGTGATCCCCGTCTATTGGGTCTTATTGAGCAAATGGAGCTGCGCAGGAGCCCAGCTTGCCTATGCTTAGGGGAGATTATCTTGGGCTTGGATAATAGGAAATCCAACCGCGATCTTCCATTTTTGGGGAGTCCCGTCCTCCTACAGGTAAAAGACACCTTCTTCCTTTTTTTTTTTTTTTCGTTTTTTTTTTTTTCTTTCGTTTTTTTTTTTTTTTTTTTTTTTTTTTTTTTTTTTTTTTTTTTTTTTTTTTTTTTTTTTTTTTTTTTTTTTTTCTTTTTTTTTTTCGTTTTTTTTTTTTCGTTTTGCGGGTGTCTAATACCTGTTTTGGTAGGTTTGGCTTATGGAACGGCTCCGATTGCTCGAGCCCCCTGTTCATGCACTTTCCTATCATTCCCGTATGATTTCGATGAGGACGAGGTTGTACATGGTGGATTTCACTCGGGTCTGTGACTATTGGAAGAACAAGCTGAAGACTGATGATGGCCCTTTGATCAGGTGGGTTGTACCGTGGTGGCACCTCAAGTCTCACACGGAGTGTCTTCTTTGGATCCTACTAGGTCCGTGCGCATTCTGGGATTGGAGTTCATGGTATGCATCTTTCCGGAAAGGTTGATGAGGCAAGTCGGGTTGAAGCAGACGATCCCTAGGCTTGACACCATCCCATGATGCTACGGCGTTGACTACCGAGAGCCGAAGAGAGTGGGCTATGAAATGGGCCCAAAGAAACATGTGGTTCCTGAGTTTCTCCGCCAATGCTTTGTGGGTGTCGGATTCCTATCTGAGGTGGAGAAAGGCTGCAACTTCGGAAGAGCGCGAAAGACTGAGGAAGCGCGAGCCCGTTGACTACAAAGTGCGCGAGGGAGAGAAAGAGAAAGAGAAGCATCGATGAAGGAGAAGAAGAAGCCGGCTTTCAAGTCATTCATCCTTCAAAGAAATCGAAGACTACTCTGTCGCGAGAGATGGTGGTTGGCAAGAACGGAAGAGTCGGGCCTCGAGAAAGACCGTTGGTGATTAGGTCTGAAGTGGTGCAAGAGCGCCGGCTCGAGGTCGTGACAAGAAATATGACAAGAACGACAAGGGCAAGGGAAAGATGGAGGAATAGCCCAAGTCTTATTATTATTATTTGATTATTATTATTATTGTTGTAATAAAAAGGAGGGATTTTTAGAATCCTAGCCTATCTATTTTTATTATTTGTCGTACTATTTTTATTAGAAAATGGATGAATGAAATAAAAAGGTTAAATGGTTATGAAACCGTTGGTATTTTCTATTATTATCCTTGTCGAATTTCAAATGCAATGCAAATGTCCTTCTATTTACATTTTAAATATGACGGTGGGTTGAATCCCGTGAAGGATTGCCTACGTATTCACTTAAAAAGCGAAATCAAACCCTTGCGCGTAGTTCGAGTAAATGTAAAAGAATAATTGTTCGAAGCAAGAGCTTGTAATGAACATAGAAAATAAGCATGAGCTTTTGCTTACTCTGGAGGTGCGAATTTAGTTTGTTTGATGATATGAGGATGACAAGTTTGCCAAGATGCAAGAGCATAGTGACATTCAAATGGGCCAGGGGCCGTTTATTTAGTGCCACAAGAGCGACACGTGGGTTTACGCGAGGCGCGTTTCTGTTCTATCCTAGGCATAGTATCGTTTCAGTTGGTCGAGATTTGTGGGGTTTGAGAACTCATTCCCATCTAGGTCTGTGATTCTAACCGCACCCCCCGGGAGTATTGATTTGACTAGATATGGTCCGGCCCAGTTAGGTTTGAATTTTCCCCTTGGGTCGACAGGTAAAAGAGCTCTAACCGATTTGAGCACTAAGTCTCCTTCTTTGACGTTTCTTGGCCTAACCCTTTTGTTGAAAGCTCGTTTGATACGTGCTTGATATGTTTGGACATTATGTAAGGCACGTAGCCTACGTTCATCCAGGAGGATGAGTTCTTCGTATCTGTCTTTCTTCCAATCGGCTTCCGGGATTTGACTCTCGAGGAGGATGCGCAGAGATGGTATTTCTAGCTCAACTGGTTGTACGGCTTCCATGCCGTAGGTCAGATAGAAAGGAGTAGCCCCAGTGGGCGTCCTAACTGATGTACGATACCCCCACAAAGCGAAGGGTATTTTGCTTGGCCAATCTCTGTAATTGTCAGTCATTTTCTTGAGGATCGTGACGACATTCTTGTTAGCCGCCTCTATCGCGCCGTTAGTCTGTGGTCGATAGGGCGAGGAGTGATGATGCTTGATCTTGTACTTGGCTAGCAATTGTTCGGTTTCGGCTTGGAAGTGGGACCCATTATCGCTGATGATTTCATGTGGGCAACCATATCGACAGATGATGTTGTTTTGTATGAACTTTGCCACATTTTTGGCCGTAAGAGCGGTGTAGGAAGCCGCTTCTTCCCACTTGGTGAAGTAGTCAATTGCTACTAGGATGAAACAGTGACCTCCTGTTCCGGCTGGGGTTATTTTCCCAATTATGTCAATTCCCCATGCGGAGAATGGCCAAGGAGATGTCATCGTATAGAGCAACGAAGGGGGACGTGTTACGTTCCGAAGATTTGACAGATTGTGGCAATGCCTCACGTATTTGATGCAATCGGATTCCATTGTGGTCCAATAGTACCCTAGACGTGTGATTTTCTTTGCCATCATAGGTCCGCTCATGTGAGGACCGCATTCTCCGTCGTGGACTTCTTCCATCACCTTTCGTGCCTGTGAATGATCAAGGCAACGTAGGACTACACCAAGAGGTGTTCTTTTGTACAATTCTCCTTGCATTAAGATGTATTGGGAAGCTAGTAGGCGTATAGCTCGTTGTCCCCTTTTGTCCATATCCGGTGGATAGGTACCATTAAGCTTGAAATTCAGGATTGCTTGGAACCAGTGGTTCTTGTGCGATTTCTTCTTCATCGGTAATTTGATGGACATATGCGCTCGACCGTCGTTCGATACACAAAGGCATTTCCATCATGTAATCTGGCATATTTATCAAAGATGCAAGCTTCGCAAGAGCGTCCGCAAATTGATTTTCTTCTCGAGGTAGGTGTAAGTAGGTTACATGATCGAAGAATTGAGCCACTTGGTCTATCCTAGCCTGATAGGGTGCTAGGCTTTCACTTCGGATTTTCCAGGATCTCGTAACTTGGTTGATGATCAATGACGAATCCCCGTGCACTCGTAGGTTTTTAATGCCTAAGCTTACTGCCGCTTGTAGTCCAATGAGACAAGCTTCATACTCTCATAGCGTTGTTTGTCACCTCGAAGTCGAGTTTGAGCAATTGGTGTATGCTCACCTTCGGGAGAAATGAGCAACACTCCTATCCCAAATCCTCTTAGGTTTGATGCTCCATCAAAGTATAGATCCCAAGAGTCTACATCGGTTTGAAGTATATCCTCGTCGGGAAATGACCAAGTATCTATGGTTTGTGCGTCGTTGATGGGATTTTATGCGAAGAATTCGGCGACGGCGCGACCCTTTATAACTTTTAGTGGCACATATTTGAGGTCGAATTCGAGAGCATCATGGTCCATCTTGCCGACGTCCGTTGAGAACGGGTTTCTCGAAGAGGTATTTGATTGGATCCATTTTGGAGAATATCTTGTGAGTAGCTAAGCATGTAGTGACGTAGCTTCTTTGTTGCCCACACAAGAGCGAGGCATGTCTTTTCGAGTTGTGAGTATTTGCACTCGTATTCCAAGAACTTCTTACTTAGATAGTAAATAGCTCTTTCTTCACTTCCTACGGTTTGAGCTAGCATGGCTCCCATGGCAGTTTCAGTTACTGTGAGATATAAACCAAGAGGTTGATCTCGTTGTGGTGGCATGAGCACTGGTGGTTTAGCCAATATCTCCTTGATTCGTCGAACGCCTTTTTTTGATCGTCGTCCCCACATGGTGTGGTCTGTTTTCTTGAGTTTCTTGAAGATAGGCTCGCAAATCATCGTAAGTTTCGATATGAATCGACTTATGTATTGCACTTTTCCCAGGAATCCTCTGACTTCTTTTTCTGTTTGAGGTTGTGGCATTTCGATCAGAGCTTTGATTTTGGAAGGATCTATTTCTATGCCTCGTTGGCTAACGACGTATCCTAGGAGTTTGCCAGACGTTACCCCAAATGTGCATTTTTGAGGGTTGAGTCTCATGTTGTACTTCCGTAGCCTTGCGAAGAACTTGCGAAGGTTCGCAATATGTCCCTCTCTTTCCTTGGATTTGACGATCATGTCATCCACATATACCTCGACTTCTTTATGCATCATGTCATGTAGGAGTGTAGTCGCGGTGCGTTGATATGTAGCTCCGGCGTTGATCAATCCGAACGGCATTACTGTATAGCAATAGGTTCCCCATTGGGTGACGAACGCGGTCTTATGCATGTCTTCCATGGCCATTTTGATTTGGTTGTAACCCGCATATCCATCCATGAAGGATAGTAATGCGTGGTCTGCAGTATTGTCTACCAATATGTCAATGTGAGGTAGAGGGAAGTCGTCTTTTGGGCTTGCTTTGTTCAAATCCCTAAAGTCAACACAAACTCGGATTCTCCCATCCTTTTTGGGTACGGGTACTATGTTAGCTACCCAAGTCGAATACTCGGAAACTTTGATGAACCCGGCTTTGAATTGCTTGTCAACTTCTTCCTTAATCTTTAGAGCCCACTCTGTTCTCATTCGTCGAAGCTTTGTTTCTGGGTTTGAAACCTGGCTTAATCGGAATCCTATGTTCGGCGATATCCCTGTCGATCCCTGGCATGTCTTTGTAGGACCAAGCGAAAACGTCTTTGAATTCATTTAGGAGGTCTATGAAGTCGGCCCGTTCGGTAGTGCTCAAGGTAGTCCCTATCCTAAGTTCTTTGGGTTCTAGTTCAGTTCCTACATTGATGGGTTCGGTGTCCTCAATTACAGGTCCCCCTTCCCCTTCGTGTAGTATTTCTTTGGCTACGTAGGGAGGTATTTCGGTCAAGTCTGGGTCTTGGTCATCCTCAGTATCATCATAAACAGAATTGCACTCAAAATAACGCAAAGAGTAAGCGAACTGATTTATTCATATTAAGATTTGAGTAAAGTTGAAACAAATGAGCCAACTGATCGATGGATAGTGGCGGCAAAGGGACGATGGTGGGGCATTTCCGAACTATCGTGACTACTTGAAAATAAGCTAGGAGTGGGGATGACGACAGGAGTAGACTCTCTAATGACTCCTCTAGACTCTGACTCTGACTCCGACTCCGACTCTGATTCGAACTCGTCGTCTTCTGGTTCTTCTTTGAACATCTCTCCTTCTCCAGTGGTGAGCTTGAAGAGTCTTCCTTGATTGTTGGTCCATTTGATTGATTTCCTCCACCCTTTCTGTTGCTTTGTGTCGATTTCCGTGATCAAGGCGGTGGGATTGAAGCGATCGTCTTGAAGTATCGTAGTAATGATCTCATCCTACGCGGCCCTAACAAATCGGTCCTCTCCAAATAGGAGGCTAACAGCTTGTTCGTCTAAGCAAGGTGCTTGACGGGTTTTGATGGTAGGAACCGTTTCTGGAGGGATGAAGTAGCAATCGTGAAAGATCTCGATTCCGGCTAACTTCTTTTCGAGGTAATGCCAGGGTTCGGGAAATCCGTGAAAGAGTTCCGAACTTCCTTCTTGAACGAAGTATCCATTTAAGGTGGGGAGATATGGCCTCATTTGGACTCCCACATACTTGCGATTTTGGACTTGGGCAAGCATTTCGATAACTTCTTCTGTTGTGGGTTTGTACCCTAGTCCAAGTGGTATTCTCGATGAGTTGCCTTTCTTGTATGGCGCGAAGGTGTTCTTCCGAGCCGGGTTCAAAGGCATTCCAGGGAAGTATCCCTGATTTTTGAGTATGTGGTTGACCACCAAGTTGGAGTAGGGATTATAGTACAAGGGTGCCAACTCACTTTCTATGACGTTTACACTTTGGAAGCCCCCAAGTTCGTAGACGGGATCCGCAAGGACTTGATTATTTGATTGTTTCTCGATTATGGCCTTGATGGGTGACGAAGTGATCGTCACAACTTTGCCATTTAGTGGGATCTTGATCTTTTGATGAAGGGTGGATGTTACCGCTTTGGAAGCGTGAATCCAAGGTCTTCCCAGAAGCATGTTGAATGAAGCTTCGATGTCCACTATTTGGAAGTTGACCTTTCGTTCGATTGGTCCTGTTGCTATAGTTAGGTTAGCAAGTCCTACCACTTTTCGTCGTGTACCGTCATATGCACGTACACCTTGATTTGTAGGAGTCCAGTCCGACTCTTTCATGCCTAGTTTGTGTGCCGTTTTGAGGGGTATGACGTTGACCGCGGAGCCATCATCTACCAAGGTCATTGGCACATTCTTCTTTAGACAGATGACGGTGATGTATAGAGCAAGTTGTTTGGCGCCAAAAGGTGGCAAGTCTTCATACGAAAAAGTAATAGGATTACTTAGCTTCGGTGATTCTTGGAAGACCAAGTTGACTACATCTTCGGGAGTAGAGTTATGCGCCACATTCAATTTGGCCAAAGCTTGCAGTAAAGCTTGGCGGTGTGGAAATGAGCTTGCCACTAGTTGCCAGACTGAAAGATCAGCCTTGGTTCTTTGTAATTGCTTGAGCAAATGATCAGTGGGGTCATCTTCGTTGTCGTTTGGTGTGATGACGTTGGTTGGACCGTCTTGAGTGGTGCTTTGGTATGGACGACCCGAGCGAGTTAGGTGATCCACATCTTGGTCTTCGCCATTTTGGACTATTTCCTTTACCAAAGAATTTTCAATGAGATATTCGTCTTCATCGTCATCGGCCCAAACTCCATTGATTGCGGCTAGTTCCCTCATCCTCATGATGTCACTTTCTAGTTGTATGATTTGATCGACTAGCTTGTCGACCACGGTGACTACTTCTTGCATAGTGGCATTTTGAGGGAAGGTCAATGGTACGCGCTTTTTAGGTGTTGCATTGGGATTGCGCAAGGTTGTTACCATGTTTTCTAGCTCCCATACTTGTCTATCTACACTCTTTGCCCATGCGATGAAGTCGGAAATGGTAGGGGAGATGGTAGAGTAGAGTCTTTCTTTTTCGATTGTATGAATTTCATTTTCGGTAGGAGAAATAAGGTGTGAGCAATCTAAGGTAGATTCGTCACTTGTAATCACTAGAACTCCAAGAGGATTCTGAGTGTTGTTGGGCTTACCTCCTGGTGGAATTGGAAGTCGACCATCTTCAATCATATCCCGAAGCACGTGTTTCAACTTGTAGCATTTTTCCGTGTCGTGCCCCTTGCCCCTATGGTATTCACGGAGAGGAATTTTCGTCCCGAATTTGGATTTCCTTTCGGGTTCGGGAGTAGGTCCAATGGGTTGGAGTTTGCCTTGCTTCACTAGCCTTTTTAGAGCATTGGAGTATGTATCCCCAAGGTTTGTGAACTTCCTTGGTGGGCTAGTTTTCTTGGATGGCTCGAGAAGGTTAACTTCGTCGGTCTTGCTAGTAGAGCCGTATGAACGACTTGTGGACCCTTGGTATCCTCGACCTACCGTTTTGGACAAGAGTCCTTTGCGGATGTCATCTTCAATTCGTGTCCCTAAAACGGTTAAGTCTTTGAAAGTCTTTATGTTTTGATATCTCAAATGGTTGGCATATATGGGCTTGAGATTATCCACGAACTTTTCCACAAGAGTGGCCTCATCAGGCGTTCTACTAGTTGAGTACTAGTCTTCCTCCACCTACTTAGAAAGTCGGTGAATCCTTCCTTGTCATTCTGGGTAAGAACCTCTAGAGTGCGCATATTGACTTGGATCTCGGCATTATCCGCGTATTGCTTTGAGAATTCGATTGCGGCGTCTTCCCAAGTAGCGACCTTTTTGTGGTCTAAAGTGTAGAACCATTGCTTTGGGATGGTGTCGAGAGATGAAGGAAAGATCCTTAAGAACATCTCGGGTTTGATGCCTTTGATAGACATGTAATCCTTGAAGGCACGGATGTGGTTCAAAGGGTTCTCATGTCCTTTAAACTTAGGGATATCCGTCATGCTGAAGTTAGTGGGCAATTTGGAATTGACGGCTTCATACTTACGATTATTCTCCCTGTAAATGTCATCCCCCTTAAGGTACATCAATTGCTCCTCTAGGTATTGGAGTCTTTTCTCATTGCGGTTGTCCCTATGATTGGATTCTCATCTTTAGACTCGTCGTCGGAAAATTGTAGTACTTCACCTTTAATGGGAGGCAACCTTCCCTCTACGTCAAAGATACGGCCTTCGATGAGCTCGAGGCGGTCATAGGTTTGGTTTTGGGTAACTTGCATTTGGGCTAGCGCGGCTAGGATTCGATCATTACTTTCTTGAATTTGCTGGAGGTTCGTATCATCACTTGATCCGGGCATCTTGGAAACTGGATAAGAGATCGGCGACGAATCAAAACACGATCGACCTTTCTATCACACTTGCTAAAAGAGGAAAAATTTTGACTCGTGAAGTGGGTGTGTGCCACTTGTGTTGAGTGAGTTTTGAAGAAAGACGAGGTCTTTGAAAATGTGCGTCCTAGTCAACTGTAGTGTAGTTGTAGGAGTGGACTCGAAGTGAGGTTTGAAATGGGCTTGTGGCCCGAATTTTGACACGACAAACGGACAGAGTTTTGACCGGATTTTGTACTAATTAAAGGCCCTATTTTCGAAATTCTTGATTGAAATTTGGGTTTTGATTTTTTGAAAATTCGTCATGATTTTGTTTTGAAATGGTGATCACGTAAGGTTTACATATTTATACAAGCATTATAACGAGATGCTGAGTGCATTTAGAAGGGTTTTGGTTTAAAGGGTAGGTTGCCATACCGAACCATCAAACCCGAAGTCTGTGGAGAGGCTCGTGCCAAACAAGAGTAAGGCCGATTCCTAGTCCATTTCCTCAAGTAGTGAAGGCCCTTGATACAAACAAGAGTAAGCATCATGGTATGGATGACGTCAATCGCTATCCATCCTTAGGCCCAAATAAGAATTAGGACCGTTTAGACGGGACGATTGGTCGAATGGGTTGGGTTGGGCCTAGGAAGGCCGAATTAAACGGTCTAGGAAGACCGAGTTATGAAAACCGACAATTGTCTTGTACAAACTCATTCCCTAACCTTGTTCAAGTTTCACCCTTGTCTACACGTAAGTGTATTTATCCCCAGCGGAGACGCCAAACTGTGGACAGCGGGCCGCCCACGGGGGCGCTTGGTGAAGGGGCTCGAAAACAAGCGTTTGCATTTTGTATGGAGTCGCCACCAATTTTTATGGGAAATTGGAACCGTTCGAATACCTCATGTCATGTCAAGACATAAAGTAGTGACATGAACACTAAGCAATCGTTACCCTTAGCATTCTATGTCTAGAATGACTCTCGTGGATGCCAATGAACACGGGTGCTCACGGAGATCTGGAGTAAGGGGTGAGGGTACGTATTAGGAAGCTCTTTTAATCGAACACCTAATCCCGCCCGCCTCGATAGCGGCCTCTACTAATGATTAGGGAGTTTATTCGTACTTGATATACTGTCGGCTATATGCATGCAATGCAACATCCAAGTTTTAATCCTAACATGTGAGAATTAATACTAAGTCGGTTGACAAATAATTAGCATACAATTGGGTCGAGGTGGGATTTAATGTTCAATTACATATGAAAACATACAAGAAATAGGATAAATACAATAACGATAAATTACAATAATGAAAATTACATTAATTACATTGGAGACAGGTGATTTATGTCGAAAATACCGCTAAAACGGATGATTTGATAAAAAAGAATAAAAGAATAAAAGGATAAAACACGACAGATCAGAAGGTGATAATACGAATAATAGTTAGTTTATACATAATCTAAACAAACTAGGTCAAGGCAGAAACGGAATTCAGGGACAGAAATCACCCTGGAACAGGCGCAGCAGACACTGCGCCCTTTGGAAGAGGCGCAGCAGTTGCTGCGTCTGTTCCAAGGGTGCGTTCTGGCTGTGAAGCCGGAACTGCAGATCGTTAATATTAATTGGTAAATTAATGGACTGATTATGATTTTTAGACTCGGATGAAAGTGATTTAATGGATTATTTTCATATGATTGAGGTCATGAAACAGCAAAACATGGTTAAGACGGAAATAAGACGGATTAATTATGTGAAGGGTCGATGTTAATTAATGAACAAACTAACTAAACGAATAACTGATTAAACTAAACATGATTAATTGAGGACGAATTAATGACTAAACAGATGAAAATATATCAACAATGAATTCCAGAAACTCAATATGAACGAATTGAACCTCTAAAACCCGAAACTTGAATTTAATGACGAAAACCCGCAAATATGAATTATAAGGGATTTAAGTCGGACTTGATGACTAATTAAGCATGAATGATGAACTATATACAATACACATATGATTTATAAATTACCGTGATGAAGAATTAAAGAACAAAATAAAAGGAATAATTTTGGTACGAATTGCAGAGGACGGAAGAAGAAGAAAAGAAGCAGGAACTGCGGCAGCCTCACGAAGAGGCGCGAGGCGCGCTGCGCTCCTTCGAAGAGCGCGGCAGTTCTTTGCGTCTTTTCTCGACGTCTGTCTACTGGAAATCCGCAAAAACAGGTTTTAAAGACGGTTTTCAGAAATCGATTTTAATGGTGTTTCCGACATAAACCTTACAATTGTTATACAATAATTAAAATACAATAAATAAAAGGAATATACACCCTCAGACTTACATGTTGACGGAACGAGAAGAACTAAGAAGATCGATTAGTGATGCTCGACGCGAATGCAAGGAAAGAGTGCCCTCGAAAGAGGAAAACGATTTAACAAGTTGATTAATTAGATTGATTGAGTGTAGTGGTCAAATTGGTCGGTCATGCAACGGAGAGGCTGGTACCCGGAAAGATCCGAGCTTACGTGGTCGGAAGTCCAAGCACGTAGGCGCCAATTAGTAAGAACGAAGTCTAGAATGCAAAGGGAGAAGAGAAGGGCGGACACTCGCGTGAGAAATATGAGGAACGAATGCTCCTATTTATACTAATCACGTGAAGGAATAGGGTTTCGGAGACTCTTTGGAAGTGAATCTCGGAAAGATATAAAAAAGATACGTAAATCATGCAAAGAAGGGCCTGGGAAGAGGCGCAGCAGCCACTGCGTCTCTTGGAAGAGGCGCAAAGACTCTTGCGTCTGTTCCCAGGAGGTTTCCTCCTTTTTAAGAAAGATTTCCGTGTTTAAGTTATGGTAGGACGGATTTAATTCGATTATCTTTTGAATATCACGGGATATTGTTTGCCAAAAGATAAAATTTGATAAATATGGAATAGAAATATCCGGAACATTCCAGAACATTCGACTCTGGATTTAACAAATCTATCGAAAATGGAGACGGTTTTTGACCCGGACTCCGAATGTACTCTAATTACTGCCAAAACGACCGTATCGGCACGTAGATGACAACTAAGAGGTTGACGTTTAATATTTGAACAATCACTTGACGATAATCTTACGAACTGTCACTAATCGTTCCGCGAATCAAACATGCGGCCCAATCATCACCGGGTGGTTTGCGAGGGGTGCAGAAACGAGGTGTCTACAGATGAATGCCAATTTAGTGTTATTTAAACCATTATTAAGCTAGTTCATTATCGGGTCATCTATCGGGTTGAGAAAATATTGGGTCACGGGTCGGGTCGGGTCGGTTCAGGTCGGAGAAAATAAGGCTATTATCGGTTATCAGATCGTTTCGGGTCGGGTCGGGTCGGTTCACCCAATTTTCGGGTTGTATCGGATCGGGTTTCGGGCGGGTCGGGTCAAAATTAAGCCCAAAAAAATACATTTTATAAAGCCCAAAAAAGATGCAGATGGCACAAAAAAGAATAAAAATTCATTCTTTTGTTCATAAAGATATATAAATGCTTGACCAAAAAAAAAAAAGATAAATAAATGATTTTTTTAATAGAAAAGGACTATTTTATAGTATAGGACCGTCTTAATCTATAATTTGTGCAAAATGTATTATTCATCACTAACACGTAGAATTTTGACGGATAAAAAGCCGTATTTACATACATGCTAATTTTTTGAGTCCGCTCATTATTAAGGAGTTTTAAAATTAATTTGAACTAAACGGGGAGTAGTAGGAGTAGAATACATGCTCATAGAATCCCTCCGACATTGGCTCTTAATGTGTATTGTGTGGTACGTAAGATTTTACAGGATAATCAAGATTGTTATTTTATTCTTTTATTCTATATTTTATACTCGGAGGTAGTTCGCTTATATGTTGTTTTACGTTTTGTCATTTTCAATTAGTTTATGGCATTAGGTTATATTGAGTTAAAGAATTTATTACTAAAATCAATTATGGTGTTATTATAAGCCTACTTCGCCTAATTAACCAATCATGACTATGATGTACAAATGGAATTTATTAGCTAGAATTTGATTTAGGGGTGCTTCTATAAAAGAAATTGATTACTAAGAGATTAAGAAGCTTGACCATGCTTTAAAAAGTATACACGTTTTTTAGGGTGAGATTATCAGTCAAACTCTCCCAAGTCTTAAGACTCTACCACATCAGCTTTTCACTAACTTTTATTATTTCTTTATTGTTCAAACCCATTTAAGACTCACCTCAGACTTTATACATTATCCGTCAGATTCACCTCAGACTCTACTTTTCCACTCCACTTTATTTTTTTAACAAAAAGAAAGGACACATGTTAGTAGAGTAGGCAATGGGCCGTGCAAAGCCGGCCCGTCGTGCCTTCCCCCAAAATGGGCCCGGCCCAGGCACGGATATTGGGCTCCTCGGGCCGTGCCGTGCCAGGCCCACTGATCCAAACCTACACCGCGGCCCGCTCAAGGCACGGCCATTTTCGTGCTCGGGCTGTGCTTGGCCCATGGGCTTTTCGTGCCTTGTCTGTGGGCCGGCCTATGTGCTTAATATTTTTTTTATTTAAAAAAAACGTAATATAATTGATATATTTTTAGTACTTTTTGTTTAATAAATGATGATTAATGGTTTAAATATATATTTTATTAAATATTAATGTACTTTTTGTTTAATAAATGATAATTAATGGTTTAAATATATGTTTTATTAAATATTAATGTACTTTTTGTTTAATAAATAATGATCAACGGGCCATTCTTCGTGCCGGGCCTTGCCAAGCCCGTCGTGCCTGGTGCGTGCCGGGCTCCACAGTGCCTGGGCCGTGCCGTGCCTAGGCACGGATTTCTGAAGAAAATCGTGTCGGAGCCCGTCTCAAGCCCTGTCGTGCCGTGCCCGTGCTTCCTCGATTTTCTCACCGGGCCGGGCCGTGCCTGGCCGTGCCGCCCACCGGCCCGCGGCCCTTTATGCCAATTCTACATGTTAGCCACCCATTGGATAATTTTTCTTTAAGGTGGGGTCAAGACTCACCCAAAGTCTTAAGTTGAGTCTTGGATTTCTAAGACTCAACTTAAGACTTTGTTAAGACTCTGTCAAGACTAGGGTAGATTATTAGTAGTCTTGAGTGAGTTTGCCTCAAAATTTACCAAAGTCTTGTCTCAAGACTACCAATAATCTTACCCTTATGCCCTATTTGACCTTATTTGTGTTTATGAGATTATGTGAAAGTTTTGCTGAAAGATTACATTTGTAGACGTGTAGTGTAAATTAATGATTATTCACCATATCCTACTTCGTTTTTCTTTGTAACGGTTTTTCTAACAAACTTTAGGTTTATTAGTAGTCGAGACTTGCGATTATTTTTAAATCATATATCATAAGGTATTACATTAGGCTCGGACATCGTCCGGGCATTAAATCTAGTATATAATTAAAACATGAAGTTTTCGAGTAATTATAGAGAGTCCAACTATTGTGAACAACTTTCAAACCTCCACATTAAAAGTTGAGATTTCAAGGAACATGAGAGAGTCCAACTTTTACAACTACTCTTAGCTATGTAAGATAAAACACTAAACAATAAATAACAAATAAAAAATCCTAAAAAAAGATAATGGGCAATAAATACGATTAAAATACAAAGTTGTTTATTATGACAAGATAAACATTAAGCAATATTAAATGAGGTTTAACTTAAAACTAAAACTGAACTTTGAGATTACCGTCTCCGCTTTGCTCCGGTGATCGATACAGATTGAGGGACCTGTTCATGGGTGTTTGATGAGAAAACCGTGAAGCATTCGTGTCCCAAACACAACTCAGCCACGGGTAGTTCGTGTAGTTTACACAACTCAGCCATGGGTTTGTCGTGCGGTCTTCACGAGCATTTCACGGGTAGTGATGTAAAACCGGGTACGAATTTGGTGTGAATTTTAGACACAAAAGGGGCATGATTTGGTGAAGTATTTTGAGTGATATTTTTGTGTTTTTAGAGTTTAGTTTGCAGCGGAAAATGTTAAGTAAAATGGATATGGATTAGCTAAGAAATATCGCAAGATAACTCAACTAAAACTGAAATCTCCAACCAAGAACACACAGGAACAAGGAGGGAAACAAAGGATATTTCAACCAAGAACACACAATAAACAAGGAAGAAATAAGGTGCCAACCTCGCAAGGAAGACAAGAACACTCGCAAGCGTTCAAAGTTTGAGAAAAGTTCTCAACACTTGGGTTTATATTTCTGAAATTGGATGATTTACAAATGGGGTATTTCGGCCCTTATATAGCAAAAAATGTGCTTGGTCTCCAAGGCAACATTAAATGTTAGGGGCAATTTCCTAAGTGTGATTGGGCTCCAAGGCATTATTTAAGACTATGTAGAAAAATATGCTATATTTTTGTAAAAACTAGGTGAGGAAAACTAGGTGAGGAAGACTAGATTTATCCTCTCCTTGAGCGGCACTCTTTTGGACGGCAGTTTTTGGGCCCTCACGGGTTTGTGCTTGCTTGTGCTAATACCGACGAACTTGACTTCGCATTATTTCTTAATGGACTGTAGGAATACGACTTATTGAGCAGTTGGACTATCAAAGGACGTCCAACTTATCATTGTGACATAGCTCGCATTTCGTTTAGCGCCAAAATAAGGATTCGGACCAGTGTTAAGTGAGAGTGCGCTAGAGCTCGACATTGCTCCTACATCATTCTCTCATTCTTCAAAAGAAAATGTCCTCAAATTTTCATCATCCAAGTATGGAGATAGATCACCAATATTGAAAGTAGCACTTATACCAACATATTCATCAGGGAGTTCTATTTTGTAAGCACTTTCACCGTAGCGCTCAAGCACTCGAAATGGACCATCGGCCCTTGGCATTAACTTGTTCTTTCGCTTCGAGGTGTAAATCCCCTTAGTGAATGAACTTTTCGACATTTGGCATGTAGCACACCTTGCTATCACATCTTGCACATCCTTGAGCATCTTAGGCCAATAGAAGAGCTCTCCAAGGATATCATAAGTCTTATTGACGCCAAAGTGTCCAGCCAACGCTCCTCCATGTGCTTCTCTAACCAATAGCTCTCGAATTGAGCTCTTAGGAATACAAAGCTTGTTTCCTTTGAACAAATATCCTTCTTGCACCGAGAACAAATTAGTAGGACTTATAAGTTCGTTTGAAAAATCAGGTTCATCTTTGTACAATTCTTTCAATTGCTCAAATCCAAGTAACCTTGCATCAAGTGCAACAAGCAAACAATGCCTCCTTGAAAGCGCATCACAACATTAGAGTTTCCCATTTTATACTTTGAAGAAAAGGTAAAGGATTGTAGGAACTCTAGTCATTTGGCATGTCTTGCATTCAACTTTTGCTGTCCATGAATGTGCTTTAGAGCCTCGTGATCAGAATGCAGAACAAATGGTTTTGGGCGAAGATAATGAGCCCAATGATCCAGTGCTCGCACAATCGCATAGAACTTCTTGTCATAGGTGGAATATTTCAGCCTTGCTCCACCCAATTTCTCACTAAACAATCCAATAAATAGGCCGTTTCTCCTAGATTAGAACATCTCCAACTCCAACTCCGTTAGCGTCGCATTCAACTTCGAACAATTTGTCAAAGTTGGGCAAAACTAGAATAGTTGCTGAACACAACTTATCTTTGATCTTATCAAATGCTTTTTGTGCGCTTGGATTCCACACAAACTCTCCTTTCTTTGTTAGCTCGGTGATATGTGCAACAATAGAGCTAAAATTCCGAATGAACCTTCGATAAAAGGAAGCCAATCCATGAAAACTCCTAACTTTAGTGGTTGTTTTAGGAATAAACCATGATCGAATTGCTTTCACCTTTGAAGGATCAACGCTCACTCCTTCTTCTCCAATAATGTAACCAAGAAAGGTCACACTGGGCACCATGAACATACATTTCTCGAGCTTTCCATAAAGTTTATGTTCTCTTAGCTTCTCAAATAACTTCCTCAAATCCTCCAAGTGTTGTTCCTTATTTTTGCTGTAAATAAGAATGTCGTCAAGATAAACAACAACAAACTTATTAAGAAATGGCCTTAGGACCTCATTAATAAGTCGCATGAAAGAACTAGGAGCATTGCATAACCCAAATGGCATAACAAGCCACTCATACAACCCTTGCTTTATTTTGAAGGCTGTTTTCCATTCGTCACCTTCTCGAATCCTCATTTGATGATAACCACTTCGAAGATCAATTTTTGAGAACACACGAGCTCCATTCAACTCATCAAGCATATCATCTAGCCTCGGCATAGAAAAGCGATACTTGATTTTAATATTGTTCACCGCTCGGCTATCAATACACATACGCTATGTCCCATCCTTCTTGGGTACCAAAAGAGCATGTACGGCATAAGAACTAAGACTCTCTTGCACATAGCCTCGATCAATCAACTCTTGCACTTCTCTTTGAAATTCTTTAGCCTCTTCTGGATTGCACCGATAGGCTGGTTTGTTTGGAAGTGTAGCTCCTGGAATACGATCAATTTAGTGCTCTATGCCACGCTTAGGAGGTAATCCAAGTGGCAACTCTCCCGGGAACATATCGCCAAACTCATTCAACAACATCTGAACAACCTCATCATGAACACCAACTCCTTTCTCCACATCTCGAACCATAAGAACATAAGCTTGTTCCCCTTGTTCTAATGCTTCAACAAACTCTTTAGCATTCATAAACAAATTCTCATTTTTCTTCCTTACTTTGTTAGGTGACAAGGGTTTCAAGTGGAATCTGTTTTTACCCTTGCTAACAATGTAAATGTTATCCCTTCCTTGATGAATAACTTCTCTATCAAACTGCCATGGTCGACCCAATAGAATATGACACCCACTCATGGGTAACACATCACACCATACTTCATCTTCATAGGGACCCATAACAAATGAAAGTAAAGCTTGTTTCTTGACTTTAATCCCACTGTTTTCATTCAACCAATGCAGCATATATGGTTTATGGTGATTACGAGTCTCAAGCTTAAAGGAATCCACCAATTCAGTAGCAACCGCATTTATGCAAGACCCACTATCAATAATCAAATTGCAAGTCTTACCATGCACCTTACAACGAGCATGGAAAATCTGTTCACGTTGCTCCATTTCAATCGGTGTGGATTGAATATGCAAGTTTCTCACCACGAACATCTCCTTATCAGTGTCATATGATGGTTCGACAATATGAGTGTGAACCTCATCATCTTCTTCATCTCCATCGTTCTGGACAGAACTGACCTTCGTCTCATTTGTCACCACGAAACATGGAGTAATCTCACCTAACTCTTGAAGAGTAAGCGCTCTCTTTTGGGGACATTCATTAGCGATGTGTCCATAACCTTGGCACTTAAAGCATCTCCTAACACGCATATCTCTGAAATCTGTAGCAACTCCTTTGCCTTTGTCTTTGGGTTCTTCCTTTTTGGCTTCTCCTTATCGAATGATGATGTAGCGCTTGACTTATAAAAATGATTAACACCCTTAGAACCATCACGAGCAACCAGGGGTTTCTTTCCTTTGTCCTGCTTTTCAAACTTAAGAGCAAGCTTATACACATTATTAAAATCAAGGAAATTCTGAACTTCAACTCGTTGGGCCAATGAAGGACTCAAACCCTTAATGAATCGAGCAATTTGCATCTCCTCCCGTTCCTCAAGATCACACACATAATTAGTCTTTAAAACTCCTTAATGTAATCAGTCACACTTAAATTACCTTGAGAAAGAGATGTAAGCTTCAAGTACTGCTCTTGTTCATAGTCTCTTGGGATGAAGCGTTTTTTCAAGTGCTTCTTCAACTTATTTCAAGTCTCAATCTTACTTTTTCCTTCACGCCTTCTTTGCTTCTTAAGGTTCTCATACCACAAGGATGCATACTTGGTCATTTTCAAGGTAGCAACCTTGAATTGCTTGTGTTCATCATAGCCTTTATATTCAAAGACTCTCTCTGCTTGTCTCACCCAATCTAAGAATTTTTCAGCGTCAAGTTCCCCTTCAAACTCCGGGATATCAAGTTTTAATCCACGATCATCATCATTATTCCTCCTTGGTTCAGGAATGGAATGATGGCTCTCATCGGAATCTGAACCTTCAACGTGCCTCCTCCCCTTCTTTCTAAGAGTATGATTACAAATCTGATCAATCTTGTAATCTATTTGTGCCATTCGTTTTGTTAAGTAATCCATACGTTCCTCCCATGGTTCTTGATATGAACCATCATGAGAAGACATCCCTTTTTTTTTCTCTCACGGGTGAACAGTACTAGGACGTGAACAATAACTTTTTTTTTTCAAGATAATAACACTAGCAATAGATCGTCTTACTTATGGAAAATCAAGAGCCGAAGCTCTGATACCAATTTGATGTAAAACCGGGTACCAATTTGGTGTGAATTTTAGACATAAAAGGGGCCTGATTTGGTGAAGTGTTTTGAGTGATATTTTTGTGTTTTTAGAGTTTAGTTTGCAGCGGAAAATGTTAAGTAAAATGGATATGGATTAACTAAGAAACCTCGCAAGATAACTCAACTAAAACTGAAATCTCCAACCAAGACCACACAGGAACAAGGAGGGAAACAAAGGATATTTCAACCAAGAACACACAGTAAACAAGGATGAAATAAGGTGCCAACCTCATAAGGAAGACAAGAACACTCACAAGCGTTCAAAGTTTGAGAAAAGTTCTCAACACTTGGGTTTATATTTCTGAAATTGGATGATTTACAAATGGGGTATTTCGGCCCTTATATAGCAAAAGATGTGCTTGGGCTCCAAGGCAACATTAAATGCTAGGGGCAATTTCCTAAGTGTGCTTAGGCTCCATGGAATTATTTAAGACTATGTAGAAAAATATGCTAAATTTTTGTAAAAACTAGGTGAGGAAAACTAGGTAAGGAAGACTAGATTTATCCTCTCCTTGAGCGGCACTCTTTTGGACGGCAGTTCTTGGGCCCTCACGGGTTTGTGCTTGCTTGTGCTAATACCGACGAACTTGACTTCACATTATTTCTTGATGGAATGTAGGAATACGACTTATTGAGCAGTTGGACTATCAAAGGACGTCCAACTTATCATTGTGACATAGCTCGCATTTCTTTTAGCGCCAAAATAAGGGTTCGGACCAGCGTTAAGTGAGAGTGCGCTAGAGCTCGACATTGCTCCTGCATCAGGTAGTCGTGTGAATAACACGATCAGTCCATGGCCAGGACATTTAATATGGGGTGGACAAACCAGCAGGGGATGTGTCGTGTATGGCGCACGAACACCACCACCGTTGTATCGTGTGTGACACACGCACACTCCATGGTTGTGTCGTTTGTGGCAAATGAACAACCGTAGGAATGAAAGTCATGGTGTCTGCTGTCAATATCTTCTTCTTACTGCGTATTATTTCAACCCACTGCAATTGGATGGTTGATTTGCAGGAAGTTCAGTGCATATTATTTGTTCCTTTCAACTTTCAGTCCCTGTATTCTACTATTTTTTAATCGATTGTTTATTTAATTGTAGTGCAATTTGAGTGAAAACTAATAATCCATCTCCAGGTATCAAATGATTAAGTCATCAATCCAAAATTTTAGTGTATTTTTTTTTGGTGGCAGCTGTAAAAGAGGGTAAACCTATCTAACCATAGCCTTACAAGCAAGGCTATGGGCAACAATATTAAAAGATCTTGGAATAAAACTAAAAGCTAAGCAATGAAAAAAGGAGAAACAAACATAAATATCATCCAAAATAGCCTTAAGAAGATGATGTGGTGTCTCCATCCTTGTCAATTGACGAACCAAAGAGAGGCACCGAGGAGATCTCCAAATGTCTAATGCCCATTTCCCTTGCCCATAAGAGTACCAAGTACACACCAAGACTTTCAGCTTGCATTGCCGATTCAGCTCTAATCCTTTTGCGTGACCAAAACAACCTCTCCCCACTTCCAGACATAGCGATCCAACCAATCCCCGCATTATTATTCACTTCCATCCCGCATCAACCATCACTCGAACAATATCACAATATCTGATCATGCCCTCAACACACACCGGGTTACTTTCACGAATCCAATCGCTTCTTTCACTCTCAATAATATTAGTATTTCCCATAGTGTTACACGATCCTTTTTTTTATCAACATCAATAGCTCATACCGCTGTGTTTACCACTTGTGTCCATAGATTGAAGAACATGTTAGGATGAAAATCCATTCCCTGAAAAAGAATTCGGTTACGAATACTCCAAATGCACCAAATCATTGCTAAAAACCGAACCTGACGTTCCTTCACGCCTTCTAAATTTTCCAAATAAGACACCCAATCAATGACCCATGTTCCAATGCTTAAAAAAGAGTCATAATCAGTACAAATTCCAAGTTCGGATGAAGCCCATAACCTTCGGGACACAGGACAGTCCCGAAATAAATGTTCCATCGTTTCCATGGTCATATCTCCACGCCTACAAAATTTACATCCCAGATCCACCCCAATATTTCGTCGTGCAAAACAACTTCCCACCGAAAGTGAATTAGTAATGATCCGCCAAATAAGAATTTTCCATGTTTGTGGTCCTGGTAATCTCCATAGTTTACGTTTACAAAACATGCGTCCAACATCACTAATCCTTTCCTTGTCCTTAAGTGTTCCCTGTCTTTCCATATAATCACCAAAAAGATTCCCATATCCACTTTTCACACTATAGATACCATCACTATTATGTAACCAATAGACTTCATCACTCACCGGTGATCTACAAATTGGTTGTGCTAAAATAGCATTTACACTTTCTTCCGCCAAAATATATTTAATTAAATCTTCATTCCAACTCATTCCCACACCATGTCTCCCATTTATCCGTAGATCTTTTACCTTCAAATTTCTAAGTGCCACATGATCCATTCCCAATAACATCTCGCTAGGCTCCGGACACATCCCACTAACCCACTTATTGGTCCATATATTTAATTCTGAATCCAAGCCAGGTTTCCACCCAATATGTTGTCTAACAAAGCGTAGGCCATGCAGAACACTCCTAGCCCCCCATGATAAGTTATTTCCATTTTGGATAATCATATTTTCCACCATCACTTCATTAGCCATAAGTTTTTTTACGAAAAACCCGCGTGAAGAAGGAACGATCGCCAGATAAAATCCTCCACGCATGCTTCCCTAACATAGCCTGATTAAGACACTCAATATTCCGAATACCAAGTCCGCCTTCTCTTTTTGGTAAGCTAAGGAATTTTTGACTACACCAATGGATAGTTCACCCTAATTTACCACCCGCCCACCAAAAATGTGATAATAAGGAATTCACCTTATTAGTCACACTTACCGGTATTTTGAATACCGATAGAAAGTAGTTAGAGATGTTTGATAAGACAGATGAGATTAAAGTGAGCCTTCCCGCTGGTGATAAAAAAATCCCATTCCATGAGGAAATTCGCTTCATGACAAGATCAATAATCCCCTTGAAAAGTTCTCTCTTGGAGCCTTCTACATCAGTTGGTAGCCCAAGGTATTTTCCCAGACCTTTATTACCCTTTATTTTTAAGGTACGCAATCCACAACGTGCCTTCGCAAGAGTAGTGCTTGGACTAAATAGAATTCCAGATTTATCTTCATTCATAACCTGACCCGAAACTTTACAATACTTCTTCAAAATAACTCTTAAAGTCTTCATTGAATTATTTCGATCGTGCAAGAAGAAAACCGCATCATCCGCTAAGAACAAATGAGACAACGCGTCCTCCCCACGGCATAAACTAATTCCTTTCAAAGAGCCATCACCTTGTGCTGGTAGTAAATTACATGAAAGAGCCTCCATACATAAGACAAAAAGATATGGTGATAGCGGGTCACCTTGGCTTAGACCACATTTCGGTTGGAATAACTTTAGTGGAGCACCATTAAATAGAACCTGATATGAGATCGTCATGACACAGTTCATAATAAGAGTGACTAAACGTTCGGGTAATCCTAGTTTATAAAGAACAGCTCGTAAAAAATTCCAGCTCACTCGATCATAGGCCTTACTCATATCCGCCTTAAAAGCAAATCGCCCATACTTCCCCTTCTTGTGTGAGTTAATTTTATGAATAGCTTCATGTGCCAATAGAATGTTGTTAGAAATTTGTCTTCCCGGAATAAAAGCATTTTGGAATTCCCCAACCAGATAACCCATCACCTTTGCCATCCTATTTGTGATACACTTTGAACAATACGCAAGAAAACATTACACAAGCTTATGGGGAGGTAGTCCCCAACCCTCTCCGGATTATCACATTTGGGAATCAAAGTAATAAACGTCCTATTATGTTCCGTAAGAACCATCCCCGAGTTTAGAATAGACAAAACAGCGGTTGTCACATTGATACGTGCATTTTATATAGTCTTTTTAGCCTATTTTATGCACGTATTTCTATGCTTTTATCGTGGTTTTATGCTACGAAATGCCCCGAATATGCTACGTTTGTTTGTTTTGTCTTATTTGCAGGAATGAACCAGAAATTAGTGAAATCGAACCTTTTACCATCCGTTTAGCATGCATTTGGAGGAAGAGTGAATTTGGAGCGGGAATGTAGCTATTTTGAGATGCGCAAAGAAGAAAGATAGCTAGGCGAGCAAAGGAAGAACTTCAAATTGCTAGTGCCTACTTTGGAGAGCCATATCTCGAGTTATACAACAGATATTCAGGTTATTCCAATTGGAGATGAAAGCTTGTCCTCTTAGCTTTCCAACGCCACCAGAATCACCCTGTTTTCCCAAGTAACGAAGAAATGGCAGCCGTTTGAAGTTCAGTGCGCAAAGCGAAAGCATTCTTTGGAAAGTACTCGATCGAGTAGAATTTTGTTCGATCGAGTCCTTTTTCTACTCGATCGAGTAGTTGCATTTATTTATTTACTCGATCGAGTAGATTTTCTACTCGATCGAGTGGTCTAAGCTTTAGTTACTCGATCGAGTGGTTTTAAATCACTCGATCGAGTGGATTCGCTATGGGCTTGGGCTTTTTAGCTTATTTCCGCCATTAGGTTAGTTAATAATCCTATTTTCTTATAAATAGGAAGTGAGGATGTCATTTGTAACGGGTCTTTGGACCTCAGACGTTGCTTCTCCTCTCTTATTATTTCTAATACATTATATCGCTATTCTCTCTTATTTTAGGATCTATTTCTACTGTAACTTCTTTCTCTCCCTTTTTCTCCTTAATTATTTAATGTTTATTATTCCCCCTTCCCTTGTTCTTACTCTCTTATTCATGTCTAGCTAAATACCTCTGCTGGGATTAGGTGATTCATTAGACTGATGTTAGTTGCTAATTAGGTTATTAGATCTGTCGTTGTTGTTGTAGTCTATGTTGTTAATCGCTGCTTTAACTGTATCCTGCTAGTTGAGTCGACACAATTAGCCTTTTAATATTGGTAACCCTTGACCTGGACCGAAAGGTTGGAATAGGGGAGACCCGCAGTGAACAATAGGATGCTTTAGTGAGGGCGAATTGAGACCGAAAGGAGATATTTGTTGCCCCTTAGACCGACACATCGACTGATTTATGACCTTAGCTGCAATTGACTGACGTTTATTGATGACCCGAAGTCCTAGTTCCTTCCCTCTATTGTTAATTTCTTCTATTTTTATCTCTTTTCCCTTAGTCTCTTTAGTTCAGTTGAAATAATCAAAACCCCCCCAGAAAATTCATAGACTGAAATAAGACACTTAGAACTCCCTACCTCCCTGCGGATCGACCCTACTACTGCTTGCTAGTTGTATTTTGGAATTTATAAATATTATTTTTGGTACTCACTTCGACAGGTATCAAATTTTGGCGCCGTTGCCGGGGAGGCAGCGCTAGTTTTAGTTGTCTTTAATTTTAGTCTTTCTTTCTTTAGTTTCAGGGAACTTCGGTTCCTTGAGACCGTTCTCATGTTTCATGTTCTAAGTTTTCCACAGGAAGAGGATGAAATCTTTGGTGCTTATTTAGCCAGACTTTGGGAGTTTATTGAGCCCAGACGGGATGCCTTTATCGATCTCCAAATATCCGCACTATTGTCCTAAGCATATGAATGACCCTACGCAAGCATACCTCGAGTCCATAAGTAAGTGGGATTTCGAAGGAATCCCCGTAATTGAGGTATTAGAATTCTTTAATTGGTTTGCTACTGAATCTCTTAAACCTACTTTTTCTCTTCATGTTGACTCAGATGAGGGGGTGGGTGAGACCTTAGAAACCAATCTAGGAAATGCTGACGGAGACATAGAGGAGACCATTAGCGTGGTTGACAATCCTTTTTATGAGGATAGTCTAGAACCCCTTTATGATTCTTGCAATGTTAGTGAGGACGATTTGGAGGCTCTCTTTGAGAACCTCCATCTTGACGAGTCTAGTGATGAGGAGAGTGATAGTCTAGAGGCTAAATGGGATACTTATGATGATATCGATGATGAGCCTATTTTAGGAGACCTCATTGACCCATTTGACTTTGCTATCCCATGCATTTGGGACGATTATCCACCTTCTCCCTTAGTTGACCAGACTCCTCCACCTCACATTTCATACCCGTCGAGTATTTTAATTTCTACTCGCGTTAATTTTGAGTCGAATGCACCGAGTTCGTTAATTCTCCACCGTGGTTAACTTGAGCTTTTATATTCCGCTCTTAGTGGAGGGCGTAATTATTTTGTGAACAATTTTAGGAGCTGCCATTGGAAATTTGTTAAGCTTAAATGTTTTTACATTTTGATTTCCTATGTTATTTCTATCTTATGGTGCTACTTACAGTTTTGTGTAGCACATGCGCAGCTATTTGACAGGTTGCTGCGAGCCTTGAGTTGTTTTGACTGGGCTCATTAGAGTAAGCTGCTGAAGAAAAAGAGGTCGAGTTGGGACCTATCTGAAGCTAGCGCTATCCGGGAGGCAACCCGGAGATTTTATTTTGCATTTTTATTTTATTTCAGTTGTAATAAATGGTTTTTATACCATAAACTATCTCAGTATGCTTGTCTTGTTAGTTTGCGGCTGTTTTATTTGCGTTTTGCAGGAATTACATCGAGGATCACTCGATCGAGTAGTTTTTCTACTCGATCGAGTACTTTTGCTGATGGACTCACTCGATCGAGTGAAATTTTTACTCGATCGACCACCTGCAAATAGAGAACCACTCGATCGACTGTTTTTCCCTTCGATCGAGCAGTTTTGGATGCCTATTCACTCGTTTGACTTGGATTAGCTTCCTGTGACGGTTTTCCGGGTCTTTAGCAACCTCCCATGTTCATGGTCGGTTTGGGGAGGTCCCTTTATTCGCGCTATCTTGTGAGTTTTCCGCATTTATTCTCTTTCTCTTTCAGTTTGCATTTCCTTTCCATGTTTTGGTACAATGGGGGCATTGTACGGGTTGGTTTGGGGAGGTTGTGCATCCATATTTGTGTCTGCATATTGTTTTTATTGCATTTCAGTTATCACATTTAATTTATGTTTGCATTGTTGTTTATTTTCGTTAAAATTCAAAAAAATCAATAAAAATCAGAAAATTGTTAAAAATTCAAAAAATTTCACGTTTAATTTAGCATATAGGTTGAGTCGGAACGGTAGATTTCAATGATGAAATTGCACTGCAACTATCTTTTTGCTTAAGCCTTGCATTAAACTGTTATCTTTTAGCTTTGTCTTTTGCATAATCTACGAGTTAATGTTTAATTTAGCTGAACATATAGACTTGACCTGAAATTTTGGCAACCTACTTATAATTTCTAAGATTTAGAGCCATATAAACTGGTGTCATTTGTGACCAGTTTCATGTAGGATTGTGAGTAGTTACTCCTTGCATAGCATGTTCATTAATTTGCACGTATATAAAATTCAATTACTTTTTGCCTTCTTACATTCGGGTTAGTGGTTGGTGTCACATGCAGGGAGGTGCTTACAAATAAACTGATGTTTATGGGTAAAAATGAAAGAAATTGAATTTCATATACCAACCTCTGCTGGGATTAGGTGATTCATTAGACTGATGTTAGTTGCTAATTAGGTTATTAGATCTGTCGTTGTTGTTGTAGTCTATGTTGTTAATCGCTGCTTTAACTGTATCCTGCTAGTTGAGTCGACACAATTAACCTTTTAATATTGGTAACCCTTGACCTGGACCGAAAGGTTGGAATAGGGGAGACCCGCAGTGAACAATAAGATGCTTTAGTGAGGGCGAAAGTTAAGCTAATAGCATTTTAGGGCGAATTGAGACCGAAAGGAGATATTTGTTGCCCCTTAGACCGACACATCGACTGATTTGTGACCTTAGCTGCAATTGACCGACGTTTATTGATGACCCGAAGTCCTAGTTCCTTCCCTCTATTGTTAATTTCTTCTATTTTTATCTCTTTTCCCTTAGTCTCTTTAGTTCAGTTGAAATAATCAAAACCCCCCCAGAAAATTCATAGACTGAAATAAGACACTTAGAACTCCCTAGCTCCCTGCGGATCGACCCTTACTACCGCTTGCTAGTTGTAGTTTGGAATTTATAAATATTATTTTTGGTACTCACTTTGACAGGTATCACACATCCTTTTTAATAAAATACCAACACTTGTGATAGAAGATAGATGGTACTCCATCAGGGCCTGGTGATTTAAGCGCACCCATTTGGAAGACGGCAGTTCACACCTTCTGAGTCGTAAAAGGCCGATTTAATGCATCATAATCATCACTACTAACCGTCTTATTAAACCCTCGTAAAACCTCATCCATTAATTGTGCCCTAGTGTCTTCATCATCACTAATAATCGGGTTATATAAGGAGAAGAACGATTCATAAAACAGATTTCCAACACTTTCCGGATCATAAACCCAACTCCCGCTACCATCCTTTACTCCTAAGATGAAATTATGACCTGCTCTTCCTTTTACCCAATTGAAGAAGTATTTAGTACAAGTATCCCGGTCAATCATCCATTTCAGCTTCGCCCTTTGCCTCCAAAAAACCGCAGCTGCTTTTGAGAACTCGCGTACCCTGTCGTTCACTGTCGTGTAAAGGGCATCATTCCCATCACTAATCGCAGCATCCATTCCCTTTTCCAATTCTAGATCAAACTCATCCCATTTTTCTCTCCATTCGAGGCGCATATCTAACGCCCATCGGTGTACATGTTGACGTACTCCCGAAAGCTTTCTAGCTACTCGAAAGGCTGGAGACCCTCGTATCCGCAACCTCCAAACATCCTTAATGATGCAAATACACTCCTCATACAAGAAAACCCATGCGTCAAGGTTATAAGGCTTTTTACTTATATTCTTTGTAAGATTCAAGTCCAGTTCAATCGGTGCATGGTCCGAAATTTGGATAGGGTAGTGTTTAATTCCCGTATCCGGAAAAACCGTAAACCATTCCTTTGAACCAAGTGCCCTATCAATTCTTTCATACACATGCTTCAGACCTTTACGATTGTTACACCAAGTATAGCGCGGTCCTTTGAATGGTATATCCACCAACTGATTATGAATTCTCCAAATGTTGAAATCAATTGCCCCAGTAATTGGTCTTGGGTTCATACTAAGTTTATCACTTCCAAACTCGACTTGGTTAAAATCTCCTATAATTAGAAATGGATGTACAAGCATTAATATGCATTCTTCCAACTCGTCTAGAACAGAACTTCGTAATTGAACGGATGGAGCACCATAAAAAAGCACCAAGTACCATAAACGCCCATTACATTTCTCTACTAATAAAACGATGAAGTTGTTACACGTCAAAATATGGCTCATCTTAGCCTCCTTCCTCCATCCTACCCAAAGTCCTCCCGAACTACCATTGGCATCTATGCCAACATTATTAGAAAAACCAAAAGGCCTACACAAGGGACTAATACTACATACTTCCTCCATTCAATTCCACTCTACCATATTTCCTTTTTCATCCATTCAACTCCACTCTACCACTTTCCATAAAAAGCAAGTAAAATGACCCTTTTATCCTCATGACAAACAATTATTTACACAAAATGCCACTAGTTGGCCCACATAATTACCCACTTTATGGACAAATTAATCACCATCTCATTTCCCATTGTACTTTTATTACTACTTTATTATTTTCTTAACATTTGTGCAAATTGTACTATGGTAGAGTGGAGTTGAATGGAGGAAGTACATTACATTTAGTTTCAATTAAAAAGACGAAATCATAATACTGATTACTTAATAACGCCCTAATTTTTGGAATTCTAGGGGCGAGCGTATTATTAAGACCCCTACAATTCCATGTAAGTCCCTTCATGGGTTCACATGAGGTTGACTGGGTCCAACCTCCGCAAAACCGCCATCGTTGCTAGCAAAAGAAGAATCAGTAGAAACTTCAACCTCCATATCAGACACAACTACTCGGAATCCCCCACCACCTACTGATTGTGAAGCCGCCAGACCCTCACCAACACACCTCTTCTTGGGCAACTGATAAAGATATTCCTTAGCATTACCAATTGATTTTATAGCATCATCTGGAACCAAACTATCATCAACCTGAGAGCAGCATTTTCTTTTCCGAGCAGTAACAATAGCATCTCTGTGCTCCTTTTCAAAAACAGACTGGTGATAGCAATCTGCCAGTCCCATAAACCCATCAGAAATGCTTCCAGCTGACTTACCATTATCCATCATAGCAATAACCTTAGCAGAAGGTGTCCCATAAGAAGGAAAATCAAAAAGTTTAGACTTCCCTAAGCCAGAACGCTCACCAGCATCCAGCCTTGAAATCTGACCCACTCTCTCATTACCACCAATCATCATCTCACCTGTCACCTCACGCCATAGCTCTTGCAATGGCTTAATCGAAGCTGACCCAGACTCCAACTCTTTATCCTTGCGAATAATAGCAGCATGAGCAACAGAAAGAACCACTTCCTTCCCCCTCCCTTGAACATCAGCAGCTTCAGTAGTCTCTCCTCCCTCCACAGTCTGAGACAAGTCATTCAAACACAACTCTGTATTAACCTCATTCCCAGTAACCTCAGCCATATCCTCAGAGCTAGACATTAAATTAATAGCAGAGCTATGGTGAAAAAGTGAGGATTCATTAGAAGGAGTCCCCACATAACCAGGGTGAACCATCCAACTGCTCGGATAGGAATCAGAATCCCCCTCCCCCTCAGCAGGCTCCACTTCCGAGTCAGAACTTATAACAATAGCATTATTTGGATCATTCCCAACCATATCAGGCACCATATGATCACCCTCATCCCCAGCAGGCTCATTATTCTCACCAATCACTACCTCCATATAATGATAAGTAATTGGAATCTCCCCCGGTGGCGGATCAAAGGTTTGATTGTAACCACGATTATCATCAATCACTCTAGCCCATTTAACATCACTCTCCACACGATTCAGAATAGCTTCTTGGAGACGCAAATCACGATCCAATTCCTTCCTATGCCGGCCATGCCTAGAGAACACAACATATGGATCAGTTGCCTGAACCTGTTGCAGAAAGCCCTAAACACCAGCATTTTGTTCCCCAGGGCCCTCAAAATCCTCACCAGCACTAAAATAAACTTCCTGATTAGCATTAGCATTGCTCCCTTCCCCTACCAACCAACCACCTACCCCAAGTCGTCCCCCCTGTTGACCCTGCTCACACCCACTCCCTTCTCCCACTTCCATATGACCAGCATTTAAACCACGCTCAGGCAACCTATCCACCCTAGCAGACTGTTGGGCCTCATTCACATGACCCCTCCCATCTCCTTCTCCCATTATCACATCTTGATCTTGATCTTGACCCTCTGTATTGTCAGGTTGTTGCGCATTTCCTCCCTGGTAATGACTACCCCCCTCCTCCCCCAAATGAACAGCACCATATCCCACCTGAAACACCACTGGACCTGCAAACGGTTGTGCAGTCACTGCAAAGCTCATCCCAGGCAACACTCGACCACAAGGAGTGATTTCCAAATCAAAATTCACCGCCCTTTCTCTTGCATTCCGCCCTTGGTTTTCAGTAGCAAGTCGTCTATCCCTTAGATGCAGCCTAGACGAAATATATCTAGTAGTAGACGGAGTGGCTCTCAATTCCATATTAAACATGGTGTGATTGCTTTGCGCTTGAAAGACCACAAAACCTCGCTCAATGTTTCTATCCAAAGATTCCATTATGCACGACACCACAGTCATCATATTCTCCCTACACTGCGAACCCTTATGCCATATCTTACCACATCTAATGTAATATTTGAATACTTCCTCATATTTAAACTGCACCCACAGTAGATGCCCATCATCCATTGCTAGGAAAAACCCCGGCATTAAAGGTTCATTAAGTTTTAGACATACCCACAACCTAAGATAGTCATTCCTAGGCAAAATTTCAAAAGGTTCCACTTGATAGTGATGACTTAATAGTTTCCCTGGTACATGTGCCACATGCAGATTCAAACATTCAAAGGGCAACCCACAAACCTTAACCCATAACTCAGCATACGGAAATCAGACAGTTCTAGGAACTGTGTCAGGGTACCATTTAGCAAGCACCATTAAGGCTCCATCAAAGGTTACTGTACTCCTAGCCAGCAACCCCTCGAGATCAGAGACACCCTCACAGTGTAACACATAAATCTCCCCCATCCGGAACACAGTTATCCTACCATCAATACTCCACTTTTTCCTAATCATATCATTAATCAAATTATCATCAAAAGCCTATAATCCATAAGAAAACCTAAACAAAAATTCCCCCAGAATTCCCTTGATCTTCCCAACTCAGCAGGATCCACATTAATAACCCCCCAGACCTTGGGAACCTCCAAAGATTCACATGCAAGAGGTTCATTGGATTAAAGTCTGCATTAGGATGAGGCTGATGATAGTTTTGATGATGATAGATATTTTGATGAATATCAGCCGCACCCTGCCCTTCACTTCCAAAACGACCAAATTGTGCCTCAAACTCCATTGGAGCAGATGAGTTTACTTTGTCAGAGTATTGATTTTTTTTATTTTTATTGTAGTGAAAAGAAGGAGATGATGTTTTAAATTTTGATGGAGAAAACTTCCCCATCCTTAACTGCTTAAATAAGTACACCCAAATCCTATTGCATGCAGAGTGATTGATTAACGTTTCAGTTCCCCCAATCCCTGCAGAAACTTCGACGGTTGATTGGATTACCTTGTAAAAGCAGCTCAAGAAACCACAAACGCCAATAAATGCATACTGAAGACAATGATTACAAATAATAAAGATAGATTTATGAAAGAAAATCCTATTGAATAGGACTAAACTTGTCAGAGAAACGATTGGGTTCTGCAATACCCAATAGTTGAAGACGAAAGATTTAGGGTTTTATTTTTTAATAGAATTCTAATTGGTAAACACAACATACACCAATTAAAATGCTGGAGATGAAATGATTATAGAAGATTTAGGATAGATTTTTGGGATATTAAATCCCTTTTAGGTGATAGATTGTCAGAGCAAAGCTAAGGTTCTTCAAAGACCCAATAAGCATGCAAGGAAGATGCAGAGATTTTTTTTTTGGTTATTGTTTTTTTTTGTTATTGATTTTTAATTTTTGATAGAAAACAACGTGCTCTCACAAAGAGAGAAAAAAGCTACACTAAAGAGACTAAATCACTAATTATAATAACTAAACTAAATGAGTGCAATATTAAAAAAAGAAATCGTTCCCTTTGAAATGTTGTTTTTGATTATATTAGATAAACATGAATGAATGATGATACAGTTAAAGATGGAGATGAAGCGGAATAAAAGGAAAGAGACTTAAAAAAGGGTACTTTCGTCTTTTACTTGGGCGATATTAGCAATTTTGGGGCGACAAAAAGAAAAAGTGATCACGAAACTCTTAAACCCTGGGAATAAGCCAAACAAACCAAACAAATGTATAGTTCTAATAGAAGTAAAACACAATTGCAGTATTATATATTCGTAATTGTTAGCTACGAAAAATTTATAGTAGAAATGTAGAATCTATAAGCTATCTTACCTAAACTACAAAACAATCATATATTAGTATAAATATTAGGATTATTTCATAGGAATAATTCATCCTATGGGTGCCCTGCAAATATCACTCTATCCTATCAGTAATTCCAATTAAATCCATCTTATCCACCCTTCTTCCCATACCAAACTTAGTTAAAATTATGACATGTTATCTTAGGTAGCCATCTCTCTCCTCCTTATTTAAGGATTATTTTTCGACTAATTTTCTTCCTTTTATTATTTTCTTCAACTTCTCTGTTCTCTTTTTTCTTTTCTCCTGATTATTCATCACTATACACCAAAATTCAATTCTACCAAATCAATTACCGCCCCTTCTACTTTTGTTGCCATTCTCTACAACCATCATCATCACCATACTCCGTTTGTGTCGTCGCTGAGATTCGATTTGACAGCTACGAACCCGACAACAGTCCTCTTATAAATCCCAATGTCACCTTCTTCTTCGGCTCCAGAATCCTCAACTAGGGATCATTACTTGCTAAAAAGTGTTAAAGAATAAAGATTGATTACAAATTAACACCACCACCCCACAACCACCCAAACCTAAATTAAAATTTACCCCTAAACTGAATTGGGGATCTAGGTTTTCAGAAACTATTACTACTGATGGTGGAAAGCACGTACGGTGGTTCAAGGCGACAACATCTTAAGAACGCTACGAGGGCGAGGTCGACGGAGGCTCAAAGGTGGACGCGACTGGTGGCGTAAATGATGATGTTTGTTTGATGAAAACTGAAAACTGCTGATGGTGGATGAGATATTTTATATGGTTTGATGTGTGTGCAAGTTAATATAGCGTGGTCAGTATAAAAGTGAAGCTAGGATAGTGATGGTGGCTTTGGGATATGGCGATGGCAGTGAGGTGCCCGAATATGGTTTCTACTTTCTATGGGTTTGATTGAGGTGTTATGGAGTACTGTATAGTGTTCGTTGCTTTTAACCTGAAAATAACAAGGTGACATGTTGTTCAGGTTGCCCGTTTTCCTAGAATGTTATGGGAAGAATGGTGGATAGAATGGATTTAATAGAAATTACCGATAGGATGGAGTGATATTTGGAGGGCACTCATAGGATGGATTATTCATATGAAATAATCCTAAATATTAAGCATGTAATTCAACTAATTATTGTCTTTTTCCTTCCGTAGTACCATATATGAATCATAAGTTCATGACTATATATTAGAACAAAATATACCAGGCCAACATAACTGCATAAGTTTTACTACATATAATTTACTCATAATGCTTCAAGTACTGATTTTAACAAATGTTCCTAAATATTAGTATTACATTTGGCATAAAGATAAGGAGATGGGACACGACCAGTTACTAGATGATAAGTTAACTGAATTGAGTGTGGAGGATCAGGTTACTCATTAGAGACATTCCTAAAATCAAAATGTAAACAATTAACTAAGGCAACCTAAAATATAATGAAATAGGCAAACAATTGACTGGGACGGAGGGTATTATCTCATCAAGAAACATTAAGTTTTTGCGAAAGAATAGTGATAAGATTTTATAGTAAACTAACAAATCCAATAGTTATAACAACTTATCTATGAGACACCTTAAAATAAAATAGATAAACAAATGATTGGGACAGACGGAGTATAAAATTATCAAGTTCGAATAAACAATGTTCAATAGACCAGATTCAAGGCACATCACGGTTGGAGCAGAGGTGTAGCAATTTTCAATAGACCAGAATAGTTGATTAACATTTTACAATGAATATTCGATAAAACACTATAAGAAGATGCATTGGAAATTCAATGCATGTTACTAGCGCCCGTACATCGTACAGGCATTCCACCTAGTTTCATAAGAAAAGAGGAAAAGATATATCAATTTTGAAATACCCATTCCACCTTCAGTAAATAAAATATTGTTTTATGAAATATTTTATTGTAATATCTTAATTTTTCTTACTTCACTCTATTACAAAAACAACCAATGCTATATTATTTTAATTTCTTAATCTTTATGCAAATAATGAGAGGTAGTTTAGAATAGGTAGGAGGGATTATCATTTAATTTAATCAAACTACAATAACTAGTCCGTTATTAACCAAGTGGTGTTAGTACAGTGGTAGTCGAGTTAAACCTTGAAACTTGCAGAAATGCAGGAGTTGAGAGGTCCCGGGTTCGACTACCAGCTCGGATTATGATCACTTGGCCACTGCAGCCCCCGAAGGGGGTGGCTTACATGGTCCATGTGGTGGTGCGGAAATACATGGGCCCGTGGGGGATTCAAGTATTCAATCCCCTCATAGTCATTAAAAAAAAAAAAAAAAACTAGTCGGTTTTTCAAACTCTTGAAACCTCTTGGAAGAAAAAAAACCCAAATCCCTTTAGAAGTTGATGGCCGAAATCCAATCATGATTTTTACACCTCTTGGAAGGAAAAAAAAAACCAAATCCCTTTAGAACATCCGTAATGGACATTTTTTTACCTCTCTGTATGCCTCTTTCATCAAATGAGTCACCCCATCAATGCACATATCTCCCTAATATATAGGACTCATCACTCTGTTTTTAGGCTAATGATAAATCCACTACCGTATCTACTAATGTCAATTAAGTTGTGAGAGACTGAATAGTATGATATTCTCTTTTTTTTTTTTTGGTGAAGGGTAAGGGTATATACATACATACATACATACATACATATATATATATATATATATATATATATATATATATATATATATATATATATATAGATAGAGAGAGAGAGAGAGAGAGAGAGAGAGAGAGAGAGAAGGGTTCTAGTAAGTCCCTCATATCATATGAGTCCCTAAGTCTTTATAAGGGCCTTTGGATGGAAGGGATGGAGGGATGAGATTACATCTCATTGAAGGGTCACAAATCTCCCTCCCTAATCTCCCTCCCTAATCCTTGTATAACTCCTTCTAATCTTGTATAACTCCGTCCTTATTGTAACCTTCATACCCACTTCCTCATTATTCATTTTCTCACACTTCTCTCAATCCCTTTTTCTCTCTTTCTTCACTCCCATATTTCTGAAAAAAAAAACCAAAACAAAAAAAAATCGGAAAAAAAAAATTCCCTCATCCCTCACACCCCCCAAACCCGGCACCCACCAACTGAAAGATCATAGATCTATATTAGACTCTCTAATAAAATTAAATTATCTCATAATTTATCATTTAGGTGATCTATGTAACATGCATGCAAATATAAAAGCATAAAAAAGAAAGTTTAAGGAAAAACAATTTTCTTACATTGATTTTATGGTAAAATGGGCACAAACTAGTTCACCTTACTAGTTTGTTCTTGAGCTAAAAATATATGGATGATCCTCCTTACAAATCTTCAAAGAGAAGATCTCCTTCAAGATGCACCCAAGAACTTGACCCAAAAACTAACAAGTATTTTACTAGAAACTTGTTAAAATTATACCCTTGATATTATTTGTAATATTACTAACACTTCTTAGTAATAAAAATAGATTACTAACTTCTTAGTAAAGATGTATATTATTTTAGAGAGAGGAAGACCAAATAAAGAAATCACATGCAAAGTGTACAAGTGAATAATAGAAAAATGAACAACAATTTGGTCTATAAAGGGGGGGAAAACCGGGTGGAGTGTTCAATTTGTCTTATATTTTTAATCTTACATCACATGCATAATATTTTATAAGATAACTTATGGTAGTATATAAAGTAAGGTGAAATGATTATGTTCCTAATCATCCACTACTCTATTTTACACGGTTCACTTACCCATTTACGGGTCCATATTGGTTCTTATATTTGTCGCACAAATACGTGTAATTTTATTTTAAACATCATTTCATGTTTAAATACTTCCATAATTAATTCGTCCAAATCACTCCGTAAATATACGTGTACCGCTACACATATTATTTACGTACTAATATTAATCACATTAATCAATTAGTACAATTTTAGTGAATTAACAATTAATTAACTAAAACCCGTCTCCCAAAAATTTATTATTCAATTATCGCATAATTAAATAATAACTGCCGTGCCTCGAGTTCGCAACTCGAAATCTCTCTAAAAATAATCGACTAACTTTTTAGTCTATAAATCAAGGGACTAAATAAATTGTATCTCATACAATTAATTAGTTGTCAATTGGGGTTCGTTCCTTTAGGTGTGACCGAAATGGGTCAGTTGATCACCGCCGTCTCACGACAATAACGTCAAACTCTAGTCAGCCAACCGTTATCGATTTACGTTAATCAACTGACGAGGATCAAATAATTAAATATCTGATAATATTTCTTTAATGAGATTTATTATGTAAACGCACTATTGTGGAGTACACTAACTCCAACACCAACAACCCTCCTGATCACCGTCACTACCCCCCCCCCCCCCCAACCCGACAACAACAACAGCCTCCACACCATCAACACAGCCATCACCCTCCGTCAACTACCACGCCTCCTGCAGATTCGCCGCCTCCTCCCTCCCGCCGTCCTTCTTTCCTCCTCCTCCTGCCGTCACCCCCGCTGTAACACCTCCATTTATTTAAGGGCCTGGACTAGGACTCCTCAAATAAAGAAGGGTGTTACCATCTCGGAAACCCGAGGCAGTAGATAACAAAGGAAAAATAAACAGTACTTTAAATTGAAAGTTATAAATGTTTACAACTCAAATGGAACATGTCCCAAAACTGAAAATAAAGTCGATAGCTAAACCGCAATAAAAGTGGGCTAGCTCTAAGTCGGGTGATCCATGCTCTCTCCCCGCCGACTCCATATGTTTCAACAACTGTCAATCTGCTCCCCGATAAATGGATCATCACAGCGTACACGAATACACAGGGTCAACCGCGAGGTTGAGTAGGTAATACGATATAATAAAGAATGCAATGATATGATCCACCAATCTCAACTCCATCACACACATCCCCGGAACGCCCAGCCATACCGATCCCCGGCAGACTATATCAATCGACCGTCGTCGATATACAGGGTCAACCGCGAGGTTGAGTAGGTAATACGATATAATAAAGAATGCAATGATATGATCCTCCAATCTCAACTCCATCACACACATCCCCGGAACGCCCAGCCATACCGATCCCCGGCAGACTATATCAATCGACCGTCGTCGATATACCACTCGTAGGCCGAGGACACCAGGGCAAGTCTGCAGAACCCTTTGGGCCTTAATTGCAATAATCTCATCTCCTCCAACTCCAACTCCAACTCCGATGCAAATGCAATGTATGAAACGTATGAAACAATAATGCTCAACAAGATAAATAAGATAATCAGATATGTCATATAATTACCGAACATGCCAACTCTTTATAATCGTAAGAACTTAATCAGTGTATTCCCCTACCTCAGTACTGCAGTCAAATAGTTGGGTGCTCAGTAATATTCCACAACAAATTCGTCCTCTGAAAGATAAATAAATGATAAACAATTACTTAAACTATTCTCGTTCCCAAAATAGAAAGTTACTAAAAATAGAGACTTCTTAAAATGGAAAGTTTCCTTAAATGGAAACTTTCCCGATATAGCAGCTTTTCCATTTTAACAAACCCGACTCAAAACCCGTCTCTAATTATTTTAAATAACTCGGGAGTTAAATTAACTAACTAACTACGATACTTAAATAATAAAGAAAACGAATCAAAACCGACTAAACAACACGCCCAACCCACGACTTCCATCTCAATTTCAATATCGATATTGTCAAAGGTTCAAAGAACCGTTCTCAACACTTAAAGTATAACTCTAAGCTACTCTCCCACAAGTCAAGGTCAGAGGAAACGATAAATCAAATACGATACAAAAATAAAACCATCCTAATACTCATATGCCCATTATCTCTATTCATAAACCAAGAGCAACAACCTGCTCAACTAACAATATCCGCATCATAAAACGCACCATCATACTGAAGCCTTCACCATCATCATATACGTAAAACTCCTCTAATGCCTTTCATCATTACCAATAGTCAACATGAGCCCATCTTTAATATAAGACAATTAACACGTCTATACTCGTCTCATAATTCAACCCGTCTCACAAACAATGTAATAAAATCAAGCGATTATAAATATATTTATATAAAAAAAACAATATAATATACCCACATTAAATTTGCACCACACATCTCATATAAAAAGACGACAATTATTACATATAACATACAACCCCAAACAATATTAAGAATAATAGGATCGGTAGAATCGTGTTACCTTAAAATTTCATATAAGACCAAAATCCATTGAACGTAGGAAACTGAACCCAAATTTGATCAAATTGATAGATGATTATAATAGCGAGACCACTAGGACAGACAAAATAAAGCAAGATAGAGAGCAGAATTACAACAAGTATAGAACGGATGCAATATATTGCTTTCAATAGGGAACAAGTGTTGTAGATAATGATGGACCAACACAAAGATTATCAACAGCCGTTTTAGTGATATGTTAGTATCTTTACCTCTTAAAAAGAGAGAACTTGGTGTGTACTGTAGCAATGAATAGTACACAACCAAGTTCCTCCTCATCCGTTGGATTTCATCTTTTGATCTCCTTCCTCCATTTCTCCTTCAACCCACAGCCACATCTTAATCTACACATTCTCCTTTAACTCACTGCCACATCTCCCGATACCATTCTCTCATCAAACCCTAACAGATCTCACCCAAATCGCAAAAAACGATTATCCTCTTCAAGGTATTTCCTACGAATTTCATTTGGGTTTGATTTAATTATTATTTTGGTCAGGTTGTTAGAATGATTCCTTTATTGAATATTGGTTGATGTTGGTGTTGTGTGAGATCTAGATTCCGTAACTCATCTTGATTTCAATTTGATTTCAGGGTTATTATTGTTAGAGTGTTCAAATGTTGTTGTTGGTTCTGTGTTAGATCTATTGTCGTACTTTGCTCGCGATTCCAGCATCAGGTATACTCAAGCCTTTAATTTTAACCATTTTTTATCTTTTTTTTGGGATGCTTATGTCGTTTTAGTAGTTAGATCTCCTCCCTTAATTCTAACCATTTCAGATTGATTTCGTTATTGTTTTTGAATCCATTTTTGACATTAGATTTCAGTTTGATTTCGTTATTTTTTTTGTCAGGATATTATCGAAATCGAAGTTCCTCTCTCACAGGTATCTTCCTTGTAAAATCCATTCCTACTTTAAATATGTTACTAAGCATTCTGACAAGCTTAGTAAATGTGCCAAATCTAAGGTATGCCTCTGACCATAGAATTCAGACTTTGGCTTAATGTGCAAATTGTTTTAAGTCTTGTGCTCAAACCTGTTTAATTGTGTCTGTCTGGTCATCTTGATCTCGTTGTGTAGACGTATTTGAGTGAAAGTAAACCATCAAATTAAATCCTCATCGAACTGAGATGATTCTATCATTGATGATTGTGCTTCATCTTCCTTAATTGTAGGGTGGCAGTGAAATGGCGGTGCTAGGGTCTGGTTATGAGCAAGGTTCAAGCTGGGCAGTGGAGGTGGGAGGCCATATGAAAATTTGCCCAATTCTTGTCGAGAATCTCAATATGAACGGACAGATGCTAATAGAGGTGTGTATGTATTCGAGCCTGTCAGAGTATTATAAGTTAAATTTCCTGGTTTGCTTTCCTTCGTCTGATAGTTTACTGGTACATATATGCAGATGCTATGTGATGATTGTGACCATTTTCGGAGATCGGTGATTCTATCCGGAGTTTGGACGACCATTTTAAAAGGCGACGGATGTCATGGAGACAAAACGTGGATGCGGTTTGTTGTTGAGGTAATCTCTTCCTCTGTCAACCGGATTATGATAGCTATGAAGTATTATTTTGTTCAACAAAATTGTTCAGACATGGAGATGTGTGTGATTGGCCAAAATTACGTCAGCAAAATGTCAGGCAGTGATATTTCCAGTCGTGTCACTAAGAAAGGTAGTATGTCTATTGGCAATTTCGTAAACAGTTCACATATCCGAATTCTTTTCACTGCATCATATTTTGCATCCCTGTCTAATTCTATGACACAAGTTGCCTTGTGAGTAGTATTTAAGAAAGCCGATAACCGAACATGGTGCTCAAAAATCCCTGAATAAAAAAAACCGTTTAAAGGGGTTAGAAAAACAAAACAAAGCAAAACAAATCTACGATTCCGGTGTTTTTGAAATAGTTTGTCATGGATATGGGTGACTATATTACGTTCCTTAATAGCTTTTCACCTCCTTTTGATTCGCCAACCTTTTTAACTATGGGCTCAGTTTTACGATATTTTAACTTGTGCTCTGTTGTGTGGCCTTTTCCGACTTTGCTGCCAGGTTTTTATGTATGATTTAAAAACGTCTTCCCTTTTCTCATTCTGAAAAATGTACAATTTTTTTCTTTTTTTTTCTGCAAGAGATGGCTCACTATGGACTACTGTATGTTTGACAGGCCTTGTTGTTCTTGAACTTCACTACTGATTTTGACTCGTTTAAGTCAAAGTATGAGCAAGTTGCAGCAGAATACAAATCTAATGGTATTAGTTTTTTGTTGGGAGACCTCGACGCTAGCAAGGGTGCACTCCAGGTATATGTTCTTACGGACAATAAGGGCATATGTCAATTTGTGTAGAATTATTTTTTGATACTGTTGCATTTTTAAGTGCTCTTAATGTTGTGGGTATCTTTCATTATGCCTGGGCAGTACTTTGGAGTCACTGAAGAGCAAGTACCACTCATCATTGTCCAGACCAATGACGGGAAGAAATATCTAAACGCAAAAGTGCAACCAGATCAGATAGCCGCATGGATAAAGGACTACACTGTAAGTATATAATCTCCACCTTGTAATTTTATTTTTAATTTTTTTCACATGGACACAGATTTCTGCATCTTATTAAAATTTGATATTGCAGGAAGGCAAGGTTTCTGCACACGTTAAGTCTGAGCCTATCCCTAAAAGCAACTCTAAGCCTGTCAAGGTGGTGGTTGCTGACACCCTCAATGAGTTGGTTTTGAACTCGGGGAAAAATGGTGAGGGTTTTTTAGTTTGTGCTTTAATTGCTCGCTATGCCCCAATTCCATTGCATATTTATCTTAGTAACTTGGTTGGCGCAGTTCTTTTGGAATTTTATGCTCCGTGGTGTGGACATTGCCAAAAGTTGGCCCCAATATTGGATGAAGTTGCTCTTTCCTTCAAAGATGATCCAGATGTTGTCATCGCTAAGCTTGTAAGACTTCTCTTTTTAGATGTATATGTACTATATTCTCATGGCGTGCAACTTTCTATACCTTTAAGTAATGGTCGGAAAATATTACCTTGTGTTTGTTAACATTCTCTCTACTCTTCAACCCCTGCTGTGCCGTCCAGGCGTCCACTGATATGCAGTTTGTAGTATATAATTGTAGTTTCTGAGCTTTAAGTAATGGATACAGGATGCCACTGCAAATGATATCACGGATGAGGCATTTGAAGTTAAAGGCTACCCTACACTATACTTCAGAACAACAGGCGGGAAGTTGGAACAGTTTGAAGGAGATGCAAAGAAGGTATATAGTCAATGTTATTGGAGCCAATATGTCACCAGTGAATGATGGATATGCAAAGAAGGTATATAGTCAATTTTCACCTTATTTCCTAGCAATGTGAAGGAGCTATTTATTTGATATCGTCTTTAAAATCTTTCACCAAAAATTGATGGTCATCTTGTTCAACAAAGAGTGGCAATCTGTTAGATGCAATATGGCTTAACCAATGACCAATCATCATTATTGAGCTTAAAATTTGTAGATTGATGGACACAAATTTCTCAATCAAATTTTGAACGATTTTAAGTTCAGAAATACGCTATGCTTGGTAGCATGTAAAGCTCATAAATAAGAATTAACTTGAAATGGTAGGAGTCCCCTAGGATAACTACATGTTTTGCAAATTATAAGAGTTCACACCCTACCTTGTTGGAGGCTTGGAGCTGTTATAACTTATACCCGAATGTTTAAGACTATTTGAGTTTCAGGCTGTGTTTGTATCTGAATTAGTTACAATATTGGGTGAGTAAATCAAACCGAAATCATTTCAGCCAATATAATGGTGGTGTAAGACTGTAAGCAGTACTTTCATTTCTGCAGGACCTTTTATCTGCTGAACACCGTATACAAATGTGTCAACTGGCTTGCAGGAGTTTAGTCTTCGTGATGGTAGATCCATGGGAGGTAATAAAACCACCATTTACATTGTGGCTACTTTTCCGTTTACACCGAATTTGGGGTAAGCAAATTTATCAGAGAGATTATCAATTAATCTTTAAGTGTTGATGCCAATACAGGCTAAGCAAAGTACCTACCAACGGACCTTAACTGTTTTATGTAGAGTGAAGAACTACTTATGCGAGAATACTCTTGTTCCTGCTGGTAATAATGAGTTTGATGACATAGACGATAGTTTCAGGAATTTGAGGTTGATCATAAATTATAGCTCCTTGAGCACAAAGTTGACTCTTTTCCTTTTATTCCCAGGATCCCTTAAGGTCATGCTTGTCTGTGGTTCCGATTTATTGGAATCATTTCGTAAAAGTTTTTGGATTCCTGAGCAGGTATATTCCGGCGCCCATTACTCACTCGATAATAGTTACAAAAGTTAGATAAAATTGATTTTTTTAATTTTGGTGCCGTGTTTGTAAGTCTAAGTAAAAAATACATTATTTCAAATATAATATATAACTATTAATGTTTTGAAAAAAATCTAGATTTAGCCTGTAATGAATCTCCTTTATTTAGTGAGACGGAATTTTGGCCGTGATTATGATCGTAGCAGTTATTATGAATCTCCTTTATTTAGTGAGACGGAATTTTTTGATAGTTTGTATTTTGACTCAAAAGGTAATGTCTTTTGGCAGCCGTCGCCAATTTTATAACCGCTAAAACCTAACGTTTTTGAATAAGATCGGATAAAACCCTTAATATTATAGCGCATTCCTTTCTCTCTTTCTTTGCTTCGGAGCCCATGTTTTTTTGGTCCAGGTTTTAATCAATTTTTGCTTTGTCTTAGTTCAACTTGGTTGTTTTGGTAATCCCTGGATTCTTTCAGCTATGCATGTTCTTTATTTTGATCATATAAATTAAATGGGTTTATGTGTAGAATAGATGCACAAATGATTTGGCAGGTTGATTGATTACTATAATTTGGTAAGTGTAGGTGGTGGTCTCATTTTTTATGTATGTGTCCCAGGTGCATTTATACAGAAAGGAAGCAAGAAAACTTGCTAATGTGGAAGCGGTTAACACATATGATCATGTCTCCGCTGTTCTTACTGCACTCTACCCATTAGTTGTCCAGTCAAATTGCTGCAGCCTAATCGTCCCACCCCGTGTCAACGCTAATAAAAATATTATTAAATATTGTCCCATTATGTGACCTATATGTAACATAAATAATGCTAGATGGCTCCATCTTTAAGCGTTAGTTTGAGAAGTTTCTCTACTGAAGCAGTAGACTAAATGTAAGAAAGAATTATCTCATGTTAGGGTGGCCTAGCAACAGTTGCACGGAAATATATATGAAATTCGGAAGCAAATAAGCAGCTTATTGTGTATAAATAACTACGTTGTTCAACTTTATATATTTTTCACACTGTCCCATTATAATCCATCCTATGTACCGTGTATATTATTGCCTTTATTATGAATTTCACTGTGTATGGTAATGCTCCCCTACTATAATGCTGTCAACCAGCCCATATGGCCGCTACATGGTTTAGGCCAGATTGGCAAAGTAATTCACAAACTATTTTGTACACATATGCACGACACCTACACAATATTACTATCGGAAATTTATAAACAGTAGGCCAAATTGGGGCTCCGCGCCCGGGAGGGCGCGGCGCAACAACTAGTAAGAATAAGGGTTTATGATTATTAACAATTGGAAAAGAGGAGCATGGAATACGAGAGAAACGGCACATCAGCATAACAAGTCAAGTGATTTCCAAGGAGACATAAATACCATATACTAGTATATTAGGTTAAAGAATAATAGATAGTGGAACAATTGGACTTCCTAATCATAAACATAAACAAAAACCAATAAGCGAGACCCACACAAATCATTGACGGCTTACATAAGAGTATGTGCTTTCTAATATATTTCTCAATTTAAAATACTTAAAATAAATTTATAAACTTAAAATAAAAATGACTAAATAAAAGGGTTATTACACCCGCACCTCCTGCCGCCAATCCTCCCTCCACTGACATCAACAACCTTCAGATCTCGTTCCATTTTTTTTGGTTTTCAGATCTCCCCTTTTTCTCTTGCTTTCTCCTTTTTTTCAGTCCATGTGTATTGTCATTTGTCATTGTTGATTGTTGGTTTGGTTTTTCGATTTTGTTTTTATCTTTTCGGTTTTTTTTTCGGTTTTTCAGATCTCGTTCCATTTTTTTTTTTTTTTTTTTTTTTTGTTTTTATTGTCACTGATCTCGTTTTTGTATGGGTTTTGTTTTATTTTCATTGTCCATTTTTTTAATTTTTCAGATTTACTTTATTTTGTTTTTTGTTTTTTGTTATTTTGTTTTTTTTGTTTTTTTTTTTTTTTTTGTCAGATTTATTTTATTTTGTTATTGTTATTTGGTTTTTTAATTTTTGTTGGTTATTGATGGTGAAGTCGTGGTTGTTATTTAATTTTTTTTTTTCAGATTTGTTATTTGTTGATTAATTACGATTTTTCATATTTATTTGGCTTTTATAAAAGTTATACTATTTACGACTAAATTTATACACTTAAAACATTAAAGTTATACTATTTACGACTAAAGTTATATCTTTCAAACATTAAAGTTATACTATTTACGACAAAAGTTATATTCTTCAAAAATTAAAGTTATACAATTTATACTATTTTGTTGTGTGTTGTTATTTACTTATTTTATATTTTTTTATTTCAAATATGTCTTATATTACATTTTGATATTTAGATAATGGCATTTTTTTCAGATCTATTATTGTTGGTTTAAAGTTAGTATTGGTGGTTGTTAGGATTTCGGTTATATATTGGACTAAAGTTATACGATTTTGGACTAAAGTTATACAAAAATGAACTAAAGTTATACAAATATGGAGTAAAGTTATACAAAACTGGAGTAAAGTTATACAAAAATGGACTAAAATTATACCAATATGGACTAAAGTTATACAAATAAAGACTAAAGTTATACAAAAATGGACTAAAGTTATACAAATAAAGACTAAAGTTATACAAAAATTGACTAAAGTTATACAAAAATGGACTAAAGTTACATAACTATGGACTAAAGTTATACAAATAAGGACTAGAGTTATACGAAAATTGCTTAAAGTTATACAAATATGGACTAAAGTTATACAAATATGGACTAAATTCATACAAAAAGTACTTATATAAATTCCAATTAATTTATCGAAAATGGACTAAAGTTATACAAAAATGGACTAAAGTTATACAAAAATGAGCTAAAGTTATATAAATAAGAAGTAAAGTTATACAAAAATAGGCTAAAGTTATACAAAAATTGACTAAAGTTATACAAAAATTGACTATAGTCATTGAAATTACACATACACATTTCTACTGGAGTTATACATTCTTTGAGTAGAAGTTATTCATATCGTTACTAGAGTTATACATTTATTGAGTAGAAGTTCCACACATTCTTAATGTCGATATTTGTATAACTTTAGTCCATTTTTGTATAACTTTAGTCCTTATTTGTATAACTTTAGTCCATATTTGTATAACTTTAGTCAATTTTTGTATAACTTTAGTCCTTATTTGTATAACTTCCGTCCATATTTGTATAACTTTAGTCCATTTTTGTATAACTTTAGTCCATTTTTGTATAACTTTAGTCCATATTTGTATAACTTTGTCCATTTTTGTATAACTTTGTTCATTTTTGTATAACTTTAACAATCACCACCAAACTATACCACCACAAAACGAGATAATAAGGTTATTTTTTCAAAAGATTAAAATTAACTTATTATATGAGATTTATTTTTGTAGATCTAAGATCAAAATAAAAGAGTTTTACAAAATAAAAACAAGTTTTGAAAACCCAAAATATTAAGAAAAAAAAGTAAAAAAAGCGAGAATTGAGAAAATAGATAAAAAGACAAGAATAATCAAAATAAAAGACAACAAAAATAACGAATGAAAAAAAACAACTCAAAATATAAAAAATAACACCAAAAAAAAAAAAAAAAAAACTCGGTGGCGGCGGTGGTTGTGAGACGGTGGGTCGTGGCGGTGGGTGGTGTCGGGTGGGGTGGTGGTGTATGAGGAAGAGAAGTTTTTTATTTGTTTGGATTTTTGACTTTTTGGGTTTTTGTCCTTTTTTGGGTTTTTTTTTTATTTATTTGGATTTTTGTGTTTTTTATTTATTTAGATTTTTTGGATTTTTTTTATTTATTTGTATTTTTTTTTAGAGTTTGAGAGAAGAGAGGAGTGGAAATGGATGAGTGGAAAACAAATATATAGTAAATTAGTGATTAATTAGGTGGATTAGTGAAGGAGAGAGATGGTGAGATTAGCTATTAAACACACTTTTTTTGGGGTTGATCTTGGCCATCCATTTTCACCATCCAATGGCCCTTAATAGAACTTATGGACTCAATACATATACATGGACTTACATGATCTCTTCTCTCTCTCTTTCTCTCTCTCTCTCTCTCTCTATCTATCTATCTATCTATCTATCTATCTATCTATCTATCTATCTATATATATATATATATATATATATAGAGGTAAGATCTAATGAGTCCACCACTTCCATTGAGTCCATAAGTCCCTCTAAGGGCCATTGGATGGACTAAATGGAAGGTTGAGATGAATTTGATTAAAGGCCATTAAAAAGAAAAGAAAAAAAATGTGGATGGTTGGATTGAGATGGATGGTTGAGATTGAAAATTACCAAAAAATATTACCACTAATCAAATTTCTACACACTAATTAATTTTTCTTTCTCTCTCTAGCCCCTAATTAATCAGTTTTGAGTTTTAGATTTCAGAAGTGTAAATGTAATGTTGTATGAGTTTTACAAGTGTAAATGTGACGGAAATATAATTTTAACATTTTACAAGTGTAAATGTGAGGTTTTACGAGTGTAAATGTAACATTTTAAAAGTGTAAATTTGATTTTTTGTGACGGAAATTTTGAATTTATATAATTTTAACATTTTACAAGTGTAAATGTGAGGTTTTACGAGTGTAAATGTAACATTTTAAGAGTGTAAATTTATTTTTTTGTAACGGAAATTTTGAATTTATATAATTTTAACATTTTACAAGTGTAAATGTGAGGTTTTACGAGTGTAAATGTAACATTTTAAGAGTGTAAATTTGTTTTTTTGTGACGGAAATTTTGAATTTATATAATTTTAACATTTTACAAGTGTAAATGTGAGGTTTTACGAGTGTAAATGTAACATTTTAAGAGTGTAAATTTGATTTTTTGTGACGGAAAATTTGAATTTATATAATTTTAACATTTTACAAGTGTAAATGTGAGGTTTTACGAGTGTAAATGTAACATTTTAAGAGTGTAAATTTGATTTTTTGTGACGGAAATTTTGAATTTATATAATTTTAACATTTTACAAGTGTAAATGTGAGGTTTTACGAGTGTAAATGTAACATTTTAAGAGTGTAAATTTGATTTTTTTGTGACGGAAATTTTGAATTTATATAATTTTAACATTTTACAAGTGTAAATGTGATGTTTTCCGAGTGTAAATGTAGTATTTTAAGTGTAAATTTGAAGGTTTAAGAGTGTAAATTTGGTCCTTTGAGTGTGACTTTGGTCCTTTATAAGTGTAACTTTGGTCCTTTTACGATTAAAACTTTAGTCCGACTCCCAACAAACACCACCAACGCCGTCCTCCACCACCAACTCATATCCACGAAAATATGAGTGTAAATCTGAAAAATTCGTGTAAATGTAAAGAAATATGAGTGTAAATGTAAAGAAATACGAGTGTAAATGTAAAGAAATATGAGCATAATAAATATATTTATGAGATCTAAGAATAAAAATCATGATAATGCGTTTTTTTTTTTTCAAAATCTACTATATATTTATTAGATCTACGAATATAAATTTAATAAAATACAAGTGTAAATTAGCAACACAAAAACCGTGCCACAAATTCACAAACAAACCCGTATACACAAAACAAACAAATCAACACATTAACACCTACCACTAACCTTTATATATAATATATAAAAAAAAAGAAAAAAAAAAAAGAAAAAAAACAACAAAAACCGAACACTGAACATCATAAAGAACAAAATGCAGGAACAAAATGCATTAAAAAGCACGAACAACAAATCAACTTATTTTTTTTTTAAAAACAAATCATCAACGAACACTGAACATCAATACATCAACGAACCTTGAACATCAACAAATTAACTTTTTTTTTTTTTTTAAACAAATCAGTCTTAAAAAAATAAAAAATCAGATTTAGAAATATGAGGTGACGGTGGCGGCCACGTGTGGGTTGCGTTGATGCGTGCTCAGATCTGGCAGAGGAGGTATGTGATTGTGGGTGACGGAAATAGAGGAAGAGAGGAGGGAGTGGCGGTGATGTGCGGTGGTTTCAGGGGTCGTGGGTGGTGTTGGTTGGAGAACGAAAACAGGAGGACGGTGGGTCGTGGAGGTCGGGGTAGTAGTCGGGGGGTGTTTCAGATCTGGAAATGGTGGGTGTGGGTCTGGGTGATGGTGGTGGGTGTGGGTGAGCCGCGAGGCGTGGTGGCAGGTGTGGTGTTGCTGTGGTGGTGTCGAGGTGGTGCGTGGTGGTGTCGTGGTGGTCTTAGATCTGGAAAAAAAGGAGAAGGGGAGGGTGATGCGGGTTGTGGTTGTTTGTAAGGGGTGGTTGTCGGGTTGTTCTTGTGGATATTGTTGGTGGTGAGCAAGGGTGGTGAGCTCGGATCTGGCCAAAAAGGGAGAAAGGGAGGGAGATGGCGGGCTGATGGTGGAGAGGAAATTGTGGGATGGTGGAGACGAGGGAGGTCGGGGTGGGGTGGTGGTGGCGGACAGGTCGGAGTAGGGTGGGGTGGTCGTTGGGGGTGAGGATGAGAGGAGTGATTTTTTTTTTCTGATTTTTTGAATTTTTTGATTTTTGGAATTGTTTTGGTTTTTGGAATTGTTTTGGTTTTTTGGGTTTTAGAGAGATGAGGGGAATGGTATTTGTGTGATAGGAGAGAGAAGTGAGTGGAAAAAGAAGGCTTATATAGTGAAATTAGGACTTGATTAGTAATAGTAGTGAGGGAAAGTGATTAATTAGGATCTATCCCCTAATTTTAGCACTAATCCTCTACTTTTTCCCTTCAATCTTAGCCCCTCATCTCATCTTTTCAATGGCCTTAAAAAGGACTTATGGACTCAATGACTTAAGGTGGACTCACTTGATCCTTCCTCTATATATATATATATATATATATATATATATATATATATATATATATAAATTGAATCATGTATGTGGATGTGGGAATTTGATCATCCACGGGGGTTTTTCAAACACCTACAGTCGCCATCGAGTTTTTAAGGAAAACTCAGAAACCTTAGAGAAAAGGGTCTGTGCGTGGGTTCGTGTTGGGAGGCTTACTCAAACACCCAACCCCGCCCGTTATAAACAACGGCCTCTACTAAGTAAAAAATAACCAATATTAATTAAATTAGTATTTGTCGTATGCATCCATTCATATTAAACCCTAACATGTGACAATCAATTCTAATGGTTTAAACGCACATAACTTTGTCAAGTGATTTAAACATGCGAGTTCATTAAGCTATTCTAGCATAAATAAACAAACAAAGAAGAGAGAAAGAAACTTCTTACTCTAGCGGCGCTACAACAAACATGGGTTAGATTACAATAACAATTGCAATAAAATCGTAAACAAACAAGAATAAACATGTGATTTAATCCAAACGTAAACAATTCAATGTAACTACATAAGAATTGAACCTGAAATAAACTACACATTTTGAAATTAATTGCATAATTTTTAGAATCGAAATTGCAACTAAAACAATTGAATTAGAACAAATAAGAAGCAATAAACACAAAACAAGCAGACCCGTGCAAATGCACGGATCAGGCGACCTCCTCTTGCCTGATCAGACCCGGGCACTGTACGGGTTTTGAACATATTTCACAATTTAATTCCGATTGTCATTCTAACGATTCAAATTAATTGCAAAAAATAACAAATAAATCCACGAATTCTAAAATATGAAAACACAGCATTCAACCAATTTTCTATGATTAGAATTAATTACATACAAATTGAATCAAATTATTTCATAATTAATCCAATTAAACATAAACAATACGAAATCATGATTAAAACTAAATCATACAAACATGCATAAATTAGATTAAACAACTTGACATCGCATTCATACATATCATGTGATTCATACCAACATGTAAAATAAACTAAATAATTTCATTATTTAATCAATAAAACATGAATTGACAATTAAACATTAGAAACCGTAAATTAATTTAATCAAATCACAAAAGCATGTTATATTAAATAAAGATTTTATCTTTAAAGAAACTAACATGTTAAAATACAGATCTAAGTAATTCCAAACATAGATCTAATCATGCAAATTCAAATCTAACATAATAAACGATAACTATGTGAAACAACTAATAGAAACTTAGTATCTTAAAATGTGGGTCTAATTTAGCTAGTGTAAAATTAAGCAAAACCATTGGAATACATTACTAGCTCAAAAATTTTGTAGCTTAAAATGTGATATGTTAAAGGTAAGCTAGTAAGAACTAGCTTACCATTGGACTTGCTCTTATACTATGTATTTGGTTCAAACGTTGTACTACACTACTACGGACTACGGAGTACTAATTATAGTTCCGATGGTTTATTTTAATGTTGCTTTATTTGGTTTATTTTATAATTTTGATGGTTTATTTGTCGATTTAATTTGGTTGGAGTTGTAAATCCAGGTTGCGCAAAAAAGGTATCTTTATTGGAATTTGAATTACGGTTTTGTAAGACCGACACTCTGGCCAGCCACCGGTTTTCAGATTGCAGATTCTTGTGTCGCTCCCCAAGTTGCTACCTCACTTATCATATAACCCGTCATAGCCTTTCTCTTTTCAATTTTAGGTTGAATTCTTTGTTTACGAGATTCTTAATAGCAAGGTTTGTTTGCAATTCTTAGTTTTTTTTTCCTTTTAAAATTGTAACTTTTAGCTTTCAAGTGATTTGCAAAATTTAGAAATTGTGATTTTTAGGCGGATGGGACATTGGAGTGATTACACTGATGTTAGGGGACTTAATAAGTAAATATATATCTTTTGTAATGAAGCTTTGGCTACGCGAGGGAATCTGGCTGCTCAAGGAACGCCCATTGATGCTCTGTGTCCGTGTTGTTCCATTGAGGTGGAGACTTGTCTCCACCTTGTCCGGGGTTGTGGGTGGGTGGAATGGGTCTGGGAAGGGTCGGGAGTGGAGGTGAGGCAGGCGTGGGGTGGTGAGCGGGTGAGGGAGTGGGTGGAAGATGTGTGGAGGGAGTTGGAGGAGGGGGAGTGCGAGATGTTCATGGTGTGTTGCTGGGCTATTTGGGAAGCTCGAAACAAACTTGTGTTTGACGGTACGAAAATAGACGGGGGGAGGGTTATAAGGCGGGTTGTGGATATGATGAGGGAACAGAGTGACGCGGTGGAGAGTAGGACGAGTAAGAAGGAGGATGGAGGTCAACAAAGGGATGATAGGCGAGGGAGGAAGGAGACGAAGTGGAGGAAGCCACGGACAGGTTTTGTTAAAATTAATACGGATGCAGGGGTTAAAGAGGGCAGAGGTACGAGATTGGGGGTACCGTGCAGGGACGATGCGGGGAAAGTTATATGAGGATTGGCGGTAGAAGGCGTATGAAAGTGTTACCGAGAGTCGCTGAAGCAGAGGCAGTGCTACTTGGAGTGCAGGAAGATTTCCATCAAAGGCAGAATAATGTTGTCGTTGAGAGTGATTGCAAAGAAGTCGTTGAAGCCCTTCAATCGCGTCTAACTGGTCGAAGCGATTTCTTTTTAGTCATTGAGGAGATTAGATCTTATTGTTCTAAGTTTAATTCTATTTCGTGGTCTTTTGTTAGTAGGAACTCAAATCGTGCTACGCACGAACTAGCTCATTTTTGTTCAGTAGGTGTTTTGGAGAGGTTTAATCAGGTCTCGTTACCTCTTCATGTTGGAAACATTGTGGATGTTGAGTCTGTTAATATAAGTTAAATCCCAATTATGGAGTTTTTCATCAAAAAAAAAAAAGTAAATATATATCGAGGTGGTTGAGTTTAGTCTTACGAATATGGCCTATAGATAGATTACTATAGGATTTCGCTTGCCCTAATTTCACGTATGTATAAACATATAATATACTCTGTACCATTCTTACTCATAATAAAATCATCTCTATCATAATTCTTCAAACTTTAATATGAGATATATAATTTTCCGAGGACGAGAGTATTTTATATTAGCGTTGTTTATAGTTCTCTTTTATACTAGAAATTATGTTTGAATCTATTATGATTATTATTTCATTATATTTTTCATATAGGTAACTTAACTTTGCCTACCACCATAAGAAAGAAAAAAACACAAAGCCTCTCTGAGCAATAAGACTACATATGCATTTTAGGAAATATTTTTTACTAATGCTAACCTTGATACAAAAAATTATGTGATTTTGAAAAAACAAAGAGTGGTAATTACGTTTCTTATTATAGCATATGCCATCATGGTTAAGGGGATGGGATTAAGGGACGTCGAATGAAATAAATGAAATCTTTAATCTTTGTAAAGTTCAGTGAATACTTGGTACGAGTAGTATAGTAAACTTCTTATCAAAGTATTGCGTATTGTTTGTGTCCCATAACCCATTACTCTTTTCCATCACACTTCTAAGATTTATTTTGATAAAAATACGGAAGAAAAAGGGGGGAAATGAAGATAGTTAGTAGGTTAAATGAAGATAGTTAGTAGGTTAAATGAAGATACTTAGGTGTGTAGTGAGTTATGAGATGTGATTATGAGTGGGAGATGATTGTGGAACAATTGCTTTTGACAATGTTGTATTTTGTCTTATTTTAGTTACAGTGAACTGACCTCATTGTTGTTTTGTAAAATCCGTGGTGATCCATTCGGGGATGGTAAGTGCCTAAATTTTGTTTTTGATTTTGCACATGTTACTTTCTCGATCTCATCTTGATTTTTCATGATAGAATTTGATATTATCTTTTGTTCCAACTATCATTTGATGCTTATTGGAAGATTGTTGTGTATATGTATGATTTTCTATGGTTTGGAGCATCTGCTATGCGAAATGATGTTGGAATCAAGATCATTATGCTACGTATTTAATCGGTGGTGTTATACTTTATAGTATATATAGATTCTTAATACATCCTTATAACTAATCATATTCTGTTGCTTCAAATTTAGGCTAATACATTCATCCGGGTTAATGTACTACAATTTTTAACTAATAGTGTCCAAAGATAGTAAGCTTTTCATGTTGAGCTACCCTTTTTTTCAAATAAGAGGATCATATTTCAATTAATGTGAGTTCACTCTCGACAAAAAATCGTTCGTTGTACATGTATGTTTTTGTTATGCATATTCTAAGAACAAATGATGGTGAAGGCAGTGGCGAGTTCAGGATTTTCATTTCGGTGTAGCAAAATATATACTCAAGGTAAAGTGTATAGATAGTTAGTGTGAAAGTAGTAAATTTTGGTATAGCAAATCACAAAATTCTAACCGAATTTTTCGCCTTTTGTGTAGCGGCTGCGACACCGAAGACCTTAGTGGCCTCGCCCCTGGTTGAAGGTAGTGTAAATAACTCTCTTGGTGTTGATATTGTCTACAATATATTCAGTTTGTTCAAATTATTTGTTTGCTTATTTTTATTATTTGTGAAGGGTATTTTAATCAAAGACGAAAAAAATTGAGGAGTGAAGAGTTAAGAACGATAAACACCTAAGAGGGGGAGGGGGTGAATTAGGTGTACCTTTTAAAAATTTTATCCTTAACTTGGATAATTAATTAACTTAAATGAAGAATATTGAAATACAAGACTTGAGAAACTTAATTGAATGTAAGTTCACAAGAGGGTACAGCAGATCTATGTCACAGTATAGGTGACTGTAACACAGAACTTAATGAGGTACATGCGAGAAATAGCAAAGTGGAAGAACGTAAAAGTAAATGAACAAACAAACGACATTTTAAAAAATTGGTTCAACCCCTACTCCGAGGCCTACGTTCAACCGTTATTTTATTACTTGTTTAGAAATTTACTCAAACTTACTAAACCCCTTACAATGAAAATAACTCGCCAACCTACTCCGGTTGCACTCAAACATAAAGCTACTCCGCTTCAAGAGTTTATGGGTTCTATCTCAAGGTGTTACAGAATCTTGAATCTCAAGAGTTCACTGAATGAACATGGAGATCACAATTAAGATCTAACACGAGAATCATGGAACAAACTCATTATGTCACAGTACATCGAACTGATACTTGGAGGTTTTACAGTTTTTTCGAAAACAATTTGAAGACTTTAAAAATCTGAAAAACGTTTTGCAAACACTTGAAGAACAAAGCTTTAAATGCACAAATGATTTGCAAAGTTTTACAATAAATGCTTTGGAAGTCTTAAGAAATAAATGTGACTAAGACACTCTATTTATAGTGGATTTAGTCTTAGGTAAGTACAACTTGGAAAAATTAAATCCAATATAAAAATAGTAGCCTTGAGTGATGGTAAGTGTTAGACTATAGGCTTGGGCTTAAGAAATCAGAAAACTTAAGCTACTACACTCAACATGTTACCTTTTACCAAAATGGCAAAAAACTTTTCTTACTTTAAAAGTTTGACAAGTCTTCCTTATCATTTTAGTAAAATGTGTTTGCATAAATCTAGAGACTTAGTCAAGTGGATTTGTGACTCCAAAATTTCAGATTGTTTTCAAGCTTTTGAAAATTCAAATGTTTAAGGTTTGAAATCTGCAAAGTTTTAACACTTAAAACATTTTGTCAAAAGACATCCTTCATACGGTAGTACCAGAATTCACAGTACAACGTACTGTTGCATGGTTTTGCCATAACTTGACTTAAATGAGAATGTTACACTTACTCTTACATTTTTGGACTAAGGCTTAGAGAATATCATTGTCTTGACTTTCTTGATTATCTTGATCATCTTGAATCATTGTTGAAAGTCCAATTGGTTGATTCAATCACTAATCATTCAACTAAGAGCAAACAATCAAATAACAAAGGGACTTGACATCATCAACTCAATGTGTTCTAACAAATTCCCCCTTTGATGATGACAAGTCCAAACATGTGTGATATTCCCCCTTAGCCCATGGTTAGTCGGTCTTTGGTCATTTCAACATAAACATAATTTATAAACATGATCAAGGTAATCGAAGGGTGCAACATGCTTGGCCAAAGTTAAACATCTAATAATGGAAGCTAAGACATAATCACTGTGAACGTTGGCCTAAGAGTTAAAAGATCACACATAGCATAGTTTGAACTACTTCCCCCTCTTGACATCATCATGGGAGGATAAAACATGTTCAAGGTTAGCAACACGATTTAAAAACACACACAAATGGTTCAAGCAAACGAAACACACAAGCATCCAAAGAGTGCAAAAAAGTCTTAAAACAACAAAGAGCCAAGGTTCGAATAAGAGATAAACAGGTTAGAGAGGCATGAGCTCAAGTGGAGGATCTCGACTTCTTAGCATCAAGACGTTCAAGTAGATCTTCATTCATGATACGAAGATCACCCACCTCATCCCGTAGCTTGCCTTGTTCTTTGACCAAGCGATTGACAAATCCAATAAGTTCATCCAACTTTGCTAGCACCACACCCAGTTCAACAGTAGACCCCATTGTAGCACCACTACCCGACTGATTTTTCCGCTCCAATTTCCCATCCTTAATCTCCAAATTCATCCGAGATAGAAGACCCGATGTCATTTCATCACTCAACTTCTCAATTGCGGGACTTCCCTTCAACACTAACCCCTCCTTCATATAGATAATAGAGAGCCACATACCATAAGGCACCACGACATTTTTGTCGAAATTGCCGCTTTGAAATTCAGTGAACATCTCATGAATTCGGTGAAACATAAGGCGATGGAGGTTTATGGGTTTGTGTTTGATAATGTGATGGATAAGGAGCATATCAAGGAGGGAGCATCTCCCACGGCTATTGTTGCTAGGGACGAGATTGCGGAAGACAAAGTTAAAGATGAACCTAATGGGTGCGGTTAGTTCAAAGGCATAGATGTTGGTTGCGCCATTGTTATCATGAGGCCGAAGGACCTTCATGACTTGGGTGGATGTGACCTCGTCAATTTCTCCCCAGTCACGTTTGGTAAAGGAGGTAAGCCCGACATTACATACATCAAGATGGGCAGTAAGTTGGTCAATTGTAAGGCAAAGGGTTTCTGATTTATGTAGGCGGAAAGGGTCCCAGAAGCAACATCGACCTTGACTGTTGCATAGAATTGAATGATCTCGGACAAGTACATGGGACTATACTTGTCCAACAGATTCACCCAACCCTGTGCATACATAGCTTCTTTGAAGTATTTGAAGGCAAGAGAAGTATCACACCAAGATTTTCTGTATCTCCTTCCACTGTGAAAACAACAGATCAGGATGCCGTGGCATATAGCTTGAGAGTCTCATCCGGAAGATCAAGAGAATTGAGATGGTTGAGGATGTCATTCTTGAATGATTCGCCGAAAGGAGCAATAACAAGGTCCATGCATGTGTTGAGTGGAACCTTCTCCTCAATAATCTCATCTTCATTCACACTTGGCAAGTCTTGATGATACCAAGGCTTTTTGGTTGCCTTGGTTTTAGAACCGTATCCCTTCTTTCTTTGAGTAGCCTTGGGCTTTGGTGGGGTTGCTTCCGGTGTCACATCATCATCATCACCGAAGATCTCAATCATCTTCCTTTTAGACCGAGTTCTTGATGCCGGTTTTGAAAATAATGGGTCAAGCCCATCATCAAACACCTCCTCGGCATCATCATGATCCTCAACATTAACTACTTCTTCAACATGCACGGTCTTCTTTGGATCAATTTTGGATTTTCATCGTTTTTCTCAATGTCAGGATTGATTTCCTCTTCAACAGTAGGATTGCTTGTTGCATCCGGCTTATCCGGTACATCATCCTCCGATTGTTCATTCACCAAGTCTTTTAGGAGCACATCACCATCATTCTTTTTTGCATTAACATCAACACTCTTCTCCTTCTTTTCCTTCGAAACTTTCTTTCCTCTTTTTGATTTTTTCGAACTTGCCTTTGAATCTCCCTCATTTTCTTTTGATTTTTCTTTTTCTCCATCTAATTTTTCCTCACTTTCTTTTGATTTTTCATCATTTCCATCTAACGTTTCCTCACTTTCTTTTGATTTTTCTTCATCTCCCTCTGATATTTCCTCACTTTCATTACTCTCTTTTGATTTTTCACCTTCAAGTTCTCCCTCTCTCATCTCACTTGATTGATTTTCCTTTTCACTTGATTTTATAACATCACTTACTTTATCAATTTCTTCATCCTTTTCGGTTTCCTTAGAACCGGATTCTTCCTCATCAGTGTCAAAATTCACCGCTTCATCCAAATGGAGCGAGATTGGAGGTCTCCTGCCAGGACCTCCTATGCCCCGACCACCACCTCTTTTGGCGGTTGTTTTCTTTCGTGCAACGGTGGGTTTGGCAGTGGCAGATGTGGTATGATCAATCTTGGCAGCGGGTTTGGAGGACATTTTCTTTTTGGCAATGTATTTTGGATTGAATGAATTTCTGAGTTAAAGGACTTCTTTTAAAAATCTTTGTTTTGAGGACATTTTGAATTATTGGCAAGGGAATGGTTTTGACGGTTTGGGAATTCGAAAAAGGGAGGTTATTTGTTTAGTGGATAATAGGAAGGTTTTGTATGCAAACATGGAAAATAAATGTGGGTTGGTGTGGTTAACAAGGGAAGTGGGTGGTTGAGTGTTGAGAGGTTAAGGCTAGGTTGTAGGCTTTTAGGTGATTTGACATAAAGTGGTTTAGTGGCTCAAAGTTATTAACTCAAATGCACAAGGAATTTTGACGTTTATTTTTCTCGACCCATTTGCATGCATTAGACGGATTAGCTAATTTTGTTAAAACATAATTCCATCCTCTAGTCAATCATTGAAGAAAATAATTTATTTTATCTACATGTCACCTAGTAAACCAATTTCCGACCGAAGTCTTACGAATTGTTCTCTTTCCAACGGTTTTGTGAAAATGTCCGCAATTTGATTTTCCGTTTTACAAAAGCTTAGACATATATTACCCTTTTCAACTTGATCACGTAAAAAATGATGTCGTATGTCGATGTGTTTAGTTCGTGAGTGTTGTATATGATTCTTTGATATATTGATTGCACTAGTATTGTCACAAAATATAGGGGTAGTCTCGAAAATAAGGCCATAATCATGCAATTGTTGACGTACCCAAAGAATTTGTGCACAACATAGAGCGGCACTCATATATTCACTTTCGGCCGTGGACAATGCAACAGTGTTTTGCTTCTTAGAAGCCCATGAAATGAGACACGGTCCTAGGAATGTAGCAATGCCCGAAGTGCTTTTCCTATCCAATGTATCACCGGCATGGTCCGCATCCGAAAATCCTACAAGATCAAGTTCGTAGTGAGTTGGGTACCAAAGATATAGTCCTTGTGTTCCAATCAAATACCTAAAAATCCGTTTGACGACTTTGAAATGTGATTCCTTAGGATTTGCTTGAAAACGGGCACAAGCACACACACTAAATTGTATGTCGGGTCGACTAGCGGTTAAGTAGAGTAAGGAATCGATCATACCTCGATATATCTTTTCACTAATGCTCTTACCATTTTCGTCCTTGTCAAGCTTGACTTTAGGCACCATTGGTGTGGGCATAGGATTAGAATTAGTTAACCCAAACTTACTTAGCATTTCTTTTAAGTACTTTTGTTGATGAATCATTGTTCCATTTTCATTTTGTTTGATTTGAAGACCAAGAAAAAATCCAAGTTCTCCCATCATACTCATTTCAAATTCGGAAGTCATTAAATCAGAAAAGTACTTATAAAGAATATTGTTAGTTGCTCCAAAAATAATGTCATCGACATATACTTGCACAAGCAACAGTTCATCTCCATGTGACTTGATAAACAACGTTTTATCCACGGACCCACGTAAGAAACCATTTTCCAATAGAAACTTTGAAAGCCTATCATACCAGGCCCTAAGAGCCTGTTTTAAACCATAAAGTGCTTTATCAAGTTTAAAAACGTGGTTGGGAAACTAGTTGTTTACAAAACCCGGAGGTTGTTCAACAAACACTTCTTCATCAAGGTATTCATTTAAAAATGCGGTTTTGACATCCATTTGAAAAAGATTTATACCTTGATAAGATGCAAAAGCTACAAGCATCCGTATGGCCTCAAGCCTAGCTACCGGTGCAATGGTTTCATCATAATCGATTCCTTCTTGTTGATTAAAATCTTGCACCACTAGTCTAGCTTTATTCCTTACGATTTCTCCAACATCATCTAGCTTGTTGAGAAAGGCCCACCGTGTACCAATTACAGTACGTTGGGAGGGCCTAGGGACAAGATGCCATACCTTGTTCCTTTCGAATTGCTCCAATTCCTCTTACATTGCTATCACCCAACATTCATCAGTCAGGGCTACTGTGACATGGTCTGGTTCGATTTGAGAGATGAAAGCATTGTGTGCACAGAAGTTTTGGAGCGATGATCTGGTTTTATTCCAGAGGTTAGGTCGCTGGTTAGGTTTGATAGAGGATGTGAGCTTTGGTGTTTCCACTTTTTGGGAATAAGTGAGTTAGAGGATTCGGTTTGTTCGTCTGCAACAGTAGAATGGACTGTTGTATGAGGATTGTTTGAAGGAGGTGATTGTGGTTCGTTTATGATTTGATTGGGCTGTTCTTCACTATCCTTTTTCCCCCTGGATGAGCTAGCATCATCTTGTGTAGGAGGATGATTAGTTCCCCCTGAATTTTGGACATCCTCCTCATGCATAAGTGGCTCCAACTGTTGCTCAGCTTCTTCCACCACTTGATCCATATCATGTCAAGTCATACCAATCTCAAAATCATCATCATATTCATCATCCTCATCTTCAACCTGTGTGTTTGACACAAAAAGACTAGATTCGTCAAATATTACATGAACGCTTTCTTCCATTTTCATAGTCCTTTTGTTATAAACCTTATAGGCTTTACTATGATCGGAATAACCAACAAAAACTCCTTCATCACTACGAGCATCAAATTTGCTAAGGTTGTCTTTTCCATTATTGTGAACAAAGCATTTATTACCAAAGCATTCTAAATGTGAAAGATTAGGTTTTCTTCCTCGTAGTAGTTCATAGGGAGTTTTCTCAATGATTTTTCTAATCATGACACGGTTGTAAATATAACAAGATGTGTTTACGGTTTCGGCCCAAAAATTCTTTGGAACTTTAGAGCTAATCAGCATGGTCCTAGCCATATTTTTAAGGGTTCGATTCATTCGTTCCACAACCCCATTTTGTTGTGGGGTTCTTGCGGCCGAAAAGTTATGACTAACACCATTATCATTACAATAAGAATCAAATGACAAGTTCTCAAACTCGGTTCCATGGTCGGATCTCAATGAGATAAGTTTATAACCAAATTTGTTTTGAACCTTTTTGACCCAAATTAAGAACTCGTCAAATGTTTGGTCCGTAGAACTTAAGAAGAGAAGCCAAACAAATCTTGTGAAGTCATCTACAATGACACAAATATAACGACTTCCACCTCTACTCACAATGCTCATGGGACCACATAAATCAATATGAATGAGTTCAAGAGGTAAGGAAGTGCTAACAACCTTTTTGGATTTAAAAGAGCATTTAACTTGTTTTCCTTTAACACAATCATCACAAAGTGATTTAAACTCAAACTTAATGTTAGGAATGACGTCAACGAGATCAAGGCTCTTGAGGGTGTTAAGTGTCTTAGCATTTACATGACCAAGTCGTTTGTGCCAAAGCCAAGGGTCGTTCTTTTGAATACTCATGCATGATACTGATTGACCCGACAATGAATATAAATTAGTCATGTAGATATCTTTGACACGTTTACCTTCAAGTATGAGTTCTCTAGGCTTTCCATGGATGATTCTACATTCACTAGCACGAAATTCAACAATATTACCTCGATCACATAGTTGTGAAATGCTCAAGAGATTGTGTTTCAAACCTTTGACAAGCAACGCTTTGTCCACGCATAATGACTTTGACTTACCAACTTTTCCAATACCAATGATTTCACCTTTCTTGTTGTCGCCAAAAGTCACCATGCCACCATCGTAGGCTTCTAGCGAGAGGAATTGACTTTTATCTCCCGTCATGTGACGAGAGCATCCACTGTCTAAGTACCAATTGCTGCTACCCCTCACTAATGCCTATAAGAAATCAAACATTTAGTTTAGGAACCTAAACAAGTTTGGGCTCCTTCTTGACAACGAATTTTTTGACTTCCTCTTTCTTGATCCACACTTGTTTAGCATTTTTAGTGTTTCTTTCTAAGTCACGGACTCTTTTTTCACAACCATTAAACTCATGACCTGTTTTGCCACAATAGTTACAGATGATGTACTCAGGAAGACCAGCATACTTTCTTCTTCGGAAGTCAGTTTGGCTTGGATCACGGTTTCGAGTGCTGTGAGTGTGTGCTCTTTGTTGCATTTGAAACCAAGTCCAACTTTCTTTGCAAATTTTTCATATTCTTGTGATTGTTTCAAGAGAAACTCCAAAACATTCTGACTTCCTTCCCATTTTAAGTAGAACATCTTAGCCTCATCTAGCTCTTTAGTCAATGTTTCGATTTTAGCAAGATGATTAAGATTCAATTTACCTAAATTGTCGAAAGCTTGTTTTGCAAGTCTTGCTTCATCACTAAGTAACATCCCAATTTGTTCCAATTGTTTATTATCCCTTTGACACAATGTGAGGTCAGCTAGAAGAGAGTCACGTTCTTTAGTCAAGGAAGACACTAATTCAGTGAGAGTATCTATTTCTTTTCTCGACTCGGATGCCACAGTAGAGACCTCTGTGGCATGAGTCTGTTTAGCCCTTTTAACATCTCAATTTGAGCAAGAAGGTCATCATTTGATTTTTGAGCTCGTTCTAAGGCACTTTTGACATGACTAGACTCATCATTCAACATTTCTGCAATATTAACAAGATCATCTTTTTCATTGTTACGAGTAGCTAAGTCAATCAAAAGTTGGTCACGTTCTTGAGTTAGTGACGACACATTTCCTTTGTTAGAACTGGATGCAACAGTGCAGAGATCTGTTGCACCCGTTTCATCGACCTTGTTAGCTAAAAACAAATTTTGTTTTCGAAGCTTTTTAATTTCTTTCTCAAGACTCAACATGGAACTAGGTTGATCATTCTTATTTAGACTTTCTTTTAAGACGACATTTTCCTCAGCTATGTCCTCAATTTCGATTTGCATAGCTTCCAACTTATTAGTTTGGACACGACATTTATCAATAAATTGATCTAGGAGGAGACAAACTTTGTCTTTAGGGAAAGATCGAACCTTTTTCTTGAGCTTAATTACCACATGGTCTGAATCAGAGTCTGAATCCGCGGAGTGAGCCATAAGACACTTGATGTCTTCTTTCTTTGAGGATTTGGAAGCATTTTTTGAGGAACTAGACAAGATGCTAAGTTTGGCGTCTAATTCATCCTCAAGGACATCGTCCTCTTCAGAATCAGACATGCCCCAAATAGCAGTCATTACTTTGTTTTTGTACTCACGTTTAGCGGAATCACGTTTTTCTTTGGATTTGATATCGTTCCACTTTGGGCATTCTTTGATTTGGTGACCTTTGTCACCACATTTAAAGCAACCAACATTGGAATTAGACCTTCTCATAGGAAAACAACGGTTGCTAGAATTATTGCTATACCTTTGAGAGTTTCGACCATTTATCATACCAACAATGTTTTTAGTGAACATTACAAACTCGTCATCTTCATCCTTGTAATACCCGTCCTTTTAGGGACCCGTTGACCAACGTTGACCAACCTTGGGAGCAGGTAATAGCCCTTAGTGATGCGCGCCAGAGTTACCTTGTGCCATGATTGCCTTTAGAAGTGAGTGGTACTCGATAGAGTAGAGGGTACTCGATCGAGCATTGTGGGCACTCGATCGAGTAGGGGCCACTCGATCGAGTACGTTAGTTACTCGATCGAGTAGCGTCTTTCCAGCAAGGGTTTATAATCGCGTTTTGTTAAAACCGCAAATCATTTTCCGCCTCTTTCCCTAAACCTAGATGTCGTCTCTTCCTCTTTCTTTCACCATATATTATCCCATGGGAGCCTTAAGGATGCTTGTGACATATGAGTGAATAGCTTGAGTCGGGTAGCGGTCTCTCTGCCAGATTTCTACGTGTAGGTATGTCGTCATCATCATCTTTGTCATTGTGTTTTTAGTTAGGGTTGGAATGGTAGTGATAGAGAATTGTATTGTGTGTATAGGTGTTTCTTGATTGATGGGTGTTGCGTGTGTGGACGTGGAATCGCTACAGTCGCTTAAAGGTAGGTTCGCCTACTCAGTTTCTGTTGTTTGTCTAGTGTGTCGGCTCTTGTGTCGTTGTTGTATTGTTGTCGTGACCGTGTGGTTGAGTATACATGGTAATCGGTTGGTGTATGTTGTTTTGTTGGTTGTTGTTGTATTGCAGATGTCTGTGATTGATTGTCTCTGGTTCTCGAGGTGCGTCCTCAGCTGAGTGGAGTCACATGTGGGAATGGCTTCACGCCCTAGTTTCGCCCTCCGTGGAACCCGCCACGGGAGGGGATGTACACATTAATGGGACAGGGTTATCGCTCGGTATGATGAGTGAGGCTTAGGTGGGAACGGTTGCGGTCCCCCACTGGCAGGGCTGGTCCATTGGACAGTCGGTGACGGAGATCGGTTGGAGTGGTTGTGATTGTGTGTGTGTTTGGCTGTGTTTGTAATACATCGGTAGTGTTTGTTGTGTCTTGTCTCAGTTACTGACCTTGTGTGGTTTATCTTGTGTGTCTGCCGTGATCCCTTATGGTGAGCAGCCCGTCTTAGCAGGTGCTGTCTTGGATGCTAGCTGGAGTCCTGGTTGGGATGAGTCCTCACGAGTAATGACAGAAGTAGTATATAGTTGACTAGTTGTATCTTTCATTTAATAGTTTAGATGTAACACTTGTAATATAATTGTAATTGTTCTTTTATCGACTTTTGATAATTACTTACCTCAGGCAACCGAGATGGTGATGCCCTTATATGCTAAGGAAGGCCTAGTTAAGGCTCCTCGGTATATGGAGGTGTCATAAAGTGGTATTAGAGCGACGATTTTGGAACCTGTAACAAATGAACCTAATGAACGAAGTGAGTCTAATAAAATGAACCTGGTGTATGTATATTGGGAGCCCCAGACGATGCTAGATTTTGGGTGAGAAGGCGCCCTCATTTAAAAATCTTGGCCCCATTGTGCTTAAGCCAGTCACTGGTTATGGGAATGTTGAGTCGGCAACTATGTGCCTAATGTGTATGGTGATTATGTTGGAATTGATTGTGGTCGAGTCTCCGTTGAGGTTGGCATGTGCGTAATAGTTATGTTAGAATCATATATGGTAAAGTTTTGATGGAACTAATATGTGTGTGGAATGATAATGAGGAACGCGAAAGGTTTTATACGATAGAAGTATGTGAAAAGAGTAGGAACGTGTGATGTGATATGGAATGTGGTAATGGCTGTGTTTGGTTTAGGTTTCTAATAATGGTAGTTTCTTTACGGATTTATAAGTCTTATAATAGTGTTAATGATGATAGTTAAAGAGTTGTAGAATTATAATGAGAATTATCAAAATAGTAATGGATGCATGTAATATATGAATGGTTGAAAGCTTCCGTATGTGACGTGATTAATCTGAGTAGACTAATTTGTTTATGTTGAAACATAGTTACTTTGCTAAGTAGACTTAGACGATACATGGGAATGCAATGCTAAATAAGTGTCTAGAGTAATGCGATTGTAAGTTGCTAGTAAAGTCGTAGACAAAGGTTTAGAGATGAAGTATTACGTTAAGTGTATACATGAATGATTTAATAGTGTGGTAAACAACGTTGTGAAGTTCGTTATGGGATAATGTGATATGAATCTTAGTTGGGGAAACCGTTGCGATATATTTGAGTAGTAATGGTATAATGTGAATGAATATGATAACCGGTGATGACTTCCGAACTTGGTTTGGAATCGACACGTAATGTTGTTTTGCAGGAATCTTCAGTTAAACTCGTAAATTCCGACCATGTACCCAACCTTACTTGACCGAGTGCACGTGAGTGCTTACTAGACCGAGTAGACCTCACTCGATCTAGTTAGGAAGATATGACGTCGAGGATATAGGAATTTCCTACGAATACTCGATCAAATAGCGCCTACTCGATCGAGTACCCGAGACACTCGATCGAGTAAGCTACAGTACCGACAATCTCACCGGTTCATAAACCCCTTTTCTTTACTCTTTCTTTTTATTCTTCCTCACAACCTCGCAAACCCTAACCCCTATATCTCTCTCAAGCCCTTGAATTCTTATGTTTGTGGCGATCTAATTGGTGATTTTCATAGCTTTTATTTGTGCTTTTACTTCTTATTTGATTAAGGTATGATTTCCTTCCTATTTTAATGCTTTTCATCAATTAAAAAGAAAATTAGGTTGATAGAAAATCTGAAAAATCGATTCATATGGAAGAAAATGTCCTTGTAATTGTTTTAATATGATCTAGATGCTTCCCTTTTATGATTATTGTTGTACAAAAATCTAATAGAAATTGCATATGCTTGTGATCGAAATTTCTAGGGTTTGGTAATTTGAAGTGAGTTTTGGTTGCTTATTACTTGTAAAAAGGGAAAAATTGGGCAATGTATGTTGTCTATATCATGTGGGGAGTTAATTTTTTTTATTTTCACCTCAAAATTTGTCTTAAAACTCCGTCTTAAAAGTGCCTCAAACTGAAATTTGTCTCATATAATTGGGAATTTGTGCTGTACATGGATGTATTTTGAAGATTTAAGTCCTAAAGATTGTAATAGTTGAGTTAATTCGTGTTAATTATGATGAAATTTTCACAGCTGTAGAGACCGTCTGAGATATAAGGAATTGAAATTTATTTGTAATTTGGGAAATTGTTGGTGATAGTGTGTACTTAGATGATTCTTTCATGGCTTAATTTGTGTAATTAGCATGTTTTGGTGCATATGCGTTGGTGTACTTAAATAATATGTTGAAACAGATGCCGAGACTAAACTTGGGGACCAGACAAAGTAAGAGGGGTAGGGCTTCCCAGCCCGAAGTTGGGGAGGGTAGTGGACCGGTGGTACCAGCTGTACCAGAGTACCCTTCAGTAGTCTTTGTGGAATACGCACAGCGGGAGAGGTTTGTAGCCTTACAAACCCGAAAGATGAGACCGACTCGCTGTGTGGACACCACTCTTTTAGAGGACCTGGGGATTGAGACGGATGTCCATCATATCTTTGAGACTTTGGGGTTCACTGGGCTATACCGTTTGCGGAAGCATTCATATGCTTTTCTGACCTTGGAGTTCATGAGCTCGTTTAAATACGAGCCGGCTGAGCAGACGGTGCAGTTCCGTCTTATGAACACCAGTTTTGTTTTAACCATGGACCTGTTTGCCTCCCACCTTGGTTTGGCCAAGCCTCCCAAGGGATCCCTCCGTGACATTCCAGCTGAGTGCGGGGTTTGCCGTCTTATGCCCTGTATCACCGGGAAATCAGCTCCCACCGCTAGTAACATGTTGATAAATGATGTGCAACATGTCACCTTGAGGATCTTTCTCCGTGCCGTGTCGTGTCTCCTTTACGAGAGGTCTGATATGAGTAAGTTAAACTCCCACGAGTTGTTGCTTCGGATGGCTTACCTTAACCCTGAGCGGACTGAAAAAGTGACCTTCAATGCTCCCGCTATAGTATGTGCCAGTCTTGCTTTGATGGCCTCCTCTAGCACTAGGTTTTTGAGTTGTGGTGCTATCGCCACCCGTTTAGCTGAAAAGCTAACTTCTTTTGAGGCTTCCTCGGAGTACACCCCTCTAGCCACCCCGGTACCTACCATGGACAGAGATGACTTCCTCGACCTAAAGTGGTTGAGAACCTTGGAGGATGGTAGTTTAGCATGGAGGGTGTGAGGAATGAGTTGGATGAAGATACCAGCTCCTGAGCACCTCCCACCGACAGAGCCTTTACCTGCGGCAGTGGTAGCTGTCGATTCTGATGAGGAGGAGACTGAGGCGCGTCCGGCGAGACAGACGTACTTCATCGACCAGATGATCCTTAAGGTTATGCCCGAGCCGAGAAAAGGGGAGAATGTGAGAGCTGCGGAGGATAGACCCAGGATAGAGAGAGGACCATGCCGTGTGAGGGAGAGGATGGCTGAGACCCAGCCACAGCCGGCAGCACCACCTCAGCACCCGTTTCCTTGTTACCCTTACCTTGATACCTCGGCGACACGTGAGAGCTACCTGGCAGAGAGAGTGTCGTCTACCTTGACGCTCTAGAACATGCGCGAGTTGACATATACTCAGGGTATTGGGACCGAGGGACCGCATCCAGTGTGGTGGAGTGGAGTTGGGGACTACAGCGGAGTTTTCCACTCCTATGGTGTGGACATGACCACATGAGGAGCACCTCAGTCTTATTCTTACGGCGGTTTGACCCCATGGTACGTGAGTCCATAGGTTGGAGCAGGGGATGATGCGGGTCTTGGGACTTCAGGAGCTGGCACCTCAGGTGGTGACGGAGCTGGGGATGAGGTCATGGATGAGCAGCAGCAGCAGGAGTGATACTCCTTTCTTTATCTTTTGTTTATGGTTGTTGGTTGTGATGGATATTAGTTTATTTCATTTCGTACTTATTATGTTCGGTTTGTATGGGTGGTCATAAGGCCGTACTTGCTTTTCCTAGACTTGTTTGCAGGATTTCTGGTCGGAATATCATCCCGACTCGCGGTTAGATTAAATTAGAGATGAGTGGCCAAGATTAATCTTAGTTGTCATATAAAAGCATTGTTATTTAGTTTATTTTCTCTTTTTTCTAGTGCTACTTTTTTTTACTTTAATTTTTTTATCTCCTTTTTTTACCTCGTGTTATTATGCTTTTTTTTTACAACTTTGATTTTTTTTTTCTCTTATGTTTTTCTCTAATTTTCTCATTATGTTACTTTTTTTTCTTTTTCTTTTTGTACCAGATTTTTTTTTACTTGAATTTTTTTACTCTTATTTTTTACCTCGTGTTATTATGATGTTATTGTGCTTTTTTTTACATTGTTTTTTTTACTACGACTTTGATTTTTTTTCTCTTTTTTTACCACATGTTATTGTGATCTTATTGTTATTCCGCTGTTATTGTGATGTTATTCTGCTGTTACTTTGATTTTTTTTTTTTACGACTTTGATTTTTTTACCACGTGTTATTGTGCTGTTTTTCTACTGTTATTCTGATGTTATTCTGCTGTTACTTTGATTTTTTTTACGACTTTCATTTTTTTTACCACGTGTTATTGTGCTGTTATTCTACTGTTATTCCGCTGTTATTGTGATGTTATTCTACTGTTACTTTGATTTTTTTTACGACTTTGATTTTTTTTACTACTTCGATTTTTTTACTCTTTTTTTTTACCGCATGTTATTGTGCTGTTATTCTGGTGTTATTGTGATGTTATTGCGGTGCCACTTTGATTTTTTTTACGACTTTGATTTTTTTTCCTTTTTTTAGCCCGTGTTATTGTCTTTGTTATTCTACCTTGTTATTCTAACATTATTATTGTGATGTAATTGTGGTGTTATTCTATTATTAATGCACTGTGTGGTATTACTCTATTGTCAAATGTATCTATCTAAGTATCCAACACTATTTAAAATAACACTATAATAACAGTAGAATAACACCCATTTTAATTAGCTATTATTAATGCACAAACCCAAATGCAGTGCTACTTATCATTTTTACCATAAATCATTGTATGAACGTCTGCCGGCCTTTTGTAGTTTCCAAATCTTCAACGAAATACAACCATTCATTGTGTAGGTTATCTCCGTTGCAATGAACATTTTGATGCTGTGAATCAGTTACAACAGAATTTTGGACTTCCCACAATGACAAACACGAGATATTTTTTTTAGTGTATACCCTCTTGTTTAATCCGGATCCGAGCTAGTAAAAACTAAACACTCTAAAAATTACGGATAATCACAATTCCGCGGACACATTCACGTACGAGTAATCGAGTATAATCAAGACGGTTGAACTAATTAAATCAGATATGCAGTAAAATACTGAATTTAATTAATTTTGAAATTAATCGAGATTTGTGAGTTACTGTAACCAGTAATTATAATTAAAAAAAATTGTGATTCAATTACCAGACAAAATTAAAACGAAATTCAATGATAATTGCACAAAGTTTACTGCTAATTACTAACATCTTCATCATCATTTCATTCTAATTTCGTGGAACATCGATCGTTACAATTCAAACTACAAAATCATCATCTACTACAATTCATCATCAACAAAATCATTAAAACGACAACTAATTATTACTATAAACGACGTAGTAATCGCCGATCATAGAACCTAAGATTAGAGAATTGATTGAGAAAACAAAGTTGAGCAAAACGGATTCTTAAGCTCCAAACAACTAACTGTTGAACTCACCCAAACAGCGAGAGGGCAAAGATGACACATCCTTTCTCACCTCCTTACCACTGTTGAACTCGGTCGACTCGCTCCGATTTTCCGACGAGTTTACCGGCAATGACGGCGTCGTTTTCATCAGTATCGTCAATACTGCGCTAGGATTTTATCGTCAAACATGCATTCGCGAATTCGAGGACTGGTTACTGGTACGGAGCGAAGACAGATAGAGCTTGACAGACGGCGAGTTTGCCGGAGAGTCTGACGGCGGATTGACGGAGGATACATAGAGGGATTTTCAGGCACCGAATTGGCAAAATTGAGATGATACATAGAGGTTAATTGATCGAAAATAAACATTTTTAATAGATCTAAGGCATAATTGTTGAAATTAATCGGAAAATTGGTTAAATTGAGAGGACAACATTGTTTTTGGGTGAATTTCCAGAGATTTGGGGGAGGTTTTTCTGGGTTTGTAAAGAGGAGCATAGGTGTCTGTGTTTTGACATTCAACTGCCAGCTTTCGTGTTTTTATTAATATTAGATTCAATCTCAGCCCTTGGTTTCTTTTAATCTAGTGGCTGAGATTTTCCAAACTCACAACTCACCGTAAGAACCCAACTCACGAGATCCCGCCTCTATATATATATATATATATATACACACACACACACACACACACACACACACACACACACACACACACACACACACACACACACACACACACACATATATATATATATATACATATATATATGTATTGTGTTGTGTTAGGGAAGTTGTGGAGTAGCATTTGACCTGTGGCCACTCGACCGAGTCCCCCTCACTCGATCGAGTAGCTGCAGGTGATACCGTCGTTTAGTATCAAAAATAATATTTATAAAACCAAACTACTACTAGCAAGCGGTAGTAAGGGTCGGTCCGCAGGGAGGTAGGGAGATAATAGTTGTTTCTAATTTTAGTCTAAGGGTAACAGTTGTGAGGGTTTTGGATTGATTAATAAGTAAACTAAGTGCAAATAAAAATAAATAAGACAATAAAAATAAGCAATAAAAATAAAGGTGTGAACAAATAATGAAAAGGAGCTAGGATGATCGGGTCACTTTAGCTACGATGGCATATAAGTCTAGGTAGGTCTCGAAATACAGTCGTGGGTGATGGGTATGACAAGTCCTCTCGGTCCAAGTCAACTAATAGCCCCTTTCGGTCTATGCTATTAGTCCCTAGATGTCACTAATACTAACTTTAGTTCTTGACTAGTGATCCTAACGCCTAAATTACATTATCTTTCGATCTAGCAATTTAGCCATCTTAATTCGTTAATTTAAGTCCTTCCCTATCTTTTGATCTACGGGTTGGTCAAAACTAAGCATCTAACAAATCTCCGCTAGGTCTCATTGATAGATATTGCACTTAACGATTCAAACGAAGCAAATCAGACACGAAGTCAGTCGATCGACCAGCTACCCCAGTCGACCGACCAACCGACTCAGTCGACCGACCAGATAAGCCAGTCGGTCGACCAAGCCCTAATCCGAGGGTAGCTATTCTAATGCCATCTATGCTATAATTCGCCTACATCCCAGCAATGGTGATTTAGCTACTCATATTCATGCAAATAACAACAATGAAAGTAATTAAAACAATAGATGAAAGCATAATTGAACTAATTAAATTGATGAAGCGCATAAAACTATACTAGGGTTCAAGGGATCTAAACTAGCAATTTCTAAACTAACAAAACAGTAAGAACAAACTGAAATAAAGGAACAAGAATTACCGAAATTAAAAGAGGAATGAATAGATCCGATCCGCAATAAGAACTTTATTGATAACTAAAATATGAAATTGAATATGAATGAAACCTAAAGTAACGTCGTATGAAAAACTAGATGATTGATACAGGAGGGTTGTGTTACTTTATGTAGAAGAAGTAACGTAACCTAATTTCCTAAACTTAAGTGCAATGGGCTTCCTCGTCTTTTAATTTGCGCATCAGCTCGTGGGGTGGTCGATCGACCACTTGGACCAGTCGATCGACCAAGAGTGCTGTACAGTAGTGCATTCCGACAATTCCTACAGCGCGCACCGATATTAAAACACCTGCCATTTCTTCGTTAATTATCGGAATAAAGCGATTCTTGCGGCGTTGTAAAGCCAAGAGGATAAGCTTTCACTTCCAATTGGAATCACTCGATTATCAGCTCTAAAACTCGAGATATTGCCATCTGAAGTAGGCTGCAATATCGTGAAGTGCTTCTTTGCTTGTTAAACTCGTACGCACCCATGCTTTTGCTATCTTTAGGCCTTGAAACGCGCACCAAGCTCATTCCTCGAGTCAATACTTCATGTCAAATCCTATGCTAAACACTCCGGGACAGATTTGGTCCATTTTCCGCCATATTCTTCACATTCCTACAAAATCACACGAAAAGGAAGAAATACACGAAACAGGGGAAATAGCAGCATAAACTACTCAATTGAGCTCTGAAATGCGTGTAGAATGAGGTGTAAAACATCATATAATAGACACGCATCAGTAGGTGTGGCAATTAAAGGGTATTTTGATCTCGGGCTACTCGATCGAGTAGGGCCAGCTCGATCGAGTGCCTAACCCACTCGATCGAGTAGCATTGTTACAGGTACTTTTTCGAAAATAAAATTGTTTGAATGTTTCTATTTTTGCATGTTTCGATAGTTATAATGGTTATTGAAGGATAGTAACATGTTCGGGTTGACTTATTACTTATAAATGACATTTTGTGGGAGTAGATGTGACACAAAAGTTCCTTTTATTGCATTCTTTTTGTTTTATCAACATCTACAAGAGGGCATAACTTATTTATTATCGAAAAGACTTGTTAATTATTTCGCAGAATTTCCATAACTACATTATATGCAATTGATATATGCATGTTTTTATGGTTCTTGATAATTATTCTCGTAAGGTATATATATATATATATATATATATATATATATATATATATATATATATATATATATATATATATATATATATATATATATATATATATATAGAAGTAGGATCATATGAGTTGGGTCATTGTTGGTGAGTTACCCCTCTAAACCTAGACCATTGATCTCATCTAAAATGGATGGCTGAGATTAAATCTTGCCCAACCTATAAATACTCACTTTTCTCTCATTTCCCTCATTATTAGAGAATCACTCTCTCTCTCCTCTCTCTCCCTAAAAGACAGAACAAAAAAAACAGAACGACGTACGTCATCTCGTTCAAATTTGTCAAATTCCGTCTTCATCAAATTCGTTCAAATTTCGTTCAAATTGCAGGCTACAAACTCAATCTTCATCATCCTCGTTCAAATTTGTCATCAATTAAGGAGATTTCGTTGTCTATTTCGCTTCATCTTCGTATGTCTCTTCATTTTCATTATAGGTAAGTACTAATTTTTTTTCTAGATCTGACTGGTGCGTTTCCATTATCGTTCTTATCTAATATCCTTTTCATTTTTGTTGATTCATTGTATGTCCGTCTGCACTTATGTTTTGTTGTTAAATTGCTTGTTTTCTCATTTTTTTCCCAATAATTTATAGGGTTTTGAGTTTGATATGAGAATTCTAAACGATCTTGTGCATTTTCATGTTGTTTGATAAGTTTCTTCTTATTCAATTGTGTTATTTTGTATCTTTGATAATTTTTAGGGTTTTTGTTTTAGTGTGTTACCACCACGAACTTTGTCTGCTGCTGTTAGTTATTGTATTGCTTTAACCGAGTTATTGTATTATTCAAACTCAGTTATTGTATTTTGTAGTTATTTCTTGTTTATTGTGTTACTCTGTAAATAACAGTTATTGTATTACTTTAACCGAGTTATTGTATTATTCTAATTCAGTTATTGTATTTTATAGTTATTTCTTGTTTGCTATATAGGTTAGAATATATTCTATTAATAATAGTTATAGTATTGCTTTAACCGAGTTATTCTATTATTCAAACTTAGTTATTGTATTGTTTTAACTTAGTTATTTCAATTTGGAGTTAGTGTTGTGGGCTTATATAATAATTATTTATAACTTACCTCCTTTTTTTTACTTTTAGATCTTTCAGGGAGCTTTTATTTTTGCGGATTCAGCCCTCATCAATAGGCAAAATATGGTTCTCGTCAGGAAGAAATATTGGCGGAAAAATGGTGAAAACAATGACAAGACGCGATTTTCGTTGGAAGAAATACTTTTAAACGTAGTATCGGAGATAAATATATGTAATATTTGCGATGTTACCATTGTTAGATGTATTATTTGAAACGCTTAGATGTAATGACAATGATGCTTAGATATAATTTGTTGGAGATGTTTAAATGTAATGGGTTGGAAAGTTTTATAATGAAAGTAAGTGGTTTTTTTAACCTTGGTATATATTATTATATCATTTTTCTGATTTTGCTATTGCATTAACCAATCTCAATTATTAATTGAATAAAAATAACTAGTTATTAAATTAAACAACATGAAAACAAACACAAGATAGAAATTTGATTATATTTGAGTTTCATCTCAATACAATAACACGATTTACTCATTACAATAACCGAGTTTCTGCATTACAATAATTACAAATATCAAAGTTTTACATTGCAATAACTGAGTTTCTACATTACAATAATTGAGTTTGTACATTTGAATAACTACAAATATCAGAGTTTCTACATTACAATAACTGAGTTTCTCTACATTAGAATAACTAAGTTAATCAATTATACAAGATGAAAGCTAACAAAAAATGACCAAGTATATACATCAATTTTTCCATTAAACGTCAATTATCCGCGTATATCGTGACTCAACCTGCAAATAACCAAAAAGCAGAATATTACTTACCATAACATCCAAGAAGTAACTACGAGATACAATATCTGAGTTTTAATAATAGAATAATTGGGTTTAAGTAATACAATAATCGAGATGTAATGTTACAACAACTAACGAGTGAACAAGAAATTTGAATATATTTGAGTTTCATCTCAATACAATAACACAATTTATTCATTATAATAACTGAGTTTCTACATTAAAATAACTACAAATACCAGTGTTTCTACACCACAATAAGTGAGTTTGTACATTACAATAACTGAGATTGTACATTACAATAATCGAGTTTGTACATTAAAATAACCGCGTTTCTGCATTTAAATAACCACGTTTTTTCATTACAATAATTGAGTTTCTAAATTCAACTAGAAATTTTAACAAACAGTTGGTGTGCTAATCTAGGTTACCAACAAATTTTCAGCATTATGATAATAAATCATCAATCAAATGTCAACGGTATGATAAGCAAGCATACTAACGGAGTAGCAATTGAAATAACTCGCAAAATAACATATATTAACTTATATAATCTACTCTTACCTTCGTTTTGTCGATTCGAGCTAGGGTTTCTGCAAATTTCGAGCAAAAATTGACAATTGATGCATGTATAAATCAAATAGAACGAAAATAATGAATTAATTTGTGTTTTCGACTTGAATTACTCCCGTTTCTGTGATGATTTGGTTGAATAATGTTATTAAATTGAAGAAATTAGGAAAAAGAGATAAAGAATAAAGAAAATAGGATAGAGAAAAAAGAATATGAAGAAAATAAGAAAAAAGAGGGGAAGAATGAAGAAGCAGGGAAAACGTAGCATAGGGGGAAGAGAGAGAAAAAAATGAGTGTGTGTATTTTTTTTTTGGTCTAATCTCAGCCCTTGATCTTGTTAGATCCAATGGTATATAAATGCGGGGGTAACTCACGAAAAGTGGCAAACTTACCGGATCTTGCCTCTATTTATATATATATATATATATATATATATATATATATATATATATATATATATATATATATATATATATATATATATATATATATATATATGAGATCAAGTGAGTCTCTTAGAATAGGTGAGTCCCATGAGTCCTAATATAAGCCATTGGATCTAAAAAAATGAATGGCTAAGATTAGAGTCAAATAAAATACTTGCATATAAAAGACTACAAACCCTAATCTCACCTCACATTTTCTCATTTCACCAAACTCACTTCTCTCTCTTCCTCCCATCTCTCTCTAACTGACACCTCCACCCTCTAACTTCCTCCTCTCCGTCCTCCACTATCTCCCTCGCCACCACCCGCCGCCTTCCTCCTCTCTTCTTCTGTCTCCCTCGCCACCAGCCGCCACGCTGCCTCTAACCCGTCTTCGTTTTTTTTTTCCTGATTTGAGAAAGTTGTTATTGGTGGTCGTAGATGCGGTGGATATTGGTGTTTCTCGCTGCCTACCATGCCGCCTCTCTCCCTCCTTTTTTTTTTTTTTCAGATTTGGTTGGTGTTGTTGTCGGTGGCGAAAGGGGATGTTGGTGTTGCTATTGTTGGCGTGAATGTGGTGGTGGTTGGTAAGGGCAGTGGCGGCGCGGAGGTGTTTCTGCCGCCTTTTCCTTTCTCTTATTTTTTTTTCATTCAGATCTAAGTGATTGTGGTGGTGGTTTGGGTTGTGGTGTTGCTGTCATTGTGGCGTGGCAGTGGCGTCATGGGTGTGTGTTCACTGTGGCGCGTTGTTTTTTTCTTTCAGTTCTATGATTTTTTTTTTTTTTTTTGCCGTTGGTGGGTGTTCACGGTGGCGTGATGGTGATGGCGGCGTTAAGTTGGTATTGGCGATGATGCTGTTGTTAGTGTTGGTGAGGCGCCAAGAGGGTTGGTGGCGGGGGTCATGGTTGTGCAAAAGGTGGTTGGATTAAAGTTACAGCTATGTCGAACTAAAGTTTCATTATAACATATGAGATGGACTAAAATTTCACATGACCATGGACTAGGACTAAAGTTACACATGACTTGACTAAAATTACACTCCCAAGAGAATAAAGTTTCAAAAATCGTTTAAATTACATTACATGAAATTCAAATTAGTATAAAGTTACAATCCTTAAAAAAAAAGTTTCAAAAATTATGATTAAAGTTACTTTCATAAAATGACAATATTAAATAAAATTTATAAATCAGTAAAGTTAATTAAATTCAAATTTTTAGCATTAAAGTTTTAATTTTTAGCATTAAAGTTTCACTCATATAACATATTAAAGTTATATTTAAAAATCAGTAAAATTAAATAAATTCAAATTTTTATATTAAAATTGTTGAAAAAAAATTAAAGTTTCAATTTTTAGCATTAAAGTTTCACTCGTCTAACATTAAAGTTATATTTAAAAATCAGTAAAATTAAATAAATTCAAATTTTTATATTAAAAATTGTTTAAAAAAATTAAAGTTTCAATTTTTAGCATTAAAGTTTCACTCGTATAACATTAAAGTTATATTTAAAAATCAGTAAAATTAAATAAATTCAAATTTTTATATTAAAAATTGTTTAAAAAAAATTAAAGTTTCAATTTTTAGCATTAAAGTTTCACTCGTAAAATACTAAAGTTATACTCAAAAATCGCTTTTACATATTTAAAATAAAATTTTATAACGTAAATTTAAATTTTTATTTATAAAATAACCTTAAATATTAAAGTTATAATTGTAAAGAATTAAAGTTACACTCATAAATTAAAGTTTCATTTATAAAACATTAAAGTTTTCATCTTATAATTTTAAAATCTCAACCATTCATCTTAGTAGATCAATGGCTAGGATTAGGAGTTAGTGGACTCACCATTTTAGGTGGACTCATTTGAACTCCTCTCTCTCTCTCTCTCTCTCTCTCTCTCTCTCTCTCTCTCTCTATATATATATATATATATATATATATATATATATATATATATATATATATATATATATATATATATATATATATATATATATATATATATACTAGTTGTTGTATCGCGCGCTTTGCGCGCGATACCCCAAGATATTATTACTTTCGAGTTGTTGTCCGCCTAGCAGTATCCCAAAAATAATAATGGGCTTATTTACTGAGCTTAGTAATTTAATGAAGCCAAATTACATAAATGACAAATGTGTTCCAATAGACGGATATACCCGTCTATAGCAAGACTAATTGATAAGGATAATTGTATGTATTAAGAATTGAGTAGTTTCATATCATTTAATATTGTAGAATGAAAAGTGTTCCGGGTATGAATTCCGAAGCAGGTTTGTTTACCACGCTAGCTTTGTCGAGTAATGCCTCTTCTAGCCTTGACTGTTCTCCTCGGCCTCTCCTGCGACAATGAGCAAACTGAGGGCTTGGCTTTGTGCCAAGCGTACTCACTCCGACGCTCAAGTCAGTGAACTTACTGTGATTAAGTAGTAAGTAACTTGATTACGTGTATTGTAGAGAGATGAGAGAGATAATACCAATTTAAGTGGTTCTTAGGTTAGATTCTGGATCCCTTCCTCAATGAGGATTGAGGAGTATTTATAGACTTTCACCTTTTGTCACGTAGTGGCCAAGTGGGCCAAGTGGCACGGCAGGGTGAAAAGATCGATCTACCCTCGGCCGAGGGACCTATGGCAGCCGACGAGCCTGGTTGACTCCATGCCGAGGGTTCTTGGATATGAGTACGCGGGTAGGTGCCCGGCCGGGTAGGTTGCCATGCCGAGACCATTGCCGGGCAGCCGAAAGGCCGCATCGGCCGGGATGTCTAAGTCATTGGCTTCTTTGTGGATATCTTTGACCTCGTTCAATATGTTGATTTGGTCGGGCGCTGAGAATATGCCCCATCAATTTGCCCCGCCGTAGTCTATGCCGTGGTATGGGCTCCGATGTATCTTTGAGTGTATATTCGTGCAAGTATTTTTTTTGCAAAATTTCGGTATCGGCTTCTTCGAAGCATCGGCGTGGTTCTTGTTAGGCCGCATCGTATCCCCCCTCCACATGGATGTGTAATGGACATCAAAATGTGGAAGAGAAGGTCTTCTTGCCGGCGGACCCAAGGTTGAGAGTGCGGTGTATTTTTGATTGCCCCCCCGGTGCTACCTAGCTTGGTTAGTCGTGTTGCCGGCGGAGAATATATACTTTAGGAGTTTCTTTGAGGAAGGTGAATAGGCAAAGGGATATGAAGGGGCGTGTTGAAGACGCTGGTTATCGTTGCTTTGATTGACATTCAATCGTTGCGTCGATTGACATTCCGTGTATGCATGCCGGACATGTGTCTCTTCGTTGATTGGCCGACGCTTCATGGGCTGCGTTTTGATTGGTCCTCCTTTATGGGCCTTTGCCTATAAATACGGATCTTTGAAGTGAAATTGGTTAACAATTTCATTCATTCTAAAAATTTTCTTCTTTCCAAAATTCCAAGTCTTTCCCTCTCTTCCGATCTTCATAATTTTTACGTCGGCGTAGCACTTTTCTTCAAGGTAAACTAAAAAACCTTTTCAACTTTTGTTTTGTTTAAGTAATTGTTGTGAACCATGTCTTCTCGACGCCGGTCCCAAGACCCGTGCGCGGGGGGGTTCCCCGTCGCGTTTTGATGAGGAGGAGGCGGTAGCCGCAATTCAGATTAAGGTCGAGGGGCCCTAGGTCTCCTTCCCCCGAAGTTGACCGCAGAGTTCGGAGCAAAGTGGGAGGATGATGACGATGATGAGGAAAGGAATCCTTCCGGTGCGGAGAGAGGGCGACGATCTTGCATCATTACGATGCTGTACCATCGGCCCCAATCGTGCTTGGACCGATGGGCTCGCCGCCGCTCGGCTCGAATTTTTCGAAGAGCACTTCTTTTTTGGCAAGGGGTACAACATTGTCATCCCTAGAGAGGATCGGACTGTTGCCCTCCTCGGGTCACATCGGCGTATATATGAGACACCTGGAGTATGGTCTCCGGTTTCCTCTCAATATTTACGTCTCTACCATAATACAAAGCGATGAATGTTGCGGTGGCGCGGCTTCACCCGTTTGCCGTTAGGACTATAGTCGGCTTCGTGTGTGTGTCGTCGCTTGGGGGTGATCCCAACGGTGAATTTATTCCACGGATTCATTTCCTTCGAATGAATGTTCAAGGCGGCCGGGGGTGGTATAGCGTCCAGATCGAGCCAGGCTATCTCACCGTGTCTAAGCTCTCCTCCTGCAAGGGCTGGAAAGAACGGTGGGTGTATGTCGAGGTCCCAGATGCTTATCTGTTGCCTCGGTTTCCACGTCGCACACCATGCCGATGGTTTCGTCAATGCTTTTAGCGTTCTCGATGTCCACCAAAGACGGTTGGTGATATTCTTTATGGTTGAACTGGCGGCTTTGAGAGAGCGTCGGCCGGTTGTTCTCGGACACAGGTATGTGTCGCATTTTGAATGATTTCAATTTTGAGGTCTCGGCTTTTACCTTTTCCAGGTATCTTACCATCCCATCGTCCCGAGCCTCGTACTCTCCTTCGTATTGGTTAGTTACCAAGAGAGAGTCTCATTTTCAAAATGATGTGTTCTGCCGGCGGCTCGGCTAACTCAACTCCGGTTATCACCGCCTCATATTCGGATTCGTTGTTTGAGGTCGAGAAGGTAAATTTCAAAGCGTACTCGAACTCGTCCCCGTTTGGGCTGATGATAAGGATGCCGGCTCCCGAGCCGTTCGTTGTGGAGGATCCATCGGTATATACCTCCCACATGCCGGGACACGATTCTTCGATCGTGCACTCGGCCAAGAAGTCTGCACGGCACTTTGCCCTTTTATCGAAGGCCTTGGTTTTGTATTGAATGCCGGCCAGGATAGCTCCCTTTGCCCATTTGATAAGTCCGCTGATTGTTCGAATTTTTCCAGTGTTTTCTCCAACGGCTGGTCGGTTAAGACCGTCATGGGATGTGCGTCGAAGTAGGGTTTCAACTTCCTTGCGGCAACAACCACGGCAAAGGCCGCTTTTTCAATCGTTGGGTAGTTTCTCTCGGCGGCAGTGTATGGGCGATAAAGTATATTGAGTCTTTCTTTGCTTGTTTTCTTCTCTCGACGATTAAGATCGACCGTGGCCGAGGTTCTTGCTAAATATAGATATAGCGTTTCCCCGGCGTCGGTGCCGGACGGGGGTCGGGAGAGTTTGCGGATGGGCCTTCGATTGTTTGAAAGCCGTGCTCTGTTCCTCCCCAGCCAGAAGTCTTTATTCCCTTTTAGCACTTTGAAGAATGGGGTGCTCTTGTCGGCTGACCGAGAGATAAAACGGGCAAGGGCCGCCATCCTCCGGCCAAGATATCATAACCTCTTTGCGATTCCTTGGCTCGGCAGTCTAGAATTGCTTGGACTTTCTCTCGGATTGGCATCAATTCCCCGGGCGCTAACAAGCACGCCGAGGAATTTTGGCCCGGACACCGAAGTTGCACTTTGTAGGGTTAAGCTTCATCTTGTATTTCCTTAGTGAACAAAATGTCTCGTGTAAATCGGCTAGGTGCTCGCCGTCGGACCTGCTTTTGACAATAGCATCGTCGACGTAAGCCTCAATGTTTCGCCCTTTTTGATTTTGGAACACTTTGTCCACCGAGTCTTGTGTAAGTCGTCGCGGCGTTTTTCAAACCAAATGGCATCATCTTGTACATGTAGGTGCCGTGTATGGTGATGAATGCGCATTTAGGCATGTCTTCCTCCGCCATGAATACCTGATGGTATCCTGAAAAGGCGTCGAGCGGGCTCAAAGCATTGTGTAGCCTGCCGTTGCGTCTATTAAACTATCTATCCGAGGCAAGGGGTAGCAATCTTTCGGGCATGCTTTATTAAGTTGCGTAAAATCAACACACATCCTCCACCCTCCTGATGACTTTTTAACCATTACAACATTAGCTAGCCATTCAGGGTATGTACAAGGGATGATAAAGCCTGCATCTAACAACTTATCAACCTCGGCCTTGATGGCATCTTCCTTCTCGGCCGAGGAGTTTCTCATCCTCTGCCTCACAGGGCGAGCGGCGGGGAGTACGTTGCTTGTGAACGATGACCTCTCGGCTTACACACTGGCATCTCGGGCCGAGTATGCAAAGACGTCTTTGTTCCTTCTCGGCGAGTCTAGGAGATCGGCTTCCGATTTTGGTTCCAGGCCGACACCGACGATCACGGTGCGCCCTGGATCAATCTCTATCTGTTCGGTCTCAACCCCTTCGACCATGGCGACGTGGTTGGTGCTCATTGGTTCGTCCTCCTGTCTTAAGGATGGGTTCTTCCCTTTTTCCTCTTTCTTTGCTACTTTGAAGGATTGCATGTTGCATCCTCTGGCCGATATTTGGACGTTGACCACCTCGTCTTTTTCGTTCTTTGAGACGAGTTTATGAACCTCCCCGCGGTCCGAGATATACATCGTTGTCGGGCCGGATGGACATTACAAAGATCGACCTCACTCGGGGTGACACGGCCGATGAGAACGTTGTATGCGGATGAGCCGTCGATGACCACGAACTCGGACATCACATTCTTGGCCGCGTCGGACTGGCCGAACATCACCGGTAACTTGATAGACCCAGGGGACCAAGCCTGCCCGGAGAAGCTGTACAATGGGTTGGTGCATGGGCTAAGGTCCGCAATTTTCGTGCCGAGCCCCGAAAGCACTCCCGAACATGATGTTCGTGTAAGCACCCGTGTCAATCGGGCATCTCATGACCGGGTGGTTAGCTATGTCTAAGTGGACTACGAGTGGGTCGCTATGTGGGGCGATGATACCTTCGTAGTCCTCCTTCCCAATAGTTATGTTCGGGATGTTGGAAGCGCGGGCCGCTGTAGTGGGCACGAAGTTCGGCTTTGATCGATCCGTTCGTGTGCCGTTTGTGTCGCGAGCGGATCCGCCGTTCTCGTTTCCCCGATGACAACATGAATTGTCCCTATCCGTTCAAAGACGGACTTTTTATCTGAGCCGCCGGTGTTAGTCTTTTGACCTCCGGCAACATATTTGCCGAGGCTCCCCTTAGGATCCGGATCGCTCTTCAATGGCATTCTTCAAATGCCTAAGATCGTTGGTTAAGTGACCGGTGTGGCCGTGGTACTCGCAGTCTGAGCTCGTGTCACCGTCCCCCTAGGTTTGGGGGCCTTTCCCACTTCTCGCCCCTCGTTTCGCTCGGGAGAAGACCTCGGCGGCCGATGACAACCGGGGGTGTGATCCTTGTACTTCTTATGGTAGTACGGACTGAACTCCCCGTCCGCCGGGTTACGCTTCTGGCGGGCTGTCGGTCCGCGACCTATTATTGTCACGGCGCCCTTCATCCGGCTTATCCTCCTGGTGACTCTTTCTTTCTCGAGTGCCGGCCTCGCCGTGGCCTATCCATATTTTGTGATAGTCTTCGACCTTAATGGCTTGGTCGGCCAATTTCCTGGCGGACTCAAGGCTCGTGCCACCGCACTTGATGAGCTCGTTTTCAAGTCCCCCCGGGGAGGCCCTTCATCGTCGAAGGCCGCTAGTTATTTGTTCGGCTCCCTAATCGCCGAACCCGGCATCGAACCTCTTCACATAGCTTCGGAGTGACTCGCCTCCCTCCTCGCTCGATGGTCGGGAGATCCGATGTCTCGACGGCTCTCCTTTTATTGGTAGAATCTTGGGCCAAAACGCGTCTCTTAGGTCGGAATAGGAGTATACCGACCCATCAGGCGATCCCTTGTACCACCTTTGCGCCATTCCAACCAAGGTCGTTGGGAAAACTCGGCACTGACCTCAAAGTTGCTCCCATACCGACATGTGAGATTCGAAAGCCTCGGCATGATCGGTTGGGTCGCCCTCTCCTTTGTATGATATAGACGGTAGCTTTAGCTTTGGCGGCACTGGGGTCTCTAGGACGTAGGCACCGAGGGGTGTCGACCACGTGTCTAATGACACGCGGCGATCGGCTCCTCGCATCCCTAGTCCGACCCCTCTCCCCGTGGCGGGAAGGGCTTCTTCTCCGACTCTGGTGAGTCGGACTCCTTCTTCGACTCGGGTGAGTCGGACTCCTTCTCCGACTACGGTGAGTCGGACTCCTTCTTCGACTCGGTGAGTCGGACTCCTTCTTCGACTCGGTGAGTCGGACTCCTTCTCCGACTCCGGTGAGTCGGACTCCTTCTTCGACTCGGTGAGTCGGACTCCTTTCGCTCGTCCTGGGGCATGCCTCGTGGGCGTCGCGGCGACATCGTCCTTCCGCGAGTGCGGGAAGGGCTTAGTTCTACCACCGACACTGGGCTCCCCGTCTTGGTAGGCTCGGCCTCTCTTAGTGCTTCGTTCGGGTTTCTGAGTCACCTTTTGGGCCCTAGCTTCTCGGACGGGTCCCGCCGCTCTTGTCGGTGTGACAAGTGTGAGCCGGCGCGCCGACAATTAGGTCCAGGAGCCGCTTCCTTTGCCGCATCAACCACACGCCCCATGACGGTGACCTGGTCGGGGCGCGGCGTATCTCGGCATTATTGGCATCCCGAACTCCGGTTGAATTATCCGGGCTGGTGGAGGGTCGCACAACCTGAATTGTGGACGGTATCTTAGGGTGGAGGGGCTCTTCGATTACGAACACCTCTTGTTCTTTTGACATCCTCTTAGCTTGTTGGGTGGGTTTTTTTTTTTTTTTTTTTTGTTTGGGAATGACTAGCTTCTAGTATCTTTCCCCACAGACGGCGCCAATTGTTCCGGTATGAATTCGAAGGGGTTTGTTTACCACGCTAGCTTTGTCGAGTAATGCCTCTTCTAGCCTTCGATCGTTCTCCTCGGCCTCTCCTGCGACAATGAGCAACCGAGGGCTTGGCTTTGTGCCAAGCGTACTCACTCCGACGCTCAAGTCAGTGAACTTACTGTGATTAAGTAGTAAGTAACTTGATTACGTGTATTGTAGAGAGATGAGAGAGATAATACCAATTTAAGTGGTTCTTAGGTTAGATTCTGGATCCCTTCCTCAATGAGGATTGAGGAGTATTTATAGACTTTCACCTTTTGTCACGTAGTGGCCAAGTGGGCCAAGTGGCACACGAGGTGAAAAGATCGATCTACCCTCGGCCGAGGGACCTATGGCAGCCGACGAGCCTGGTTGACTCCATGCCGAGGGTTCTTGGATATGAGTACGCGGGTAGGTGCCCCTACCGGTAGGTTGCCATGCCGAGACCCAGTGGCAGCCAAAGGTCGATCGCCGGGATGTCTAAGTCATTGGCTTGCTGTGGATATCTTTGACCTCGTTCAATATGTTGATTTGGTCAGCGGGCACAGAATATGCCCCATCAAAAAGACATTTATATGCAAAAAAGAAATCGATAACAAATCAATTGAAATTAACTAAACTAATACGAATTTTGCACTTTTTGGAACAATAGTAGTATTGCCACTCGATTGTGAATATCCGATCAACAGATGTTGAATATGGGAAAAAGCCTTAGTAATATCATAGTAAAAGTAGTTCATTTGGGTTGATGAACTTTGAGTTTTCGCTTATATTAAATGAGTAGATTTTACTTCATATTAGCATGATACAATTTTCTAACTGAGAATAAAAGAAGCATTACGATCGAACTAAAAATTTCTCTGATAAAGAACACCTAATTAATATCTTATTCTTCGTCTGTTCACTAAAAGTAAAGGCAGTGACATGTAATATTTGATACAAACCAATTGAGAACCTTTTAAAAGACCATTAAGTTTTGCTTATAACCGTTGTAATTTACAACGAAGGTATGCATCAATCAATCCCCAAAGAAGTATTGGTTTGGATGATTTTACACTCCGTTATAAAGTATTCTCATTTACAACGGTTTGGATGATACGAAATTTATTACGCCCTATGGTCCTCTTTTCCTTTTTTTTTTTGCAACTTGACAATTTAGTTCAAACGAAACCCTATTTCTTAATCATAGAGTGGTCCGAATTCCACTTCATCACTCCACTTACGATCATTCCTCCCAAAAAATAACATGAATGAATTTTACTAAAGTTCCTATAAAGATAGCATCATCAATATAAGAAGCGGAATATAGAAGTTCAAATGTGTATAATTTCATTTTGTATAGCAGAATGTATGGATTTAGAATTTTTCTCACATGTACATTCGAAGTATTCGTCTTTGTTTTATTTCTTATTTGGCTCATGTAGGAATAATATGCATGGTCTCAAGACACTGCATATTTTTCAACAATTGGTGTCGGATAAGTAAACTAAAACGAATCCCCATACTTCTAAGATTACTTACAACTCCATCACTGATACTTTGGGCGGCGTACCAATGACCTTCATAATTGATGGTCCAAGCATTTATAGCAAATGTTAGGGCGTCCGCCGTTGAACCACGGTTTAGAACATAACATAACAAAAAGCATCAATAAAATTTACATTCTTAATTGTCAAAAACGAAATTTATAGTGCCAAGCTACAACTTTTACTAAGCAATGATCATGTTCGATACACAAAAGTACATTGATCAATGACCTTAATGCAATAGTTCCCTTTTGTTACGTCCAAATTCGCTTAAAAAAAACATTATGTACCCATTTCTTCTTCCAATGAAACACTAATGCAGTTTCTGACCAACCAAAACCCCCAGTAGTTCCTGACCAACCAGCCTAGTGGATCCCTCACTCTTCAATATACATTTCCAGATACAACACGTCCTAATAATAACAAACCACACAGATATTTAAAAGCATCGTATTATATGATGGTATTGCTCAAATCAACCTATCAACAAACACACACAACCAAAACTAATCAACAAAACCAAGAAAATATGGTCCATGTTCTAACCTAAGGTTATCCATGCTCTAACCTAAGGTGGTCCACCATCGTCTTAGCTACTAAACGATCAGCAAATAATCTTCTCAACATCATTATCTTCATCCTGTTAGTCATAATCTGCATAACCATCAGCGCCATTTTTTTTAAAAATAGGTCATTCAATAACTACAAAATGCGAAGGTAATTTGAACAAAACCAAGCATAGACGCTTTCCCTCCCTCCCTCTCCTACTCTCCCACTGTCCCACCCCCTCCCGCCTTCCTAATTTTCCTCAACCCTCCCCCTCTCCCACCCACCCAATCCCTAAAGAGGCCAAATTTAAAGGCGTGTAGATAAAGATCTATGTAAGCTATTAAACCTAGGCTTAGATTGCCTCTATGTAATCTTCCCATTGGTTTATCTCATCTTGATATCATGATAGGAAAGGCGGGTAATCAGAACATTTTATATGAGAAACTTCGCTAACAAAGACAATGGCTTTGGCTTTTGAATTTACAGCTCATAGGTTTCCCTTTCTTAGAGTCACAAGGGAAATGGGTATTTCTGGCAAAAGAAGGCTCCCAGAATGGAAAGAAATGATGCCGTCTAATCGTCTATCAAAAAGTTTCATCACTCAAAGGATGCCTTCCTAAACATAACACACATGATCTTGGGAACTTTGAGGAAATTTGGCTTTGTTTCTTTTCTCCTATGTTGTTTTGTTGAGTCAATACCAAATCAGATGTTTACAATTATTAGAGGGTCGCTACTTGTGATAGCTTATTCAACAATCTCGATGAAATAGTTAATGTTGTCATTCTTAAACTTGTCAGCAGAAAACATATTACAATGTGTGCTTTCTATAACAATACTATTGTGAGCTCATCAGCTAAACGATGCTACAATGTCTAATTTCTATGGCAGTACTGTGACAGGTATGGAGATAATGTAGGATTTCCGCACCTGAAAGAATGGAAGAAGGAGATCAGCTCTTCAAAATGCAGAAGTTAATTTGGAAATTGTCCATGTTGCATATAATTTCAATAACAACGTTGAATTGCTACAAGTGGCTCATCAGAGGCCCCATTTCCCTCAACTCAAAACTGAAGCATTTGAATTATAGAAACACCAAACATTTCCTGCCTGTCAGCAAATCAAAGTCAATGTTATCATCAGTAGTTTATGCATAATTAATAGATCATATTTTGTACCAGGAAAAAAAAGGTGGTTTAGGTTGTGGGTTCTCCAGGTTCAGGAGGTTTTTGTAGTATTATTATTGTAGAAAGACCTGCCCCCGTGAAAGAACTGGCAAATAATAAGACTCACTTAAGACAGTCGTAAGTGTCAAACGGATCCGAAGAAATCTCTTAACACTGATTAATGTTCATTACTAACCGCCTAACCGTGTATATGGGTTGCTTTAGATCCGTGTCACCCTTACGCCAGGTCTATAGTAGATTAGTAATGTCACCTTAGTAACAAAAAAAGTTAAAGTTTAGAGGTAAATTTGGTGGGTCATAAATACTTGCACCAAAAAGGGAAATAAGTGCAGACTGCAGAGTGTAATCACAGTAGGCTCTACAAACAATGATAAGTTTGTAACATATTCAGTTATAAGTCAACCGATATAGAAGAAAAAGGTTGTATTAAATTAATATTCTAGTAACCATGCATACAAGGTGAAAGTGCGAAACAACATTAGCAAAGAATATCATCGACGATTTCTATACCTACGTCTTGACTCTTGATAAAGAGATGAAATACGCAGTGATTCACTATTTGACTAAATTTCTTAATGGCGTGCTCAGATTAAATGCGAACCTTATACTCAGAAAGATAGAGTATATGCACACCTCTTGAAAGCTAAACCCTTGTGAACCACCCAGGGAGTTCAGTTATGAACCGTCTCTGATAATAGTATATGGAACTCCTAAGCCCATCAATGACTCATCATAGATTCAACCTGCTCAGCTAACTTTCGTGCATTGCTTGTCCTGAGAGCTTGAATGCCATTATACTGTGAACTTATCAAACGGACATGCCGGGGTACTTTTACTAATTTCCACCATTCTCACACGTAATCTATCGTGATGAGCTTTGGACAAGAAACCTTCATGTACACACATAGACCATGTACGGCAACAAATTATACCGATATTTGGAAAATTAAAATCTGGATCTAGGAGTTATGACATGTTCTCTTCAACTTCTTTTAGCTAACTTTTGAGAAGATCAATTTTTTAAATTCATAAAAGTTTGTATCTGTATTCACCAAAAAGTACTTGAATAACACTTTGAGTTCAAAAAAGTTAAGATAAGGTGAAGACAACAATAACCGGTGACAGGATAGTTTTTTGGTGTAATTGTTGAAAAGGGTAGTAAGAGTATGCAAGATACATACATTAAGGCATATAGCTGCACGAACATAGCTGTCTTATCAATTTATCATCTGCGTCTCCAGAAAATGACTGATCATATTTGAACCAGCGGTCAAGCTAAAGTCACAAAGACAATATTGGACAATTACAAAAGGCTTGCCAAAATTAGAAGGATGAGAGTCGTAAAAAATTCAGGCACATACCTCAACATAAGTTCCGAAGGCTTCAAGGGCTGCCCGCCTATCTTTAACTAATGCCTTCACTTTGGCTTGCTTGAAATTAGGGACAAGATCACCATCTAACAAATAAGCTAAAAATAAGAAGGCTCAGAGTTCATCAATTGACGATCCTAACAAAAACTGAGACAGGAAACTACCATATATTATCAGTTACTATGATCAATAAATGTAATCTATCTGTTGTAACAACTTATCGGATTGAGATAAATAGGAACCAATATTATTAGTTATGGTCTATGATAAAGATCGGTTCTTCCTATGATCGGAACTGAACTTGGGTCATGATCAAAAGGGCCAAAATCCAAACCCTTGAGAACAAGAACATCAACAAACAACAACAAAGCCTTAATTTGGACTCGGATCACAAGAATTTTCATTTGAGATAATCAATGATGGGAAATTTTTATTCAAAGTCCTTCCGCATCACGTCCGTGGTGCATGGTGTGTGATTCACCATAAAATCATTAATCATACACTCGGTTGAAATTAAATTAACAAAGCAACAATAAAATTAAAAATCAAATCAAAAACTGAAAACAATACAACAGTTTATATATTACCCACTTATTATCATAATCATTAATCATCCATTACATTGACATTGAATTTGAGTTCTACCATGGTTATCCAAACCCTACCTCCAATTAAAGCTAAATGTATGAAAGGCAGAGTTATTTTAAAGAAGCTAATAAAGAAAACTAACCTCAAGCTAGCCAAAAGTACAAGGATTTGAGTAGTGGCTTTACTCTATGAAGCTAACAAGGTCCAGCTAAACCTTCATCATCACTTGAACATTAGTCACATTTCTAGTATAATATAGTAGATCAGAAGGATTATGTATGGTACATTTTTCTTTAATTAAAACAAAAAAAGAGAACAAACTTGGTAAAAAGAAAGAAGAAGGAAAACTTTGGCCTGTCTTCTTCCGACAAAGCTATACTCGGAACCACAGCGACCAACCTATAAGCTCCAGAATTACACTTAGTGATTCATCAATAGGTAAAGCTACAACAAAAAAACCATGGTTATTCTTGTGAGATTCATTTTTCTTTTGTCCGGTCTCATGGTTAAGCTATTATCGACATTTTACAGATCAATACATTGCCTTTAACTTCCATGTTCAGTCACTAATACAGTCAGATGTAATCAAGCAAATACCTCGACCAGGATAGATAATGTACCTCAAGGGCTCGATGCCCATTGCAGGTCCAATCGTGTTCGTTATTCCTGCAATCCAATAATTCCCACCACGGAGCACCTCCCTTACCCCCTCTTGACCGAAGATTAATCACTACAGGTATCCGGCAAAACGAAATAACATTAAACCCATGCTAACTAACTCCGCTTGACTCTCCATGCGCTTCCAATTGAAGCCCAGCTGCAATGGAGTACCAATTTGCCACATTAGTCTAAAATACAAAAAATCAGAGTTTAGGTTAGGTTAGGCTAATAAGACTACTACATTAATTAATAAGGAAAAAGTGAGAGGAAATTAGAGGGATTGAATTAGGATGGGGGGAGAGGGAGTGTACCTGGTGTGAATAAATGGGGCAGAGGAGATTAAAGAATTGTGATGTCCTGCATTGATTAATCAATCGGTGTAACCCCAAAATGATAAATCAATGAAAAACTGTATCCTGCGTTATGGGAAAGGGAAAAAAAAACACCAAATAAACGGAAGAATAATGAGAAGAACAGCAAGAACGATCTGGTTATTTATGAGAATCTTTGAGTAACACTTGAGTGTTCCAGTGTGCTACAAGAGTCAAACTATTAAGAAAGAATTCATCAAATTGAACTTGATCTTACCAAGACTGAACAAATCTCAGGTGCAAGATGTTTTCGGGATGTATCGCCACATCTTCCTTATTGCAACCACAAGATGGTGGCGGTCAAGTCACTAACAAAGCAAACATGATAAATTAGCATACTTGCTCCAATTCAACAGAATGAGACACCAGAGAATCGAAATATGATTCCAATACACTTACACTTCCTCCACTTCTACTCAATCCTTCCGAAAAACAATATCCCAACCCGAAACTTTTGATATCGATTTTAAGTTTTGACCAATCAAATTCCTATAGTTTTAATGTCAGATTTCAGAAGTTAGGGTTAGCAAATTGAATAGCTGAGACAAATTAAATCCCATAAGCTACGAAACCTAAATTTATTAATGAAATCGAACTAACAGTATAGAAGATGAAGTAATAAAATTAAAATTAGGGTTTAGGAGATGATAATTACCTAGCATTTGAGACTGTAAGTCTATATCCAATGTCCCATGATCATCTTTCCATTCTCGATTAATCTGCCTGCCATCGACACCACCTTTAACACTGCCTTATAAACTCTACCAAATCGCACAGTAAAAGTTTTTGAGGTGGAGATGGTTTCAAAAAAGTCAACAAAAAAAAGGGAGTCGTATGGAGGATTTGAAGGAAAAAAGCAGCGAAGAAAGAGAGAACGGAAATGAGAGGCAGCATAGAGAAAAGTGAGGTGAAGGGTAAAGGCCAGAGTTTGCTGCAGAAATAAACGAAGGCCCAGATGCAGGAGAGTCCAGTAAGGGAAACAGGCCTATTGCAAAACGCAGCGTTCCACCTCAAAACGCAGCGCACAGGTACTGTTCATATGAACAGTACATAGGCTTAGAGACTTTTATGTTAAGGTGAATAGATATAGAAGACTATGTTAGTCATGATTAGTGAGTAATGTCGACAAGGTGCAGTATGTGTTAGAAAATTTATTTGATGGTGAACTTCGGGGACGAAGTTCCTCTTTAGGGGGGAAGAGTAATGTCGCAAAATAAAAAGGCCGATATTATAATAATTTTGTTGTTTGTTTGTAATGCTCACTATTGTCTCTGTTATAATTCTAGCATGAAGTTATAATTGTTTTAATCGTTTTGATGAGTAATTTGTATGTTTAAGTAAAAGTTAAGTAATTTACAATGAAAAGATAGTCATAAAGAGATGAGTGTGTCGGGAACGGTAACGAAGTGTTTGAATCATGCAGTGTAACATGATTGTTGTGTGGCATGTTTTGGTGTTGATAGTTGTGTACTAGTGAAAGTATAGTCTCGTAGTGCGTGGCTAAGAGTTTGGAGTAGTAGTATAATCGTTGGTCGTGTTGGTACATGTTGTGAGTTTGGTACTTCAAGTTGTGGGTTGTAGAAGTTGGTGTATATGATGTGTCGGGTAGTGATGATGATGACATAGTGGGGTAATGCTTATAGAGAGTAGTGGCCTGCGTCGGGAGAATAGTGATGTCGACCCTGGTGTCTTGTTTTATGGGTGGGGGAGGACGAGTCGAACTTCGGGGACGAAGTTCTTTTTAAGGGGGGAAGACTGTAATACCCGTCCTTTTAGGGACCCGTTGACCAACCTTGGGAGCAGGTAGTAGCCCTTAGTGATTCGCGCCAGAGTTACCTTGTGCCATGATTGCCTTTAGAAGTGAGTGGTACTCGATAGAGTAGAGGGTACTCGATCGAGCATCTTGGGCACTCGATCGAGTAGGGGCCACTCGATCGAGTACGTTAGTTACTCGGTCGAGTAGTGTCTTTCCAGCGAGGGTTTATAATCGTGTTTTGTTAAAACCGCAAATCATTTTCCGCCTCTTTCCCTAAACCTAGATGTCGTCTCTTCCTCTTCCTTTCACCATAGATCATCACATGGGAGCCTTATGGATGCTTGTGACATAGGAGTGAATAGCTTGAGTCGGGTAGCGGTCTCTCTGCCAGATTTCTACGTGTAGGTATGTCGTCATCATCATCTTTGTCATTGTGTTTTCAGTTAAGGATGGAATGGTAGTGATAGAAAGTTGTATTGTGTGTATAGGTGTTGCTTGATTGATGGGTGTTGCGTGTGTGGACGTGGAATCACTGCAGTCTCTTAAAGGTAGGTTCGCCTACTCAGTTTCTGTTGTTTGTCTAGTGTGTCGGCTGTTGTGTCGTTGTTGTATTGTTGTCGTGACCGTGTGGTTGAGTATACATGGTAATCGGTTGGTGTATGCGGTTTTGTTGGTTGTTGTAGTATTGCAGCTATCTGTGATTGATTGTCTCTGGTTCTCGAGGTGCGTCCTCGGCTGAGTGGAGTCACTTGCGGGAGTGGCTTCACGCCCAAGTTTCGCCCTCCGTGGAACCCGCCACGGGAGGGGATGTGCACATTAATGGGACAGGGTTATTGCTCGGTATGATGAGCGGGGCTTAGGTGGGAACGGCTGCGATCTCCCACTGGCAGGGCTAGTCCAGTGGACGGTGACGGAGATCGGTTGGAGTGGTTGTGATTGTGTGTGTGTTTGGCTGTGTTTGTAATACGTCGGTAGTGTTTGTTGTGTCTTGTCTCAGTTACTGACCTTGTGTGGTTTGTCTTGTGTGTCTGCCGTGATCCCTTATGCTAAGCAGTCCGTCTTAGCAGGTTCTGTCTTGGATGCTAACTGGAGTCCTGGTTGGGATGAGTCCTCACGAGTAATCACAGAAGTAGTATATAGTTGACTAGTTGTATCTTTCATTTAATAGTTTAGATGTAACACTTGTAATATAACTGTAATTGTTCTTTTATCGACTTTTGATGATTACTTACCTCGGGCAACCGGGATGGTGATGCCCTTATATGATAAGGAAGGTCTAGTTAAGGCTCCTAGGTATATGGGGGTGTCACAATCCTCCTCATCACTTGAGAGAGCATTAAGAGCGAGTCCTTTCCCTTTAGAGCTTTGACTAGAATGTTTCATGAGAGTTAACTCATGAGCCATAAGTGAGCCCATAAGTTCATCAAGGGTGAGCAATGAAAGGTCCTTAGCTTCCTCAATAGCCGTAACCTTCGGTTGCCACTTTTCAGTTAAGCTACGAAGAATTTTACGGACTAAATCCTCGGATTGAAAGCTTCTACCTAAACTTTTAAGGTCATTGACAATACATGAAAAACGTGAAGACAAACTATTAATTGACTCGTCTCTTTCCATATTGAACATCTCATATTGTTGCATGAGAAAATCAATACGGTATTTTTTGACTTGTGACGTTCCCTCATAAGCAAGGCTTAGGGTGTCCCAAATCTCTTTGGCCGAAGCACATCCAGATATACGATAAACACCTAAGAGGGGGATGGGGGTGAATTAGGTGTACCTTTTAAAAATTTTATCCTTAACTTGGTTAATTAATTAACTTAAGTGAAGAATATTGAAATACAAGACTTGAGAAACTTAATTGAATGTAAGTTCACAAGAGGGTACATCAGATCTATGTCACAGTATAGGTGACTGTAACACAGAACTTAATGAGGTACATGCGAGAAATAGCAAAGTGGAAGAACGTAAAAGTAAATGAACAAACAAACGACATTTTAAAAAATTGGTTCAACCCCTACTCCGAGGCCTACGTTCAACCGTTATTTTATTACTTGTTTAGAAATTTACTCAAACTTACTAAACCCCTTACAATAAAAATAACTCGCCAACCTACTCCGGTTGCACTCAAACATAAAGCTACTCCGCTTCAATAGTTTATGGGTTCTATCTCAAGGTGTTACAGAATCTTGAATCTCAAGAGTTCACTGAATGAACATGGAGATCACAATTAAGATCTAACACGAGAATCATTGGAACAAACTCATTATGTCACAGTACAACGAACTGATACTTGGAGGTTTTACAGCTTTTTCGAAAACAATTTGAAGAATTTAAAAATTTGAAAAACGTTTTGCAAATATTTGAAGAACAAAACTTTAAATGCACAAATGATTTGCAAAGTTTTACAATAAATGCTTTGGAAGTCTTAAGAAATAAATGTGACTAAGACACTCTATTTATAGTGGATTTAGTCTTAGGTAAGTACAACTTTGAAAAAATTAAATCCAATATAAAAATAGTAGCCTTGAGTGATGGTAAGTGTTAGACTATAGGCTTGAGGCTTAAGAAATCAGAAAACTTAAGCTACTACACTCAACATGTTACCTTTTACCAAAATGGCAAAAAACTTTTCTTACTTTAGAAGTTTTACAAGTCTTCCTTACCATTTTAGTAAAAGGTGTTTGCATAAATCTAGAGACTTAGTCAAGTGGATTTGTGACTCCAAAATTTCAGATTGTTTTCAAGCTTTTGAAAATTCAAATGTTTAAGGTTTGAAATCTGCAAAGTTTTAACACTTAAAACATTTTGTCAAAAGACATCCTCCATACGGTAGTATCAGAAACCACAGTACAACGTACTGTTGCATGGTTTTGCCATAACTTGACTTAAATGAGAATGTTACGCTTACTCTTACATTTTTCGACCAAGGCTTAGAGAATATCATTGTCTTGACTTTCTTGTTTATCTTGATCATCTTGAATCATTGTTGAAAGTCCAATTGGTTGCTTCAATCACTAATCATTCAACTAAGAGCAAACAATCAAATAATAAAGGGACTTGGCATCATCAACTCAATTTGTTCTAATAAGGAGTATAATTTTTTATTAGGTACTGTAAAGATTTCTCGATGGACAGCAAATCGTTTGTTTGTCTTTTGATTAAAATACCCCTCACAAAGAATGAAAAGAGCAAACAAATGATTGGGACAAAGGGAGTATAATTTTTTTCTTGGAGACTAGTTGACTAGCTGTATGTCTTCTATGGTAATATCATGTGAAGTATGTAAAGTTTGATTGTGAAGAAACCCAAAGTTTCACATGTGAGGGTTGTCCCACATTGATAAAAGAGGAAAAGAATTACCACTTTATAAAACAAGGAGCTACTCCCTATATTGCTAATTGGTTTTAGAGTGGAACCCTCTTGAGCCTAAGTTGTGGACTCTTTCTCCTCCGTTTGGATGCGGCCAAGACCCGTTGTTGAATTTAACATGGTATCAGAGCCCATGGTTATGTGACCTGGGATTCATGGGCCAAAGTTTGCAGTCGGACGAGCAAAGTTGCTCAGTTGAATTTGTCCGGTCTTAGTTAATACTAGGCCATGTTTACAGCTGGACGAGCAAAGTTGCTCAGTTGAATGAATTTGTCCAGTCTGTGTGAAAAGTGGGCCTCACATGTGAGGGGGAGTGTGAAGAAACCCAAAGTTTCACATGTGAGGGTTGTCCCACATTGATAAAAGAGGAAAAGAATTACCACTTTATAAAGCAATGGGCAACTCCCTCTATTGCCAATTGGTTTTAGAGTGGAACCCTCTTGGGCCTAAGTTGTGAACTCTTTCTCCTCCGTTTGGGTGCGACCCAAGCCCGTTGTTGAATTTAACATTGATAAAAACTACAAGTACGGAGCATATTAACGGGACTTGCCTTCTAGTCTATCTAATAATGAACATGTTTCCCCTAGAAAAATACATACATTGTTGGTTGTTATATCATATGTATCACCATCGGTATAGTGATGGATCATTTGTCCATGCTTTTTAAGAAAACAAATTTGCAATTTGTTTAACAGGTGAAACAGGAGTGAGCCTTGATAGTCGATGCTCAAGTAAGTAGTAGACTATGGCAGGACATGAATTTGTGTGTAATTTCTTTAATTACATAGCATAGTTATTTGTTTTTAATTGATGCTGGTTGGTTGGTCATTTTCGTTAACCTACATTGTTTTTGAGTTTTAGTGAGTAAATATAAACAATGGCCGCAGATTGAAGATGACGAGGTGATAAGAAGGTTTGCCTAGAATATAGTCATGCCTTAACTGGATTGCTGTCAAATTGAGTTCTCTGGACGATAGAATTTTCAATTAAATATGTTATGGAGTAATGTCCAATTTGCTACTACATGCATGCAATGTAGTTTTAATTTATAGTTTTACCACTTGAACTATTGTATAACAATTTTGTTCTACAGATTTCTTTGGGTATATATATAGTTAGAAATGCACGCACCCACATGCTTAAGAGTTGTGGCTTATGAATACTTGGATCAAATATATGAAACACAACCGTAAATATGATACTCCCTGTCATTTACTCCAAAGGTAACATGGACCCATTTTTTGTGAGAGGAAAAGTGGTCTATGTTACCTTTATAGTGGATGGGATGGATTATGTGATATGGGTAAAAACATGTCCTCACGATTAAAGATAGATGGCCTAGTATACTTCCTTATAGGGATTTTTGATACTCCCTCCGTCCCGGTGAATTGTTATCTATTTTCATTTAAAGGTGTATCATTCATTTGTTATCTATTTCCTTTTTGGGTAAGTAATGAGCAATTGGCTAGTGTAAGCAAGTGGACAATAATTCCTTTATTTTATTGGTTTGTTTCACATGCATTGGTCTTCGTGTAAAAAGCAATAGATAACAATTCACTGAGACGGAGGAAGTAATTATTTATTGTAGAGGACTGAAGGTTGATTTGATTGTTCATTTGTATTCGGCCATTTCAACCACGTAGTTAGGTTGATTTTGAGTAAATTTTCATTTAATATTACAATAAATCATCAATATAAGATGTTCTAGAGTTAACCTATGCAATGTTATTGTTTCCAAATTTTATACTAAATTACATATACTATTTATATACGCATGTGCAACTTTGCACGGGTCCTAAACTAGTGTTGATGGAAAACATTGTCCTTCGTATGAAAATTTCCTCATAACTTATATTATTATGTGTTTTGCTAAAATTAGTTTTTGATTCAAGATATTGAATAAAGTTTCATTTAATTACTCTTATACCAAACATAAAAAATGTTTACTCTAATAATAATCTCCCTTATATGCCAAACCTAAAAATTGGGATACATTTTGCAACTAAAGCTTTTGTGAGACATGGGATGATGACATGTTTTGTGTCATGTCAATTATATACATGGAGACCTGAACCCAATGTCTCTCTATCACTTTGTGCTTGAAGTTAGTGCGTCTTGCTTTAGACGAGACTTTTTGGTCTGAAATAATAAGACGGAATTTTATAATCATTTTACAGTTAAATGTGACCACTATTGAAAACCAGTTACCGTAAATTGTAACAGTGCTTATATCATTGTGGTTACATTTACTATAAAATGGTCACATATGTTCGTCTAAAAAATAAAACGAAAAGTGTCCGTCTGAAACAAGAATTTGTGATGGTTACTTGGTTAGTAGTACTGCTCTAAGTACTTGTTGCTTTAAATTTTTTAGGCTCTCTCTGCTTAACAATTATTTTGCTTCGTAGACTACTCTAAGCACCTGTTGCTTTTTGTTATTAATCGTGAAAATTTAGAATATTTTGCTAAAATCATTTAAGATTGTATTATGGAAGAATGTATTTGAGAGTTAAATTAAACACACTTTGTTTTGACTATTTGTTATCCAACTCGTTTTCATCCAAATTCCGTGTTCAAAGCCCTTTTTACCCAACTAGGTATCCGTGATTGAGTTAACAAATTAAGTTGCAAATAGTTTCAGGGCTTTTGTTTGTTACTCCCTTCGTACAAATTCAAAGGCAATATGGTAAAAATTGGGAAACCAAGAAAAGAGGGTAAAAGTGGGGGTAAAAGAGGAAAGCAAGCTTGTATTATTGAGTTGGTGTGTGGGCCACAAGTTAGTATTTATGTAAATATAAGGAGGAAATAAGGGTATTATTGTCAATTTACAGCCCATTTATATAGTATGTTACCTTTGAATTGGTACGGACACTTTAGGCAAGTGTTACCTTTGGATTGGTACGGGGGAAGTATTAATTTATTGGTGTTTAGGCTAAATAGTTGGCCAAGAGTTCTTCTAAATAGCCTTCCATGGGAGTTTGCACAATCGCTTGCTCAACTTAGTAGGGTGCGTTCCATGGTCAAGTTTCTATTTTGCTACAACTTTTCCACCTTAAAGTTTGTTGTCATGTTTTGTGTAAGTTGTCTTATTGTTGATAAGATAACTTGACTTGAGAACCATTGTCATTGTTATTGTGATAAATTTTTCAAAAAGTCACTAACACCTACAACTATTATTCTTTATTTAGATCTCATCTTCAGGGAAGATAAACATGTGGGTGTTGCTCTTTTGATATATCATGTTCTCATGGCTGCTGATATCCTCTAATCAAGGTTCAATTGAATTTTTCTCATTTTATATTAATCATGTCTTGGTCAAATTTTCATGTTTATTTTTTATTGTATGAAAGTGGATATGGAGAAGTTATTTCTAAGTGCTAATTTAATGACTCAGCTATCTGTGAGGTTTGTATGAAGTTCAAGTATTTTGAGTGTAGCCCTTTTGGAATGCTAATATTATTTTGAGTAAATAACTATGAACTATATTTTAGCTCATTAATTGACTTCTTTTACCTGAGTATTATCTACTAATAAGGAGTAAGTAGTTATGCAACAAGTAATAAGTAGTTATGTATCAGACAACACTACTAGCAAAACTACGTGAAATGATCTAAGTAAAATATGTATTGATCTCTTAGTTTACATCCCATCCTTCCCTTTTGAAGAACTATGGCTACCTGTAACAAAAGTTTCTACTTCATCTATCACAATTTAATTATGTCCTGCAGAGTGTGGATGAGATTGTAGAGAAGTCATTGCAAAGTGCTAATTACTCGACTAAGTATGACGTTCGTCAGTCAAGTTCAGGCATGTTTTTCAAGCATGGTTGACAAAAGTTCAGGTATTTTGAGTGTAGTAAGTATCTTTTAGTGCCTTCTCATTGTATTTTAGTTTTTTCTGTTTCCTTGTTCGTCTTTGTTACTGTGTTGTAATTACATTGTATAAGAATCAGTTAGACCTTCCAATACAACCTTCCTTCTCACTGGTAATACTTGTGTATTTGGTAAACTATACTTAATCCTTTTCATGTCATTTCTCATTTTCTCATGTACTCAGCAATCTTCCGTTTATTAGGAGACATACAAGTAAAATATAGAAGAGGTTGAAAGAATGTAAGACATATTGTTGGCAGGATATACAAAATTAGTAGCACCATGAAAAGAAAAAATAAGGAAGAAAATTGGAGCAACAACTTTGCCTATGCGACAAGAGTTAAAACTGTCACAACTTCACTCCTTGCCCGACCTCATTGAGAATCCATTTGGTGCATTGAGGATCTGTTTAGTTGTAGCGGCGGTGGTATAAGTAGGTTAGAGAACTAGAGATTACAACACACTATTAAGTGTTAGTTGAACTAAATATTGAACTATTTGATTTGTAAATATCAAGTGTGAGATTGATTAGATTGTTTGAATTGTGGATAACCAAAGTGTTGGAATGTAAACATTACTTCTTTTTAGTTATGAATGTTTTTCTTTTGAGATCCGGTTTTATCTTTGGTGCATAAGCTTCTGTTTTTTACGGTGGTTGCCTTTAGTGGCCTCTTGTGTTTCGGTTAATAATATGGTATTTGGTGTATGTGCAAGTTATAGATATAGTTTAGATAAATGGATAAGGTGAAAAAAAAAAAAAAAAAATTAATGCTTCAAAAATCCAGGTTTTGGGACCACATAACCCATTATGTGACCGCCGACAAATAGGTGACCGACTTTCAATTTTGCGACCGATATAAGGGGGTCTCAAATTTGCGACCGCTATAAATCAGTCTCAAAGAATGACTTTTGTTACCAGATAATGGGACCGACCATAGGCGGTCGCAAAACGGTCTCAAAAACGCTTTTGAGACCGCCTTTTGAACTTTTGAGACAACTTATGGCGGTCTCAAAATCGCGTTTTTCTTGTAGCGGTAGTACTACCCAGCATCTTTTGGTTATGTTCTGACTTCTGACAGTAAATTAAATGTGAACAACTGATCTGGCTTTCATTGGATTTAATGTTTGGTTGCCAGGTAGATCCTCACTACTTTTCTCATCAATATACAAATTTAAAGTACCAACTTTAATTCGGGAAAACAAATTATCAATAAACAGGTAGGTATAGATCATATAGTACCAGGCCCGTCTAACCCATGGTGCTCTATGGGCAATGGCACTGGGCCTCAAAATTTTGGGGCCCAAATCTAGGCATTCCCATGTGATTGTTAAAAAAAAAAAAAAGAACAATGAAGTCGGAGTATCAAACGCTACATTCAATAGTCAATACTGGGTGACTATTCCAATCCTCAATAATCTCCATCCTTCCCCAAATAATTAATTTCTTTCCCCAAAAATAATTATACTTGCTCTTTAATTTTTCCATTAAATTATCTAACGTTTCTTTTGTAAACAATCTTTAAATTTGATTACCCCAAATCAATTGCTCACAGATCATTCCAAATTTACAATTAGAGAAATTAGAATCAAAACTTTTCAATGTAGTCAGTTTCAAATGCCAATAAAAATCCAGATTTATGCTTCAGTTTCAAAGGGATCGAATAGGTAATTTTTCTTCTTAATTTTAATGAATTTCACATTCTCAATATTGTATTCATGATTTTTGTGTAAAATTACACAACCCAGTGGGTATATGTAAATGTTTATACTTAAATTGATTAATTGTTCTGTTTATGGTGATGATGTCGATTTTTTGTGAATTTGGTCTTTATTTTTCTTTCATATACCGACTTATTTTTTATTTGCTTTGCAATCTTCAATATTGTACTAAATTTGCTGCATTTGCTGCTATTGAACGAAAGACAAAGGGTTGGATATCAGATTATCAGAGGACTTTGATTTTATCGGTTTTTATTTCACGGACGGTGTGCAAGTTCTCGAAAAACTACCAGAAATAATCGCCTTTCAAATAATTTGTAATTTGCTTTAATATTTTATATATGAACGTTCTTTAATTTTGTAAATTTAAGGCCTCATATTTTTTTGCACCGGGCCTCCACTTTTCTTGAGACGGCCCTGTATAGTACATAAGGTGATGAGTGAACAACTTTGTATCAGCTTTTTTAGTTGATATGTGAAAAATGGCTATAGTCACATGTTGGGAGTGACTAAGGAGTAAATAGACCTACGATTTGAAGAAATAACATATGTTTATTAGACTGTCTACTTAGTACTTACTTAGTCAGTAGTGCACCCAGGAGAGGAACATAAAAGCAGGACAATGCTTTGTAACACCCCCATTTATTGAGGAGCCTTTAGCTAGGCATCCCAAGCAAATAAGAGTGGTTCCATATATCTCGTTTTCCCGAGGTAGTGAATAACAAACTCCAACTCACCAAAGTACTTTAAATAAAACTTTAGCGATTACATATTTATTAAAATTTAACCAACTAAAACTTAATAAAAATTAAAGTACAACTCCAGCGGAAATAAATAAGTGATTAAATAATCTATGTTGTCTAGATTTCTAGGTAGTTTGGCCAAGTCCTCACGCATCCCATAGCTCCCAAGTCAGCTAATCTTTAGTACCTGTCAAATATGCTCCCCATTATGGTTCATCACCGGTGTTCACGAATACACGGTCAACCACGAGGTTGAGTACGAATAAACACTAACAACAAGAACATACGATAGGCAGTCCAATTCAATTCACATTGCACTACTCCCTTAACAATGTGCTCATTCTCATTACTTAGCACACCTCCCTTAACAATGTGCTCACATTACTTTCGTATAGGGGTGTTAACGAGCCGAGCCGAGCCCGAGCTTGGCCTTGCTCGGCTTGTGCTCATAATTTAAAACTCGAGCTCGAGCCGATCTCGAGCTTACCCGAGCTTGAAAAAATTGTGCTCGTTATCAAGCTTGCGAGCTTTAATACGAGCTCGAGCCAAACTCGAGCTCAACCCGAGCCTATATATAATTGTTGAATTGTCGTTTTTTCTCTCTCGTTATAATCAATAACAAGGCTCGAAAGTTTTTTATACAAATATTGGAAAATCAATAAGACATTTTTGATATGTGTGATATAAATATATAATCACGACAAAATATTTTTATAAAATATGAGTAATATCTCATCTAATTACACAAGTTCGAGCCGCTCACGAGCTTTTGGAGCCGAGCCAACGTTTGCTCGGATTGACTCGTTAAGCTCTCGAGCCAAGCCCGTGCCCGAGCCGAGCTCACACGAGCCGAGCTTTGATCGAGCTTTGACCGAGCCGAGCTCGAGTTGCTCGCGAGCTGTCTCGTCTCATTAACAGCCCTACTTTCGTACCCCTCCCTTAACAACGTATCGCCATTGTGTAATAGTACCCTTCCCTCACAACGTACATATTACCATCACCCCAGAGTACAAACTTCCTCTACAACGTACATATGACTGTAGCATAGCTTATCACAATTTTCACATTCACAATCAATTCAGCGATAATAATTAGATCACCTCATCACAATTATTAAATACAACCAACACAATGTAATATAATTCTCCCTTCCAACAATACAATAGTATCAACATATGAACAATTCACTTATCAACATATGATCAATTCTACTTATCAACATATGAACAATTCCACTTCATTATAAATCATCCACCATACCGAATATTAACAAACAAGAATTGAGTTGGATTTATCCCTACCTGGCAAGCAATTCCAAATAAGCAGCTCAAGCGATCCAAATAATTAAAGCAACCGAACCCGATTATAATTCTTTCACAAATCGTCACCTAACAAAATATTATAATTCAATTATTTATTTGTTATTCAATTCATTAAATTAATTATTCATTTGTAATTTAATTATATTAATTATTTCCTGTTTAAATTATTATTACGTAAAAACTCATCTTAAAATAAAAATGTCTAACCCATAAACTAATATCCAAAACCCACTAAACCACGTGAAACAACCCCACACCCATACTACATTCACGGTTTTTAAACCATGATCAACACCTCACCAAAACCCGCCTATCACGACACCCATAGCCACCGTCAGCACCACCCAGTCCTGCCACATCTTATCCCACACCACGACGCACCCCGACCACTAACAACCACCAGCCAAACCACCACCAGCACTCCAAAATATCACGCCCTAAACACTACACGACACTGCTAATACTGAAAACCCGAGACCATCTTCTCACTCAACCTCACCACCTCTGGCCACCACCGTTGTCACCACTGACCCACGGTGGTTCCAGGAATGGTCCCCCATCTCTTCGACCAAACAACACCACCACATAAACAACCCAACACCGGCAGCAACTCCAACCCGCAACACCTCCCTTGTTCTCACGTTGTTTCGACCACCACCATCACAAACTACCACCTGCAACCGCCACAACACATCCATCACGGTCGAACCAACCACCAGATGTGACACCCCCATACTCCAAGTGCCTTACCAGGACCACTCAGGTATAGAAACGTCATCATCTCGGTTACCCGAGGCAATGATAATCAAATGACAATGAAGAAACATAATTTAAATAGCAATACGACTTAAAGTGATTACATGTTCAATCCAAAACTAACAAAAGTACAATACAAGTTCTCAAAATCCAAATGTCTCAACAACTAAAGTATAACAGCGGAAGACTCTAAACTGCCTCGTGGTGACTCATCCCAGCTATCCCAAATGCATCATATCAAACCTGCTCAACAACTGCTCACCATCCCCGAATGGATCACCACAGTTTTACAAAACAAACAACGGGGTCAGTACTAATTACACAACATAAATCACAATAAGACAAATGTCAAACAGCTCAATCGTCACATCAACCCCAACTCCATAATCAATCTCCTCATAACTAACTACACACTAAAGTGTGTAGTCCCGCCAGAGTACCCATCGCAACAGGTACTCCACAACGCCAGTGGGGGACCACACCCGTTCCCACCTAAGCCCCGCTCATCTCCATCGAGCGACAAACCCATGTTCATTAATGTGCACATCCCTTATGTGGCGGGTTCCACAGAAGGCGAATCAAGGGCGTGAAGCCACTCCCGCAAGTGACTCCACTCAGCCAGGGACGCACCCCGAAGATCACAGACATATACAACAACAACAACAATCAACGATAATAGACAACAACCGTCACAACCACCAATAATATACTTTAACAACAATCACAATGAAACCACCAATCGCATCATGTAATTAATACTGAGTAGGGAAACCCTACCTGGAATGCAATCACAATTCAGATAATCTAGCAGCTATCTCAAAACCTTTCTTCTACGAACCCTCCTCCTATAAACATATTCATACAATCACTACCACAACAATATAATCACAAAACCCCCAATTCCCAAATTAGGGTTTAACCAAAATCAGTCAAATGCTACAAAAATGGTACGTAGAACTTACCCTTGACGCAAGGATTAAAAAGGTATAAAGAACAAAAGAATCCGACTTCTCTAGCTCCGGGATTTGTCAATAAAGCGGAAGAATAAAGCAACGTAACTTGAATTCTCTTTTAATCAGTGAATTAGGTTTGTAAAAGTGTTTAAGGAAGATGACGAAAAGTATTATATATTAATCCGCCTTATTAAGAAAACACGTCAAATAACACCCGATAACCGACTTACTCGATCGAGTAAGTCTCGTACCCGATCGAGTGCCACTTACTCGATCGAGTGTCAAGGCTACTCGATCGAGTACCCTTCAGGCAGACTACTGTTTCGTATTCCAAACATACTTACTCGACAGAGTAAGCCCCACTCGATAGAGTACCCACAGACTCATAAAACCATAGTATTACAGTCTTCCCTCCTTAAAAAGAACTTCGTCTCCGAAGTTCAAACCACAACAAAGCAAAAACACACTAACACTCTCCCGACACAACAACAAAAACATAACTCAACTTAAAACTCCAAAACATACTCACCAAACCAAACTCGACCCGACTCAAACAGCTACTAACCATATCAAAATCAACATAAAAAGATGTAAAAACTCTTCGCGACCATCTCCTACCCCCCAAAAGAAACAAGGTTACGTCCCCGTAACCATACATACCTGATCAAAAAGAAACGGGTAGCGCTCTCTCATGGCCTCCTTCGCCTTCCATGTAGCTTCCTCAACCTCATGATTAGACCAAAGAATCTTAAGCAAGACTGTCTCACCATATCTACTCTTCCTAACCTTCCGGTCAAGGATCTGTTTAAGCACCTCAAGATAAGACAAGGACTCATCCAGCTCTATGTTCTCCACCTCTAACACATGTGACGGGTCACTAACATACTTCCGCAGCTGAGACACATGGAACACATTATGTACCCTATCTAAAGCAGACGGTAAAGCCAACCGATAAGCAACCTCTCCAACACGGTCTAAGATCTCATATGGTCCTATGAACTTATGACTCAGCTTCCCTTTCTTACCCAATCTCATGACTCCACGCATAGGAAACACTTTCAAAAGAACCTTCTCCCCAACCTGAAACTCTATATCCCGTCGATGTAGATCTGTATAACTCTTTTGTCGGTCCTGGGCCGCTCTCACCCTCTCTCGGATCAGCTTAATCTGCTCTACCATCTCATGTACCATCTCTGGTCCTAAAACCACTGCCTCAGCACTGTCGTCCCAACAAATCGGACTCCTACATCTCCTCCCATATAAAGCCTCAAATGGCGCCATGCCAATACTGTTGTGATAGCTGTTGTTGTAAGAAAACTCAATCAAATCTAATCTCTGTTCCCAGCTACCACCAAAATCCATAACACAAGCTCGTAACTTATCCGCTAGAGTCTTGATTGCCCTCTCTGTCTGACCATCTGTCGTAGGATGAAATGCTGTACTCATATTATATTTAGTTCCCAAAGACTCCTGCAACTCTTTCCAAAACCGCGAGATTAATCTCGAATCTCTGTCAGATACTATATCTTTAGGCACCCCATGCAATCTCAGCACATTCTTCCGATAAGCCATAGCTAATTATGCCTTAGTCCATGTATCTTTCATTGGCACAAAATGAGCTGACTTGGTAAGTCGATCCACTATAACCCATATCATGTTGTTTCCCTGTTGACTCTTCGATAAACTCACAATAAAATCCATAGAAATGGACTCCCACTTCCACTCAGGCACCTCAAGAGACTGAATCTTACCTTGTGGTCGTCGTTGCTCCCCTTTTACTCTCTGACATGTCAAACAACGGGCCACAAACTCAGCTATTTCTTTCTTCATCTCAGGCCACCAGAAAGTCTTCTTCAAATCCTTGTATAGCTTGTCACCACCTGGATGTACCGAGTATGGTGTGCAATGAGCCTCTGTCATGATCATCTTTTTTAGCTCCTCATCATTAGGGACACACCACCTCCCATCAAACCTCAGACTACCATCTGTATGAAAAGAGAATCTAGACACTGTCCCTTTCTCTACTCCAGCTCTCCACTCCACCATCTTGGGATCCAACACCTGTTTATCGCGAATATCATCATAAATATCAGGCTGCACTGTCAAATCTCCCATGGCATCCCCTTTCTGGATCATATGTATCCTGAACTTCCCCACCTCATCTCTCAATCTCATCAAAGATATAGATGTGCACAAAGAATGCACACTCTTCCTACTCAAAGCATCTGCAACCACATTGGCTTTCCCTTCATGGTAGATAGTGTCTATGTCATAATCGCCAATCAACTCCATCCACCTCCTCTGTCTCATGTTCAACTCCTTTTGAGTGAAGATGTACTTGAGACTCTTGTGATCTGAAAATACCTTAAAGGTCGCCCCATATAGGTAATGTCTCCAAATCTTAAGAGAAAACACAACTGCACCCAACTCTAGATCATGCGTCGGATAATTCTTCTCATAAGGCTTCAATTGCCTAGAAGCATAGGCAATCACTTTCCCATTCTGCATTAGCACACAACCCAACCCATTCTTTGAAGCATCCATATACACCTCGAAGTTCTCACTCCCTTCAGGCAATGCTAAGATTGGAGCTGTGGTCAAACGCTCCTTTAATGTTTGGAACGCCGTCTCACAACTTTCATCCCAGCGAAACCTGTTCTCTTTCCTCATTAAAGTTGTCATAGGTCTAGCAATCTTGGAGAAATCTTTCACGAACCGTCGATAATACCCTGCTAAACCGAAGAAACTCTTGATCTCAGCTACATTCTTCAGTGCTTCCCACTTGGTAACTGCTTCAATCTTTGCAGGTTCCACAGCTACCCTTTTCTTTGAAATCACATGCCCCAGAAAAGCAAACTCCTCTAACCAGAACTCACACTTGGAGAACTTTGCATACAATTCATGTTCCCTCAAGGCCTGTAACACAATCCTCAGATATTTCTCATGCTCCTCCTGATGGGGTGATGTCGTCGGGTCACATCCAATCAAACACATTTATAATACTCAACATACAACTAGTTAGTGGTAAGTTGAGGTCGATCCATGGGACGGTGGTTACTCAAATTATTCAATCTAATTATGGTTATGCTTGGGGTTGTCACAATTATAATGGGTTGATGATTCTAATCTAATAAAAGTAATAAACAAGCAACAAAAGGAAAGATGTAAACAATTGATTAAAAATGCTATGATATCATGGGTTCATAAGGGATTCATGGGAGTTGATCATACAAACATGTTTCCTACTAGATGCAAGCAATTATTGTTGTGATGGATCGAGTTGGTTTATATCTTACAATCCTAGGAAGGTTTGGGTCCCGGAGCCGAATCGATTAGATTGTACAACACCTACAAGTCGACTTAATCCTCCCTATCCAACTATATGCATGGTCTAATGAGACTCGAGTTGGTTTATGTCTTACAAGTCTCATTCAAAAGATAAGTGATGGTTGTAAATGCAAGGATTCATAGGCTTAGCATTTCATCAAACATAACATGTGCATAAGTTGAAATCACAACAAGCAAGCAAATTAATTATGGAAACATATTAGATTAAGCATGAATCATTCCCCATGTTTATTTCCCCTAATTATCCATTAATCCTAGCTAAGTAACTACTCACTCATGATTAAGTTTAACATGTTAATAAGGTTGTCAATCATACTAACAAAGCCAAACATGATGAACAAGTAAGAAAGATTAACAATAATTAAAACAAGGATTAAGAGAATTATACCTATGGAGATTCCAAAATAATAATGCAAAGAATAATAGAAGAACTTGATGATTGATGGAAGGTTGTCAATCTCCCAATAAACCCAATAATCTTTTAATTAAACAATAATAAACTTGAATTACTCAATAATAAACTTGAACAACAATTAAGGAAAGATTAATGTGTAATTTGTGGAAAGATTAAATGATAATCTATTCTAATCTACTCTTAATCTAATCTAAGGAAGGATTGATTTAACCTAATAAAAACTTGATGGTTTGATTATTACAAATGGGGTATATATAGTAGAGCATCATTAGGTTAAGCAAGGGTAAAATAGTAATTTAACAATGCTAATTGTTGGGTAGGGAATTGCCGGTCTCAAGAGAGACTCCGGTCTCCTTTTTGCTAGTCTCTCAAGAAATATGCGCGGATCATGGTTCACGTAGCAAGGGAAGACTTTCTGTCCAGGAATACGCTCGTCCCGAGCGTAATATGAGCGTCCTGGGCTTCAACCCGAGCGGGTTAATTTGTCCCGAGCGGGTTGAGCTGTATCCTGCTTCACTTGAGCTCGGATTGTAAAACGGACGTCATTTTCTCATCCGGACTCCTATTGGAGTGATTCAAAAGCCTAGATCACTTGATTTTTCAACGCCATTTCATCTAGCATACTTTCAGAGCCAAAGGAGCAACTCTTGGTTTGGTTTTCGAGCAATTTCTTCTTGCATTGACTTCCTTCTCGCCATCCTTGCTTTTTAGCCTAAGATGCCTCTATATACTCTTTATTTCTACTTCCTTGGTCATCATTCTTGCCTCCTCTTCATACTTAGTCCATCAATTATCGTCAACAAGCTTCCAAATATACACGAAAGACGGGAATTTCCGCCTAATTGTCTTCTTTCCTTCAAAACATACGAAATGCACTAAGAAAGCAAAATAGAAAGCATTTGACGGATAAAATGGTCATGAAATGTTATAAAAGTATGCAAAATAGGTTCAATTAGAGGACTAAATGTACGCAAATAATGTTCACATCACCTCCCTAGTCTTAGAAAAGACTAAAATATCATCTATGAAAACCACCACAAACTTGTCCAAGAACTGACCGAAGACCCGATTCATCAAATCCATAAACACAGCTGGTGCATTAGATAACCCAAACGGCATCACCATATACTCATAATGGCCATACCTCGACGTGAAAGCTGTCTTTGGTATATCCTCTTCCCTATTCTTCACCTGATGGTAACCCGACCTCAAATGAATCTTAGAAAAGACTGCTGCACCACTCAACTGATCAAACAAATCATCTATCCTTGGCAAAGGATACTTGTTCTTCACCGTCACTCTGTTCAGCTCCCTGTAATCTATGCACAATCTCAAGCTCCCGTCTTTCTTCTTCACAAACAGAACTGGTGCTCCCCACGGTGACACACTAGGTCTAATGTATCCCTTCTCAATCAGATCATCCAACTGCTTCCTTAGCTCCTCCAACTCCTTAAGACCCATCCGGTAAGGTGCCTTAGAGATTGGCCCCGTCCCCGGTTTCAGCTCAACACTGAAATCTATCTCCCTCTTTGGTGGCAACCCCAGAATCTCCTCTGGAAAGACATCTGAAAACTCTCCCATAACTGGTATCTGCTCAACTGTCGGACTCTCCACTCTGTGATCCCTCACATGGCACAAGATCAACGGGCACCCTTTCCTCAGATAGGACTTCAAGGTCACTGTTGAAATCAACTTAACTTTGGGTTTGACAACAAACCTACGATAAGACACACTAATCCCCTTAGGACCTCTCAGAGAAACTTTCTTTTGATGACAATCTATCTTATCTTTGTACTTTCCCAACCAATCCATTCCGACTATCATCTCAAATCCATCTAAAGGAAACTCTAGGAAGTTTACAGGTAGATCAACTTGCCCAACTATTATGGTTACATCTCTATACAACCTCCCACACGATACAGACTCACCCGACGGTATAAAAACTTCCTCTCTTATAGAGTCATACTCTCTCAAACCCAACCTTTTATCATGACTCGAAGATACAAACGGTACCAGTGATAACATGAGCGTCGTCCTCAGCTGCTTTCTTCTCCATCATAAACGAACCCTTGCCACCGGTCTTCCGCCCCATCCCCGGACAAGATTAGCCGAGGTAGTCGGCTTAGCACCCGACCCCTGGTTGTTGTTGGTGTTCGTAGCTGGTTTCTGATAAGAATTACCGCCATTGCGGTTACCCCCACCGTTGTTGTTCGACCTCCCTGTTGTTCCATGACCCAGCCGGTCTATTACTCGCATAACTCTGTGCAGGATCCTGTGAAAAGCTCCCCTGTCCCGGCCTCTGGAAACCCCCACTCACCGCACTAGTGCACTCATGTCTATTGTGGCCTACACCGCCACAGTTAAAACAGGTCATCCCCTAGCTACTGCTACCACTCCCACGGCCACGCTCATAGGAAACTCCAGCACTAAACCCCGAGCCAGATGAATATGCTCTCGCCTGAGTGTGGTTACCCTTCTTATAGTTGGATTGACCACCACCCTCGCTCTCAGCCTTTCTCTTCTCAGCACCCATCTCCCTGGTCATCTCCACTAACCTCTCAGCCCTCCAAGCTCTCTCATAGACTTCCTTAACATCTGTAAGGACTCCCACCGGTAGCTTCTCCATTATCTTGAGGGTCAACCCCTTCTCAAACGTCAAAGCTAGATTCTCTTCACTCAACCCCATGTCCTCAGCATATCTGGACTTCTCATTAAACTAGCTGTAGTACTCAGCCACCGTCATATCAGATGTCATCTTAAACTCATCAAACTCTTCCCTCAGCTTACTCCTCACATGCTCCGGCACAAACTCACGCCTCATCGCTTTCCTGAACTCATCCCAAGGTATTGCAGGTAATCCCTGCTTCATATACATCTCCCTAGCACTCACCTTGACCTTATCCCACCACTCACCTGCCTCTTCCCTCAAGTAGAACGCAGATTGTTCCACTTTTAACTCATCCGGGCAATGAACTAACTCCAGGATATTCTCCATCTCCCTGTGCCAATTATCCAGAAGAATTGGCGCCCTGGTTCCCTTATACTCTTTCGGACTGAACCTAGATATGTGGATGCTGATCTTAGAGTGATCAACATCCTTATCCTTTCCCACTCTCTTCAAAGCTTCCGTAAGAGCATCTTGGTGCTCCAACATCTTCACTATATCATCAATGTTCATGCTCTCAGCTCTAGCGTACAAGGTGTTTTTCTTTGGCGGTATCTTGTAACTATATAAGAAAAGGTAGACATAAACACTCATACTATAACCCAAAACACGCATACGACCTGTATAAAACCCACTCGATCGAGCACCAAAACCCACTCGATCGAGTTGAGGCTACTCGATCGAGTGCCCGACCTACTCGATCGAGTGCCTCGACTCCAGAATCTGGCCAGAAACCTTTCTAACACACACTCGATCGAGCCCTTAACCCACTCGATCGAGCTGGCCCCACTCGATCGAGTGCCCCTACATACTCGATCGAGTGCCCCAAAACTCGCTTCTGCCCAGAAAACGTAAACTACCCACTCGACCGAGTCAGACCCACTCGATCGAGCCATGCTGACTCGTAAACACTACCCGCATGTTCATCTTACTTTCCCAACATACATACAACTTCTATAATTTCAACATAATAACAACAACTACACATGCATATATAGGCAACTCTTTATATATCAACAAAACGATCTACTTCATATTACCAATATGCCACATCATAAATAAACAACATGCTTTTCATCCAATGCAACATATAAATCTCATATCTTTCAACCCTTATTCCACACCTCCAATTCTCCACATTCAGCATCCATCAATTCACACCACATGCTACTATATACATACACAAACCATATGACAACACATACGATCCCGACACGTACCCCATGTGACCGGTTCAAAATTGCAGGGCGAGTTCGCGACTTTAGGACGTCTCCCAAGCCTTTGCATTAGCTCCTACAACTTCTACCCCGGGTTCATTTTAATTTGACTCCCTATGTTCATTAGATTCATTGGTTACAGGTTTCAGGATCGTCGCTCTGATACCACTTTGTGACACCCCCATACTCCAAGTGCCTTACCAAGACCACTCAGGTATAGAAACATCACCATCTCGGTTACCCGAGGCAATGATAATCAAATGACAATGAAAAAACATAATTTAAATAACAATACAGTTTAAAGTGATTACATGTTCAATCCAAAACTAACAAAAGTACAATACAAGTTCTCAAAATCCAAATGTCTCAACAACTAAAGTATAACAGCAGAAGACTCTAAACTGCCTCGTGGTGACTCATCCCATCTATCCCAAATGCATCATATCAAACCTGCTCAATAACTTCTCACCATCCCTGAATGGATCACCACAGTTTTACAAAACAAACAACGGGGTCAGTACTAATTACACAACATAAATCACAATAAGACAAATGTCAAACAGCTCAATCGTCACATCAACCCCAACTCCATAATCAATCTCCTCATAACTAACTACACACTAAAGTGTATAGTCCTGCCAGATTACCCATCGCAACAGGTACTCCACACCGCCAGTGGGGGACCGCAGCTGTTTCCACCTAAGTCCCGCTCATCTCCATCGAGCGATAAACCCATGTTCATTAATGTGCACATCCTTTCTGTGGCGGGTTCCACAGAAGGCGAATCAAGGGCGTGAAGCCACTCCCGCAAGTGACTCCACTCAGCTAGGGACGCACCCCGAAGATCACAGACAGATACAACAACAACAATCAACGATAATAGACAACAACCGTCACAACCACCAACAATATACTTTAACAACAATCACAATGAAACCACCAATCACATCATGTAATTAATACTGAGTAGGGAAACCCTACCTGGAATATAATCATAATTCAGACGATCTAGCAGATGTCTCAAAACCTTTCTTCTACGAACCCTCCTCCTATACACATATTCATACAATCACTACCACAACAATATAATCACAAAACCCCCAATTCCCAAATTAGGGTTTAACCAAAATTAGTCAAATGCTATAAAAATGGTACGTAGAACTTACCCTTGACGCAAGGATTACAAAGGTATAAAGAACAAAAGAATCCGACTTCTCTAACTCCGGGATTTGTCAATAAAGCGGAAGAATAAAGCAACGTAACTTGAATTCTCTTTTAATCAGTGAATTAGGTTTGTAAAAGTGTTTAAGGAAGATGACGAAAAGTATTACATATAAATCCGCCTTATTAACAAAACCCGTCAAATAACACCCGACAACCGACTTACTCAATCGAGTAACTCTCGTACTCGATCGAGTGCCACTTACTCGATCGAGTGCCAAGGCTACTCAATCGAGTACCCTACAGGCAGACTACTGTTTCGTATTCCAAACATACTTACTTAAGAGAGTAAGCCTCACTCGATAGAGTACCCACAGACTCATAAAACTGTAGTATTACACCAGATACCATCGCCACCTTACTCAAGTCAGTTCTAGCCATGTCGTGAGGGTTCTAGTAGCCATATTAAGACAACAACCCACAACCAACAAAATTCCGGCAACACCCGCACCAACCACCACCTACGACTACCCTAACACCACCACTTGGACCGACTACCTCCGACAACACTAACCACCTAAGTCCCATGTTCATACGAGAACCACGCAAGGTACAAACTCCGTCTTAGAAGCTCACGGCATTCCCCTTTTAGACGCCGAATCTGCCACCCACGGTGGTCAACAATGGTCAGGGTTGGTCTTAATAGAGTCACGACGGTAAAGGGTATGTAGCTACTAAGGTCGACACTATTCACAGTGATCCATACAGTGTATAAATGTTAAATTAATATATTAAGATGATATAAACATAAATTACGACGATCTTTACCTTTTATTGCTAATTGCTCCTTCCGTCTCCTAAATCTCCTTCTTCTTTCTTTCTTTCTTTGTGAATTCTTTTTCAGATATCATGGTATTTATAGTCTAAGTTTAGAGAGTATATGAGGCCAATTAGGAAACTATTGGCTTATTCCGATTATTATTAGGAATTACTATATTATTATTAAATCCCGCTTGAAATCCCGACCAATACTCATACTAGGCCTAATATAATCAGCCCATTAATCCATATCACACGGCCCAAGGCTTAACTGGCTTGAAGTCCAATTCTCGACTCGCTTACTTACTTTATTATTTAATTAACGTCTTATTTGCATTTATTATTAGAACTGTCATTAATCAATTATTTAAATTACATAAATTATTCTCATAAATTATTATTAAATTATGGGGTATTACATGCTTAGTAAGTGACTTCAAATTTGCAGTAGTTTATGGCTGTTCATGTTTAGAGTTCGTGTGTTTTAACTTTTAATGCTTTTTTTGGTTTGAGTAGTTTGAATATTTTGCTCTTATTGCAGCATAATACACACATACTAAAGTGCGGTAAGTGATCTTTGACATCTAGTTCAAGAGGGATTTGAGAGTTGACACCTAATTACTGGAAGCTGGCTCATCTCTTTGTTCCGAATGTAAAGATATTAACTATGAGTAAGTAGTTTTAGAACTTGATTATGGTTTGTCTCATCCCAGTGCCAAGTATTTTTGTTAGATTTGATAGTCTGGTCTTTACAGATAACTTAATGAAATCAGATTGTGATGTTTCTATATTTGTGTGCAGTGATATTTTGATATATGATGATTATGTGGTTTGGTACACTTGAACGCATGGTAAGAAGCTGGTAAAGTTTGAACGCTTGGTAATTATCATATTAGGTAGAATGATTTATCTTGGATTAACTTTATCCCCAGACTCATCCTCAAACCTTAGACTCTGCCACCTCAGTTTTTCACTATCTTTTTATTATTCAGACTCAGACTCATACACCCTCTGACTTACTCAAATAATACATTTTATCCCCAAACTCGTTTCAGACTTTGTCACCACAACTTTTCACCCAACTTATTTTACTTTTTAATCTTTTACTTTCATATCCATGTTTATTTCTTAATTTGAATAATTAAAATTAAATAAATTATACATTAAATAAAACTTGTGACTTTTTTTTAATAGCGACATATATGTAATAAAATAAAATATACTTTAAATTAAATTCCAAGATTCGGAGGAGAATTACACACACATAAAATAAAATTAAACATGAAAATTAAAAAGATGAGATAAAATAATTTTTTTTTTAAAAAAGGGATAAAGTAATTAATTATCCCCGAAACGATGCCAAATGTGTTCAACCGAGACACCCTAAAATAGAAATAAAATCAATTAACTAAGACACTCTAAAATAAAATAGGTAAATAACGGAACAGGACGGAGGGAATACTTTTTTGTTATCCAGATTTGTTAATAAAATATTTTAGTAAATTTGATTTTCATACAATTTAAGTAGTTAAGTAGGATATTATCTTATTTATATTGATAAAATAATAAATAAATAAAAAAGTAATGTTCACAAGTCTGAATAAGAGTCTTGAAAACCCAAGACGCATGCATACTCAAACTTTACTATAGTAATTGCACTTTATCCATTGTCTGACTTTAATTTGCTGCAAGTCTCATGCTAAGAGGCTTGCTCAGACCAATGTTCATACGCGGATAAACTTTGTCTTATATGCTTGGATGGATGGTAAAGGATCATATTGATGTATTAACGTGTTAGTCTTGGAATTATGTAGATTCAATGTCATTTTTAAAGTTCCAAAAAGACTATTGTTTTGTTTAATTTAAATAATTTTGGTTGAGGATATTAGGATGTTAAAACCTAGGAACATCTTTGAAGCCTTTGGGTTGGCTAAACTACAAGAGTCGGCACTAAAGCTCAAAAACAAATCCCACAACAAAAACGCAAAAACACTATACCAATCATAGCTTACCAATCTAAAATACGCATACCTAATTTCGTGCTACTGCTTGTCCAGCGAGAGGCGCCACCACTCATTTCAGTTTTTCGCTTTTTAATGATGCCTAACATTACAGCTCGACTTGGAAACAAAGAAAACCTATGGCCACACTTCTTGAAGAGCTTACGACACATTGGGAAATGGTCGATTTGTCCATCTACTTCGGGCATATCCTACAATATACGGGAATAACAAAAAATAAAATTAGATAGGCATACATATTACCAAAATAACAGAAAAAAAAAGGAATGAAATATAATCAAATAATAATGATCTTTTAACTATTGTAGGTTGCTTCTAACCGGTGTCCATAAGCGACAATCTGATGTGCCGCAAACTCCTTGAAAGTGCCGCGCTCAGCAAGTGGTAGTGAGTCTAGTATACGGTCGTTGAGCTCTTTGGTGAAATCTACATAAAAATCCTTACCGTTGAACTTTCCTTGCAAAGAAAACCGACAAGTCATTACTTCATCTAGCAAGGTGAGGTAAATTCCAGTGAAACTTCCAATGCCCCATTGTGACATTGTCGCCGCCATCTACATCAGAATATAAAAATAATAACCAACCACCGTAAATCGATTAACTTAGTTCATATCGTAACAAATTAGAAAAATCAAAATCAAACAACTCAAAAGGAGGACCAAATAACACAATTAAAAACCAAAATCGCCCGACTTCCATCATTTTCACACCGATTTTATTCATCTCTTCCGTCATATCTCAAACAAGATAAAAGTTCTTGATGCTGACATCAACCGGTAAGCTATGAGTAATAGATTGTGTTCATAAAATAAAAAAGTAAGCTCTGAGTAATAGATTTTGTTCATAAAATGAAAAAGAGCAGAAAGATAATACCTTGGTCTTTAGGAATTTGTGTCTTAAAATTGTGTCGAAGACGGATTAATTTAAGGCAAAGATGAATAATAGAAGCATGAAGACACATAGCTACGCATGGAGAGAGTCTCGCGTTTTTGTCCTGTGGGTCGCATGCATGTCTGTCCAATATTGGCTTTTGCGCTTCACATAAATGACGTAACTTTGCCCTTGTTTAGGAAAGTTGGTGGCCCCACCACTAATTGTTTTAATAGGCAGGTTGTATCTTGCGGTTGGACTTTTGACGTAAGATGCATTGTTTATTGAGGGATTTGTATTAGGAAATTATTAAATAATTTCTTATTAGCTTGTTTCTTAATTAGACTAGATATTTTATCTTGGGCGGAATAAATATATAAAGACCCAAATTTTATTCTAGGTTAATTAAGAGAGAGATTTGAGAGCACAATAAAGAGGGTCGATTTGTGAGGTTCCTTCTGAAGAAGAAAACTCAGTTTGTTCCGGACTCTATTATTGGTGTTCATCTGTCCTTGAAGATCGGAGGAGTTTGTTCAGATCTTGGTAGGCCTCAAGATTATTTGTCCTTCGTCTTATTGGGGTAGTCTCTTTTGTTCCTTTGAGACTACTATATTTGTTGGTAGAATAGGGTATAATTTTGGCTCATATTGAGCGCGTGTGTACCGGTCTACTGTTGTACTATTTTCTCCACTATAATGAAATTTGATCTCCTCGCAGGGTGGACGTAGCCAGTTATTTTACTGGTGAACCACGTAAATCTTTGTGTCAACTTTATTTACATTCGTTATTTATTGTTCTTATCGCCTTATCAATTAACTGTTTGGGTAACGGGACGCCTCCTTTACAACATTGGTTTTCTAGTTTTAGGAGGAGGTGAAGCGGAGCTACCGACACTTGATAGTACGTTTTGATTATGATTGAGGCCTCTTCTTTCTTCTATAAAATCCATTCAACATATCCAATTACTCTCCTTATAAATAAACTCCTTAGGAAGTGGTTGGGACGCTCACAAAATAAATTCCTTAGGAAGTGGTTGGGAAGCTCGAACAATAGTACAAGAACTAGAGATTCATTAAAATGGGCTAATACCAGATATTGATTTTCTAATGCCACTAATGTTGGGTGTGTAATATTTATTTAATTAGCACTTTACATTAGGGTTCGTGGCATCGTAAATGTGTGGCGTTATATACTCCCACTAATTACTCCGTCTATCGATTCTAGTGCTCCCAGTTTTTATACCTTTTATATTTTTTTTATTAGAGGATAAGACCTAAATCAAGGCCAAATTACCAAATCTATGCAATAATATAAAAGGGGTATTTTGAACAATTTTTTTAAACTACACGTGGCACAAGCAAACTTCGTTTAAGTTGACAAATCTTGAGCATTTTTCTATCTACACGTATAACTTGGCAATTGAATTGACATTAGGACACTTAGCAGATCAAAAGACAAAAATAAATATGTGTCGGTTATACTTACCCTTGTGTTTTTACTGTACCTTTTATTCACACTAAATTAACATTTAAGGGGCACGGGAATTGATTAGTTTTCAAGCGTTTTTTAATGTTAGACCGACAAGGCAGCTGAAAGATCTACGTCATTAACTGTTCTACATACAATTAACCCAATACGAAGACAGGTTATAAATTGAGGAAATGTTAGCCAGTAAATCATAAAAATAAAATTAAGAAATGAACTGGTTGATATGCTTAATATTAGCACAGTAGGGACAGTGGGCCGTATGGGAGAGTATTGTGTATGTTTGGTTAATGACAACAATAAGAGTGAGTTGACACATTGAGATTTAAATAATAAAATATTAGTTTCCCCATGCACATTATTTACCACATAATCTCCCAACCTCTCTCTCTCTCTCTCTCTCTCTCTCTCTCTCTGTCTCTCTCTCTCTCTCTCTCTCTCATTTACTCTGTATTTCAACTCATTTTCTCACTTTTCAACCTCTCATTCTCTCTCTAATTTGAAATCTCCATTTCCAAACTTCTAATCCTACGTCACATACTCCACACAAGTTACCCAAAAACCATACATTACACAAAATTTGGCGACATGGTAAAGAACATGCATTTGATTTGAATATTTTCATATGTTTGGAATCACCATGATATTGTTACATGCATTTGTTTATAAGTTGAGATCCTTTTGTTTGGAATTACCTTAAATTATATAGGTTTTGGATAAAAAAAAAGAGTTAAATTTAGGATTTTGGTTCCTTTTGTTTGGAATATGTGAGTGGATAAATCTTTTATGTTATGATTTTCTGGGTTTTGGATAAATCTTTCTTGTAATAGTAAATCTGTCTTGTATGTTGATTTTCTGGGTTTGTTGTTTGAATTTTTGGGTTTGTTGCTTGTTTTCCTGGGTTTGTTGTTTGATTTTCTTGTTTTGTTGATATTTTTCTGGGTTTGTTGTTTAATTTTATGGGTATTGAACAATTCCGTCAACAAGTTAACAAAAGTAATTAAATGGTATATGTTACCATTTTTTGTATTCATGTTACCATTCAATGAATGGTAACGTAAAGAAAAAAAAATGCTTACATGAAAAATCTATGTATGTGATCACTTTCAGACTGTATGTCTCCAGTAGTCAGTAATTTGTCAATAAGTTTAAAAATGTAATTTACTACAATTTTAGTTATTGTAAAATTGATACCAATGTCGGACGCATGCATACTCAAATTTACTACAGTAATTGCACTTTATCCATTGCCTGACTTTAATTTGCTGCAAGTCTCATGCTAAGAGGCTTGCTCAGACCAATGTTCATACGCGGATAAACTTAGTATTATATGCTTGGATGGATGGTAAAGGATCATATTGCTGTATTAACGTGTTAGTCTTGGAATTATGTAGATTCAATGTCAGTTTTAAAGTTCCAAAAAGACTAATGTTTTGTTTAATTTGAATAATTTTGGTTGAGGATATTAGGATGTTAAAACAAGGAACATCTTTGAAGCCTTTGGGTTGGCTAAACTTCAAGAGTCAGCACTAAAGCTCAAAAACAAATCCCACAACAAAAACGCAAAAACAGTATACCAATCATAGCTTATCGATCTAAAATACGCATACCTAATTTCATGCTACTGCTTGTCCTGCGAGAAGCGCCACCACTCATTTCAGTTCTTCGCTTTTTAATGATGCCTAACATTACAGCTCGACTTGGAAACAAAGGAAACCTATGGTCACACTTCTTGAAGAGCTTACGACACATTGGGAAATGGTCGATTTGTCATCTACTTCAGGCATATCCTACAATATACGGGCATAAAAAAAAATAGATAGGCTTACATATTACCAAAATAACAAAAAAAAGGAATGAAATATTATCAAATAATAATGACCTTGTAACTATTGTAGGTCGCTTCTAACCGGTGTCCATAAGCGACAATCTGATGTGCCGCAAACTCATTGAAAGTGCCGCGCTCAACAAGTGGTAGTGAGTCTAGTATACGGTCGTTGAGCTCTTTGGTGAAATCTACATAAAAATCCTTACCGTTGAACTTTCCTTGGAAAGGAAACCGACGAGTCATTACTTCATCTAGCAAGGTGAGGTAAATTCCAGTGAAACGTCCATTGTCCCATTGTGACATTGTCGCCGCCATCTACATCAGAATATAAAAATAATAACCAACCACCATAAATCGATTAACTTAGTTCATATCGAAACAAATTAGACAAATCAAAACCAAACACCTCAAATGGAGGACCAAATAACACAATTAAAAACCAAAATCGCCCGACTTCCATCATTTTCACACCGATTTTATTCATCTCCTTCGTCATATCTCAAACGAGATAAAAGTCCTTGATGCTGACATCAACCGGTAAGCAATGAGTAATAGATTGTGTTCATAAAATAAAAAAGTAAGCTATAAATAATAGATTTTGTTCATAAAATAAAAAAGAGCAGAAAGATAATACCTTCGTTTTTCTACTTTTAGAAGGAGGTGAAGCGGAGCTACCGACACTTGATATTACGTTTTGATTACGCTTGAGGCCTCTTCTTTCTTCTATAAAATCCATTCAACATATCCAACTACTCTCCTTATAAATAAACTCCTTAGGAAGTGGTTGGGACGCTCGAAAAATAAATTCCTTAGGAAGTGGTTGGGAGGCTCGAACAATAGTACAAGAACTACAGATTTCATTAAAAAGGGCTAATACCAGATATTGAATTTCAAGTGCCACTAATGTTGGGTGTGTAATATTTATTTAGTTTGCACTTTGCATTAGGGTTCGTGGCATCGTAAATGTGTGGCGTTATATACTCCCACTAATTACTCCGTATATTGATTCTAGTGCTCCCAGTTTTTATACCTTTTATATTTTTTTTATAGAGGATAAGACCTAAATCAAGGCCAAATTACCAAATCTATACAATAATATAAAAAGAGATATTTTGAACAATTTTTTTAAACTACACGTGGCACAAGCAAACTTCTTTTAAGTTGACAAATCTTGAGCATTTTTCTATCTACACGTATAACTTGGCAATTGAATTGACATTAGGACACTTAGCAGATCAAAAGACAAAAATAAATATGTGTCGGTTATACTTACCCTTGTGTTTTTACTGTACCTTTTATTCACACTAAATTAACATTTAAAGGGCACGGGAATTGATTAGTGTTCAAGCGTTTTTTAATGTTAGACTGGCAATGCAACTGAAAGATCTACGTCATTAACTGTTCTACATACAATTAACCCAATACGAAGACAGGTTATAAATTGAGGAAATGTTAGCCAGTAAATCATAAAAATAAAATTAAGAAATGAACTGGTTGATATGCTTCATATTAGCACAGTAGGGACAGTGGGTCGTATGGGAGAATATTGTGTATGTTTGGTTAATGACAACAATAAGAGTGAGTTGACACATTGGGATTTAAATAATAAGATATTAGTTTCCCCATGCACATTATTTACCACATAATCTCCCAATCTCTCTCTCTCTCTCTCTCTCCCTCTCTCTCTCTCTCATTTGCTCTCATTTACCCCGTATTTCAACTCATTTTCTCACTTTTCAACCTCTCATTCTCTCTCTAATTTGAAATCTCCATTTCCAAATTTCTAATCCAACTCCACATACTCCACACAAGTTACCCAAAAAACCATACATTACATAAAATTTGGCGACATGGTAAAGAACATGCATTTGATTTGAATATTTTCATATGTTTGGAATCACCATGATATTGTTACATACATTTGTTTATAAGTTGAGATCCTTTTGTTTGGATCTAAATTATGTAGGTTTTGGGTAAAAAAAAGAGTTAAATTTAGGATTTTGGTTCCTTTTGTTTGGAATATGTGAGTGGATAAATCTTTTATGTTATGATTTTCTGGGTTTTGGATAAATCTTTCTTGTATGTTGATTTTCTGGGTTTGTTGTTTGAATTTTTGGGTTTGTTGCTTGTCTTCCTGGGTTTGTTGTTTGATTTTCTTGCTTTGTTGATATTTTTCTAGGTTTGTTGTTAGTTTTCTGGGTGTTGAACAATCCTGTCAACCAGTTAACAAAAGTAATTGAATAGTATATGTTACCATTTTTTGCATTCATGTTACCATTCATTATCATTCAATGAATGGTAACGTAAAAAAAAAATGCTTACATGAAAAATCTATGTATGTGATCACTTTCAGACTGTATGTCTCCAGTAGGCAGTAATTTATCAATAAGTTTAAAAATGTAATTTATTACAATTTTAATGATGGTAAAATTGATACCAATGTCTGACGCATGCATACTCAAACTTTACTACAGTAATTACACTTTATCCATTGTCAGACATTAATTTGCTGCAAGTCTCATGCGGAGAGGCTTGCTCAGACCAATGTTCATACGCGGCTAAACTTTGTCTTATATGCTTGGATGGATGGTAAAGGATCATATTGTTGTATTAACGTGTTAGTCTTGGAATTATGTAGATTCAATGTCATTTTTAAAGTTCCAAAAAGACTAATATTTTGTTTAATTTGAATAATTTTGGTTGAGGATATTAGGATGTTAAAACCAAGGAACATCTTTAAAGCCTTTGGGTTGGCTAAACTACAAGAGTCAGCACTAAAGCTCAAAAACAATTCCCACAACAAAAACTCAAAACAGCATACCAATCATAGATTATCGATCTTAAATACGCATACCTAATTTCGTGCTACTGCTTGTCCTGCGAGAGGCGCCACCACTCATTTCAATTCTTCGCTTTTTAATGATGCCTAACATTACAGCTTGACTTGGAAACAAAGGAAACCTATGGTCACACTTCTTGAAGAGCTTACGACACATTGGGAAATGGTCGATTTATCCATCTACTTCAGGCATATCCTACACTATACGGAGGAACAAAAAAAAAAAAAATTAGATAGGCTTACATATTACCAAAATAACAAAAAAAAAAGGAATGAAATATTATCAAATAATAATGACCTTGTAACTATTGTAGGTCGCTTCTAACCGGTGTCCATAAGCGACAATCTGATGTGCCGCAAACTCATTGAAAGTGCCGCGCTCAAAGAAGTGGTAGTGAGTCTAGTATACGGTCGTTGAGCTCTTTGGTGAAATCTATAAAAAAATCCTTACCGTTGAACTTTCCTTGCAAAGGAAACCGACGAGTCATTACTTCATCTAGCAAGGTGAGGTAAATTCCAGTGAAACGTCCATTGCCCCATTGTGACATTGTCGCCGCCATCTACATCAGAATATAAAAATAATAACCAACCACCATAAATCGATTAACTTAGTTCATATCGCAACAAATTAGACAAATCAAAACCAAACACCTCAAAAGGAGGACCAAATAACACAATTAAAAACCAAAATTGCCCGACTTCCATCATTTTCACACCGATTTTATTCATCTCCTCCGTCATATCTCAAACGAGATAAAAGTCCTTGATGTTGACATCAACCGGTAAGCTATGAGTAATAGATTGTGTTCATAAAATAAAAAAGTAAGCTATAAATAATAGATTTTGTTCATAAAATAAAAAAGAAAAGAAAGATAATACCTTGGTTTTTCTAGTTTTAGGAGGAGGTAAAGCGGAGCTACCGACATTTGATATTACGTTTTGATTACGCTTGAGGTCTCTTCTTTCTTCTATAAAATCCATTGAACATATCCAACTACTCTCCTTATAAATAAACTCTTTAGGAAGTGGTTGGGACACTCGAAAATAAATTCCTTAGGAAATGGTTGGGAGGCTCGAACAATAGTATAAGAACTACATATTTCATTAAAAAGGGCTAATACCAGATATTGAATTTCTAATGCCACTAATGTTGGGTGTGTAATATTTATTTAATTAGCACTTTGCATTAGGGTTCGTGGCATCGTAAATGTGTGGCGTTATATACTCCCACTAATTACTCCGTATATCAATTCTAGGGCTCCCAATTTTTATACCTTTTATATTTTTTTTATTTCCTAAATCAAGGCCAAATTACCAAATCTATACAATAATATAAAAAGGGATATTTTGAACAATTTTTTTAAACTACACGTGATACCAGCAAACTTCTTTTAAGTTGACAAATCTTGAGCATTTTTCTATCTACACGTATAACTTGGCAATTGAATTGACATTAGGACACTTAGCAGATCAAAAGACAAAAATAAATATGTGTCGGTTATACTTACCCTTGTGTTTTCTTGTACCTTTTATTCACACTAAATTAACATTTAAAGGGCACGGGAATTGATTAGTGTTCAAGCGTTTTTTAATGTTAGACTGGCAATGCAACTGAAAGATCTACGTCATTAACTGTTCTACATACAATTAACCCAATACGAAGACAGGTTATAAATTGAGGAAATGTTAGCCAGTAAATCATAAAAATAAAATTAAGAAATGAACTGGTTGATATGCTTCATATTAGCACAGTAGGGACAGTGGGTCGTATGGGAGAATATTGTGTATGTTTGGTTAATGACAACAATAAGAGTGAGTTGACACATTGGGATTTAAATAATAAGATATTAGTTTCCCCATGCACATTATTTACCACATAATCTCCCAATCTCTCTCTCTCTCTCTCTCTCCCTCTCTCTCTCTCTCATTTGCTCTCATTTACCCCGTATTTCAACTCATTTTCTCACTTTTCAACCTCTCATTCTCTCTCTAATTTGAAATCTCCATTTCCAAATTTCTAATCCAACTCCACATACTCCACACAAGTTACCCAAAAAACCATACATTACATAAAATTTGGCGACATGGTAAAGAACATGCATTTGATTTGAATATTTTCATATGTTTGGAATCACCATGATATTGTTACATACATTTGTTTATAAGTTGAGATCCTTTTGTTTGGATCTAAATTATGTAGGTTTTGGGTAAAAAAAAGAGTTAAATTTAGGATTTTGGTTCCTTTTGTTTGGAATATGTGAGTGGATAAATCTTTTATGTTATGATTTTCTGGGTTTTGGATAAATCTTTCTTGTATGTTGATTTTCTGGGTTTGTTGTTTGAATTTTTGGGTTTGTTGCTTGTCTTCCTGGGTTTGTTGTTTGATTTTCTTGCTTTGTTGATATTTTTCTAGGTTTGTTGTTAGTTTTCTGGGTGTTGAACAATCCTGTCAACCAGTTAACAAAAGTAATTGAATAGTATATGTTACCATTTTTTGCATTCATGTTACCATTCATTATCATTCAATGAATGGTAACGTAAAAAAAAAATGCTTACATGAAAAATCTATGTATGTGATCACTTTCAGACTGTATGTCTCCAGTAGGCAGTAATTTATCAATAAGTTTAAAAATGTAATTTATTACAATTTTAATGATGGTAAAATTGATACCAATGTCTGACGCATGCATACTCAAACTTTACTACAGTAATTACACTTTATCCATTGTCAGACATTAATTTGCTGCAAGTCTCATGCGGAGAGGCTTGCTCAGACCAATGTTCATACGCGGCTAAACTTTGTCTTATATGCTTGGATGGATGGTAAAGGATCATATTGTTGTATTAACGTGTTAGTCTTGGAATTATGTAGATTCAATGTCATTTTTAAAGTTCCAAAAAGACTAATATTTTGTTTAATTTGAATAATTTTGGTTGAGGATATTAGGATGTTAAAACCAAGGAACATCTTTAAAGCCTTTGGGTTGGCTAAACTACAAGAGTCAGCACTAAAGCTCAAAAACAATTCCCACAACAAAAACTCAAAACAGCATACCAATCATAGATTATCGATCTTAAATACGCATACCTAATTTCGTGCTACTGCTTGTCCTGCGAGAGGCGCCACCACTCATTTCAATTCTTCGCTTTTTAATGATGCCTAACATTACAGCTTGACTTGGAAACAAAGGAAACCTATGGTCACACTTCTTGAAGAGCTTACGACACATTGGGAAATGGTCGATTTATCCATCTACTTCAGGCATATCCTACACTATACGGCCAGAACAAAAAAAAAAATTAGATAGGCTTACATATTACCAAAATAACAAAAAAAAAAGAATGAAATATTATCAAATAATAATGACCTTGTAACTATTGTAGGTCGCTTCTAACCGGTGTCCATAAGCGACAATCTGATGTGCCGCAAACTCATTGAAAGTGCCGCGCTCAGCAAGTGGTAGTGAGTCTAGTATACGGTCGTTGAGCTCTTTGGTGAAATCTATAAAAAAATCCTTACCGTTGAACTTTCCTTGCAAAGGAAACCGACGAGTCATTACTTCATCTAGCAAGGTGAGGTAAATTCCAGTGAAACGTCCATTGCCCCATTGTGACATTGTCGCCGCCATCTACATCAGAATATAAAAATAATAACCAACCACCATAAATCGATTAACTTAGTTCATATCGCAACAAATTAGACAAATCAAAACCAAACACCTCAAAAGGAGGACCAAATAACACAATTAAAAACCAAAATTGCCCGACTTCCATCATTTTCACACCGATTTTATTCATCTCCTCCGTCATATCTCAAACGAGATAAAAGTCCTTGATGTTGACATCAACCGGTAAGCTATGAGTAATAGATTGTGTTCATAAAATAAAAAAGTAAGCTATAAATAATAGATTTTGTTCATAAAATAAAAAAGAGCAGAAAGATAATACCTTGGTTTTTCTAGTTTTAGGAGGAGGTAAAGCGGAGCTACCGACATTTGATATTACGTTTTGATTACGCTTGAGGTCTCTTCTTTCTTCTATAAAATCCATTGAACATATCCAACTACTCTCCTTATAAATAAACTCTTTAGGAAGTGGTTGGGACACTCGAAAATAAATTCCTTAGGAAATGGTTGGGAGGCTCGAACAATAGTATAAGAACTACATATTTCATTAAAAAGGGCTAATACCAGATATTGAATTTCTAATGCCACTAATGTTGGGTGTGTAATATTTATTTAATTAGCACTTTGCATTAGGGTTCGTGGCATCGTAAATGTGTGGCGTTATATACTCCCACTAATTACTCCGTATATCAATTCTAGGGCTCCCAATTTTTATACCTTTTATATTTTTTTTATTTCCTAAATCAAGGCCAAATTACCAAATCTATACAATAATATAAAAAGGGATATTTTGAACAATTTTTTTAAACTACACGTGATACCAGCAAACTTCTTTTAAGTTGACAAATCTTGAGCATTTTTCTATCTACACGTATAACTTGGCAATTGAATTGACATTAGGACACTTAGCAGATCAAAAGACAAAAATAAATATGTGTCGGTTATACTTACCCTTGTGTTTTTACTGTACCTTTTATTCACACTAAATTAACATTTAAGGGGCACGAGAATTGATTAGTTTTCAAGCGTTTTTTAATGTTAGACTGGCAAGGCAGCTGAAAGATCTACGTCATTAACTGTTCTACATACAATTAACCCAATACGAAGACAGGTTATAAATTGAGGAAATGTTAGCCAGTAAATCATAAAAATAAAATTAAGAAATGAACTGGTTGATATGCTTAATATTAGCACAGTAGGGACAAAATTTGAAATCTCCATTTCCAAACTTCTAATTTTACTTCACATACTCCACACAATTTACCCAAAAAACCATACATTACACAAAATTTAGCGACATGGTAAAGAACATGCATTTGATTTGAATATTTTCATATGTTTGGAATCACCATGATATTTTTACATGCATTTGTTTATAAGTTGAGATCCTTTTGTTTGGAATTAAATTATATAAGTTTTGGGTAAAAAAAAAGAGTTAAATTTAGGATTTTGATTCCTTTTGTTTGGAATATGTGAGTGGATAAATCTTTTATGTTATGATTTTCTGGGTTTTGATAAATCTTTCTTGTGATGGTAAATCTTTCTTGTATGTTGATTTTCTGGGTTTGTTGTTTGTCTTCCTGGGTTTGTTGTTTAATTTTCTTGCTTTGTTGATATTTTTCTGGGTTTGTTGTTTAATTTTCTGGGTATTGAACAATTTTGTCAACAAGTTAACAAAAGTAACTGAATGGTATATGTTACCATTTTTTGTATTCATGTTACCATTCATTATTATTCAATGAATGGTATCGTAAAGAAAAAAATGCTTACATGAAAAATCTATGTATGTGATCACTTTCAGACTGTATGTCTCCAGTAGTCAGTAATTTGTCAATATGTTTAAAAATGTAATTTATTACAATTTTAATGATTGTAAAATTGATACCAATATTGTTTTAATGGTAACATATTGGACAACAATATATACATTTTAATGAATGTATATATGTAACCATTTGTGGACTGCATGTTACTTGAGTGGTTCGATTGAAGTGGTCACATGTTAAACAGAGGTGGTTACATTTTTCTTCAGTGATGGGAAAAATCTTTTGTTGATGATAATTGTTACCAATTTTAGTTTGATTGTTATAATCTTTTGTTCATTTTGTCTCCTATGGTTGTAGTGTTTTGTAAACTTTATATCGATTTTTTTTATCAAATTCCAAGATTGTTCTTATTTTTAGTTGCTATGAAATTTTGATTAAAAAATACAAAAGACAATGTCACCATATCAAGTTAACTTGTTTATATATATTAAAATACTTGGTAACCAGTTCGAGAGATCTTACAGACCTTGGGAGATGGTAAAATATTGATCAATTAACTAAACATGTAACAGACTTAAATATGTTTTTATTTCCTAAATATTTGTGACCATATTTAACTGGGTGCACTCTATTGACCCATCACATATTAGTTGACTGAAAATGATGATTTATACTCTTCAAATGGTCACGTAATAAAATTTAGGTAAACATGATCCAAAATATAAAATGTTACTATTTTAAGGATAATTGTTTTCATTTATGTATTCTAATGAGGTTATCTGAAATTGAACATGCTGAGATGTGCATTAATTTTTCCTATTGCAGCTCTATGTTTATATCATTTTTACAAAATGTCACCATCTTTAGATTGGTCATATATTGAACGATAAAGCAAACATTTTGTAATACGAACTGTAACTTGTATTAAGTAGAACATTCTTTGGGTGACATAATGACAAAACTATAAACAATCTTAGAATATATGACTACATATACATAAATAGTACTAAATACTAATAAACATTTTGCTGAAAATGGTCCAATTAGTAGAACGCGTTTGCTACATTCAAAGTATATATGATTACATATTCATTGGTAATAGAATGTATCTTATAACATTAAATTATTCTACAACAAGACTTCATCTTTGGGTGTTCTTGCAAACAATGAACAAATTAATCAAATATACAGACATGAACATGATATATGCAATTTCTGAAAATGATACAATTAATATAATGGCTCTCCTAACATGAAACTATTCTCCAACATTACTTCATCTTTGAGTATCCTTACTTGGTAAATCTGGAAAGAACAGAAGACATTGCACCTTATGAACTTTAACATTTAAATATATTAGCATAAAATGTAACCTAACAGACAATAAAAGTCTCAATATTAGCTACAAATGTAACCATATTATCATAAAATGGACTACCCGTAAATGTCATACTAATGTTCATAATAATTACAAATGACAATATATTACATAAATAAATTAACATATTGCACTCATACATTTGTGTTGTGGAAAATTTAGCGATTTTGAGATAATTTGTGACCATATAGGCATATATGTTGTCATGATTTTGTCATAAATTTTGTCCTTCAATAAGAAAATATTTTAACAAGTTGGATACAAAATTTTGTTTCCTATATACATCATCATTATTGACTAAACTAATTAATCTAATGTATACAAAAAGAAATGCATTCAACATTAATTTAACTCAAAATAAAGAATAATTCACAAAACAAATAAAAAAATCAGATTTGGTGGAACAAAAACAACCCCTAAAGGGCAAAACAAAACTGGATTCCTCATTTTTTTTTAAACAAAAGTAATTTTTTTATATATGAATCTCAATAATAATTTTAATAGTAAAAATAAAAATATAAAGCAAATTCAATGTTTACCTTCAAATTTCATTAAATCTAAATATTCAAAAAGACATTATAAATGAAAAACCAAATATTTATCTTTAATCTCGTCCTCCTACTCAGTTTTTGTTCATTCGTTTATGAAAATGATATGTTTGTGATTTTTGTTTGATTTTGAATGTAGTGTTTTTTTCTAGTATTTTGGATAAAGATGAACGTGAAAATGTTTGTTTATTATGTTTTTGTAAATAGAAAAGAGAATCTGAGAATAAAGCAAATGAAATGAGTTTTATGCAAAATGCATTGGGATTATAAACAAATATACTTTTTTATTCTATAATGTCACTTCAGTCTGTGTATTCTTTCACCTCACAACAACCCTACACTCTTTTTTCACCCTATTAGTTTTCTTATACGGGTCATACTTTTTACCATATTTAGACAATATGGTACATATATTACCCGTCGCAAGCTTGAGACGGATAGTTCCGTCGCAAATGAGAATTTGTGTAATATTAGAGCAAGTCCAATGGGTTGGCTTAGGGACTTACTTGTAATTTATAATTTTAAAAAATTGCAAGCTAGATGCCAAACCATTGAAATTGTCCATTTCAATTAGCTTTGTTTAAGCAACTAGCTTCATTAAGCTAGTTGCTTAAATGGAGCTACCACAAGGAAACAACCAATAGAAAGTTAGTATCTTAAAATGTGGGTCCAATTTAACTAGTGTAAAATTAAGCAAAACCATTGGACTTGCTCTTATACTCCGAATTTGGTTCAAACGTTGTACTAAATTACTATGGACTACGGAGTACTAATTATAATTCTGATGGTTTATTTTAATATTGCTTTATTTGGTTTATTTTATAATTTTGATGGTTTATTTGTCGATTTAATTTAGTTGGAGATGTAAATCCAGGTTGCGCAAAAAGGGTATCTATATTGGAATTTGAATTACGGTTTTGTAAGACCGACACTCTAGCCAGCCAACCGATTTTCAGATTGCAGATTCTTGTGTAGCTCCCCAAGTTGATACCTCACTTCTCATATAACCCGTCATAGCCTTTCTCTTTTCAATTTTAGGTTGAATTCTTTGCTGACGAGATTCTTAATAGTAAGGTTTGTTTGCAATCCTTAATTTTTTTTCCTTTTAGAATTGTATCTTTTTGCTTTCAAGTGATTTGCAAAATTTAGAAATTGTGATTTTTAGGCGATGGGACATTGGAGTGATTACACTGATGTTCAGGGCCTTAATAAGTAAATATAGAGGTGGTTGAGTTTACTCTTAAGAATATGGCCTATAGATAGATTACCATAGGATTTCGCTTGCCGTAATTTCACGTATTTATAAACGTATAGTATACTATGTACCATTCCTACTCATAATAAAATAATCTCTATCACAATTCTTTATACTTTAATATTAGAGATATATAATTTTCCGAGGACGAGAGTATTTTATATTAGCGTTGTTTATAGTCCTCCTTTATACTAGAAATTATGTTTGAATCTATTATGATTATTATTTCATCATATTTTTCATATAGGTAACTTAAATTTGCCTACCACCATAAGAAAGAGAAAAACACAAACCTCTCTGAGCAATAAGACTACATAATCATTTTAGGAAATATTTTTTACTAATGCTAACCTGGATACAAAAAGTTATGTGATTTTGAGAAAACAAAGAGTAGTAATTACGTTTCTTGTTATAGCATATGCCATCATGGTTAAGGGGATGAGATTAAGGGACATCGAATGAAGTAAATGAAATCTTTAATCTTTGTAAAGTTCAGTGAATACTTGGTACGAGTAGTATAGTAAACTACTTATCAAAGTATTGTGTATTGCTTATGACCCTTAACCCATTACTCTTCTCCATCACACTTCTAATATTTATTTTGATAAAAATACGAAGAAAAAGGGGGGAAATGAAGATACTTAGTACGGGGTATGATTTAATTCATTGATAGAGCTAATTATGTTGTTTAAGGCTATATGATCGGTCGATTCAATATCCCTTTAGATCTAATTTAACATGCAATCGCTATCCTTAAATTATCTCTATTCAGTTATCACAACCTATATTGATTCTAACTCAGTCGGTGAGTCTCAATTCGCTATACGAGTCAATTAAGCCTGGCCAGTAATTAACTAACTAGATGAAGAACAATAAACCGAACAACAACGAATAAGCAATTTTAACTATCAATTAATTAATTAATTCCCCTTCTGACAACCTAGATCCCCGTTCATCCTACATTATAAGTTTAGCTACGCATATTATAGGGAATAACAATATGAATGAAAGACATAACTAAGAACATAAAAAATGAACAATAACAATTAAATAAATATTGAAGAAAGATTAATACCGTAATAGAGGAATGCTTAGATCAGAAACAAATGAAATAAAACTAAACTAAGAGTTTTAGAGAGTTTTCTAGGGTAATTGTACGTAGCTAGGTAAAATAAAGCGTAAATAAACTTAGGGTACGAATTGGGTATTTATAGTAAAATATAACCGACTTAAGGAAATTGCAGAAAATTCTGGAAAATATAGGTTCCTCGATCGAGCCTATGTGCACTCGATCGAGTAACCAACTTCCTCGATCGATCCTGCGTGTAGTTGATCGAGGCACCACTCTGTTTCTGCTCTTTTCTTCGTGTTGTCTTCTTAACTTCTCTTCCCTCATTCTTATGGATTCCCATGCCATACTTCGTGTATTCCTTCATACCCACTCCGCGATTCCCATTTCATTCCTTTGCTCCTCAAATGCAACATTCATGCATTAAATATCACATAGTGGAAGTAACAACGTTCTAACATAAAAGGCATGTTATTAATATAAACTAGCACGAAAACCGTATCAAAAGTAATTAAGGGGAGGCATAAATATGCATATAATTATGACTCATCAGGAACATTCTGACCACTGTCAACTAAAATATTTATTACTCCTAAACCTTAAATTATTTAAGCATGAAACCAACGACATATGAAAGTTAGCTCACAAGGCTATCACACATAAAAATTTTGTGCATAGATATTAAACATGCAATAAATGGCAGCCAAAGCAATCAAGGATAAAATTCAAAGAAATCAACCAAATCACTTTCTTCACAATTTCACGCATTTTACGTAATACTTCACATGTTACTCATAACTATGCCTCCCAAATAAACGCCAACACACTTTTCTCATACCCACACGCTTATACCAATGCTTAAAATCATATAGTATCACATTCCATTCTCCTTAAAAGCAAGGTTACGTCCCCGTAACCGCATTCATTAATGAAGACAATACTCATCCAAGGCAAATAAAAACTCCTAAGACAAAATAAACAACATTCAATTTAATGTACCCCACACTTCAATATCTCCCAAGATAATCGACTCAAAACCGGAAGGGCGAGGGTACGAATTAAGGACGTCTACTTAACCGCACTAAGAGGGGCTCCTAACAGTTTCTACCTGGGGTTCATTTTATTAGACACATTCTACATTCATTATTGTTCATTGGTTTAGGCCCGAGGATTGTTTTGCTCTGATACCACTTTGTAACACCCCGGATTTATTCAGGAGCTTTTAGCTAGACATCCAAGTAAATGAGAGCGTTACCATCTCGGTTTCCCGAGGTAGTGAATAACAAAGTACAACAAACCAAAGTACTTTAGATAAAATTTAGCGATTACATGTTTGTTACAAATTAACCAAAGTTAAGTCAATATAAAATTAATTACAACTCGCAACGTAAATAAATAAAGTGATTAATAAAACTATATGATCTAGACTTCTAGGTAGACTGGCCGAGTCCTCACGCATTCTCATAAGCTTCCAAGTCAGCTAATCTTAAGTACCTGTCAAATCTACTCCCCAGTTACGGTTAATCACAGGTGTTCACGAATACACTGTCAACCACGAGGTTGAGTAGGAATAAACATTAACAACAAGAGCATATAGTAGACAATCAAATTCCATACATATGGCACTACTCCTTTAACAACGTGATCTATTTCATGACTTAGCACACCTCCCTTAACAACGTGCTTATATTACCATGGTACCCCTCCCTTAACAACGTATTGCCACATTGTAAAAGTACCTCTCCCTCACAACGTACATATTACCGTTCACCGCAGAGTACAAACTCCCTTAACAACGTACATCTGACTGCAATACCTCCTATCACAATCTCACATTCATAATCAGTGATAACAATTAAACTCATCTCATCATAATTATGCGTCCACAACAATATTAACAACAACACAATATAATATAATTTCTCCCTTTCAACAATATCAACAATATCAATATGTAAACAATTCTTTTCAATATATATATCATCCACCATACCATACAATAACAAACGAGAGTTGAGTAGGATTTATCCCTACTTGGTAAGCAATCCAATTAATGCAATCTACTAAAAGTATTCTTCAACAAACCCGTTCCACAAGTCCGTCACCTATAGATAAATAATATTTATAATTTAATTATTAATTATTCAATACATTATTATAATTTAATCAATTATAATTTATTTACATTAATTATTTCTCGTGTAAAATAATACACAAAACCCGTCTTTAATAATAAACAAGTCAAACCCAAAAACCCAGAAACAAACAAGCCACACCCGTAAAACAACCCCAAACACATAACCACATACACGGTTTTTAACCCGTGTACATCACCCCCTTACACCACCAGCCACCTAGCAACACCACACAAGCCTGCCATCACAAGCCCGCACCATGACGTATCCTGACACCTCATGAACCGTCCTAAACAGACCACACGACCTCGCCCTAAATAGTCCCCTAAAACCCGACACAAACTAAACACAAACACATACACTCACCACCTTACACCACCAGTGACAACCCGTGGCCACCACCACCTGCCACAACCTCACATGACAACCCACAACCACCCAAAAATGACACAAGACCCGTTTTATACACAAACACGCTATAAGCACCACAACCCAACATCCACCGTACCAACCACCACCTGAAACCACCCCGACACCACCCCTAGGACCGCCCATAGCTGACGTAACCAACCACCCAGGTCCCACGCGAATTCGACATACACACAGGGTATAAACTCCGTCTTAAATCTCGCGAAAACCCACGATTAGACGCTAATTCCGCCACCCACGGTGGTCAACATGTGGGGTAATATCCGTATAAAACCCTTAAAAATTTAGGACTATAACGCAAATTTTATATGTGATTATTGTCATAAAACAAAATTACAAGAGAAAAACGATAAAGCATAAGAATTAACCTCGGGTCCTTTGAAATGCGGCCTAAGATAGAAATCAACGTAGATTTCCTCCTAATCGTTGCACCCAAGACCGTCTGAGACTTTGCCCTTGTGCTAGAATGTATTCTCTAATTGCCTTGCAATATTGAGAGAATTGTTGTGAGTTTTGCTAGATGTGAGATCTAGGTTTTTCAGAGAAAAATGCTCTCAAAAACCCTAGTTTCTTTGCAAATGAAAATGCTTAGGTTACAAAAGAGAGAGAGCCTCTCTTTTGTTTGTTCATTCGGCCAGCCGTGAGCCATGGGGGGGAAATGGGCTTTCATTTCCTCTTAATTTTAACTCGTGGTCCGACTCGAAATTCGCTAAATGTATACGACGGGTTTTTAATTATAAATCGTCATCGGTTATCGGTTATTAAAATATCAACTAATAACATGACTTAGTCGAAATATTAATACATGTCCGACAAAGACAATATTGTATAATTAATTCAATATACATCAATTAAATATAATCGTTTATATTTAATTTACGAAATAACCGCTTAATTCGTCTTAGCCATTATTATTTAATCCGTATTAAATAATTATCTCAACATCGCGTTTGACTAATTATTAGTCAATAACTCCGACTAACTGCTTAGTCAACTTTGGCATCAACATGACTGTATTTTCATACCGTCACATCTCTCAAACGTATCCTATAGGTGTGACTTTTAGGGACCAGTTGATCACCGCCATCTGTATGACAATAACGTCAAACTTATCTAGCAAGCCAACCATTATTGATAAACGTGGACCAACGGATAATAATACAAAAGTATACCCTTTGATCCTTTTAGAGATTTAAATGTTATTGCACTAATCGTAGAGGACACAGCCCTAACAAGCTCCCACTTGTCCGTACAAGTGTATGTGTAATAACGTTATCCGCACTAATCGGAGGACACGGCTCAACAAACTCCCACTTGTCCGTACAAGTGTATGTGCGATAACCGATTCTCATATTCATTTAAAATTTCTCCCACTCAATGTAAAACAATTTGCAGATCCGGATCCGCAAAGGTCGTATTTTACAATCGATCCGTATCAATAGTGGTTTCCCGACTAGAGAGTAACTCAACCGATAAAACGAATTCGTATTCGAGCATGGCCATGCATTTCGATTCTGACTCCTCGAGTGGCCCCGAGAAATATCGAGTACGATAAAGGCTGAATATTTCCTTCAACTCGACTCCTTCCGATCTAAGGATGACATGAAATGACCCAGAAAAATTCTACTTGCCCCTTGTTACGGATGACCGTGAGAAAGAAACCAAAGCCACCCAAAATCGCCTTTAGTCTCAAGAGACAAGTCGATAGTCAAAAGAATCGACTCTTAGGATCACCATGGAGGTCCTATCCACGACCCGGCACCGAATGTTATAAAACATTTAGGACTCCACGTCGATGTCACAATTGTGTCCTACGAGATATCCGTATAAATCGCCTCGTGATTGGTCACCAACCTTTTGACTTATGGCTCGTTGAACCCACCATCAACCAACGTCACAAAATAATTGCCGAGTTATCAGCTCATGTGGGCAATTAAGGACCAAAAATATAATGTTTGTTCGGTTCACTTTGTGGTGTTCAAAATTGTCGTACAAATCCACATGAAAAAAAGAATATATAAATATCAAAACGATGATGTCGTATAGAGTACAAAAGAGAATGAATCTAATCCATAAAAGAGTACTACAACTCGGGAACACGTTTAATTCCCATGGAATTAACATGCCCTTCATGCTTATCTTGTCGTAATGGTTTAGTGAGAGGATCCGCTATGTTATCATCTGTAGCAATCTTTTCTATCACTACCTCCTTTTGCTCCACGTAATCTCGGATTAGATGAGCTTTCCGTTGTACATGTCTAGACTTGTTGCTAGACTTAGGCTCCTTAGCTTGGAAGATGGCACCTCTATTGTCGCAATAGATGGTGATCGGGTCATTCGAACTAGGCACTACGAATAGTCCTTGTAAGAATTGACGCATCCATATCGCTTCCTTTGCAGCTTCAGACGCGGCATAGTACTCGGACTCGGTCGTAGAATCTTTGTAACACTTTGTTTGGAACTCTTCCCTGATCATAGCGCCATTAAGAGTAAAAACGAATCCAGACCGAGATTTTGAGTCATCTCGATCCGTTTGGAAGCTAGCATCTGCGTAGAATCGGTTGCATATAGCTTTTGTTCGCCTCCATAAGTCAATGCCCAAGCTTTAGTCCTCCGTAGGTACTTAAGAATGTTCTTGATAGCCATCCAATGTGATTCACCCGGATCTTTGTTGGAATCGACTTGTCATACTCAATGCATATGCCACGTCAGGACGTGTGCATATCATGGCATACATGATTGATCCTATAGCCGAGGCATAAGGAATCCGTGTCATGTGCTCTTTCTCTTCCGGTGTCTCCGGTGCCTCAGACTTGCTCAAATGCACCCCTGGAGCCATAGGAAGAAACCCCTTTTGGAGTTAGTCATCTTTGAATCTCTCTAGGATCTTGTCTATGTAAGACTCGACCGAGAGATAACATCCGACGTGATCTATCTCGATAGATACGGATGCCCAAAATTCTTTGTGCCTCACCCAGATCTTTCATCCGGAAATGGTTCTTCAACCATACTTTTACCGAAGTTAAGAGAGGTATGTCATTCCCAATCGGGAGTATGTCATCGACATACAATATTAGGAAGACAATCTTGCTCCCACTCGACTTGATATATAGACATGGTTCCTCGACCGATCGAGTAAATCCATTTTATTTTATCACTTGGTCGAAACGATGATTCCAACTCCTAGAAGCTTGCTTAAGTCCATAAATGGAACGCTTAAGCTTGCATACTTTCTTAGGATGTTCAGGATCGATGAAACCTTCGGGTTGTACCATGTACAACTCTTCCTCCAAAAAACCGTTTAAGAAGGCGGTTTTCACATCCATCTGCCAAATTTCATAGTCATGAAAAGCGGCAATCGCTAAGATAATCCGAATGGAACGCAAAGATGACTACGGGTGCAAATATTTCATCGTAGTGCAAACCTGGCACTTGGGTGAAACCTTTAGCAACTAGTCGTGCTTTATAGATATCTTGTTGACCTTCCACAGAATGCTTTATCTTGTAAAGCCATTTGCATTGAAGGGGACGAACCTTAGCAGGTAAGTCAACAAGATCCCATACATTGTTCTCATACATGGAGTCCATCTCGGATTGCATGGCCTCAAACCATAGCTTTGAGTCAGAACTAGTCATGGCACCTTTATAGGTTGCGGGTTCACTACTCGTTAAGAGTAGAATGTCATCTATGTCATGTTCCTCGACCATACCAATGTATCTGTCCGGAGGAATAGAGACTCTTCCCGACCTCCTAGGTTCCTCAGGAATATTAACCGCAGCCGGGATTGAAGGAACTGGTTCCTCCAATGGTTGCTCGGTATTAGGTTTTGGAATCTCCGACAGTTCGAAGGTTCTATTACTCTTTGCATTCTCGAGAAATTCCTTCTCTAAGAATGTCGCACTAGCCGCAACAAATACACGTTGTTCGGTTGGCGAATAAAAGTAATGACCAAGCGTTCCTTTAGGATAACCTATAAAGTATGTCTTGACCGATCGCGGGCCGAGCTTATCCTCGTGTCTCCACTTGACATAAGCCTCGCAGCCCCAAACCCGTATAAAGGACAAGTTAGGGACCGTTCCCTTCCATAGTTCATATGGAGTCTTGTCAACACTTTAGACGGACTTCGGTTAAGTATTAGAGCAAAGCGGTGACGTAAGAGCATAACCCCACAATGAGTCGGGCAACACGGTGTGACTCATCATAGATCGAACCATATCAAGTAGTGTTCGATTTCTCCGTTCGGACACACCATTCAACCGAGGTGTTCCGGTGGAGTTAACGCAAGGCAATCCCACGATCTTTGAGGTGTTGATCAAACTCGTGAGAAAGATACTCGCCACCACGGTCCGATCGCAGTGTTTTAATCTTTCTACCGAGTGAGGTTCTGCACCCGATTCTCGGTATTCCTTGAATTTCTCAAAGGATTCACTTTTGTGCTTCATTAAGTAGACATAGCCATATCTACTTAAATCATCCGTGAAAGTGATGAAATACCTATAGCCTTCTCGTGCGGTGATTGACATAGGTCCACACACATCCATATGTATGAGTCCTAATAGGTCGCCAGCGGCGCATTCCAACACCTTTGAAGGAAATCCGAGTCATCTTGCCAATGAGACATGATTCACACGTGCCAAATGATTGAAAATCAAAGGCCGAGATAGCTCCATTCTTTATGAAATTTTTTTACGCGTTTATCATTAATGTGTCCCATACGGCGAGTGCCATAGATACGTTTGATCTTTGTCACCTACCTTTAACTTTTTATTCATTACGTGTAATATTTCGGTGGTCTGATCTAAAACATAAATTCCGTTCATGGAGACCGCCTTGCCATAAATCATATCGTGTAATGAGAAAATGCAAGAATTATTCTCTATTACAAATGAAAAACCAAGTTTGTCAAGTGCGTAAACCGAAATAATGTTTTTAGAAAGACGGGTACATAATAGCAGTTATATAAAGATAACTCAAATCCGCTAGGAAGCTGGATCACGTATGTTCCCCTCGAGACGGCAGCCACTCGTGCTCCATTCCCGACACGCAGATCCACCTCACCCTTTACGAGGGGTTCGATGTTTTGAGCCCCGCACATGATTACTGAGATGAGAACCACAACCAAAGTATCTAGTACCCAAGTTCCGTAACTTGCGTGGTTAATCTCAATCATATGAATAAAAGTAGAAGAGGAAGAAAACATACCAACGGGTTTAACACGACCTGCTTTTATGTCCTCATGGTAAACAGGACATGTACGCCTCCAATGCCCGATCTTGTGGCGGTGATGGCATTCCATGTTTTCGGTCTTGCTCTTTGTCGCACCTGATGAGTTACTTGCCTCACCAGGCCCACTCTTACCCGATCCCGACTTCTTAAACTTCGGTTTACCTACTGCTAGGTCCGCCTGAGCTTTGCCCTTACCCTTGCCCTTGTTTGACACAACGAGAACATCCTGTTTCAAGCTCCCACTGAACTTCATGTCCTTCTCGGTCTGTACGAGAAGGGAGTGTAGTTCATGAGGACTTTTCTTCAAATCATTCATATAGTAATTCGCTCTAAAGAGCGCAAAACCTACGTGGAGTGAATGAAGCATGCGGTCAATCACGATGTTCTCGCTGATTTTACAATCAAGCGCCTCCAGTCTCTCGACATTCTCAATCATGCTGAGAATGTGTGGGCTAACCGGTTGGCCCTTCTGGAGTCTCGCATCAAAGAAGCGAGTGGTATGCTCATAGGTCACGATTCTCGGTGCTTTCGAGAATTCCTTAGTGATTGTGGTGAAAATCTTGTTTGCACCTTGGGTTATGAAGCGTTTCTGCAAATTGGATTCCATTGAAAAAATGAGTACGTTTTTAATCGCACCCGCTTCCATGACGAAATCGTTATACTTGGCGATCTTGTTAGCTCCAGCCGTGGGGATTGGGTTTGACGGGATGGGCTCAGTCAGAAATTTGAGCTTCCGTCACCGCGGCAAAGATTCCGTAATATCGCCTCCCGGTCCGCGAAGTTTGATCCATCATTCTTGATCGAGTTGGTCGATTCATCCGATTCATGAAGATCCGAAGCCAGGACTCACGGTCCAATGTGGCACTTGGCATTGGGTCGTCAGCACGGCCAGCCATTTTGTTATTAGCAGTTTAAGTGATCGTGATCTACACTGAAAAGAAAGGAAAAACAAAACGAAATAAGCAACTCATCGAGGTGATTTAAGTCTATTTAAAATTCATTTTAATCGTGTAGACTCATTGCACTTGCATAATTGATCTCCCTCAAGAATAATACAAGTGATCCCAAGACTCAATTTCCGTAAATTGATAAGCCAACTGTTTAGCTAGTTCTATCGTTAGAACTCTTGGTCGATAGATTTCCGTAAATCCTATCTATAGTCCACCATAATCACAGGATCGTACGAGTGACCATAGTGTTGAGATAAAATAGGTCAATCAGTTCCAACTTACCCGACGTAGAAGGGGTCATATTATGCCTACCGACGAAGAAGGGATTCATTGGAGTTTGACCTATAAAGACTGTTCTCAATTTTTGTTTATACGAGGAAGATCCCATCAACTTAGTTTTAATTCATTTTAAGTGAACGAAAAACTAGCATTACGTGAATGAATTAACTTAGGTGGTGGCTTAATTAAAAACATGTGATATCTGTATATCAAAGAAAACTAACGCGTGACCTCTATATGAGTCAGTTTTCATGCAATTATTAGGTGGTTTGGTTTTTAGGCGGAAAATGATGCAATCTATCGTTACGATAAAATAAATAAAAGAATGCAAAACTTAAATAAAAATTCCTAGTGTGGCCTATCCTAGTAAAAAGAACATAATACAACTTTGGAATCCACCGTTGGACCCGAGAAGCTTGTCTTGATGTTCCATCTTTTTCCATGCAGCGGTAGTGAGCATCCGATCTCCATTTTTTGTCTTCTCAAAATTACAATTAAAATTTACAAAATATAAACCTATTTACATTCTAAATAAAAAAACTGTAATTACAAGGAAAAAACCAAAACGGAGATACAAGATCTCAAAATACAACCAAGACCGTGTTCCATCATTACGGTAACACGTTCTACTAAGGCCACACTAAGTTACAACTGTTTGTAAAAATTAAATACGTAATAAAACATTCAAGGCATTCAAAATATCGATAAATAAAATGCATCAACTAAAATTAAATTTATTCGTGACATAATTCCGTAATTATGTTAAATTTATCCAAACCACCAATGATAATTAAAATTATGTGACAAAACCGCTTTAATCAACTTAATTTAAATTCATTACAATCCGTTACTTTAAAATCGCTTTAAAATAACTAAATGGTACGTGAGTGAACCGTTTCACTATCAAGCGAATGCATAAAATCCGTATTATGCATAAAACATGGCCAAAAAAAATAAAACATGAATTTTTTTTTTTTATTTCTTCACGGCTGAACCGTGAATAGTGCAGGAAAAAATTTTTTTTTTTTATTGGCTGCAAATGCCGAGAGCTCAAATCAGCAAAAAATTTTTTGCTGCGGCTCAAAAACCGAGAGCCTCAACAACAAAACAAAATCGATTTGTTAAAAACCAATTGCAATTTGAACATAATCCGTATTAAAACAAAATTACAATTGACAGGATCTTAACATATTGTTATAATTATCGTTTAAAATAACAATACGCAAAGAACAAAACGAAAAACAAAAAGATCGTCTGATCTAGCAAGAACCGTGTAAACTAGGCACGGTTTCCAAGAAAAAAAATGCAACAGCCGAAAAAAAAAAAATTTTCCAGCCGAGACAAAAAAAATGCCGCACGTTTTTTTTTATGCAAAAATTATCGATTCAAATCCGTTTGATGAAAATCACAAAGAAAAATTTACGTGGCCTCGCTCTGATACCACTTGCGGGGTAATATCCGTATAAAACCCTTAAAAATTTAGGACTATAACGCAAATTTTATATGTGATTATTGTCATAAAACAAAATTACAAGAGAAAAACGATAAAGCATAAGAATTAACCTCGGGTCCTTTGAAATGCGGCCTAAGATAGAAATCAACGTAGATTTCCTCCTAATCGTTGCACCCAAGACCGTCTGAGACTATGCCCTTGTGCTAGAATGTATTCTCTAATTGCCTTGCAATATTGAGAGAATTGTTGTGAGTTTTGCTAGATGTGAGATCTAGGTTTTTCAGAGAAAAATGCTCTCAAAAACCCTAGTTTCTTTGCAAATGAAAATGCTTAGGTTACAAAAGAGAGAGAGCCTCTCTTTTGTTTGTTCATTCGGCCAGCCGTGAGCCATGGGGGGGGGGGGGAATGGGCTTTCATTTCCTCTTAATTTTAACTCGTGGTCCGACTCGAAATTTGCTAAATGTATACGATGGATTTTTAATTATAAATCGTCATCGGTTATCGGTTATTAAAATATCAACTAATAACATGACTTAGTCGAAATATTAATACATGTCCGACAAAGACAATATTGTATAATTAATTCAATATACATCAATTAAATATAATCGTTTATATTTAATTTACGAAATAACCGCTTAATTCGTCTTAGCCATTATTATTTAATCCGTATTAAATAATTATCTCAACATCGCGTTTGACTAATTATTAGTCAATAACTCCGACTAACTGCTTAGTCAACTTTGGCATCAACATGACTGTATTTTCATACCGTCACATCTCTCAAACGTATCCTATAGGTGTGACTTTTAGGGACCAGTTGATCACCGCCATCTGTATGACAATAACGTCAAACTTATCTAGCAAGCCAACCGTTATTGATAAACGTGGACCAACTGATAATAATACAAAAGTATACCCTTTGATCCTTTTAGAGATTTAAATGTTATTGCACTAACTGTAGAGGACACCAGCCCCAACACAACAGTGGTCACGATTCGTCCTACTAGAGTCACGACGGTCAAGGGTGGTACTAAGGTCAACAGTGTGTATCACAGTGGTCTATATGGTGCTCATACGATAGATTAATTGAATAGGGCGATATAAACATAAATTACGACGATCTTACCTTTTATCGCTAATTGCTCCTTCCGTATCTTAAATATCCTTCTTCTATTTTTATGAATTATTTTTCAGATTACCCTGTATTTATAGTCTAGGTTTAGGGTGTATAAGATACTAATTAGAAAACTATTACCTTATTACTATTTTTTTTTGAGGAAATTACCTTATTACTATTATTATAGGAAATATCAAGTATTACTATTATTCTTATTCTTGTTCTTATTAAATCACGTTACAATTTCCGAACAACACACATACTAGGCTAATAAAAATCAGTCCACATACCTATGGCACACAGCCCAAAGCTTTGTTGCCTTTAAGTCCAATTTCCGATTTGCTTATTTATTTTATTATTTAATTAACGTCTTATTTGGAATTATTATTATAAGTGCCATTAATTAATTATTTGAATTACATAAATTATTCTTATTAATACTTATCAAATTACAGGGTATTATAGGAGATCCCGGCACGAGAGCTTCTACCGGAGGAGGCATGTCGGGAGCTGGCACCTTAGTACCAGGAGGAGATGATGAGATGGAGGAAGATTGAGGCGGTGACATTGAGTGATCTTTCTTGTTTATGCTTGTTTTAGCGGACTTGTGTTAGATTGTTACATTTGTTTTATCGGTACTTGGATTTTATTTCGGTTTATAATTGGCCATAAGGCCGTATTTTCTGTTTGGATTTACTGGATTTGTTGCGTAGGTACAATGATGTCGGGGATGAAACCCCGAACTTTGGTATATTTCTTTGATTGTCACGCATTTGAGAACATTCTGAACTGATGATACTCGATCGAGTGCCCTCAACTCGATCGAGTAGGCTGTATGTGCATCTTAGCAGGCATTCTGACCTGTGGATACTCGATCGAGTATGACTAACTCGATCTAGTACCCAACTCTGTACTCGATCGAGTAAGCCTAACCCGATCGAGTGCCTTGCTTGTGTTTATAAATCGTTTTTTAGTGTTACTTGGCATTATGGGAGTACTTTGTTGACGTATATGTCGTTATGATGATCATTGATTATGATTGTCCTAATATGGTTCATCTTAAAGGTGAACTTCGGGGACGAAGATCCTTTTAAGAGGGGAAGAGTAATGTCGCGCGTGAAAAATGCCAAAAATGTCGTCTTTTAAGTACTTTATTGCTAATTTATTTGCTATTTCTGTTAAATAATTTAATTGTTGTTCAAGTAATTTAATTATTTGCTAGATAATATTAATTGTTGATTAGATGATTTAAACGCTTGTTGAATAGTTTAGTCGGTAATTTATGCATGGAGTATTAATAGTTTAATTGTTTGTTGAATAAGTAGATTGACTGTGTTGAATTGGTATGGTGTGTATGGTGTATGGCGTTATATGGTGCTAAATCCGTTTAGTAAAATAGAAGTAATAGTTTGTCGATGTGTACTTTCTTAATTGTTAACATGTGGATGATGACTCGGAATAAAGTTGTGGTTGATAGTATGTTCGCATGAGAGGATAGTGATGATTAGTCGGCATGGGAGGTTGGGTTGTGGTTGGTTATCTTGACTTAGAGTAAGTGTCCCCGACAATAATGCGATCACAATTGTCGATCATATTGATCACATATTTAAATCTCATATCAAGAATACGAAAGGGGTGATACATTACATATATAGTCAACTGATCCACACATATCGGTAATGATTGGCTGGCTAGAGTTTGACATTACTGTCGTGCGACGGTGGTGATCAGTTGATCCCTTGAGGTCACACCTAAAGGACGATTCCCTTAATTGAAAAAGGTTAATTAATTGTATGTCGATACTGATTAATTAATTCCTTAAAATTGAACAAATTATCATCATAAGAGAGAAAATGACATCGTATTATAATGTGATTAAATAAGATTTTATTTAGTAATTTAAGAAGTTATATTACTAAAATTAATCGGTGTTTGCGAAACACGCGAGATGAGAATGATAAGTTAGTTATAATTACAAGATGTTGTGAATTATACTAACTAATAATTAAATGACCATTTTATGTGAAAGTAATTTTGAATTACTAGTCAATTTGTTAAATGTGATTTATTTAATTTGTAAATGATATTTAATTTGTTAAATATGCATTTTAAATTAGAACATGACATAAGATATGTCACATGTCACATGACATACAATTGTGCAATTGACAAAAATAAAATGGACTCCATTTTACAACATATCAACCGAAATATTGATGGGCATTTTAGAAGTTTTGTCTTATTCATTTGTCTATGACACTTGATAGTGACATGACTATGGACAAAGGCTTACACAATTTGTCTTGTGAAGACAAAAAGGAAAAAGAAAATGGGGTCCTATAGCCCTCTAACCCACCGGTTTTTGATATAGAAAATGGAGAGATTTTCTCAATTTTTCATTCTTCTCATGTTTTATGATAAACAATAAACTTCTCTCTCTTGTTCTTCATAAAATCAAGTTTTATGAATCAAATTTGTTCAAATCAATCACTAATAATACTAGTAGTAGTATATGAGTATTAGTAACCAATTTTAAGGTAAATCACATTACAAATATCTAGTACATATTATTTTGTGGGATTTTGGGATAGTCATGGGTGCTACTTATTGGAGGGCTTCTATTTTGAGGTCATGAATGTTCATCCATTATTGGAAAGCTAAAGATCTAACAAGAAGGAGATCTTGTTGGTGCCCATAAATGACCGAAATTTAGATGGTGAGAAATCGATTTTCTTATCTCTTTTTATTTAGTTTGCATGCATAAGATCAACAATTTATTTTATGACTAAATATATTTTAACATATATGAATATGTTAAATTAATGAGATTAATAATTTCTAACAAGCGGTATCATGAGCCTTAGGTTGTTTGCATGCAAATCGGTTATAGTTTTTCCGAGTTATCCGAGTAACAAATAAAACTTATAAATTTGTGTTTATTATGATATATCACGAAATAAATTATGCATGTTAAATTTTCTGGTCCTAAAATGTATTTAGGATATTTTGGTTAATTTATGGATTTTTATTGTTCATTTTATATAATAATGGCATTAAAATGTGATTTTATGATAAAAATGTCATTTTTGGACTACAATTAGCTAAACTTCGATTTTTCCAGTGGTTTTTGGATATGTTTTCACATATATTATATTTTGATGACCTGTAATTTGTCATAATTTTATGAGTTTTTATGCTCGAAATATGGATTTTTCAATATAAAATCGAATTTAAATGGAAAAATAGGTTAATATGAGTTATATTTCGAATCTGGTCATAGAAATTTAGTATGTTGTCACATGCAATTTTACAAAATATGTGTAAAATAATTGGCTATAATGAAGTCTTTATGCATGATTTATGAATTTTTGATGAAAAATCACATAAATAGTGACTTTAATTAGTATAAATTGCTAAAACATACTTCATGACTAAGGAAAAACGTCACATGTTGCATTTTATCATTTATTTCAGATCTAAAATTGAAAACTTGATAAAAATAATTTTTTCTCATATTTTTTATGGTAATAATTGCTAAATTGGATAAACCGCAACATTGTTTTTCTCGATAAATTTCGAAATTTTAACCTAAGTTTTGAACATTATGAGTGTCATGGTATTTTTTCCAGAATTTTCATGAGTTTAAATTTAAGATTTAAAATTTATTTGAAATTTTTATGATTTATTTGAAGTTTATGTCATAATATTGTAATTTTGAGTCCATTTATGAACAATATTAAGAAATATAAATTAATTATTGTCAAGTGTTAGTGGAGACTAATTTTGAGTCCTGAGATGGTTAGGGTAATTAACTTGTACATAAATATGATTTTATGTAATTATTGTGATTTTAAAGGGTTAAATCACGCAAATCCGTAAAAACCGATTAATATACGATATTGGCTCCTTAAAGACGATTTAGCATAAAATTGGGCATGTTCATACATATTATAATGCTGCATTTTATTTATGATTGTCATATTTTAATTTTATGTAATTTTTGAATTATGTAATTTTACTTAGTATGGCCTTAGTTTTAATTGATATTACCCGAAATGTATGGGAATATCGATTCGGTTGTTATTTATTGTGATCTCGTATCACCGTTTTGTAATTTAATAGATTTATTTTTATTTTAATTACAAATGTATAATAGGAAATTATGTAATTTGTTATGTAATTTATTTATTCCGGAGTTCCTTGAAGACGGTGTCACTCGAGAAGGCGATCCATTAAAGACGGTGTTGCCTTGATATGCGTGCCAAGACCGAAGTTCTAGGGACCAAAGGAGTTGGTTTCCAAATTTGTAATAGTTAAATTAGATTTACTATTTTAGGAAGGCCATACTAGGATTTTTATTATGCTTTGCATTTTATTTATATGTTGCATGCATCGCTAAATAGCCATAACTAAAACATGCATTATCATTTTAATCGAGTTTATCGACCGTGTCAATTATAATTATCGTTGTTCACCGCTTTAGTTCACTTAAAACGTGATAGATAATAAATTGACATGACCTCTCGCTAAAAATAAACAATTGAGACTTAGCCTTACCAAAAAGTAGAAACCATGAAAACCTATTTCGTGAGGGAGTGCACTCGGCTTTACCGGGGTACAAACCTTGTTACGTAGGGGAAGTGGGTGATAAATGTCTACCCACCGAATTTATAAAGATGAGGGTTGTTTTCGGCTTTACCGATGCCCAAGTTGATGTAAATTTGGATCATGGACACATTTATTCGAAATTTGGGTTGAACTCAACGAAAGTATTCTCGACGGTTGTCGGATGTGTTTCGGGCTAAAGATAAATATTAATGTAATTTTATTGACCAAGAGTTCTAAAAGTAGAATCGATTAAAGTGTTAATCCACCGAGTTATATTGATAAGGGTTGTATTCGGCTTTACCGATGCCTAAGTTAATATGAATTTGGGTCTTGTAATCATTTATCATAGTTGGGTAGAGGTCACTATGTAAATGCTTTACTTGTTATTTACAAGTATTAATAAAACGATAAATGTTAAGTTTTCCACTATTCCGTTATCATATTATTCTATTTTTTACCACAATTCATATACGATATCATTTCGATTTTTAATTCAAATCTCGATTAAAACATCGTAACTAAAGGCAAATATGAATTTTCTTCTAAAACCTCGAATTATCCATTGTAAGGATCTCTTGTGAAGAGTATAGATGGAAGTTATTTGTGATCAAAAGGGTTTTTGATTCTTGACTAACATATCTACTTACAATTTTTCTCATATGCTTAATTAAGTTAAGTACTTTGTAACGTTAAATCATTTTGGTAACTAGATTTGTTGGAAATCAAAATTGACCAAAATACCGCAACCACTTCAATGAAAGTTTTAAGACTAAACGAACGAATGAAGAGTAGTCTTCATGAAATTAAATTTTGCTTCTCTAAGCAAAGACTCATTGAAATGAGTGGGAGCATTCTCTTAAACCGTTAAGAAAAGGATAAGGTTCTAAGAAGTAAAAATAGAATGGAATTGATACAAGGTAATGTTAAAAGTAACGTTATTGAGAATAGCAATACTAAACCTATCAATCCCGACCGATAAAGTTTCCATTGTCTTAATTGTTGGACACCAGAAAGGAAACTACCCCAAATTATTGAAGAATCAATAAGTTAGTTGTGGGACATCTAATGGGACCTTCTTTTTTAAATGTTTATTCAATTAACATAAGTTTTGCTAGTACCATTTCGTCAATATTAGAAACCGATGGTGGTTTTCATCATTGTATGCGATACATAGGATGATTAGAATATGACGACTAGCAACAATGATGTCGAGAGATAGAGTCATTGTATAATAAATCTAGTTTTGGGTTTATAGTTGTACTTAATTGTGATTATTAAGTGCATAAACTCAAGATAAGAATATAAACTTGTTAAGATACAAAAGAGGTTTCACTTTTGTGACCCTATACACCACGATTTGATGTATGGCTAGCCCATTATCAAGGTGAATATATTCTAAACCAAACTAGAATGATACATCATGTAGATGATGTAAGACTCAAATTGGTATCCCAAGATTAAACCTTAAATTATGGAATAAAGAACGCAAAGAGTTATCGAGTACTCTTGAAACCATTAGATTGTTAATCTTATGGTATATGCATATCTATTATTCAAAGCAAGATGTCTCGTGCCTTTTGGTTGAAAAGCAAGATGTCTCGTGTCTTCCATTACTTTAAGTCGGGTATTCGGCGGCCTTTCTACAAGAAAACCCGCACCAATCAATATTTTGGATAAAACCTGTACACCTTGGACTTGACCCAAAAACTTGACCCATATGAGAAGACTCGAATTTGAACAAGACTATAGGTTCGATCCCTAGGTTCATTTTGACATGGGTTAGACTTATGGTTGACTTTAGACATCGGTTTGACCCAAACTTGGGATTTTAACGAGATTCGACGGCATAACGACTCGATTTTAGACTAGGCTTGGTATCACCAAACCCATGATTGGACCGTGTACGGCCTATGGGGTCGATGGAGGGACGTCTATGTGGGCTAGTTGAGGCGTTCCTTGTGGTTTGACTTGGACTCATGTGATTTGGACTCAAGATTTTAACTTGTGTGATCCAAATGTGTCATATTCTAGATTCTTTAGGATATGGGGGGAGATGACCTTGTATAGTTAAGACACTACCTTAGACTCGACTCAATCTCATGCTTGATTAAGAATCGGGAATTTAAATGGGTTGGATTAATTTGAAAAAAAAAGTTGTATCAAAATGGGCATTATAACGGCCTAAAAATGTCCTTTTTAGATCGTTTTTGAAAATTGAAATATTGAAAATGCTATTTTCGAAGATTCGGATCAAAAATAGAGTTAAAATATGGGTAAAAATCTTAACTCTATTACTTCGCTTAGGAAGTAATCCTTTCGAAAGTTCGGGATTGGTAAATAGAGTTAAAATATGGATGAAATCTTAACTCTATTTGGGCATTATTTCGCCTTGGAAAATGGATCTTTTTTCAAAAGATGATGAGTTTAAAGACTCGAGATTGAAATAGGGTATGTGATTTTCGGAAATTTGGGTAAACAAGACGGAGCAAAATTTCGAGTTTGACTGATTGAAATTAATTTGAATTTTAGACACGGGATTTTCGGAAATAGGTTTGAAAAACATGACTTGGGATCAAGCAATCACGTAGTCATTCACATATTATGGATGCTATGCATGGCCTAGACTCTTCTAAGTCTCGGTCGGTCTTCTAAAGTGGGTCTATGTCCATGATTCCGCTTCATTAGGGAAGAGTAGACCCGCCATAAGTATTGTACAAAATGGTCGGGAATCCACTTGCTAACCTCCACGAAACCACCTTGGTCTTTAAACCGGAAATAGTGGACGTCATCAAGTAACAATGCAATCGATACACGGGCTTGATGGTCCTCCTAAAGTCTCAATTAGGGTTTATGCATGATAAACAAAAATAAAATATGAACTAGGTAAACCTAATAGCCATTATTTTCTATTTTCAAGCTTCAAGTCCCCAGCGGAGTCGCCAAATTGTGGACAAGAGAAATTTACATCCATGCGAGAATATGTGATTTAGAGTCGCCACTAGATTTTTAAATGGAATTTAGAAACCAAATAGAGATTTAGGTTCGTTTGAGTTTACGTGTTAGGAAGTTTGATTAAATTCTTTAATTAACACCCAACCCCGCCCGTTGCAATAACGGTCTCTACTAATAGAAAACAATGGCTATATTGGCTACGAGTTCATATATGCAATCGTTGTTTTAAAACCCTAGCATGTGACATCAATTCTACGTCGATTTAATGCAATTAAACTTCGTTGAGTTATTTATCATGTGAAGTTCATTAACTATTCTAGTAAACAAACAAAAAGGAGATAGAGAAGAAGGTTTACTTATGTTTAGCATAAGATAGATTAGCAAACATTAGGTGCATAACGATTACGAGAACAATTGCAAATCAAACAACAAACGAATGCAAAAGAGCAAACCAAGGAGGGCACCCATAACGAGGTTGGCCGAGACCTATTCGGTCAATTTGGGATTGTGCAAGACCTATTATAAGTCAAGTCGGGTTTCATTCATGTGACATGTGATAAACAATCAAATTAGATTAAGTTATTTCATAATTAATCTGATTAAAACAAACATGCAATATTCACTTTAATTATTTCATAACTAAATTAGACATGTGAGTAATCATGTGAAAATAAGACATTCTTAGTCTTAGAAGAAAACGTGACCTACGAAGGATTCAAACATATGAGAAAAACAAATCAACACAAACAATTCTATTCACGCGATTTCATGCAATTCTAATTAATCATATCCAATTAATTAAAGCAAAACATGTGAATTAATAAAAAAGATTTCATCTTTTATATGTTAACATACCAAAAATATCAGATCTCAACGAATTCTAAAATAGATCTAACAAAAGAACATAATTAAACAAGTTCTATGCTTAATTGAAATAAACATGCGATATGTGCAACACGATTGTCAGAAATCATTCTAATTCCTAACAGAAAACAAATCCATACGTAATATAAGCCATCCATCGGCATTAATAACGACATATGATATCCCATCCTCCTTCATACATAAATTATATCACAATAATATCGAACTCAACATGCAAACGAGTTAGTTAACGATATAAACAATATATGATAATAATTGAAGAAAACGAAATAAAGGAGGAAAAAGAGAAAGGGATTATTGCACCCTCAATCTACATGTATCATTGACAAAGTCTTCGTGTCATAATCGATTGTAGATATTGTCTTGAGAGGCCGCCTTCGACGAGTTTGTTTGCAAAACCGAAATCTTCTTAGAAAATAATGGTTGATTTTGTTTTTAGCTTTGTGAATTCGTTACTAATCTGATTTTAGATCCGAAAGATGTTTTAGAAACCTAAGAGAGTCTAGTTTTCATATCGGGGATTTAGGTCAGGTCAGTTTAGAGTTTGAGGCACGAAATTTTAGGGTTTGTCTCTCGGTGTCTGGTGATTTGATGAGGGTTTTTACTTTGAATTGTATTAGCTTTCAATCCCCTTGAATGAAGGATGAATGAAGGGTATTTATAGTGAAAGGCTTGCCTGGAGAAGGGTTCAGGTAAGTTGGACGGTTCACACAAAAAAATAAAGAGTATTTTCCAATTTTTAAACTCCTTCCAGATTCAGATACATTCTCTTAATAAAAGAAAAGATATCGATTGAATTATGGAAAGTAAGGAAGTCTTACTCTCACACGTTTGGAATAAGCAATGTGAATGAGATTTACGAGCTTATTTTAATGAGTTATAACTTTCTAAAAGATAAATTTATCATGTATGGAAAAGATACCGACAAATATTTTACCTTAAAGAAAGATTGGATTGAAATTAGGAAAGCGAAATAAACTATTTTTTGGCAGTTTGTGTTGTCCGAAATTTTGGAGACTTTTTATGGTTATTTTCTGAGTTTAAAGCTCCTAAAATAATATTAATTAGTCTTATTAATATTATAGATAAGTTTCCTACTAGAATTGGAAGATTTGGATTGAATTTATGGAAGGAAGAATAACAACTTCTTAGAAGTTGTAATTCACGATTTTGGCAACCAATTAGGAGTAGTATTTGACTGATATTTTTAACTGGATAAGGCTTAATAGGTAGGCTTGAGTGTCTATTTTGGATAGGTGTTGGTTCGAGCTCGAGCTTCGAGACCCAGGGTAGGTCGATCCGACAGTAGGTGAGCAAAGGTCGAGGCTCGGGCTTGATTTGGGTAGTTATGCGGATGGGAGGTATAAGGTGGGCTAAAAATGGTAGATTAGGTTGCGAGCAAGGATATTTGAACACCAGACTCTCTGTAGATGAAAACGGGTTAGAAATCTTTCTGAAAATCGGATCAAAATGAGTTCAAAATCGAGCTGCTTCGAGCTAGAGATCGTAACGAAACTCGAGTTTTCCTAATTGAGATTTAAAATGCAATTTAAAATGATTTTTAAAATCAAAATAAACTAAATGATGAAAAATAATATTTATTTTATTTTCAATAAAAATAAATATGGGTAAATAAATTCAAATTAAGGTAAAATAAAATGAATTCATTTGAAATGTGAAAACTAATTTAAATTTCATTTAAATTAATTAATTCCTCGTCGATAACGCCCATTCTACATCGAAAATGAGCACGGAATAATGACTAAGTCGAACAGTTGTGTACATGTCGTCCTATCATCATCGGGTGTTGGTCGGGATTTCTATAGATGCCAATATCGACAAATACGGGTATCTACACTCGGTCGAGTAGGCTTTCGGCTGTGCTGAGGTTGGGTTCTGGAACGTCAGAACTCGATCGAGTATGTTGGTACGTGGTCGAGTTGGGCTTACTTGGTCGAGTATATTGTGTACTCGGTCGAGTAACCGGTCTGACAAGGTTATATCCACGGTTTTGATTAGAATAATTGAAAAAATATATAAAGACGTCTTAACAGTTTCTTAATAATTTTTCTTAATCATTTTTTAAACCTAAACTACGTACAACTTCTCCAATTGTTCTAATCATTGATAGGGCTAGATTGAAGGGTTTTACATCTTTCATTCGCGTCGATTCATCGGTAAGCATCGTACTTTTGTCTTTATAGTCATATTGTTGTTGCTGTTAAAGCCCTAATCAGATTTATTAGAGGGTTTAAGGTTTACTTTGATTGTATGATGTGTGTATAGGTGACGAGTTCGTAGAGGAAACTTTCTGATTTGTTGTTGTGATTGATTTGGATTGCGAATAAGGTAGGGTTTCCCTACTCAGTTGGCTGTATAATTAATTGATTGTATGTGATTGATTGTTGGCATGTGATCGTTGGTTGGAATTGATGGAGGTTGGTTGGTTGGTATTGTTGGTTGGATTATTGTTGTGGAACTATGTCGGAAGATGGTTCCATACCTATGTTTGGCCCTTGTGTCTCCCGTCATAAGGGGAATGTGCACATTAATGATCTGGGTTAGCTCGCAGCGATGAGCGGGGATTTGGTGGGCAAGGCTGCGGTTCTCCACTGGCGGTGTTGGTTACCTGTTGCGATGGATAACCTGGCAGGACTACACACTTTAGTGTGTAGTTAATGATTGACGATTGTTTGAGTTGGAGATCGACATTGTGTTGTTATATTTTTTCCGCTGCGTATATTGATTTGGTTATACAGTTGATTGACTCCGTTTTATGTTTTCAAAACTGTGGTGATCTATTCAGGGACAGTTGACTAGCAGGTGATGGATGTTATGATAGTTCGCGGGACATGGACGGGCGCAGTCATCACTCTTGTGTCAGTTAATGTATCTGAGTTTAGCTTTATGACTTTCGGTTTTAGTTTGGTTTTGGAGTTTAAAGACTTGTAAACTTTTCTTTACAGTTGTTTTAATAAAGTTGTTTCATTATGGTTTCTGTTTTAGCAGGAATTCTCACGGAGATAATGTCCTGCCAGGGAAGAATTTGCAGGGCAATCTAACTCAAAACAAATAGTCTGAGTAGTATGACAGAAAGAATAAAGGAATAAATGCAAAAATAAGACACATAGATTTATACGTGGAAAAACCTTAGAAATAAGGGAAAAAACCACGGGCACCAAGTCAAGAGAGATTATTACTATGATTTTAGACACCCTGATAGGGAATATGTATGTCAGGCGTAAGGTGGAGTATGGCTGCTTAATAACAACGCTAAATATTGTGTTGAATACAAGTATGAGAGTAAAGTATGAGTGGGTAAGTGAGTAATAAGTGATCCTCTTCTCTTCTTCTTCTTCTTCTTCTTTTTCTATTTATAGTAGCCTTGCCACGGTTCCTTTAGGGTTTCCTGATTAATAGGACTCGTGCCCTATTTATCCGGGGATGGTTGGTTGACTATAATCTTTCAACTGTTATTCTTGCTTAGTCAAATGTTCCATGCTCTTTGTGTGGAATGTTGAATAGGTCTTCCTTGAATGTAGGAACTTTTTTTTCCTAAGTCTTAATCGTGCTTTAATTGTTTCCTGCCTTGTCCTGATAATGTTGACTTTGTGGCTGATAAGATATCCCTTCAGGCCAGGCCTAGTAGAAGCCTGTCATGTCTTTCCCTCTTGGTTGGTGCCTACTCAGGCGTTCTAATGCTTTGTGTGGAATGACTTTAGTTCAGGCTTGGCTTTGGGTATTGCCTGACTTATATCTGATGAGGCAGGGTAATTCTGGGCCCAACAATTGCCCCTTATCTTATTATTCCCAATGGATCTGGCCAGGGATAAGAAGATAAAAATTCGGGCCAGGCAAAAAATGTATAAGATTATTTTACCGGAAAGAGTTTGAGTTCCTTTCAACTTCTATAACGGCTAGCCTTCATAAATAAGGTAGGTTCATCAAACCCTAGGAGAGTCATGATTAGGTTTGCACATGTGCTATCCGTTGTGTTTTTGCGGCTATAAATACCTTTGCACCACTTGTTTTGCTTCGATATTTCCATTCTCTAAAAAGAAAACTTCCTTCTCTTCTATAATTCCATTGGTGAAATTACCTTTTCTGAAAAAATCAATCTTAAATTCCAATCATAAAAGAAATGGCTGGAATAAGGAGCTTTATTCCGATTATTAGTCCTCAATACTAGCCTTCGAATCTAAATTACAATTAATCAATTCTAAATTGCAAAGATTCTCAATGAAACAAGGAGCTTTATTCCGATTATTAGTCCACCATCATTAGAAGCTATATAACTTGGCAAGTGAGTCGGTAATGACATCGGTGCACGTAAGCTCAAAGACAATCTTCAAATATTGTGAGCCCTTTATTAGTTCTCTGCCATTCAATATTATATTTAACGAGAAACCTGTTTGTTAGAAAGCAGCTTATCATTGGATATGGCATGAACTTCATTAAGACAACTAGAGCTAATAATGAAATTCCAGACTTAGTAGAAGTAAATAATAACCTATCTCTTATAGCCAACACTTCACTTATGAAGAACGAGATGAGCGAGCATCTCCACCTAACCACTCCCTCACTACCTTCGGCAAGATTTTTTTTTATTTGAGTAGATTTAACTAGAGTAAAACCGAGGATATACGTATTACGTAGTATAATTTATCTTTGATTTCCGTAATAAATTGCCAGCCTCATAGAATACTGGATTACAACATCTTTCAATTAAATCATACTAAACTGAGATAAAGGTGAAGAGGATCAGAATTAGTAAAATATCTTTATATTTTATATTCATTCATATTGTACTCAAAATAGTCATACAATGGTTGCGATAACCTTGCGAGCACATAGATAAAAATGTTAATGGGTAAATAGAGAGGAAGAGGGCGGCTAATGGAGTATACGATGACATGTTTGTTTCTTGAGATGAATGAAGCGTTGTGAATAGGGACTGATTTCGTGAAAAACCGGGGATCTGAGGTCTTGAAAAATATAATTTCGATGGTGGAATTCGAGCGTAGGGTAGAAAACGAGGAATTGGGACGCAAATGAGAGAAATGTTGTAGGTGCAACAATCGGTTGGGTATTATGTAATTGTGGATTGATGAAAGATAAGATGATCTATGATCCGGGGTTTTGGAGATGACTGAATCCGGACAAATAAAAAGGGTGAATTTATTGAGTTTATAAAGAGTGGTAAGAACCAGGTTGAGGGCTGCAATTGAAGTAGCAAAACGGTTGTCTCTAATGATACGAACCAAAGTTTGCACAACGTAGGTAGTGATGTCGATCTCCGTAACCACCGGTATGGGGCAGGATGACGTCGTCGTCGGAGTTTCAGAAGGGATGACCATGTGGGAACACTACAACATATTGACCTTGCGCCACGAATTATGCCACGGGAATTTATAATTCGTGGCTGAATTTTCTTTAGCCATAGGAAAAATTTCATTCATTATCTTGAAAAAATTTTATGCTACGGGACAACTTTTCTCGTGGCAAAAAGTCAATTGCGCCACGATTTTGGCAACGACAGTGGCTAATAATCATTCTTGCCACGAACTATGTAATACCCGTGGCGAAATTATGTTTAGCCACAGATCATTCAGTGGCAAATGTTTTTTTTAGCCACGACTTACATTTGTCCATGGCAACATATTTTTTTAGTCATGAAGTTACTAACAAACACTCGTGGCGAAAATTTTTTCAAACTTGAATAAAGATATTTCATGTTAAGGTAAACGTAAAAATTTCATTTTTTGTAAAAAAGAAAAATACAAAGCTATAAAATCATGAAAATATTTAGAATAATTTAATAAATATTCGGTATTATTTTATTTTATTTAGTAAGAAATTTAAAACTTTTATAAAATCATTCACAAGTAAAGAAAGTTATTATCGTCTTAATTTTTGATTTTTTGTACAAATTAGAATATTTTTATGTGTTTTTTTTCATAATATCAATAATTTAATAAATGAATCTGAATATATAATTCGGTTTCTTAAAGTCATGAATTTCTCGTAAATTGCTTTATCTTTTGTTGTTGTTAAATCTTCATTATATTGTATAACATTCTTAAAAGACCACATCACATTTAAAGACATAGTATATGAAATTAAACAAGTAACTTATTATCAACTATCATTGATGTAATACACGCCCCATTAGGGACCCATTGACTAGTCGTTGACTGACCTTAGACATATGGTAGACCCTTGAGAACCTTTCATACAATCGGATTTAGTACTTGGTGACCTTTAGAAGTGGGGTATTCGATCTAGCATGGGCTACTCGATCGAGTAGTCTAGTAACTCAATCGAGTAGAGGCCACTCGATCAAGTAAGTCCCATACTCAATCGAGAATGGCAGTTTCAGCGATAAGTTATAAATCGTGAAGTCGTAAACCCCAAATCAGTTTTTCATTTCTTTCTTCCTAAACCTAATCGTCGATACACTCTCTTCCACCAACCTTCAATCTTTTGAGATCCTTTACACTTGGAGACACCATGGGGGTGAATAATTGAGTCGGGTAGCAGTCTTGTCGCCGGAATGCCGAGCATAGGTAAGTCATCATCATCATATTTAGGTTTCGTTGTGGTTATGGTTGTTAGTAATAGGGTTTTCCCTACTGTTGTGATAAGTTTTGATGGAGGTTGTCTTGTCTTCGTATGGATGTATGCGGTTTTGCGGCTAATTGCTAAAGGTAGATTTTCTTACTCAGTTCTGTTGATTGATTGTCATGTGTGGTGTATAGTATTGTTGATTGTGGGATAGAAATGTTGCGTTTGTGTACGGGGTGCGTCCCTGGCTGAGTAGAGTCATCATCGGGAATGGCTTTACGCCCTTAATTTGCCCCTTGTGGTTCTCGTCACAAGAGGGATGTGCACATTAATTGACATGGGTTATTCGCTCTATGGTTTTGAGCGGAGCTTAGGTGGGAAAGGCTGCAGTCCCCCACTGGCGGTGTGGAATATCTATTGCTATGGATATTCTGGCAGGACATTACCTTCGGGTTAGTCAAATGATTGATGGATAATTGGAATTGGAGCTGGATGTGTATTAGTTGTACCTTGTGTTGTGTGTTTTCTTCATCTATTGACCTTGTGTAGTTTTGTTTGTCTTTCTTACTTGTTATGTGTCTGCCGTGATCCATTATGATGAGTAGTCGGTCTTATCAGGTTTTGATTCGTGGAGCTTATCTGGGTTGTTGGAGGGTGATAAGCATAATTTTGGTATCATTTTACTTATACTTTAACCGTTTATTTGCCTCAATTTTGTGTGCTTTAATTATCTAATAGCTCATTTTATTATATAATTAGTAATTGGTAGCCTAATTATACTTATTATGAATAATTGATATTTTGGTAGAATTTTGGTATTATTTTCGTTCTTTCATCTTGTAGGTACCGATAAGAGCGGAACCTTATTGAATTAACCAAAGCAAGACGGAATTTTGATAGTCGATTTACCAACAAGTAAACCAAATCAAATCCAAAGTCAATCATTGACATTTGTAAAATATTTGATCACTGCCAACACCAACATCATTCACCCATATTCCTACCTCCAGCATTTCGACCACCGTGGTCGAACACCACTCGTCAACATCAATTCGCAGCACCAGGAGCATCCCCAATTCGAGCCAACTACCACCCTTCTCACCGCCATTCACGACATCATTCTAGACAGTGGCGAATCTAGGATTTTTGAAATAGGGGTGACAATTTATACGATGAAAAGTAACAGCAAAATGTCATTACTCGAATAACTCGTAAGACGGTTTATTTGTATAAAAATTACTCTTTCATTGATAGTACTAATAAATTAGTGAAATTTAATAGAAGATGATCCTCTCATCCTATTCTAGAATTTGTGTTAGTATTAATAGTATATACGCCGTAATTGTTAATTAGTATGTCATGAATCCACATGAGTCCAAATTACGACGGATAATACATAAGAATTTTCCATTCCAATGTAGAACCTATGTTACTCAAACACGACAAAGAAGTATTGTGTCCGATACGTATCGTATCGGAGTATCGGATATGGGATTCTGAAATTTAGATGACACGAGATACAGTCAACCACGTATCTTGACCAGTATTCTAAACACGGATACGACACTTAGAGCATTAACAATAGTAGACCATAAAATGTATTAATTGAAATTATTATTTAAGAAAAACCTAGCCAATAAACAAAATATAGAGGAAAAAAATATTCAAAAGTAGACTTTGACTACTAATCCACCTATTTTGCAGTAAAAGAAAAAATTAAATGATACTAGTACTTTTTTCCAATTATCCAAAAGTTGTTACACGTTTATCCCTGTCAAAAGTAACATAAAATATTAAATAACACCTATTCTCCATAATCTACTATCTCACTCAGAGTCACAGTCCCAACTCCCATGGTTTCTTTACCAAAAACCCAGTAAAACTATGAATCTTCATCTTCTTCGATTGCCTTCATCAATGGCATCCAAAGAAAATATGATTCAACTGGTCAAAGAAGGAGGAAGTTGGAGAGGTGGGTTTGCAATTTGTTACTCGTTTGCAATTATTTTCCCTAAACTATTTTAATTTTTTTTTAATAAAATAATGGGGGTGAGGGTTCACCTCCATTACCCCCTGTAAATCCGCCGCTGATTCTAGAATTCACCATCATTCACTCACCATCACAGTCACACACCGTCACACCATTCCTTCTTCATTCACCATCAGCACATAAACCACCACCATGTCTAGTCATCGCGGAACCACCACCAAATCAACCTTGTACAGTTATGAACCCGTCTCTATTCGCATTCAGCACCATCATGTTCCTCTGACCTGCATCAACCCAAAACCACTCGATTTAGTGGCCGGGTTAGTTATTTTCGGTTACTTGTCGTTAAGAGTTACTTACACCAAAACAATATTTATAACTTCACAAACTACTCCACTATTAGTAAAGAGGTAAGTAAAGGTCGGATCCCAAGGGACGGGTATTGATGTAGGATTTTCGATTGCAAATGGTCGTGTCTAAGGGTGTCACAATTTGGGTTGAGATACGAGATCAACTAAACTAATTAACAATGAAATTAAAGTAATGAAAGTAAACAAGATGATTAAAATGAGATGTAAACAATTGATTAAAAGCACTAAGGTGTCATCGGTTCATAGGGGATACATGGGATTTGATCATACAAACATGTTTTTAACTAGATGCAAGCACTTATTGTTGTGATGGGATCGAGTTGTTTTATATCTTACAATCCCTTGGAAGGTTTGGGTCCCGGAGCCGAATCATTAGATTGTACAACACCTACAAGTCGACTTAATCCTCCCTATCCAACTATATGCATGGTCTAATGAGACTCGAGTAGGTTTATGTCTTACAAGTCTCATTGAAAAGATAATTGATGGGTAAAAAATGCAAGGATTCATAGGCTCGCATTTCATCAAACATAACATGTGTATAAGTTGGAATCACAACAAGCAAGCAAATTAATTATGAAAACATATTAGATTAAGCATGAATAAATCCCTATGTTGGTTTCCCCTAATTCCCCATTAACCCTAGTTAAGAAAACTACTCACTCATTATCAAATTTATCATGTTATCAAGGTTGTCAATCAAATTAACAAAGCAAAACATGATGAATGAATGGAAATGATTAACAATAATTAAAACAAGGGTTAAGAGAATTATACCTATGGAGATTTTCAAATAATAAAACAAAGAATAATAAAAGTACTTGATGATTGATGGAAGGTTGTCAATCCTCCAAATAAACCCCAAATAATCTTCAATTACCAAAATAAAGGATGAACAATAGAGAAATTAAGGAAAGATTAAGAAAAGAGATTTGTATTAATACTAAATTAAGAGTTGATTACAAGATTAAGAGAGTATTAGGACTTGATTAAGATAAAATAAAATGGTATTAAGATTTCTTTATAATCTAATTAGTACAATGGGGTATTTATACTAAGGATTAGGTACATAAATTAGGGTTACTAAATGACGATTAAGACCCTTAAGAAAAGTTGAGGAAGTGCTCCTCTCCGTTTTGGTGGTCTTCAAGTAGTACGCTCGTCCCGAGCGTCTTGGCAGAGGTACGATTGGTTCTGGAGCAGAATTCAAGTGGATTGTAGGCTGGGACGCTCGGATCATCAGGCCTCAAGACGAGCGTCTTGGCCACGGGACGCTCGGACTGTAGCAGGGTTGGACGCTCGTCCTGGGAACTGCGACGCTCGGATTTCTTCCCAATCACTTCTCTTTTTTTTTTCTTCAACAATCCTCGAGGATCTTGTTGGAGATACAAGGATCCTTTCATCATTGCCCAATCTACTTTATTTCCTACATAGGCCTTCTTGCATTGTCTTCCCTTTGATGCTTGGTCATTGAATTCGATCAATTTAGCTCCATTTTGCCATGAAAATGCAAGGTTCTTAATCCTTTCCTACCAAGGGATCAAAACCTCAAAGAATATGCAAAATGAGAAACTAAAGATAACAAATGACCCAATTATGTACTAAAAAGCATAGGAACGAGGCTAATTCGGGGACTAAATATGCTCAAATATGAGTCACATCAAATATCTCCAAACCGAACATTTGCTCGTCCCGAGTAAAGAGGTGACAAAACTAGGGCCCTTATTCAAACTAACCTACCAATATAGCCGATGTGAGACAATTAACGGGTCTCACTCCGCCCCTTCAACTCACAACAAGACAACCATGAGGTAGGATGCCTTCTTGCAAGGTAAGGTGGGGCTTGCCAAAATGGCGACACATCCAAGCATTAAAGCACACAAAACAAGTAATGGATGCATCTACAAATATGAAAAGCAACTTTCCTCATCTAAGTGGCGGAAATTATCTAAAGAGGAAGCAATTCAAGGGTACACATTCCATCATAGATACGGTTTCTTCAAACTACTAAGCCTAGAAGGATACCAATAAATCACCTCCAAGTTGTGTCAAGCTAGGGTACCTTTGTCCTCAATCGTTAAATGCTTTCGTCTAGAGTAGACTCCCTATGGTGTTAGAAACACTGGAGGATCGCGGAATTCCCCTTCTTGCCTAGACAAGAAGAAGGGTCGTCCCCTCTCTACCATGCACAAAAGTGGATACGATGGAAAAGGGATAAATAGCATTTGAGTTTCATATGGGAGTTTGCTTTTGTTAATTCCCCCCCAATTTCTTGTGGCATTTACACTTTGAGAACATTTCTTTGCCATTTCTTTTGATGTTTGGCATTTTCAACACTATACAATTTTTCAACTTTTTGCATTTCTTTTGAAAATTTTCAAAGTCACCCCAATTAGTAACGAGGGTGCCTTATATTTGAAGCTTTAGGAGTTTATTTTTGCTCCTCTTTTCATTTGATGCAATTGGAAACGTTTTCAACTTTTCATTTTATTTCTTGAACTCAAATTTGAACAATTTTTGTGCCCAACCCCTTTTTGATGACAAAATGTGGTAGAATGTGGATGATGGTTGCATGGTTTCAAGGGTCACCTTGGAATAAACGGTAGCCAAGGAGTTCTCTAACCACAAGGTACTCTTGACTAGGCTTTAATCCATGTGTCAAAGGATACTAGCATGACACATCCTAGGGTGTTTTACAAGTATTCTAACAAGCAAAGTCTCAAGAATAAAAAGTATCTACAAGGGCCTATATACACTTGTCAAACTTCCCAAATAGATGGTTTCACAAAATTTTTTCTAAATGCAACTATATGCCATGATGCAACTAACATTTATACAACCTAATGCATATGCTTCTACCAACTAGTATGCCAAATAATCTAAATGCAATCCTAAATTCACATTGTTTATACCGCATCAATCAAAATAAAGTTACATAGTCATCAACATAAAGAGGAAAAAGGAGATTGGAAAGATCATGCGGTCTTCAATATCCTCATGTCTCGGATGTGGCGTAGTCGATCAATGTGAAAAGGATGAACAAACACAATACATACAAACAAGACTACACTACAAAGGAAATGAACATGTTTTTGGATTTTTGAATTTTTCAAATTTTTTGGGTTTTTTTTTATTTTATGATAAAAAAAGACATGTTTTTGTATTTTTTTAGATTTTTCAAATTTTCATCATTTTTGTTTAAAAGTCAAATTAGAATTTCCCATCCCCACACTAGTATGGGCATTGTCCTCAATGGCCAATACGATAGGAAATTATGCAATCTATATGAAAATGCATGATTTCTAAGCTAAATGCAAACTAAACTAAACTATACTACATGATGCATGGGTTTTTGTTATGGTGGAGAGCATAATTTAGATTAGCTCCCAATGCATATGCATAAACTTCCCCAAACCAAAATAGACATTATTTCTAATGTCAAAAATTGGGGGAGTTCATGCATAAGGATGCTATGCATGAAACTACAATTGTCATTTTGGATTTTGAAAATTGGAACAATAAACACCTCAATGGGACCGAGGTTGAGTCCTCTAGATGGTGCTAGGACTCCAAATCATGATCAAGATGCTAATTGTGTGAAAAATAAGAGGAATAGACAAACTTTAAAGGAGGTGTAGGAAACTCACAAAGCAATGTGGCATCCTCCCAAGAGCTTGCTAATCCTCAATAATCGCCCATGGCGTCATCACTATCATCTCCATCATCATCAACCTCCTCACTTGAATCATCATCAACCTCCATAGAAGCGGAGGCATCACCACTTTCACTTGCACTTCCTTCTTCTTCCTCACTACCCTCTTCTTCTTCACCTTCTTCATCATCTTCATTTTATTCACCTTTTTGACCACCACTCTTAACAACATCCTCCTCTTCACCCAAGCTAGCACCCGTAGAAGCACTAGGAAAGAAGACATCCTTATCCGCCCAACTAGGCAAAGGACAAGATGGATCAAGAAGTCCTTGCCTAGCAAGATGTAGGAGAGGCGGATATTGTGCTCTATAAGCATTGACTCTATCCTCATGAGCTTGCTTGTGCATTTCTTTCATCAAAAGAGTCAAGTAGTCATTCCTCGCCTTAACATTTTCGGGTTGAAACTCATGGTAGGTGAATGGGTAGGGTAGAGTGATAATAGAGGAGGAGGGCTCGACAATATCTTCCCCTTGATGTTGTATAATGTACTCGGCTTCCTCGGAGAGTGGGAGAAGGTAGTTTGGCCTATGGTGTAATACTACGGATTTTCTTTGGTGACTACTCGACCGAGTAGAGCCTACTCGGCCGAGTAGTGCTGTTGTTGTGGGTTGTTTTGGTTCTGCCGATGAATACTCGGCCGAGTATAGTGAATACTCGACTGAGTAGAGGATACTCGGCCGAGTATAACTTTACTCGACCGAGTATTCGGTCTGGCGAGTGTTATTTTGATAGTTTGATTAGGGAGTGTTTAAGATTATTTTTATATCCCGCGTCAGTTTCTAAACATCATTCCAACTTCATCATTTCTACGTTAACCCTAATATCTCCCTAATCAATCCCTAATCATCCCATAGCATTGTTGTGTGTGTAATCTTCGGAGTTCTTGCGTATAGTTCCTCATTCTACTGTTGGTAAGTTCTATTTCTATGTTATTCGTATTCGTTGGGGTTACTGTGTACATTTACGGAATTGGGAATATGGGGGTTGTGCAATGTGTAATTGTGTTATATGATTATGGTATAGGAGAAGACTTCGTAGAGGAGCCTTTCTGATTGTTCGAGTTCATTCCACTGTTGATTGCTAAGGTAGGGTTTCCTTAATCAGTTACTGTTCTTTGTTAAGACATGTTTGTTTTGTGATTATTGTTATCTGTTGATCATCGGAGTATGGAGATTGTCGTGACGATGTTGGTGTGAGGGTGTTGTGACGGCTGTGATGTCGTGTGATTGTGATTGTGGTGGAGTCACTTGCGGGAGTGGCTTCACACCCTAGTTCGCCCTCTGTGGAACCCGCCACGGGAGGGGATGTGCACATTAAGGGACAAGGACTGTTTGTCGCTCGTTGAGGAGCTAGACTAGGTGGGATCGGCTGCGGTCACCCACTGGCGGTGAGGATTACCTGTTGCGATGGGTAATCTGGCAGGGCTACACACTTCGGTGTGTATTCGGTTACAGTGTGAGAACGGAAGATTGGGATTGGACGATGATTAGTTGATTACTTCGTTTGTTGTCTTATAATGATTGAGTAATACTGACCCCGTTGTTGTTTGTGGAATCTGCGGTGATCCATTCGGGGATGGTGAGCAGGCTTGACAGGTATTGCTAGCGTGAGTTTGGGGACAGTCATGGGAGTGTTGTCATCACCAGTCATAGCATCACCGTCTGAGTCTTAGTTTGATTTCTTTTATTGTCAGACATTGGAGTTGTATTTTGTTGAATCAGTATTTGGATTTGGATGTTGTAAACTTTATACTTTACAGTACTTTAATAAATGTGATCAGTTCAGACGCTTTTGATATGTACTAACCTCGGGCAACCGAGACAGTAACACACTTTCATGGTAGGGTGGTCCTGGTAAGGCACCTTGGTATGAGGAGGTGTTACAAAGTGGTATCAGAGCCGAAGATTCCGGCACCTAAACAAATGAATTTAATGAACCTAGGGAGTCTAAATAAAATGAACCCGGGGAGAGTTGTTTGGAGCTACCGCAAAGACACGGGAGACGTCCCGGAGTCGCAAATTGGCCCTCATTAACTCGAGCCGGTAACATGGGGAAGTGTGATGAGAGTTAGGTTTTGTATGTACATGTATGTGAAGATGCAAGTTGGTAATAGTTGATAATTGAAAGGGTATGTGTTGAAATTTGTAAGTGTGGTGATTGGAGAAATGGTGGAGGTGACGGGTTTGTGAATGTTTGTTATGTTGGAATTAGAATATGCATGAATTGTATGTTGGTATGATTATAACGTGGCATTTAAGTCCTTGATGTTATGTGTTTGCTGTGGGAATACTGAGCATGATAGAGAACTTTATACTGTATACCCGTCTATTTTGTGACTCGGCCGAGCAGGGCAGGTACTCGACCGAGTAGGGAGCTCTCGGCCGAGTAACCAAGCACTCGACCGAGTATTGTTTGGCAGTGAGTAGCAGTGGCTACTGTATGTGATAACTCGACCGAGTAAGTAAGTATACTCGACCGAGTAGTTACTACTCGGCCGAGTGTTGTTTTACTCGACCGAGTGTTGTTTCTGAATTTTTGACGTTTGCTTCTGGAATCGAATACTCGACTGAGTATCCTCGGATACTCGACCGAGTAGTCGTTACTCGACCGAGTATGGTTGTATACTCGGCCGAGTGTTCCTTTGGCGGAAGGTTGTTACATTTTGAGCCGTAGGCTTTTGTGTTTACGTTTCCTTGTTTCTTGTCAGCTCAAAATGCCGCCCAAAAGAACTCCCGCGCAAATCCAAGCTTCTGAGATGACTCTTGATGAGGTTGCTCGCATGATTGAGCAACAAGAGGCTCTCCTTAAAGCTCTCAAAAATGTGGGAAAGGGGAACTAGAAGTCGATGGATGCTACTCAGCTCAGCATCATCATTGCTCGCTTTAGCCCTCCCACATATGATGGGGTAGGTGAACCAAAGCTACTCGAGAAGTGGCACCGTGAGATCGAAGCTCTCATGGAAATGGTTAAGTGCTCCAAAGACATGATCGTCGAGCAGGTAGTGTACTACCTAAGAGGTGAAGCTGCAGTTTGGTGGCAAAACGTCAAGGAAGATGCTATAGCTTTTTACCAGGCTGAAGGAGCTATTCCTTGGTCTGGGTTGAAGAGTGCTATGAGGGAGCAGTTTGTGCCGGAGCATATCCGACACAATATGAGATCCGACTTTTATTCCTTCACCATGACTGATGAGATGACAGTCACTAACTACTATCATCGGTTCCTGGAGCTATCTCGTTATGTTGAGGACATGCAGCTAGGACAGAGAGGTTTGGCTCTCCGTTTTGAGAGGGGTTTATCTGCTAAGATCGTGAGTCATATGCTAGCCGGGGTTGCTACTGACCTCAAGGTAGTGTATCTGAGAGCGGGTCAAGCTGAGAGAATGGTAGATCTCTCAAGATAGATCGATGAGAGGACTGCCGCGGAAAAGAGGAAGGCTGACAGTGGAAGCAACAGTCAGTCGACCAACAAAAAGGGGAACTTCAACCATGCTAAGGCTTTTTCTGGTGGAGCTGGTTTCTCGGGAGGATCTCGTGGCTGGGGAAAGAATGGAGGTCGGAGTGTGAGTGACAACTCTAACCTTACATACTTCAACTGTGGTGGGATAGGCCACAAAAGACGGGAATGCACGAGCTACAAGCCCGGCACTGGTTCAGGAGCTCGGTCAGGGAATTTTTCTCAGGGGCTGACTCAGAGTTTTGCTAGTAACCGACCGGGAGGTTCATGGGGCAACAAAGGTGGATAAGGCAACCAGGGCGATTACAACCGCAGTGGTGGTGGATCATATTAGCGCCAGAATAATAGCACCACCCAGGATTCGGCAGCCAAGCCAAGTACCTCCAATGCTTCAGTTCAGGGTGGAGGACAGAAAAATAGTGGGAAGCTTTTCATGATGGACAAGCAGGAAGTACATGATGATGCTCATGTAGTTACCGGTACCTTTCTTGTTCATAACGTACCGTCCTTTGTTTTGTTTGATTCAGGGGCTACACACTCTTTTGTGTCTAAGAGTCATGCTGTGTCTATGGGTTTGGGAAGGTTTGAGGTTGTAAAAGATGATGTGTTCATACCTTCGGGGGAGTCTGTGTCGTGTCTCAAGTTGTATAAGGGAGTATCCATGGTAGTTGGAGGGGTAGATTTACCAGTAGACCTGTTAGAGTTTCCTATGGATGGGTTCGAGGTGATTGTCGGGATGGATTGGCTGGGTAAGTATGATGCCAGGATAGATTGTCGGCAAAAGAGGGTGTCCTTAAAGGGTCCCAAGGGTTTTAGGGTGTCCTATAGAGGGTTTGTGGTAAAGCCTAAGTGTAGGTTCATAGCTGTGATGACTTTAAAGTCATGTTTGAGGAAGAAGTGTCCCTTGATTCTCTGTCATGTGAGAGACCACCGAGTAGAGCCGCCGACAGCTTCTGAGATATCTGTGGTGAGAGAGTTCGAAGATGTTTTTCCTGAGGAGATACCGAGTTTGCCTCCCAAGAGGGATGTTGATTTCAGCGTGGAGCTTAAGCCGGGAACGGGTCCTATATCTAAAGTACCTTACCGTATGGCACCTAAAGAGTTGGCAGAGTTGAAAAAGCAGATACATGAGTTGCTTGGCAAGGGTTACATCAGGCCTAGTGTGTCACCGTGGGGAGCTCCAGTTCTTTTTGTAAAGAAGAAAGATGGGAGTATGAGACTGTGCATTGATTACAGAGAGTTCAATCGTGTCACAGTGAAGAACAAGTATCCATTGCCTAGGATTGATGATTTGTTTGATCAGCTAAGTGAAGCAGGCGTGTTTTCCAAGATTGATCTGAGGTCGGGATATCACCAGCTGAGGATAGCAGATGAGGATATTCCTAATACAGCATTCCGATCTCGATATGGTCATTACGAGTACGTGGTGATGCCTTTTGGGTTGACCAATGCACCAACAGCTTTCATGGATTTGATGAATCAGATCTTTACACCGTTTTTGGACAGGTTTGTGGTTTTTTTATCGACGACATCTTAGTCTATTATCAGACTAAGGAAGAGCATGAGGAGCACTTGAGGATAGTCTTGCAGGCCTTGAGAGAGAATCAGCTTTATGCCAAGCTATCTAAGTGCGAGTTTTGGTTAGAGGAAGTGGCTTTTCTAGGCCATGTGATATCTAAGAAGGGAGTATCTGTGGATCCTAGTAAGATTGAGGCCGTAACCAAGTGGGAATTGCCGAAGAATGTTGCTGAGATTCGGAGTTTCTTAGGCCTTGGTGGCTACTACAGGAGATTCGTGAAAGATTTCTCTACCATAGCGCGGCCTATGACATCTTTGATGAGGAAGGAAGTCAGGTTTGTTTGGGATGAGAGTTGTGAGACGACGTTTCAGACCTTAAAGGAATGCTTGACCACAGCCCCTATCCTAGCCTTGCCAGAGGGATGTGAGAACTTTGAGGTATATACCGATGCTTCAAAGAATGGTCTTGGTTGTGTTTTGATGCAGGAAGGGAAAGTCATAGCTTATGCTTCGAGGCGGTGAAGCAATATGAGGAGAACTACCCTACTCATGACCGGAGTCGGGTGCAATTGTTTTCGCTCTTAAGATTTGGAGGCACTACCTTTATGGAGCAACTTTTAAGGTGTTCTCTGATCATAAGAGTCTAAAATATATCTACACTCAGAAGGAGCTTAACATGCGACAGAGACGGTGGATGGAGCTGATCGGAGATTATAATATGGAGATCATCTATCACGAGGGTAAGGCTAATGTTGTTGCAGATGCACTGAGTAGGAAGAGCGTTCATTCGCTATGTACAGCTATTTCCTTGCTGAAGTTGAGGGATGAGATGTCTAGGTTGGGGATCTTTATGATTCGAAAGGGGGATACCATCGGGGATTTGACGATCGAGCCAGAGTTGTATGAGAACATCAAGAGTAAGCAAGAGCTTGATCTTAAGATTCAGGAGTGGAAGTCAAGGGTAGAGAGTGGAACGGTTTCCAGGTTTTCTATCCATACAGATGGGAGTGTTCATTTTGATGGGAGATGGTGTGTCCCTGAGGATGCAGAGTTGCGGAGAGTGATCTTGACGGAGGCTCATTGCACTCCCTATTCAGTTCACCCAGGTGGTGACAAGGTTTACAAAGACCTTAAGAAAACTTTTTGGTGGCCAAACATGAAGAGAGATGTAGCTGAGTTTGTAGCCAGATGTTTGACCTGTCAAAGGGTCAAGGGTGAACATAGGAGAACACAAGGTAAGATACAGTCTTTGGAAGTACCCGAGTGGAAGTGGGAGTCGATCTCCATGGACTTCATTGTGGGGTTGCCTAGGTCACAGCAAGGTAACAACATGATTTGGGTGATTGTTGATCGGTTAACCAAGTCAGCCCATTTCGTTCCCATGAAAGATACTTGGTCTAAGATAAAGCTGGCATTGGGTTATAGGAGGCATGTGGTTCGGTTACATGGTATACCTAAAGATATCGTTTCTGATCGTGATGCGAGGTTCATATCCAAGTTTTGGCAAGAACTGCAAGAGTTGATGGGTACAACTTTGAAGATGAGTACAACCTTTCATCCGGCAACCGATGGTCGACTTAACGGACCATCAAGACCTTAGAGGACATGTTGAGGGCATGTGTTATGGAGTTTGGGGGCAGTTGGGAAGACAGGCTTGATCTGATCGAGTTTTCATACAATAACAGTTATCATACGAGCATCGGGATGGCACCTTTTGAAGCTTTGTATGGCCGGAAATGCCGAAGTCCAGTTTGTTGGGATGATAGTTCTGAGACAGTGGTTTTAGGGCCACAGCTGGTACAAGATATGGTTGAGCAAGTCCAGTTAATTCGGCAAAAGATGAGAGCAGCTCAAGATCGTCAGAAGAGCTATGCCGATTTACACCACAGGGACATTGAGTTTGCGGTAGCTGACAAGGTCCTTTTGAAAGTGTCACCTATGCGAGGTGTTATGAGGTTTGGGAAAAAGGGTAAGCTAAGCCAAAAGTTTATAGGTCCTTATGAGATTTTGGCCCGTGTTGGTGAGGTAGCTTACAAGTTAGCGTTACCACCAGCTTTGGATAGGGTACAAATGTTTTTCATGTATCTCAACTTCGGAAGTATGTGAGCGATCCGTCGCATATCCTTGAGATGGAGAACATCGAGCTTGATGAATCCTTGTCCTACGCCGAGATTCCTAAGGAGGTTCTTGATCGCAAGGTTCGTAAGACCCGGAATGGTGAGACGGTCTTACTCAAGGTCCTTTGGTCTAATCATAATGTGGAGGAAGCCACATGGGAACCCGAGGAAGCCATGCAAGAATGTTTTCCTAACCTTTTTGATCAGGTATGTTTGGTTACGGGGACGTAACCGTTGTCTTTTTAGGGGGGTAGGAGATGGTCGCGGTCGTGTTTTGTCTTGTTTTGTTGTTTTGTTTTGAGTCGGGATAGTGAATTTTATGGTGACTTGTGTAGTTCTTTGGTGTTGTTACATGTGGTTAGTATAGTTTTGTTGCGTTGTGTTGTGCCTTGTTTTAGAGTGGAGTGTGAACTTCGGGACGAAGTTCTTTTTAAGGGGGGAAGACTGTAATACTACGGATTTTCTTTGGTGACTACTCGACCGAGTAGAACCTACTTGGCCGAGTAGTGCTATTGTTGTGGGTTGTTTTGGTTCTGCCGATGAATACTCGGCCGAGTATAGTGAATACTCGACCGAGTAGAGGATACTCGGCCGAGTATAACTTTACTCGACCGAGTATTCGGTCTGGCGAGTGTTATTTTGACGGTTTTATTAGGGAGTGTTTAAGATTATTTTTATATCCCGCGTCAGTTTCTAAACATCATTTCAACTTCATCATTTCTACGTTAACCCTAATCTCTCCCTAATCACTCCCTAATCATCCCTTAGCATTGTTGTGTGTGTAATCTTCGGAGTTCTTGCGTATAATTCCTCATTCTACTGTTGGTAAGCTCTATTTCTATGTTATTCGTATTCGTTGGGGTTACTGTGTACATTTACGGAATTGGGAATATGGGGGTTGTGCAATGTGTAATTCTGTTATATGATTATGGTATAGGAGAAGACTTCGTAGAGGAGCCTTTCTGATTGTTCGAGTTCATTCCACTGTTGATTGCTAAGGTAGGGTTTCCCTACTCAGTTACAGTTCTTTGTTAAGACATGTTTGTTGTGTGATTATTGTTATCTGTTGATCATCGGAGTATGGAGATTCTCGTGACGATATTGGTGTGAGGGTGTTGTGACGGCTGTGATGTCGTGTGATTGTGATTGTGGTGGAGTCACTTGCGGGAGTGGCTTCACACCCTAGTTCGCCCTCCGTGGAACCCGCCACGGGAGGGGATGTGCACATTAAGGGACAGGGATTGTTTGTTGCTCGTTGAGGAGCTGGACTAGGTGGGATCGGCTGCGGTCACCCACTGGCGGCGAGGATTACCTGTTGCGATGGGTAATCTGGCAAGGCTACACACTTCGGTGTGTAGTCGGTTACAGTGTGAGAACGGAAGATTGGGATTGGACGATGATTAGTTGATTACTTCGTTTGTTGTCTTATATTGATTGAGTAATACTGACCCCGTTGTTGTTTGTGGAATCTGCGGTGATCCATTCGGGGATGGTGAGCAGTCTTGACAGGTATTGCTAGTGTGAGCTTGGTGACAGTCATGGGAGTGTTGTCATCACCAGTCATTGCATCACCGTCTGAGTCTTAGTTTGATTTCTTTTATTGTCAGACATTGGAGTTGTATTTTGTTGAATCAGTATTTGGATTTGGATGTTGTAAACTTTATACTTTACAGTACTTTAATAAATGTGCTCAGTTCAGACGCTTTTGATATGTACTAACCTCGGGCAACCGAGACGGTAACACACTTTCATGGTAGGGTGGTCCTGGTAAGGCACCTTGGTGGCTAGATCAACCTGAAAATTTTGCTTGGCAATGTGAAGGATTTGGCATCTTTTGTTAACCACCCAAATTTGTCGTCAAGAATCTCATTCTTGACCCATTTGAATTTTTGAACCATGGTGGCTATATCAATGGTTGGGCCTCCCTTAACCGGTTTATAGGTACCATCCTTGTTGAAGTCCCGGTTGAAGTGTTTAGCCAAATAAGTTACCAAACCTCCATTAACTATAAAGGCCGTGCCTTCCTTGCCATGATCGACATTGAGCCACCTCTCATCAAAAGTTGAAGAATGTTGTATCTTTTGGTGAACGCTCTACCGATGTTCAAGACCGACTCGAGGTAAATAAAATCAAGCTCGGTGAAGTGGTTTGTTCCCTTCCTAGCAATCAACGTATGCCCAACAACCTTCTGCCATACCCTTATGCCCGGATGATGGACAAAAAGAGCACGCCAATCATGATAAGATGTAAACTCTCTCCCGGTAATAGCCTTCCATAAGGGAGCGGGATCATACTTAGCATTGGGTTTCTTCACATATGTCGGATCATTGCTAAGGCCAAAAACATTACCAAATTCCTCAAAAGACAATTTTCTATCAACATTCTCGAGGCGAAAATTAATGTTCCTTAGAGCCTCCCCCTTGGTAACTTTCAAGGAGCTTAAAAACTCTAAGGTGAGGGATGAGTAAGTCAACTCTTGCATATTAAACAAAATACTCAACCCCATGGACTCAAAAAAGGTCTTGGTTTGTTCTAAAACACCCAATTTTGTCAAGGCTTCTTGGCATATAAACTTGGTGGGTAAGATATTTTTCTTAGCAAAGGAAACAAATTTCTTCCTATGAGAGCCGGAAGTGAAAATTACCTCCGGATAATCATCTAGTTGTTCAACAACCGGAGTAGTAGAAGTAGTTGCTTCCATAGGAGGATTAGACTCTTGAATTTCCAACCTTGCATTTTAAACCACCAATGCCTTAGATGCTTGAATAGCTTGCAGAGCTTGTTGTCTTTTGGAAAGGTTCTTCTTTGGAGGTGCCTTGCTTCCACCTTTTGTCCTAGCCATGCTCCTTTATGTAGTAACACCAAAGATAAGCTCGATTTCTTCAAATTCCAATAAGACCCAAATTGATTTAGGATAGTTGAATGTTGCCTTGTATCCTAAAAATCGATTCAAACTTTGAAGATTTTGGTCTTTTAATTGTTTGTTGTTGACAAAGGAGTGATTTATTTGAGTTTTGAGGGAGTTTGGAATTGATTTGGGTGAATTTGGTTGAGAAATTTGATGTTGGTTGATGGAGAGAATGAGGGTTTTGCGGGTTTGGATTTGTGTTTATGTTGTGCATGAGTAAATGAATTGGGAAAAAGGGGTTTTTAATCCCGTTATATTTGAAAATCAGAGGGGAGACGAGCGGCTTTATGTCGGGATGCTCGGATTCCGCTGCAGTTGGCTTCTGGAGAAAGACGTGCTGAGACGAGCGTCTTCTGAGGAAGACGAGCGTCTTTCTAAACGAGGACGAGCGGATTGATGTGAAGACGCTCGGATTCCTTGTCAGGGAGAAATTCCAAAATTCTTCAGCAGTGAGACGAGCGGCTTCCCTGTAGGACAAGCGTCCTGACTGAGACGAGCGGATTCTCTATGGGGACACTCAGATTCTCAGTCAGAGCAAAAACTTCTTTTTCCAGCTATCTCAGGACAAGCGGATCCTACCCAGGACGCTCGGATTATTTCAGGACGAGCGGATTCTGCTTTGGGCCTCTCGGATTCTTCCTCTACCACACGAATTCAGGTCCATCCATGGGTACTTCGTAACCCGTGTCATATATTCTTCATTCATTTGGTCTTCATTGTGGTGGTACTACGAAGGCTTGGATAGCCTAGGCAATTGCTATCGCCACACTATGTCAAAACACTACACATCAATAATCACATAAGTCCCTCCCTCACTTTCTCTCGAAATGATGAAAATCTTGATCAAGGCACAAAAATATAAATCCAAAATTGACAAAATGCAATAAAATAAGTAAAATACAAGTTAGAGAGTTAGAATATTTACAAGTGGTGGTTTAGGGAGGACTCCACCAAACTCTCATCCATTAATGAGATTTCAAGGGGGCATGTTCAAGGTGTTGTTGATGTTGCTCAACACCTTGAAGAAATAGTCGAAAGCTTGTTCATTGTCATTATAAAGATCTTCAACAGACCTTTGCACTTGTTGTTCTTCATGGTGGTCTTGGGTCATAGCATTACCAATATAGGGATTGAATATCCCTTCAAACTCATCATCCCAAATACCGCATACTTTGTTTACTTGATCCTTAAAAATGTTATGAGTTGATGAAGACAACTCTCCTTCCTTCTTGTCATGGCCAATGAGGCCTTCTTCTTCACTTGTCATGGGTGAGCTTTTAAAGCTCTCTTTGTTGAAACTTCCTTACTTTTTGGATGGAACATCTTTCACTTTCTTCTATATGGGTGGTGATTCTTTACCCATAGCTTGTTCTTTGCCTTGAGATGCCAACTTCTTCCTATCACTTTCTCGGCTATAGTGATCAACCATGAAACACGGCTCATGTTATCGGGGAGCTCTCATTGTCTTTTCAAGATTAAAAGTGATTGTTTCATCTCCTACTTCAAGGGTGAGTTCTCCATGTTTCACATCAATCACCGCTCCCGCGGTGCGCAAGAAAGGTCTTCCTAAGATAATAGGAATGTTGGAATTCTCTTCCATATCAACAATAACAAAGTCTACCGGGATGAAGATTTGCCAATTCTTACGGGCACATCTTCTCATACTCCTAAAGGTGTCTTAGTTGATCGATCTGCCATTTGAAGCGTGATATTAGTGCACTTGAGCTCTCCCATTCCTAGCCTTTTGCTTACCGAGTATGGCATGACACTTACACTTGCCCAAAGGTCACATAAAGCTTTATTGATTGTAGTGTCACCAATAGTGCATGGAATGGAGAAACTTCCCGGATCCTTGAGTTTTGGAGGTGAACTTCATTGAAAAATAGCACTACTCACTTTAGTGAAAGCAATAGTCTCAAGCTTCCGGATGGATTTCTTATTTGTAAGAATATCTTTCATGTACTTTGCATAGTCCGGAACATGATTGATCAATTCCGTGAATGGAATCGAGACTTCTAAGTTCTTCACAATTGTTAAGTCTGGAAATCCGCAGACATCCCCGATCAGTATCTCACCTTAACCTGACCATCAGGATGTCAGGATGTCAGGGTATCAGGACACATGAAGAAAGGCGCCAAGCCATGGAGAGGATAACGGTCAAAATGTCAGGACGATATCAGACCAGGAAAACATATTACAAGAGGAATATATGCGCAGGATTGAATAGGAAGATCTCGCAGTAAATGCGGTAGTTAAGGGCGTAATATTGGCAATTATTGCGGGTAATTAAAGAGAATAATCCACATTAATGCCGCCATCATACAGCCGTTCAGCAAGAGCTTATATAAAGAATATTTGGAAATCATTTGAAGACACATCACAAGACAAGGCAATATACAACATTCTCATTTCATTCATAGACAATTACGTCCAATTGTGCTCAATATATAATACAATAGTGAAATCCTCTCCTGGCTTGGTGCCCGTGGTTTTTTCCAATTTAAGGGTTTTCCACGTACAAAATTCTTTGTCTTCTTGTTGTTATTTTTTATAACATTTATGATTTATATTGTGCCCCTGACGACCTGACTATTAGGGCATTTAGATCTAGTTAACCCTATCCAAATCTACCCTGACCTGATTTCGCCTTGCGCAAAATCCACACAAAACAATTGGCGCCCACCGTGGGACATCTAGCTCTTTAAATCATTTTTTCTCATCTTACAAAAACTCAAAAATCCTACAAAAATGGCTTAGCCTACCATTGAGGAACAATTAAATGCAGCTCTCCAGCAAATCGCTGAGTTGGAAAGCTTGAAAAAAAAAGTAGCCCAACTGAAGCAGAAATCCTGCAACTGAGAGAATCTGAGTTAGCTCTAAAACAAAAATTAGAGAAAACCTAAGGAGCAAGCTCCAGATTCCAGCCAAGAACCCCATTTGCATCAATCATCAAAAACATCGATTTCTCCAGTTTTGGGAGCCCAAGTGGTTCTAAATTCATTAATGTTGATGGTGACGGTGAACCAAAGAATGACAATGAAAAACCTGATGAATCTGCAGCAGCCATCATGAGGGCAGCATTGTTATCAGAATCGCGATTCGATCCAACGATTCTACGATTTTACGATCCAAAAATGCTTGACCTGGATCCTACGATTCTATCATAGTTGTAGAATCTTACGATCCTATTAATTTGAAAATTTCTAGAGATGGGATCATAATACGATCCTACGATTTTACGATCCTACGATCCGATTCCATAATAAAAAAAATTAATAATGACACCGTAAAACCCAAATTTCGTGTAAGTTGTTTATACAATGATACTAAAATCATTAATTACCAATATTTTATGAATAAATATTAATAAATAAGTGTTTTGATTTTCAATTATATGGTTTTACCAAATAAAAAATTATATTTAGTGAGTTTGTAGAATTTTGCGATTCTACGATCCGATTCTACCGATTCGATCCTACCCTCCCATCGATCCAAAGTGGAATCCCGATCCTGACAACATTGGATGGCAGTTGTTCAGGAGATCAAGAAACTCAATGAAAAATTTGACAAGATACCTGGAATACCTGCCAGCATGGAAGAAGCTGCCCCTGACAGTTATGCTGACTCGCCTTTTATAGACGAAATAGCAAAAGTAGATTTACCAAAGAAGTTTGTGGTCCCATCCATGAGGATCTATGATGGAACCACTGTGGGATTTATCTGTATGCATCCCTTTAACTTTAAGGATTATAACGAATATATAGTGATGAAATCGAGTCATAAAAGAAAAATGCATAAACAAAATAAAGAGATTATGAAATCAACCTTTGGTCCTTGCTAATTCGGCCTAAGAACAATATCGCAATGATATTCGTCTATTAGTTGCACCCAAGATGCTCCGAGAAATGCCCCTCAAATTTCTAGAATGAGATCCCCAGTTTTCTGTAAATATTAGGTTTTTTGTGTGATTTTCTGATGAGAGAAAAAAAATGAGCAAAAATTAGGTTAAGAAGAAGGAAAAAAAAATGATCTCCTAATACCCTTCATATAACCGAAATGGAGGAGTATATATAGGAAGATATTTTTTTTCTTTTCTTTTCTCTAATTCGGTTTTGACCGAAAATACCAACCACCAAAATTAGGATATAATCTTCTTATTTTTTTGGTTGTTGTTTTAATTGTATATCATGTGTATTATTTATAAATCGTCATATATATTGACATGTATTAATAAGTCCACTTTTAACAGTTTGCAGTCGATATATCAATACCCTGAGGAAAGAAGTGACAATATTGGAGGGAGCACAAGCAGGATCGCAGCCTCCCTCCACCACCTCCAATATACGAAGTAAAATTCATATCTGGTGGATCAGAAATCTGCGGCCTGACCAGTTCAGTAGCAAAAAAGATAGCCAGGACGCCAAGGACTATCTCACCCTGCAAACCAGACCATATCCTAACAATCACTTTCAATGATTGTGACCTGGTAGGTATTCCTGATGTTCATCATGATGGCCTTGTAATTTCTATGCAAATTGGAACCGCCACAGTGAGAAGGATCCTGGTAGACGGAGGCAGCTCAGTAAACCTGATCATGCTTGACGTGCTGAAAGCCATGAAGATCAATGAGGACCAAATCACCAAAAAATCTAGTGTCCTAGTAGGATTCAGTGGCGAAATCAGAAGCACTCTAGAAGAAATCCACCTCCCAACCTACGTTGAATGAGTCTCATCTTATGAGAAATTTGGAGTCCTTGATTGCCTGTCATCTTATAACGCGATCGTGGGTAGACCCTGGATTCATAATGTCAAAGCCGTACCATCAACCTATCACCAGTGTATCAAGATACCAACAGAATGGGGCATAGCCACAGTCAAAGGGGATCACAAGACAGCCCATGAATGCTACACAACAGCTTTGAAGCCTTCCAAGGCAGGTAAGTCCCTTGAATAGCAATTACAGTACCCTGTCAGGAGCACTTATGTGGCACCTCCCAGAATGGAAACAGATCAAGTAATTCTGGACCCTGAGTACCCTGACAGGTATGTTTTTGCCCCGGATGGTGTCAGGCCCGAACTGGTAAAGTTTCTTTAAAATAAATCATCCTGTTTGCTTGGTCACATTTTGATATGACTGGAATTAGTGCCGATATAATTACACATAAACTCAATATTGACCCATCTTTTAAGCCCGTGCAATAGAAAAGACGAAAATTTGCAGCTGAAAGAAATGTCATAATTAACGAAGAAGTGGAAAAACTCTTGGATATGGGAATGATCAGGGAAGTAATGTACCCTGAGTGGATGGCTAACGTGTTTGTTGTGCAGAAAAAGAATGGAAAGTGAAGAGTCTGTGTAGACTACACTGACCTGAACAAAGCTTGTCCCAAAGATCCATTTCCTTTACCACATATTGATGCCATGGTAGACGTCACAGCAGGCCATGAAATGCTAACATTCATGGATGCTTCCAGTGGATTCAATCAAATAAAGATGCACCCTGCTGACCAGGAGAATACTTTATTCATTACAGACCGAGGCATATAGTGCTATACTGCCATGCCGTTCGGCCTGAAGAATGCAGGGGCAACGTACCAGCGCCTGGTCAACATGATGTTTAAAGACCAAATAGGTGATATTATGGAAGTATACATAGACGACATGATGGTAAAATCTGAAAATGCAGAAGATCACGTGAAGCATCTAGAAATAGCATTCGAAATATTGGAAAAATACAATATGAAGCTCAATCCTGCAAAATGCCACTTTGGTGTCTCGGCAGGTAAATTCCTTGGATACATGGTCACAAAGAGAGGTATAGAAGCCAGTCCTGAACAGATAAAAGCTATCCTGGAACTACAGTCGCCCAGATCTGTCAAGGATATCCAAACACTGACAGGTCGGGTAGCTGCCCTGAACCGTTTCATATCGAGATCCTCTGAGAGATGCAAAACATTTTACAACCTCCTCAGAAAGAATAAACAGTTTCAATAGACGGATGAACATGAGATAGCCTTTCAAGACTTGAAATCTTATCTATCATCTCCACCCTTACTGGCTAAACCAGAAAAGGGAGAACCCCTGTCAGTATACTTATCCGTTACTGACACAGCAGTTAGTGCAGTCCTAGTAAAAGAATAGGACGGCCAACAACACCCCGTTTATTATGTAAGTAAAAGCCTGCTGGATGCTGAGATGAGGTATGGACTACTTGAGAAATATGTTTTAGCTTTGATTATGTCATGTACTAAATTGCGAACTTATTTTGAAAGCCACCCCATTATAGTCAGGACCAACTTACCCATAAAATCTGTCCTACGTAAGCCTGAACTGTCAGGCAGGATGGTCAAAAGGTCAGTGCAAATGATCACGTACGATATCTCCTTTGAACCCAGGGCAGCGATCAAATCGCAGGCCTTAGCAGACTTTGTGGCTGACTTTAACCCTAACCTGGAACTTGACCTGAACAAAGAGGTCAGCCAACTAGAAAATAAAACTCCAGACCAAGAATGGACCCTGTTCATAGATGGCGCATCCAACGCCAGGGGGACAGGGTTAGGATTAGTGCTCAAGTCACCACAAGGAGATATGTTAGCACAGGCTATAAGCTGTGAGTTCAAAGCTACAAACAACGAAGCAGAATACGAAGCTCTGATAGCAGGCTTAAAGGTATGTCTAGACCTCGGTGTTCAAAACCTAAAGGTAAAAACTGATTCACTCCTAATTGCTAATCAAATAAAGGGAATTTATACGGCTAAGGATGCAAAAATGATTTCGTATTTAGAATAGGCAAAAAACCTTACCGCTAAATTTGCTTTATTTGACATAGATCAAATATCAAGAGACTTGAACACCCAGGCTGATGCTTTGGCCAGCCTAGGTTCAAATTTTACCCCTACAGTTTTCGACAAAATACCAATTGTTCATTTATTAGAGCCAGCTATCAGCAAGCCTGAACAAGTCAATCCTGTCAATCAGGATAATAACTCTTGGACTAAACCCTATTATGATTGGTTTCTCTGAGGAATACTGCCTCAGGGGAGACATGAAGCAAGGGCTTTTAAAATTAGAGCTTTAACTTACGCTATTATCAATAACACTTTATTCAAGAGATCGCAGGCTGGACCTTACCTAAGATGCTTGGAGCCTGACGAAGCCAAACTGGTACTTCAAGAAATACACGATGGACACTGTGGTAACCATAAAGGAGGAAAGAGTCTAGCAAGTAAAGTCCTCATGACAAGCTACTACTGGCCTACACTGAGGGCTGACTGCCTAGAATATTCATCAAAATGTGAAGCCTGCCAAGTTTATCCACCAATCATACATCAGCCATCTGAGTTCCTTCACTCAATTTCTGCACCCTGGCCATTCATAAAGTGAGGCATGGATATTGTGGGAAAACTGCTCGTAGCTCCAGGACAAAAAGTATTCATGTTGGCTATGACTGATTACTTCTTCAAATGGATTGAAGCTGATTCTTTCAGGCAAGTAACTGAAAAGGAAGTAATATCCTTCATCAGGACAAATATCATTTGCAAATATGAAGTCCCGTCAGAAATAGTATGTGATAATGGAACCCAATTTGTGGGGAAAAAGACCCAAGCATTTTGCCAAGAATGGAATATCAACCTAGTAACGTCAACCCCTGGATACCCAAAAAGCTAATGGCTAGGCTGAATCAAGCAATAAGGTAGTCATAAGCTGCGTAAAAAAGAAGCTAAAAAGAAGACGAGGCAGATGGGCTGAAGAACTTCCATTAGTACTATGGACAGACAGGACAACCCCAAAGACATCAACAGGCTAAACACCTTACTCTTTGGTGTACGGCAGTGAAGCTGTCATTCCTGCAGAAGTACGGGTGCCAACATCAAGGTACAGCCTTTGTTGAAGCAAACAGAGACCTGATGCAAGATAACCTGGTTCTAACAGAAGAGCTTAGAGACGCTGCCAAAATTAGGATGGCATTATACCAACAAGCAGTTGCCAGGACTTGCAACAAAAATGTCAAAATAAGAGTTTTCAAGGAAGGAGACCTCGTCTTACGCAAAGTTTTTCCAAATAAGAAAGAAAAATCAGCAGGCAAGCTGGCCCCCACATGGGAAGGCCCTTACTTAATTGATTCTGTTGTTGGATAAGGAGCATACATGCTCCAAACACTAGAAGGAGAAATGATCCCAAGATCCGGGAATGTAACCCATTTAAAATTATTCCATATGTAAAGACCAGATCAAGCTACATCCAGGTACAAACTCATATCATTACTCAACCTGATGTGCTACCTGAAAAACTACGTGTTTTACATGCTCTGTATGCAATTCATGTCTTTATATTTAACTAACCCATTTTTTCTCACTTTTTGAATCCTGAACAATTATACATGATAAATATTTTATATGCATAAATATTCAGGATTGAGGGCTACTCTACTATATATAAATTCCTAAAACAAAATTTTACACTTAACTGTGCCTAACGAGTTGGTAACCATCACCAGATACAGTAAATGTTAGGACCGATCAGGCATGAAATAATTGCCTGACCTGACTAGGTTTACTGCCAGTGATTACAACCGGCTGGACGCAACAAGACAGGTGCAAGGGTGTTCTCTCCCAACCACTTAGTCTAAAAGCCCTCCTGACAGGCCGAATACCAAGCCCTCCAGATAGGCAGGGGACATAAGCCCTCCTGACAGGCCGATTTTCCCACCCCTTCAACCATTATGGCAAAAAACTATACTTGGTTGAATTACTCACGACGGTTCAAATAACAGGATAAATCAAAAAATACTTTGCAGGTTAACCAAACACAAATTTCGACAGGACCATCAGGATGGAAAAAAGAAAAACTCACAGGCTCAAGCAAAGTCAAAAAAGCAAAATCAGCCAAAAAAGGCCACCGTGCCTATATCAATAAAGCCCTTACCCCCTGGGGCAAAGGCGCCAAAATATTCATAAAGGCCAGGGGATAGTCTCCCTGACCCGGATAAAGACAGAAAAAGAAAATAAAAATTGTTCGTCCAGGGACATCCCCTGGATGGGCCAAATACCAACTAAAGAAATCAAATTACTGCTTCTCCTTAGAAACAGTACCAGCACTCCCACTCTTAGCCAGATCAGCATCAACGTCCTGCTTCCCTGGAGAATCGCTTTCTGTTCATTTCCCATGTTCTGCAGGTCAGGATACTTTGAAGCAGCAAAAGCCATCTCAGCTTCAGGGTTCCACTTCGCCCTGGCCTCGATAGGCTCTGACATAGCAACAACCCTCCCCTTAATATAGAAATAGAGGGAAGCATCATCAAGTTTGAACTCCAATTCATCCCTCTCCTGGGTGAGCTCTTCATTCCTGTCCAAAGCTTTCTGCAGGAGTCGCTTACTTGAATCTGCCTCAGCCTTAGCAGCATCCTTCTCAGCCCGCACCCTCACCAAGTCAGCAGCTTTAGCAGCCAGGTTAGCCCGTGCAAAATCCAGTTCAGACTTCAGCCTATCATAATCTGATCTCATCAGTTCAATTCTGGCTACCAAAGAAGTAGCCTGATTGGCGTTATGGAGACAGGCCGAAGCACCCTGACCAAAAACAGGAAGAAGAATATGGCTAATATACCCCAATAATAAAAACAACCCAGACAAAATACACATAAAAATAAAAATAGCCCACCTCCCTCACAGCATCCAGAGCACCTGCCAAAAGGCTGACTAAATGATCCACTGAAGCAACCGCCTGAGTAGCAGTCTCAATAGGGTCAAGGGTGAGCATAACGTCTGACTTAGAAGCAGCATAATCCCTAATCTTCACCCTAGCTGCCTCCATATTGTCCACCCTGGCCTTCACTTCCCTGACCGGGGCAGAAATGTCAACGTCTTCAATTTTTCTTTTTTGGGCTGCTGAACTTGTTTCAGCAGGGGCAGCAGGTACGACAGTGACCTTAGGAGCATCAAGTTGTTCAGTCAAATTGATAACAGGCTCAGCATCTCCGCTTCCCTGGGAGCCCTCCTCTTTAATCTCAGCCAACCTGGCTGAGAGATCAGCCATACCAAACCTGGCAAGGCGAGTAGACGACCTGGTGGCTACAACACGAAACACTATATTAGCAATATAAACTAAACATCACCAGGAAGCCAAAGTAAGAAGAAAAAAGAAATTAAGATAGACTTACTGCCTGAGGTAGTGGCACTAACAGCCCCAGAAGGTTTAGCCACCCTGGCAGCACCATCAGCCTTCAAACAGCGATGGAGATGGCCAACCCCAATACAGAGAGGCCAAGACCTCTCCAAAGGAGGAATAGCAAGGAAAGCAGAAATATTGGCAGTGGGATACTCAGTTTCAGTAACCCAATCATCAACTGCACACATAAATGGTATGGTTCACTATGAATTTCATTTTATTTTTTACTAACGAATAAAACATGCAGGACAAAAGAAAAACTAAGAAACTCACCAGCAACGCAAGCCTCGTAATTTAAATACGCCAGGTCAGGACCCACAGAATTGGTCCTGACAAACATGTACCCAGCAGCCCAGCCCTTGTCATGGCCGCTATCGAAATTGCTCAAAAGGGGAGTAGTAGAAGCCCTGACCTTAAAACTTATACGGCCAGGACTATTGGTTTTGACAGCATAACAAGCCTTCAGATCATCAAGGGAAAACGAGATATTGTGCTTTTTACAGAGGTACTCAACGGAACACACAACCTTTCATACCATAGGCATCATCTGATAAGATGGAACACCATTCTCCTTAATAACCTCAACCATAAGAGGAGAAAAAGAAAGCTTACAACCTGCCCTGAAAGCCTAGTCATGAATGCAGAACCAACCAGAACAAGCCCCGTCAGCTCTGATAAGAGAATTCTCAGGGATCCAAACTTCAGCATCAGCAGGGATGATCCCCTTATCCTTCAACACCTTCTCAAACTTAGGCTTCAAACGATTTGCAAGAGACTGCTCGTCCTTCAAAGCCTTTGTAGGCTTGAACTGGAAATCCCCATGGAAAATTGAGATCATCTCAAATGGAGAATCACTCGGTTTATTGATCGTGGAAGGTTGAGCAGCATAAGAAATAGGCAAATTCTCAGAAGAAGTTTCCTCAAGATTCTGGGAAGGAGGGGTTGCAAGAGTCGCTGCCCTGGTAGACTTCTTTTTTGCGGCCATTATTGAAAGATTATGAAGATTAATTGAAGATTAAAGAACTGGAAACTAAGTAAAATTAGAGGAGAAAGTTATTAAGAGAGAAACAAGGGAGATTATTCTGATGGAGATCAACTTAATGAAGTTAACGGGTATTTATACTAGAGTAAATTAGGGTTTTAACCGCAAGTGGATGGATAATCATTGAAGGAGTTGCAGTAAAAGCTACACGCGTCATAAACTGCAGGGAGTAGCCGTTACAAGAGGCAAAATTCAACCGTTGGATAATTTTCCTAAGATTAAAATTATCTCCTCATTTTATGTCCTGACACATTGAAAATGAGGAGATAAGGGACAATTGTTAAGCCCGGTAATCCGCAGACATCCCTGATCAGTATCTCACCTTAACCTGACCATCAGGATGTCAGGGTGTCAGGGTATCAGGACACATGAAGATAGGCGCCAGGCCATGGAGAGGATAACTGTCAAAATATCAGGACGATATCAGACCAGGAAGACATATTACAAGAGGAATATATGCACAACATTGAATAGGAAGATCTCGCAATAAATGCGCTAATTAAGGGCGTAATATTAGCAATTATTGCGGGTAATTAAAGAGAATAATCCACATTAATGCCACCATCACACAGCCGTTCAGCAAGAGCTTATATAAAGGATATTTGGAAATCATTTGAAGACACATCACAAGACAAGGCAATATACAACATTCTCATTTCATTCATAGACAATTACGTCCAATTGTGCTCAATATATAATACAATAGTGAAATCCTCTCCTGGCTTGATGCCCGTGGTTTTTTCCCATTTAAGGGTTTTCCACGTACAAAATTCTTTGTCTTCTTGTTGTTATTTTTTATTGCATTTACGATTTATATTTTGCCCCTGACGACCTGACTATTAGGGCATTTAGAGCTAGTTAACCCTATCCAAATCTACCCTGACCTGATTTCGCCTTGCGCAAAATCCACACAAAACAACAATCTCCATGAACTTTCCAAGTTGGTCATCAAACTTAGGCTTAGCTTGACGACTTGGAAAAGGAAGTCTAACCATAATAGGCTCCTTCTCTTTGGCCTTTTCTTCATTCTTCTTTGAAACTTCTTGAATGGTGGGTTCTTCTTCCCTAGAGTTTTGCACAACTCTTTCCTTATCACTAGCCTCCACAATGTCTTCTTCAGTTTTCTTCTTTGGCCCCTCATAGCTTGTACCACTCCTCAAATGGATGGCACTCACCGATTCATGTCTTGCGGGATTACTTTGAGGTGGTAATTGCCCCTTTTGTCTTTGAGAGCTAGAAGATGCTAATTGAGACATTTGGGTTTCCAACATTTTGGTGTGGGCTAGGATGTTGTTGATGGTGATGTCTTTTGCTTGGCTATCTTTTTGAATTTGAGTGAAAAATTCTTGTTGGTTCTTTTGCATTTGGAGGACCGCTTTTTGAACATCAAAACCATGGTCATTGAATTGGTTGTATGGAGTTTGATTTTGATAACCTTGGTTTTGGTTGAAAAAGGGTCTTTGAGCTTGGTTTCTCATTGGAGGTGGGGTGTATGTTGTTTGAGGATTTTGAACATTTTGGCTTTTGTATGAGAGGTTTGGGTGAAATTTGGTATTTTCATTGTAATAGTTGGAATAAGGGGTACCACTCTTGTATGCTTGGAAAACATTCACTTGTTCCCCAAAATTCACTTTGGTCATGTCCCAAAGTTTCACAACTCTCACATACTCCACTTAGAATTGATGAAGATGCCACCATGGCATTTACATGTTGCTTAGGTGATTTGGAGGCTTCTTCAAGTTTAGCCATAGCCTTCTCAAACTTCAAGTTAATGGTATCAATATGAGCACTAAGTTGGGCACCCAATTGAGTAATAGAGTCCACTTCATGCTTTCCTCCTCTAGTAGCCTTCCGAGGTCTACTATATTGTGAGTTATGGACCGCCATTTCCTCAATCTTGTTCCATGTTTGATTATCGTCAACTTCGGTGAACATACCATTTGATCCCATATTGAGAATGTTTCGGGAGTCTTCATATAGACCATTCCAAAATTGTTGTACCAATAACCACTCGCTAAGTCCGAGATGAGGACATGAGCGGCAAGTATCCTTGAACCTCTCCCATGCTTTATACAAAGATTCCTCATCCCTTTGCTTGAACCCGGTGATTTGGGCTCTCAACATGTTACTTTTCCGGAGGATAGAATTTCTTGTAGAAAGCAAGTGCCAATTTCTTCCAAGAGTCAATACCAAGAGTAGCCTTATCAAGGCTCTTCAACCATTGTTTCGCGGAACCAATCAAAGAAAAAGGAAATAAGACCCATCGAATTTGGTCTTGAGTAACTCCGGTTTGAGAAATCGCATCACAATAGTCACAAAAATTCTCCATATGAAAATGAGGGTCTTCACTAGGCATCCCCCCAAATTAACTTCTCTCAACTAATTAGATAAATGCGGATTTTGCAATATAATTACCGGTCAAATGTTGTGGTGTGGGAGTACCATTGGGTAGGTTCTCCTCGGTTGGTACGGAATGTGATGAAAATTTAGGCATTGTGGGTTGATTTTGTGGTTGATTTTGTGTTGGGTTATCCTCTCCTTCTCTTGAAAAAGGGTTGATGAACTCAATAGAATTTGGTTGAATATTCACAATCTCTCCAATACCTCTCAAAGTATTTCTAGCAAGTCTTCTATTGTTGGTCAAAGTCCTTTCAATTTCAAGATCAATGGGTAACAAGTTACCTTGTGATCTCCTAGACATGCAAAATATCAAACAACTTGAAAACAATTAGAATAAACCTTGAGGAGTTTTACTTCCCCAGGGTAAAGAAAGACACAACTAAAAACAATCAAAGAAAATCAAATCAAGTTAACATCGTCCCCTGCAACGGCGCCATTTTTGGTCGGGTTAGTTATTTTCGGTTACTTGTCGTTAAGAGTTACCTAGACCAAAAAAATATTTATAACTTCACAAACTACTCCACTATTAATAAAGAGGTAAGTAAAGGTCGGATCCCAAGGGACGGGTATTGATGTAGGATTTTCGATTGCAAGTGGTCGTGTCTACGGGTGTCACAATTTGGGTTGAGATAGGAAATCAACTAAACTAATTAACAATGAAATTAAAGTAATGAAAGTAAACAAGATGATTAAAATGAGATGTAAACAATTGATTAAAAGCACTAAGGTGTCATTGGTTCATAGGGGATACATTGGATTTGATCATACAAACATGTTTTCAACTAGATGCAAGCACTTATTGTTGTGATGGGATCTAGTTGTTTTATATCTTACAATCCCTTGGAAGGTTTGGGTCCCGGAGCCGAATCATTAGATTGTACAACACCTACAAGTCGACTTAATCCTCCCTATCACTACTACAAATCCGGGCAACTACAACGCCCCTTTAACAACGTTTATGCACGAAAATCACAATAGACGTTGTAGAATGTATGGCACGATTTTTACTAAACTTAATTACAACGGGTATGGTTATATAACCGTTGTTATACGTTTTAACAACGGGTTAAATTTGCACAACCGTTGTTAATAATTTGGCGCAAAATTGGCGCAAAGTTAGTGAAAAGTAATCACAGCGGGTTTTTTAAACCCGTTGTTAATACTTATTTGACAACGGTTGTTGATTTACAACCGTTGTTAAAACTTATTTAACAACGGTTGTTGTTGAACAACCGTTGTCAATACTTTCAATACTATAAACCACACAAACACAGATCAGCTACAGCCACAAAACACATACATAACCTAACACAAACACAAACACAAACACAGACAAACACAAACATACACAAACACAGCAAACACACTTTCTCATCGTCTCTTTCTCTCTTTCTCTCTTTCTCATCGTCGCTTTATCATCTCGCCGTCACTATTGATTTCATCGTCTCTTACTTTCTCTAATTATCAGGTAAATCTCGCCGTCACTGTTGGTTTCATCGTCTTTCATCGTCATTGTTTTCTTTTTTTAATTATTTCATTTGCATGTATATATGATGGGTTTTTATCGATCATTATTATGTTATTATTCGCTTAATTAGCTCGTAAAACAAATTAAATAAAATAAAACAAAGAAGAAGCAAGATGATAGAGAGGAATGCATGATAAACTTAATTAATAATTCATTAATATATATATATATATATATATATATATATATATATATATATATAAATACATAAATTAAAAAAAGAATTACATTTCTAAAAATGCAATTCTTATATTTTCATAGAGAGTCTTATTCTCTTCTATGATATCCCTCCTCTCCTCCTTAGCTATTTGGAGGTTTCGTTCCAGATTGCTATATCGTCATATAGTTGCAAACAACGCCGCTCTGTCAAGCCATTTCTTTTGGCGTCCTTGAGTGCGGCTTGAGCATCCACAAGATAGCTCCTAAAACTGTCCTCGATGTGGAGCAACCGGCGGATGAAGCTGTTGTTGTTCTCGGTCATAGTAAGAGTTTTAAGGATGTAATCGTTCATTTTGTTGATGAACTTTGGAGTTGTTAGTTTGAAAGATTAATTAGGGGTTGGAGATTGTTTTAGCAGTTAGGGTTTGAAGATAGTGAGATAATGGAATGGTGGTTGAGATAATGTATGTATTTATACTAAGTAATGTGTCCTTTGAGTTGTTTTTTAATTAATATAATATATGCATGTTTAGGAAGTTGTGCCATAATCATCATATCTCCCTGCTTCAAATCTAATGTAAACCCTTCTCATTCCATATATTGTCCATTCATATGCACAGTACAGGGATGGCAGTAATAATGCATGCATCGGAATTATAATGGGCCCCGTAATTATGCATGCATCTAGTAATATTTAATTTAATTTTTTTTATTTTGTAAAAACAAACAACAACGGTTATGTAGATACAACCCATTGTCTTTAGTTATAACGACGGTTCCTTGTAAATTAACCGTTGTTATAACTTTTCCACCAAAATTGAGTCACACTTTCCACAACGAGTTTTGATACTTAAAACCGTTGTTAATAGTTTTAACAACGGGTTGCTTAAGAAAACCAACCGTTGTTAAAACCTTTTACAACGGACGCTTTAACAACGTCCGCTATTTTATATAACAACGGTTTTTAGCCGTTGTTATAGCCTGTATCTGTAGTAGTGTATCCAACTATATGCATGGTCTAATGAGACTCGAGTAGGTTTATGTCTTACAAGTCTCATTGAAAAGATAATTGATGGGTAAAAAATGCAAGGATTCACAGGCTCGCATTTCATCAAACATAACATGTGCATAAGTTGGAATCACAACAAGCAAGCAAATTAATTATGAAAACATATTATATTAAGCATGAATCAATCCACATGTTGGTTTCCCCTAATTCCCCATTAACCCTAGTTAAGGAAACTACTCACTCATTATCAAATTTATCATGTTAATAAGGTTGTCAATCAAATTAACAAAGCAAAACATGATGAATGAATGGAAATGATTAACAATAATTAAAACAAGGGTTAAGAGAATTATACCTATGGAGATTTCCAAATAATAAAGCAAAGAATAATAGAAGTACTTGATGATTGATGGAAGGTTGTCAATCCTCCAAATAAATCCCAAATAATCTTCAATTAGCCAAAATAAAGGATGAACAATTGAGAAATTAAGGAAAGATTAAGAAAAGAGATTTGTATTAATACTAAATTAAGAGTTTATTACAAGATTAAGAGATTATTAGGACTTGATTAAGATAAAATAAAATGATATTAAGATTGCTCTATAATCTAATTAGTACAATGGGGTATTTATACTAAGGATTAGGTACATAAATTAGGGTTACTAAGGGCTTAAATGACGATTAAGACTCTTAAGAAAAGTTGAGGAAGTGCTCCTCTCCAAGGAGATGCTCCTCTCCGTTTTGGTGGTTTTCAAGTAGTACGCTCGTCCCGAGCGTCTTGGCAGAGGGACGGTTGGTTCTGGAGCAGAATCCGAGCGGATTGTAGGCTGGGACGCTCGGATCATCAGGCCTCAAGACGAGCATCTTGGGCACGGGACGCTTGGACTGTAGCAGGGGTGGACGCTCGTCCTGGGCACTGCGACGCTCGGATTTCTTCCCAGTCACTTCTCTTCTTTTCTTTCTTCAACAATCCTTGAGGATCTTGTTGGAGATGCAAGGATCCTTTCATCATTGCCCAATCTACTTTATTTCCTACATAGGCCTTCTAGCATTGTCTTCCCTTTGATGTTTGGTCATTGAATTCGATCAATTTAGCTCCATTTTGCCATGAAAATGCAAGGTTCTTACTCCTTTCCTACCAAGGGATCAAAACCTCAAAGAATATGCAAAACGAAAAACAAAAGATAATAAATGACCCAATTATGCACTAAAAAGCATAGGAATGAGGCTAATTCGGGGACTAAATTGCTCAAATATGAGTCACATCATTTAGCTACCTCCGTCTCCCATTAACTCGACAACCAACAGCAACTCGACACAACCCAGCTTCTGATTCGGTTATCCACCAACACGCTACAACTCGGGTTGTTCAAAACCGCCGTGGATTGATCTGTCGTGCACCTGCAATTCGACATCAACCACCAATTCAATTCATCGCCTCAGTATGAACTCGCATCAATCAATTCAGTCCCGCGTCACCAATTCGACAAACCATGCCGTACCTGCTCCGTTCATCACCATCAGTAATAACGACTTATTTACGGTTGTATTAGAGTGACTCAATTAATCATTCAATTGGGTTTACCAGATGGATTAGTCAAAGAGGAGAAGAATAGAAGAAACGGGGTTAAATGATTTGAGGTTTTGAAGAAAAGAAATGAAGAATATAAATGACCAAGTAGCCCTTGCCTGTTTTCCTCTTGTCTCGTTTAAGTGAGGGCTACTCTTGTCTTTTAAAGTCTTTTATTAAGTGTGTGTATAAAACCTCATAATTTTGGGAGGACACACAATTTTTAGACGGCATACCCTATTTAGTTTTTGACGGCAGTATAGAGTAGTATAGTTTAAAAAATAGAAAACTCAACTCTTATTTTCCCATATGATAGTTAATTTAAGGTAGAAACTAGTGTTAAATTAGTTCTAGTTCAAGTCTTTTGTAATCGGTTTTGAAGATCTATGTTCACTTGCCCATTTAATTAAAGGTTGGTATAATTTCTTTCTCCCTTCTCTTTTATATTATTTATTTCCATTTTATGTTTATTTCAATTAGATAGATCTAGTATTTGATTAAGTTAAAGTTTTAATCATTGCTAATTTAATCATGTTTATTTCCATATTATTGTTATTGGTTAGTTTAATATAGTTGGTGAAGATTACATCTTTTCCTCTTTAAATTCATCTTATGATGTTTTTCTTCTCTTGTTTTAGTTAATCTCACAGCTAGTTATGTTTAGCATAATCATTATTGCTTTACTTATGTGTTCTTTATGTTAAGTATGTGTGAGTATATTAATACTAGGGTAAGGATAAGCTTTTGTGGGATTAATGAGTAGGATTTGAGTTGTAATTAAATGCTAAATGTTTGTTTGCCTCTTATCTTGCGCTTTGAACATGTTTGTGGTATTGCTTGAACGAGAATTTGGCTCTCCTTGTTTGGTTTGACTGGCTTACGGCGAGAGTCGAGACTAGTTAGACCACACGAGATAAGTCGGTTAGGACCAGGTAGGACGAGAGTTCAACTAGAATTGACCTAAGGACCGTCGTATATCGAAAGATAGAGACACACCTAGACTTCATTCTCCGTCAGTGGCGAATCTAGGATTTCTGAAATGAGGGTGACAATTTATACGATGAAAAATAACAGCAAAATGTCATTACTCGAATAACTCGTAAGACGGTTTATTTGTATAAAAATTACTCTTTCATTGATAGTATTAATAAATTAGTGAAATTTAATAGAAGATGATCCTCTCATCTTATTCTAGAATTTGTGTTAGTATTAATAGTATATACGCCGTAATTGTTAATTAGTATGTTATGAATCCACATGAGTCCAAATTACGACGGATATACATAAGAATTTTCCATTCCAATGTAGAACCTATGTTACTCAAACACGACAAAGAAGTATTGTGTCCGATACGTATCGTATCGAAGTATCGGATACGAGATTCTGAAATTTAGATGACATGAGATACAGTCAACCACGTATCTTGACCAGTATTCTAAACACGGATACGACACTTAGAGCATTAACAATAGTAGACCATAAAATGTATTAATCGAATTATTATTTAAGAAAAACCTAGCCAATAAACAAAATATAGAGGAAAAAATATTCAAAAGTAGACTTTGACTACTAATCCACCTATTTTGCAGTAAAAGAAAAAATTAAATGATACTAGTACTTTTTTCCAATTATCCAAAAGTTGTTACACGTTTTTCCCTGTCAAAAGTAACATAAAATATTAAATAACACCTATTCCCCATAATCTACTATCTCACTCAAAGTCACAGTCCCAACTCCCACAGTTTCTTTACCAAAAATCCAGTAAAACTATGAATCTTCATCTTCTTCGATTACCTTCATCAATGGCATCGAAAGAAATTATGATTCAACTGGTCAAAGACGGAGGAATTTGGAGAGGTGGGTTTGCAATTTGTTACTCGTTTGCAATTATTTTCCGTAAACTATTTTAATTTTTTTTTTATAAATTAATGGGGGTGAGGGTTCACCCCTATCACCCCCCTGTAAATCCGCTGTTGTTCTCCGTTCTATCTTCTGTATCAACTTAGACTAGACCCCTTCTATTTGGATGACCCGGACACCCTAGTCTCCCTTCTTATTGTGCTTAACTTACTTTTTTATTCGTTTGTTCATTTATTTCATGTCCTTAGCTTAGACTTTTAGACTAGATAATCATTTCAATCTTATTGACCGACTACACTAAAACGAAGACCGGGACTTATAAACCATTTCTAACACACCATCTCTGTAGATCGACCTCCTTACCGTAGTTTATAGTGTTTGATATCAGTTGTACCTTTTATTTTGTTAAGTTAAACCTGTAATAAATTTATATAGTTCTTTTATTGACGTTATGATATATATACTATTCATCGGGCAACCGAAATGGCAATGCCCGTATTTGCTAAGGAAGGTCTTGTTAAGGCTCCTTGGTAGATGGGGGTGTTACAAAGTGGTATCAGAGCGACGATTTTGAAACCTGTAACAAACAAACATAATGAACGTAGTGAGTCTAATAAAACAAACCAGGTGTATGTGTGTTGGGAACCCCTTGAACTGCTTGATATTGGGTGAGAAGGCGCCCTCATTCCAAAATCTTGCCCCCAATATGTTTAAGCCAGTCACTTCAAATGGGGATATGGAGTCGGAAATTGTGTGTTCATGTGTGTAATATACAATATATATATATATATATATATATATATATATATATATATATATATATATATATATATATATATATATATATATATATATATATATATAGAGAGAGAGAGAGAGAGAGAGAGAGAGAGAGATGTGATGTCTTGTGTGTGGAGGATAGCCTATGTGATGCATAATTTTTCTCGTATTTGTGTGTGAATATGTGGACGGAAAACTAAGACTTAATGCAAGTATACATAAGGTTATGTGGTGACGTGTAAGTGGTAGAATTTAATATGCATATATATGTGTAGAATACCGTTATTAATACGAGTGAATATGTAGATTTAAGTACGTGATAGTAGACTCATATGTTGTATAGAACGAAATAGAGTAGAAATTATAATGATTAATTGTGTAATTGTGTTATACGCAAGGTAATGTTAATCGATAGTAAATGTATAGGGATAATTAGAGATGAGCTTTATGTATACCTTAGACTCCGAACGATTTGTTATTTTGTAAGAATGACCAAACACTTCGTAACTTTTCGTTGAGTATTTTGACTTACTCGACCGAGTACAAGGAAGTACTCGACCGAGTAGGCCTTACTCGACCGAGTAGGTGGGTCACTCAATCGAATTTGCGAGAGAACAGAATCAATGTTAATTCTGCCAACATGAAAACTCCACTAAGCAACCTCAACTCGATCGAGTAGAGGCTACTCGATCGAGTATCGCTGCTACAGTAACACGGGTTCTTAAAATTTTTCGAGCCTATATGATTTATTCTTCTCATTCTTTTAATTCTTATTCTCTTTCTAAACCTAAATTCTCTCGTAATCCTTCTTCCTTTACAAAACTTTGGTGATTTTTGTGCTTGATTTCTTCTGCATCTTCCTAAGTTCATCCACCTAATCCGTTTGCAAACTTATTCAAGGTAAATTTCTACTCTTTTCTTTGATTTTAAATCAATTTGAACCTGCATTTTTTTTGGGTAAAGGTAAGCTTTTCATTATAATCAATGGTTTCCCATACAATTACATATTCTCATGTCATACATATCCAGAAAATTTAACACTGTCTAATATATTCAATCCAAGTTAATGCATTAGCATTTCTACTTTTAATCTGTAGTTGCCCTACTCTCAGTTTCAGCTCGTTTTTGACCCTCTGCAGTATGCATTCAGGCCTAATGACAAGCCCATCAACCCTGCTAACATTGCGTGCATTCCATATATTGTACATTAAGTCCCGAAAACATCTCGTGTTTCCTTCCTTATCGCATCGTGTGCAAAGAGATCAATTCAAATTGCATGGTGACACGCCATCACATAGTGTTCATACTATAGAAAAGCCTTTGATGAGGGTTTAAGATTCGTCATTATTGAAAAGTAACGCAATATTATTGCAAAATTATCTCCTTATAACCACTGAGTCACAATAAAGAACGTCTTCTTGTATTATACTCACCACTGAGCCCAATAAATAACGTCTTCTTGCATTGTACTCAGTTTGTGGGTCTTGGACTTCCGCGAGTTCAAAATTTCTCCCACTATGTCTTCTAGAAAAAGAAAATCTTTCTGGAAAGACAGCATTACGATCCACAAACTCTTTGTTCTCGTTTTGGAGGAGTAAAAACCATATGGTTTAATTTTGGATAACCCTCACAAATACACAAATTGGTTCTGAACATAAACATTTATGGTCTCAAATGTATAAAAAGATAAGTTATGGACTCTCCCTATCCATATCTCATATGGAGTCATTTAGGCTATTATAGTCGGGTTTTAAACTTTTAGTGAGAAAATAGCTTACAAAAATTGCGAAAAACTTCAAAATATATCTCATGAAGTTTGGTTTATATACTTGACTACACCATACTCTATGGTGTCCCAAGGAGAAGGTATTATGTGAACTGGTTCACAATCTTCTTAGTGATTATCAAGGTCATTACTTGATATTACCTATTTGATCTTTAAAGTCATTACTTTGAAACTTCCGATCAACATCTTGATCTTGACGTGCTTTTGGTTTACTACTTCATTTTGAAAATATTTCACGTTTCAAAAATCACTTTTATGTCTTATTAAATAGATACGAGGTTTTCATATCTACTTAACAATACGGTAAAAGTAACCAAGTATGTATATTACCAACTATCGGCCTTACACATCCGTATGTATATGGTCAATCACCTCACTATTTGTGTTTCTTTTCTACAAAAGAAAACATCATACATGCACACATACTATAAGACTCACAATCAAATGGTTGTTCGATGTGCTTACGGTTTATTCGTGTAAACGAATTTACTTGAGGTTTGATCAATTTGGGTTCACCGAATTACAGACATTAAAATCTACAAGATAGTATAATATTTAGTTTTCGTGAAGAACGTAAAATTCCTCTAATTTGAGTGGTCTAAACCAACCACCAAGTTATCATAGGAGTAGGTACAACATTTTGTTTTAAATCACATAAGTGATGCCTTCTATGTATAAACATAGATGATTACATTCTTTTAAAACCAAATTTAGGTACATTTGTCCCCATCGAAATCATTGCTAATCTAGCACCATTTCGATACAAAATGTCCTATGCTAGACGTCTTACGTTTTATCAATTCATGTAAACTTCTTTACAAAGAAATGACCCGTACTTGGTATCTCATACCAAGATAGTGGAACTAGCCTATCCATTGAGGAGATGTCTCTTTCAACTTTGTTCTATCGCATACATCTAGGGTTGATTCTTCTTAACTCCCACTCACTTTCACATTCTTCTTTGCTTCAATCAAGCAAAAATGAATCTCATGAAGACCTCTCTTCATGTCATTCGTGATATGTTATACACTTAGTAAGAGTGAATTACTATAAAGTGAGTGCAACATGTGGCAAAATCTCAATTTCTTGCGAAATTGGACTACCTAACCGTTCAATTGTTATCATATGCCTAAATTCTTTAGCGTATAAACAATCGATTTGGCTTTTCTCGAATTGAGCCATTTGACGGTATTATATTGGAGTATTATTTGTGGTTTTGAAAACTCTTTTCTCAAACTTTTAAATTACACTTGAGTAATTAAAACTAATATGTCATCATCATGACGGAGGTGTCACTTCTGAAATCAAGACTCTCTTGATAAAATGTGACTTCTTTTTAAACTCGTAATATGAGTTTGCAACATAAAACCCCTTTTTAATATGTATGGACGTTAAGTTGTATAATAATCGCAAAAATTGTTGTAAGCTTATGTAGGTGAATTGGTAAATCATGTTACCAATCATTAATTCCTTCAAAGAAACCGCTTCATATGAAAGAACGAAACGAGTATAATAATAAATAGATGATGAAAGGAGGATGAATTGCGCGATATCATAGTAAATACATTAATGAAAAAGAACGAAAAATAGGAAAAATTAACATTCAATGTTTTAAAAATACTTGTGAAAACATGTTCAACAAGTTTTAACATTTATATAATGATCTCCCACTAAATTATATAAATGATTCCAAGATCCGTCTTTAGACAAAAATAGGCATCGCTTGGGCGAAACATCCCATAATTATGTAAATTCGATCGGTAAGTCACGTTGACTAATTCCACCTCTAGAACTCTTGGTCGACGAATTTCCTTAAATCCATCTATTATCCCCGAAACACAAGACCGTCTTATATCCCGTTGAGTCCAACCAATTTTGGCGTGTGATAACCGCTTACCACTCTACTTACTCAAGGTAAAAAGAGAACACCCCGCTTGGGCGAGCGTGGCTCTAATGAACAAGAGATTCATAGGTGTTACTAATTGGTAAGGCTAATCTCAATTTTAGTTATGTGAGAGATCTTGTCAATTTAGTCATAAATTCCTTATAAGTGAATTAATTCGGTGAATGTAAATGACATGAATTGACAACCGCGAAAATAAAATGCATGTGAATGGCGATTTTGGCATGCGCGAAAATAAAACAAGCAAACAAGTAAGTATATGAATAAATCCTAGTATGGCCTCCTAGTTAATAAAAACTAGTCTATTATATTTCGGAAACTAACTCCTTGGTCCCTTGCCTCTTCATTCCAAAAGTGGCTCTTCCTTGTGGGATTTGGAACACCTTCCAAAAATAGACTCCGTCTCGATGTAATCCGTCTTTTGGAAACGCCGGTAAGGATAACTATTACAATTTAAATTACATAGCTATTCCTATTATACATTAATTAATAGAATAAATAAAACTATTAATTAATTACAAACCGACGATACGAGATCGTATTTAATTACAAACAAATCGATATTCCCATTCATTTCGGGTAATAACGATTAAAATTAACTAGGCCATACTAGGTACAACATGATAAATACTTTAAATAAATGACAATCATTCATTAAACTTAAATAAATATGCTTAAAATGCAGTAAAATGATGCCAAAATTGCCCTATCTATCATTCGTTGGTATCCATCTCGGTTTTTGTGGATTTAATCGATTTTTTAACAAGTAAAATCAGTAATCATCTCTTAAATCTCATTTAATTCCAAACTAATTGTCCAAACTGTTTTGAACCTCAAAATTAGTCCTCACTAATTTTATGATGAATAATTAGTTTGATTTGGTGATGTTTTGCTAATTTAATCGGTAATATCATACAATTTAAGTAAAAATCCAAAATAATTGAAACATTACCCAAAAATTGAAACAAAAATTTTTAGTATTCTGGAACACTCCCAAGAACACCAAAATGTCAGAAAAATTGTCCAAAAATTCCGGATAAATTTTATGAAGAAAAAGATCGATATTTATCGGTTTTTAACCACTAAACCAATAAACATCAAAACAAAGTGAAAACACACATGCAAAATCACTTTTAACATTTAAATAATATTTTTAAATGTACATAAATTTATCATGGGCAGAATCAAATGTTTCGAAATTTTTCTCGTATTTGTGTGTGAATATGTGGACGGAAAAGTAAGACTTAATGCAAGTATACATAAGGTTATGTGGTGACATGTAACTATGTAAGTGGTAGAATTTAATATTTATATATATATGTGTAGAATACCGTTATTAATACGAGTGAATATGTGGATTTAAGTACGTGATAGTAGACTCATATGTTGTATAGAACGAAATAGAGTAGAAATTATAATGATTAATTGCGTAATTGTGTTATACGCAAGGTAATGTTAATTGATAGTAAATGTATAGGGATAATTAGAGACGAGCTTTATGTATACCTTAGACTCCGAACGATTTGTTATTTTGTAAGAACGACCAAACACTTCGTAACTTTTCGTTGAGTATTTTGACTTACTCGACCGAGTACAAGGAAGTACTCGACCGAGTAGGCCTTACTCGACCGAGTAGGTGGGTCACTCAATCGAATTTTCGAGAGAAAAGAATCAATGTTAATTCTGCCAACATGAAAACTCGACTGAGCAACCTCAACTCGATCGAGTAGAGGCTACTCGATCGAGTATCGCTGCTACAGTAACACGGGTTCTTAAAATTTTTCGAGCCTATATGATTTATTCTTCTCATTCTTTTACTTCTTATTCTATTTCTAAACCTAAATTCTCTCATAATCCTTCTTCCTTTACAAAACTTTGGTGATTTTGTGCTTGATTTCTTCTGCATCTTCCTAAGTTCATCCACCTAATCCGTTTGCAAACTTATTCAAGGTAAATTTCTACTCTTTTCTTTGATTTTAAATCAATTTGAACCATGCATTTTTTTGAGTAAAGGTAAGCTTTTCATTATAATCAATGGTTTCCCATACAATTACATATTCTCATGTCATACATATCCAGAAAATTTAACACTGTCTAATATAATCAATCCAAGTTAATGCATTAGCATTTCTACTTTTAATCTATAGTTGCCCTACTCTCAGTTTCAGCTCGTTTTTGACCCTCTGCAGTATGCATTCAGGCCTAATGACAAGCCCATCCACCCTGCTAATATTGCGTGTATTCCATATGTTGTACATTAAGCTGGCTAAAATCACTGCTATGATCTTCTTTCTGCAGGAACTATGATCTCTTAAGCGTACCCACCACTGAATCACCTCTGATTGTGGTAGCTTAAGCAAACACCAATTAGAGATCAATCCTCTACATCTTTGACTGAACTCACAAGAAAAGAATAGATGTTCATGAGTCTCTTTCTGTAATCCACGTAGAAAGCAATTGTTACTCTGAATGATGTGGATCCTAACCAATCTATCCTGAGTTGATAATCTTTGTTGAGCAATCAACCAACACAAAAAAGACTGCTTAGGAATGATCCACTGATTTAGCATCCAGGATACCAAGTCACCTTATCCACATCTGGATTCAGCCACTGGTACTCTGTCTGAATATTTTAATGCTCTACATCTGCTCTGAAAATATGATCTTTAAGAAGGTATTTAAACTGGAAAATTTTTCGCCAAGCCCAGCTACTTCCAACTCCTGGCTCATAATCATCCCAATTAGCATTCTTGATGTAGATGGCATGCACCCATTTGACCCAAAGATGGTCAGTCTTTTTGGCCACCCACCAAGCATATTTTCCTATGGCAGCAAGGTTCCAAACATAGAAATCTTTTATCCCAAGGCCCCCCCTGATTTCTTGCTCTGCAAACTGTCTCCCAAGAAACCAGCATTCGACTTTCTTTGGTTTCATTGCCATACCACAAAAAAGATCTAAAGATAGCCTCCAGTTTCTTAATGACAGTTTTGGGGAGAATAAAAATTCTAGACCAATAACTGTGAAAAGAACTGAGGACTGTTTTTATCAAAACAAGTCGTCCAGCGTAAGAAAGCTTCCTAGAGCCCAGACCCCTGATCCTATCAATAATCCTATCCACCAGAATGTTGCAATCCATTACTGATAATCTTTTTTGTGAGACATTCACCCCCAAATATTTAAATGGGACAGTTTCTCTTTTCATACCAGTGGCTCTCTCAATTGCATTCACCATGTGAGCATCAATACCATTATAATAGAAGCTTGACTTACTACAGTTTATGGATAAACCAGATGACTTAGAGAACAGATCAAAAGCTTGTAACATCAATCCTACAGAGGCTCTCTCCCCCTTGCAAAAGAGAATGAGATCATCAGCAAAAAACAAATGAGACAGTTTGATTCTGTTGCAAAGAGGGTGAAACTTGAAATTGCTATGCTTCTGAGTCACCAAGAGAATTCTACTGAGATATTCTACACAAAGAGTGAAAAGAAGGGGGGAGAGGGGATCCCCCTGTCTAAGTCCTCTTTTGCCTCTAAAATATCCAAAACTTTCTCCATTAATAGACAGAGAGAAAGTGGGAGTGGTGAAGCATTGTACCAAGAGCTGGGTAAACTGTTCAGGGAAACCAGTGGCTCTCAACATATCTTCTACAAAGGTCCACTCAACTGAGTCATAGGCCTTTTGTAGGTCCAATTTCATCAGTATTCTGGGAGAACAACTTTTCCTCTTGTACAATCTAACCAGGTCTTGACAAATCAATATGTTCCCTACAATATCCCTTCTCTTAATAAAATCACTTTGAGAAGGATTGATAATGCGAGGAAGCACCTTTCCCAATCTGGCACAGATAACCTTAGAGAGACATTTATACAAGGTATTTGAAATATCATAGATCCATATTAGACTCTCTAATAAAATTAATTTATCTCATAAATTGTCATTTAGGTGATCTATGTAACATGAATGCTAATATCAAAGCATAAAAATGAAAGTATAAGGAAAAACAATTTCCTTACATTGAATTTGTGGTAAAAGGGCACAAACTAGTTCACCTTACTAGCTTGTTCTTGAGTTTATTCCAAATGGATGATCCTCCTTAATAATCTTCAAAGAGAAGATCTCCTTCTTATTGCACCCAAGAACTTACCCAAAAATAATAACAAGTATTGAACTAGAACATGTTAATATTGAACCCTTGATATTATTTATGATATTACTAACAAGTCTTAGTAATTACATATGTTTACTAACAAACTTAGTAAGGATGAGTAATATTTTTAGAGAGATGTACAAGAAATGTTCACATGCAAAGTGTATAGTGAGGTAGTGTAGAAAAATGAACAATGGATGGAGTATAAGGAAGGGAAAAGTGGCGGGTGAGATGGAGTGTGGTAGTGGACAATTTTGTCTTATATTTTTCATCTTACATCACATGCAAAATCTTATATAAGATAAATTATGGTAGTATACAAAAATAAGGTGAAATGATTATGTGAGTAATCATCCACTACTCTTATTTTACACGGTCCACTTGCCCATTTACGGGTCCATGTTGGTTCTTATATTTGTCGCACAAATCCGTGTAATTATTTTAAACATCGTTTCATGTTTAAATACTTCCATAATAAATTCGTCCAATTCACTCCGTAAATATACGTGTACCGCTACACATATTATTTACGTACCAATATTAATCACATTAATCAATTAGTACAATTTTAGTGAATTAACAATTTATTAACTAAAACCCGTCTCCCAAAACTTATTAATCAATTATCGCATAATTAAATAATAACTGTCGCTCCTCGAGTTCGCAACTCGAAATCTCTCTATAAATAATTGACTAACCTTTTAGTCTACAAATCAAGGGACTAAATAAATTGTATCTCATACAATTAATTAGTTGTCTATTGGGGTTCGTTCCTATAGGTGTGACCGAAAGGGGTCAGTTGATCACCGCCGTCTCACGACAATAACGTCAAACTCTAGTCAGCCAACTGTTATCGATTTACGTTAATCAACTGACGAGGATCAAATAAATAAATATCTGATGATATTCCATTAATGAGATTTAATATGTTAACGCACTATTGTGGAGGACACTAACTCCAACAATCTCCCATTTGTCCGACACAAGGTGTGCGCTACCAATTCTCTTGTCCGTTTTAATCTCCCACTCAATGCAAGGTGTCTTTCAGGTCACACTTGCACATGAACACATCGCGAGTGGTTTTCTCGATCGGGAGTGTGACTACCTGACCGGAAAAATCTCTCACAGATTACTTCCGAGCGTGGCCACGCATTTGTAGTCATTAACTCCTCGAGTGGCCTTGAGATATAATTACCCAACGTGGGTGGACAATTCCTGTATGCCCTATCTATCCTATTGCACAACACAGCTCACCATGACCTAGTAAATGCCCTTTTGGCCTCCTTTCACGGCACGACCTAGGACAAAAACCAAAGTCACTCGAAAACTGCACTTGCTCAGATAATAGTCTCCAGTCAAAAGAATCGACTCATTAGAACATCTTAGAGATCCCCGCCACGACCAGGCGTCTATAATAGAACTTAGGGACTCTCTAAATGGTCACTGTCCGGCAAAGTGTCACACACTCTGCCTATGTAATCGACCAGTCATCACATATGACCTTATGGTGTTGAACAACCATCAATCGACTTACAATCTAGGCACTCCGAGACGTCACCTCATTAAGTGACTAGGGACAAAATACAATGTTCATCTTATTCACTTGAATATTGTTCAACATTGTCTCCACAACTTATTCAGATAAACAAGGTATTCAATGTTTTCAGTCAAACTGAATAATTGAGTTCTTAAAGAAACTCTAACAATGAATGCGATCATCACTTATGTAAATATCAATACTCTATCCAATATTTACATAACAATCTTCAGCAATTAAGGTATACTGCTCAATCACATTGAGATGACATAACCATCATGTCAACCTTATGCCAACGACTTTGGTTAGAGGATTAGCAACAGTTGCATCACTCTAATTTCGATTGCAATTTTCCTTTGTTCTATGCAATCTTTTCATCACATAGAGCCTTTATAAGTACATGTCTAAACAAGTTTTTAGACTCTGGTTCTAAAGTCAGTCAAACACTCCCACTGTTTTCACAGTCTCTCGGGAGACGATATTCGCCTAACGGAACTACTCTAGTTCCATTAAATTCCGGTTATCAACGATCTCTTTTACAACATCGGATGCTGGAATGTACTTAGCATTTCGTTCATGATTTGTACGTATATCACTTATACATACACATTCTTCATATGACATCTTTTATGTATGACTCCTCATACATATCTTCTTTATACATGTATAACTTCTTATACATATATGTATAACTTCTTATACATATTATTCTTTATGCACATAACACTCTTACATGCTAACCATTCCTTAACGAGGCCCATAACATCTTATAAGCATAGGAATGTCTCCGTGTAAACCTTTTACACAAAATTCATAAATTCCTCCAAACTATAAGAGTAAATCCTCAGTGCTTCTCAACTACTCAAGGATGCTCTTGATAATCATCTAGTGACACTCACTAGAAAATGATTGGTAATGACTTCTCATATTCTCAACATGATAAGTCCCGACGAGAAAAGCTTTTAGCATATTTAATAGATCCTGCAGCGGAAGCACAAGAGATCATATTAATTGTTCAACAACTTGAACGAGTCAAGAATCTTATCACATAAGTCTCTTGACTATAATGCTAATATCCATAGAGATCTATCTCATTAGATCCGGATATGTAATATGCGCCATGCTACTCTCAAGTATTCACCCGAGAATATTTCTAGTCACTAATATGTCAAACACATATTTAGACTAAGAAATATCACCTTAGCTACATTTCTAGTCACTAATATGTCAAGCACATATTTTAGACTAAGAAACTCACTTTTAGCTCCCACTAAACTCCATGTATCATCATGTTATCTCGACACTCGAGTAATACCGTTTTGATAGACTACATTATTGAACCCAAAGTTCCAACTCTTTGACGTATATAGATCACAAAAGGGATCTTTCAAGCATACTAGGCTTCTTAGCATTGACAACATCAACAAAAATTTTTCCAAGGATAAAGTTTCATTATTCATTTGCCGAATCTCATCCTCATGAGAAGCTATATTGCTAAGACCATAGGAATTGATAAAGGCATTTGGGTTGTCACAAACTCTCTATAACAAGCCCAAATTTTAAACATCTTATGTAACCTTTACGACAATATCAAGGTAACCAACCAAAGTATTCACCTTAAATCAAGTCTCGAAAACATCTCGTGTTTCCTTCCTTATCGCATCGTGTGCAAAGAGATCAATTCGAATTGCATGGTGACACGCCATCACATAGAGTTCATACTATAGAAAAGCCTTTGATGAGGGTTTAAGATTCGTCACTATTGAAAAGTAACGCAATATTATCGCAAAATTATTTCCTTATAACCACTGAGTCACAATAAAGAATGTCTTCTTGTATTGTACTCACCACTGAGCCTCAATAAATAACGTCTTCTTGCATTGTACTCAGTTTGTGGGTCTTGGACTTCCGCAAGTTCAAAATTTCTCCCACTCTGTCTTCTAGAAAATGAAAATCTTTCTGGAAAGACAGCATTACGAGCCACAAACTCTTTGTTCTCGTTTTGGAGAAGTAAAAACCATATGGTTTAATTTTGGATAACCCTCACAAATACACAAATTGGTTAGGAACATAAACATTTATGGTCTCAAATGTATAAAAAGACAAGTTAGGGACTCTCCCTATCCATATCTCATATGGAGTCATTTAGGCTATTATAGCCGGGTTTTAAACTTTTAGTGAGAAAATAGCTTACAAAAATTGCGAAAAACCTCAAAATATATCTCATGAAGTTTGGTTTATATACTTGACTATACCATACTCTATGGTGTCCCAAAGAGAAGGTATTATGTGAACTGGTTCACAATCTTCTTAGTGATTATCAAGGTCATTACATGATATTACCCATTTGATCTTCAAAGTCATTACTTTAAAACTTCCGATCAACATCTTGATCTTGACGTGCTTTTGGTTTACTACTTCATTTTGAAAATATTTTACGTTTCAAAAATCACTTTTATGTCTTATTAAATAGATACGAGGTTTTCATATCTACTTAACAATACGGTAAAAGTAACCAAGTATGTATATTACCTGTTGGGAAATGTGTCCTCAACAATAGTGCGATCACATGATTTAAATATCATTATTAAATCTCATTTTAAGAATACATGTGGGATGTAATATTTTACAGTCAACTGGTCCACACATATCGGTAATGATTGGTTGACTAGAGTTTGACACATTGTCGTGCGACGGTGGTGATCGATTGATCCCCTTAGGTCATACCTATAGGGAAATACTCTTAGTTGATTATTTAATTAATCGATATCGATACTGAGTTAATTAAATTGCTTAAAATTGACGGATGATTTTGTGAGTATAATTTACGTATCTTATTGTAAATATGATTAAATGAAACACGGTCTAAGTAATCGAATTGTTTTATTACTTAGATGAAATCATTGTTTACAGAAACAATTGAAATGGAATGAATAAATTATTATAAATGCAGAATGTTGTAATTTATAATTTGGAAACATTTTTGGTACGAGTAATTACGAATTACTAGTCAATTTTGTAAATGACATATTTTATGAGTATGTTGATTTTTAATAAGTTAAAAATACATTACATTGTGACATGTCATTTAACATGTTACATGTGACAAATTGACAAATGACAAAATAAAATAGACCATCCATTTTATAATGAAAGTGCCGAAATTATGGAGGGAGTTAGTGGAGAAATTGTGTTAATTGTTTAAGTGGAAAACACAATGATGAAAGCTAACAAGTAGCCATGCAAATCTAAGCTTTTGAGAAGAGCAAAAATAAAAGGCATTGGGCATACTACCCAAGGCCAATTTTTCGGCCAACCATAGAAGAAAAGAAAAGAGTTTTTCTTTTCAATTATTCATTCATTCTTATCATCTTATTTTCTAGTGTAAGAAAATCTATCAAAAACTCTCTACAATTTATGATAATTCTAGAGAAATAAACTCACAAAAATTACTCCCTCTTGACCGAGATATTCAAGAGAAAAACACAATTTATTTTGTGTCAATTTTATAGTAAAACTAATATTATTACTAGATCTAAATAATGTTGGTGGTTATGAGTGTTCCTTGGGTATATGTCTTTGGGAGAGATTCTACCTTTGAATCTTGTTCATCCATAAGAAAAGCTCAAGAACTAAGTAAGGTAGGTGACCTTACTAGTGCCCAAATATCCAAAACATGCAATGTAAGGAACCGATTTCTTCTTTTAAACATTGATGTTTGCATGCATAAGATCCACCATTCTATTTTATGACAAATTAAATTAAAACATATATGAGTATGTTAAGTATATAGATCTACTTTTACTTCAATTGGTATCAGAGCCATGGTTGTTTGCATGCAAATCGGTTAAAAGTTTTTCCGAGTTATAAGAATAACATATAAAACTTGTATAATTTGTGTTATTATGAAATATCACGAAATAAATTTATGCATGTTAAAATTTCTGATCCTAAAATGTTTTTAGGATATTTTTGTTAATTTATGGATTTTTATTGATCATATTATACAATATTGGCATTAAAATGTGATTTTTATGATAAAAATGTCATTTTTGGACGAAAATTAGCTAAACTTCGAATTTTCCAGTGGTTTTTGGATATGTTTTCACATATATTATTTTTAGATGATCTGGAAAATTTCATAATTTTATGAGTTATTATGCTCGAAATATGGATTTTTCATTGTTAAAATCGGATTTAAGTGAAAAATAGGTTAATATGAGATAAATTTCGAATCTGGTCATAGAAATTTAGTATGTTGTCACATGCAATTTTACAAGATGTGTGTAAAATAATAGGCTATAGTGAAGTCTTTTTGCATGATTTATGGATTTTTGAAGAAAAATAGCATAAATAGTGACATTATTAGTGAAAAATTAATAAAACATAATCTATGACTAAGAAAAAACGTCCAATGTTGCATTTTATTATATTTTTCAGATATAAAATTGAAAAGTTAATGAATATTATTTTTCTCATGTTTTTTTATGATTATTTAGTTAAAACCGATAAACCGCAACATTGTTTTTCCGGAAAACTTTCGAAATTTTTAACCTAAGTTTTTGAATATTATGAGTGTCATGGTATTTTTCCAGAATGTTCATGAGTTTAAATTTCAAATTTCAAATTTATTTGAAATTTTGTGATTTATTTAAAGTTTATAGCTTATTTTTGTAATTTTAAGTCCATTAATGAACAAAATATAAGAAATATGAGTTAATTATGGTCAAATAATTAGTGAAGACTAAATATTGAGTCCTAATAGGTTAGGGTAATTAACTTTTGCATAAATATGAATTTATGTAATTTTTGTGATTGTAAAATGTTGAAATCACGCAAATCCGTAAAAACCGAGTAATATACGATATTGGCTAATTAAAGGCGATTTAGCATAAAATTGGGCATGTTCATAGATATTATAATGCTGCATTTTTCTTTATGATTGTCATAATTTTATTTATATAATTTTTGAATTATGTAATTTTACTTAGTATGGCCTTAGTTTTAATTGGTATTTCCCGAAATGTATGGGAATATCGATTCGGTTATAATTTTATTGTGATCTCGTATCACCGTTTTGTAATTTAATAGATTTATTTTATTTTAGTTACAAATGTATAATAGGAAATTATGTAATTTATTATGTAATTTTAATTTATCTCGGAGCTCCCAAAGACGGTTTTCTTCAAGATGGCGATACATAAAGACGGTGTTACCTCGAGATGCGTGCCACAACCGAAGTTCAAGGGACCAATGGAGTTGGTTTCCGAATATGTAATAGTTAAATAGTTTTTCTATTTTAGGAAGGCCATACTAGGATTTATTTTATGCTTGCATTTTATTTATATGTCACATGCATCGCTAAATCGCCATAACTAAAACATGCATTGTCATTTTATCGAGTTTATCGACCGTGTCAATTAAAATTATCGTAGTTCACCGCTTTAGTTCACTTAAAACGTGATAGATAATAAATTGACATGACCTCTCGCTAAAACAATTAATTGAGACATAGCCTTACCAAATAGTAGAAACCATGAAAACCTATTTCGTGAGGGAGTGCACTCGGCCACACCGGGGTACAAACCTTGTTACGTAGGGGAAGTGGGTGATTAATGTCTATCCACCGAATTCATGTTGATGAGGGTTTCATCGGCCACACCGTGCCCAAGTTAATGTGGGTTTGGATCATGGACACATTTATTCGAAATTTGGATTGAACTCAACAAACGTTTTTGATAAGGGTTTTATCGGCCACACCGTCCCCTTGTTGAATGTGTTTTGGGCTAAAGATAAATGTTAATGTAATATTATCGACCAAGAGTTCTAAAAGTAGAATCGATTAAAGCGTTAATCCACCGAGTTATATTGATAAGAGTTTTATCGGACACACCGTGCCCAAGTTAATATGAATTTGGATCTTGGAATTATTTATCATAGTTGGGTAGAGGTCACTATGTAAATGCTATACTTGTTTATAAGTATTAATATAACGATGAATGTTTTGTTTTCATTATTCCGTTATCATATTGTTCTAATTCTTTACCACAATTCATATACGATATCATTTCGATTTTTGACACAAATCTACATTTAAAACATCGTAACTAAAGACAAATATGAATTTGCTTCTAAAACCTCAAATGAACCATTGCTAAGGATCTCTTGTAAAGAGTATAGATTAAAGTTATTCATTATCAAACAGGTTTTTGATTCTTGACTAACACATCTACTTACAATGAATTGTTTCTAATTTTGGTAACTAGATTTGTTGGAAATCAAAATTGACCAAAATAACGCAACCACTTCAATGAAAGTTTTAAGACTAAAACGAACAAATGAAGAGTAATCTTCATGAATTCAATTTTGCTTCTCAAAGCAAAGACTCATTGAAATAAGTGGGAGCATTCTCTTAAACCGTTAAGATGAGGACGAGGTTCAAGAAGTAAAGATTATAATGGATTTGATACAAGGTAATGTTAAAAGTAAAGTTGTTGAGAATGACGATGCTAAACCTATCAATCCCGACCGATAAAGTTTCTATTGTCTTAAATGTTGGACACGAGAAAGGAAACTACCCCAAATTATTGAAGAATCAACAAGTTAGTTGTGGGACATCTAATGGGACCTTCTTCTTTAAATGTTTATTTGATTGACATAAAATTTTGCTAGTACTACTTCGTCAATATTAGAAACCGGTGGGGGTTTTCATCATTATGTTTGATACATAGGATGATTAGAATATGACGACTAGCAACAATGAAGTCGAGAGATAGAGTCATTGTGTACTAAATATAGTTTTCGGGTTTGGAGTTGTACTTAATTGTGACTATTAAGTACATAAACTCTAAATAAGAATACAAACTTGTTAAGATACAAAAGAGGTTTCACTTTTGTGACCCTATACACCACAATTTGATGTATGGCTAGCCCATTATCAAGGTGATAATATTCTAAACCAAACTAGAATGATAAATCATGAAGATGATGCAAGACTCAAATTAGTAACCCAAGATTAAACCTTAAATTCCGGAATGATGAACGCAAAGAGTTATCGAGTACTCTTGAAACCATTAGATTGTTAATGGTATATGCGTATCTTGTATTCAAAGCAAGATATCTCGTGCCTTTTGGTTGAAAAGGAGATCGAGGTTTTAAATCATTGATCTAAAATAGGTTAATCATTTTCTTTTACCAACGATTTAAGTTGACGCTAATGTGTTCACTTAATAAGGTAAATAGAAAAATCTTTGAAGAAGTTTAAAGAGTTCAAGGAATCACGATTTAGTCGTGATGGGATTATCAAAGTGAAGACTTTGATATAAGCCAAAGGAAATGTGATATAGTATCACAAGTTAATCTCTCTTAGCACGCATTATGGAATAATGTGTGGTTGGATAAGAAATCAAACGCTATTTGATATGGTTTGGACTTCAATCAAGTTACTTTGAGTTACTTGATCCTTTTGGGGATTTTATCATTTTTGTCTAAATTATTTTTCCACTAAATCGAATCATATGAGATATGAAATGGTAAGGGTACCATGTTTGTAAGTTTTCACAAGAAACAAATGCTCATTTTTTCGAGTACGACGGGTTTGCGGCTCGTGTTTGTCTTTCTAAAATACAAGTTTATTTTAGAAGACAGAGTGGGAGAAATTATTCAAGAGCCACAAATAATGCCACAGAGAATGTTATGTCGCAAGAAACTGGTCTTTCTTGGCTACATGAGACGTTTTGTGTAAGACATTGTTTCTTCAAAACCTAGGAGGTTAAAATTAGTCACTTGTTAAAGATGATGAATTCATGCTACTTTTAAGAAAGTAAAGAGCTTATAACTTACAAAAGAAATCGTTTGATTCAAGTTGATTACTTCTAAAAGGTAATGAACATATGACTTATATAAGAGTGTTTAAGTCACAACTCAATACAAGGCTTAGAGCCATGAAAATCAGAAATAAAAAGGCTTGATTAGTGACAAAGGGTTTTGCACTAATAAAGAGAGATTTCAAAGCTTGATTGGTTGCAAAGGGTTTTGCACTAGTTGAGATGCTTAAGTCTATTTGGATCTTCTTAGGGATTGTGTTTCATTATGAAATACAAAGCGAGTGAATCTAAAACCCACTTCTTCAATTAGAAGGAATGTATTCAATACATGTCATGAGTTTTATAGATTCTTGCAATCCTAAGATAATGTGCAACTTAAGAGATGGTCTTAAGTAGGACATCAATGAGTTGGAATCAACATTTTGATCATGTGATAAAACATTTCTCGATAAGTCGAGAAGTTGTTTTTATACATGAAGTTTAGTGGGAGTTACGGAAATTTTAATTAGTCTTATATGTGGATGACATATTGATCATTGAGAATGATTTAAGACTTTTGGAGTATTATAATACATCTTTAATATCCGGATTTATGAAGATAAATCCACATGATATTAGCGTCAATAAGAAGTCTTACGTTGATAAGATTCATGACTAGTTCAATTAAATTGAACATATTTGATTGATTACATTTGCCTCCGCTGCCGGATCAATTAAATAATTAATGATATGTAACACTTCATATACTTTGAGTATGATGAATTGTTTTCAAAATCGAATTTAAGTAATCTTTACCAAGTAACCATAAGGATTACCCTTAAGTGCTTGCAGAAGCATTAAGGAAGTAAAGCAAAGTGTTATGATGCAATTTTGTGTAAGGGTGTTACACAAGTGACAATTGACAATTGAGATTGCGCATGGTTTCCGACAAAACCATAATCAAAACACATTAGGATGGTTAAGATACCATTTTGGCAATGTTAATTAAGAAGTAGATTTTCTAGAATCGTTCTAGGCAATAAAGAACAATGAGAGATATTTATAACGGAAATTGAGTACACTTGCAATCATGAGATGTGCAAGAGAATGAGTCCCGCACACTGTGAAAACAGTGGGAGCTATTCTTAGGCTAGAGGGCCTATGTCTTGATTGGATCTCGACACGTACTCAGAAAGTTTTGTAATGCAAATGTATACATTACAAAGGAAAACGAGTATGTAGTAAGGTTGAGTAAGGTACAAGAAATTGATAAAACCTACTAACCAAAGCCTTCTCAAAGGCTAAACATGATGAGTCATGTCATTTCAATTGAATTGAAATGAACAACTACGTACAAGATCAAATTAGATTATAGAACATGAAATAGTAATCAGGCATTGACTATTCATATGTGATAATCGCATTTGCCGTTCGAGTTTTACTTTAAAACTCTTTTATTATACTTTGTTACATCCAAACGGGTTGTAGAGACAACGTTGAACCCCGTTAAAGTGAACCCGGATTAACATAGTATTAGCCCATAGTCGCTTGTATGAGGTGACGTCTCGAAGTGACTAGAGTGTGATGCGATTGATGGCAAGTTCAAGTGCCATAGAGTCATGTGAGATGACTAGTCGGTCACATAGGCAGACTGTTAGGAACACTTTGTCGGGCTTTATGACCGCTTATAAAGTTCTGGCAATTTATATAGCCTGGTCGTGGCGAGAGCTGCTATAGTATTCTAATGAGTCGATTCTTTTGACTAAAGACTGTTCGCCTAAGATGGCACGATTTGATTAACTTTGATTTGTGTGACTACGACCTTCTTAAATGGGGTCAAATGGGCATATTTTGGGTTATGATGGCTGTGGCTAGTCGAAGGGAATGAGTGCGATAGGAATTGTCCACCCCCTTGTCAGGGTTAAAATAATATCTCAAGGCCACTCGAGGAGTAATGAACTGGAAATGCGTGGCCACGCTCGGAAGGTATCTATGATAGATAAGTCCGGTCAATCAGTTATTCTCCAGATCGAGGAAACCACTCTCGATATGATCACTTGCAAGTACGACCCGAAAGACACCTTGCATTGAGTGGGAGATAGTAATAGGACAAGAGACTTGGTGACGCACACTTGTCGAGGACAAGTGGGAGATTGTTGGGAAATGTGTCCTCAACAATAGTGCGATCACATGATTTAAATATCATTATTAAATCTCATTTTAAGAATACATGTGGGATGTAATATTTTCTATCAATTGGTCCACACATATCGGTAATGATTGGTGACTAGAGTTTGACATTACTGTCGTGCGACGGTGGTGATCAGTTGATCCCCTTAGGTCATACCTATAGGGAAATACTCTTAATTGATTATTTAATTAATCGTATACCGATACGAGTTAATTAAATTGCTTAAAATTGACGGATGATTTTGTGAGTATAATTTTCGTATCTTATTGTAAATATGATTAAATGAGACACGGTCTAAGTAATCGAATTGGTTTATTACTTAGATGAAATCATTGTTTACAGAAACAATTGAAATGGAATGAATAAATTATTATAAATGCAGAATGTTGTAATTTATAATTTGGAAACATTTTTGGTACGAGTAATTACGAATTACTAGTCGATGTTGTAAATGACATATTTTATGAGTATGTTGATTTTTAATAAGTTAAAAATACATTACATTGTGACATGTCATGTAACATGTTACATGTGACAAATTGACAAATGACAAAATAAAATGGACCATCCATTTTATAATGAAAGTGCCGAAATTATGGAGGGAGTTAGTGGAGAAATTGTGTTAATTGTTTAAGTGGAAAACGCAATGATGAAAGCTAACAAGTAGCCATGCAAACCTAAGCTTTTGAGAATAGCAAAAATAAAAGGCATTGGGCATACTACCCAAGGCCAATTTTTCGGCCAACCATAGAAGAAAAGAAAAGAGTTTTTCTTTTCAATTATTCATTCATTCTTATCATCTTATTTTCTAGTGTAAGAAAATCTATCAAAAACTCTCTACAATTTATGATAATTCTAGAGAAATAAACTCACAAAAATTACTCCCTCTTGACCGAGATATTCAAGAGAAAAACACAATTTATTTTGTGTCAATTTTATAGTAAAACTAATATTATTACTAGATCTAAATAATGTTGGTTGTTATGAGTGTTCCTTGGGTATATGTCTTTGGGAGAGATTCTACCTTTGAATCTTGTTCATCCATAAGAAAAGCTCAAGAACTAAGTAAGGTAGGTGACCTTACTAGTGCCCAAATATCCAAAACATGCAATGTAAGGAACCGATTTCTTCTTTTAAACATTGATGTTTGCATGCATAAGATCCACCATTCTATTTTATGACAAATTAAATTAAAACATATATGAGTATTTAAAGTATATAGATCTACTTTTCCTTCATTACCAACTATCGGCCTTACACATCCGTATGTATATGGTCAATCACCTCACTATTTGTGTTTCTTTTCTACAAAAGAAAACATAATACATGCACACATACCATAAGACTCACAATCAAATGGTTGTTCGATGTGCTTATCGTTTATTCGTGTAAACGAATTTACTTGAGGTTTGATCAATTTGGGTTCACCGAATTACAGACATTAAAATCTACAAGATAGTATAATATTTAGTTTTCGTGAAGAATGTAAAATTTCTCTAACTTGAGTGGTCTAAACCAACCACCAAGTTATCATAGGAGTAGGTAGAACATTTTGTTTTAAATCACATAAGTGATGCCTTCTATGTATAAACATAGATGATTACATTCTTTTAAAACCAAATTTAGGTACATTTGTCCCCATCGAAATCATTGCTAATCTAGCACCATTTCGATACAAAATGTCCAATGCTAGACGTCTTACGTTTTATCAATTCATGTAAACTTCTTTACAAAGAAATGACCCGTACTTGGTATCTCATACCAAGATAGTGGAACTAGCCTATCCATTGAGGAGATGTCTCTTTCAACTTTGTTCTATCGCATACATCTAGGGTTGATTCTTCTTAACTCCCACTCACTTTCACATTCTTCTTAGCTTCAATCAAGCAAAAATGAATCTCATGAAGACCTCTCTTCATGTCATTCGTGATATTTTATACACTTAGGGCTTGCCTGGAATCCATGGAATTATTAAGGGGGTAAGTTTTATTGGGCGATAATTACTGGGGAAATTAATTAGTGGGGTAATGAGTTCCTTGATGATATGTTTGGCATAAGAGTAATGATTACTGAGTAGATCTTTTACTCCCTTAATCATTACCCAGGGGGGAGGGTGGGTAATGTATTACTCCTTCACAAGGGTAATAATTCCAGGAGGTGAATAATTACCCGCATACCAAACATGAGAAATACACCTCACATATTACTCCCATATTCATTCCCCTCCTATTACCCTCAATCCAAGCAAGCCCTTAGTAAGAGTGAATTACTATAAAGTGAGTGCAACATGTGGCAAAATCTCAATTTCTTGCGAAATTGGACTACCTAACCGTTCAATTGTTATCATATGCCTAAATTCTTTAGCGCATAAACAATCGATTTGGCTTTTCTCGAATTGATCCATTTGACGGTATTATATTGGAGTATTATTTGTGGTTTTGAAAACTCTTTTCTCAAACTTTTAAATTACACTTGAGTAATTAAAACTAATATGTCATCATCATGACGGAGGTGTCACTTCCGAAATTAAGACTCTCTTGATAAAATGTGACTTCTTTTTAAACTCGTAATATGAGTTTGCAACATAAAGCACCTTTTTAATATGTATGGACGTTAAGTTGTATAATAATCGCAAAAATTGTTGTAAGCTTATGTACGTGAATTGGTAAATCATGTTACCAATCATTAATTCCTTCAAAGAAACCGCTTCCTATGAAAGAACGAAACGAGTATAATAATAAATCGATGATGAAAGGAGGATGAAGTGCGCGATGTCATAGTAAATACATTAATGAAAAAGAACGAAAAATAGGAAAAATTAACATTCAATGTTTTAAAAATACTTGTGAAAACATGTTCAACAAGTTTTAACATTTATATAATGATCTCCCACAAAATTATATAAATGATTCCAAGATCCGTCTTTAGACAAAAATAGGCATCGCTTGGGCGAAACATCCCATAATTATGTAAATTCGGTAAGTCACGTTGACTAATTCTACCTCTAGAACTCTTGGTCGATGAATTTCCTTAAATCCATCTACTAGCCCCGAAACACAAGACCGTCTTATATCCCGTTGAGTCCAACCAATTTTGGCGTGTGATAACCGCTTACCACCCTACTTACTCAAGGTAAAAAGAGAACACCCCGCTTGGGCGAGCGTGGCTCTAATGAACAAGAGATTCATAGGTGTTACTAATTTGTAAGGCTAATCTCAATTTTAGTTATGTGAGAGATCTTGTCAATTTAGTCATAAATTCCTTATAAGTGAATTAATTCGGTGAATTTAAATGACATGAATTGACAACCGCGAAAATAAAATGCATGTGAATGGCGATTTTGGCATGCGCGAAAATAAAACAAGCAAACAAGTAAGCATATGAATAAATCCTAGTATGGCCTCCTAGTTAATAAAAACTAGTCTATTACATTTCGGAAACCAACTCCTTGTTCCCTTGCCTCTTCATTCCAAAAGTGGCTCTTCCTTGTGGGATTTGGAACACCTTCCAAAAATAGACTCCGTCTCGATGTAATCCGTCTTTTGGAAACGCCGGTAAGGATGACTATTACAATTTAAATTACATAGCTATTCCTATTATACATTAATTAATAAAATAAATAAAACTATTAATTAATTACAAACCGACGATACGAGATCGTATTTAATTACAAACAAATCGATATTCCCATTCATTTCGGGTAATAACGATTAAAATTAACTAGACCATACTAGGTACAACAAGATAAATACTTTAAATAAATGACAATCATTCATTCAACTTAAATAAATATGATTAAAATGCAGTAAAATGATGCCAAAATCGCCCTATCTATCATTCGTTGGTATCCATCTCGGTTTTTGTGGATTTAATCGATTTGTTAACAAGTAAAATCAATAATCATCTCTTAAATCTCATTTAAGTCGAAACTAATTATCCAAATTGTTTTGAACCTCAAAATTAGTCCTCACTAATTTTATGATGAATAATTAGTTTGATTTGGTGATATTTTGCTAATTTAATCGGTAAAATCATACAATTGAAGTAAAAATCCAAAATAATTGAAACATTACCCAAAAATTGAAACAAAAATTTTTAGTATTCTGGAACACTCCCAAGAACACCAAAATGTCAGAAAAATTGTCCAAAAATTCCGGATAAATTTTATGAAGAAAAAGATCGATATTTATCGGTTTTTAACCACTAAAAATTCCGGATAAATTTTATGAAGAAATAGAGTAGAAATTATAATGATTAATTGCGTAATTGTGTTATACGCAAGGTAATGTTAATCGATAGTAAATGTATAGGGATAATTAGAGACGAGCTTTATGTATACCTTAGACTCCGAACGATTTGTTATTTTGTAAGAACGACCAAACACTTCGTAACTTTTCGTTGAGTATTTTGACTTACTCGACCGAGTACAAGGAAGTACTCGACCGAGTAGGCCTTACTCGACCGAGTAGGTGGGTCACTCAATCGAATTTGCGAGAGAACAAAATCAATGTTAATTCTGCCAACATGAAAACTCGACCGAGCAACCTCAACTCGATCGAGTAGAGGCTACTCGATCGAGTATCGCTGCTACAGTAACACGGGTTCCTAAAATTTTTCGAGCCTATATGATTTATTCTTCTCATTCTTTTACTTCTTATTCTATTTATAAACCTAAATTCTCTCATAATCCTTCTTCCTTTACAAAACTTTGGTGATTTTATGTTTGATTTCTTCTGCATCTTCCTAAGTTCATCCACCTAATCCGTTTGCAAACTTATTCAAGGTAAATTTCTACTCTTTTCTTTGATTTTAAATCAATTTGAACCATGCATTATTTTTTGGGTAAAGGTAAGCTTTTCATTATAATCAATGGTTTCTTATACAATTACATATTCTCATGCCATACATATCCAGAAAATTTAACACTGTCTAATATATTCAATCCAAGTTAATGCATTAGCATTTCTACTTTTAATCTGTAGTTGCCCTACTCTCAGTTTCAGCTCGTTTTTGACCCTCTGCAGTATGCATTCAGGCCTAATGACAAGCCCATCCACCCTGCTAACATTGCGTGCATTCCATATATTGTACATTAAGCTGGCTAAAATCACTGCTATGATCTTCTTTCTGCAGGCACTATGATCTCTTAAGCGTACCCACCACTGAATCACCTCTGAATGTGGTAGCTCAAGCAAACACCAATTAGAGATCAATCCTCTACATCTTTGACTAAACTCACAAGAAAAGAATAGATGTTCATGAGTCTCTTCCTGTAATCCATATAGAAAGCAATTGTTACTCTGAATGATGTGGATCCTAACCAATCTATCCTGAGTTGATAATCTTTGTTGAGCAATCAACCAACACAAAAAAGACTGCTTAGGAATGATCCACTGATTTAGCATCCAGGGATACCAAGTCACCTTATCCACATCTGGTTTCAGCCACTGGTACCCTGTCTGAATATTGTAATGCTCTACATCTGCTCTGAAAATATGATCTTTAAGAAGGTGTTTAACCTGGAAAATTTTTCGCCAAGCCCAGCTACTTCCAACTCCTGGCTCATAATCATCCCAATTAGCATTCTTGATGTAGATGGCATGCACCCATTTGACCCAAAGATGGTCAGTCTTTTTGGCCACCCACCAAGCATATTTTCTTATGGCAGCAAGGTTCCAAATATGGAAATCTTTTATCCCAAGGCCCCTCTGATTTCTTGCTCTGCAAACTGTCTCCCAAGAAACCAGCATTGGACTTTCTTTGGTGTCATTGCCATACCACAAAAAAGATCTACAGATAGCCTCCAGTTTCTTAATGACAGTTTTGGGGAGAATAAAAATTCTAGACCAATAACTGTGCAAAGAACTGAGGACTGCTTTTATCAAAACAAGTCGTCCATCGTAAGAAAGCTTCCTAGAGCCCAGACCCCTGATCCTATCAACAATCCTATCCACCAGAATGTTGCAATCCATTACTGATAATATTTTTTGTGAGACATTCACCCCCAAATATTTAAATGGGACAGTTCCTCTTTTCATACCAGTGGCTCTCTCAATTGCATTCACCAGGTGAGCATCAATACCATTATAATAGAAGCTTGACTTACTACAGTTTATGGATAAACCAGATGACTTAGAGAACAGATCAAAAGCTTGTAACATCAATCCTACAGAGGCTCTCTCCCCCTTGCAAAAGAGGATGAGATCATCAGCAAAACACAAATGAGACAGTTTGATTCTGTTGCAAATATGGTGAAACTTGAACTTGCTATGCTTCTGAGTCACCAAGAGAATTCTACTGAGATATTCTACACAAAGAGTGAAAAGAAGGGGGGAGAGGGGATCCCCCTGTCTAAGTCCTCTTTTGCTTCTAAAATATCCAAAACTTTCTCCATTAATAGACAGAGAGAAAGTGGGAGTGGTGAAGCATTGTACCAAGAGCTGGGTAAACTGTTCAGGGAAACCAGTGGCTCTCAACATATCTTCTACAAAGGTCCACTCAACTGAGTCATGGGCCTTTTGTAGGTCCAATTTCATCAGTATTCTGGGAGAACAACTTTTCCTCTTGTACAATCTAACCAGGTCTTGACAAATCAATATGTTCCCTACAATATACCTTCTCTTAATAAAAGCACTTTGAGAAGGATTGATAATGCGAGGAAGCACCTTTCCCAATCTGGCACAGATAACCTTAGAGAGACATGTATATAATGTATTTGAAAGATCATAGATCCATATTAGACTCTCTAATAAAATTAATTTATCTCATAAATTATCATTTAGGTGATCTATGTAACATGCATGCTAATATGAAAGCATAAAAATGAAAGTATAAGGAAAAACAATTTCCTTACATTGAATTTGTGGTAAAAAGGGCACAAACTAGTTCACCTTACTAGCTTGTTCTTGAGCTTATTCCAAATGGATGATCCTCCTTAATAATCTTCAAAGAGAAGATCTCCTTCTTATTTCACCCAAGAACTTACCCAAAAATAATAACAAGTATTGAACTAGAACTTGTTAATATTGAACCCTTGATATTATTTATGATATTACTAACAAGTCTTAGTAATTACATATGTTTACTAACAAACTTAGTAAGGATGAGTAATATTTTTAGAGAGATGTACAAGAAATGTTCACATGCAAAGTGTAAAGTGAGGTAGTGTAGTAAAATGAACAATGGATGGAGTATAAGGAAGGGAAAAGTGGCGGGTGAGATGGAGTGTGGTAGAGGACAATTTTGTCTTATATTTTTCATCTTACATCACATGCAAAATCTTATATAAGATAAATTATGGTAGTATACAAAAATAAGGTGAAATGATTATGTGAGTAATCATCCACTACTCTTATTTTACACGGTCCACTTGCCCATTTACGGGTCCATGTTGGTTCTTATATTTGTCGCACAAATCCGTGTAATTTTATTTTAAACATCGTTTCATGTTTAAATACTTCCATAATTAATTCGTCCAATTCACTCCGTAAATATACGCGTACCGCTACACATATTATTTACGTACCAATATTAATCACATTAATCAATTAGTACAATTTTAGTGAATTAACAATTAATTAACTAAAACCCGTCTCCCAAAACTTATTAATCAATTATCGCATAATTAAATAATAACTGTCGCTCCTCGAGTTCGCAACTCGAAATCTCTCTAAAAATAACTGACTAACCTTTTAGTCTACAATCAAGGGACTAAATAAATTGTATCTCATACAATTAATTAGTTGTCTATTGGGGTTCGTTCCTATAGGTGTGACCGAAAGGGGTCAGTTGATCACCGCCGTCTCACGACAATAACGTCAAACTCTAGTCAGCCAACCGTTATCGATTTACGTTAATCAACTGACGAGGATCAAATAAATAAATTTATGATGATATTCCATTAATGAGATTTAATATGTAAACGCACTATTGTGGAGGACACTAACTCCAACAGTATTGCCGCAGGCAATTGGCTTGGATTGCATAACATTTTCAGGTATAGGAACCTTTGGGATTAGAGTGATAATAGTGGTATTACATTGGTTTAACACTTTCCCAGGCTGAAAGGCACTTTGGATAGTAGAAATGACATCATCTCCTACAACACTCCAATTGTCCTTGAAGAACTGACTACTATACCCATCAGGTCCTGGGGCTTTTGTCCCAGGGATGCTAAACATAGCAAGCCTGACCTCTTCCCCTATGACAGGAGCAGTCAAGAGAGAACAATGCTCAGGAGTTAAACAGTCCCCATACCTACAAATCCTCTTATTGAGAGGCTTCACACTTTTAGGAGATCCTAACATTATCTTATAGTAATCCTCAAAAGCTTTCTGAATGGTCTTAGGGGTAGAACATAGTTGGTTATTAATATCCTTCACCTGATACACTCTATTTTTAGCCCATCTATTTTTAATGCTAGCATGAAAATAGGCCGTATTATCATCTCCATGTTGCATCCAATCCCCCTTTGCTTTCTGTCTCAAAAATTGATCTCTGGTCTTCAGTAACTCATCTAAATTCCTTGCACAGTCTTTCTCAGAGTGACAAAGATCTTCATTCAGTGGGTCATCAATCAGCAATTGCTGAAAATGATTCAGGGACAATTCAGCAACATGGGTAAGGTTTTCTATATCTGCAAAATGATCTCTGTTCAACGTTTTTAACCCTTTAAAATTCTACACCACTCTAAACATAGGAGTGCCCTGAACTGACTTTTGCCATCCAGACCTAATAATATCATTGTAGGTAGGGGCTAAAGACCACATATTGTAATACTTAAACGAACTACCTTTCTTATGTCTTTCTTCTTCAAGGTAAACGAGACCTGGGCAGTGGTCAAACATGCCCTCAGGTAAAAAATGAACATAGCTTTCAGAAAAGATGTCCATCCAATCAGCATTGATGAACACCCTATCTAATCTACTATAAACCTTAGATTGATGCTTATGCTTGTTATTCTAGGTGAAAAAAGCCCCCTTTGCACTAAGATCAGACAACTGACAGTCCTGAATAGTCTGCAGCATAGGTCTAATATCAACATGAGTAATAGGAGCCCCACCAATCCTTTCATTAACTGCCATCACAGAGTTAAAGTCCCCAGCAACAATCCAAGGTCCATTAGTCATACTGTGATATACTCTTAAGCTGACCCATAAAGGAAGCCTTTCAGCAGCTTTATTAAGTCCATACACAACAGTCATCCAGAAATGTTTCCTTCTGATTTTGTCAACCACCTTAAAATGAATACTCTGAATCTGGACATCCAGAATATCAATATCATAGGCAGAAGGTTCCCACAAAAGCCAAATGCGCCCCCCTCTATGTAAGCTACTATTCGTGAAAATAACCCAATGATCTCCTAAATTATTCCTTACTTTATTCCCATTACTACTTTTAATTTTTGTTTCTAACAAACCACATAACCCCACTTTATTTAATTGTAAATTTCTCTTTATTTCTTTCTGTTTTGTAGGGTTACTCATTTCTCTAACATTCCATATGCAACACCTATCCATTGTCCACATAGGACTTGCTAGAGCCACCTTTTTCAACTAACCTATTCTCAGTTATCCCAAGTCTTGTTTTCTGCAATGATTGAGATAATGATTCCATAAAAGTCAATCCTCCTGGTGAAAGAACACCTGGAGTAAAAGTCCTCTTTTCACCCCTATCATTCCTCATTAACCTGGTTAAGAATCTCCTAGGGAGAGAACTCTCCACCAGTGTGATTGGGGGCACAACAACAGGAGTCATAACCACCTCAGTGGCCTTGGGAGTCCTAGGGATAGGGTCCTGCATAGGTACCTGTACAAGTGCTTTCTGTACTGGTTTAGTAGCAGTTTTAGCTTGCTGCTTTTGTGTAGGTACTACCCTAGGTTTACAGATTTTCCTGACAACGGGTTTAGTCATTCGCTTTCTACAGTTCTCAGTCAGGTGCCCTAACCCCTTACAAGCAATGCACTGTAATGGAAGCCAATCATACACTACTTTAAGCTATTTAGACACTCCATATTCATTGAGAAAGGTAATAACAGTAGGGAATTCTTGTCCAATATCCACTTCAATCATTATCCTAGCAAACCCTAAGAAATTCCTGTGAAAGGTAGTATCATCACACTTGATAAACCTGCCTACCGCTCCACTCAATTTCTTCAGGCTCTCTAATCCCCAATACTTAACATACAAGCCATATAATTTCATCCAAATTGGAATACGTTTAACATCATGCTTGATCAATTCAGTATCCTATGTCCATTCCTTAACAATAACAGGCTTGTTGTCGAAAAGTAAATGGCCATTATTTAAAATAAATTGTTGTTGTTCTTTTGTTTTAAATCTGACTAGGAAAATACCATTAGGCATAAAAGAAATTTTATCAATACCCTGAGCTTTTCATACGTGATTGATAAACCCAGTGAGCACTGAACTCGGAGGGTTCGCACCAAGCACATCACAAAAAACAGAGGATGACCATAATTGTATCTCCCCGGCAACATCATCCTTAGTAATTTGGATCAGTGGTTGGACGCTCTTTGTTGCTGGAAGAGGCGGGACTAGTTCAGCATGATCAATTTCTTCTTCCTCTAGTATCATCTCTAAGTCATCTTCAAGTTCTTGCGAAGAAAACTACAACTGTCTGTGATGCGATTTACCCTTCTTACTAGTTGAATTCAGACTGAAATCATCCTTTTTTTCTGAATTTTTTGTGTTTTTTTTATGTGAATTCGTAGAATTTTGAGGATTTGTGTTGTTTTTCTTAGATCTAGCCATTGCTTGAAGATTAAACTAACTAATAGAAAAGAAAGGGAGGTTTTCTCTCTCATCCTCTATGTAAAAATATTTGAACCATGCATTGGTGTTGGATTTTCTGAAAAAAGTCTATACTCTAATTTTGTGTTGTAAATGTTAAACTTTGATAGAAACTACCTTGAATCATTGTTGTTGATGTTAAGAGTTACAAATTAAACCCGATTTCTGACTATATTCAACCCGGATTTTTCTAGGGTTTGCCCCAAATTTCGATTTTTGTTCATCAAATCCATCTTAAAGTGTTGAAAAAAGATAAGGGATGTTAGTAGTATCATATCTGATACTTGATTTTGATTATTTCATCAAAAAATTTTGTCTTAAAACTCCGTCCTAAAAGTGCACAAAGCTGAAATTTTATCCCAATTTTACTACAATAATCGACTTATTGAGTTTAGTTTTGATGAAAATGCGGCCCGGATACTCCTACAATTTGCTTAAACTTCATATTTTTGAATTTTAAGGCATCTTTTATGAATTGTGAAGGGTAAGAGGAATGGGTAAAATCTTGTTTGGTCTCAAATTTTTCATGTTTTAGCAAGAAAATTTGTTTTAAGCATCATCTTCGTCGTATACAAAGCATTTAAAAGTTCTATTTTGAATTTTTAAAACCCAATCTGTGGCTAAACTATGTTGAAACAGATGCCGAGAACTGCTGCAGCACGCCAAAGCAAGAGGACACGCGCCGCCGATGTAATTCTACGGTTTTCCTAAGCCTGTACTCGGCCGAATATGGCTTACTCGGCTGAGTAAGGGGTGTCGTGTTTTCGGGTTAGTTTACTATCTAGGAATACTCGCCGAGTATGTAGAATACTCGACCGAGTAAAGCGTACTCGGTCGAGTATACTCTGTACTCGACCGAGTATCCGGTCTGACGGGTGTTATTTCCGCGGTTTGATTTAGAGATGATTAGAGTTATATAAAACGCGTTAATCAGTTTCTAATTATATTTTACAAAACCTAAACACTTCAACGACGCTCTAATCCTCTCCAAATCTCTCCTTAGTGTGTGTGATTGTTAGCAAATTTCTTCATCTCTGATTCTACCGTCGATGTCGGTAAGTCCTTGATTTCCTTAGACCTTTGATTAATCTTTTAGGGTTTGGCTTGAATTGTGAATTAGGAAAAAGAGGTTTTTGTATATGGTAATTGGAGTTTAGGTGATTGTTTTAAGGTGAAGAATTCGTAGAGGAGCCTTTCTAGATTGCTTGTTTGTGTCTCTTTGCTGTTGCGCTAAGGTAGGGTCTCCCTACTCAGTTTTACTGTTTAATTGAATTAAGATTTATGTGGTAACTGTTGTGTGATTGTATTGTGATCATATGTGGTGTTGGTGTTGGTGTTGGTGTTGGTGTTGGTGTTGGTGTTGGTGTTGGTGTTGGTGTTGGTGTTGGTGTTGGTGTTGGTGTTGGTGTTGGTGTTGGTGTTGGTGTTGGTGTCGGTGTCGGTGTTGGTGTTGGTGTTGGTGTTGGTGTTCGTGTTGGTGTTGGAGTTGGTGTTGGAGTTGGTGTTGGTGTTGGTGTTGGTGTTAGTGTTAGTGATGGTGTAGGTGTGGGTGTTGGTGTTGGTGTTGGTGTTGGTGTTGGTGTTGGTGTTGGTGATGGTATGATGTTGGTTTTGGTATTGTGATGATTGTGGTGGAGTCACTTGCGGGAGTGGCTTCACACCCTAGTTCGCCCTCCGTGGAACTCGTTACGGGAGGGGATGTGCACATTAAGCGACAGGGATTATTGCTCGTTGATAAGCGGGACCATGGTGGGTGTGGCTGCGGTCCCCCACCGCTGCTTGTTGTGATTGGGAGTTGGAGATGGCTGATAATCAGTGTTTATCTTTCGTACTTGCCTTATTTTGATTTTACAATAACTGACCCCGTTGTTGTTTATAAAATCTGTGGTAATTCATTCGAGGATGGTGAGCAGATTGTGACGTGTGATGGAGTTCTTTAGCTATGGGGCAGTCGTGGGGAGTCACCACTTGAGTCTAATTTCCGCTGTCAAGAGACTTAGCTTTCGTTTCTAGTTATTGGACTTTCACAGTTGTACTTTGGTTTTGGTTTTGGTTTTGGTTTTGGTTTTAGGAACATGTAAACTTTATTCATTTATATTATAATAATTGTGTTTGGATTGTTAACTTTGATATACTAACCTCGAGCAACCGAGATCGTAACAGTCTCTCATGCTATGGTGGTCCTTGGTAAGATACCTTGGTATGTGGGGGTGTTACAAAGTGGTACCAGAGCGATGATTATGGCACCTAAAACAAATGAACCCAATGAACTTAGGGAGTCTAAATAAAATGAACCCAGGGAGAGTTGTTTGGAGCTACCGCAAAGACTTTAGAGACGTCCCGGAGTCGCATTAAGGCCCTTACGATCTCAAACCGGTCACGTGGGGGGAAAATGTTGTATGTTGAGTCATGTGTGTGTGTAGTACTTGAAACTTGAATCTTGTTTAATGGTTGGATGATATGATGGAAGAAGTGGAATACGATAGTATGTGAAACATGCATTAAAATTTATAGATATTAGATTTTGAGCATGGAATATGTTGGCATGCTAAGTGTTTATTATGTGGCTTTCAAAGGGTAGTGACATATCGTAAGTATATCTTGGTAGAAAAGCATGTGTAGAGTATGTTAATGAATAGTAGTAGCTCGTTTTTTGCATGACTCGACCGAGCAGGGCGGGTACTCGACCGAGTAGAGGGTACTCGGCTGAGTAACCAAGCACTCGACCGAGTGTTGTTTGGGGTGTGCGTAACAGTAGCTACTGGTTGTGTCAGCTCGGCCAAGTATTAGAGTATACTCGACCGAGTGGAGCATACTCGACCGAGTATCACCCATAATCGATCGAGTATGTATTCTATGTTTTCAATGTTGGCTTGTGGAATGGAACACTCGACCGAGTACATGCAGTACTCGACCGAGTAGTCCATACTCGACCGAGTATTATATTATACTCGGTCGAGTGCTTCTTTGGCGGAGGGTTGTTTATATTTTGAGTCGTAGGCTTTGTGCTTACGTTTCCTTGCTTCTTATCAGCTCAAAATGCCGCCAAAGAGGTCATCCGCGTATATTCAAGCAACTGAGATGTCCACAGATGAGGCTCTTAAGAACTTGGGTAAGAGGGTGGAGAAACCGGTGGATGCTACCCACCTGAGCACTATCATTGCCCGCTTCAACCCACCAACTTACTTGGGCATTCGGGAACCTAAGTTGCTTGACAACTGGCATCGTGAGATGGAGAGTCTCCTAGAGGTTGTTAACTGCCCACCGGAGTTAGCTGTGGAGCAGGCAGTGTACTATCTGAGGGGTGAGGCTTCAGTGTGGTGGCAGAACGTGAAGGAGGATGCCCGAGCTTTCTACAGAGAGGAGGGAGACGGTCTTATACCATGGTCGGGTTTGAAGAGTGCCATGAGAGAACAATTTGTGCCGGAACATATCCGCTACAAGTTGAGATCCGAGTTTGATTCTTTCACCATGACTAACGACATGACGGTGACGGAGTACTACCATCGGTTCCTTGAGTTATCACATTATGCGGAGGACATGCAGCTGGGGCAGCAGGGGTTTAGCTCTTCGTTTCGAGAGGGGGTTGGAACCTAAAATCATGAACAGGTTACTAGCCTGGGTTATCACCGATCTGAAGGATGTGTACTTGAGGGTCGGGCAAGCTGAGAGGTTAGTGGATTTATCCAAAGAGGCTACGGAGAGGACCACCTCTGAAAAGAGGAAAGCAGAAAGTGAGAGTGGCAATCAGTCGAGCCACAAGAAAGGCAATTACGGTCAGTCTATAGCCTTTTCGGGAGGATCTGAGTTTTCTGGGGGATTGTGACACCCCCATACTCCAAGTGCCTTACCAGGACCACTTAAGGTATTAGAACGTCACCATCTCGGTTACCCGAGGCAATGATAATCAAATGATAATAAAGAAACATACTTAAATAGCAATATAGTTTAAAGTGATTACATGTCCAAAACCCAAAACTGATAAAAGTGAAATACAAATGTTCTCAAACCCAAAAGTACTAAACAACTAGTTCAAAACAGCGGAAGACTCTAAGACTGCATCGTGGTGACTCATCCCAGCTAACCCAAGCACATCGTCATCGTACCTGCTCAACAACTGCTCACCATCCCCGAATGGATCACCACAGTTTTAAAACATTTAACGAGGTTAGTACTAATTACATAAAACAATGCCACAATGAAACAAGAATACAAACAGCTCAAACAATCCCCAGTCTCCATCTCCAATCTCCACATAACTGACTACACACTAAAGTGTGTAGCCCTGCCAGAGTACCCATCGCAACAAGTACTCCATGCCACCAGTAGGGGACCGCAGCCGTACCCACCAACTCCCCGCTCATCTCCATTGAGCAATAAACCTAAGTTCATTAATGTGCACATCCCTTCTGTGGCGGGTTCCACAGAAGGCGAATCAAGGGCGTGAAGTCACTCCCGCAAGTGACTCCATTCAGGCAGGGATGCGCCTCGAAGATCACAGACAGATACAAACCAATCAATAATATGAAATCAACAACCGTCAAGATCAACCAACAATGTAATTAACCAATAACCACAACAACAATCACCACAAATCATGTAACTAATACTGAGTAGGGAAACCCTACCTGGAAATGCAAACACCGACAGACGATCAAGCAGCTACGTCACAATCTCTCCTCAACGAATCCTCCTCCTATACATACATACATACAATCACAACCATATTCATATAAACCACCAAAACCCCCAAATCGCCCAATTAGGGTTTAACCAATTTTAATGAAACTTTATAAAAATTATATGTAAAGCTTACCCTCGACACAAGGATCACAAAGGTGTAAAGAACAACGAAATCCGACACTCCTATTTCTGGGATTTGCTAATAATGCGGCGAGGATGATTCAACGTAACTTCTTAATCTTCTCTTGAAGGTTATTAGGTTGAAAAAGTGTTTTAAGAAAAGTGACGAAAGTCTTAAATATCAATCCCGCGTTATTAAAAAAGAACCCGTCTAAAATCACCCGTCAACTCACTTACTTGATCGAGTAAGTCACTTACTCGATCGAGTGACCCTTATTCGATCAAGTGCCAAGCTTACTCGATCGAGTACCCATCAGGAAGGCTACTGTTTTGCGTAAAAATACACTTACTCGACCGAGTAAACCCCACTCGATAAAGTACCCCAAGACACATAAAACCGTAGTATTACAGTGTTCCCTCCTTAAAAAGAACTTCGCCCCCGAAGTTCAAACCACAAACAAAACAAAAACACACTAACACCATCCCGACACAACAACATAAACATAACTCGACAAAAAACTCCAAAACACACCTCCCAAACAAAACTCGACCCGACTCAAAACAACTACTAACTATACCAAAACCAACATAAAACATGCGAAAACTCTATGCGACCATCTCCTACCCCCCTAAAATAAACAAGGTTACGTCCCCGTAACCACACATACCTGATCAAACAGAGACGAGTACCGTTCCCTCATAGCCTCTTCCGCCTCCCATGTAGCCTCCTCAACCTTATGGTTAGACCAAAGATCCTTAAGCAACACTGTCTCACCATGTCTAGTTTTCCTAACCTTTCGATCAAACATCTATTTAGGCACCTCAAGATAAGACAAAGACTAATCCAGCAAGATTTTCTCTACCTCTAACACATGTGATGGATCACTAACATACTTCCGCAGCTAAGATACATGAAACACATTACGCACTCTATCCAAGGCAGCTGGTAAAGCTAACCGATAAGCAACCTCACCCACACGATCCAAGATCTCATATGGTCCAATAAAATTCTGGCTCAGCTTACCTTTCTTACCAAATCTCATGACCCCACGCATAGGAGAAACTTCCAAAACAACTTTGTCCCCAACCTGAAACTCTATGTCACGGCGATGTAGATCTGCATAAATTTTTGTCGATCCTGGGCCGCTTTCATCCTTTGCCTAATCAGCTTCACCTTTTCAACCATCTCTTGTACCATCTGTGGTCCCAAAACAACTGCCTCAGCACTATTATTCCAGCAAACCGAACTCCTACATCTCCTCCCATACAAGGCCTCAAATGGTGTCATGCCAATACTAGTGTGATAGCTGTTATTGTAAGAAAACTCAATCAAATCCAACCTCTGCTCCCAGCTACCACCAAAATCCATAACATAAGCTCGCAACATGTCCTCTAAAGTCTTGATGGTCCTCTTCGTCTGGCCATCTATCGCAGGCTGAAATGCAGTACTCATCTTTAAAGTATTCCCCATCATCTCCTGCAACTCTTTCCAAAACCGTGATATGAACCTCAAATCTCTATCGGACACTATATCCTTAGGCACCCCATGCAAACGAACCACATGCTTCCTATAAGCCAAAGCCAACTGCATCTCGGTCCAATTATCTTTCATCGGCACAAAGTGAGATGATTTCGTCAGTCGGTCTACTATAACCCATATCATGTTATTACCCTGCTGACTTTTCGGCAACCCAACTATAAAATCCATAGAAATGGACTCCCACTTACACTCAGGTACCTCAAGAGACTGAATCTTACCTTGTGGTCGTCGCTGCTCCCCTTTCACTCTCTGACATGTCAAACAACGAGCCATGAACTCAGCTGTTTTCTTCTTCATCCCCGGCCACCAGAAGGTCTTCTTCAAATTGTCACTGCCTGGATATACCGAGTATGGTGTGCAATGAGCCTCTGTCATGATTATCTTTTTAAACTCCTCATCACTAGGGACACACCATCTCCTATCAAATCTCACACTACCATCTGTATGAATAGAGAATCTAGACACTGTCCCTTTCTCTACTCCAGCTCTCCACTCCTCAATCTTGGGATCCAAAGCCTGTTTCCTGCGAATATCATCATAAAGGTCTGGCTCCACTTTCAAATCCGATCCTATCTAGCATCCCCTTTCTGGATCATATGTATCCCCATCTTCCCCACCTCATCTCTCAGCCTCATCAAAGACATAGCTGTGCATAGAGAATGCATACTCTTCCTACTCAAGGCATCTCCAACCACATTAGCTTTCCCTTCATGGTAAATGATATCCATGTCATAATCCCCAATCACCTCCATCCACCTCCTCTGTCTCATATTCAACTCCTTTTGAGTGAAGATGTAATTGAGACTCTTGTGATCTAAAAACACCTTAAAGGTCGCCCCATAAAGATAGTGCCTCCAAATCTTGAGAGCAAACACAACTGCACCCAACTCTAGATCATGTATAGTGTAGTTCTCCTCATAAGGCTTCAATTGCCTAGAAGCATAGGCAATCACTTTCCCATTCTGCATCAACACACAACCCAACCCATTCTTTGAAGCATCTGTATACACCTCAAAGTTCTCACTCCCTTCAGGTAATGCTAAGATTGGAGCTGTGGTCAAACGCTCCTTTAATGTCTGGAACGTCGTCTCAAAACTTTCATCCTAACGAAACCTGTTCTCTTTCCTCATCAAAGCTGGCATAGGTCTAGCTATCTTGGAGAAATCTTTAACAAACCGTCGATAGTACCCTGCTAAACCCAAGAAACTCTTGATCTCGGCCACATTCTTTGGTGCTTCCCACTTGGTAACTACCTCAATCTTTGCAGGATCCACGGCTACTCCTCTCTTTGAAATCACATGCCCCAGAAAGGCAACCTCCTCTAACCAGAACTCACAGTTGGACAATTTTGCATACAGCTGATGCTCTTGCAAAAGTCCGCAACACAATCCTCAAATGCTCCTCATCCTCCTCCTTAGTCTTAGAAAAGACAAAGATATCATCTATAAAGACCACCACAAACCGAACCAAGAACTGACTGAAGATCCGGTTCATCAAGTCCATAAACACTACAGGTGCGTTAGACAACCCAAACGGCATCACAACATACTCATAATGACCATACCTCGACGTGAAAGTTGTCTTTGGTATGTCGTCCTCCCTAATCTTCACCTGATGGTAACCCGACCTCAAATCAATCTTGGAAAATATTGCTGCACCGTTCAACTAATCAAACAAATCATCTATCCTTGGCAAAGGATACTTGTTCTTTACTGTCACTCTGTTCAGCTCTCTATAATCGATGCACAATCTCAAGCTCCCATCTTTCTTCTTCACAAACAAGACTGGTGCTCCCCACGGTGATACACCAGGTCTAATGTATCCCTTCTCAATCAGATCATCCAGCTGCTTCTTTAGCTCCTCCAACTCCTTAGGACCCATACGGTACGGTGCCTTAGAGATTGGCCCCGTTCCCGGTTTCAGCTCAACCCTGAAATCTATCTCCCTCTTCGGGGCCAACCCCGGAATCTCATCTGGAAAGACATCTGGAAACTCTCCCATCACTGGTATCTGCTCAACTAACGGACTGTCCACTCTATGGTCTCTCACATGGCATAAGATCAACGGGCACCCCCTCCTCAGATAGGACTTCAAGGTCACTGCTGCAATCAACCTGACTTTGGGTTTGACAACAAACCCCCGATAAGACACACTAATCCCCTTAGGACCTCTCAAAGAAACCCTCTTTTGATGACAATCTATCTTAGCCTTATACTTACCCAACTAGTCCATACCAACTATCATCTCAAAACCTTCCAAAGGAAACTCTAACAAGTCCACTGGTAGGTCAACCTGCCCTACTACCATAAACACACCTCTATACAACCGCCCACAAGATACAGACTCACCCGAAGGTATAAAAACTTCCTCTCTTACAGACTCATACTCACTCAGACCCAACCATTTAGCATGACTTGACGATACAAATGACTGTGACGCTCCCGAATCAAACAAAACAGAGGTAAAAACTCCATTAACAAGAAATGTATTGGTGATAACGTGAGCATCATCATCAACTGCTTTCTTCTCCATCATAAACAGCTTACCACTGGTCTTCTGCCCACCTCCCTGGACAGTACTAGCTGAGGTAGACGGCTTAGCAGCCGACCCCTGGTTGGTGTTGTTATTGTTCGTCGCCGGTCTCTGATATGAATTACTGCCATTGCGGTTAGCCCCTCCGTTGTTGTTGCTCTTACCATCCCTGTTGCTCCACGACCCAGCCGGCCTGTTACTAGCATAGCTCTGCGAAGGACCCTTTGAGAAACTCCCCTGTGACGATCTCTGGAAGCCTCCACTCACAGCACTGGTGCATTCATGTCTCTTGTGGCCCATACCGCCACAGTTATAACAGGTCATACCCCAACTGCTACCACCACTCCCACGACCACGCCCATAAGAAGCCCCGGTACTAAACCCCGAACCCGATGAATAAGCTCGTGCCTAATTATGGCCACCCCTCTTGTAACTGGACTGACCACCTCCCTCACTCTCAGCTTTCCTCTTCTCAGAGCCCCTCTCCTTGGCCATCTCAACTAACCTCTCAGCCCTCCCAGCACGCTCATAGACCTCCTTCACATCCGTAAGAGCTCCCACCGATCACTTCTCCATAATCTTGGGGGTCAACCCCTTCTCAAACCTCAATGCCAAGTTCTCTTGGCTCAGTCCCATGTCCTCAGCATACCTAGATTTCTCATTAAACTGGTGGTAGTACTCAGCAACGGTTATCTCAGAAGTCATCTTAAAATCATCAAACTCTTCCCTCAACTTACTACGCACATGTTCTAGCACAAACTCACGCCTCATCGCTTTCTTAAACTCATCCCAAGGTATCACAGGCAGCCCATGTTTCACATACAAATCCCGAGCACTCACCTTAACCTTATCCCACCACTCAACGGCAGCTTCCCTCAATTAGAACGCAGCCTGTTCCACTTGCAACTCCTCTGGGCAATGAACTAAGTTGAGGATATTCTCCATATCTCTATGCCAATTATCCAGCAGAATTTGCGCCCTTGTCCCCTTATACTCCTTAGGGTTGAACCTCGCTATGTGAATGCTGATCTTGGAGTGATCAACATCTCTATCCTTTCCCACCCTTTTCAAAGCGTCTGTGAGAGCATCCTGGTGCTCCAACATCTTTACTATATCATCAACAGTCATACTCTCTGCTCTGGCATACAACGTGTTTCTCTTTGGCGGCATCTTGAAACTATATAAGAGAAAGGTAAACATAAACACACATCCCACATCTCAAACACGTATATGACCTATACAGAACCTACTCGATCGAGCCCCTTAACCTACTCGATCGATTTGAGGTCACTCGATCGAGTTGCCCCATATACTCGGTCGAGTGCCTCGAATCTAGAACCTAACTAGAAAGCTCCCAAAAACATACTCGATCGAGCTAACTATCCACTCGATCGAGCCGACCCTACTCGATCGAATGCCACCACCTACTCGATCGAGTGCCCAAAAACTTACTTCTGCCCAGAAAACGGAAAACTACCTACTCGATCGAGTCACACCCACTCGATCGAGCCTCTCACCTACTCGTTCGAGTGCCCCCCACTCGATCGAGTCATGCAGACTCATATACACTACCCGCATATTCCGCTCACACTCCCACTTTCTATAATCTTACACAAAATGACAACAACAACATATATATACTTACGCATCGCTTGATATATATAAACAAAACACTTTTCCTTTCATAATCCTAACATGACACATTATAAATCAAACATCATGCTTTTCAATCAATCCACATATAATTCATGTCATCATCATCTTTCAATTCATATCTCCCACTCTCCACGTGCATACATCCACCAATTCACACAACATATTACTATATAGATACACAAAGCACAAGATAAACACGTAACGATCCCGACATATACTCCATGTGACCGGTTTAAAATTGTAAGGCGAGTTCGAGACTTTAGGACGTCTCCCAAGTCTTTGCATTAGCTCCTACAACTTCTACCCGAGTTCATTTTAGTTTGACTCCCTATGTTCATTAGGTTCATTCGTTACAGGTTTCAGGATCGTCGCTCTGATACCACTTTGTGACACCCCCATACTCCAAGTGCCTTACTAAGACCACTTAAGGTATGAGAACGTCACCATCTAGGTTACCCGAGGCAATGATAATCAAATGACAATAAATAAACATACTTATATAGCAATATAGTTTAAAGTGATTACATGTCCAAAACCCAAAACTGATAAAAGTGAAATACAAATGTTCTCAAACCCAAAAGTACTAAACAACTAGTTCAAAACAGTGGAAGACTCTAAGACTGCATCGTGGTGACTCATCCTAGCTAACCCAAGCGCATCGTCATCATACCTGCTCAACAACTGCTCACCATCCCCGAATGGATCACCACAGTTTTAAAACATTTAACGGGGTCAGTACTAATTACATAAAACAATGCCAAAATGAAACAAGAACACAAACAACTCAAACAATCCCCAATCTCCATCTCCAATCTCCACATAACTGACTATACACTAAAGTGTGTAGCCCTGCCAGAGTACCCATCGCAACAAGTACTCCATGCCGCCAGTGGGAGACCGCAGCCGTACCCACCAAATCTCCGCTTATCTCCATTGAGCAGTAAACCCAAGTTCATTAATGTGCACATCCCTTATGTGGCGGGTTTCAAAGAAGGCAAATCAAGGGCGTGAAGCCACTCCTGCAAGTGACTCCACTCAGCCAGGGACGCGCCCCAAAGATCACAGATAGATACAAACCAATCAACAATATGAAATCAACAACCGTCAAGATCAACCAACAATGTAATTAACCAATAACCACAACAACAATCACCACACATCATGTAACTAATACTGAGTAGGAAAACCCTACCTGGAAATGCAAACACCGACAGACGACCAAGCAGCTAAGTCAGAAGCTCTCCTCAACGAATCCTCCTCCTATACATACATACATACAATCACAACCATGTTCACATAAACCACTAAAATCCCCAAATCACCCAATTAGGGTTTAACCAATTTTAACGAAACATTATAAAAATTATGTGTAAATCTTACCCTCGACACAAGGATCACAAAGGTGTAAAGAACAACGAAATCCGACACTCCTAGCTCCGGGATTTGCTAATAATGCGGCGAGGATGATTCAACATAACTTCTTAATCTTCACTTGAGGGTTATTAGGTTGAAAAAGTGTTTTAAGAAAATTGACGAAAGTCTTAAATATCAATCCTGCATTATTAACAAACCTGTCAAAAATCACCCGTCAACTCACTTACTCGATCGAGTAAGCCCCTTACTCGATCGAGTGACCCTTAGTCGATCGAGTACCAAGCTTACTCGATCGAGTACCCATCAGGCAGGCTACTGTTTGTGTAAAAACACATTTACTCGACAGAGTAAGCCCCACTCAATAGAGTACACCAAGACACATAAAACAGTAGTATTAAAAGGATCTCGAGCTTGGGGAAGAGGTGGAAGTCAGAGTGCCAGTGACAACTCCAACCTTACATGCTTCAACTGTGGAGGAATAGGTCACAAGAAGTACGACTGTACCAGTGCCATAGTTGGATGAATATTGGGGGCTTATCAGGGAAGTTTCTCGCAGGGTCCGAGTCAGAGTTTTGCAAGCAACAGGCCGTCTGGGTTATGGGGTAACCGTGGAGGGCAGAACAACAATGGCGGTTTTAACTGCAACAGTGGAGGATCTTATCAGCGCCCGAACAACAGTGTGACTCGAAACTGGGCAGCTATGCCAAGTACTTCTAACGCCTCGGTCCAGGGTGGAGGCCAGAAAAGCAGCGGGAAGCTCTTTTTGATGGACAAGAAGGAAGCTGAGAATGATGCTCATGTATTTACCGGTACCATTCTTGTTCATAATACACCGTCTTTTGTTTTGTTTGACTCTGGGGCAACACAGTTTTTGTGTCTAGAGGCCATGCTTTGTCTATGGGTTTGGGGGAGTTTGAGCTTGTAAAGGATAGTGTGTTTATACCTTCTGGGGAGTCAATGTCTTGTGTCAAGTTGAATAGGGATGTGTCCATGTTGGTTGGAGGGGTAGACTTGCCGGTCAATTTGCTAGAGTTTCCTATGGATGGGTTTGAGGTCATCGTCGGGATGGATTGGCTAGGTAAGTATGATGCTAAGATAGATTGCCGACAACAGAAAGTGTCTTTAAAGGGGCGTAAGGGTATAAGGGTGTCTTATAAGGGGTTTGTTGTGAGGCCTAAGGTTAAGTTCATCGCGGTAATGACTTTAAAGTCATGTTTGAGGAAAAAGTGTCCCTTGATTCTTTGCCAAGTGAGAGATCAACGTGTGGAACAGCTGACAGCTTCTGATATACATGTGGTGAGAGAGTTTGGTGATGTCTTTCCAGATGAGATACCGGGGTTACCGCCAAAGAGGGATATCGACTTCAATGTGGAGCTTAAATCGTGAACGGGTCCTATATCTAAAGCACCATACCGTATGGAACCTAAAGAACTGGAAGAGTTGAAGAAACAGTTACATGATCTGCAAGACAAGGGGTATATCTGGCCTAGTGTGTCACCATGGGGAGCACCAGCATTGTTTGTGAAGAACAAAGATAGGAGCATGAGGTTATGCATTGACTATAGAGAGCTGAATCGCGTCACAGTGAAGAACAAGTATCCGTTGCCTAGGATTGATGATCTGTTTGACCAGCTGAGTGTCGCAGGGGTGTTCTCCAAGATAGATTTGAGGTCAGGTTATCGATCACCAGTTGAGGATAGCGGATGAGGATGTTCCTAAGACAGCTTTCCGATCTCGTTATGGTCACTAAGTATGTAGTATTGCCTTTTGGTTTGGCGAACGCACCAGCAGCTTTCATGGATCTGATGAACCGGGTATTTAGTCCATTCTTCGACGATTTTGTGGTTGTCTTCATTGATGACATCTTAGTCTACTCTAATACTAAGGAAGAGCATGAGGAGCACTTGAGGCTAGTTTTGTAGACTTTGCGAGACAATCAACTTTATGCCAAGCTATCCAAGTGCGAGTTCTGGTTAGAGGAAGTGGCTTTTCTAGGGCATGTGATATCTAAAAAGGGAGTGTCAGTGGATCCTAGCAAGATTGAGGTGGTGACCAAGTGGGAATCACCGAAGAATGTTGCTGAGATTTGGAGTTTCTTAGGTTTAGCTGGTTACTACAGGAGGTTCGTGAAGAACTTTTCTACGATAGCTCGACCTATGACATCTTTGATGAGGAAAGAGACCAGTTTTCGATGGGATGAGAGTTGTGAGACGGCGTTCCAGACCTTAAAGGAGCATTTGACCACAGCTCCTATACTAGCTTTACCAGAGGGTTGTGAGAACTTTAAAGTATATGCTAATGCTTCAAAGAATGGATTGGGATGTGTGCTGATGCAGAATGGGAAGGTTATAGCTTATGCGTCGAGGCAGTTGAAGCCATATGAGGAGAATTATCCTACCCATGATTTGGAACTGGGTGCAGTTCTTTTTGCTCTTAAGATTTGGAGTACCTCTATGGGGCAACTTTTAAGGTGTTTTCAGATCATAAGAGTGAGAAATATATCTACACTCAAAAAGAGCTTAACATGCGACAGAGACGGTGGATGGAGCTAATCGGGGACTATAACATGGAGATCATCTATCACGAGGGTAAGGCTAATGTTGTTGGAGATGCTTTGAGTAGGAAGAGTGTTAATTCGCTGTGTATAGCTATGTCTTTGCTGAAGATGAGGGATGAGATGTCCAAGATGGGGATCCGTATGATTCGGAAAGGGGATACCATCAGAGATTTGACGATCGAGCCAGATTTGTATGAGGATATCAAAAGAAAACAAGAGCTTGATCCTAAGATCCAAGAATGGAAGTCTAGAGTGGAGGGTGGCACAGTTTCCAGGTTTTCTATCCACTCGATGGGAGTGTTCGTTTTGATAGGAGATGATGTGTTACAGATGAGGCGGACTTGAGGAGAGTAATCATGACAGAGGCTCATTGTACTCCTTATTCGGTTCACCCTGGAGGTGACATGATTTATAAAGACCTCAAGAAAACTTTTTGGTGGCCTAATATAAAGAGGGGTGTGGCTGAGTTTATGGCTAGATGTTTGACATGCTAGAGGGTCAAGGGTGAGCAGCAGAGACCACAGGGTAAGATTTAGTCTCTTAAGGTAACTGAGTGGAAGTGGGAGTCGATCTCTATGGACTTCATCATGGGGTTACCAAGGACACAGCAAGGAAACAATATCATTTGGGTGATCGTTGATCGGTTAACAAAGTCAGCCCACTTCGTTCCAATGAAGGATACATGGACCAAGATGCAGCTAGCTTTGAGTTACAGGAAATATATGGTCCGGTTACATGGTATACCCAAGGATATAGTGTCACATCGAGATGCGAGGTTTATATCGAAGTTTTGGCAGGAGTTGCAGGGGTTCATGGGTACAACCTTAAAGAAGAGTACATCCTTTCATCCTACAACGGATGGTCAGACTGAGAGGATTATCAAGAACTTAGAGGACATGTTGAGAGCTTGTGTCATGGAGTTCGGTGGAAGTTGGGAGGACAGGCTAGATTTGATCGAGTTTTCGTATAACAACAGCTACTATACTAGCATCGGGATGGCACCTTTCGAGGCGTTATATGGCAGGAAGTGCCATAGTCCAGTTTGTTGGGATGACAGTTCAGAGACAGTGGTTTTAGAGCCGCAGATGGTGCAAGATATGGTTGAACAAGTTTGGCTTATTTGTCAAAATATGAATGCAGCTCAGGATCGCCAGAAATATTATGCCGATTTACATCGCAGGGACATCGAGTTCGCAGTGGGTGACAAAGTTCTTTTGAAAGTGTCACCAATGCGAGGAGTGATGAGGTTTGGAAAGAAGGGTAAGATTTGCCAGAAATTTATAGGTCCATATGAGATTTTGGATCGTATAGGTGAAGTGGCTTACAGGTTACCTTTACCACCAGCTTTGGATCGAGTCCACAACGTATTTCATGTTTCACAGCTCCAAAAGTATGTGAGTGACCCATCACATGTGCTTGATATTGAGAACATCGAACTGGATGAGTCCTTATCTTATGCAAAAGTTCCTAAAGAGATCTTGGACCGCAAAGTGCGCAAGACAAGGAATGGTGAGACCGTTTTACTCAAGATACTTTGGTCTAACCATAATATGGAAGAGGCCACATGGGAACCCGAGGAGGCTGTGCGAGAGCGTTTTCCCCCCTTTTTTGATTAGGTATGTTTGGTTACGGGGACGTAGCCGCTGTCTTTTTACGGGGGGGTAGGAGATGATCGCATGGTTGTTTTTGAGTTAGTGTGAGCTGGGTTAGTGATGTTTTGTAATAGTTTAGCTAGTGTTGGGTGTTTTGTCTTACATGTTGGGAGTTTTTTGGGTTTTGTTGGTCTTATTTTATTTGTACGGTGTGAACTTCAGGGACGAAATTCTTTTTAAGGAGGGAAGACTGTAATACTACGGTTTTCCTAAGCATGTACTCGGCCGAATACGGCTTACTCGGCCGAGTAATGGGTGTCGTGTTTTCTGGATGGTTAACTGTCCAGGAATACTCGGCCGAGTATGTAGAATACTTGATCGAGTAGAGCGTACTCGGTCGAGTACACTCTGTACCTGACCGAGTATCCAGTCTGACGGGTATTATTTCGCGGTTTGATTTAGAGATGATTAGAGTTATATAAAACGCGTTAATCAGTTTCTAATTACATTTTACAAAACCTAAACACTTCAACGACGCTCTAATCCTCTCCAAATCTTTTCTTAGTGTGTGTGATTGTTATCAAGTTTCTTCATCTCTCATTCTATCATCGATGTCGGTAAGTCCTTAATTTCCGTAGTCCTTTGATTAATCGTTTAGGGTTTGGCTTGTATTGTGAATTGGGAAAAGGGGGTTTTTGTATATGGTAATTGAAGTTTATGTGATTGTTGTTAGGTGAAGAATTCGTAGAGGAGCCTTTCTAGATTGCTTGCTTGTGTCTCTTTGCTGTTGCGCTAAGGTATGGTTTCCCTACTCAGTTTTACTGTTTTATTGAATTAAGATTTATGTGGTAACTGTTGTGTGATTGATATTGTGATCATCTGTGGTTTTGGTGTTGGTGTTGGTGTTGGTGTTGGTGATGGTGTTGGTGTTGGTGATGGTGTTGGTGTTGGTGTTGGTGTTGGTGTTGGTGTTGGTGTTGGTGTTGGTGTTGGTGTTGGTGTTGGTGTTGGTGTTGGTGTTGGTGTTGGTGTTGGTGTTGGTGTTGGTGTTGGTGTTGGTGATGGTGATGGTATGATGTTTATTTTGGTATTGTGATGATTGTGGTGGAGTCACTTGCGGGAGTGGCTTCACACCCTAGTTCGCCCTCCGTGGATCCCGTCACAGAAGGGGATGTGCACATTAAGGGACAGGGATTATTGCTCGTTGATAAGCGGGACCATGGTGGGTGTGGCTGCGGTCCCCTACCGCTGCTTGTTGTGATTGGGAGTTGGAGATGGCTGATGATTAGTGTTTATCTTTCGTACTTGCCTTATTGTGAACGGTGATGGAGTTCTTTAGCTATGGGGCAGTCATGGAGAGTCACCACTCGAGTCTAGTTTCCGCCGTCAAGAGACTTCGCTTTCATTTCTAGTTATTGGACTTTCACAGTTGTACTTTGGTTTTGGTTTTGGTTTTGGAGAACATGTAAACTTTATTCTTTTATACTATAATAATTGATACCGTCGTTTAGTACCAAAAATAATTACCTATAACTACTAACAGAAGTTAGCGGAAGTAGGGTCGATCTCCACAAAGAGGCTATTATATCTATCTGCTAATCTAAGTCTCTCTGGTAACAAATAGGGGATTTAAATTGATTTCTAACTACTAAAAGAGTCAAGGCAAGAGAATAAGGGAAGAGAGCAGTAAAAGCAGAGACAAGCGATGTATGTAATCAAATAGAGAGAAATATGTTAGGAATTCGGTTCACCATGGTAGTTTACTAACTCAGTCATAAATAGTTCAGATGATCAAATGCGAGAAGGGCAAGGGAAAGGTCCTTCCGGTCCGCTATCCACCCTAAAATACAACTAACTTAACTTACGTCCTCATTAGAGTAGTCTACTGTTTATAACAGGTCTGTTCATTCCAATCTTCCGATCTAAGATTGAATTTAACCAATTTAATGGGTTTAGAAGCGTGCACTCAACTAAACAATTACAGTTACATTGTTATAAAACAGTTCTCATAATTAATTATCTGATCTATTGACAACATCGTCAACTTACTACCATGGCTCCCCTAATCCTAACATAAAGAAAATTAGCTACTCATGTTATTAATATTACTAATGATAACAATATTGAATATGCTAAAGGAAGACATGATAGATGAACGATAAAGATGAAGCATAAATTACTAATAAGAATAATAAAACAAAGATGAGAGAGCAAGGATTAGGAGCAAACAAAAGAATTAAATTATGATTAAAGAGTAATAAGGATTACAAAGTTTAGATTAGGAATTAAGAGGCAAAGCAACGCAAGAGAAAATGTTCCAGCAGTGATTAAGAGAAAAAAAAGTAATTAATCGTAGTGTAATGTATGTGTTAACCTAATGACGTCTCCCTTAAATAGGGAAGAGATTATTAACTAAAATAGACAAAGTAAACACGGAATAAAATCCTGAGTAAATAGACAAAGTACTCGATCGAGGCATTTCATTCCTCTCGATCGAGTAACTTCTCAGCAAAACCTCTCGATCGAACATACATAGCCTTCGATCGAGAACTCCTAAATCAGCCTTCTTTGATCGAGCTCAGCAGGGTCTCGATCGAACTCCAACTACCATCAAAACCACTCGATCGACCAAGAAAGTATTCGATCGAGTGATTTTCCACTGAAATCAGCTTGATCTTCGTTTGGTTAGACTCTAAGGACTCCTTCACGCTTCCCGAGGCAGGACATTCCCACTCTAAATTTTCCATTCCTTAAATGCATGCTAGGAGGAACGAATAAGGTACGATTCCACCACTTTGAGGTCCATTCATGCAAATGAGACGAAACAAACCAATGTAACCAATTTGGGGCATTTTGCAATACAAAAAAACGAGAATGACATAAAAATGCGTGCAATAAGAGGCTAAAAAGTCTATATAAATTGCACGTATCAAATCTCTCCAAACCCAACCTTTACTCGTCCTCGAGTAAACTAAATGCAAACTAATGGAACGGAAACGAAAACTCAGAGCTAGCTATAACTTGTCCACTTAAACCAATTAATGCAATCAAAACTAACAATTATAGCTACAACAGTCAAGCGTAAACGACTTGTATGATGTCTATAAATAAGCTGAACTGTCAACCTTGCAAGACCTTTAAAATTGGACTCTCACGGGTCACTCTTCTCTCATGAAGCAAAGGGTAAGTATAAATGTGTAAGAGAAAAAGAGAAAACAGTCACTCACCTAAACTACGACCCACATAAACATGCTTGCAACAAAAATGATAGACGATTCTAATCACCATACATACATTCCAACCAAACAGTGTCTGTCACAGCCGAGGGCTTAAAAAAGTTATGGGAAAGTGAGGCTACGGGTAAGAAAAGGCAAAACAGTTATGGATAAAGTGGAGATAAAGCGTCAAACTAGCACCTAAACAGAACCATTCTAAGCAAGTCCGAATCTCAGCCGATTATGAAATCAAACACAATTGCCCTTCTTTGGCACAAAACTCACTAACCAATACACAATCTCCTCAAAAAGAAATAATTAATACATAGGAGTAAGATCGTCACAAACTTCCCTTTTTTACACGGTCTATTCTTTTTCTTTTTCTTTTTTTTTTCTAGTGCTTTTCTCATTTTCCTGCCCACATTTATTCTTTTTTTTTTTTTTTCATTTTTCACAACTTTTTTTTGCTTTTCAATTCAAACATATCCTCCTTTCTTTTCCTTTCCTACCAACTCCATACGAAATAGAACGAACCAACTTGCATCAATGGAAAATATACCGCAAAATTACACTAAACTAGCTTGACAGGCAGGCTTAATTTGGGTGTAGTTAATGGGTCAAAAGGCAAAGTTTGGCCAATGTGGAGCTAAATGGGTGAAAATGAAAGAAAGGGAAAAAAAATTGTAAGCACCTCCCTGCATGTGACATCGACCACAAACCCGAATGTATGCAAGCGAAAAGCAATCGAATTTCATGAAAGTGCAAAATGATGAACATGTTATGCAAGGAGTGCACTACTCTCAATTCCTACATGAACTGGTTATACGACTCTAATAACTTAGAAATTATATGTAGTTTGCCAAAATTTCAGGTCAAATCTATATGTTCAGCTATATTTTTAACATTAACTCGTAGACCATGCGCATGACAAAGCTAATAAAATGCCAATCTGGTGCAAGGCTTAAGTGAAATGACAAGTTACAGTGCAATATCATCACGGAAAAATACCGTTCCGACTCGACCTATATGCAAAAATAAACGTGATATTTTTTGAATTTTTTGAATTTTTCTATTTTTTTGTGATTTTTGAATTTTTGAAATTAAAAACAATGCAAGCAGAAAATTAAACGTGAATGAAAAATAAAGGCAAATGCAGACTTAAAGGATGTAATACCCTCCCCAAACCAAAATGGACAACGCCCTCGTTGTCCTCCAGCATACACCAGCAGTATATATATACGGGGAATGGGATAATTACAGCCAATAAATGAATGAATAAATAAATAAAGAAGATGAAAAATAAAGAAAGCATAAATACTTACAAAATAAGCGAATTTCCCCAAACCAACCAGAAAACTGGGGAAGTGAGTAGACCAGCAGCTACTCGTCAGCCTCCTCCTCGTCAACCACCACGTAGGTGGGGTCTCCCTCCTCCTCTCCTCTCCACTGGTGACCTCCAGCAGCGAGGTCAGCTCATATCCTCTCCTCCTGCTCAACTCTATCCGCCTCGCTCTCTGACTGTGGGTACCCCTCCGGCGGGTACCGGTAGAAAGAAGGGTTCGGCCAGCCGTCTGGAACAGGACGTCCTCTCCTCATGTGGTACTCGTATAGAGGAAACAAGGCAAGTGCCTGGTCCAGCTCCATACAAGCCACTCGGCTGCACATCTCAAGCAACAAACCATCGCGACGCCCTTGGTCCATGACCTCGGGCGCCTCAAAGGGTGGAGGAGGAACAAAGTTAACCGGTAGAACAGGCTGTGAAACAGAGGGGTAGGGATAGGGGTCGGTGTAGGCGTGGTCGTGGACGTGGACGTCTGCCCAGCCTGAGTCGGTGTGGACCCCTCTCCAGTCTCAGGTCGCTTCCGCTTCTTAGAAGCAGAAGAAGTGGAAGGATCAAGAGTAAGGTGGTAGGAAGGTAAAGGTGGAGGCAACCTACCCGACACAGTGGTCAAAGGTGAAAGACGGGGTAGGTCGGGAAACGGTAAGGTCACGGACTCGGAACCACAGATCTTCCAAGTCCGCTGATCCCTAGCTAACCAAAACATCGACTGCATGGCGTTAATATCTAAGTACGCATCTCTATCTATATGTGTCAAGCCTCGGGGGAAGTCAGTGAAGAGGGAACGGGCAATGTAGGAAGCTATCCCACCACAGGAAATCGTGTCCGTCCTCTTCTGCCCGACATCGTTAAAATGTTGAGCTGTCAAGTAAGAAATGTTAAGAACGAAGGGGCCAGCGCTATCCATGTTCAAATAGCCCCCTAAAATAGACAAATCAACGTTGTTAACGATGTTAGGCTCCTTTCGGCCAAAAATCGTCCCTCCGACGATATGAAGAAAGTAACGGGCTGGGGGAAGATGGATGTGAGCCACCTTCCTCTGGTCGTAGGGAGTCTGTGAAATAGTAGGCCAAAGTAGAGCCAGGACCTTCCGAGGAGGGTCCTGATCAGTGGCGAGTCTAGGATTTCTGAAATGGGGGTGACAATTTATACGATGAAAGTAACAGCAAAATGTCATTACTCGAATAACTCGTAAGACGGTTTATTTGTATAAAAATTACTCTTTTATTGATAGTACTAATAAATTAGTGAAATTTAACAGAAGATGATCCTCTCATCTTATTCTAGAATTTGTGTTAGTATTAATAGTATATACGTTGTAATTGTTAATTAGTATGTCATGAATCCACATGAGTCCAAATTACGATGGATATACGTAAGAATTTTCCATTCCAATGTAGAACCTATGTTACTCAACCACGACAAAGAAGTATTATGTCCGATACGTATCGTATCGGAGTATCGGATACGGGATTCTGAAATTTAGATGACACGAAATACAGTCAACCACGTATCTTGACCAGTATTCTAAACACGGATATGATACTTAGAGCATTAACAATAGTAGACCATAAAATGTATTAATCGGAATTATTATTTAAGAAAAACCTAGCCAATAAACAAAATATAGAGGAAAAAATATTCAAAAGTAGACTTTGACTATTAATCCACCTATTTTGCAGTAAAAGAAAAAATTAAATGATACAAGTGCTTTTTTCCAATTATCCAAAAGTTGTTACACGTTTTTCCCTGTCAAAAGTAACATAAAATATTAAATAACACCTATTACCCATAATCTACTCTCTCTCACGCAGAGTCACAGTCCCAACTCCCACGGTTTCTTTACCAAAAACCCAGTAAACTATGAATCTTCATCTTCTTCGATTGCCTTCATCAATGGCATCCAAAGAAAATATGATTCAACTGGTCAAAGAGGGACGAAGTTGGAGAGGTGGGTTTGCAATTTGTTACTCGTTTGCGATTATTTTCCCTAAACTATATTAATTTTTTTTAATAAATTAATGGGGGTGAGGGTTCACCCCCATCACCCCCTGTAAATCCGCCGCTGGTCCTGATGGCCGTGAGAAGACAAACCCAACCTCCTCCCAAACTCAGCTAAAGTCCAAGTGGTGGTCTGGTTTGAACAGTCTAAAAGAAACACAGGGGCTCTCCGGGTCAGTATCATAGGCACCAGATGAGAAAGTAAAAGAGCTAAAGAACTCGAGTGTCAATTGCTCATAAGTCAATGCACTCATTGTGGTCAAACCAGCCATCCTAGTCCTGTTCAACAACTCGGCCACAGGTTCTAAAATCCCCAATTTTTCCAATGAAGAAGGACGCAAAAACTTAGTAGATGTAATGTCACAGCCCATCAAAAACTTAAAACGTTTATGATGAAGCGAGTTTACGAAACTTACCTGAGGGAACTCGGGAAGCGAGTCCAAGGAGTCGTCTACCACGAACCTGGCAGCAGTGCGCGCAGCAGCTGTAGGAACCCCTTGTTCCCATCCCCGTGCTCGTGCGGCAAAGACCTAGCGGCGACGACCCAGAGCGCGGCCCGAGACCGGCCGAGGTACAAGTGCATTTAAAAAGCGATTGATTGTGACAAGGGGTGTCGACGCAGCCGGGGTCGATACCGAAGATGCTACACTAGAAGTAGCAGTAGCAGCAGCTGTAACAGTGACAGCAGGAGTAACAGTAGGGGTGGTGACGGTGGTGGCAGCAGGGACCACCGTCTCACTAATAGACGGACTAGCAGTAGAACTAGAGGAAGGCAAGTACTACTATCCATCCTATTAATCAAACAAGTCCTTTTATCAGAGAATTAATCAACAACACGATTTGTCCCTAATTTCGAAAATTTTCGAAACCCTAACAGCTAAATTAAGGCTGAAAAATACAAATAAAGCAAAGGAAATAGGGAAAAGGACTTACTTGACTGATTACCCAAGGTTAATTGCAAGTGAAATCAACAAATAAACACCAAATTACCAGTTTGAAACCCGATTTTTCGCAAACCCTAGAATCGTGAAAAATCCCACAAAATCTCAAAATTTAAAGGGGGAAATAAGGGGCTTTTGTCGGGATTATTGCAAAGAACAAAGTAGGGTAATTGATTTGGTAAAAGGGGAAGAAAAATGGAGGAATTGGGGGATTATAGGGTTTTTCGCGCAAAGAGGAAGAAGAAAAGAGAAGTAAACAATAAAATAGAATAAGGGGAAGAAGAAACTTCCTCGTGCTTTAGTCAACATTTTCACTCGATCGCGTGATTTAAAACCACTCGATCGAGCATTTTCTTCTCCATTGTCTTCGATCGAGTCCTTCAGACTTGCTCGATCGAAAGGTTCCTTCAACTCCTTGAATTCTACTCGATCAAAACCAGCGACAAGTTCGATCGAGGACTTTTGCTCCTCATTTCCTCTTGATCAAGTACAGGACAACTCGATCGAGGAACCCTTGAATTATGCATTTCGATCGAGTACTCTAGTTTACTCGATCGAGGACTTTGACTGAGCATTCTGGTCGATCGAGTTCAAAAACTGGTCGAACGAGGCTTTTTCCATTGACACGCATCCCAATGCATCCAATCTTCCCCAAACCTGCATAAAAACACAACAAACACTTCCCGCAAATACCAAAATCACAAAACGCAGTCTATATTCGGTCTTACGCTAAAAAATAACTATGCTATTGTCTAAAAGTCTAAACGCAAATTAAAATTTCTAACAAAAATTCAATTTAGAAAGTTTTTACAACGGGACATTTCCCGTTTATCTTCCGAAACACTTTAGCAGCCCATGAGAGGGCTTCTGACTGGAGGAGGTCCCTTCAGCATTGCAGACCGTCCTCTTGAATCGCCATGAGCTTGAACTAGTCAGACAAGAATAGTTTGCGTCCACATACGCCTTCACTTTCTTCTTCCCTTTGTCTTTCTTTTTGGCATCGTCTTTCGCATCATTCCCATCATTTAGCTTGGTTTTCACTATACCTCCATTGACGGAATCTCCAATATCCACTCTGTTTATATCTACAACAATGGAAACAACAGAATGGTCCTCCATATTGCTCTCAGTCTGAGGCGAAGGTATTAATATAGCAGCACAAAACTCAATATTATAAACTGGAGAATCTGTGTCAGGGTCTATAGAGGGTAGGGCATTGCAAGGTTGAATTTGAATAGGGGCCTTATGAGCATTGGACTGATAAAAGATCAGCTCCTCGTCACCTACCTGGAAAGTAAGGGTCTTCCCCCCGACATCGATTACCGCGCGAGCAGTAAATAGAAATGGTCGTCCTAATATGATAGGGGTGTAAGAATCCTCGAGGATGTCTAAGACCACAAAGTCAATGGGAATAAAGAAATTCCCGATCTTTACAGGTATGTCCTCTAAGACACCTAGTATCCGTGATAAAGTACTGGTCGGAATAAATTTTTTCGGTAACTTGTCGTTAGGAGCACCTAGACCAAAACACAATTTATAGCTTCACAAACAACTCTACAATTAGTAAAGAGGCAAGTAAAGGTCGGATCCCAAGGGACGGGAATTGAGATGAGATTTCTATTGAGACTAGTGGTGTCTTAGGGGTGTCACAATTGGGGTTGATGTAGAAGGTCACTAAACTAAATAACAATGAAAGTAAACAAGCAAGATGAATTAAAAGGGTTGTAAACAATTGATAAAAAGCACTAGGGTATCATGGGGTCATAGGGGAATCATGGGAATTGATCATACAAACATGTTCTCAAATTATAAGCAAGCAATTATTGTTGTGATGGATTGAGTTGGGTTATATCTTACAATCCTAGGAAAGTTTGGGTCCCGGAGCCGAATCGATTAGATTGTACAACACCTACAAGTCGACTTAGTCTTCCCTACTCAACAACATGCATGGTCTAATAAGACTCGAGTTGGTTTATGTCTTACAAGTCTCATTGAAAAGATTGGAGATGGGTAAAAAAAATGCAAGGATTCATAGGCTCGCATTTCATCAAACATAACATGTGCATGAGTTGAGATCATAACAAGCAAGCAAATAAACCATGAAAGCATATTAATTTAAGCATGAATCATTCCCCATGTTGGTTTCCCCTAATTACCCATTAACCCTAGCTAGGTGACTACTCACTCATTATCATGTTGATCATGCTAGCAAGGTTGTCAATCATACCAACAAAGTGAAACATGATGAATAAATGAAAGTAATTAACAATAATTAAAAAGGGATTAAGAGAATTATACCTACTAATGATTCCAATAATAAAGCAAAGAATAAAAGAAGTACTTGATGCTTGATTGAGAGGTTGTCAATCTCCCAATAATAACCCAAATAATCTTCAATTACCCAAAATAAAGGATGAACAAAAGAGAGAATAAGGAAATAAAACTTGTATTAAAACTTGATTAATTGTTGATTACAAAATTAAAGAGAGATTTGATTAATATTAACTACACTAGAGATTGCTAAGAAGAACATGCTCTTCTAATTAGACTAATGGGGTATTTATAGTGGGGATTAGGTGTAGGAATTAGGGTTAACTAAGGGCTTAAATGACGATTAAGTCCCTACTTAAGGAAACGCCGGTATTTTTGGAAGGATGGGCATCTTTCTTTGAAGCTTGAAGAAACGAAATGGTCTGCCTGGGAATCCGTGCGTCTTAGGCACGGGACGGGCGGATTCTGGGGTCTCTGCCCGGGCGTCTTTGGGAGAAGACGGGCGTCTTCTGGAGTTGTTGCCCGGGCGTCTTGTGGTGAAGACTCTCGGATTGTGGTGGTGGAGGACGGGCGTCTTCAGGACAATCCGCACGGATTGCTGGACAGTCTTATTTCTTCTTCTTTTCTTCCCTTTTCTTCATAAAATCCTTGGGGATTTCCTCGGGGATGCAAGGATCTTTTCTCATCATTGCCCATCTACTATAGTATGTACAAAGGCCTTCTAATCTTGTCTCTCCTTGATGCTTGGTCATTGAATTCAATCAATTTAGTCTCGTTTTGCCATGAAAATGCAAGGTTTGCACTCCTTTCCTACCAAGGGATCAAAAACTCAAAGAATATACAAAACAAAGAACTAAAGACAATAAATGACCCAAATATGCACTAAAAAGCATGGGAACAAGGCTAATTCGGGGACTAAATATGCTCTAATTATGGTCACATCAAATATCCCCAAACCGAACCTTTGCTCGTCCCGAGTAAAGAGGTGACAAAGACTAGGACCATTATTTAAACTAACCTAATAACATAGCCGATATGAGACAATTAGCGGGTCTCACTCCGCCCCTTCAACTCACAACAAGACAACCATGAGGTAGGATGCCTTCTTGCAAGGCAAGGTGGGTCTTGCCAAAATGGCGACACATCCAAACATTAAGCACACAAAATCAAATAATGGATGCATCTACAAAAGAATAGCCACTTTTCTCATCTAAGTGGCGGAAATTATCTACAAGGGAAGCAATTCAAGGGTACACACTCCTTCATAGATGCAATTTGTTCAAACTACTAAGCCTAGAAGGATACCAATAAATCACCTCCAAGTTGTGTCAAGCTAGGGTACCTTTGTCCTCAATCGTTAAATGCTTTTGTCAAGAATAGACTCCCTATGGTGTTAGAAACACTGGAGGATCGCGGAATTCCCCCTCTTGCCTAGACAAGAAGAAGGGTCGTCCCCTCTCTACCATGCACAAAAATGGATACGATGGATAAAGGGATCAATAGACATTAGAGTTTCACTTTGGGAGTTTGCTTTTGTTTTTTGTTTTTCTCCCCAATTTCTTGTGGCATATAACATTTGAGAATACTTTCTTGCCATTTCTTTTTGATTTTTGGCATTTCAAATTTTCTTTGCATTTCTTTTGAACATTTTCAAAGTCACCCCATATGTAGTGAGGTTGGCTTATATTTGAAGCTTTAGGAGTTCTATTTTTGCTCCTCTTTTCATTTGATGCATTTTTTTGCAAACTTTCTTTCACTTTTCATTTCATTGAACTCAAATTGATTTCTTTTTGTTCCCATTCCCTTTTGTTGACAAAAATGTGGTAGAACATGGATGAATGATGGATGGATGCATCGTTTCAAGGGTCACCTCACTACTACAGATACAGGCTATAACAACGGTCAAAAACCGTTGTTATATAAAAAAGCGGACGTTGTTAAAGCGTCCGTTGTAGAAGGTTTTAACAACAGTTGGTTTACTTAAGGAAACCGTTGTTAAAACTATTAACCACGGTTTTATGTATAAAAACCCGTTGTGGAAAGTGTGACTCAATTTTGGGGGGAAAGTTATAACAACGGGTTGTAATATACAAAACCGTTGTTATAACTAAAGACAACGGGTTGTTTTAAAATAACCGTTGTTGTTTGTTCTTAAAAAATAAAAAAAAAAAAATTAAATATTACTAGATGCATGCATAATTACTACTGTTAGAATTCCAATGCATGCATTATTACTGACATTCACTGTACATATGAACGGATAATATGGAATGAGAAGGGTTAGTAATAGGATTTGAAGCAGCATTATTGAGAGAGATGATGATGATGATTATGGCACAACTTCCTAACATATATATTAATTAAAAAGCAATTAACTCAACCCACACATTGCTTAGTATAAATACATTGCATATCTCAACTAACATTTCCATTATCTCATATATTCATCTCCAAACTCTAACTGTTAAAACAAACTCTACTTAATGTTTCAAATCAAACTCAAAAAACTCTAAGAAAATGAATGATTTCATCCTAAAGACTCTTACCATGATCGAGAACAACAACAACTTCATCCGCCGGTTCCTCCATATTGAGGAAAGTTTCAGGAGCTACCTTGCGGAAGCTCGATCCGCACTGAAGCACGCCAAAGAAGATGGCTTGACGGAGCGTGCGATTGCGGCTATATGACGATATAGCAACTGCTGAACGGAACCTCCAAATAGCCAAGGAGGAGAGGATGGATACGATAGAGCACAATAAGATCCTCCATGAAAATATAAGAATTGCATTTTTACATATGTAATTTTTTTTTTTTTAATTTATGTATTTATAAATATATATATATATATATTAATTATGTTTATCTTACTTCTTCATCTTGCTTCTTCATTGTTTTAGTAACTAATTATGCGAACAATACTTAAACAAATAACATAATGGTCGATAAAAACACATATATGCAAAAGAAATAAATAGAAAAAGAAAATAATGACGATGACAAAGTGTGCGAGATTTACCTGATAAATACGAACGTAATAGACGATGAAATCACAATGGCGAGAAGATAAAGCGGCGATGAGAAAGAGAGAAATAGAGAAAGAGAGAAAGAGAGTGTGTATGTGTTTTGTGTTTGTTTGTCTGCTTTGTTTGTGTTTGTGTATTAAGGGTTGTGTTTTGTGGTGCAGCAGAGACTGTTTGTGTGGTTTATAGTATGGAAGGTATTGACAACGGTTATTAAACAACAACCGTTGTGAAATATGTTTTAACAACGGTTGTAAAAAACACCCGTTGTCAAATATGTTTTAACAACGGGTTTCAAAAGTAACCGTTGTGATTACTTTTCACTAACTTTGCACCAATTTTGCGCCAAATTATTAACAACGGTTCCGCATGTGTGACCCGTTGTTAAAAATAATAACAACGGTTTTTATAACTATACCCGTTGTAATTGATTTTAGTAAAATTCGCGCCATACATTCTACAACGTCTATTGTGATTTTCGTGAATAATCGTTGTTAAAGGGGCGTTGTAGTTGCCTAAATTTGTAGTAGTGCCTTGGAATAAACGGTAGCCAAGGAGTTATCACACCACAAGGTACTCTTGACTAGGCCTCAATCCATGGGTCAAAGAATACTAGCATGACACATCCTAGGGTGTTTTACAAGTATTCTAACAAGCAGAGTCTTAAGAAGAAAAAGCATCTACTATGGCCTATATACACTTGTCAAGCTTCCCAAGTAGACGGTTTCACAAAATTTTCTAACATGCAAACTACATGCCATGATGCAACTAACATATGAACATCCTAATGCAAATGATTCTACCAACTAATATGACATATAAGCTAGATGCAAGTCCTAAGTTCACATTGTTGTACCGCATCAATCAAAATAAAGCCACATAGTCATTAACATAGAGAGGAAAAAAGAGATTGGAAAGATCATACCATGCGGTCTTCAATATCCTCATGTCTCGGATGTGGTGTAGTCGATCAATGTGAACAAGGGTAAAACAAACACAATATAAACAACAATATATATATGACTACACTACAAAGGAAATGAACTTGTTTTTGGTTTTTCAATTTTTCAAATTTTTATGCTTTTTTCGAAATTTTTCATTTTTTTGGATTTTTGAATAAAATTTAAGTTAGAATTCCCCATCCCCACACTAATATGGGCATTGTCCTCAATGGCCAAAATGATGGGAAATCATGCAAGTATGATGCATGAATTCTACACTAAATGCAAGCTACACTAATCTACACTACATGATGCATGGGTTTTTGTTTATGACGGAGAGGATAATTTAGATTACCTCCCGTTGTGTATGCATGTACTTCCCCAAATCGAGTTAGACATTATTTCTAATGTCCTAAGGTTGGGTGTAGTTCATGCACACACGATGCAATGCATGAAACTAAATTTGTCATTTTGGATTTTCAAAAGTGGGAGCAATGAAATAAGAACACCTAAATGAGGCCGAGGTGTTAGTCCTCTATGTTGCTAGGACTACTCCAACCACGATCAAGATAAAGTAAATAAAACAAAGAAGTAGACAAACCTCAAGAGGGTAGGAGCCTCCAAAGCTTGCTAATCTTCCATCATATCATCATCATCTTCCTCAATAGAAGTGGACTCATCACCACTTCCCTCTTCATTTTCTTGTTCACTTTGTTCATCATCCTCTTCTTCTTCTTCACTAGCCTCTTCATCAATGCTATCATCAACCGCATCACCGGCAACCTCATCGTCACCCGGAATCTCACCCCTAGATGCACTCGGAAAGAAGACTTCCCTATCCGCCCAACTAGGCAAAGGACATGAAGGATACAATAGTCCTTGTCTAGCTAAATGAAGGAGGGGTGGATATTGGGCTAAGTAAGTATCTTCCCGATCCTTAAAAGCTTGCTTGTGCATCTCTTGCATAAGAAGAGTCATATAATCTTTGCTTGCTTCAACACCTTCGGGTTTGAACTCTTGGTACTTGAAAGGATAGGGTGGTGTGACAATGGAAGAGGAGGGCATTTCAATTTCATCCCTTTGTTGTCGGATAATGTATTCGGCCTCTTTTGAGAGGGGAAGGAGATAGTTGGTCCGATGGACACTTAAACGACAAATCTTCGAAGGCAAAGTAAAAGATCTAGCCTCACTAGTGAGCCACACATACTTGGTGTCAAGAGGGTTATGAGAGACCCACTTGTATTTGTTTATCATAGTATCCAATCAATGAGATGACCACTCTTTTTCGCCACATACTTGCTATCCTTATTGAAGTTCGGATCAACGTATTTAGCCAAAAGAGTGACTAGACCTCCATTCACAATAACGGTAGTGCCTTGCTTCCCACAATCAACATTTAGCCATCTATCTACCAAAAGCCTTAGAGAGTTGAAAGGCTTGGTGAATTCCCTTCCAATGTTTAAGGCCGACTCAACACTACTACATTTAGATTCTATAGCAACACTTTGCTATTGTTGCATAATGTCATATAAATGTTGCAATAGAGTTTATGCAACACTTAATCAAGTGCTACATTAGGTCTTGTTGCATTAGGTCATTGCAACGCTTAATGCAACACTTTTTAATCTGAAGCAACACTTTTGAAAAGTGTTGCATTGGTCATGTTTATGCAACACTTTTTCAATTGCAAAGGCAACATTTTTTATCTTCTAATGCAACATTTCTTATGTAAAAAAAGCAACACTTCCTGAACTAAAATCGAGCTTGGTAAAGTGGTTGGTGTCTTTTATTGCAATGATGGTATTCCCTATGACCTTGTGTCACACTCTAATGCCCGGATGATGGACTAATAGAGCGCGACTAGCATGATAGTTCTCAAATTTCCTTCCGAAAATCGCCTCCCAAAGAGGAGCGGAATCATACTTGCCAACATTCTTGAAATAACTATGTGAATCACTAAGACCCAAAGCTTTACTCATTTCCTCAAAGTAGATGCGCCTACTAACATTAGCTAGGCGGAACTCGATGTTTTCCATGGTCTCAACCTTTGTAACTTTCAAAGAACTCAAGAATTCTAAGGTAAGGGAGGGGTATGTCAATTCTTTTGTTGTAAACAATTTGCCCAGCCCCATGGCTTCAAAGAAGGCTCTAGTTTGCTCAAGGACACCCAACTTATCTAAGGCATCTTCACAAATAAACTTGGTGGATAGAAAGGATTTTCTAGCATACTTGGCAAAAGTTTCCCTATGGGATTTGGAAATGAAAATTACCTTCGGATAGTTCGAAAGTTGAGCAATTTCCGGAGTAGTAGATGTTGTTGCTTCCAAGGGAGGTTGTTGTTGTTGCACTTCCAAGTTTGAGCTAGCTACCACCATAGCCAATGAGGCTTTCTTTGCTTGAAGACTCTTTTGTCTTGTTGAGAGTGCCTTTGCCTTTGGTGCCTTTGTTGCTCCTTTTGTCCTTGCCATTGATGCTTGAACCAAGAAAAGAGTGAAAATCTTCAATTTCCAAGTATACCCAAATCGAATTTAAGATGAAAGGCTTTGCCTTTATAAATTCAAAAATCGACTCAAAGGTTGAAGATTTTGGTGCTTGGTTTGATTTTTGTTGAAAGAGGAGTGATTAATTTTTTTGTTAGAAGGATGATTTGATTTGATTTTGATGAATGTGGTTGAGGAAATCTTGTTTTTGTGATGGAGAGGATGAGGGTTTTGAGTTTTGGGGTTTATGGGTAGTGTTTTGAATGAAGGAATGAAGAAATGAATGTGGGTGGGGGTTTATAAAAGACCCGAAAAATTTGAAATGCAGGGGGAAGACGGGCGGCTTTCCTTCGGGACGCCCGGATTCTGTCTGTTCTGGGTTGAGAAATTCTCGCCTAAAGACGGGCGTCTTCCAGCAAAGACGCACGGATTGTTCAGCTGCGGGACGGGCGTCTTTCAGTGAAGACGGGCGGATTCCTTTCCAGGGAATTTTCTTGTTTTTCTCAGCCAAAAAGACGGGCGTCTTCTCTTGCAGGACGGGCGTCTTTCTGAGGACGGGCGGATTCTTTTGCAGGACGCCCGGATTTGTTAACAGTCCCAAAATTTCAAAAATTCAGCTCATGAGGAACGGGCGGATTCTGACCAAGACGCCCGGGTTGCCTGAAGACGGGCGGGTTCTCTTGAAAACGCTCGGATTCTTCCCCTTTTACCCGGATTCAGTTCCATCCGAGTACTTGCATATCCCTTGTCATTTTTCATTCTTCAAAATCTCGTGTTCTTCATTGTGGGGGCACTACTAAGGCATGAATAGCCTAGGCAATTGTTATCCCCACACTAAGCTAAAGCACTACACATCAATTGAAATCATTAGTCCCTCCCTCACTTCTCTCAAAAATGATAATTATCTTGATCAAGGCACAAAAATCCAAAAAATGACAAAAATGCAATTCAAGAATTAAAATGCGAGTTAGGGAGTTAGAAATATTTACAAATGGTGGTTTAGGCAGGACTCCACCAAACTCTCATCCTTAGTGAGATGTCATGGGGGCATGTCCAAGGTGTTGTTGATGTTGCTCAACACCTTGAAGAAGTAATCAAAAGCTTGTTCATTGTCGTGATAAAGATCTTCAATAGATCTTTGCCCTTGTTGTCGGTCTTGATCGATAGCATTACCAATATAGGGATTGAAAATCCCTTCAAATGCATTGTCCCAAAGGCCACAAACTTCATCTACTTGATCACTAAAGATCTCTTGAGTTGATAGAGACAACTCTCCCATTTTCTTTTCTTGGCCAATGAGGCCATCTTCTTCATTGCTTGACTTTGGTGAGCTTTTCAAGCTCTCTTTGTTACAATTCACTTGCTCTTTGAATGGAGCATCTTCAATTTTCTTCTTCCATTGGAGTTCCGACTTCTTCCTATCATCCTTCCGGCTATAATGATCAATCATGAAACATGGTTCGTGCAAACGGGGAGCTCTCATGGTCTTGTCAAGATTGAAAGTTATGCTCTCATCTCCCACTTCTAGAGTGAGCTCTCCATGTTTTACATCAATCACCGCACCCGCGGTGTGTAAGAAAGGTCTTCCTAGAATGATTGGAATGTTGGAATCTTCTTCCATATCAAGAATGACAAAGTCCGCCGGGATGAAAAATTTCCCAATTCGTACGGGAACATCTTCCCATATCCCTAATGGTGTCTTCGTCGATCTATCGGCCATTTGGAGTGTGATATTATTGCATTTAAGCTCTCCCATCCCCAACCTTTTACTCACCGAGTACGGCATAACACTCACACTAGCCCCTAGATCACATAAGGCTTTGTTGATCGTGGTGTCGCCAATGGTACATGGTATTGAGAAGCTTCCCGGATCTTTGAGTTTTGGAGGTGAACTCCCTTGAAGTATTGCACTACTCACCTTAGTGAAGGCGATAGTCTCAAGTTTCCGGATCGACTTCTTCTTTGTGAGGATGTCTATCATGTATTTCGCATAGGCCGGCACGTGATTGATTAATTCCGTGAAAGGAATTGAGACTTCCAAATTCTTCACAATTTCCATAAATTTTCCAAGTTGGTCATCAAATTTGGGCTTGGCTTGACGACTTGGAAAAGGAAGTCTAATCACAATGGGCTCCTTCTCCTTGACCTTGTCTTCATTTTTCTTTGAAATTTCTTCTTTTGATGGTTCTCCATCCTTGGAGTTTTGCACAATTTCTTCCTTGTCACTAGCTTCCACAACTTCATCCTCAACTTGCTTCTTCGGTGCTTCATACCTTGTACCACTTCTCAAGTGAATGGCACTAACCGTTTCATGTCTTGGGGGATTACTTTAAGGTGGTAATTGCCCCTTTTGTCTTTGTGAGCTTGAAGATGCTAGTTGAGTCAACTGGGTTTCCAACATTTTGGTGTGGGCTAGGATGTTGTTGATGGTGGTTTCCTTTCCTTGACTATCTTTTTGCATTTGAGTGAAAAACTCTTGTTGATTATTTTGCATTTGAAGGACCGCTTTTTGAACATCAAAACCTTGGTCATTTTGTTTATTGTAAGGAGATTGATTTTGGTAACCTTGGTTTTGGTTGTAAAAGGGTCTTTGATTTTGGTTTCTCATGGGAGGTGGGGTGTATGTTGTTTGAGGGTTTTGAACATTTTGGCTTTTGTATGAGAGATTTGGATGGAATTTGGTGTTTTCATTGTAATAGTTAGAATAAGGGGTACCACTCTTGTATGCTTGGAAAGCATTCACTTGTTCATTTGTTCTCCTACATTCACTTTGGTCATGTCCCAAAGTTCCACAATTCTCACATATCCCACTTGGGATTGATGAAGATGCCGTCATGGCATTAACATGATGCTTTGGTGATTTTGAGGCTTCTTCAAGTCTAGCCATAGCCGTTTCAAACATCAAATTAATGGTATCAATGTGAGCACTAAGTTGAGCACCCAATTGAGTAACGGAGTCCACTTCATGCTTTCCTCCTCTAGTAGCCTTGCGAGGTCTACTATATTGTGAGTTATGGACCGCCATTTCCTCAATTTTGTTCCAAGTTTGATTTTCATCAACTTCGGTGAACATTTCATTTGATCCCATGTTGAGAATGTTCGTTGAATCTTCATATAGACCATTCCGAAATTGTTGTACCAAGAACCACTCGCTAAGTCCATGGTGAGGACATGAGCGACAAATTCCTTTGAACCGCTCCCAAGTTTCATACAAAGATTCTTCATCCCTTTGTTTAAAACCCGTAATTTGAGCTCTTAGCATGTTAGTCTTTTCCGGTGGATAGAACTTTTTGTAGAAAGCTAGAGCCAACTTCTTCCAAGAATCAATTCCGAGAGTAGCCTTATCAAGGCCTTTCAACCATTTTTTCGCGGTGCCAATTAGAGAAAAGGGAAATAAGACCCATCGAATTTGGTCTTCAGTTACACCGGTTTGAGAAATCGCATCACAATAGTCACAAAAGGTCTCCATATGAGAGTGAGGGTCTTCACTAGGCATCCCCCCAAATTGCCTTCTTTTGACTAATTGGATAAATGCGGATTTGGCAATAAAATTTCCGGTTAGATGTTGTGGTGTGGGAGTACCATTGGGTAGGTTCTCCTCGGTGGGTACGGAATGTGATGAAAACTTAGGCATTGTGGGTTGATTTTGTGTTGTATTTTGTGTTGGGTTCTCCGCACCTTCTCTTGTAAAAGGGTTGATGAACTCAATAGTTGGTTGAATATCTACAACCTCACCAATACCTCTCAAATTTCTCCTAGCAAGTCTTCTATTGGTTGTCAAAGTTCTTTCAATTTCACGTTCAAAAGGTAACAAGTCACCTTGTGACCTTCTAGACATGCAAAATATCAAACAACTCGAAAACAATTAGAACAAACCTTGAGGAGTTTTACTTCCTCAAGGCAAAGAAAGACACAACTAATAACAATGTAAGAAAATCTAAATCAAGTTAACACCGTCCCCGGCAACGGCGCCATTTTTGGTCGGACTAAATCTTTTCGGTAACTTGTCGTTAGGAGCACCTAGACCAAAACACAATTTATAGCTTCACAAACAACTCTACAATTAGTAAAGAGGCAAGTAAAGGTCGGATCCCAAGGGACGGGAATTGAGATGAGATTTCTATTGAGACTAGTGGTGTCTTAGGGGTGTCACAATTGGGGTTGATGTAGAAGGTCACTAAACTAAATAACAATGAAAGTAAACAAGCAAGATGAATTAAAAGGGTTGTAAACAATTGGTAAAAAGCACTAGGGTATCATGGGGTCATAGGGAAATCATGGGAATTGGTCATAAAACATGTTCTCAAATTATAAGCAAGCAATTATTGTTGTGATGGATTGAGTTGGGTTATATCTTACAATCCTAGGAAAGTTTGGGTCCCGGAGCCGAATCGATTAGATTGTACAACACCTACAATCGACTTAGTCTTCCCTACTCAACAACATGCATGGTCTAATAAGACTCGAGTTGGTTTATGTCTTACAAGTCTCATTGAAAAGATAGGTGATGGGTAAAAAAAATGCAAGGATTCATAGGCTCGCATTTCATCAAACATAACATGTGCATGAGTTGAGATCAGAACAAGCAAGCAAATAAACCATGAAAGCATATTAATTTAAGCATGAATCATTCCCCATGTTGGTTTCCCCTAATTACCCATTAACCCTAGCTAGGTGACTACTCACTCATTATCATGTTGATCATGCTAGCAAGGTTGTCAATCATACCAACAAAGTGAAACATGATGAATAAATGAAAGTAATTAACAATAATTAAAAAGGGATTAAGAGAATTATACCTACTAATGATTCCAATAATAAAGCAAAGAATAAAAGAAGTACTTAATGCTTGATTGAGAGGTTGTCAATCTCCCAATAATAACCCAAATAATCTTCAATTACCCAAAATAAAGGATGAACAAAAGAGAGATTAAGGAAATAAAACTTGTATTAAAACTTGATTAATTGTTGATTACAAAATTAAAGAGAGATTTGATCGATATTAACTACACTAGAGATTGCTAACAAGAACATGCTCTTCTAATTAGACTAATGGGGTATTTATAGTGGGGATTAGGTGTAGGAATTAGGGTTAACTAAGGGCTTAAATGACGATTTAGTCCCTACTTAAGGAAACGCCGGTAGTTTTGGAAGGATGGGCATCTTTCTTTGAAGCTTGAAGAAACGAAATGGTCTGCCTGGGAATCCGTGCGTCTTAGGCACGGGACGGGCGGATTCTGGGGTCTCTGCCCGGGCGTCTTTGGGAGAAGACGGGCGTCTTCTGGAGTTGCTGCCCGGGCGTCTTGTGGTGAAGACGCTCGGATTGTGGTGGTGGAGGACGGGCGTCTTCAGGACAATCCGCACGGATTCTTTGGACGATCTCATTTCTTCTTCTTTTCTTCCCTTTTCTTCATAAAATCCTTGGGGATTTCCTCGGGGATGCAAGGATCTTTTCTCATCATTGCCCATCTACTATAGTATGTACAAAGGCCTTCTAATCTTGTCTCTCCTTGATGCTTGGTCATTGAATTCAATCAATTTAGTCTCATTTTGCCATGAAAATGCAAGGTTTGCACTCCTTTTCTACCAAGGGATCAAAACCTCAAAGAATATGCAAAACAAAGAACTAAAGACAATAAATGACCCAAATATGCACTAAAAAGCATGGGAACAAGGCTAATTCGGGTACTAAATATGCTCTAATTATGGTCACATCAAGTACGGTCGGCCATCTGCACAGTCATATTAGTACAGTGAAACTTGGTCAAACCGAGTCTCTTAGCGAGAGACAGTGGTGAGACACTCACGCTAGCTCCTAAGTCACATAACGCATTATCAATAAAGTGGGTCCCTATATGGCATGGAATAGAAAAGCTACCCGGGTCAGATTGTTTGGGTGGTGTCTTATTCTGAATTAAGGCAGAGCCTATTTCAGTTAAAACTACCGTTTCATGATCGCTAATATGCCTCTTACGCGTTAATATTTCTTTCACAAATTTCATGTAAAAGGGTACCTTGTAAGCAATTCGGCGAAGGGAGAGTTGACGTGAAGGCTCTTCAAAATATCAGCAAATTTTCCGAACTATTGTTCAGCCTTCCTGTTCTGCAATCGCCTCCGGAAAGGGACCGTAATGGGAATTTCCAAACCTTTATTTCTTTCTGCCAAAGTTTCCACACGATCATCAGCAGTTTTACTCGATCGACCTATTTTCCCTTTCGATCGAGCACTTTCATCAACCATTTCACTTGATCGAGGAGTATCATCCTCTCGATCGAAGGCTTTAATATCAACAGTACTCCATCGAACACCAGTTTCATTCGATCGAGCAATTTCCTTAACATTTCCTCTCGATCGACCACCTGAAATGAGTCGATCGAGGACTTTCTTCGGATTCAACATGTTTTCGTCCAATGACGACTGTTCACGCTCAGCAACAGTAATTTCTGGGTCTGATTTGTCTTCATCAGTAGACATCTTGGGTCCCTCATAGGAAAGACCGCTTCTCAGATTAATCAAATTCACCGTCTCATGATGTTTCTTATCTGGTTGGGATGGTAAATGGCCTGGTTGCCTTGAAGCTTGATTAGTGGCGAGTTAAGCGATTTGAGACTCAGGTGACTTGATTGATGCATCTTTTTGTTGGTCACTTTTCTGCAACAGAATTTTCAATGATTGAACCATCGACTTCAACTCAGTTATTTCACTTACACCACTTGCAGAAGAACCTTGTTGCGGCGGTGGAAAGGATGGAGGCTTTTGAAAGCCTTGTTGAGCTTTATGAGGTGGAACATAGACCTATTGTTATTGCTGTGGTGGAGGTGTAGTATTCAATACATTCTTACTAGTTCATCTCAAGTTAGGATGGACTCCACTCTGATTGTTATAATAGGAGTCGCCTTGCCTATATTGTTGAAAGACATAAACCTGCTCCTTTTCAGCTAGACAGTCAACAGCAGTGTGACCATTTAGTCCTCCACATCTCTCACATGAAACGGTTTCCTGTCTAGTCAACAAGTGAATCGTCTGTGGATCTCCCGCATTCTGCAACTCTAACTTGTCAAACCTGGCATTCATGGCTTCCAGCTGAGCCACAATTGCATTATTAACAGAAGAAATTGTACTAATTCCTTCTCTTGGGTTTCCATATTTAGCACAATGGATAGCCATCTCCTCTATAATGCCCCATCCCTTGTCATCATCAATATTCTTTAGGAATCGCCTATTTGATGAAGCATCCAAAATAGCCCGGTGGTCGTTGTACAACCCATTATAAAACTGGTTGCATAAAAACCACTGATCAAAACCATGATGAGGTAGAGACCGCACCAATTTCTTAAACCGGCTCCAGGCTTCATAAAAATTATCATCTGGCGTTTGCTTGAAGCATGTAATTTTTCCTCTCAGCTAATTAGTTCGTTGTGGAAGAAAGTATCTTTTATAGAAAACAAGGGCTAGGGTCTCCCAATTGGTGATCCTAGCCGCAGTTCTGTCATGAGCCATTCTCGGGCTCCATCGGTCAAAGAAAAAGGAAACGGGACCTCCTTAATCTTGTCCTGCGTTACTCCCTTAGTGGCGGGAATGGTAGAACAGTATTCTGTGAAGACCTCAATATGTTTTCGCGGATCCTCACAAGCTACACCACGATACAGATTTCTTTCGACCAGGTTGATATAAGACGGCCGCATGTCAAATGTGTTCCCATCCTCGGTTGCAAGATTAAAACCTTTAGGAATTGAAGCAGCTGTAGGCTCAGAGTGACTCATGATATTAGGCATCTTCACAGAACTAGCAGCAGAAATAGAATTATTGTCTTCGAAAGACTGGTCTTCTGCAAATAAAAAATGTTCAAGATCGGGCTCAAAAGTACGCAAGACTTCCTTTCGATTCCTTCTCAGCAGTCTTTGTCTATAGCGAAAGGTCCGCTCTGGTTCAGGATCAGCTGGCACTAACTCTGGCCTGTTAGACCTGGGCATAAAAAACACTAGAGAAAATAAATAAGAACTGTCTCAAGGAATTAAAAATTCCTGGAATTAAAAATTCCTGAGACTAAGGCAAACGAAAATAAGACGGATAAATAAGCTAATTGCCTCCCCGGCAACGGCGCCATTGATACCGTCATTTAGTACTAAAAATAATTACCTATAACTACTAACAGAACTTAGCGGAAGTAGGGTCGATCTACAGAGGGAGGCTATTATATCTATCTGCTAATCTAAGTCTGTCTCGTAACAAATGGGGGTTTTAAATTGATTTCTAACTACTAAAAGAGTCTAGGCAAGAGAATAAGGGAAGAGAGCAGTAAAAGCAGAGACAAGCGATGTATGTAATCAAATAGAGAGAAATATGTTAGGAATTCGGTTCACCATGGTAGTTTACTAACTCAGTCATAAATAGTTTAGATGATCAAATGCGAGAAGGGCAAGGGAAAGGTCCTTCCGGCCCGCTATCCACCCTAGAATACAACTAATTTAACTTCCGTCCTCATTAGGGTAGTCTACTGTTCATAACAGGTCTGTTCATTCCAATCTTACGATCTAGGATTGAATTTAACCAATTTAATGGGTTTAGAAGCGTGCACTCAACTAAAAAATTACAGTTATATTGTTATATAACAGTTCTCACAATTAATTATCTGATCTATTCACAACATCGTCAACTCACTACCTTGGCTCCCCTAAACCTAACATAAAGGAAATTAGCTACTCATGTTATTAATATTACTAATGATAACAATATTGAATATGCTAAAGGAGGACATGATAGATGAATAATAAAGATGAGGCATAAATTACTAATATGAATAATAAAACAAAGATGAGAGAGCAAGGATTAAGAGCAAATAAAAGAATTAAATTAAGATTAAAGAGTAAGAAGGATTACAAAGTTTAGATCCGGAATTAAGAGGCAAAGCAACTCAAGAGAAAAAGTTCCAGTGGTGATTAAGAGAAAAAGAGTAATTAAGCGCAGTGTAATGTATGTGTTAACCTAATGACGTCTCCCTTAAATAGGGAAGAGATTATTAACTAAAATAAAAACTAAACACGGAATAAAATCCCGAGTAAATAGACAAAGTACTCGATCGAGGCATTTCATTCCTCTCGATTGAGTAACTTCTCAGCAAAACCTCTCGATCGAACATATATAGCCTTCGATCGAGAACTCCTAAATTAGCCTTTTTCGATCGAGCTCAGCAGGGTCTCGATCGAACTCCAACTACCGTCAAAACCACTCAATCGACCAAGAAAGTACTCGATCGAGTGATTTTCCATTAAAATCAGCTTGATCTTCGTTTAGTTAGACTCTAAGGACTCCTTCACGCTTCCCGAGGTAGGGCATTTCCGCTCTAAATCTTCCATCTCCTTAAATACATGCTAGGAGGAACGAATAAGGTACAATTCCACCACTTTGAGGCCCATTCCTGCAAATGAGACGAAACAAATCAAAGTAGCCAATTCGGGGCATTTTACAATACAAAATAAGGAGAACGACATAAAAATGCGTGCAATAAGAGGCTAAAAAGTCTATATAAATTGCACGTATCAATAATTGTGTTTGGATTTTTAACTTTGATATACTAACCTCGGGCAACCGAGATGGTAACAGTATCTCATGCTAGGGCGGTCCTTGGTAAGGTACCTTGATATGTGGGGGTGTTACAGCTGAATTAGAGGTAGAGGAAGGAAACCAAGGTCCTATTGTTCCACCGGTACTTGGATATCCTACGGTAATCATTGTTTACATTAAGCAGAGAGATGCTTTTGTGGACTTGTTCAGTCGCACCTTGAGACCCACAAAGTGCATAGATACGAGCGTGCTGGAGGAGTTGAAGATAGAGGTAGACATGCGTCATATCTTTGAGGTGTTGGGTTTGGAGGGGTTGTACCACTTGAGGAAGCATTCATATGCCGTTTTAACCCTTGCGTTCATGAGTTCATTTACTTATGATGTGGCTGAGAAGATGGTGGATTTTTGGTGGATGAACACTAGCTTTTATCTAACCCTTGACCAGATTGTCGATCACCTGAGACTTAGCCGGGCCAAGAATGTGACACCCTTAAATTAGCATTAAATAAATACGTAAATTCTACAGAAAAACTGACAGGATATGTTTGTAATTGGTTCAACTAGATAAAACCTGTAATTTTTAAAACTTTCCTAAACCATTCACAAACAATTCCAACTTAAGAGTGCCCAAAACCTGCAATTGCAAACCAACTAATTTACATAACCCAACTAAAGTTGCGAGAACATAGAGATACAAACCCAAGGTAAAAGAGGGAGACATATGTCCCTTCAAAATATATACATAACCAAGAGTTAAAAGGTTTACTACAAAAATAGCCAAACTAGGTCCAAGGTTCTTTTGCTCACTAGCTCGTCTGTGTCCCCATCTAAATCTTCAACCTGTCAATCGCATTTTATACAAACACGAAAGCCACAATTCAGTGGGGAGTAACTTCGAGTCCTCCCAGCCACGAAACGTCATATTTAATGTAACATGTAGTGTAACATGTAAACAATTTGATAAACCATTTACTTATCAAGTATTCTAACATGTGAACTCTAAACTGACCAATTTAAACTATCATGTGAAACATATAACAAATAGTAATCCAAACTTTATCAATTGTAACCGGCTTACATCTCACCTATTACAATTCATAAAATCACCATACAAGAAAGGGCAATATATCAAAGACAGGCATAAGTTCTTAGTCCCGTCAATAGTCACTCTGTAACTCGAGTCTATACCACGAGGTAGGGAAGGTAATCGAACCGGTATCTTGGCTCAGCGGTTAATATTAATAAAACATGGCCAAGACACAACACAACCCTAGCCTAAAATCTGCGCAGACCTAGACATGCGGATACACACCACCGCACCCAAGACCCACAATTTTTCTAAAACAAAGTGAGTACCCTAAGGAGTCCACCAAAGGGTTGGCTAGTACTTAAGCTGACCACTTACTATCAAAACAAGTAACGAGGTCATGCCCCAACTTGGATATAATCCCAACAAGTCAGGAACACAAAGGCTATTAAGCAGTGAACATATACTCGTCAAAGACTATAAAGACCTATCTATGACAAACACAACAACCTGCAAGAAAGTATTTAATACCAATACCATTTCTAGCAATATTAACAATATTAAAGGCTTCAGGGAATCTAGGGCCATTTCTACAATATAAGAAACTATTAAATTCAACCAACTATACATGTGAACTTAAAAACTTGATAAATGGCCTAAAACAAGAAAAAGGCCGATTATCCAATTCATATAAAATTTCATCCAACCGAATTTTTACCCGCAACCCCAGCCCTGCGACAGATACGGGTTAAATTGCGGCTGACCAATCACACAATTGACTGACATCGAATCAGTCAAAGGGACCAAGGCTCAGTTTTCGGCACAATCATCAAAACATTACAATTATCGCTATAAAATTCATTTTGAGCCTAATCATTACAATTTCATTTTATAATCTACCCTAACATGTGCAACTACCAATATAAACATAATTTTTACCATTAACATTATTCATTTCAAAGGTTTAACCATATGTTACTTATTCTAACTATAACATTAATGAACCTAAAGTGATGAACAAAGCATGAAAAACCGCGAAACAAGCAACGGGCCGACCCGGGCCAGCCGTGGGCCTGCCGGGCCTGCTGCCGCCACCCCCACACCTCCATTTCTCCATTTTTGTTCAGTTAAACACCGTCTGAAACATAATTAATCGTTCCCAATACTAACATGTTATCTTAAACTAACAAAAGACATGCATGCAACCCATTTTAAACATGTGAAAATTTACTACTCAACCAAAAATCACAAAAACATACAAAAAGCAAAGAATGTGACGATTATTCGTCGAGTAACTCGAAATATGTTACCTTAAGCTAGAAAATGAGCAATTTAGCACCTTGAAAACCAAACCCTAACAAGCAACTAGCCACTATCTTCGACAATATACGAGTCCCCAAACTCGTCCTCCAAATCTTCAGCTAAATAAACAATAAAAACACAATAATAAGTATAAAATACCGAAATTGTGCCAAAATCGTCTTAAAACAACTTAATGAAAACTGAAATTAAAATATACCAGAATGTAGATCTTGAAGAGAGGATTCCGAAAATATAAATTATGCGAAAATCCGTCAAGAAACGAGAAAGTTATGGTGAAAATAGCTTAGAAAAGCTTAGATTTTGCATAAAAATGGTGTTTCTTTAGTTAGAAGACTTTAGAATGTAAAAGGAAGGTGTAGTTGGCAGAAAAATCAGAAAGAAAGGAGAATAGGGAGGGGGTACCGCGGGAAAGGAAAAAGAAGGGAGCGGGATGACGGGATTTTACGAGTCGGTTTTGGCTCGTTTCGATAATAATTAGAACCGCTTGTCAATTGCAAATTCCGACAAGACCAAAGTTCTTAAACACGAGATTACAAGAAAATTGAATACTCATACGACCCATTTCCAAAATCGTTTACCCAATTTTCAAAAGAGTTGTCATTTTTCCCCGATATGCCCTTATTTCGAAATAACAAGTTTTTACACGGTTTAAACTATTTTTAAACGTTTCGAAACTATCAAAATAAATACTTTACCTCAAAATATAATAAAATTATATTTCTTTGAATTATTTTTACTTCAAATACATTAATATTAAATTCAACTTGATTAATAAATTACTTTCGCAAAATAATAACGGTCCGAAATTACGGGGTGTTACAATCACCCCTCCTTTTAAAAAGTTTCGTCCTCGAAACTTAGAAGGAGAAATTATAGTATACAACATCTTAATAATATAATCATAGGAAAAATATAGGTATCTTTTCAATGAAACGGTGATACTCTCGTTGATCAGACAAGAACATCCACATTCATATTAAGATAAGGTAAAAAGGCAAATCATTTGTATAAATCAAAAACCAAAATACCTTCAAAACATTAATGAAGAGTTTTCAAGAATGTAAGTCTCATTCATGGAACGGAATTGCTCTTGTCGTGCACACAAGAACGCTATCTTACCAAATCAGAGACAAATCTTAACGAAATCTCGGGTCTAGCGATTAAAATCGTGATAAAGAAGTCTATACTCAAGGAACAAATATGGAATTAAATCAAATTTTCATTTTCAAATCTTTAAAAATAGATTAGGTTTGCAGAAGTGACATAAACTTTTAAGAATGAATCGAAACTGATAGCTTGAAAGTTTAGAAGTTCCACGAAGTGAAAAGTAACTTAGACATCAAATGAGCACGTATGCTAAAAGGATTCAAGCTTAACTAACCAAAAGAGCTATGATGAATTTCATGGGGTAGAAATTGAAGTCGAACCTAAAAGGGTGTCAAAAATGGAGTTTCATAGGTTACCAATATCAAACTTATGAGAGGAGTATGATGAAGTAAGGAAGAGAGGTATGAACGATAACGTTCATGATCAAGGAAGAAGGGAAATTAGACAACAAGGAAACGCCAGACACTTTTATCACAAACAACAACATCACTCATAACCACATCACTCCCAAGGGTTTCCTCAATCGCTTATGTTACCTCATCATAATCTAATCCCTGAAACAAGGTATTCCACTATATGTATGATCTCATCGTTCCAAATCCTCAAACATCCAGAAACAACTTCCACAAGCCTAGGGTCAAGGCTTCCAACAAAGCTATATTCGTATCCAACGAGTGTCAACTATGGGTTCCTCAAAACAAATAAACCTTTAATCAAGAATTCCAATACCAAACTATAAACTCCAAGAGAAAGTTCCTCAAATAGTTCACCCGATTCTTATTTCAAAACAAGGTGGTAACATACCAACCCCAAAATCTGAAAAATCAATAGGATCTCAAGTTTCTCTATCCTTTTACTTACTAAGGATTCCCAAAAGCGGAACTACACTCAGCTACAACACCATCACATCATCACAAGTACTCAATGCGACCTCAAGGTCTATAAAACTATAGGATTAACAAATTCTTCTCAATACTAAGTCTCTCTCAACTCAAGAACTCTCAAGAGCCAACTAATATCAAATCACATCACCAATCCATTATGGTCATTAACATCTCAAGGAATATTCTTTCAAATTTGACATCCTAAACTTACTTACCATCAAATTCCCAAGGAACAAGGTCTTAATTGTAACAACACTTTATCACCTCAGAGTTCCTAAAACCATAAATTGAAACTATGTTCTTTAACCTAGCAATTGGTATCAACCATACCACTACCCTTTCTAGTTATTAAAACAAGTGCTAAAACTTCCCAATAATGTAGCTTACTCTCACTCTCATACCATAGCTCAAGTAGTAATCAATATCACTCACTAAAATCAACTAATAATTCCACATTTAACATTTCTCACACGGTAACATATACCTTATCAAACCCTCATATCCAAAGTGATTATGGAAGCCAATCAAAAACCCGACTACTTAGTCAATCCTATATCCTCAAATCCACCATTCAGTTTCATCCATTTTAAGTCAAGTACTAGGCACTAGTATCCAAACATAAACAACAATGCCATGGTCCATAACCTTAGTAACCAAAGCAACTCACATTTGACACACAAAATCCACCAATCCAACGTACTCACTTTATCAAGGATCTATAGCTATAAGAACCATCAAGTATGTCTCACCACACTACCTAAGTCTTTCCAATATCAAATCCTCTCAAAACCAGGAAAGGGTCAAACACAACAATCCCTTCAAAGGTCATGATGTCCAACCAAGGCCAACATTTCTCAAAAGAAATAGTATTATAAAAAGGCGTTAAGGAATGATAAGCAAGGAACAAATGACATGTTAGGAAATAAGGAGTCGAACTGTAAAGATAACGGTTGACAAAAATAAGAGGTATTTGAGTTAAGAAGATATCTCGGGCAAGAAGAAGATACGTAAACTTTGGCATAAGAACAGGGTTCAACGAACGTTAAAGAGAAGGAAAGGAGAACAAAAGCGGCATAATGAAAGGGTTACCGCTTACCAAACACTCATCAAAGCTTATGATCGATATGATAAGGTTACTTCACTAAGGTGCTCAACAAAGCCCCAAATGTCTACCAAATCATAGGACTAACAAGGACTCCACAATGGTAGTTATTCATCAACTCAATTGGTTCTAAGAGCCAAAATCAATTCACCACACAAATTCATTTATTACCATCCATGTCCCAAAGTATCTCCTTTACAATTCTCGTCATTGAACTTCACTTACTATGTCATCCCCAAATACCATGGCTTGTTTACTCCATCATCTCACCACTTAATACTTCTAGTCTCTGATACCATAAATTAGAATCACATCTTTGAACTCACGAACTACATCGATCAACGTTCCACCAAAATTCCCAAATTCAGATATGATTAATATGGTCAACCACGTGTTCTCAAATTTCAGCTACTATATATTAGATTTGGTTAACTCGAAAGGTTTAACAAACTAACTAATTCCAAAGTACGATACCAATCCATTAAGCAACGTCAACGTCCTATTGTATTCCTTTCAAGGCCTACAAGGATTAGGGCTACTTATCATTCCTTTAATTCTCCACAGGAAACATCGAGACTCTCAAATGGAGTAGCTCAGGTTCTTTCCATCTTATGTGCTAAAGTAGTACCCATGCTCAAACATCTATAACAAACAAGCTCTCAATAGACATAAATACCAAGGTGTTTCTCAACTCACTAGGCTCTCATATCAAGCACAACTAACAAAACTAACCAAAGGATCCCAAGTTATATTCTCCTATACAACTCAAACCTTAAACAATCAATTTCTCAACTCGTTCACGCCCTCCAATGATACATTCTCTCAAAACCGGGTTCTCTTGAACAAGGGAACTATCCTGCGGAATAAAAGGAAGGTGTCCACATGGACTTTTATTATAGGAAGAAAACGAACTAAGGATGAATCGGGAGAAAGAATTGAAGAGTAGTTACCAAGGCGAAAGAAGAGGAATTTGAAAGATGAATAAACAACGAGATTGGAAGGTTAAGGTAAGATACACCGACTACGGAAAGAAATATCGAGAAAGTGGAAGCATTCTTCATTTGGCATAACCAATCTTTAACGGCACCAAAATTAATAACTAACAATCAACACACTTAGCTTGTAAGATTGCATTATCTACATTTCTTGGAGAGCCATCTTGCAAAAGAGAACATTGGTTAGAACCTAACAATTAGCAATCACAAACAGACTACCACATAAAATCCTAAATCTACCCATCCTACCCATCTCTCAAGTTCATTATTTAAAGGTCAAGTGATTTTAAGTGGGGTGCACAAACGTGCGTCGGGAGCAACAAGCTCTGATACCAACTGTGACACCCTTAAATTAGCGTTAAATAAATACGTAAATTCTACAGAAAAACTGACAGGATATGTTTGTAATTGGTTCAACTAGATAAAACCTGTAATTTTTAAAACTTTCCTAAACCATTCACAAACAATTCCAACTTAAGAGTGCCCAAAACCTGCAATTGCAAACCAACTAATTTACATAACCCAACTAAAGTTGCGAGAACATAGAGATACAAACCCAAGGTAAAAGAGGGAGACATATGTCCCTTCAAAATATATACATAACCAAGAGTTAAAAGGTTTACTACAAAAATAGCCAAACTAGGTCCAAGGTTCTTTTGCTCACTAGCTCGTCTGTGTCCCCATCTAAATCTTCAACCTGTCAATCGCATTTTATACAAACACGAAAGCCACAATTCAGTGGGGAGTAACTTCGAGTCCTCCCAGCCACAAAACGTCATATTTAATGTAACATGTAGTGTAACATGTAAACAATTTGATAAACCATTTACTTATCAAGTATTCTAACATGTGAACTCTAAACTGACCAATTTAAACTATCATGTGAAACATATAACAAATAGTAATCCAAACTTTATCAATTGTAAAAGCTTACATCTCACCTATTACAATTCATAAAATCACCATACAAGAAAGGGCAATATATCAAAGACAGGCATAAGTTCTTAGTCCCGTCAATAGTCACTCAGAACTCGAGTCTATACCACGAGGTAGGGAAGGTAATCGAACCGGTATCTTGGCTCGGCGGTTAATATTAATAAAACATGGCCAAGACACAACACAACCCTAGCCTAAAATCACCTTGAGACCTAGACATGCGGATACACACCACCGCACCCAAGACCCACAATTTTTCTAAAACAAAGTGAGTACCCTAAGGAGTCCACCAAAGGGTTGGCTAGTACTTAAGCTGACCACTTACTATCAAAACAAGTAACGAGGTCATGCCCCAACTTGGATATAATCCCAACAAGTCAGGAACACAAAGGCTATTAAGCAGTGAACATATACTCGTCAAAGACTATAAAGACCTATCTATGACAAACACAACAACCTGCAAGAAAGTATTTAATACCAATACCATTTCTAGCAATATTAACAATATTAAAGGCTTCAGGGAATCTAGGGCCATTTCTACAATATAAGAAACTATTAAATTCAACCAACTATACATGTGAACTTAAAAACTTGATAAATGGCCTAAAACAAGAAAAAGGCCGATTATCCAATTCATATAAAATTTCATCTAACCGAATTTTTACCCGCAACCCCTGACCCTGCGACGAGTGCGGGTTAAATTGCGTGGGCCGACCAATCACACAATTGATCGACATCGAATCGGTCAAAGGGACCAAGGCTCAGTTTTCGGCACAATCATCAAAACATTACAATTATCGCTATAAAATTCATTTTGAGCCTAATCATTACAATTTCATTTTATAATCTACCCTAACATGTGCAACTACCAATATAAACATAATTTTTACCATTAACATTATTCATTTCAAAGGTTTAACCATATGTTACTTATTCTAACTATAACATTAATGAACCTAAAGTGATGAACAAAGCATGAAAAACCGCGAAACAAGCAACGGCCGACCGGGCCGGCCGTGTGGCACTGCGGGCTCGCCGCCACCCCCACACCTCCATTTCTCCATTTTTGTTCGATTAAACACCGTCTCCAAACATAATTAATCGTTCCCAAAACTAACATGTTATCTTAAACTAACAAAAGACATGCATGCAACCCATTTTAAACATGTGAAAATTTACTACTCAACCAAAAATCACAAAAACATACAAAAAGCAAAGAATGTGACGATTATTCGTCGAGTAACTCGAAATATGTTACCTTAAGCTAGAAAATGAGCAATTTAGCACCTTGAAAACCAAACCCTAACAAGCAACTAGCCACTATCTTCGACAATATACGAGTCCCCAAACTCGTCCTCCAAATCTTCAGCTAAATAAACAATAAAAACACAATAATAAGTATAAAATACCGAAATTGTGCCAAAATCGTCTTAAAACAACTTAATGAAAACTGAAATTAAAATATACCAGAATGTAGATCTTGAAGAGAGGATTCCGAAAATATAAATTATGCGAAAATCCGTCAAGAAACGAGAAAGTTATGGTGAAAATAGCTTAGAAAAGCTTAGATTTTGCATAAAAATGGTGTTTCTTTAGTTAGAAGACTTTAGAATGTAAAAGGAAGGTGTAGTTGGCAGAAAAATCAGAAAGAAAGGAGAATAGGGAGGGGGTACCGCGGGAAAGGAAAAAGAAGGGAGCGGGATGACGGGATTTTACGAGTCGTTTTGGCTCGTTTCGATAATAATTAAACCAACATTTGTCAATTGCAAATTCCGACAAGACCAAAGTTCTTAAACACGAGATTATAAGAAAATTGAATACTCATACGACCCATTTCCAAAATCGTTTACCCAATTTTCAAAAGAGTTGTCATTTTTCCCCGATATGCCCTTATTTCGAAATAACAAGTTTTTACACGGTTTAAACTATTTTTAAACGTTTCGAAACTATCAAAATAAATACTTTACCTCAAAATATAATAAAATTATATTTCTTTGAATTATTTTTACTTCAAATACATTAATATTAAATTCAACTTGATTAATAAATTACTTTCGCAAAATAATAACGGTCCGAAATTACGGGGTGTTACAAAGAAGGGATATCTTAGTGATGTCCCGACTGAGTATGGTGCCAGTAGCTACCTTCTGTTTTTTATCGGTAGGTCTGCCCCGACCTCGAGAGCTATATTGATAAATGATATTCAGCACATGACTTTAAAGATCTTTCTCCGACCCTTGACTTGTTTACTTTACGGGAGGAAAGATGTGAGTATGCTAAAATCACATGAGGTGATGCTCTTGATATCATACCTGAACCCCACTCGGGAAAAGTGGTTTTCATACCGTAACCCGGCGATAGTTTGTGCCAGTTTAGCATTGATGGCTAGGTCTTCGACCAGTTACCTTAGTTGCGGCGATATCGCCACCCGTCTTGCTGAGAGCTTGACCAGTTTTGAGGCTTCTGTGGCCCTCAAACCTTTGACCTCGATTGTCCCGACCTTAGATAAGGCGTACTTCATCCAGCAGAAGTGGCTGAGGGTGTTGGATGATGGCGGCTTAGCATGGAGAGTGCGGTGGAGGAGTTGGTTGAGAGTGCCCGGCCCAGACCATCTACTTGTGACTGAGGCGTTGACTGAGGCTACCCCTAGTAGTGCATAGGTTGCCCTTCTCGATCAGACGTACTTGATCATTGATGACCTTCGGGAGGAGATGCTTGAGTCATTTGGGGGATAACATGCTACGAGATAGGACCACCTCGGGAGGGTAGAGGACCTCGGAGGGTTAGAGAGGTGGTTGGGGAGTCGCCGTTTGTTCAGCCGAGGCCACCTCAGTACCAGTAACCCAGGTACCCATCTTCATTCAGCCCACAGATGCATATTAGCGAGCTTACAGAGAGAGTGTCCAAGGCCTCGGTGCTTCGGAACCTCCACGAGATGGCCTATGTGTAGGGTGTGGAGATCAACTTGGCTCAACCGGTGTGGTGGCACGGCGTGGGGAATGATAGTGGTGTCTTTCATTCCTACGGAGTGGATCCGGCTACATAGGGAGCACCTCTAAGCTACCCTTACGGATGCCTAGCGCTGTGAAGGAGTGGGGGAGACCCAGGATCGGGAGCAGCTGTTGGAGGCAGGTTTGGAGAAGGCACGTCAAGAGCCGGCACATCAGAAGGAGGAGGAGGTGATGATGAGATGGAGAAGGGTCGAGGTAGTGACCTCGAGTGATCTTTTGTTTATGGTCGGTTTAGCGGACTTGTGTCAGATTGTTGCATTTGTTTGTTGGTACTTGGATTTTTATCGATTTGTATTTGGCCATAAGGTCGTATTATGTGTTGGAGTTTCTAAACTTGTTATGTAGGGACATGATGTTGGGGATGAGACCCCGAAATTGGTATACTTTTCCTTGTTTAATATCGCATTAGGGAACATTCTGACTTGCAGATACTCGATCGAGTACCTGCGTATGATGTCTTAAGGAGCCTTCTGACCTATACATACTCGATCGAGTAGCCTGACCTGAACTCGATCGAGTAAACCTAACTCGATCGAGTGCCCCTGCTTGTGTATATTTAAGCTGTTTCTTGTTATTTGGGGGTTATGGGAGTACTTTGTTACCGATATTAAAATTCTCATATACGGTTTTTAGAGGGGAGCTTTTAGGGCTTTACCTATTTCAATAAAGTCTATTATTGGTTCGAAGAACGCCTCCAGATTCAGGCGATTGCGGATGATATAACTAGTAAATATGTTTCTCCGCATATATACATTTTTTATTGTCTAAGAAGAATTACGCTTACTTGTTTTTTTTGTACAAGTAGCTACCGGGTTTGTTATGACTTTTTACTATCACCCAACTGTTACGGAGGCTTTCGCTTAAGGATAAGGCTACATAAATTAGTCTCCATGTACTTAACAATTTTGCGGGACCTATTGAGGTACTGACGTAGTGTTGTTGGTAGGGGCGTAAAGGGAGCCACCAGAGTTGCGATTGATGCTGGTGGGTTTCAAAACTAGAACCTAATATAATAGATATATTAAAGTTGATATGTAGAATGTGTTTATGTATACAGATTATGATGTTTCATTGTCTTTAGATAATACTCCCTCTCATCCAAACCAAAAGTAACACTTGTTTTTTGACAATATTTATAATCGTAGGAAATCTTTGATATTATCCCTTGACAGGCTCCAGATAGATTTTATCCCTTGACAGGCTAATTAGATTTTATTCCTTGACAGGCTCCAGATATTGTGGATACTCATTTCATTTGCTTCTCTCGTGTTGATGGTATAATACACTGTTTTCATATCATATGTTTTTACTAGTATTCATATTATTCATCTCTTATTTATTTTCTTAATTTATGACTTCTTAGGTGAACTGTATGAACTTGATGGTAGGAGAGCAAGACCAGTATCACATGGACCATCCTCTCCCAAAACTTTACTTCATGTCCTTTATCTGAATCTAGACTCGAGAGTATTTTCGCTTTGTTGTGCTTTGTGAGATCACCTTCACAAGTTATTTTATGAGACTGTCTCGCACAGTTCTTTTATGAGACTGCCTTATATATGATTTCTTAATTAGTTGGAATGAGTCAACCTAATGAATAAATGGGTGAATCTCCCACTTTTAATATAAGACCGTCTTTTAAGAGATTATGCATTTTTACCATGACCTAAGTTGCCATTGAGGATGCGGCAAAGGTTATCAAAGGAATCATTCAGAAAACCCCCAATTCGATGAATTTCAATGTCATTGGTATATCAAGGAACTCTGGAACAGCACTTTGAAGTTATCAGAACTCGTACTTTGTTTTAGGCCGCGTGTGTTGGATTTAGACTCTCTTGGCTTAATAAACATGGGTCATCAGTCGAAACAACAAACTTCAAAACAGAAAGTGCACACATGATTAGTACTGTTCATCCTTTTAGATTCAGCCAGTCACGTGGCGCGTTATTACGTAAGAGGCATATTGTTATGTTCAAAGTAGAGTTGGTGATCAGACTAGCAAAAGAAAGTATTAATGCTTGAAGATTTGATTACATGTAAGCATCGACATTTCGAGTTTGATGGTTGTAGTTTCGACAGTAAGGATCCTCTGTTCCACTTTTAAGTCTCATTCTGTGTTCCACTTCATACATATTTTGACACATCAACATATTACCACATTTATTGTGTATTTTTTATTTACAATCAGTGATGTATTAAGATGTGTATGAAGTGGGACATGGAATAAGACACAAAAGTGGGACATATGATCATCACTGTAATTTCGGAGTCTAATGACACATGCCTTTGGTTACTGCTCTGATCCCTTTATGGATTTATGGAATTATACATTAATCTTCAAAGGTATCGATCTCTCTTTTCCTTGTAACCATGTCCTAATCAAATTCCCTTACCCTTTCGAGGACCAAATCCCCCCATAATTCAAGACAACAAGATATTATGCCTACTTCAATCCAATCGGATTTTAAACCTTGATTAAAGATTGAAAGAAATTGGATCTTAAATTATTTTACTGACATCTTTGATTTGTTAATTAAATTTAAATCATCAATTATAAATAGTAGTGCACAATACTGCACATAGCTAGTAGACCAAAGAACAGATAGACTATTATTTGCAGCATATTTATTCTGAGCTCGGTTTAAAAAAAAAAAACTATATAATACTACTATTTCTTTTATAAAAGATGCGAAAGATCAGTATGATGGTGATGAATCTCACCCAATCGAAATGTAGCAATTCCACCACATATCAAATAAGAAAAAATGTTATCATTAATCCGCAAATAGGATGAAGTATAATATACTAATACAATTTTTTTTTTATATAACGATAAACTTGTATATATTAAAGGCAAAGGAAAAACGAACAATTAAGATTCTATACAGAGTAGGTTTTGGAATCCGAAACCTGTTCTATCAAAGAAGCATAAGATGAGACGGGTTTGAGTTTAAATAGAGAGCTTTCGATAATGTCTTATTTCTCTCTCTTTCCTTTTTTTTTTTTTAAGACAAGAAAATTAAATTGATTTTTTAGGGTAAGATCAGCCTATTTCATCCTTTCGGATGATAGAGGTGAATTGAAATCACCCGTTTTCAAATTACCTCAAAAAAATTGGACAAGAATGTTTAATCGAGGCCATAAAATTAACAACTTTATTGATCTCACAAAAGCTAATCACCACTTTAAGGTCCAAAACCACAACCACTCGAAATTTTCCAAAGAATTTATCATGTCTTCTCTCTCCTGATTCATCATGGTTTAACAATTGACATTGACGATCTTAGCTAGGTTGACATATTGTTATGTAAAAGACCATATTACCCTCGACCAAATGATGAAGCACATGATTAGAAAGTTTGAACGTTGACTGTTTGAATTCAATCGTCACCTTTGACATATTGACTTGTGACTTTGTAATTTTGAAAACAACAAAACCCTTTTGTATACGCACGTAGCAACTTTGGACACGTGTCCACCACAAATTTACTCTGTTCGTCATTTTGTATTTTGTATCTGTATGACTGTATGGGTTGAATATTTATTTATACTTTGTTCATTTGTTAGATGTTGTATGCCCTACATGCGCAGCAATCGTTGAGTCCCTTAACAATTGACATTTACTCATTCTCACCATCTTATAAACACAACGTGTGTATTAAAATAATACACTCCTAATTAGTTGGTAACGTGACTAATTAAACGTTGATACATTCCATGCATGCAAGTTGAATCAATGTTAACATAGTAGGACTAATTGAATAAATAAGGAGAGTTAATTCGGTTAGAATCAAAATTCTGTATTGGGTCTTTGAAATGGTTTAAGATTGGATTGGTAAAATAAGATCATAAAGTCGTAAACTTCGTTGTAAAACATAATTTTAATTTATTAAAAATATGTTAACAAAAATTTATCTTTGAACATACTAAAAACCTTTTAAGTAAAGAATTTTTTTTCATTAATGTCACATTTTCAATAAATTTAAACGTATATTATACGGAGTATATAATGTCAATAACTGAGACAAAAAGATATATGCGGCCTCCATTTCTATCATATGAAAACAACTAAGGTTCTATTTGGTAAAATTAAATGAAAAGGTAGCTGAAATTTGTAAAGACAACTGAAAACTGAAAAAGTTAACTCAAATCTAAAAAGGTATGTAGTAGCTTGCATCTGCATGCAAATGCAGCTGAAAACTAAAAAGTTAACTCAAACCTGAAAAGATAGTTGATAAGGTGCTTGATTATATATTAAAAAAAAAAATTGGTAAGCTAGTTAAAAAGGTACGTAGTTGATACTTTGTAAAATTATATAAAAGGACATAATGTTAAGACGATATAAGGGGAACGTTGTGTTTATTATTATGTTAACCAATCCTTATATAGTTACATAGTTGGGCTTCTATGGGCCAATATTGGAATACAATAACGTAATCCTAACACCCCCCCCCCCCCAAGCTGGAGCATGGAGATCAAGAATGCCCAGCTTGCGGAGAAGAAAGAAAAATTGTCTAGCACCCAAGGCTTTAGTAAAAATATCCGCTAATTGCTCATTGGAAGAGACATGCTCCGTAGTAATAACCCTTCTGTTATCGCATCACGAACGAAATGGCAATCAATCTCAATGTGTTTCATTTGCTCGTGAAAGACCGGATTCTGGGCAAGGTGAATAGCAGACTTACTGCAACAGAACAATTTCATAGGTAAGGGTGAAGTAACGCCCAAACTAACCAAAAGACCACGGAGCCACTTCAATTCGCAGACAACAGCGGCCATGGAACGATACTCTGCTTCGACGGAAGACAAAGAGACGATAGTTTGCTTCTTAGTCTTCCAAGAAATCGGGGACTCGCCAAGAAAAACGAACCACCCAGTAGTCGAACGACGAGATGAAGTACAACCAGCCAAGTCAGAATCACACCAACCGGATACAACAAGATCACTATTGGACCGTAAAAAGAATGCATCGACGGATCGCTTCTTTAGATAACGAACCACGCGAAAGGCAGCGGCCATGTGCTCTTACCGTGGCTGATGAAGAAAACAGGAGAGAATATGGACGACATATGACAGGTCAAGCTGTGTAACAGCGAGATACACAAGTCGCCCAACAAGATGGCGATAGGACTCAATATCATCAAGGACCGCACCACATGCGAGCCCAAGTTGATGATTTTGCTCAAGAGGGGTCACAGCTGGTTTAGCTCCAAGCAAACCCGTCTCAGAGATAATATCAAGTGCGTATTTGCGTTGACTAAGGTAAATACCTTCGGCACTGCGCGCAACTTCAAGACCAAGAAAATACTTAAGAGGTCCCAAATCCTTCATATGAAAATCATTCCCCAAATATGTCTTGAAAACAGAGATATCGGAAGTATCATTACCCACGATGACAAGATCATCCACATAAATTAGGACAAAAAGACGTACCTTGTCACGCGAATAAGAAAATAGCGAGTAATCAGAATAAGATTGACTGAAACCATAATCTCGGAGCGCAACATCAAGCTTGGCAAACCAACAACAAGGAGCTTGTCGTAGGCCGTACAACGACTTCTTCAAACGACATACTTTCCCTTCCTTACCGCGACCAAAACCAGGTGGAAGTCTCATATAAACTTCCTCGTCCAAGTCACCGTGTAAAAAGGCATTGTGGACATCCATTTGATGCAATTCCCAACCATTAATAGCTGCAACGGATAAGAAAGCACGAATAGTAACCATCTTGACAACGGGAGAAAAAGTCTCCCCATAATCCAAACCCTCCACCTGATGGTTGCCAAAGACAACCAGTCGAGCCTTGAAACGCTCAATAGTACCGTCAGATTGATATTTAATTTTATACACCCAACGACAACCAAGGGCTTTTTGTCAGTCGGAAGGTCAGTAAGCTCCCACGGTTCATTGCGTTCAAGAGCTTCTATTTCTTCTTTCATAGTAGCGCACCACTTCTCATCACGAATAGCCTCTTTGAAAGTTGGGGGATCGACATTGGAAGTGATAGCTGCAAGAGAATGACGATGCTTTTCCGAAAAAGAATTACAGTCAATATAATTTGCTAAAGAATAAGGAGTACCTGAAGATGACGGAGGCGGACTTGGAGAGCGCGAGGATGGAGTTTGTGCGGTGCCTAAAACGTACCCACGCAGTTGAGAATTCGAAAATTTTTGTCGTCGACCACAGCCAAGCTCAACAACCTCACTTGCGGTACCCATGTCACCCGTAACAAACCCACCAGTGGCACCCGTGTCACCCGTGATTGGCTCCTCAACAGTCCCCCCTTCGGCACCCGACCCATGGGTAGCGGTGGGGCCCTCTCCTGTGGCCGAGCCAGTCGTGTCCAAGGACCCATTAAAGGGTTCATCAAGTGTCGAAACCGGGTTTACCAGAGGGGAAGAATCAGGTGAAGTATAAGGAAATGAGGTCTCATGAAACACGACATCACGAGACACAAAGACAGTTTTCGTCTCAAGGTCATACAATTTCCAACCCTTTTTAATATGAGGGTAACCAACAAATATGCACTTTCGCCCTCGTTTTTCGAATTTATCACCACGAGTATACTGGTTATGAGCAAAGCAAAGGCAACCAAAAACTCATAAATTCTTGTAAGAGGAAGCAACCCCGTAGAGACACTCATATGGAGTTTTATTACCAAGCAATGCAGTGGGAGTACGATTAATTAAGTGTGCAGCAGTAAGAACGCACTCACCCCAAAACAGCTTCGACAAATTGGCCTGAAAGAGGAGAGCCCTGGCAACATTCAAAATATGACGATGCTTGCGTTCGACACGACCATTCTGTTGAGGCGTGCCGACACACAAGGTCTGAAAATGAATCCCCTGTTTCAAAAAATGATCAGCCATGCAATTGAACTCGTTGCCATTGTCACTTTGAACACATTTAACAGTGGGAGAAAATTGAGTGGTAACCATGGCAAGAAAATTTAAAAACATCTCAGTAACTTCCGTCTTATCAAGCAGTAAGAAAACCCAAGTTGCGCGAGAAAAATCGTCCACAATCGTCAAGAAATACTTCGCACCACAAGATGATAAAATACGATAAGAACCCCAAAGATAACAATGAATTAATTCAAATTTGGCCAAAGCACGCTTATTTTTCAAATCAAAATTACTACGATGCTGTTTTGCAAAATGGCAAGTATCACACACGGATTCTTTATTAAAATTAAAAGTACTAGCAAAAGGCAAAGTCTTGAAAATTTTAGAAGACGGATGACCAAGTCGTCGATGCCAAACTTCGAGAGAGCCTTCATCACTCAAAGAATGCATCGTCGTAGTCCTAGCACCCGCACAAATCCAATAAAGTCCATCCCAGCTTCATTCCGCTCCAATCGTCATCTTCAAGGAACGGTCCTGAATAAGACAGGAATTTTTAGCAAAGTCAAAAGTATAATCATGAACAGAGATAAGCTGTGAAACGGAAATAAGGTTACAAGCTAAACCCGGCACATCAACACATCGGTCAAAGTAAGCGAATCACTAATAAATACCGTTCCCATAACTGTCGAAAGGACTTGGTGCCCATTGGGAAACCCGACAGTTCGGGAAAAAATAACCCGTTGTGCATCCAAACATGTCAAATTTCCGGTGACATGATTGAAAGCACCGGTGTCTATGATCCAAGAGAACATACCACTCAAGCAGTCAGATAAAACAGAGTGCATAGAATCACCCGAAGTGACAATATTAGCCTGAACTGGAGGAGGACCCAAGGCCGTATTCAAACTCGATGACCCACGGCCTGCAGCAGAACCCGAGGAGGATGTTCCCTGACCGAACCACGACAAGAACTCCTAGCTCATCGCAGCTCAGCTAAACTGCGAGGCCTATCTGATACCGTCGTGGAGTATCAAAGATAAATTTATAATCCAAACTACTACTATAGCTAGTGGCAGTCAGGGGCGAACCACAGAGAGGCGATGCAATTAATAGTTGTCTAATTTTAGTCTAAAGTAACAAATGTGTGGGGGTTTGTTTTGAATAGTTCTATAACTAAAGTAAATAAATGAGCAGTAGATAAAAATAGATGGAAGCAAATACTAAAAGGATGCTAAGATGGTCGGTTCACTGTAGTTTCCACGGTGGCAACTCTAGGTAAACTGTCTTAAGCATGTTAGACGGGAAAATAAAAAATCCTCTCGGTCCAATTTAACAGGTAGCAACCTATCGGCCTAAGCTACGGGTCCCTAATCTCACTAATACTAACTTTCGTTCTTGATTAATGAAACTCAAAATCTAAATTAACTTATCTCTCGATCTTATTAATTTAGTCGTCTTAATTAAGTAGTTTATTTTCCTCCCCATCTTTCGATCTTGTCGGGTCGGTCAATTCCTAAGCATTCAACTAGTCGCGTGCACTCGATTCGTCAAGTATGGCAATTAAATTAATTAAGTCGAAGAAAATCTAACACGCTCTGGTCGATCGACCATGTATGTCAGTCGATCGACCGGAGCCCGACAGCAGGCCACCTACGTCAAAGTCGTCTAACTTACAGATCCCCTACATCTTAGCACGAAGGATTTAGCTACTCATGATGGTGATAATAACAGCAATAAAATTAACTAATAAAGCAAACGAATTCATACTTAATTTAACTAAATAAATAACTATCATGAAACGATAATTTGGCTTTGGGAAATCTAAACTTGCAATTCTAACTACGGAGGAATTAAAGCAAAAAACTGGACAAAGAAATAGAAGAATACCGTAAAGAAGAATTGAACAGGAAAGCCAAAACCAAATGCGGAAAGTAAACTTTATTGACGGAAAATTAAACTAAACTAATGAAATAATCAAAAGTTCAACTTCTCTGTGTATTGAACCCTAATTAATTCGATGATCTCTAGCAGTAGGTAGGAGTTACGTTATACAGAAGTGTCACGTAACTTTTATTTCTAAAACCTAATTACAATGGGCTTCGGAATTCTCGTCTTTTAATTTGCGTCAGATTAAAATAGCGGTCGGTCGACCACTGAGACTAGTCGATCGACTGAACCTCGCTGAACAGTAGCTTCTGATAATCGTACTCTGGTCTATCGACCAAGAGCACCAGTCTATCGACCACTTCAACAGGTAGTTGCTCCAAAAGCCTCGTAAATTTGTCTTTCAGGCCTCAATACGCGCACCAAGTTTGCTTCCCGAGTAAATACTTCATGTCAAATAATATGCCAAGTACTCGGTACGGATTCGGCTCATTTCCCGCTGGATTCTTCACATTTCTGCAATATTACACAAAAACACAAAAGTAGACGGAAATAGGGAAAATAGTAGCATAAACTACACAAATGAGCTCTGAAATGCGTGTAAAATAGGGTCTAAAACATCATATTTAGGACACACATCAAACTTCCCCAAACCAAACCCTTGCTTGTCCCCAAGCAAGAACTAGACTCGATCCTAAGACCTAATTGGAACGATTTCAATCTCAGAGCGAAATACAAACTGCAAAGCCTAAACCAGTTTAATGCAACAACTAACAATCAATTAGTAATATGAATCATGCAAACGAGTTATGTAGTCGTCAAAAACTGTTGAACCGTTAACTATAGAGACTTATCATTATGGACTCTCATGGGTCGCTCAAATCACGAAATGAATACGGGTGAGTATATGTAAAAGATAGAAAGAAGTAATATTGTAATGACACTCACCTAACTACGACCCATAAGAACATGCCTGCAATCTAATATGAAAATGACCTCTACAACCGTACATATGCATTCCAACCAAACAAATGACCATGACACATGCCGAGGTAAATATGGATATGTGAGGAAATGGGTAAGAAGGGGCTAAGATAAATTTGGATATGAGGAGTTAAAGCCAAGCTAGTAATTACAGATCCAAATTACAACAACATCCACTTTCTTACTCAAGATTCAACAATAAAACCGGTGCTAATTAGAAGCACTAATCTCACAATTTCCACAATTAGTCAACTCCCCACAAGATACAACTACAACATGGGAGCAAAAATCGCCATTTAATAAAGACTTTGAATTATGCGATTGTGATTTTTTTTCTCTTTTTTTTCGCAGTGCACGGTCAATCGACCGACCAAAGGCCGAACTTACTTTTCATTTTTCTTCTTTTTTTTTCAATTCTATTTTTCTTTTTCTTTCTTTCCTCCTTTCCAACATTCCACCAAACTTCTCATAAAGAGCAATATAACCAAAATGTAATAAATACATTCCCATAACTACCAATACTAGCTCAGATAAGGTAGGTTAAATATAGTATGTAGCTTATGGGACAGAAGGCAATTTGGCTATGTGAGGTTTATGGGTAAAATGAGAAAAAGAGACCTCTACCACATGTGTCAACAAACCACAAATCGAATGCATACAGGTATTAAGTAGATTAAGTTCATAGTTATGCATATTGATATAACATGTCTTACAAGGAGTAACTACTCACATTCCTAGATAAACTGGTCATGAATGACACCAGTTATAAGCTCTAAACCTCAGAAAATGATGTAGTTTCCCATAAATCTAAGTCAAGTTTAAAGTCCAGCAAAATATTTAACGGAAACTCGTAGACTATGCATATGATTCTACTAATAACATGTCAATTAAGCACGGCTTAGGCATAAACAACTACAAATGCAATGTCATCATTGAAATACTACCGTTCCGACTCAACCTATATGCTAAAATAAACGTGCAATTTTTTGAATTTTTTTTGAATTTTTTGAATTTTTTTTTAATTTTTTTGAATTTTGTATATATATAGGAAATGAAATAACAAATGCAAACTGAAGTGCAATAAACGTGAAACAGAAATGCAATAGAATATGTGAATGCAATGCGCAAAACCCTTCCCCAAACCAAATCACACAATGTCCCCATTGTGCAAAATCATATAAGAAAATAAAAGGGAAATGGGATTTTTGCGTTATTATAACTAAACAAGACATGAAGTTAAACTCGGGAACTCACAAGACTTTAAGCGCAGCAAAAGGAAACCTTCCCAAACCAGCGTGAGCTAGGAGATTTCAGTAGCCAGCAGTGCTACCATAGGTACCTGGAAAGAAACAAAAGTACCACGCGTAATTCCGAGAAAGCAATTTATTAAACGCAAAATTATGTGCACAATAAGAAAATGGAAGAAAACAGAAATAAATCGGAGAATAAAGTGGAGAAAAGACGCCCTCAACACCGCAAATCGACCAAACACAGCGGGGGAATGGACGTGAACACGTACAACAGCGAAGGCGGTCGATCGACCATACATGCCAGTCGATCGACCAGGGCGTCTGAAACAGAAGCCCCTGAGATCGCGGCTCGATCGATCGACCACATCACCGCCGATCGATCGAGAAAACTCTTTGTAAGTTTCTGATTTCTTCGAATTAACTCAATAAATTGAGCTAATATGGTCTATGAACCTGCAAATACACATAATAACGCGCCCAAAATTGCGCAAAATCCAAAGTAACAGTCTAAAGTCCTTAAATCCTAAGCAAACTTATTAAGCGAAGTCTCGCGCAAATCAAAACAATAAAAAGTCTAACAAAAGCAATAAAATGTCTTCAAAAAGTCTTAATCAACTAATAGTTGATCAAGAATGGCCACGGAATGGCCCACTTGCTCGGGTTCTGGCTACAAGAGGTAGCCTCTACAGTGCTCATCTTCTCAGCTGCACTCATATCAATTCCAACATCTTCAGAACTCAACGAATCAACGTCTTTTACATCTTCCCAATCAATGACCTCGTCTGGCTCGTCAAAATCCAAATCGGACTCCGTCACCTTGACTGGCTCCTCATCAGTTGCATAGTTCAGACATCCTAGACCGCCTCTTTGAACGATTGGCTCCTTCACAGCTGGAGCAACATGCGGCTCCAAATTCCCCAAACCATTTCCTGCAATATCTAACACAGAAGAATCTCCCTCCAATTTGCTCCCAATCAGGGGCGGAGGTTTTATAGAAGAAATAGGCATAGAGGCAGGCATATCAGAAAGCAAAAAATAAGATTTCTTCTCAGAAATCGTATTACAAGTGACTGGCCACATAGGATCTTTCTTCTTAGCGGTCTGGGCAAAAACAATGGACTGTTTCCCTACTTTAAAGGTCAATGTCCCTGAGCCAACATCTATAACTGCACCAACAGTGTGCAGAAATGGTCTACCCAAAATGATACGAATGTGAGCATCCTCGGGTATATCTAGTACAACGAAGTCAACTGGGAAAAAGAACTTTCCTATTTGCACAGGAATATCCTTTAAGACTCCTACAGGCTGGACCGCAGAACGATCAGCCATCTGTACTGTCATGTTAGTAACTGCAAACCTAGTCAATTTCAATTTCTTAGCAAGACTCAAAGGCATAACACTAATACTGGCCCCTAGGTCACACAAGGCCTTCTCGATTGAGAAGGTGCCAATATTACATGGAACAGAAAAGCTACATGGGTCTTCTAGCTTATGAGGTGCAGTATATGTCAAATAAGAACAAGACTCCTCAGTTAGTGCGACAGATTGCACAGTATCAAGTGACTTCTTTTTAGGCAACAACTGCTTCATAAATTTCGTGTAAGCAGGCACTTGATTAACTAATTCTAAGAAAGGAACTTGCACATTTAAACTACGAATAACATTTTCAAATTTGTTGAACGATACCTGTTCCTTTGTCGACACCAATCTCTCTGGATAAGGGGGTGTAAGAAGCAACTTAGCCCTCTCCTCTAGATCTCTCATACCAGCGTCAGTGGACTTAGGCTGAAAATCCACTACCTTGTCCTTGTTGTAGCTCGAACCTTCTTCAGACTGTCTCAGGAAATGAACCATTGACCGTCGTGGGGTCGTACTTTGGAACCGAAACTGACCCATCAGCATTTGGATCTTGCCTCAATAATGTCGGAGTCATCGTACTCTGAAATAAGTGGTCCCTCAAGTTATCTGGCATTGGAGGACGAAAAGGTTCACGATCAGCAGCACCTTCAGTCGATCGACCATGTAGGTCAGTCGATTGACTGACTTCCTCAGGACCAGAAGATGTACTGTTGCGCGGGCTGGTCGATCGACTAGGCGTGTCAGTCGATCGACTGAGATACCTGCTGATCGTCTTTTTCTTGCTACTGTTCACTCTGGTCTTTTTCTTACCTTGGTTCCGCCTCATCCTTTTCAGTAACATCTTCGACCATAGCGGGCCCATCAAGGGTAAACCCACTCCTCAAAGTGATCGCATTTAGGGTCTCTTTTTGATCCGGCTGCGACGGTAAATGCCCCGGAGCTCTAGTTGCACTTTTGCTTGCCAGTTGGGCAATTTGACTCTCCAACATTTTTGTAGAAGTCTCTCTAGCTAGAGACTCCTTTTGCAGCAAACCCGACAAATTTTGAACCATGTTTTTCAACTCAGAAGTGTCAGAACCTTGAAATTGCTGCTGCTGAGGCACATAGGGAGGCTTTTGATACTGCTGCTGCTTATGAGGGGGCACATAATTCTGCTGCTGCTGCGGTGGTGGGCCCGAATTAAGGACATTCTGGTTAGTCCACCTCAAATTGGGGTGGATATTAGAAGGATCAGGATAAGTATCAGTCTGCCTATAATTTTGAAAGGCAGCACATGTTTCATTCGAACTAGTACAAAACTCCGAAACATGTCCCTCTCCTCCACATCTTTTGCATGTAAAGGGACCGTCAGAAACTGCATTAACTTTATATATACCTCCTTTTTGGGATCCCCCAAAATCTATCTTGTCAAATCTTGCAGTAAGGGCCTCTATTGTAGCTACAGCAGGAGATTCAGCCGATCTTCTCTGATTTCCTCTAGAATTCCCATGCTCAGCTTTATGGGTGGCCAGGTCATCGATGATTTTCCACCCTTTTGTCTCACCGCTATTTTCTTGAAATCTCCCATTAGCTGCAGCATCTAGGATAGCTCTCTGATCATCATAAAGACCATTATAGAATTGGTTGCACAGAAACCATGTCGCAAACCCATGGTGCGGAATGGTTCACACCAGTCTCTTGAAACGGACCCATGCCTCATGAAAATCTTCATCAGGACCCTGTTTAAAGCTTGTGATCTGAGCTCTAATCGCATTGGTCTTCGATGCAGAGAAATATTTCTTATAAAATGATAGGGCCAGCGAATTCCAATCAGTTATCCCGTTAGCAGCTCGATCCAGATCTCGGTACCATTCCCTAGCAGCATCACGAAGCGAGAATATGAACATCGTATCCTTTACCTGGTCCTGGGTCACACCTGCTGGTGGGGGTATGGAACAATAGTATTCAATGAATGTCTCCATATGTTTAGCCGCATCTCCATTTGCAGCTCCCCCAAATTGGTTTCTCTCAACCAAGTTAATGTAAGACGGTTTTGGTTTGAATTTCCTTTCTGTCCCGGCTGGCAACGCGAATCCCTTATAGAGATTCTCAGATTTTGGCTCGGAGTGACTGGCTATACTTGCTTCTTCAGCCATATCTGGAGATGTAAAGGTCTCAGCTGAGGAAGTAGAAACAGGAGATGAAGGTGGATCTTCCTCAAATAGATCATTCTCGTAGTAACTGGACAGAGTACTCAACTCTTCCTCTGTCGGCAATACTCTAGATGATCGTCTCAACTCACGCAAAGTCCTTTCGATCTCAGGATCTAATGGTCTCAATTCACCACCCTGTGATCTGCGCATAAGAGGAAACTACAAGTAGAATATGAGAAAAGTTTAAGGAACAGATGTCCCTTAAACTAAGATAAAGACTAAAATAAAAACAACAAAAATTAAACAATTGCCTCCCCGGCAACGGCGCCAAAATTTGATACCGTCGTGGAGTATCAAAGATAAATTTATAATCCAAACTACTACTATAGCTAGTGGCAGTCAGGGTCGAACCACAGAGAGGCGATGCAATTAATAGTTGTCTAATTTTAGTCTAAAGTAACAAATGTGTGGGGGTTTGTTTTGAATAGTTCTATAACTAAAGTAAATAAATGAGCAGTAGATAAAAATAGATGGAAGCAAATATCAAAGGGATGCTAAGATGGTCGGTTCACTATAGTTTCGACGGCGGCAACTCTAGGTAAACTGTCTTAAGCATGTTAGAGGGGAAAATAAAAAGTCCTCTCGGTCCAATTTAACAGGTAGCAACCTTTCGGCCTAAGCTACGGGTCCCTAATCTCACTAATACTAACTTTCGTTCTTGATTAATGAAACTCAAAATCTAAATTAACTTATCTCTCGATCTTATTAATTTAGTCGTCTTAATTCAGTAGTTTATTTTCCTCCCCATCTTTCGATCTTGTCGGGTCGGTCAATTCCTAAGCATTCAACTAGTCGCGTGCACTCGATTCGTCAAATATAGCAATTAAATTAATTAAGTCAAAGAAAATCTAACACGCTCTGGTCGATCGACCATGTATGTCAGTCGATCGACCGGAGCCCGACAGCAGGCCATCTACGTCAAAGCCGTCTAACCTACAGATCCCCTACATCTTAGCACGAAGGATTTAGCCACTCGTGATGGTGATAATAACAGCAATAAAATTAACTAATAAAGCAAACGAATTCATACTTAATTTAACTAAATAAATAACTATCATGAAACGAAAATTTGGCTTTGGGAAATCTAAACTAGCAATTCAAACTACGGAGGAATTAAAGCAACAAACTGGACAAAGGTATAGAAGAATACCGTAAAGAAGAATTGAACAGGAAAGCCAAAACCAAATGCGAAAAGTAAACTTTTTTGACGGAAAATTAAACTAAAGTAATGAAATAATCAAAAGTTCAACTTCTCTGTGTATTGAACCCTAATTAATTCGATGATCTCTAGCAGTAGGCAGGAGTTACGTTATATAGAAGTGTCACGTAACTTTTATTCCTAAAACCTAATTACAATGGGCTTCGGAATTCTCGTGTTTTAATTTGCGTCAGATTACAATAGCGGTCGATCGACCACTGAGACCAGTCGATCGACTGAACCTCGCTGAACAGTAGCTTCTGATAATCGTACTCTAGTCTATCGACCAAGAGCACCAGTCTATCGACCACTTCAACAGGTAGTTGCTTCAAAAGCCTCGTAAATTTGTCTTTCAGGCCTCGATACGTGCACCAAGTTTGCTTCCCGAGTAAATACTTCATGTAAAATAATATGCCAAGTACTCGGGGACGGATTCGGCTCATTTCCCGCTGGATTCTTCACATTTCTGCAATATTACACAAAAACACAAAAGTAGACGCAAATAGGGAAAATAGTAGCATAAACTACACAAATGAGCTCTGAAATGCGTGTAAAATAAGGTGTAAAACATCATATTTAGGACACGCATCACTATCACCCCACCATTCAGGAAATTTTTGTGTCTTAATGTAAGAATTAGAAGGCTCATGTCCACGAGTATCACAAAAGGAATAAAAAAATTGTCGTCTTTCACCGCGTTCCTGATCACGCAAAGCCCGCCTATCTACAGCAGCTCCTCGACCCATCACCGGAGTGGCAAAAGCCGCCACATCAGAAACATCGAGAGACGTGGTAGAAGGAACACGAAGACGTTCCTCCTGGAGAACCACGTGATAAGCTCGGCTACGAGAGGGCAACAGATCAAGCTGAAACTGCTGAGACCGAACATTAGCATAAAGAGACGCGTCAAGACCCATAAAGATCTGATGAAGGCGTTAATTATCGAGTCGTTTAATAGCAGATGCCGCACTTACAGGAAAACGGAGGCTCAAGAACAACAAGAGAATCCCATATAGATTCAAGCTTACCATAATAGGTGGTGACGTCCATACCTTTCAATTGGCGACAGTCATGTAGTTGGGTCTTCAAGTCGTGGATACGTGACCCGTCAACCACCGAAAATTGAGCTTCCAACTCCGACCAAAGGACTGATGCGTCCTCGACATAAGAAATTATGTCGAGAAGAGAGGGATCAATAGTATTTCGAATCCATTGTACAAGAGTGCAATGGACAACTTCCCAATTATCGAGATCAAATTTATCAGTTGGCTTTTTAATTGAGCCATCAACAAACCCGAATTTACGACGGGATTTGAGCGACATCTTCATCGAATTTTTCCAATCATCGTAATTATCGCGACGTAAAACGACGTTAGAAATCGTGTCAGTGGGAACATTGTGAGAGCCAAGATAGTAGGTGTTTGAAAAATCGAGTTTCGGTGGCTCGAGAGGTTGTTCGTCGCTAGACATGGAGGCGTGGTGGATGATTTTCGTTTTGGCTGTTTTAGGTTAAAATTAGGGTTTTTTTGTGAATGATCCTTGATACCATGTTAAGACGATATAAGGGGAATGTTGTGTTTATTATTATGTTAACCATTGCTTATATAGTTATATAGTTGGGCTTCTATGGGCCAATATTGGAATACAATAACATAATCCTAACACATAATAAGTATCGTAATTGCTTTTTCATTAACAAACATTACTATTTCATGGACTTTTTGTCATTACTTTTCTATACCTTACTCTTCCCATAAAAAACAAAATAAACAAACTCGATGTAGTTCTCTTCATCACAAAATTAATCACATCCGCCAAATTACTCAATTATGGACACTAGTTCTCATGTTTTTAATTTATTAATTATGCATCAATAATATAAAATTAGGGAAATTTAATTTATGTTAATGAAATTAAGGTTTATAAAAATTAGTGTTAATGAAGATTAGGGTGGCTGGGTGCATGGTAGGGCCTTAGGGGAGGGGGTAGGGCCGTAGGAAGAACGCTTTAGCTGCTGAACATTTTGAATCCTAATGGATCTTGATATTTTTAACATCTTGATTATTACTATCTACATTGTCTAAATCTACCATTCGTCCCTTCGTTTTGTGTGTTTTGTGTTCTTGCATTTCTAATGTCAATATACCCCACAAGAAACTCTAAATTAATTGATATATAATCACTCATTTTTTACTGATATATATTATATTTTCACCATGAAAAATAAGGGATGTTGGATCTATCACTCATTTTTTACTGATATATATTATATTTTTACTGATATATATTATCTTTTCACCATGAAAAATAAGGGATAGTGCATGGTGGTTGTACTATGACGGTGATTGGTTGGCGATAGTTAGAGTGAGTAATTTGAGAGGATTTATTGAATTGGAACAAAATAGTAAATGAGGATGTAGAAATGAACGAGGTATGGTTTTTCATGTCCATGATTAAGTAAATCATATTCATAAAAGAACATAACTCAATAACCATTTAATATTATAAATTAAGGGGTAAAAAAGTAAGATAAAACAAAATCATGTACTAAATTATTTTATTACAAAATCATTTTAGATAATTTATTTGGTTAATAAGCTACTTGTCAAACACTTGCAAAATAAGGTAGCTGAAATTTGATCAAATAAGCTAATTTAACAAATAATGTACTCGAAATGTCTTACCAAATAGAACCTAAGAAACTGTTTGGTGAGGGGATGCTTGAAATGGTATTCATTCCCTAAATGTTTTACTACATCTCTCTCCCAAGTCCTACCCATTGTAATACCCGTCTTTTTAGGGACCCGTTGACTGACATTGACCGACCTTAGACGTCCGTCTTGGCCTTTAGGAAACTTCCAAGTGTTGACTCTGGTCGTTGTCTTATGTGTTACTCGATCTAGTGGAGGCTACTCGATCGAGTAGTTTGAGAACTTGATCGAGTAGGGGTAACTACTCAATCGAGTAGGGGTCACTCGATCAAGTAAGTTAGTTACTCGATCGAGTAATGGGTCTGCAGCAGAGAATTATAAATCGTGTTTCGTGAAACCTCAAATCATTTCCGCACCTCTTTTCCTAAACCTAGATGCCGTCACTCTTCCTTCTCCTTCACCATAGTTCTTGCCTTGAGGTCCTTGAGGATGCCTACACCATGGGATGGGATGCTTAGTCGGGTAGCGGTCTTGAAGCCGGATTATTATGAATAGGTAAGTTATCATCATCATCATCATCATTGTCATCATTGTTTTCAGTTAGGGTTGTAGTGATAGTGATCGATGGTTGTACTGTTTGTATTGGTGTGTCGCTTGGTTGATTGGTATCTTGTGATTAGAAGTGGAATCGCTGCGGTGCATTAAAGGTAGGTTCGCCTACTCAATACTGTTAGTTGTCTAGAGTGTCTTTTGATGTGGTCTGTTTGATGTGGTGTCAGTACGGTTGATTGATTGTGATAATTGGTTGGTGTTGCATTGTTGTGGTACAGCTGATGGTGATTGTTTGACTGTGATTCTCGAGGTGCGTCCTTGGGTAAGTGGAGTCACTTGCGGGAGTGGCTTCACGCCCGTAGTTCGCCCTCCGTGGAACCCGCCACGGGAGGGGATGTGCACATTAATGGACATGGGGTTTATCGCTCAGTTTGATGAGCGGGGCTTAGGTGGAAACGGTTGCAGTCCCCCACTGGCAGGGCTGGTCCAGTGGACAGTTGGTGATGGTAATTGGTTGGAGGAGATGTGATGTGTGTATGTTCTGTTGTGCCTGTGTTGTATCTGTGGTGTGTTTCTTCAGTTACTGACCTTGTGTGGTTTTGTCTTGTTGTTTGTTTCTGTTGTATCTGTCGTGATCCCTTATGGCGAGCAGTCAGTCTTAGCAGGTTGTGATATGGATGTTAGCTGGGTGCTTGGCGGTATGAGTCTTTCACGAGTAACGACAGAAGTAGTTCACATAATGGTTTTGAGTTGTATCTTTTATATATCAGTAGTTTTGTTAATCACTTGTAATATAACTTTATTGTTCTTTTATCAACATTTGATATTTACTGTCCTCAGGAAACCAAGATCGTGGCGCCCTTATATGCTAGGGAAGGTCTAGTTAAGGCTAATTAGTATATGGGGGTGTCACAAAGTGATATCAGAGCGACGATTTTGGAACCTGTAACAAATGAGCCTAACGAACGTAGAGAGTCTAATAAAATAAATCTGGTGTATGTGTATTGGAGCCCCAGCTGATGCTAAATTTTAGGTGAGTAGGCGCCCTTATTTCAAAAGCATGGCCCCTTTATGCTTAAGCCAGTCACCGGTTATGGGGATATCGAGTCGGGAATTATGTGTCTAGTGTGTATAGTGGTTATGTTAGAAATGTTTGTGACGGAGTCTTTATGGATGCTAGTATGTATAATTGTGATTAGAAACTGTGAAAGTCTATGGTTGAGTAGAAATGTGTAAGAAAGTAATGGAAGTGGTGGAATGCTTATAATTCGTGACAGTGTGGTGTGATATAGTGATAGTAATGCTTTTCAAATCGTTCCACGCGCATTAGTTATAAAAGAAATGTGAGTCTTGCGTGTGGTGAGGATGATAAGTAGCAAGTTTTGAATTAGTTGTAACGTTTGGCAAGTAGTATTTGATAAGTGTGATGGATGAATGGTTGAATGCTTGCATGATATGATATAGTTATGTTAAGTAAAGTAGTTGTTAATTCGTGGTGATTTTGATTTAATTATTAGCAAGTTTGGATGATACATAATGGTATGATGTTGGATGAATGTTTAGAATGATACAACTGTTAGTTGTATTGTTGAAATTACGAATGCATGATTGGAAGTGAAACAAAATGTTGGATGTATGCATGAGAAAGCTAATAGTGAAGTCAATTGGTAGCGTAATATTTGTTATAGAATGAAGTAATCAGTATCCTGGTTGAATGAAACCGTTGCATTGCATTCGAGTAGTAGTAATATGTCGCGAATGAGTATAATAATCTGTGACAATTTCCGAGTTTGCCTTGGAATCGACACGAGTTGTTGTTTTGTAGGAACTGTTACTCAAACTCGTAACTTTTGACGTCGTTCTTAATCTTGCCTGACCGAGTAGGAGTGTCTACTTCATCAATTAGACCTCATTCGATCTAGTTAGGAAGTTATAACGTCGAGAAAGTTGGATCTGCCAGCAGAAACTCGGCCGAGTAGCTCTAACTCGATCGAGTAGAGGCCACTCGATCGAGTAACCTACTTACTTGATCGAGTAAATGAACAGTACCCGGAGAAGTGCGGGATTCATAACCCTTCTTCTATACTCTTTTTTTCTTATTTCCTCATTCAACAAAAACCCTAATTCCTATATCTCTCCCAAGTTGCTCTTGTCTTTGTGATTTGTTACTTGAATCTTGTACTTTTCTTTGCCTAATCCGTCCTTTTTAAGTGCTAATCATTCAAGGTAAGATTGTTTATCCTATTTCTATGTTTTCAATTGATTAGAGGCATGTAGGATGTTAATGCATGCTAAAAATTCGATGTATATGTGCCAAATCTTTATTATAATTGTTGTCACATGATTTATTTGCTTAAATTTGTTGATTATTGTTGTTAGATAGGCAAAAAATCGAATCAAATTGGAGGTTTGTATGTCTCGAATTTCTAGGGTTTGAAGTTCTAAATTGAATTTTGGTTGTCTTTTTGATGAAAAAGAGGACAAATTAAGAGATTCATGTTATGGGTATCATATTTAGAGTGGATTTTGATGGTTTTTACTCAAAATTTTGCCTTAAAATTCCGTCTTAAAGGTGCCCCAAACTGAAATTCGTCTTATATTCTTGTGAAACTTGTTTATTTGTGAAGTTATTTTTAAGATTTACTTTTCAAAATTAGTAGTCGTGTTGTTAAATTGATGCCATACTTGCCATAATTTTTACAGCTGTAGAGATCCTCTGATGATAATTTAGAAGCTTACACTTGTAATTTTTGGATTGTTTGGTGATAGTGTGTACGTAGTAACTCTTTTCCATGATTATACATGAATGTTTATATGTTTTCAAGTATATGTTGTTTGTGTATCTAAGTCATGTGTTGAAAACAGATGCCGAGACCAACTTTTGGAACCCGTCAGAGTAAGAGGGGGAGGGCTTCTGAGCCCGAGGTAGGTGAGGGGAGTGGGGGACCTACGGTCCCAACTGTGCCTGAGTACCCTTCGGTTGTCTTTGTGGACTTTACACAAAGAGACAATTTTCTTGCCTTACAGAGACGAAAGATGAGACCCACCCGTTGTATTGACACAACTCTCTTAACTGACTAGGGGTTTGAGACCGATGTTAGGCATATCTTCGAGAGTTTGGGGATGCCTGGGTTGTACCGCCTCCGGAAACAACATTATGCTTTTCTGACTCTAGAGTTCATGAGTTCGTTTAAGTATGATGCGGTGGAACAGACTGTTGAGTTCCGCCTCATGAACACCAGTTTCTTCCTTACCATGGATATATTTTCCACCCACCTCGGCTTGGCTAAACCTGCAAAGGGAGCTCTTAGGAACATCCCGACTGAGTGTGGGGCTAGTAGCCTGATGCCTTGCTTTACCGGCAAACCCGTCCCAACCTCCATCAACATGTTGATTAATGATGTTCAGCATGTCACCTTAAAGATCTTTCTTCGTGCTTTGACTTGTCTTCTTTACGAGAGGAAGGATGTGAGTAAGTTGAACTCACATGAGGTGATGTTGCTTGCGGTCTACCTTAACCCCACCCGATCTCAGAAAGTCATTTTTAGTGTCCCAGACATAGTGTGTGCCAGTTTAGCCTTGATGGCCTCTTATGACTCGTGTTTTCTGAGCTGTGGTGTCATTGCCACCCGATTGGCGGAGAGGCTTACTACTTTTGAAGCTTCCTCGGCCTATACACCATTGACCCCGTCGGTACCTACCTTGGACTGTGAGTATTTCCTCGACCATAAATGGTTGAGAACTTTGGAGGGTGGTGGGTTAGCTTGGAGGGTTTGGGGGATGGGCTGGATGAAGATACCCGATCCTGAGCACCTCCCAGTGACCGAGCCTTTGCCGGCGGCAGTAGTGGCTTCCGATTTTGATGATGAGGAGGAGGAGGTTCCTGAGAAGCAGGTGTACCTCATTGTCCCAGATATCTTGGAGGTGATGCCCGAGCCGAGGAAGGGGGATCATGCGAGACCTGGGGATGCCCAGCCTAGAGTGGGGAGGGGACCACGACGAGTGAGGGAGAGGGTGGCTGAGATTTGATGGGAGATGATGTGTTCCTAGTGATGAGGAGTTGAAAAAGATAATCAAGACAGAAGCTCATTGCACACCATACTCGGTACATCCAGGCGGTGACAAGTTATATACAGATTTGAAGAAGACTTTCTGGTGGCCGGGGATGAAGAAGGAAACAGCTGAGTTCGTGGCTCGTTGTTTGACATGTCAGAGAGTGAAAGGGGAGCAGCGACGACCACAAGGTAAGATTCAGTCTCTTGAGGTGCCGGAGTGGAAGTGGGAGTCCATTTCTATGGATTTTATAGTTGGTTTGCCGAAAAGTCAGCAGGGTAATAACATGATATGGGTTATAGTAGACCGACTGACAAAATCAGCTCACTTTGTGCCGATGAAAGATAATTGGACCAAGATGCAGTTGGCTTTGGCTTATAGGAATCATGTGGTTCGTTTACATGGGTAATAACATGATATGGGTTATAGTCCCCTACCTGACGCGCCAGGGAATTTATATTCCAAAATGTATAAAAATTGAAAAATTTCGAAAAATCCCAAAAATCTGTTCTTTAATTTCATAAAACAAAAACCCATAAAAATTTGAAAATTTCAAAAACCAAAAACATGTTCTTTAATTTAGTAGCGTAGAATTGTATATACTTGTGTTTTTGTTCTCTTCTCACATAGATACAATACTACATTTAAGGCATTAGCAAGGGAAAATGAACACTGCTTGGTATGATCGTTCTAATCTCTATTTCCCTTCCATTTATTTTCATAATTCATATGAGGAGGATGGACTTACATGTCAAGGAGGATGTGGTGTATTTTGTTGTTACGGTTTGTGTATCCAAGTGTTGTTAGGAGTTGCACTCAGATTATATGGCATACTATTTGGTAGAAGCATATGCATTAGGTTGTATAAATGTTAGTTGCACCATGGCATATAGTTGCATTTAGGAAAACATTTTGTGAAAACATCTATTTGAGAAGCTTGACAAGTGTATATAAGGCCCTTGTAGATGCTTTTTCTTCTTAAGACTTTGCTTGATAGAATACTTGTAAAACACCCTAGGATGTGTCATGTTAGTATCCTTTGACCCATGGATTAAGGCCTAGTCAAGAGTACCTTGTGGTGTGATAACTCATTGACTACCCTTTATTCCAAGGTGACCATTGAAACCATGCAACCATCTTCCATATTCTACCACATTTTGTCATCAAAGGGAATGGGCACAAAAATTATTCAAAATTTGAGTTTAAGAATTGAAATGAAAAGTTAAAAAGTTAGCAAATGCATCAAATGAAAAGAGGAACAAAAATAGACTCCTAAAGTTTCAAATATAAGCACCATCCCTACAAATGGGGTGACTTTGAAAATGTTCAAAAGAAAATGCAAAAAGTTAAAAGTTATCAAGTATTGAAATGCCAAACATCAAAAGAAATGGCAAAAAGAAAATGTTCTCAAATGTCAAACGCCACAAGAAATTGGGGAGGAAAAATAAAAAGCGAACTCCCATATGAAACTCAAATTCAAATGATCCCTTTTCCATCGAATCCACGTTTTTGCATGGTAGAGAGGGGATGACCCTTCTTCTTGTCTAGGCAAGAAGGGGAATTCCGCGATCCTCCAGTGTTTCTAACACCATAGGGAGTCTATTCTTGACAAAAGCATTTAACGATTGAGGACAAAGGTACCCTAGCTTGACACAACTTGGAGGTGATGTATTGGTATCCTTCTAGGCTTAGTAGTTTGAAAAAACCGTATCAATAATGGAATGTGTATCCATCATCCATGTTCTACCACATTTTGTCATCAAAGGGAATGGGCACAAATTGTTCAAAATTTGAGTTCAAGAAATGAAATGAAAAGTCAAAAAGTTTGCAAATGCATCAAATGAAAAGAGGAGCAAAAATAGAATCCTAAAGCTTCAAATATAAGCACCCTCACTACAAATGGGGTAGCTTTGAAAATGTTCAAAAAGAAATGCAAAAAGTTGAAAATTGTCAAGTGTTGAAAATGCCAAGCATCAAAGAAATGGCAAAAAGAAAGTGTTCTCAAATGTCAAATGCCACAAGAAATTGGGGGGGAATAACAACAACAAAAGCAAACTCCCACATGAAACTCAAAATCTATTGATCCTTTTTCAATCCACTACTACAAATCCAGGCAACTACAACGCCCCTTTAACAACGCTTATTCCCGAAAATCACCATAGACGTTGTAGAACGTATGGCGCGAATTTTACTAAAATTAATTACAACGGTTATGGTTATATAACCGTTGTTATACGTTTTAACAACGGATCAAACATGCACAACCGTTGTTAATAATTTGGCGCAAAATTGGCGCAAAGTTAGTGAAAAGTAATCACAACGGTTATTTTTTAAACCCGTTGTTAAAACTTTTTAACAACGGTTTTTGTTTAACAACCGTTGTCTATACTTTCCATACTATAAACCACATAAACACAGATCAGCTACAGCCACAAAACACAAACCTTAACACAAACACAAACACAAACACAAACACAGACAAACACAAACACAAACACAAACACACACACAAACACAAACACACACTTTCTCATCGTCTCTTTCTCTCTTTCGCATCGTCTCTTTATCATCTCGCCATCACTGTTGGTTTCATCGTCTCTTAATTTCTCTAATTATCAGGTAAATCTCGCCGTCACTGTTGGTTTCATCGTCTTTCATGATCATTATTTTCTTTTTCTAACTATTTCATTTGCATGTATGTGTTTTTGTCGATCATTATGTTATTTCTCTAAGTATTATTCGCTTAATTAGCTAGTAAAACAAATTAAATAAAATAAAACAAAGAAGAAGCAAGATGATAGAGAGGAATGCATGATAAACTTAATTAATATATATATATATATATATATATATATATATATATATATATATATAAATACATAAATTAAAAAAAGAATTACATTGATAAAAATGCAATTCTTATATTTTCATAGAGAGTCTTATTCTCTTCTATGATATCCATCCTCTCCTCGCCTATTTGGAGGTTTCGTTCGTGAGTTGCTATATCGTCATACATGTTGCTGCAACAATCACGCTCGCTCTGTCAAGCCATCTTTTTTGGCGTCCTTGAGTGCGGATCGAGCATCCACAAGGTAGCTCCTTAATGTGGAGCAACCGGCGGATGAAACTGTTGTTGTTCTCGATCATAGTAAGAGTCTTAAGGATGATATCATTCATTTTGTTGATGAAGTTTGGAGTTTGTTTGAAAGATTAATTAGGGTTTGGAGTTTGTTTTAGCAGTTTGGGTTTGGAGATAGTGAGATAATGGAATGGTGGTTGAGATAATGCATGTATTTATACTAAGTAATGTGTGGTTTGAGTTGTTTTTTAATTAATATATGTTTAGGAAGTTGTGCCATAATGATCATCATATCTCTCTCTGCTGCTTCAAATCTTATTATAACCCTTCTCATTCCATATTGTCCATTCATATGCACAGGGATGGCAGTAATAATGCATGCATCGGATTATAACGGGCCGTAATTATGCATGCATCTAGTAATATTTAATTTAATTTTTTTTTTATTTTTTAAAAACAAAGGTTATTGAGAAACAACCCGTTGTCTTTAGTTATAACAACGATTTTTTTATATTACAACCGTTGTTATAACTTTCCCACCAAAATTGAGTCACACTTTCCACAACGGGTTTTTATATTTAAAACCGTTGTTAATAGTTTTAACAACGGGTTCCTTAAGAAAACCAACTGTTGTTAAAACCTTTTACAATGGACGCTTTAATAACGTCCGCTTTTTTATATAACAACGGTTTTTAACCGTTGTTATAGCCTGTATCTGTAGTAGTGATCGTATCCACTTTTGTGCATGGTAGAGAGGGGACGACCCTTCTTCTTGTCTAGGCAAGAAGGGGAATTCCGCAATCCTCCAGTGTTTCTTAACACTATAGGGAGTCTACTCATGACGAAAGTATTTAACGATTGAGGACAAAGGTAACCTAGCTTGACACAAATTGGAGGTGATTTATTGGTATCCTTCTAGGCTTAGTAGTTTGAAGAAACCGTATCTATGATGGAATGTGTACCCTTGAATTGCTTCCCCTTTAGATAATTTCCGCCACTTAGATGAGGAAAGTGGCTATTCTTTTGTAGATGCATCCATTACTTGTTTTGTGTGCTTTAATCCTTGGATGTGTCGCCATTTTGGCAAGCCCCACCTTGCCTTGCAAGAAGGCATCCTACCTTATGGTTGTCTTGTTGTGAGTTGAAGGGGCGGAGTGAGACCCGCTAATTGTATCATATCGGCTATATTAGTAGGTTAGTTTAAATAAGGGTCCTAGTTTTGTCACCTCTTTACTCGGGACGAGCAAAGGTTCGGTTTGAGAATATTTGATGTGACTCATTTTAGAGCATATTTAGTCCCCGAATTAGCCTCGTTCCTATGCTTTTTAGTGCATAATTGGGTCATTTACTATCTTTAGTCTTTCGATTTGCATATTCTTTGAGTTTTTGATCCCTTGGTAGGAAAGGAGTAAGAACCTTGCATTTTCATGGCAAAATGGAGCTAAATTGATCGAATCTAATGACCAAGCATCAAAAGGAAGACAAGACTAGAAGGCCTATGTAAATAATGAAGTAAATGGGCAATGATGGGAAGATCGTTGCATCTCCAACAAGATCCTTGAGGAGTGTTGGAGAAAGAAAAGAAGAAGATGTGAGTGGCTGCTGATCCGGTCGTCGCAGTGCACGGGACGAGCATCCTGGCCTGCCACAATCCGAGCATCCCGTGGTCAAGACGCTCATCCTGGCCCCTAACAATCCGAGCGTCGCCCTCACCAATACGTTCGGATTCCTCTCCAGTGCAGACCGTCCCTCACTCAAGCCGCTCGGGATGAGCATATTCTAAGAAGACTAGCAAAGCGGAGATGAGCATATCCTTCGAGAGGAGCACTTCCTCAACTTTTCTTAAGGGTCTTAATCGTCATTTAAGCCCTTAGTAACCCTAATTTATGTACCTAATCCTTAGTATAAATACTCCATTGTACTAATTAGATTATCATGCTCTTTTTAGGTTATTCTAATCCAACTTTAATCTCTTCTTAATCTTGTAATAAACTCTTAATTAAGCATTAATACAAATCTCATTTCCTTAATCTCTATTGTTCATCATTTATTTTGGGTAATTGAAGATTATTTGGGGTTTATTTTGGAGGATTGACAACCTTCAATCAATCATCGAATACTTCTATTATTCTTTGCTTATTATTTTAGAATCATAATTAGGTATAATTCTCTTAATCTCTTTTTAATTATTGTTAATCATCTTCCTTTATTCATCATGTTTTGTCTTGCTAGTATGATTGACAACCTTGTTAGCATGTTAAACTTGATAATGAGTGAGTAGTCCTCTTAACTAGGGTTAATGGGGAATTAGGGAAAACTAACATGGGGATTGATTCATGCTTAATCTAATATGCTTTCATAATTAATTTGCTTGCTTGTTGTGATTTCAACTTATGCACATGTTATGTTTGATGAAATGCGGGCCTATGAATCCTTGCATTTTTTACCCATCACTTACCTTTTCAATGAGACTTGTAAGACATAAACCAACTCGAGTCTCATTAGACCATGCATATAGTTGGATAGGGAGGATTAAGTCAACTTGTAGGTGTTGTACAATCTAATCGATTTGGCTCCGGGACCCAAACCTTCCTAGGGATTGTAAGATATACACTAACTCGATCCCATCACAACAATAATTGCTTGCATCTAGTTGAAAACATGTTTGTATGATCAAATCCCATGAATCCCCTATGAACCCAAGACACCCTAGTGCTTTTAATCAATTGTTTATATCTCATTTTAATCATCTTGCTTGTTCATTTACATTGTTATTTAGTTTAGTGATCTCTTATCTCAACCCAAATTGTGACACCCTTAGACACGACCATTTGCAATCGAAAATCCTACATCAATACCCGTCCCTTGGGATCCGACCATTACTTACCTCTTTACTAATAGTAGAGTAGTTTGTGAAGTTATAAATACTGTTTTGGTCTAGGTAACTCCTAACGACAAGTAACCGAAAATGTAGTCCCGACCAAAAAATGGCGCCGTTGCCGGGGACGGTGTTAACTTGATTTGATTTTCTTTGATTGTTTTTAGTTGTGTCTTTCTTTGCCTTGGGGAAGTAAAACTCCTCAAGGTTTGTTCTAATTGTTTTCGAGTTGTTTGATATTTTGCATGTCTAGAAGATCACAAGGTAACTTGTTACCCATTGATCACGAAATTGAAAGAACTTTGACCAACAATAGAAGACTTGCTAGAATTACTTTGAGAGGTATTGGTGAGGTTGTGGATATTCAACCAAATACTACTGAGTTCATCAACCCTTTTGCAAGAGAAGGAGAGGAGAACCCAACACAAAATCAACCACAAAATCAACCCACAATGCCTAAGTTTTCATCACATTCCGTACCAACCGAGGAGAACACCACAACATTTGACCGGTAATTTCATTGCAAAATCCACATTTATCCAATTAGTCGAAAGAAGCCAATTTGGGAGGGGAGGGGGGGTGCCTAGTGAATACCCTCATTCTCACATGGAGACTTTTTGTGACTATTGTGATGTGATTTCTCAAACCAGGGTTACTCAAGACCAAATTTGATGGGTCTTATTTCCTTTTTCATTGATTGGTACCGCGAAACAATGGTTAAAGAGCCTTGATAAGGCTACTCTTGGTATTTACTCGTGGAAGAAATTGGCACTTGCTTTCTACAAAAAGTCCTATCCTCTGGAAAAGACTCACATGCTAAGAGCCCAAATCACGGGGTTCAAACAAAGGGACGAGGAATCTTTGTCTGAAGCTTGGGAGCGATTCAAAGGAACTTGTCGCTCATATCCTCATCACGGACTTAGCGAGTGGTTCTTGGTACAACAATTTTGGAATGGTCTTTATGAAGACTCCCGAAACATTCTCAACATGGGGTCAAATGGTATGTTCACCGAAGTTGACGATAATCAAACATGGAACAAGATTGAGGAAATGGCGGTCCATAACTCACAATATAGTAGACCTCGGAAGGCTACTAAAGGAGGAAAGCATGAAGTGGAATCTATTACTCAATTGGGTGCTCGGCTTAGTACTCATAATGATACCATCAACATGAAGTTGGAGAAGGCTATGGCTAAACTTGAAGAAGCCTCCAAATAACCTAAGCAACATGTTAATGCCATGGTGGCATCTTCATCAATTCCAAGTGGAGTATGTGAGAGTTGTGGAACTTTGGGACATGACCAAAGTGAATGTAGGGGAACAATTGAACAAGTGAATGCTTTCCAAGTATACAAGAGTGGTACCCCTTATTCCAACTATTATAATGAAAACAACAAATTTCATCCAAATCTCTCATAAAAATGCCAAAATGTTCAAAACCCTCAAACAACATACACCCCACCTCCAATGAGAAACCAAAATCAAATACCCTTTTACAACCAAAACCAAGGTTATCAAAATCAAACTCCATACAACCAATCCAATGACCAAGGTTTTGATGTTCAAAAAGCGGTCCTCCAAATGCAAAAGAACAAACAAGAATTTTTCACCCAAATGCAAAAAGATAGCCAAGCAAAAGACATCACCATCAACAACATCCTAGCCCACACAAAAATGTTGGAAACCCAAATGACTCAATTAGCATCTTCTAGCTCTCAAAGACAAAAGGGGAAATTACCACCTCAAAGTAATCCCCCAAGACATGAATCGGTGAGTGCCATACACTTGAGGAGTGGTACAAGCTATGAAGGGCCAAAGAAGCAAGTTGAGGATGACATTGTGGAGACTAGTGACAAGGAAAGAGTTGTGCAAAACTCTAGCGAAGAAGAAGCCACCATTCAAGAAGTTTCAAAGAAGAATGAAGAAAAGGCCAAAGAGAAGGAGCCTATTGTGATTAGACTTCCATTCCCGAGTCGTCAATCTAAGCCTAAGTTTGATGACCAACTTGGAAAATTCATGGAGATTGTGAAGAACTTAGAAGTCTCGATTCCATTCACGGAATTGATCAATCATGTTCCGGCCTATGCAAAGTATATAATAGATATTCTTATAAAGAAGAATCTATCCGGAAGCTTGAGACTATTGCTTTCACCAAAGTAAGTAGTGCTATTCTTCAAGGAAGTTCACCTCCAAAGCTCAAGGATCCGGGAAGTTTCTCCATTTCATGCACTATTGGTGACACTACAATCAACAAAGCTTTATGTGACCTTGGGGCAAGTGTTAATGTCATGCCATATTCGGTAAGCAAGAGGATAGGAATGGGAGAGCTCAAGTGCACCAACATCACGCTTCAAATGGCGGATAGATCAACAAAGACACCTTTAAGGGTATGGGAAGATGTGCCCGTAAGAATTGGAAAATTCTTCATCCCAGTGGATTTCGTTATTGTTGACATGGAGGAAGATTCCAACATTCCTATTATCTTAGGAAGACCTTTCTTGCACACCGCGGGAGCGGTGATCGATGTAAAACATGGAGAGCTCACCCTTGAAGTGGGAGATGAAACCATCACTTTCAATCTTGACAACACAATGAGTGCTCCCCGATTACATGAGCCATGTTTTATGGTCGATCACTATAGCCGACAAGATGATAAGAAGAAGTTGGCATTTCATTGGAAGAAAAAGTGGATAATGCTCCATCAAAAGAGCAAGGAAATTGCAACAAAGAGATCTTGAAAAGCTCACCCATGACAAGTGAAGAAGAGAGCCTTATTGGCCAAGATAAGAAAGAAGGAGAGTTGTCTTCATCAACTCATTACAATTTTAGTGATCAAGTAGACGAAGTATGCGGTCTTTGGGATGATGAGTTTGAAGGAATATTCAATCCCTATATCGGTAATGCTATGACCCAAGACCACCATGAAGAACAACAAATGCAAAGGTCTATTGAAGATCATTATCATGACAATGAACAAGCTTTCGACTACTTCTTCAAGGTGTTAAGCAACATCAACAACACCTTGAACATGCCCCCTTGACATCTCATTATTGGAGTCCTCTCCAAACCACCACTTGTAAATATTCTAACTCTCTAACTTGCATTTTAATTATTGTATTGCATTTTTGTCAATTTTGGATTTACATTTTTATGCCTTGATCAAGATTTTCATCATTTTGAGAGAAGTGATGGAGGGACTCAATTGTTTATTGATGTGTAGTGTTTTGCCTTAGTGTGGGGATAGCGATTGCCTAGGCTATCCGAGCCTTTATAGTGCCCTCACAATGAAGATCAGAAGAAATGAAGGGTAAAATGACACGGGTTACGAAGCACCTAAGGATGGACCTGAATCCGTGTGGCAGAGGGACAATCCGAGCGACCCGACGAGGATACGCTCGTCCTGAAGAAAACCCGAGCGTCCAGGGCCAAAGACGCTCGTCTTGTGAAGCTGGGAAAAACAAATTTTGGGTCTGACTGAGAATCCGAGTGTCCCACCAGAGAATCCGCTCGTCTCAGCCAGGACGGTCGTCCCAGAGGAAGTCCGCTCGTCTTTTCACTGTCAAATTTTGGGATTTCTCCCTGGAAAGGAATCCGAGCGTCTCCAATTTAGGACGCTCGTCCCATTACAAGAAGACGCTCATCTTGCTGATAAGACGCTCGTCCTAGAGCGATTTTTCCTGAACCAAATCTGCAGCAAAGTCCGCTCGTCCAGACGCCTATCCGCTCGTCTCCTTCTCTTGTTTTCAAATCCAACGGGTTTTAAAACCCAACTTTCCCAATTCATTTCATTCATTCAAACATAAACACTACCCAAAACCCTCAAAACCCTCATTCTCTCCATCAACCAACATCAAATTTCTCAACCAAAATCACCCAAATCAAATCCAAACTTCCTCAAAATCAAATTAAATCACTCCTTTACCAACAACAAGTGATTAAAACACCAACATATTCAAAGTTTGAGTCAATTTTTGGGATACAAGGCAATATTCAACTATCCTAAATCGATTTGGGTTTTATTGAAATTTGAAGAAATCAAGCGTATCTTTGGTGTTACTACATAAAGGAGCATGGCAAGAACAAAAGGTGGAAGTAAGGCACCCCAAAAGAAGAACCTTTTTAAGAGACAACAAGCTCTTTAAGCTATTTAAGCATCAAAGGCATTGGTAGTTCATAATGCAAGGTTGGAAATTCAAGAGCAAAATCCTCCTATGGAAGCTAGTACTTCTACTACTCCGGTTGTTGAACAACTAGCCGATTTCCGGAGGTAATTTTCACTTCCGACTCCCATAGGAAGAAATTAATTTCCTTTGCTAAGAAAACTATCTTGCCCACCAAGTTCATTTCTCAAAGGACTTTGTTGAAATTGGTGTCCTAGAGCAAACAAAGACCTTTTTTGAGTCTATGGGATTGAGTACATTGTTTGAAATGCAAGAATTGACCTACTCTTCCCTCACCTTAGAGTTTTTGAGCTCTTTGAAAGTCACCAAGGTGGAGACCCGAACCAATATTGAGTTCCGTCTCGAGAATGTTGATAGATGTTTGTCTTATGGAGAGTTTGGTAAAATATTTGGCCTTAGTGATGACCCGACTTACACAAAGAAGCCTACACAGTATGACCCCGCTCCTTTATGAAAGGCCATTTCCGGAAAAGAAGTCACATCTTACCATGATTGTCGTGCTCTTTTAGTCCATCATCCGGGCATAAGAGTATGGCATAAGGTTATTGGGCATACCTTGATAGCTAGGAAAGGTACAAATCATCTTATCGAACTTGACTTTATTCTTCTCGAGTCGACTTTGAACATTGGAAGAGAGTTCACCAAGACATACAACGCCTTACGACTTTTGATTGAAAGGTGGCTCAATGTTGATTGTGGCAAAGAAGGCATGGCCTTTATTGTCAATGGAGGATTAGGGACTTATTTGGCTAAGCACTTTAACCGGGATTTCAATAAGAATGACACATATACACCGGTAAAGGGAGGCCATATCATTGATTTGTGCACCATGGTTCAAAAGTTCAAATGGGTCAAGAATGATACTCTTGATAACAAATTTGGGTGGTTGACAAATGATGCTAAATCCTTCACATTGTCTAGCAAGATTTGCCGTTTGAATGTTGATAGGCCAAATTACCTTCTCCCACTCTCCGAGGAAGCCGAATATATTATTAAACACCAAGGGGAAGAAGTTGTCGAGCCCTTCTCCTCCATTATCACCCCACCTTACCCATTCACGTACCACGAGTTTAAACCCGAAAATGCTAAGGCGGAAAACGACTACTTGACTCAATTGATGAAGTAAATGCATAAACAAGCTTATGAAGATAGAGTCGATGCTTACAAAGCACAATATCCGCCCCTCCTACATCTTGCTAGGCAAGGACTTCTCGATCCATCTTGTCCTTTGCCTAGTTGGGCGGATAAGGAGGTCTTCTTTTCTAGCACTTCTAGAGGTGGTAGATCGGGTGAAGAGGAGATGGTTATTGATGAGAGTGATGAGCAAGAAGGTGAAGAAGAAGAAGAAGAAGAAGAAGAAGAAGAAGAAGAAGAAGAAGAAGAAGAAGAAGAAGAAGAAGAAGAAGAAGAAGAAGAAGAAGAAGAAGAAGAAGAAGAAGAAGAAGAAGAAGAAGGAAGTGAAAGTGAGAGTGGTGATGACTCCACATCCATGGAGGTTGATGATGCCTCAAGTGAGGAGGTTGATGATGATGATGATGATGATGACGTCATGGGCGAGGATTGAGGACTAGCAAACTCTTGGGAGGTTCCTATATTCCTACACCTCATTTATGGTTTGTCTACTTATCTTGTTTTTCTTATAACTTTTTTTTATCTTGATAATGATTTATGGAGTCCTAGCACCATTAGAGGACTAACACGTCGGTTCTATTGAGGTGTTCATTTTATTGTTCCCATTTTCAAAATCCAAAATGACAAATTCTAGTTTCATGCATTGCATTTTTGTGCATGAACTCCCCCAAAAATTTTACATTAGAAATAGTGTCCATTTTGGTTTGGGGAAGTTTATGTATATGCATTGGGAGCTAATCTAAATTATGCTCTCCACCATAACAAAAACTCATGCATCATGTAGTTTAGTTTGCATTTAGTCTAGAAATCATGCATTTTCATATAAATTGCATAATTTCCTATCGTATTGGCCATTGATGATAATGCCCATACTAGTGTGGGGATGGGAAATTCTAACTTGACTTTTTAAACAAAAATAAAAAAAAAAATTGAAAAATTTCGAAAAAAAACATAAAAATTTGAAAATTTGAAAAATCTAAAAACATGTTCATTTCCTTTATAGTGTAGTCTTGTATATATTATTTGTATATATTGTGTTTGTTCATCCTTTTTTACATTTATCGAGTACGCCACATCCGAGACATGAGGATATAGAAGACCGCATGGTATGATCTTTCCAATCTCATTTTTCCACTTTATGTTAATGACTATGTGGCTTTGTTTTGATTGATGCGGTATAAACAATGTGAATTTAGGATTGCATTTAGATTATTTGGCATACTAGTTGGTAGAATCATATGCATTAGGTTGTATAAAGGTTAGTTGCATCATGATATATAGTTGCATTTAGGAAAACGTTTGTGAAACCGTCTATTTAGGAATTTTGACAAGTGTATATTCGGCCCTTGTAGATACTTTTTTATTCTTAATACTTTGCTTGTTAGAATACTTATAAAACACCCTAGGATGTGTCATGCTAGTATCCTTTGACCCATGGATTAAGGACTAGTTAAGAGTACCTAGTGGTGTGATAACTCCTTGGCTACCGTTTATTCCAAGGTGACCCTTGAAACTATGCAACCATCAATCATCCATGTTCTACAACATTTTGTCATCAAAGGGAATGGGCACAAATATTGTTCAAACTTTGAGTTCAAGAATTGAAATGAAAAATCAAAAAGTTTGCAAATACATCAAATGAAAAGAGGAGCAAAAAAAAATAGACTCCTAAAGCATCAAATATAAGCACCCTCACTACAAATGGGGTGACTTTGAAAATGTTCAAATAGAAATGCAAAAAGTTGAAAATTGTCAAGTATTGAAAATGCCAAACATCAAAGAAATGGCAAAAAGAAAGTGTTCTCAATTGTCAAATGCCATAAGAAATTGGGGGGAAAAACAACAACAAAAGCAAACTCCCACATGAAACTCAAAATCTATTGATCCCTTTTCCATCGTATCCAGTTTTGTGCATGGTAGAGAGGGGACAACCCTTCTTCTTGTCTAGACAAGAAGGGGAATTCCGCGATCCTCCAGTGTTTCTAACACCATAGGGAATCTACTCTTGACGAAAGCATTTAACGATTGAGGACAAAGGTAACCTAGCTTGACCCAACTTGGAGGTGATTTATTGGTATCCTTCTAGGCTTAATAGTTTGAAGAAACTGTATCTATGATGGAATGTGTACCCTTGGAATTGCTTCCCCTTTAGATAATTTCCGCCACTTAGATGAGGAAAGTGGCTATTCTTTTGTAGATGCATCCATTATTTGTTTTGTGTGCTTTAATGCTTGGATGTGTCGCCATTTTGGCAAGCCCCACCTTGCCTTTCAAGAAGGCATCCTACCTCATGGTTGTCTTGTTGTGAGTTGAAGGGGCGGAGTGAGACCCGCTAATTGTCTCATATCGGCTATATTAGTAGGTTAGTTTAAATAAGAGTCTTGTTTTGTCACCTCTTTACTCCGGACGAGCAAAGGTTCGGTTTGGGGATATTTGATGTGACTCATTTTAGAGCATATTTAGTCCCCGAATTAGCCTCGTTCCTATGCTTTTTAGTGCATAATTAGGTCACTTACTATCTTTAGTCTTTCGTTTTGCATATTCTTTGAGGTTTTGATCTCTTGGTAGGAAAGGAGTAAGAACCTTGCATTTTCATGGCAAAATGGAGCTAAATTGATCAAATCTAATGACCAAGCATCAAAGGGAAGACAAGAATAGAAGGCCTATGTAAATAATGAAGTAAATGGGCAATGATGGGAATATCCTTGCATCTCCAACAAGATCCTTGAGGAGTGTTGGAGAAAGAAAAGAAGAAGATGTGACTGGCTGCTAATCCCGGCGTCGCAGTGCACGGGACGAGCGTCCTGGCCTGCCACAATCCGAGCGTCCCGTGGTCAAGACGCTCGTCCTGGCCCCTAACAATCCAAGCGTCGCCTTCACCAATCCGCTCGGATTCCTCTCCAGTGCAGACCATCCCTCCCTCAAGCCGCTCGGGATGAGCATATTCTAAGAAGACTAACAAAGCGGAGATGAGCAACTCCTTCGAGAAGAGCACTTCCTCAACTTTTCTTAAGAGTCTTAATCGTCATTTATGCTCTTACTAACCCTAATTTATGTACCTAATCCTTAGTATAAATACCCCATTGTACTAATTAGATTATCATGCTCTTTTTAGGTTATTCTAATCCAACTTTAATCTCATCTTAATCTTGTAATAAACTCTTAATTAAGCATTAATACAAATCTCATTTCCTTAATTTCTCTATTATTCATCATTTATTTTGGGTAATTGAAGATTATTTGGAGTTTAGTTTGGAGGATTGACAACCTTCCATCAATCATCAAGTACTTCTATTATTCTTTGCTTATTATTTTGGAATCATCATTAGGTATAATTCTCTTAATCTCTTTTTAGTTATTGTTAATCATCTTCATTTATTCATCATGTTTTGTCTTGCTAGTATGATTGACAACCTTGTTAGCATGTTAAACTTGATAATGAGTGAGTAGTCATCTTAACTAGGGTTAATGGGGAATTAGGGAAAACCAACATGGGGATTGATTCATGCTTAATCTAATATGCTTTCATAATTAATTTGCTTGCTTGTTGTGATTTCAACTTATGCACATGTTATGTTTGATGAAATGCGAGCCTATGAATCCTTGCATTTTTTACCAATCACTTACCTTTTCAATGAGACTTGTAAGACATAAACCAACTCGAGTCTCATTAGACCATGCATATAGTTGGATAGGGAGGATTAAGTCGAATTGTAGTTGTTGTACAATCTAATCGATTCGGCTCTAGGACCCAAACCTTCCTAGGGATTGTAAGATATACACTAACTCGATCCCATGACAACAATAATTGCTTGCATCTAGTTGAAAACATGTTTATATGATCAAATCCCATGAATCTCCTATGAACCCATGACACCCTAGTGCTTTTAATCAATTGTTTACATCTCATTTTAATCATCTTGCATGTTCATTTACATTGTTATTTAGTTTAATGATCTCTTATCTAAACCTAAATTATGACACCCTTAGATACGACCATTTGCAATCGAAAATCCTACATCAATACCCGTCCCTTGGGATCCGACCTTTACTTACCTCTTTACTAATAGTAGAGTAGTTTGTGAAGTTATATATATTATTTTGGTCTAGGTAGCTCCTAACGACAAGTAACCGAAAATATAGTCCCGGCCAGTGCCTAAGGATATAGTGTCCGATAAAGATGCGAGATTCATATCACGGTTTTGGAAAGAGTTGCAAGAGATGATGGGAACTACCTTAAAGATGAGTACTGCATTTCATCCTGCGACAGATGGCCAGAGGAAGAGGACCATCAAGACTTTAGAGGACATGTTGCGAGCTTGTGTTATGTATTTTGGTGGTAGCTGGGAGCAGAGGTTGGATTTGATTGAGTTTTCTTACAACAACAGCTATCACACCAGTATTGGCATGGCACCATTTGAGGCTTTATATGGGAGGAGATGTAGGAGTCCGATTTAATTGGATGATAGTGTTGAGGCAGTTGTTTTGGGACCACAGATGGTACAGGAGATGGTTGAATAGGTTAAGCTGATTAGGCAAAGGATGAAAGCGGACCAGGATCGACACAAGAGTTATGCAGATCTACATCGTCGACATAGAGTTTCAGGTTGGGGACAAGGTTCTTTTGAAAGTGTCTCTTATGCGTGGGGTTATGAGATTTGGTAAGAAAGGTAAGCTGAGCTAGAAGTTTATAGGACCATATGAGATCTTAGATCGTGTGGATGAGGTTGCTTATCAGTTAGCTTTACCAACTGCCTTGGATAGGGTTCATAATGTGTTTCATGTATCTCAGCTGCGGAAGTATGTTAGTGATCCATCACATGTGTTATAGGTAGAGAACATCGGGCTGGATGAGTCTTTCTCTTATCTTGAGATGCCTAAACACATTCTTGATCGAAAGGTTAGGAAAACTAGACATGGTGAGACAGTGTTACTTAAGGTTCTTTGGTCTAACCATGAGGTTGAGGAGGCTACATGGGAGGCGGAAGAGGCTGTGAGGGAGTGGTAAGTGTCTCTGTTTGATCAGGTATGTGTGGTTACGGGGATGTAACCTTGTTTCTTTTAGGAGGGTAAGAGATGGTCACATAGAGTTTTTGCATGTTTTAGGTTGGTTTTGGTATAGTTAGTAGTTGTCTTGAGTCGGGTTGAGTTTTGTTTGGGAGGTGTGTTTTGGAATTTTGTGTCGAGTTTTGTTTATGTTGTTGTGTCGGGATGGTGTTAGTGTGTTTGTGTTTTGGTTGTGGTTTGAACTTCGGGGACGAAGTACTTTTTAAGGAGGGAAGACTGTAATACTACGGTTTATGTGTCTTGGGGTTCTCTATCGAGTGGGGCTTACTCTATCGAGTAAGTATGTTTTTACGCAAAACAGTAGTCTGTCTGATGGGTACTCGATCGAGTAAGCTTGGCACTCGATCGAGTAAGGGTCACTCGACCGAGTAAGTGACTTACTCGATCGAGTAAGTCGGTTGACGGGTGATTTTTGACGGGTTTGTTAATAATGCGGATTAGTATATAAGACTTCCGTCACTTTTTCTTAAAACACTTTTTCAACTTAAAAACACACAAGAGAAGATTGAGAGTTATGTTCATTCATCCTCGCCGCATTATTAGCAAATCCCGGAGCTAGGAGTATCGGATTTCGTTGTTCATTACATAGCTATGATCCTTGTGTCAAGGGTAAGATTTACATATAATTTTTATTCTATTTTGTTAAAGTTGGTTAAACCCTAATTGGGTGATTTGGGGGTTTTGGTGGTTTATGTGAATGTGGTTGTGATTGTATGTATGTATGTATAGGAGGAGGATTCGTTGAGGAGAGATTCTGACCTAGCTGATTGATCGTTTGTCGGTGTTTTCATTTTCAGGTATGGTTTCCCTACTCAGTATTAGTTACATGATTGTGTGGTGATTGTTGTTGTGACGATTGGTTAAGTATATTGTTGGTTATTCTAGATAGTTGTTGATTTCATATTGTTGATTGGTTGTATCTGTCTGTGATCTTCGGGGCGGGTCCCTGGCTGAGTGGACTCACTTGCGGGAGTGGCTTCACGCCCTTGATTCGCCTTCTGTGGAACCCGTCACATAAGGGATGTGCACATTAATGAACTTTGGTTTATCGCTCAATGGAGATGAGCGGGGATTTGGTGGGTACGGCTGCGGTCCCCCACTGGCGGCGTGGAGTACTTGTTGCGATGGGTACTCTGGCAGGGCTAAACACTTTAGAATGTAGTCAGTTATGTGGAGATTGGAGATGAAGACTGGGATTTGTGTGAGCTGTTTGCATACTTGTTTTATTGTGGCTTTGTTTATGTAATTAGTACTGACCCCGTTAATTGTTTTAAAAACTGTGGTGATCCATTCGGGGATGGTGAGCAGTTATTGAGCAGCTATGAGACGATGTGCTGGGGTTAGCTGGGAAGTGTCGCCAAAATGCAGTCTTAGAGTCTTCCACTATTTTGGACTAGTTGTTTAGTACCTTTGGATTTGAGAACATTGTATTTCACCTTTATCAGTTTGGGTTTTGAACATGTAATCACTTTAAACTATATTGCTATTTAAATATGTTTCTTCATTGTCATTTGATTATCATTGCCTCGGGTAACCGAGATGGTGACGTTCTCATACCTTAAGTGGTCCTGGTAAGGCACTTGGAGTATGGGGGTGTCACAGGTGTACCTTATTGACCCAGATATCTTGGAGGTGATGCCCGAGCCGAGGAAGGGGGGTCGTGCGAGACCTGAGGATGCCCAACCTAGAGTGGAGAGGGGACCACGACGAGTGAGGGAGAGGGTGGCTGAGACTCAGCCAGAGCAGCATGTACCTCCACAGTACCAGTTTCCCGGTTATCCTTCTTTCTACAGCCCTGAGATGAGAGTGAGCAAGCTCACGGAGAGGGTGTCGGCAACCTTGACACTCCGAAACCTCCACGAGATGGCGTACGTGCAGGGCATCGGAACCGGAGCAGCTCAGCCCGTGTGGTGGAAGGGCGTTAGGGACGACAGTGGAGTTTTTAACTCTTTCGGCGTGGAGAGGTCTACTTGGGGAGAGCCCCAGTCATATCCCTACGGTTGCCTGGCCCCTTGGCGTATGGGAGCAGATACGGGTTTTGGTGGTGTCGCAGGTCAGGACGCAGCTGGAGCAGGCATGTCAGGTGGCGATGGTGGTGACGAGGTGATGGATGATCAGGATGCAGTGTGATGACACTCTTTCTTTTATATATCGTTTCATGGATTTGTAGTTGATAGTACTTGTTTTGTTTGGTACTTTATTAGACTTTGGTGTGTATGTTGGCCATAAAGCCGTATTTTCGATACTTTTAGACTATTTTTGTTTTATATGATTTTTTGAGTTTAACATGGCGTTTTAGAGGGGATTTTCGACTTGTGGCTACTCGATCGAGTAACTACAAGGGTGGCATTGGGACAGTATACTGATCTCAACCTACTCGATCGAGTAACTGATGAACTCGATCGAGTAAGTGCAGCTCGATCGAGTCCCCTACGAACTCGATCGAGTAGCACTGTTACAGCTACTTTTCGTTTAAAAACTTGATCGATTCATCATATTTTTCAGTGTTGTTATATCATTTCTTGTTGGGTGTATTTTATATCATTGTTTACGCTCAACGATAGTCATGTTGTTGTGCGTGGTCGTGCGATGTATACAATTTGCAATGTTATATGTATCGGTTAAAATGATAAAGCATATCACTACGGGTAACATAATGTTCGTGGTGTTGTTCAAATTGATAATGATTGCATATATATATATATGTATATATATATATGTATATATGTATATATGTATATATATATATGTATATACATATATATATATATATATATATGTATATACATATATATATATATATATATATATATATATATATATATATATATATATATATATATATGTATTATATATCATCATCATCATCATCATCATGTGAATCATGTTTTGGGAATATCAAGGAAGTATCGTGGTTGTCATGAGTGGAATATGTAGATTGGTTAAGTTGTACAAATTTGCGGTGACATTTATATAATTTTGTATGCTATATCAAGCCGCCTTAGATGTGTAATGTACAATGATTATAAATTGGTTAAATAATTCCTATGATCGTATGAAATCTTAATAGATGCCTTGGCTGCTAGTTGGTAATGGTATATCTTGTGGGGTGATACACGCTTTCGGTAGTTTTACGTTTATATGAGTTAAGTTGTGTAATGTCGAAAAGTATGTTCTGTCATCATGAGTCACAAGGTTGCTTTGCTATGCGTAAGTAATGTCAAAGTGGTATTATATGTATCGGTTTGTGGGACAGAAAAGTTATTTGATGGTGAACTTCGGGGACGAAGTTCATTTTAAGAGGGGAAGAGTAATGTCGCAAAACAAAAATGACGTAGTTATAACAATTTTACAGTATTTTCGTGATATTTTATAGTATCTCCATTACATTTAAAGTGTGTTGAATGTTTGCTTGGATAATTTTGTAATGGGTATTGTGTAATTAAGTAAGAGTTTATAATTGTTGAATAAAATAGCATGTCGTTATACTCTATTTTCAGTAATTATTTGTTGTGTTGGAATGAGAATTGGATGTTATTAGCAGTAGTGGAGTTGCTATTAGTAGAATTGTGTTGTGTGGCTAAAGTAATAGAGCGGAATGAATAATGTATTGTTGTGAATCTGTGGTAGGACCGTTGTTTTGTGTGTTTTGTAACTGGTAATCGTTGTCAGGTAATGGATAAAAGTATAGTAGGATAGTTGTGTTGGTGTACGTTCGAATAATATTGTGTAGTAGGTGAAAGTGATAGTCGAGTTAGTCATTCTTGTGGATAGTATGTGGTCAATGATTCAAAAAGGAAGTTGGTGATCAGCTGAGAGTCGTGTTGTGTATTGTGTGCTAAGGTGGATGATGATGATGTCTGATTCTTGTGGATACATAGTGGGGTGATATTTCTTAAATAATAATGTTGACCTGTGTCGAGTAAACGGTGATGTTGATCTTGATTCCTTTATCTGGTGTTGCGGGGGAGGATGAGTCAAACTTCGGGGACGAAGTTCTTTTTAAGGAGGGAAGACTGTAATACTCGTCTTTTTAGGGACCCGTTGACTGACGATGACCGACCTTAGACGTCCGTCTTGGCCTTTGAGAAACTTCCAAGTGTTGACTCTGGTCGTTGTCTTGTGTGTTACTCGATCTAGTGGAGGCTACTCGATCGAGTAGTTTGGGAACTCGATCGAGTAGGGGTCACTCGATCGAGTAAGTTAGTTACTCGATCGAATAACGGGTCTGCAGTGGGGAATTATAAATCGTATTTCGTGAAACCTGAAATCATTTCCGCACCTCATTTACTAAATCTAGATGCCGTCACTCTTCCTCTCCTTTACCATAGTCCTTCCCTTGAGGTCCTTGAGGATTCCTACACCATGAGATAGGATTCTTGAGTCGGGTAGCGGTCTTAATGCTGGTTTGCTATGAATAAGTAAGTTATCGTCATCATCATTGTCATCGTTATTTTCAGTTAGGGTTGTAGTGATAGTGATCGACGGTTGTACTGTTTGTATAGGTGTGTCACTTGGTTGATTGGTATCTTGTGATTGGAAGTGGAATCGCTGCGGTGTGCTAAAGGTAGGTTCGCCTACTCAGTACTGTTGGTTGTCTAGAGTGTCTTTTGATGTGGTTTGCTTGATGTGGTGTCAGTACGGTTGATTGATTGTGATAATTGGTTGGTGTTGCGCTGTTTTGATTATCGTTGTTGTGGTACAGCTGATGGTGATTGTTTGTCTGTGGTTCTCGAGGTGCGTCCTCGGCTGAGTGGAGTCACTTGCGAGAGTGGCTTCACGCCCGTAGTTCGCCCTCAGTGGAACCCGCCACGGGAGGGGATGTGCACATTAATGGACATGGGTTTATCGCTTAGTTTGGTGAGCGGGGCTTAGGTGAGAACGGTTGCGGTCCCCTACTGGCAGGGCTGGTCCAGTGGACAGTCGGTGACGGTGATTGGTTGGAGGAGATGTGATGTGTGTATGTTCTGTTGTGCCTGTGTTGTATCTGTGGTTGTTGGTGTGTTTCTTCAGTTACTGACCTTGTGTGGTTTTGTCTTGTTGTTTGTTTTTGTTGTGTCTACCGTGATCCCTTATGGTTAGCAGTCAGTCTTAGCAGGTTGTGATCTGGATGTTAGTTGGGTGCTTGGTGGGATGAGTCTTTCACGAGTAACGACAAAAGTAGTTCACATAGTGGTTTTGAGTTGTATCTTTTATATATATCAGTAGTTTTGTTAATCACTTGTAATATAATATAATTGTTCTTGTATCGATATTTGATATTTACCTCCTCGGGCATCCGAGATGGTGGCGCCCTTATATGCTAGAGAAGGTCTAGTTAAAACTCCTTAGTATATGGGGGTGTCACACCCATCCCAAACTATCCCTTTTTTCATTTTGGGTAAATCCATTATAAAATACCCTTTCTACTTTCACTAAAAAAAATATTTTCTTATGCGCTACTCCCTCCTATTCACTATGATGTTCCACATTACTTTTGAGTAGTTTTTAAGATAATTGAGATTTGTGGTGGAAAATAGAGGAAATGGAGGGTAAGAGAGAAAATGCGGGGTCATAAGTCCTAAGAATCACAAATTATAGACTAATAAGGAAAGTGGAAAATCTTAGTAAATTTTTCGTTTTAGGAAATGTGGAAGATGTTAGAAAATAAGAGGGATTATTTTGTTAGGGTATAAATTTTCGTAGTAGTACGTTTTTACTCAATACAGTACGCTTTTTCCTTTCTACCTAGGGGTGTTCATGAGCCGAGCCGAGCCCGAGCTTAGCCTTGCTCGGCTTGTGCTCAAGAACCAAAAATCGAGCTCGAACCGATCTCGAGTTTACTCGAGCTTGAAAAAAATACGCTCGTTATAAAGCTTGCGAGCTTTAACACAAGCTCGAGCCAAACTCGAGCCCAAATCGAGCCTACATAAATTTGTTTATTTTTCTATTTTTTTGTTCCGATATTTTCAATAATAAGGTTCGAAAGTTATATGTAAAAATGTTTTGCAAATCAGCAAGACATTTGATACCTGTGATACAAAGATATAATCATGATAAAATATTTTTATAAAATATGACCAATATCTTATGTAATCACACAAGTTCGAGCCGCTCGCGAGCTTTTCGAGTCGAGCCATCCTTTGCTCGGCTTGACTCGTTAAGTTTTCGAGCCGATCCCGAGCTCGCACGAGCCGAGCTTTGACCGAGCCGACCTCGAGTTATTCACGAGCTGTCTCTTCTCATTAACACCCCTAATTTTCTCCACATGTATTGTGTACTACAGTAACTACACTAAAGAAAGAGAAAAAAAAAAGAGAAAAAAACGTTCCATCACCTTCACCACCAAATCCACCACCATTTCCCTACCAACCCCACCCATCCTCCACCTTCCCCTCCGCCACCTGCCTCCCTGCCGGAAACACTGGCCATTGTCGGCCCTGATGAAGCATCATCGGCATCACCTTTCTCTCTCCCTCCACAAGCAGGGATGGCTTTAAGGGTGTTCAACCCGTTCAACGGAACATGACCTCCGATTTTTAGGGGCTCCTTAATCTGAAATTCTGTCTATTGATAGTATGTATACTATACAGCGCGAAATAATATCACAAGGCGAGGGTTGTCGAAGTGGTAGCATGCTTGGCTTTTGTATCAAAGATCCTGTGTTTGATCCTCTATTTCAAAAGTTTTAAGTTTTATTTATTTTTAACTCAAAACGAATATAAGAAATGTTGAAGTTGGTTGGATTCGAACCCCGAACCATACACCATAAATGTGAGGATAGAACCATCTTACCAACATTCTTTCTTGTATTTATTTTTGTGTATTAGTGTTTTTAGTTATGAAAAACCAAGGGTTTCTTGTCTTGTTAAAATTGCGTTTATAACGGGTTTTTAGTAACTTTTTACAAATCTATGTCATATTTGATGTAATAAAAATATTTTTAGGGGCCTACTTTTTAAACTTTGCGCAGGGGCCCCAAAATGTCGGAGACGGCCCTGCCCACAAGAGAACACACAACCACCTGTACATCCGTCGCGCCATCGCTAGCCTCACCCAGCACCTTCGACATAGCCCTACCTAGCACCGCCTCCGCCTGTCATCCCCTAACGAAGCCGCGTATTCACCACGACCAACAACCAATCAAATCTTATAATGATAGTGTTTTGTAATTTTTTTTAATAAATAATAACCTCTAATTCAACAATATTTCTTAAAAAGCATTTATTTGATTCATTAGAGTATGTAATTAGCAAATTTAAAACATGTATTACCTTCAAATTATTGTTTATAATTGAAGATTTTTTGGTTAGTTTTAGAGGTTATGCAGTTAGAAATGGAGAGAATTATGTATAGGGTTTATTTTTATCAAAGGGCATACAAATGAGAAATATCGTGTAAAAAGTGTTATAATGGGTAAAAAGTGTACTCTGAAAATAAATTTCTTTTTGTGAGTTTAGTACTCCGTATCTTTGTTTTTCTCTACCCCACCCCATTTCAAATTTATGCAATCTTTTATTGATTTAAGTCCATAATAATCCTAGTGCAAATAATGTGGGGTAGAAATTGGTAGGAGGAAAATACCATTTAGTTAAACTACAATGACAACAGCATGTGATCAACATAAAACCCCAAAGGAAAATCCCTCTACTTTCATTTCTCACACAGGTTTTAAAACTCTTGCTTTCCCTAGCTATACCCATTACCCTCTATTTGCCTCTCAGCATTGTCTCGATCATCATCGCCAGTGACCAACTGATCTCGTTGACCACTGCCATCGACCATCGTAGTCGCCCTACTTGAAAAATTGAGGGTGTTACGGCTACCATGATCGTCCTCTTGCATGGTTTAAACCAAATTCATGTGAATATCAAGGGATATTTTTTTGAACACTTTCCCCTAATTCCTTTCTTAATTCATTTTCTCTATCTTTGTGTGAATAAAGTCCTCTCTAATTTCAGGATTGAAGACTAACAATTACTAGTAGTTCCATAATAATTATAACATCTAAAAGTAAAATACACTCGTGCAAGCTATATTAAGACTTGGTGCAGATTAAGACATCTATCAGGAGTTTGTGGACTTTTGACCTTTGAAATGTTCAACTTCGACCCTAATTAAGCTATATACAAGTAAAACACACATGCTCTATTCTCTATCTTCAACGGATCATTTTTAAATAATTAAAATACGAAGTAATTGGATTGGATTAGTGGCGTCAAAGTAAAAGCATCTGACTCAAGAAACTAAATTTGTTGGATATCTGAGTCGACCTCAAAATTCAAACTACTAATAGTACCCCATAATATAATATATCAATAACGGATTTTCTAATATGTACCTTATAAGATATAATAAAAAGCCACATAAGACAATACGGTTATGATTTTTTCACTAAAAGTGGTGATAATGCGTATATTTATCAATTTTTCATGATAAAATCTTAAGAATATGTTCATAAATGTTTTTTTAATTATGTATTATTAGAGTACACATTAGAAAAACCGTAATAAGAATAATGATAACGATGATTGTGATCTTTTTATTATTATATCTTGCTGTCTATGACTATTTGTCACGATCATTATGGTCTACACTAACAACTTAATTAAATAAAAGTAAGATGAAAAAAGATTCTTGTGATTAAATTAATGTCAAATTGTTGATTATTGTAACTTCTCTAAAACTCCATTCATGCACCGGGCACGTACCTTTTTACTTTATATATTATAAACTAATTTCATTTGCATTATGTCTTTACGTCTGGTCTTCAATATGACTTTCTACTAACTTGAAGATATGATAATAAGATTTTGTATTATAGTTAGTTTCTTTGTCTTATCAGGGCTACTAAAGACAGTAGGTTTTTGTAAGCCGGTTTCATACGAATATTATGTAAGACAGATTACATTAACTTAAAAATGATCCATATAAGCCAAAGGATAGTCATAGTAAGATCCATTTGACATTAATATGTGATGATAAGAAATTAAAACTGGCGTGTTTTTAGTTTTGTAACAATTTTGTTCTCAACTATCCTAAGAGATACTTTACACTAATTAAAAAGAGATAATGGTTATTTACTTATTTATTATATATATATACGAAGTAATAATTAAGAAGATCTCATATTTGTGGTCGACCTATTTGTTTATTATCGAATGAATAATAAGCCAAACTCGTTTTCAAGACGACATTTTGAGTAGTTTATTTGACCAAAGTAGCTTATTTGACCAAAATTTCAGCTACCTGATTTTTTTGCAAGTGTTTGGCAAGTAGCTTATTTGGTCAAATAAGGTACCTAAAATGAAATGTTACCTCAGATAGCATTTGAGAAATCAGGTATCTGAAATGACTTATTTTCCATTTTCTACCTCTTTATTCTATAATATTAAATAATTTTCATATCCTGTTACGTCATTTTACCAAAATCAGCTACATTTTCAGCTAGTTTGTCAAACACATTTTTATATAATCAGTTACCTTATCAACTCTTAATTTTATTACCTTATCGATTATCTTTTCGAGTTTTTAGCTTTTAGGTTTTTCGGTTTTACCTTTTGATTTTTGCCTACCTTTTCGGATAGTTTTGCCTAACATAGCCTAAGTTTCGATTCTAAGTGTCGTGCATGTGAGATCGCTCTTTACTAGAATCGATGCATTGACACGAACTAGGTTGATAAGTTAATTAAAATAACAATAAGTTTTATACTGAAGAATCTCATTAGTTCAACTTAAAACTACTAAGAATTTTTTTTTTTTCTTTAAGTCTGAATGCTACGTGCCTATAGAAGGGTGAAAATGCTAAACACTAATCTATTTCTCATTTAATCATTCCACATTACCACATAAAATAAAATTATTAGTACAGATAGAAGACTAATTCTCTTCAATTATTTTATATGAAATTATTTGTATGAATAACAATTAAGTATTATATTCATTTATTCAACCTGTAATTATTTTGTCATTTCTATTACTTCCTTCAATTATTTTATATGATATTATTTGTACGAATACATTTAAGTATTTACAAGTACTTATTTATTCAACATGGAATTATTTTGTCTTCGCTATTATAGATTCTTTTAATTAATATATACTTTCTGTCCCGGTCATTTGTTTATTTATTCTATTTCGGAGTGTCATACAATTGTTTACCTTTAATTTTAGAATTGTCTATGATAGAAATTTAATTTTACACATTCAATTTGATTTACTTGTTATCTAATAATTGACTTCCTTCTCATTCTATAATTACATGTAAACAAATGATGGAGACGGATAGAGTTATTAATAATTGGAGCTCGAATTTCAGGTCAGAAAAATAATTAGGGATAGATGGGATTGACCGTTTCGTAGAGAGTATTATATTGAGTTAATTGTCGCAATTCATTGACCCTTGACCGACCGAGCCCTCATGATGTCTTGAAATCATCAATCCTTCTAGAAACTGATTAAACAAAAGTAAACCATAGATACCCAAACGTAAAGAATCGATCGATAGTCGATTCACATGATATGGTACCACTACATTTACTCAACAACAAACAACATGGTTACATGGTGGGTGTATCTCATCTACGATTATTAGTAAGTCTTTCTTAAAATGATACTGCCCATTTTAAGTTTTAATAGGTCAAATACACTATATAAATTGTATTCATATTGTAATAAAGTATACTCTTAATGTTCTGAAATCATCAATCCTTCTAGAAACTGATTAAACAAAACTAAATGATAGATTCCTGATGTAAAGAATTGATCGATAATCGATTCACATGATATGGTACCACTACATTTACTCAACAATTAACATGGTGGGTGTATCTCATCTACCATTTGCGCTATTGTAGGGAGTAAAATGTTATCAAGTCCAAATAATTTTTGTTGTGCTTTCAAGTTACAACTTAGTTAATGTGTTTAGAAAGTCATTGGAGTGGATGATGTTTGTAAGCAAGTTAGTTTTTCGTTAAGATAATAGATGGAGTACGTGGGTTATTTTTAGTTATTCAAATGATAAGCAACTAGCGTGATAATTTACAAAAAAAAAAAATTATAAGCAAGTTCCTTAACTATATCATTGTATGTAGGTGCTCTAATGTTTTTAAAAGGTAATACCGGCTAATATACAATGCAGGTCATTATGTACATTCAGCTAATTTAAGAAGCTTAATAATCTTGTTAGTTTATTCGTATAGTATTCTCACTATTACATGTAAGGATGATAACGAGCCGAGCACATGCTTGGCCTTGGTGGGTTTGTGCTCATGAACCAAAATTCAATAAACTTGAGTCGATCTCAAGGTTACCCGAGCTTGAAAAAAATGTGCTCACTATCAATATTACACCCCCCAAATCCCTACTTCCAATAGAACAATCTTTTTATCAGAATCTGAGCGTATTAACGACGTTACTTCAAATACAATAATGATAACAACAACATACAATGGTTCTAAAATAAGTTACAGCAGAATAATTTTTAAAGTGTTTACATCATCTCAAAACCAAATAACTAAAGATAACATAAGTTCTAGTCAAATTTCAAAATCATTGCGGAATCAAACTTACTAATCTTTATTAATGTGATCTCTAAATAACTCGACATATTGCGCCGTGCGTGCGTCATCTTCCCATTTTCCCCATCAAGTTCAAAAGTAAAATTACACTACTCCCCATAGAGCCATAAATAATATTGTAAGGATCATCACATAAGCTCAGAAACGATGATCTATGGAACAAGGCAGCAGTTGAGAAACTAGTTTGGTGGATTGCTGCAAAACCTGATCTTCTGTGGGTCAAATGGGTTGGACAAATTTACTTGAAAGATGCTAACTGGCAGGACTACTCCCCCAATGCCAACTCCTCTTGGTACTGGAGGAAGATATGTCAGGTCAAACTAGAACTACAACAGGCGTATCAACATCATCTGTGGACGAGCCAAGCACATATGGGGTACATTGTAAGTAAAGGCTATAAATGTAATACTACGGTTTTCAATGTCTATGGGTACTCTATCGAGTGGGAGTTACTCTGTCGACTAAGTATATTTTTATACAAAACAGTAGTCTGTCTGATGGGTACTCGATCGAGTATGTGTGGCACTCGATCGAGTAGGGGGCACTCGATCGAGTACGTGACTTACTCGATCGAGTAAGTCGGTCTTACGGGTTATTTTTGTCGGGTTTTGTTAGCAATGCGAGAATGATATAAAAACATAAGTCGTCAGTTTCTTTTCACTTTTACCCTGATCTAAATTCATAAGAGACAAAAACAAGTTACGTTACTTCTTCTTCTTCGCATTGCTATCAAATCCAAAGGCTTGAGTCGTCGGAATTCAGTGTTCTTTAAGCCGTTGAGTCCGTAGCGTTGTGGGTAAGATCCTAATATCATTTTTATGTTGTTTCGTTGATTTTGGTTGAAATCCTAATAGGGTAAATTGGGGGTTTTAGGAGTATTGTGTTTATTAGATGGTGATTGTATGATTGTATGTTGATAGGAGGTGATTTCATTGAAGAACGATTTTGATTAGCTGATTGTGACGATCTTGGTGGTTGCTTTGTCAGGTAGGATTTCCCTACTCAGTTGTTGTATTAAAAACTTTGGTGATCCATTCGGGGGTGGTGAGCAGTTACCTAGCAGGTATACTGTAGATGCGCCCGGGATTAGCTGAGGATGGAGTGACCACGAGTCTGATAGTAGTCTTCCGCTGTTGTGTCATGACATTTTATTTACTTTAGTTGGTTTTGGTTTGGAACAGTTGTATTGTATTTTATAGTTGGTTTTGTTATGTAATCACTTAAACTTATTTATCTAAAGTATGTTCTTTTATGGTTAATTTGATATACATTGCCTCGGGTAACCGAGATGGTAGCATCCTCATGCATTAGGTGGTCCTGATAAGGCACTTGGTGTATAGGGGCGTTACAATAAATTTCTTCGAAATAGCGAATGTGATGTACAGTGGCATAACCTTGTGTGGAATAAATGGACTGTACCGAAGCATAGCTTTATAGCTTGAGTTTATCACCATGGAAACATGAATACAAAGGAAAAACTTTTTAAATTGGGGATAATTGATGACATTACCTGCTGCATATGCGGAGAATCTGATGAAACTTTGGGACACTTATTCTTTGCTTGTCCTTATAGCAAAATCATCATAACTTCCATAGGAAGGTGGGTTGGGGCTCCTTGGCCTGAATCCAATTGGATCAAATGGCGGCTTACGAAAACAATTAACCCCATACAATTAGGGTGTCTTGATGCTTCAATCAATTCTTGTCTCTACCATATTTGGCACTAGAGAAACAGAAGCAGACACGAATTTGTTATTATTCGACCAAACCACACCGCTCACGTTATTGTGGATGAGCTAAAACTGAGATTTCGAGGTCTGGGCAAGGGAGATTTGGTAAGGAGCGATGCTTTGAGGCTTGAGGGGCTGCTAGGGAGATGCTTATGAACATCTGATTGAGGTCACGGGAGAAGGAGGAAGAAGGAGTGACAGGTTTCTAGGGTTTGGGACAACAAAACCTGATTTTTTGATCCGTTTTTGTTGTGGACGTTTGATGTTTGTTTTGTTGTTGTTTTCGTCATAATTGGGCCTGTTGTTTGGGCTCAGTTGGTTTGTGTTGTGGAGATGGGCTGGATTGTCGTTCCTGACATTCTAACTCGCTTCATTGTATGGTTACGTTTTTCTTTTGATATAATACTTACATCTTATAAAAAAAAGGATCATCACATGTAGACATGACAGAACTGAACCGATCTGAATAACCCAACTCGAGACCCAAAAATAACCCGAAATGTATGACCCCATAGGCCTGACCCGAAAATGAACCGGTCCAGAGTGACCCGACTTGAGTGAGCCAAAATGATCCTATTGACCCAAAATGTCTTAATTAAGATCATGACTTGAAATGGCCCAAACGACCCAGATTTACCTAACCCAAAATGACCCGACCCGAAAGTGACCCGATAAGTTGTTTACTCAAAAATGACCCAATCCGAAGTGATGTAACACCCTCATAAGTCGAGACCCTTCCTCTAGGTCATCCGAATCCATGGGAGTGTCACATGGTTTGGTTTCCAAAGTTTGTAGTGAGAACAAACGAGTAAAGAGTAATTTATGACAACGATTTAAGATAGATAAGTTCTAGTTAAATAGTTAGGTTACAAGTTGTGGGATTCAAATAACAATTCCCTATAATACAACTCATTCGAAATAAAAGTGGAGTTTATAAAGAGTCAAAAACTAGACAACAAGGAATGGTGGCAAGTAAGGCCGCTCCCAAGCCTCTCAAGCGCATATGCAAATATGAAATATGTAAACCTGTTAAATCACTGCAACCCCATATGAGTGGAAACCATCATATGATTCGCCATAGACATTTTAAAACATTGGTTAACTTCAATAATACAAATGTTCATCTATGTCATGCTACTATGAGGGATTATATGATCATGCAAATGAATGTCAATGACAACAATACACAATACTTCATGGCTCCACATCCATGACACCAATGTCAGAGACACGCCCACGACACCACACCTCACAAATAGGTACTCGGAACACGTCCGTGGTACCGGGCCAAGAGCGACTCGGATCCCCTGTCAGACGTCGTGTCTCGACTACATGAGACCCTCCAAACTAAAGCCCTTAATGTGCACATTCCTCTTGGAGTGAGAAGCTCCAAGAGGCGACTCAAGCGTAAGACTGTCTCCCAACCATAGCCAATCACAGACATGTCCTCCACCAAACAACACCACATAGATTGACAATCACAAACAAGTAGTACACTTCTCAAACAACACAAATTATGTTATGATATGATAATAATGCTCAATTCATCATTAACTCACCCTTTTGCACAAATGCCTCATGTACATGTGATAATGCATGTTATCCAACAATGTGAGACCAACCATACTTACCTAATCCCCCACGTGTATGAATATTATCAAATAACAACATATCATCACACCTTAATTACCACTACCCATGTTATAATGCATATATTATGTTACTAATGCCAAACAATGCACAAATAAACATTCATATCACCAAAGCTAAGTAGGGAAACCCTACCTCTTGCTAATATTTAACAAACTTCAAGCTAAGATGCTAGAAGTGCTCCTCAATGAAGTCTCCCTCCTACATAATTCATGGCTAACTATTACTACAACAAGAATAATATTAATTAACCTCTAATTACTCCATTTAATTAGTCATAACTCTAATTAATTTCTTAAGGCCACATACTAATCGAATTAGGATTTACTAATTAAAGGAGAAAAGGAAAATGAGATAATCTTACCAAAATAAAAACAAGTGGCAAGAACAAGGATTTGGGAAGTGAATCTTCAAATATGTGTGTTAGATCTTTGTGGACAAGGTGGTAGTGTTTTGGGAGGTTTTTAGAGAGTAAGGGGATAAGGTAGGGAGTGAAATAGGGTCAAAAAATCTGAAAAAAGATGTTTAAAGATGATAAGGCCACCTACCATTTCTCGTGTGAAACAATAGAAAGCGACATGACACTCGGTCAAGTGCTCGGTCCACTCGATCGAGTGAAGCTCCACTCGGTCGAGTGACTTTATTTCATAAACTTTCAGAAATTCCCAAATGTCATTCGGTCGAGTAAAGCCTTAGAAACTACGAGGTATTACAAGTGATCCGACTCGAATCCGACCTGAATGACCCATTTGCTAGGCCTAAATTCACATGCCTATAACTAAAAGATTTTGTTGGACAATAGGGATGTCATTGGGGCGGGGCGATGGTGGATATAGGCTCCCCCGCACCCGTACCCACCAAGAAAAACTCGTACCCATCCTCGCTCCACCACTCGTGGCGGGTACAAGTTTCAAAAACCATCCCGCCCCAACGGATGGAAATATAAAATTGTACCCTCCCCGCTTATCCATTAGCCCGCTACACCATAATTTTAATCGATAAATTTTTTCGCAAATGTTGATTTAATCATTATTAGTTTCCATTTTTTTTTAATTTATCTTTATAAGTTTACCTTTTTCGCAGAAGAAGTTAGTAAAAAAACTTTATAAAATAGCTATTATTTACATTATATCTTAGTTATAACTAAATAAGATTTAAAAGTTTTTAATCGCACTAATTATTTTAGCAATTGGCAGGTAGGCAGGTAAGATGCAAAATTCATCCCCGCCTCATTACCCATGGCGGGTACAATTTCCATACCCGCACCCGCCTCACCACCCGTCAAAGCTCTACCAATCCCCACCCCAATTGGGGCGGGTGCGGAGCGATACCCACTTGTACCCGGCCTGTTGACATCCCTACTGGACAGTATGGGAAACACAAAAAGTCAATCCAAATACATACGTAACTCAAGCATGCTCATAATAGATATCAATAATCATACTTTCAAAAAAGACTTTTAAGGCAAGACCAATTCTTTCTTTTCCTAGCTTTTCACTTTGTTTGATTTTTCACTTTTATTTTGGTCTCCGATTAGAAAATCAATGTATAGAAGGTTAATTGTCTATATAAATTTGCGCATAATATATGTTAAATCTTTTGGTTAATTGACTTTGAGTAATTAGTTGATTTGTATAAAGATAATTGTTGTGGATTATCGAATTATCTTGCATTTGTGACCATGGGTAGGCCTAATGTCTGGCAACAATATAACAACGTAATATTTTTTTTCTTAAAATAAAATAAAATAATAGATATCAAATGTTTATAAAAACTGATGTCTATGTTCCAAATAGACATCAGACTTTAAAAAACTCTAATGTCTATTCGAAATATAGATATTGGGTTTCTTTTCAAATAAACATCGGATTTCGTAAAAGTATAATGTTTCTTAATCAAATAGACATCAAGTCTGATGTCCATTATTCTTATAATAGATATCACTCAACTTAACATCTGGTGAAAGTCTGATGTCTTATTAGTAAAAAAAGTCTGATGTCTATCATATTTTGTAGTAGCGAGCCTTTTCCAACCATGTAAAAATTTAGTCATAGCAGGTATCTAGTGTGCACAAATGCTCACACCTCATGAGGGCCAACCCCAAGGAGGAAAAATGACCGGTTAGCTTATAAGTTATAAACTTCTCATTTTCAATTACCTTCTCATTTTTTAGCTACATTTTCATCTAGTTTTACCTAATATAGCCAAAAACTATTTGTGTTTCTTTTTTTCGTATAAAGGGAGCCATAGGTCCATATAACAACGATGTCAGTGTAGATGAGATCCAAATTAAAATCACAAAAACCACCAAACGTAACTTCATCAATCGTCCTAAGTAAAATTTACCGTTTTTAAAATAGGGGCTTATAAGCTAGGTTGCACGGATACTCCTCCTAATCAGCGTTCCCGTGTCGGACACCCGTGTCAGACACGACACTCGTCGGACACACGTCAAAACGTGTCGGACACTTGTAAAGCCGTGTCTAACTTTCATCTTTTATTTGGGCACGTGTCCGACACGTGTCCATGGTATTTTGAGCCGTGTCCATGGTATTTGGACACACCTCCAAATGGAATCAAATTGAATTTAAGGTAAATGGCGAGAATTGTTATATGGTTGAATTTGGTGGGGAAATAAGCTGAATTGGAGACAAATGATGTTCTTTAGACTAGTAATAAAATGTCGAAATAGATTGATTATAAATTGGTTTTTGGTTTTGTAAATGAGAATGAGTTATAATTAACGTAAGTTTTACTTTCACTTATTTAAATTTAATATTCAATACTTTTTCAAAAATAAAATCACATATATATAACTATAAAATATATATTTTATTAAATTTAAATGACGTGTTCCGTGTCCTAAATTTTATGGGATGCCGTGTCACGTGTCCGTGTCATGTCCGTATCCGTTTTGGTGCAACCTAGCTTATAAGCAAGTGGCAGAACGCAGAAGGAATGGTGAATCGATATGTACCTCACCCCCTAGCTTAAATCCAAACCATACCATAGGATGACCCAAAAAATAACTGCCATCACAAAGTGACAAAACCCTCATCCAACGGTCAGATTTCCTTAAGCAGCCGCAATCTAGGATTATTCAAACGACACATCAACGGCTCAGATCTAATCTCACCCCACCTCAATTATAAAGTCAGCCTCCACGATCCTTCCCTCCTGAGTCCTGTCTTAATTCACGAAGCTCATCTCCCTCCTTCCCTTCCCCTCCCTCTATATATACCACTTTTTCCACTCCTCTTTTTCCACTCTATCTTTACTTCTCTCATCCTCTCATCATATCTAATCAACTCAATTCAAATTAAATCATCCTTTTTAATATTTTATTATTAAATTAAATATTCATTATATTTCAAGGTGTAACAATGGCGTCAAATGATCAAGCTAATGCTCTCGAGTTTATCAAACACCACCTCTTTAATGAACTCTCCCCTATCGGAGTTTCTAATTCGTATAACAATATGTTTAATTTTAATCCAAATAATAATAATAGTAACAACACAATTTGTACTGATTTTTTCGATGTTTCCGAATCGAGTAACATATCAACAACTACCTCAATTGAAAGCTCCGGTTCTTACTTAATCGAGAAACAAAACTCCATTTCCTCCGTCAAAATGGAGGAATTTTCCGGCGTTGACTTTGACTTTGACTTTAATTTCGATCTAGACTTTGCCTTTGAGCCTAAGCCGGAGATCGTCAAGAAACCGGCCAAGTTCAAGGAGCGGAGGCCGTCGATGAAGATCGCCGTGCCGAAATCGGCGAACAAGTACGAGGTTGTCGAGTTGACTCAGCCTCAGCCACAACTCGCTACTGAGTCGACTCAGCGAGTCGAGGCTGAGGCGAAGGAAGAAGAGAGGAGGCACTACAGAGGTGTGAGGAGACGGCCGTGGGGTAAGTACGCGGCGGAGATCCGTGACCCGAACCGGAAAGGATCTAGGGTTTGGTTAGGGACTTACGATACCGCGATTGAAGCGGCCCGAGCGTATGATCGGGCCGCTTTTCGACTCCGTGGTTCAAAAGCGATACTTAATTTCCCTCTTGAGGTCGGCAAGCTTGTTCAGGAAGCTGCTAACGCAGCTGCAGTAACAACCGCCGTAGACGGCGGCGACAGTGCGGTGGAGAGAAAGAGAAAAACCCACGAAGCGGTGGTTGAGAGCAGCAAAAAGGTGAAAGTTGAGGAGGATAACAGTAAAATGATGACGTTTGGAGGTGGTGAAGAGACGATGACGGCATTAACGCCGTCAAGTTGGACGGCATTTTGGGATTTTGATAAGGATATGAAAGACGGAATATTTAGCGTTCCACCTTTGTCTCCGTTATCTCCACATCCAGCTTTTGGATATTCACAGTTAGCCGTTAACTAAGGAATAATTAAAACAAGTTTAATTATTTCGTTGTTAAATTTAATTTATTTCTTTTTGCGGTTAATTAATTATTAAGAAAAAATACCAAAAAAAAGATACCACTTGGTACTATCGTAGTAGTTTTTGTTTCTTTTAATTTGTAATTTGTACGAGAGAATGAGAGTGTGCTGTATGTAAATAGAGTATATGCGGCCGTTTAATGATGTATTCTACCACTTTGTTAATTTGTTTAATTAATTAATCAAAAATGTTGGTTTAGGTTTCATAGTTGTTTTGCATTATTATTGAGTTTAAGAAAATAATGAATAGTGAAGTAATTGAATGATTTAACAACTATGTGCAAGTTGGAAGGAAGTGGTTAAGATGTTTGATTGTAGTACTATGCAAGTTGATGATACAAGTATAACAAATTAATAAATGAGGGTAGCAAGATGAGGACGACGATTATGACAATCCAATCAACTAGCAAGACTTGCTTGTGTCATTGTACTAATGTTTGTTCGTACTCGTCTTAAGCTACCAAGTAGCAACTTGCAATCGGATAACCGATTTGGAATGGATTCATCCAAATTGATTTAATTCGAACATAATTTGACCATAAGCGTATAACTTAAACATCACATGGCCTGGATGATCTGGTATGGCATTAAATCTGATGTATTTGTTTGTGGGAGCTTGTTATTGATTATGATCGCATAGTTGAAAGTTGAGACATCATGTGTAGAGGTAAAAACTTAGAAATTCGGAATTTAATTGGAACTCAATTCTTTTTCAATTTTAATCTAGTTAAAAGTTGAGATTCTCTAACTCCTACCCATTTTAATCATTCAATTTTGTCACTATTCTATTCAATAGCTCATTTGGGGATAAAATTTTTAAGTTAAAAAGTTTTTAATCTAATTTCTTATTTTATTTTAATATACATTATTGTCAACATTTACACCCAATTACGCACTATTATTTTTTCAAGAAATGGTACATATTTCAGGCTGACCCGAACAGGCCAAACCCGCCGACTCCAGTTCCATCCTCAAAAACCATTGAAAATTTAAAATTGAGAACTAAATTTCACATGATCAATCTACCCTACCAACTTGTATATGATTTGATTGTGTGAACTAACATTATCTAAAGTTTAAAGTTTAAACCATAGAATTCCACCAAGTTGTGTCTCATTGGCCATTTACACTTTTTTTTGTTTTGGTACGCATGAGTCCCCGATTGGCCATTTACACTCTTAAAACGAAATATAGTTGGTAAGGTAATGTATCACACTAAAAATAGTGTATAAAGCTTATTACAGAAAGATTGTAGCAGAAAGATTCAAATAACAGATGTCCTCCGTAATTGGTAAACAACATCCCAGATTAAGAAAAAAACAGAATTATGGGAGATTTTACTGGATACATAAGTTTGACTGTGATGAACATTTGCGTTAATATGGGGTGGATGCTTTATATGTCTATTATTTTTGGTAAATACAGACATCCTGTACGTTCCAAATCTTATTTGTTACTAGTACCTAAGCCTACAAATTCTAAAAACCCTTTGTGCATAAATTACAGATTAATTAATAAGATTATAGAGACGAATGGTGAGCTTAGAAGACGATAATAATATGGCTCAATCTCGAGAAAAAACACACTCTGATTTAAGTATTGCCGGTACATTTTTACCCTTTCTACTTTATAGATTGTCGTTGCTGTTCTATTTCATTTTGTTTCTTAATTTATCGATTAGTTAATGGAATGTATAATTTTTTTTTTTTTGTATTTTCGACAAGGCATTTCATTTAGCGAATTATCCTAATGAATGGTGAATGACATTTTTTTAGACTTTAATCAGAATTTTACGTAAATTTATAAGTTGATATTTGGTATGTAAAAGGACATTGTTAAAGAAAAGTAATGAATGAGAGATGGATATATTCTTTTTATACCTAATAATCATGTGTCGTCAATAATACTGGCAAAGCGAAGGGGGTCAAAAGAGGAAATAAAATGAGTTACTCCGTATTTAGTTAAGATTTACGGTTATGGCCTTAGTTATGCGCACAATTAGCAACTGATTTACCCATCTTGTAATTTTCGATCTATCATTACCGTTTTTAGAATTGGCTGGTTACTTGCAGGAGAAGAGGAAATAAATGACAGTCCAATAGAAGAAGTAAGGTTAACAGTGCCAATAACAGATGACCCAACACTTCCAGCACTAACATTTCGGACATGGGTGCTTGGTCTTTCATCATGTATCATCCTCTCTTTCGTTAACAAATACTTTGGATTTCGCGAAAACCCCATCTTTGTTTCTTCCTTAGTAGCTCAAATTGCTGTTTTACCTGCTGGTAGACTAATGGCAGCAACACTACCTACCAAAACCTTTACCCTTCCCTTTACTAACCTTCATTTTTCCCTAAATCCTGGGCCTTTTAACTTGAAAGAACACGTGTTGATCACTGTTTTTGCTAGTTCTGGTGGCGGTGTTTATGCTAGTCATATTATTGTCATTGTTAAAGCTTTGTACAAGAGGAGTATCAATATGTTTGCTGCCATGTTCCTTGCTCAAACTACTCAAGTAAGTAAAACTATTCCTTCGATTAATTGTCTGTCTCTCTCATTCGATATAATTAGTCGTTAATCTCATTTGTGTATGTTTACTACTTTAGCTGCTTGGCTATGGATGGGCTGGTCTGTTTAGAAAGTACCTTGTTGACTCCCCGTATATGTGGTGGCCCGCAAATCTTGTTCAAGTCTCTCTTTTCAGGACGCTCCACGAAAAGGATAAGAGACAAAGAGGAAGCATAACGAAACAACAATTCTTTCTGATAACAGTTTTAACAAGTTTTGCATATTATGTTATCCCTGGCTATCTTTTCCCTTCAATTGGCTGTCTCTCAATACTTTGCTGGGTATTCAAAAAGTCTCGGACGATGCAACAAATTGGGTCAGGAATTCATGGGCTTGGCGTTGGGGCATTGTCCTTTGACTGGAATGTGGTCGTTAGCTTTCTTAACAGCCCTCTACCGACTCCTGCTTCTGCTATTTTGAATGTTATGGTCGGGTTTTTCCTAATTGTGTATGTGGTCACTCCACTGTCGTATTATTCCAACATTTATGAGGCTAAGAAGTTTCCGTTTATCTCCTCCAAGACATTCGATCAGTCTGGCCAAGCCTACAATATTACACGTATTTTGGATGCCAAGACGTTCACCTTTGATGATAAGGCCTACAGTAACTATAGCAAGCTCTATTTGAGTGTCTTTTTCGCTTTCTCTTATGGCTTGAGCTTTGCATCTTTAACTGCTACCATCTCCCATGTCGCTCTCTTCCATGGAAAGTAAGTTAGTAATTAAACACCAATTCCATCTTATCACACCTGGTAGCGCTATCTCATTTTCCTTCTACGAATACATATGTGAACGTTTTCAATCATTTACATTTGGGGGTTTTTCAGGTCAATATTGCATTTATGGGGGAAAGCAAGGGCTAAGCTAAATGATGGATATTCGGATGTGCATTTGCGAATAATGAAAAAGAATTACGAGCAAGTTCCTCAGTGGTGGTATTATGTTCTCTTGCTTATCACATTCGGTCTCGCATTGCTAGCTTGTGAGGGCTTTAATGGGCAACTTCAACTTCCATGGTGGGGGTTGATAATGGCTTGTGTTATTGCAGCCTCTTTTACATTACCTATCGGCATCATCATGGCCACTACAAATCAGGTACAGACTCATCAATTATCGCCTCGCTTTGTTTAACTAACTAATCAGTGAGGGCTTGAACAATGTATGTATGTACTATATTGTGCAGGAAATAGGGCTAAATGTTATAACTGAGCTGATTATCGGATATCTATATCCGGGAAGGCCTCTGGCTAATGTGTCTTTCAAAACCTATGGTTATATCAGCATGAGTCAAGCTCTCTTTCTTATTCGAGATTTGAAGCTCGGACATTACATGAAAATCGCTCCTAAAGCCATGTTCATTGCACAGGTAAGAAACAATCGAGTTTATACATACATTCTGTGTCCATGCAGTTAGGTTCCTCTGTCCCATGACTTATGTCGTCTAATTAATCCATGAATGTAGCTGGTGGGCACGATAGTGTCGTCTCAAGTGAATTTTGCGACATCCTGGTGGCTTCTAACGACTATTGAGAATGTGTGCAACCCGGAGAGTCTACCCGAGGGTAGCCCTTGGACGTGTCCTGGTGACAATGTGTTCTTCAATGCTTCAATTATATGGGGAGTTCTTGGTCCAGCCAAAATGTTCACAAAACAAGGTATCTATCCAGGGCTAAACTGGTTCTTCTTAATCGGCTTACTAGCTCCGTTCCCCGTCTGGTTCTTGACCCGTAAGTACCCTGAAAAGAAATGGATCAAGCTTATAAACATGCCTATTATTCTCTCGTCCACGTCAATGATGCCCCCGGCTAGGTCCATAAATTACCTAACATGGGGCATGGTCGGCCTCTTTTTCAACTACTATGTCTACTCGCGGTACAAAGGGTGGTGGGCCCGGTACAATTACATCTTGTCGGCTGGTCTAGACGCCGGAGTTGCCTTCATGGGGGTGTTGCTCTATATTCTACAAGGGAATAACATCTTTGGGCCTAATTGGTGGGGAATGGGAGATGATTATTGTCCTTTGGCTAAGTGCCCTGCCGATCCTACTGTTATTGTTAAAGGCTGCCCTACCATTTCTTAGCGGAAAATATGTATAGTGGTGCAGAAACTCAATACCACATGATAACGATATCTCATTTTAGCTTTATTTTCAGTTATTTCGCGATTTCTTAATGGTTTTATGATGTCATGTTTATTCTTGTAATTTTACACTCCATTGTTGTCCATTGACATGCATCATAGATTCATAGGCTCATAGTTGTACTCCGTAGCTAAATGTCAAACTTCTTGTATATACGGTTGTTAAGTTTAAACGACATTTACTTCTCCCTGTCTTCGTTTGCTATAACGTCTTTAACAGTACTCCTTCCCCGCTTTCTCGATTACTTTTTGGCCATTTCTATTAGATTGAAATTTTCTAATTTGAGCTGAAATATGGAAGAAAATTAAACTGAAATTGAGTGCAAAATTTCTTACACATATTTTATTTTCACTCTTAACAATCAAAAGCAATTTCGATTCCGACATAAACTGAAGTCAAAAAAACATCTCATGAACGAAATAAAGTCAATGATAAAAAACAGTAGACGTTGATTTTCGCAGTACGTATTTTACTGATTGTAGTACGCTTGACGCTTGTGACCAATCTACCCCTCTCATTTTCCTCCTCCAATGTACTACATCCAAAGAAAAAAAAAGGAAAAAAAAAAAGACCAAAACTGATGTACAGCACACCACGCACACCACCACCAAGTCCAACCACCAGTCCACCAGTCCACCACCATACACCTCCTGTTGGAAAAGATGACTGTGAAAAGCCAATAAACCAACAATTTTGATTCTCACTTGTCCCACATCGGTGGGCAAGTCCCCTTTTCTCATGTTTATATTGACTTGTGTACTTTATTAGGTTATTAATTGGACCATAGGGTTTTTGTTGTGAGTCATGGCCTGGGATCTGTGGGTTTGGGTCCAACACACCTGCGCCAGCTCGGCTCAGGCTTGCGCTCGGGTAGAGCGGACAGGTGCGGGTCTTGGCCCACTTTTAACATTTTGGACTTGTGTCTACAGTCAATGCACCTGTTTGTGTGTGTGGATTGTTATGCTCTTGTGATTAAGGCCGAGTCTTATGCCACTAATTAATTACACCGTGACTCCGTTTTTTGGTGGAGTTGTTTTGGCTCTTAACTGTATTCTAAACCAGATAACACACAACAACACACTTCTCTCATTTTCTTCTTCCTCTATTCTCTACAACAATTCTGGGTAAAGTTTTTGTCTCCGTTCCACAAGGTCTTTGTCTCGAGTGGGCAAGCCTAAGGGTTGTAGTGTAAATCCTTAGGGAACTACTGTCAACTGCTGATCGCCACCACGGTCGTGCCGAAATAGTTTTCAAGGCAATGACTCTCATACCACGTCATTACGAATCCGGTTGTATCTTTCTGATCTCTCTTTTTCATTGTTACTGCCACTTCCATGTAACAATTTGAAAACTATTTGTTGCTGTAACAATGTTTGTTATGTCGAAAATCATTCCTGATTTGTCTAAGCTTGATCGGTTAGATGGTAACAATTACAAATGCAGGTCTCAGAAATTGTTGATGTTTTTTGAGCAATTAGATGTCGATTATGTAACACCTCGTAATTTTCACGTCATCCTATATAATTAAATTCCAATTTTAAATAATAATAATGATCCACAATAAAGTTTTTATCCTTTAAAATATATTATTTTCGACAATAATATCCAAATACCATCTTAAACTTACACTCCTTATACCAACGAATAACTACTTCGTCGTTGATGCTAATTTTAAGGTATTTTAAAGATAGATTTGGCCCTCGATCATAAAATGAAAGTTGTATCCCTCTCTCTTACCTTTCCAACGCCATCAAAATCACCTTAATCGGAGTTCTCTAGAGGAAATTATGCCCGCAATACGAAAGGTTGTCGCAGAAATCCGCGAACAAGACCTATACTCGTTATTCCTCTTTTCACCTTGATTTATCATTTACCTCATCACCTAGGCACATGTCAAGTTGACAACTTGATTTTTTCTTGGAGCCCAAGGCCTACCCTAATAGGCATGTGACTACTTTACCTAAATTAATAGCCTAAAGACTAGCCTTAATCATTTCTACCACTCACTCTTTATTAGTTTCCTATTACCTACAAGTTAGACATAATCATTCTACAAAATTTCCTCTCTAAATTATTCACTTGGCCGTAGCTTTCAACACCCATTTCCAACCTTTGTTTCTTTCATTCTCACTTCTTATTAGAATCATATCTATAGAATATATGTATAATATCAATGATATTATTTCGTTTATGTAATCTCGACATTAGGGAAGTAGATTATTCATTTACCATATTTGTAGGCACTAGTTTAGGAAAGGTTAAGATTGTATTGTGCACTTTGTACGTATATATGGATGGATGTATGGTAGAATATGATTAATGAGAATTAACCCTTTAATCGACTCCTTGTTTAATAGAATTTCACATGGTATCGTGAGCAAGTAAACGATCCAAACACACAAAATTTCCTCAAAACGAAGATCCAAAGCAAAAATAACGATTTCATCATGGTTGGTGATGATGGAAAATCGAAAGGGAATGGTCCAAAGACAATTCCCATAACATCACCCCTTTATCTTCATCCCTCTGATAATCCTAATCTAAACGTCACACAGATTATTGATGTGACTCATATTTGAGCACATTTAGTCCCCGAATTAACCTCATTCCTACGCTTTATAGCACTTATTTGGGTCATTTCTTATCTTTAGCTTCCCATTTTGCATATTCTTTGATGTTATGTGTCCTTGGTAGGAGAGGATGGCTAACCTTGCATTTATGAGGCGAAATGGAGCTAAATGGATCGCACCTAATGACCAAGCATCAAAGAGAAGACCAACACTAGAGGCCTAAGTAGATAATAAAGTGAAACGAGCAATGATGAAAAGATCCTTGCATCCCCGACATCTTTGGGCCTAATTGGTGGGGAATGGGAGATGATTACTGTCCTTTGGCTAAGTGCCCTGCCGATCCTACTGTTATAGTTAAAGGCTGCCCTACCATTTCTTAGCGGAAAATACGTATAGTGGTGCAGAAACTCAATACGACATGATAACGATATCTCATGTTAGATTTATTTTCAGTTATTTCGCGATTTCTTAAAGGTTTTATGATGTCATGTTTATTCTTGTAATTTTACACTCCATTGTTGTCCATTGACATGCATCATAGATTCATAGGCTCATAGTTGTACTCCGTAGCTAAATGTCAAACTTCTTGTATATACCGTTGTTAATTTCAAACGATATTTACTTCTCCCCGTCTTCGTTTGCTATAACGTCTTTAACAGTACTCCTTCCCCGCTTTCTCGATTACTTTTTGGCCATTTCTATTAGATTGAAATGTTAGGAATTTGTGCCTTGAATTTGTGTCGAAGACGAATAAGCTAAGGGAAGATGAAGCCGTGACACGGGCGAGTCGCATGAATTGCTGTGTAACGTGAAGTTTGTTTCGTCGGGTAATTATGCTAGTGCAAGAACGCTTTGTGGTTTTGTATCTTGGAAATTTAGTGGGTGTAGGTCCCACTAGGAATTTCCTAGTTTTTGTTATACGGGAGTTTTAGGCGATTTGCATTAGTTAGGAAATTTAATTTTCTATTAGTTTATTCTTTATTAGTCTAGATATTTTATTTTGGGTGGAATAAATATATAAAGACCCAAGTTTTATTCTAGGTTAATTAAGAGAGAGATTTGAGAGCACAATAAAGAGGGCCGATTTGTTAGGTTCCTTCTGAAGAAGAAAAGTCAATTTGTTCCGGGCTCTATTATTGGTGTTCGTCTGTCTTTGAAGATCGGAGGAGTTTGTTCAGATCTTGGTAGGCCTCAAGATTATTTGTCCTTCGTCTTATTGGGGTAGTCTCTTTTGTTCCTTTGAGACTACTATATTTGTTGGTAGAATATGGTATACTTTTGGCTCATATTGAGCGCGTGTGTACCGGTCTACTACTGTACTATTTTCTCCACTATAGTGAAATTTGATCTTCTCGCAGGGTGGACGTAGCCAGTTAATTTACTGGTGAACCACGTAAATCTTTGTGTCAACTTTATTTACATTCGTTATTTATTGTTCTTATCGCCTTATCAATTAACTGTTTGGGTAACGGGACGCCTCCGTTACAACAATTGGTATCAGAGCTTAGGTTCTGATTTGGGATCTGCTTCCGCGTTAGTTGTGTTTTAGGCGTTATTTGGGTTTCTTGATTTTCAGGTGAAAAGATGTCGTCTACGAATGTTTTGAATGTTGAAAAGTTCACTGGGAGAAATAGTTTTGGTGTGGCGATTAAAGATGAGAGCTTTGCTTAGACAGCAAGGCGTCTGGTCTGTTATCTCAAAGGCAAATTCAGCAGGTAGTTCGTCTGATGCAGCAAAGACAGCAAAGACAGATGCAGATGTAGTCTTGGAGGAGAAGTCTCATTCTTTAATTCTGTTATGTTTATCTGATCATGTTATGGTTGAGGTTGCCGATGAGGAAACTGCTATAGGTTTGTGGTTGAAGTTGGAATCTTTGTATATGACAAAGACTCTAACCAACAAGTTGCTTCTTAAGCAGCGTTTGTTTGGTCTTCGTATGCAGGAAGGTACGTCTCTCAAGGACCATCTAGACCGTCTTAACTCTATTTTACTTGATTTACGTAATTTAGATGTTAAGGTAGATGATGAGGATGCTGCCTTAATTTTGTTAGTTTCTTTGCCAAATTCGTTTGAGACTTTTGTGGAGTCGTTTTTGTTGGTAAAGATTCTTTGACCCTAGAGGAGGTGAGGTCAGCACTTCACACTAGGGATTTGCGCCGAGTAGCGTCAGGTGGTGTTGTAGACAGTAGTCCTGTAGGGCTTGTTGTTTATTCGAAGGGATCTAGTAAGGGTAAAGTCAAGTCTAAGGGTCCTCGTAAAAATGTCTACAATTACTGCAAGGAACCTGATCATTGGAAAAATCAGTGTCCTAAGTTGAAGGAAGCTGGTATTACTGCTGTTGCATAAAAGGTTGCTAAATACAATTCTGAGGAACATTATGCTCTCGTTGTTGATGTTGTTCCACGTTCTTTGGATAGTTGGATTTTTTATACGGGATGCGTTTATCATATGTGTCCTCTTAGGGAATGGTTTACTTCTTATGAAGCTTCACATGGGGTTAATGTTGCCATGGGTGACGGGTCTATCTGTGAGGTGCTTGGAGTTGGGACTATTCGGGTTAGGACATGTGATGGTGTTGTTGTCTTCCTAGAAGGCGTTAGGCATGTTCCACGTTTGAAGAGAAATCTTGTATCACTTGGGATGTTAGTTGATCGGGGCTACAGTTTTCAAGGTGATGGTGGATCATTGTGTGTTGGTAAGGGTTCTTCTGTTACTTGGAGGGGTGTTAAGGAAGGAACTATTTATGTCCTTCAAGGCATTGTGCTGACTGTTGGAGCATCAGGTAATCGTTCTTCTGTCTCTCTCGAGTCTAAGTTGGGGCATATGCAACTTGGATATGTGAACGATACTTTGAAGCACATCCAGTTTGGGTCACTTGGGTCACTTGGTGATATTCTGGATAATTCGGGTTTGGATAGCTTTAGTGAGAATGGTAGTGTTGACAATAAGGTGGAGTCTATTCCGGTACAGGTCAAGCTACAGGGTTCTCAAGACAAGTTATCTACTTTTGTCTCTGCGCCTCAATGAGGCGGTCTATGCCCCAAGAGGTGGGGCGGTTTGGGGCTCCAGGTGGAGCTGTTGTGGCTCTTGAAAGAGAGCCGTTTGGGACCTCATAAGGGGTCATTTGAAACGTCGACGGGAGTTTATTCTTTGGAGCTTTTGGGTTGGACAATCTAGTCTAACAATTTGTACCTTGATGGAGGTAATTTGTGCTCACTTAGAATGTTTGTTTTGTTTTGGTTTCGACTTGAGTTTTGTTGCCTTGGTGTAGGCATTTTTTGTGGTGGTCATGACACCTAGTATACTCAAGTGAGACATTTGTTTGTTCGTGGCATTTGTGTTCTTTTTGGGACAGCTTGGTACGACGGTACATTTAGCCATGTAGTTTGGAGGAGATTTTGTTTGGAGTATTGTGTGCGTTGTTTTGGTACACCGTTCCATCATAGTGACATTGGGTATCTTATATATTTGTGTTGGCATTTGGTAGCTTTTGTCTTCTTCGGAGTTTGCTACGTCTGGTCTTCCTATTGGTATGAAGATATGTTGGGTACTTAGTACAATTGGTAGTTTTCAGCTTACTACATTGGGTACTTCGTATGTTGGTCACATTTGTTGCACACTTGGTTCATTTGTCCGTTTTGAGAGTTGTTTTCAAGTCAAAGTGGAGACTATTGAGACAGATAGTGACTTGAGGATCGATTCTATTGAAGCTGATTTGGGTTTGATTCGTTTTTGGGTAATTCAAGTCAAGGTGGAGATTTGTTAGGAATTTGTGTCTTGAATTTGTGTCGAAGACGAATTAGCTAAGGGAAGATGAAACCGTGACACGGGCGAGTCGCATGAATTGCTGTGTAACGTGAAGTTTGTTTCGTCGGGTAATTATGCTAGTGCAAGAATGCTTTGTGGTTTTGTATCTTGGAAATTTAGTGGGTGTAGGTCCCACTAGGAATTTCCTAGTTTTTGTTATACGGGAGTTTTAGGCGATTTGCATTAGTTAAGAAATTTAATTTCCTATTAGTTTATTCTTTATTAGTCTAGATATTTTATTTTGGGTGGAATAAATATATAAAGACCCAAGTTTTATTCTAGGTTAATTAAGAGAGAGATTTGAGAGCACAATAAATAGGGTTGATTTGTAAGGTTCCTTCAGAAGAAGAAAACTCAATTTGTTCCGGGCTCTATTATTGGTGTTCGTCTGTCTTTGAAGATCGGAGGAGTTTGTTCAGATCTTGGTAGGCCCCAAGATTATTTGTCCTTCGTCTTATTGGGGTAGTCTCTTTTGTTCCTTTGAGACTACTATATTTGTTGGTAGAATAGGGTATACTTTTGGCTCATATTGAGCGCGTGTGTACCGGTCTACTACTGTACGATTTTCTCCACTATAGTGAAATTTGATCTCCTCGTAGGGTGAACGTAGCTAGGTAATTGGCTGGTGAACCACTTAAATCTTTGTGTCAACTTTATTTACATTCGTTATTTATTGTTCTTATCGCCTTATCAATTAACTGTTTGGGTAACGGGACGCCTCCGTTACAACAATTGGTATCATAGCTTAGGTTCTGATTTATGATTTGCTTCCGCGTTAGTTGTGTTTTAGGCGTTATTTGGGTTTCTTGATTTTCAGGTGAAAAGATGTCGTCTACGAATGTTTTGAATGTTGAAAAGTTCACAGGAAGAAATAGTTTTGGGCTGTGGCAGTTAAAGATGAGAGCTTTGCTTAGACAGCAAGGCGTGTGGTCTGTTATCTCAAAGGCAAATTCAGCAGGTAGTTCGTCTGATGCAGCAAAGATAGATGTAGATGTAGTCTTGGAGAAGAAGGCTCATTCTTTAATTCTGTTATGTTTATCTGATCACGTTATGGTTGAGGTTGCCGATGAGGAAACTGCTATAGGTTTGTGGTTGAAGTTGGAATCTTTGTATATGACAAAGACTCTAACCAACAAGTTGCTTCTTAAGCAGCGTTTGTTTGGTCTTCGAATGCAGGAAGGTACGTCTCTCAAGGACCAGCTAGACCGTCTTAACTCTATTTTACTTGATTTACGTAATTTAGATGTTAAGGTAGATGATGTGGATGCTGCCTTAATTTTGTTAGTTTCTTTGCCAAATTCGTTTGAGACTTTTGTGGAGTCGTTTGTTGTTGGTAAAGATTCTTTGACCCTAGAGGAGGTGAGGTCAGCACTTCCCACTAGGGATTTGCGCCGAGTAGCGTCAGGTGGTGTTGTAGACAGTAGTCCTGTAGGGCTTGTTGTTAATTCGGAGGGTTCTAGTAAGGGTAAAGCCAAGTCTAAGGGTCCTCATAAAAATGTCTGCAATTACTGCAAGGAACCTGGTCATTGGAAATATCAGTGTCCTAAGTTGAAGGAAGCTGGTGTTTCTGCTGTTGCACAAAAGGTTGCTAAATACAATTCTGAGGAACATTATGCTCTCGTTGTTGATGTTGTTCCACGTTCTTCGGATAGTTGGATTTTGGATACGGGATGCGGTTATCATATGTGTCCTTTTAGGGAATGGTTTACTTCTTATGAAGCTTCACATGGGGTTAATGTTGCCATGGGTGACGGGTCTATATGTGAGGTGCTTGGAGTTGGGACTATTCCGGTTAGGACATGTGATAGTGTTGTTGTCTTCCTAGAAGGTGTTAGGCATGTTCCACGTTTGAAGAGAAATCTTGTTTCACTTGGGATGTTAGTTGATCAGGGCTACAGTTTTCAAGGAGATGGTGGATCTTTGTGTGTTGGTAAGGGTTCTTCTGTTACTTGGAGGGGTGTTAAGGAAGGAACTATTTATGTCCTTCAAGGCATTGTGCTGACTGTTGGAGCATCAGGTAATCGTTCTTCTGTCTCTCTCGAGTCTAAGTTGGGGCATATGCAACTTGGATATGTGAACGATACTTTGAAGCACATCCAGTTTGGGTCACTTGGTGATATTTTGGATAATTCGGGTTTGGATAGCTTTAGTGAGAATGGTAGTGTTGACAGTAAGGTGGAGTCTATTCCGGTACAGGTCAAGCTACAGGGTTCTCAAGACAAGTTATCTACTTTTGTCTCTGCGCCTCAATAAGGCGGTCTACGCCACAAGAGGTGGGGCGGTTTGGGGCTCCAGGTGGAGCTGTTGTGGCTCTTGAAAGAGAGCCGTTTGGGACCTCATAAGGGGTCATTTGAAACTTAGAAGGGAGTTTATTCTTTGGAGCTTTTGGGTTGGACAATCTAGTCTAACAATTTGTACCTTGATGGAGGTAATTTGTGATCACTTAGAATGTTTGTTTTGTTTTGGTTTCGACTTGAGTTTTGTTGCCTTGGTGTAGGCATTTTTTGTGGTGGTCATGACACCTAGTATACTCAAGTGAGACATTTGTTTGTTCGTGGCATTTGTGTACTTTTTGGGACAGCTTGGTACGACGGTACATTTAGCCATGTAGTTTGGAGGAGATTTTGTTTGGAGTATTGTGTGCGTTGTTTTGGTACACCGTTCTATTATAGTGACATTGGGTATCTTATATATTTGTGTTGGCATTTGGTAGCTTTTGTCTTCTTCGGAGTTTGCTACGTCTGGCCTTCCTATTGGTATGAAGATATGTTGGGTACTTAGTACAACTGGTAGTTTTCAGCTTACTACATTGGGTACTTCGTATGTTGGTCACATTTGTTGCACACTTGGTTCATTTGTCCGTTTTGAGAGTTGTTTTCAAGTCAAAGTGGAGACTATTGGGACAGATAGTGACTTGAGGATCGATTCTATTGAAGCTGATTTAGGTTTGATTCGTTTTTGGGTAATTCAAGTCAAGGTGGAGATTAATTAGGAATTTGTGCCTTGAATTTGTGTCGAACACGAATAAGCTAAGGGAAGATGAAGCCGTGACACGGGCGAGTCGCATGAATTGTTGTGTAACGTGAACTTTGTTTCGTCGGGTAATTATGCTAGTGCAAGAACGCTTTGTGGTTTTGTATCCTGGAAATTTAGTGGGTGTAGGTCCCACTAGGAATTTCCTAGTTTTTGTTAAACGGGAGTTTAAGGCGATTTGCATTAGTTAGGAAATTTAATTTCCTATTAGTTTATTCTTTATTAGTCTAGATATTTTATTTTTGGTGGAATAAATATATAAAGACCCAAGTTTTATTCTAGGTTAATTAAGAGAGAGATTTGAGAGCACAATAAAGAGGGTCGATTTGTGAGGTTCCTTCTGAAGAAGAAAACTCAATTTGTTCCGGGCTCTATTATTGGTATTCGTCTGTCTTTGAAGATCGGAGAAGTTTGTTCAGATCTTGGTAGGCCTCAAGATTATTTGTCCTTCGTCTTATTGGGGTAGTCTCTTTTGTTCCTTTGAGACTACTATATTTGTTGGTAGAATATCGTATACTTTTGGCTCATATTGAGCGCGTGTGTACCGGTCTACTACTGTACTATTTTCTCCACTATAGTGAAATTTGATCTCCTCGCAGGGTGGACGTAGCTAGTTAATTTGCTGGTGAACCACTTAAATCTTTGTGTCAACTTTATTTACATTCGTTATTTATTGTTCTTATCGCCTTATCAATTAACTGTTTGGGTAACGGGACGCCTCCGTTACAATAATTGGTATCATAGCTTAGGTTCTGATTTGGGATCTGCTTCCGCGTTAGTTGTGTTTTAGGCGTTATTTGGGTTTCTTGATTTTCAGGTGAAAAGATGTCATCTACGAATGTTTTGAATGTTGAAAAGTTTACAGGGAGAAATAGTTTTGGGCTGTGGCAGTTAAAGATGAAAGCTTTGCTTAGACAACAAGGCGTCTGGTCTGTTATCTCAAAGGCAAATTCAGCAGGTAGTTCGTCTGATGCAGCAAAGACAGATGCAGATTTAGTCTTGGAGGAGAAGGCTCATTATTTAATTCTGTTATGTTTATCTGAACACGTTATGGTTGAGGTTGCCGATGAGGAAACTGCTATAGGTTTGTGGTTGAAGTTGGAATCTTTGTATATGACAAAGACTCTAACCAACAAGTTGCTTCTTAAGCAGCGTTTGTTTGGTCTTCGTATGCAGGAAGGTACGTCTCTCAAGGACCATCTAGACCGTCTTAACTCTATTTTACTTGATTTACGTAATTTAGATGTTAAGGTAGATGATGAGGATGTTGCCTTAATTTTGTTAGTTTCTTTGCCAAATTCGTTTGAGACTTTTGTGGAGTCGTTTGTTGTTGGTAAAGATTCTTTGACCCTAGAGGAGGTGAGGTCAGCACTTCACACTAGGGATTTACGCCGAGTAGCGTCAGGTGGTGTTGTAGACAGTAGTCCTGTAGGGCTTGTTGTTAATTCGGAGGGTTCTAGTAAGGGTAAAGCCAAGCCTAAGGGTCCTCGTAAAAATGTCTGCAATTACTGCAAGGAACCTGGTCATTGGAAAAATCAGTGTCCTAAGTTGAAGGAAGCTGGTGTTTCTGCTATTGCACAAAAGGTTGCTAAATACAATTCTGAGGAAGATTATGCTCTTTTTGTTGATGTTGTTCCACGTTCTTCGGATAGTTGGATTTTGGATACGGGATGCGTTTATCATATGTGTCCTTTTAGGGAATGGGTTACTTCTTATGAAGCTTCACATGGGGTTAATGTTGCCATGGGTGACGGGTCTATCTATGAGGTGCTTGGAGTTGGGACTATTCGGGTTAGGACATGTGATGGTGTTGTTGTCTTCCTAGAAGGTGTTACGCATTTTCCACGTTTGAAGAGAAATCTTGTATCACTTGGGATGTTAGTTTATCAGGGCTACAGTTTTCAGGGTGATGGTGGATCTTTGTGTGTTGGTAAGGGTTCTTCTGTTACTTGGAGGGGTGTTAAGGAAGGAACTATTTATGTCCTTCAAGGCATTGTGTTGACTGTTGGAGCATCAGGTAATCGTTCTTCTGTCTCTCTCGAGTCTAAGTTGGGGCATATGCAACTTGGATATGTGAACGATACTTTGAAGCACATCCAGTTTGGGTCACTTGGTGATATTCTGGATAATTCGGGTTTGGATAGCTTTAGTGAGAATGGTAGTGTTGACAGTAAGGTGGAGTCTATTCCGGTACAGGTCAAGCTACAGGGTTCTCAAGACAAGTTATCTACTTTTGTCTCCGCGCCTCAATGAGGCGGTCTGCGCCCCAAGAGGTGGGGCGGTTTGGGGCTCCAGGTGGAGCTGTTGTGGCTCTTGAAAGAGAGTTGTTTGGGACCTCATAAGGGGTCATTTGAAACTTAGAAGGGAGTTTATTCTTTGGAGCTTTTGGGTTGGACAATCTAGTCTAACAATTTGTACCTTGATGGAGGTAATTTGTGATCACTTAAAATGTTTGTTTTGTTTTGGTTTCGACTTGAGTTTTGTTGCCTTGGTGTAGGCATTTTTTGTGGTGGTCATGACACCTAGTATACTCAAGTGAGACATTTGTTTGTTCGTGGCATTTGTGTTCTTTTTGGGACAGCTTGGTACGACGGTACATTTAGCCATGTAGTTTGGAGGAGATTTTGTTTTGAGTATTGTGTGCGTTGTTTTGGTACACCGTTCTATCATAGTGACATTGGGTATCTTATATATTTGTGTTGGCATTTGGTAGCTTTTGTCTTCTTCGGAGTTTGCTACGTCTGGCCTTCCTATTGGTATGAAGATATGTTGGGTACTTATTACAACTGGTAGTTTTCAGCTTACTACATTGGGTACTTCGTATGTTGGTTACATTTGTTGCACACTTGGTTCATTTGTCCGTTTTGAGAGTTGTTTTCAAGTCAAAGTGGAGACTATTGGGACAGATAGTGACTTGAGGATCGATTCTATTGAAGTTGATTTGGGTTTGATTCGTTTTTGGGTAATTCAAGTCAAGGTGGAGATTTGTTAGGAATTTGTGTCTTGAATTTGTGTCGAAGACGAATAAGCTAAGGGAAGATGAAGCCGTGATACGGGCGAGTCGCATGAATTGCTGTGTAACGTGAACTTTGTTTCGTCGGGTAATTATGCTAGTGCAAGAACGCTTTGTGGATTTGTATCTTGGAAATTTAGTGGGTTTAGGTCCCACTAGGAATTTCCTAGTTTTTGTTATACGGGAGTTTTAGGCGATTTGCATTAGTTAGGAAATTTAATTTCCTATTAGTTTATTCTTTATTAGTCTAGATATTTTATTTTGGGTGGAAGAAATATATAAAGACCCAAGTTTTATTCTAGGTTAATTAAGAAAGAGATTTGAGAGCACAATAAAGAGGGTCGATTTGTGAGGTTCCTTCTGAAGAAGAAAACTCAATTTGTTCCGGGCTCTATTATTGGTGTTCGTCTGTCTTTGAAGATCGGAGGAGTTTGTTCAGATCTTGGTAGACCTCAAGATTATTTGTCCTTCGTCTTATTGGGGTAGTCTCTTTTGTTCCTTTGAGACTACTATATTTGTTGGTAGAATAGGGTATACTTTTGGCTCATATTGAGCGCGTGTGTACCGGTCTACTACTGTACTATTTTCTCCACTATAGTGAAATTTGATCTCCTCGCAGGGTGGACGTAGCCAGATAATTTATTGGTGAACCACGTAAATCTTTGTGTCAACTTTATTTATATTCGTTATTTATTGTTCTTATCGCCTTATCAATTAACTGTTTGGGTAACGGGACGCCTCCGTTACAACATGAAATTTTCTAATTTGAACTGAAATATAGAAGAAAATTAAACTGAAATTGAGTGCAAAATATCTTACATATATTTTATTTTCAGTCTCAATAATCAAAAGCAATTTCGATTCCGACATAAACTGAAGTAAAAAAAACATCTCATGAACGAAATAAAGTCAATGAGAAAAAACGGTGGATGTTGATTTTGCAGTACGTATTTTACTCATTGTAGTACGCTTGACGCTTGTGACCAATCTACCCCTCTCATTTTTCCCCTCCAATGTACTACATCCAAAGAAAGAAAAAAAGGAAAGAAAAAAAGACCAAAACTGATGTACAACACACTACCCACACCACCACCAGTCCACCACCATACACCTCCTGTTGGAAAAGATGACTGTGAAAAGCCAATAAACCAACAATTTTGATTCTCACTTGTCCCATATCGGTGGCAAGTCCCCTTTTCTCATGTTTATATATATTGACTTGTGTACTTTATTAGTTAATTAATTGGACCATAGTGTTTTTGTTGGGACTCATGGGATCTGTGGGTTTGGGTCCAAAACACACGTGCGCCAGCTCGGCTCAGGCTTCCGCTCGGGTAGAGCGGAAAGGTGCGGGCCTTGGCCCACTTTTAACATTTTGGACTTGTGTCTACAGTCAGTGCACCTGTTTGTGTGTGTGTGGATTGTTATGCTCCTGTGATTAAGGCCGAGTCTTATGCCACTAATCACACCGTGACTCCGTTTTTTGGTGGAGTTGTTTTGCTCCTTAACTTGCTCTATTTTTGCTATAAATAGAGCAGTATTCTAAACCAGAAAACACACATCAACACACTTCTCTCATTTTCTTCTTCCTCTCTTCTCTACAACAATTCTAGGTCAAGTTTTGGTCTCCGTTCCACAAGGTCTTTGTCTCGAGTGGGCGAGACTAAGGGTTGTAGTGTAAATCCTTGGGGAACTACCGGCAACTGCTGATCGCCACCACGGTCGTGCCGAAATAGTTTTCAAGGCAATGGCTCTCATACCATGTCACTACGAATCCGGTTGTATCTTTCTGATCTCTCTTGTTCATTGTTACTGCTACTTCCATGTAACAATTTGAAAACTATTTGTTGCTGTAACAATGTCTGTTATGTCGAAAATCATTTCTGATTTGTCTAAACTTGATCGGTTAGATGGTAACAATTACAAATGCAGGTCTCAGAAATTGTTGATGTTTTTTGAGCAATTAGATGTCGATTATGTAACACCTCGTAATTTTCACGTCATCCTATATAATTAAATTCCAATTTTAAATAATAAGAATGATCCACAATAAAGTGTTTATCCCTTAAAATATATTATTTTCGACAATAATATCCAAATACCATCTTAAACTTACACTCCTTATACCGACGAATAACTACTTCGTCGTTGATGCTAATTTTAAGGTATTTTAAAGATAGATTTGGCTCTCGGTCATGAATGAAAGTTGTATCCCTCTCTCTTACCTTTCCAACGCCATCGAAATCACCTTAATCGGAGTTCTCTAGAGGAAATTATGTCCGCAATACGAAAGGTTGTCGCAGAAATCCGCGAACAAGACCCATACTCGTTATTCCTCTTTTCACCTTGATTTATCATTTATCTCATCACCTAGGCACATGACAAGTTGACAATTTGATTTTTCCTTGGAGCCCAAGGCCTATCCTAATAGGCATGTGACTACTTTACCTAAATTAATAGCCTAAAGACTAGCCTTAATCATTTCTACCACTCACTCTTTATTAGCTTCCTATTAACTACAAGTTAGACATAATCATTCTACAAAATTTCCTCTCTAAATTCTTCACTTGGCCATAGCTTTCAACACCCATTTCCAACCTTTGTTTCTTTCATTCTCACTTCTTATTAGAATCATATTTATAGAATATATGTATAATATCAATGATATTATTTCATTTATGTAATCTCGACATTAGGGAAGTACATTATTCAGTTACCATATTTGTAGGCACTAGTTTAGGAAAGGTTAAGATTATATTGTGCACTTTGTAAGTATATATGGATGGATGTATGGTAGAATATGATTAATGAGAATTAACCCTTCAATCGACTCCTTGTTTAATAGAATTTCACATGGTATCGTGAGCAAGTAAACGATCCACACACACAAAATTTTCTCAAAACGAAGATCCAAAGCAAAAATAACGATTTCATCATGGTTGGTGATGATGGAAAATCGAAAGGGAATGGTCCAAAGAAAATTCCCATAACATCACCCCTTTATCTTCATCCCTCTGATAATTCCAATCTAAATGTCACACAGATTATCTTTAATGGCGAAAATTATGAGATGAGGGCGGATGCGGTTAAGAATGGATTGGATGCTAAAAATAAATTAGCTTTTATCGAGGGAAAGGTCAATGAACCGGAGAGTAATAGTGATGAAGATAAACTTGAATTGGTGGCATGGCGACAGTGTAACGCTATGCTAAAGGCGTGGCTTCGAAATGTTATTGATCCGAAATTGCACCCGAGTATCACTTTTTCACAACCCATCAAAGACGTTTGGGATAAACTATGTGAAAGGTATTCGGTAGGCAACGCGCCTAGGGTTCACCAGTTGAAGAGCGAGTTAAATGAATGCAAACAAGGAAGAGACTCGGTCGTGGAATACTACACGAGATTGAAGACTATCTGGGACGAGTTAGCAAATTACAGCAAGATCGAGGATTGCACTTGTGGGGCAACCGTGTCGATAGCAAAGGAACGAGAAGAGGAGAAAGTACATCAGTTTTTGATGGGTTTAGATTCTAAATTATACGGAAATATAAGAACTAACCTACTGATGGAGGATCCTATTGCAAGTCTGACCCGTGCCTATGCCCTGATCTTAAGAGAAGAGAGACATGCTTCCCTTACCAAAGTAAAGGAAGACCGGAATAAAGCTGCCATGGTTGCTTGAGTTTACAATGGAGACAAGGGACGTAACTCGAAACCAGAAACCGAAGAAGAGCCGCCATCACCCCAGTGCACCCATTGCGGGAAGTATTATCACACGGAAGAAAACTATTACGATAAGCATGGATACGAGGAAGTGAAGGCACGTGAAAGGGGGAGAGGGTGAAGAGGAATTGGTACTGGTCGCGGAAATAGCAATCGTGGAAGGGGCAGGGGACGAGGACAGAACAATTACCAGGAAAATGCCATGAATGCTACATCACGGATGCGACAAGGGGAATCATCAAGCAAGAATGTTCCTTTCACATATGAAGAAATTGAAAGACTTCGAGTCTTGTTGAGCGCGAGTCCTGATGGGAACGAAAAATTAAGAGGTATGAAATTAACAATTGATATTGAATGGATGATAGACAGCGGTGCGTCTCATCATATGACAGGAAGGCGCGAATTGCTGATGAACTCGTGGGTTGATGCTCCGTCATTAGTGAGTATGCCGGATGGGAGACAAGTCGAATCAAATATTCATGGAGAAGTCCAACTGAGTTCTAATTTTATTTTGAAAGATGTTTTATTTGTGCCCATGCTCACTTGCAATTTAATTTTCGTCCAACAACTGATACATGAAAACAATTGCATAATAACATTTCATTCTGATTATTGTGAAATGCAGGACCGGACTACAGGATGGAGATTGGACGGGGTGAGCATCGACACGAGGTATATTATTACAAGTCGAGAGAGAGAGAGAGAGAGAGAGAGAGAGAGAGAGAGAGAGAGAGAGAGAGAGAGAGATTGCAGGTCAGGTCACGGCATTGAAGGAAAGTCGTCTATGGCATAAGTGACTTGGGCATCCTTCCAAGAGTATTTTTTCTCGTTTTTCTCCTTTAGTTGGACACAATTTAAATTGGTTTTCAGACGATGTTTGCGATTCGTGTTGTAGAGCTAAACAATCTCGTACTCCATTTAAGCTCAATAATAAAAGGTGCGATAATTTGTTTGGTCTTATTCATTGTGACATATGGGGGAAATACCGAGTAGCTAGTCTAACCCGAGCCCATTATTTTTTGACAATTGTTGATGACCATAGTCAGGGAGTATGGGTTTATCTCATGAAAGAAAAAATTGAAGCAGGAGATCTAATGAAAATGTTCTGTCAAATGGTAAAAACTGAATTCGAAAAATGTGTTAAAATCATCCAAAGTGATAATTGAACGGAATTGTTAGCTGGGCCCATGAAACGATATTATGAAGAGAATGGCATTTTGTTTCAGACGAGTAACACTGACACACCCCAACAAAATGGTCGGGTAGAAAGGAAACAACGTCACATCCTTGAAAAAGCAAGAGCATTGCGATTTCAAGAAGGCTTGCCTGTCCATTTTTGGAGCGAATGCATACTCACCGCTGCATACCTGATAAATAGAACACCTACACCCTTGCTATATGGTAAGACACCCTACGAAATACTACACCGTAAACAGCCCACATTTGACAATTTGAAAGTTCTTGGATGTCTATGTTATGCCCATAATAAAGATAAATCACGAGACAAATTTGGGGAACGTGGGAAACGGTGCATTTTCATCGGGTACCCTCATAGTTAAAAGGGATGGAAAGTATATGACTTAAAAGAAAAGCGGGTTTTTGTGTCGCGAGATGTAGTGTTGTATGAACATGTTTATCCATATTTGACCTCAAATGAAGAATGTGGGTCACAACAAGGACATGGCTTAGACTCGGATAATAGGGAACATCACTCACCTGCTCACATCGACATACCCCATGTTGTGAGGGGGAGTGCTGGCCAAAATGAGGACATATGCATGTATATAGAAGACAGAGAAACAGGGAAGATGTACACGAAAACGGTGCTAGTGAGACCGTGGAAGTTGATGAAGATGATGAAAATAATGGAGGAAGTGCTGGAAATAACGTGAGCAATAATGCAGACATGACGGAGGAACATGCGGGTACAAGCACGGGTGAGGAAAGAATGGGTCGGGGAGCACGAAAAAAATTGGAACCCATATGGAAAAAGGATTACTATTGCAAGTCGACTAAAATAATTACCCCAAACTCGAGTGCTCATCACGTCCAAAATACATCCTCACGGTCAGGTACGCGTTATCCTCTAGTCAATTATGTTGATACAAATTGTTTTAGTCAATCTCACAGATCCTTCTTAGCCACGATCGATGCTAATCGTGAGTCTAGTTACTACTATCAAGCTACGAAAGATTGGAAGTGGAGAGAAGCTATGAGCAAGGAGATTGAAGCTCTTGAAAAAAAATGGAACATGGAAGATGGTAACGTTGCCAAAGGGGAAGAAACCCATTGGATATAAATGGGTATACAAGATTAAGTATAAAGCAGATGGAATAGTGGAACGGTGCAAGGGAAGACTTGTAGCACAGGGGTTCACTCAAGTAGAAGGCATTGATTTTCATGAGACTTATGCACCCGTAGCAAAGATGACAAGTGTGAGATGTATGATAGCAGTAGCGGTTATCAATGGTTGGTTTATCGAACAACTAGATGTGAACAATGCCTTCCTACATGGTGTGGACGCGGGCCCACGGGGGCATTTGGGAACAAGTGTTTGCATTTGTGGAGTCGCCACCAATTTATTGTGGAAAATTGGAAACCGTTCGAATACCTCGTGCCATATCAAGACACAAAGTAGTGACATGAACACCAAGAACTCGTTATCCTTAGCATTCTATGTCTAGAATGACTCTCGTGGATGCCAATGAACACGGATGTTCACAGAGATCTGGAGTAAGGGGTGAGGGTACGTATTAGGAAGCTCTTTTGATCGAACACCTAATCCTGCCCGCCTCGATAGCGGCCTCTACTAATGATTAGGGAAATTGTCTATACTCGATATATTGTCGATTATATGCATGCAATGCAACATCCAACGTTTTAATCCTAGCATGTGAGAATTAACTAAGTCGGTAAACACGTAATTTAACATACAAGTGGGTCGAAGTAGAGATTTAAATCGATTACATGTGAAAACATACAAGTAATACAATAAAAAAAATACAATAAAAAATACAATAAAGGAAAATTACAATAATTACATCGGATTCATTGATTTATGTCGAAAATACATTTAAAACGGATAATTTGAGAAAAGAAAGAGTAAATAAATTAACGAACAGAAACTAGGGTGATAATACGACTAATAGTTAATTAAACTCGTAAACTAAAACTAGGTCAAAGCAAAAACGGGAGTTCAGGGACAGAAATCAACCAGGAACAGGCGCAACAGAGCTGCGTCCCTTGGAGGAGGCGCAGCGGTTGCTGCGTCCGTTCCTTGGCTCAGTTCTGGTTGTGAAGCCGGAATTGCAAATTGTTAATATTCGTTGGTGATTTTAATGATCGATTATGTATAATTGACTCGGATGAAAGTGATTAACAGATTATTTACATATGATTGAGGTCATAAAAACGATAAAACACGGATAAAATCGATTAGAACGAATTATATAAGATTAATGAGGTTATTTACAATTTAACAAACTAAACAAACTAAACAAATTAATTAGATTAAACAGATTATTAATGATGAATTAATGATGGATATGATAAATAACAGATGCAAATATATCAAAGATCGAATTCCAGAGACTCAATATTAATGAATCGAACCTCTAAAACCCGGATTGACTTTAATGACAAAAACCCGCAAATATTGGTTATAAGGGATTTAAGTTGGGATTTAATGACGAATTCAATACTAATGATGACGAATAATATGTTAAATTACTATGTTTAAATCGTTATATCAAAGAATCGAAGAACAAACGAAGGAAAATAAAAGAAACGAATTGACAAAAGACGAAGGAAGAAGAAAGGAAGCAGGAACTGCGGCAGCCTCACGAAGAGGCGCAGCAGGTACTGCGTCCCTTCGAAGAGGCGCAGCAGTTGCTGCGTCCTTTCTCGACGTCTGTCTTCTGATAATTCGTAAAAAAACGTTTAAAACAATGGTTTTATAAATCGGTTTTAAGAATACTTTCGACATAAATCTTACATTATGATTACAATAATAAAGAACAATAAACAAAAGAAGGATTTACACCCTCAGACTTACATGTTTGACGAAACGAGATTAACTAAGTTAACGCTTAGTGATGCTCGACTCAAATGTACAACGAAAGCGCCCTTTTAGAGGAATTAAATAGATTGATTAAAGTTGATTGATGTGGAGTTGGTCAAATTGGTCTGTCATGCAAAACGAGGCTGGTACTCAGAAGGATCCGAGCTTACGTGGTCGAAATTTCAAGCACGTAGACGCCAAAAAGTAAGAACGTGGTCTAGAATGCAAAGGGAGAAGAGAAGGGCGGACACTCGCGTGAGAAATATGTGAGACCAAAGGTCTCTATTTATACTAATCACACGGAGGAAATAGGGTTTTTCGGTGAAACTTTGGAAGTGAATCTCCAAAAGATATGAAAAGATACGAAAGATACGCAGAAAAGGACTTGGGAAGAGGCGCAGCAGGCACTGCGCCTCTTGGAAGAGGCGCAGCACTTGCTGCGTCCTTTCCCAAGTGGTTTCCTCCTGCGGAAGAAAGATTTCCGTGTTTTGATTATGGAATAACGGATTAATCTTGTTTTCCTTAATATTTTGTGTGAATATTACGGGAAATTCTTTACCAAAGATTAAAAGATTGCAAAATATGGAATAGAAATATCCGAAACATTCCAGAACATTCTGACTCAGTTTTAGAAAATGAAGACGGTTTTTGACCCGGACTCCAAATGTACTCTAATTACTGCCAAAACGACCGTATCGGCACGTAGATGACAATTAAGAGGTAGACACAAGTGTTTGAGCGATCACTTGATGATAAACTTACGAACTGTCATAAATCGTTCCGCGTACCAAACATGCGGCCCAATCATCACCGGGTGGTTTGCGGGAGGTGCAGAAATGAGGTATCTACAGAGCCCCCACTTTGACTGAGACTTGGACAAGGCGAAAGTCAAAGTATAGCCATCAGGTCAATCGAAGATTACAACCTGACGACTCTGGCGACCCGAGCGGCTCAAGGGGTCTGAGTCAAGGACCTGTCGTCGGGAATATTTTAGAGTCTGTCGACTATCGGGGAGGGTCGTTTAAATTCCATTAGACTACGTAAGGAAGCTCGCCAGCCATAAGAAGAGACCATACCTGAAATTCCTTGAAACGCCAGGGGAAACAAAACGCGATATTGGGAGGAGGCAGCAGGACGTGGTCAGGAACTGCTGGGAGAAATCTGCTTGTGGTCGCATTCAAACAAACTTCGGAAGAGCTTGAGGTCGATGTTGATCTCCATGTCTCGAGAGGGAATGTCTATCCGTGAACTCTCGCTGGGGGAACGTAATCGGGAACTGATCTCCATGTCTCGAGAGGGAATGTCTATCCGTGAACTCTCGCTGGGGGAACGTAATCGGGAACTGATCTCCATGTCTCGAGAGGGAATGTCTATCCGTGTACTCTCGCTGGGGGAACATAATAAAGGCGTGTCGAAACACCTGTCAAAGAAGAACCGCTCGTTGTGACAAGCTAGGTCTTGGCAAAAGTAGGGCAACAGTTTGCTGTTGGCTTGGAAACACGGGTCCGGGCGAAGAATAAACGTCAAACGGACCAAATATGTGATACGGCATCGAGGAAGAGGCGCACCAAAGATGGGCCCACAAAATAACGAACTCATAACGAATCTTCGAAAATTCATATGGAGGGAAACTGAGGAAGAGGCGCAGCAAGAGCTGCGTCCCTTGAAATAGGCGCAGCACCTGCTGCGTCTTTTCCTTGGCGTGTCAATCCTGCGTAAAAACCCGATGAAACAGGGGTTTTATTTCATTATTTCGAAACACAAACTCTCAATTTCTCTCTCAAATTCCAACCATTTCCGTCAAAATTTGATCCAAAAGCTTGCATTTACCAGGACTAATCGAGGTATGTGTATTAATCTTGCATTTATCTTTCGTATTTGATCGAATTGGATCGACAAAATCAGGGTTTTCAACCCTAATTAGTCGAAAATATGGGGCTTTTCCCCCAAATGATTTTGCCTTGCAAAATTGACTTTATAAATGGCTAATTGGTAGTATAAGGATCATATCCATGTATTTGTTTCGAATTTTCGTTGAGTTTTGAGCATTTGAGTGAAATTGTGACGGTCTCACAACTAAACCGTAAATCGCTTTGAAAATAGCCTTAGGATTGCCCATTTGTGACAAAACTTGGTATATGGAATCCTTGTATGATGGGTAAACTTCCTATCATCTCGGAATTTTGATTTGTGACGGCTTTTTTAGGACACTTCCTAGGGCATAATCGCCGTTATAACGAAATGCTGTCGAAATTCCGACTCGAACCCATGACTAGGATTCAACTTAGGCTTGACTCAACCCAAATTACCACATGAGCGGACGGGTTTGTGGAAAAAAAAATTTGCCAAAGATGGCGAGAAAAGAGCGATTTCGGGGCTCCGAAAACTCGAAAATCCCCTAATTAAGGCTTGTCGTCACTTGACGCGGCCTAAATTCACTTTAATTTTGCAGGTGACGAGGCTTCTACATCTGGGAGGGATCCCATGGACGTGGACACCGCTCTTGACCCTTCTCAGATGCATGGGGAGGTTTTGGAGGAGGCTTTCACCGCTGCGGTGAGGGCTACTAAGGCTGCTGAGGACGAGGTCCTCGAGGAGGAGGTTCCTGAGGAGGAGGAGGCCCTGAGACGGGCCAACGTTGGACGGGGTGGTCGCCAGCGGAGGGGAGCACCTGCGTGGGCTGAGACCTGAGACATTAGGGACCTGCTTTGGGCTGTGGAGGGTCACCTGTCCTACAGAACGGTGAAGAGCTTGGTAAATCGAATTCATCACTCTTCATTCATATTTTTTCATTTCTATTTGTCATTCCTTTTCCTCTTCATTCAAGCTAAAGATAGCTTTTGTTTCGAATTCAAAATAGGAGGCCGGGAACATCAGATCGTTCTCGGGCTACACGACGGCGATGAGGTGCTACGAGAGGCTGTCAGCGGAGGAGCGAGCCATGATCGAGCGGGGAGCATTCGGCGCCCTGGTGCAGGCTTGGAGGGATATCACGAGGAGGAAGCTTCGAGCCAATCTCAGTCTGGTTCGAGCTTTCTAGGACCGGTTTTGGGACACGACCTCCATATTTCACATACCTTTTGGTGAGGTGGGGGTCACTTTAGAGGATTACGGCATGATTTCTGGTTTGCCGTGTGGGACTGAGATGGTGGAGTGCCCGGAGACAGCAATGAGGGTAGACTCGGCTGAGGCTAGGAGGTTGATCGGCTGGAACTTGCTGTCGAAGGCTGTTGCGGTGCCTGGATTGGTGCCTAGTTCTTACATTCGGGACTACTTTGCGGGGAAGACCCCGACGTCGGTGGTGATCAAGGGGAGGGAGACGGCTCCTCCTCCCTGCACTGCAGAGCAGAGAGTCCGTTTGTGGCTTTGGTGGTTTATGTCTTCGATCTACCTCGGAGACAAGGGAGAGAGGCTTTCGACGAAGCTCCTTCCCTTTATTTCTGACCTGAGCTCCCTAGGCCGTTGGGACTAGGTCACTGCTGGTTTTGCGGTCCTCATCCGCTTCATGAGGGCCATGGTTCGTCCGGAGTTGATGGAGAAGGGGACTTCTCCTGCTGCTGTCGGCCCTGGACTGCTGTTGGAGGTATGAACCTTCATTTCATTTTATGAAGGATCATTTCCTTTTCTTATCGAAAGATCGTTTTTTTTTTATTATCTTGCTTTACAGGCGTGGGTGTACTCCTACTTTCCAGGCCTTGCGCCCAAGAGGACGGAGCCGGTAGAGAGGGCCTACCCCGTTGTGAGGGATTGGGTGATGTGCCGTACGAGGAGCCGGCGTTCCTTCCACGACGTCTATCGGCGGGAGGTGAACGCTCTTCAGTTGGACGGCGTGAGTACTTCACCTTGCATTGTTTGTCTTTCTTCTTTTACTTTTAGAACTGATCATAAGAATGACCCTTCGTTTGCTTTTCTAGTGGGTGCCCAGGCCTTGGGAGGACTACGATGGCGCTCCTCCCTTCGTGGCTGAGGTCCTTCGACCTAGGAGCTCGAGCCGGTTTCTGCTGAGGACGTAGATGGGTCCTGTGTGGTACTTGGGTAAGCGCTTGGCTCGTCAGTGCTCTCGGGACGTCTTGACGGTTCCCATCGATCCTCCTAGGACGATGTTCAGGGAGCCTTCTGAGGCTGAGAGGGAGGCTGACCTGGCTAGCGTTGGTGGTGCCGCCCTCTTCCTTCCGGGTGAGAACTACTCGGCGTTCCTCTACGGGAGGCTGGCGTACTGGCCGGTCGTGGTATGTGTTTTACTCTTATCTTCCATCAATTTGAGAACACGATGAATGATCATCGGCTTAATGGAAATCATTTAACTTTGCAGGAGGTCGAGGCGGCGGGCATCGAGCCCCCAGAGTACCCCGAGACCCTTGAGTACACCGATGCGACGGGGATGACGACGATCTCCGAGCTGCGTGACTTTGACGCGGCGGTGAGAGATGCTGGCTTGGACGAGTGGCAGCATCTGATTCGGAGGGTGAGTCTCCTAACTTGTATAATTTTGTGTAAGAACACATTTGCTTGAGTTTGTCCAATCGTTAAGAATCTCTTCTTTCGAAATGTAGGTCTCGCCATCCCGGTTCGTGGCTTTATGGAGGGTAGCCAACCGGCTGCGGGCTACTGCCGTCGAGGCACTTGCTGGCGGCCGAGGACGTCAGGTATGAACCTTCCGTTTACTTTATTTTCGAATTTATTAAATTTCCTTATGTTTGAAATGATTGACATGAGCCAATTCTTGTTGCTTGCAGAGGGAGCGTGAGCTGGAGCAAGAGCTTGCCCAGTCCCGAGAGGAGACAGCTCACCTGCTGAGGGAGCTCGAGGTTCGTGATGCCGAGGTTGCTGCTCTCGAGGCGAGAGTTGCTGAGCTAGACGGCGACCAGCAGTAGCTTGATTGTTGCTTTTTGTTTTCGGCTGTATTTTGTACATTTGTACATTTTTAGGACCCACATTTTGGACATTCGGACTTTGTTTTGGGGCTCGAGCCCCCAGTTTGGTGTACATATCCCCTTTTGATTGTATATATGATGGCCTGAGTGCCTTTGCTGCTGCGTTACTTTGTTTGTACCTGCAGGTTAGCTTTGAACAGGTTTGTTAGATGACGGTTTGTGCCGTCATGCTGCCGAAATTTACACAGAAATCACATAGAACATACATTTGTACACATGGCCTAAATTAGCGCAAAACAATGACTCGAAAATGCAAAAAGTTGGCCGGAAATGACCGGACGGTAGGGAGGGTTACCCCCTAAAAAAAGAAAAAATAGAAACATATAAGTTTGAAGGTTAATGTGGGATGGGAGTGAAATGATTCCCCAAAAAGAAAAAGAAAAAAAGAAATGTATAAGTTTGGAAAGAATGAATAAATTAAATTAAATTGGTGAGATGATTCCCCAAAAAAGAAAAATAAAAAGAAATGTATAAGTGTGCTAAAATGACGAAAATGTCGATATCGCCTCGAAATGCGTGCCCATGAAATTAGGGAACACGAAATATGGCAACTTGTCGTATTTGCCAAAATAATAACCCGTATGAATAGGAAATTATTCGTTGAGGAATTTAGGAAAGATCCAGCGCGGAAAATCACAGAAAGAAGGCTGAGGAAGAAGCGCAGCAAGAGCTGCGTCCCTTCGAAGAGGCGCCAGTCTGCGCTGTTCTGATGCATCCGTCCTGACGGATTTTAGGAAACAGCTTTTAGTATAAATAGAGACGTCGAGGGAGGTTTTATTCACATAATTCTTCCTTCTTTTCTTCCTCTTATTACATAAAGCTCTCAAAATAAGCATACATCATGAATACTCTCGAAATTCGTCTAAAAGAGTGGACAAATGAGTTCTCTAATGTGGAGTAACACGACATGGGTGCTTATAATCTTGGATCGCTCTTGAGTTTGAAGTTGATCAAGGTGGTCAAACCGTTTCTAGATGCTTGTCTTGATTATTGGGACCCGAATTATCACGTATTTGCCTTCCCTGGAGGCGACGTTTGCCCATTTCCCGAAGAAATTGCTGCGATTGGTGGTTGGGACCCGGAACATTTGCCTGCTATTCCTTCTACTTCTCAGGGGTATAAGAACAAGTTTAGGGATTTGCTTGGGTTGGCAAGGGCTGATGTGGACCGTCTTGTGACTTCTAAAGGAGTGCGAATGTTGGATTTCATCGACCGATTCATCAATAGGGCAGATCCCACCATCTCTTATGTTGCCAGGGGAAGGGCATTCGGGTTTTGCCTATTACATGTATATGTCCTTCAAGGGCATGTTGATGAGGATTTGAGAGGCGACCCTCGTTCTTTGAGCTTGATTGAGCAAATGGAGTCGCGCAGAGCCCACTTACTGTGTTTAGGAGAGATCCTATTGGGTTTAGATAACAGGAAAGCCAATCGTGACCTTCCTTATCTGGGGAGTCCCATTATTTTGCAGGTAAAAGAATTTTTTCATTTTTTTTTCATTTTTTTTTTGTTTTTTTTTTGTTTCTAATACCCGCTTTTGTTAGGTCTGGCTTATGGAGCGTCTTCGATTGATCGAGCCCCCAGTTAATGTTCCTGCTTATCATGCTCGCTCAATTGCAATGAGGACCAGGCTCTACATGGTGGACTTCACTCGAGTTTGCAACTATTGGGAAAACAAGTTGAAGAGTGAACATGGTCCCCTGATCAGATGGATCGTACCAGGGTGGCATCTTAAATCTGTCACTAGAGTATCATCCTTGGATCCTACCCGGTCCGTGCGCATTCCTGGCCTGGAGTTTATGATATGCATCTTTCCAGAGAGGTTGATGAGGCAGGTTGGATTGAAGCAGACGATTCCGAAGCTTGACACGATCCCGCACACTGCCGTGGCGCTTACTACTGAGAGTCGAAGAGAATGGGCCATCAAATGGGCTCAAAGAAACATATGGTTCTTGAATTCTTCTTTTAGTGCTCTATGGGTGTCAGACTCCTATTTGCGGTGGAGGAAAGCTACTACTCCGGAGGAGTGCGAGAGACTGAGGAAACACGAACCTGTTGATTATAAGGTTCGTGAGGTGGAAAAGGAGAAAGAGAAGCATCTGACCGAGGGTGAGGAAGAAGTCGGGTTTCGAGTTGTTCATCCTTCGAAGAAACCGAAGACTTTCCGGCCGTCGAGATGGTGGTTGACAAGAATGGCAAGGCTAGACCACGAGAGAGACCATTGGTGATTAGGTCTGAAGTGGCGCAAGAGTGTCCGGCTCGAGGTCGGGACAAGAAATATGATAGAAATGACAAAGGCAAAGGGAAAATGGAAGAATAGCCTGAGTCTTTATTATTATTTATTACTATTATTATTGTAAGAAGAAGTTGGGGTTTTTAGAATCCTAGCCCTTATTTTTAGCATTATTTTTATTATGTAACGTACTATTATTAGAAATGAAATAAAAAAGGTTAAATGGTTATGAAACCGTCGTGATTTTCTTTTCATTATTCTTGTCGAATTTCAAATGCATTCGCAAATGTCCTTCTATTTACATTTAAAATAATTAATGGGTTGTATCCTGTGAAGGATTGCCTACGTATTCATTTAAAAAAATGAAATCAAACCCTTGCGCGTAGTTTAAGTAAATGTAAAAGAACAATTGTTCTAAGCAAGAGCTTGTAATGAACTTAGAAAATAAGCATGAGCTTTACTTACTCCTAAAATGCAATTTAGTTTGCTTGATGATATGAGGATGACAAATTGTCAAAATGCAAGAGCAAGATGACATTAGCTTAATTCAGCTTGGTCCGGGGCCATTTGTTTCGTGCCACAAGAGCGACACGTGAGGTTACGCAAGTTGCATTTTTTTTTTTATTCTAGGCCTAGTAACGTTTCAGTTGGTCGAGGTTTGTTGGGTTGGCAAATTCGTTCCCATCTAGGTCTGTGATCCTAACCGCACCCCCTGACAGTATGGACTTGACTAGAAATGGCCCGGCCCAATTGGGTTTGAATTTTCCTCGTGGATCGACAGGTAAAAGTGCTCTAATTGATTTGAGGACCAAGTCTCCTTCTTTTATATTCCTTGGCTTAACCCTTTTGTTGAAGGCGCGTTTGATACATGCCTGATATGTTTGCACATTATGTAATGCACGTAACCTTCGTTCATCCAGGAGGATGAGTTCTTCATATCTATCCCTCTTCCACTCGGCTTCTGGGATTTGACTTTCGAGTAAAATACGCAAGGATGGTATTTCTAGCTCGACTGGTTGTACGGCTTCCATGCCGTAGGTCAAATAGAAAGGGGTGGCCCCAGTGGGCGTCCTAACAGATGTACGGTATCCCCATAAAGCAAAGGGTATCTTGCTTGGCCAATCTCTATAGTTGTCAATCATTTTCTTGAGAATCGTTACAACGTTTTTGTTTGCCGCCTCTACCGCGCCATTGGTTTGTGGTCTGTATGGCGAGGAGTGGTGGTGTTTAATTTTGTACTTGGCTAGCAATTGTTCAGTCTCAGCTTGGAAATGTGATCCATTGTCACTGATGATCTCGTGTGGGCAACCATATCGACAGATGATATTGGTTTGTATGAACTTTGCCACGTTCTTGGCTGTAAAACTGGTGTAGGAAGCCGCTTCTACCCACTTGGTGAAGTAATCGATTGCTACTAGGATGAAACAATGACCTCCTGTTCCGGCTGGAGTGATCTTGCCGATGATGTCAATTCCCCAAGCAGAAAATGGCCAGGGAGATGTCATGGTGTAAAGCAATGAAGGAGGGACATGTTGCACATTCCCGAAGATTTGGCAATTATGGTAATGTCTTACATATTTGATGCAATCAGATTCCATTGTGGTCCAATAATACCCCAAACGTGTGATTTTCTTTGCCATCATAGGTCCACTCATTTGAGGGCCACATTCTCCGTCATGGACTTCTTCCATCACTTTCCGTGCCTGTGAATGATCAAGACAGCGTAGGATTACACCAAGAGGTGTTCTTTTAAACAATTCTCCTTGCATGAGAACGTATTGGGAAGCTAGTAGGCGGATAGCGCGTTGTCCCCTTTTGTCCATTTCTGGTGGATAGGTGCCATTGAGCTTGAAGTTTAGGATCGCTTGAAACCAAGGTTCCTCTGTGATTTCCTCTTCATCGGTGATTTGGTCCACATAAGCTGGCTCTGATCGTCGTTCGATGCATAAAGGCATTTCTGCCATGCTATCCGGCATATTAATCAAAGATGCAAGTTTTGCAAGAGCATCTGCAAATTGATTTTCCTCTCGAGGTAGGTGTAGGTAGGTTACTTGATCGAAGAATTGGGCTACTTGGTCTATTCTGGCTTGATAAGGTGTTAAGCTTTCGCTTTGGATTTTCCAAGATCCCGTAATTTGGTTGATGATCAAAGATGAATCCCCATGCACTCAAAGATTCTTGATGCCTAAACCTACTGCCTCTTGCAATCCAATGAGACAAGTCAGATTGCGGCGTTATTTGTCACCTCGAAGTCGAGTTTGACAGAGATTGGTGTATGCTCGCCTTCAGGAGAAATGAGCAACACTCCTATTCCAAATCCTCTTAAGTTCGATGCTCCATCAAAATAGAGGTCTATATCCTCATCCGGAAACGACCAGGTGTCTATCGTTTGTGTATCGTTAATGGGATTTTCTGCGAAGAATTCGGCAACGGCGCGCCCCTTTATAACTTTCAGAGGAACATACTTAGATCGAACTCTGAGAGCATCAAAGTCCATCTTGCTAAACGTCCATTGATAACGGGTTTCTCGAAGAGGTATTTGACAGGATCCATTTTGGAGTATATTTTGACGGAGTAACTAAGCATGTAATGGCGTAGCTTCTTCGTTGCCCACACAAGAGCGAGGCATGTCTTCTCGAGTGGCGTGTATTTGCACTCGTACTCCAAGAACTTCTTACTAAGGTAGTAGATAGCTCTTTCTTCTTTTCCTACGGTTTGAGCTAGCATGGCGCCCACGGCCGTTTCACTTACCGTGAGATATAAACCATGAGGTTGATCTCGTTGAGGTGGCATGAGCACTGGCGGTTTGGCTAGTATTTCCTTGATTCGGTCGAAAGCCTTTTGACAGTCATCATCCCACATGGTGTGATCTGTTTTCTTTAACTTCTTGAAGATAGGTTCGCAAATCATGGTGAGTTTCGATATGAATCGACTTATGTATTGCACCTTGCCTAGGAATCCTCTAACTTCTTTCTCCATTTGGGGTTGCGGCATTTTGATTAGAGCTTTGATCTTAGAAGGGTCTATTTATATTCCTCGTTGGCTAACAACGTATCCCAGGAGTTTGCCAGATGTTACTCCGAATGCGCATTTATGAGGATTGAGCCTCATGTTGTACTTCCGTAGCCTTGAGAAGAATTTGCGAAGGTTCGCAATGTGCCCCTCTCTATCCTTGGACTTGACAATCATGTCATCTACGTATACCTCAACTTCTTTATGCATCATGTCATGTAAGAGCGTAGTTGCGGTGCGTTGGTATGTAGCTCCGGCGTTGATTAACCCAAACGGCATAACCGTGTAGCAATAGGTTCCCCACTGAGTGACGAAGGCGGTCTTATGCATATCTTCTATGGCTATCTTGATCTGGTTATATCCTGCGTATCCATCCATAAAGGATAGTAACGCGTGATCTGCTGTATTATCCACTAATATGTCGATATGTGGTAGAGGAAAGTCATCCTTGGGACTCGCTTTGTTTAAGTCTCTAAAATCAACACAAACACGGATTCTCCCATCCTTTTTGGGTACGGGTACTATGTTAGCTACCCAGTCTGAGTACTCGGAAACTTTGATGAACCCGGCTTTGAATTGTTTATCGACTTCTTCTTTGATCTTGAGAGCTCATTCTGTCTTCATTCGACGAAGCTTCTGTTTCACGGGTTTGAAACCTGGTTTGATTGGGATTCTATGCTCTGCGATGTCCCTGTCGATCCCTGGCATGTCTTTGTAGGACCAAGAAAAAACGTCTTTGAACTCGTGCAGGAGGTCTATGAAATTGGCCCTTTCAGTAGGGCTCAAGGTCGTCCCTATCCTAAGTTCTTGGGGTTCTAGTTCAGTTCCTACATTGATGGGTTCAGTGTTTTCTATTACTGGTCCCCCTTCCCCTTCTTTTAGTATTTCCTTGGCTATGTAGGGAGGTATCTCGATCGAGTCTGGGTCTGGGTCATCCTCGGTATCATCGTAAACATAATTGCATTCAAGATAACATGAAGAGTAAGCAGAACCTGATTTATTCATATTAAAATTTGAGAAAAGTTGAAACAAAGAAGCCATCTGATCTGTAGTCAGTGGCGGCAAAGGGACAGCCATTGGGACATTTCCCGAACTACTATTACTACTTGATACTAAGCTAGGAGAAACGAGGGGAGTGGGAATGACGACAGGGGGAGACTCTCTAGGAACTTCTCTAGACTCCGACTCTGACTCTGACTCGAATTCATCGTCTTCTGGTTCTCCTTTGAACATCTTTCCCTCTCTAGCGGTGAGCTTGAAGAGTCTTCCTTGATTGTTTGTCCACTTGATCGACTTTCTCCATCCTTTCTGCTGATTGGTGTAGGTTTCTGTGATTAACGCGGTAGGGTTGAAGTGATCGTCTTGAAGTATCATGGTAATGATCTCATCCTGCGCGGCTCTAACAAATCTATCTTCTCCAAATAGTAGACTAATAGCTTGTTCGTCTAAGCAAGGTGCTTGACGAGTCTTGACGGTAGGAACCGTTTCTGGAGGAATGAAGTAGCAATCGTGAAAGATCTCGATTCCGGTTAGCTTCCTTTCGAGATAGTGCCAAGGTTTGGGAAATCCGTGAAAGATATCCTGACTTCCTTCCCTAACGAAGTATCCATTTACGGTAGGGAGGTAGGGTCGCATTTGAATTCCCACATTCTTACGGTTTTGAACTTGAGCGAGCATCTCGAGAACTTCCTCTTTAGTGGGTTCGTATCCTAGTCCAAGGGGTATTCTTTGTGAGTTGCCCTCCTTGTGAGGTGCAAAAGTGTTCCTTCGGATAGGATTCAAAGGCATTCCCGGGAAGTATCCCTGGGTTTTGAGTATGTGGTTGACCACTAAGTTAGAGTAGGGATTGAAGTATAAGGGTGCCAACTCGCTTTCTATGACATTTATGATATGGAAGCCCCCAAGTTCATGTAATGGATCCGTAAGGACTTGATTGCTTGACTTCTTTTCGATTATTGCCTTGATGGGCGACGAAGTGATCGTCACCACTTTACCATTTAGTGGGATTTTGATTTTCTGGTGGAGGGTGGATGTTACCGCTTTGGAAGCGTGAATCCAGGGTCTTCCCAGAAGTATGTTAAAGGATGCCTCAATGTCCACTATTTGGAAATTAACCTTTCGCTCAATCGGCCCTGTGGCTATGGTTAGGTTAACAAGTCCTACTACCTTTCATCGTGTACCATCATATGCGCGAACACCTTGGTTGGTAGGGGTCCAATCTGACTCTTTCATGCCCAATTTGTATGCCGTTTTCAAAGGTGTGACATTGACTGCGGAGCCATCATCTACCAAAGTCATTGGCACATTCTTCTTTAGGCAAATGACAGTGATATAAAGAGCCAAGTTATGACTAGCACCAAAGGGTGGCAAATCTTCATCCGAGAAAGTAATAGGATTACTTAGCTTTGGTGATTCTTGGAAGACCAAGTTGACCACGTCGTCGGGTGTGGAGTTATGTGCCACATTTAGTTTGGCCAAGGCTTGCAGTAAAGCTTGGCGATGTGGGAATGAGCTCGCCACTAGTTGCCAGATTGAAAGATAAGCCTTTGTCTTCTGTAGTTGCTTTAGCAAATGGTAAGTAGAGCCATCTTCATTATCATTTGGTGTGACCACATTGGTTGGACCGTTCGCTATAGGACCATTTTGAGAAGTGTTTTGGTATGGGCGTCTCGAACGAGTAAGGTGGTCTACATCTTGGTCTTCACAATTTTGGACTATTTCCTCACTGACTTTGACTAAGTAGTGCTCGGTGAGGTACTCATCTTCATCATCATCGGCCCATATTCCATTGATGACAGTAAATTCCCTCATTCTTATGATTTCGGCCTCCAATTGGATAATTTGGTCGTCTAGTTCATCAACCATGGCTACTACTTCTTGCATTGTAGTGTTTTGAGAGAAGACTAGTGGTACACGTTCTTTAGGCGTGGCGTTGCGATCGCGTAGGGTTGCCACTACACTTTCTAGTTCCATGACTTGCTTATTCACACTCTTTGCCCATGCAATGAAATCAGTGACGGTTGGGGAAATGGTAGAGTAGTTTCCTTCATTCTCTATTGCATGAATTTCATCTTCGACTGGAAAGATGAGGTGTGAACAATCTATGGTAGATTCTTCACTTGTAATCACTAGAATTCCAAGAGGATTCTGAGTGTTGTTAGGCTTACCTCCAGGTGGTATTGGTAGGCGACCGTCTTCAATCATGTCTTGAAGTACATTTTTCAGTTTGTAGCATTTCTCTGTATCATGTCCCTTACCTCTATGGTATTCGCAGTACGAATTCTCATCCCAGAACTTGGATTTCTTTTCTGGTTCGGGTGTAGGGCCTATTGGTTGAAGTTTACCCAGTTTCATCAACCTTTTTAGAGCATTGGCATATGTGTCCCCAAGATTTGTGAATTTCCTTGGTGGGGTACTCTTCTTAGATGGCTCTAGAAGGTTAACTTCATCAGTTTTGCTGGTAGAGCCGTAAGAACGACTTGTTGAGCCTTGATATCCACGACCTACCATTTTGGACAAGAGCCCTTTACGGATGTCATCTTCGATCCTTGTTCCTAGTACGGTCAAGTCTTTGAAGGTCTTAATGTTTTGGTACCTCAAATGATTTGCATAGATGGGCTTTACACTACTACAGATACAAGCTATAACAACGGTCAAAAACCGTTGTTATATAAAAAAGCGGACGTTGTTAAAGCGTCCGTTGTAAAAGGTTTTAACAACGGTTGGTTTTCTTAAGGAAACCGTTGTGAAAAATATTAACAACGGTTTTAAGTATAAAATCCCGTTGTGGAAAGTGTGACTCAATTTTGGGGGGAAAGTTATAACAACGGGTTGTTTGTAAATAACCGTTGTTGTTTGTTCTTAAAAAATAAAAAAAAATTAAATTAAATATTACTAGCTATAAATATTAAAGCATCCTTTACCAAAATATTAAAGCATCCTTTACCAACATATTAAAGCATCATTTACTAACATTCATTAATTGAAACAACATGGCAATGAACCCTAATTTTATCAACAACGAAGAATGGCTTACACAAACGATTGAAGATGATGGGAAGGTTCTCGCCGGGCTTCCCGCCGATCAACACCCATTAATCAAAGCATCCCTTGAACATCAACGGAATTATTGGATTAAGAGGCGTGAAGCAGTCCGGCTTGTCAACAAAGCCTCATCATCATCATCATCTTCATACCCTAGTCGGCCTGTTACATTTCGCAACTTGGTGCAGCCCAGAGATATGTTGAGTTGTACTCTTCCAACCTTATCTCCACATGCAAGTCGTGTCCTTGCATATATTCAATCTGTTATTGCAAAATATGAAGCCAATGACCCCGGAAGTTAGCGGTATACCAGAGTGGCGTAATTGGTGGCAGGTTGAGAAGCGCTTTTTACGCTTAACCAGGGGTTGTTCCGCTTATTATACATCTTTTGATTTCGATAATTCTGTAATGTATTTGGTTTAAAATTAAATGAAATGATCATTTTGAAAGTGTTGAGTTATGCTTGTTTGATTTGCTTCCATTTTTTCAACTCCATAGATCTATCAGTCATCATCAAGATCCAGATTAGTATAAATACATTGCATTATCTCAACTAACATGCATTTCCATTATCTCAATATATTCTCCAAACCCTAAATCGCTAAAACAAACTCCAACAAAATGAATGATATATATATCATCCTTAAGACTCTTACTATGCTCGATCCGTATCAAGGACGCCAAAGAAGATGGAAATGAAATAATTAGAAACACATACATGGAAATGAAATAATTAGCAGAGATTTGAACGGAACCTAATGGTCGATAAAAACACATACATGGAAATGAAATAATTAGAAAAATAAAATAATGACGATGAAACAAACCTGATAATTACAGAACGTACGTAAAGAGACGATGAAATCAACAGTGACGGCGAGAAGATAAAGAGACGATGAGAAAGTGTGTGTTTTGTGTTTGTGTTTGGTCTTTTTTGGGTTTGTGTTTGTGTATTAAGGTTTGTGTTTTGTGGTGCGCAGCAGACTTGTGTTTGTGTGGTTTATAGTATGGAAGGTATTGACAACGGTTATTAAACAACAACCGTTGTGAAATATGTTTTGACAACGGTTGTAGAAAACACCCGTTGTTAAATACGTTTTAACAACGGGTTTCAAAAATAACCGTTGTGATTACTTTTCACTAACTTTGCGCCAATTTTGCGCCAAATTATTAACAACGGTTGTGCATGTGTGACCCGTTGTTAAAACTAATAACAACGGTTTTTATAACCATACCCGTTGTAATTGATTTTAGTAAAATTCGCGCCATACATTCTACAACGTCTATTGTGATTTTCGTGAATAATCGTTGTTAAAGGGGCGTTGTAGTTGCCTGGATTTGTAGTAGTGTTAGGTTGTCCACGAATTTCTCCACGAGGGTAGCTTCATCTGGACGTTCAACAAGTTGAGTACTAGTCTTCCTCCACCTACTTAGAAAGTCGGTGAAACCTTCTTTGTCATTTTGGGTAAGAACCTTTAGAGTGCGCATGTTGACTTGGATTTCAGCATTATCCGCGTATTGTTTGGCAAACTCAATTGCGGCATCATCCCAGGTAGCGATCTTCTTATGCTCTATAGAATAGAACCATTGTTTTGGGATGGTGTCAAGAGATGAAGGAAAGATCCTTAAGAACATCTCGGTTTTAATGCCTTTGATAGACATGTAGTCCTTGAAAGCACGGATATGGTTCAAAGGGTTTTCATGCCCCTTGAATTTAGGGATATCTGTCATGTTGAAGTTGGTTGGCAACTTGGAACTCACGGCTTCATATTTGCGATTGTTTTCCCTATAAATGTCATCCCCTTTGAGATACATCAATTGTTCCTCCAAGTATTGGAGTCGTTTCTCAGCTATAGTCATACCTATGGGAGGGTTTTCGTCCCCGAAGTTATTCACAAATTCGTCAGACACTTCACTTTCTCGAGGAGGCATCCTCGTTTCCACGGCATATATTCGGCCTTCGATTGTGTCAAGGCGATCGTACACTTGGTCTTGAGTGACTTGGAGACGAGCTAGTGCGGCTAGGATTTGATCATTACCATTCTGGAGTTGGTTGAAGTTCACGTCGCTTGTTTCAGGCATCTTGGAAACTGAATAAGAGATCGACGATGAATCAAAACACGATCGACCATTCTAGCACACTTACTCGAAAAGAAATGTTTTGACTTGTGAAGTGGGAGTGTGCCACTTGTGTCAAGTGAGTTTTGAGGAAATGACAAAGTTTGAAAATGTTGGTCCTAGTCAACCTTAGTGTAGTTGTAGGAGTGGACTCGAAGTGAGGTTTTGAAATGGGTTTTAAGGCCCGAATTTTGACTCGACAATTGGACAGAGTTTCGACTTGTTTTGCGCTAATATTAGGCCTAAGTTTCGAAATTTTACATTTTAAAAGGGATTTTGATTTTACAAAAATCGTCATGGTTTTGTTTAAAAATGGTGATCACATATGGTACAAACATTATACGAGCATTATAACGGGATGCTGAGTGTATTTAGAAGGGTTTTGGTTTTAAAGGTGGGTTGCCATACCGAACAATCAAACCCGAAGTCTGTGGAGAGGCTCGTACCAAACAAGAGTAAGGCCGATTCCTAGTCCATTTCCTCAAGTAGTGAAAGTCCTTGATACAAACAAGAGTAAGTACCATGGTATGGATGACGTCAATCGCTATCCATCCTTAGGCCCAAATAAGAATTAGGACCGTTTAGACGGGACGATTGGTCGAATGGGTTGGGTTGGGCCTAGGAAGGCCGAATGAAACGATCTAGGAAGACCGAGTTATGAAAACCGACAATTGTCTTGTACAAACTATTCCCTAACCTTGTTCATGTTTCACCCTTTTGGCTACACGTAAGAGTATTATCCCCAGCGGAGTCGCCAAACTGTGGACGCGGGCCCACGGGGGAGCTTGGGAACAAACGTTTGCATTTGTGGAGTCCCCACCAATTTATTGTGGAAAATTAGAAACCGTTCGAATACCTCGTGCCATGTCAAGACACAAAGTAGTGACATGAACACCAAGAACTCGTTACCCTTAGCATTCTATGTCTAGAATGACTCTCGTGGATGCCAATGAACACGGATGTTCACAGAGATCTGGAGTAAGGGATGAGGGTACGTATTAGGAAGCTCTTTTGATCGAACACCTAATCCCGCCCGCCTCGATAGAGGCCTCTACTAATGATTAGGGAAATTGTCTATACTCGATATATTGTCGATTATATGCATGCAATGCAACATCCAACGTTTTAATCCTAGCATGTGAGAATTAACTAAGTCGGTAAACACGTAATTTAACATACAAGTGGGTCGAAGTAGAGATTTAATACGATTACATGTGAAAACATAAAAGTAATACAATAAAAGAAATACAATAAAAAATACAATAAAGGAAAATTACAATAATTACATCGGATTCATTGATTTATGTCGAAAATACATTTAAAACGGATAATTTGAGAAAAGAAAGAATAAATAAATTAACGAACAGAAACTAGGGTGATAATACGACTAATAGTTAATTAAACTCGTAAACTAAAACCAAGTCAAAGCAAAAACGGGAGTTCAGGGACAGAAATCAACCAGGAACAGGCGCAGCAGAGTTGCGTCCCTTGGAGGAGGCGCAGCGGTTGCTGCGTCCGTTCCTTGGCTCAGTTCTGGCTGTGAAGCCGGAATTGCAAATTGTTAATATTCGTTGGTGATTTTAATGATCGATTATGAATAATTGACTCGAATGAAAGTGATTAACAGATTATTTACATATGATTGAGGTCATAAAAACGATAAAACACGGATAAAATCGATTAGAACGAATTATACAAGATTAATGAGGTTATTTACAATTTAACAAACTAAACAAACTAAACAAATTAATTAGATTAAACAGATTATTAATGATGAATTAATGATGTATATGATAAATAACAGATGCAAATATATCAAAGATCGAATTCCAGAGACTCAATATTAATGAATCGAACCTCTAAAACCCGGATTGACTTTAATGACGAAAACCCGCAAATATTGGTTATAAGGGATTTAAGTCGGGATTTAATGACGAATTCAATACTAATGATGACGAATAATATGTTAAATTACTATGTTTAAATCGTTATATCAAAGAATCGAAGAATAAACGAAGGAAAATAAAAGAAACGAATTGACAAAAGACGAAGGAAGAAGAAAGGAAGCAGGAACTGCGGCAGCCTCACGAAGAGGCGCAGCAGTTGCTGCGTCCTTTCTCGACGTCTGTCTTCTGATAATTCGTAAAAAAAGGTTTAAAACAATGGTTTTATAAATCGGTTTTAAGAATAATTTCGACATAAATCTTACAGTATGATTACAATAATAAAGAACAATAAACAAAAGAAGGATTTACACCCTCAGACTTACATGTTTGACGAAACGAGATGAACTAAGTTAACGTTTAGTGATGCTCGACTCGAATGTACGACGAAAGTGCCCTCTTAGAGGAATTAAACAGATTGATTAAAGTTGATTGATGTGGAGTTGGTCAAATTGGTCGGTCATGCAAAACGAGGCTGGTACTCAGAAGGATCCGAGCCTACGTGGTCGAAAGTTCAAGCACGTAGACGCCAAAAAGTAAGAACGTGGTCTAGAATGCAAAGGGAGAGAAGAGAAGGGCGGACACTCGCGTGAGAAATATGTGAGGCCGAAGATCTCTATTTATACTAATCACACAGAGGAAATAGGGTATTTCGGAGAAACTTTGGAAGTGAATCTCGAAAAGATATGAAAAGATACGAAAGATACGCAGAAAAGGACTTGGCAAGAGGCGCGCGAGACTCGCGCCTCTTGGAAGAGCGCAAAGACTTGCTGCGTCCTTTCCCAAGTGGTTTCCTCCTGCGGAAGAAAGATTTCCGTGTTTTGATTATGGAATAACGGATTAATCTTGTTTTCCTTAATATGTTGTGTAAATATTACGGGAAATTCTTTACCAAAGATTAAAAGATTGCAAAATATGGAATAGAAATATCCGGAACATTCCAGAACATTCTGACTCGGTTTTAGAAAATGAAGACGGTTTTTGACCCGGACTCCAAATGTACTCTAATTACTGCCAAAACGACCGTATCGGCACGTAGATGACAATTAAGAGGTAGAGACAAGTGTTTGAGCGATCACTTGATGATAAACTTACGAACTGTCACAAATCGTTCCGCGTACCAAACATGCGGCCCAATCATCACCGGGTGGTTTGCGGGAGGTGCATAAATGAGGTATCTACACATGGAGATCTTGAGGAGGAAATTTATGAAGATTCCACAAGGCTTCGAGAGAAAGGGAGAAAATAAGGTATGCAAGCTTTTAAAATCAATTTATGGATTAAAACAGGCTTCCAGGAATTGGTTTGCTAAACTAACTATATCAATGAAGAGCTATGGTTTTGTACAATCATCGGTGGATTACTCTTTGTTTACCTTCATCGAAATGGGGTATTCATAGGGGTACTTGTGTACGTAGACGATATGATAGTGGTTAGCAATGATCGTGAAGCTTGTACAAAATTTAAAGGATACTTGGATGAAAGATTTGGAATTAAAGATTTGGGAAGACTCAAATACTTCTTGGGTATAGAGGTAGCACATAGTGTGAAGGGGTTGTTCTTGAATCAAAGAAAATATGCAATGAGAATCATAGAAGAGACAGGAATGGAAGGGGCAAAGACGGTTTATACTCACATCCAGCCACGGCACAACTTGGCAATGGCGAAAGGATATGTGCTCAAAGATATAATAAAGTATCGACGACTTGTGGAAAGGTTAGTTTATTTAACAATTACGAGGCTTGATCTTGTTTATGCAGTACACATATTATCTCAGTTCGTAAATGAGCCTCAGAAGGAACATTGGGAAGCGGCACTAAGGGTAGTGCGCTATATTAAACGAAATCCAAGCAAAGGTATATCGTTTTAAAAGGGATGCGGATTTGCAAATACAAGGGTATTGTGACTCGGATTATGCGAGTTGCCCATTGACAAGGAGATCTTTGAGTGGATATTTTGTCTCGATAGGAAGCTTGCCAGTATCATGGAGGGCGAAGAAGCAGATGACAGTAGCAAAATCAACCGCAGAAGCGGAATATAGAGCTATGGGAGCGGTGACCAGTGAAGTAATACGGATAAAGGCCTTCTTAGCATCGTTGGGAGTATTTCACTTGAAGGCAATGAATATTTATTGTGATAATCAAGCAGCGATACACATCGCAAGAAACCCCGTCTTTCATGATAGGACGAAGCACATCGAGATAGATTGTCATTTTGTCCGTCAACATTTAGTCTCGAATACAATCATCGTGTCACATGTTCGAAGCAAAGAACAAATAGCAGATTTGTTCACAAAGGCATTGGGTGGAGAGTTGTTCGATCATTTGCAATACAAGTTGGGACTTGGGTCACCAAGTGCTCGAACTTGAGGGGGAGTATTACAATCATATCTATAGAATATATGTATAATATCAATGATATTATTTAGTTTATGTAATCTCGACATTAGGGAAGTAGATTATTCAGTTACCATATTTGTAGGCACTAGTTTAGGAAAGGTTAAGATTGTATTGTGCAGTTTGTACGTATATATGGATGGATGTATGGTAGAATATGATTAATGAGAATTAACCCTTCAATCGATTCCTTGTTTAATAGAATTTCACACTTCTCTTTCATCTTGCTCATTTGTTAGTGTAGGAGATTATTTAATTGTCATTCTTTTACTAGTTTATTTAGAGTAGTGTTTAATTATTTGTTTTAATTCGATCTTATGTTTGTTCAAGGAGGTGAGCAAGATACCTTGGTTGAGGGAGATCATTTGGGTTGATCTTATTACAATATCCTACCTATTCACTAGTAATAATCTTTATCAAGGTAAGTAGATTTTCTCCTTTCTGTGATTTTTGAATTTCAAGTGCTTTTTATGAGGTTATAATAAGATTGATCATATATATGATGTTTAAAATCATGGAAATATATGAGATTCATGATGTATATATAATAAATAGTAGTTTTTATTATTTTGTGATGAATATATACTTATTTAATGTTTTATATGATTTATTTGTGTTTTTATGTGATTTAACAATTTAATTAATATGTAAAATATAGAGATGATTATGAAAATTATATTTTGATTATATTTTGATTTATTATCATTATTTATGAGTTTGCATATGATTATTTGAGTTCTATAATTATTATATGTTTATTTGTTGTTATTTGATAATTATTCACGGTTTTATGTGATAATCGTCTAAAAATATATATAAAACATTAAAATAATTTCGGAAATTTAGTTCCTTAATTTTATTATGGCCTATTATAATTTATATAATATTTAAATTGATTATTTGATTTTTATAATTACTATTGCTCTTATTTAATATATTTTCGTGTTTTGTGCAATTAATCATAAGTAAATATGTAAAATATATAAACAAATGTAAAAATTGAACTCTTCATCATAGGTGACTTATTAGTGTATTAAAGTTTTTCATGTTGATTTGTAATTTTTATAATTACTTTTGAATTTTATAACTAATTAGTCCATAAATAAGGTTTAATTGTGTTAGCATAATAAATAAATATAAATAAAATATTTAGAATTTAGTTTTATGCATATTCTATCCTATATTTATGAAAAAATAAATTATTTATGATTGTGACATATTTTTCTTATTTATTTCTTTATTTATGTATGAAATCGCCTATTAAATGTTATTTTAAGTTAAATATTTGAAACAGTATTAAATAATTTATTATGTAATGTTTTTTATTGAATTTATAGCTCACTAAAATGTCTAGTAATTTTGTATGAGCAAAATATAACTTTTGTTTAATTGTTTAGAAATGATAGTATAACCTCTGTGTTTAATTAACGAATTTTATAAATGTTTGTTAAGGAAATAAGTAATGACTTATTTGATGGTATCATGTCTTGCAAATATATTCTTCACAGCGATATTTACAATGTGAGATTTCAATAAATGTATGTGTTAAGAATTGATTGTTAGTTCTACAATGCTAAATGTCATAAACACACTTCTTGTGATTCTGTCTTCCGTAAATTATATATTGACATGAGTGTCTCTTGTTTTATATTTGAAAGGTTGAACTTATGCTCTAGCTTTGATGAACATTATTGATTATGAGTATTTGGCATGTTAACATGAGGTTATTCATGGTGCACATTTGTTATCTTTTGGACCTTTTCCATTTTATATATGGTTTAGCTAGAGTATAAGATATCAAGTAGATTTCAGGTTATTGGTATACTTGAGAAGAGCAATACCAAACTAGGTAGGTTTCAGGTTACTGGCCTACCTAGTACCCTGGCATGGTTTCAGGTTATTGGCCTGCTATGGGTTGACCGTCCTTTTTGGATACTCTTATGAGTCTATGGATATGTCGTTTGGGGGTCAAGGGTCCGCACTTTTACGCCCTGACTGGTTAAGGGTCCGCACATTTACGCCTTAACTAGACATTATGTCCCTCGAGAGTCTGGCCAGTCTTAGACATGGGTTCACGTTTATGTGTCCCGCCGTAGGGTTATTTTAGTGTCAGGTTATTGACACCAAGGTGTAGGGTTTCAAGTTATTGGCCCTAGACGGTTCTCGTTCTTGTCTCGTGTTATTCTATGTATTTATGGTCCAAGTTTTAGATGTTTATATCACTCATTCACTCGTATATTTTCATCACTCATTTCATATGTCATTCAGGTAAATTGGTTTTATTCCTTTTCATTATGACCACATTTTTCACAGTATTTCATATCATCATGTAAGTAACATGAAATTTGTAAGTTGGTGACACATTTTAAATAATCATGTGGTATCACTTTATGACTTGTTATTACTCACTCATTGGTGATTATATACTTTGATATTTAATTACTATGAAGTTCACATGTTTTCATATTTTAAATGGATTATATGGCGTCTCTTATTATTTGCTCATAATTGTTTCCTGGTTTTTCTTAAGTCATGGCTGGGAGGACTCCTAGTTACTCCCCACTGGCGGTGGTTGTTGATATATATTTTTTTTTCAAGTTGATGTGATTCTTGGTCATGGATGGGTTTTGAGAGAGAGAGAGAGAATAAATAATAATTACGATGTTTATTAATTGAACCTTGTTGTTTTATTTTGGATGGGTTTTCATTCCCGAGAGTAGTTGTATGCGTAGTTAACTATTACTTTATCTATTTTGGTAGCATTCGGATTTATTGTCATGGTGTTTCCGCCACCATGGACTTTTATTAATATAAAACGCAATATTTATCTAGTTTATTTGTATTATTAAATCTGGGGTGTTACAGATTATGTTTTGTTTAACCACCCACATAAACCTATTGCTTCTACTGATGTTGAGACTACCCCTCCTGTTGCTACATATGTTAAGTCCAACGAAGAGAAGGTCAAAAAATTTGAAAAGGACAATAAAACTACTAGGTGTCATTTGCTGAACAACATAACTAATACCTTGTTCGATTTGTTTGCTCCAAATAAATCTGCTAAAGTGATAAGGGAATCTTTAGAGTTAAAATATGGGGCTGATGACGCAGGGAAAAAGAAATATGTGTCAATTCCAATCAAAAGATATTGAAACGTAAGTATCCAATCTTTCCTTTGCCCAGACTTTTCTCTTTTTCGCCATCTTTGGGGAGATTGTTTGAAAACATGGATGTGGAAAGCCAATAAACCAACAATTTTGGTTCTCACTTGTCCCATATCGGTGGGCAACTCCCCTTTTCTCATGTTTATATTGACTTGTGTACTTCATTGGTTAATTCATTGGACCATTGGGCTTTTGTTGTGAGTCTTGGGCCTGTGGGTTTGGGTCCAAACACACACGCGCGCGCGCCGGCCCGGCCCAAGCCCGACTTGGGCTCGGGTTGTCTACATTCAGTGCATCTGTTTGTGTGTGTGGTAACAGTCAGTAAAATGTGATTGTTATGCTCCCGTGATTAAGGCGAGTCTTATGCCACTATTCACACCTTGACTCCGTTTTTTGGTGGAGATGTTTTGGCTCCTTAACTTGCTCTATTTTTGCTATAAATAGAGCAGTATTCTAAACCAGAAAACACACAACAACACACTTCTCTCATTTTCTTCTTCCTCTCTTCTATACAACAATTCTGGGTAAAGTTTTTGTCTTCGTTCCACAAGGTCTTTGTCTCGAGTGGGCGAGCCTAAGGGTTGTAGTGTAAATCCTTGGGGAACTACCGGTAACTGCTGATCGCCACCACGGTCGTGCCGAAATAGTTTCCAAGGCAATGGCTCTCATACCACGTCACTACGAATCCGGTTGTATCTTTTTTATCTCTCTTTTTCATTGTTACTGCTACTTCCGTGTAACACCCCCATAACCCCACCGCCAGACCTCCCGCTAGCCCGCCGGCCACCACGCCAAGCCATCATCCCACGAGCAACCTGCCGCCCTGCCTCATTTCTTCTCCCTGACTACAACCACCCTATGATGCCAACGCCCTCCTTCTGCCCTTTTCCACCTAACCCGTCATCCTACCACCAACAAACAGCCAATGGTTATACAACAATTGTTTTTTATGAACGCAAACCCTAAATTGAAAAAATCCCAAAAAGATAACATTAATTTGATTTATAATCATGCAATTAACAGATTAAATATTTGTTTTAACTCAAATTATCATCCATAATTGTGTAAATTTGTCTATTCAAATATGATGAGGGTGAGCAATATAGAGAATTAAGGTTTAAGGTTTTTTTGGGTGAGGGTAGTCAAATGGAAAGTAATGTTCAAAATGTATTGAAATGAGTAAAAAATGTAATGCGAATATATAAATTCCGAAAACAATAGTGAACCAAATTCAATGGCAATTAACAAAGATGAAGCCAAAAAAATTACTCTTTCGTCTTTGTTATTTTTTTCCTTGTTTTTTTTTTGTCACGTTCATTTGTTTACCTTTTTATATAATAAATGATTATAATGGATAATTTGATCTTCGACATCCATTATTGTCCATTTATCATCCAATGACAATAAAAACAAACGTTACTTTCCTCTCTCCTTGGTCCTTATGCCAAAATTACGAATGACCAGGGCCGAGGAAGTAGAAAGTTACATTAATTAAAAAATCCACAGCTCCATAGTGCCTCCATCCAAGCAAAGCGGTTGAAACAAAATAACTACAAAATGATGTAATGTTTTTTTTTTGGTGACGAGGGAACCCGCAGCCGCTACTTTTGGTGCGTACTGAGTAACCCCTCGGGTGTACGTCTTAACCTCCAAACCACATCTACCAGGTAAGACACCCGGGGGTGACAGATTCGAAGTCTAGAATGCATAGCCTCTGACTATAAATAGTTAAATATTCCACAAGATTGCTATGATCTTAGGGAGGCTTGAACCTGATCAATTCCTTGAAAATTTCACCCAAATTTTAACCACTAAACTTTACCCTTGCGGGCTAAAGTATATTTGTTGTATGCGTGAATTGTTGGAGAAATACTGTACATTTTAGATTACTAAAGCGAGAATTAAGCTTAAACCCGAGGATGAGTTGGATAGTCTCCAACTTTTTTAACTTACATGGACTCGTGCTCTATGATTTTGAACTCTTTTCCCCTGTAATGTTAAAGCTCTATTTCGCAGGGTGTTAGCATTTATAAAGTTGAAAAAGGGTCTTGGAAGCCGAATTAGATCTAGTAGAGATTTTGGTAGTAGAACTTAGGAATAAAGATGTTTTAAGGGAATTAGATATGGTAAAAAGTCATCTTCTTATGAAGGAAAATGGTAAATGAGTGTTGGAGGTTGCTAGTGTCGTTGATATGGATAGAAATAGAAGCTTCTTCATGTATCAGAAACTTTCTTGAGTTTTAAGGATTGTGAGAATGTAAAGATGGAGGTGACTGATGCTCAAAATAATTATGGCTTGGGAACATATAAGATTATAAAGGTTAACTAAAGTGTGATTATGGAGATGAAGGATGCTTAAAATAATTGTAGCAAGGATTTGGGCACTAGCTTAAAGAAGAACGGGCATGTATCTGATACGTCATCAATTATAGAGTTCTCCAAGAAGGCTGGAGAAAATTTTCGGTTAAAGATCCCTGGACAATCTTATCAAAAGCTTCTTGAAGGTAAAAATGTGAGCTTTTATCATAAAAGAGATTTGTCAACCATGACAATTCGGATCCTTAATAATGAAATAACAAAGGAAAAAGTCACTTCAAAAGAAAAGTGTAAGAAGAAGAGGAGGAGGAAATGTCCTAGAAAGAGTTTAGTCTAGGGCGATGATTGTAATGAACGACGACTTGTCTCCTTTAGATAGCAACAATGTTAAGCCTCTTGTTCCCGATGCAAGCTCGGGTACGTCCTCCATCTGTGGCAACTTCACTTCTTTTGGTACTCAAGTCATACAAGTACAAAATAGGGTTGTTTCTCATGATTCTAGTTTGCCAATCTCTTCTGTGAATGATGACACCACTTCAATTTGCACTTAAGTTCTATATGATTCTAATGATCATCCGCCTTTCTTATTTTCAGCTTGTCCAAAGAAGTGTAAGATGTACTCTTTCTCATTTGACAAATTACTGTGTGCCCCTAGTATGTCTATACTTTGCAGAATTCCAGATACCCTCTTAAGCGCTTTGAAAAACCCAAAAGGAGAATACTCACTACCAAGAAGAATTTTAGCCAAGGGGACGAATCTCCAAGACATAATTTATTTACTTTCTCTACAAGTAGATCTTTCACCCATAAATTTCTACGTCTTCGTGGCGTAAGTGCATGTGTCTTGTTGTAGGTATTCCTCCGAAACTCAGTTGATAAAGAAGAGAAAAGAAATGTTTGCCTATTTGGTCCAGCTCCGATTGTCCCCTCAAGAAGCCTACTTTCATTATCACCCCTATCCTTAGTTTAATTTCTTATTCGAATAATGTAATAATAAAATCTGACTCTGAGAGCCGGATATATACGATGTAAATTACTACTTTTACTGTTGCCAAAAAAAAAAAAAAAATAAACCACTAAAGTGAGAAATAAGCTTAAATCCGAGGGCGAGTTGGTAGTCTCAACTTTCTTAACTTCTCATTTCCGTTTCAATGGTCCCTATCTAGGTAGCACCAAAACGAACACATACGTGGACACGACACATACACGTGATACGATATCCCAGGAAACTTAGGACATGGGCACATTATTTAAATTTAATAAAATGTATTTTATAGTTATAAACGTTCGAATTTTTTTTAGGAAAAATTACAAATAACCACCACGTATTTGCGTATTTTTTCAACTTACCACCACGTATTTGGTTTTTTACAAATAACCCCCCAACTTTAGGGTATATTCCCCAATTACCACCGTATTTTTATCCCGATGATGGTTTTTCTTAACTTCTGACTTGTTAAATGACGATTTAGGCAAAATACCAAAATTGCCCTGATTTAATTACTCTAACATTACATTTTTCCAATTTAACACCCAAATAACACAATATTTTCCCAATTCAATTAAGAAACCCTATATCCCCAAATCCATATAATAAATTTCTCTGATTTATTTGCTTCTCATTTCTTAATTCATTTGCATCCGTTTTGTGTAATTTCACATCTTCATATCTTTTTTTCAATAAATAATCAAAATAAAGCTGCTCCTCCATCAATTTAAACGAGGTGTATAAGCAAAACCAAATCGTTCGTGGTGCACGACGGAGACGGGTTTGGTTCGCGGCCTGCTATGTTAATAATGGAGCAGCTCCAATTGAAAGCAGGTGACGGTCGCCTGGTTCTCGTTTTCTAAGCTCGGTCGTTGGTTGCATGGAGCAGCTATGGTGTTCTTTTGAAGAAGTTGCTGGTTGTGCGTCGAATTGATGATGCCGAGACCGATGCCATCGAATTGGGATTTGCAAAAGAAGTAGGCCGTGGTCAGAGGTGATGATTCTGGGCAGCAGCAAATTAGTGCAGGCTATCAAAAGCGGCTGATTTCTGGTTCATCTTTGGTCAATTAAGGTGGAGCGAGTTGATCCCGATGTCGGGGTTTGCTACTGGGCTCGTTGGTAGTAGTACCGTAGCACCGGAATCAGGTTGCTGCTTGACGGTGGTCTGCCCAATTCATTGTGTGATTTGAGGAGTGAGGAGCAAATGGACTGAGGAGTTATTATATGAATTTGGGGATTTAGGATTTCTTAATTAAAGTGGGAAAATGTTGGATTATTATTTGGGTGGATGATTTGGAGAATTTTATGTTAGTGTAATTAAATGAGGGCAATTTTGGTATTTCTCCTATATCGTCACTTAACAAGTCGGAAATTAAGAAAAGTCATGCTCGGAATAAAAATACGGTGGTAATCGGGTAATATACACTGAAGTTGGGGGGTTATTTGTAAAAAGACAAATACGTGGTGGTAAGTTGTAAAAAAACGCAAATATGTAGGGGTTATTTGTAATTTTTCCTTTTTTTTATAAATGTATTTGATATTAAATTTAAACAAGTGATGGTAATATTGGGCCTTACTATAACTTATTTTCATTTTCTACCCAAACCCATCTTCTAATCAATCTCTTTTGACAACTCATTTTTCGTCTAAATAACATCATTCACTCCAAATGATATCTAAATACCAAGGACACGCGTCAGATACGTGCCCAAATATCATGGACACGCGTCGGGCACGTGCCCATAAATGAAAAAAAAGTTAGACACGACTTTATTGGCATTCGACACATTAAAGCGTGTTTCCAACGAATGTCGGTGTCCGATATGATATCAAACACGAGACAACTTATTAAGAGAAGTGTCCATGCTACCTAGGTCTGTATTTACGATCTAATAATTCAAATTGGCACGAAAATGAGTGGATCATAGAATCCATGTCTATATATGCCTATACCCAATTTGGTACTTCCTTATATTACTTGTCGTATACCGTTTCCTTATCACATCTTCTTCTACCAATATTTTTGTTTGTAGATCCGTTTTACCCCGGTAAATCGGTAATACATAAAACGGTCTTACATAAGACTAACCGTTCATCTATATACTCCGTATAAACTAGAGTTAGCTTGCGGAAAAGAATTGAATTAGCAGTTACTGGAGAAGGGGAGAAAGAATGAGGCCAGCTGAACAATTAATCGCCTTAATCTTCGCCTTAATCTTTGTTCCCTTTTCTCACTCTCTTCCTTTCGTTGTACTCCACGGTATCTCTCTTTCTCCCCTTTTACCTTTTCATGTTTATTTATTAGTAATATTTTGATGCACTGTCCATGTGTTATGCTGCTTATAATAGGACCCTGGTTGGTAAGGCCTCTAGACCAATTATTTGTTTACCTTTTATATTCATTGTGAACGAGTATTTTAATAAAACGGCGGGAGTATCTTGGTGTGAAATTTTCAAAGAAAATGGTTAGAATTCTTGGAAGTTATTAACTTTGGTTAGTAATCTTAGTAAGTATTTTCGACGCGGGTTCAAGATACTATTTTGAGTATGTTCAATGTTAGAAGATAATTGAAGACACAAATAAGGGTACCTGGTTTATTGGTGGGTGTTAGCTACTAGCTAGTGTAGTTGACTAGTTGGTGAAGTGTTACGGGTTTGTACTTTGTACTAAGGGCTTGAAATTGTAAACGTTGCCATTTTCGCCTTTTATTTTGAGGTAATGGCTGTCTGTAAGAGTGGACGTAGAGAATCAGATTAAGCGAGCTAATTGGTTAGGCTTGACATTGTTTTGAGTTTTGACAAATGATGGGGTAACAGAAGGAAGTTGGTTTGAGTATTGTATTTTGCCTGCTTCTTGTCCTATTTTCCTGGTTGGACTTGGATGGAGTCCTGCTCTCGACAGTTTATCGACTTCCTGGTCAACTCTGTAACCTGTGAGTTGGAGAAAAAAGCATAGATTATTACCAAGGGATCGTCTCTATTACGGGGGAATTGTTAAGAGGATAATGGAAGGCAAAACAAAGAACGGAAAGAGGGTATTGGTGGTGGTAAAAGGAAGATAAAAACCATATAGAGGTAACACATAGTCAATACCCTCTCTTTATCTCCTTCCTCTATCGGCCAGACCACTGCCAGTCCGCCACTAAATCGTATCTTTGCGTTTTTACATCCATTACCCCACATATGAATTCATCTTCCCTAATCCAGACCCCTCTGCTACGTTTGACCTTCTCAGTTCTCCCTGCTTTCGTCTTAATTGGAGAATGGTTACGGAAGGGGTCACTCATAGTACATCTGAGTAGCGTGTTGGTATTTACTATTCTGAGAAGAGGGTTCGTGAAAAGGTAAGCGTCATAATCTTATTCTTGGGAAAGGAGGCAACTTCTGGTGGTATTCTTTGCTTTGTCTTTATATGATTCACCAAGCTAGAGTTTTGCTTTTGTATACAGCTTAAATGTCCTGTAGATGTCTTGATGTGTTTTAGAGGGTCTTGCTTTGACATAGTTATTTTCAATAAGAATATGTGGTCTAGTTAAAATATCGGAGTTTCAAACTCACTTTACTTTGGATGATGTTTCATCTAATGTAGGAATTGGGGATAAATGCACACATCGTGGTATGAAGCAGTTTACTAGGGACTTAAGTGAATGGTCTGGGTCGGATGGATATTGTGTGTATGTATTCTCGTCCTCTCCTTTTCTCCCCTACCCACCTAATCTTATGCACTCACAAGCAAATTCAAGTGCGCACCTGTAATATAATTCCTTGCATTTTTAGACTGATGTCAAGCTTTGGTAAGAGTTAAAATATGATAGTGGGAAGACAATAAGAAAGTGGGCTAAAGCATTGCGCACATTTTTTCCATTGATATTTCATTATTACCAGTACCAGGGAAACGGAGATTTTGGCTACTGCTCCTGGGTGATAATGATTAGAAAATATCTAGTGCTTAAACGAGGTCTAGCATTTCGGCTCATACAATTTTTGTGGATTATATTAGTTCTACTGTTGGATCTTCTCTTGGTATACTTACGACAGCTAATTGCGAGGCGCACATCACCAAGAGGATCAATAACTAATTTGACATGCTATTTACGTTTCTCTGACTTGGCTATGCCGTATACAGCATGTTGTCAAAGCATATTTTTGGCTTTAAGTGAAGTGTCGTTTCACAATGTCGGACACGCGACACAAAGTCATAATGAATCGTAGAAAGAACATAGCTTGCGCTAAATTAATTTGTTTTCCTGTAATAGCTGCTATTGAGATCCTAGATTTGTACCTGCAAAGTTTAGCAAAGTTCGTGACTATATTATTTCGTTAATTACCCTTCCCATCACATTAACATGAGAGGCATATAGTTCTTGCCTCCCATTTGCACAACAGTGATTTGTGTTCTGAATTCTGATCTGATCCTTTGTCATCAACTTTAGTGAAATTGGTGATGGAGTCTGGGATTCTTGGTTTATGCCCCTTGAAGATCAGGTAGACAAAGTAAATTGAAAGCATCAATGCATTTCCTTTAAATCCAGATATAGCTCCTTTTTCTCGAACATGTTCTAACTAAAAATCCGTTTCTTCTTGCAGAGTCAGATTGTATGTGACAAGGTAAATAGTATGTTAAAAGTGCCTTTTTACCTGTGTTGTTGGTTCTTAATTGGCAACCTGACTAGCTATGTCCTGATTAATTAATAGGTGAAGGGCATGAAAGAACTCAGTCAGGGTTACAACATTGTTGGTCTGTCCCAGGTAACTCTCAAGTCATTGTGCCCTGCTGTTATATCATGCTCATTCGTTTTTTCTAATTTAATGTTAATTATCTTTAGTTGTCACCCTACTGCGTTTCGTCATATAAGATTGAAACATTCCCAATCGGTATTACACATCCTGTAACTTTCCTATTTATTACCCTTGTAGGGAAATTTGATTGGACGAGCAGTGGTCGAGTTCTGCGAAGGAGGACCGCTGGTAAGAAAAGAAAGGAAAAGAACGATTGTAAATATATTGCTAGTTAAATCACTTAAATGTTCCCATCTGACGTTTTATAATCATCTGCTTCTTGAGTCCGAAGTGATATAAAAACTTTGTTCAGAACACGTAAATTGACTACACTCTTCCCGGATTTGAATAATTTACGATGAGGAGAGGACCTACAATTACCCTGATTTTACTTTGGTGATCAAATGATTCCAAATTTCACAAATATTTTCTCACAATAAATATTTATACTAGCTACCATAGATTTAAAAATTGACCACTACACCAAAACGTGATCAAGTTGTCAAGATTTGGTAGCTCACTCCAATCGCATATTGAGCTGTTATTAGCCGCATTTACAGTGAAATGACCTAGACGTAATACTATACTGGCTACTACTTTTTATAAATAAAAATGTGAGACGTTGTCTGACCGTCAAAAGTCATATAGGAACAATATAAATGTGATGAAGGGACTGTATTGTTAAGAGTTTTGCTTCTGTACTCCTGCCACTGTTATAGGTACTTATTTTGTTAAGGTATCTCCGCCCATGCTTGAAACAGGTTAAGAATTTCATCTCATTGGGAGGACCACATGCTGGTATTGCTTCAGTTCCACTTTGTGGCGTAAGTGGCCCTTTATTTCGGTTTTTTTCCTCTCTTTTTCCTATTATGTTGATTATTGACCTCCCTGGGGTACTTTCGGCATGGACTCCTGTCTATGCAGTTGGATTTTATGTGTGTTTTTGTTTCTTCTAATGTTTGATTATGGATATTTATGGACTCCTGTCTATACAGTCTGGTATATTCTGTAAACTAGCAGATACGCTCATCAAGTCCGAGGTCTACTCTGACTACATTCAGGTGATCATCACTAAGTTGGGGAAATGTTGAATTTGTGTTGAGTTCCATTATAACTTTCCGCAAGTGCTATTGATCTTTGGACTCTCTTTTTAACGTAACTTGTAACCCCCTGTCTTTGCAGGCTCATTTGGCTCCTAGTGGCTATCTTAAGATCCCCAATGTGAGTACAGTTCCACTGTTTTTCGACCTCTATGCATTTCTTCTGCAATTTTATTCTTGTGGATCCTTGTCACTTGTGCAATTATGATTGGACTTAAGAACACACGCTTGGAGTCGGTTGCTCAAGTTTACACATAACATTCATTGCAGCCTTCCTTACTACCTATTGAATATAGTATTATACTCCTCTGTCCCTCCAATAGTTTACGCTCCATTTTATTCGTCCACTCCATAGGTTACGTTTCCGTTTTAAGGTATTTTCTGTGTGATATACTCAACTCTCGTGCCCACATGGACGTGCTTACTTAAACGATCCACAAGTTAACGTAAATTATTGGTGGTCTGATGGAGATAAAGGAAGTAAATAATAATATGATGAAACTGGGTTTCAAATTTCAAAGCGATTGCAAGTCTTAATGTTCTTCCGGAGTCATTTTCAGATTGGAGATCTTTGTCTGCTGACCTGCTGTGTTATATATCAGCATGTTAACTAAACAACTTTGTTGCTCTGTTTCCCAGAATATGGATGGTTACTTGGATAAATGCAGGTTTCTTCCAAAGCTCAACAATGAAATTCCTGGTGAGAGAAATTCGACCTACAAGAAGCGTTTCAGCAGCTTAGAGAATTTGGTATTGATAATGGTAAGTTACATCACTTTTTTACTTCCTGGATACATTTCCATGCTTAGCATGTTCATAATTGTCTCGTTGTTGTCACAGTTTGAACACGACACAGTTCTAGTGCCTAAAGAAACCTCATGGTTTGGATATTACCCAGATGGTGCTTTCTCTCCCTTGCTACTTCCAAACGAGGTCTGGTGTATTACTTTTCTCTTTCCCGCCTTGTAGTTGTGCCATTTTAAGTGTTGTTCCTGTTTTGTGTATGCTGTTATAGAGTAATGTTGCTTTTGGGTTATTTCGGGTACAGTTCACTACAGGTCGTCTCATTTTCAGGACAATAGTTATGGATTTATGGGTTTGATTCGAATGATTGCGTGTAATCCTAAGTGTGATTTCAAATTTTAGTCATATGGGGCTGGGTCATTTTTTTATCTAGTAGTTTAAGTTGGGCCGATTTCAGGTCTAACATAGTTCGGGTTGTATTTTGAGTCTACTCCCAAGTCTTGGGTTAGGCTTATCCTGACAGGTCACATTTGCCAACTCTAGTCTTCACTAGGATCAGTGTAAACTCAATGCGTCTGGATATGGCTAATCATTTGCGGTCGTTTTAGATGATTTTGGATATAGGTGGTTTCGGATTGGGCCAATTCGGATTTATGCTTTGGGTTTTCTTTCCAAGTTCATGTTTTGTTTGGCTGGTCTATTTTGATTAAGGTTATTTGGCTCGGGTTGGTTTTGGCAGGTCTATCCGTTAGGATTAGTGTAAACGGAAAGACTATTAGCCCTTCTATTGCAAGTAGAATTTGCGAAGACCAGATTGCGTGATAATCATTTGAACATTGCAGACAAAACTTTACATTGAAGACTGGATTGGTCTAAAGACCCTTGACGATGCTGGGAGACTGAAATTTGTTAGTGTGGCCGGGAATCATCTTGGAATTTCAGATGAAGATATGAAAAAGCATATGGTGCCCTTTTTAGAGAGCCGAGTCTCAAGGATTAACAATGCAAGTAAAATTTCGCCAACCACCCGTAAACTTTCAGAACCTCTAGAATTGCGGATGAAGGGATCATCTTTGTACAACTGGCCATTGTCGATCACCAATTTTTTCGGCGAACTTGTTGGGATCGGGGAAGATAAGTGATTGATGGTGCTTTACAATGACCATTGAGTCTAATTACCACATTCATCATTAATCTTTTGCTGTGTTTTATGCATGGTTATTGAAAACCCTTGTTTTATGTAACTATGCTTTAGTTGAATGGAATAAAAGTGAGTACTTCGTACATCATTAATTAACAGTTTTTGTAACATGAGCCTTTAGGTACATGTTAAAAACTACGGAGTATATGAAGAAATCTCCAACAAACGGCATTTCAATAAATTTATTGGATAAATTGTAATTTGAGATAAAAGTGATACCAAAAGTAATAAGATGAATACCTATACAAAAATGGCTTACTTGTAAAAATGGTGATAGGTTTAACTGTCGATTGGGTCGGGTTTGGGTCGGTTAGTTCAGGCATGGTCAAGTTCGAGTCAAGTCTTGTCGGGCTGACATTTCGGGTTTACATCATTTTTGGGTCAACAATTATCAGTAATTATGGTTAATAATTAGTGTCACAATAAGCATTTTTTTTTTTTTTTGGCAGCTGTAAAGAAGGACAAGACGGACAAACCACCTAGTTGCCCATAACTCCTTTTGCAAGGTTATGGGCAATCCTATTAAACCTACGTGGCACAAACCTAAACGATAAACAATTAAAAAAAGGAAAAAGAAGACGCATGACTTGAATGACACCATCAATGAGATGGTGCTCCTTCTCCAGCCCGGCAAGTTGAGCCAGAAGTTGAAGACAATCCGAGTTGACCTCCAAATGAAGAATCCCTTGTGAAAAAGCCCACCTCAGCACATCCCTTAATCCTAAAGCTTCGGCTTGCAATCCAGACTCCGCACAAATCCTAACACTTCTGGACAACAGTGACTTACCACCATCCCCATAGGCCACCCACCCGATAGCCGCATGTCCCACAGATTTCCATCCCGCATCTACCATAACCCGAATGACCTGGCACCATCCCCAACCTCCTACCACGAAGAAGGGCCGCCCTTCTCGTAAATGACATAGATCATTAGCACATGTTTCCACTTCCACACCCCCTTTCTTTCTTACCAGACTCAAGCGCCCTCATTGCCGTCTCCACCGAGCATGACCACAAACCAAAGAACATTTGAGGATGAAAGTGTTCCCCCTGAAACAGAATCCGGTTCCGCACCAGCCATAGGCACCATAGGGTGGACAGGAATTTAATGACCTTAATCTCGTACTAGGGTTATATTTGGTTGGGTCAATCCGAGTTTGGGTTAAGCGTGGTCTTGAGTTCGAGTGTCGAGTCGAATACTTGTCGAGCTATTTGGTCGGGTTATTCGGGCCAGTTTTGCCAAGTGTAATATTCACTGTTGACAATAACATAGGTACATTCTTTACGAAAACATCTACTAAATAAAAAAAAAAAGGTTTTTCTATCGTGTGTTATTTTGTCACAATCTATACTCAATAAGGAGAAGTAAGGATAGAACTAGTTTTGTGACCCGTGAAATTCACGGGTTTTATTGTTTTTGTTCTTTTATTTTTACGGTATTGTTCATGAATGCGTTATTCGGCTTGTTTGTCTTCTTGCTTATTATCTTGGAGATATGTTGGTAGGATACCTAAGCAAGGCAATAAGGAGGGTCCTGAGGATAAGACATATTATATCTAAGGAGGTTTGAGAATTTATTATATGAGAATAGTTGGAACTTGTTGGAAATCACAACCTCTTTATTGAACAATGACACAAAAACTCATGAATCCCTCATTTTAAAGAACATACGAATGTCCATTCTCTGATTTCGAAGGCTGGTATTGCATATAGATTAATGGGAAATTATATTGTCTTGTGTTTCATCAGAACACTTTAAACAATTTATTCACAAAGCCTAGAAGCAAAAGTCCACAAAAAATATGGAAAAACGTAAAATTGCATTCAAACAGTGGAATATTAAGTTTGCAAACTACTCTTATTTTGCTAAGGCCCTCATTGTCTTTGTCTTTTTACTGATTGTTGTCTTGTTGTATTAATCATTATCGGTCCCCTTTCTATTTTTGTTCCCTGCTTTTTTTACGGTGTTTAGATTGTCTCTGGATTTCGAGGGCGCTTGACTTTGTCACGGTGGTTATTCAGTTCACTCAACATTGACGACTTTTGGTATTCTAGTACTTGATATATTGTCTTTAGTCTTGTTTTGGTGCGTTCTAAGAATCTTGGTCCCATTTTTATCTGGCAAAGAAATAAAAGGTTGGACACTTAAACATCTAATTCTATTCCGTATTACCTAGTGTATTCTAATGAAAAAAGAAATGTAAAATAAAGTAAAAATGTAAAATAAATAAATGAATGGATAATAATGATCTTTTATAACTGAATTTTACATATTGTCTTTAGTCAATTAGAGACAATATGAATAATGCGTAGAAAGCGTTCTGTTAAAATACAACTTATGTTTATCTTACTAATTAGGCTAAAATTACAAGTTTATTTTCTTAAATGCAAAGGAGTTTATTAAACTTTTTCAGCAAATAATACATTTATAATTCTTGTCGATTTGTCGGTCTTGCAACATCGTCCTAGTAAATTCAATTGATTTCCAACGTATTGGGAAAAATATTATTGAAATGATTTTTGTATAACGAAAGACCTAAGTGATATACTTAAATTATTAGCAAGAAGTTGATGACATGTGACTTATACAAATAAAATTTTAGAATAAATACGCATTCAATATTTTTTAAAATAAATTTTATGTGAGCAATTTTTGGGAGGATACACGAGAAAATGTATATGTTCAACAATGACATCATCTAATTTCATTTCTATCTTGTCAATTAGAGTCATCTCTATATCTCTTGTTGTTGGTGATCTTTTATCTGAGAAGTTTTAACACCTATCCCAATAAATTCTAAAGAAATAAGGGTGCATAATTTGTATTATTATACTTCCATTTTTTTAATTATTTGCGCAATAATTAAGATTAGGAAAAAGTTTGCAATTGGTGGAGTAATGTGAGAATTTAACCCTTAAACGATGACACTTATTTTGTAATTTTTTAAAAAATTATAAGAAGCATTTGGTAAAAAGCACATCCCAAAGTAGAAATTAAAGAAAAAAGAGTGATAATATAAAAATAGCCAAAAAAGAGAAGTGAGGTGATAATTAAAAAATATTATTAACAATTGATTATGAGAAAAGAAAAATATATACAAATCATTACAAAAAAAAAAAACAATTCTTGAAGAAATATTGGGAGTGCTAGAAGAATATATTTGATGGAAAACAAAAAATAATTTAAAGGTTTGAAAGCATTCAAAGTTGAAACAATGAATTGGAGAATGATCATCGGATTCCAATCAAAAACCATGCAAAATATTTACCTTGATCCACGTTAAAAGATCTAATTTATATCCTTGGAGCATATAACTTCAACACTTCCATTAAGACATTTGATTTATAATCTGTTATTGACTAAGATATTTGATTTATAACCCGATTGACAAAATACGAGTTGAAGAGTACACGGAAAACTAATAAAGTGCACGAAAGGGTGTAAGACAATTTGTACAATTTATTAAATTTGTCAATTAATATTCCAAGAGTTGAAATATATAATGTAACATGTCACTAATAATTAGATATTCATACTAAAATTTGATATTGCGCATACACTATAATAATTAAAAAAAGGAAAACTCAATAAAAATGAAAATTATATTCAAGTCAAAAGATAATTGCAAAGAAGTTCCATAACCATTATTTCCAGATTTCATGCAATGTTTTTGATATGCGAGTATGTCATCCTCCTGCAATTTTAATACAAACACAACAATAATAATTAAATATGATTCTAACTCTTAATTAATTCAAAACATAATAAGAATAAAAAAGTGAAATAATTCAATTGGTTATATATGCATACTTTACCCATCAACTTTTTGGATGAAAATGAGAAATAAGATTGTTGTAATATTTATATAAGAATTTTTTTGTAATTAATTATCTAATTAATTTCAAGAATTTATTTGAGAGAATAAAAATGTTTTGTGAACTAAGGGGGAGATAAAAAAAAGTATGGTGAAATAAATACAAAGTATAATAATTGTGAGAAAAAACCAAAAGACCATCTATTAAATAGAAGAAATAAAAATTTAATGAATAAGTAGATTAATACCAAATTTATGAGAGGAAAATAAAGAGTTTGTATTAATTTTTTTGTGTGTTTGCAACTAATATTTGTTATTTTGTTTTTATTTTATAAGTATGTAACTCATGGTATTTAGTAATTACTTTTAGTTAGATAATCAAGTAATTAATATAATTAAATTATTATTAACCAATAGAAAAATTACACAAAAATAATAAATAAATATGATTCTAACTCTTAATTAATTCAAAACATAATAAGAATAAAAAATTTAAATAATTCAATTGGTTATATATGCATACTTTACCTACCAACTTTTTGGATAAAAATAAAAAAGAGGATTGTTGTAATATTTATGTAAGAAAAATTATATAACTAATTATCTAATTAATTTCAAGAATTTATTTGAGAGAAGAAGAATGTTTTGTGAACTAAGGGGAAGATAAAAAAATTATGGTGAAATAAATACAAAGTATAGTAATTGTGAGGAAAAACCAAAAGACCACTTATTAAATAAAAGAAATAAAAATTAAATGAATAGGTAGATTGATACAAAATTATGAGAGGAAAATAAAGAGTTTGTATTTATTTTTGTGTTTGCAACTAATATTTTTTATTTTGTTTGTATTTTATAAGTATGTAACACATGGTATTTAGAGATGACTTTTAGTTAGATAATCAAGTAATTAATATAATTGAATTATTATTAACCAATAGAAAAATTACACGTGGATTAAAAAATTAAATTCTTTAAGTATGTTTTTAACTATATTGTATATATTTTCATTATTAGGAAAATTTAATATAGACATAAATATAGAGTAATGAGAAATGAACTATAAAAGGTCTAACTTTTTTTTTTATTATTATTTTACAAAATACAGATTGCATGAGAATTGTTTAGGGAGTTATCTTCCCAACTAAAAAATGGTAGATATTTTGTCTTCCCTTTTATTTATAAATCATATTTATAGATTTACATATGTATTGAATTTAATGAATTTGAGCAAGTTTATTACAATAATATTTAAGAAGGAGTTGCAAATATAAATAATTTAAAATTAGAGTGATGTAAATTTTTATTTTTCGTTTAACCAATTATAGTTTTAAAAATTAAAATGTCAATTTTTAATGTTAATTATGTTATTATTTGCCCTTAATATTTACAAATTCTTTATTATTTCATAAACGGCGTAAAATTAGAATAATGTGATATTTATTTGTTACTTAAAATATTCTAAGAATAAATGTAGAAATTGAAAATTTAGTATGAATTTTGATTCTTAATTGTTTTTTAGTTTATCTAGAAATTAAAAAGGCCAAAATTTAATGTTTGTTATGCTAATTTATTTTTTATGTAAATATTTTTTAATTTGTATATCGTTTTAAATGGATCGTTATACGAACATAAATTATCCTCTTAATTAAACACGTCATACTACATGGAGGATTGGTGACGTGGAATTTTGGTAATGCAAGGTGGCATTTAGTAGTATGAGGTGGCATTGTCTACGTGGACTTTTAAGGTTACCCTTTTAATAATATTTATAGATATAAACAGAACTCATTTGTTGAAAAAAGGTGGAGATTGAACGTCATTTTAATGCAATTATGAAGTTCTTGAAAACACATTAATTTCAAATTAATTGCAAACTTCAATGGAGCCTGTTGCCGTACTAATTCCAGCCGTTTTACCAGACTTTCAAGCTACTACCCGAGTTATTTGTTACATTACTATCCATTATAGAGGTTAATTAACACAAATTAGCTCAACTACTCCATAAATATGTACGGAGTGCTACACTAATCAACTCAAATTTCATTTTCATGCCAAGTGAATATAAAGGTACGTATGTTATTAATCTTTCTAACCTTTAGATAGATTGTGGTAGTTTAGCTAAATAGTACGTACTCCGTAATGTTATTATTTCAAATTGCTGAAGCCAGATTTTATGGGTTGAACTTTTCCATTTATCATTTCTTTTCTAATTGTAAGTGAATTTTCAACCAAATGCTTCCTAAAATAATAAACCAGGTATTTGTCGTCAATTCTTAGTTGTTACAGATCTACGCCTTTTCTTTTTGTGAACTATGGATTAATCCTCTTTTTTTTTTTTTTTTTTTTTTTTTTTGCAGCAGTAAAGAAAGGTATCCTATACTATACAAACCCGACTCTCGGAGTCGGATTTCATTATTACATCATTAGCATAAGAAACTAAACTAGGGATAGGGGTGATAAGTAAAGTAGGCTTCTTGAGGGGACGATCGGATTTGGCCAATTGTGTAAACGTTTCGTTCCTTTTCCTTATTAGCTGCGCATCAGAGAAGTACTTGCAACAAGACACCCTTACGCCACGAGGACGTAGAAATTTCTGGGAAGGGTATCTACTTGTAGAGCAAGTAGATAAATTGTGCCTTGGAGATTCATCTCCTTTGCTATATTCCTTCTTTGGAGTGATAATTCTCCTTTTTCTTTTTCTCTTTTACTTGATGAATCAGAGGGTACCTGCGAAACAAAGGCGTACTAGGGAAGCACTAAAAACCTTCAACCGAAAAAGAAAATTTACACTTCACGGGAGAAGTCGAAGATACGGAAGGCTGATGGTCATCAGTAGAAGTTGAAACAACGAAAGGTTGATGGTCATTAGAACCAAACTGAGGTTTAGGGCAAATAAAGGTGGTATTATCAGTCAAGGAAGAGAAAGCCAAATTAGAATCCTTAGTAGAGTTACTAAAGGAGGCATGGCTGATATGGGTACCCAGAAAGGTGAAGTTGTCGCCTAAGAAGGATACACTCAAACTTGGAGCAAGGGGTTTAACGTTGGTGATGTCTAGAGAAGGCGCATCTTCTATCACGGTCTTGGAAATCCCCCTTCTAGAACTCCTCCTTCTCTTCTTTGTCTTTTTACAGATCTCTTTTGTAGTGGCTCTCGTAGTCTCAACATTAAGGACCCGAATCGTTATGACCGACAAATTCCTTTTCTGATAAAAACTTAACTCTTTTCCTTCGAGGAGCTTTTGGAAAGATTGTCTAGGCATCCTTATACGTGAGTTTCCTCCACCCTTTTTAGAGAACTCCACAATTGGCTTAATAGAAACCTGCTCTTTCTTTAAACCACACTCTCGAAAATCTTAGCATCCATACAAGAATCAGAAACTTGAACATGCTTCTTATTGAGCGTATCCACGTCAACCACATTAACATACTCCAAAACTCTTTTACCATTCTCCTTTATGAGAAGGTGACCTTTTACCACATCTAATTCCTTTAAAACATCCTTGTTTCTTGGTTCAACCACCAAAGCCTCAAGCAAATCCAATTGAGCTTCAGAAAATCTTTTCAACTTCATAAAAGCAATTGCCCTACGAAAAAGAGCCTTAACATTTCGGAGGAAAGAATCCAAAATCATGGAGCACAAGTCTACTGCAGCTTGGTACTCCTCAAGTTTCAGTGCACAAGCAGCAAGATTAGAATTAAGAGAAGTAGCAAGGTCAGAAACAGATTGGACATCACCACCCTCAATAACTTCGATACTCAAACCAAGAAGCTTGCAAGTTTCATCGTAACAAGCTGCAGCCCTATTAAAAAGGTTTTGCCTAAATAGAGTACTCCCCTTGTCTTTAAGGTCCTTTACCTCGAATACAGGTGACCCCTGAAGATTCATAAAACGGCCTAACATCCGTTCCCCATCACCCTCCATAAACCCATCATTCACATGGGCACAAGCAAACTTTTCCAGAAAATTATTAAGACTAGTTGAGAAAGACATTGCTTCAAAACTGAAGAGGAGTTAACAAAGTACCCAACAACTCCAAAACTTAAAAAACTAATAAAACCACTAAAAAACAAGAACCCCTATGCACAGACGATAAACCAGCTAGAATTATTCAAAGAGAAACCAACACCCACAACAAAATACCCCAACAAGATGATCGGCGAAAGAAAAGACAAGAATGACCCAACAACAGCCCGTAAGAAACCGAAACAACAACATGCAAAAGGAAGGATCAAACCTGGACGAGAAATAAAGCCGATCAAAATCGATTAAAATCGACGCAAATGCTGACAGTCGAGCAAAAGCAGGGTGAGATGGAGAAAGTAAGTGGGTAGGGAAGCCACGCCGGCAACCTAAAGAGGCGATCAGAGAAGTCGCCGGCGAGAAAGGAAAACATGGGTTATTTTAGGGGTTTATTTTGGGGTTTCTCTCACCTCACGGCTGTTTTTCGAGAAATCTGATTAGTTGTGTATTAATCCTTATGATGGATGTTTCCTTTATTTGTTATTTTGCTTGACTTGACATGTTTTTCTACTTTCAAGCAGCTAAAGTTGCGAAAATTATGAGCAACAATGTAATTTGGTTGCTAAAATCTCCAAAAATAAAGGTTTTTCAAAAGATGTCCCACCTGTGAGGTTAAAAATATTACACCAATGTAGTTAAGATAGTTGAGTAATAAGTTCTTAGTTTTGGTTACTTTTTCAATAGGTTATTTTTTCAATGAGAGGTTATTTACGCTAATTTGTATCAATTAGTCTTTTGTAAGGCGGCTTTACATTAATATTATAGTAAAATGACAAAAAAAAAGTTATTATAAAACTAAAAAATAGTTACCAAAACAATGTTTTACACAAATTCTTGTGTAAGACCGCTTTACAAAGAATTTGTGAATTCTTAACGTACATATACTCAACGTATTATTTATCGGAAGTTATGCTATTGTTGGAACTATTTTATTTTATTTAAGTTACATCAATCAAACAAAAAAAAAACATATCCTTAACGTACAATATAAACTAGCGCTTCGAAAGCTACCAACCATGTTAACAGGAACAAAAAGGTGTACTGTGAACCAACCTATGGAGTATTATTTATCTACAACATTACATAAAAGGAAAACTTAAAATTTCCGTGAATTTCACGGGTTTTAAAACTAGTTAATAATACAAATGGTTAAGAAAAACACTTAAAAGGTTATTGAAGAATATACTCTCTCAAAAACTTAATGAAAGACTCTCACCCTTCTTTGTAATAAGGTTTTCACATGCGAAATTGAGGTGAGAAGCCATTTCTAATATGTTCATTGAAATAATTTTGTAATTTTTCATGTATATAGTTTCTAATGATTAGAAACAACCAAAGAGGGACAATATTAGGAGAGTGGAGGACATGTAAAATGAGTTGGTCGAAGTTGTGAAGGAGGAAGCAATACAGGGGGAGGGATGCAGGGAGTAAAGGGGGAGAGGGAGTGGAAGCAAAGGGTGGAGCGCGGCTTCTACGAGGTTTTTTTTAGATAAACGTCGATGCAGGGGTGAAAGAGGGTGTGGGTGTAGGGACATGGGTGGTCTGCCGGGATGAAAGAGAAGAGGATTTGAAGATTTCCTTTATTTATGAACAATGTCAAAAAATAAATGTGTGTTTGATTTTGAATGAAGGAGGTGGTATTTAGACCTCTTGCTTTTTTGAAATTAATTTTTCTGAAGTTTTTTTTTTTTTTGAAATGATCTTAGGTAGTGTTGGAAAATGCGGAATTGATTTCATTTTCATGATTTCAATTGTGAAAATAAAAAATTTTTGAATTCAATTCCAAATCCAAATCCAAAAATTCGTTTAGGAAACCCATGGAATTGGAATTGGAATTGGACTTGGGCGAGATGGATATAGGTCGAGGTCTTTGATTTTTTTTATTTGAAAAGAATAAATACTGACACGGAAAATATTCACGATAGGGAAAAATATCATAAATAAAAATATTGCGATAAAATTTGCATCACGAAAAAAAAATGACTACTATAAAAATATTTGAAAGACCCAAATTTTAACTAGGTTGAAATTGAGTAGGAACTGAGTCCAATTTCAATTCCAAATTCTAGTGGTTCCTAAACGTTTGAAATATCTCAATTACAGAATTCAATTCCAATTATAGGTTCCCGAACATATAATTATTGAATTTTAGCTTTTCCGAACTGAACTTTTATGAACTTATAAAATCTGAACGGAACTGAGCTTATAGGATCTAAATTGAACATAAAGGGCGTTTGGTTCGAGCAAGGGAAATGGATGGGATCGGGAAAGGAAAACGAGGGGAAATGAATGGAATTACCCCCTTTTTTCTTATATGTTTATTTAGATAATCTAATGGAAAGGGAATCAATATCCCTTTACCATCAACAACCCGCCACCATTGGTTTGTAATAGTAGTTATGTTAGTTGCGTTTCTAGTAGTTTAGGGGTCTTTTCTGGCCCTCGGTTTGTTTTGTAGCGGCTTTGTTTGTACTCGAACTTTATTATATATATAAAACTTGTACACATTTGTCTAAAAAAAAAACAACCCGCCACCATTGTCCACAAACACCAGCACTTTTGAAGCAAAACAAATCACATTGGCCATGTTTTTACCCGGTTTTGGTCCCTTGACCGAAATAGGGTCCGATTGACAAAACCGTCTAAGAAATAAGGAGCTTTTCGGCCTAGAAAGTCACCTATGAAGAGTCAAGAGCATTTTTGTCTAAGGGTTGGTGTCTTGGGAAGGTGGTTGTCATAGAGCAAGGCTAAGGAACAAACCGAATGGTCCCTTACACGGTTTACAACACCCAAGGACATGGGTCGCTTTCGAGTTTCCCTTTTCATCCAAGACAATCTCTTAAGCCTCTATTACATGCTTTAGCTCTTATATCCTTAAATGGCCGGATCTTTTGAAGCTACCAAGGAGCCCTAATTATCATTGTCCTCATTAGTTTACTTTCTTGTTTTTCCTTTAAGATTTTTAACTTGTGTAAGAACTTGTGTAAGGCCTTGGGCCACCTTTTGAAACCGGTTTCCTAGGGGTCTTTTGGACCGTTAGATTACTAGGATAGATGGATGGATAGGATTGTTTTGTTTAGCCTATAAAAGCAAGGCATTCCTTGTTGTAAAAATCAGATTTGGATGAATGAAAAAAAACACAAGTTAGAAACATTGATTTCTACTAAACCTCTTTTGCTTAGTGCTTAGAGTCGGGTATTTTTCTTTGCTGTGTGCTGGAAGATTATCCTTGGGTATTTTTCTTTGCTGTGTGCTTGAAAATTATCCTTAGTCTTAACCTAGTGGCGGTGTGCTTGGGTTAATTCATATCCCAATCGCATCCTTTACTCTATTCGATTGTAGAGTTCTGGAACCGCGATTTTAAACAGTTATGTCGACTGTTCGATTGCAGTCTTCAGAGTTTCTGTTGAGTTTTTATTCGTTTTTATCACGATTAAACAGTCCCTTTTACTGTCCAAATCATGTCAGTTTCGGTCAAAATCCGAGTCTTGAAGGTTTCACTTCAACTTTCAACCACTACTTACCAGTCAATATTCCATGTCGTTGGAAAAAACTCACCTTACCGGAAACAACCTCGCCTTGCCGTCGACAACCCCACAGTCCCGACGATCCCGATGCCAATATTATTGAAATCTCACTCAACCACCATTCCCACTCATCAAAAACCATCCCACCTTTCCCACCCTCAAAAACACCAGATCTGGTGTTTTAAAGGGTGGAAAAAGGTGGTTTCGTGGGTGGGGGGGGGGGGGGGGTATTTCGTGGGTAGGAGTGATGTTTAGGTTATGTGGGTGAGAGATTTCAACAGTCCGGTGGTGAGTTCAATGAGGGCAGGATTATTGCACACAGAAAAATCGTCGGTAAAGGCGGTGGTGGGCGATGGCGCCGATGAGAATGCCGGTGGTGCTCCTGACGTGATAAGTGGTCATTAGGGTCCATGGTTGTAACACCCCCATACTCCAAGTGCCTTACCAGGACCACTCAGGTATAAAGATGTTACCATCTCGGTTCCCCGAGGCAATGATAATCATAAGACAATAACGAAACGACATTTAAATAGTATAAGTTTAGTGAAAGAATACAATCCAAAACCAAATGCCCAAAATACGGGTTACATGTTCTCAAAACAACTATCTCATCAACTAAATAAAATGTCTGACAAACTACTCAAGCTACAGCGGAAGACACTATCATCTGAAGGTGATACATCCCAGGTAGCCCATGTATCTCGACTCATACCTGCTCAACAACTGCTCACCATCCCCGAATGGATCACCACAGTTTTTTTAAAACAATAAACGAGGTCAGTACTAATCACACAATTTATATAACTCAACAATACAACAAACAACACAGCTCAATCGTCACAGATGTACTCCGAACTCCATCACCAACTCCACAATACTGACTACACACTAAAGTGTGTAGCCCTGCCAGAGTACCCATCGCAACAGTTACCTCGCCGCCAGTGGGGGACCGCAGCCGTTCCCACCTAAGCCCCGCTCATCTCCGTCGAGCGATAAACCCAAATCCATTAATGTGCACATCCCTTATGTGGCGGGTTCCACAGAAGGCGAATAATGGGCGTGAAGCCACTCCCGCAAGTGACTCCACTCAGCCAGGGACGCACCCCGAAGATATAAAAACTTTCTCACTTACAGACTCATATACCCTCAAACCCAACCGTTTAACATGACTCGAAGATACAAACGACTGGGACGCCCCCGAATCAAACAAAACAAAGGTATGAATACCGTTAACAAGAAAGGTACCAGTGATAACATGTGCATCGTCCTCAGCTGCTTTCTTGTCCATCATAAACAGCTTTCCACTGGTCTTCTGTCCGCCTCCCTGGACAGTACTGGCTGATGTGGTCGGCTTAGCACCCGACCCCTGATTGTTGTTGTTGTTCGTAGCTGGTTTCTGATAAGAATTACCGCTATTGCGGTTACCTCCACCCTGGTTGCTCTGACCTCCCCGGTTGGACCATGACCCAGCCGGTCTGTTGATCGCGTAACTCTCTGCCGGTCCCTGAGAATAGCTCCCCTGAGCCGGTCTCTGAAAAGCCCCCGGTACACTCGTGCACTCATGTATCTTGTGGCCTACACCGCCACAGCCAAAGCAAGTCATCCTCCAACTACCACTACCGCTCCCACGGCCACGCCCAAAGGAAGCCCCAGCACTGAACCCCGAACCAGAAGAAAACGCTCTAGCCTGACTGTGGTTGCCTTTCTTGTAATTAGATTGGCCACCACCTTCACTCTCAGCCTTTGTTTTCTCACTACCTCTCTCCCGGGACATCTCCACCAACCTCTCAGCTCTCCCAGCCCTCTCATAAGTTTCCTTAACATCAGTAAGGACTCCCACGGGTAACTTGTCCATAATCCTAGGGGTCAACCCCCTCACAAATCTCAGCGCTAGGTTCTCCTCACTCAAACCCATGTCCTCAGCATATCTAAACTTCTCATTAAACTGCTTGTAGTACTCAGCAACCGACATATCAGATGTCATCCTAAACCCATCGAACTCCTCCTTAGCTTACTCCTCACATGCTCAGGTACGAACTCTCTCCTCATAGCCCTCCGGAACTCTTCCCAAGGTATAGCAGGCAGGCCCTGCTTCGCATACATCTCCCTAGCACTCACCTTCACCTTATCCCACCACTCACCAACCGCTTCCCTCAAGTAGAACACAGCCTGTTCTACTTTCATCTCATCCGGACAATGTACCAGATCTAGAATGTTCTCCATCTCACGATGCCAACTGTCAAGAAGAATTGGCTCCCCGGTCCCCTTGTACTCTTTTGGGTTAAACCTCGCTATATAAAGACTGATATTAGAGTGATCAACCTCCTTATCCTTCCCCACTCTCTTTAGGGCCTCCGTAAGAGCATCTTGATGCTCCAACATCTTAACTATATCGTCGATGTTCATGCTCTCAGCTCTCGCATACAAAGCGGTTTTCATTGGCGGCATCTTGAAACTATATAAGAAAAGGTAGATATAAACATACGTACTATAACCCAAAACACGAAAACAACCTGCCCAGAACCCACTCGATCGAGTGCCTAAACCTACTCGATTGAGTAGAGGCTACTCGATCGAGTGCCCAAAATACTCGATCGAGTGCCCTGACTCCAGACCCAAAACGGACCTTATGATCTCTAACATACTCGACCGAGTAGCATAGCCACTCGATCGAGTGACCCCCTACTCGATCGAGTGCCCCTATGTACTCGATCGAGTACCCAAAAACACGATTCTGATCATAAAAACGTCAAAATACCCACTCGATCGAGTCAGACCCACTCGATCGAGTACCTCACCTACTCGATCGAGTGCCCCCTACTCGATCGAGTCATGCTGACTCGTACATACTACCCGCATGTTATCTCTCATAACCCAACATACTATGCAACTTCATAATCTCAACATTATAATATAACTACACATGCAATTCCACACAATTCCTCATATAATCAACAAAATAAACTATTTCATATTATCAAATGCCACATAATAAATAACCATCATGCTTCTTTATTCAAACCAACATATATACACACCCCACCAAATTTTCAATCACAATTTCAATCCTCTACTCCCAACATCCAACAATTCACAACATATATCGTTACGTTCACATACAAGCTAACAGACACCACATACGAGCTTAACATATATCCCCCCATGTGACCGGTTCAAAATTGTAGGGCGAGGTTGCGACTTTAGGACGTCTCCCAAGCCTTTGCATTAGCTCCTACAACCTTTACCCCGGGTTCATTTTAATTTGACTCCCTATGTTCATTCGGTTCATTGGTTACAGGTTTCAAGATCGTCGCTCTGATACCATTTTGTAACACCCCCATACTCCAAGTGCCTTACCAGGACCACTCAGGTATAAAGATGTTACCATCTCGGTTCCCCGAGGCAATGATAATCATAAGACAATAACGAAACGACATTTAAATAGTATAAGTTTAGTGAAAGAATACAATCCAAAACCAAATGCCCAAAATACGGGTTACATGTTCTCAAAACAACTATCTCATCAACTAAATAAAATGTCTGACAAACTACTCAAGCTACAAACGGAAGACTCTATCATCCGAAGGTGACACATCCGGGTAGCCCATGTATCTCGACTCATACCGCTCAACAACTGCTCACCATCCCCGAATGGATCACCACAGTTTTTTTAAAACAATAAACGAGGTCAGTACTAATCACACAATTTATATAACTCAACAATACAACAAACAACACAGCTCAATCGTCACAGATGTACTTCGAACTCCATCACCAACTCCACAATACTAACTACACACTAAAGTGTGTAGCCCTGCCAGAGTACCCATCGCAACAGGTTACTCCTCGCCGCCAGTGGGTGACCGCAGCCGTTCCCACCTAAGCCCCGCTCATCTCCGTCGAGCGATAAACCCAAATCCATTAATGTGCACATCCCTTCTGTGGCGGGTTCCACAGAAGGCGAATAATGGGCGTGAAGCCACTCCCGCAAGTGACTCCACTCAGCCAGGGACGCACCCCGAAGAACACAGACAGATACAAATAATCACAACTACTAATCAGCAATCAAAACCAACAACCGTCACAATACTCGTATGATAACAATCAACAATCACAAATCACCACCAACACATTATGGGACTAATACTGAGTAGGGAAACCCTACCTAGAATGCAATACAGTCAGACGATCTCAACAGCTGTTATCAAAAAGCCTCCTCTACGAATCCTCCTCCTAACATAACATCACATATATCACTAACCACACAAAACTAACACAAATCCCCAATTCCCAAAATTAGGGTTTAACGAGACTTAATTAAATATAACAAATTCGGTACGTAGATCTTACCCTCGACGCAATGATCACAAAGATGTAAAGAAAGATGAATTCCGACCATCCAAGCTCCGGGATTTGTCAATAATGCGACGAATGCGAAGTACGTAGGTTGAAATCTCTTTTTTCAAAGTAATTAGGTTTGTAAAAGCGTATTATGAAAGTGACGGAAGTGTTTATATACTAATTCGCATTATTAACAAAACCCGACAAAATATTACCCGTAAACCGGGCTACTCGATCGAGTAACTGACGTACTCGATCGAGGGCCGCCTACTCGATCGAGTACCAAGGCTACTCGATCGAGTACTGTAATACCCCGAATAAAATTAATTTTTAAGATATATATAATAATAAAAATAATAGGACCATTAGAAACTTTATAGACTAAACTCGTATATTTTTCTGTTTAAGTAAAAACGGCTCCATTTTAAGAAATTTAGTAGGTATATATGAGCTGAGACTAGTTTTATCGTAAACCGTAATATTATTCGTATGTGTGTTAAAAATAAAATAATAATAAAAAAAAAAAGAAAAAAATTAGAAAATTTTACACGTGAACTTTGTGACTCACCAAATGTTGGGTGGGTGTCACCTCACCAATTTTTCCACCGAGTACTTTATAATATATATATAAAATAAAAAAAAAAATTGAAGAAATCAAATTCTCTTTTCTTAACGCAAAAACGAGAGGAAAAGAAAGGAAATAAAGGGTGTTGATTTTCATCGGATACCTTATATACCTATTAAGGTATGATTTCGGGACCCTTTGTCGATATAAGTAATTATTTACCTTTATTTACCTTGAAATAAAAGATTAGAAATAATCGGTTTATATTAGTTTTATTGTTAATTTTATCTTATGATTGTTATACTGCTCACATGTTATATTAATTACCGTCTTATGAATATATGACTGTTATAAGGTGGTTGTTGTCGTTAAAATTATTTATTTACCGTCTTATATAGCCTTAGTAGAATGATATTGTCAATAATTAATTATAGCCTTTGGACTGTAGATCTTGTGTTGTTGCCGTTGTGATGTTCGTAAAATTTTAGGATACCTTGTCAAAAATAAATTAGTTAATTAAGTAATTAATTACGGTCACAAGTTTGATGCTAGTGCGTTGTAACTTCTAAGTTATACTCCATTAACGTGTGTGCCATTCAAATTATATAGACGTACGTACATGTGAAATGTAAATTCAAAGTATGATCGTATCTTTTTCTTAGGAAATTATAATTGGCCAATTGTAGCATTCGGGATACGATTATTGGTTTGAGGTGACATTATGTCGTAACCTGTGTACACAGAAGGGGGCGTTGGCTCCGGGAGTACTCCAAATATATATATAAAGAAAGAGGCGTTGGCCCATGAGATCTAAGGGGCGTTGGCCCGAGTTAAATTATTCTGTTCCTGTGTACATGGAGGTGGGTCTTAGACCTGGGTGAGTGTGAATCTCCATAATGTTTCTCAAATTCAGTAATGGTAGACCGACATTTAATGTGATAGGAATATATATATATATATATATATATATCATGTTGGTATGGTAGTCATATACTGTTTTTGGGGATACCGGGTTGGTCCCTGACAGGGAATGCTGTATTTTGGTAAGTTATTTTATTGGATGATATATGGTAATAAGGAGAATTTTATGAATATATGATATGACCTAAGACCCGTGGAGGGAACTGGAGTCATACTCAGCCTGTGGTTGGCTGATTTCGTTACTTTCACTCTTTTTCAGGTACAGGTATCGGGGAAGGTCAAATGTGAGGAATTGACATTATAGAGGATAATAAGTATACGTTGTAAATAGTTTTAAGCTTTAATATTTATTTATTTTAATTGTTTAGCCTTGTATTCTCCGAAGGGGGAATACGGCGGTGACGCCCTTGTAATTCCGCTGCTGTCTATTATTAATAAAAGAGCTATTTTTGAGCTACCTGCTTGATTTTCGGGGCGTTACAAGTACCCTACAGGTCAGAAACTATTTTAATTTGCAAAACACCCTTACTCGACCGAGTAAGACCCACTCGATAGAGTACCCAGAGACTCATAAAACCGTAGTATTACAATGGTAGTTGTAGATGGGTGGTTTGGGCAGTTAAGTGGTGGTTTATGAAGAGAGTACAGAAAGGGTATTGGAAACTCTTGGGGGGCGGGGAATCAAATTAGACTGATTTGGGGTAATTGCATTCTGAACAATGGAGAAAAGGGAATAAAAAAAAGTGACAAGCAAACACTGACAAAGGGAAAGGAGGGGTTTCATTGCCTTTTCCTTTCCTTATTACCCCTTACCAAACACCCCATATATGATCTTAACTTTTCTAAACTTGTTATGAAATATTATTACATATAACAATATATATGGATATCAATATCTTAGAATATTCTAGCGTTATTGTAGTATGAAAACTCTGCCTCATTGTATGTGTCTAATATTTCCCAACAAATCCTTCTTGCTACTGATTTTACTCGAGGATCTTTCCCATTTAGATATTTGAGGGTCGCCTTAGTACTTCCAGACTAGTAATGGAATGTTTAACAGCCTCTTCACAAAGATTATTCAAACTTCTATTCAGCATTGGTCATCTAAGTTGTTGTCATATGCTGGCAGGGCTCAATTGTTCATTCACTAGTATTTGGGTTAGAAAACTATTGGTGCTCCAGTATTTTAATACCCCATGAAATCATTCCTAAGATTACAAGATTGTGTAGGGAGTTCTTTTGGAGTATACCAGCTCGAGGTAAAAAGATGATCTTCAAAAGTTGGCATTAAATCTGTTTTCCTTGGGAATCTGGTGTATTTAATCTCAAAGATCTTCTGGCTTAGAATCATTTTCTCCTTCTAAAATGGGTGTGGAAGATGTATAGTGATTCAGGAGGCATGTGGGCACAGTTATTGAAGGCCTATGTTCTCAAAACTTATGACATTAGGTCATTAACTTCATTCAAAGGAATATTATACTTCTATCTTGAAAGGTATTCTCACCATTAGAGACGTCATTACTGCTCAGACTCGTAACATTCATCAAGCAAAATTCTTGTTGAACAACTGGATTAAAAGACAACAGTTGAATATTGCACATATAATTTTCTCAGATATGCTAAAACTGCATGGCCTTGGACATCAGTGCTCTAGCTCCAAAAATTTTCCTAGTTACAGAATTGTCACATCGGTCATTGGCTACACAGCAGCAGCTGGCTACTGTTCATAATATAAAAGCCAGGGGATTCCATGTAATGACCCGTCCGCCACCGTCGTAACACAACCTCAATGTGTTGGGGTGCTCCCTATGGACCCATTATTTGTCCTCACTTAAGCCCAAAAGGAGAAGGCCTTGTTACTAAGTGGTGGGTGGAATCTATTATAAACTTCTTATGAACTTCTTATTCTTTTCATGTGAGACAACTTTCTTCACATTTCATGGGGTGTTACATTCCAACTGGCCAGTAGATGCTGTAATACCCCGTGTTTTCTACTGGTGCAGTCGGCCGAGTATGGCCCATACTCGACCGAGTGGCATTCTACTCGACCAAGTAGAATGACCGAGTGGCCGGTGCGCTCGACCGAGTGCGGTGCATTCGACCGAGTGTCACCGAGCACTCGACCGAGTCTACGAGCTCATGCCTGATTTCGGTGTGTAGATGTTGTATTGTTGGGCCTTGGTATATAAGCTTCCTTTTTCATATTTTCTTCATTTTCTACAACCTTAAACACCTCTCACCTTATCCCCACCACCCTAAAAATCCCTCAAAATCCTCCAAACCTTATCCTTGGTGATTTCCCCCTTGCCTTTGAAGATTTGGTGTTCAAGATCTTATCTGATCTTTCTGATTTCTTTACCTTTGTGAGTTGTCATTCACTCTTTTCCTCTTCTTATTCATTATTAGCAACCCTATATTTTTGGGGGTTTTGTCTTATGAGGATTTAATTAGGGTTTGGGGTAACTAAATGGTTTAGTTAAGGAAAAAGTATTTTATTGTTGTGGAACATATTTGTGATAGAAGTTAGTTAATTAATTATAGGATGTGGCTTTTTAGAGGAGGATTAGTGTGCTTGCTTGTACTAATTGGAGAATTGCTAAAAGGTATGATTTCCTACTTGATTTTGACATATGAATGTTGTTCATATATTCATATGTCATTCTTGTTATTCTTAGTTTACATGGTTGCTGTATTTGCATTGTAACTTGCTAGTGTGTAATTGTGTCCTAAGGGATTGTGTAATTGTTGGATTGCATTATATATGACAATGGGTAATTATAGTTAGTCTCACATTGTTGATGGGAGTGCATTATAACATGAGGATAGATAATTATCGGTACATGTATAATTGGCATTCATTTCGTATGGGAAGGGAGTATGTTTGATAATCGTTGTACATGTGAAAGCACCATCTTGGCATAGTGTATTGCATTTTGTGATATATGTGTTTGTGATGAATGTTGGAGGTGGTGGCGGAGTTGTGGTGGTGATATATGGCTGTTGAGGAGACGTAAGGCGGTTGGAAGATCGTCGTACGCTTGAGTCGCCTCTAGGAGCTTCCCACTCCAAGAGGGACGTGCATGTTAATGACTTGAGTACGGAGGGGTCGTGTGGTGTCACGACGCCTGGCAGGGGTCCGGTTAGCGCCCGGGCTCGGTACCACGGTGTGTCCCGAGTACTTGTTTTACGGACTGCGGTCCGGCTGTTTGGTGGGTGGTGTTGCGGTGCCGTCACCGGGTTGTTGGTACCGCTGGTGTGTCCCTGGTACCCGTGTGGTGGTTTTGGTGTTGTGATGGTTGTATAGTCATGTCTTTTGTATTCCTTTGACTTGTTGCATTTTCATACACTTGTGTCGTGTCTTAAGTATTTGTATTATTGAAATTGACATGTGTTGGTTGTGTGTAATTGTCACCTATTTCCGGGGTGGCTTGTGTTGATCCATATGATATTTCCGATCATATGGGGACGGAGCAGTTTGAGTACAGGTTTAGTTTGGTACCTTGCAGGAGACGGGACGAGCTACGGACACTCGGAGTCGAGTTATATAGCTAGATGTTAGACGTCATAGATGGTAGTTGAGTTGTATAATGTATAGTTCACACTTGTTATTCATTTATTAGTCATGTAATCCACTAAACATGTTATTTGTATAAAGTGTTGCTTAATTGTAGTTCCGATTCACTGCCTCGGGAAACCGAGATGGTGACATCCCCTGAGTACCTTGGCCGGGTAAGAAGGAGGTGTTACAAATGCAGTTTATGGGAGCACAATGAGGAGTCACATGACCGTTTATTTATTTCTTGTCCATTCTCTAAGTTAATTTGGCTTCACATATTGCAATGGATGGGTATAAGCAGGGAGGGATATAGCCTAGTTTATGAATTATGATAAAAGTATGCAAATGGTAGCAGGAAAAAGCAGAAAGCTGCCTGGTTTCAAACCTCTTTGGCAGCAACTGTACATCAGATTTGGGTAGAAAGGAATGTCAAGATATTCAACCAAAGAATCACACATCCTGCTGCTATTGTCAGAAGAATTAAATTCATAGTGTCAGTTAGGATGCTATTGTATTCTAATACTTGTTTGCATGAACAAATAGTTGATAGTATTTGTAAATACGTGGCTATTGTTTGGATTGTAGTCTTTTAGTGTGTTAACTTTTGCAAAATTTGTAATTTCTTTTCTCAATGAAATAAAATGATAATTTGTTTGAAAAAAATTGATTGTACGATGGAAAATAAAATGTAATTTTTTATCTTGCTTACACCATAAAGTAAATGATGTGATTAGCATGGGATCATTAAAATTTTGACATGATTCCCATGACTAGAACTTGGGAATTGCACGTTTGACATAGTTATTGGTTTAGCGATAGTACAAAAAAAAAACTGATTTCTTAATTTGATCTCATGAACAGAGCCTGGTAAATTCATCATACAAATTTTCATAAAATTTCTACAAAAATTTCACAAGAGAGAAATTAAAAAGAATGCAAAATAGCAGAATATTTTCCATAATGTTTACAATCATCTTCATATATAATATAAAGTTTATTTTTAAACCTTACCTACTAGAATCACAAGTGAAAGGGTAAAATATTTGGTAACAAAGAATACATTGTTTCGGCGAAAGCAAACTAATTCAGTCCAAATAATACTGCCTCAGCGAAGTAGAGATCTCCCGTGCAGTAGGTAATTCAGGAGCATCGTGAAGAAGTAGCTTGATGACATGTCATCATAGGCCCATATACATACATGCAACATGGATTAAATATGGAAACATACATAAGTCATTAATACATAATAAGAAAAAGATAATTGATATATTCCGTGCTTATTATGAGCATTATATCTTGCTAAAGGAAACTTCAACACCGTCGGCTGGTACAGGATGGGAAAGGTATATTATTAACATGTCAGGATTTGCTAATTCCCACCTGTTTATTTTGACAATAGTACATCAAAATCCAATTTGTAAAGAAAAAAAAAAGTAAAAACAAATAAAAGTTATTCTAGGTGTAACCAATAAATTTGCAAAAGGTTAAAAAATAAGAACATATCTATATTGTTAAATGTTAACTACTCTATAACTAATAAGATTATTGTATTTCACATAATTACGATCTAAATGACACAAAATGTAATTATGTGTTTTCAGTTTTGGTATTGTTTCGATGATAACAAACATTTTTTTTTAAGAGGTAATGTGGGTTGGCGGTTCCCTTAATAGTTATCTTTTGATCTTTAGATGACGGTTAAGCATAAATATAAAATTAATGTAAAGAATGGTGTATGTAGCTAGTATTGTTGTGGTCATGCCTAATGAACATGTGTGATAGTGGGATTGTCACATGGTGAACGTGAACGTGATACAAGACAGGAGAAGTCTTAACAAAAAGAAATTCTGTAATCTTATACGAGTATATTTTTATTACCAAAATACATTTTCAGTTTATACATAAAATATGTATTTTCCCTTTTATTAGTTAACTAGGGTATGAAAAAATTATTTCATGATTTATAAAGATTCCTGATAAGTTTGGATTATTCAAGTCGGATAGGATCATAAGGTGATAAAACTTTCCCTTATAAGTTTCAACACTACTTATTAACATTCCCTTTTCATGAGCATCATATAAGTCTGATATTTTGTTTTTGCAAAGTATTTAAAAAAAAAATTATAACAAGTCGATCGCCACTCTTTTTATTTAGTATAATTGTTACTCAATCATTGAGTTCGTAATTTTATCCAAGCTGCTATTGTTAGAGAACATATTAATTGAAGTGTTATTGCTTGTATCAGTTAGTACGACTATAGTGTTTAGTTGCCCCAATCATTTTACAACTTATAGTGTTTAGTTGCCCCAATCATTTTACAACTTACATTGTTGTTTTTATTTAGTTAAGAGAACGTGATATTTAAAATAATTTGAATTTAGGAAAGGAATTAGTCCTTGAATTTGAGGCGAACCTCATAAATCCGGTAATTAGGATTACACCACCAGGTGTACAATAGTATTGTATAACCATCGGAAATTTAATTGAGTTTGTGTGTATCTTTTTTGTGTATGAAAGTTTTTAGGTTATATGTATTGAGCTTATATGTATTGTTTTTGAGTTTCTTTATAAATTTTTAAGCTCAATACTTATGTAAAGGACGTCAAAAACATTACAATAAAGCTCATTAACTTTACGCTAATCTCAAAAACTCTATTATAAATCTTAAACAACATCATATATTTCTCTAATGCAGGTTCCAAAGAAGCTGACTTGGCATCTTAATTTTACATTACAATCTTACGTGGCAGTCAATAAGAAGCTTAAATGCAATGACACCTAACTCTAATAGCAAAATAAAATAAAAACATAAAAAAAAGTAGCATGGAATATATGATGTGCACGGAATATTCCATATATTATCCCCAATTCCCATCCCCATTTATACGTAATATATTTTATATTATACATAAAAAGTATCCTAATTGACTAGGATTTGTAAAATGTTCCTATATGAGTGGGATTTAATTACAAAAATAGTTACACGTTATCTTTTCCAGATTTTTCCATAATTTTAACATTTTTCAATTACCCCCTAATCTCGAGATTTACATCCTAAATCACGTTCAAGTTAACAAAATAAAAAAACCTACTCCGTATAAATTAACTATGTCAACCACCGCTGCAATTATTCTCAATGATCGACATAAACACTCACAAATATAGAATCCAATTACTATATTTTCAACTATGGTCCTCATTTGCACTCATGCCGTCATACATCACTTGAAAGCGAACATGCCTATGACGGAGATCAGCGGACGCGTTATGCATTTAAGGGATATAAAGAGCTACAACAAGAAGTCGTCGGGGAACCAGTGAAATGGCCCATTATTATCATTCAGTGTATTCAAGGTCCAAACGGGAAGGTATTGACCACTGATATCCCTAATCAATTACGTATTAGATTTACTGATCATAACACTATTGTATATGTTTCGATTTCAATATGCTCATTGAAATTAAGGCGAGAAGATATGTTACTCTTGAAATCATTATGATATATGGACACAACCGTTAAGTACTGTACCGTAAAGTTGTTAGAAGTTTTGTGGTATATGTGTCTGCAAGAAAGACAAGTGCAATGGAAGTATATCGTCTCAAAGAAGCATTAAGGTGATTGTCTCTTTTCTTATTCCTTAATGACTTCTGAATACCAATTTCTGAGTTCTAAAAATATAATACGGAGTACCTGACTGACAATTCATAGAAAGAATGTGTATATCTAGGCTGCGAGTATGATGGATCAAACAAATGTACAATGAATAAAGTTTTTACGGAATAACGTCAACCGAATATTTGAATAAAGTATAAATAAAATGATTTATGACATTATTAAATCAGATATGCTACGAATAAAATTATCATTATAAAATGAGTATCATTATCATCATCATAAGAAATATGAGCGTTTAATTACAAGTATACAATATTAAAACTATTAGAGTAGGCCCGTGAATTTCACGGGTTTAAACCTAGTACCACCAGTTGTATATTACAACTGGTGGTATCATCTACCTACTGAATAAATAAGTTTTGATATCATAAGTTTTATCATATCATTACCTCTTATTTTAGTTGTTGGTGTTTGTGTCGAAATTAGAGTTTATGCAACATATATAGATGACATTTATCGAAAAATAATTAAGAACCAGCATAACTTTATAAACTAGATAAAACTAAACTAAAATTTATTTTTTATTTCTTGGTCAAAAGGGCGGAAAATGTTACCTATATCCAATAGCCAAGTGGTGGAGAAAAAGAACTGTAATGAGACGAGCCATCGTACTTCCGGGACAAGTTCTTGCTCCTCCTCCGAAAGGGAGATATGTTCCATGTTTTGGAAGAGACTGCCAAGTACAATTAGTAGTATTTTTACTATTAAATAATACTCTTTATTTTGTTTTTGTTTTTGTACAACCACTGTAGATTTTGGAGAAAATTATTTTTAATCTTTAAAAGTCATAGTTTACACTACAAGGATAACACGGCATAGTGACGGATGAAAATCCCGTCACAAAACACGGGTTTGTGACGGAAAGACACTTGTGACGGACTATCCGTCACATACCGTCGCATGAATTTGGCGCGTTAACAAAAACAAGGGCGCCAAAGGCTATGACGGTTTACCCGTCACAAAAGAGGAACTTGTGACGGATAGTCCGTCACAAAAACAGTGATTTGCAACGGATATTCCGTCACAAGTCCCTCTTATGTGACGGATATTCCGTTACAAAAGAGAATCTGAAAAAGTAAACATGTGACGGATATTCCGTCACATAGTGGATTAAAAACACGGGATTGGGACGGATTTGTGACGGATATTCCGTCACAAATTTTCTTTTGCTGACACACATCACGTCACTTAGAGAGAATCTGAAAAGTATTTCTGCGACGGATATTCCGTCACATAAGAGAAACTTGTGACGGATATTCCGTCACAAAGAGCAAAAAAACACGAGATTGGGACGGAATTTGTGACGGATATTCCGTCACAAGTTTCTTTTTTCTGAGAAAACAAAGCCGCGACCCCCTTTACCTTTCTCATTTCCCCCAAATCAATTTCTCCAATTATTTACCCCAAAACATCGACCACCACCATTGTTCACCCATCAGCCACCGCCACCTGTCAAGACCGCCGCTGCCGCCACCTGTTCCCGCTGCCGCACGCTGCCACCGCACATCGACCACCACCATTTTCAGTTTTAGTTAATTAGGTAATCTTTTCTTACTAATTATCTTTTTAAATTACTAATTATTATTTAAAGTATGCTAATGACTCTAGGATAGTAGCCATTATTGTTGTTGATGTAGTTATTATTTATGTTGTTAAAGTTGATGTTATAGTTGATGTTGTGTGATTAGCTATTATTGTTGTTGATATTGTTAAAGTTAATATTTTAGTAGAATATTAGAAATTGGTTAAAAATGTTGGAAATTGGTTAAAAATGTAAGTGAGAAATTGTTATGTTAGTTAGAAATTAGTAGTATATTAATAGCTTATAAATTGTTATGTTAGTTATAAAAGTTAATATATTAGTAAAATGTTGGAAATTGGTCAAAAATGTTGTAAATTGGTTAAAAATATAAGTTAGAAATTAGTAGTATACTAGTAGAATATAAATTGTAAGTTAGAAATTGTTTTAAAATGTAAGTTAGAAATTGTTATGTTAGTTAGAAATTAGTAGTATATTAATAGCTTATAAATTGTTATGTTAGTTATAAAAGTTAATATATTAGTAAAATATTGGAAATTGGTCAAAATGTTGTAAATTGATTAAAAATATAAGTTAGAAATTAGTAGAATATAAATTGTAAGTTAGAAATTTGTTTAAAATGTAAGTTAGATATGATTATAAACTAATGTCAAAAGTTGGAAATTGGTTTAAAATGTCATTTACAAATTGTTATGCTAGTTAGAAATTAGAAGAATATAAATTGTAAGTTAGAAATTGGTTTAAAATTAGTAGCCATTGTTTTTATTGTTGATGTTTAAATTATTGTTTGTTTTGATGATGACCCAAAAGCACAAAGGAGATAGCATGGAGGCGTTCTTGTACCAGCAGTTTGGATGGACTCCCCCTCCCCCCCCCCCCCACCCCACGTGCCCAGGTGGCCCGCCTCCATTTCGTAGAGACGATTTCACGGATGACGGTCATCCATTTGGTAGTCAACACGTCACCTCGATTAGGTAAACTCTTAGTTTCTTAAATAAAAATCAAATCTTGAACCTTGGTAGATTTGATGAAGTTTATGTAAACCACTAACTTATGTTAGATTTTATTTATAAAAACACAACCTTTATCTCTATGATTTGGTGTTGGTGTTAGTTAAAACGTATTGTTGATTGGTTCCTGCTTTGCGGTCGACTTGACATAGATTCCCGCTTTGCGGTCGACGGGGTTGTGTGGTATATTGCAGGTTTTACTGAAACAATGCTACGTGCATTGTGGCCAGCAGCAAACCTGCTGGTTTTTTTAAAAAATGCTGCTTCAGTATGTGACGGAATAGCCGTCACAAATCCGTCACAAGTTTCCTCTATTTGTGATGGATAGTCCGTCACAAAAACTGCTATTTGCAACGGATAATCCGTCACAAGAACAGAAATTTGTGACGGATAATCCGTCACAAAATGAAATATTATGACAAAATATGTGACGGATAAGCCGTCACAAGTTCAGAAATTTGCAAGGATAATCCGTCTTATTTTTGTGACGGGTAACACGTGTCACGTGAGATAAACTATGTGACGGATTATCCGTCACAAATCCGTCCCAGATGCATTTGTGACGGAATTGCCGTCACAAACCCGCTTTTTGTGACCATATACAGTGACGCCGGTTTGTGACGGATTATCCGTCACAAACCCGCTTTTTGTGACGGGAAATGCTATATAGTGACGGATTTGTCCGTCACTATTCCGTGTTATCCTTATAGTGTTACAAGTAAATATTGTCACATTAAAGTGACAATATTGATATCATCGATTTTTTTGATATAAAATTAAAAGTAAAAATTTGTCTTAAAACCAATAACATATTCTAATTGTTTCGATCATTTATCTATCTTTACATGGAAACAAAATTAAGAAAGAAAGAGAAGGCTAATTATTGTTATTGTTATAAAATAACAGGTGGAACAAAATACAAATGGACGTCAATTAGTCATTAAAATATTCTTTAAATATAAATAATAAATAATTATTATAGAACAAATAGATGAATAATTGTAACGAAAGAGAGTATAATAAAGCATTAAATAAATTTATCAAAAAATTTGAAAATGAGTACACGCTATCACTATGACAATAAGTTTAATTGTTCATGTCTCATTTAGACTACATCTAATTGTTTAATTTATGATTAGGTTTATTATCGGATTTACTATTATGTAATGGAAAATATAAAGACTTATAAACAAACCCTATAGTGAGACTAAAGTAGTAAAAGCTGTTATATATATAAATATTTGAGGAGTAAGATTGACATACGTCCCATCTGTCTGGATTGAAAGTCAAAGGATCCTCAAAGTTTGATGGATCGATGTGAAGGAACCTTAGCCACACTAGTACATTCCACCCTTTTGGTATCAAATAACCTATATAGAGATCAATTTTTCCAGTCATTTCTCTAGTATTACCATTATTTTATTTTGATGAAATTATCTTATATATTACTGAATTAATGAACAAGATTAAGAAAGGGAACAATAGTTTGTGAACTACAATTTTGCCAAGTATTGCATCATGTAAAAAGTGACCCTATACGGAAAATTAAAACTTAAAAATATTTAATATTTTTAGGTTTGAGTTAGTTGTACCATATAAGCTGAGCTTGAATAGTGAGTCGCTTTAATCAGAATCTAGCTATTATATTTTCATATATGTGGTTGAAGTGTGACACGTTGGCATGTATTAGTTAAATATTGTGGACGCACCTTCAAATTTTATGTCTTCAGTAGCTTTCTTGAATATAAAGCCAGAAATGCTAGCTATTCTAATAGTTTCTTCCACAACCTGCAAATTGTTGCATTATTATTGCATATAATGCATTGTGTACGTTATCTTATATTAACAAAAATATTTAATTCACATAAATTACATTAAATGATAGGTTGTTTGGTTAATACAGAACATATGTATATAAATTTTTTATAAATTTATATTTCCTAAAATGATAGAACTAATTACGCGTATCGGGAAAATAGCAAATAACCCCCAAAAGTTTACTCATATGTGCAAATCACCCATGACTTACAATATGTGCAAATAAGCCACATAACATTATGTTTTGGAGCAATTCAATTCGCTCATAAAAAATCTGTAATATTAAAACATTAAAATTGAATTAACACAATTAGTCAATAATATACTTTCACATACATTATTGCTAATTTGTAAAAACCCAAAATTACCCTTCTCTTATAACCACACCAGCACACCACCACCTGCCTTATTCCGACAACCAGGCCAAGATCGATCTTCACCACATATCCCGACCACCACAAACCTAAGTTTAGTTCAACGAAGCAAGTTTGCAATACTCTACCTCCGACCACCCTCGCTGACCATCACCCCCATTCTTGTCGAAAATGATCCCAACCACGCGAATAACATCATCCCTCACCAATGAATCCTCTTAATCCATCCACGAATCCCCTTCCTCGGCAAATATGGTGTCGATGGTGCTAGATGGCATGTGCGGTGAATCGACGTAGTGCGGTCATGGTGGTGCGTTAGTGAACCTGGGTTGTGTCGCTGTGGTGAATTGTAGAGAGAGAGAGAGACGCCATAGGTGGTGGTGGTGGTGGTGGTGGTGGAGGTTCACGTGGGAGGAGGTAGCGTAGCAGGAGTAGTGCAACATGCCTGAGAGGCTAAGAAGAAAGAAAATTGGGTTTAAGAGTAAAGGAGTGTGGTAAGGCTAGAATCTAGATTGGTCCATTGTCCAAATTTCTTACAAAAATGAGAGAAATTAAATGGGAAATAAATAAGAAAGGGAGTATTACATTCAATATTAGATAAATAAATTAAAAGAAGGTAAATTGCGCCAAATGTGAAACATTTGAGGCTTATTTGCACATATTGAAAGTTATGGGATTGATTTGCACATATGAGTAAATCTTTGAGGGTTATTTGCTACCAGGGGCGAACCCACGTTGATCAATCATGTAGCAAATGCTACACCATTAAAGGAAAAAGTTGTGAGAAATTGAAATTTTGCTACACCATACGATGACAAATGTAGCCTTATTACTACTCTATTTTCATCCACTTCCACTAATTCACCGCCATAATTCATTCCTTCACTCTCCATACACTAACATGCATAACATTATTTTTCTCTCTTCCATGCCTAGAGGTAAGAAAAGAATATAAATACTCTTGTGTAATTATTTAGTACGAGTGTACGAGTATTAGTATGGTATAGTAAATACCCATTATTTATTCCTTTTTTTTTTTAAATCCATTTATTCCTATTTCTAGATACCAAAATTGATAAATATTTGTTAAATTGATTATGTATTGAGTTAAAAATAATTGTTGTGTAAGATCGTCTTAAAGTATAAAACGATTTTTTATATAAAGTACTCGTATATAAAAACACTCATTTACTATAATAAATGAGAGTGAACCAAGTGCTTGGAGTCTAGTGGTAGACTTGGGTAACCTCAAAGCTTAAAAAGGCAAGAATTGCGAGGTCCCGTGTTCGAACCCACGGATGAGCAATGCATGCGGTTATCTCGGCGGTCCCATTTGGGGTGGTTTACATGGTCCAGGTGGTGACGCTGGAATGCCTGGGCTCGGGGGGAATAAACCCCTCGTCACCAAAAAAAATAAAAAAAATAAATGAGAGTGTAAATGAAAAAAAGAACTACACCTAGCTTATAATCTCTAACATTTGAATAGTATCATTGAAATAAATAATTGTAAATAAATATCGAAGAATAAAATTTTAACGGAAAAAAATGTATAAATTGGCAAAAATCAAGTCCAAATGACTTCATGAAAAATGTGTAAACTCATATTCCTACGAGATTATTTTGAGATAGAAATTAGTTTTTAAGATAAAGTATATGAATTATTTTATACGGAGTTAGGAATGTCAGCGGAGATGGGTAGAGCTTTGACGGGTGGTGGGGCGGGTGCGGGTACGAAAATTGTATCCGCCATAGATAATGGGGCTGGGATGGATTTTGCATCTTACCCACCACATACCCGCCTACTCGTCAATCATTAAAAAAATTAGTACGATTATGACAACTTTTTAAATCTTATTTAGTTATAATTAAGATATAATGCTAATAATAGTTATTTTGTAATGTTTTTTATTTACTTCTTTGATGAAAAACGAACCTTATAAAGTTAAATTACAAAAAATGGAAATTAATAGGTGATTAAATCAACTTTTGTGAAAAAATTATCGAATAAAATTATGGTGTAACGGGTTAATAGGTAAGCGAGGCGGGTACGGTTTTTTACACCCGTTGGGACGGGAATAGTTTTGGAAACTTGTACCCGCCACGGGTGGTGGAGCGGGCATGGGAGACCTATATCCACCACCGCCCCGCCCCAATTAATGACATCCCTATACGGAGAACTTGTTATTATTCCGTATAAGCAAGGATGATTAGTGCATGTTTAGTTATTGCTTGATTTTGCTACACCAAAGAAATTTTCCTCGGTCCGCCCCTGTTTGCTACTTTCCCGTTACGCGTATCTAATTAGTAAGTGACTGGAAATCTGCGTAGATTCCCCTTTCGTAATTCTTAATTTGACATTAAATACTTGTTTTTCATTTATGTAAGCTATGAACTACGTACTCCCTTAACGGGGACATTTGTTTAACTTCATTTAACTTTATTTTTGGCCCGAAAATCAATAATAGAAAATGAGTCGAAATGTATCTATTGCCAAAATAATGTAGGAAATATGATCGGCTTTTTAGATATAAGTATATAACAAATTCTCATAGAGTCGAAGAATGAATTGATTTAAGAAGTTAAACTATGTTCTCGATTAACTTAAAAGTCTCTTATTCAAACTGTGTTGTTAGTAACTTGAATGAGATTATAATATAATGATTTGATGGCAACCACATTGCAATTTGGATCTATCGTTAAGAAAAAAACATAGCTATAACAATCACAAAATTAGCAAACGGGCAAGGATAACTCGTATATTCCGCACCTTGTTTGTGTATTTCAGTTTCGGGAAATCTTCGTAGGTCACGTCAACACCATTTTTCTCCCTAGCCATTTCCATATTCTCTTCCTATATTCCGATATTTGATATCATCAATATAATATGTTAAATAATGTGATTGGTCTAGGATTTGAACAAATTAGTTAACATAGAAATACTAAAATTTGTGGTAAATTTCGTAATCTCATTTTGTTTTTTCAACATCATTTTGTCTTTTCTTGTTAAAGTAATCTTTTTATATAAAAGGTCAAAAAATAAAAGATTAACTTAGAAAAAAAAGCTGTATATGAATTTCATTTTAGCCCAATAACCTCAACCATATGAAGATATTACTCAAGATTATTTGTAATTTATAGCCATATTTATCTTCATTTTATCGTCCGAATAATGGTACATAATTAAATCGTGATTGGTGGACATACCAATGAAAAATACATAGTCCAGTATTGAAACTCCTAGTTTCCGATTACTCCGTAGTCGAGGAAAATTAATATATGTCAAGTCGGCATAGTAAGTGAAAATTTCTTTAAAGTTTGATTGTATTTTCAATCACATAATGAATTTATACATATAAATATAATTGGAAACGTTGACATCAATTCACCAGTACATTAACTCTTGTATAAAATTGGTAATTATAACACACAAATTTCAAGACGCTGGTAGGCAATCATCCATATCATAACTTAAGAATGTTATTAAAACAGGTTTGAAAAGTCGGAGATTTTGGTAAATTAGAAAGTGTTTTATATTAGAATTGATAGCCTTTGGGATATTATTATTCTTTCTATATAATGTATTATGTACAACTTTTGCCAACTTTCTCCTATTTATACAAAAGTCTATAAGCTAAATAAGGAAGGGAATCATTTTGACAATGATTCATGCGTATGTGCAGCAGCTCATTGGAGCCTTGATTGCTCTGCTGTCAACGGCTCTATATTGCCAAGGATAGAAGATTCTATTACCCCCCTCAAGTTGGAGCGTGGAGGTTCGAAACGCCCAACTTGGAGAGCAACTCGTCAAAAGATGAACGTGCAAGAGCTTTAGTAAATATGTCGGCGAGCTGGCTTTTTGTATGGACATAAGGAGTAGCGATAACACCCTTTAAAATCTCGTCCCGAATGAAATGACAGTCGATCTCGATGTGTTTTGTCCGTTCATGAAAAACGGGATTTTTGGCGATGTGTATCGCGGATTGATTGTCACAATGCAATTGTATGGGTGCCGTGTGAGGTATGCCGAGGGACTCAAGGAGCCCTTTCAACCATTTGATCTCGCATGTGGCTTGTGCCATGGCACGGTATTCGGCTTCGGAGGAGGAGCGAGAGACGATGTTTTGTTTCTTTGTCTTCCATGAAATGGGAGAGGACCCGAGGTAGACGATGTAGGCCGAAACGGATCGCCGGCTTATGGGGCAGCTGTCGTAATCAGAATCGCAATAAGCTTGCAGTTGTAGGTTACTTTCGGACCGTAAAAAAATACCTTGTCCCGGGGATTTCTTTAAGTATCGTACGACTTGTAAGGCCGCATCCCAATGAGCTTTCCGAGGTGCGTGCATAAATTGAGCCAAGATGTGTACCGAGTAAATAAGTTCCGGTCGTGTTATGGAAAGATAGACTAATCGTCCAACAAGTCGTCGATATGGTTGGGGGTCATGCAAGGTCGGTGTTGTTGATAGAGCAAGTTGATGATTGGGTTCCATGGGGATATCTGCGGGTTTGGCACCAAGGAGACCGGCTTCGGTTAAGATGTCGAGGGCATATTTCCTTTGGGAGACAAAGATGCCAGTTTTGTTGCGAGCTATTTCTAGCCCAAGAAAATATTTGAGTGTCCCGAGATCCTTCATGTGGAAACATGTGGTCAAGTAATGTTTGAATTCGGCGATTTTTGTGTCCACGTTCCCACAAATGACCAGGTCGTCAACGTAGACAAGGACATGAATCTCGTCTTCGGGGGTTGTGTAGGAAAATAGAGAATGATCATAAGGGTTTTGTTTAAAACCATAAGTGAGTAAGGCGGAAGCGAGTTTAGCATACCAGCATCGAGGGGCTTGGCGAAGACCATATAGGGACTTTTGAAGTTTGCAAACCTTCCCTTCTGGAATATTATGAGATCCCGGTGGCGGTCTCATGTAGACTTCGTCGGTGAGATCACCGTGTAAGAAGGCGTTGTGAACGTCCATTTGATGAAAAGACCAATTCTTTGCGGCGGCAATTGCAAGAAGAGTGCGAACGGTCACTAGTTTCACTGTGGGAGCAAATGTTTCATTGTAGTCGACACCCTCGACTTGAAGATTTCCCATGGCAACAAGTCGGGCTTTGTAGCGTTCGATAGTCCCGTTCGAGTTGTATTTTATTTTATAGACCCATTTGCATCCAATTGCCTTTTTGTTTGCGGGAAGATCTTCGACGGTCCAAGTGTTATTTCTTTCAAGAGCGTCGAGTTCAAGGTTCATGGCGTCTTGCCATTCGGGTACCTGCACAGCTTCTTTAAAGGAACTAGGCTCGTAATTGTTGGTCACGGCCGACAAAAAAATTTTATGATTAGGAGAAAATTTATTGTTACTAAGATAATGAGAAATCGGGAATTTAGTACCTGAAGATGATGACGATGCGGAGAGCAAGTGAGTTGATGGGTGGACGGGCGGCTGATCGAAATCTTTTAAATTAGAATTCGGGATTTTGATACGGTGACCACGACCCAATTGTGGTGGGGCTGGATCAGTGGTAGGCTCGGCAGGCCCATTAAGGTGCTGCATCTCGGCCCTGTTAGAGTGGGCTTCATTGATGGCAGGCTCCTTTGAGCCTTGTCTGGGCTCGGGAGAATTTGGGCCCATATTAGGACTCATGGGGGTGTGCTGGTCCGTGTGTGGGCTTTGTTGAGCCTTGGTATGGCCAGAGATGTGTGATGAGTGTGGAGTGGCAGTGTGGGCCGTTTCCAAAGTTGGGCTTGTAATTAGAACAGTCTCATGAATGGGAGTAAGACTATCACGCAAAAACGAAGACGATGTTGGGTCGTCCTCTTGAAGACCCAATTTTTCATAGGGAAACTCGTTTTCAATAAAAACAACGTCGCGGGATTCAAAGTAAGATCCGGTGTCTAGATTATAGAGACGCCATCCTTTCTTACCAAAGGGATACCCGATAAAAACACATTTTTGACTACGGGGAGCAAATTTGTCTTTGTTACGATTTAAAGTCTTAGCGTAACTAAGACATCCAAAAACACAAAGGTTCTCCATAGGAGGAGGTTTGTTAAAAAGCATTTCATATGGGGTCTTCCCTTGAAGAAGAGGTGTAGGAGTGCGATTTATGAGATGGACCGCACTCATTACACACTCGCCCCAAAAGAAGATTGGTAAACTAGCTTGAAATAAAAGAGCACGGGCAACATTTAAAATATGGCGATGTTTCCGTTCTACCCGCCCGTTTTGTTGAGGAGTCCCAACGTTGGAAGTTTGAAATAAAATTCCTTGAGTGTTAAAAAAATTAAGTAAAGATGTGAATTCTCGCCCATTGTCACTACGCAAGACTTTGATTTTCTTATTAAATTGTCGTTCTACCATGGCAAACATTGAAGACTTTGATGCATTCGAAAGCAGAGACATAGATCGAAGACTTTCGTCTTGTAAAAGACGATTATAAATTAAATTAAGATTGGGTAAAGGGTTGATACCGAGAATTTGTGATCGAATGTTGTCAAATTTGGCGTCGAGGCCAATCAGGAAGTCCCTTGTCCTCCGTTTCTCGCGCCTTGCATCCATCAAAGTGACCCAATCGCAGTCACAAGAGTCACAGGAGCATTTTGGAAGAGGATCAAGAGTCAGTATGTCGTCCCAGAGCTTCACCATACGACCATAGTAGGACATCAAAGATTCAGCGGGGCCTTGTCGGCAAGCAACAAGATCCGCCTGAAGTTGGTAAATCCGTGGGTCGTTCCCCTGGCAAAACCGATTTTTGATGTCTTGCCAGAGTAGTTTAGCCTCGGGACGAGATGTGATTTGATTGCGAAGTGTGGATTCAATAGAATTGAAAATCCAGGAAGTTACAAGAGCATTAGTAGATCGCCATTGTTTGAAAGTGTCGGCTGTTTCAGCGGGTTTCGGAACAGACCCGTCATTGTATCCATCTTTTCCTTTGGCTAAAATAGCCAAGAGAAAAGAGCGTGACCATTCGTCGTAGTTGGAGCCATTGAAGAGAACCTGAGTAATATTGGTACTCGGATTCTCGACTTGAATAACTGAATAAGTTTGATTCGAAGTTTGATTTGGAACTATTTCGCCTGTCATGACGGCAGGAGATCAATAGTAGTTGTTTTGCAAGAAGAAGAAAGAGGCAGGCGTAATTAAACCTAACCTGATACCATATTAGAATTGATAGCCTTTGGGATATTATTATTCTTTCTATATAATGTATTCTGTACAACTTTTGCCAACTTTCTCCTATTTATACAAAAGTCTATAAGCTAAATAAGGAAGGGAATCATTTTGACAATGATTCATGCGTATGTGCAGCAGCTCATTGGAGCCTTGATTGCTCTGCTGTCAACGGCTCTATATTGCCAAGGATAGAAGATTCTATTATTTTAACATAATACTAGTATAAACTAGCTAATTAATACGAGCATTTGGGTTGTTTTAATGCAAATAATAAGCATTGTTAAATTTTATACCAATGCAAATAATAAGCAATTATTCAGTAAAGATTTAAATTACCCGAAGTTTTTGAAGAACATGAGGATTCTTGGCCAGAAAGTACATGCACCAAGTAACAGGATAAGCGATACCAATATAACTTATGGCAATGTTGCTCAAAACATTATCTACCACCTCCTCATTACTTAAATGTCTCCCTTCTTTATCCTTACTTTGCATCAACCTATCCATCATATCACTTGTTGCTCCCTTTTTCTTACCTTCTCTTTTCTTCTTCATCAATTCCACTGTCAGTTTCTCAGTAAGCTTCTTTCGACACTATATTTAACAAAGCAAAGACCATCGATTTTAATGTAATAATAAAGGAGAAATCATAAATAAACCATATTATTTTCGTAATAACTATTCCATCAATCCTAATCATGTCGCAAATGTTTTATAATCTTTATGAAAAAAACCTGGAGGGCATGGCGGAAAGGCGTTCCAGGGAAGTTCCATGTCTGAGCTCTAACCCCTTCATTCACAGCTGAGAATAAGTTCTCAAGATCATTTATCTCGGGACCTAATTCCAGACCACCCATGTATCTTCCCATAAACTCCAGTGTTACCTATTTAATTTTATTTCATGTACAAGGACAAATTCAAACTGTCATATTATCTTATATATTACAGAGTATAATTTAATAATTAGGTCCCGATCAGTTCTCTTCACGCTTTTCTTATTTGAATTGGGTGTCTCAAAATTTTCTTTATGATTTCATGTTAAGCATGTATAAGTTATCAATATTTCACATGTACCAATTAGGATTATCTCTTTAAGCAAGTCATTTCTCATATCATTGATTCTTGTGCCTCATAAAGAACTGTTTGGGAAGATGGAAGTGTTTTACGAAACAATACTTATTAACTTACCCTTTTTATTTGATAGAAGGTATTTATTCGACCCATTTGAAACCATGACTCTAGAGCAGCTACGATACAAGGCTGGAATTGTAGTGCAACCCGAGTAAGGGCATCACGGTGGTTGAACTCACTTGCAAGGAGGCCCTTGACGTGTTGATGACGTGATCCATGAATAGTTGTAACTGAATGAGGTCCTAATACTTCACTTGAGGGCCAACCTTGTTTAAATCCCGTGGTTGCTGTTAATATTTTTTTGCAAAGTAATGGTGAGCATGCTATTATGAGTTGGTCTTGCTTAAGACGGGTCGAATATTGAAACGGGTAGTTACACTCACAAAACAAATAGAGGGGACAAGGTGGGGACACCCCCATGTGCCTCCCACTATCCTCCAAATGGGCATTTTGTCTCACAAAATGGTATCCGTCTACAATTTCAGACGGATACTGCCGGTCTTAAGTAAGAATTTGTGTGCTATTATTGCAGGAGATCCGTACAGGAACGTTGTATATGCCCCTACATTATTCCTCCCGTACCTATAATTTTCAAAGTTATATGTCAAAATACGTCGAAACATTGGGTACGTAAATACACCCTCCGTCTCGGTCAATTGTTGTCCTTTGGTTTTAGGCACAAAAACCAATGAAAGAGGAATTAGCAGCCAATTAGTAAATGACAAGTGGAACAAATTGAGTTTGAATGATCAAATTGCTTATGAAGTTCATTCTTAAAATAGAAAGTACAACAAATGACTGAGACACCCCAATATGAAAAATGACAAAAAATGAACGAGACAGAGGTAGTATCATTTATTTATCCTCCTTAACAGAGGACTTTATGACCTTATTGTTCGACATATTGAGTAATTTTTATCATAAATTTCCTAGGAAGAAGTTAAAATCAAGATATGTTATAACTCTCATGAAAAAGCACGGATTTTTATTTAAGACGAACATATATATTTGTGTTAAACTTAAAACGAGTCAAATATATAGATTGAAAAGAATAGAAATGGGGAGGGGCTAACCAAACACTTGTCCCCCTAATAAGTATCTTTGACCTGTTTAATCTTAAAACAAATAGACCAACTGATGAGAGTTAAGAAACACAAGGAGCCTTTGTCTACAAATTTCTTCGAAAGTGTTGAAGAAATTTTATGCCGTAAAGAATACCGAGTAATTTCTAATTACTCAATTACGTAGTACACTATATCCGGAGAAAAACAAAATTGTATACACTCACTCATTCACTGAGATTATACCATTAATTGAATATATGTGAGTAATATCTTATTTGAATGGTGTGATTCAAGTGAATGAGAGGGGGTATATTTTACCGGACTACTCCATAGTACTCCCTCCATTCAACTCCACACTACACATATACCCTTTTCATCCATTCAACTCCACACTACACCTTTCCTAAAAAGGAAATAAAAAAGACAATTTTATCCTAATTCCAACAACTTATTTACATCAAATGCCATTGTTGGCCCACTCTAATCCACCATAAAACCCCACATTTATATTTTTTTAACATTTTTAACCCCACCATTCTTTTCCCTATGTACTTTTAAACGTTTTTTTAATCCGCTCCTTAATACCCGTGCAAAAAGCATAAGTGTAGTGTGGAGTTGAATGGAGGGAGTATTTAGCAACTTACTTATCCATTTTGGAGGTGATGTAACGGTCAGGACGACGGAGGAAATGAAAGTACCATAAAAAAGTGAAGTATTCCCCAAAAATAGGGATCCCTAAGTGACCTGGTGGTAACTTAGCGTTCAATGACTTACACCTAGCTCTAACGGGGGTTGCATACCATATCTCATTCCACCACCAAAATAGACATGCTATTAATGGCCATACTAATGAATGAATCACGTACACCATATTAATCTCCATATACGTACTCTCTAATACTTAATACTTATTATTATTATTCGTTGCTAACTGCTCTTAATATGCCTTCTCATGAAAGTTTGTAAAGACTGTATTTATAGGCACATTGATACACATGCAGTGACGTAGGAAACCTAGAACCTAGTGGTCATTTGGTAATAGGATTAACCATCACTTTAATGTTGGATTTTATGATCCAAAATAATAGTCAAAGTTGGTTTGCTATAATCATGCTAGTGGTTAATTAATTCCTAATAATTAGTGTAGTTGGCAAATTAGATTTTAGGGTATGTTGTAGTGGTGAGTTGAGGGAATCGTGGGTTCTTATCCCACAAGTTTAGGAGTGCATGAGTTTAGTTTGTATGCCTATTTAAAGGCTAATCATTTATGCTATTAATTGAGTCAGTTTACGAGAACTTTCTCCTTAGATTTCACTCTCTTATCTCATTTTTAGTCCTTCATGTGGTATCAGAGCTATCTTGAGTCGAGAAGGTAGACACGATTGTCACCTCCGCTCAAGTAGCCAGGTTCGATTCCCGAAATGGGGCGATCACAAAACAAAAAAAAAACAAATGGTGAGACCAAAAAAAAAAAATCACATTTTTTTGTTTGAGTTACAAGTGAGCAACGCAGCCCTTGTATCAATTTATTTCCGCATTAAGAAAAAAAATTGAGAGAGAAGGTGAGTGAATTATTCAGAAAAAAAATGGTGAGAGGTGCACCATAATTGAGAGATAGAGAGATGTACTCTATCGGATTTGGTAGAGAAAAAATAGCTCTACCGTATTTTGGGTGAAGAGAAGTGCTTCACATATTATGGTGAGAAGTGCACCATGAGATCGAAGTGGTGGAGAGAAGGGCTCCATCGATAATCGGATTTTGGAGAGAAGTGCTCCAAATGAAAGTTGGTGAAATGGTGATAATGTGCATCAACAAGAGGGTGACGAGAAGTGCGTCACAAAGTGAAGACAAGGGCTTCACAAAGTGAGATGGAGAAAAGTACTCCGTCAATTGACGTTGGTGACAACTGGCATCAACAAGGTCGGTGACAAAAGGTGAATCACAAGATGAAGACAGGGGCTTCATAAATTGAGATGAAAAAAAAAAAAAAAAAAAAAACTCCACCAATTGATTTTGGTGTACGTAGGCAAATCAGTAGCCTATTGAACTAATTGGAGTTTACTAGCAAGTGCACAACAGCATGGCAATATGGAAACATGTTCTATGTTTGCAAATCCAAGACGAGGAAGTACGCATTGGTGGTCCATTTCAACCGGTGGTCTATTTTCTTATCGACATGGATGAAGTTTGAAGAAAACGAGAATATAAAGGTCTCGTAAATTTTGGTTACGACAAAGTACGTAACGTGGAGTATGGTTCGACATGGCAAGAAGTCGAATGTGAATCCTATCGATTTTGGATCAAGGGGGTGTGTTGGATTTTATAATCCAAAATAATAGTCAAAGTTGGTTTGCTATAATCATGCTAGTGGTTAATTAATTCCTAATAATTAGTGTAGTTGGCAAATTAGATTTTAGGGTAGGTTGTAGTGGTGAGTTGAGGGAATCGTGGGTTCTTATCCCACAAGTTTAGGAGTGCATGAGTTTAGTTTGTATGCCTATTTAAAGGCTAATCATTTATGCTATTAATTGAGTCAGTTTACGAGAACTTTCTCCATATGTTACACTCTCCTCTCTCATTTTTAGTCTATCATTTAAGGTTTTGGTTGAGATGGTTCATCTATTATGGTATCAGAGCCAGTGTGACCGAAGGTCACGGGTTCAAATCCTGAAAAACCTCAAAACTCCTCAAAAACTCGAAGTGGAAACCCAAAGACACACGAGACGGGGAGCCAAGCAGACAACTAACCACTCTTCAAGCCCAACGGGCATTTGAGTGAGGAGGCGTAATAGGATTATTTATAATAGTTGGACTTCAACCATCACCTTAAGGTTTTGGTTGAGATGGTTCATCTATCAGTTGGCACAAATTCTTACTTAAGACCGGCAGTATCCGTCTGAAATTGTAGACGGATACCATTTTGTGAGACAAAATGCCCATTTGGAGGATAGTGGGAGGCACATGGGGGTGTCCCCACCTTGTCCCCTCTATTTGTTTTGTGAGTGTAACTACCCGTTTCAATATTCGACCCGTCTTAAGCAAGACCAACTCATCAGTTGGTTCCTGCCCTAAAAACTAGAACTTTTTTGGTTAGTTGGCGTTATATAGCAAATTAATTGGGGATTTAGGGTCTGTTTCAAACTATTTTGCCCCAATAGGTCCCCGTTATCACTTTTATTTTTTTTTCCCAGTTTTTATAGAAAGCTGTCAGTGTCCTTAGCGGCTTATCCCCTTGTCATTTTTCAGATGATCGATGCCGTAAGTTTATGAAAAATAGAGAAATAGGTAAGCCGGTGACGAACTTAGCGGTTTATGTCGTTGTTCTTGTCTAGAATATGCTGCAACTTTATGGAGAAATAGTTCTTGTCTAAAAACTATATAAACGCACGTTTGTTTTGTGATTAATGGGAACTATGGCAATCAGGTTTCAATAGGGATTTGTGAAAATGACCACTACTAATTACGGAGTACTAAACTTGTTTAATGGGTTGGATAATATACGGGTCGGGTTAAATGCATGTAGTGTTATACGAGTCATAGAAGGGTTATTAGGGTTATAAATTGGATCAAAAATAAATTTTAACGCTTTTTATTCAATATTTTTAAAATTGAAAACAACAAAAATAAAACTTAATCATATTTGATACTAATATTTTCATCATATTCATTTCTTACCATACTTATAGTCTTATATAGTTACGGAGTATATGGTAACAATTATAGCAAGGAAAAAGTTGTATGGCCTAATAACATTGTCCCTACTAGTCATCAAATCCAAATTCCGAGAGCCCAAATTATACAAGTTTTCAACAAATGAAGGAACACAATCCCAACTAAAATTTCCATTTTTTTTTTGGACGGAATGAACTTTGATTAAGAAACAAAGGGACGGTTCACGTACAACATGGGGGCGGGCGGGCGTACTAGCCATTACAAAATCCAATGTATAATTAATTAATTATCGATTACTAATGAAGGGGGACGCGCCCAATTAAAATACCCATTACATGAGCTAAAATTTCCATTGTTGGCTCCATCATCCTTGCTAGAAATGGTTAGTGAATCGATCAGCAACAGTATTAGTGCAACGAGGCTCAAAGACGATCTTCAAAAATTGTGAGGCCCTTAATAGTTCCCCGCAATCCAAGATGACACTAATCGAGTTACCAAGACCATTTGCAAGCTAAGACAATCTTTTCCTGAGATCGCATTAATGGCACCTAATCAATCCGAGCAAATGACGAGACTAAAGCTTCCCTGATGGCCAAAACCTCACAAAAAATGGCGAGGTGGCCGAGCACCTCCAAGTCCAACCAACTTAGCCACTTTAACCCGTAAAGAGAGGCACTTGCCTCATCCTGTGAAATACAAAGGACATTAGCTTTAGATCCTACGTTCAAAAAGACATTATCCATTTATCCTCCGTATGTAGGTCATTTTGTGCCTTAAAAGCACGTTTTTTGTCCTTGATGGCCTTCAATTGTGATAGGAATTGCGAAAATGACTAGAATCCCTAAAGCGAGTCACATACATTCATCTAGGAAAATATAGATCACTTTATCAAATAATGAACTACATTTATAGCAAATTGAGTATAAGATCGAAACTTCTTAGCCCTACATAAGTGAGGTACACTCTCTATCATCTTCATAAGGACAAGTTATATTCAATTCATATACTCCATTACTCCCTTCCATCTTTTCTTATCTTCTCATTTGCTTTTCACGGTTTTCAAGACACCATTTTGACCGCTCTTTACGACACACATATGTAACTTCTTGGCTGGAAATAATAATATTTTTGTGGAAGAATTTTGACGATAAAATTAAATATTTTAGTTTTACATATTAATGTTTACTATTTCTCCACCTATTTATGGTCAAAGTTTTCTAACTTTGTCTCCAAAAAAGGAAATGGAAAGATGTAAAAAAAATTGGAAGGAATATATACTTAACGATAGTGGATCCTTTGGCCCACTGTCGTGTCCAATTTCTTACGCATTATTCGGTTTAACATAATTTGCTCAATCTTTTAATTGATGATGAAGGATGATTGTCAAAAGGAAAGGTGATAAAAATACAACATGACGCATGAAAATGGAATAGAGAATTGGTACGCAACATTTAAAACGTTTGCATGTCTGAATAGTAAGTGTACTCTTATTTCTTCAATAATAATACGAGTAGTTCGTAGTTTGTCATTTCAATAGTCGCGCTGCTATGCATGTGCTTATATTATATGGGTGTTGAATGTGGATCATTGAGTCCTTTATCGTACTTGCGTGAGCTAATCAAAATTTGACGTGTTGAACTAAACAGCATAGGTACACGGAGGCACAAGATTGAAGATGGAGGAAAAGAGAAATCGATGATATGTTGATCAGCTAGTCTTGCTTAATACAGAGGTATTCGTCTTAAGCTTGGGTCAAACATCAAATTTTTTTGGCTAAATAGGGTTATTTAGCAAATTAATTAAATTTTTAGGGTTGATTTTAAACTATTTGGAGTGAATGGATCCATGTCATTGATTTTTTTTTTTCCAGTTTTTAGCTGAATCCGCTGAGCTCCTTAGCGGCTTATATCTGTATCACTTTCAAGTTGGTGTAATGTGTGTTTGCAACGTTTTTGTACTGATATAGTAAAGCCGCTGGAAAACTAGACGGCTTATCCTCTTTCTATTTTCTAAAAGCTGCAGCATACCACTACACCAAATCTGGCAATCAATAAGGAGCGTATCACAACGGTTTAATGCATTTAATAACGACACTTAGATTACCGTTTTACAAATATTGGCGGAAACTTAAACCGCGCTAATAGGAATAACGGTTGATGCGTGTCATTTATATGCTGTTTTACACCCTATTTTACACGCATTTCAGAGCTCAATTATGTAGTTTATGCTACTATTTTCCCTATTTCTGTCTACTTTCGTGTTTTTGTATAATATTGCAGAAATGTGAAGAATCCAGCGGAAATCGAGCTGAATCCGTCCCTAAGTACCTTGCATTGCATTTGACATGGAGTAGTGACTCAAGAAACGAACTTGGTGCGCATTTCGAGGCCTGAAAGACAACTTTACGAGGCTTTTGGAAGCAAACTACCAGCTAAAGCAGTCGATCGACTGACCCACATGGTCGATCGACCAGAGCGCGATTTCTGAATTAGATCAGAAGCTACTGTTCAGCTAGGTTCAGTCGATCGACTGGTCCTTGTGGTCGATCGACCAAACCGTGATGGCGTGAATTAAAAGAACGAGAATTCCGAAGCCCATTGTAATTAGGTTTTAGGAATAAAGTTACGTAACATTCCTATATAACGTAACTTTAGATTTTCAGCAGGGATCATCGAATTAATTAGGGTTCAACACACTAAAGTTGAATTTTGATTACTTCATTAGTTTAGATTAATTCGTTATCAATAAAGTTTTCTTTGGCATTAGGATTGATCTTTTCTCTGCAATTCTTTACGGTATTCCTTTGTTCCATAATTTCAGTTTACTTTTATTCATCCTTAGATTAGAATTGCTAGTGTAGATTTCCCAAAAGCCGAATTATTGTTTCGTGTTATTTACTTATTTAGTTAATTCAATTATGCATTCAATAGCTTTAATTGTTAATCTTATTGTTGTTTTTATCATAATCATGAGTAGCTAAACCCTTCGTGCTAAGATGTAGGGGACCTGTAGTGTAGGCGGCGTAAATTTTGTAGATCTGAATCGCGCCATGGTCGATCGACTGCCTTGCATGGTCGATCGACCGGCTCACATGAGATTAGCTCCGTTTTAATTGATTAAATTGCTTAATTTGACGAATCGAGTGCACGCGAATAGTTGAATACTTAGTAAATGACCGACCCATTAGATCGAAAGATAGGGGAGTGAATTAGACTACCAATTAAAACGACTAAACTATGCTAAGATCGAAAGATAGGTAAAGTTTAGGCTTTTAAGAATCGCTTTTCAGGACGAGAGTCAGTACTAGTGATATTAGGGACCCGTAGCTAGATCGAAAGATGCTACCTGTTAAGAGTGGACCGAAAGGACTTCTTATTTTCCCGTCTTACGTGATTATTTCAGACTTACCTAGGATACTGCCACCGAAACTACAGTGAACCGACCATCTTAGCATCCTTTTAATATTTGATTTCATCCATTTTCTTTAATCACTCTTTTATTTGTTTAGTTTAATTTTAATTTAATTGCCGTTAGTTATAGATTCATTCAAATCAAGCCCCCCCTCAAAACTGTTACCTTAGACTAGAATTAGACAACTATTAATTGCATCGCCTCCTTGTGGTTCGACCCTGACTGCCGCTATCTATAGTAATAGTTTGGATTATAAATTTATCTTTGGTACTCTATGACGGTATCAAATTTTGGCGCCGTTGCCGGGTAGGCAATTGTTTAAATTTTTGGTTGTTTTTATTTTAGTGTTTTCTTAGTTTAAGGGACATCTGTTCCTTAAACTTTTCTCATATTCTACTTGTAGTTTCCTCTTATGCGCAGGTCACAGGGTGGTGAATTGCGACCATTAGATCCCGAGATCGAAAGGACTTTGTGCGAGTTGAGACGATCATCTAGAGTATTGCCGACAGAGGAAGAGCTGAGTACTTTGTCCACTTATTACGAGAACGAGCTATTTGAGGAGGATCCACCTTCATCTCCTATTTCTACTTCTTCAGCTGAGACCGTCACATCTCCAGACTTGGCTGAAGAAGCAAGTATAGCCAGGCACTCCGAGCCAAAAGCTGAGAATCTCTATAAGGGATTTGCCTTGCCAGCCGGGACGGAGAGAAAATTCGAAGCAAAGCCGTCCTACATCAATTTGGTTGAGAGAAACCAATTTGGGGGAGCTGCGAATGAAGATTCAGCTAAGCACATGGAGATATTCATTGACTATTGTTGTTCCATACCCCCACCAGCAGGAGTGACCCAGGACCAGATTAAGGAGACGATGTTCATATTTTCGCTCCGTGATGCTGCTAGGGAGTGGTACCGAGATCTGGATCGAGCTGCCAATGGGATTACTGATTGGAATTCGCTGGCCCTAGCATTCTATAAGAAATATTTCTCTGCATCAGACTAATGCTATTAGAGCTCAGATCACAAGCTTTAAACAGGGTCCTGATGAAAATTTTCATGAGGCATGGGTCCGTTTCAAGAAGCTGGTGCGATCTATTCCGCACCATGGGTTCGAACAATGGTCCCTGTGTAATCAGTTCTACAATGGGCTTTATGAAGATCAGAGAGCTATCCTGGATGCTGCAGCTAATGGCAGATTCCAGGAGAATGTTGGAGAAACTAAGGGGTGGAAGATCATTGAAGATATGGCCATCTATAAAACTGAGCATGGGAATTCTAGAGGAAATCAGAGAAGATCGGTGAATCTCCGCCGTAGTAGCCGCACAGAGGCCCTTACTACGAGATTTGACAAGCTAGATTTTGGGGGATCCCAAAAAAGTGGGATATATAAAGTTAATGCAGTTTCAGACGGTCCCTTTACATGCAAAAGATATGGAGGAGAGGGACATGTTTCGGAGTTTTGTACTAGTTCGAATGAAACATGTGCTGCCTTTCAACATTATAGGCAGACTGGTACCTATCCCGATCCCTCTAATGTCCACCCCAATTTGAGGTGGACTAACCAGAATGTTCTTAATCCGGGTCCACAAAGAAAAGAATAAAGCAGAGTTATGTGCCCCCTCATAAGCAATAAAGAACAATGAAAAGCCTCCTATGTGCCTCAAAGAAGAAAGAATTTCAAGGTTCTGATATTTTGGAATTGAAAAACATGGTTCAGAACTTGTCGGGTTTGCTGCAAAAGGAGTCTCTAGCTAGAGAGACTTCTACAAAGATGTTGGAGAGTCAAATTGCCCAATTAGCGAGCAAAAGTGCGACTCGAGCTCCGGGGCATTTACCGTCGCAGCCGGATCAAAAAGAGACTCTTAATGCGATTACTTTGAGGAGTGGGTCTACCCTTGATGGGCCCGCTATGGTCGAGGATGTCACTGGAAAAGATGAGGCGGAACCAAGTAAGAAGAAGGTCAGAATAACAAAGATATCAAGAAAAAGACGATCACTGTGTATGTCACGATCGATCGATCGATACACTGGTCGATCGACCATCCGCTAAACAAGATGCCTTCCGGTTCGAGAAAGCCGATCGATCGAACTATATGGTCGATCGATCAAGTTCGCTGATCGTGAACCTTTTCGTCCTCCAATGCCAGATAACTTGAGGGACCACTTATTTCGGGGTACGACGACTCCGAAATTATTGAGGCAAGATCCAAATGCTGATGGGTCTGTTCCGGTTCCAAAGTATGACCCTATGACGATTAATGGTTCATTCTTGAGACGGTCTGAAGAAGGTTCAAGCTACAACAAGGACAACGTAGTGGATTTTCAGCCTAAATCCACTGATGCCGGTATGAGAGACCTAGAGGAGAGGGCTAAGTTGCTTCTTACAGCCCCTTATCCAGAAATATTGGTGCCGACAAAGGAACAGGTTTTGTTTAACAAGTTTGAAAATGTTATTCGTAGTTTAAATGTGCAAGTTCCTTTCTTAGAATTAGTTAATCAAGTGCATGCTTATATGAAATTTATGAAGCAGTTGTTGTCTAAAAAGAAGTCACTTGATACTGTGCAATCTGTCGCACTAACTGAGGAGTCTTGTTCTTATTTGACTCATACTGCACCTCATAAGCTAGAAGACCCAGGTAGTTTTTCAGTCCCATGTAATATTGGCACCTTTTCTATTGAGAAGGCATTATGTGACCTAGGGGCCAGTATTAGTGTTATGCCTTTGAGTCTTGCTAAGAAATTGAAATTGACTAGGTTTGCAGTTACTAATATGACAGTACATATGGCTGATCGTTCTGCGGTCCAGCCTATAGGAGTCTTAGAGGACATTCCTTTGCAAATAGGAAAGTTCTTTTTCCCAGTTGAGTTGGTTGTGTTAGATATACCCGAGGATTCTCACATTCCTATCATTTTGGGTAGACCATTTCTGCACACTGCTGGTGCAGTTATAGATGTTGGCTCAGAGACATTGACCTTCAAAGTAGGGAAACAGTCCATTATTTTTGTCCAGACCGCTAAGAAGAAAGATCCTATGTGGCCAGTTACTTGTAATGCGATTTCTGAAAAGAAATCTTATTTTGTGCTTTCTGATATGCCTGCCTCTATGCCTAATCCTGCTATAACACCTCCGCCCCAATTTGGGAGCGAATTGGAGGAAGATTCTTCTGTTTTGGATATTGCAGGAAATGGTTTGGGGAAGGAAGAGACGTTCATTGCTCCAGCTGTGAAGGAGCCAATCGTTCAAAGAGGCGGTCTAGGATGTCTTAGCTATGGCACAGATGAGGAGCCTGATGAGGAGCCAGTCAAAGTGACGGAGTCCGATTTGGATTTTGACGAGCCAGACAAGGTCATTGATTGGGAAGATGTTGGATATGTTGATCCGTTGAGTTCTGCGGATATTGGAGTGGTTAGGAGCCCCGCTGAGGAGATGAGTACTGTAGAGGCTACCTCTTGTAGCCAGAAGCCGAGCAAGTGGGCCATTCCGTGGCCATTCTTGATCAACTATTAGTTGATTAAGACTTTTCTAAGAAAACATTTTATTGCTTTTGTTAGACTTTTTATTGTTTTGGTTTGCGCGAGACTTCGCTTTAATAAGTTTGCTTAGGATTTAAAGACTTTAGACTATTACTTTGGGTTTTGCGCAATTTTGGGCGCGTTATTATGTGTATTTGCAGGTTAATAGACCAAATTAGCTAAATTTATTGAGCTAATTCGAATAAATCAGACACTTACAGCAGGTATCTCGGTCGATCGACTGGCCTGAGTGGTCGATCGACTGACCGCTACAGCTACAGGAGCTTCTGTTCCTGTCACCCTGGTCGATCGACTGGCTGTTATGGTCGATCGACCGCTTCACGCTGATGTACCTGTTCACGACCATTCCCCTGCTGTGTTTGGTCGATTTGCGGAGTTGAGGGAGTCTTTTCTCCACTTTATTCTCCGACTCATTCCTGTTTTCTTCCGTTTCCTTATTTTGCACATAATTTTGTGTTTCATAAATTGTTTTCTCGGAATTACGCGCGGTACTTTTGTTTCTTTTCAGGTACTTATAGTAGCACTGCTGGCTACTAAAACCTCCTAGCTCACGCTGGTTTGGGGAGGTTTCCTTTTGTTGTGCTTAAAATCTTGTGAGTTTCCGAGTTTAGCTTCATGTTTTATTTAGTTAATTTTATCGCAAATTCCCATTTTCCTTGATTATTTTCTCGTATGATTTTGCACAATGGGGACATTGTGTGATTTGGTTTGGGGAAGGGTTTTGCATTGCATTTGTTGGGGCTGGTGTCCTTAACAGTTAGTGCAAGGACTTATAAATCTCTAAAAGGATCAAAGGGCATACTTTTGGTATTATTATCAGTTGATCCACGTTTATCAATAACGGTTGGCTTGCTAGATAAGTTTGACGTTATTGTCATACAGATGGCGGTGATCAACTGGTCCCTAAAAGTCACACCTATAGGATACGTTTGAGAGATGTGACAGTATGAAAATACAGTCATGTAGATGCCAATTTTGACTAACTTGATTAGTCCGAGTTATTTGACTAGTAATTAGTCAAAATGTGATGTTGAGATATTATATTTAATACGGATTAAATATTATGGGCTAAGGCGAATTAAACAGTTAATTCGTAAATTAAATATAAACGATTATATTTAATTAATGTATATTGAATTAATTATACAATATTGTCTTTGTCGGACATGTATTAATATTTCAACTAACCCGAGTTATTAGTTGATGTTTTAATAACCGATAACCGATGACGATTTATAATAAAACCGCGTCATATACATTTAGCTTTTTACGAGCCGGACCACAAGTTAAAATTAAGAGGAAGTGGAAGCCCACTTCCCCATGTATGGCTTTCGGTGGCCGAATGAAAGAAACAAAAAGGAGAGCTTCTCCTCTTTGTAACCTAATCATTCATTTGCAAAAATTTTTAGGGTTTTGAAGAGTGCTTTCCTCTGAAAAACCTAGATCTCTCATCTAAGAAAAACTCACACACATTCTCTCAATATTGCAAGGCAATTAGAGAATTCACTTCTAGCACAAGGGCATAATCTCAGACGGTCTTGGGTGTTTCGATTAGGAGGAAATCTCTGTTGATTTCTGATCTTAGGCCAAATTCTCAAGGACCCGAGGTTGTTTCTTTATTCCTTATCGTTTCTATTGTTATTTCGTTTATGACTATAATTTGCATATTAAATTTACGTTATAGTCCTATAATTTAAGGGTATTATACGGATATTACCCCGCAAGTGGTATCAGAGCGAGGCCACGTAAATTTTTCTATGTGATTTTCATCAAACGAATTTTGAATCGATGGATTTATGCTTAATTTTCATTCGGCTGCCATTTTTTTGTTCTCGGCATTTTTTTTAATGCTGCGTTTTTTTGTGCCTTGGGATCCGTGTCATGTTTACACGGTGATGGTTGTCGTTTGTCTTGTTTTCTTTTTGATCTTTGCATATTGTTTTGTAATCGATATTCATTGCAATATGTTAAAGATCTATCAAAATGTTTGCATAAAATTTCGTGTGGCAAAATTTTTTTTTGGGAAAAACCGTGCGGCCTTCATGGCCTGTTTTTCTGTTTTTTGCATTGATTTGCGTGCCACACATTTTTGATAGATCATTCGATCTCTTGTTTTCAATCGTTCTTTGCATGTTGTAATTTTAATCGATAATTATTGCAATATGTTAAAGTTGTTTCAATTGTAATTTTAATTCTATACGGATTAGATTAAATTGCAATTGGGTTTTTAACAAATCGTTTTGGTTTTGACCTTTTGTTGCTCACGATTTTGAGCCGTTTATTATTTTTTTTGGCCTTTTTGATGCTCTCGGCATTTCAGCTAGAAAAGAAAAAAAAAAAATTGTTTTGTTTTTTTTCTTTCGGCCTTTTTTGCATAATACGGATTTATGCACTCGCTTGATAGTGAAACGGTTCACCCACGAAAAATTAAATTACTTTAAAACGATTTAAAGTAACGGATTATCATGAATTAAAATTAAGTTGATGAAGCGGTTTTGTCACATAATTTTAATTGTCTTTGGTGGTTTGGATAAATTTAACATAATTACGGAATTATGTCACGAATAAATTTGTTTTAGTTGATGCATTTTATTTATCGTTAATTATGAATGCTTTTATTACGTATATATTTATTTTACAAACAGTTGTAACTTAGTGTGGCCTTAGTAGAACGTGTTACCGTAATGATGGAACACGGTCTTGGTTGTATTTTGAGATCTCGTATCTCCGTTTTGGATTTTTCACTTGTAATTACAGTTTTTGTATTTAGAATGTAAATAGGTTTATATTTGTATATTTTAAATTGTAATTTTTGAGAAGACCAAGATGGAGACCGGATGCTCACTCCCGCTACATGGATCAAGATGGAACATCAAGACAAGCTTCTCGGGTCCAACGGTGGATTCCAAAGTTGTTTTATGTTCTTTTTATTAGGATAGGCCACACTAGGAATTTTTATTTACGTATTGCATTCTTTTATTTATTTTTCGTAACGATATTATGCATCATATTCCGCCTAAAAACCAAACCACCGAATAATTGCATGAAAACTGACACATATAGAGGTCACGAGTTAGTTTTCTTTGACATTCTCATGTCACACGATCAATGATAAGCCATCACCTAATTTAATTCATTCACGCAGACGCTAGTTATTCGTTCACTTAATATGAATTATATTTTAGTTGATGGGATCTTCCTCGTATAAACAAAAATTGAGAATGGTCTTTATAGGTCAAACTCCAATGAGTCCCTTCTTCGTCGGTAGGCATAATATGACCCCTTCTACGTCGGGTAAGTTGGAACCGATTGACCTATTTTATCTCAACACTATGGTCACTCGTACGATCCTGTGATCATGGTGGACTATAGATAGGATTTACGGAAATCTATCGACCAAGAATTCTTACGGAAGAATTAGCTAAACAGTTGGCTTATCAATTTACAGAAATTGAGTCTTGGGATCACTTGTATTATTCTTGAGGGAGATCAATTATGCAAGTGCAATGAGTCTACACGTTAAAATGAATTTTAAATAGACTTAAATCACCTCGATGAGTTGCTTATTTCGTTTTTGTTTTTCTTTCTTTTTCAGTGTAGAACACGATCTATTTAATCGCTATAACAAATGGTCTGGTCCTACTAACGACCCAATGCCAAGTGCCACATTGGACCGTGAGTCCGGCCGGATCTTCATGAATCGGATGAATCGGTCTACTCGGATCAAGAATGATGGATCAAACTTCGCGGATTGGGAGGCGGCATTACGGAATGTGCCGCACGACGGAAGCTCAAATATCTATTAGAGCCCATCCCGGCAAACCCAGGTCCCACGGCTAGAGCTAATGAAATCGCCAAGTTTAACGATTTCGTCATGGAAGCGGGTGCGATTAAAAAAGTACTCATTTTTGCAATGGAACCCAATTTGCAGAAACGCTTCATAGCCCATGGTGCAAACAAGATTTTCACCACGCTCACTAAGGAATTCTCGAAAGCACCGAGAATCGTGACCTATGAGCATACCACTCGCTTCTTTGATGCGAGACTCCAGAAGGGCCAACCAGTTAGCCCACACATTCTCAGCATGATTGAGAATGTCGAGAAGCTGGAGACGCTTGATTGTAAAATCAGCGAGAACATCGTGATTGACCGCATGCTTCATTCACTCCACGATGGTTTTGCGCTCTTTAGAGCGAATTACTATATGAATGATTTGAAGAAAAGTCCCCATGAACCGCACTCCCTTCTCGTATGCACCGAGAAGGACATGAAGTTCAGTGGGAGCATGAAACAGGATGTTCTCGTTGTGTCAAACAAAGGCAAGGGTAAGGGCAAAGCTAAAGCAGACCTAGCAGTAGGTAAGGCGAAGTTCAAGAAGTCGGGTTCAGGTAAGAGTGGGCCTGGTGAGTCGAGCAACTCATCAGGCACGACAAAGAGCAAGAATGATAACATGGAATGCCATCATTGCCACAAGACTGGGCATTGGAGGCGTACATGTCCTGTTTATCATGAGGACTTAAAGGCAAGTCGTGTTAAACCTGTTGGTATGTCTTCATCCTCTTCTACTTTTATTCATATGATTGAGATTAACCACGCAAGTTACGGAACTTGGGTACTTGATACTGGTTGTGGTTCTCATCTGTGTAATCATGTGCGGGGCTCGAAACATCGAACCCCTCGTAAAGGGTGAGGTGGACCTGCGTGTCGGGAATGGAGCACGAGTGGCTGCCGTCTCGAGGGGAACATACGTGATCCAGCTTCCTAGCGGATTTGAGATATTTTTATATAACTGCTATTATGTACCCAGTCTTTCCAAAAACATTATTTCAGTTTCTGCACTTGACAAACTTGGTTTTTCATTTGTAATAGAGAATAATACTTGCATTTTCTCATTACACGATATGATTTATGGCAAGGCATCTCCATGAACGGAATTTATGTTTTAGATCAGACCACCGAAATATTACACGTAATGAATAAAAGGTTAAAGGTTGGTGACAAAGATCAAACGTATCTATGGCACTGCCGTATGGGACACATTAATGAGAAACGCGTAAAACAGCTCATCAAAAATGGAGCTATCTCGGCCTTTGATTTTCAATCATTTGGCACGTGTGAATCATGTCTCATCGGTAAGATGACTCGTATTTCCTTCAAAGGTGTTGGAATGCGCGCTGCTGACCTATTAGGACTCATACACACGGATGTATGTGGACCTATGTCAATCACCGCACGAGAAGGCTATAGGCATTTCATCACTTTCACGGACGATTTAAGTAGATATGGCTATGTCTACTTAATGAAGCACAAAAGTGAATCCTTTGAGAAATTCAAAGAATACCAGAACAGGGTACAGAACCTACTGGGTAGAAAGATTAAAACACTGCGTTCAGATCGTGGTGGCGAGTATCTTTCTCACGAGTTTGATCAACACCTTAAAGACTGTGGGATTGCCTTACAGTTAACTCCACCTGGAACACCTCAGTTGAATGGTGTGTCCGAACGGAGAAATCGAACACTACTTGATATGGTTCGATCCATGATGAGTCACACCGTGTTGCCTGACTCATTATGGGGTTATGCTCTTCTGTCAGCTGCCCTAATACTTAACCGAAGTCCGTCTAAAGCTGTTGAAAGGACTCCATATGAACTATGGAAGGGAACGGTCCCTAACTTGTCCTTTATACGGGTTTGGGGCTGCGAGGCTTATGTCAAGTGGAGACACGAGGATAAGCTCGGCCCGCGATCGGTCAAGACATACTTTATAGGTTATCCTAAAGGAACACTTGGTCATTACTTCTATTCGCCAACCGAACAACGTGTTTTTGTTGCGGCTAGTGCGACATTCTTAGAGAAGGAATTTCTCGAGAATGCAAAGAGTGATAGAACCTTCGACCTGTCGGAGGTTCCAGAACCAAATACCGAGCAACCATTGGAGGAATCAATTCCTACAATCCCGGCTGCGGTGAATATTCCTGAGGAACCTAGGAGGTCGGGAAGAGTCTCTATTCCTCCGGACAGATACATTGGTATGGTCGAGGAACATGACATAGATGACATTCTACTCTTAACGAGTAGTGAACCCGCAACCTATAAAGGTGCCATGACTAGTTCTGACTCAAAGCTATGGCTTGAGGCCATGCAATCCGAGATGGACTCCATGTATGAGAACAACGTGTGGGATCTTGTTGACTTACCTGCTAAGGTTCGTCCCCTTCAATGCAAATGGCTTTACAAGATAAAGCATTCTGTGGAAGGTCAACAAGATATCTACAAAGCACGACTAGTTGCTAAAGGTTTCACCCAAGTGCCAGGTTTGCACTACGATGAAATTTTTTTGCACCCGTAGTCATGCTGCGTTCCATTCGGATTATCTTAGCGATTGCCGCTTTTCATGACTATGAAATTTGGCAAATGGATGTGAAAACCGCCTTCTTAAACGGCTTTTTGGAGGAAGAGTTGTACATGGTACAACCCGAAGGTTTCATCGATCCAGAACATCCTAAGAAAGTGTGCAAGCTTAAGCGTTCCATTTATGGACTTAAGCAAGCATCTCGGAGTTGGAATCATCGCTTCGACCAAGTGATTAAAGAAAATGGATTTACTCGATCGGTCGAGGAACCATGTCTATATATCAAGTCGAGTGGGAGCAAGATTGTCTCCCTAATATTGTATGTCGATGACATACTCCTGATTGGGAATGACATACCTCTCTTAACTTCGGTGAAAGTATGGTTGAAAAACCATTTCCAGATGAAAGATCTGGGTGAGGCACAAAGAATTTTGGGCATCCGTATCTATCGAGATAGATCACGACGGATGTTATCTCTCAGTCAGGAGTCTTACATAGACAAAATCCTAGAGAGATTCAGCATGACTAACTCCAAAAGGGGGTTTCTTCCTATGGCTCCAGGGGTGCATTTGAGCAAGTCTCAGGCACTAGAGACACCGGAAGAGAAAGAGCGCATGACACGGATTCCTTATGCCTCGGCTATAGGATCAATCATGTATGCCATGATATGCACACGTCCGAACGTGACATATGCATTGAGTATGACAAGTCGATTCCAACAGCATCCAGGTGAATCACATTGGATGGCTGTCAAGAACATTCTTAAGTACCTACGGAGGACTAAAGATTGGGCATTGACTTATGGATCGAGATGACTCGAAATCTCAGTCTGGATTCGTTTTTACTCTTAATGGCGCTACATCGGTGGAAGAGTTCCAAACAAAGTGTTACAAACAGATTCTACGATCGAGTCCGAGTACTATGTCGCGTCTAGACATGTACAACGGAAAGCTCATCTAATCCGAGATTACGTGGAGCAAAAGGAAGTAGTGATAGAAAAGATTGCTACACATGATAATATAGCAGATCCTCTCCCTAAACCATTACGACAAGATAAGCATGAAGGGCATGTTAATTCCATGGGAATTAAACGTGTTCATGAGTTGTAGTACTCTTTTATGGATTAGATTCATTTTCTTGTGTACTCTATACGACATCATCGTTTTGATATTTATATATATTATGTTTTTCATGTGGAATTGTACGACAATTTTGAACACCACAAAGTGAACTGAACAAACATTATATTTTTACTCCTTAATTGCCCACATGAGCTGATAACTCTGGCAATTATTTTGTGACGTTGGTTGATGGTGGGTTCAATGAGCCATAAGTCAAACAGTTGACTGACCAATCACAAAGGCGATTTATACGGATATCTCGTAGGACACAATTGTGACATCGATGTGGAGTCCTAAATGTTTTATAACATTCGGTGCCCGATCGTGGATAGGACCTCCATGGTGATCCTAAGAGTCGATTCTTTTGACTATCGACTGTCTCTTGAGACTAAGGCAGATTTTGGGTGACTTTGGTTTCTTTCTCACGGTCATCCGTAACAGGGGGCCAAGTAGATTTTTTCTGGGTCATTTCATGCTGTGCTTAGATCGGAAGGAGTTCGAGTTGAAGGAAATATTCAGCCTTTATCAGGTACTCGATATTTCTCAGGGCCACTCGAGGAGTCAGAATCGAAATGCATGGCCATGCTCGAATACGGTCGTTTTATCGTTAAGTTACTCTCTAGTCGGGGAAACCACTCTAGATACAGATCGATTGTAAAATACGACCTTTGCGGATCCAGATCTGCAAATTGTTTTACATTGAGTGGGAGAAATTTTAAATGAATATGAGAATCGGTTATCGCACATACACTTGTACGGACAAGTGGGAGTTTGTTGGAGCTTGTGTCCTCCAGTTAGTGCGGATAACGTCATTGCACATACACTTGTACGGACAAGTGGGAGCTTGTTGGGGCTGGTGTCCTTAACAGTTAGTGCAAGGACTTATAAATCTCTAAAAGGATCAAAGGGCATACTTTTGGTATTATTATCAGTTGATCCACGTTTATCAATAACGGTTGGCTTGCTAGATAAGTTTGACGTTATTGTCATACAGATGGCGGTGATCAACTGGTCCCTAAAAGTCACACCTATAGGATACGTTTGAGAGATGTGACAGTATGAAAATACAGTCATGTAGATGCCAATTTTGACTAACCAGTTAGTCCGAGTTATTTGACTAGTAATTAGTCAAAATGTGATGTTGAGATATTATATTTAATACGGATTAAATATTATGGGCTAAGGCGAATTAAACAATTAATTCGTAAATTAAATATAAACGATTATATTTAATTAATGTATATTGAATTAATTATACAATATTGTCTTTGTCGGACATGTATTAATATTTCAACTAACCCGAGTTATTAGTTGATGTTTTAATAACCGATAACCGATGACGATTTATAATAAAACCGCGTCATATACATTTAGCTTTTTACGAGCCGGACCACAAGTTAAAATTAAGAGGAAGTGGAAGCCCACTTCCCCATGTATGGCTCGGCTGGCCGAATGAAAGAAACAAAAAGGAGAGCTTCTCCTCTTTGTAACCTAATCATTCATTTGCAAAAATTTTTAGGGTTTTGAAGAGTGCTTTCCTCTGAAAAACCTAGATCTCTCATCTAAGAAAAACTCACACACATTCTCTCAATATTGCAAGGCAATTAGAGAATTCACTTCTAGCACAAGGGCATAATCTCAGACGGTCTTGGGTGTTTCGATTAGGAGGAAATCTCTGTTGATTTCTGATCTTAGGCCAAATTCTCAAGGACCCGAGGTTGTTTCTTTATTCCTTATCGTTTCTATTGTTATTTCGTTTATGACTACAATTTGCATATTAAATTTACGTTATAGTCCTATAATTTAAGGGTATTATACGGATATTACCCCACAGCATTCACATGTTTTATTGCATCTCTGTTTCACGTTTATTGCACTTCAGTTTGCATTTGTTATTTCATTTCTTTTATATAAATAGAAAATCCAAAAAATTGAAAATTTCAAAAAAATTCAAAAAATGCATGTTTATTTTAGCATGTAGGTCGAGTCGGAACGGTAGTATTTCAATGATGACATTGCATTTTCAGCTGTTTATGCCTGAGCCTTGCTTAATTGACATGTTATTAGTAGAATCATATGCATATCTACGAGTTTTCGTTAATTTATTCGCTGAATTTTGAGACTTGACTTAGATTTTTGGCAAACTACATTATATTCTGAGTTTTAGAGCCTATAACTGGTGTCATTCATGACCAGTTTTTCTAGGAATGTGAGTAGTTACTCCTTGTAAGACATGTTACATAAATTTGCATAAATATGAACTTAATCTGCTTAATACCCGTATGCATTCGGTTTGTGGTTTGTTGACACATGTGGTAGAGGTCCCCTTTTCTCATTTTACCCATAAGCCTCACATAGCCAGATTGCCTTTTGTCCCATAAGCTACATACCATTATTTAGCCTACCCTATCCGAGCTAGTACTATTGGTAGTTGTGGGAATGTGTTTATTGCATTTCGGCTATATTGCTCTTCATGAGAAGGTTGGTGGAGTGTTGGAAAGGAGGAAAGAAAGAGAAAAATAGAATTGAAAAAAAAAATGAAAAGAAAGTAGAAAGTAGAAAAGAAGAAAGAAGAAAGAAAAAAAGAAAAAGAAAAATCGCGTAATTCAAAGTCTTTATTAAATGGCGATTTTTGCTCCCATGCTTTATTATTATTATATGGGGAGTTGACTAATTGTGGAAATTGTGAGATTAGTGCTAATCATTAGCACCGTTTTGTATTGATTGATCATGAGCAAGAAGTTGGATGTTGTTATAATTTGGATCTGTAGTTACTAGCTTGGCTTTAACTCCTCATATCCAAATTTATCTTAGCCCCTTCTTACCCATACCTCACATATCCATATTTACCTCGGCATGTGTCATAGTCATTTGTTTGGTTGGAATGCATATGTCGGTTGTAGAGATTATTTTCATATTAGATTGCAGGCATGTTCTTATAGGTCGTAGTTAGGTGAGAGTCTTTACAAGATTAATTCTTCCTATCTTTACATATATTCACCTGTGCTTATGTGTGATATGAGCGACCCGTGAGAGTCCATAATGATATATAAGTCTCTATAGTTGACGGTTCAACAGTTTTTAACGACTACATAACTCGTTTGCATGATTCATATTGTTAATTGATTGTTAGTTGTTGCATTAAACTGGTTTAGGCTTTACAGTTTGCATTTCGCTCTGAGATTGAACTCGTTCCATTAGGTTTTAGGATCGAGTCTACTTCTTGCTTGGGGACAAGCAAGGGTTTGGTTTGGGGAAGTTTGATGCGTGTCATTTATATGATGTTTTACACCCTATTTTACACGCATTTCAGAGCTCAATTATGTAGTTTATGCTACTATTTTCCCTATTTCCGTCTACTTTCGTGTTTTTGTATAATATTGCAGAAATGTGAAGAATCCAGCGGAAATCGAGCCGAATCCGTCCCTAAGTACGAGGCCTGAAAGACAACTTTACAAGGCTTTTGGAAGCAAACTACCAGCTAAAGCAGTCGATCGACTGACCCACATGGTCGATCGACCAGAGCGCGATTTCTGAATTAGATCAGAAGCTACTGTTCAGCTAGGTTCAGTCGATCGACTGATCCTTGTGGTCGATCGACCAAACCGTGATGGCGTGAATTAAAAGAACGAGAATTCCGAAGCCCATTGTAATTAGGTTTTAGGAATAAAGTTACGTAACATTCCTATATAACGTAACTTTAGATTTTCAGCAGGGATCATCGAATTAATTAGGGTTCAACACACTAACGTTGAATTTTGATTACTTCATTAGTTTAGATTAATTCGTATCAATAAAATTTTCTTTGGCATTAGGATTGATCTTTTCTCTGCAATTCTTTACGGTATTCCTTTGTTCCATAATTTCAGTTTACTTTTATTCATCCTTAGATTAGAATTGCTAGTGTAGATTTCCCAAAAGCCGAATTATTGTTTCGTGTTATTTACTTATTTAGTTAATTCAATTATGCATTCAATAGCTTTAATTGTTAATCTTATTGTTGTTTTTATCATAATCATGAGTAGCTAAACCCTTCGTGCTAAGATGTAGGGGACCTGTAGTGTAGGCGGCGTAAATTTTGTAGATCTGAATCGCGCCATGGTCGATCGACTGCCTTGCATGGTCGATCGACCGGCTCACATGAGATTAGCTCCGTTTTAATTGATTAAATTGCTTAATTTGACGAATCGAGTGCACGCGAATAGTTGAATACTTAGTAAATGACCGACCCATTAGATCGAAAGATAGGGGAGTGAATTAGACTACCAATTAAAACGACTAAACTATGCTAAGATCGAAAGATAGGTAAAGTTTAGGCTTTTAAGAATCGCTTTTCAGGACGAGAGTCAGTACTAGTGATATTAGGGACCCGTAGCTAGATCGAAAGATGCTACCTGTTAAGAGTGGACCGAAATGACTTCTTATTTTCCCGTCTTACGTGATTATTTCAGACTTACCTAGGATACTGCCGCCGAAACTACAGTGAACCGACCATCTTAGCATCCTTTTAATATTTGATTTCATCCATTTTCTTTAATCACTCTTTTATTTGTTAAGTTTAATTTTAATTTAATTGTCGTTAGTTATAGATTCATTCAAATCAACCCCCCCCCCCCCCCCTCAAAACTGTTACCTTAGACTAGAATTAGACAACTATTAATTGCATCGCCTCTTTGTGGTTCGACCCTGACAACCGCTATCTATAGTAGTAGTTCGGATTATAAATTTATCTTTGGTACTCTGTAACGGTATCAACGGTTTCCCTCAAAAACCGTTGTTATTATAATTTGACAACGGCTGCTTAACAAACCGTTGTCAAAAACGTTTAACGGTTTCCTAAAACTCGTTATAAAATGACTCTTATCAACGGTTGTTAGAAAACCGTTACCAGTTTAAGATATCAGCATTTCGAAAACCGTTACTAAATTTACACCAGCAACGGTTTTTGTTACCCGTTGTTATGTTATAGCTACGGATTTTTCGTAACCGTTATTATTTTCTATTATGAAATAACGGTTTTTTAATTCAACCGTTGTCAGTATTTGATTAGATTTTTCTGTTTGACTACTGCATTCAAAACTTTATCAGAACTGTAATAAATATTCAATTTGACCAATAATATTCAATTTGACCAAAATAATAATTTTATAAATATGTCTTCATAATGTTTTAGGTCAAATTCTAAATTATCAAGCATTTACTCTTTAATTTCTCTCTAAAAAACAATTGGCTGCTGTATCGGAGCTACAACCACATTCTCGTTACGCACAACCTTTTACTTGCATTCTCCATAATCTCTCGGTTCTTTATGGTGTTAATGAAAAGGGTTTAAACCCTAATTTTGGGTGGTTGACGCAAATGCTTCATGACTCCGGTTTCACCGCGGTTAAAAAAGTGTACCCTGTGTCTACAAACAAGCAAGGTTTTATAGGCTTTGCTTTTATCGTGTTTGACGAAGCCAACTGCCATGATAGTTTTCGTCAGGCAAGAAAATTAGGGGCTAGATTTGCGGGGGAAGATGCGGGGAAAGAGGACTTCTATTCGGATGATAAACAACAAGGCCCTTATCTATGGGTTGCAACCCATCTTGATTATCATCTACTGAAACATTACAGGAAGCATCACATTCTTGCCACCGTGCCTATGTCATGGGAGAAAAAGGCCATTCCAGCTGCGCTTCTCGGTGATAATGAAGGGTCCATCTACGACTTGCTCTATACCGAAATTCATGATGAGTATCCTAATACTTCATCAGATTCTAATAATTAAGTCTTTAATTATTATCTGGCATTTTAAGTTGTATTTGGATTATGGTGGTGGTTTGAATTAAAGTTTAATTATTTATGTTTTTTGTTACGTTTTTTGTTACCCCATCCTCTGGAATTCAGAGACGACATCACCAGAAAAATATCAAACTTTTATTATAATGACTTAGGTTTTCGGAGTACATTAAAATATCAAGCTAACGAAAAAATTCGCGTAAAACAAGCGTTGACAAACGTGAAAAAGCAAATGTGTAGTGTGGAGTTGAATGGAGGGAGTATGTTTTTTGTTACCCCATCCTCTGGAATTCAGAGACAATATCACCATATATGTCTCTTTCACCTTCAGCCCAATCCACACAGTCGTTTTCCCATTGCATTGGCACTGTCCCCTGCTCAGCAATGCGACCTTGGCGGTGCAGAATCGTAAGTAGTAGGAGACGGTCAGATTCATTCGCAATCCATAAATATGGGCCTACCCCTGATCTTTGTGATCAAACCAGAGTCTCGAAGAGTCATTGTTATAGAATGCCCGCTCAAGTTTGCGAGCCTGACGAAAGCATTCCCACTCCTCACCCCCGCCAAACTCGTTGAGGGCGCACCGCCCGAAGCCATCATGCGCATCATTGTCCGGGTAGATAGTTTGAACCAAATTCAATCCGGCTAACCGAATCAAACCTATTAACCAGTCAAGGCTATACGAGAGTATAGCCTTTCTATGCCCGTCCTCTGTATACGGGAGATTGTGAATGATGCACTTTAAGGGTTTAGCGTACATAAATCTACTTGGGGGTCCTGCAAGAGGTTCATATGATGCTTCATCATCATCATCATCAGCGGATGAATAATATGAACCACTATAAGTTGATGAACTTCACGACATAATCGATGTGGAAAATTAATGTAGGACTTAACAAGTTAAGAATTGGAAAATGCAAACGGTACAAGTTAAGATTGTAAAAATTATAATTCTATTTATAATGAGTTTGGGTTGTAGTGGAAACGGTATAATAAGATAGTAAGAATTGGAACCGGTATAATAATAAGATAAGAATTGGAAACTTAACAAGTTAAGAATTGGAAAGTGGAAATGGTACAAGTTAAATAAGAATCGGTCAACTCTACCGTGTTAAACATATTAGCTTACAACGGTTATCAAAAAACCGTTGTCCAATTACTAAAAAAACAATGGTTATCAAAAAACCGTTGTCCAATTAGTAACAACAAAGCGGTTGTCAAAAAACCGTGTACAATGACTAAAAACACAACGGTATTGATTTGACTAATGCATGCCTTGTAATTTTTACTTTTTCTGATTCAAAGTTGCAGTATTGCGTGTTTGACCATATGTATAACACAAAATGATAACGGTTCTTTGTTAAGCCGTTATCATATTACATATATCAACAACGGTTGGACAGAACCCGTTTTAAAAAAAAAATTTTAATTATCTGTGATTTTCTAGTGTTTGTGATTTGACTAATAATGCATGCCCTGTAATTTTTTACTTTTTCTGATTCAAAGTTGCAGTATTGATTGTTTGACCGTATGTATAACACAAAATGATAACGGTTCTTTGTTAAGCCGTTATCATATTTCATATATCAACAACGGTTATTGTAAATCCGTTGTCATATTACACCAATAAACAACGGTTTTTCTTATAACCGTTGTAAATACAGATCCACTGTGAAAACTTGAAAGTTTGTGGTTGTACCAATGCATGCCCTATTATTATTGGTTGTTTGACCATTATTTACCTCATGCATGCATGCACAATTAATACAAGTTTGAATGTAACGTATGGATGAAATTAATCTAATTAATTATAGCTTTATTATTGTAATACTACGGTTTTATGAGTCTTTGGGTACTCTATCGAGTGGGGCTTACTCTGTCGAGTAAGTAGTTTTTGACGCAAAACAGTAGTCTGCCTGTAGGGTACTCGATCTAGTAAGTTGGGTACTCGATCGAGTAGGGGGCACTCGATCGAATAAGTGCCTTACTCTATCGAGTAAGTGGTTTTACGGGTGATATTTGACGGGTTTTGTTAATAATGCGGGAATGGTATATAAGGCTTTCGTCACTTTTCTCAAAACACTTTTACAACCTAAAAACCTTCAAGAGAAGATTGGGAGTTACGTTGAATCATCCTCGCCGCATTATTAGCAAATCCCGGAGCTAGAGGTGTCGGATTTCATCGTTCTTTACACCGTTATGATCTGTGTGTCAACGGTAAGCTTTACATATAATTTTTATACTGTTTTGTTAAAGTTGGTTAAACCCTAATTGGGTGATTTGGGGGTTTTGGGGAGTATTGTTGATGTTAGATTGTGATTGTATGATTGTATGCTTGATAGGAAGTAATTTCAGTGAAGGACGATGTTGATTAGCTGATTGGGACGATCTTGGTGATTGCTGTTCCAGGTAGGGTTTCCTTACTCAGTATTAATAACATAATGTGTGATGATTGTGCTGTAGTTAGTGATTGTTGATTGATTCAGTCGGTTGTGATTTCGTATTATTAATTGATTCAGACGGTTGTTGGTTTTGTGTTGTGATTACTGTTTATCTGTCTGTGATCTTTGAGGTGCGTCCCTAGCTGAGTGGAGTCACTTGCGGGAGTGGCTTCACGTCCTTGATTCGCCCTCTGTGGAACCCTCCACAGGAGGGGATGTGCACATTAATGAACATGGGTTTATCGCTTGATGGAGATGAGCGGGGCTTAGGTGGGAACGGCTGCGGTCCCCCTTTGGCGGTGTGGAGTATCTATTGCGATGGGTACTCTGGCAGGACTACACACTTTTAGTGTGTAGTCAGTTGTGTGGAGATTGATTATTGAGTTTGGAGGATTGTTTTGTTGTTGAGCTGTTATGTACTTGTTTCGTTGTGGCTTTGTGTTGTGTAATTAGTACTGACCCCGTTTAATGTTTTAAAAACTGTGGTGATCCATTCGGGGGTGGTGAGCAGTTATTGAGCAGGTATGATGTGATGCATATGGGATAGCTGGGATGAGTCGTCTTGTGGCTATTAGAAGAGTCTTCCGCTGTGTCAGACGATGTTTTATAGTTGTGACAGTTTTGGCTAGTAGACATTTTTTTGGAGCACTTTGTATTTCAGTTTAACAATTTTGGTTTGGACATGTAATCACTTAAACCGTATTTACTTTTAAAGTATGTTTATTTATTGTCTTATGATTATCATTGCCTCGGGTAACCGAGATGGTGACGTTTCCATACCTTAAGTGGTCCTGATAAGGCACTTGGAGTATGGGGGTGTCACAAAGTGGTATCAGAGCGACGATCTTGAAACCTGTAACCAATGAACCTAATGGACATAGGGAGTCAAACTAAAATGAACCCGGGTTGAAGTTGTAGGAGCTAATGGAAAGACTTGGGAGACGTCCTAAAGTCGCGAACTTGCCCTACAATTTTGAAGCGGTCACTATGGGGTGTCATGGGACCGCTATGTGTTTGCTAATGTTCTACTGCGTATGTTGAATGATGTGTTGTATAAAAATGTTGCAAAATTATTGTGGTGGAATGAGAAATGTGGTAAATGATAAAGTGTTGTGAATAGGCATGTTGCATGATAGTTGGTTTACAATGTTGTTTGGAATTGTTGGAAAGGTATATGAGAATGATGAATGATGTGGTGCAAAAAGGGGAGTAGTTCATATATGAGAATATGTGATGAATAATGATGTTGCAGGATGGATGATTTATAATGTGGCATAATAGTAACATGTGAATAGGAATGTTGTGTCGTATACGTATATTTTGTTCGCGTAAAGTTGTATAATAAGCTTATATACTTGTCCACTATTGTTCATATGTATATGTTGTATGAAGAATGTGGTTGAAATGGATGAATTGATTGGAAACGATGGAGTGGCAATTGCATGAGAATATGAATTTTGTGATTATGAATATGTTTAGGTGACGAAGTGGATTTGTAATATTGTTGCATTAGTAACATGGAAATAGGATTTGTAACATATGAGTATGTTTTGTTGTACGTAACGTTATAGAATAAAAGCATCTGGGTAAATCATGATTGACAAGTTAAATAATCTATGTGCATGATGAATGTTGTTGCTTGGCTTTTGAAGGTAGTAACATGTGATTAGGAATACTGGTTTTATGAGTATGGACTTGTTTTTGTTTACCTTGTTGTCGTCTAAGTTGTTTGGAAGTAGAAATCAAGTAGTTGTGTTTTTCCGATTATAGAGAGGTTGTCTTTAAACTGTTATAACTTGAGATATATATATATATTATTTTAATGTGACTCCAATTGGAGGTGATATCTTGTTCCTTTACAATTCTAACGATAGGTCACACGCCCAAAACGACCAAGAAACGAGTGAGATATGACCGTTTTACGAAAATTGGACAGTGCTGAGAAATGCATAGGGTACTCGATCGAGTGGCCCTCACTCGATCGAGTGCACCTCTTGTTACTCGATCGAGTAACCCTTACTCGATCGAGTAGCCCTGGTAATTTGTTTTACGTGCCTCTGACCGTCACCTACTCGATCGAGTAAGTAACTTACTCGATCGAGTGGCCTGTACTCGATCTAGTGACCCCTGTTTTGGGTCATATGCTTATCTTTTGACTTTGTTGCATATTATGTTTAATTCAAAGGTGTTATTTTGCTTCTTTATGCATTGTTTTACATGTATGTTGGTCTTGATGCGTAAGTTACCAAATCTTATAGTGTGGTGAGTGGCACCTCATGGTGGGTAGGAGTTCGGTGGGAGGACATGAGTTATATGTGGTTGTGATGGATAGTGGAAAAAGGAAGGGAACATTGATGAGATGATTGAGGCATGGTGCAAGTTTTGTGAGACGTGGTGAGTGATATATTTGCGAATTTGAGTGATGTAAGTGTAAGGAACGTGAGAATAAAAGGGTGACAGGAAGGATGTGGATAGTAGCAACTTGAGATGTGTAAGAATTATGAAGGGAGATGGTTAGATTGTGTTGGTTAAGAATATATGTAATAAAAGGTCGTTGTAGAGGGATGGAGAAGAGTGGTCTATAGTGAACTTAGATGGAGACATGTCGCGAGGTGGATTTGTAGACAGTGAGTGAGTTTGGGAGATTTGGTTTATTAAGAGGTGAAACTACTGTGTGATTTCCTTGGGCAATTAACGGTATGAAATGAATTTTGATTTCTAGAGATGTACAAGGGAGATGCAATTGTTAGAACAGTGAACGTTGATTTTATGGATAGATTAGTGACAAGTGTGAGTGATAGCATAATAAGAGAAGATCCATGGTAAGAAAGAGTGAGATGATATCGATATGAAATAATGGGATTTGAGTTTTGGAGCGATGAGAAGGTAATTAGAGCACTAAATGGTTGGGTAGAAGTAATACAGAGTTGAGCTATTAAATGGTATTGTTGAGTACAAAGAGAAAAGAAGGATAAAAGTAAGCTGAGAAAAAGGTTCACCGGAGTTTTTTTTTTTTTTTTTTTTTTTTTGCAAGAAAAGCAAGCCAATTTATTCATCCAAATGGGAATAAAGAGGCCAAATCTTACAAAAGTGTAACCAATAGGGACTTAGCTCATATTAAGAGACTCTACTAGCTCATCCTCATATTTGGGTTGAGTTACAAACAAGAGACGAACACTAACTATAAACTGAATATGCTTAATTAAATAAGATATGTTACGCTCAATTCCTCTAAAAGTACGCCAATTCCTTTCCTCCCAGATACAATACACCGTAGCATTCAAGCAGCTTGCATATTGATTCGCCTTCCAATGCTTTTTCCTTCTCCTGTTCACTATCCAACGGAGCTCCTGCTTCAAACTGTTAGTTCTATCTAACATCTGCAACCAGGATAAGACCCCCCTCCATACAGTAGCAGCAAACGGGCACTTGAAAAACAAGTGTCTGTGAGTCTCACAAGCAGCCTTACATAGAACACACCGATTAACCAAGCACATACCTCTATGGTTCAGCTTATCTATAGTAGCAAGTCTCTTATGTACAGCCATAACCATGATAAAACTGTGTTTTGGTATAATAGCTCTCCTCCAAACTCCTTTATCCCAGTGGACCTGAGCTTCCTTAGTTCGAAACTGATCATACAACAAGGTAAGTTTCAATTTTCCTGCTTTAACACAACTGTGCAGTATTGATTTTGCGGTGGCAATATCACCTGCTTTGGCTATCAGTGCATCTCTGGCAGCCAGAATGCTACGCCAACTTTCAGAGTGATAAGGTTTACTTTGCATTATCCAAAACCCTGAAGATTTGATATTGTAAACTGTGTTCCACTGTGACCATATACTGTCAGACTGCTGCTCAATTGCCCAGATCCACTTACATAAGATGCTCCTATTCCATGCTAATACTTCCTTTATATTAAATCCGCCTTCTGAGTGTGGTAGACAGCATGATGCCCAGCTTTTCATAATCAACTTCTTATCCCCCTCATCTGAATTCCAAAGAAATCTTCTACAAAATTTAGTAATAAGCTTTAGAACTCCTTTTGGAATCAAAAGTGTGGCACACCAGTATTGCTCCAGTCCAAAAATAACACTGTTGATAAGACTAACTTTCCCAGCATAAGAAAGCATATGTGTAGACCAATGATTTAAAGCATTCTGAATTTTGTTGAGTAAATCTGCAAACATAGCTTTGTTCAACTTTCCTTCATTTAATGGAACTCCCAAGTATCTAAATGGGAAAGTACCTTCAATGTATCCTGTACCCCTCAAAATTTCTTCTTGTATCTCATCCCTTATGCCACCTATGTATATGTTTGTCTTATCAGGGTTTGCTTGTAAACCAGACATTTGAGCAAACAAATGGAGGGAATCAGTCACAGCCTTTACTGAGGGAGTGTCCCCTCTGACAAACACCATCAAATCGTCTGCAAATATGAGGTGGTTTAAACCAATTCTACCACACTTAGGATGGTAACTAACTTGCTCCTTCTTATGAATTTTCCTGAGAATCCTGGATAAAATTTCCATACTCATAACAAAAATGAAAGGGGAGAGTGGGTCACCCTGTCTCAAACCACTTTCCCCTTTGAAAAACCCCGTTGTTCCTCCATTGATCTTCACACTAAACCATGTTGAAGTTATGCATCCCATTAACCATTTCTGAAATTGAGTAGGTATGTTAAAAACCTGCAGCATCTGGCCTATAAATTCCCATTGTAAAGAATCAAATGCTTTTTTGATGTCCACTTTGATGAGACATCTGGGGGAGATTCCTTTTTGTCCATATCCTTTGATCAAGGATTGTGTTAGCATAATGTTCTCAAAAATGCTCCTGCCCTCGACAAAAGCTCCTTGTTCCTTGCCCACAAGTTTTGGTAACAAAGGTTTCAACCGTCCACATAAAATTTTACTCACTGTCTTGTAGAAAACAGTGCAACAGGCTATTGGTCTGTAATCCATAACAGATGTGACCACCTGTTTCTTAGGTATCAAAGCCAATTGAGTGGTATTAGCTTGCTTTGCCATAGTTCCAGATTTAAAAAATGCCAGTACAGCTGCACAAAACTCACCTTTAATCTTATCCCAGGACGTTTTGAAAAATTGAGAGGAGAATCCGTCCTGCCCAGGACTTTTGTTGGAGTCAATAGAGAACAGGGCTCTCTTTATTTCAACCTCCTCAACAGGCCTGCACATGTGATCCCAATCAGCTTCCTCTAACTTAGGACCCTCCAAAATCTCAGATTGCAAAGTAGTAGTGACTACTTTCTTCCCTAACAGCCATTGGTAATATTCCACAAAAGCCTGATTTACATCCTGAATCCCCTCTCTATGAACCCCTTCTCTGTCTTGAATTTTTCCAATTATGCTTTGATGCTTGCGAGCTGCTATTTTAGCAAAAAAATAACTGGTAGGAGCATCATTGAAGTTAATATTTTGTATCTTAGCACGTTGCATTAAACTACTTCTTTCAAGGTCTCTTACTTTCCAGTATGTCTCCAGAAGACCTTTTTCTTGCTCCAAGTAATCTGGGTCTAAAGGAGCTTGTTGAATCTGATGCTGACACATCTCTAAATCTTTCTTTGCTTGAGTAACCCTTTTGGCCATTCCTGAGTAATTAGTTTTATGAAGGTCCATGAGTTGAGCCCTAACATTCTTTAGCCTCGCAAACAATTGGAACATAGCATTCCCCTTCACTGGTAATCTCCAAGCCTGAGAGACTCTGGTATCATAGTCAGGGTGCTGCTCCCAACAATTTAAATAACTAAAGTTTCTCTTAATAGTGTAATCTTCCTTTATCTGAACTAGTAATGGAGAATGATCTGAAATCCCTGATGGTAAGATAGTAACCTGAGTGTGAGGATAAGTTATCAGCCAGGAAGGATTAGTGAGAACTCTGTCCAATTTAGACCAAACACGAGTTGTCACATCTTGTTTGTTTGTCCAAGTATGCTCACAACCAAAACTCTGAATATCATCCAAGTTGTTATCCAATAAACACTGATTAAAAGCCATAATATCAGCCAAAGAAGGGGGGTTAGGACCAATCCTTTCCTCCATAGCCCTAACAATATTAAAGTCTACCAGAATGATCCAATCAGTAACAGTACTAGCTATGTGCTTTAGCTCTTCCCATAAACACTCTCTTTGAACTGCATCATTACTTCCATAGATGAAGGTGACATGAACGATTTTATTTGAAGCATGATGCAAAAGCTCCACATGAATCAGTTGACTATGACAGCGGTGTGAAAGAATTGTGACCAATCTAGTATTCAGGAAAACCTATATTCTCCCATTTTGGTGATGAGAGTAATTATTCAGAATGCAATATGAAGAAAAATTCCTACTAATAGCAGCAGAATTATTGATTCTAACTCTAGTTTCCAATAAACCAAACACCTCTACTTTATTTGAAAGCAAAAAACCCCTAACTTCCTGCTGCTTTATTGGGTCATTAAACCCTCTAATATTCCATGAGGAAATAATCATTTACCCGGGTCTGGTGGTTCTCCAGCCTGAGTATCTGCCACTGTATAAACTTCCTCCTCTTTTTCCTCATTCTGTAAGATAGAGTAATCATTCTTTAATGGTATATCTGTAAACTTCTGATCTAATATATTTCCAGTACCTGCCACACTCAAGTCAATCACCTCAACATCACCAGTGCTATTAAGACCTAGCACATTGCATTCTGAACCCGCTCCTTTATCATTAAGTGAAGGAATAACTTCTGTAACAGTAGACAGTGAGCCTAGTCCTAGACATTCTGAGCTCTGTTGTACTGTCACATGAAGGAGTTCCTCACCTAACTTAGGGGGACTATGGCCTAGCATATGGCTTCCAGAGTCTTTAGCATCTGGGATATGAGTTGTGTGGGCAACAGAAGTCTGGACAGGCCTATATTCCTGAACAATCTTTTTTGCAGTTGCAAATTCAGCTATCTTGTTATTGATTTTTGTGAATTTAAATTTTTCCTTTGTATGCCCCAACTTCCTGCAACAGTGACAGTAGTGAGGTAGCCATTCGTATATAATCCTCTGAGTTGTTGTTCCATGATAAGGGGAATTAAGTTGCATAGTAGTAGGCAGTGCTGCAGCTACATCAACTTCCACTAGTACCCTCGCAAAAGACAACTTAGACTTGAAAGTTGTTGGCAGATCAGCGAAAAGGGGCTTACCAACAACACTAGCCATTTTACTCAACACCTTATCAGACCACATAAAAGGATCCAAGTCTGGAAAGAGCACCCATGCAGGAACTGTGGAAACTGAATCCATTTCCTTGGAAGGTTCACCGGAGTTATGTGATATAAAAGTAAGGAATCGTCGAGATGTATGATACTATCAAGAGTAAGTGAGTTAATGGTTATACAGAAGTTTCAGGACAACATGATTAATCATGAGTTTCGAGGAATTAAGGGAGTATGAAGTTGGTGAAGTATTTGCACGATACGAGATTTTTGGTGGAGAGTTAGATGACGATACAATTAAGGATAGTATTGGGAATAATGTTGAGGTAATTTTGTTTGATGGATTTGATGTTCGTTATTTGGGATGTTAACCAAAGATAGGAAATAAACCGTGATGTTTAGAGATGAGTGTAAGAGGCTTGATGTCCGAACAATGGTGGTGTTGAGGTGTTATCACTAGTGGTTAAGGGAGATGATGAGCAGGAAAGATAGCCATTCTAAAGAGGTTGATTTTGTAGAGACCAGATTGATAGGTATGCTTGTGAGGAATTATAAGATGTGGCTATAGGAGGCGATTGCTAGTAGTTGAGTAGTAATGGTATGGTTATATAATATATGGTAGAAGGTGCTGGTTATGAGAATGGAAGAATGTGTATGAGGGGATACGAGTTAAGCTCGGACGAGAGGTAACCTTTATCAGATGGTAACTTACGTGATCAGGATTGACTGGTTGGATGTCATTACGGGTCTAATATGTATATAAATGTTTATGTGGGGTTCTGACCTCACGAGAAGTGGTATGGTGTGATAATTATAAAGCTGTTATCTTAATGTTTTATAATATATGTTGGATACGGTAACCTAGTGGAATGATGTTTAAAAAGGTAATAATCCGTGTGATCTGGCATGGCTAGTTATACTTGTATGTGTATTCATGATATATGTTTATTTCGTGAAAAGGTATGGATGGTATTCATGAGGTTCTTATCTGTTTATTCCGTACAATATGTTGTGTTGTGATCTAGTAAAATGGTTTTGAGTAAGTTTTCTTGTCCAGGAAGTTGTCCCGAGGTAGTGTGCATGAGAATAGTGTAAGTGGTGATGTCTATCGATGTGGTTGTTGTGCCTCGGATGGTGATCCGGGCATGGTATTTCGTGTTGTGATGGGGTATTTTCGCGCTGCGCTGCGGTTGTTGGTGGCGGTGTTGCGATGCCGTCACCGGTTGTGGTGGAGTAGGCGGGATGATTACAATTCGAGTTTCGAAAGTGCATACCTATTATACATAGTTGTTGTTTTGTCTGTTGTTGTTTCCTGTGAGTTTCTGTTTGGACAGATAGACGGTTGTTTTGTTTATTGATGTTTCTTACCAGTTTCAGCCTGGGGTGTGAGGGTAGAATATGATATGGAAGGGAGTTGTGTATGTTTCTATGGCCGATATGGTATAACGATATTATGTTGATGGGACACAGTTGTGAGTGTTTGTTACAGTAATTTTGATCTTGTTTTAAGATGAGGCATCGATAGACATAGTCATGGTAAGCGATTTGTGGAACATGTGTTGTACTGATCTGAAAGCTGCAGGTGATTCATAATCTTTTGTTGAGACAGTGAGTGTAGAGAGTTGGGAATTAGTTTCATGTAAAGTTATGTATGAGTTTTGCGGTAATGAAAGAAAAGAACTTGAGGATCTAGTGTGAGTGTACGTAACAAGTGTGGATCGTGAGTTATGCTTTTGGCGATAGGTGTTTTTATATAGTTTATATAGAGGGGTATGTCGTGTTGCGGTAATGTGGAAGAGTTGGAGTGTCGGTTATGATAAGGATTTTTTGGTATTGGTTAGATGAAGTGCTGAATGAATTGAGGTGTCAGAATTGTTTAAGTAAGAGAGCCTTAGAAATAGGAATGGTTATAGGTGTTGAGGTCTCTGACGTGTGGTGGTGATGAAGATAATGAGAAGATATAGCTAAGGATCTAGTATTAGTGAGTTACGAGGACGTAACATTTATCTTAAGAGGAGTAGGATGCGGCAAGGAGAGTTTGATGGTTGTAGATGTTGTAGTAGAATTGGAAGTTTGAGTCTTAGTGGAGAATAAAGGATAGATTTGTATTGTGGTTGATTTTGTTAAAAGGCCGTGGTCGTGTTTGTGGTAGTGTGATGTTTAGGAGTGTGAGAATATTTCGATAGTGTTGACAGTTGGATGATGATGTTTATGAGTTCGATAGTGTTAACAGTTGGATGATGCTGTTATGAGTGTGAGAAAACTTCGAGGACGAAGTTCCTTTTAAGGGTGGTAGAATGTAACATTCCGTTTGATGTTTATGAGCGTCTTGATATTGGATTTTTCTAGTGGATAATATGTTAGTGAAACGGAGCTAGCGGCGTTTGTAGATGGTAGTTGGTAGTGTATGGAGTTAGTGTCGAGAGAGGCTATAATGTGGTGGATACGATATAGTGAGTCATGTTGTGGAAGTAGACATAGTTGGTGGGGTTGATGTTAAGAGCTCATGTTTTATAGGTTGGGGTTTCATTTTGAGTTCTTGGTTGCGTTGTTGTGTCTTGGTCGAGTTAGTATGTTTGTTTTGGGGTATGGGTTGAACTTCGGGGACGAAGTTATTTTCAAGGAGGGAAGACTGTAATACTACGGTTTTATGAGTCTTTGGGTACTCTATCGAGTGGGGCTTACTCTGTCGAGTAAGTAGTTTTTGACGCAAAACAGTAGTCTGCCTGTAGGGTACTCGATCGAGTAGGGGGCACTCGATCGAGTAAGTGCCTTACTCGATCGAGTAAGTGGTTTTACGGGTGATATTTGACGGGTTTTGTTAATAATGTGGGAATGGTATATAAGGCTTTCGTCACTTTTCTCAAAACATTTTTACAACCTAAAAACCTTCAAGAGAAGATTGGGAGTTACGTTGAATCATCCTCGCCGCATTATTAGCAAATCCCGGAGCTAGAGGTGTCGGATTTCATCGTTCTTTAAACCGTTGTGATCTTTGTGTCAAGGGTAAGCTTTACATATAATTTTTATACTGTTTTGTTAAAGTTGGTTAAACCCTAATTGGGTGATTTGGGGGTTTTGGGGAGTATTGTTGATGTTAGATTGTGATTGTATGATTGTATGCTTGATAGGAAGTAATTTCAGTGAAGGACGATGTTGATTAGCTGATTGTGACGATCTTGGTGATTGCTGTTCCAGGTAGGGTTTCCCTACTCAGTATTAATTACATAATGTGTGGTGATTGTGCTGTAGTTAGTGATTGTTGATTGATTCAGACGGTTGTGATTTCGTATTATTGATTGATTCAGACGGTTGTTGGTTTTGTGTTGTGATTACTGTTTATCCATCTGTGATCTTCGGGGTGCGTCCCTGGCTGAGTGGAGTCACTTGCGGGAGTGGCTTCATGCCCTTGATTCGCCCTCTGTTGAAACCGCCACAAGAGGGGATGTGCACATTAATGAAAATGGGTTTATCGCTCGATGAAGATTAGCGGGGCTTAGGTGGGAACGGCTGCGGTCCCCCACTGGCGGTGTGTAGTATCTGTTGCGATGGGTACTCTAGCAGGACTACACACTTTTAGTGTGTAGTCAGTTGTGTGGAGATTGATTATGGAGTTTGGAGGATTGATGTGTTGTTGAGCTGTTGTGTACTTGTTTCGTTGTGGCTTTGTGTTGTGTAATTAGTACTGGCCCCGTTTAATGTTTTAAAAACTGTGGTGATCCATTCGAGGGTGGTGAGCAGTTATTGAGCAGGTATGATGTGACGCATATGGGATAGCTGGGATGAGTCGTCATGTGGCTCTTAGAAGAGTCAACCGCTGTGTCAGACGATGTTTTATAGTTGTGACAGTTTTGGCTAGTAGACATTTTTTGGAGCACTTTGTATTTCAGTTTAACAGTTTTGGTTTGGACATGTAATCACTTAAACCGTATTTACTTTTAAAGTATGTTTATTTATTGTCTTATGATTATCATTGCCTCGGGTAACCGAGATGGTGACGTTTCCATACCTTAAGTGGTCCTGGTAAGACACTTGGAATATGGGGGTGTCACAATTATACTATAAATAGCATCACATTTGCAGTAACAATAAGAATCACTTTATTATTACTAACCTTTCTACTTCACTTTTTAAATAATATATATATATATACATACATATCATAATTAAAATAATGTCGTCATCTTCATCATCCGCAGTCGCACCTCCTTAACAATCGGTAACCCGCTATATCAACCCGATTACGTGCATAATTCACAATCTCCCAGTCATACGCGATGCTGCTGGGAAGGCAGCTTCTAAGTCTCTTAACCCATTGAGGGACATCCTTATTGATAATGGGTTTTCAAATGTTAAGACAATCCACCCGGCTTGGATTTCTGGTCCTGGGTTTCTTGGATATGCTCTGATCGTTTTTTGAGGGGATGGTCTTGATGCCGATGTAGTAAGCGTGATTTGTAATCAAGTTTATCCTCAGTACTCACCTCCTAGTCAAACTCCTGTTAGGGTGTTTAATTAATTTACTAATTAGTTAACTGTTTGTTTTTGTGGTTTTTTATTTTTAATTGTGTTTCTTTTTTTTTCCCTTGTTGTACTGTTTTTTTTTTCGCCATTGTATAATATGCTCGTTTTAATATATAGTTATACTCTTTATTACATGTACATGCTTATTAACATAGATTTTAAATAACTTGCGAACAGACAAATGAATGAAACAATAACATATAATATAATGACAACGGTAGTGCATAAGAACCGTGTTAGATTATAAACACCTCTAAAAATAAATGGAAATGGGAAGATATTAATAATATAATTACAACGGTTCTTATAAGAACCGTGTTAAATTATGCAATTACTGAATAACATATTTTAAATAACCTTCTCTCTCTCTCTCTCTCTCTCTCTCTCTCTCTCTCTCTCTCTCTCTCTCTTATTACTCAAATTATATCAAGTGGTAGCTCTTCTTCTTCCTCTATTTCAACAGGGACATGTAATTGCTTAGTTCCCGCAGCATTGCGGACTTCTTGGACTTTGCAAAATCCGGGAAGAAAGTTTCTTACTTGCAAATTCTATAATCCCGAGACTAAAATGCGTGGATGCAATTACTTCAAGTGGGTTGATGAACCAATGACTGAGTGGCAGAGGAAGGTTATAAACAGGTTAGTGAATGAGAAAAAGACCATGAATATCGAGATTACTCAAGTGAGAAGTATACTAAATCAACTTGAAGAATCGAAGCGGGGAAATGACAGTGAAATACTGAAGGCAAAAGAAGAATGCAAGAAGTTAACCATGGATATCGTAGAACTCAAAAATAATGAGGCATGGCTTAAGTTAATTGTCAAATTTCTTCTTCTAATTGTTATTTACCTAGTTTATTATGTATGGTGGTAGTTTGTACTCTTTATGTGTAAACTTGTAATCCTTTAAATTAATGGAAATAAGCAAGATTTTCTGAGAAACATATTGTAATTAGCTGGCATATACCAAATGATGTTTTATTTCTTGGCGATAAAATTAAACACAATGAAATATAAAACAATACGGTTATACCCAAACCGTTGTTCAGGACGTATACAGTTATAACGGTTCAGGCCGTTGTTATGTATATAAAAATGATGCTTTATTTCTTAGCGGGAAAATCAAACAAAATGAAAATATTACAGACAACGGTTATTTCTAACCCGTTGTAGATAGTACTAATAATTACGGTTTCAAACAAAACCGTTGTCTGTTTGGAAACAAAATACAATGGTTTTTATTATACCGTGTTTATTACTTTCCAATAAACAAGGTCTTGCAAGTGTTGTATTATTCACATATATACTCTGAGCTTCCCCTCCCCCACATAATATCCTCAAACATTGAGCTTCCCCACAACCACTAGCCTACCCCATCGTCGTCGCAGTCATCGTCATCATCGCCATTGCGCCGCCAGATCAATCCAGATTCTCCTCTTTAAAGAAGTAATAAACCCTCCTCTCTAGAGATTTGTTTGTTATTATAAGTATGCATTTGTTATTATTTGTTTATTAATTTCTGCTCTAGATATGGTCGAAAAGCGGAAAAGAAACGATGAAAATGCGTCAGGCGACGACTCAGGTGATGAGAATAATTTGCAATACACTGCGGGTCAGATGCGACACAGGGTTTTCCTAGAAGCAATAATTTCAAATATACCTAATCCTTTACAGTGGGATAAAGATACGGGGCTGGCATATGGTGAGAATGCCGGGTATTTTGCGTGTTGGATTACTTGTCGTGTAAGACAGTATGTGCCTCTCGGTACGCCGCGTATCAGTGAACTGAGTAAAATACGGAACACCATGCTAATAAACAGAATAAAGGTATGTATATACAATAATAAATGTTTTAGCTGAAATTAAGTTACTACTTGATATGTGTATTAGCCGAAACACTTGTACCAATTATGCTCATCATATATGCAGTTAGCTTACGTTGTCCCCGAAAAGTATGATAAGTATCTAAAAAAAAGACAGGGGAAGCCCTCAGTTCTTGGAAGTTAAAGATTGCCGAGAAGCACTTGTTTAACAAGGAAACCGGGGAGATGAACAAGAAACCATCAACAAAGAAGTATGTCAGTCAAGACCATTGGGATAGCTATATCGCTTATAGGCAGTCTGACAAGTTTAAGATAACTTAATAATAATAAGTAAAGAAGTATACTTAGTTTAGTGTTTGGTCATGCTTACGTTTCTTGATACAATTTATTTGATGAAGGCTATGAGTGAGAGGAACAAGGCGAACATTTCAAAGAAAAAGACCGTCTTTTACGGATCTCGAGGTGGTTATAGATTGATTAAGAAGACACTTGTAAGTACATAATTCTTATAGTATTAGACTATTAGGTGATGAATGTTATATATGTTCATAGTAATCATACATATTTTGAGAGGATATCAATGTGATGAATGAATTGTAGGCAAAGCTTGGAAAATTCAGTCGTCACGACGCTTGGGTGGAAGGTCACACTCCTAAGAATGGAAATACGGAAATTAAATATGATAAGGACATCAAAGAGAAAATTGTAAGTTTGAATAAATATGTCACTCCTACCAGTGGTGGTCGGAGTTATATAATTGTGAGTTGCTTAATGGTTTTATGTGTATATAGAGGAACTGTGAGAAGGAGGTACAGGAAGGAAAATGGATGCCTGAAGGACGTGCTAACATTCTTGCTAGGGCAATCGGCAAAGCAGGGCATCCAGGTCGTGTGAGAGGGGTATCGACGCATGTTGGTATCCCTAAGTATTTTGGGAAAACTACTCGAAGTGGTGATGATTCCAAGAAGGTAATCTATAAATACTGTATTTGAACCAATGTAATTTATAACTATATATGCTGACATTAATTTCTACTACACAGCTACAGAAAATAGACAGGTTGATGGTGAGAATGTTGGAAACTGGGGAAAAGCCATCAGAAAAAGAGTTGGACATGGTTCAAGAAGTCATAAAGGAAGCAGAGGAGGAGGAGGAGGAGGAGGAGGAGAACAATGAGGAGGAGGAGGAGGAAAAAGAAGTAATAATATTTATGTCTTATATATATATATATACAATGTGTTATATGATTTGGAAAATCAGTTCGTGTTATATGGACAAGTGTTAATGTACAGAAGGAAGCCGAGGAGGACATGGCAAGGGAGAAGGAAATGGCAAAGGAGACTGAGGTGGAAGCCGAGGATCGATATCAAGCAGTTGAAGAGGAAGAGGAAACCAGGAAGGCCGTGACATAGGATGAGATTGAGGTAGTTGATGATCAGACGTTCTTCTCTACACCGAAAAAGATATTAGCTGCTAGTTTATAATTATTCATCTCAGTACACGTTTTTTACTTATGAAATTTATTAAAGGTAGTGAATGTATGTGTACTAATTGATTAAAGTTGTCGTGAAGGGCGATTGCAAGGTGACTTGTCGTCTGTTCTATTTACAGGGAAAACAGAAAGTTGTTGTTGCCAAGGGATACGTGTTCGCTTACGACCGGCTTCAAAAAGTTAAGGTTCATGGTATACCCCTTCATTACAATTGCAGGAAAGTGGAAGTGTCCCAATTATATAAAGACGAGTATGGGGAAGTAAAAGTACCATTTCCTAATCAGGAGATCACTTATTTGAAAGAAGCACTAAGCTCTTATGTGCAATGGCCTAACAACCTCATCAATGTTGTCATACCCGAGGTACCTATACGCAGACGTTAATTATTACTTGTTCTTTAAATATATTAGGGTACGAATATTAACACATCGTAAGTACTTTAATCTTTACATTTGAAAAAGTAAAGCAAAGCCATGGCGGCAGCTAAAGAAATTACTACTACGTCAACGGAAGTTGTTGTAGTCAAGCCTGCTTATGATTCTTATTATGAATCGTGTGAATATAAGAAAAAAAAGAAAAAAAATGAAAACTGCTTCGCTGAAGGCTTTGCACAACCTGGCTGTAAAAAAGTCACCTAGAGGGGATGTAGTCATGATTAACATTGAAGAGGAAATTATGGGCGCAGCTGATATAGCCGTACTGAACCCGAAGCAACTGATGGAATTTGTCGACCTTGACAATTTAGATGTTGTTCACATTTTGATTTGGATGAAGTAAGTTTTATTAATAAAGCTATTTAGTCATTTCCATTTACGAATAATGATATTTGTTTAAATTATCAATTACAATAACATTCTTCGTTCCATGTGGCGTAATAGGTACCTCAATAATCAGTTCGCTGAGTGGAAGGTCCCAATTCACGCCTACGGATTCTTGAGTCCTAAGGCGTTCTCTGTGCACATAATTTCATACGAAGAACAAATCAATAGTATCGCTCGTCGGTTGATGTCGACCAAAAAACTATGGCTTGACCCCTACCATGAGAATATGTATGTATAGTACGTGATTATTGTAATGAATCATGGTTCTATAAATTTATTATTAACATGCTTAAATGCGTGTAAATGAACTAACAGTTCAATGTCCCAAATTGAAAAGGAAGCATTGGGTGTTACTGGCAATCCAAGTAGAAACAAAAACAGTGTACTGGATTGACTCTCGCGAAGGCAAACCCTATGACAGTTGTGTAAGGATGATAACTGAGTAAGTTTACAACCTTCAATAATGTCATTTGTTATTGTATGACTTGAGCCATATATATGCAAATAATAATGGCATGTGTGTATATTTATGAATTAGTGTTTTTGAAGCAAAAAAAAAAGATTATGTCCACTTGGGAAATATGAAAGCAACGTTGTTCCCAATTTTATCACCCCATTAGTAAGTGTATTCTTAATAATTACTCGTATAATTTAATTTATGTTTTTGCGAGAGGTTGATTATCTAATTCAGCTGATTTGTGTGTGATTTATATGATAGTCTCCTAAAGCACCAGACGACAAACAATGCGCCTTTTACGTTTGTCAGTCCATGTGGGAGGCTATCAACAGAAAATTTTCTACGATTCCGATACGAGTTAGTGTGATTTAAAAACTATTTCACACGTAAATTGAGTTCAATTCTGTATACGTCCATGTATTATATCTATTTTGATTATGTATATTTTGAATTGTAGTTTCCACTAATACTCAACAAAGCCCCAGAATATTCGCCAGAGGACATCAACCAGATGAGAAATATGTGGGCCAGTTATGTTGTTTCATTAACGGAGTCTCAATAGTTTTCTCATACGTTATGTACGAGTGTGTATATATAGAGCCATTGTGTATTGGCTTCTTTTGTTTATCGGAGGAAGTTGTGTTTTGGCTTTTGATCATCCTGTTTGTACTGTTTTGAAACTGGTTTTAATTGATCGCGGGGTGTAATATTTTGATGCAGGATTGAATTTTTGCAGTGCACGGCTGCTGGAATGTTATTTTCAGCAGCAGCTACAAACGCTGCTGAAAAAATAGCATTTCAACAGCTGCTAGAAAAGCTAAAATCATTTAAAAAATAAAATAAAAACGATAACGGTTAAAAATAACCCGTTGCAAACAATTATTTGACAACGGTTTTATTTAGATAAATAACCGTTAGACATATTTTCCCTCATTCAAACCGCCAAAAATAGAAGATAACGAACGATAACCGTTGTCGAGTTCAAAACTTTTACAACGGTTTATTTAAGCAGAACCGTTGTCAAAAGATGAATATAACAACGGTTTTGCACGCAATAAAGCCGTTGTTAAATTTTGACATTCAATTAGAAAAGATAACGAAATGAACCGTTATCATATATAATATTTAACAACGGGTTTGGAATGATAAGACGTTGTCAATAGTAAACTACGACAACGGATTTGAAACCGTTCTTAAGATTTAATAACGGTTTCTTGAAAGATTTTATAACGGTTCTTGATGTTATATAATGGTCGCGTGTTATTTGTACAACCGTGGTATATATTTCACAACCGTCGTTGCAATAAAGGTCCCATTATTCTATTTGAAAATGGTAATTGCATTATTTGACCGTTATTGAAGGTCTTCATTTGCGTATTGTGCATGTGGAAAATGAAGTCAATTATGCAAACTTGCAAAGCCGCTAAAGCCTTAGGCAGTTTCATCTCTTTTCTTTTTCTAAAACTTATATTAGCTGTTAGAAAGTGGTACAGTCATACAAGTCGCTAGGGACTTTAGCGGTTTTATATAAAATCTGGAAAAAAAAGTGATGACGTGGACCCATTGGGCCAAAATAGTTTGAAATGGACCCTAAATCCCTAACTAGTTTGCTAAATAACCCCAATTATCCAAAAAATTCCAAATACCATACCATTTGTAAAATGTGTATGATTATTTTGATGATTATGCTAGTAAAAGGGTATCCTCTTTAAACAAGTATTCTAGTCAATATTTACAATATGAACACAATAACTAATTCCTACAATTAAGGAGGGGATTGGGGGATATGATATGTAGTATCAATTATATTGATTGCTTGATTGATTGTTGCCTATTATACGGGATATTATTATTTCTAACATTCTCCCACAAGACGGACTCTCGGTCACGTAGTCCGATCTTGGAGATCAGTTGTGTGAACCGTGCTTTGAGAAGAGGTTTAGTAAGTATGTCCCAAGCTGGTCATCCCCTAATATGTGTTAAACCCTTATTGTTCCTTGTTGCATATGTTCTCGAACAAAGTGAAAATTAAGAGCAAGATGCTTCTTCTCGAGTGAAATACGGGATTGGCTGAGTAGTGTGTTGCCCCTAGGTTGTCACAAAATATGACCGGCTGCTTGTTAGTTGTAATGTTTAATTCGGTCAATAGTGATTTATGCAATTGTACTTTGGCAGTGGTTTTGGCAACGACCAATCTAATTCAAATCTTTTCAAACTTTATTTCTTTTAGATTTAATTTAGGATTATTAGTAACTAATATTAATCGATCTTATTCTAAATCGAATTCAAATATTTTCCATCTTTTATTTATTTTATTTATACTTAGTTAATTTTCCAAATATGATTTCATTAATAAACCAAATAGATTTTATAATTAATCTACCGTAATGATCTAACGGGTCTGACTTTCACAGTCAGAACCCGCCTAAGAGCAGGCGCATGAAGAGTTGTGCCTCTTCCAAGGGACGCACCTTGTGCTGTGCCAACTCCTAGTCGGTTTCCGCCTCTGATTTCTTTCTCGCTTTGACGTAGTTTATATTAGTTAGGGATATTCTACGGTGTACCCCTGAGTTTTTCGGTTTTCTATGTTGTACCCCTCCCTTTTTTATATTCTACATTGTACCCCTAAAGTCCTTACCTATTTCTCCATCATGACCTCGTTTAACTCTGAATTAACTTTATCACTATCAAACAACCGTACTTTGACCTTTATTTTGACGTATTAATGTTGTATTACCATTCTACATGAGAAACATCAAAAATTACCTTTAATAAGCACAAACTACTATTAAAACATCCGTTATGATTCATGGCATGATAATGGAGAATTGATGAACTTTAAGTTAGATTCGTATACTATTTGGTGGGATAATAGGTAATTCGGCGAACTAAGAAGTAAATATGTAAGTTATCGAGTAATTGGAATGGTAAATAAACAATTTAGTAGGTCAATTAAGAAATTAAGTTAGAAAAGACAATAAATATGGTCATGGTATAGACTAATGTATAGAGTTCAAGAGTACACCATAGAATACCGAAAAACTCGAGGGTACACCGTAGAATATGCCTATTAGTGATTATTAATCGACTATTATTACTATTATCACCTAATTAGTCATAGATTCTAGTCATTTAACTTATTTCGTCACCTTTTTCTTATTTATTTATTTATTTTATTTTATTCTTTATTTTTACCATTTCTTCTTTCAAATCTCATCTTTGACATTTATATGGTGTACATTCGTCATAATCGTTTGTAATTTATATTTATTATTCACATGTAATGAATGTATTTTTTTTGGTGGAAATGTGAGAAATTATATTAAACAATCAAGATCATGCACCATTACAACGTACTTCAGACTTCTACAGTCCACAACAATTACATCTCCATCATCTACTGCCAATACAAAATTTATAACAACCTAACTATTTGACACCAAAGTACCTCATCATGCTCCAGTTTCCCAGTATAAGACATTATAAAACAAAACTTTAATTTTCCCCTGACATTCTCCATTAGCTTGTCATGACATAGTATATAATGATGTTGCCTACAAGTATTCCTGACCATCCACGCATGATAGTAAACTCCAACAATGCCAGCACATTTCCGCATACGAATCAGAAGAGATTGCCTCCTCTGACTGAGAATCTCCATTCCAGTCTTTAGTCCCTGATCATAAATGTTCATCCAGTCCTTCAAATACTTAAAGCAAGTTTTAACATATACACAATGTTGAAAGAGATGTTGATGAGTCTCTGGCTGAGTACCACAAAGAAAGCAATCACCAACTAACCAAATACCCATTCTAGCTAATCTATCCAGTGTAAATAGCCTGACCTGATGAATTAGCCAAATTATAAAATTATGTTTAGGAGTATTGAACTTATTCCAAACCATTTCATACCAGCCAACCTTCTGATCATCAGATCCGGTAAGCCAACTGTACCCTATTGCTATGATGTACACTCCAGTATCATCATTCCACAATCCATCATTGAATGCTTCTTTGAATTTGTCCTTCACCTCACACACTTTCCTCCATGCCCAAGAACTATTAGAACTAGGAACATAACTCAACAAATTCTTCCCATTCAAGTAAATACCGTCCACCCATCTAATCCACAAATGATCTTTTTTAGTTAGTATCCACCAAGCCAATTTCCATATTGCTGCAATATTCCACATTCTACTATCAAGTAAACCTAAACCCCCAAACTTCTTGTCTTTACACAGAACATTCCAGGCAACCAAGGGATCTTTGGAATATGTGTCACTCCCTTCCCATAAGAAGTTTCTGCATAATTCCTGGATTCTATCCATGACTCCCATAGGAAGCACAAAGAGTTGAGACCAGTAGTTGTGAATTGTTGCCAGAACAGACTTTACCAGGACTAGTCTCCCAGAATAGGAGATTTTCCTCTTGTTTCACCCCATGATCCTAGCCACCATCTTGTCCACTAAGATATTACAATCAATTCTAGACAGCCTTTTATGAGAAATGCACACCCCTAAATACTTAAAAGGTCGAGTACCTTTTTTAAAAACCTGTCTCATTTAAGATGGCAGCTTCAACATCCTCTTTCACCCCATTCATATATATATATATATATATATATATATATATATATATATATATATATATATATATATATATATATATATATATATATATATATATATATATATATATAATACCCCGTATTTTATAATTATATAAATAATATTATATAGTGTTTATACGAGTACATTACGAGATGGAATAATAATAATATACGATAATATAAATAACAATGATAATAATACATCATATGTATACATGTATATACTTCTCCTACCATTATATATACCCTTATCCACTCAAACAATCTCATTTCGTTTCCACACAAAATTAAAAGAGAGAAGAGGGAAATAGAGGAAAAGGAGATTCCGTCACCTCGCCTCGAGACCGTAAGGTAATACCGTCTTTTATATTATTCAATCTATACCGTTGACTCGCCTTGACCCTTACTCACCTCTGGCCATAGTTGACCCGTCATTGGACCACCGTTGACCGCCCAAAAACGAGTTTTGACCGAGTAGATCTAGCTTTATTTTGGGTGTTGTGACTCGGTTCTAGGGCAAGGATTTAACCCACGTTCGTGACCTGACCTAAGAGGGTGTTGGGCGATTGTTGTCAGGGTTGTAAGGGGAGCTCGTGGGTGGTCGTGGGTGGTCGTGGGTGGTGGTTAGGGTGGCTGTAGGTGGCGGAAAACATGGGTAAAATGAGGGGTGCACGGGTTAGTTGTTGTGTGTGTATGTTGTGGTTGTTATTGATTGTTGTCGTGTCTGTTGTTATTGTTGTCGTCATGGCCGGTGGTTGCTGGTGGCGAGGAGGGTCAAGGGCACCATGGTGGTGGCTGGAGGTGGCTGCATTGGTGGTGGCTTGGTGGTGGTAGAGGGTGTGTGTCGTGTGTGTGTGTTGTGAGTATGGATGTCGTGTGTGGTTGTTGAGGTTCGGCTGCCGGCTGTGGGAGCCACCGTGGTTGGTGGTGGTGGCCCACGGTGGAAGCAGTGGGTGGTGTTTGGTGGTGGGTGGCCGTGGTTAATAGGGGCTTAAAGGGGTGTGTTTGTATGGTTGTTGGAGCGAGATTTGAATAATATTAAGACGGGATTTTTGTAACGCCCCGTAATTTCGGACCGTTAATATATTTCGAAAATAATTTATTAATCAAATAGAATTTGATATTTAAAGTAATTAAAGTAAAAATAATTCAAAGAAATATAATTTTATTATATTTTGAAGAAAAGTATTTATTTTGATAGTTTCGAAATGTTTAAAAATAGTTTAAACCGTGTAAAACTTTTTATTTCGAAATAAGGGCGTATCGGGGGGAAAATGACAATTCGTTTGAACGTTGGGTAAACGAAATTGGAAATGGGTCGTATGAATACTCAATTTTATTGTAATCTCGTGTTTAAGAACTTTGGTCTTGACGGAATTTGCGTTTGACCTACGGTTTTAATTATTATCGAAACGGGTCAAACCCGACTCGAAAAATCCCGACTCGAACTCGACTCTTTCCTTTCTTTCTCTCCTTTCCCGCGGACCAAACCCCCCTTCCCCTTCATTTTCTGGTTTTTCTTTGTTCATCAACATTCTAAACCCAAAAAAACATAAACACCATTTTCACACAAAAATTCAATTTGTTTTGGCCATAATTTCTTCGTTTCTTATCGGATTTTCTAAATTTACCTTTCCGGAATCCCTACGAGATCTACAACTTAGTATGTTCTAATTTCAGTTTTCATTAAGTTGTTTTAAGACGATTTTTGGGTATAATTTCGGTTTTGGTGACTTTTGTTGTGTTTTTGTTGTTTTTAATAGGTGAAGATTATGAGGATGATGTGGGGGACTCCTATGTAGTAGAGGATGATGGGTAGCTACTGTTTTTAGGGTTTTCTCAAGGGTTATGTTGCCTTTTTCTAGCTTAAGGTAACATATTTCGAGTTACTCGACGAAAGATCGTCACATGCTTTGTTGTTTTTGTATGTTTGGTGATTTTTGTTGGAGTAGTAGTTTTCACATGTTAAAATTCGTTGCATGCATGCTTAATTTATGCCCTTTTGATAGTTTAAATTAGCAAAGTTGAATTGGGAACGATTAATTAGTGTTCAGACGGTCTTTTACTAAACAAAAATGGAAAAATGGTGGTGTAAGGGTGACGGCCAGCAGCCGGCAGGCCCACGGCTGGCCCGGGATGGTCCGTTACTTGATTCGCGGTTTTTCGTACAATATTGGTCATTTCGGGTTAATTAATGTTAGAATAGTATAATTAACAAATGGGTAGTATTTTGAAGTGAAGCATACTAGTAACAAAAATTATGTTAATGGTAAAATTGTGCTTATATTAATAGTTATCACATATTAGGATAGTTTACAAAATGAATTTTATAGCGATAATTGTAATGTTTTGTTGATTGTGCCGAAAACTGAGCCTTAGTCCCTTTGACTGATGCGATGTCAGTTAATTGAGTGATTTGGTCACCGCAATTTGACCCGTACCTGTCGCAGGGTTGGGGTTGCGGGTAAAAATTCGGTTGAATGATTTAGATAATCGGCCTTTTTCTTGTTTTAGGCCATTTATCAAGCTTTAGTTCACATGTATAGCTTATTGATTTTAATAGTGTCTTGTATTGTAGAAATGGCCCTAGTTTCCCCTAAAGCCTTTAATATTATTAAAATTGTTAGAATTAGAAATTAGTATTGAATACTTATTGAGGATTCTGATGGATTGTATGCTGTAAATAGACATTTATATAGCCTTTCACATGATAGAATGTTAGCATTTAGGTTGGTAAGTAGGACTTTTTGCCCTCTTAAGGTTAAGTGGGTGTCTTACTTGACTTGTGTGGTGAGTCTTGTGTGGTGTGGGCTAAAGTATTCAAGTCGGGACTAGGCGTGACTAGGTCCTAGGTGAGTATTTCGGCCTTCATCATAGATAGGTCTTTATAGTCTCTGACGAGTATATGTTCACTGCTTGATAGCCTTTGTGTTCCTGACTAGTGGATTTATATCCAAGTTGGGGCATGACCTCAGGTACTTATTTTGATAGTATGGGGTCAGCTTAAGTACTAGCCAACCCTTCGGTGGTGTCCTTAGGGTACTCACTTCACTTTGTTTTAAAAAAAAGTTGTGGGTCTTGGGTGCGGTGGTGTGTATCCGCATGTCTAGGTCTGCGCAGATTTTAGGCTAGGGTTGTGTTGTCTCTTGGCCATGTTTTATTAATATTAACCGCTGAGCCAAGATACCGGTTCGATTACCTTCCCTACCTCGTGGTATAGACTCGAGTTACAAAGTGACTATTGACGGGACTAAGAACTTATGCCTGTCTTTGATATATTGCCCTTTCTTGTTTGATGATTCTATGAATCATAGAAGGTGAGATGCAAGCCGGCTATGGTTGATAGAGTTTGGATTACTAATTGTTATATGATTCACATGATAGTTTAGTTTGGTCAGTTTAGGGGTCATAGGTTAGATTATATGATAATTACATGGTTTATCATATTGCTTACATGTTCCATTACATGTTACATTAATTTTGACGATTCGTGGCTGGGAGGACTCGAAGTTACTCCCCATTGAATTGTGGCTTTCGTGTTTGTATAAAATGCGATTGACAGGTCGTTGATGCTTTGTTGGGGTTACAGACGAGCTAGTGAGCAAGGAACCTTGGACCTAGCTTTTGGCTATTCTTTTAGTAAACCTTTTACCTTTTGGTTTTGTATATTATTTGAAGGGACATATGTCTCCCTTTTCTATTTTGGGTTTGTATCTTTACTTTTTCTTATCATTAGCTATGTAGGTAAAGTAGCTCATTAGCAATGCAGGTTTTGGCTCCCGCCTCTTGGGAATGTTGGATATGTTGTGATTGGTTTAGAAAATTTTTGAAATTACAGGTTTTTGGCTAGTTGAACCAATTACAAACATATCTTACCAGTTTTTCTGTAGAATTTACGTAAATAATTAAGGCTAGATTTAAGGGTGTCACAGTTGGTATCAGAGCCTATTGCTCCCGACGCACGTTTGTGCACCCCACTTAAAAATCACTTGACCTCTAGATAATAAACTTGAGAGAAGGGTAGGATGGGTAGAGTTAGGATTTTATGTGGTAGTCTGTTTGTGATTGCTAATTGTTAGGTACTAATTGATTTTCTCTTTTGTAAGATGGCTCTCCAATAGAGGTAGATAATGCAATCTTACCTTAGTTTTCCAATCTCGTTGTTTATTCGTCTTTCAAATTCCTCTTCTCTCGCCTTGGTAACTACCTTTCAATTCTTTCTCCCGATCCATCTTAGGTTCGTTTTCTTCTTATAATAAAGTCCATGTGGACACCTTCCTTTTATTCCGCAGGATAGTTCGCCCTTGTTCAAAGAGAACCCGATTTTGAGAGAATGTAACTTTGGAGGGCGTGAATGAGTTGAGAAATGGATTGGTTAAGGTTTGAGTGGTATAGGAGAATATAACTTGGGATCCTTTGGTTAGACTTGTTAGTTGTGCATGATATGAGAGCCTAGTGAGTTTAGGAACACCTTTGGATTTATGTCTATTGAGAGCTTGTTTGTTATAGATGATTGAGCATGAGGTACTACCTTAGCACATAATATGGTATGAACTTGAGCTACTTCATTAGAGAGTCTCGATGTTTCTTAAGGAGAATTAAAGGAATGATAGTCAGCCCTAATCCTTGTAGGCCTTGAAAGGAATACAATAGGACATTGACGTTGTTTAAAGGTTTGGTAACGTACTTTGGAATTAGTTAGTTTGTTAAACCTTTTGAGTTGACCAAATCTAGTATAGAGTAGCCCTTGTTGACCTTTTTAATCTTATCTGAATTTGGGAATTTTGGTGGAAAGTTGTTCGATGTAGTTCGTGAGTTCAAGGATGTGATTTCAATTTATGGTATCGGAGACTAGAAGTATTAAGTGGTGAGATGATGGAGTAGACAAGCTATGGTACTTGGGGATGACATAGTAAGTGAAGTTCAATGACGAGAATTGTAAAGGAGATACTTTGGGACAGGGGTGGTAACAAATGAATTTGTGTGGTGAATTGATTTTGGCTCTTAAAACCAATTGAGTTGAGGAATACCTACCATTGTGGAGTCCTTGTTAGTCTTATAATTTGGTAGACTTTTGGGGCTTTGTTGAGCACCTTAGTGGTGTAACCTTATCATATCAATCTTAAGCTTTGATGAGTGTTTGGTAAGCGGTAACCCTTTCATTGTGCCGCTTCTATTCTCCTTTCCTTTTCTTTAACGTTCGTTGAACCTTGTTTTTATGCCAAATCCTACGTATCTTCTTCTTGCCCGAGATATCTTCTTAACTCGAATACCTCTTATTTAGGTCAACCGTTATCTTTACGGACCGACTCCTTAGTTTCCTAACTTGTCAGATTCATGCACCCTTCGGAAATGTTTCACCGTTTCTCTATTCGTTTATCACTTCTTATCCCCTTAGTATAGTTGGTACCTTATTGACCATGTTTACAGAGTTAGTGAGATGTGACTTGAGGATATAGGTTTGACTAAGTAGTCGAGTTTGTGATTGACTTCCATAATCACTTTGGAGATGAGAGTTTGATAATGTATATGTTACCGTGCGAGAAATGTTAAATGTAGGATTATTAGTTGATTTTAGTGAGTGATATTGATTACTACTTGAGGTATGGTATGAGAGTGAGAGTAAGCTACATTATTGGGAGGTTTTAGCACTTGTTTTGGTAACTAGAAAGGGTAATGGTATGGTTGACACCAATTGTTAGGCTAAGGAACATAATTTCAAATTATGGTTTTAGGAACTCTGAGGTGATAAAATGTTGTTACAATTATGACCTTGTTCCTTGAGAAATTAAGGGTAAGTAAGTTTAGGATATCAAATTTGAAAGAATACTCCTTGGGGATGTTGATGACCAGAATGGATTGGTGATGTAATTTGGTATTAGTTGGCTCTTGTGAGTTCTGGAGTTGAGAGAGACTTAGTCTTGAGAAGAATTTGTTAATCCTATAGTTTTATAGACCTTGAGGTCGCATTGAGTACTTGAGATGATGGGACGGTGTTGTAGCTGAGTATAGTTCCGCTTTTGGCAATCCTTAATAAATAAAAGGATAGAGGAACGTGAGATCTTATTAATTTTTCGGATTTTGGGGTTGGTATGTCACTACCTTGTTTTGAAATGGAAACCTTGTAGAATTTGAGGAACCCATAGTTGTCACTAGTTGGATACGAATATAACTTTGTTGGAAGCCTTGACCTTAGGCTTGTGAAAATTGTTTTGGAATGTTATTGTAAATTTGGACTTTATATCTAATCCTTTGAGGAATCTTTCTATTGGAATTGGAATATTGTTGGGAAATAGGATTGTGAACCTTTCTCGATGTACCGATCTTCCTAATTCGATCTCGACAATTGTATTCTTACTAATCGGCTTGTTCCGTTGTGTTCGCCTTTATGGAACTCATTTGACCTCCTGAGTAAAGCGTCTTGTTCGTTGACATCTTTATTGACTTCATCCAAAAATTCCACCTTTAAAAGTTCAATTCCTTCTTGTCTGTTGGGTGTGAGTTCCCTATCGCGACTTGCACTTCTCATTCCCGAGTTGTTTTCCATCTTGCATAGATTCTATATAGTTTGAGTAAACTTTTGGTTCATTTACTTGGAGTAAATTTGCAAATTGACCTTTTTCTATAACATTTGAACATAATTTCTCACTCTCTTTCAATCCTAGTGTTCAATTGGATACCTAAGTTGTTTCTCGTTTTGTGTAATGATTCCTTTTTCTTACTCCTTTCCGCGGTACTAAGCCGTATTTAATCATAATTAGTAAAGATATTATTCTTATTATAGAACTTTAAACTAAAATTTTGAAAATGCTTTTATGATTTTCGATGGTTTTAACATTAGTGAATGTTAAATCTCGTTGTTGGAGACGTCCCAATAATGGGTTTTCTCATTTATTGGTGTAGAAATATTTTTATATCTTGATATGAATATGGATGTTCTTGTCTGATCAACAAGAGTATCACCGTTTCATTGAAAAGATACCTATATTTTCTTATAACTATAATTTCTTCTTCTAAGTTTCGAGGACGAAACTTTTTAAAAGGAGGGGTGATTGTAACGCCCCGTAATTTCGGACCGTTAATATATTTCGAAAATAATTTATTAATCAAATAGAATTTGATATTTAAAGTAATTAAAGTAAAAATAATTCAAAGAAATATAATTTTATTATATTTTGAAGAAAAGTATTTATTTTGATAGTTTCGAAATGTTTAAAAATAGTTTAAACCGTGTAAAACTTTTTATTTCGAAATAAGGGCGTATCGGGGGGAAAATGACAATTCGTTTGAACGTTGGGTAAACGAAATTGGAAATGGGTCGTATGAATACTCAATTTTATTGTAATCTCGTGTTTAAGAACTTTGGTCTTGACGGAATTTGCGTTTGACCTACGGTTTTAATTATTATCGAAACGGGTCAAACCCGACTCGAAAAATCCCGACTCGAACTCGACTCTTTCCTTTCTTTCTCTCCTTTCCCGCGGACCAAACCCCCCTTCCCCTTCATTTTCTGGTTTTTCTTTGTTCATCAACATTCTAAACCCAAAAAAACATAAACACCATTTTCACACAAAAATTCAAGCTGTTTTGGCCATAATTTCTTCGTTTCTTATCGGATTTTCACGAAATTTACCTTTCCGGAATCCCCTCGCCGAGATCTACAACTTAGTATGTTCTAATTTCAGTTTTCATTAAGTTGTTTTAAGACGATTTTTGGGTATAATTTCGGTTTTGGTGACTTTTGTTGTGTTTTTGTTGTTTTTAATAGGTGAAGATTATGAGGATGATGTGGGGGACTCCTATGTAGTAGAGGATGATGGGTAGCTACCGTTTTTAGGGTTTTCTCAAGGGTTATGTTGCCTTTTTCTAGCTTAAGGTAACATATTTCGAGTTACTCGACGAAAGATCGTCACATGCTTTGTTGTTTTTGTATGTTTGGTGATTTTTGTTGGAGTAGTAGTTTTCACATGTTAAAATTCGTTGCATGCATGCTTAATTTATGCCCTTTTGATAGTTTAAATTAGCAAAGTTGAATTGGGAACGATTAATTAGTGTTCAGACGGTCTTTTACTAAACAAAAATGGAAAAATGGTGGTGTAAGGGTGACGGCCAGCAGCCGGCAGGCCCGTGGCAGGCCCACGGCTAGCCCACGGCTGGCCCGGGATGGTCCGTTACTTGATTCGCGGTTTTTCGTACAATATTGGTCATTTCGGGTTAATTAATGTTAGAATAGTATAAGTAACAAATGGGTAGTATTTTGAAGTGAAGCATACTAGTAACAAAAATTATGTTAATGGTAAAATTGTGCTTATATTAATAGTTATCACATATTAGGATAGTTTACAAAATGAATTTTATAGCGATAATTGTAATGTTTTGTTGATTGTGCCGAAAACTGAGCCTTAGTCCCTTTGACTGATGCGATGTCAGTTAATTGAGTGATTGGTCAGCCGCAATTTGACCGTGCACTGCCGCAGGTGGGGTTGCGGGTAAAAATTCGGTTGAATGATTTAGATAATCGGCCTTTTTCTTGTTTTAGGCCATTTATCAAGCTTTAGTTCACATGTATAGCTTATTGATTTTAATAGTGTCTTGTATTGTAGAAATGGCCCTAGTTTCCCCTAAAGCCTTTAATATTATTAAAATTGTTAGAATTAGAAATTAGTATTGAATACTTATTGAGGATTCTGATGGATTGTATGCTGTAAATAGACATTTATATAGCCTTTCACATGATAGAATGTTAGCATTTAGGTTGGTAAGTAGGACTTTTTGCCCTCTTAAGGTTAAGTGGGTGTCTTACTTGACTTGTGTGGTGAGTCTTGTGTGGTGTGGGCTAAAGTATTCAAGTGGGACTAGTTTGTGACTAGGTCCTAGGTGAGTATTTCGGCCTTCATCATAGATAGGTCTTTATAGTCTCTGACGAGTATATGTTCACTGCTTGATAGCCTTTGTGTTCCTGACTAGTGGATTTATATCCAAGTTGGGGCATGACCTCAGGTACTTATTTTGATAGTATGGGGTCAGCTTAAGTACTAGCCAACCCTTCGGTGGTGTCCTTAGGGTACTCACTTCACTTTGTTTTAAAAAAAGTTGTGGGTCTTGGGTGCGGTGGTGTGTATCCGCATGTCTAGGTCTGCGCAGATTTTAGGCTAGGGTTGTGTTGTCTCTTGGCCATGTTTTATTAATATTAACCGCTGAGCCAAGATACCGGTTCGATTACCTTCCCTACCTCGTGGTATAGACTCGAGTTACAAAGTGACTATTGACGGGACTAAGAACTTATGCCTGTCTTTGATATATTGCCCTTTCTTGTTTGATGATTCTATGAATCATAGAAGGTGAGATGCAAGCCGGCTATGGTTGATAGAGTTTGGATTACTAATTGTTATATGATTCACATGATAGTTTAGTTTGGTCAGTTTAGGGGTCATAGGTTAGATTATATGATAATTACATGGTTTATCATATTGCTTACATGTTCCATTACATGTTACATTAATTTTGACGATTCGTGGCTGGGAGGACTCGAAGTTACTCCCCACTGAATTGTGGCTTTCGTGTTTGTATAAAATGCGATTGACAGGTCGTTGATGCTTTGTTGGGGTTACAGACGAGCTAGTGAGCAAGGAACCTTGGACCTAGCTTTTGGCTATTCTTTTAGTACACCTTTTACCTTTTGGTTTTGTATATTATTTGAAGGGACATATGTCTCCCTTTTCTATTTTGGGTTTGTATCTTTACTTTTTCTTATCATTAGCTATGTAGGTAAAGTAGCTCATTAGCAATGCAGGTTTTGGCTCCCGCCTCTTGGGAATGTTGGATATGTTGTGATTGGTTTAGAAAATTTTTGAAATTACATGTTTTTGGCTAGTTGAACCAATTACAAACATATCCTACCAGTTTTTCTGTAGAATTTACGTAAATAATTAAGGCTAGATTTAAGGGTGTCACAATTTTAATTACTAAAATAATGGGTATGAGTCGGGATTCAAACCACGTAATTAGCGGGAATCAAGTCGGGATTTGAATTTAATTATATTAAGTTATATAATTAGATTAGTGATTTTAATTAATTGAATTCGTATTTAATTTAATTAGATTAGTTAGTAATTATATATTTAATTACTTAATTAGGTGACGGTTTTATGGAGCGGTATTATTATTGGATTTGGATTTGCTTATGGAGTTTGCTTAAAGGTAGGTTTATCCTACTCAGTTTCAATATTGTGTTTATTTGTTAAATGAGTCATTTATTATCAATTGCATTGAGTGAGTCGGTAATTGGTATGTTATATGGTATATCGTATTTATTGTGTTGTCTTGTATGTCGGAGGAGTTGATTGGTTACTTGTTTTGGAGACGTAAGACAGTTGGGAGGCCGTCTTACGCTTAAGTCGCCTCTTGGAGCTTCCCACTCCAAGAAGGATGTGCACATTAATGGCTTAAGTCACGGAGGGACTCGTGTGGTTGAGACTTGATGTCTGGCAGGGGATCCGGTTTGCTTCCGCACCCGGTACGTTTGGGCGTGTCCCGATACCTGTTTATGGTTATCGGTATGTCTGGGCATGTCCCGGTACCAGTGTAGCTGTCAGTATGTCTGGGCGTGTCCCGGTACCGTGGTGGTTATTGATGGTGGTATATTCATATCATAGTCATGTTGTATGTTCACACACTCGAGTCGAGTCACACTTTATTTATTTATTGAAGCTGACGTTTATGTGTATGTGTAATTGCCACCTATATCTTTTAGGGTGGCCTGTGTCGATCCATAGGATATCCTTTGGTCAAATGGGGAGCAGGTTAAGTACAGGTTGTTTGGATAGCACGCGGGAGACGGGACGAGCTTGATGAGTCACGAGACGAGTATAGTTGGCTAGAAGAGTATAGTGTCGTGAGTTGTACTTTTATCCATTTGTTTACGTTTGTATAAATCATTAATCATTTTATTTATAATAAATGTCCTTGATTGAAGTTTTGAAACAGTAACTCGAGAAACCGAGATGGTTATACCTATCTTGGCCGGATAATTGGGGTGTTACACTATATATATATATATATAGGGTCAAGATCCGGTGAGAACCACTAGTATAATGAGAACCATGAGAACCTCTAAAGCAACTAAGGACCACTGGATAAACATAATTCCAATGACAGAATTGTCGGGGTCATAATATTTTTGACACTCATGGTTACAATTTTCAAATCACACTCCTCTCTCTATTTCTCCTCATTCGATCTTCTTCATGTTCTCTATTGCCGACCACCGCGTTTCTCCTTCTTCACTGTCATCGACTGCCGCGCTTCTCCTTCTTCGGTGTCATCGACCATCGTGATACTCCTCCTTCACCGCCATTGATGAAGGTAAGTTTCATGTTTAAATTTTTTTCAATTTTGTAATTAGAAGTTATTATTTCCGTGTTATATCAATATATAGCACATTGATTTTATGTAAACTTTTTTTGATTGATTCGATTTTAACCTAAATTGATGTAATGTTGAATTTGTTTGATTGGAATAGTAGTAAATTAGGGTTCATAATTAGTACAATCTTGAATTACTTTGAGTGAAATATCATAGTATATTAGGCTTTTTTGTATGCTTTTATCCTTGATGTTCTTAGGGATATGGCCAGGTATTAGGGATTACCTTGAAAGACGGGCCGTTTTCTTGAACATACTTATCTGGATTACTCAATTATAATTTTGTGATTTCTGCAATAAGCCTATAACTTGTCCAATTACTAAAATTTTGGACAAAAATTCAATTTGTAGTTGAATAACTTGACCCAGCTTTAAACCATGACACACTCTAATATCTCTCACCCTGTCGTCCAGTTTCTTCGCCGCGTCCTCCCTATCTTGTATAATTCTAAAAAGATAAAGGGGAAAAAAATAAGTGAACAAGATAAGTAATGAGCTAGTCGCAATGATCGAAAGGCGGAATGTCTAATACAGGAAATGGAGAGTCGTACTCTCTGACTAAATCAGCCTCTGATAAGCGCAAAGGAGGGGCGGGGGTCATGCCGGTGCTGCTGCCATAACCATAAGAGAAGGGGGTGCCGCCATAGCCCGAAAGGGGGTGGTACTGCCATAGCCCGAAGGGAAGGTGGGGCTGCCATAGCTGAAATCGCCATAATTTAACGGGTGTAACGGGGTGTTCGGATACCTGTAGAGAAGCATGGACATAAAATAGACATGTAAAATATAACCAAAGAATAACAAGCCAAAGCATAACTAAAATATAACCAAAGAAACTGGACGACAGGGTGAGAGATATTAGAGATATTAGAGTGTGTCATGGTTTTCTCTAATAGTTTGCATAACTGAAATAATTGATGGGAATTGATAGCTTGAGAAGCTCTTGTTAAGGTGTTGAGCTTGTGCTATCAGTTTGATTAATCTGTGTGGGAAGTGTGGAGACTTCAGATTTCGTGTATGCATCCGCTAAAGACTGAGCAAAAACGTAAAGTAGTTGGTTATTGTATATGAAGGGGGTGTCTTGACAAGGTTTTGGTATCAGGTTATTCACATGAACATCCAAGAGTCTGATCGTAAGCGGACTGCAAAAGTACTGGAAATTAACCGATCACTGGAATGCCCCTATGTTGTTGCCTGCTACTAGTGTTTCTACCAAAATAATGCCTTCTACCTAATATTGGAGTACATGGATGGTGGATCTCTTTTAGATTTCTTGAGAAAAGTTCGCACAATCCCCGAAGATCATCTTGCTGCAATTTGTAAGCAGGTTGGCTGTTAACTTTCAGTGTCCTTCCAATTTTTATTATTTTTTGAGATCTTCAAGTCCTTCTAATTTTAAATGTTCTGCCTGTGTAAATGTGTAATAGGTTGTAAAAGGTTTGCATTATCTTCATCACCAGAAGCACGTTATTCACAGAGATTTAAAGCCTTCAAATTTGCTGACAAATCATTTAGGAGAAGTGAAAATTACTGATTTTGGTGTTAGTGCAATTGTTGCTAGTACCTCTGCTCAAGCTAATACAAATGTCAGGACCTACTATTATATGGGCGTAAGTTTTTTTTCTTTTTTTTTTTAAGGATATTGTGATTTATTTATTTATGGGATTGGCATTTACATGCTAATTCATTTTGTTTAATTGAGATACTGACTGTTGCTTGTGATTGGTATAGCTGATATTTTGTGGTCAATGCAAATCTGCAGCCCGAGAGATTCAGTGAAGAGACCTATGGAGCTAGAAGCGACATTTGGAGTTTGGGTATGGTCATGCTTGAATGTGCAACTGGAAAATTTCCATATGCAATATCAGATGATGGTTGGGCGGCAACCTATTTTTCAGTTATGCAATCTATTATTGAACAGCCCCCACCTCGCTCGTGCTTCTCCTGATCAGTTTTCATGTTTCAAATAAAAATCAAATTGGACAAGTTATAGGCTTATTGCAGGAATATAGCCATCAGTATTATTTGGCGTTTCTGATGAAATAGTCCTCTGACTCAAGCTTAACCTCTTCTTTCTTTGACGTTTTACTTATTTTGAAAGCCAATTAGCTCAAATGGGAGAGCATTGTGCAATGCACAAGATGTGGGTTCGACTCCCATATTGGCCATGAAATACCAAATCTTTCTTTTACTCTTAAGAATGAAAAATAGTGTAACTGGAAATCCCATTTAATTCAAGTATTCCATGTATGGTAATAGTTTTGGTATATATGTTAGTCTTTGAAATGCTTGTATTGAACTCCTGATAATTGCAAAGCTATTTCACGAGCTCGATCATTGCCATTGTTGCTGCTCGCTTGAGTCCAATCAAGGTCTGCGCGCCATTCTCCGAATATGATTATAGCCTCCTAAATAATTGTACTGTATTGCTTGCATCATGACACATTCCTCTCATTGGATTTGCAATTTAATAGGCTATATGGGACTCGAACCCATACCTTTGTGCAAAATTTGCACATTGCTCTACCATTGAGCTAATAGCCTTGAAAATACGCCAAACAAATACGAATACGAAATAACTGACATAAGTACCCGAAATGTTTCTCACATATTAGTAAGATATGTAATAGATACACTAAAATGCCTTGTAATTATAAAAAAAGGTCGGTAAACACATTAAATATCCTCCACGGTCATTTCCCTTATTTCATGTACATAGAACCTTATTTCATGCACATAGAACCTTATTTCATGCACATATAAAATTAACGTCCTTTACCAACAGTAATTAGTATCACAATATAAACAACTGACGCTACTGAAAAACTTTTTAATGCACATATAACCTTATTTCATGCACATAGTACCTTATTTCATGCACATATAACTTTATTTCATGCCCATTTAACACTTATTTCATGCACATAGAACCTTATTTCATGCACATGGAACCAAATTTCATGCACATATAATCTTATTTCATGAAAATAAAATGTCTTAAAAAACTACTCTATAAAACCGCACATCCAAAAATCCATGGAAGAAACTCAAATCACAATTGATGCTGGAAGTTTATTTTGGCTTTTATAGCAACATGGCTAGAGAGCCAACAAGCTCAAGCTAGGCTCATAAAACAAAACTAAAATTCATTTTTTGATAATTGATAGCCAACAAATCATAGATAGTACACATGACTTTGTTATAGGAAAGCTGAAAATAACTAAAGAGGCAAAAAAAAAAGGTTTCGTTAGACAAAATAACTGACGCTACCACAGGGTTTTAGCCCATAATATCAGTTTACAAATCAGTAAATATGAAGGTTGAGCATCAATATACTGCAAAGTATCCCTATCCAAAATTGGTTCATGAGTTCATAAATAATCGTAATCTTGTACAGGGGAGAGTCTATAGAGGAAAAAAAAGCTAGGAGTTCATCATACATCAAGGTCAACTGAAAATCACCGAATAAACTAATAGCCTTAAATGAGTAAGTGACTTTTCTTGTCATTAACAATTTATAAAAAGAACTTGAAACAATCAGTAAAGTTTCACAAATTCACAGAAATCACAAATTCACAGAAATCCTATATTAACAGGGAGAGTATCATCATCAATTTGCCATATAAGAACAATTAAGTAGCTAAATTAGGGAAACTTTTGGATTTTCGGTCCGTAATTTCATGATTTCAACCAATTTACCTAATTTCTCAACTTCCGTAACCCTAATTTCTCAGTTTCCCCAATCTAATTCACGAAAACCCTAATTTCACAAACATAATTCATCATTACGACTTTAACAAATTAATCAAAGCCTAAATTCAACTAATTTATTCGACAAATAAAAAAACTACAAAGTGAAAAAGATATAAACCTTAATTACGGCAAAAATTAATAATCAATATCGAAAGTTTACCTCATCGAAGTACCAGGATCCATTGCTGAAAGAAGCATGTAAGATTTTGATCGTCGAAGAGTTTGATCGGAATGTTTGTGACGATTGAACGTAGAGAAAGCAGGAGCTAGACCGCGTTGAAAGATTTGATAGTCGAAGAGAGAGAGAGAGAAAAAAAATATGAGGGAGAAAGGAAATTTGGAAAAATGAATGAGTCTTGAGGTTTGGAAGTGCGACGGTTGTTAGCAAAGTTAGAATATGTTTAATTAATGTCCATCTCACCGTCAAATATCAGTATGATCTAAGGGCTGTGAGTGGTTCTCATGGTTCTCATTATCTTGATGGTTCTCACAGGATCCCGAATCTATATATATATATATATATATATATATATATATATATATATATATATATATATATATATATATATATATATATATTAGATTTTTCATTCATTACTGATATTTAGACCAGTTGCATTTGAAAATACTTTGAAAGCTTCCAAGATAATAGTAATAGACTTAATGTACCCCTTGCAAAAGAGTAGCAAGTCATCAACAAACATTAAGTGAGTGAGCTTCAAACTCTTGCATAAAGGATGATATCTGAATCCAGGCAGTAGAGCAACTTTCTCAAGCTATCTACTCAAGTACTCCATACAAATAGTAAAGATTAATAGAGATATTGAATTCCCTTGTCTGAGCCCCCTCTTCCCTTTGATATACACATGGGTGTGTCTATTCAAACCTATGGATAGAGAGGTAGTGGTAATGCACTGCATGATAAGAGAAATCATCTTAGGTGGATAGTTTAAATAATATAGCATCTGTCTCACACACCCCCACTCAATAGAATCATAGGCTTTCCTTAAATCAACCTTCATTAGGCACCTTGGAGACACACTTTTCCTAGTGTACAGCCTCACCAGATCTTGTGTAATCAGAATCTTCCCTAAGATAGTTCGTCCATGAATAAAAGCACTCTGAGAAGGACTAATCACTTCAGGTAAAGTACCAGCTATTCTTTCACACAGCAACTTAGAAATGATTTGAGTATGTGCTGCAGTTTAGACCAATAGCTTGCTGCAACACAGTCTATAAATGCTTGCCTAAAGTGATTTGTGCTAGACTGGGTAGGATTTTGCCTGACATAGTGAGCCCTTCCCAAAGTGCTTTTATCAAAGGGATGGAGATTGTGGGCAACGTCATGGTTTGTTAGAACCTCATTAGACTTTATAGGAGGAAAACCTGTTCACCAAGGATATTGATGAAGTTGGACTTACAGAAAGGTTATGACTCTATAGAGTGGTCCTTTGTAGAAAAAATGTTGAGGGCTTTGGGGTTTCTTGAGCAGATGGTGAGCCTCATTATGCAGTGTGTGTCTACACCTTCATATTCTATTGCCCTAAATGGGAAGTGTTTGGGTTTTTTCAAGGCGAGAGAGGTTTGAGGTAGGGGGATCCATTATCCCCTTTGCTTTTTACTCTTTCCCTTGAATATCTTAGCAAGATCCTTATGGTGACTAAAAAACACCCACTCTTTAGTTTTCACCCTCTGTGTAAGAGAGTGGGTCTGTCTCACCTATGTTTTGTAGCTGATTTGATACTTTTTTGCAAGGGTGATAAATTTTCAATTGATCTAATTCTGAAAGCTTTTGTCTGCTTCTCTAAAGCTTCAGGACTGGCAATGAACAATGGCAAGTAAAACTTTTATTGTAATAGGATGGATAACTCCCTGGTTGAAGAGGTGCAGAATAGAACAGGTATGAAAAAAGGGGTTGTCCCTTTCAAGTACTTAGGGGTGAGTGTCTCCTCTAAAAAACTGTTTGTTTTGGAATGTAATTGTCTAGTTGACAAGATAGTGGATAGAATCAGGGGCATGGGAAATAGACACCTTTCTTATGCAGGTAGACTGGTTATGATAAAAGTCGTATTTAGTACTTTGCATAATTATTGGGCTAGGATATTCATTCTGCCTAAAGAAATTATCAAGAGGATTGAAGCTGTGTGCAGAGATTTCTTGTGGCACGAGAAGGGGAAAAAATCTAGTCCTGCACTAGTGGCATGGGAGCAACTTTGTAGACCTAAAAATATGGAGGTTTCGGGCTGAAGAATTTAAACTTGTGGAACATAGCAGCCATTGCTAAATATGTATGGTGGATTAAGGACAAAGCTGATCATTTGTGGGTTAAATGGGTACATGCCATTTATATCAAGTCTTGTGAACGGAAGCGCTATCAACCCACCCTTAATTCTAGTTGGCCATGGAGAAAGATCTGTCAGGGTAACGAGAGATTCATGCCCCTCTTGCAGTCTGGTTCTGGTTCTGGTTTACAGGGGGATTACACTGTGAGATATGGATACTGTTGGCTACAATCTGAATATGATTAGGTGGATTGGGCTCCCTGGATCATGAATAGTTGGCTAGTGCCCAAACATGGTTTCATAAGTTGGCTGTCTGGATATCAACGGTTACTGACGCAGGACGGGCTACTTAGGATGAACATTGTTCAAACTAATAGCTGCTACTTATGTGGACTATGGCATGAGGAGCATTCCCATTTGTTCTTCAAATGTGTTTATAGTTGCAAATGCAGTAAGATGGTTTCAGATTGGTGCAAAGAGCAAATACCTCAACACGATTGTTGCAATTGGTGGATAAAAAGCAGGTTCAGATCTCAGACTAAGAAGAAGATCATGGGAATTATTTTGGTTGCACTGATCTACCACATTTGGGCAGCACGCAATACCAACAGAATGGAGAAGTTCCTGGTCAGACCAGAAGTATTACTTAAGAGGATTCAATCTGATGTAAGAAATAGAGTCAAGAGTTGTATTATCAAATGTCATAATAGAGGAGTAGGAAAATGGATAGAACATATCATGAGTCACAAAGGAATGGTTGCATAATAGTTGTTCCTTAAGTTTGTATGTTTGGCATATGGTTTTAATGATAAGCTTAGATTTCCCCCCAAAAAAAAAACTTAGGAATGATTTTGTAAAGAATTTTACAACAAGCAATAAGCTTAAACTCCTAACAGTCTTTGGTTCTTCCACCTTAGGGATAAGAATATTACAACAGATCTTATGTAATAAATGTAAATATTCAATTTGACCATTAATTCTAATTGATAAGTTCACCGACTTAGTCTAATTTTCACATGTTAGGACTTAATACATTGTTTGTTGCATTTTATGCATTATAATCGATATAATCAACGTAAACGCCAATCCCAATCGTTAGTAAAGGCCGCTATCGAGCTGGGCGGGATTAGGTGTTCGATTAAAGAATTTCCTAGTATGTACCATCACCCCAGACTCAAGATCTCTGTGAGTGCCCGTGTTTAAGGGTAAATGAATGTCTTTAGTGTCTATGTCACGCTTCATGTTGACATAGCATGAAGTATTCGAACGATTTTCAATTTTCCACAAAATTGGTGGCGACTTCTCAAATGCAGGCTTGTTCAAACCTTTCACCTGTTTCTAAGCCTCTCCTCTCAAATCGGTTATGAACCCATTATGACATGCTTTGTTTACAAAGTTCCGTGGGAAGATGTGCTGCCGCTTTAACTTCAACTCGCGGATGCGCGTGACACGGGTGGCGTTGGTCCATAGACATGATAGCGCGACGCCGTTGAATGGGCCTTGACGCTGAGATGATTCAAAAATGAAGACGCGCAAGTATGTTTCCTCGACTCTACAGACTCAAGGCTGAATTAGGAGGGTGAATTGATATGTACGATGTTTTTATTATTTACGAAGGATTTTCAAAAAATTTCAAAAAGTGGGGTTTTCTATTTACGGAAAATCGTGGATCGACAATTGTTCAGTTCGTATTTTGAAAAAAGCCAGGTTTATTTTCATAAGACAGGTTCAAAAACAGTCGGGGGTTGTGACGGCTTAGAAAACGGCGCATTATTTTTGAAGACGGTTTTCAAAATTTAAAATCGCGGGTTTGAAAATCGAAAACCGGAAATTTCAAAGGTTGAAATCGTTGAGGTCCATAAATGGTGCTTTATTTTTTATGACGGTTTTCGAAATCCGGGTTTCGGGGGTTGAAAAGGCCATTATGGCGACGCAAAAGGGTGTTGTTGCAAATGTTTTTTGAAAACCCGGTTTTGAAATGGTCATTATGACGACGCGAAAGGTGTTTTTGTAAATGGTTTGAAAACCGAGGTTTTAAATGGCCACCAAGACGGTGCGAAATGTGTGTTTGAATTTTTTTTAAAAAAATAACCGAGGTTTGAAATGGCCATTATGACAGCGCGAAAAGTGTATTTATAAATAGTTTGAAAAATGACACAAAGGACTTATGATCACATAAGCACTCACAGTTCATAATAATATGCTCAATGTTGACACGGGTTTTGGTTTGATAAGGGTGGTTACACACCAAGCGATCAATCATCGGTCTTCGAGAGGGATGCCAATTCAAACAAAAAGTGTAAGTTTGGTGACCTAAGCCCTATTCACGTGGGAACTGAAAGCTATTTGCTGAAAGAATAGGGTGTATCACCAACGGTGTGCTTGACGCAATCGGGATTCAAAATGCGGGGATGAATAAACTCATGACGGTGATATGACCATAATATCGATTAATGCATTTTAACCACAACCTCGTTCGAGTTCTACCTCTAAGGACACAAAGACACAAGTGTTCTAGTAATCCCTAGCGAAGTCACCAATCTGTGGAAATCACCACCCGCACGCCCGATCCGCAGACGTACGATGATTTAAAGCCACGCTCAAGGACGTAGGTGCTTTCAGCGGATCGTTTTAGATCGGTCGGTTTCGTCTCGATGAAGGTTTCGAGATAATCTATTTGCGATTTGTAAGGAGTCGCCACCAAGTATTGTGGAGTGCTTGGATACCGTTCGAATCTACATTATACCTTGGTCAAATAAAGCATAAAGCGGTGCTTGAGATAGATACTAAAGATAAGGATTCGTCCACTTAAGCATCCTATGTTTAGAATGGCTCTCGTTTTGCCGTGGATACGAGTACCGATTATCCAAAAATCCGAGTTAAGGGTGAGGCTACATATTGGGAAGCTCTTTAATCGAACACCCAATCCCACCTGCTATAGTAGCCTCACTGATCGATCGTGGTTGCTAGTGGAAAAGTTGATAAATGGGTTAAATGCATGAATAAGCATCCATTATTTTAACCTAACAATTGAATTTGACTAAGTCGGTTGTTTTATGCATCTACCAGAAATTGGTGTTGAAGTTGGATTTAGATTGATTTGCATGTGAAATTGAGATTAAACATCCATTTACTAAGTTTAGGTTATGGCCCTTAACACGATCCATTTATTGTTTAAAAAGGTGTACAATGATGAAATATGAGAGAACACTAATGGAAAAAACCTCTATTGCGTGAGTTGTAGAGAGCCTTTTGCGTCGATTTTTTTTTTGGGAAAGTTAAGTATATTAGAATCAAAACTCCAACTGTTTACATCCTGTAGTATGACAAAAATAAAGCCTATGTAAAACTATACAAACGAGCAATGCTATGTCAAAGAACTAAATACTCAAAAGCCAACTACTATCCCTCTGAGTTAGCTTACTCAAATTAAGACGGTGAAACCTCAATTTAATGTCCTTAATCAGTTGCTGCACAACTGTCTCAGGCCTCCTAACAAACTGAGACAATCTAGCCTCATTTCTGCACTTTCAAATCTGATATAAGAGAGCAACATAAGCAGCACCAAAAACTCTCTTATACAACTTCGTGACAGTTCTGGCTGTAGAGAACCATTGAACCACATTTCCAGATTGCACACTCATCCTAAACGATGACAAAAGCAAGTTGAAGCAATAATTCATGTAGGAGCAATCTACAAAAAGATGGTGATGGTCCTCGGAACAAACACGACAGATTTCACAGAGGGGATCCACAGCCAATCCCATTCTGAGTAACCTGTCCTTAGTAAGTAGTCTTTTATGCATAATGGACCAGCAGATGAAAGATGTCTTAGGAATGTTAAGCTTATTCCAAACCAAATGACACCAAGGGACCACAGAATGTACTCTTCTCAACCAATCATATCCTGCATTCACTGTATACTTGAGATCAGAATTGAGCCACTTATCATTAGTATAGGCTTGCTTAAATTTTTGAATAATGAAAGTGATTTTCCTCCAAGACCAGCTGCAGTCAGGAGGAGCTTGATAATCAGACCAATGCTTACCTTTCATATACACATGATTCACCCACTTTACCCACATATGATCTTTTTTGGAAGCAAGCCACCACACGTATTTACCCAACAAAGCAACATTCCAACTACAACTGTCCTTGAGCCCAAGTCCTCCTTCAGTCTTTGGCATACAACAATTATCCCACCCTACATTAGCAGCCTTAGCATACTCAGCCTTGCCTCCCCACAAATAGTTCCTACATAGAGCATTGATCCTGTTCATAATGCCCTTAGGTATCAAGAAAATAGTAGCCCAATATGAATGAAGAGTGGTAAGAACAGACTGAACAAGGGTGAGCCTACCAGCATAAGACAAGAATTTAGCACCCCAACATCTGATTCTAGCAACAATCCTCTCAGTCAGTTTCATACCTTCAATTTTAGTCAATTTTTTGGATGAGATGGGAACACCCAAGTACTTAAAAGGTAGAACACCCCTATGAAACCCCGAGACCTGAATGATATTGTCCATATGAGCAGCTAACATACCATTGAAGTAAATCTCAGACTTGTCCTTGTTCAAATGCAAACTAGTAGAAGCAGAAAATGTAGCAAAACCTCTGAGCATCCACATGATAGCAGGTTCAGTTACTTTGCAGAATAATAAGAGGTTGTAACGCCCCGTAAATTTCGGACCGTTAATATATTTCGAAAATAATTAATTAATCAAGTAAAATTTGACATTAGTGTATTTGAAGTAAAAAAAATAATTCAAAGAAATATAATTTTATTATATTATGAAGAAAAGTATTTATTTTGATAGTTTCGAAATGTTTAAAAATAGTTTAAACCGTGTAAAATCTTTTATTTCGAATTAAGGGCGTATCGGGGGGAAAATGACAATTCGTTTGAACATTGGGTAAACGAATTTGGGAATGGGTCGTATGAATACTCAATTTTCTTGTAATCTCGTGTTTAAAAACTTTGGACTTGACGGAATTTGCGTTTGACTTACGGATTTAATTATTATTGAAACGAGTCAAAACCGACTCGTAAAAATCCCGACTAAAAATCCCGCACCTTCCTTTCCTCCTTTCTTTCTCCCTTACACGGCTCCCCTCCCCCTTTCTTTTCATTTTTTCTGGTTTTTCCCTTCTATCACCTTCTAAACCTTCAAAACACCATTTTTACATAAAAACTCAAGCAAAAATCGTCACAACTTCCTCGTTTCTTATCGGTTTTTCACGAAATTTACCTTTCCGGAATCCCCTCGCCGAGATCTACAACTTGGTATAATTTAATTTCAGTTTTCTTGAAGTTGTTTTAAGTCCAATTTTCGGAAATTCGGTTTTAGGTACTTATCTTTGTGTTTTTATTGTTTAATTAGGTGAAGATTTGGAAGACGAGTTCGGGGACTCGTATATTGTAGAGGATAGCGCCTAGTTGTTGTTAGGGTTTCGGTTTTGAGGTGCTAATTGCTCATTTTCTAGCTTAAGGTAACATATTTCGAGTTACTCGACGAAAGATCGTCACATGTTGTGTTGTTTTTGTATGTTTTATGATTTTTGTTTGTGTAGTAATTTTCACATGTTTAAAATGGTTGCATGCATGTCAATTGTTAGATTAAATTATCATAATAGTATGGAAATGATATGGGAACGATTAGATAATGCTTAAAACGAGTTAAAATGAAGAAAAACGGTAAAAAAAAGAGGGTGTTAGGGGACGGGCAAGCAGGCCGCGAGCCGTGCAAGGAGCCCACGGCTAGCCCACGGCTGGCCCGGTCGGCCCGTTGCTTGTTTCGCGGTTTTCCATGTTTTGTCCGTCATTTTAGGTTCATTAAGGATGTAATTAGAATAAGTACACATGGTTAAACTTGTGAAGTGAATCATAATAGTAACTAAAAGTTATGTTAATGGTAGAAAAATTATGTTATATTAATAGTTATCACATGTTAGGATAGTTTACAAAATGAAATTGTAATTAATAGGCTCAAAATGAATTTTATAGCGATAATTGTAATGTTTTGCTGATTGTGCCTAAAATCGAGCCTTAGTCCCTTTGATCGATGCGATGTCGATTAATTGAGTGATTGGTCACCATAATTTGACCGCACTGTCGCAGGGTGGGGTTGCGGGTAAAAATTCGGTTGAATGAATTAGATAATCGGCCTTTTTCTTGTTTTAGGCCATTTATTATATCTCTATTTCACATGTGTAGTTAGTTGAATTTAAATAGCTTCCTATTTAGTTAGTTGAATTTAAATAGCTTCTTATTTTGTAGTAATGGCCCTAGTTTCCCCTAAAGCCTTAAATATTGTTATAATTGCTAGGATTGGAAATTAGTATTGAATACTTATTGAGGAACTGTTGGTTTATCTGCTGAATAGACAATATTATAGCCTTTCACATGATAGAATGTTAGAATTTATGTTGGTAAGTAGGACTTTTTGCCCTCTTATGGTTAAGTGGGTGTCTTACTTGACTTGTGTGGTGAGTCTTGTGTGGTGTGGGCTAAAGTATTCAAGCTGGGACTAGCTGGGACTAGGTCCTAGGTGAGTATTTCGGCCTTCATCATAGATAGGTCTTTATAGTCTCTGACGAGTATATGTTCACTGCTTGATAGCCTTTGTGTTCCTGACTAGTGGATTTATATCCAAGTTGGGGCATGACCTCAGGTACTTATTTTGATAGTATGGGGTCAGCTTAAGTACTAGCCAACCCTTTGGTGGACTCCTTAGGGTACTCACTTTGTTTTAGAAAAATTGTGGGTCTTGGGTGCGGTGGTGTGTATCCGCATGTCTAGGTATGCGCAGATTTTAGGCTAGGGTTGTGTTGTCTCTTGGCCATGTTTTATTAATATTAACCGCTGAGCCAAGATACCGGTTCGATTACCTTCCCTACCTCGTGGTATAGACTCAAGTTACAAAGTGACTATTGACCGTGCTAAGAACTTATGCCTGTCTTTGATATATTGCCCTTTCTTGTATGGTGATTTTATGAATCGTAATAGGTGAGATGTAAGCGATTCTGATTGATAAAGTTTGGATTACTATTTGTTATATGATTCACATGATAGTTTAGTTTGGTCAGTTTAGGGGTCATTTGTTAGAATACATGATAAGTAAATGGTTTATCAAATTGTTTACATGTTACATTACATGTTACATTAATTTTGACGATTCGTGGCTGGGAGGACTCGAAGTTACTCCCCACTGAATTGTGGCTTTCGTGTTTGTATAAAATGCGATTGACAGGTTGTTGATGCTTTGTTGGGGGTCACACACGAGCTAGTGAGCAAGGAACCTTGGACCTAGTTTTTGGCTATTCTTATAGTAACCCTTTTATCTTTTGGTTTGTATATTATTTGAAGGGACATATGTCTCCCTTTTTCTATTTTGGGTTTGTATCATTCTACTTTCTTATTTAGCTATGGCATGTAAAGTAGTTCATCAGCTTTTGCAGGGTCTTGGCACCCGCTTCTGGGAATGTTGGACTTCTTGAGTTGGATTGGTTGTGAATGGTTTAGTTAGAATTTTTTTTGAAATTGCAGGTTTTATCTAGTTGAACCATTTACAAACATATCCTACCAGTTTTTCCATAGAATTTACGCCTTTAAGAAATTACATAACGCTAAATTTTAAGGGTGTCACAGTTGGTATCAGAGCCTATTGCTCCCGACGCACGTTTGTGCACCCCACTTAGAAATCACTTGACCTCTAAATAATAAACTTGAGAGAAGGGTAGGATGGGTAGAATTAGGATTTTATGTGGTAGTCTGTTTGTGATTGCTAATTGATAGGTACTAATCAAATTTTTCCCTTTTGAAAGATGGCTCCGCCAAGAAGAGACATTGATGATGCTATCTTACTAGTTCTTACTCAAATTCTCCAAAACCAACAAAATCAACAAGCTCCTCTTCCTCCGCCTGCTGAGGGTACTCCAGGCACCTATACTTGGGTGGCTAACCAATTGACCCGAATCAACACTCCCACTTATGGTGGAGAGATTGATCCAGCTGCTCTTACAGGGTGGTTTCGGGAGTTGGAGAAAAGCTTCACGTTGTATGATGTCAATGAGGAACATAAAGTGAAGCTAGCCTCTCACTTCCTAGTACGAGAAGCAGACCGGTGGTGGTCCATGACTGGGCCTACCGTTTCAGCTGAACCAGGATTTGATTGGGTACGTTTCAAGGAGTTAGTGGAGGCCCGTTTCTATCCTCAAGAGTGAAACAAACAAAAGTTGAAGGGATTCATGGAGTTGAAGCAAGGAAGCCTTCCAGTTCAGACCTTCACTGATAAATTCAATGAGTTGGCTCATTATGCCACTAGATTAGTGAAGGATGACAATGAAAAAGCCTTCTTCTATCTTGAAAAGCTCTCCCCTAAGATCAAAAGCATGGTCCGTCGGGATTCCACTAGCTTTGTTTCAATTTATAATGATGCTTTGTGGGCCGAGAATTCATTGAAAGAAATTGAAAATGAAGCTCGTGCAACTAGTTCTAGTCTTGGCAAGAGGCCTTTATATCCCTCTTCTAGGCCCTTTACTCCTTCACCCAGGTTCATTTCATCTCCCTCTGACCCAAACAAGAGGAGATTTGTTTCTAATGTGCAAGCTAACCGGGGTGGTCAATCTTGTTTGTTAGTGATAATAAAGGTACTAGAGACCGACTGTGCTATAACTGCAAGAAACCAGCACACCCTGGTAAATGCTTTGTTGATCCTATCATATGTTTTTCTTGTAACAAACCGGGCCACAAGGCTAATGTTTGCCCGGAGAGGAAGGTGACAGCTCCTACTGCTCCTGTCGTCCCAGTGAGGCCAGTGAGGCCGAAGGGCCGTATCTTTGTTATGAGCCGAGCTGAAGCTGAGGCACATCCTGATATCATTACCGGTACATTTTCTATTTTTGATGCTCCTTGTTTGGTACTATTTGATACGGGTGCCTCTTTATCTTTTATTTCAATAAAACTCTCCAATAAATTATCACTTGAATCATCACAAGAAGAAAGTACATCTATATCTTTACCCTCTGGGGATGTCTTTTCCTGTTCTAAAATCTATCCGGAAGTCCCTATTTCTATTATGGGATCTATATTTCCAGCAAATCTTTTCTAATTTCCACTTGAAGAATTTGATGTCATTTTGGGCATGGATTGGTTACATACTTATCATGCTCGATTTGAATGTCGAGATCAGAAAATAATTCTTACAAACCCTTCAGGTCACCGTGTGTCTTATCAAATGGTTAAAAGACAAACCGGTACTAACTTAATTTCTGCTATGAAGTTTATCAATGCAATGAAAAAGGGTCATCAAGCCTTTTTGTGTATGGTGACTACTTCAAATTCTTCCTCTCTGCCTCTTAAAGAGAACATTCCTGTAGTATGTGAGTTTCCCGATGTTTTTCCTGATGAGCTACCGGGAATTCCTCCTGAAAGGGAGGTTGAATTTGCTATTGATCTTATTCCTGGTACCGGCCCTATTGCTAAAGCTCCTTATAGGCTGGCACCGTCTCGAAATGAAAGAATCGAAGACTCATTTGGATGATTTGATTGCCAAAGGTTTTATTCAACCTAGCTTTTCACCTTGGGGTGCTCCTGTCCTCTTTGTAAGAAAGAAGGATGGATCTATGCGATTATGCATAGATTATCGTGAGCTCAACCGAGTTACCATCAAGAATAAATATCCTCTTCCTAGAATTGATGATCTTTTCGATCAGCTCCGTGGTGCTTCTACTTTTTCTAAAATTGATCTTCGTTCGGGCTATCATCAAATTCCAGTCCGAGAAGCTGACATTCCTAGAACTGCCTTCAGTACGAGATATGGTCATTTCGAGTTTACGGTGATGCCATTCGGTTTGACCAATGCTCCAGCTGTATTCATGGATCAGATGAACCGTACTTTCAGAGAACACCTCGACAAGTGTGTTGTAGTGTTCATTGATGACATCTTGATCTATTCTAAATCTGAAGAAGAACATGTCCAACATCTTCGTGCTATTTTGGAGATTTTGCGCCATGAAAAATGGTATGCTAAATTCGCTAAATGTGAATTCTGGTTACCTAAAGTGACCTTCCTTGGCCACGTTATTTCAAAAGAGGGTGTTATGGTAGATCCTGCCAAAATTGAAGCCGTTGTTGATTGGAAAAGTCCAACCAATGTTTCTGAAATCCGTAGTTTCCTTGGCTTGGCGGGTTACTATCGACGATTTGTGAAGGATTTTTCAAAGATTGCTAGGCCGATGACTCAGCTGTTGAAGAAAGAGTCTAAATTTGTGTGGTCTGAAGAATGTGAAAATGCCTTCCAGGAATTGAAAAAGAGGTTGACTACCGCTCCGGTGTTAACCTTACCTGAAGAAGGAGTGGACTTTGATGTTTACTGTGATGCTTCTAAGCATGGTTTGGGTTGTGTCTTGATGCAAAAAGGGAAAGTCATTGCTTATGCCTCTCGTGACTTAGAGTTCATGAAGTTAACTACCCGACTCATGATCTTGAATTAGTCATGTAGTACATGCTTTGAAGATTTGGAGACACTACCTCATTGGAGTCCATTGCAACATCTACACCGACCACAAGAGCCTGAAATATCTCTTTACCCAAAAAGAGCTGAACATGAGACAAAGAAGATGGTTAGAATTGGTGAATGACTATGATGCCAATCTAATTTATCATGAAGGAAAAGCTAATGTGGTGGTGATGCTCTTAGCCAGAAAATCCTGTCATTCTTTGAATTCTTTTTGGGACTTACCTCCTGAACTTGCTTTAGAACTTCAAAAATTGGGAGTAAGCCTTGTAAAAAGGGGCTCTCATCATCTTGATGCCATGTCAGTTGAATCTGACTTCCACCGTGAGATCCGTACTTGCCTTCCTAATGATCCTACCTTCATATCCATTCGAGCTAAAATTCAACTTGGGCAAGCTAAGGATTGTAAGATTGATGATGATGGGTATCTCCGTTATCATGGTAGAATCTATGTTCCGAGTGCAGCTGATTTGAGAAAAAGAGTTCTTGATGAAGCACACCTTTCTCCTTACTCCATTCATCCGGGAGGTACCAAAATGTACAAAGATTTGAGACTGCAATTCTGGTGGCCTAGGATGAAAATTGAAGTTATGGAGTATGTCAGTAAATGCCTCACCTGCCAGAAAGTAAAGATAGAACATCAAAAGCCCGGGGGTTTGCTTCAACCCTTGGATGTTCCTCTTTGGAAATGGGAGTCTATTTCCATGGACTTTGTGATGGCCTTACCCAGGACTTCCACTGGGAAGAATGCCATTTGGGTGGTTGTGGACCGATTGACTAAGTGTGCTCGGTTTATTCCCATTAAGGAGACTTGGAGATTAGAAGTTCTAGCTCGTACCTATGTGGATGAGATAGTGCGCTATCATGGGGTTCCTAAAGATATAGTTTCAGATCGGGATCCTCGATTTTGTTCTCGTTTCTGGACTGCATTACAGGAGGCCTTGGGTAGTAAACTATTAATGAGCACTGCTTTTCACGCCGCCACTGATGGTCAAACTGAGAGAACAATTCAAACCTTAGAGGATCTTCTTCGTGCCTGTGCCTTAGATTTCCAAACTTCTTGGGAGAAATGTTTACCTTTGGTTGAATTCTCTTACAACAACAGCTATCAAGCTTCCATTAAAATGGCACCATATGAAGCTCTGTATGGTAGAAAATGCCGTACTCCTGTCTGTTGGGATCAAACCCAAAATGTTCCAATGTTAGGACCTGATTTGGTGACAGAGTCCATTGAACAAGTTAAAATCATTCGGGAGCGGATGAAATCCGCTCAGGACCGTCAAAAGTCATATGCTGATGTCCGTCGTCGACCACTTTCCTTTGAGGTTGATGATCAAGTATTCCTTAAAGTGTCACCTATGAAAGGGGTGAAACGGTTTGGTGTTAAAGGGAAGCTGAGCCCTAAATATATTGGACCTTTTCAGGTGATTGAAAAGATTGGTCCAGTTGCTTACCGTTTAGAATTGCCCCCAAATCTGAGCAAGGTTCATAATGTCTTCCATGTTTCTCAGTTGAGGAAGTACATTAGTGACCCTAGTCATATAATCCAAGAAGAGATTCTTGAATTGGAGCCTAACTTGGTGGTTGAAGAAAGGCCAATTCGGATTCTTGAAAAAGCCATTAAGCAACTTAGGAGCAAAGTTGTACCTTTAGTCCGTATTCTTTGGCGTTGTGGAAATGTCGAAGAAGAGACTTGGGAGACTGAAGCTTCTATGTTAGCTAAATATCCTGAATTATTCTCGTAAGGTATTCCTTTTCTTACTCTTTTTCCGAGCTACTAAGCCATATTTAATCATAATTAGTAAGATATTGTTCTTATTATAGAATTTTAAACTAAAAGTTTGAAAATGCTTTTATGATTTTCAATGGTTTTAACATTAGTGAATGTTGAATCTCGTTGTTGGTGACGTCCCAATAATGGGTTTTCTCATTTATTGGTGTAGAAATATTTTTATATCTTGATATGAATATGGATGTTCTTGTCTGATCAACAAGAGTATCACCGTTTCATTGAAAAGATACCTATATTTTTTTAATAACTATAATTTCTCCTTCTAAGTTTCGAGGGCGAAACTTTTTAAAAGGAGGGGTGATTGTAACGCCCCGTAAATTTCGGACCGTTAATATATTTCGAAAATAATTAATTAATCAAGTAAAATTTGACATTAGTGTATTTAAAGTAAAAAAAATAATTCAAAGAAATATAATTTTATTATATTATGAAGAAAAGTATTTATTTTGATAGTTTCGAAATGTTTAAAAATAGTTTAAACCGTGTAAAATCTTTTATTTCGAATTAAGGGCGTATCGGGGGGAAAATGACAATTCGTTTGAACATTGGGTAAACGAATTTGGGAATGGGTCGTATGAATACTCAATTTTCTTGTAATCTCGTGTTTAAAAACTTTGGACTTGACGGAATTTGCGTTTGACTTACGGATTTAATTATTATTGAAACGAGTCAAAACCGACTCGTAAAAATCACGACTAAAAATCCCGCACCTTCCTTTCCTCCTTTCTTTCTCCCTTACACGGCTCCCCTCCCCCTTTCTTTTCATTTTTTCTGGTTTTTCCCTTCTATCACCTTCTAAACCTTCAAAACACCATTTTTACATAAAAACTCAAGCAAAAATCGTCACAACTTCCTCGTTTCTTATCGGTTTTTCACGAAATTTACCTTTCCGGAATCCCCTCGCCGAGATCTACAACTTGGTATAATTTAATTTCAGTTTTCTTGAAGTTGTTTTAAGACCAATTTTCGGAAATTCGGTTTTAGGTACTTATCTTTGTGTTTTTATTGTTTAATTAGGTGAAGATTTGGAAGACGAGTTCGGGGACTCGTATATTGTAGAGGATAGCGGCTAGTTGTTGTTAGGGTTTCGGTTTTGAGGTGCTAATTGCTCATTTTCTAGCTTAAGGTAACATATTTCGAGTTACTCGACGAAAGATCGTCACATGTTGTGTTGTTTTTGTATGTTTTATGATTTTTGTTTGTGTAGTAATTTTCACATGTTTAAAATGGTTGCATGCATGTCAATTGTTAGATTAAATTATCATAATAGTATGGAAATGATATGGGAACGATTAGATAATGCTTAAAACGAGTTAAAATAAAGAAAAACGGTAAAAAAAGAGGGTGTTAGGGGACGGGCAGCAGGCCGGCAGGCCCGTGGCAGGCCCACGGCTGGCCCGGGTCGGCCCGTTGCTTGTTTCGCGGTTTTCCATGTTTTGTCCGTCATTTTAGGTTCATTAAGGATGTAATTAGAATAAGTACACATGGTTAAACTTGTGAAGTGAATCATAATAGTAACTAAAAGTTATGTTAATGGTAGAAAAATTATGTTATATTAATAGTTATCACATGTTAGGATAGTTTACAAAATGAAATTGTAATTAATAGGCTCAAAATGAATTTTATAGCGATAATTGTAATGTTTTGCTGATTGTGCCGAAAACTGAGCCTTAGTCCCTTTGACTGATGCGATGTCAGTTAATTGAGTGATTGGTCACCGCAATTTGACCCGCACTGCCGCAGGTGGGGTTGCGGGTAAAAATTCGGTTGAATGAATTAGATAATCGGCCTTTTTCTTGTTTTAGGCCATTTATTATATCTCTATTTCACATGTGTAGTTAGTTGAATTTAAATAGCTTCCTATTTATTTAGTTGAATTTAAATAGCTTCTTATTTTGTAGTAATGGCCCTAGTTTCCCCTAAAGCCTTAAATATTGTTATAATTGCTAGGATTGGAAATTAGTATTGAATACTTATTGAGGAACTGTTGGTTTATCTGCTGAATAGACAATATTATAGCCTTTCACATGATAGAATGTTAGAATTTATGTTGGTAAGTAGGACTTTTTGCCCTCTTATGGTTAAGTGGGTGTCTTACTTGACTTGTGTGGTGAGTCTTGTGTGGTGTGGGCTAAAGTATTCAAGCTGGGACTAGCTGGGACTAGGTCCTAGGTGAGTATTTCGGCCTTCATCATAGATAGGTCTTTATAGTCTCTGACGAGTATATGTTCACTGCTTGATAGCCTTTGTGTTCCTGACTAGTGGATTTATATCCAAGTTGGGGCATGACCTCAGGTACTTATTTTGATAGTATGGGGTCAGCTTAAGTACTAGCCAACCCTTTGGTGGACTCCTTAGGGTACTCACTTTGTTTTAGAAAAATTGTGGGTCTTGGGTGCGGTGGTGTGTATCCGCATGTCTAGGTATGCTTGTGATTTTAGGCTAGGGTTGTGTTGTCTCTTGGCCATGTTTTATTAATATTAACCGCTGAGCCAAGATACCGGTTCGATTACCTTCCCTACCTCGTGGTATAGACTCAAGTTACAAAGTGACTATTGACCGTGCTAAGAACTTATGCCTGTCTTTGATATATTGCCCTTTCTTGTATGGTGATTTTATGAACTGTAATAGGTGAGATGTAAGCCGGTTACAGTTGATAAAGTTTGGATTACTATTTGTTATATGATTCACATGATAGTTTAGTTTGGTCAGTTTAGGGGTCATTTGTTAGAATACATGATAAGTAAATGGTTTATCAAATTGTTTACATGTTACATTACATGTTACATTAATTTTGACGATTCGTGGTGGGAGGACTCGGGTTACTCCCCACTGAATTGTGGCTTTCGTGTTTGTATAAAATGCGATTGACAGGTTGTTGATGCTTTGTTGGGGGTCACACACGAGCTAGTGAGCAAGGAACCTTGGACCTAGTTTTTGGCTATTCTTATAGTAACCCTTTTATCTTTTGGTTTGTATATTATTTGAAGGGACATATGTCTCCCTTTTTCTATTTTGGGTTTGTATCATTCTACTTTCTTATTTAGCTATGGCATGTAAAGTAGTTCATCAGCTTTTGCAGGGTCTTGGCACCCGCTTCTGGGAATGTTGGACTTCTTGAGTTGGATTGGTTGTGAATGGTTTAGTTAGAAAAATTTTTGAAATTGCAGGTTTTATCTAGTTGAACCATTTACAAACATATCCTACCAGTTTTTCCGTAGAATTTACGCCTTTAAGAAATTACATAACGCTAAATTTTAAGGGTGTCACAGAGGTCATCTGCAAAGAGTAAATGATTGAGTCTAATATGCCCATACAAGGGATGAAATCTGAACCCTTCCTGTTGTGCTGCCACCCCTAAAATTCTTGACAGATATTCCATGTAGAGGGTGAACAGGAGGGGAGACATGGGGTCTCCCTGTCTAAGCCCCCTCTTACCATGAAAGAAACCAAACAAGCTCCCATTAATAGCAAGAGAATATGTAGAAGAGGTAACACATGCCATAAGCAAATGAATGAACTTTTGAGGAAAATTCAGAGCCTCAAGCATTTGTTCTAAGAAAGACCATTCCACAGTCATAGGCCTTCCTTAGCTCAATCTTGATTAAACAACGAGGGGAGGCAGCTTTCCTATTGTATAATCTGACCAAGCCTTGACAGATTAGAACATTATCCACAATACTCCTCCCTTTCACAAACCCCCCTTGATTTGGACTAACAATCTCAGGTAAAACCTTATTCAATCTGTTGCAAAGTATCTTGGCAATAGCTTTATAAATTGTGTTACAGCAAGCTATTGGCCTAAATTCAAGCACACTACCAGGATGAGATGTTTTGGGAATCAATGTAAGAGTAGTAGTGTTCACTTGCTTAAGCAACTGGCCATGCTGGAAAAAATTCTGAATAGCAGCAATGACATCAAACCCCACAATCTCCCATGTATCTTTAAAAAATTGGCTCGAATAGCCATCAGGTCCTGGAGCCTTACTGGAAGGAATTGAAAAGATGTTATCTCTAATCTCCTCAGGGGTGACAGGAGATAGGAGGATATCAACATGTGAGGCTTGGATAGTAGGCCCAGTTCTAACAGTAGGAACATGTACATGAGTAGTAGACTGGCTAGTCCCAAGGAGATTTTTTAGTAAGATAAAAAAGCCTCCTCAATATCATCTGAGGTAGAACACATCACCCCCTCCTGGTTCTTAATGTTCATAACCCTATTATGAATATGCCTAGCTCTTAAGTGTGAGTGAAAAAATCTAGTATTTTCATCTCCAAACTTAATCCACTCCACTTTAGCTTTTTGGCACAAATAACTATGCTGCATTTTGGTTAACTGGTCATAAGTAGCAGCTGCTTCCCTTTCAGCAGCCAAAATAGTCATATCAGCAGGATTATCATACATCTGCCTCTGCAAGTCTTAAAGCAACACCTTAGCAACACCCACAGATTTCTCTATGTCAGAATACCTATTTCTATTAAGAGCTTTCAAAGGAGTCTTCAGCAACTTAAGTTTCTGAACCAATTTATACATCAGAGTACCATCTATGCTAGTAGACCAAGTAGCTTTAACCACCTCAGCAAACTGTTCATCCATACTCCACATATTAAAATATCTAAAAGGAGGCTTTCTATGCTCTCTATCCTGTCTTCTGAAGCACACTGGAGGATTGTGATCAAATAATCCTTCAGGCAAGAAATGCACATAAGCATCAGGGTACTTAGCCATCCAGTCATCATTAATAAGAAACCTGTCAATCCTAGAAAAACCCCTAACATAAGGACTCTGCTTTTTGTTCCAGGTAAAGAAGGCCCCTTTCCCAGTCAAATCATGTAGCCCACAATCATGAACACACTCCCTAAAAGCAGCTATCTCTTTCCAAGTCACATCCCTTCCAATTCTCTCATTGAAGTGCAAAACGTTGTTAAAATCTCCACAAACAGCCCAAGGGCCAGGATAGCTATCATGAAAAGAAGATAAATGATCCCAGAGCTCACTTCTCAAGTCATTCTCATTGAAGCCATAAACTACACTGAAGTAAAACATATCACCAGTACCATTCTCAATAACCTGAGCAGAAATAGCTTGAGAGTCAAAAGACAAGATAGTAACACTAAAGATAAGAGGATTCCAAATAAGCCAAACTCTCCCCCCATGATGAAACACATTGATATTCACGCCTTGCCAATGTGTCCCAATATTATTCAGAACCTTAGAGAAGTCGTGTAACTTCACCTTGGTTTCAACTAAACCATAAAGACTAAATTATTATGATTGAGAAATCTTCTAACATCTAATTGTTTATTAATACTATTAATACCTCGAACGTTCCAGCAGCCAATTTTATCCATTAGAAATATTAGTAGGTGTTGCCACTAAACTCCCACTTTTCTTAGATTTCCCTCTATCCCTTGCAGAGACAGCAGCAGCATAAGACTTACTAGGCGACACCATAGCAGACCCACCCTGATGCTCCTGTCTAGCAACTTGCTGTAAGACTGATCGGAGTCCGTTTCGTGTTCACAAATAAATAGATGTGGTCGTTGGTCACGGTCAAATCAAAACACAATTTATAGCTTAATAAGCAACTCTACAATTAGTAAAGAGGCAAGTAAAGGTCGGATCCCAAGGGACGGGAGTTGAAATGAGAGTTCTATTGAAACTAGTGGTGTCTAAGGGGTGTCACAAATTGGGTTGATGTAGAAGGTCACTAAACTAAAAATAGCAATGAAAATAAACAAGCAAGATGAATTAAAGGGGGTGTAAACAATTGATTAAAGGCACTAGGGTGTCATGGGATCATAGGGGAATCATGGGATATGATCATACAAACATGTTCTCAAATTATAAGCAAGCAATTATTGTTGTGATGGATTGAGTTGGGTTATATCTTACAATCCTAGGAAAGTTTGGGTCCCGGAGCCGAATCGATTAGATTGTACAACACCTACAAGTCGACTTAGTCTTCCCTACTCAACAACATGCATTGTCTAATGAGACTCGAGTTGGGTTATGTCTTACAAGTCTCATTGAAAAGATAGGAGATGATAGTAAATGCAAGGATTCATAGGCTTAGCATTTCATCAAACATAACATGTGCATGAGTTGAGATCAAAACAAGCAAGCAAATAAACCATGAAAGCATATTAATTTAAGCATGAATCATTCCCCATGTTGGTTTCCCCTAATCACCCATTTAACCCTAGCTAAGAGACTACTCACTCATTATCATGTTGATCATGCTAGCAAGGTTGTCAATCATACCAACAAAATGAAACATGATGAATAAATGAAAGTAATTAACAATAATTAAAAAGGGATTAAGAGATTATACCTACTAATGATTCCAATAATAAAGCAAAGATAATAGAAGTACTTGATGATTGATTGAGAGGTTGTAAATCCCCCAATAATACCCAAATAATCTTCAATTACCCAAAATAAAAGATGAACAAGAGAGAAATTAAGAAACTAGATCTTGGATTAAAACTTGATTAATACTTGATTACAATATTAAAGAGAGATTTGATTGATATTAACTACTCTAATTATTGATAAGAAGAACATGCTCCTCTAATTAGACTAATGGGGTATTTATAGTGAAAATTAGGGAGGATGCATTAGGTTAACTAAGAGCTTAAATGACGATTAAGTCCCTACTTAGGGAGACTCCGGTCTTTTTCGAGGGAAGGGAGTCTTTTCGTAGCTTGAAGAAGAGGAAACCGTGCTGTGAAGGAATCCGGGCGGATTAAGGTCGGGACGGCCAGATTTGGGCGATGGAATCCGAGCGGATTCTGGGGAATCCGGGCGGATTGTTGACAATCCGCTCGGATTGTCAGTCAGCGTGGTAAATTCTTCTTTTCTTCCCTTTTCTTCATAAATTCCTTGGGGATTTCCTCGGAGACTCAAGGATCTTTTCTCGACATTGCTCTTCTACTATAATATGTACAAAGGCCTTCTAATCTTGTCTCTCCTTGATGCTTGGTCATTGAATTTGATCAATTTAGTCTTGTTTTGCCATGAAAATGCAAGATTCTTACTCCTTTCCTACCAAGGGATCAAAATCTCAAAGAATATGCGAAACAAAGGACTAAAGATAGTAAATGACCCAAATATGTACTAAAAAGCATGGAAACGAGGCTAATTCGGGGACTAAATGTGCGCTAATTATGGTCACATCAAATATCCCCAAACCGAACCTTTGCTCGTCCCGAGTAAAGAGGTGACAAAGACTAGGACCAATACTAACCTATCCTAATAATAATAGCCGATATGAGACAATTAGCGGGTCTCACTCCGCCCCTTCAACTCACAACAAGACAACCATGAGGTAGGATGCCTTCTTGCAAGGCAAGGTGGGTCTTGCCAAAATGGCGACACATCCAAACATTAAAGCACACAAAAACATATAATGGATGCATCTACAAAAGAATAGCCACTCCCTCATCAAGTGGCGGAGGCACTAAAGAGGAACAAATTTAAGAGCATGTAATCCTTTACAAATACTAGTTCAACAAATTACTAAGTTTAAGAGGATGGCACTAAATCACCTCCAAATGGTGTTAAACTAGACTACTTTCGTCCTCAATTTCCAAATGCTTTCGTCAAGAGCGATCGGATGGTGGTGGAATGATGATCCCTATGATGCTAGTGGCATATGACATGACAAGTCTCGAATTCTCTACAAAAGTAAAGGTCATGGATCGTCCCAAGCTCGACCAAGTGGCTTGACAAAAGGTTTTTTTTTTGGGAATGAAATGCTCAAATCTTTATTCACAATGGGTGGATATGACTAGTTTTTCAAAATTGTCCTCATTTTTCTTTCATTTTTCAAAAAAGAATTTAAGATGGGGTTTGTCCCTTCCGGGCTAGTGTCCTTTGCTTTCGCCAATCGCTTATTAGGCAACCGGTTAACCTCTAGACAATAGCTTTTCGGGGTGAAGTCACTCTGTCTCTGGGCGGCCGAATTCACAACCGTATGGGGGCCCAATTCAATGGATCCCACACCAAAGCACATCGAAGTGGTAAACCTCCATCAAAACAAAAATAAATTCTCAACATTCAACAATTCATAACATTTGAGGTTTCCTTGGCATTACATTACTTCCATATGACAAAATTTGTTTGAAATGAGCACTTCAAGCTTATTTGATAGAAAAATTTTTGGGTTGCCTTACCACAAGGTCAAACAAGGTCACCTAGACAAGTTAACCAAGTCCATATCGCATCACGGGGTTGGATAGGTGACTCACATGCAAACTCTTGACTAGGCCTTGGGTCATGGGTCAAAAGACACTAGTATGACACTATCTAGGGTGTTTTACAACCATTCTAGTAGGCAAAGTCTTAAGTTGAACAAGTATTTATAATGGCTTAGTTGCTCTTGTCAAAGTTCCTAAATAGGCATTTTTCAAAACAATTCTAACATGCAACTACATGCCATGATGCAACTAATATAAACATCCTAATGCAAGTGATTCTACCAACTAGTATGATATATAAACAAATGCAAGTCCTAAGTTCACATTGTTTTTACCGCATCAATCAAAATAAAGCCACATAGTCATTAACATAAAGAGGAAAAAGGAGATTGGAAAGATCATACCATGCGGTCTTCAATATCCTCATGTCTCGGATGTGGCGTAGTCGATCAATGTGAACAAGGATGAACAAACACAATATATACAAGGCAATTTATACAAAAGGAAATAAACATGTTTTGGGTTTTCGATTTTTCAATTTTTTATGATTTTTGAAGTTTTTCAATTTTTTTGGATTTTTAAATAAGAGTTAAATGTTAGAATTCCCATCTCCACACTAATATGGGCATTGTCCTCAATGGCCAAAATGATGGAAATTATGCAAAGATGATGCATGATTTCTATACTAAATGCAATCTACACTAAGCTACACTACATGATGCATGGGTTTTTGTTATGACGGAGAGGATAATTTAGATTACCTCCCGTTGTGTATGCATTAACTTCCCCAAACCGAGTAAGACACTATTGCTAATGTCGAAGGATGGGTATAGTTCATGCACACACTATGCTATGCATGAAACTAGTTTGTCATTTTTGGATTTTGAAAATGGGAACAATAGAATGAGAACACCTCAATGGTACCGAGGTGTGAGTCCTTTGATGTTGCTAGGACTAAACCAACAATGATCAAAATTAGATAAAATACAAAGAGGCAAGACACAAACTTCTTTTCATGAAAAATAAAGATAAAGAGAAGAGATGAGAGAACTTCACTTGGACTTAGGTGGCCGCTCATGCTTGCTCCACCTAGTGATGAAGTAGTCTCCTAGGCATCCACATCATCTCCCTCTATATCGCTATCCCAAATATCCTTTGAAGCATCACTTAAACTTGGATCCATGAATTCATCTTTACTCTCAAGCTTCACCGTATCACCACCACATGAGTCACCACTCTCCTCCCCTTTGCGACCGTTCGCCCCTTCATTAGCCTTCTCCGAATTGGGAAAAAGCAATTCCATTTGAGCCCATGAGGGGAAAGCTCCTTCCTCACTAATCCGTCCTTTTTGAGCCATCTCATGGTATTGGGGGTAAAGAGCATAATAAGTGTCCACGGAGGTCTCATATTGACGGTAGTGTAAATCTTGCAAAATTCCCGTGACAAAGTCATCACGGGGGAGAATGAAGGGATTTGGATGGTTATATGGTTGGTAGGGAAAGGGGTAGGGAGGCACTCTTATCTTCTCGTTTTGGGTTTGTTGTTCTTGTTGTTGTGGTGGTGCTTTTTGTGGGGGTGGAGTTTGCCTTGTTTGACATGGGACAAGGTAGGAGGGTATTGGGGACAAGCTTCCTCTTCTTGGGGAGATCCGTGGTAGATCGGTTATTGGGAGATAGAGTGGATCGCTCCCTTTTGTCAACCACTTTATCCTCTTATCGACCCCCTCAAGGGTTATCCAATGGTGTTGGACGACAAGGAGGTCTTCATTAATCCTCGTGTTCCCCGTAAGTGGAGTGTACTCATTGTTCTCATTGAACCTTGGGTTTAAGTGCTTTGCAAGTCTAGTTATGAGTCCACCATTCACTATGTGCTTCATTCCATCATCATCCCCATTTTTAAACTTTGCCCACTTCTCTAGCAAAACTAGAGGTGCATTGAAGTGATACCTATCTCTCCCTTGGATGTTGAGGTAAGATTCCATAAACACAAGGTCCAATTGGTTGACGATGGCCGGATCTCGGCGGGCAAAGAGAGTACCCGAAAGAAATCGATATGTAAGCCTCAAGATCGGGTTTTGGATGTGAAAAGCAAGGCATTCCTTGGTAAGAATGAAATCCCGGCCCGTCATGGCCCTCCACAATGGTGCAACATTATACTTTTTGGGCTTTGATGTTCGGGTAGGCGAAACATCAAGTCCGAACACATTGGCAAACTCGACAAGGGTCATCATCCTAGAGACATTCTCCAACCTAAACTCTATGCAAATAGTCTTGTTCAAGGTTGTGATTCTCAAAAAGCTTAAGAATTCTAGCACAAGGGACCGATATGTTGGCTCATACATGCGAAAGAGGGTTGAAAGGCCAAAGACCTCAAAGAGGGCTTCTACTTGGTGGAAAATCCCAAGCTTTCTCAATGTAGTATGACAAAGAAATTTAGTGGGAAGAATATTCTTACTTAAGAGCCGGTGGAAGACCAATCTCTGTGCATCATCAAGGAATTCCACATTTGAAAAATCATCGAGCCTTGTGAGGTCAACAATCTCCACATTTTCCCTTCTAATGGTGTTGAGATGGGAAGTAGAGGAACTTCCCACCATCCTTGGTCTTCTTGTACTTCTAAAGGAGGATCTCCTTGGTGCCATTCTTGCTTCTTTTGTTGGGTTCTTTTGATTTGAAGATTGCTAAGGATGTTCCTTGTTGATTGAGAGTTGGAAACCCTAGAAAATTGGGGATTTTTAATTTTGTGGGTGAAGAGAGTGATTTGGATATGTATGGGAGTCATAAGGAGGTGGGTTTTATAGGGTAAGTGGAAGGAATAGTGATGTGTCAAAGTATGTGTGTTGGGGGGTATTTTAATTAGGAAAAGTCGGGTTGAAAAATAGCGAGAAGACGAGCGGATTTAAAGAGAAGACGCTCGGATTCTTTCTTCACGGGACGGGCGGATTCTGGGCAATACGCCCGGATTCTGCCACAGAGTGAAATCCCAAAATTTTGACGCCATAAGACGGGCGTCCCGAGCATAAGACGCTCGGATTCTTTCAAGGTGGGACGGGCGGATTTTTGAGAAGACGGGCGGATTCCAGAACAGAGATTTTTCCTTGAAATGCAAAGGTGAAAAGACGGGCGTCTTTCTTCAGATCCGGCCGGATTCTTCAAGACGTACGGATTCTTCACAGGACGCTCGGATTCGACCTCAGTCCAGAAATCTTCGATTTCTCAGCGTAGCTGGACGTACGGTTTCTACCCTATACGCCCGGATTCTGGCAAGACGGCCGGATTCTCTGGAATCCGCACGGATTATGGCTGCGAGTTTTGACTTCTTTTCCCCTTTTTAGATGCATCCCCACACTTGGGCATTTGTCCCTTCCTTCATTCAAAAACTCATTAGTGACCCTCCCTCACTTACGCTCATGAAAAGAGTCTATGCTACTTATTAAAACAAACGTAATAAATAAATACAAGTTAGAGGGTTAGTATATTTACAAGTGGTGGTTTAGGGAGGACTCCACCAAACTCTCCCTTAGATGGTTCTTTCAAGGGGAAGGAGGCCCGAGGTAGGTAGCCTCGACCTCTCCAACAAATGCTCCTTCATAGTAGGGCTTCAACCTTTGACCATTTACCTTGAATTTGCTTCCATCTTCCGCCTTGAGTTCGAAATCTCCATATTTCCCAACTTCGGTTATCACATAGGGACCCATCCATCTAGAGTTCAACTTTCCCGGAAAGAGTCGGTAGCGGGAATTGAATAAAAGGACTTTGTCTCCCTTGTGCAAGGCCTTTTGTCGAATTCTTTTGTCATGAAGCAATTTTGTTCTTTCTTTGTAAATCTTTGCATTCTCATAGGATTGTAGTCGGAATTCCTCCAACTCTTGGATTTGAATCGTCCTCCTTTGACCGCTCAATTTGAGATCAAGATTGAGTACTCGGATTGCCCAATAAGCTTTGTACTCCAATTCAATTGGCAAATGACATGCTTTTCCATATACAAGCTTGTAGGGGGAGGCTCCTATGGGAGTCTTATAGGCCGTCCTATAAGCCCATAGAGCATCATCAAGCTTTGTGCTCCAATCTTTCCGAGTCTTGTTCACAACCTTTTCAAGGATTTGCTTGATCTCTCTATTTGAAATTTCCACTTGACCGCTTGTTTGAGGATGATATCCCAAGCCGGTTCGATGTTGAACACCATATTTAGTCAAAAGGGATGCAAGTTTCTTCTCATGGAAATGTGTTCCTCCATCACTAATGATTGCTCTAGGAACTCCAAATCTTGGGAAAATTATCTTTTTGAAAAGCTTGGTGACCGTTTTTGCATCATCATTTGGGGTGGCAATTGCCTCCACCCACTTTGAGACATAATCGACGGCCACAAGGATGTACTTATTCCCATTGGATGTCACAAAGGGCCCTTGGTAGTCAATCCCCCAAACATCGAAGATCTCTACCTCTAGAATGCCCCTTTGTGGCATTTCGTTCCTCCAAGATATATTCCCCGTTCTTTGACAAGCATCGCAATGAATGATGAATTCCCTTGTGTCTTGGAACATTGTAGGCCAATAGAAGCCCGATTGGAGAATCTTTGCAACGGTTCTCCTTGCTCCATGGTGCCCACCGTAGGGTGATGAATGACATCCTTCCAAGATTCCTTGGATTTCCCATTGAGGAATGCATCTCCGGTAGAGCCCATCACTACACTCCTTGTAGAGGTTTGGGTCATCCCAAAAGTACCTCTTTACTTCGAATAGGAATCTCTTCCTTTGGTTGTGGTTCAAGTTTGGAGGGAGCACTTTTCCAACAATATAATTGGCATAATCGGCAAACCATGGGGTGATGTGCCTTTCAAGTTGTGTTTGAATAGCCATCAAGATATCATCGGGAAATGAGTCGTTTATCGGGGTTTCTCCATTTTCATCATGAAACCGGATTCTTGACAAGTGATCCGCCACTACATTCTCGGCTCCTTTCTTATCTCTTATTTCCAAGTCAAATTCTTGAAGAAGCAAAATCCATCTCAACAATCTTGGTTTTGCCTCCTTCTTTATCAAGAGATGTCGAAGAGCACGGTGATCCGAAAATACAATCACCTTGGATCCAAGCAAGTAGGAGCGGAATTTATCCAAAGCGTATACAATTGCAAGAAGCTCCTTTTCGGTTGTATCATAATTCACTTGGGAGGGGTCGAGGGTCTTGCTTATGTAATAGATGGCATGAAGAGCTCTCCCTACCCGTTGGCCAAGAACCGCTCCAACGGCGTAGTTGCTAGCGTCACACATAATCTCGAACGGTAACTCCCAATTTGGGGGTTGGATTATTGGTGCCGAGATTAATGCCTCTTTGATTCTATTAAAAGCTTCAACACACTCGTCAGTAAATTGGAATTGGGCATCCTTAAGCAAAAGTTGAGTGAGGGGTTTTGCTATTTTCGAAAAATCTTTTATGAAACGACGGTAAAAACCCGCGTGACCGAGAAAGCTTCTCACCCCTCTAACATTCACGGGAGGTGGGAGTTTCTCTATCACCTCAACTTTAGCTTTATCGACCTCGATGCCCTTTTCCGAAATCAAGTGACCCAAAACAATTCCTTCATTGACCATGAAGTGACACTTTTCCCAATTTAAAACAAGGCTAACATCTTCACACTTTTGCAATACAAGAGAAAGATTATGCAAACATGAGTCAAAGTCCTTTCCATAAACACTAAAATCATCCATAAAAACTTCCATTATGGTCTCTAAGTAATCGGAGAAGACACTCATCATGCATCTTTGGAAGGTGGCGGGGGCGTTACATAATCCAAAAGGCATCCTCCTATATGCAAAAGTACCATAAGGGCATGTGAAGGTGGTCTTATGTTGGTCATCCGGGTGTATAGGGATTTGGAAGAATCCCGAATACCCGTCAAGGTAACAAAAGAATTTGTTGGAGGCTAACCTCTCAAGCATTTGGTCAATGAATGGTAAGGGGAAGTGATCTTTTCTTGTTGCGGAGTTTAATTTCCGGTAGTCAATGCACATACGCCAACCGGTGATCATTCTTGTGGGTATTAATTCATTCTTTTCATTTGTCACCACCGTGGTACCTCCTTTCTTAGGTACCACTTGAACGGGGCTAACCCACAAAGAATCCGATATGGAATATATGATTCCCGCATCAAGTAATTTCATGACCTCTCCTTTGACAACTTCTTGCATGTGGGGGTTCAATCTTCTTTGGGGTTGAATGGTAGGTCTATGGTCTTCCTCTAGATGAATTCTATGCATGCAAAAGTCGGGACTTATCCCCTTAAGGTCATCTAGACTATAACCTATAGCCTTTTCATGTTGTTTCAACACATCAAGCAACTTTCCCAATTGGTCATCATCAAGTCTATCATTAACAATCACGGGTTTGGTCTTTGATTCATCAAGGTAAGCATATTTCAAATTTGGGGGAAGGGGTTTCAAAGTGGGAGTTTTTACCTTACTTTCCTCCTTCGGAGTTTCATTGAGAATTTGCTCCATCTCCATTAAACATTCCATTCTCATAGCATACTCAACTTCACTTTCATCAACCTCATCATATTCAAATCCCATGATGGGTTCCTCTTGCTCTTGAGTTTGCAAAATATCCTCTAGGATGGATTGCTCATCCTCTATGGGTTGACATGCTTCCACTAGAATATTGTGCACCAATTCGGATTGTGCATGAGTAAGTTCCTTGTTAGCTAGAACGGCCTCGAAGAGATCCACCTCCAACTCCCAATACATGCTCCTAGCCTCACTTGCTTCTAAGGCTTCTAGTGCTTGCATGGGATCCTTGAAGTAAGGGATACTCAAGTGGTCCTCTACAAAACAATCTATGAAATCCATCTCGCAAAATATCAAACAACTCGAAAACTGATTAGAACAAACCTTGAGGAGTGTTACTTCCTGAAGGCAAAGAAAGACACAACTAATAACAATAAAAAGAAATCTAAATCAAACAAACACCGTCCCCGGCAACGGCACCATTTTTGATCGGAGTCCGTTTCGTGTTCACAAATAAATAGATGTGGTCGTTGGTCACGGTCGAATCAAAACACAATTTATAGCTTAACAAGCAACTCTACAATTAGTAAAGAGGCAAGTAAAGGTCGGATCCCAAGGGACGGGAGTTGAAATGAGAGTTCTATTGAAACTAGTGGTGTCTAAGGGGTGTCACAAATTGGGTTGATGTAGAAGGTCACTAAACTAAAAATAGCAATGAAAATAAACAAGCAAGATGAATTAAAGGGGGTGTAAACAATTGATTAAAGGCACTAGGGTGTCATGGGATCATAGGGGAATCATGGGATATGATCATACAAACATGTTCTCAAATTATAAGCAAGCAATTATTGTTGTGATGGATTGAGTTGGGTTATATCTTACAATCCTAGGAAAGTTTGGGTCCCGGAGCCGAATCGATTAGATTGTACAACACCTACAAGTCGACTTAGTCTTCCCTACTCAACAACATGCATGGTCTAATGAGACTCGAGTTGGGTTATGTCTTACAAGTCTCATTGAAAAGATAGGAGATGATAGTAAATGCAAGGATTCATAGGCTTAGCATTTCATCAAACATAACATGTGCATGAGTTGAGATCAAAACAAGCAAGCAAATAAACCATGAAAGCATATTAATTTAAGCATGAATCATTCCCCATGTTGGTTTCCCCTAATCACCCATTTAACCCTAGCTAAGAGACTACTCACTCATTATCATGTTGATCATGCTAGCAAGGTTGTCAATCATACCAACAAAATGAAACATGATGAATAAATGAAAGTAATTAACAATAATTAAAAAGGGATTAAGAGATTATACCTACTAATGATTCCAATAATAAAGCAAAGATAATAGAAGTACTTGATGATTGATTGAGAGGTTGTCAATCCCCCAATAATACCCAAATAATCTTCAATTACCCAAAATAAAAGATGAACAAGAGAGAAATTAAGAAACTAGATCTTGGATTAAAACTTGATTAATACTTGTGATGGGGCATATTCTGCACCGCTGACCAAAGTCAACATATTGAGCAAGGTCAAGGGTATCCACAGCAAAGTCAACGACTTAGACAGTCTAGCCGATGAAGCCCATCGGCCTGTCACCCAGGTCCCGGCCAGACAACTAGCCAGCCGGGACACACATCCGCGTACTCATATCCAAGACCCTCGGCGAGCCTGACACACGTCCATCGGCCGAGGGTACAACGGTCTTTCCACCTAATGAGCCACTTGGCCACTTGGCCACTACGTGACAAAAGGTGAATGCCTATAAATACTCCTCAACCTTCATTGAGGAAAGGATCCACAAATTGACCTAATAACCACTATTCATCTGGTAATATCTTCCTTATCTCTCTACAATATACTCTTAGCCAAGTTACAACAACTTCTCTCTAAGCTTACTGACTTGAGCGTCGGAGTGAGTACGCTCGGCCAAAGCCGAGCCCTCAGTTTGTTCATCGTTTCAGGAGACCGTAAGGAGGATTCAAGCAAGGACATCATTCTACTAGCTACGAGTGGAATCAAATATCTGCTCTGGAATTATACCCGGAACAATTGGCGCCGTCTGTGGGGAAGACACTAGAAGCTAGTCACATTCATTCCCAAAACAACAAAAACAAAAACACAAGAAAAAACCCACCCCAAAAGCTAAGAAGATGTCAAAACAACAAGTAGTCGTAACCGACGAAACCGAGCTACACCAGGATGATACATTTCACCATTCTGGAGTATTGCAACCCTCCACCGGCGGAGTAATCCAACCGGAATTCGGAATGCCGATAATACCGGACACACCGCCGTCCGCCAACCACGTCACCATCATGGGACAGGTGGTTGACGTAGCAAAACTGAAGACACTCCTGGACCTAATTGGGAGTACGCCAACTCAAACTGTCACGCCGACAAGAGCGGCGGAAACCGTCCAAGAAACCAGGGCCCAGAACGTGACTCCAAGAAACTTGAACGGAGCACTGGGAGAGGCAGACCCTATCAAGACGCCGGAGGAGCCCAAAGTGGTCGTGGTGAACATAAGTCCATCTCGCACTCGGGAGAGGACAGCGTCGCCGCAACACCGACGAGGCACACCCCGGGGGAACCAGCGAAGCCCGACTCAGGAGAGTCGGAGAAGAAGTCCAAGTCGGAGAAGGAGTCCTTCCCGCTACGAGGAGAGAAGCCGGACTAGGAATGCGAGGAGTCGGTCGCCGCGTGTCATTCGACACGTGGTCAAACAGCCCCTCAGTGACTACGTCCTCGACACCGCCGTGCCACCCAAGCTGAAGCTGCCGGCGCTCACATACAAAGGAGATAGTGATCCAACCGACCACGCCGAGGCCTTTGAGTCTCACATGTCGGTATGGGAGCAGCCCGATGAGGTCTGGTGCCGGGTCTTCCCAACGACTCTGCACGGGATGGCTCAGAGTTGGTACAAGGGGCTTCCCGACGGCTCGATATATTGTTTCGCCGACCTAAAGGACGCCTTCTTAGGCCAGTACTCTTGTAACAAAAGGAGGGCCGTGGAGACATCGGACCTCCTAACTATCAAACAGGAGGAAGGCGAGTCTCTACGAGCCTATGTGAAGAGGTTCGACGGCAAGGTTCAGCAGATTCGGGAGATCAACCCCGAGCTGGCGGCGTTCGCACTAATGAAGGGCCTCCCAAAGGGAAGCTTAAAAGACGAGCTCATCAAGCACGGGGGCCTGGGCCTGGACGCCGCAAGAAAGATGGCCGATCAGGCCATCAAGGTGGAAGATTACCACAAGACCTGGGTAGGCCCCAGCGAGGCCGAGCCCTCAGAGAAGAAAAGTCGCCGGGATGACAGCCCGGATGAGGGACGCCGCGACACTAACAGGTCGCGGTCTGATGAGAAACGCCGTGACAATAACAGGTCACGGCCTGATAGATCCGCCGGGGAAGAAGTGACAAGACGGGCGCCGGGGGAGTTCGGGAACGTTTTACCAAAGGCATTACCATGATAAAACCCTCTCGGTCACATCGGCCGCCGAGGTCTTCGCCCGAGCGTAAACGAGGGCGAAGTGGGGGAGCCTCCCAAGCCAAAAGGAGACGGTGACGCAAACCAAGATCTGCGAGTACCACGGTTGCGCCGGCCACCTCGACAACCGCGGCACCAAGAACGCCATCGAAGAGCTAATCCGAAAGGGGTGCCTCGACAAATATGTGGCCAAAGGCCAAGACCGACGCCGCGGCCAGATAAGAAATCCGTTTTTCAACGGATAGGAGTCATCCACGTAGTCATCGGAGGTAACGAGAACGGTGGGTCGGCTCATGGGCACAAACGCACCGAACGAGCCGTATCGGCCATCAACTTTGTGCCCAACACGACCCCCGCCTCCAAAGATTCCCGATATGACTATTGGAGGGAAAGACTACGAGGAATCATCGCCTCTCACAGCGACCCGCCGGTAGTCAACTTGGACATATCCAACCACCGGTAAAGAGGTGTCCGATTGACACAGCGCTACACGAACATCATGTTTAGGGAGTGCTTTCAGAGCCTCGGCCTTAGACTCAAGGACTTGAGCCCCTGCACCCATCCACTGTACAGCTTCTCCGGGGCCGGCCTGGTACCCCTGGGTTCAATCAGACTGCCGGTAATGTTCGGCGAGGGGAACGCGGCTAAAAATGTCCTAGCTGAGTTCGTCGTCATTGACGGCTCGTCCGCCTACAACGTCCTCATAGGCCGAGTCACTCTGAGCGAGGCCGACGCAGTAATGTCCATCCGGGCTCTTACACTGATGTATGTCTCGGACCGGGGGGAAGCGCATAAGCTCGTCTCCAAAAACGAGAAGGACGAGGTGGTCAACGTACAAATATCTGCCAGAGGGTGTAACTTACAATCCCTCAAAGTGGCAAAACAATCGGAGAGGGGGAAAAGCTCATCCTCACCACAGGAAGGCGACCTCATGGACGCAACCGACGGCTGATGGAGAAGTAGCGTCTCCACTAAAGCCATTAAGAGACTGTCAGACTTTGTATAGCGCCCGAGGTGTCAAAAACAGCTGTGGACACCCCGACGCATGTTTATATCTAATGTAAAAAACGACCAAGTCTTTCACCAAAATGTTCATTTTTCAGGCTAGACGCCATCAAGAAGCCGACGCCGACTCATACTGTCAATTGGACAAGAGCGGCAGTCGTTGTGAAGAAACCGACGCCGACTCACACTGTCAATTGGACAAGAGCGGCAGTCGTTGTGAAGAAACCGACGCCGACTCACACTGTCGATTGGACAAGAGCGGCAGTCGTCGTGAAGACGACGACGCCGACTCACACTGTCGATTGGACAAGAGCGGTGGTCTCCATGAAGAAATGTAGTGCTGTGGCAGTCACCCCAAATAGTAGACGCTTCGGCAGTCACTTAAAGTGGTAGACGCCGCGTAACACACTATCCGGACGCCAGCTCACACTGTCATAGACAAGAGCGGTGGTCTCCATGAAGAAATGTAGTCTTTGTGGGGTCACCCCAAATAGTAGACGCTTCGGCAGTCACTTAAAGTGGTAGACGCCGCGTAACACACTATCCGGACGCCAGCTCACACTGTCATAGACAAGAGCGGTGGTCCCCATGAAGAAATGTAGCGCTGTGGCAGTCACCCAAGTGGTAGACGCCGCGTAACACGCTATCCGGTAAAAGACGCCGACTCATACTGTCGTATCGACAAGAGCGGCGGCCTCCATCAGGAAACAGATGCCGCGACAGTCGCGGCCAGCACGGCTGATAAACAAAGCAAAATGCCTTAAAAACGTTAAAAAACAGTTGAGATACACACTCTAAACTGCCTCGGCCAAGCCAGGGCGGAAACAAAAGAGACGCTCAATTAATAACGTAAGAGGGCAACTCAGACAAAAACGAGAAAAGACCTCGGCCAAGCCAGAGGCAAAGTGGAAACACTAAATACCGTTGAGACGCTCAAAAGAAATGAGGTAAAGACCTCGGCCACGCCGAAGGCAAAAGAAGCAAACTCTTATTGATAATAACAGTTTACAGGCGAAAAGAATGAAGATGACGGCCGTCCCCATTGGGATCAGCCAAAACACAACCTACCAAAGTTGTACAAAATACAAGGAAAGAAAAGCAAAAATTACAAATATGTCATTTGAAGCACCAAAAGATGGCAGGGAGGAAGGCCTAAATAATTGGCTCCTAACAGTAAACAAAATCTTTGTAAACTTGTTCTCGTCAAGCAACACATGGTAGTGTCTCGAGGAGTCAAGCAGATCTCGTCAGTAAACTTGTTCTCATCAAGCGCCCACGGTATTAGTGAGGAGCCTGAAGCTATCTCGAGACGCCGGGTGAGCCTGGTGACGACCGCCCGCCTCCCTATACCTGTCGCTGCTCACCATCAGCAGCGGTAGCCGCATCCTCTTCAATGGGCAGCCCAGCAGCTTTCCTAGCAGCTTTGGCCTCGGCGTCATCAGCCGCCCTCATTCTCTCAGCTTCCTCCTTGGCCGCCTTAGCCTTCTCAGCAAGAGCAGCTCTCTCCGCGGCCGCCTCCTTCTCAATCTTCGCCCTCACCGCCTCCTGGGCCTTCTCCGCCATGGCTTTCTCCTTAGCCGCAAGCTTATCATCAAGCAGCTCGTCATATCTGTCCCACGGGAAGGAACCATCAAGAGGGAAAAGCTCCCCGATCACTTCCCTAGCAGCTCCTTCGGCCAAGTCCCGGAATTCAGCGCACAGGTGGGGGAGCATGACGGTTTGGAGCATCTCAATGTCCTCCTCCTTTTGCTTGATGATGGCCTCTTTGCTCCGGACCACCTCCGCCTGGGCCTTAAACAAGCCCCTGGATTCGTCCCTCTGCTGGAGATAGAGGTCGGCGCGCCCCTGAACAAGGTCACACATCCCCAGCAGCTTCGCAGCTTCGGCTGCCGAAGCCTCGCCTTGGCTCTCTCAAAGAAGGACCTCCTTTTCGGCGTCCTCCCCGAGTTTCTCTCGCCCAAGAGCGCCTTCTCAGCATCTCCCCTAAGCTTCCGCTCATTAAGGAGATCCAGCCTCGCCGACACAGCCACCTGCTTAGTGACATTACGCTCATGAACAGCGCGAGCCACGGCCTTCTCCTGCTCCTTAAGACGAGCACCGGTAGCCACGTTCCACCTTGCCAGCTCCCTAATTAGCTTCGTGCCTTCCTCTATAAGCTGGGAGACGGAAGCCTTCTGGGATGAAGGGACGGTGGTAACAATTTCACCACTGGCCTGCGGCTGGGAGGGGGAAGCCTTTTGGGATAAAGGGTTGACGGTGACGCCTTGATCACCAACCTGCGCAGAGGACCCCTCCACCTGCTGCCCAACAAGAGCAAAAGCCGACTGCGTTTGGTCTGCACAAATTTAATAAAGACATCAGTATCAACGTGTATCGACGTATCAGAAAGCCTGGCTAAATTTGAGTCACAAGCTAGATAGGTACCATGCTTGGCCTTCTTGGCCGGAGGAGGCACCTCCCCGCCAGCAGCAGAGGCTGTCTTCTTCCTCTTACGGATGAGGGAAGATTCCTCCTCATCGGAGTCCCCATCAAGAATATCAACAATCTCCACCGTCTCCTTCTTAGGAGGAGGGATAGGAGTTGGAGCTGGTGTCGACGCGGTCGCCGCCGAAGGTACCGTTTTCCGCGTCCGACGCACTACACCGCTAACGACCCTCGCCTGAGCCTCCTCCACGCTCAAGCCCTTTAGCCGTTGTTCCATAAGATCACTCGGCGACTTCCTGCGGTCGTGGGCTGAAGCCTTGGGATGTAAGTTAGCAACGGTTCCATCTTTGTGCAGCCCCATTCTCCGGAGAATATCCTCAGACAAGTCCTTTCCAAAGTGGTCTGCGAAAGAAACAAAGCAAGAGTTAAGTAGAGGAAATAAACCGAAATTCGAGGAGCAAGAGCATTAAGAGCGGCGATGGGCCTCACACCGACCCCACTCACCCTGTGCTAGGGCCGGTATGAGGTCGACATGGCAGAACGGCTCATCCTGAAGGATGATCTGCGTCGGGGGAATCCATTTTTTCGGCACCCCACTCTTGTCCACCTCAAAGAGCCTCATTGCCAGCCTCTCATCCTCTTGGAGATAGACACTGCTGGCATCCATTTTGAGCTTCTTCCGGGAAACCCATCTATCGTGCTCCGCCTGAGTCTCACACCGCAAGTTAACTCGGTCTTTGGAAAAAGCAGGCGGATAGTCATCCAAGCACCTTAACGTACACCCATCGGCCTTGCCAGTCCTTGCAAGAAGAAAGTTTGTTAACAGAGACATAACCCGACTCCATCTCCACACTGTACCATCCGACGCGGCCAGAAAATGGTTTGAGATGGTGAAGCCGGCGGAATAAATTCACCGTTGGGGCCTCTCCCTTGAAGAGACAGAGCCAGACAAAGCCGATTATGGTCCTCATAGCCAACGGGTGCAGTTGTGCAACGGCAACGTTCATGGCTCTGATAATGGCCATAACGCACCCATTCGGTGAAACCGGAGCCCATACTCCAAATGCGCATATATACGCCGGTATGGCCCGGTGGAGGGCAACAGACGGCTCGACCCTCCTCGGGGATAACAATTTCGTATCCCCTACCGAAGAAAAAATGGCCCTCGAAAAATTTCTCGCTTTGAACAATCAAGCGAGCTTATGAGTCCAAGCACGGTCAAGACGGACCTTACAGGCGTTGCCGTGATCCATAACGTACTGCCTCCCTTCATTACGACGAGGCCTTTCCACTTCATCACCGAAATCATCACCAAAATCGCCATAGGAATCAGAGTCCTCCCATTCCTCAAGAATTTGAGGATCAACTTCAGGAGAAGGAGACCTAGGGCCCCCCGACGCAGGTTTACTAGGTCCAGCATCAACAGAAGACATGTTCACAACAAATCACTAACGAAATAAAAGAAAATTTGTTTGATTACCTTGAAGAAATACACTCGCCGGATCGAAGACCGAAGATTTGAAGAAAAGAAAGCCCTTGAAAGTTTAGAGAGATGAAGATCTTGGAAGAAAAATTTGAGAAATTGAATTTGGTGGCCAAATTCACGGAATAACTGCCCTATTTATAGGGAAAAGCCCACAAAGAAGGACCAATCAGGGCACAGCCCATGAAGCGTCAACCAATCAACGAACAGACACGTGTCAGACATGCAACCACGGAATGTCAATCGTTGCAACAGTCAAATGTCAATCAATGCTACAGTGACCAAGCGTATTCAACACGCCCATTCACATCTCTTCACCTGTTCATCTCCCTCAACAAATTCCTAGGTACCTGCTCTCCGCCGGCCACATGATCGACCAAGCCAGGAAGCACCGGCCGGGGGCATTCAAAAACAACCGGCACTCCCAACCCCGATCTCGGCCACCGTCACTTTCTTTTCCACATCGGATGCCCTTTACACACCCATGTGGAGGGGGGATATGGTAGGCCTACGAATGATCAAGCCGATGCATCAGAAGAAGCCGACGCAGAAAATTTTTGCAAAATACTTACGCAGAATATACGCTCAACATACATCGGAGCCCATACCACGGCATAGACTACGCTGGGGGCAAATTGATGGGGCATATTCTGCACCGCTGACCAAAGTCAACATATTGAGCAAGGTCAAGGGTATCCACAGCAAAGTCAACGACTTAGACAGTCTAGCCGATGAAGCCCATCGGCCTGTCACCCAGGTCCCGGCCAGACAACTAGCCAGCCGGGACACACATCCGCGTACTCATATCCAAGACCCTCGGCGAGCCTGACACACGTCCATCGGCCGAGGGTACAACGGTCTTTCCACCTAATGAGCCACTTGGCCACTTGGCCACTACGTGACAAAAGGTGAATGCCTATAAATACTCCTCAACCTTCATTGAGGAAAGGATCCACAAATTGACCTAATAACCACTATTCATCTGGTAATATCTTCCTTATCTCTCTACAATATACTCTTAGCCAAGTTACAACAACTTCTCTCTAAGCTTACTGACTTGAGCGTCGGAGTGAGTACGCTCGGCCAAAGCCGAGCCCTCAGTTTGTTCATCGTTTCAGGAGACCGTAAGGAGGATTCAAGCAAGGACATCATTCTACTAGCTACGAGTGGAATCAAATATCTGCTCTGGAATTATACCCGGAACAACTTGATTACAATATTAAAGAGAGATTTGATTGATATTAACTACTCTAATTATTGATAAGAAGAACATGCTCCTCTAATTAGACTAATGGGGTATTTATAGTGAAAATTAGGGAGGATGCATTAGGTTAACTAAGAGCTTAAATGACGATTAAGTCCCTACTTAGGGAGACTCCGGTCTTTTTCGAGGGAAGGGAGTCTTTTCGTAGCTTGAAGAAGAGGAAACCGTGCTGTGAAGGAATCCGGGCGGATTAAGGTCGGGACGGCCGGATTTGGGCGATGGAATCCGAGCGGATTCTGGGGAATCCGGTCTGATTGTTGACAATCCGCTCGGATTGTCAGTCAGCGTGGTAAATTCTTCTTTTCTTCCCTTTTCTTCATAAATTTCTTGGGGATTTCCTCGGAGACTCAAGGATCTTTTCTCGACATTGCTCTTCTACTATAATATGTACAAAGGCCTTCTAATCTTATCTCTCCTTAATGCTTGGTCATTGAATTTGATCAATTTAGTCTTGTTTTGCCATGAAAATGCAAGATTCTTACTCCTTTCCTACCAAGGGATCAAAATCTCAAAGAATATGCGAAACAAAGGACTAAAGATAGTAAATGACCCAAATATGCACTAAAAAGCATGGAAACGAGGCTAATTCGGGGACTAAATGTGCGCTAATTATGGTCACATCAAAGACACTAACAGGAGTAATAAGAGAAGAGTCATGATAGGTGACACCCCCAAAAGGTGGAGGAGTTGCTGCAGACACACCAAACTTTCTGAGGAGGTTTAGTAGTAGGTTTGGGGGGTCTCATGTCCTGCCTGGCAGCTTTAGGAGGCTTACACATCTGCTTAGTATGCCCTATTCCTTTACAAGTAGAACAGACAGTAGGCTTCCATTCATATTCTACTTGTAGTTTAACCTCATTACCTTTCTCATCCAAGAAACTCAATTCTTCAGGAAACTCCTGGCCAATCTCCACTTCAACCAGTAATCTAGCATAGCCTAATCTAGTTTTAGCTTCAGTAGCAGCATCCCTTTTAAGGAATTTCCCTAGTAAACCAGCTAATTTCTCCAAACCAGACAAGCTCCAGAACTTAAGCGGCAGCCCACAAAGCCTTAACCAGATAGGCACAAATTGAATCCGTTCTTTCAATAAGCTACAAGATTCAGACCAAGGTCTAACCACAAGTGGTTTATTCTCAAACATCGGAAACCCCTGTTGCAGTACCAAGTTCTGAGTCTCAATTGAAGGAAACCGCACAATAAAGACACCATTAGGGAAAAAGGAAATTTTATTAAACTTATGCTCCCCCCAGAGATTATCAACAAAATTCTGCAGAGTTTCCCAGGAAGGGTTTCTCCCTAGCACATAGCAGACCACAGCAGACTCCCAATATTTAATCTCGGAAGAAACATCAGATTCAGTCAATTAAAGCAGCTTCTTAGGATTAGGATCAGGGACAGGTTCCTTAGCAGATTGAGAACGCTTACCTGACACAACAGTCCAGCCTTCCTCAACCTCAACCGGAATCCCCGACGAAATTGCAGGTTCTTCAACATAATTGCCCAATTCAATAACCGGTATCTCAATAATATCACTCATATCCTTTGTCTTATGAGCATCACAGGATTGTGGTACCCCATGAATGCCATGTGAGAATTCTTGTGATTCCATTTCAAAACCTAATTCCTTACAATTATTAAAAGACAAACGAAGCTTAGCACGAGATCGAATTCTACTATTTTTTTGTGATTTTAGCGATTTTTTGGTGTTTTTCCTTCCCATTTTGTGTCGATTTTGGGGTGACGTATATCGAGGGGTCATATTTACTCTTGCGTCAGTTGTGGAACCGACGCAAAAAGTTCAACATTTGTGCCAGTTGTGTGTTAAAAACCGATGCAAAAAAACACCAATTGCGTCAAATCTTACCATAGAATGGATGCAATAAATACCTACAACCGACGCAAATAGTTCAACATTTGCGTCAGTTCTTTATAGAACCGATGCATTTTCTTTATTTATTTTTTTTGCGTCATTTGTTATCATAACTGATGCAATTGATATTTTGTTTTAGGGCCAATTCATTTTTCTCATTTGCATAATTTCTTTAAAGAACCGACGTAATTTATTTGTGCTCTTTTTTATATAAAGATTTGTTGCCGAATAGCAATTTCAACAGCACCGCCCCATAAAACTCACAATCCGAATACCGAAACTTAAAAACCTACAACAAGAAATTCAACCAACCTCTAATATATCACATGTAAAACAACATTATATCTTATTCAACCCAACAACGTTCCAAATACAATCTAAAATACAAATAATCCCACAAATGTCTTAGTTATTAAGCTAATCTATACTAAATGTTCTCTAAACATCTAGTAAACTTACATAAAATTATATATCAATTCAAACTCAATTCCACAAACCTAACACAACATTACATCTTATTCAACTCGGCATATCTTCACCTCATGGGTTCGTAACCGATTTGAGAGGCTTAGAAACCGGTGGAAGTTTTGAACAAGTCTGCAATTCAGGAGTCGCCACCAATTTTTGTGGAAAACTGGAAACCTTTCGAATACTTCATGCCATGTCAAGACATAATGTATTGACATAAACACTAAGAAATTCGTTACCCTTAGCATTCTATGTCTAGAATTACTCTCGCAATGCCAATGAACACGAGTGCTCACATAGATCTTGAGTAAGGGGCGAGGGTACATACTAGGATATTTTTTAATCGATGACCTAATCCCGCCTGCCTTGATAGCGGCCTCTACTAACGATTAGGATTGCCGTTTACGTTGATTATATCGATTATAATACATGAAATGCAACAAACAATGTATTAAGTCCTAACATGTGAAAATTAGACTAAGGCTCTGTTCTTTTGGACTTATATTTGCTTAACTTAACTTAACTTAACTTATTTTTGCTGAACTTTTCTGAACTTAACTTATATTTGCTGAACTTAACTTATTTTTGCTGAACTTATTTTTGCTGAATTTAACTTAACTTATTTTTGCTGAACTTTTCTGAACTTAATTTTACTGAACTTAACTTAACTTATATTTGCTGAACTTAACTTATTTTTGCTGAACTTTTCTAAACTTAACTTATATTTGTTTAACTTTTCCGAACTAAATGAATATGAACTTAAATAATAATAATAATAATTATTATTATTATTATTATTATTATTATTATTATTATTATTATTTTAACAATAATAAGTCGCTTTCATTATTATTATTGTTGTTGTTGTTGATATTGAGAAAAGCAAAAAAAAAAAAATCGAACATTTTTTTTGTTAATAGTGACTAATAATTTTGGATAAATTGTAATTATCCTATGCAACTGGTCATTATAGTCTATGGTGCGACGGTCTTTTCCGTGTTTTTTGGTAAAATGTGACCACTATTAGCATTAGGTAAATAGCGACCACTTTATATTAAATAGTGGCCACTTCGAAAAAAATGTTCATGTTTTAGTTATAAAAAGTAGTCACTGTTTACTCTAAAATGGTCGCTATATATTTATCAAAAAGTAGACACTTGTCGCACATGACGGTCGAAAAAGAGAATTTGTGAAAATCGTAATTTTTTAAAACTTATCAATACTATAAAACGTGTATGAATTTATAGTTAACTTAGCTTTACTTTCCTGAACTTAATTTTGCTGAACTTAACTTATTTTTGCTTAACTTTGCTGAACTTAATTTTGCTGAACTTAACTTAACTTATATTTGTTGAACTTAACTTATTTTTGCTTAACTTTTCTGAACTTATTTTTGCTGAACTTAACTTAACTTATTTTTGCTGAACTTAACTTATTTTTGCTTAACTTTTCTGAACTTAACTTATTTTTGCTGAACTTAACTTAAATTAAGCAAAAATAAGTCCAAAAGAACAGGGCCTAAGTCGGTGAACTTAGCAATTAGAATTAATAGTTGAATTGGATATTTACATTCATTACATATAAATAATACATACAAATAAGTAAAATATAAATTAAAAACGATTATGACGAGTGTACTTCATATAAATGCCAAAGATGGGATTTGAAAGAAGAAATAGTAAAAATAAAGAATAAAATAAAATAAATAAATAAGAAAAACTTGACGAACTATATTAAATGGCTAGAATCTATAACTAGTTAGGCGATAGTAGTAATAATAGTCGATTAATAATAACTAATTAATATAAGATACGTCAAAGCCAGAAAGAAATCAGAGGCAAAAACCGACTAGGAGTAGGCGCAGCAGAAGGTGCGAACTTTGGAAGTGGCGCAACATTTCATGCATGTGCTCTTAGGCGGGTTCTGACTGTGAAAGTTAGACCCGTTGGATCGTTACGGTAGATTAATTATAAAATCTATTTGGTTTATTAATGAAATCATATTGGAAAATTAACTAAGTATAAATAAAATAAAATAAAATAAATAAAAGATGGAAAGATTTGAATTAGATTTAGAATAAGATCGGTTAATATTAATTACTAATGATCCTAAACTAAATCTAAAAGAAATAAAGTTTGAATCTCCATTCCAATTTTCTTCGTTGCTCGATTTGCCGATAAAATCATAAGAAACCGCAAAATAGATATACATAATTATATTTCTACAGTACAACAATTACAGACTATGGTGGCGATTATTTAAAACCCTAGAAAAATGAGAGGAATTAGATGAAATGAGAGAAACGAAGTAAGTATAAAAAAAATGAAGGGTTTAAAGAAGAGATTTGTGAGAGATTGATTAATGGAGGATGAAAATGAGGAATTCGGGAAATGAATAGATAGAATTTGAACTCTGAATTAGGGATGAAAATAATAGACGGAATTGGGAAAATAGATAGACATAATTTGAAAAAAATATGCAAAAACCCTGGATATTAAATCTGAAATGGATAGACCACCAATCGTACTATCAACAAAATCTCCATTGAACAACCATGTGATGAGAAAGCCCTAGATATTCCAATATGAATCAAAATATACCAAAGTTGGCTGGTGTGAGTGGTAAAGACTCTTATCTCTTAAACAAGTGGTCGGTTCGATTCCGGATCTATCAAGAAACACATATATATGTATAAAAGTATGTATAAGAGTCATTGCATGTATTTATTTAGAAAAAACTCAATAACTACTGTAAGATAAATTTTTATAATGTGGAAATGAACCATTAGTAAGACTAAATTATGTTTTGTATTTTAAATACTTTGAAGTTAAACCTTAAAAAAAAAATATTAATATATTTTATTTATAAGTAAAATCTTAAACATCATACCCTATTTACTAAATGAATAGGTCAATCTACGTTTTTTCCCGCCTAAAATATCATCTTCTAACTGGGCTTTTAATTTTTGCATTCTACTATGGGCTTAAGTTTAATGTAAAAAAATGATTCCCAAAAAAAATGTATAACGTCCTATTTTACTATGTGCTAAATCTAGATCATATCAATGATCTTGCCCAAAAATAATGTAAAAAATTATTGCCAAAAAATAAGTATAAAATCCTCAATCATTGCCAAAAAAAATATACCGTCAATCATTGCTATATTGCTACAAGTAAAAAATCCTTGATCATTGCCAAAAATTTGGATTCATATATTACAAATCTCGAAGTAAAAAATTCTCGATCATTGCCAAAAAAATTTGAGTTCATATATTACAAATATCGAAATATATAAAATCATTGTCAAAAAGACGTGAAATATGAAAAATTAAGTAAAATGACGTGAAATATGAACTTAGTGAGATGTTAATTTAGCATGATTAAGTAATACAAAAATAAAAAAATCTATAAATACTGCACAATCATTGCGCGGGATCTAAACTTTCATAACCAAGCAAGAGAGAAGGATCTGCATCAAAACCCCGCCATACCTTAAGAAAAGGAATCATTGACGACGACGACAATTGACCATTTACTTGATGAAAACATTTCAAACTCCTCGCAAGCAAAGGACTACGAATCCAGATATCAGACCGAAAACTCAGACAATGAACTTGGCGATTCAGGGTACTCTTTATCCCATAAAGGAGGGAAACAAAACTTTAGGGCAGTTGTAACTGTAAGAAACAGTGAATAATCCAACTAACGCAGCAGACGAAAAGAGAACATGAGTTAATATCAGAGAAGACACACCATGAATTCAGGATTAATATATTTTTCGTAAACAAATTAGGGATCATACACGATTTAGCAGCAAAGTGAGTGTCCTTTCCAAATTGTATAAAGAGGGAGGAAATTGCAGTACATCACTTTTCAACAAGCAAACTCGAGTCCTATATAACTACTCATTATACCTTTGTATGAGTGCATATCAGTTACAAGACTTGCAGGTTGCATCATATAAAGCATTGCACACTCGACAAATACCCAAAACAGTTAACATTACATCGAAAACTATGGCTAATGCTTAACAGCCACAAGCATTGGTACTCTAATACTACTCTCAAATTGACAACCACCAGCCATAACTTAAGAGAGGAATTACTGACGACTATGACAATTGACCATTTACTCGATGAAACATTTCAAAACAACTAACGAGCTGAGGGCTGCAAATCCCCAGACAGGGTACTCTATATCCAACAACAGAGGGAAAACAAATTGATTTTGAGGGCAATTGACAGTAAATAATCTTGCTGACGCAGCAGACAGAAAGAGAAGAGTTACAATCAGAGAAGACCTACCAAGAATTAATGATCCATATATTTTTCGGGAAGTAAAGTACTGCATCGTACACAATTTACCAACAAAGTGATTGTCGTTTCCAAATTGTACAAAGAAGCAGGAAATTGTAGTATATCACTTTTCAATACGCAAATTTTTCGTAAGCAAAGTAGTGCATCGTTCAATATAACTACTCATCATATCTTTGGCAATTTCGCAACAATTACAAGACCTGCAGGTTGCCTCATACTCCCTCCGTCCCGGTCATTTGTTGTCCTTTGGTTTTGGCACAAAGACCAAGGACAGGGGATTAGACCAATTACTAAATGACAAGTGGAATAAATTGAGTGTGAATGATCAAATTACTCATCAAATTCATTCTTAAAATAGAAATGACAACAAATGACTGAGACACCCAAAAATAGAAAAGGACAATAAATGACCGGGACAGAGGGAGTATAAAGCATTGCACACTTTTCCTCCTCTCCATAATTACCAAAACAACTAACAATTCATCGAAAACTACAGCATTGAAACTCTCAAACCATTAGCATTTCATAATCAATGGCAATTATTTACCTAAAAACGAATCGTGTAAAAAATGAAGGTGCTATCAGTCTAGTGCACATGCCACTTGATTAAAATTCGCTGCGATTGCAATACACAAAATCAAGTAGAACTAATAACAGGAGCAAGAAGAGAGTAAACTAAAGAGAGGAAGAGTCCACCAAGCGATGTATAAGCAACGACACGAAGACGAAGAAAAAACAGTCGAATCTGCTTCGAAATCTGCATACTAGAAGTCAACAACTGTAACCTCCCCGCCTTCTCCATCCTATCAAAAAACTGCATTCCCTTCAACGACTGTCTCATCATCAACGCCATCGAAATCGGAAACCCGAAAGCCACGGCACTCACACCCATACTCAACACATCATTCCCCAAACCCGAACCCGAACACAAGTAACCTCCAACAGCTAACTGAAAAACCGCTAAACCCGCGACAGACTTACTAACATCATACATGCTCTTCATCATCGATTCCGTCACTAATCGCGATTCTTTGGCAACCTCGGACATGTCTCTCTCAACCGTCGGACCTTCGATTTCCTGATGTTTTATTTCCTGGTGATTCATCGAGTAATTGCGCTTCTGCTGCTCCCAAATTCGAATCAATTGTGATGTTGACCTAACCCTAATTTCCCCAATTTTTCCGAAGATTAATTGATTTTTGTCGGAAACTTGAGGATGACCGGCGAAAGTTTTGGATCGGAAATTTGTCCATAAACCGGTATTATCTGGTTTCCGGGCGCCCGAGAACGATTTCGCCGTTGCGGATATAGCCGTTCGAATCCCCCGATTTATCTCACTTCTCATTTTCTCACTTCTATTTTTTTTGGTAATACTCCGTAATTGGTCTTGTACTCTTGTGTGAAATGGTAAATTGATAGAACACCCTACATGGGTAACCTGAATAGCACCCGAAACACGACTCAATACGAGAATCAAATTGGAATTAAACTGAATTCAATCATAATCTAGTGATGCCATAACCTGAATATATTCAAACCGACAAGAACTGAACCGATTGACATGAACTAAAAATATTTATTTTCTTATAAAAACACTTATTTTAAGTGTATTTTCATTGATTCTCCCCCCCTACTGGCTACTACTAAGAGAATAAAAAATTTCTTAGTTTTCCCTCCAAAAGACATCTAGCTAAATAAGGTAACAAGTAATTTTTTTTTTCATTACATTATTATCTTTTCAATTAATATATTCATATTTATGACTTTTTCATTAAAATCCATAATTTATTATGCAATCATTTCCATTTCCACACATATTATTTTTCATCAGTTACATTCTAAAATTACACAAACCTGCTTCTTATGCAGTCTTGAACATAATTATTGTCATCACTTATACCCTAAAATTATGTAAATCTGTTTCTTATATAACCATTCATCAGTTACACTCTAAATATAGTATATATTTCTGTTCCGGGTGTAATTCCAGAGCAGATATTTGTTACCACTCGTAGCTCGTAGAAGGATGTCCTTGCTTGAATCCTCTTTGCGGTCTCCTGAAACGATGAACAAACTGAGGGCTCGGCTTTGGCCGAGCGTACTCACTCCGACGCTCAAGTTAGTAAACTTAGAGAGAAGTTGTTGTAATTTGGCTAAGAGTGTATTGTAGAGAGATAAGGAAGATATTACCAGATGAATAGTGGTTATTAGGTCAATTTGTGGATCCTTTCCTCAATGAAGGTTGAGAAGTATTTATAGACTTTCACCTTTTGTCACGTAGTGGCCAAGTGGCCAAGTGGCTAGCAGGTGGAAAGACCGTTCTACCCTCGGCCGATGGACCTATGGCAGGCTGGCCGAGGGGTCTTGGATATGAGTACGCGGATATGTGTCCCGGTGGCTAGTTGTCGGCCGAGACCAGTGACAAAGCCGATGGGATGCATCGGCTAGGTCATCTAAGTCGTTGACTTTCTTTGTGGATACCTTTGACCTTGCTCAATATGTTGACCAGTCATTGGTGCGAATATGCCCCATCAATTTGCCCCCAGCGTAGTCTATGCCGTGGTATGGGCTCCGATGTATGTTGAGCGTATATTCTGCGCAAGTATTTTTGCAAAATTTTCTGCATCGGCTACTTCTGATGCATCGGCGTGGTTCTTGTTTAGGCCGTGCCATATCCCCCCTCCATACGGATGCGTAAAGGGCATCCGATGTGGAAAAGAATGTGACGCTGGCCGAGACCAGGGCTGAGAGTGCCGGTTGTTTTTGATTGCCCCCGGCCGGTGCTTCCTAGCTTGGTTGATCAGGTGGCCGGCGGAGAGCAGGTACCTAGGAATTTGTTGAGGAAGGTGAATAGGCGAAGAGATGTGAATGGGCGTGTTGAAGACGCTTGGTCACTATTGCATTGATTGACATTCAATCGTTGCAACGATTGACATTCCGTGGTTGCATGTCCGACACGTGTACGTTCGCACGATTGGTTGACGCTTCATGGTGTGCCCTGATTGGTCCTTCTTCATGGGCTTTTCCTATAAATAGGCGATTATTCCGTGATTTTGGCCACCAATTTCATTTTCTCAAATTTTCTCCAAAATCTTCATCTTTCTAAACTTTCAAGGGCTTCTTTTTCTTCCAATCTTCAGAGTCTTTGATCCGGCGAGTGTTTTTCTTCGAGGTAAACAAACAAATTCTCACCTCTTATTTCGTTAGTAATTCCTTGTGAACATGTCTTCGTTGATGCCGGGACTAATACTTCTGCGCCGGGGTTCCCGTCGCGTCTTGACGAGGAGGGGATACTAGAAGCCATCCCGCTAAGGTTTGGGGGCCCTAGGTCTCCTTCTCCCGTAGTTGATCTGCCCCTCCTGGAGGAGTTGGAGGATGAGGATGATGCTGATGATGCTAATGATGATGATGAGAGGGCTCCCGTTGATGGTGGGAGGACGACTATCCCGGATCATGGTGAGGCCTGCACGACTGGCCTCGACCGTGTCTGGACAAATAAATTCGCAAGCGACTCAGGAGAGACTCTTTTCGGAGGTCACTTCTCCCTCGGTGAGGGGTATAAAATTGTTATCCCAGGGAGGGTCGGGCGGTCTCGCCGCCTCTCCCCGGTCATATCGGCGTGCATATCGGCACCGGAGTATGGGCTCGGTTTCCTTTGAATGAACACGTCATGGCCATCATCAAAGCCATGAACGTTGCCGTGGCCCAACTGCATCCGTTGGCCATGAGGACGATAGTCGGCTTTGTATGGCTCTGTGTCTTTAAGGGGAGACCCCTACGGGTTAACTTATTCCGCCGACTCCATAGTCTTGGCCGTCAAAATCCGGCAAAGTGGGGTGGTATAGCGTACAGACGGAGCGGGCTATGTCTCCGTGAACAAACTTACTTCTCGCAAAGATCGGCAAGGGCGATGGGTGTACGTCCAAGTGCTTGGGAGGACTACCCATTGCCTCGGTCTTTCCGAGCCCCGTTTACTTACGGTGTGAGACCGGGAAGAGTATGAGAAACACATCTCCGGGGTAACAAGGTCAAGATGGACGCTTCGTTTGTCCCTCTTACTGCGGATGAGAAGCGGGCAATGCGTTTGTTTGATCTTTGAGGAGGGATGGTGCCCCGACTCGATTATTCTTCGAGGATGAGTGCTATGCGCGTCGGCCTCATACCGGCCCTCAATGGGGTGAGTGGGGTCGGTATGAGGCCCACCTTTGCTTGTTATGTTCCTTTTTCAGAGCTTTGTTTTACTTCTTTTATGTAACTCTTGTTTGATTTCTTGCAGATCGGTTTGGTCGGGATCATGCGAGAAGGACTTGGAGAGGTTAGGGCTTGACAAGGACGGGAAGGTCCTTCAGCGGCGTCCTACAGCTGATTTTCGTGATCGTAGACTAGCCCCCAACGAAATCATGGACAAGCAGACGAGGGGGTTGGATCAGGAGACGGCCCATGCACGGGTTCTCGGAGGCGTGCCGAAGAGATCAAAGAAGGCAGCGTCCAAGTCGGCGGCGGTATCAATGCCAACTCCCTCTTCGACCCCAGTGGTCCAAAAGGATCATGTGGAGGTCATCAATATTACTGAGGGGGAGGTGACCGTTGCTAAGGTCCCTTCTCCGAAGAAGAGGAAAGAGCCACCGTCCGCTTCCACCGTTGCCGGGGAGAAGCCTGCCTCCACCAGCCCTCCAACTAAGAGGGTCCAAACTGGTACGGATCTAACTTGTGGTTGGATTTAGCGGTTCGTTGGACATTCCGATGACAGACTTTTCGATGTGTCAATGCATGGTGACATGGATGCTTGTAAATTTTTGTAGATCCACCATCGGCGGCGTTCTAACCGAACGGCAATCGGGAAGCGACACTGAGAAGGTTATTGAGAAGGCGGGTGATAGAAATATCACCGTTGACTCCTCAGCTCAGAAAATTCCTCCCACCGAGCTCGTGGCGGAGGGTGAGAGAATATATAAGAGGTTGGGGAAGTGGATTCGTCTGGCCGGCTCCCACGCCATGGAGCAGGAAAGGACCATGGCCCAATCTGGGCCACTGATCGCAAAGCTTAAGCTTGATCTCTCTGCTGCGAGGGGGGAAACCGGGAAGGCTAAGCGGGATCTCCTTGCGCCGAGAAGCGTGTGGAGGAAGCCGAGAAGCCGCCGAGGGCCGAGAGGGCCAAAGTTGAGGATGCGATGGCGCCACAGCCAAGATGATGGAGGAGCGGGACGGTATAAGGGCGCCTACGACGCCGTGGTTGCAAGAGGGACGAGTGGGAGGATGCATTCGAGAAGCGGCGGAGGCGCTCGGGGACGCACAGTGCTATCCTTCCTCAAAAAGAGAAGGATATTGAAATGCTTCAAGATGATCTCCTCCCTAAAATGTGCGTCCAATTCCGGGACCAGGCCGAGGAGGCGACCAGGGAGGCAATCAGACAGCTCATCCCCGACGGCTCCTTCCCGTGGGATAAATTTGACCAGCTCCTGGATGAGATGGTTGATGCTGCGGAAGCAGCGGCTGCTGAGAAGGCGGAGGCGGCGAAGGCGGCTCAGATAGCGTTGGCCAAGGCGGCCTATGATGCGAAGGAGGCCGAAAAGGAGGCTGAGAGGCTAAAGGCGCTTGAAAATGTCGAGCCTTCTCTTGAGCCGGCCATCGAAGATCCGCCGCCTCGATGGAGGGCAGCAACAGGCATAGGGAGACGGGCGGTCGTCACCAGACTCACCCGACATCTCGGATAGCTTTAGCTGTTCGGGGGCCAACTATTGAGCCTTTCCTCCCTGCCATCTTTTGGCGCTTCAATTGATATGCTTGTAATCTTTTGCTTTTCTTTTCCTTGTTTGTAAAAAAAAAACTTTCTTGGTAGGTTGTGTTTAGGCTTACCCCTATGGGGGACTACGTCGTCGTATTCTTCTTTTAATCATTTTTAACAAAGTTTGTCCTATTGGCCTTTGGCCTGGCCGAGGCTTTGATCACAATTCTTTGTTTTTCTTGCGTTATTAATTGAGTGCCTTCGTTTTTACCTTTGGTATGGCCGAGGCAGTTTGAATGCATATCTCAACTGCGTAACATCTTTGATGTATTGACCGATGTGTCCCCGTCGCTCTCGGCAAGTAGCCGAGGTAATCGGGGTTACGGCTCGATAGCATTTCTTCTGGCGTATCGGTCGTTGTGTCCCCGTCGCTCTCGGCAAGTTGCCGAGGTAATCGGGGTTACGGCTCGATAGCAATTCTTCTAGCATACCGGTCGTTGTGTCCCCGTCGCTCTCGGCAAGTTGCCGAGGTAATCGGGGTTACGGCTCGATAGCATTTCTTCTAGCATACCGGTCGTTGTGTCCCCGTCGCTCTCGGCAAGTTGCCGAGGTAATCGGGGTTACGGCTCGATAGCAATTCTTCTAGCATACCGGTCGTTGTGTCCCCGTCGCTCTCGGCAAGTTGCCGAGGTAATCGGGGTTACGGCTCGATAGCAATTCTTCTAGCATACCGGTCGTTGTGTCCCCGTCGCTCTCGGCAAGTTGCCGAGGTAATCGGGGTTACGGCTCGATAGCAATTCTTCTAGCATACCGGTCGTTGCGTCCCCGTCGCTCTCGGCAAGTTGCCGAGGTAATCGGGGTTACGGCTCGATAGCAATTCTTCTAGCATACCGGTCGTCGTGTCCCCGTCGCTCCGTGATTCCGAGGTAATCGGGGTTACGGCTCGATAGCAATTCTTCTAGCATACCGGTCGTTGTGTCCCCGTCGCTCTCGGCAAGTTGCCGAGGTAATCGGGGTTACGGCTCGATAGCAATTCTTCTTTTGGGTGGTAATTATGGAGGGGACAAGCACTTGGATGGAAAACTTGGTTGTTTCTTCACTTATGATCACGCGTTGGGGTGTCCACATTGGGTTTGGACACCTCCGCCGCTATACAAAGTACTTTCTTAAGTTGTCGGTGTTCCAATGGCTCATCAAAGGCACATCCTCCATGTCTGTCAGTCGGTATGTACCCGGCCTCATTTCTTCAACCACCTTGTAGGGACCCTCCCAATTGGCCGTTAGTTTACCATGAATATTTCCTTTGTTGGTGGCGGCCGACTTTCTTAGGACTAGATCTCCTACTTTTAAGTCCCTCTTGTGGACTCTTTGATTTGTAGGCTCTTCTCATCCGGTTTTGGTATCTTTGCCAAGTTGAGGCGTCTTTGTATCTCGCTTTCTTCGACGAGATCCGGGAGGCTTTAAGGCCTTCCTCATTTTCGATTGGGTTAAAAGTAGCCGTTCGAATGTTGGCACCGTCGCTTCAATTGGTAGGACCGCCGGATCCGTAGACTAAGTGGAAAGGAGTGTACCCCGTTGCTTCTTTCTCCGTGGTCCGTAGGGACCACGGGACGCCGGTAGTTCATCGGCCCATCTTCCTTTAAGGTCCTCCTTGTCTTCTTCAAACCGTTGAGGATCGTCTTATCGTTGCCTCACTTTGTCCGTTGCTCGTGGGTGGCAGACGGAGGAGTATGCAAACTTGATGCCAAGCTCTTCTAACCAGTTCATTATCAGTCACTCCAAAATTCTCGGCCGTGGTCAAATACCATGACTTGGGGCAATCCAAAACGGGTTATAACATTTTCCCAGATTACCTTTCTGACGGCCGCTGTGGTATTTGCAGATCGCTGCTCTGACTTCAACCCATTTGGTGAAGTAATCAACGACGACGATCAAGAACTTCCTTCCTCCGGAGGCCGTTGGAAACGGTCCTAGCATATCCATCCCCCACTGTGCGAAAGGAAGGGGGTTAAGCACCGGTTGTAGGTCTCGGGAGGGAGCATGTATCACCGGGGCATGCATCCGCGTTCGTGCATTTCTTGGTCTTTGTTCTGGAGTCTTGAAGCATGGTGGGCCAGAAGTAGCCGGCTCGGAGAGCTTTGTGGGCCAGTGTTCTTGCCCCCATGTGGTGTCCACATATGCCTTCGTGAATCTCTGTCGGTATTAGCTCTGCGTCGGCTGGTCCGACACATTTCAAGAGTGGTCTTATTACGGACCTTTTGTACAGCTCCCCTTCGAACACCAAGTACCTGGCGGCGATCCTTTTTATCTTGGCCGAGAGATTGCGGTCCTCCGGCAACTCACTTGTAACTTTGAATTTCATTATCGGAGTCATCCACGTTGTCTCGGCCTCTACGTTGCCTACCATGCCGACATCCTCGGTGATGCTCTTCGTATTCCTGATATCTACCAGCACGGTTCGGCTGACATTATTGATGGTTGAGCTGGCAAGTTTTGAGAGAGCGTCGGACCGGTTGTTCTCAGATCTGGGAACGCATTGGATTTGGAAAGATTTCAATTTTGCTATGTCAGCTTTTACCCTTTCCAGGTATCTCACCATCCCGTCGTCCCGAGCCTCGAACTCTCCTCTGATTTGGTTAGTAACCAACGGTGAGTCATCTTCAACACAATGTGTTACGCCCGTGCGCTCCGGCCATCTCGACTCCGGTTATCACCGCTTCGTACTCGGACTCGTTGTTCGAGGCCGAGAAGGTAAATTTCAAGGCGTACTCAAACTCGTCCCTGTTTGGGCTGATGATAAGGATGTCGGCTCCCGAGCTGTTCGTCGTGGAGGAGCCGTCGGTGTAAACCTCCCATACACCTGGGTTTGGCTCTTCTTGATATGTGCATTCGGACAGGAAATCTGCAAGTGCTTGTCCCTTTATCGAGGGCCTTGGTTTGTACTGAATGCCAAAGCCAGAGAGTTCCACTGCCCACTTGATAAGCCTACCGGATTGTTCGAATTTCTCCAAAGCTTTTTCCAATGGTTGGTCGGTTAGGACCGTCACGGGGTGTGCGTCGAAGTAGGGTTTTAACTTTCTTGCGGCAACGACGACGGCGAAAGCTGCTTTTTCAATTAGTGGGTAATTCCTCTCGGCCGGCAACAGTGTATGGTGACAAAGTAGATAGGGTGTTCTTTGTTTGTCTTCTTCCTCGATGATCACAGACCGACCGTGGCCGAGTAATGCTTGCTATGTACTGGGTATAGCGTCTCCCCGATGTCGGCCTGGATAGAGTTGGGAGAGTCTCGAAGATGAGCTTTTAGTTGCTTGAAAGCGTGCTCTGTTCCTCCCCAGTGAAGTCTTTATTCCCCTTCAACACCATGAAGAATGGGGTGCTCTTGTCTCGTGACCGAGAGATGAAACGGGCGAGAGCCGCCATTCTCCGGTCACAAGCATCATAACCTCTTTTCGATTCCTTGGTTCCGCAGATCTAGGATTGCTTGGACTTTGTGCGGATTGGCATCAATGCCTCGGCAGCGACGAGTACACCGAGGAATTTACTCGCCGGACAATCGAAGTTGCACTTCATTGGGTTGAGCTTCATCTTGTATTTCCTTAGTGAACAAAATGTTTCCCGTAAATCGGCCAGGTGCTTTGTCGATTTGCTTTTCACAATAGCGTCGTCGACGTAAGCCTCAATGTTTCGCCCTTTTTGACTTTGGAATACTTTGTCCACCGATCCGGTGTACGTTGCACCGGCGTTCTTCAAACCAAACGGCATCATTTTGTACATGTATGTGCCGTTCGCGGTGATGAATGCGCATTTAGGCATGTCTTCCTCATCCATGAATACTGGTGATACCCGAGAAGGCGTCTAGCAGCTCGGCATGGTGTAGCCTGCCGTGGCGTCGATTAAGCTATCTATCCGGGGCAAAGGGTAACAATCTTTGGGGCATGCTTTATTAAGGTTGGTAAAATCTACGCACATTCTCCATGCCCCCGATGATTTCTTCACCATCACAACGTTGGCTAACCACTCAGGATAAGTACAAGGCATAATAAAGCCCGCTGCTAGTAATTTATCTACCTCGGCTTTGATGGCGTCATCTTTCTAGTGAGGAGTTTCTCATCCTTTGCTTGATAGGGCGGCGGTGGGGAGTACGTTTAGCTTGTGAATAATTACCTCCGGCTCACGCCGGCATCTCGGCTGAGTAGGCGAAGACGTCTTTGTTCTCCTTCAAGCAGTCTAGGAGAGCGGCTCGAATTTTGGTTGTGTCGACACCGATAGTCACGGTGCGGCTCGGGTCAATCTCTACCTCCTCGGTCTCCGCTCCCTCTACTATGCCGACGGTGGTATCCGTGTGTTCGCCCTCCTGTTGCAAGGATGGGCTCTTCCCCTTTTCTGATTTCTTCGCCGCTTTGAAGGATTGCAGGTTGCACCCTCTGGCGGATACTTGGATATTCACCACCTCATCGTTCTCGTTCTTCGAGACGAGCTTATGCGCTTCCCCCCGGTCCGAGACATACATCAATGTCAGAGCCCGGATGGACATCACTGCGTCAGCCTCACTCAGGGTGACTCGGCCTATGAGGACGTTGTAGGCGGATGAACCGTCAATGACCACGAATTCCGACATAACGTTCTTGGTCGCACCTCGTTCTCGAACATTCTGGCGGCTTGATTGACCCCTGTGGGTACCATGCGGCCCCAGGAGAAGCAGAAGCTGACAACGGGCTGGTGCGGGGTCAAGTCTTCAACCTTCAGCCGAGGCTAAGAAAGCATTCTCCGTACATAATATTTGTGTAAGCGCCTGTGTCAATTAGGCACCTCTTCACCAAGTGGTTGGCTATGTCCAGGTGGACTGTAAGTGGATCGCTGTGAGGAGCGGCAACTCCATCGTAGTCCTTCTTCCCAATGGTCATATCGGGGATGTTGGAAGCGGGGGTCGCCGTGTTTGGCACAAAGTTGATGGCCTGATATAGCTCATTCAGGTGCCGTTTGTACCCACGAGTGGACTCACCGTTCTCATTGCCCCCGATGACAACATTGATTACTCCTTTCCGTTCTAAGACGGATTTCTTATTTGATCCGCCGGCGTCTTTTCTTTGGCCTCCGGCAATGTATTTGCCTAGGCTCCCCTTCCGGATCAGTTCTTCAATGGCATTTTTCAGATGTCGGCAATCGTTCGTTAAGTGGCCGGTGTAGCCGTGGTACTCGCAGTACTGGCTTGTGTCACCGTCGCCCCTCGGCTTAGGGGGCCTTTCCCACTTCTGACCTTCGCCTTTGCTCAGGGCGAAGACCTCTGCGGCGGATACGACCAGGGGGGTGTGATCATTGTACTGCTTTCGGTAGTATGGTCCCGAACTCCCCCCGGCGCCCGCCGAGTTCTGTTTTCTGGCGGACTTGTCGGACCGTGACCTACTGTCGTCACGGCGCTTTTCATCCGGGTTGTCCTCCCGGTGGCTTTTCCTCTCTGAGTACCCAGCCTCGCTGTGGCCTACCCAGGTCTTGTGATAGTCTTCTACCTTGATGGCCTGGTCGGCCATCTTCCTAGCGGCATCTAGGCCCAAACCCCCGTACTTGATGAGCTCGTCTTTTAAGTTTCCCTTTGGGAGGCCTTTCATCAGTGCGAAAGCCGCCAGTTCGGGGTTGATCTCCCGAATCTGCTGAACCTTGCCGTCGAACCTCTTCACATAGCTTCGTAGAGATTCGCCCTCCTCCTGTTTGATAGTTAGGAGGTCCGACGTCTCCACGGCCGTCCTTTTGTTGCAAGAGTACCGGGCTACGAAGGCGTCTCTTAGGTCGGCGAAACAGTCTACAGAGCCGTCGGGAAGCCCCTTGTACCAATTTTGAGCCATCCCATGCAGAGTTGTTGGGAAGACTCGGCACCAGACCTCATCGGGCTGCTCCCATACCGACATGTAAGACTCAAAATCCTCGGCGTGGTCGGTTGGGTCACTATCTCCTTTGTATGTGATCGCCGGCAACTTCAGCTTAGTTGGCACGGCGGTGTCAAGGACATAAATCGAGGGGTCGACCACGTGTCGAATGACACGCGGCGATCGGCTCCTCGCATTCCTAGTCCGGCTCCTCTCCTCGTAACGGGAAGGACTCCTCCTTCGACTCGGGCTTCTTCTCCGACTCTCCTGAGTCGGACTTCTCTGGTTCCTCCGGGGTGTGCCTCGTCGATGCTGTGGCGACGCTGTCCTCTCACGAGTACGAGAAGGGCTTAGGTCTACCACGACCACTTTGGGCTCTTCCGGCGTCTTGGTAGGGTCGGCCTCTTCTAGGGCCTCGTTCAAATTTCTCGGAGTCACGTTTTGGGCCCTGGTCTCTTGGACGGTTTCCGCCGCTCTTGTCGGCGTGTTTGTCTTTGGCGTACTCCCACCAGGTCCAGGAGCATCTTGGTTTCGCACGTCAACCACTGTCCCATGATGGTGACCTGGTTGGCGGGCAGCGGCGTGTCTGGTATTATCGGCATTCCGAATTCCGGTTGGATTACTCCGCCGGTGGAGGGCTGCACGACTCCAGAATTGTGAAAAGTGTCATCCTGGCAGAGTGCGGTTTCGTCGGTCACTACTACCTCTTGTTGTTTAGACATCTCTTTAGCTTTTTGGGTGGGTTTTTTGTGTTTTTGTTTTTGTTGTTTTGGGAATGAATGTGACTAGCTTCTAGTGTCTTTCCCCACAGACGGCGCCAATTGTTCCGGGTGTAATTCCAGAGCAGATATTTGTTACCACTCGTAGCTCGTAGAAGGATGTCCTTGCTTGAATCCTCTTTGCGGTCTCCTGAAACGATGAACAAACTGAGGGCTCGGCTTTGGCCGAGCGTACTCACTCCGACGCTCAAGTCAGTAAACTTAGAGAGAAGTTGTTGTAACTTGGCTAAGAGTGTATTGTAGAGAGATAAGGAAGATATTACCAGATGAATAGTGGTTATTAGGTCAATTTGTGGATCCTTTCCTCAATGAAGGTTGAGGAGTATTTATAGACTTTCACCTTTTGTCACGTAGTGGCCAAGTGGCTAGCAGGTGGAAAGACCGTTCTACCCTCGGCCGATGGACCTATGGCGGTGGCCGAGGGTCTTGGATATGAGTACGCGGATATGTGTCCCGGCTGGCTAGTTGTCTGGCCGAGACCCAGGTGACAGGCCGATGGGATGCATCGGCTAGGCTGTCTAAGTCGTTGACTTTGCTGTGGATACCTTTGACCTTGCTCAATATGTTGACCTGGTCAGCGGTGCAGAATATGCCCCATCAATTTCAAAGGGCGTAATAATTTTTATGTATTTTTTAAATTTAAAATAAAAAAAATATTAGTCTAATTATTCGTAAATCGTTTTTTTGAGTGTGTGGTATACTGTTTTTACCTGTTTTTTTATAAGGTTTATACGCATTTTAATTAGATTTTACATTTTTACATCACTTAATTGTAATTTAATGTCATAAATTAGTTTCATGCAACGATATAGCATTATAGAGTTAAATTTTATAGAAAAATAAAAATGGTTTAAGGCCAAAATAACTTAACTTAAAGTGTCTTTGATGGTAATAAACTTTCATTTTCTACCTCTTACTAAGATTATATTAATACATTATAACATTAAAGGTACACAGTTAATTTAAAAAATTAATTTAATGAGAATGTCTCTTTATAAAACAAAACTAAAAAATACCGTGCTGTAGCACGGGAATCTACACTAGTTAAAGATTAACCTTTTTTTAAAATTATAATCTCTTATCTACTAAATGAATAGGTGAACTCACAAATTTTCCCTCCAACAAGCATCTTTTTAAATAAGGAAACTATTGATAATTTAATTGTATTCACTAAATAAATAATAAAATTAATAATTATAATGTATTTCATTATAAAATTCTATTCATTAAAATTAATCTTTTCATCAAATTATATAATTTTTATTTTTACTAAATAATAAACTACTCCCTCCGATCTAGACCAAAGGTAACATTGACTTTTCGGTTTTTTCCCATGGTACCCTCGAACTTTGGCAGATTACACATGGTACCCCTTATTTTAAGTTTCTACATATGGTACCCCTGTATTTAACTTTTTCTTTCCCAAAATGGCCCTTGCCAAACTTCCGTCATCATTCCGTTAGTCCTCTAACTAATGACCCTTTTTTTGTTATTTAATACACTAATAACATAAATCATTATTTTGTACAATAAATTCACTTTAATATCTAAATCCCAACAATCACTCCCCCACCCCACCCCCACCATGGTCAGGCGACGTCGCCAAACCAGTCCACCAGGCCACCATTATATCAACCATCATCATCATCTTCGATCACCACTACCTACACCAACAATAGCCACCACCATCAGCCGCCAACAATAACAGCATCACCAACTCACACAACAGCAACCACCACACTAAAAAAAAAATCCAAATCTGAAAAAAATATCGCCAAAAAATAGTAGAAAGGCGACATCATCAGCCGCCCTTTCTCCACCTTCCCTCTTTCAACCACCAACAATCGTCAGATCTGTTTTTTTTCTTAATAAAGGGTGACGACGAGTTGCACCGATGATGGTCGCCTGAACTCCAGGAGTGTCGACGGCAGGTGGAAAAAGAAAGGGGAGGAGGAGGTTGTGCGTTGGTGGTCACGGTGTTGTCGTGTGGAAGGAGTGATAATGTTGATAGTATGTGATTTGTGGCAACTGTATGACGGTAATTTGATTTGAGCTAAAGTGAAAATATGAAATTACATATGAATCAATTTTAGTCGCATAACTCATAGCTTGACATCATACTCCAGGAATTAACAGTACATCCAACCAATTTCTCAGTATATCATATTCTCCTCACTTCATATCACAATTGTATCAATCTCATAGTAGCTCAAATTTCGTATCCATCCAATCATACTTTCAAGAACTTATAAAAAATTCTAGTACAACTAACCACATACATTACGATATATCTACCCACACTCTTTACACTTTCCCATGTCACCGGTTCAGATTGAAAAAGCCATGGTACATATTAAGGACGTCTCCCTCACCATACTAAGAGGGGATCCTAAAAGTTTCTACCCAGGGTTCATTTTAATTAGACACATCTTCGGTTCATTTGATCCATTAATTTATGCCATATGATCGTTTTCTCTGATACCACTTTGAGTCTTTAGCAAGACATTCTCAGTTAAATGAGCATGTACCATCTCGGTTTCCCGAGGTAGTGAGTAAGAAAAGACAACGATAAAAGGTACTTTAAATAAATTACATTAATGTTGTGAAACTTTTTGAACTGTCTTACAATTTATCCAACAGTTAGATAACTGATAAACCAAAGTCTAACCGAAAACAACGGAAATCTAAACAACTGATGGACATCTCGATATACGTCACCCCAAATCCGACGCAAAAGGCCCTCTACAACTGACATAATAAGGGTTTTTTCCATTAGTATGAACAACTTTTAAACAATGTCATGAACTAAGTGATCGACTCCTCCAAGTACACGTATCGTCCCATTCCCACGCAGCATCCAACACAGCTCACAAACCATTACCTGCTAGTCTCACTACTACCTAATTGCTGAAAATATCAATTGGTTTATCACAAAGTTGAAATAGATTTGACACAGGAAAGTAAACACGTCAACCAAAGTTTGAGTAGGGACCAACTAACACAATATAGTACTCCCTCTGTCCCGGTCATTTGTTGTCCTTTTCCATTTTTGGGTGTCTCAGTCATTTGTTGTCCTTTCTATTTTAAGAATAAATTTAATGAGTAATTTGATCATTCACACTAGATTTATTCCACTTGTCGTTTAGTAATTGGCTTCCTCCCCTTTCCTTGGTCTTTGTGCCCAGGGGCGAACCCAGTAGGTAGCAAGGGGTAGCAGCCGCTACCCCAAAGTGAAAAAGATTAATTAAGACGCTGTTATTTTGCTACCCCAGATCTGTCAATAAATAATAAGTAAAAGTGAAGGCGTTATTTATGCAGCAAAAGTGATGTGGCTTAGTGGCAAGACATTGGTACTCCAACCAATAGATCCTGTGTTCGAGACTTGTATTAGTCAAAATGCCATTATCTTTTGCTCAGGTATGAACTTTTTATTTTCCATTTTACCTAATAATTATGTTTGTTAGAATGGTTAAATTTTTCTAAATCGTGTAAAATGAAGATAAGTTGTCGAATCATAATGTGAAAATCTTAAAACATTACAGAGGGTTTCTTTGTGTCACAAAGCTATATAATCAAAATTATAGTTGAAAAATAAAATAAAGGTAAATTGTGACTTAAAAAATGAGTTTAAGTTAGTATCAACCGCTCATTTTTCGCTACTTCCATTTTTACTGAAAAGTCGCTTCATATTTTTGCTACCCCAAATTTCTAATCCTAGGTTCGCCCCTTAATTGTGCCAAAACCAAAGGATAACAAATGACCGGGACGGAGGGAGTATTATTCAAGAACAACTGCACAAAGATGAATAACAGTGCATTAATAGAACCAAGAACCTCATCACCATACACGGTCACACCTTACCCGCGTGCCATACCACCATATACTAGGTACATTCCCTCGACACTAGTATTGTAGCATCATCAATAACACGCTCCCTCGATACCAGTACACATCAACATCTCATCACAATATAACTTTCACATTAATATAATATGCAATAACCCGTCATCTTATTAATCGCAATGTTCATCTTCACAATATAAACCGTCTCAATATATGTGACAATATCAATATCATCTTGTAACACCGTCGCAACACAAATAAAACAAATCATACAATTGCATATCAAATAACACTTAGATTGAGTAGATAATCCTTACCTTTTCGTAAATATTCAAGAGACAAGTCTAGAAAGTGGTATTAGATCCGTTCCTCAACAAATCCGTCACCTAATTAACAAACAACAAGTAATCACTAACTAATCTACACAACCAACAATTATAAACTAAATCCTTCAATCCCGAGTTAGGGTTCGATCAATCACGGCCTAGGGCAGCGAATTCACGCGTAAAATACGTTAAATATTGCTAAAAATGATAAATAAACGACTTACAATGAGAAAGGTGTGATCTTTGCTAGTGAATCGCGAATTCCCAAATTAATTATAAACTCATCCTAAACAAGTAATCACTAACTAATCTACACAACCAACAATTATAAACTCTTCCTCTCTTCTCAATTTGATTTGTGTGAATACTACGTGTAAATATGCTAAACGGTTTAAATCTCATGTTTAATAGGGTATTTATAAGCCCTAAACAAAGTAGGTCGGTTTTTAGGATAGAATATAATAATAATACGGTTTTTCTATCCTATGCCCACTAGGCATAGGATAAGAAAACAAAAAAGGAAATAATTAAATGATGTTTTTATGGGAACTTGTAATATTTCATTATTTTTACTTTTCTTTACAAGAAATATATTTATTTCTTTCCTTTTTTGTTTTCTTATCCTATGCCTAATGAGCATAGGTTAGAAAAACCCATAATAATATAATAGAATTAGGAAAACGGAATTAGGAAATAAAACACGGGTTGAGTAATGCAGTGCCTCGATCGGTTAAGTACCCGTGGACATGGGCCACATGCACACCGATCCGTGGACATCGCAGCGGTCCGAAAGCTAAGTTCTGTGATGTAGAAATGCTTTCGACCGGATCACATTAGATCGGTCGGTTTCGTCTCGATGAAGGTCTTGAAATGATACAGAGATGTTCGGAGTCGCCACCAAGAAATTATGGGATGCTTGGAAACCGTTCGAATCCACTTTGTAACTCGGTCAAACGAAGCAAAAAGCGGTACTTGACATAGGTACTAAAGATACAGACTCGTCCCCCCTTTAGCATCATATCGCTAGAATGACTCTCATTACCAAGGATAAGGCCGTCCACTATCCAAAGGTTCTGAGTAAGGGGTGAGGGTACGTGTAATACCCCGTATTTAAGACGGTATAATTATATTAAAATGTGTTTTAAAAGATATTTAATAATTATATAAATTAGATAATTAAGTTGTAAGACGAAAATAAAATAATTAAATAATAGTGAGTCAGGAATTGTTGGAGCTCACGTGTGGCACACGTGTGACTCGTGTAATATGGAAGTGTATGACGGTGAATTTAATAATACAATACTACTAATAATATGTAATAATAATAGTAAACAATAATAATAATAAAGGGAATTGAAAATTGTAGATACCTCATTTCTACACCTCCCGCCAACCACCCAGTGATGATTAGGCCGCATGTTTGGTACGCGGAACGATTTATGACAGTCCGTAAGTTTATCGTCAGGTGATAGCTCAAACATTCAAGTCTACCCCTTGGTCGTCATCTACGCACCGATACGGTCGTTTTAACAGTAATTACAGTTCATGACCCGTGTCCACACTAATAAAATGAAGCTGAGTAAAAACTGTTAGGAGCCCTCTTAAGGCTTGGGATGAGAAATAGGGGCCCCCTCACACCAAATTTCTTGCCCTTCCAGTTTTGAACCGGTCACCTTGAGAGAAAAATTGAACGAGTGGGGTAATTAGAATGTATTTTCTGTCTTAAGGGTCAATTGTTTGTCTTAAAATAGAAATTTCTAACCTTGTTGCAGGACGCGGATTGAGGTAAGTAATATGTAACGATGTTTGGGCCTAGGGCCATGTGATATGGCATGTTTGTTGGGAATTTTTGTAAATTGGATGATAATATGTATCAAGTGGTGAATTGAATTATTGGATGAACTTATATATACTGGCTTGAATTGGTTAATGGCATGAATGAATAATTTACATGAATGGATGTTATATGAATTAGAAATATTATGTCTAGAGATATGCGGTTTATGTGATCCCTAAACCATGATTAGTTGTAGTAATATAACAATAAAAGTGATAAAATTTGGTTTGATGGACTAAGTAGAGGACGGCTAAGCCGTGGTGGTGCATGACAGTTTGGCCGTGAGTGAGTCACGTGGTTGACTGGTCTTAGGCCAGTCCAGTCAACCACATGTTGTTTTGTTTCCAGGTATAATATTTAAAAACCTTATGCCTAAATTCCTAAGCAGAAGCTTATGTGTTTCATTTTATTTTATATCAAAATCATGCCTCCAAAGAAAGCTGCATCTACACCTACACCCACTTCTATGTCTCAAGAGGAGATTGATCGTCTGATTGCTATGAACGAAGCCTTGACAGCTGTGTTGAAGGCAAATGGGTCAGCGCAGGATTCAGCTAAAGTGAGTGCTTCTATTTCGAGGCACAACCTGACGAAGTATGATGGATTGGGTGAACCTTCTCTATTGGGAGTCTGGCAAAGAGAATTTGACAATCTATTTGAGCTATTGAAGTGTCCTGCGGAGTTGTAAGTGGATCAGACTGCTTATTATCTGAGAGGGAAAGCTGGTATGTGGTGGACCCGAAACAAGAAAGCTATTAGAGAAGCTGCTGCAAATAATGCAAGTGATTATGTGAAGTGGTCTGGATTCAAGAAGGTTATGAGAGTTGTGTTCGTTCCAGAGCACATTAGAAGCAAAATGAGAGCAAAATTTGATTCTTTTAAGATGACTGATGAGATGACAGTGGAAACCTACTACATCAGGTTTATGGAGTTGTCAGAGTATGTGGCAGATTTAAACCTCATTGATGAGATGTTGGCACTTTGATTCGAGAAGGGGTTTACCACAACTATCAAGAAGAGGCTGGCAGCTAGTCAGCCAAGTAACATGGATGATATATAACAAAGAGCTGGGCACGCTGAGAGAATTGCAAATATGCTCAAGGAAGAAAAGAAAGAAAAGGGTGAGAAAATAAAGACAGAATCTGCAAGTGAGAGTGATGGGAATAAGAAGCAGAATATAAATCAATTTCGCTCTTATTTCTCGAATAATGGGCCAAATGGGAGTGTGGGCCGTGGAGGCTTCGGCCGAATGGGACATGATACGTGCATTTTATATAGTCTTTTTAGGCCTTTTATGCACGTATTTCTATGCTATTATCGTAGTTTTATGCTACGAAATGCCCCGATTATGCTACTTTGGTTTGTTTTGTCCTATTTGCAGGAATGGACCAGAAAGTGGTGAAATCGAGCATTTTATCGTCCGTTTAGCATGCATTTGGAGGAAGAGTGAATTTAGAGCGGAAATATTGCTGACTCGGGATGCGTGAAGCTGTTTCGGGAGCTAAAAAAGGACAAGTCAAAGCTGAACTAACGAGATTATGAGCTGCTGAAGTTAGAAATCACTCGATCGAGTACTTTACTTGTCGATCGAGTGGTTTTAGATCAAATAATAGTTCGATCGAACACTTTCCCTAGTCGATCGAACAGTGTCTATTTAGTGTTTACTCGATCGAGTAGATTAACTACTCGATCGAATGGTTTGAGCCTGATTCTGCTCGATCGAGTGGTTTTAAATCACTCGATCGAGTGGTTTCCCTAATGGGCTCGAGCTTTTTGTTTTATTTCATCATTAGGTTTAATAAAATCGTCTTTCCTATAAATAGGAAGACGATAGAACAGTTTAGGGGGAACTCTCGGATCATCTAATACTGGATCGGACGTTACTTTTCTCCTGCTACTTTGTTCATCTGTAATTTCCGGATTTATTTCTGTAACTCTTTCTTTCCCTTTTCTCTTTAATTCAATTAATGTTTGTCGTTCTTCTCCCCTTTATACTTGTTCTTTATTTATCCATGTTTAGCTAATTCTCTTTCCTAGGATTAGGTGATTCAATGGACTAATGTTAATTGCTAATTAGTTTATAGATTGGTCGTTGTTGTTTTAGCCTATGTTGTTAATCACTGCTATAATTGTATCCTGCTAGTTGAGTCGACACAATTAGCCTTTTAATTTAGGTAGCCTTGACCTGGACCGGAAGGTTGGAAGGGGTGAGACCTGCAGTGAACAATAGGATGCTTTAGTGAGGGCGGAAGTTAAGCTAATTGCATTTTAGGGCGAATTGAGACCGGAAGGAGATATTCGCTACCCCTTAGACCGACACATCGACTAATCTGTGACCTTAACCGCAATTAACTGACGTTCATTGATGACCCGATATCCTAGCTCCCTCTTTTTCTTGCTAATTTCCCTTGTCTTTATTTCTCTTGCCTTAGTCTTTTTAGTTTAGATAAAATATTTCAAACCCCCAACTTGTGACGTAGACAGACCGAATAGACAAGTAGATAGTGACCGCCTCCCTGTGGAGATCGACCCTACTTACTGCTAGCTTCTGTTAGTGTACTTAGGTTTTATTTTTGGTACTGAAACGACGGTATCAGGACCAATGGGAAACATCGGTGTCATATGTTTCAGATGCGGGAAATCGGGTCACAAAATTGCTAATTGCAGAGTTGCTGTGGGAGGCAGGGAAAAGGATTTGTTAATGGGAACCAGAGTGGAGGTTTTAGGACTCCTATGCAGAGCTATGAAAACTATAATCAGAGGTCTGGAGGTGGAAACTATCAGAGGAGGAACAACAATTATTCTAATCAGAATCGCTTCAACAACAACAACAACCAAGGCAATAGAAGTGGTAATTTTCAGAAGATAATGAATGGTGGGAATCAGCAGAATGGGTCAGCATCAGCTAGCCATGGTGGACCTAAGAGTAGTGGGAAATTATTTATGATGGAAAAGGAAGTTGTTAAGGTGAGTGGATGCTCATGTTGTCACAAGTACCTTTCTTGTTAATTCTGAGCCTACCTTTGTTTTATTTGAATCACGAGCTACCCACTCTTTTATTTCAAGTGAGCATGCTAGGACTTTAAAATTAGAAGTATTTGATGAGATAAAAGACCTAGTTGACATACCTTTGGGGGATTTCATACCTTGTAACCGTGTGTATAAAGATGTGTTGGTTAAAATTGGGGAAGCTGTCTTTTTGACCAACTTAATTGAATTTCCTTTGGAAGGTTTTGAGGTAATCTTAGGGATGGATTTGTTGGGTAAATATAAAGCCTTTATAGATTGTCATCAGAAGAAGGTCACCTTGAGTGGACCTGAAGGAATAAAAGTGTCTTATAAGGGATTTGTAGTTAAACCAAAAATAAAACTTATCTCAACAATCACCTTAAAATCTTGTTTGATGAAGGTAGGACATTTGATCTTATGTCACGTGAGAGACACAAGGGAGGACGTGCCAGGGGCGGCATCCATACCTGTCGTGCAAGACTTTCAAGATGTATTTCCAGACGAGATTCCGGGGTTACCACCTCAGAGGGATATTGATTTCGGCATTGACTTGAAACCTTGGGCGGGACCAATTTCCAAAGCACCTTATAGGATGGGGCCTAAGGAGTTGGAGGAGCTTAAAAAGAAGTTGGAGGAGTTGTTGGATAAGGGCTATGTGAGACCGAGTGTGTCACCTTGGGGAGCACTGTGTTATTTTTTAAGAAGAAAGATGGAAGCATGAGGTTGTGTATTGATTACAGGGAGCTAAATAATGTGACCATAATGAATAGGTACCCTTTACCTCGAATTGATGATTTATTTGACCAGTTGAGTGGGGCTGGGATATTTTCTAGGATTTATTTGAGGTCAAGATACCATTAATTGGGGATTAAAGATGAAGATATTCCAAAGACTGCATTCAGGACTAGATACGGACACTGCGAGTTTGTTGTTATGCCATTTGGATTAACTAATGCACCGACAGTCTTCATGGACTTAATGAACCGCGTGTTTAGTCCCTATTTGGATCAGTTTGTAGTTGTCTTTATCGATGATATCCTGGCGTACTCTAAAGATAGGGAAGAGCATAAGAAGCATTTGAGGATAGTATTGCAGACTCTGAGGGAAAATAACCTTTATGCTAAGCTGAGCAAATGTGAATTTTGGTTGGAGAAAGTTGCCTTTCTGGGGCATGTTGTGTCTAAAGAGGGAGTTTCGGTGGATCCAAGCAAGATTGAGGCGGTGTCCAAGTTGGAAAGACCAAAGAATGTGGGTGATATTAGAAGCTTTCTGGGGTTGGCTGGCTATTATATGAGGTTTGTAAAATATTTCTCAAAAATAGCTAAGCCTTTGACTACTTTGATGAAGAAGGAGAATAAGTTCCAGTGGGATGAGAGTTGTGAGACGGCATTCCTAACCTTGAAGGAGCGCCTGACTACAGCTCCTATTCTAGCCTTACCTGAGGGGAGTGAGAATTTTGAAGTTTCTACAGATGCTTCGAAGAATGGATTGGGATGTGTACTTATGCAGAATGGGAAGGTGATAGCTTATGCCTCGAGACAACTGAAAAAGTATGAAGCAAGTTATCCAACTCATGATCTAGAATTGGGAGCAGTGGTATTTTCCTTGAAATTGTGGCGCCATTACCTTTATGGAGCTACTTTTAAGATATTTTCTGATCACAAGAGCTTAAAGTACATTTATACTCAGAAGGAGCTAAATATGATATAGAGGAGGTGGATAGAGTTTATTGAATATTATGACATGGAGATAATTTAACATGAAGAGAAGGCTAATGTGGTGGCAGATGCACTAAGTTGGAAATCTGTCCATGCTTTGTGTACTGCTATGTCTAGGGTGAGATTGCATGAAGAGGTGCAGAACATGGGCATTTCTATGATTAAGAAGGGAGATATAATTGGAGATTTGACAATTGAGCCGGAGTTGTATGCTGAGATTAGGAAGAAGCAAGCTAAAGATGCACGAGTGACTCGCTGGAAGGGGACCGTGAATGATGCCGTGGAAAATGACGTGGGGAAACGGTTCTCTGTGGCCGGTGATGATAGTTTGAGATTTGATGGGAGATGGTGTGTACCTGATGATGAAGAATTAAAAAGAAATATTTTAACTGAAGCTCATTCTACTCCATATTTTGTTCATCCTAGAGGAGATAAGCTATATAAAGATTTGAAGAAGACTTTCTGGTGGCCTAAGATGAAGAAGGAGGTTGTTGAGTTCGTTGCAAGGTGTTCGGTTTGTCAAAAGGCAAAAGGAGAGGATAAGAGACCACAAGGCAAAGTTCAATCCTTGGATGTACTTGAGTGGAAGTGGGAGAGCATTTAGATGGATTTCATTGTGGGGTTGCCTAGGACTCAGAAGGGGAATAATATGATATGGGTTATTGTGGATCGATTGACTAAGTCAACTCACTTCATTCCTATGAAAGATACTTGGAATAAGGCTGAGCTGTCTAAAGCTTATGTCAAGAATGTGGTGAAGCTTCATGGTGTGCCTAAGGATATTATTTTTGATCGTGAGTCAAGGTTTATATCTAAATTCTGGCGGGAATTGTAATCTTTGATGGGGACTCAGTTGAAGATGAGCACAACATTTCATCCAGCTACAGACGGTCAGATGGAGAGAACAATTCAAACATTGGAGGATATGCTGAGAGCTTGTGTGATGGAGTTTGGTGGATCATGGGAGGAGAGGTTGGATAAGATTGAGTTTTCTTATAATAACAGTTACCATGCTAGTTGATGCGAGTCATTTATATGATGTTTCACATCCCTTTTTACACGCATTTCAGAGCTCATCTATGTAGTTTATGCTACATTTCTCCCTATTTCCGTCTACTTTCGTGTTTTTGTACATTATTGCAGAAATGTGAAGAATTCAGCGGAAATCGAGCTAAATCCGTCCCCGAGTATCCTGCATTGCATTTGACGTGAAGAAATTACTCAAGGAACGAGCTTGGTGCGCATTTCAAGGCCCGAAAGACAAATCCACGAGAATATAGAAGTCAAGTACCAGCTAAAGCAGTCGATCGACTGGCCTCCATGGTCGATCGACCATACCACGACTTCCAGGAGACACTGTTCAGTGCCACTCAGTCGATCGACCGGTCACAATGGTCGATCGACCAAGTAACGAGCTGATGCGCGGATTAAACATATAGAACGAGAAATCCAAAGCCCAAAGCTATATTAGGTTTAGGAATTTAGTTACGTTAGTTTGCTATATAACGTAACCTGACTAAAAACTTTAATCATCAAGCTTTATATCAAGTTTTACATTCAGTTTTAAATTCCGTTTTCATCAGTTTTAGGGTTCAAGGATTAATTCGGTGTTGAATACAAATCACTTTCATATTCGGCTTTGTTATTTTCCTTCGCAATTCACACGGTATTCTACTGTTTTTATTCAGTATTTTGCTTTCTTTCATAGATATAGAATTGCTAGACCAGTTTCCCCAAAGCCGAATTATCATCTTATGTTAATTGTTTCTTTCACCGTATCAACCATGAATTCTGTAGTATATTTAGCCAATTTTATTGTTGCCTTTAATTTCAGTATGAGTAGCTAAATAGCTTGTGCTAGGATGTAGGGGAACTGTAGATTAGGCGGCGTAGAATTAATTTGGCCTGAAATCGCGTGTCAGTCGATCGACTGCCATACCTGGTCGATCGACTGACCACGTGAGGTGTTACCTTCGTTTTAATTGATTTAATTCTATATTCGACGAATCGAGTGCACACGACTAGTTGAATGTTTAGGATATGACTGACCCATTAGATCGAGAGATATGGACAGTTGTTAGATCACCAATTAAAATGACTAAACTATGCTGAGATCGAAAGATAGGTAAAGTTTAGATTATTAGTCACTTCTCAGGACGAGAGTCAGTATTAGTGATATTAGGGACTTTTAGCGAGATCGAAAGATGCTATCTGTTAAGAGTGGACCGAGAGGACCTCTTGTTTTCCCGCCTCATGTGTTTGATTTAGACCGACTTAGCTTGCTGCCGCCGAAACTATAGTGAACCGACCATCCTAGTACCTCTTTTATATCTATTTTCATCCGTTTATTTAGTTTATTTTGTTTTATTGTTTTTAGCTATAGATCACTCAAATCAATCAACCCCCACATTCTGTTACCTCAAGACTAGAAATAGACAATTATTAATTACATTCGCCTCCTTGTGGTTCGACCCTGCTACCACTGTCTATAGTTGTAGTTGGATTATAAATTTATTTTTGGTGCTTACAACGACAAGCATCAAATTTTGGCGCCGTCGCCGGGGAGGCAATTGTTCTAATTTTTAGTTGTTTTTATTTAGTCTTTCTTAGTTTAAGGGACATCCGTTCCTTAAACTTTTCTTATATTCTTTTTGTAGTTTCTTCTTATGCGCAGGTCACAGGGTGGTGAACTAGTACTGTTCAACCCTGAGATTGAGAAATCTTTGCGCGAGTTGAGGCGATCATCTAGAGTATTGCCGACAGAGGAAGAGCTGAGTACTCTGTCTAGTTACTACGAGAACGCTCTGTTTGAGGAGGATCCACCCTCATCTCCAGTTTCTACTTCATCAGTTGAGACCGTCACATCTCCAGATTTTCCAGTCATGGCTGAAGAAGCAAGTATAGCCAGTCACTCAGAGCCGACAGCCGAGAATCTCTATAAGGGATTCGCGTTACCAGGGGAGGCAAGAAAATTCGAGCCAAAGCCTTCCTATATGGCTATATTAACTTGGTTTAGAGAAACCAGTTCGGGGGAGGTGCAAATGAAGATACAGCCAAGCACATGGAAATATTCATTGATTATTGTTGTTCTATGTCCCCACCAGCCGGTGTGACCCCAGACCAGGTGAAAGAGACCATGTTCATATTCTCCCTTCGTGATGCTGCAAGGGAGTGGTATAGAGACCTGGATCGAGCTGCTCATGGGATCATCGATTGGAATTCTTTGGCCTTGGCATTCTACAAGAAATATTTTTCTGCCTCGAAGACCAATTCCATTAGAGCTCAGATCACGAGCTTTAAACAAGGGCCTGATGAGAACTTTCATGAAGCATGGGTCCGTTTTAAGAAGCTGGTGCGAACCATTCCGCACCATGGGTTCGAGAAGTGGAGTCTATGCAATCAGTTCTATAATGGGCTCTACGACGATCAGAGAGCTATCCTGGATGCTGCAGCTAGTGGCAGATTCCAGGAGAATATGGGAGAGACTAAGGGGTGGAAGATCATTGATGATTTGGCCACCTATAAGGCTGAATATGGGAATTCCAGAGGCAATCAGAGGAGGAGTGCTGAATCCCCTTCTGTAGCTGCATTAGAGGCTCTTACGGCGAGGTTTGACAAATATGAATTGGGAGGAGCTTCAAAAGTAGGGATGTATCATGTGAATGCTGTTTCAAACGGTCCTTTCGTCGATAGAAGATGTGGAGCTGAGGGACATGTTTCAGAAAACTGTCCTAGTCTCTTCGAGTCTTGTGCCGCCTTTCAACATTATAGGCAGACCAACACTTATTATGAGCCGAATGTCCATCCGAACTTGAGGTGGAGTAGCCAGAATATCCTAAATCGAACTCCACCTCCACAGCAGCAGCAGCAGCAGCCTTATGTGCCCCCTCATAAGCAGCAGCAACAGTTTCAAAAGCCTCCGTATGTTCCTCAGCAGCAGCAGTCCCAAAATTCCGATCTTTCTGAGTTGAAGAATTTGTTGCTAAAGGAGTATCAAGCTAGAGAGGCCGGGATGAAGATGCTGGAGAGCCAAATTGCTCAATTGGCTAGCAAGAATACAACTCGAGCTCCTGGACATTTACCGACTCAAACTGATCAAAAAGAGACCCTTAATGCCATTACTTTGAGCAGTGGGTCCACCCCGGAGGGGCCTGCTATGGTTCAGGATGTCTTTGAAAAAGTTGAGGCGGAACCAAGCAAGAACAAAGCTGTAACAAATAATAGCAAGAAAAAGGCGTCTACCAGGTATATCAGTCGATCGACTGACATACCCGGTCGATCGACTGAAGTGCGACAAACAGTAGCTTCTGGTCCTGTTCAAGTCAGTCGATCGACTGACCAACCTGGTCGATCGACTGACAGCGCTGCTGAGGGTGAGCAATTTCGTCCTCCAATGCCCAATAATTTGAGGGACCACTTGTTTCGGGGTACGACAGCTCCGAAAATATTGGGGCAAGAACCGAGTGCTGATGGGTCAGTCCCGGTTCCGAAATATGATCCGACAACGGTTAATGGGTCATTTTTGAGACGGTCTGAAGAGGGCTCAAGCTTCAACAAGGAGAAGGTGGTGGACTTTCAGCCTAAGTCCACAGATGCCGGCATGCGAGATTTAGAGGAGAGGGCTAAGTTACTTCTTACAGCCCCTTATCCAGAGAGATTAGTGCCGACAAAGGAACAGGTATCGTTTAATAAATTTGAAAAAGTTATTCGTAGCTTAAATGTACAAGTTCCTTTCCTTGAATTAGTTAATCAAGTGCCTGCCTACACGAAATTCATGAAACAGATTTTGTCCAAAAAGAAGTCACTTGAAACTGTGCATACTGTTGCACTCACTGAGGAGTCATGCTCCTATTTGACTCACACTGCACCACATAAATTAGCTGACCCAGGTAGCTTTTCCGTTCCTTGCAATATTGGTACCTTCTCAATTTAGAAGGCATTATGTGACCTAGGAGCCAGCATTAGCGTCATGCCCTTGAGTCTAGCTAGGAAATTGAAATTGACTAGGTTTGCAATCACCGATATGACGGTACAGATGGCTGATCGATCTGCGGTCCAGCCAATAGGAGTCTTAGAAGACATTCCTGTGCAAATAGGAAAGTTTTTCTTCCCTGTTGACTTCGTTGTACTAGACATGCCTGAGGATGCCCACATACCTATCATACTAGGTAGACCATTTCTGCACACTGCTGGTGCAGTTATCGATGTAGGTTCAGGAACTTTGACCTTTCAAGTGAGAAAGCATTCTATTGTCTTTGCCCAGACGGCTAAGAAGAAAGACCCCATGTGGCCTGTTACTTGTAATACGGTTTCTGAAAAGAAATCGTACTTTGTGCTTCCTGATATACCTGTCTCTATTCCTGTAGTGACACCTCCGTTCCAAGTTGGGAGCAAATTGGAGAAAGATTCGTCTGTTTTACATATTGCAGGAGCTGGTTTGGGGAAGGAAGAGCCGCATGTAACATTCCGTTTGATGTTTATGAGTATCTTGATATTGAGTTTTCTAGTGGGTGATATGTTACAGAGCTAGCAGCGCTTGTGGACGGTAGTTGGTTATGTATGGAGTTAGTGTCGGGAGAGTTTATGATGTAGTTGATACGACATCGTGAGCGATGTGTGGAGGTAGGAATAGTTGGTAGAGTTGGTGTTAAGAGTTCATGGTTTCATGTTTTATAAGTTGGGGTTTTGTTTTGAGTTCTTAGTAGCTTTGTTGCGTCTTGACCGAGTTAGTATGTTTGTTTTTATGTATGGGTTGAACTTCGGGGACGAAGTTCTCTTTAAGGAGGGAAGACTGTAATACTATGGTTTTATGAGTCTCTGGGTACTCTATCGAGTAGGCCTTACTCTGTCGAGTAAGGGTGTGTTGCGTTTTAAAAATATTTTCTGACCTGTTGGGTACTCGATCGAGTAACCTTGATACTCGATCGAGTAAGGGGGCACTCGATCGAGTAGCCCGGTTTACGGGTAATGTTTTGACGGGTTTTGCTAATAACGCGAGTTTGATATAAAAGGTTTCCGTCAGTTTATTTCATCATTTTTAACCTTTCTAAACCTTTCAAAAGAAAAAGGAGTTACGTAGTTCTCTCTCGTCGCGTTGTTGGCAAATCCCCAAGGCTAGGAGTGTCGGATCATCTTGTTCTTTGCATCATAGTGTTCCTTGCGTCAAGGGTAAGATCTACATACCAATTTTATAGTATTTAGTTAACTTTGTTTAAACCCTAATTTTGGGAATTGGGGATTTGTATTAGTTTTGTGATTGTTAGTAATTGTATGATTATGTGTATAGGAGAAGGGTTCGTAGAGAAAATGTTTTGAGACAGCTGCTAGATCGTCTGATGATTGTGTTGCTTTCCAGGTAGGGTTTCCCTACTCAGTATTAGTCCTATAATGTGTTGGTGATGATTTGTGATTGTTGATTGTTATCGTATTCGTATTGTGACGGTTGCTGGTTTTGATTGCTGATTGATGGTTGTGATTGTTTGTCTCTGGTTCTCGAGATGCGTTCTCGGCTGAGTGGAGTCACTTGCGGGAGTGGCTTCACGCCCTAGTTTCGCCCTTCGTGGAACCCGCCACGGAAGGAGATGTGCACATTAATGGGACAGGGTTTTCGCTCGGTATGATGAGCGGGGATTTGGTGGGTACGGCTGCGGTCCCCCACTGGCAGGGCTGGTCCAGTGGACAGTCGGTGACGGAGATTGATTGGAGTGGGTAATTGTGTGTGACTGTTTGAGCTGTGTTGTTTACTGTACTGTTGGTTATATAAATTGTGTGATTAGTACTTACCCCGTTTAAATGTTTTAAAAACTGCGGTGATCCATTCGGGGGTGGTGAGCAGTTATTGAGCAGGTATGAACTGATGCGTATGGGATAACTGGGAGGAGTCACCACGATGCAGTTTAGAAGTCTTCCACTGTGTTTGATAGTTTTATAGTCTTTGGATAGTAGACAGTTTTGGAGAACTTGTATTCCTTTTATCAGTTTTGGTTTTGAACATGTAATCACTTAAACTATAGTTACTTTTAAAGTACGTTTCTTTATTGTCTTATGATATTCATTGCCTCGGGTAACCGAGATGGTAGCATCCTTATACCTGAGTGGTCCTGGTAAGGCACTTGGAGTATGAGGGTGTTACAAATGGTATCAGAGCGACGATCCTGAAACCTGTAACCAATAAATCTAATGAATATAGGGAGTCAATTAAAATGAACTCGGGGTAAAGGTTGTAGGAGCTAATGCAAAGGCTTGGGAGACGTCCTAAAGTCACGAACTTGCCCTACAATTTTGAACCGGTCACATGGGGGGTGTATGTCAAGGTCGTATGTGATGCTTGTTAGTTCGTATGTGGATGTGATGATGTATGTTGTAATTGTGGGATGTTGGAGTAAAAGGTTGAGATTGTGAATGCAAGGTCGGTGAAGTATATAGAACTGTTGTTGATTGAAAGCATGTTGCATGATAGTTGGTTTACAATGTTGGTTGGAATTGTTAGAAAAGTGTATGAGAATGATGAGTAATGTGGTGGAAAAAGGGAGTAGTTCATATGTGATATGATTATACGTAATTTTGTTTGTGTAATTTTATATAATGATTTCATATACATGCCTACTATTGTTCATATGTACATGTTGTATGAAGAATGTGGTTGAAATGGATGAATAGATTGGAAAAGATGGAGTGGCAATAGCATGAGAATACGAATTTTGTGATTATGAATATGTTTAGGTGACGAAGTGTATTTGTAATATTGTTGTATTAGTAACATGTAAATAGGATTTGTAATGTATAAGTATATTTTGTCTTACGAAAGGCTATAGAATAAAAGCATGTGGGTAGTGCATGATGAATGTCGTTGCTTTGCTTTCGAAAAATAGTAACATATGATTAGGAATACAGGTGTTATGAGTTTTGGATTGGTTTTGTTTGCTTGGTTGTTGTTTAAGTTGTTTGGAAGTAAAAGTCAAATAGTTATGTCATCTGATCATAGCAAAGTTGTCTTTAAACTGTTATAACTTGAGATGCATAAATTATTTTAATGTCATTCCAATTGGAGGTGATAGTTTGTTCTTTTACGATTCTAAAGATAGGTCACACGCCCAAAACGACCAAGAAACGAGTGAGTTATGACTATTTTACGAAAACTGGACAGTGCTGAGAAATGCGTAGGTACTCGATCGAGTAGCCTTGGTACTCGATCGAGTAGGGGGGTACTCGATCGAGTACGTCACTTACTCGATTGAGTGGCCCTGGTAATTTTTTTTACGAGCTTCTGATCTTCACCTACTCGATCGAGTAAGTCACTTACTCGATCGAGTGGCCTGTACTCGATCTAGTGACCCCTGTTTTGGGTCATATGCTTATCTTTTGACTTCGTTGCATATTATGTTTAATTCAAAGATGTTATTTTACTTTTTTATGCATTGTTTTATATGTATGTTGATCCTGATGCGTAAGTTACCCAATCTTATGGTGTAGTGAGTGGCACCTGTGGTGAGTAGGAGTTCGGTGGGAGGACATGAGTTCTATGTGTTGTGATAGATAATGGAAAAATAAAAGGGGGATTGGTATGGCTTAATTGAGGCATAGAGCATGTTTTGTGAGACGGGATGAGTGATATGATTGTGTGTTGAGTAATGTAAGAATAAGTGAATGTGGGCAAAGAGTGATGTAAGTTTAAGGAACGTGAGAATGAAAAGATTGAAAGAAAGGATGTGGATAGTAGCAACCTGAGATGTATAACGAATTATGGAGGGAGATGGTTAGAAATAGTGTTGAGTAAGAATATATGTAATGAAAGGTCGTTTTAAAGGAATTGAGAAGAGTGGTATATAGTGAACTTAATGGAGACATGTCGCGACGTGGATTTGCAGATAGTGACTGAGTTTGGGAATTTGTGTTATCGAGAGACGAAACTAATGTGTGATTTCCTTGGGCAATTAACGGTATAAAAAAAAGAGAATTTTGATTTCTAGAGATGTAAAAAGGGAGATGTAATTGTTTGAACTTTAAACGGTTATTCTATGGGCAAATTAGTGGCAAGTGTGAGTGAGTGGAGTGATGAGAAGGGACCCATGGTAAGAAAGAGTGAGGTGATATCGATATGAAATAGTGAGATGTGAGTTTGGAGCAATAAAAAGGTAATGGGAACACTAAAGATTAGGTAGAAGTGATAAAGAGTTGAATGGTTAATTGATTTTGTCGAGTGTACAAGGAAAGAATGAGGGGAGTAAAACTAGGAAAATGTTGACCGGAGTTATGTGACATAAAAGTAAGGAATTGTCGAGATGTATGATACTATCATGAGGATTTGAGTTTACAGTATATAGAAGTTCCAGGACAACATGATAAGCATGAGTTTCGAGGAATTAAAGAAAGTAAAAGTGGGTAAATGTTTTGCACGATATGAGATTTTGGTGGTGAGTCGGGTGACTATACAATTAAGGATGGAATTGGAAATAGTGTTGAGGTGATTTTTGTTTATGTATGTGATGTTCGTTATTTGGGATGATAACCAAGGATAGGAAAGAAATCGTGATGTTTAGAGATGAGTGTAAGAGACTTGATGTCCGGACAGTGGTAGTGTTGAGGTGTTGTCACTAGTGGTTAAGGGTGATGATAGATAAGAAAGATAGCAATTATAATGAGGTTGATTTTGTAGAGGTCAGGTTGATATGTATGGTTATGAAAGAGTATAAGATGTGGTTATATGAGGCGGTTGTTAGTAGTTGAGTATTAATGGTGTGGCTACATTTGGCAGAGGGTGATGGATATGCGAATGGGAGAATATGTTATGAGGTGTATACGAGTTAAGCTCGGGTAAGAGGAAACGTTTATCAGGTGGTAACTTACGTGATCAGGATTGACTAATTGGTTGTGATTACGGGTCTATGATGTGTATAAATGTTTGTGTGAGGTTCTGACCTCACGGGAAGTGATATGGTGTGATAGTTATAAAGCTGTTATCTGAATGTTCTGTAATATATGTTGGACACGGTAATTTAATTGAATGATATTCAAAAGGTAATAATTTGATTGATCTGGCATGACTGGTTATACTTGTATGTATTCATGATATATGTTATTCCATGATGTGGTAAGGGGATGATATCCATGAGCTTATTATCTGTTTAATTCATAAAATATGTTGTGTCATGATTTAGTAAAGTGGATTTGAGTAAGTTTTTCCTTGTCTGAGAAGTTATTCTGAGTCAGTGTTTATGGGAGTTGTATGCAGTTGTGATGTCTATCGATGTGGTTGTTGTGCCTCGGGTGGTGATCCGGGCACGGTACATAGTGCTGTGATGCGGGTATTTTCGCACTGCAGTGTGGTTGTTGGTGGCAGTGTTGCGATGCCGTCACCGGTTGTGGTGGAGTAGGCGGGATGATTATGATACGAGTTTTCAAAAGTACATACCAGTCATACATAGATTGTTGTTTTGTTTGATGTTGCTTCCTGTGAGTTTCAGTTTGTACAGATAGACAGTTGTTTTGTTTATTGATGTTTCTTACCAGTTAAGTTTTGGAATGAGGGTAGAGTATGATATGAAAGAGAGTTGTACATGTTTTCGTTGTTGTCATGGTATAGTGACATTCTGTTGATGGGACACAGTTGTGAGAAGTTGTTATAGTAATTTTGATCTTGTTTTAAGATGAGGCATCGGTAGTCATAGTCATGGCAAGTGATTCATAAAACATATGTGGTAATGATCTGATATATGCAGGTGGTTCATAATCCTTTGTGGAGACAGTGAGTGTAGGGTGTTGAGTAATTAGTGTCGTGTTAAGTTATGTATGAGTTTTGCGGTAATGAAGGAAAGAACTTGAGGATCTAGTGTAAGGGTACGTAACGAGTGTGGATCGTGAGTTATGCTTCTGGGGGATAGGTGCTTCACATAGATAGGTATGTTGTTTTGCAGTAATAATGGAGAGTTAGTATGGTGATTTTGCTACGAGTTTTATGGTATAGGTTAGGTGGTGTGCCGAATGAGTTGAGGTATGAGAAATGTTTAAGTAAGAGAGCCTTGGATATATGCATGGCGAGTGTTTAGATTATAGGTGGTTATCTTTGACATGCGGTGGTGATGAGGATAATGAGACGATATAGCTAGGATTTAGTATTAGTGAGTTACGAGGACGTAACATTTATCTTAAGAGGAGTAGGATGCGATAAAAGAGATTTTGATGGTTGTACATATGCTAGTATATTTGGAAGTAGAGTGTTGGTGTAGCATAAGGTATGGATTTGTATATGTTGTGGTTGATAGTGTTAAAAGGTCATGGACGTGCTTGTAGTAGTTCGATGTTTAGGAATGCGAGAATACTTCGATAGTGTTGACAGTTGGATGATGAGGTTATGAGTGTGAGTAAACTTCGAGGACGAAGTTCCTTTTAAGGGTGGTAGAATGTAACATCCCGTTTGATGTTTATGAGTATCTTGATATTGAGTTTTCTAGTGGGTGATATGTTACAGAGCTAGCAGCGCTTGTGGACGGTAGTTGGTTATGTATGAAGTTAGTGTCGGGAGAGTTTATGATGTAGTTGATACGACATCGTGAGAGATGTGTGGAGGTAGGAATAGTTGGTAGAGTTGGTGTTAAGAGTTCATGGTTTCATGTTTTATAAGTTGGGGTTTTGTTTTGAGTTCTTAGTAGCTTTGTTTCGTCTTGACCGAGTTAGTATGTTTGTTTTTATGTATGGGTTGAACTTCGGGGACGAAGTTCTCTTTAAGGAGGGAAGACTGTAATACTATGGTTTTATGAGTCTCTGGGTACTCTATCGAGTAAGCCTTACTCTGTCGAGTAAGGGTGTGTTGCGTTTTAAAAATAGTTTCTGACCTGTTGGGTACTCGATCGAGTAACCTTGATACTCGATCCATTAAGGGGGCACTCGATCGAGTACCTCAGCTATTCGATCGAGTAGCCCGGTTTACGGGTAATGTTTTGACGGGTTTTGCTAATAACGCGAGTTTGATATAAAAGGTTTCCGTCAGTTTATTTCATCATTTTTAACCTTTCTAAACCTTTCAAAAGAAAAAGGAGTTACGTAGTTCTCTCTCGTCGCGTTGTTGGCAAATCCCCAAGGCTAGGAGTGTCGGATCATCTTGTTCTTTGCATCATAGTGTTCCTTGCGTCAAGGGTAAGATCTACATACCAATTTTATAGTATTTAGTTAACTTTGTTTAAACCCTAATTTTGGGAATTGGGGATTTGTATTAGTTTTGTGATTGTTAGTAATTGTATGATTATGTGTATAGGAGAAGGGTTCGTAGAGAAAAGGTTTTGAGACAGCTGCTAGATCGTCTGATGATTGTGTTGCTTTCCAGGTAGGGTTTCCCTACTCAGTATTAGTCCTATAATGTGTTGGTGATGATTTGTGATTGTTGATTGTTATCGTATTCGTATTGTGACGGTTCTTTGGTTTTGATTCTTTGATTGATGGTTGTGATTGTTTGTCTCGGTTCTCGAGATGCGTTCTCGGTGAGTGGAGTCACTTGCGGGAGTGGCTTCACGCCCTAGTTTCGCCCTTCGTGGAACCCGCCACGGAAGGGGATGTGCACATTAATGGGACGGGGTTATCGCTCGGTATGATGAGCGGGGATTTGGTGGGTACGATCATTGCGGTCCCCCAGCTGGCAGTGGCTGGTCCGGGTGGACGGTCGGTGACGGAGATTGATTGGAGTGGGTGATTGTGTGTGACTGTTTGAGCTGTGTATTTTACTGTACTGTTGGTTATATAAATTGTGTGATTAGTACTTACCCCGTTTAAATGTTTTAAAAACTGTGGTGATCCATTCGGGGGTGGTGAGCAGTTATTGAGCAGGTATGAACTGATGCGTATGGGATAACTGGGAGGAGTCACCACGATGCAGTTTAGAAGTCTTCCGCTGTGTTTGATAGTTATATAGTCTTTGGATAGTAGACAGTTTTGGAGAACTTGTATTCCTTTTATCAGTTTTGGTTTTGAACATGTAATCACTTAAACTATAGTTACTTTTAAAGTACGTTTCTTTATTGTATTATGATATTCATTGTCTCGGGTAACCGAGATGGTAGCATCCTTATACCTGAGTGGTCCTGGTAAGGCACTTGGAGTATGGGGGTGTTACACCGCATGTTGCTCCAGCTGTGAAGAAGCCCATCGTTTCAAGGGGTGGCTTAGGATGTCTTAGCTATGGCACGGATGAGGAGCTTAAGGATGAGCCAGTCAAAGTGAGGGAGTCCGACTTGGACTTTGATGAGCCAGAGGAGGTCATTGATTGGGCAGATGATGAAAGTGTTGATCCGTTGAGCTCTACGGACGTTGAAGTCGAGAAGAGTGCAACTGAGAAGATGAGCACTGTTTAGGCTACCTCTTGTAGCCAGAAGCCGACGAAGTGGGCCATTCCGTGGCCGTTCTTGATCAACTATTAGTTGATCACATGCTTCACGAACATTTTTATTGCTTTTAGACTCTTTTTTATTGCTTTTGTGTGCTTGAGACTTCGCATTTAATTATTTTCCTTAAGATTTTTAAGCACTTTAGACTCTACTTTGGGTTTTGCGCAATTTTGGGCGCGTATTATTGTGCACTTGCAGGTTTTTAGACCTCATTAGCTCAAGTTATTGAGCAAATACGACGAAATCAGAAGTTACAGCAGTATTTGTAGTCGATCGACTGGCCCGTATGGTCGATCGACTGGCTGCAGTTTCCAGGAGCTACTGTTCCTTTCACCTTGGTCGATCGACTGAGTGATGTGGTCGATCGACCACCCAGAGCTGATGTACCTGTTTTAGATAATTCCCCTGCTGTGTTTGGTCAATTTGCGGAGTCAAGGGAGTATTCCCTTCACTTTATTCTCCGCATAATTTCTGATTTCTTCTGTTTTTCTTAATTTTGCACATAATTACCGTTTCAAAAATTGCTTTCTCGATTTTATGCGTGGTACTTTGTTTGTCTTTTCAGGTACTTATTGGTAGCACTGTTGGCTACTGAAACCTCCTAGCTCACGCTGGTTTGGGGAGGTTTTCTTTTGCTGCGCTTAAAGTCTTGTGAGTTTCTGAGTCTTTATTTCATGTCATATTTATTTATTTACCGCAAAATCCCATTTCCTTTTGCTTTCATTACATGATTTTGCACAATGGGAACATTGTGCGATTTGGTTTGGGGAAGGGTTTTGCGTCGCATATCATTTGGTTGCATTCAGTGTACTTTTTGTTTTGCATTGTTTATTTCATTTCACATAAATATATCAAAATACAAAAAATTGAAATATTTCAAAAACTTTCACGTTTATTTTAGCATATAGGTTGAGTCGGAACGGTAGTATTTCAATGATGACATTGCATTTGCAGCTGTTTATGCCTAAGCCTTGCTAATTGACATGTTATTAGTAGAATCATATATGCATAGTCTACGAGTTTTCGTTAAATTATTTGCTGAACTTGAGACTTGACTTAGATTTTTGGCAAACTACATCATTTTCCGAGTTTTAGAGCTTATAACTGGTGACATCCATGACCAGTTTATCTAGGATGTGAGTAGCACTCCTTATGAGACATGTTTCCTTAATTTGCATAAATATGAACTTGATCTACTTAATACCTGTATGCATTCGGTTTGCGGTTTGGTTGACACATGTGGTAGAGGTTTCCCTTTTCTCATTTTGCCCATAAGCTCCACACTACCAAAAACAACCCTTTTTGTCCCGTTAACTACATCCTACATTTAGCCTGCCCTTGTCAAGCTAGTAGTTTAGTTGTTGGGATTGTCACTTTGTTTTTGGTAGCCTTTTGCTCTTTTGAGATGTTGTTGGGAGAATGAAAAGGAAGAAAAAGGAAAGGAAATAAAAGAAAAAAAAAAGAGAAGAAAAATGATTCGAAAAAGAAGAAAAAAGAGTTATGTACTGTTCAAAACGGTCGATCGACTAGCATCATAGGTCGATCGACTGGTGTCCGAAATAGAAAAAAGAAAGAAAATCAATTCGCATGATTCAAGTCCTTATTAATTGGCGATTTTTGCTCCCATGTTGCATTAGTATCTTATGGGGAGTTGGTTGATTACTTTTATATTGGAGATTGTGAGATTTGTGCTTGCTAAATGGCATTGTTCTATTGGTTCATGAGCAAGAAGTTGGATGTTGCCATATGGTTCTGTTTAGGCACTAGCTTGATCACCTGTACCTCCACATTCCCATAAAATGTTTTGCCTCCTTCTTACCCATTACCTCACATATCCATATGTACCTCGGCATGTGTCATGGTCATTTGTTGGTTGGAATGCATATGTACGGTTATAGAGATTACTTTCATATTTTATTGTAGGCATGTTCTTATAGGTCGTTGTTAGGTGAGAGTCATTACATATTACTTCTTTCTATCTTTACATTATTCACCTATGCTTATTTGAGTGATTTGAGCGACCCGTGAGAGTCCAATTTGATAAGTCTCTACAGTTGACGGTTCAGCAGTTTTTAACTACTTTATAACTCGTTTGCATGAAATTTGATTGTTGGTTATTGCATTAAATTGGTTTAGGCTTGACAGTCTGCATTTCGCTCTGAGATTGAACTCGTTCCATTAGGTCATTAGATGGAGTCTAGTTCTTGCTTGGGGACAAGCAAGGGTTTGGTTTGGGGAAGTTTGATGCGTGTCATTTATATGATGTTTCACATCCCTTTTTCCACGCATTTCAGAGCTCATCTATGTAGTTTATGCTACATTTCTACCTATTTCCGTCTACTTTCGTGTTTTTGTACATTATTGCATAAATGTGAAGAATTCAGCGGAAATCGAGCTAAATCCGTCCCCGAGTATCCTGCATTGCATTTGACGTGAAGAAATTACTCAAGGAACGAGCTTGGTGCGCATTTCAAGGCCCGAAAGACAAATCCACGAGAATATAGAAGTCAAGTACCAGCTAAAGCAGTCGATCGACTGGACTCCATGGTCGATCGACCATACCACGACTTCCAGGAGACACTGTTCAGTGCCACTCAGTCGATCGACCGGTCACAATGGTCGATCGACCAAGTTACGAGCTGATGCGCGGATTAAACATATAGAACGAGAAATCCAAAGCCCAAAGCTATATTAGGTTTAGGAATTTAGTTACGTTAGTTTGCTATATAACGTAACCTGACTAAAAACTTTAATCATCAAGCTTTATATCAAGTTTTACATTCAGTTTTCAATTCCGTTTCCATCAGTTTTAGGGTTCAGGGATTAATTCGGTGTTGAATACAAATCACTTTCATATTCGGCTTTGTTCTTTTCCTTCGCAATTCACACGGTATTCTACTGTTTTTATTCAGTATTTTGCTTTCTTTCATAGATATAGAGTTGCTAGATCAGTTTCCCCAAAGCCGAATTATCATCTTATGTTAATTGTTTCTTTCACCGTATCAACCATGAATTCTGTAGTATATTTAGCCAATTTTATTGTTGCCTTTAATTTCAGTATGAGTAGCTAAATAGCTTGTGCTAGGATGTAGGGGAACTGTAGATTAGGCGGCGTAGAATTAATTTGGCCTGAAATCGCGTGTCAATCGATCGACTGCCATACCTGGTCGATCGACTGACCACGTGAGGTGTTACCTTCGTTTTAATTGATTTAATTCTATATTCGACGAATCGAGTGCACACGACTAGTTGAATGTTTAGGATATGACTGACCCATTAGATCGAGAGATAGGGACAGTTGTTAGATCACCAATTAAAATGACTAAACTATGCTGAGATCGAAAGATAGGTAAAGTTTAGATTATTAGTCACTTCTCAGGACGAGAGTCAGTATTAGTGATATTAGGGACTTTTAGCGAGATTGAAAGATTCTATCTGTTAAGAGTGGACCGAGAGGACCTCTTGTTTTCCCACCTCATGTATTTGATTTAGACCGACTTAGCTTGCTGCCGCCGAAACTATAGTGAACCGACCATCCTAGTACCTCTTTTATATCTATTTTCATCCGTTTATTTTGTTTATTTTGTTTTATTGTCTTTAGCTATAGATCACTCAAATCAATCAACCCCCACATTCTGTTACCTCAAGACTAGAAATAGACAATTATTAATTACATTCGCCTCCTTGTGGTTCGACCCTGCTACCACTGTCTATAGTTGTAGTTGGATTATAAATTTATTTTTGGTGCTTACAACGACAGGCATCACTAGTATTGGCATGACACCTTTTGAGGCATTGTATGGGAGGAAGTGCAAGAGTCCGGTGTGTTGGGATAACAGAATAGATGCGGTTGTGTTAGGACCTGAGATGATACAAGAAATGGTGGAGCAAGTGCACATTATTCGTCAGAAGATGCGTGCGGCGCAGAATAGACAGAAAAGCTATGCAGATTTGAAGAGAAGTGATATAGAATTTGCCGAGGGAGATAAAGTGTTGTTGAAAGTGTCTTCAATGAGGGGAGTGATGAGATTTGGGAAGAAAAGGAAGCTGAGTCAGAAGTATATTGGGCCATATGATATCTTAGACAGAGTTGGAGAGGTAGCTTACCGTTTAACACTACCTCCAGCTTTGGATAGGGTCCATAATGCGCTTCATGTTTCACGGTTGAGGAAGTATGTGAGTGATCCTACTTATGTACTAGAGCCTGAGCATATTGAGATAGATGAGCATGTGTCTTATGTTGAGGAGCCTAAGGAAATCTTGGATAGAAAAGTGAGGAAGACTCGTAATGGTGAGACAACGTTGGTGAAAGTTTTATGGTCTAATTATAAGGTGGAAGAAGCTACATGGGAAGCTGAAGCTGCAATGCGAGACCAGTATCCTAGTTTTATGGTTTCAACCGTGTTTTGTGAGGGTGATATGGGTTGGTTATTAACGGGTTGACATAGGTTTTAATGGGTAATGGGATTTGTTTATTAAAACGGGTTTTTGAATTATAAATTATACGGGAATATAATTAATGTAATTAAATTATAATTGGTTGAATTATTTAAGTAAACCGAATAATTAGTAATTAAATTATAATATTGTATTTAGGTGACGGATTTAAAGTGGAGTACTTTTGATTATTATTCTTTGCACTGCGTTACAGGATTATAGCTGCTGAGATAGGTTATTTACTCAACTAGAATGTGCCTTTACAATATTTAATATTTGGATGATGATTGGAATTGAAAATTGTTTGTTGGATGTTTATTGACAAGAATTCTTATTGTTAATACGTTGATTAATTATTATCCATGTTGCATACTTTTGTATTGTTGTTGTATGAAGACCCGGTCCACGGATTGGCAGGATATATGAGTGTTCGGAGTATATATGGGTGTTCGGATTTATATGGGTGTTCGGGCATTTATGGGTGTTCGGAGTATTTATGTTTGTTCGGAGTATGTATCAGTGTTCGGAATTGTGAACGGGTTTTTGAGCATTTGCATAATTGATTGTGTTATTCTTGTATTTATCCCTATTATTTAGATATTCCTACTCAACCGTTTCGTTGACCGTCTATTCGTTAAACACCTGTGATGAACCAAATATTGGGGAGTAGATTGATTTCAGGTAATAGAGTAGGCTTAAAATGTGTAAGGCTTGTGTTTTCGATCAGTAAGTCGAAACACGTGTCGATTTTTTTACTTAGTAAGGCGAGAGCTCTAGAAGTTTAAGGGAGAGGTGAAGGGGTGGAACACTCGTGTACCCTAAAGTGGTGTAAATCAGGGGGTATTTATAGAGAAATGTGGGGTGGTAGGTCGGTTGAGTTTGCTTGGAGGTTAAGGAGGAAGCCCATTGAGGCGCGAGTAGCCTAGTGCCTCAATGGGGTGTCCTGTCCTTTTCGAAAATTTGGATTTTTTCTTTGTTCTAACCAATGATTTGGTTGGTTGTGTTTTGTGGCTTATGTGATTGCTTAGCCGTCTAAGCTTTCTTTGGGTGTTATTTGGGGTGGGTATTTTGTGTGTTTGACTCGGGTTTGACCCGTATTGAGTATGGATTTAAATTTTGAGTCGGTTTTGGCCTAGTGTCGGTTTTGACTCTAGTTAGTTTCATTTTAATGAAAATGGCATGAATAAACCATTTATGACATTATTTTAGATGTTCGAGACTCGGATTGACTCGGGTTGCGGGTTTCTGAGTTGATTTTGGGTCTGAAGTCGGTTTTAACTCTAAAAAGTGTTGTTTTAATGCAAATGAAGTTAGAAAACCATTTTTGACATTATTTTTCATATCCGAGTAACGTATTAAACCGTCTCATGTATAGCCAATCTACGCACGCATATCAAGACACGTTGTAGTTCGATCATCATCGGGTGTTTTTTTGGAAGGTGCAAATACTGGGTATCTACAGAACACCCACTTTGACCGAGGCTTGGACAGGGTGAAAGTCAAAGCATAGCCCCCAGTTAAATCGAAGATTACAACCTAAACACTATTGCGACGTCGAGGCGACTCAAAAGGGTTTGAGCCAAGGACCTGCAGGCGGGAAGGGCGATGTCAAGGCAACTCGGGGATTTGAGTCAAAGACTTGCCGTCGAGAACATTTTAGAGTTTGTCGACTATCGATGCGGGCCGTTTAAAGTCCATTAGACTACGTATAAAGCCTCGCCAGCCATAAGAAGATATCATGCCTAGGATACCTTCTGAAGGATGCACAGTAGAGACTTGATTACCGAAGGGTTAGACTAGACAATCTAAGGGTGGTGCTAGAAAGTTAAGGATTTCTTAAAGGATTCATGTTAGCGTAGTGGATAGCATCGAGTAGATCTAGATTAAAGAATCTAGCCAATATGATGATATATGGTAATCTCAAGAGTCTAAAGGGTTAGACTTAAAGTGTTCAAGGAAAGTCCTAACGGCTCAAAGTTTGGAAACCTTGGGTTACTAAGGAGCTTAAATTATAGGTTGATGTTGGATATGCTTAAGGAGTTAAAAAGGTTTCTATAAAACAGTTCAAAGGAGGTCAAGAAATCTAAGCAAAGACTAAGGAGTCTAATGGGGATATAAAGTGTCTACGCTAGATAACCTAAGGGTTAACTGTGTGGCCAAAAGTTTCTTTGGGTTCTAGGTTATTGGGGATAAATATCCCAGGTGTCTTAGGGTAGTGACTTCTTTATCATATTGACGTTTAGAGGTTTTGCTAAAGAGCAATGAACTCCAGCTTTCTCGGGGCCCTAAGCGAACTACGTTGGGATAAATCATCTTAGCAAGGCTCTCTAAAAAACCATTTAGGGAGAACGCTGCTTCGGAATCATGAATCATGTTACGAGGATCTTCGAAAGACCTGTGTGTCTTTCATTTAAAAATCGGTACTCGCTGGGGAGTTACTGTTGGAGCTTGTGTCCTCCACAAATTAGTGTGATAACATTTATAAATATCTTATAGGTTCACAAGGGTATACTTCGTATTTTATCAGTTGATTAACGATTACCTAATAACGGTTGGCTTACTAGAAAGTTTGACGTTATTATCATATAGATGGCGGTGATCAACTGGTCCCTAAAAGTCACACCTAAAGGATGTGTTTGAGAGATGTGGTTATGGAAATGTAATCACATTGATGCCTTATATGACTAAACAGTTAGTCGTCGTGTTGATGAGACGATTATTTAATACCGATTAAATAATATTAGCTGAGACGAATTAACTGTCAATTCGTATATTGAATATAATAAGTTATATTTAATTAATGTATATAATGTTAGCTTGGACGAATTAATATGTTAATTCGTAATTAAATGTAATCGGTTATATTTAATTAGCTAATTGTAAATATGCGATATTTATAATTAAAGTATGTATTATACGATATTGTCATTATAAATTATTACAGATCGGCATTAATATATCGACTGCAAGCTGATAAGGCTAAAGTCGTATCACCTTAATCAAAATAAATCCTATACTACTACTAGCAAGATAGCTAGTGGTAAGTAAGGGTCGAATCCAAAGGGAGGCGGTGTTTATCTAGTTTGTTTATATTTAATTCTGTCTTAAAGGTAACAAGTTATGGGGTTTTGATTGGTTTGATTTCTAACAGCTAATTGCAAAGTAAATAAAAGATGAATAACAATAATATTAACGAGTCTAGGGATTCGGGTTCACTATGTCGTCATCAAAGGGTAGAATTTAATTCATTGATTGAGCAATTTATATTGTTGAAAGTCATATGATCAGTCGATTCAATATTTATTTTAGATCTAATTTAACATGCGATCGCTATCATTAAATTATCTCTATTCAATTATCATGGCCTATACTAGTCTTAACCCGGTCGGTGATAATCCTAGTTTATGCGATACTAATTAATCAATTCTGATCAGTAATCAAGTAATTAGAAGTAGAACAATAATTGAACAACAATAGAAAGCAATTTAACAATCAATTCATAATAATCCCTTTTCTAACAACCTAGATCCCCTTTCACCCTAGATTAAAGGCTTGCTACTCATACTAATAACAATAATAACAATAATGATATAAGAAAGCATAATTAAGAACATAAAAGATGAACAAGTAATTGAAATAATAATTATTGAAAGATTAGAACAATACCGTAAAATAGCAATGTTTAGATCCGGAAGGAAGAACAATAATAATAAACTAAACTAAGTATTTGAGAGAGTTTTCTAAGGTAGCTATACTAAACTACTGAAATAAAAGCATAATATAACCTAGAGTATGAGTTTTGGTATTTATAGTAGTCATAACCGACTTAAGGAAATTTGCGGAATATTGCGGAAAGTAGTGGTTCCTCGATCGAGCCAAGGTGCACTCGATCGAGGCACCAATTCCCAGATACCCCAACTCTCTACATTGCAAAGTTTATAGCTTAGGTTGGTTCCTCGATCGAGTCGAGAGGTGACTCGATCGAGCATAAAGTTCCTCGATCGAGCCAAGGTTGACTCGATCGAGGCACCAATTTCCTGCTTCGCGCACTGAACTTCAAACGGCCGCCATTTCTTCGTTACTTGTCAAAAACAAGCGATTTTTGCGGCGTTGGAAAGCTAAGAAGTTAATATTTCACCTACAATTGGAATAACTTGAAAATATGTTGTAGAACTCGAGATATGGCTCTTAAAAGTAGGCACTTGTAATAAGAAGCTCTTTTCTTCGTGTTTTCTTCTTAACTTCTCTTCCTTCATTCTTATGGATTCTCGTGCCATGCTTCGTGTATCCCTTCATGCTCACTCCGCGATTCCCATTTCATTCCTTTGCTCCTCAAATGCATCATTCCTGCATTAAACATCAAAAGGCGGAAGTATCAACATTCTAACATAAAAGGCATGTAAATGATATAAACTAGCACGGAAACCGTATCAAAAGTAATTAAGGGGAGGCATAAATATGTATATAATTATGACTCATCAAACTCCCCCAAACCATCTATTTGCTTGTCCTCAAGCAAAGCAACACACAATAGAAAAGGCAATCATACAAATGGCGAATAAACGACTCAGAGCTAATGTTTAATGCACATACAAATCCCAAGCTATCCATATTTGTAACAAAGTAATGACTAAAGTGTACCAATAGAACAAATTCAAAGGTACGGGAAATAGAAAACGTAGCTCAAGTCTCAAGTCACCATACTAGATACAAATGCCAAATACCTTTCGATCTTGCAAGACAAATTAGTCGGATTCTCGCGGATTCAGTCATGCACTCATAAGTATATAGGGTATGTTATATGTGAAGATAGAAAGAAGTAGAAACACTCACTCAACTTATGAAACATGCATGCAATCTAATGTGATAGGGATTTCCCCAACTCATATGCAATCATCATATGTAGACAAAAGTACATGTATCAAGGACAATAAGGGTGGCAAATGGGTTAAAGGAATAGAAGTGGTTTGTGCCAAAGAACGTTATGGATATGTGGAGCTAAGACGGTAGTCGCAGCGCTAACCCAAACCAAATCTAAATCTTAAAATAACAAATGAACCCAACTTAGAGAAATGATCTCAACTTTACAACATATGAGAGCTAACAAACTACTCTCCAATTATACATTAGACTCTAACAACCATCTTTTTGATCCTTGACAAAACCAAATGAAGCAATCTCTTTTCTTTTCTTTCCTCTTTTTCTATTTTTCTATTTTTTCTTTCTTCTTTTCTTTTTTTCTTTTGCTTCATATTTTTCTTTTTCCAACACAAGGATACAACACAATTGCTAAACAATTCTACTACACCCATAATTGACAATAATAGTCCCATCCCAACCATAGTAGTAAAATAAACATGATAAACAAGCAATCAGCTGATTGTCCTAGAAAAAGGTAGGCAAATTCTTGGATTGTAGCTCATATGATGTAATTTAAGATTGGCTACAAGGGTTCAAACGGGCTAACAAAAGGTAATGTAAGGCTTATTTGAACGATAAGAATCGTCTATCCACATGTACTTAGTCAAATGAAAGCAATAAAAGTATCAGGAAACCAATGTCACACTTATGCAGTTTGATATTACATATTCCACAAGGAGAAACCACACTCAAGCCTAATTGACAATTGAGACCAGTTTATTGATGTTCATGGCCTAGGAAGCTCTATAGACCTCAGAATTTAAGTAGTTTACCAACATAATTGTGTCAAATCTAATCAATATAAGGCATGTCAATACGGCTAAGACTTGAATTATGAGCTTTGTTTTCATGGCTAACGAGTCAAAACAATGTACATGGACAACTATATGGGATTCAAATGCAAAAACAATGCAATTTAACATCATTGTTATTTAATTCACCAAGACTCGACTCAATAAAGGAAAAACATGTTTTTGTATTTTTAAATTTTTAAATTTTTATGGATTTTTGATAAATGCACACAACATAAAGTAAATCACACAACATAATTAAACTCCTCCCCCAAACCTAAATATCACAGTGTCCTCATTGTGACGCCTACAGCATAGCAATCACACACAAATCCAGCAACCTAAAGGACACAACTAACAAAAGGAATGGAAAAGAAATAGATAATACAATCAAAGAAGGTACAAGGGAAGAGAATACCGGGTAAGAGCAAAGAAATTCCCCCAAACCAGCTGCAAAACAGGGGAAAATAATCATCCGCGCAATTCCTATCATCGTCTGGCTATGAATAAACCCAAAACGTGGTGACTCGATCGAGCCCCATGCCACTCGATCGAGGCACCTGTTGCCGTCCTCTTCCTTTCTTTATATATCAATTACCCGCAATTGGGAACAATCAAAACAGCTCAAAGCTCTTAAGAGTCGATCATAAATCTGCGCATGTGCTACACAAAAGCATAAGTAGCACCAAGATATAACAGGAGCATATAAAATCAATGTTAAAGACCGTCTCAGCATATCAAATATTTGATGACAATTATAGCAAAACCGCATCAAATTGTTAGTCCAACCAAAAGAGTATGGAGTATGAAAGCACAAAGTAGAGGTCATACGAGGTAATTTATCACTCACTACACCAGTAATCCTCATGAAATTATCGTCAACAATTACCTCTTGGTCAGGAGGTCTACCACTCCTAATATCAGAATCGGTGGCAAAAGAATATACTACCTCTACCAGGCGAGGAGTATTCATTGACTCATATGCCTTCTCATTCCCTTTGTTGATAAGCTCTATCCCATATACTTCAGCCTCTAAAGCATCCAACTCGGCTTTCCATATGGGAGATTCACCTGCACATGTCTCAAAAGATATCAAAGCATCTAAAGGGTCCATAGTAGGAGGCCCTTGTGCAGAGTATTCATCAATATCATCTTCAACATCAGAAACATCAAAATATGCAGTCTGCACAGGTGTAATAAAATGAACCTCACTAGACTCAAAATTAGAATCAAATTCAACAACTAAAGGGGAAGTATCCAAAGAAAGAGTCAACATATCGTCACATGAGTCCCATTTAACCTCAAGATCTTCGAATCGCGCATCATCACTCTCCTCATCCCAAGACTCATCACAAAAGGGGTAATCTAAGGGGACTGTCAAGTCTTCCTCATGTGACTCACTGTCCGTAAAATCGTCATAGAGGGGTTCTAGATTGTCGTCAAAGAAGGGGTTATCAACTGAGCATATGGTCTCATCCTCTATGTTTCCCTAAATATCCTTTTCATTCTGTAAAACGGTTTCTGTGGTCACACCCACACCCTCATCCATGTATGGCTGAAATGAAAAAGTGGGTTTAATGCATTCAATAGTAAGCCATTCAAAGAAAGAAAGGACATCTTCAATATTTTTACCACCAAAATCTCCCATACCTATGGAGTCAATATAGGCTTGGGTTTGTCTGTTCATACCTTTTATGATGGTAAGGCACATAGTAAGCCGTGAAATTTTGGCCTCGTAATTATGGGAACGAATCCAATCATTCCATCTATGCATGTAATCATGGAAGTTCTCATCTTCACCCTGTAGAAACTCGATGGAAAACATTAGAACGGTCTCAAGGAACTGATGTTCCCTGAGACAAAAGAAAAACTAAACAAAAACAAACAGAAAAATTGTTGCCTCCCCGGCAACGGCGCCAAATTTGATAAGGCTAAAGTCGTATCACCTTAATCAAAATAAATCCTATACTACTACTAGCAAGATAGCTAGTGGTAAGTAAGGGTCGAATCCACAGGGAGGCGGTGTTTATCTAGTTTGTTTATATTTAATTATGTCTTAAAGGTAACAAGTTATGGGGTTTTGATTGGTTTGATTTCTAACAGCTAATTGCAAAGTAAATAAAAGATGAATAACAATAATATTAACGAGTCTAGGGATTCGGGTTCACTATGTCGTCATCAAAGGGTAGAATTTAATTCATTGATTGAGCAATTTATATTGTTGAAAGTCATATGATCAGTCGATTCAATATTTCTTTTAGATCTAATTTAACATGCGATCGCTATCATTAAATTATCTCTATTCAATTATCATGGCCTATACTAGTCTTAACCCGGTCGGTGATAATCCTAATTTATGCGATACTAATTAATCAATTCTGATCAGTAATCAAGTAATTAGAAGTAGAACAATAATTGAACAACAATAGAAAGCAATTTAACAATCAATTCATAATAATCCCTTTTCTAACAACCTAGATCCCCATTCACCCTAGATTAAAGGCTTAGCTACTCATACTAATAACAATAACAACAATAACGATATAAGAAAGCATAATTAAGAACATAAAAGATGAACAAGTAATTGAAATAATAATTATTGAAAGATTAGAACAATACCGTAAAATAGCAATGTTTAGATCCGGAAGGAAGAACAATAATAATAAACTAAACTAAGTATTTGAGAGAGTTTTCTAAGGTAGCTATACTAAACTACTGAAATAAAAGCATAATATAACCTAGAGTACGAGTTTTGGTATTTATAGTAGTCATAACCGACTTAAGGAAATTTGCGGAATATTGCGGAAAGTAGTGGTTCCTCGATCGAGCCAAGGTGCACTCGATCGAGGCACCAATTCCCAGATACCCCAACTCTCGACATTGCAAAGTTTATAGATTAGGTTGGTTCCTCGATCGAGTCGAGAGGTGACTCGATCGAGCATGAAGTTCCTCGATCGAGCCAAGGTTGACTCGATCGAGGCACCAATTTCCTGCTTCGCGCACTGAACTTCAAACGGCCGCCATTTCTTCGTTACTTGTCAGAAAGAAGCGATTTTTGCGGCGTTGGAAAGCTAAGAAGATACGATTTCACCTCCAATTAGAATCACTTGAAAATATGTTTTAGAACTCGAGATATGGCTCTTCAAAGTAGGCACTTGTAATAAGAAGCTCTTTTCTTCGTGTTTTCTTCTTAACTTCTCTCCCTTCATTCTTATGGATTCTCGTGCCATGCTTCGTGTATCCCTTCATGCTCACTCCGCGATGCCCATTTCATTCCTTTGCTCCTCAAATGCATCATTCCTGCATTAAACATCAAAAGGCGGAAGTATCAACATTCTAACATAAAAGGCATGTAAATGATATAAACTAGCACGAAAACCGTATCAAAAGTAATTAAGGGGAGGCATAAATATGTATATAATTATGACTCATCACAAGCTGTTGTATGTAGACTTATTAATGCGGAAGAAAATAAATGACAATTTATAATAATACACATTATTATACTTTTTAGATAACAACTTAAAATAAGGAGATTTTTCTCCTTATTTGATGTTGGTACCACTCGGTCAAACCGAGTAAGAGGGAAAGAAATATTCCCCTTTTCTCTTCTCTTATTTCGGTTTTATAAGGGGAGAAGGGATTCATTTCTTAACCTAATTCTTTTTGACCTAGCATTGCCTCTCATCAAAATTACAACACAAAACCTAAAAATTAATCAGTTAATTTGGGGATCGATTCTAGCAAAGAACAAAGGCATATCTCATATCATCTTGGGTGCAACTGATAGGTGAATATCATTGCGATATTGTTCTTAGGCCGATTTTGCTAGGACCGAAGGTTGTATCTTCATCTCTTTTCTATTTTGTTTATGTAATTTATTTTATGACTCGTATTCATCATTATAAAGTCGTTATAATCCTTATAATTCAAGGGAAGCATACAGATATTTCCCACAAGTGGTATCAGAGCCAAGGCCACGATTTTGTTTTGATGATTTTCATAAATTGAATTTAAACAAATTTTGAAGAAAAAAAAAACAGTTCGGCCGATATACAAAAATTTTTGCCGTCTGAATTTTTTTTTTTTTCAGCCGTGTTAAGTTTCTGTTTTTGTTGTTGTTATTGTTCCATTTTGATTTAGTCATATTGTTGTTTTAATCGGTTAAGATGATAATATGATAAATTTGTAGATGTTTTGATTTAATTAGGATTAAATTAAAATGTAAATGGAACAGTTTTGATTGATGATGATAATTTGTTTTGCTATATATTTTTTGGCATATAAGGTTAATCATGTTTCATTAATTTATATGCTAATCTTGTTCTAATAGCTACTATAAACGAATTCGTTCATCTACAATTTTTGTTTTAGGGCATTTTTGCCGCAAAAGAAAAAAAAAGGACTTTTTAGGGTTTGCCGAGAGCATAAAAAAGTTTCTGTTTTTTTATATTTCGTTTTTTTTTATTTGCCGCAAGAAAAAAAAACGCTGTTTTATTTCGGTTCTTGCAGAATTACCGAAAGAAAGGAAATTTTTTTTTTGATTTCTGTTTTTTTTTTCAGCCGAGCTTGAAAAATAAAAAAAATAAAAAAAATTCTGGTTTTTTCATTTTGCCGAGACCAAAAGAAAAAAAAAAGTTTTTGTTTTTGATTGTTTTGGCCAATTTAGATTATACATTAAATTTATAATGTATGTTAAATTATTGTGAAGCGGTTCACAAATCATAGATACCTAATTATTTTAAAGAGGTTTAAAATATTGATGGATTAATTCATATTACAAGTTTAATATGAATTAAGATTGAAATTAAAGTGAGTAATTGAGGAATTGTCACTTAATTTGATCAATTAAATAGGTGGTTTGGATAAATTATTCAACATAATTAAGGAATTGTGTCATGAATGTTTAATTTATTTAGTTGATGCATTTTTTTGTTGAATGAATCGTTGAATGGTTTTATTTACGTATTTTTGCAATCGGTTGTAAATTGTAATACCTAGTGTGGCCTTAGTCAATTATGTTTTCGTAATGAAAGAAACATAATTTTTATGTAATTTTGAGATCTCGAATCTCCTTTAATTTTCTTTAGTTTTTGGGTTTTGAAATTAGAATGTAAATAGGTTTATTATGTAAATTTATTTATTGGACTTTTCAAAGAAGACTAAAGATGGAGATTGGAGCTCACTCCCGCTACATGGACCAAGATGGAACATCAAGACAAGCTTCTCGGGTCCAAGGATGGATTCCAAAATTGTATTTTATGTTCATTTTGGTAGATAGGTCACACTAGGACTTTATTTTTGTTTTACGTTTTACCGTTCTTATTGCTTTTCATTCACATGCTAGTTAATGCATCATATTCCGCCTAAACCCAAACCACCTACTAAAATGCATGAAAATTGACTCATATAGATTGAATGTTAGTTTTCATAGACATACAGATGTCACTCAATTTAAGCCATCACCTTAGTTTATTCATTCACGCATGCTAGATATTAGTTCACTTAAAATGAATTAAAATAAAGTTGATGGGATCTTCCTCTAAAACGGAAATTGAGACTAGTCTTTATAAGGGCAAACAACTATGAATCCCTTCTTCGCCGGTAGGCATAATATGACCCCTTCTACGTTGGGTAAGTAGTTTGTGTTGACTTAGTTTATCTCAACATTATAGTCCGAAGAGTTTCTCGTGATTATGATGGACTAAAGATAGAATTTACAGAAATTTATCGACCAAGAATTCTAACAGTGGAATTAGCCAAAAGGTTGGCTTATGAATTTACAGATAATTGAGTCTTGGAATCATTTATATAATTTTTTAGGGAGGTCAATTATATAAATGCTTGAGTCTTCGCTTATAACAGTTTTGCATTAAGACTTAAAATCAAAACGATGCATATGCTTATTATTTTTATTCTTCTTTTCGCAGTGTAGAATACGTTTATTTTGATAAATACTGTTACAACAAATGGCTAGAAATAACGAAATCCAAATGCCCAGTGCCACACTTGGACGCGAGTCCTGGCTGAAAATTTTCATGGACCAAATGAATCAGTTCACACGTCTGAAAAATGACGGGTCCAACTTTGCGGATTGGGAGGCAGCACTACGGAATGCTGCCATTTTTTACGATAAGCTCAAGTACTTAACTGAGCCAATACCGGTAAACCCAGGCCCCAATGCAGGAGTCAACGAGTCACTTGCTTATAGTGATTTCGTTATGGAAGCGGGTGCGATAAAGAACGTACTCATCTTTGCAATGGAAACCAATTTGCAGAGACGCTTCATTGCCCAAGGTGCGAACAAGATTTTCACCACGCTCACTAACGAGTTCTCAAAAGCACCGAGAATCGTTACTTATGAGCATACCTGTCGCTTCTTCGATGCGAAACTCCAAAAGGACCAACCGGTTAGCCCACACATTCTTCACATGATTGAGAATGTCGAGAAATTGGAGGCACTTGATTGCAAAATCAGTGAGAGCATAGTCATTGACCGAATGCTTCATTCTCTTCATGATGGTTTTGCCCTTTTCAGGGCGAACTACTACATGAATGACTTAAAGAAAAGTCCTCATGAGCTACACTCACTTCTCGTACAGACCGAGAAGGATATGAAATTGAGTGGGAGTATGAAGCAGGATGTTCTCACGATTCCCAACAAGAAAGGTAAGGGCAAGGCTCCAGGCGACCTAACTGTAGGTAAGCCAAAGTTTAAAAAGCCAGGAAATGGTAAGAGTGGGCCTGGTGAGACTAGTGGCTCACAAGGCAAGGCAAAGAGCAAGGGCGGTGACATTGAGTGCCACCATTGTCACAAGACTGGATATTGGAGGAGGAACTGTCCCGTGTACCGTGAGGACATAAAAGCAGGTCGCGTCGTTCCTGTTGGTATGTCATCTTATATTCATATGATTGAGATTAACCATGCAAGTTTCGGAACTTGGGTACTTGATACTGGTTGTGGTTCTCATCTGTGTAATCATTTGCAGGGCCTAAAGAACATCATACCTCTCGAAAAAGGTGATGTGGACCTGCGAGTCGGGAATGGAGCATGAGTTGTTGCAGTCTCGAAGGGACCATACGTAATCCAACTCCCTAGTGGTTTTGAGTTATTTTTATATAACTGTTACTATGTACCCAGTTTGTCTAAGAACATTATTTCTGTTTCCGTACTTGCTAAAGACGGTTTTGCATTTTCAATAAAGGATAATAGCTGTATTTTCTCTTTCAATGAAATGATTTATGGCAAAGCAGTTTCCATGAATGGAATTTATATCTTAGATCAAACCACGGAAGTATTACACGTGAATAATAAGAAATTAAAGGTTGGTGACAAAGATCAAACCTATCTATGGCATTGTCGAATGGGACACATAAATGAGAAACGTGTAAAGAAACTCGTCGATAATGGGACTATTCCCGCATTCGATTTTTCTACATATGGCACGTGTGAATCATGTCTCATTAGCAAAATGACTCGAATTTCCTTTAAAGGTGTTGGAATGCGCGCTAGTGACCTATTAGGACTCATACATACTGATGTTTGTGGACCTATGTCAATCACCGCTAGAGATGGCTATAGATATTTTATCACTTTCACGGACGATTTGAGTAGATACGGATATGTCAACTTAATGAAGCATAAAAGTGAGTCCTTTGAGAAATTCAAGGAATACCGGAACAGGGTTGAGAACCAACTGGGTAGAAAGGTTAAAGCACTCCGTTCAGATCGGGGTGGCGAATATCTTTCAAATGAGTTTGATCAACACCTTAAAGACTGTGGAATCGTTTTACAGTTAACTCCACCTGGAACACCTCAATTAAATGGTGTGTCCGAAGGGAGAAATCGAACCTTACTTGATATGGTTCGGTCCATGATGAGTCACACTGTAGTGCCTGATTCATTATGGGGTTTTGCTCTTTTGTCAGCTGCTCTTATACTTAACCGAAGTCCGACTAAAGCTGTCGACAAGACTCCATATGAAATGTGGAAGGGAACGGTCCCTAACTTGTCCTTTATTCGGGTTTGGGGCTGCGAAGCTTATGTCAAGTGGAGACACGAGGATAAGCTCGGCCCGCGATCGGTCAAGACATACTTTATTGGTTATCCAAAAGGAACGTTTGGTCATTACTTCTATTCGCCTACCGAACATCGAGTTTTTGTTGCGGCTAGTGCGACGTTCTTAGAGAAATAATTTCTCGAGAACAAGACAAGTAATAGAACCTTCGAGCTGTCGGAGATTCCAGAACCAACAACCGAGGAACAGATGGAGGAAGTTGTTCCTCCAACTGATGATACGGTTAATATTCCTGAGGAACCTAGGAGGTCGGGTAGAGTCTCTAATCCTCCGGACAGATACATTGGTATGGTCGGGGAGAGTGACGTTTTGCTCCTAGAGAGTAATGAACCCGCCACCTATAAAGGTGCCATGACCTGTTCCGACTCAAAGCTATGGCTCGAAGCCATGCAATCCGAGATGGACTCCATGTATGAGAATAACGTATGGGATCTAGTTGATTTACCAAATAAGGTAAAACCTCTACAGTGCAAATGGCTTTACAAAATAAAGCATTCTGTAGACGCGCAACCAGATACCTATAAGGCACGACTAGTGGCAAAAGGTTTCACTCAAGTGCACGGATTGCATTATGATGAAAGTTTTGCACCCGTAGTTATGCTGCGTTCCACTCGGATTATCTTAGCGATTGCCGCTTTTCATGACTATGAAATTTGGCAAATGGATGTGGAAACCGCCTTCTTAAACGGTTATTTGGAGGAGGAGTTGTACATGGTGCAACCCGAAGGTTTCATAGATCCTGAGAATCCTAAGAAAGTGTGCAAGCTTAAGCGTTCCATTTATGGACTTAAGCAAGCTTCTCGGAGTTGGAATCATCATTTCGACCAGGTGATAAAAGAGTATGGTTTCACTCGATCGGTCGAGGAACCATGCTTATATATCAAGTCGAGTGGGAGCAAGATTGTTTTCTTGATATTGTATGTCGATGACATACTCTTGATTGGGAATGACATTCCTCTCCTATCTTCGGTTAAAGGATGGTTAAAGAACCATTTCCGGATGAAAGATCCGTGAGGCACAACGCATCTTCGGGAATCCGTATCTACCGAGATAGATCACGACGGACGTTATCACGAGTCGAGTCTTATTTGGATAAGATTCTTGAAAGGTTCAGCATGACCAACTCCAAGAAGGGGAACCTTCTAATGACGTCGGGATGCGTTGAGCAAGTCTCGGTCACCCACGACGCCTTTGAAGGCATTGAGCGCATGAGTCGTGTTCCTTATGCATCCGCAATAGGATCAATCATGTATGCCATGATATGCACACGTCCAGACGTGGCATATGCATTGAGTATGACGAGTCGGTACCAAAAGAATCCAGGTGAAACACCTTTGGATAGTTGTTAAAAACATCCTTAAGTACCTACGGAGGACTAAGGATAGGGTATTGACTTATGGAGGCGATACTAAGCTATGCGCAATCGTTCGTGAGATGCTAGCTTCCAAACGGATCGAGATGATTCAAAATCTCAGTCCGGGTTCGTCTTCACTCTTAATGGTGTTGCGGTCAGCTGGAAGAGTTCCAAATAGGATGTTGTAGCAGATTCTACCACTGAATCCGAGTACTATGCCGCTTCGGAGGCAGCAAAGGAAGCGATATGGATGGGTCAATTCTTACAAGGACTTACGATAGTTCCTAGTTCGAATGACCCGATCAACATCTACTGTGACAATAGAGGTGCCATCTTCCAGGCTAAGGAGCCTAAGTCTAGCAACAAATCTAGACATGTACATCGGAAAGCTCACCTGATCCGTGATTACGTGGAGCAAGAAGAGATAGTGATTGACAAGATAGCTTCGGATGATAACATCGCGGATCCTCTCACTAAACCGTTGAATTATGATAAGCATGAAGGGCACGTTATTTCCATGGGAATTAAACGTGTTCCTGAGTTGTAGTAGTTGATTATGGATTTGATACATTATCTTTTTCATATACTATTTATAACTTCATCGTTTTTATAATATTTTGTTTTTCATGTGGATTGTACTGACAACATTGAACGCCACAAAGTGAACTGAATTACATTATATTTGTTTTGGTCCGTAATCGCCTATATGAGCTGATAACTCTGGCTATTATATTGTGCAGTCGATTGATGGTGGGTTCAACGAGCCATAAGTCAAACGGTTGACTGATCGATCACAGATGCGAGATTATAACGATACCTCGTAGGACAAATTTTTCATGACAACTTAATGGAGTCCTAAATGTTTAATAACATTCGGTGCCAGGTCGTGGATAGGACGTCCATTGTGTTCCTAGAGTCGATTCTTTTGACTATGTTGTCTCTTGAGATTAAGGCGATTTTGGGTGACTTTGGTTTCTTTCTCACGGTCTGCCGTAACTGGAGGCTAAGTAGATTTTTTCTGGGTCATTTCATACTGTGCTTACATCTGCAGGATTCGAGTTGAGGAAAATATCCAACCCTTATCAGGTATAGTTATTTCTCAGGGCCACTCGAGGAGTTGTAACTGAAATGCATGGCCATGCTCGAATGATGATTCGTTTTATCAGTTAAGTTACTCTCTAGTCGGGGAAACCACTCTTGATACAGATCGCTTGTAAAATACGACCTTTGTAAATACGGATTTTGCAAATTGTTTTACATTGAGTGGGAGAAATTTTAGGATATGAGAATCAGTTATCGCACATACACTTGTGAGGACAAGTGGGAGTTTGTTGGAGCTTGTGTCCTCCACAAATTAGTGTGATAACATTTATAAATCTCTTATAGGTTCACAAGGGTATACTTCGTATTTTATCAGTTGATTAACGATTACCTAATAACGGTTGGCTTGCTAGAAAGTTTGACGTTATTATCATACAGATGGCGGTGATCAACTGGTCCCTAAAAGTCACACCTAAAGGATGTGTTTGAGAGATGTGGTTATGGAAATGTAATCACATTGATGCCTTATATGACTAAACAGTTAGTCGTCGTGTTGATGAGACGATTATTTAATGTCGATTAAATAATATTAGCTGAGACGAATTAACTGTCAATTCGTAAATTGAATATAATAAGTTATATTTAATTCATGTATATAATGTTAGCTTGGACGAATTAATATGTTAATTCGTAATTAAATGTAATCGGTTATATTTAATTTGCTAATTGTAAATATGCGATATTTATAATTAAAGTATGTATTATACGATATTGTCATTATAAATTATTACAGACCGGCATTAATATATCGACTGCAAGCTGTTGTATGTAGACTTATTAATGCGGAAGAAAATAAATGACAATTTATAATAATACACATTATTATACTTTTTAGATAACAACTTAAAATAAGGAGATTTTTCTCCTTATTTGATGTTGGTACCACTCGGTCAAACCGAGTAAGAGGGAAAGAAATATTCCCCTTTTCTCTTCTCTTATTTCGGTTTTATAAGGGGAGAAGGGATTCATTTCTTAACCTAATTCTTTTTGACCTAGCATTGCCTCTCATCAAAATTACAACACAAAACCTAAAAATTAATCAGTTAATTTGGGGATCGATTCTAGCAAAGAACAAAGGCATATCTCATATCATCTTGGGTGCAACTGATAGGTGAATATCATTACGATATTGTTCTTAGGCCGATTTTGCTAGGACCGAAGGTTGTATCTTCATCTCTTTTCTATTTTGTTTATGTAATTTATTTTATGACTCGTATTCATCATTATAAAGTCGTTATAATCCTTATAATTCAAGGGAAGCATACAAATATTTCCCACAGTTACAAACTTGCCAGGACACACTAGGGACATCAGTTGCTGCTCGCCGAGAGCTAAAGTATGACAAGTAATTAACCCGTTTAAATCCCTTGGTCTTGACGGGTTGGCGTTTGCTATGAAGAACTCAGTACTCAGTTGGAGTGCGTTTTGCTTCTCAAGATTATTTGCATGGTTAGTGGTCACACAAATTCGCAGTCTCATAGACAAGCACGTAACCGAGTAAGCATATAAGCACATAAACATGTAAGCAATTAACACGTACTATCTCGCGTGTGGGGAGATAGAGGTTTTGAAAGTTGTAAAGCATAAATGTTGTTAGGACTTGGAGTTTGTTTCTCGTATATCCATGATTTGATAGGTTCAAGACACGTGAGTTGTAACGAGATTGACTCATATGGACGCAGACTGACAGACTGACGTGAACTTGACACCAACTAAGGTTTGACACGAGACGTGGATGACTCTGATAGACTTTGCCTAGGTATGTGCAACTACTAGCCAAGAAAGGGTGACAACGCGTATCAGATCCTTGAAGTAGAAGGTCCGCTTGGTTGAGGGTTTGCAAAAGCACGAATCATATCATCTTCTTTGCACATCTTTGCCAACGTTTGCTTGTTTGAGACCCCTTCTTGAGGTGTGATACTTCGGAGAGCGGAACTAACATCTTGCCGTCGTCCAAACCGAGCACTAGGCTAAATGTGGTTTATTTTGGGCTTTAGTTGGACTTAAAGAATGAAGGACGGGTAGCATCTCGAAAGAGAAGCCCCTAGAGTAAGAAGGTGGGAATTTGGCAAAAGAAAGCATGGGGTGACGCCTCCAAGACGGAGCCCCCAGTAAAGAGGTATAGGATTAAGTTTGCGGCTGAGTGGGTTGGTTTTGAGGATTGATGGTGATGGTTGAGATTAAAAGGGGTTATTGTAAGGGATTGGAAATGATGGATTGACAGTGAGGCACTGGGAGTGATGTTTGAGAGGGATGGTTGTATATGGTGGGTTGGAAGTGATGGTTTTGAGTTATGTTTTAAAGGGATTGTTGTATCCTTGTTAGAGGATTGCCTACGTAATCACGTGAAGTGAAATCAAACCAAACCGTAGTTCTGAGTTGGTTGTTGAGGATTCAGATGTTGGAATGTTGTGAAAGGGGTGCGTTTGTGAAAGGGATGTGCGATTGTGAAATGGTGTGCGGTTATGTCCTTGTTGTAGGACTGCCTACGTATTCGCATGTTGCAAAATCAAACCAGATCGTAGTTCTTGCTGTGTGCGATTGTAAATTGAGTGTGTGTGGAGGTATGGTTGTGTCCTTGTAATAAGACTTCCTACGTATTCACGTGAAGAGAAATCAAACCAAATCGTAGTTCTTGCTGTGTATTGGTAATTGAAATTGAGGTATATAGTTGCGTCCTTGAAGGAATGCCTTCGTATTCACATGAAGTGAAATCAAACCAGATCGTCGTTCTGCGTGTGTTGATAAATGAAATTAAGGTGTATGGTTGCGTCCTAGAAGGACTGCTTACTGTAGATACCTCATTTCTGCACCTCCCGCAAACCACCCGGTGATGATTGAGCCGCATATTTGGTACGCGGAACGATTTGTGACAGTTCGTAAGTTTATCGTCAAGTGGTTGCTCAAACATTTATGTCTACCTCTTAGTTGTCATCTACGCGCCGATACGGTCGTTTTGGCAGTAATTAGAGTACATTTGGAGTCCGGGCCTAAAACCGTCTTCATTTTCTGATAACCGTTAAATCCCGAGTCAAAATGTTCTGGAATGTTCCGGATATTTCTATTCCATATTTTATAAATATTTCACAATCTTTTACTCTTTGGTAAACAATTTCCCGTAATATTCATACAAAATATTAAGGAAAATAAGATTATCCCGTTATTCCATAAATCAAACACGGAAATCTTTCTTCCGCAGAAGGAAACCACCTGGGAACAGACGCAGCAGGTGCTGCGCCTCTTCCAAGGGATGCAGTACTTGCTGCGCCTCTTCCCAGGTCCTTTTCAGCGTATTTTTCGTATCTTTTTCATATCTTTTCGAGATTCACTTCCAAAGTCTCTCCGAAAACCCTATTCCTTCACGTGATTAGTAAAAATAGGAGCCTTCGCTCCTCATATTTCTCACGCGAGTGTCCGCCCTTCTCTTCTCCCTTTGCATTCTAAGACCACGTTCTTAATTTTTGGCGTCTACGTGCTTGAACATTCGACCACGTAAGCTCGGATCCTTCTGAGTACCAGCCTCGTTTGCATGACCGACCAATTTGACCAACTCCACAATCAATCAACTTAATTAATCTTAATCGTTTTCCTCTTACGAGGGCACTTTCGTTACATTCGAGTCGAGCATCACTAATCATAAACTTAGTTCATCTCGTTTCGTCAAACATGTAAGTCTGAGGGTGTAAATCCTTCTTTATTTATTGTTCTTTACTTTTCGTATCACTAATGAAAGATTTATGTCGAAAATACTTATTAAAACCGATTTCTAAAACCTCGTTTAAAACCCTTTTTACGGATTACCAGAAGATAACCGTCGAGAAAGGACGCAACAACTGTTGCGCCTCTTCAAAGGAGCGCAGTACCTGCTGCGCCTCTTCGTGAGGCTGCCGCAGTTCCTGCTTCCTTTCTTCTTCCTTCGTCCTCTGTAAATTCGTTTTATTATTTGTTTTTGTTTGTTCTTCAATCTTTGATATAGTAGCATAATAATATCACATGTACATTATTTATCATTCATTAACGTATATAATTCATTATTAATTCCGACTTAAATCCCTTATAATCCAATATTTGCGGGTTTTCGTCATTAAAAATCAATCCGGGTTGTAGAGATTCGATTCTTTCATATTGAGTTTCTGGAATTCGATCTTTGATATATTCCCATCTGTATATCCGTCATTAGTTCTTCATTAATTCGTCATATTTAACCTATTTAGTTCACCCATGTCATTAATCAATCTTTCGTTCATGTAATTAATTCGTTCGCATTCGTTTCATCTATGTTTTATTGCTTTTATGACCTGTTCACATGTAAATAACATGTTAAATCACTTCTATCCGAGTTAAATATCGTAATCGATCATTAAAATCATCAATTAATATTAACGATTCGCAGTTCCGGCTTCATAGCCAGAACTCACCCTTGGAACAGACGTGGCGTCTGTTGCGCCTCTTCCAAAGGGCGCAGTCCTGCTGCGCCTGTTCCAGGTTGATTTCTGCCTCTGAACTTCCGTTCTGCCTTGACCTAATTAATTAGTTCACGTATAATTAACTATTAACCGTATTATCACCTTAATTTCTGCTCGTTAATTCATTCTTTTATTCTTTTATCAAATCATCCGTTTTAGAAGTATTTTCGACATAAATCGCTAAACCCGATGTAATTATTGTAATTTTTATTATTGTAATTTTCCTTTATTGTATTTATCATTGTACTTTGCATCACTTGTATGTTTTCACATGTAATGGAACCTTAAATCCCTACTTCAACCTAATTGCATGTTAAATTAATTGTTCACCGACTTAGTCTAATCTTCACATGCTAGGATCAAAACTTGGATGTTGTATTGCATGCATATAATCAACGATATATCGAGTATGAATAACTTCCCTAATCATTAGTAGAGGCCGCTATCGAGGCGGGCGGGTATAGGTGTTTGATCAAAAGAGCTTTCTAATACGTACCCTCACCCCTTACTCCAGATCTCTGTGAACACCCGTGTTCATTGGCATCCACGAGAGTCATTCTAGACATAGAATGCTAAGGGTAACGAGTTCTTGGTGTTCATGTCTCTACTTTGTGTCTTGACATGACACGAGGTATTCGAACGGTTCCAATTTCCCATAAAAATTGGTGGCGACTCCACAAATGCAAACGCTTGTTCCCAAGCGCCCCCGTGGCCCATGTCCACAGTTTGGCGACTCCGCTGGGGATAATACACTTACGTGTAGCCAAGGGTGAAACTTGAACAAGGTTAGGGAATAGTTTGTACAAGACAATTGTCGGTTTTCATAACTCGGTCTTCCTAGATCGTTTATTCGGCCTTCCTAGGCCTAACCCAACCCATTCGACCAATCGTCCCGTCTAAACGGTCCTAATTCTTATTTGGGCCTAAGGATGGATAGCGATTGACATCATCCATACCATGATGCTTACTCTTGTTTGTATCAAGGACCTTCACTACTTGAGGAAATGGACTAGGAATCGGCCTTACTCTTGTTTGGTACGAGCCTCTCCACAGACTTCGGGTTTGATTGTTCGGTATGGCAACCCACCCTTTAAACCAAAACCCTTTTAAATGCACTCAGCATCCCGTTATAATGCTTGTATAAATGTTTGTACCTTACGTGATCACCATTTCTAAACGAAACCATGACGATTTGTGTAAAATCAAAAAAACCTTTTAAAACGTAAATTTCGAAAAAAAGGCCCATGATTAGCGCAAAACCGAGTCAAAACTTTGTCCATTTGTCGAGTCAAATTTCGGGCCCAAGCCCATTTCAAAACCTGACTTCAAGTCCACTTCTACAACTACACTAAAGTTGACTAGGACCATACATTTTTCAAATCTTGTCATTTCTTCAAAAGCTCACTCAACACAAGTGGCACACACCCACTTCACGAGTCAAAACATTTCTTTTCAAGTAAGTGTGTTAGAATGGTCGATCGTGTTTTGATTCATCGCCGATCTCTTATCCAGTTTCCAAGATGCCTGAAACAAGTGACGTGAACTTCAATCAACTCCAAGATGGTAATGATCGAATCCTAACCACGCTAGCTCAACTCCAAGTTACTCAAGACCAAGTAATGATCGAATCCTAACCGTGCGCCTGTACTGGGTGTTATGCGTTTTGATTACGGGCTTCCATCCAACTTAAGCCCATCAATTCCTCTTTAACCTAGGACTATATATAGATGAATACCATTAGGGATTCATCATCTTATGCTTTATTTTGTTAATCAAGTTGTAGTTTGGAGAATTATCATCTAATTTGGGTTTTAGATCTATTATGGAGAACTAATGTCCTCTGTAATACCCCGTATTTTATATTGTTTATTGAGTCGAGTAATTGTCTGGTCGTATTGATATCGTAGGATCGAGTTATTCGTAAGCTTGTCAAGACGGGTTTAACTGAATGAGATCACGTTAACTAGTTCTTTTACCAACCACGCGGACCCATAATATTTACCCACTTACCCAATCACGTTTACCCATGACCCATTTACCATTTAACCTAATTTTAACCTAAGTTTACCCTAACTCTAGAAAACCCTACTCCCTCACCCGCCACCCTCATTTCAGCAACACCAATCCCAACCTTCACACAATTCGAGAGAGAGAGAGAGAGAGAGAGAGAGCGTGGGCGTTGACGGCGCAGCAGAGAAGAGCTTAGAGTGGTTGTCGACGACCGTGGGTGGTCCTGGTGGCTGTTGTGGTGGCGGAAAAGGTAAGAGTTCAACCCCTTTTCTCTGTTTTCGCATTTCTGTCATGTGTTGGTTGCTGTTTCGTGACTTAGGGAGGTGTTCCTGGTGGTTGTTGACGGGGTATAGGAGTAGTGTGGTGTGTGATGAGTGTAGTGGTGGCTGTTAGGGTAATTGTAGGCGGAGGAAATGGTGGCAGGAGGCTTTGTCGACAGAGACAATCAAAACGGGTTGGTTACGGGTTTCAGGTGGGTTTAGACGGGTAGGATTGGGGTGGCGCCACCGTGGACTCGGGGGAGGTCGAAACGGCGGCGCCATGGCGTCTGTGTGCGTGGGTTGGCGGCGAGCAGAATGGTGGTGGTAGTATAGGGTGTAGTTGATGGCGGTGGTGGCAGAGGGGTTGTGTTGCGGGCTGCTGTGGTGGAAACCATGGGAGGTGGAGTGAACCAGGGGGAAGTTCGTGGCCACGGTCTGACTCACCGGCGGGAGTCGAACCCGGTGAGGGTGTTGGTGGGTGCTCAGGTCAGACCCGGTGTCTGACCTGGCGGCTGTCACGGTGGGAACGGGCGCGTGGGAGTTTGGGAAACGGGTTGGAAGTCGTGGGTTTGGGCGTGTTTTTAGTCGGCTTTGATTCGTCTCTTTATTGTTTAAATTATCGTATTTTGTAATTAATTTAATTCTCGAGTCTTTTAAATAATTTATTTAATTTAAATTCCCGAGTCTCTTAAAATAATTAGAGACGGATTTTGAGTCGGGTTTGTTAAAGAGAAAAGTTACTATATCGGGAAAGTTTCTATTTTAAGAAATTCTATTTTTAGTAACTTCTATTTTGGGAACGGGAATAGTTAAGTGATTGTTTATCATTTAATTATCTTTCAGAGGAAGCATTGTTGTGGAATATTACTGGACACCCGACTATTTGATTGCGGTATTGAGGTAGGGAAATACACTTGACTTCTTATCGTGTTATTGAATTGTGTTGACTTGTTTGTGTTTCATATGACCAAGTTGTGAACGTGACTTGATTCATGGTTGTTGATTACGCTGTGATATGGTTGACTGAATTGTTCGTGTTGAGTGGGTTATCATGACATTTGGTAGCTGGCATGATTTCATTCATTGATATACATATTGTATTGCATTGTTTACTGCTGAGCATTCATATGCATTGGAGATGAAGGATGTTGTGGTGACGTGGTGTGGTGATGATGATGTTGTGATAAGGCCCAGGCGGGTTCTGCAGGACTTGCCCTGGTGTCCTCACTGCGAAAGTGGCGCAGATCGGCTACGGTCGATATATAGTCTAAGGGGATCGGTATGGTGGGCGTTCCGGGTTATGAGATATGAGTTGAGATGGAGGTGGAGGTGACGGAGGAGCATGCATATCATATTTTGTTGTTTCATTGTATTCCCTACTCAACCTCGTGGTTGACCCTGTGTATTCGTGAACACCTGTGATGACCCAAATATTGGCGAGCAGACTTGACAGGTTAAGAAGTAGAACGGGAGCTTGGTGGGCGTGAGACACTGGATCAGACGACGTAGTAGCTAGATCATCATCTAGAAGACCTTCACTTGTATTTATATTAGTTCTTTGTATTTTGACGTAAAAGAGGTTTTGTAACAATTAAGTTAAAGTAATTATATAATGTTGCCTTGGAGTTTAATTTGTTATTCACTACCTCGGGAAACCGAGATGGTAGCAGTCCGGTTTATTAGGGAATGTCTTGCTAAAGGCTCCTTCATAAACCGGGGTGTTACATCCTCTCTTAATCCAATCCTAAAGGTGTAATCTTTTGGTTGTAAGACACTCTAATCTTTCCCTAATTATTATTATTAATGTTAATCCTTTGTGTTTATTGTTGAATTTTGGAAATCTTGTTTAATTTGAGTAATTAAGTGTGATTTCCTTGTTGTCTAATTTAATCAAGTTCCTTAATTTATTATTGTTAGAATTGTTAAGTGTGATCCCTTGCAATTTTATCTTAGCATCACCTTGTGTTTGAATTAGTGAGTGTGATTTCCTCCTAACTTGATCTACAAGAAAGGGATTAACTTGTGATTAGTCATTAATCGTGTTCCATTGTGTCTAATTACCCTTATTGAATCTCTCATGCCTTTATCTTCTTATTAATTTGACCATTGTATGTGGTTCTAGTTGGTAGGATTGATAAGTTGGGTTAATTGATTAAGTGTGATTTCCTTATCATTTAACCACTATTAAGGAGATTTAGGAGAGTAATCTCCACAATAAGGTGATAATATATAATTAAGGGATTGATTGTGTCAAGGATCAACCATTAGTGGTTCACCAAAGGGATTGGGTTAAGTTTTTCTCTCATATTTGATCATCATTTTCAATTGCTTACTTGCTTGTTACTCTCATTTGAATTCCAAATTGTTGCTTGAAAACCAAACCAAACCAAACCCCCCTTTTTATTCACATGTTTGTTGTTAATTTGTGACAATTGTTCTAGTTGCTCTTTTGATTACACATTTGCAAGCCCCCCTTCTCTTGGGTCCGATCCCATTACTTGCTACTTGTCTTATATTTAGTCTTGATTAGTACGTATTGTGGTATATAAATTGTTAATTTGGTCGTTTTAAATAGCGACGTTTTAGGCGTGTCAGTAAACATGTTCGGGTGCTTGGTGTTCATAAAGATCATCATATAAGAGTGAGAAGTGAATTGGCGAGAATATAATTAATGTCGTTAATTTAGATAGACTGTATATAATTTGGATTCTCAGTTATTATGTTAACGGAGAAGTTGACGGAAAGTATAATGAGTCCCTTAACTGGATTTTTTTGAAGTATAGTCCCGTAACCGTAAAAAAAAATGAAAGTTTGGGCCCTTATCTTACCTTTAACTCCTTTAAAAAAAATATTTTATTACATGTATTTATTCCCAGAAAAAAAAAGGTATTTTATTTTACGTCGACTTTTTTGTATAATGGTTTCAAAGAGATCTTAGTTAGGAATAGAATTGTTTTTATTTTTTGTTAGAATAACGTTTTTTTCCCCTAAATAAAATCTAAATTTATTAAAAGTTTGATATCATACAACGTAATTAATATACACAATCAATGTCATTAAATTAGGAAAGAATTTTAACAGTATATCATTTTTCTGGTTTAAGATACTCTTATTTACCCCTAAAATGTCATGTCATATTTGATGAAATTATATGATGTCATGTCAACAGTAACTTAGAGGATTAATATATTATATGATTATGCATTGTATTATTACATTATTAGTTGAAGATTTTACGTCGTTTAGGGTGCATGTTCTAGTCACCCGTAGATTTTTGTACGAATGTAAAACTAGTGTAACTTGTTGACAAGTTCGAATAGGAGTAGCACTCGTATTGATAATAAGATAATTGATTTTTCCATAATCTCAAAATAATTTCCCTATATTCTTTTTTAATATTAAAAATTATTAATTTCCATGTAAACTAATTCAGAAGTTTCTCTCTACTTTTAATTATTCAATATATTAGTTGATTTTTGCAAATTTAACCACCATAAAATAATACTATAATGCATGAAATACTTTATAAGTAGCTTTAAACCCGGCTAACTAATATTTCTACACCATCATCGGCTGGTACTGGATGTGAAAGATATATTATTGGCATGTCAGGATTAGCCAACTCCCACCTGCAAATTTAGACGTAATAAATAAAATTAATTCTATTTGCATATATATAATTTACAGAAAAATTTCTAAGGTGTTAAAAAAACCGTTTATGCTTAATCAATGAATTTGAAAAATCTAAGAATATATGACGATATCTGTGTTGCTTACAAATAATTAGATATTGTTTGGTTGCCCACAACCAAAAGCATATGAATTGTAATTAAATGTGAACTGCGAATACAATAGATGGTTGTTTGATTGCCCAGATTCACATAACATGAAAATACGTTGTAATTCTAATTTCTCCATAATGAAAAAGGTTGATTACTTATCTCCCATAAGCCATAGAAAAGCTAAAATTCCTTAATGAATTATACTCAACCAAGCATGTTCCATTTCATAAGAAACAGGAATAAATCATGTGAAATAACATTACATCAACATGTATTTCCTATTTTTCTATAGTGAACCAAACAACGCTTGGTGAGGATGTTACTCAGGCTATTTTGGATTTCTTTCACACTGGTAAAATGCTGTAGCAGATTAATCATACCTTTATCAGTTTGATTCCTAAGGTAGACATTCCACAAAATGTTACTCAATTCAGGCCTATCTCTTGTTGCAATATCTTATATAAGGCCATTTCTAAGATTTTGTGCACTAGGGTTTCTGCTGTCCTCCCTGATCTAATTAATAAGGCTCAAGGAGGATTTATTAAGGGGAGAAGCATTGTTGAGAATATCTTAATTTGTGAAGATATGGTTAGACTTTACAACAGGAAGTCTATCTCTCCTAGGTGCCTGATGAAGCTTGATCTCAAAAAAGCTTATGACTCAGTTCAGTGGTCTTTTCTGGAGCAGATGCTTAAAGCTTTAAATTTCCCTGGCAAAACTATTGAGTTAATCATGACTTGTGTCAGGTCTGCATCTTACTCTTTGGTCTTAAATGGTGAAAACTTTGGTTACTTTAAGGGGGCTAAAGGGTTAAGGTAGGGAGATCCTATTTCTCCCTTGCTCTTTACCATCTCCATGGAGTACCTGAGTAGAATCCTTACTCATGTCACTTCAATTTTACCCTTTAAATATCATCCTCTGTGTGCTCAGATGCAGCTTACTCACCTTATGTTTGCTGATGATCTCCTTTTGTTTAGCAAAGGTGATATTCCTTCTATCATGGTCTTGCTCGGGTCCTTTGCCACCTTCTTTGCTGCTACTGGCCTACAAATGAACAACCTGAAGTCCAATATTTATTTTAATGGTGTTCATTCCTCCATCAAGTCTGATATCTTGCAAGTGTCTGGTTTCAGTGAAGGGGTTTTGCCTTTTAAATACTTGGGAGTTCCCATTTCTGCTGGCAAATTGAGTATAAAACATTGCTATGGTCTAATTGAGAAAGTCACTGAGAGAATTAGGGGTTTCTTTGCTAGAAAGCTTTCTTATCTTTGGCGGGCTTACTCTAGTTAACTCGGTCTTGACCTCTTTATATTCTTCTTTGGGCTACCATTTTTGTCATTCCTAAAGGTGTGTTAAAAAGAATTGATGCGTTGTGTAGAAATTATTTGTGGGATGGATCCACTGAGTACCTTAGATCCCCCCTTGTGAGTTGGGCAAAAGTTTGTGTGCCAAAACAGGAAGGTGGTTTGGGTATAAGGGATAGCTATGCTTGGAATCTTGCTGCAATCTTCAAGCTGTCCAACTGAGTTTACAATCATCCTGCTAGTCTCTGGGTTAAGTGGGTACACCTAGGGGTGAGCAAAAATATACGATACGGTTTTATAACACGGATACGATACGGTATACGGTTTGAGTTATACGGATTTCCGTATATACGATACGAAAATCCGTATATACGATACGGTTTTATGAAAACCGTACCGTATCCGGTCGGCAAAACGAAACCGTATATACGGTTTCTGACACGGTTTGAAGTTTTTATATAAAAAAATTTAAAAAATGCAAAGTTCCTCTTTCAACTCCACTCTTTTAATGTTTTTTACGACTTTTTTTTACTAACTTAGCTCAATAAACAAAAATCAGCCCTTTGTAAGAGGTGGTCATATTAGAGGTAATTACTAGATCTTGAATAATTACAATGTTTAATTGGGCATTTGTCACCAAACCGTATCCGTATATACGGATTCCGTATACACGGTTTTTCCGGGTACCCGAAAAGCGTATATACGGTTAAACCGTATCGGATCCGTATAGTGATTTTTGCACTTTTTAAAACCGTATACCCGATACGGTTCTCAAAACCGTATCGGGTACACGGTTTTGCTCACCCCTAGGTACACCATGTCTATATGAAAGGGGTACCTTGGTCCAGCTATATACCTAAAACTGATGTCTCTTGGAGTTGGAAAGTTGTGTGCAGGGTAAGAGATAAATTTGTTGGTGCCTTCACGGTGTTGGTCGATGGGTCGTATAATCCTGCGGGCAGGTATACTATTACAAGTGGTTCTTCTTTGGATTAGACAACCTCACTTTGTGGTGCTCGGGGGATAAGGTGTTTGGAATTCTGGTGCATCTCTAAGCATTCTTTCATTAATTGGTTGATTGCTAGAGAAGCCTTATTGCTTAAAGATAAGCTGCTGCAGATTGGAGTTGTTCTTTGATTACATACATTTGCATTTGTGTGTCTTGATCTTTGAATCACACAGGCATTTGTTTGTTCGAGGTGTCAAGTATACTCAAAAATTGGTTAAACCTTTGAGTTGCAAATTGAATGTGAAGCTGCCTGCGGTCTATCTGATTACTTGGATTCAATCCAAACCTTGGGCAAAAGTGAAGAAGAATGTTGTTATTGCGTGGATTCAAGCCTTATATTATGCTATTTGGCATCAGAGGAACAAAGCTAGGCTTGAAGGTGTGTTGGATCAACCAGAAGTAGTACTTAAACAGATTAGTAGCATGCTCCTAATGCGATCTATTTTTTGGCTTAAGTGTATTAAGAAGAGTAGTGATGAAACTTGGGTTAAGTCAATTAATTATTGATTGACTAACTTATAGTTCTTGAAATTGTACCTTATATGGTAGTGTGTAAATTGCTTGTATTGTGCTATAATGAAATTTCTAACCTTTCACCAAAAAAAAAAAAAAAAAAACGCTGAAGAATATCGTATTTAACATAGTCACAAACTCGCAATCTAAAGGATACAAAATGATTGTACTGGTTATTTTTCAGTCTTCTAGATTCGATGATGACAAAAACCTTTATTATGGTGCTTTTAGGATTATGAGGCATTATAGCATTCGGTCAACAAATCAACTATAATGAGTACTTGAGTAGTAATTCTTCCATTTCATTTGTTTCTTTACGTTTGCTTTTTTAGCACTATTCATTAATAAGGAGAATTTTCAATACAACTTCTAATATATAACATAAAATATAGTCATGTGAGATCTTGTTTAAATCGTCTCACCGAATGGATTATAAAAATCAAACTTTTATATTTTTTAGTAACATGTAGGCATGTAGCTAAAGATATGAACAAAAAAAAACGTGCATTGTCATATGCATATAAAGCAAACGTAAGGAATTAAATATAACGCAGGAAGTAGTAAGGCTTTTGTTTTTTTAATTATGCTTGTGTTTGTATTTGAAGGAACTAAAGAAATGTAAATTCTCATTTAAGACATGTATATCCATCTTAAGATTAAGATTCGTCGAAAAATAAAATAAAATAAAATAAAAAAAGCTTAAGATTCGTCAAATATGCCCAAGAATAAAATAAATGCACTATATATTCGGAATAGAAAATGGAATGATATTTAGCCCGTTTCATTATTAAGATTGAGGTATTAAAGAAGACTAGCTGATAAATAAATGATGTATGCTTTTGAAATGTTATAAGTGAGGCTTGTATTTAAGGTGGAATCACCTAAATCATTTCCCCCTTTTTCTTTCATTATTGTTCCTCTTGTTTTTAGTTGGATATCATAAGTTTGATAGATCTGAGGACAGGACATTTATCTAAGTATCACAGAGAACTAGCTTCACATTATAGAATAGATAAAGAAAATGAGTTCTGTATGATAGCACAATTAAAAGAGCAAAAAGTGTTACCTATATCCGACAACCAAGTGATGTAGAAAAAGGGTAGTAATGAGATGAACAAGCATACTTCCGGGACAAGTTCTTGTGCCTCCTCCAAAAGGGAGGTATGTTCCGTGTTTTGGACGAGACTGTCAAGTACAATTTATATTATTTATACTATAAAATATTACTCACTCCTTTCCATTTAATTTTATACGTTTAATAAAAATATACGATATAAATATCCCACAAATGTGTAGAATTAAATGAAATGAAGGGAGTACATGTTTTCAATATAATACTCTAAAATTTAAAGCAAATAATCTCGATATTTAACAATCAAACTTATGATTAAATATTGTTACATCACCATGATGACATAAATATCATATAAAATACCTTTTTTTCAAAAAAATTATTGTAAAATATAAATGAAACAATAAATACTCCCTTTGCCAGATTGTGATATTTACCTGTACTTTTTTTTAACAAAAAATGATGAATAATAGTTAACTCGTGGATTTATAAAACATAAATATAAACAAATGACCCAAATATCTTAAATAGAATAATTGATAAATGATTGTGGCAAACATAGTTTCACAAACACATTGAAGACTTTTGGAAACTATAAATGATTATAACAATACAATTAAAAATTCTAAATATAAGTATATCAAAAACAATGTTTAATTATCTATGATTTAACTATATATTTGAGGAGTAAGAATAACATACTTCCCATCTATCTGGATTGAAAGTCATAGGATCCTCAAAGTTTTTATGGTCAATGTGAAGGTACCTCAGCCACAGTAATACATTCCACCCTTTTGGTATCAAATAGCCTACATATAACGATCATTTTTGTTACATGACAAATCACTCATATCTCATTCAATTTACCTTATTGAAATTTTTTATATATCCTAAGTGGATTTCTTACCTTTTCTTTCTTTTTTAAAAATTTAAACAAAGGTACAAAAATTTATGGACATCGAAAATACAATGACAAAGTCCTATGGCATCTTGCCCAATGCATGTAAAACCTAAGAGTAGCTAAACATATTTATGTCGGTAAATAAAAGGCAAAACAAACAACAATTAACAAGGTAAAACCTACATCATTCAAAAGTATCACATAATGAAAATAATAAATTGGATTTTTCTACGATGTACCCTGTGTTTTTTCTTATTCTACGATATACCCTCGGTTTTTCGAAATCACAAAAAATACCTCAAAATTCAAGAAGTTGTCTTACAAATACCCTAAATGCTAAAATTTTACAATTTTAAATACTATATTTTGGCGCTTTTAGTTGATTTCGGTTTCAAAATATGTAAACCCGTTAATATAAATGTTATTAACTCATCGATGTACCATTTTTTTTTGTGACAATATGTAATCATTAAAAAAACTCAAATTTGGATAATTGGGGTATTTTAAAAACTAATCTGGAAGTTTAGGGATATATTAGATGTTTTCTAAAAATTGAGGGGCACAAGTTAGAATTTGGAAAAATTCAGGGATACACCATAGAAGATCCCAGGGATATTCTACCGTGTAACCTTGAGTTTTTCGCTTTTCTATGTTGTACCCCTTCTTTTTCTATATTCTACATTGTACCCCTAAACTTCTTACTTATTTCTCCATCATGACCTCGTTAACTCTCCATTAACTTTATCATTATCAAACAACCGTACTTTCCCTTTTATTCTGACTTGTTAATGTTGTATCACCATCCTATATGAGAAACATCACAAATCACTTTTAATAAGCACCAACAACTATTAAAAAAATGTGTGTTATGATTCATGACATGATAATGGAGATTTTATGAACTTTTAGTTAGTTTCGTATACTATTTGGTGGGTTAATGAGTAATTCGGAGAACTAATAAGTAAATGAGTAGGCTATCGAGTAATTGGAATGGTAAATAGACGAGACGATTTTATAGGTCATTTAAGAAACTAAGTTAGCAAAGACAATAGATAAGGTCATGGTATAGACTAATGTATAGAGTTCAGGGGTATACCATAGAATTTCAAAAATGTAGGGGTACAACAAAGAAAATCGAAAAATTCCAGGATACACCGTAGAATATCTACAACATCGTGGATAATAGGTATTTTTAAGGCACGTATCTAGTAGTTTACTCATGTTAATTGTGTCATTTAGTATCGTCTTGTCGAAGTTGATTTGAGGTCCTAAGTGTAACACCCCGACCCAAACTTAGAGTCGGGAGCGGTCACTCACGGTAGCCCGCCAGACTGTGTACATGGCCCAAAGATCAACACGGGTCCTTTCTAGCACATTTTGTCCTCACTCATGCGCATCCCGGGAACCTTCACAGGAGTTCACCCATCCTAAGACTACTCTCGGCCAAGCACGCTTAAGTGTGGGGTTCTTTTGCATGAATAACCAGAAAAGAAAGTGCACTTTGTTGATATGAGTAGTACTTTCAATCCCTTTAAGAAATAGTCAGATTTTAAGCCTATTAACAGACCTCTTCAAGAGGGTACCTCACCCAAATAACGTTTTCGATTCAGTGGAGTATTACATGAAATGACCATTATATATCATTAGTATTAAGAATGCTTCGTGATTGATTGACATAGACATAAAAAGTGTTGTTTCGTGATCCCCGCCAGCTTTTCCACCCCTTGTCCATGGACTAATATCAGTAAAAAGAATTCAAAACATCATTAACGAGTATGATATATTATGAGTGTATAGTTTTAGCGAAGAGATGTTACATTAATGTATTCACAATTTTTTTAGTAAAAAAGGAATCTTTGTTTTGATTATTTCTGAAACTTGATCTATACGTGACCAAGTATTTGACGTGTCAAGTGTTTTGTATCTTAATGGCGAGCTTCTAACAAGAGAGTGGGGCGTATTATTGGGATTGATGTTGATCATGTTAGGGAATGCAAAACACTTTTGTATTCGTACTTGGCTGATAAGGCAAAGAATTATTAGAGGAGTTTAGTGATGTTGGGCAGAAGCATGAATATCTCGTGTTGGGTCTCAATTGTGCCAATGTTCACTGTTTATAATAGTATGATATTATCCGGTTTGAGCCAAACCCTCACGAATTTACTCTTGGGTGTAATACCCGCCCCATTTAAGGACCCCTTGACCGACCGTTTGACTAGAGAAGACCGTAGGAGGGGATAAGAGAGAGGATAAAGGACCTATGTATCTGTTTAATCGGCCTAGTAGGGGCTACTCGGCCGAGTAGTGGTAACACTCGACCGAGTAGGGCTTACTCGGCCGAGTATGAAAGTACTCGACCGAGTATCGCCGCTGTTGACGCGGTATTATAAAACGCAAGTTCATAAATCTTATTTCATTTTCGACGGTTCCCTATCTATCTAACCCTATATATATATATATATATATATATATATATATATATATATATATATATATATATATATATATATATATATATATATATATATATCTTACCCGTCACCCACCTCTCTATACACTCTCATCTGGCCTAGACACTAACCCAAGAAGGGGGATTGGTTTTATGCGTGGAGTATTCAAGTAGGGATGTCATCGTTGTCGACTTCGGTCCGCGTCTCAAGGTATGTCGCTGTTTCGTTGTTGTCTTTCAGTAGGCCCTTGGGGTGGTCTTGTAATAGGATGTGGCTACTATTTGTAGGTTTCGACTCGGAGTCTTGCCTGGCTAGTTGTTGGATGCATTTTCATGGATTAACGATAAGGTAGGGTTTCCCTACTTGGTTTACTGTCAAATTGAATTGAGATTATGTGGTAATTGTTATACGATTGATATCATAATTATCTGTTGTTGGTGGATTGGATTTGGTGTTGGTGTTGTGATGGTTGTTGGTGATGTTCGCGAGGCGCGTCCTCGGCTGAGTGGAGTCACTTGCGGGAGTGGCTTCACGCCCTAGTTTCGCCCTCTGTGGGACCCGCCACAGGAGGGGATGTGCACATTAATGAACAGGGTTATCGCTCGTTGATGAGCGGGGATTTGGTGGGTACGGCTGCGGTCCCCCACTGGCAGGGCTACACACTTTAGTGTGTAGTCAGTTACATTATGTGATTGGGAGTTGGGGGTGGATGATGATCAGCTATTTCCAAAACTGTGATGATCCATTCGGGGATGGTGAGCAGTTGGTTAAGCAAGTGCAGCTGGTCTTGATGCTTCTGGGCTTGGAAGGGAATCGAGTCACCACGCTACCGAAGTAGATGTCACCGATACTCATGCTTAGTAGTTCTTATAGTTATCCATGTTGTATCTTGCCACGGTGTTCCACGTTGTAAAGTCTTAAACTATTTAGTAAATGTTCTTTTATTGTTTATTTGATCCACTACCTCGGGCAACCAAGATGGTAACACCTTCATACACTAGGGTGGTCCTTGGTAAGACACCTTGGTGTACGGGGGTGTTACATTGGGCTCTTCCCAAAAGACCCCGTACTATTATATTTTGTGGCACTTAATAAAGATGATCTTTCACCTTTACATTGCCAATGTGGGACATGAGTTTGCACCCTAACAATCCTCCCATCAAACCAAGGACCATCATCTTAACTCGAACCTTGACCTCCATGGAGAACTCCCATAGCGTACAGCCCCAACCAATATCTAGGCACCCAAAACATCGGCAAGTCTTGATAACCTTCCCCTAGTCGACACACCATGCATGCTACTTAGTCATGTCAACACCACATGTCACAGTCTGGTCAAGTGAGTGCTCTCACATGTTTCTGGTTCTACATGTCCATGTGTCCTTCTTGAAACTGTGCTACACATGCATATCGAACTTCCTCTGCATCCAATATACCCTGGACGGGTCCGCCACTTTAGATGTCCTAGAACACAACGGTCTCTAGCATCCAACCTGGAAAAGGACCCATCAAATCTGTGACATCCAACCTGATAAGGGCCCCACCTGATTAGCAGTTCTAGTACACAAATGGTCTTTTTGTCTCATAAGACCTATGACGTCTTTCATCCATTTAGCCCCGGATCGGGCTTGCTCAAGGCTTCACCTCGAGCTAGGAGTTTCATGCCTTATAGTGTACGATGCCTTCAAGTCTTCACCCGAAGCTTCACCAACATACCACCTCTGGACTTAAGATTTACAAAGAGTACGTCAGCTGCAGATCGAGCCTACGCGTCCATGACTCGCGAATGCTATCTGTTCCGCTCTTCAAACTCCACCATTTGTACGTTATTGAAGGGGCTAGGACTAACTTTAACCTTGGGCTCTGATACCACCTGTTGTGGGGAAGCGTGAATATCTCGTGTTGGGCCTCTACTGCGTTGGTATCCACTACCCATAATAGTACGATATTGTCTACTTTGGGTGAAGCCCTCATGGATTTACTCTTGGACTCCTTCCCAAAAAACCTCGTACTATTATATTTTGTGGCACTTTATAAAGATAATCTTTCATCTTTACACTATCGATGTGAAACATGAGTTTTCACCCTAACAAGTGATTTGAATAGTATCCGAGATTATGGAGACGTAACCATTTTCTTAAGGAAGTAGAATGTCGCACACCGTTATTTTGTTCATAAATTTGTTAAATTTGAATTTAGTTGGTTAAATTTGAATTACTTGGATTCGGTACATGAATGCGGTTGGACAAGTGTGTTGTAAGTGTTGGTTGTGAGGCAAATGGAGCTTGTTTTGTGAGGGTGTTAGTTGAAACTTTGAGGACGAAGTTTGTTTTAAAGGGGGAGCCTGTAATACCCGTAATTTCTCGTGTATAAAAAAAAGAATAATATGAGTTGATTGATTAAAATGTTAATGAGTTAGGAAGTTGACCTGGGCAAAAATGATACTCCATATATTATTGTTATTTACTTTGTATTCAAATATTTAGAAAGACTTTAAGATCGAGTCGTGAGACGGTCCTTAATACGGTTGATAGTATATTATAAGTTAAGCCAGGCGAAAAGTTGGAACTTCGATTATATAGATAGCTAAGTGTTGGTGTGGTTTGGTGTCTATTGGTTTGGAGGTGGTACGATTGGCGTCAGGTGACAAGATTGTGTAGGCCGGTTTAAAGGCATCGGCGACGAACTTGACGGTTGATTGCGTGTTGTTGGCTGAAAAGTTCGCGTAAGGAGATGTTTGGTTGACATTATTGTAATGGATTGGACGGAATGGGTTTGATCCATTCCAATGTTTGGTTGGAGCATTTTGGAATGGAGTTAGATACCTAATGAATTCTAATTCCATTCCAACCCCTTGGAATCTCATACCCACCTCCGATCCTCCCCATGGATTCAAACTCCGTTACTTTATGTTTATTTTTCCAATGAGCCAAACAATTTTTAAAAGGTATGGAATTGGAACCCTATACTTCAATGGTTTCTCATTCAATTCCATTCTTAAGCAGTGAATCAAACGACTCCTTAATCTGTTTTTGCTTCATTCGTGGTTGTCATGATGTTTAGTGTAGGTGGTTGGTTATTAAAACGTGATTCTTGCCTTATATAATCATACCATTAAATCCTTATTAACTCCCGTAATTTGAAATTATCATCTCTCCACATTGAAATTAGGGTGTGTTATTTGAAGGAATTGGAGAAAAAGGTGAGCAGAGATTTGAAAGAATGAGAAATTCATTTTTTGGTTAGGGAAATGAAGGTGGAGGGTTTGGAGAGGAGGTTCCTCCAGCTAAATTATTCTCTCCAACAAAGGTAAAATTTAGAGGGAAAATTACATCCTCCATTCTACCTCCTCTCTCCTTCCCTCCCTCTCCTTTTCCTCCTTCCCCCTTTTCTCCCTTTCCATTCTTTTTTGCTATCCAAACACACCCTTAAAGAAAATAGGAAGAAAGATTGTAACTTTGAAAGATTTTTCTCTTACCATGCTTCGTTCATCTTGCGGATTCATTCGAGATTCTCTTACCTCAGGAGTATTCAGGGAGTCGTTTGTCATTTAGGCTTATTGATTTATTGTACTTGTTAGTATTGATTTTACCTTTACCCAACTATTGTTGATGGTTGTGTGTTTTGTTTGTATGTGTCTATAAAATTCTTTTTAAATTATTGGCATGTGACGATCCATTTGATATTTACCGATTAGGTTGAGGAGCAGTGTAGTATATAGGTTGTAATTTGTATTAGTCTATATGATGAATGGCTTGGATACGGCTGCTTATAAGAGTTTTGGCATGCCGCGAGATGATCTTTATTTAATAGTTGGCTACACATTAGATGGACTTAACTAGATTATGTATTTATATTTTCAATTAGGCTTCCTTAGTTTGTAAATTCATTTGAGAATGTTGTATTTGGATTTTATGTATCAATTTAGTAAAGTTATTAATATGATTGTTTGATTTTGACACTGTCAAGGCTCGCCATTATGATACCACGCGCAGTTATCTGGAAGGTGTGGTTAAGGTTCATGAATAATAAATGAGGGTGTTACACTGTTATAGACTATGCACGGAGACCCCATGTATGCATGTTTTCTCATGGTCGTTACTTATTTACAGTTTTATCAGTTTCATTTTGTTTGTATCCATAATAATTGTTTATATGAATTAGAGTTTAGTTTTTTTATTATATACTAGAGACACAAGAGAATAAAAGAGACTCAAAAACTCAAGAGCTTGGTCATTTTACAAGACATTTAATAGAAACTTCATCTTTATTTTTCAGCATCTTTGCTTGGCATTGTATGCTAACCTTTATCACAAATTCTCATTATAGACGGACAATATCCGTCTATATCTATAAACGGATAGTGTCCCTTTTACAAATAAATGTGAATAGTGCAAGTGGGTGGGAAATGGATACCATCACTTACCCTCCCACTTTAATTTTGTGTGAGAGTCACTATCCGTCTATAACAATAGACGGATAGTCGTCGTCTATAATGAGACGGACCGAACCTTTATTAGTATTTTCTTATCCCACAAGAATATTCTTGAAGGAAATTGTTTATTTGATGATGTTACAACACATCCAAATTCCACATTTAAAGTTTATAAAATTATGACAATACCTTCAAATTTTATGTCTTCGGTTGCTTGCTTGAAAAGAAAGCCAGAAAGGCTAGCTATTCTATTTGTTTCTTCCACAACCTGCAAAATGTTGCAATATTATTGCATATAATACAATCAAACTTAATATATACGGTTAAATTATGGTTCACTAATTCAAACCTTTGTTTCGTAATGTGACAAGTAATTATTTTAATTTCTTGAATTAGAATTAGTAATCAGTACAAATAAAATAAGGTTGACTTGAACTGGAGTAGATATATTGAAGGGAATAACCAGGGCAGGATTTAGGGGGCTCGAAGGCAGGTGCCTACCCCCAAAATCCAGAATAAAAATTTCTACTACTAATAAAACAACAGCAAAAAAAAAAAATAGTGATAGGGCGTCATCGGGTGACGCCCAAATTGGGTGTCACCCTTTCACAACAATTCTTTATTGAAGGGGTCCCCACTCACCCCATGTGAGAGGGTGGCGCCCAAATTGGGTGTCATCCGGTGGCGCCCTTTCATTTTTCCTAAAAAACAATTGTCTTTAACGGTCTACAATCTACATGTTACTCTTTTATTGGAATAAAGTACAAGTTAAAGCCTTGTAAATAAATTTTGTTCCTTTTTCTGTAGTTTATATATTTAAACATAGTATCTTATTTAATACTTCAAATTCAAAGGTAGTGTGTTGAATTAGATTTTTTTTATGACGACGGAATTCCTAACTTTTTGGTGCGCGCCACCAACCTATGTAGCATCAAAACGGACACGGATATGTGATACGGCATCTCATAAAATTTAAAACACGGGACACATTATTTAAATTTAATAAAATACTCCCTCCAATTTCCCATTATCTTACATCTTTCCTTTTTAACACAAGTTTGATTATCTTCCCTCTTTCCTTTTTTGGTAAGTTTCATTCCTTTTTTTTATTTTATTTTCTCTCTCCTAAAAAATCAACCACACCACTACTTTATTTATTCTTTTATTCATTATTCTTCATTATTATTTTCTCTCTCCTATAAACTTTACAATTTACAACATTTACCAATATTTATTCCTTCTTTCTTCCCCTTTCTTATTTTTTGTGCCTAAAAGAAAGGGGAAGATATTAGAAAATTGGAGGGAGTATATATTTTATATTTTATAATTATAAATAACGTATGATTTAATTTTTGTAATGTATTTGAGATTAAATTTAGATAAGTGAAGGTAAAATTTGACTTGATTATAACTAATTCTCATTTTCTACCCAAACTCATCTTCTAATCAATCTTTTATAATATCTCATTTATCGTCTAAACTATAACACGTTTAGGCATGTGTTCGACAAGTGTCGGTGTTCAACACAGTATCGAACACGGGATGACTACTTAGAAGGAGTGTCCATGCTACCTAGCCAGTAACCCGTGAGTATACATGATAGCTTCAAGCTATAAGTAACCCATGAAGAATTGCTTTTAGTGCGACTTAATTCTAAAACACTTGAAAATTTCACCCACGGTTTAAAAACTAGATTCCACAATTGCGGGTGTCAAATTAGATTATTGTGTACCTTGAAGTGTCATTTTAGTTGCCAAAGTACCCATTGAGTTGTATTTAAACATTTAATACCCTTTTATATTTGACATTAATTTAGAAATAAGAGAGTAAATTACACATAAATCAATACAATTAATGCAAATATTAACTATTTATTTCCTCTTTTAGTTGCTTAAATACAACCCACTGGGTTGTATTTATCATAACCCTTAAGATAAAAATAAACTTATTTATATAAAAAAATCAAGATTAAATATGTAAACCACCCGGTTATACTAGTTTCAGCCGGAAAGAACGGGCCTACATAGTATAACCGGGAGGTTTACATATTTAATCTTGATTTTTTTTATATAAATAAGTTTATTTTTATTTTAGTTAAAGGCTTTGCGATATATAATCAAAATATACTTAATTTGTCGTCGATACATAAATTAGTAAAAAAAAAATATGGTCTCGTTAAGAAGACAATATCAAAGTCATGAAAACTATGCCCCTAAGAAAAAAAAAAGTGTGCGTGCGACACTAGCAATAACTAAGCGGTTTGGGTATATACTCAGGGGAGGATTTAGGGGGGCTTGAGAGCAAGTACCTACCCCAAGATTCTGAATAAGAAAAATTTGAAACTAACGATAACATTAATGCTATGCCGGTTTAATGGTTTGTGAGTAGGTCCTTGGGCGAAACTACCCGGGTTCAATCCCCCTACGGAGAGTAAAATTCAATAGCGTAAGGTGGTAGTTTAGTTATTTATCAATATACCTAGTATTTATGTGTAAGTAACTTTTAATTTATATCATAAATACACACACATCACACAAGAATAATTGTCTTTTTTTTTTTCTTTTTTTTCCCGAAAACTAATTGTCTTAAATATTAGCCAATAACTTACTTATATTATTATTGAAATTTTCAAATTTTTATACACTGATCTAACACCTAGTAACATATTCTCTTGTTTGGTAAAATCTAAATTGTTTAAAAATTAAACACGGTATTTTGAAAGAAAGTATATCAAGGTTAGGATCATAGTAAAAAAAAAAAAAAAAAAATGTCCCTCCGCCCCCACAAAAATCATGCGTCAACCATTATATTGTCAAAAACATAGAATAATAAGTAGTTAAATAAAAAAAACCGTAGATATTGTTCCAACAAGTTATAAAATTATAGCGCGAGGGCGATTAATTGTGTAATTTTAGGGATATGCACATATTCCACACCTTGTTTGTGTATTTCAGCCTCAAGAAATCTTCATAGGTCACGTCAACAACATTCTTCTCCTTTGCCATTTCCATATTCTCTTCCTACACTCCCACAAACAAATATGGCACCAAAATTTACTTGGCTTATTAACAAATCATTAATTACATTTTTTTCTCAAAAAGAAAAAAAAAATTATTAGCTACGTGTAGACTTTGGTATCGGGTCAGGCAGCTGCGGGCCTAACCTCTCCATCTTGGCCTGGATCCGCCCATGTGAAGAGGGGGCGAGTTCCCTCATGTCTGGGCCGAGCCCGGCCCAAATCAACTCAACTTGACTTTTTTTTACTTTTTTTTACCGGCTCGGATGGACCGAGCTGAGGGGTGATCCTGACACGGCCTAGAAGGGGAGCGGGATTGTGGGGCCAAACGCATGAGACAATGGGCTTGTCTTCTTCTGGCGAAACCGAGCTCTCTTTAAGAAAATTCATAAAGAGACTTATTAAAGGATGATTTTCATGGATAATGTTAACAAATAAAAGAATTTCCTCTATATCGTTAATCTAAAAGAAGTCTTATCCTAATGTTCATGTAGAATTGGTATACACAAAGCCTAAATTTCAAGGGAGATTTGCATATATGATGCTTAGAGAGAAAAAAAATTCCCATCATATATATAATTAATTTAAAAATAATCCCCACCCACCATATAGTTAGTCCAAAATATAATTTTATAAATGGTTTTTTTATAATAAATGTTAATAGTGCCAAAATATTTTATATTCTTTTAATATATTTACTGTCAAATTTTAAAAAGTTAAACTAGAACATTGCACTAGAAAAAGCAAATAACATCAAAAAATAATCACAACTAATTTATGTTTGAAATATACTAAATCCAAATTTATTGACTTAGGCTCTGTTTGGTAAAACTAACTGAAAAGGTAGCTGAAAATTGAAAAACCAACTGGAACCTGAAAAGGTAGCTAATAAGGTAGCTGAAAATTAGGAGCTGATAAGGTAGCTGATTATATAAAAAAATGTTTGCTAAATTAACAAAAAAGTTAACTGATTATATAAAAAAAATGTTTGGCAAACTAAATGAAAATGTAACTAATTTTAGTGAAATGACGTAAACGAATATGATAATTATTTAATAGTAGTTGAAAAAAGGTGTAGTTGGAAATAAGGAGGTGGGAATGGATACAGGTCAAACTAGTAGTAATGGTTAGTGTTGGATTCTGGAATATTAGAGGCCTTAATAAAGTGAATAAGCAGATGGATATTAGACGTTTCCTGCATATGAATAAAGTAGATGTGTTTGGTCTAATAGAAACTAGGGTTAAAAGCAATAATTGGTTGAAAGTTAGCAATAATATTTGTAATAATTGGGCTATTTGCACTAATCATCAAAGTCACAAAGGAGGGAGAATTTGGATGTTATGGAATCCTCAGGCCTATCAAGTGGATATCCAGCATGTATCTGCACGAACTATTCATGCTAGGTTAACTGATAGAGTAAGAAATAGAGAATTTTGGATTACTTTTGTTTATGGATTTAATAAGGCTGCTGATAGGAGGAGTCTCTGGAATAGTTTGAAAACTTATCAGAAGCAGACTACTGGAGCTTGGCTTATTGGAGGAGATTTCAATAATGTACTATTTCCTAATGAGAGAGTTGGGTCTCAGATTACTTCTGCTGAGATAACACCCTTTCAGGATTGTGTGCATTACTGTGGTATGGAGGATCTTAAAGCAGTGGGATCTTTTTTCACTTGGACGAATAAGCAAGAGGCTTCTCAAAGGGTTTACAGCAGAATAGACAGAGTCATGATTAATGATGATTGGATCAATATGTTCCCTGAATCTTTTGCAAACTTTCTTCCAGAAGGTTTGTATGATCATTGTCCTTGTATTGTACAACTTGCTGAGGACAATAGGAAGAGGAATATTCCATTCAGATATTTTAATATGTGGGCAAAGGCTCCTGAGTTTATGAATATTGTGACAAAGCACTGGAATGCTGGCATTTATGGTACTCCTATGTATACTGTGGTGAAGAGATTGAAAGCAATGAAGGGTGACTTGAAGAAGTTAAATAGGGATAATTTTCATGATATTGAGAAAAATTCTCACATTATGCTTATGTCTCTACACTCTATTCAAGCTGAATTAAGACTTCAACCTCAGGATGCATCTCTCATTGAAGCAGAAAGGCAAGCTGCTGATGGATATAGGCAGCTAGAGGAGGCTAAGCAATCTTTCCTACTGCAAAAATCTAAAGCTCAGTGGTTGGCAGAGGGGGATGATAACACAGCTTACTTTCATTCTGTGATTAAAAAGAGAAGAGCTGCTAATAAGGTTGTGCAAATTGAGGATTCTAATGGTAAGGTTCTGACACAGGTTCAGGACATCAATGAGGCTTTTGAAAATTATTATAAGAAGCTACTGGGGACTAGCAATAGTGTGAAGAGTGTGCATATTCCTACTGTAAGAAAAGGGAATGTGCTCACTGCTGACCATATTGCTATTTTAGATAAGCCAGTCACTGGAGAGGAGATAAAAATGGCTATCTTTTACATTCCAAGCACTAAATCTCCTGGACCTGATGGATTTAGTTCACAATTTTTTAAAGATACTTGGGCAGTGACTGGGAATGATGTTATCAAGGCAGTCCAAAATTTTTTTCAGTCTGGAAAATTATTGAAGCAACTGAATAGCACCACTCTTACCCTTATTCCTAAGACTGATTTTCCTACGAATATGAGCCAGTTTAGACCAATTGCTTGTTGCAATACGCTTTATAAATGCATAGCAAAGGTATTGTGCAACAGATTGAGCCTTATTCTTCCCGACATCATAAGTTCCAACCAGAGTGCCTTTATTAAGGATAGAGATATTGTGGAGAATATTCTTATTTGCCAATATCTTACCAAGCTCTATAATAGGAAGATATGTTCTCCTAGAGTGCTCATGAAATTAGACCTGCAAAAAGCCTATGACTCTATAGAATGGTCATTTCTGAAAGATATGCTTATAGCTATGCAATTTCCAAGTCATTTTACTAACCTCCTGATGGAGTGTATCACTACTCCTCAATTTTCCCTTTCACTTAATGGAGAGTTATTTGGATTTTTTCAAGGTAAAAGAGGTCTAAGACAGGGCGACCCTCTGTCTCCTCTATTATTCACTATTTGCTTGGAATACTTGTCAAGGATTTTGAATAGACTGACTGAATTGGAAGGCTTTAAACATCATCCACTCTACAGGAAACTGAATCTTACCCATCTTTGCTTTGCTGATGATCTTTTAGTCTTTTGTAGAGGGGATTGGGATTCTATGATCTCTGTGATGAGAGCTATATCCACTTTTACTGCTGCTTCAGGATTACATATGAACAAATTGAAGTCTAATGTGTATGGCAATGGGCTGGAGAGTGGACTGTTGGAGAAATTTGCTAAATTTACTGGTTTAAAGATAGGTAAACTCCCTTTTAAATATCTTGGGGTGCCTATTTCTGCTAAGAAGTTATCTGCTCTTGATTGTAACATTCTGGTGGAAAGGATTGTGGATAGAATTAGAGCTTTGGGGGCAAAAAAAACTATCTTATGCAGGAAGGTTAGTTTTGATTAAAAGTGTCCTTGGTACTCTCCATAGTTACTGGGCAAGGATCTACATAATTCCGTCCAGTGTTATGGCTAAGATAGAGAGTACTTGTAGAAAATTTTTACGGAAAGGAGAGGCTAACTCACATTCTAATGCTCTTGTGTCCTGGAAGCAAATATGTCTGCCAAAAGAACAAGGGGGTTTGGGTGTGTGTCATATCAGAAGGTGGAATGTGGCTGCAGTGGGAAAGTATGTTTGGTGGCTGATGGATAAGAAAGACCACCTTTGGGTTAAGTGGGTGCATTGTACCTACTTAAAAAGTGTGCCCTGGTCTGACTATAAACCATCTCAAGGTAGCAGCAGGGCTTGGAAAAGAATTTGTAGAGTTAAGGATACCCTTCTACCTGGTTATGTACAGCATGACTGGTTAGAAAAAGATGCAACCTATACTATTCGATCTCTAGTGGATATAAGTGGCTTGGCAGTGAGGCAACTACTGTGACCTGGTATAGTCAAGTATGGATTACTGATGGTATCCCTAAACATCAGTTTATTAGCTGTTATTTGTACATGATCGTCTCCTAACCATGGATAGGCTTCATAGATTGTTTCAGTGCAGTGATACAGTTTGTGCTTTGTGTGGTGAGGAGGATGAAAACCATGAACACTTGTTCTTAGCTTCCTCTGTACTTATAATAGGAAATGTCTGAAGTTGGTACAAGAATGGAGTAATTTAGATATCCCTGACTTGCATGTTCTGAGTTGGTGGCAGGCTCAAACCAAGAATATGAGGACTTTCACTTCCCTGGTAGTGATGGCACTAGTATATCATATCTGGTGGGCTCGTAATCACTGCAGGTTCCAGCAGATGGTATGGCGACCTGAGATTATTGGAACTCGTGTTATACATGAGGTTCAGGGCCGTATTGGTAGTAAGAACAAGACTAGGAAGAAGTTGATTTGGAATTCCATTAGTAGTTGAGTATTGTAAATTCAGAAATTGTTGTGTAGAGGTGCAATTTGCACTCTATTAAATTGTTGTTTGGTTGATAAACTAGATTGTAATAGCTCATTATTATTAATAGAATTCTTACATTCTACCAAAAAAAATTATTTAATAGTATAGATTTAAGAGGTAAAAAAGGAAAATCAAATCAAATCAGGTACCTTATTTCTCAAATGCTACTCTAGGTTGCATTTTGTTTCAGGCTAGTTGTCAAACGCTTATTAAAAAAATAAGGTACCTGGAATTTTGGTCAAATAAGCCATTTTGACCAAATAAGGTACCTGATTTGATTTGATTCTGGGTTTTATGGAATTCCAATACAGTTCAAGTGACAGTCTTGGATAGGGGGCACAGTTTATTCATTGCTCTCTTCTCCATCTTCTTATACAAAGGAAGGTTCTTATTACTTTTATATATGCTTTTAATAAAGCTATTGAAAGGGTTGTTATGGAACAAATTAAGACATTTCTCTATGGGGCAACAGGTTCCTTGGTTGTGTCTTGGGGATTTCAATATTTCCTTAAATACTGATGAGAGAGTTGGTTGTGTTCTTCATGATAGGGAAAAGAAGGAGTTTAGGGAATGCTTACAATACTGTGGTTTGAATGATCATCACTACACATGAGGTCTTTATACATGGCATAACAAGCAAGCCCTTACTCCTAAATGGGCCAAGCTTGATAGGCTGTTGGCAAACTCTCAATGGTATTTGAAGATACCCTCCTCCACAGTGGATGTCTTACCAGCAGGCATTTCAGACCATGCTCCTATTGTTATCATTGTACCTTCAGAGATGAGACTTCAGAGGCCTTTCAAATACTTGAACTGTTGGGCTCTCTCTGGAGATATCATTTCTCTTGTCTACCAAAATTAGAATATAGATTCTTATGGTGGCAAATTATTTTCCCTTTTTACTAAGTTGAGAAGTTTTCATGGTCAGTTTAGGGCACTGCATAATACTGAGTTCTCTGGGCTTGCTAAGAGATTGGCTGAGGTTAAAGCTCATCTTCAAGATTGTCAGTCCAACTTCAATCTTTAATTTGCTCCTCTTAGCCAGCCTCTTATTGCTCAGGAAAAAGCTTTGTTGGACTCTTATCTTAAGCTAAAGTCTGCTGAAATGAGAGTACTTTCCCAAAGAGATAAGATTCAACACTTGCAACTCGATGATGCTAACACTAAATACTTCTACGCTAGTATAACATCAAGAAGAAGTATGTTAATATAACAGCAAGAAGAAGTAGGAATACAATAAGAGCAATAAAGGATGCTCAGGGCAACCAATGTTTAGAGCATAAAGAGGTCTCCCAGGCTTTCTTGAGTTTGTATAAGTAACTATTGGGCACTACAGAGGAAGTTAATGAGATTCCAGCAAACCTTTTCTTTATGAATACTTTATCTGAAGTTTCTCAATTGGATGTTATGATCACTGATTAAGAGGTTGAAGCTACTTTGTCTTCTATTGATACAAACAAAAGCTCTGGTGTTAATGGGTACTCTTCAGGTTTTTTCAAGGACAGTTGGAGTATAACTGGTAAAGATTTTAGGGAAGCTGTAAAGGAGTTTTTCTTGAAAGGGTCCATGCCAAGAGCAGCTAACTCTACTATAATTGCTCTGATTCCTAAAGTTACTGCCCCTGTTACTGTCACTGAGTTTAGGCTTATCTCATGTTGTACGGTATTTTACAAAACTGTGAGTAAAATACTGGCCAACAGAATGAAAACAGTACTGAATGGCATTCTGGGTTTGGAGCAGGCAGCATTCATTGAGGGAAGGGATTTAATTGATAATTCCATGTTAGCTTATAAGCTTGCTTTTAAGTATAACAGAAGCCTACTCTCCCCTAGATGTGTTCTTAAGGTTGATTTTAAGAAGGCATTCGATACTGTCAACTGGGATTTCCGTGCAAGCTCCTTAAGACTTTTTGGTTTTCCTCCAAAGTTAACAAAATGGGTTTTAGCTTGTGTAACATCGTCTTATTTTTATTTGAGCATCAATGGCTCTTCTGAAGGGTTCTTCCTAAGTAAGAGGGGTCTGAGATAGGCAGATCCCCTCTCGGCCTATTTGTTTGTACTCTGGAAAGTCTTATCCAGACTATTAAGGAAGTCGCCCTGTTATCCTGGCTTCTTTTACCATTCTAAGTGTGTAAAGGTTCAACTTACACACTTAGTCTTTACTGATGACCTATTAGCCTTCACTAGAGGAGATCTCCCCTCTATTTTTGTTGTGAATAAATGCCTTCATCAGTTTGCTGCATTATCAGGGTTACTAGTTAATCCAATGAAGTCTAATTTGTATTTTGGTAGAGCCTCTGCCTCTAGTTAAAGCTCTGATTTTGTCTACCACTGGATATACTGAGGGAGAGCTACCTGTAAGATACCTCGGTATCCCACTGTTTAGCTCCAGACTTACTTAAGAATGTTCACTCCTATACTGGATAAGATCGGAGATTCCATCTCTTTCTGAGCTAATCATCAATTAACCTATGTAGATAAAATTCCTCATTAACTCAGTGATCTTTGGATTGCACAACGTTTTTGGGTGCTAGTGTACTTTTGCCTAAGGGAATAGTCAAACGTATCATATGGGGTATTAAAGAAGGGGATCGAAGACTAGTCTTTAAAAATTGGAATAGTTTCTGCCTTCATAGGGAGGAGGAGGAGTTGGTATCAAGGAGATACTTAGCTGGATGATATGGATCAAGAAAATTATCACTAATGCTTCTAACTTTTGGGTGAAATGGGTAAATGCTTACGTCCTAAAGGAGTGAATTTTGGGATTTCAATGCTACTGCTGCCCACTCCTGGTTCTGGTATAATATAATTCGCTCAAGGGACTGCCTGATCCAGGCCATTGGTGGAAAAGTGAGTGCTACTTCTTTACTGCTTCAGCAAAACTTTAAACAACAGATATATGAGGTGCTGCTGCCAAAGGGACCTATGTTCTCTATGTACATGCCTTTAGGGAACTCTCTTAACCATCCTGAACATGGGGTAATTGGACACCTTGCTATTCATCGAAGACTTCCCACCGTGGATAAGCTTTGCAATAGGGGGCTTGCAATGGCTAACAGATGTGCCTTGTGTGAGACACATGCAAAATCTGTTAACCATTTATTCTTTGAGTGTGCATACTCATCTGAGGTTTGGTTTGATATTGCAGCATTGCTTTGAGTTACTTGTAACACTAAGTTCAAAGCCATTAAATTATGGTTCAAGACGCATAATAAGGGGAGGAGTTGACTGAAAAAACAACGAAGGTGTGCTTTGTTTTGCTCCGTCTGTCTGCTATAGAATGAGAGGAAGAAGCGTATCTTCCAGAATGCTGCTTTACCTCCTTCTTCTCTTGTATGGAAAATTAAGTATTTAGTCCTCGTGAGATGTCATAGCAATGAGGAGGCTTTTAATAGTCATGCCTCTTTGTTTGGTTATGTTGTTTTATCATAATATTTAAATATGTATTGTCATGATATGTGTATTTTTAATGAATATTGTCATCAAATGTGTTTTTAATGTAAATGAAACTCGAAGCTAATGATTTCTTGTATAAATTTTCTCAATTTTTTAAATGAATATTTTTATAACGAAACTAGTTATAATAACAGTTTGTAGTATTACTTTATACGATTTGTAGTATTACTTTATACGAAGCAAGTATGCATTAGAGCATTTTCTTATAATAACACCAAATAAAAGATTTAGCAATTTTCAATATTATTGGTTCAAATTATTCCCTTACGTTTTGATTGATGTGCAATAGAGTGAAATCAAACAAAAATATTTGTCACTTTTTCTCAACTAGTTTTATTTTCTATAAAAATAATATAAAAAGTAAAAAAAATAAACTTTTTATGATAATGCTTTTTTTTCTCTTCTTTAAGTGTATATAATTGAAAAAAATTACTCATAAAAATTTTTCGCATAAAAGTATACCACTGTATATAAAAAAAATCGTAGGTGAAGTATATCCTATTATTTTTACATTATACTCCTTATTCAATTAAGAAAAAAGTAAAATTGAATTGGAAATGAAAAAAAAATAATTAGATTAATTGCACATTAATCATGGATTTAATTTGCTCATATTAAAAGCTATAGGGTCTAATTACATATAAGAGCAAACGTTAAGGGTAAATTTGTTACTGTACCATAATTTACTTCTTTTTAGAGTCCCTCCCTCAAGTCCCTCCTTGGGATCTTTCATTGTGTGATAATTATGTTAAATATATTATTGACAAGAATTTTCACCCTCTTACGCTACTCCGTGGGAGAATCCACCAAATTGAAATAAGCTCGGGTCAAAGTTTAACAATAGTATTTCTGTTCTTTATAATACAATATACAATAGCACCAAAAAAAAAAAATTAATACAATATACAATACCCGACATATATAATTAAGAAAATTGCACTACAAATTTAAAGAGGATATATCGATAGAAACAATCACTTAAAGATTATTGAGAGTGATAGCTAAAGAAAACAGAGTAAATTACCCGAAGTTTTTGAAGGACATGAGGATTCTTGGCTAGAAAGTACATAGACCAAGTAACGGGAAATGCAATGCCAATATGGCCTATCGCAATACTGCTCAAAACATTATCTATCACCTCCTCCTCGCTTAAATAATGTTTCCCTTCTTTATCCTTGGCTTGCATCAATCTATCCATCATATCACTTGTTTCACCTATTTTATTACCCTCGTTTTTTTTCTTCTTCAATTGCAACTTTAGTTTCTTGGTAAGCTTCTTTCGACACTATTTGAAAAAGCATATATTATATCAGTTTTATGCGATAATAAATGAGAAAGCATCAAGAGGAAAGAGTATTTATCTAATTTGTTCCCGGAATAATTTCTTTATACGTACGTCTCAATTACTTGTTTAATTATTCTATTAAAATTCAATGTAAGCAAATTAATGAGATAAAGTGACAATAGATAAATTTTTTTGTGAGATTATTCTACTCTGATAATAAATTATACTAAAATTTCAAAAGAAACTATACTAAAATTTTAGGGGAAAGTAGAAATGTATGAGATAGCGATAAACATTATGAAGGAAAAATAACCGAACCACCAATTGTTAATATAACCTATAAGAAATTCAATAACTTTGTAAGTTTGCTTAATAACTTCGTAAAGAAACTCACAATCTAACTAGATTTTTTGTTAAGTCATATACAATAAGCGATTTTAATCAAGTAAAGACGATAAGAAACACCTGGAGGGCATGATGATAAGGCGTTCCAGGAAAGTTCCACGGCTGAGCTCTTAGACTATGTACAACAATGATTTTTTTCACAAAATGACAAAAAAAAATCACCAAAAAGTATTGATTAAATAATCAAACTCAAATTAGTTGCGCAACATTGTGTTGAGTTGTGTTGAGTTGTGTTGCAGAGCAACCTAAGGTTGTGACACTCCCTTTCTCTCTCCCCACGCCACATGTCAATAGATGATTGGACCTTTTTTTTTTCAACTTTAAAAGCAAAATTGATGCAGATTTGTTTCCATTGTAAATGTACAACAAGTTATAACGGCTCTATTTTTTTTAAAAAAAACTTTATTAAAATAAAAAATAATTACATAGATAGTCATAATTTTTCATTCTCTATAAATAGAGACCAATCTTGATATATTTTTGATCACAAAAAAAATCCATATTTTTACTCTGTAGCTTATAATAACCAAAATACCACATATAACTCCTTAAAAATTAACCATTTCAATAATTATGGATCTTAATGACCTTAATTTTGGAAATACCTCAAATTCTCCACAAAATCAAAACTCACAAAGTTACCCAGCTCAACTCAATAAAAAAAATCATTTGTTACCCAAATTCAACTCAATGCACTACTTTTGTTACCCAACTCAATTCAATTTTTCTAGCTCAACTCAACTTTTGTTACCCAACTCAACTCAATTAATGTATAAAAGAGAATATAAAAGGTGGGGTATAGGAAATAGTGAAAAGTAAGTGTTATAAGAATGTTATTGATAAAGTGTCTAACTTAGGAGTAGTGTTTATTGAAGTGAAAGAAGAATGAAAAAGGTAAAAATATTAATATAATAATCATAACATTCATATTGTGAAAATTGTTGATGTACATAGTCTTATTCCTTCGGTCACACCTGAGAATAACTTCTCAAGAGCATCTATTTCAGGAGCTATTTCTAGACTAGCCATGTACCTTGCCATAAACTCCAATGCTACCTATATTTCATGTACGACAATATCTATCATATATGAGAACGGTTTTAAAAGTAAATAAATGATGGATATGAAGAAAATATTAATCTAGGTGTTAATTCTTATAAGAAAGGAAAAAGAGATATGTTATCTTAGAATATATCATACTCCCTCCTATTCAGAATAACCCTCCCTATTCAAGGGAGGAACGCAAATTAAGAAAACCGAATTAAATAAGCTAAAGTATTGTGGTGGGGGTGAGGTAATTGGAGAGAGGGAACATATTGTGGGGTATTATTGTGGGTGAAGTGATTAAAATAAGTATTGTTGTGGGGTGAAGTGATTAAAATAAGTATTGTTGTGGGGTGAGGTGGGGTATTGTTGTGGGGTGAGGTGATTAAAATAAGTATAAAACTTTACCAAAAAAGGAAATGGGGGAGAGTTATTGAGAATAGGAGGGAGTATAAGAGCATCCGCAAAGGTGAGGCTCCCCATATCTTCTCTTTCCTTTTCTTATTCGTCCACCTCATTTTCCACTAACTTTTCCATTTACCCTCCCCATTTCATAATTACATTTATGCAACAATGGGGTTCCCCAATTCACACCCAAAAATTTGGGAACCTCCCTAAAAGTAACACAAATTGCCTTACTTTTTTTTGGGGGAGCTCCTCTAAAAACAGTGGAACCCCAAATGTTGGGGAGCTTTGTGCAACAATGAGGAGCCCCATATGAGGAGAGAGAGGACATATGGGGAGGCACCTCCCCACCTTTGCGGATGCTCTAAGATATTATTGTTATCTTAGTGAACAAGGTTTAGGGTTTATTATTGATAATATATTTGTTCCGGGTGTAATTCCAGAGCAGATATTTGATACCACTCGTAGCTAGTGGAAAGATGTCCTTGCTTGAATCCTCCTCGCGGTCTCCTGAAATGATTAACAAACTGAGGGCTCGGCTTTGGCCGAGCGTACTCACTCCGACGCTCAAGTCAGTAAACTTAGAGAGAAGTTGTTGTAACTTGGGTAAGCGTGTATTGTAGAGAGATAAGGAAGATATTACCAGATGAATAGTGGTTATTAGGTCAATTTGTGGATCCTTTCCTCAATGAAGGTTGAGGAGTATTTATAGGCATTCACCTTTTGTCACGTAGTGGCCAGGTGGCCAAGTGGCTATCAGGTGAAAAGACCGTTGTACCCTCTACCGATGGACTGTGGCGGGCTCGCCGAGGGCCTTGGATATGAGTACGCGGATTTGTGTCCCGGCGCGGTTGTCCGGCCGGGACCAGTGACAGCCGATGGGCTCCATCGGCTAGATCATTTAAGTCGTTGACTTTCTTTGTGGATACCCTTGACCTTGCTCAATATGTTGACTTGGTCAGCGGTGCAGAATATGCCCCATCAATTTGCCCCCAGCGTAGTCTATGCCGTGGCATGGGCTCCGATGTATGTTGAGTGTATATTCTGCGCAAGTGTTATGCAAAAATTTTCTGCGTCGGCTTCTTCTGATGCATCGGCTTGATCATTCGTAGGCCTACCATATCCCCACTCCACATGAATGCGTAAAGGGTATCCGATGTGGGAAAGAATGTGATGCCGGCCGAGACCGGGCCGAGAGTCGGTTATTTCGATTGCCCCGGCCGTGCTTCCCGGCTTGGTCGATCATGTGGCGGCGGAGAGCAGGTGCCTAGGAATTTGGTGTGGAAGATGAACAGGCGAAGAGATGTGAATGGGCGTGTTGAATACGCTTGGTAACTGTAGCATTGATTGACATTCAACTGTTGCAACGATTGACATTCCGTGGTTGCATGTCTGACACGTGTCCGCTGGCGATTGGTTGACGCTTCATGGGGCGTGCCCTGATTGGTCCCTCTTTGTGGGCTTTTCCTATAAATAGGCGATTTATTCCGTGATTTTGGCCATTACTTTCATTTCTTCAAATTTTCGAAAATTTTCTCCCAAAATCTTCATCTCTCTAAACTTTCAAGGGCGTTCTTTTCTTCAAATCTTCGGTCTTCGATCCGGCGAGTGTATTTCTTCAAGGTAATCAAACAAATTTTCTTTTATTTCGTTAGATTTGTTGTGAACATGTCTTCTGTTGACGCCGGGACTAGTGCTTCGGCGCCGGGGGGTTCCCCGCCGCGTCTCGACGAGGAGGGGATGCTAGAGGCCGTCCCGTTAAGACACTGGGGCCCTAGGTCTCCTTCTCCCGTAGCTGATTTGCCCCTCGAGGAGGAGTTGGAGGATGAGGATGATGCTGATGTTGTTAATGATGATGGTGATGAGAGGGCTCCTGTTGATGGCGGAAGGACGACTATCTCGGATCACGGTGAGGCTTGCACGACTGGCCTCGACCGTTTATTCACAAATAAATTCGCAAGCAGCTCCGGAGAGGCTCTTTTCGGAGATCATTTCTTCTTCGGTGAGGGGTATAAAATTGTTATCCCTAAGGAGGGTCAGGCGGTCTGCTGTCCTCCCCCGGGTCATATCGGCGTGCATATTAGGCATCTGGAGTATGGGCTCCGGTTTCCTTTGAATGAACACGTCATGGCCATTATCAAGGCTATGAACGTCGCCGTGGCCCAACTGCATCCGTTGGCCATGAGGACGATAGTCAGCTTTGTATGGATCTGTCTCTTTAGGGAGGAGGTCCCATCAGTTAACTTGTTTCGTCGCCTCCATAGTCTTCGGCCGTCAAAATCTGGCAAAGTAGGGTGGTACAGCGTACAGACGGAGCCGGGCTATGTCTCCGTGAACAAGCTTTCCTCTTGCAAGGATTGGCAGGGGCGATGGGTGTACGTCCGAGTACCGGAGGACTACCCATTGCCTCGGTCTTTCCAGAGCCCCGTTTACTTACGGTGTGAGACCCGGGAAGAGTATGAGAGACACGTCTCCCGGGGTAGCAAGGTCAAGATGGACGCTTCGTTTGTCCCTCTTACCTCGGATGAGGAGCGGGCAATGCGGCTATTTGATGCTGAGGAGGGATGGCTGCCCCCAACTCAGATTATTCTTCAGGATGAGCTGCTATGCCGCGTCGGCCTCATACCGGCCCTCAGCTGGGGTGAGTGGGGTCGGTGTGAGGCCCACCTTTGCTTGTTATGTTCCTTTTTCAGAGCCTTGTTCTCCTTCCTTTACGTAACCCTTGTTTGATTTCTTGCAGATCGGTTTGGGCGGGATCTGTCTGAGAAGGACTTGAAGAGGCTAGGGCTTGATAAAGACGGGAAGGTTGTTACCCGGCATCCTACGGCTGATTCGAAAGATCGCAGGCTATCCCCCAACGAAATCATGGAAAAGCAGACGAGGGGGTTAGATCGGGAGACGGCCCAGGCACGGGTTCTTGGAGGCGTGCCGAAGAGATCGAAGAAGGCAGCGTCCAAGTCGGCGGCGGTATCAACGCCAACTCCTTCTTCGACCCCGGTGGTCCAGGTTGATCATGTGGAGGTGATCAACATTACTGAGGAGGAGGCGGCGGTTGCGAAGGTCCACTCTCCGAAGAAGAGGAAAGATCCACCACCTGTTTCCACCGTTGCCGGGGAGGAACCTGCCTCCACCAGCCCTCAAAATAAGAGGGTCCGAACTGGTACGGATCTAACTTGTGGTTCGGATTTAGCCGGTTCGTTGGCGTTCTCGATGAGACTTTCCGATGTATCAATGCATGGTGACATGGATGCTCTGTGTAAATTTTTTGTAGATCCACCATCGGCAGGCGGCGTTCTCACTGAACGGCAATCAGAGAAGCAGCCTGAGAAGGTCCCTGAAAAGGCGGGTGATAGAAATATCACCGTTGACTCCTCAACTCAGCAAATTCCTCCCACCGAGCTCGTGGCGGAGGGTGAGAGAATATACAAGAAGTTGGGGAAGTGGATCCGTTTAGCCGGCTCAATCGTCACGGAGCAGGAAAAGGCCGCGGCCCAATCTGGGCCACTGATTGCAAAGCTCAAGCTTGATATCTCTGCTGCGAAAGGGGAAGCCGGGAAGGCTAAGCGCGATCTCGTTGCTGCCGAGAAGCGTGTGGAGGAGGTTGAGAAGCTGCTGGGGGCCGAGAGGGCCAAAGTTGCTCAGGCTGATGGTGCCACGGCCAAGATGATGGACGAGCTGGAGAGGTATAAAGGTACCTACGATGCCGTGGTTGCCAAAAGGGACGAGTGGAAGGATCGGTTCGAGAAACAGGCGGAGGCGCTCAGGGACGCACAGGCTATCCTTGCTGAAAAGGAGAAGGATATTGACATGCTTCAAGATGACCTCCTCCCTAAAATGTGCGTTCAATTCCGGGACCAGGCCGAGGAGGCGGCTAAGGAGGCAATCAGAAAGCTCGTGGAGGCAGGCTCTGTCCCCGATGGCTTCCCGTGGGATAAATATGACCAGCTCCTTGATGAGATGGCCGAGGTCGCGAAGTAGCGCCGCCGAGAAGGAGGAGGCGGCGAAGGCGCTCGAGATAGCAAAGGCGGCCTATGAGGCGAAGGAGGCCGAAAAGGAGGCTGAGAACGTCGGGCCTTCTTTTGAGCCGGCCACCGTAGATGTTGCGGCCTCTGATGGAGGGCAGCATCAGGCATAGGGAGACGGGCGGTCGTCACCAGACTCACCCGGCGTCTCGGATAGCCTTAGCTGTTCGGGGGCCAACTATTGAGCCTTTCCTCCCTGCCATCTTTTGGCGCTTCAATTGATATGCTTGTAATCTTTTGCTTTTCTTTTCCCTGTTTGTAAAAAAAAACTTTCTTGGTAGGTTGTGTTTAGGCTTGCCCCTATGGGGACGGCCGTCGTCTGTGTTCTTCTTTTAATTCCTTTAACAAAGTTTGTCCTTTTGGCCTTTGGCTTGGCCGAGGCATTGATCAACCACCTTTGTTTGTCCTTTTGCGTTATTAATTGAGTGCCTTCGTTTTTACCTTTGGTATGGCCGAGGCGGTTTGAATGCATATCTCAACTGAGTAGCGTCTTTCGTGTACTGACCGATGCGTCCCCGTCGCCCTCGGCCAATTGCCGAGGTGACTGGGGTTATGGCTCGACAGCGATTCCTCTAGCGTACCGGTCATTGTATCTCCGTTGCTCTCGGCCAATTGCCAAGGTAACGGGGTTATGGCTCGGCAGCAGTTCTTCTAGCGTACCGGTCATTGTATCTCCGTTGCTCTCGGCCAATTGCCAAGGTAACGGGGTTATGGCTCGGCAGCAGTTCTTCTAGCGTACCGGTCATTGTGTCCCCGTCGCTCTCGGCCAATTGCCAAGGTAACGGGGTTATGGCTCGGCAGCAATTCTTCTAGCGTACCGGTCATTGTGTCCCCGTCGCTCTCGGCCAATTGCCAAGGTAACGGGGTTATGGCTCGGCAGCAATTCTTCTAGCGTACCGGTCATTGTGTCCCCGTCGCTCTCGGCCAATGGCCAAGGTAACGGGGTTATGGCTCGGCAGCAATTCTTCTAGCGTACCGGTCATTGTGTCCCCGTCGCTCTCGGCCAATTGCCAAGGTAACGGGGTTATGGCTCGGCAGCAATTCTTCTAGCGCACCGGTCATTGTGTCCCCGTCGCTCCGACGCCAATGCCAAGGTAACGGGGTTATGGCTCGGCAAAGCAATTCTTCTAGCGCACCGGTCATTGTGTCCCCGTCGCTCTCGGCCAATTGCCAAGGTAACGGGGTTATGGCTCGGCAGCCAATTCTTCTAGCGTCGGTCATTGTGTCCCCGTCGCTCTCGGCCAATTGCCAAGGTAACGGGTTATGGCTCGCGGCAATTCTTCTAGCGTACCGGTCATTGTGTCCCCGTCGCTCTCGGCCAATTGCCAAGGTAACGGGGTTATGGCTCAAGAAGAATTCTTCTAGCGTACCGGTCATTGTGTCCCCGTCGCTCGCGGCCAATTGCCAAGGTAACGGGGTTATGGCTCGGCAAAGAATTCTTCTAGCGTACCGGTCATTGTGTCCCCGTCGCTCTCGGCCAATTGCCAAGGTAACGGGGTTATGGCTCGGCAGCGGTTCTTCTAGCGTGCACGGTCATTGTGTCCCCGTCGCTCTCGGCCAATTGCCAAGGTAACGGGGTTATGGCTCGGCAGCAATTCTTCTAGCGTACCGGTCATTGTGTCCCCGTCGCTCTCGGCCAATTGCCAAGGTAACGGGGTTATGGCTCGGCAGCAATTCTTCTAGCGTACCGGTCATTGTGTCCCCGTCGCTCTCGGCCAATTGCCAAGGTAACGGGGTTATGGCTCGGCGAAGAATTCTTCTAGCGTCGGTCATTGTGTCCCCGTCGCTCTCGCCAATTGCCAAGGTAACGGGGTTATGGCTCGCAAAGAATTCTTCTAGGGTACCGGTCATTGTGTCCCCGTCGCTCTCGGCCAATTGCCAAGGTAACGGGGTTATGGCTCGGCAAAGAATTCTTCTAACCGGTCATTGTGTCCCCGTCGCTCTCGGCCAATTGCCAAGGTAACGGGGTTATGGCTCGGCAGCAATTCTTCTCTTTGGGTGGCAACTATGGAGGGGACAAGCACTTGGATGGAAAACTTGGTCTTTTCTTCATTTATGATCACACGTTGGGGTGTCCACATTGGGTTTGGACACCTCCGCCGCTATACAAAGTACTTTCTTAAGTTGTCGGTGTTCCAATGGCTCATCAAAGGCACACCCTCCATATCTCGGCCAGATGTACCGGCCTCATTTCTTCAACCACCTTGTAGGGACCCTCCCAGTTGGCCGTCAGTTTACCATGAATGTTTCCTTTGTTGGTGGCGGCCGACTTTCTTAGAACTAGGTCTCCTACTTTTAAGTCCCTTTTGTGGACTCTTCGGTTGTAGGCTCTTCTCATACGGTTTTGGTATACTGCCAAGTTGAGGCGTGTCGTATCTCGGCTTTCTTCGACCGGATCTAGGGAGGCTTTAAGGCCTTCCTCATTTTCGACCGGGTTAAAGGTGGCCGTTTCAATGTTGGCACTGGCGTCGCTTCGATTGGTAGGATCGCTTCCCCGATCCATGACTAAGTGGAAAGGGGAGTACCCCGTTGCTTCTTTCTCCGTGGTCCGTAGGGACCATAGGACGCCGGGTAGTTCATCGACCCACCTTCCTTTAAGGTCTTCCACTGTCTTCTTCAAACCGTTGAGGATCGTTTTATTGGCTGCCTCCGCCTGTCCGTTGCTCTGTGGGTGGCAGACGGAGGAGTATGCGTACTTGATGCCGAGCTCTTCTAACCAGTTCATTATCAGGTCACTCCAAAACTCTCGGCCGTGGTCGAACACCATGACTTGGGGCAATCCGAAACGGGTTATAACATTTTCCCAGATTACCTTTCTGACGGCCGCTGTGGTCTTCGCCGTGCATCGCTACGGCCTTCAACCCATTTGGTGAAGTAATCGACGGCGACGATCAAGAACTTCCTTCCTCCGGAGGCCGTTGGAAATGGCCCTAGCATGTCCATCCCCCATTGTGCGAAAGGGAGGGGGCTAAGCACCGGTTGCAGGTCTCGGGAAGGAGCGTGTATCACCGGGGCATGCATCCGCGGTTTGCGCATTTCTTGGTCTTCGTCCCGGAGTCCGAAGCATGGTGGGCCGGGAATTAGCCGGCTCGGAGAGCTTTGTGGGCTAGCGTTCTTGCCCCCATGTGGTGTCCGCATATGCCCTCGTGAATCTCTGTCAAGATAGTTCTCGCGTCGGTTGGACCGACACATTTCAAGAGTGGTCTTATTACGGACCTTCTGTACAGTTCCCCTTCGAATACCAAGTACCTGGCGGCGATCCTTTTGAGCTTAGCCGAGAGATTGCGGTTATCTGGCAACTCACTTGTGAGTTTGTATTTCATTATCGGAGTCATCCATGTCGTCTCGGCTTCTACGTCTCCCACCATGCCGATGGTCTCAGTGATGCTTTTCGCATTCCTGATGTCTACCAGCACGGTTCGGCTGACGTTCTTGACGGTTGAGCTGGCAAGTTTTGAGAGAGCGTCGGCTCGGTTGTTTTCGGCCCTGGGGACACATTGGATTTGAAAAGATTTCAATTTGGCTATGTCAGCTTTTACCCTTTCCAGGTATCTTACCATCCCGTCATCCCGAGCCTCAAACTCTCCTCTGATTTGGTTAGTAACCAAAAGTGAGTCATCTTCAACACAATGTGTTCTGCTCCGGCTCTCGGCCATCTCGACTCCGGTTATCACCGCTTCGTATTCGGACTCGTTGTTCGAGGCCGAGAAGGTAAATTTCAAGGCGTACTCAAACTCATCTCCGTTTGGTCGATGATAAGGATGCCGGCTCCCGAGCCGTTTCGTCGTGGAGGAGCCGCGGTGTAAACCTCCCATACGCCCGGGTTTGGCTCTTCTTGATATGTGCATTCGGCCAGGAAATCTGCAAGTGCTTGCCCCTTTATCGAAGGTCTTGGTTTGTATTGAATGCCGAAGCCAGAGAGTTCTACCGCCCATTTGATAAGCCTACCTGATTGTTCGAATTTCTCCAAAGCTTTTTCCAAAGGCTGGTCGGTTAGGACCGTCACGGGATGAGCGTCGAAGTAGGGTTTTAACTTTCTCGCGGCAATGACGACGGCGAAAGCTGCTTTCTCAATTAGCGGGTAATTTCTCTCGGCGGGCAGCAGTGTATGACTGACAATTGTTCCGGGTGTAATTCCAGAGCAGATATTTGATACCACTCGTAGCTAGTGGAAAGATGTCCTTGCTTGAATCCTCCTCGCGGTCTCCTGAAATGATTAACAAACTGAGGGCTCGGCTTTGGCCGAGCGTACTCACTCCGACGCTCAAGTCAGTAAACTTAGAGAGAAGTTGTTGTAACTTGGCTAAGCGTGTATTGTAGAGAGATAAGGAAGATATTACCAGATGAATAGTGGTTATTAGGTCAATTTGTGGATCCTTTCCTCAATGAAGGTTGAGGAGTATTTATAGGCATTCACCTTTTGTCACGTAGTGGCCAGGTGGCCAAGTGGCTATCAGGTGAAAAGACCGTTGTACCCTCGGCCGATGGACTCGCGTGGCAGAGCTCGCCGAGGGCCTTGGATATGAGTACGCGGATTTGTGTCCCTACTGGCGTTGTCCGGCCGGGACCGAGTGACAGCCGATGGGCTCCATCGGCTAGATTTAAGTCGTTGACTTTGTCATGGATACCCTTGACCTTGCTCAATATGTTGATTGGTCACGGTGCGTAATATGCCCCATCAATTTGCCCCCGCCGTAGTCTATGCCGTGGCATGGGCTCCGATGTATGTTGAGTGTATATTCTGCGCAAGTGTTATGCAAAAATTTTCAAGCGTCGGCTTCTTCCGATGCATCGGCTTGATCATTCGTAGGCCTACCATATCCCCCCTCCACATGGATGCGTAAAGGGTATCCGATGTGGGAAAGAATGTGATGCCGGCCGAGACCGGGCCGAGAGTGCGGTTATTTCGATTGCCCCCGGCGGTGCTTCCCGGCTTGGTCGATCATGTGGCCGGCGGAGAGCGGTGCCTAGGAATTTGGTGTGGAAGATGAACAGCGAAGAGATGTGAATGGGCGTGTTGAATACGCTTGGTAATCGTAGCATTGATTGACATTCAACCGTTGCAACGATTGACATTCCGTGGTTGCATGTCCGACACGTGTCCGCTTGCCGATTGGTTGACGCTTCATGGGTCGTGCCCCGATTGGTCCCTCTTTGTGGGCTTTTCCTATAAATAGGCGCTTTATTCCGTGATTTTGGCCATTACTTTCATTTCTTCAAATTTTCGAAAATTTTCTCCCAAAATCTTCATCTCTCTAAACTTTCAAGGGCGTTCTTTTCTTCAAATCTTCGGTCTTCGATCCGGCGAGTGTATTTCTTCAAGGTAATCAAACAAATTTTCTTTTATTTCGTTAGATTTGTTGTGAACATGTCTTCTCGCTGACGCCGGACTAGTGCTTGGCGCCGGGGTTCCCCGCCGCGTCTCGACGAGGAGGGGATGCTAGAGGCCGTCCCGTTAAGACACTGGGGCCCTAGGTCTCCTTCTCCCGTAGCTGATTTGCCCCTCGAGGAGGAGTTGGAGGATGAGGATGATGCTGATGTTGTTAATGATGATGGTGATGAGAGGGCGCCTGTTGATGGCGGAAGGACGACTATCTCGGATCACGGTGAGGCTTGCACGACTGGCCTCGACCGTTTATTCACAAATAAATTCGCAAGCAGCTCCGGAGAGGCTCTTTTCGGAGATCATTTCTTTTTCGGTGAGGGGTATAAAATTGTTATCCCTAAGGAGGGTCAAAGCGGTCTCTTTGTCCTCCCCGGTCATATCGGCGTGCATATTAGGCATCCGGAGTATGGGCTCCGGTTTCCTTTGAATGAACACGCATGGCCATTATCAAGGCTATGAACGCCGCCGTGGCCCAACCGCATCCGTTGGCCATGAGGACGATAGTCGCCTTTGTATGGATCTGTCTCTTTAGGGAGGAGGTCCCATCAGTTAACTTGTTTCGTCGCCTCCATAGTCTTCGGCCGTCAAAATCTGGCAAAGTAGGGTGGCACAACAGCCGTATGACGGAGCGGGCTATGTCTCCGTGAACAAGCTTTCCTCTTGCAAGGATTGGCAGGGGCGATGGGTGTACGTCCGAGTACTGGGAGGACTACCCATTGCCTCGGTCTTTCCGAGCCCCGTTTACTTACGGTGTGAGACCCGGAAGAGTATGAGAGACACGTCTCCCGGGGTAGCAAGGTCAAGATGGACGCTTCGCTTGTCCTCTTACCTCGGATGAGGAGCGGGCAATGCGGCTATTTGATGCCGAGGAGGGATGGTCGCCCCCAACTCGATTATTCTTCAGGATGAGTCGTTATGCCGCGTCGGCCTCATACCGGCCCTCAGCTGGGGTGAGTGGGGTCGGTGTGAGGCCCACCTTTGCTTGTTATGTTCCTTTTTCAGAGCCTTGTTCTCCTTCCTTTACGTAACCCTTGTTTGATTTCTTGCAGATCGGTTTGGGCGGGATCTGTCTGAGAAGGACTTGAAGAGGCTAGGTCTTGATAAAGACGGGAAGGTTGTTACCCGCATCCTACGGCCTGATTCGAAGATCGCAGGCTATCCCCCAACGAAATCATGGAAAAGCAGACGAGGGGGTTAGATCGGGAGACGGCCGTGCACGGGTTCTTGAGGCGTGTCAAGAGATCAAGAAGGCGGCGCCCAAGTCGGCGGCGGTATCAACGCCAACTCCTTCTTCGACCCCGGTGGTCCAGGTTGATCATGTGGAGGTGATCAACATTACTGAGGAGGAGGCGGCGGTTGCGAAGGTCCACTCTCCGAAGAAGAGGAAAGATCCACCACCTGTTTCCACCGTTGCCGGGAGGAACTCCGCTCCACCAGACCCTCAAAATAAGAGGGTCCGAACGGTACGGATCTAACTTGTGGTTCGGATTTAGCCGGTTCGTTGGGCGTTCGATGACATGAGACTTTCCGATGTATCAATGCATGGTGACATGGATGCTCTCGTAAATTTTTGTAGATCCACCATCGGCAGCGGCGTTCTGTTCACCGAACGGCAATCGAGAAGCAAACCGAGAAGGTCCCGAAAAGGCGGGTGATAGAAATATCACCGTTGACTCCTCAACTCAGCAAATTCCTCCCACCGAGCTCGTGGCGGAGGGTGAGAGAATATACAAGAAGTTGGGGAAGTGGATCCGTTTAGCCGGCTCAATCGTCACGGAGCAGAAAGGCCGCGCCCAATGGGGCCACCGATTGCAAAGCTCAAGCTTGATATCTCTCGCTGCGAAAGGGGAAGCCGGGAAGGCTAAGCGCGATCTCGTTGTCGCCGAGAAGCGTGTGGAGGAGGTTGAGAAGTGGGGCCGAGAGGGCCAAAGTTGCTCAGCCGATGGTGCCACGGCCAAGATGATGGACGAGCCGGAGAGGTATAAAGGTACCTACGATGCCGTGGTTGCCAAAAGGGACGAGTGGAAATATCGGTTCGAGAAAACAAAGTGAGGCGCTCGTGGACGCACAGTGCTATCCTTCTTTGAAAAGGAGAAGGATATTGACATGCTTCAAGATGACCTCCTCCCTAAAATGTGCGTTCAATTCCGGGACCAGGCCGAGGAGGCGGCTAAGGAGGCAATCGTAAAGCTCGTGGAGGGTGCTCGTCCCCGATGGCTTCCCGTGGATAAATATGACCAGCTCCTTGATGAGATGGCGAGGTCATGAAGTAGCGGCTGCCGAGAAGGAGGAGGCGGCGAAGGCGGCTCGGAGAAGCGTTGGCCAAGGCGGCCTATGAGGCGAAGGAGGCCGAAAAGGAGGTCGAGAACGTCGGGCCTTCTTTTTGAGCCGGCCACCGTAGATGTTGCGGCCTCGATGGGAGGGCAAAGATCGGGCATAGGGAGACGGGCGGTCGTCACCGACTCACCCGGCGTCTCGGATAGCCTTAGTGTTCGGGGCCAACTATCGAGCCTTTCCTCCCGCCATCTTTTGGCGCTTCAATTGATATGCTTGTAATCTTTTGCTTTTCTTTTCCCTGTTTGTAAAAAAAACTTTCTTGGTAGGTTGTGTTTAGGCTTGCCCCTATGGGGACGCCGTCGTCTCGTGTTCTTCTTTTAATTCCTTTAACAAAGTTTGTCCTTTTGGCCTTTGGCTTGGCCGAGGCATTGATCAACCACCTTTGTTTGTCCTTTTGCGTTATTAATTGAGTGCCTTCGTTTTTACCTTTGGTATGGCCGAGGCGGTTTGAATGCATATCTCAACTGAGTAGCGTCTTTCGTGTACTGACCGATGCGCCAATTGTTCCGGGTGTAATTCCAGAGCAGATATTTGATACCACTCGTAGCTAGTGGAAAGATGTCCTTGCTTGAATCCTCCTCGCGGTCTCCTGAAATGATTAACAAACTGAGGGCTCGGCTTTGGCCGAGCGTACTCACTCCGACGCTCAAGTCAGTAAACTTAGAGAGAAGTTGTTGTAACTTGGCTAAGCGTGTATTGTAGAGAGATAAGGAAGATATTACCAGATGAATAGTGGTTATTAGGTCAATTTGTGGATCCTTTCCTCAATGAAGGTTGAGAAAGATTTATAAGCATTCACCTTTTGTCACGTAGCGGGTGGCCAAGTGGCTATCGGTGAAAAGACCGTTGTACCCTCGGCCGATGGACCCGTGGCGAGCTCGCCGAGGGCCTTGGATATGAGTAGCGCGGATTTGTGTCCCTACCGGCCGGTTGTCCGCCGGGACCAGTGACAGCCGATGGGGCTCCATCGGCTAGACTGTTTAAGTCGTTGACTTTGCTGTGGATACCCTTGACCTTGCTCAATATGTTGACTTGGTCAGCGGTGCAGAATATGCCCCATCAATATTGTCTAAACCTTATTCACTAAGATAACAATAATATCTAATATGGTATATTCTAAGATGTCATATCTCTTATTCTTTTCTAATAATTCTATTACCCTTTTTATTTGAAAGAAGGTATTTATTTGGCCGATTTGAGACCATGAATGAAGAGCAGCTACGATACAAGGCTGAACTTGTAGCGCAATCAGAGAAAGGGCGTCACGATGGTTGAACTCAGTTGAGAGAAGACCCTTGATAAGTTGATGACGTGATCCATGAATAGTTATTACTGAATGAGATCCTAGTACTTCACTGGATGGCCAACCTTGTCTAAATCCCGTAGTCGACGTCAATATTTTTTTGCAAAGTGATGGTGAGCATGCTATTATGGCTGGGGATCCGTATAGGAACGTCTTATAAGCCCCTACATTCTTCCCGTACCTATACTCAAGATTTATATGTCAAAACATATCGAGACATTCGATATATCAATTAAAAGAAACGGAGGATGTGTTTTCTCGATTACAGAACCATTATGAAGTTCACTTTGACTGTTGATTGAAATATGAATTATTGTATTACTTTCCCTCACATAATAATTATAGACTTGATAGCCTAAATTTAGTAGTAACTTTTTGTTTAGAATTTTCAAAAAAATTTAAAAGTTGTCTGATCCTCAAATTTGTAATAATTTTTAATTATTGAACCGCGTAATATATTTTATCAAGATGAAAAAATATGGACGATGGAGGCAGGGTCGTCTAATGAGTTTGAGAGGCCTTATTCTAAATGCCATAAGACCCCGTAAATATAAGGAACGGTATTATATATTATAGATTTCATTCAAAGCAATACAAAAAAATCAAATTTTTTTTATAAGATATGAATAGAGGTTGTGCATTTTTAGACCTTTTTATGTTATGGACCCCGGTTTTAAGAATCCTTAAAATCCGCTCTTAGACGGCCCTCGACGGAGGAAATAAAAGTACCATATAAAAAATAAAGTATTCCCCAAATACATGGATCCTCAAATGACTCGGTGGCAATTTAGCATTCAATAACTTGCACTTAGCTTTAGCTTTAACCGAGGTTGCATACTAATATACATAACTCATTCGACCACCAAAAGAGACATACTATAAGTGTTGGATCCTCTCCATTTTAATAATATTTTCCCTCCAACTTCCATTTTTCATTTATTTCTATACATAAATCCATAATCATTAGATATTTGCAGAATGCGATCTCAACCATAGAAAGGAAATGGGTTAACTATTTATAAAATAAGGACCTGAATTAATCACATACACCGCATCCCCTATATACTAAAATATTAACACATCTTCAAATTCTTTGCTTAAATTTCTCGCCTAAGTGATATTCTACTGGACAATATTTACTTCCTAATTAATTAATGTTCACTATCTATATTTACTACGTATTACTCCCTCTATCGCGGTCAATTGTTGTCATTTGATTTTGGCATAAAGACCAAGGAAAGAGAATGGAGCCAAATATTAAATGACAACTGTAACAAATTGAGTGTGAATGATCAAATTGTTCATCAGGTTCATTCTTAAAATAGAAAGGACAACAATTGACTGAGACACCCTAAAATGAAAAAGGACAACAAATGATCGGAACAGAGGGAGTAAACAATATTTATTTCCTAATCAATTTTATATCATCAATCACTGTTTAACTTTTACATAAATAAGCCTAATAAAATATCTCATTGGAATTATGTATGAAAATTTTATACCCTTTTCAAAATAGATGTAAACTGCATTATTTTAATTAATTGTCAAATTCTCTAATATCTGTATTTAAAATATCGTGCATTTGTACGGGAGCTACGCTAGTTAATTAATCCTCCTTACTACTAAGAGAATAAAAACTCTTAGTAGTTTTCCTGCCTAAGAAAATAACTCTCAAAACTATACATGGAAACAATATTACATTTATATTTTACCTCTTCCTCCTTACTACTAAGAGAATAAAAACTCTTAGTAGTTTTCCCGCCTAAGAAAATAACTCTCAAAACTATACATGGAAACAATATTACATTTATATTTTACCTCTTTTGCAAGATACAATTATTATCCCTAATTTATTATACAATCATTTCCATAAATGTTATCATTCATCAGCTACTCCCTCCGACCCAAACGAAGGGTAACATGGTGAAAAATGGTTATTTAAGAAAAGGGGTAAAAAGGAGGGGCAAAGATGGAAAGATTGGTGAGTGGGCCACATGGGTAATGGGTATAATTAAATGGGTTTAGCCCGGTTAAATAAGGGGTTGCTTAGTGGGCCACATGATGGTATTTGTGTAAATATGAGGAGGGTATAAGGATTATATTGTCCAAAAATGTCATTTATAAAATGTTACCTTTGGTATGGTTCATCCATTTTAGGTAACTGTTACCTTTGGTCTGGGTCGGAGGAAGTACACTCTAAAATTACGCAATTATCCTTTTTATATATTATCCTTCATCAATTAGACTCTAAATATGGTTTTCTAAAGGACCTAAAAAAAATTATGTATGTTTTTTATTAAAAATAAAAAATAAAAATATTAGTTAATTATTTGTAAATTGTCTTTTTAAATGCGTAGTATACTGTTTTTACCTGTTTCCGTTATAAGGTAACAAATTTTAATTAGATGTTGCATCACTTAATTGTATTTTAATGTCATATCAATGATATACTCCCTCCAATTTCAGTTATTGTTCCTTTTTCTTTTTGGCATAAGAAATAAGGGAATCGATTTGAACCACACAATAAACATGACCCCAAATCAAATTGATTTTGGACCATACAAAGTTGTCCAAAAAAGGAAAGAGAGAATAATAAGAAAAATGGATGGAAGGGGAAAGAGGAAGAATAAATGAAATTGGAGAGAGTAACATTATAGTGTTATATTTAACAGTAAAGTAAATTCAGACAAAAATAACTTAACTTAAACTATCTTTTGATGGTAGTAAACTTTCGTTTTGTACCTCTTACTAAGATTATATTAGTACTCAGTAGTCAGTACATTATAACATTAAACTGCAAGTATAGTTAATTTATGTAATTAATTTAATAAGAAAGTTTCTTTATAAAACAAATTTAAAAAATACCGTGTTGTAGCACGGAAACTATACTAATCATTAATTAATCTCCATTAGTTTTATTAATTTTTTTTTTGCTAGGCTCTCTTAATTATATGTGTTCCCATGAAATATCTTAGGAACGGGATTAATAGGCTCACTGATACGAATGTGGGAAAGGTAGTGTTAGGAATTTGTGCCTTGAATTTGTGTCGAAGACGGATTAAGCTAAAGACGAGATGAAGAAGGCATGTCCGTAACTTCCACGAGTCGTGTGTTTAGCTGAGTTCAGACTTTCTGTTTGATATTCTTTAGCTAAGCTTATACGGGCTGAGACTTTGGTTTTGGAAATTAAGTGGGACCCCCACTTTCTAACTTTGGAAGAGTTTACAGTAGCGCGTTTGGTTTTTTTGTTACGTAAGTTTAGTCGTGAGTTTTCGGTGACTTAGGAAATTAAGTATTTATTTCCTATTAGTCTTATTAGTCTAGATATTTTATCTTGGGTGGAATAAATATATAAAGACCCAAGTTTTATTCTAGGTTAATTAAGAGAGAGATTTGAGAGCACAATAAAGAGAGTCGATTTGTGAGGTTCCTTCTGAAGAAGAAAACTCAGTTTGTTCCGGGCTCTATTATTGGTGTTCGTCTGTCTTTGAAGATCGGAGGAGTTTGTTCAGATCTTGGTAGGCCTCAAGATTATTTGTCCTTCGTCTTATTGGGATAGTCTCTTTTGTTCCTTTGAGACTACTATATTTGTTGGTAGAATAGGGTATACTTTTGGCTCATATTGAGCGTGTGTACCGGTCTTCATCTCGTACTATTTTCTCCACTATAGTGAAATTTGATCTCCTCGCAGGTGGACGTAGCGTTATTTTATCGGTGAACCACGTAAATCTTGTGTCAACTTTATTTACATTCGTTATTTATTGTTCTTATCGCCTTATCAATTAACTGTTTGGGTAACGGGACGCCTCCGTTACAACAATTGGCACCAGAGCTAAGGTTCTGATTTGGGATCTGCTTCCGCGTTAGTTGTCTTTTAGGCGTTATTTGGGTTTCTTGATTTTCAGGTGAAAAGATGTCGGGAACGAATGTTTTGAATGTTGAGAAGTTCACTGGGAGAAATAGTTTTGGTCAGTGGGCGATTAAAGATGAGAGCTTTGCTTAGACAAAGAAGGCGCCCGGTCCGTTATCTCAAAGGCAAAGTCGCAGTAGTTCGTCGATGCAAAGAAAGACAAAGAAAGAAAGAGATGCGGATGTAGTCTTGGAGGAGAAGGCTCATTCCTTAATTCTGTTATGTTTATCTGATCACGTTATGGTTGAGGTTGCCGATGAGGAAACTGCTATAGGTTTGTGGTTGAAGTTGGAATCTTTGTATATGACAAAGACTCTAACCAACAAGTTGCTTCTTAAGCAGCGTTTGTTTGGTCTTCGTATGCAGGAAGGTACGTCTCTCAAGGACCATCTAGACCGTCTTAACTCTATTTTACTTGATCTTAATTTTGTTAGTTTCTTTGCCAAATTCGTTTGAGACTTTTGTGGAGTCGTTTGTTGTTGGTAAAGATTCTTTGACCCTAGAGGAAGTGAGGTCAGCGCTTCACACTAGGGATTTGCGCCGAGTAGCTTCAGGTGGTGTTGTAGATAGCAGTCATGTAGGGCTTGTTTTTAATTCGGAGGGTTCTAGTAAGGCTAAAGCCAAGTCTAAGGGTCCTCGTAAGAATGTCTGCAATTACCAGGTCATTGGAAAAATCTGTGTCCTAAGTTGAAGGAAGCTGGTGTTTCTGCTGTTGCACAAAAGGTTGCTAAATACGATTCTGAGGAAGATTATGCTCTCGTTGTTGATGTTGTTGCACGTTCTTCGGATAGTTGGATTTTGGATACGGGATGCGTTTATCATATGTGTCCTTGTAGGGAATGGTTTACTTCTTATGAAGCTTCACATGGGGTTAATGTTGCCATGGGTGACGGGTCTATTTGTGAGGTGCTTGGAGTTGGTACTATTCGGGTTAGGACATGTGATGATGTTGTTATCTTTCTAGAAGGTGTTAGGCATGTTCCACTTTTGAAGAGAAATCTTGTTTCACTTGGAATGTTAGTTGATCAGGGCTACATTTTTCAAGGTGATGGTGGATCGTTGTGCGTTGGTAAGGGTTCTTCTGTTACTTGGAGGGGTGTTAAGGAAGGAACTGTTTATGTTCTTTGAGGCACTGTGCTGACTGTTGGAGCATCAGGTAATCGTTCTTCTGTCTCTCTCGAGTCTAAGTTGGGGCATATGCAACTTGGATATGTGAACGATACTTTGAAGCACATCCAGTTTGGGTCATTTGGTGATATTCTGGATAATTCGGTTTTGGATAGCTTTAGTGAGGATGGTAGTGTTGACATTAAGGTGGAGTCTATTCCGGTACAGGTCAAGCTACAAGGTTCTCAAGACAAGCTATCTACTTTTGTCTCTTCGCCTCAATGAGGCGGTCTGCGCCCCAAGAGGTGGGGCGGTTTGGCGCTCCACGTGGAGCTGTTTGTGGCTCTTGAAAGAGAGCCGGTTGGGACCTCGGAAGGGGTCATTTGAAACTTTGACGGAAGTTTATTCTTTGGAGCTTTTGGGTTGGACTATCTTGTCTAACAATTTGTACCTTTGATGGAGGTAATTTGTGCTCGCTTAGAATGTTTGTTTTTTGTTTGGTTTCGGCTTGAGTTTTGTTGCCTTGGTGTAGGCATTTTTTTTGGGGTGGTCATGACACCTAGTTCACTCAAGTGAGACATTTGTTTTGTTCGTGGCGTTTATGTTTTTTTTTGGGATAGTTTGGTACTACGGTACATTTAGCCATGCATTTTGGAGGGGATTTTGTTTGGAGTCTTGTGTGTGTTGTTTTGGTACACCGTTCCATCATAGTGACATTTGGTATCTCATATATTTGTGTTGGCGTTTGGTAGCTTTTGTCCTCTTCTGAGTTTGATACGTTTGGCCTTCCTATTGGTATGAAGATATGTTAGGTACTTAGTACAATTGGTAGTTTCAGCTTGCTACATTGGATACTTCGTATATTGGTCACATTTGTTGCACACTTGGTTCATTTGTCTGTTTTCTGAGTTGTGTTCAAGTCAAGTGGAGACTATCGGGACAGATAGTGACTTGAGAATCGACTCTATTGAAGCTGATTTGGGTTTGATTCGTTTTTGGGTAATTCAAGTCAAGGTGGAGATTTGTTAGGAATTTGTGCCTTGAATTTGTGTCGAAGACGGATTAAGCTAAAGACGAGATGAAGAAGGCATGTCCGTAACTTCCACGAGTCGTGTGTTTAGCTGAGTTCAGACTTTCTGTTTGATATTCTTTAGCTAAGCTTATACGGGCTGAGACTTTGGTTTTGGAAATTAAGTGGGACCCCCACTTTCTAACTTTGGAAGAGTTTACAGGAGTGCGTTTGGTTTTTTTGTTACGTAAGTTTAGTCGTGAGTTTTCGGTGACTTAGGAAATTAAGTATTTATTTCCTATTAGTCTTATTAGTCTAGATATTTTATCTTGGGTGGAATAAATATATAAAGACCCAAGTTTTATTCTAGGTTAATTAAGAGAGAGATTTGAGAGCACAATAAAGAGAGTCGATTTGTGAGGTTCCTTCTGAAGAAGAAAACTCAGTTTGTTCCGGGCTCTATTATTGGTGTTCGCCTGTCTTTGAAGATCGGAGGAGTTTGTTCAGATCTTGGTAGGCCTCAAGATTATTTGTCCTTCGTCTTATTGGGGTAGTCTCTTTTGTTCCTTTGATACTACTATATTTGTTGGTAGAATAGGGTATACTTTTGGCTCACATTGAGCGCGTGTGTACCGGTCTACTGCTGTACTATTTTCTCCACTATAGTGAAATTTGATCTCCTCGCAGGGTGGACGTAGCCAGTTATTTTACTGGTGAACCACGTAAATCTTGTGTCAACTTTATTTACATTCGTTATTTATTGTTCTTATCGCCTTATCAATTAACTGTTTGGGTAACGGGACGCCTCCGTTACAACAATATACCAATTGTTAGAGTGCAAACTCATGTCCCACATCGGTAGAATAAAGATGGAAGATCATCTTTATAAGGGTTCACAAAATATAATAGTTCGAGGCCTTTTGGGAAGGAGCCCAAGAGTAAATCCGTGAGGGCTTGGCCCAAAGCGGACAATATCGTACTATTATGAGTTGTGGACATCGGTGCAGCAGAGGCCCAACACGTGATATTCACGCTTCCGCACAACAGGTAGGTATATCCGTATATGACATACAAAATGATACTCCGTAGTAGGTACTAATGTACTATACTAGGTAGGTGTTGGGTCCTGCCCAAATAAAGTCACTTAAACCCACATGTTTTGTGATGGGTGGACATAAGCATGCGATAGGGATCTGTCGAAGTGACGGTAACCTGGAAAATGGGTCATTCCGGGTTAAATCGGTTTAGTTTTAATCGGGTTGATCTTAGTTTAGGCTTCAGTTCGATATCGATCGGGTTAGTTCATTTCGTTTAGGCACTTTTATCGGTTCTGATATTTCAAATCGGTTAAGGTTTGAGTCGGGTCAAGAATAGTTCAAGTGAGTCATATCACAATTTTCATGAACTAAGGCCTTGTTTGGATATCAAAATAGAAGGGAAAGGGAGGGAGGGGGAAGGAGGGAAGAGAAAGGAAGGGAATGGGAGGGGAAGGAAAATAATTTGGCTTGGAGGAGGGAAATGGAGGGATCTAATTTCCCTCCCCTCCAAATCCCTCCACCTCCATCTTGCTAACCAAATAAAGGATTTCTCATTCCTTCAAATCCCTCCTCTTCCTTTCCCTCCAAATCCCCCTATCCAAACGAACCCTAAGGGTAAATCAAATTATGATAATGTTCCTTATACTAATTAATTTGAAGGTAATAATGCAAATTATCATCTACTTCTATAATATAAGAAAACACAAATCATAAGCATGTTTTTTTCCCGACTAAACACTCACTCCCATACTAAATATCCCTTTATTAAATCCCATTAGCCCACTAACAAAAGGTCCAATATAATTTTTTTTATTTATACTAATTCAATTACACGACTAATACGAACTATTACTATAACATGTCCTATCATTCTAACAAAAATGAACCTCAAATTAATTTTGTGCTAATTTCTACAATTCATATACTTCGTATTAAACACCTTGGAAATTAATAAAAATTCAAGTTAATATTGACTACATGAAAACTGGATAATATTTAAAATTAATATTTTTATGCCTTCATTTTTCCATTTTTCTATCAAATTGAATGATTAAATATTTAAATGAGGGAATGACGACATAGTTAACGTAACTGAATACATGACTTTATTTCTTATTTTAACTTCTATTTCTGTAAAGACAATTAAGAACTTGACGAAGGGGTACAATTTGACCTTTCGAAATTATCAATACGATATGATACATGAGTGTAAATATAGTGGCTTATGAGTGTTTGAGGCAGAGGTACGGGGCAAAGAGATCAAAAACATATATGTGAGCATTTTTTAGTGGTTAACGGTGAGCTATATTGAATCCAACAAATAGGTCAACTAGATCGGCTTAGGTCAGGCGGAATTATTTCAAGTTTGTAAGAATTCGGGTCAGATTGGGTGGGTTCTGGTTATAGCGGGTTCAGGTTACTTTCGAGTATATTATTATCAAGACATTCGTAAGGGATATTGGTCATTATTGTGCATCAACAAACCTCAGGTTACAGGTCAAGTTTGGGTCATCGGTTTAGGGTGTCTGTTCGGGTACGAGTCGAGTTAATTATTTGGTCAGGTCTAAGTATAATTGTTTCAAAAGATCTAAATATTGAGATTATAAACCGATTAAATAACATTGTTTACTAATTACTATTGATGAATGATTGTCGTAGCAATATGAATTTTTTTTTTTTTTTCGTTTTGGCTATTACTCTTCTTTGATACTCCGCATTTATATATTAAATGAATTTTTTTCAAACAATTTAAATAATTTGTATAAGATGTTGTACATCAAATAACTATGATATTGTACAATCGAATCAATATAATGTTGTAACACTAAAGTTTTAGAATCTAATTTATATATGTTCATATATATGTCCGTGCAATTTTGCACGGGTTTAAGCTAATTAATAAATAAATAATTAGTGGAGGTCCCTTTAAAGTGAAAACAAATACATTATTTAACCGTTAGCCTTAAAATTCCATTAAAATTGAATTTTCATTCCAAAATGACTAATATTAACACAATGTAAATAAACAACTCTATAGTCTATAGGGATTAAACTCGATAAAAAGTAAAGAAATTTTTCACATAAGACACTTCCACGATAATAATAACATGAAATCGAATGAAAATGTAATCAAAATGTGTCGTTAATCTTTGAATTTATGGCTTAATGGGTATGATTTGTAGTAAGATCATTAGTTAGTCTTAGGCTCTGTTTGGCATGACATTTCAGGTAGCTTATTTGTCCAAATAAGCTACCTGAAATGAAATGCTACATAGAGTAGCATTTGAGATTCAATGAGGATCATCTGTCCCACTTTTGTGTCCCATTATGTGTCTCACTCCATACACATCTTGACACATCAATTGTTACAAATAAAAAATACACAATAAATGTGGTAATGTGTTGATGTGTCAAAATGTGTATGGAGTGGGACACAAAATGAGACACAAAAGTGGGACAGATGATCCTCACTGTTTGAGATTTCAGGTACCTGAAATCGATTATTTTCCATGTTTTACTCTTTAAATCTATAATATTAAATAATTATTATATCCTTTTACGTCATTTTACCAAAAATCAGCTACATTTTCAGCTAGTTTGCCAAACATTTTTTATATAATCAGTTACCTTATCAGTTCCTAATTTTCAGTTACCTTTTCAGCTACCTTTTTAGGTTTCAGTTACCTTTTTCAGTTTTCAGGTACCTTTTTAAGTTTCAGCTAGTTTTACCAAACGGAGCCTAACATTATACTGTATTAATTTTAAGAATAATTACGGTCATACCGGGTGTTTGGTTCACGCGTGGGTATGGGTTTGGAATCGGGAATCATACCTGGGTGGTATCGGGTTGGAACTTGATACCTCATACCTTGTGTTTGGTTCAATTTTGGGGGTATGAGGATAGAAATCAATCAAAGCTAAAAAATCTTCAAAATACAATTTTTTTTAATAATAATTTTTATACTATTAAATCATGTAGATAAAATTTAATCAAATAAAAATATAAAAATATTTTTTTTACAAATTTTTTTATCACTTTTTAATATCTCTAATTTGATACCATAGGTATCAATCTCATACCCACCCCCCTCCATGGGTATGAGAAACCCATACCTCATGGGTTTGAGGTATGGGTATGAAACCTTCATTTCCGTCAAACAAACACATGGTATGGGTTTGGTTCATTCCAAACCCATACCTCATACCTATATTGGGTGAACCAAACACCTCCTAAGGATTTGGCGTAAAAGTGAAAACAAACCCATTATTTTCTTATTTTCTTATTTTTTTTCATTTTCTTTAATTAGGGTGGCGGTTAGTGCCCTATCACTTTCCAGAATTAGAAGAGTATTGACCATTTTAATGTTTATAAGCTTTTACCAATTATAGGTTCAAGATAGAATTTTATTGACGTAGTTTAGGTCCATTCATAATTTCATATGTATTACATATAACACGATTGTCTTTCAATAGTAGTGATAGTCTATCATTTTCCGATCACGGTTCGAGGACCCTAATTTGTGGGTAATAAATTCTTATGGTTAAAAATGACCATCAATAGCGAATAGAAAGAAATCAATTAGTCTCACTCTAAACGGATATATTCGTCTAAAGTGTAGACGTGTTAAATATATCACCACTTATATAATAGGATAAAGGGGTGACATCCTACTTGTTGTTTGCCTTATTATGAAAAATGTGTGATATTTGATCTGTCAACAACTTTAAACGGATAGTACCGTCTAAAGTGAGTATTTGTGGAAAGAAATAATGCAAATTGTTTGATTCTTAGCCATTAGAATTTATGGGTCCCTCAATTTTGGCTTTTTTTTTTTATAATGAAAGGAAATTAAGTCCAATTGAAATCGACCCATAACATCCTCACGGATAAAAACGGTAATTGAAAGTCAAAAACTTTCGCATTACCCAATGAAGTGTAAAATCAAGGGACACAAAGGACACACAAAAATGACTCTCGAAGAAAGTCTCGCGAAACTTTGAAATCGCAAAGAAGTAAAACCGAGTTATGGATAGAAAAAAGCTAAAATTATGCAAAAAAGAAGACCGCTGAGGAAACCAAAACTCCATTGTCCTTATACGGCAACCAAAAAAAAATTCACAGCTTAGATCTCCATTTCAAAGTCCAAACAAAACTTCAATCACCATTTCAAAGTCCAAACAAATATTGAAAATGGAGAAAAATGGCAAAAAAAAAAAAATATTGTCCACACAATTTCTACTAGAGTTTTGCTAAAATCAAATCATGATATTAAACCGCATAAAGTGTTCCTGTTTAAATTCTTGTCTATTTTAAACCTTCAAACTAAAGATATATGATTGAGAGTAACTCTCTGGTGCTAAAATGGAGAGTAGAGACAATCAAATCTTAAAAAAGGTAAAAAAATAGAGCAAGAAAATTGACTGAATAAACTTTACAAGATAAAAGAGGAGGAGATGCTGGAGAAGAAAAAAAAAGAAGTAGATCCATCTTAATTTCTATGAATATTGAGACTTTTATATGACTTTCTCTCTCTCTAAAGTTTTTAGAGAGAATGAGGAGCTTTGGATACGCAAAAACATTTGAGCTTTGTTTTTTTTTTATAAGGAAAAGAAACTAGGTCAAATAAAATTGACCCATAACATCCTCACGGATAAAAGCGATAATTAAAAGTAAAAAAAAACCTTCCAAATTACCCAAAGTAACACAAGGATACAAGGGAAACAAAGCACAAAGAAAAAGACTCTCAAAGAAACCAAGCAGAACTTTGAATCCCAATAAAAAAAGGAAAAACCCAGCTACAAAGAAGGAAAGAAAAAAAGCTAATAATATGCAAAAATGGAGATGCGAATCTTAAAACTTTCTGATAATATTTAAGACTAATGTTTAAGGAGTTAGATCCCCATTTCAAATTAACATTTAAATGGAGGAACACTCAAAAAACCATAACACCCAACACACTTGCTAAATACGATTTGTTAAAATCAAATTATGATATTAAACCTCATACCGATTTTTCTATTTTAATTCTTGTTTCTTGTAAACCTTCAAAACTAAAGATGTATGACTGAAAGTAACTCTCTGGTGCTAAAATGGAGAGTAAATCAGTCAAATCTTAAAGAAGGCAAAAAAAGAAACAAGAATGAAGGCCGAAGAAATATTTTCTAAGAGAAAAGCTAGTTGGGGGAGAAAGAAAGTGCAAAAAAGCAAACTCATTTTATTTTCTAGGATTTTTCTCTCTCTAAGAATTTAGAGAGAGAGCACGCGCTTACATTTGAGCTTTGTTTGTCTCACCTGAATTTTGGCTATGGCTCCTCTAATATCGTGGTAACGGGAGGGGATTTGCACCCAAAATAAATAGTGTACGGATATACAATAGTTAACAAAGATACTAATTTAGTCGATCTAATGTCATTCATGTAAGTCGATTGTAATGTTTGAATATAAACCCACATGTAAGGTGTTCTACATTGTTGGAGAAAGAGAGATTATATCACTTTATAACCAAGGGGGTTACTCCTCTTATTCTCAATTGGTTTTATAACCCTGCTACCCCCTGCCTCCCTCCGCATTCCTGTATTGCAACCAATCTCTCCCATAACATCATCAAACCCAATCCAAAATACGCCAAACTTGCCCCATATATCCTCTACTGCTTATGTCACTCATACGACCAAGCAAGCCCTCACTGATCCTCGTTGGCGTGCCACTGTGATTGACGAGCACCAAGCATTACTTCAAAATCAAACCTCGACCCTTGTCCCTCGTCACCTAGTCCAAAATTTTATTTGATGCAAATGGGTGTGCCGAATAAAATAAAACCCCGACGGGAGTCTAAAACCATACAAAGCACCTCTCATCGTCAAAGACTTTCCATCAAAGACACATCGACTACTCTTAATCATTCAGTCCGATCATTAAACCAACTATTATTCGTCTCATCCTCACTCTCGCTGTCACAGACAATTGGCACCTCCATCACATTGACATTAACAACTGCCTCTCTTCAAGGCCGCCTTGATGACACCATCTTTATGAGTGAACCTTCTGGCGTTGTTGACACAGACAAACCCGATCATGTCTGTCAACTAAGAAAAGCCATCTACGGTCTAAAACAAGCACCGCGTGCCTGGTGTACCAATCTAAAAATTTATCTTCTTGCTTTCGGTTTTCGTAATTCACTTTCCGACCCCTCTCTTTTTATTTACAACACTAACAACATATCCTATATGTCCTTGTTTACGTTGACGATATTATCGTCACTGGACCCAACACCGCCCATATCCGCAAAATCATTACCCGTATTTCCACTAAATTTTCTCTGAAAGACCTTGGTCCTCTATCCTTTTTCCTTGGTATTGAGGTCACCCACACTAAAACTGGTCTACACCTAAATCTGATCAAATGCCTATCCGGCCTACATCACAAATCAATATGCATGAAAGTAAACCTGCATCAACACATATGCTCCCGCACCCTCCTCTGACGAAACAACCCGACGAACCTATTGACAATGAAACTGACTGTCGTGCTCTTGTTGGTAGTCTTAATTAATCAATATCTATCCTTCACACAACCCGATATAGCCTTCTGCGTCAACAAATGAGCTCAATATATATCTCACCCCACGACTTCTCATTGGGCAGCCCTGAAAACGTATCTTGCGCTATCTTAATGGCACACTCCACCTTGGCATCCAGCTCACTAAGACGTTTCCTCTATTCCTTCACGCTTTTTGTGATGCTGACTGGGCTGGCGACCCCATTGACTACGGCTCCACCATGGGCTACCTGTTTACCTTGGCAACAACCTCGTCTCATGGTCCTTCAAAAAGCAACGAGAACTTTCACGGTCTTCCACTGGAGCCGAGTTCTGTGTTATAGCTGATACAACCTCTGAAGTATTATGGCTTATGTCGCTACTTCATGAACTTGGCATATCCGTCACTCAACCACCCACTGTTTATTGTGATAACCTTAGTGCAACACACTACTCGGCCACCCTGTGTTTTACTCTCGCATGAAACACCTTACCCTTGCTTTCCACTTCGTCAAAGAGCATGTTTGTCTCGGTTTCTTCATAATTCAGCACATTAATGGTCCGGACCGACTTGATGACACGCTCACAAAGCCTTTTCACAAGCCGTGTTTCCTTGAGCTAACTTCCAAGATTAGATTAATTCCCTCATAAACCGTCCATATTAAGCAGGAATGTTAAAGATAATTCTACAAATATTCAAGATACTCATAATCTCCACTCCCTAAATCAAGCAACGTAATCATCTATTGTTAGCAATGATTTTAAGTATAATTGATTAGCTTTAATTTATTTACTCCTTATTTTGTGGTGAATATCTTGCATATAGTTAGTCTTAGGGTTTACATAGTGTTTGTAACTATGTGTCAATAAGTTTATTGAAAATGTTTCTACTAACTTATTTTCACTCCTAGCACAATTTCGTGATGCCATGTTGTACGTAATTGAGGTAACAAAAAATAAGAGACTAGGACATTAGGGTTTTAGAGAGCAAAATGTCACGCCCGATATGATGAACAATAGGCGGCACACTTATCAAGGCAATGGTCATGTTTGGTAAACAGTATATTGAATGATATTAGTAGATTCCTGCCTAATCAGTAGATTGAGTAAGCAATTTACTATTTTGATGTGTTTGGTAAACGACGTATTCTGTTAGTACATTAGCCACAATCTACTGTTTTTGAATATGTTGCTATTGTATTAGCATATTCAATTTATACATGAAATCATTCTAATTATCCTATAATCTGTTAATTACCAAACAACCCTTCTAATTCTGCTAATTTAATTTGATAGTCAAACATGCTACTAAAATCTGCTAACCGTATTCTACTAACGTTATCTGTTATCATGAATCTGCTTCTGCTGTTTGCCAAACAGGGCCAATAGCTGGCCAAATTTTGGAAAATATAAAATTTATTTTTGCTCAAAATTGATTGCTAAAAAGAAGGATAAAATAACTTGACAATCTTAGAAAACAGATTTTATCCAAAATAACCCTTAAATAAGATATTAGTTCCTAGGATGAGGATAATTCCAAAAAATATTTGGGCTTTATTTATGTATGCAAAATATGCATTAAAATAAGAAAATAGTATCTTGCTTTATTCTTTTCCAAAATAAGAAAGCTAAAATGCTAAAAATATAATTCGTCTTTATTTGCAGCATTTCCAATTAACCATGTTCCATGTTATAGCATTGAAAAGCAAACATCTAAAGCTATAGCAAGGTTACTATAACATCCCCTACTACTAAGAGAATAAAAATTCTCTTAATTTTCCCTCCAAAAAGCATTTAGCTAAATAAGGTAATAAATAAAATTTTCTTTCATTACATTATTATCTTTTCAATGAATATATTCTTATAAATAAACTCTAATTTTTTAAATAAATTCATAAAAATAAAATAAAAATGATGTTAAATTATCAAGTATAAGTTGCTAAATTTTTCAGTAATGGAATAATTATTACTGTAGAGAATAACTTGACACATGCTTACTATTAGCTTCGTGACAAAAAAATCATTCACTAAAACAAATTAACAACTTAAATAAATTTTTTTATTAATTTTCCATTTCAATTTTTTTGTTTCATATCAAAATATAATGGAGTGAACTGATAAATATTTATGAGGTGCAAATTTTAAAAGTATAAATCCTCCTATATACTAAGAGACCCATTTCCCTTCATAAATCCAATTTCAACTTGAACTTTTACAACTTCTCTAAAGTTTTCCCTACAAAGTGCTCAAACTTATATATGGAAACAAATTAGATTTTTATTTATTAAACTAATTTTCCATTTAAAATAATCTATACATAAAAATTGTATCTCCTATTATTAACTTCGTGACGAAAAAAGATTTTAAAAAAAAATTGATGTAGTTAAAATATTTTCATAAAAAACACAATTCATGGAATTATTCAATTTTTTTTTGATTAATTTTAATATTAGTTATTTTTTATAAAAATTCGCGAGATATAAATCTAAAATCTATAACTAATACACTAAAAATTAAAAGGCCTATATTTACCGCGCATTTGCGCGGTATCTATACTAGTTGTTACAACAATAGTATAGGCCCCAACATTAGTATAGGCCTCGTGCAATGCATGTACAGCATTTATAAAATTTTACCTTTTAATCTATTATATTTATAGAGTGTAAATTGACAATTCATTATTTTTTAACGTTTTTTATCATTGTATTTTGATTTGAGAGGAAAAAAAACAATTTAAGTACTACTCATAACATGAAATGTGTATTTTAATGAAAAAACGTTTTACACAGATTTAATGATATTGTTTTATAATTTTTTTAATAGCATATCTTTTAGGTACAATTTATCTTACCGAGAACGAAATTTTTATCATCAAAAAACCTAGAAGCAAATCTTAAATAGGGAACTATATTGAAATAGGAAAGAAAATAAGAGATTATATCAAGATAGGAGAAATATTTTAAGCGAGCGTTTGGTTAGAGAAAGGGAAAGGGAAATAAAATTAGAAAGGGTAAGAGGAGGAAAGGTAAGGGATTACATAAAACTTAACTAGTTGTTTGGTTACATCAAGAAAATGAAGTGTGGTCGGTTGTGGTTTGTTTGTGTGTGCGGATGGTGATTTAGGTCGGGTGGTTGTGGTGGTGGTGGTGGTGGCGGCGGCAGTGGGATGGATGTGGTGGTGGTGATGGTGGCGTCATGGTGGTTGTGGCGGTGGTGTTGTAGTGGTGGTTTATGTGGGGTGGCTGTGGTGGTGGTGGCGATGACGTCTTGATGGTGACTGGTGTGGTGGGAGTCGCAAGTGTGGTGGTAGTTAATAAAGATGGTTGAAGGGTAACAAGGGTAATGAAATCTCATACCTTGGGAAGGTGGGAGTAAGGAATTAGATGGATTGAGGGGTAAGGAATGAAATTTCATTCTCTTTGTTTGAGTCAAACAAACACCAACAAAGGAAATCAATAACTTTGTTTCCTTTTCCCTTTCTTATAGACCTCCAACCAAACTTAGTATATAAAGGATTGAGTTTGTTTTCATCAATTCAATAATAAGCTTACCGACTATTTCAATTAAAAAATGTCTCTATCCGATAATAACCCGTATATTTGGGTTTGATACTTGCCTGACTCGTGATTTGTCATGTACATGGGTAAATTCATTGAAATTCTTTATTTAAAGAATATTAAATTAATACAAAAAAAATGATAAGTACAAGAAATATAAGCTTACCAATTATTTCAATAAAAAAATTATATGCAATAAATTAGATTAAAATATTAATTGTATTGACTATATTCCTCAGAATAAAAATTATGCAATATTATTAAGTTTCAAAATTTTGAGGTAAAATACGATATGTTTACCTTGTTTGAAAGTATAGGTTTACCACATCATATCATATATTTCTCTAATGCAGCTGCCAAAGAAGCTGACTTGGCATCCTAATTTTACATCAGAGTCTGACGTGTCAGTCAATAAGAAGTTAAATTGCAATGACACCTAACTAATAACAAAATAGAAAATCATTAAAAAAAGGTAGCATGGAATATTCCATATTTTATCCCCTATTCCCATCCCTATTTATACGTTTCCTATATCATACAAAAAAGTTTCCTAAATGGGCTGGATTTCTAAAATGTTTCTTATGTAAGGTGGGATTTAGCTACAAAAACGCTTACGCTTTATCTTTTCCCAAAATTTAGAGATACGTTTTCACTTTTCAACAATTTATTCATTTTTTAATTACCTCCCTCAAATCTCGAGATTTACCTCCTAAAATATTTCCCAAAATCACACTACTCCATATAAATTAACTATCTCAACTAGCAACATTAACATTCAGAAATCTATAACACAACCACTATATTTTCACCCATGTTCTTCATTCGCTCTCATGTCGTCATACATCACTTGAAAGCAAACATGCTAATGGCGGGGATTAGCGTCCGCGTTGTGCATTTAAGGAAAATAAAGAGTTCTGCAATAAGTCGCCAGGGAACCAGCAGTGAAACGGCAAATTATTATCATACAGTGTGTTCAAAGATCCAAATGGGAAGGTATTGAACAACTTTTTTTTGACATTGATATTCCTAATCAATTACATATTAGATTTACTGATCGTAACATAATTGTTTTTTTTTTTTCAATATGCTCATTGAAATATAGGCTAGAATTACATATTAGATTTACCGATCCTAACACAATTGTATTTTTGTTTTTAATTTCAATGTGCTCATTGAAATATAGGTTAAAAGATACGTTACTCTTGCAACTATGATATGGAGTATGGACACAGCTGGTAAGGGGTATTACGATAGTTCTAAGCACTGTGCCGATTCTATGGGAGTATAATCGATTCTCAAACAAGCATTCCAAGGTGATTATCTATTTGTCTTATTCCTTAATGACTTCTAAATACTAATTTTTGAATTCTAAGAATAACACGGAGCACCTGGACTGACAATTAATAAAAAAACGTGTATATCTAGGTTTCAAGTAAAGTTTTATGTGATTGACATGGATAATGAGCACTCTGACTTTGTTACGAGTCTGATGAAGTAGTCTGCACTTTGCAGCGGACTTACTAGCCTCCCTGGACGGATGATCCATCTAAATTTTGATTGTGCAAACTTTCATGTGTGCTTATATCATATAACCAAAAATATTTTAACTATAACTGTTCTTAACAAAAATTGCAGGATGGAAAAAAGGATGATGTGTCACAAGAGTTTGAGATTTTCATCAACAATTTGTTTTCAAAGTGGAAATTCATCAGAAGGTTAACTTGTGCTAGAAATCGAAGTCATGCACCATGCTTATTATGAGTGATGACAATGATGTTTATCTTAATAATACTTCCTCCATTCAACTCCACTCTACCATATTGGTTTTTGCATACTATTCACAAATGAATCTTCAATTGCAATTTTCTCTTAATACATAAGTGAAAATATATTCAAGTGAGATTTTATTTGATTCGTCTTTATGAGTACATTAAAAATATGTAACTTTTATAATTTTTGCAAATACGTAACTAACGATATTTACCGGGTAAAACATGCGTTGACAAACGTGAAAAAGTAAAGTGGTAGAGTGGAGTTGAATGGAGGAAGTATATGGGTTTTTCTAATATTATAAAAAATAATAACAACAATCCATTGTAAATATATATTAAATTAATAAAACAGTCATGACTATAATTTTTTTTCTAGATTTTAAGACCATGGATCTTTCCTTTATCTCAAATTCGTATATGATGACCGAGTATGGAAGACCTTCAAATAATCCTTTATTTGCAAATGATGAGAAACCAATTCAATTGCCTTCCTACCTTATACCGATTGTGCATGTGTGGTTAACACCATAGGAAAGGCAAAAAGGCCAACTATCAACTTTCAGCTCAATGTGGGCATTAATCCATGTCTGAGGTGAACTAATGCATGATTACTGAAATGGGCTGAGAATAATTTGAAGTATAGATTTCATGTATTAAATAACTACAAGTGAAAATGACAATAGTGAATGAGTATGATGAATCAAACAAATATATGATGAAGGAAGTTTCCACGGAATAATGTCAACCACATTTGATTAATCAGACAATTAAAAGAAGTAAAATTTAGGGAAGTCTCTATGATTTATGGATCATAAAGTTTATAAAATATGCGACTTCTTTTTCACCATACAAATCTTTTATAAAAAACAAACAAGAAAATTATAAATTTAGTGTGTGTTTGGCCCGACTTTTAAAAGTGTTTTTGGCCAAACAAATCATTATTTAAAAGCTAAATCAAAATTTCTCAAAAACCAAAAAATCATCTTTTTGCCCATAAAAATAGAAGCAGCAATTTGCTACTTCTGTTTTTGAAAAACACTTTTAGAAAATTAATCTTAAAAAACAAAAACTCATTTTCAACAACTTAGGCCAAACATGCTCTTAGTCTCTAAACAGTAATAATGACTCCGTATCGTGTAAGATGGTCACATACTGTTGTAAACTGTGAGATAATTTCTTTGTAAGAAACCTACTCACGATATGAGAAAATGAAAAATTAGATGAGCGGACACATAATAAAGAACATAATTCAACTTTATTATCATAAAATTAATATATAAACTAAATGAATTACAACATTATAGATAAATGAGATATGTACGAATAAAATTCTCATCATAAAATGAATATTATCATCATACTAAAAATATTATCATCATCATAAGGGTAATACATTTTAATTACAAGTATAGAATCTTAAAACTATCAAACTAGACCCGTGAATTTCACGGGTTTAAACCTAGTGATTAGTTAAATGAATATCATATCAATTGACTTATTGTTTGTCACATGTTTGTAATAACTGATAAATATTTTGTTTAACGTTGTAATATTGAATTGAATATATTTCTTATCCAAACCAATGTAACCATGGGCCCGGATACAAGTTTTAAGAAAGAAGGGTTAATCATGGTTAAGGATGTCATCGGGGTGGGGCGACGGAGGTAGATATAGGCTCCTCTATATCCGTATCCACCAAAAAAAACTTATACCCATGCCCGCCCCACTACCCATATCGGGTACAAGTTTCCAAAACCATACCCGTCCCAAGGAGTGGAAATATAAAACCATACTCACGTCACTTACCCATATAACCCGCTACACCATAATTTTTTTCGAAAAAGTTAGTTTAATCACTATTAATTCCCATATTTTGAATTCGTCTTTAATGTTTTAGTTTTCCAACAAGAAGTTAGTAAAACACTTTATAAAATAGTCATACTTAACATATTTAATTATAACAAAATAAGTGTATAAAGATCATCATAATACTATTAATTTTTTTGGGAAATTTCCAGTTATACCCCTTTGGTATGTGGTTAATCTCACTTGTATCCCTACTTTTCAGAAAAGCCCACTTGTGCCCGTCAACTTCCTAGTTATTATCACTTATACCATTTAAGATGAATGTTGAGGATGAAGTGAGGAAGAAGTGTACAAGATAAATGTTGAAGATGAAGTGGAGTCATATAAAATGAATTTTGAGGAAAACACGATGTTTGTTGAAGAGAAAACAAGTATTTCAATTATGGTACTTTTATTCATATTGTTTACGTAGCCGGTAGCCCTTAACATCCTACTTGACGGTACTTAACACTTATTCCCTACTTTATAATGACAAGCGAGAATAATACACTTAACGTCTTAAACGTTGGTGCTTAATATTATGGTCACGATTCCTATGTAACTAGGATGTTGGAGTGTGAGCTTTCCTTAAAAGTAGGGGTACAAGTGAGATTAGCCTATACATGAGGGATACAAGTGAGACTAACTAGTAAATTAGAGGGTATAAGAGGGCTTTCTTGGAAAGTAGAGGTTTCCCAAAAAAAAAAATATCGTAATTGCTCTTTCATGGACGTGTTTTACTCTTTCACATAATTTTTTTTCATTTTTTTCCATGGTATGCCCTTTGCCTGGAGAGGAAAAAAATCTTTTTAACTCTCTTCCTCGCAAGATTAATCAAATTAGTCAAATTACACAATTATGGATGTTAATTCTCACATCAATCAAGTAATAATTCAAATTATTGAGTTTATTAATTATATTATATCAAATTAGGGAACTAATTTACACTAATTAAATTAGGGTTTGTTTTAAGGCCTCGTGGGCGTTGGGATGAGGCACGACGTCTGACGTCGGCGTTGGAGTGAGGCACGACGTCCATCGTCGGCGTAAGGTAGAGAAGTAAGCAAGATGTCGGCCTAAGGCATGGGAGTAAGACGAAGGTGCGGCGTGAGTCACTCATCACTTTATTAGGGTTAGACACGACGTCGGTATGCCGTTAGAGGGGGTGTAAGACGGTCGCGGGCGAGTCGCCAGCAGTGGTGTCGGTGTTGCTGGTGGCAAAAGGGGGGGCGGGGGGAAGGGTTGTCCAAAGTATATGATGAACATCATTGTTCACGTTACTATTTGTTTCTATTTTTTTTTTCTTTTGTTAAATATTTTGTAATTTATGGCTATAATGGTCGTTTACGTCCATAAAAGAGTAAAATTTATCCATGAATAAGCAAAACCTTTTTTTATTGATGGACGGATAGACAAGGTATGAAGTGAGCAAGATGCAAATTCAAACACCCCCGTAAGCCTTAACCAACCCATCATGTTTGACACATTAATCCCTCGCCACTTCCATACCCATAAGCCCAACACCATCACTCTCAAAGGAGGAAAGACTTTTCTTCATATGTCCAAGAAATCTAAAATTAATTAGTGAAATAGAAAATACTTTATTCGCTTATAAAATGATGCAATGAATTTTTATTTTGTTAATGTGGACACTCACAAATAAACTTAGCTGGATTATAAGATGCAATGTGAGACATAAAATAGGAGTGGTAGTAACTTACTTATCCATCTTGGACGTGATAAAACGATCGGGACGATGGAGGAAATGGAAGTACCATAAAAAAGTGAAGTATTCCCCAAATATAGGGACACCCAAGTGACCTGGTGGTAATTTAGCATTCAATAACTTACACCTAGCCCTAACCGACGTTACATACCATAACTCATTCCACCACCAAAAAAGACATGCTATAAGTGGCCATACTAATGAATGAATCATATATACCATATTAATCTCCATTTTATTACTTGCTTTTTTTTTAGTTTATTAGTATTTGTAGCTCATTTTTTTGTGGTCTAATTTTGGAGACGGTATAAATAGGCACATTGATGCCCATCATGAACGTCTGGAATGTGACATACAGCCTAACCTCAGCACTCGGCAGGTCATGTTGGGCCCTGTCCAAATATTACAAAAACGCACATTTTTTTTTCCTGATTCATGGCCATCACCTTCCAACAGGGATTTGTGAAAGATTACAATCCAATAATCCATACTTCATATCTGTAAGCGGTAAGTCTTCCTATTAAGTATTCGTCTTAAGTTTAAGACAGATTAAGTACATACTCCCTCCATTCAACTCCACTTTACAACTTTGGTTTTTACACGGATATTGAGGAGCGGATTAAAAAAAGTATTAAAAGTACATGGGGAAAGAGAAAGAAGAGGTTAAAAATATTAAAAAAACATAAAGGTGAGGTTTTATGGTGGGTTAGTGTGGGGTTTGGGTGACATTTTTTTGTAAATAAAGATTTTCAATAAGGATAAAATTGTCATTTTTTTAGCCAAATAAGGAAACCTGTAAAGTGGAGTTGAATGGACGGAAATAGAATACATGTAAAGTGGAGTTGAATGGAGGGAGTATTACTTACACAAAATCTCATTGAAGACGAGCGATATTCGTCACAAGCTTGTGACGGATACCGTTTTCTCTAACAAAATGCTCATTAAGAGGTGAGTGGGAAGCACATGAGGGGTGCCCCACCTTGTCTCCTCTCCCTTTTTGTGAGAGGTCACAAGCTTGTGACGGGATTTGTCCGTCACAAGCAAGACTAGCTGATAAATATCAATAAGTTTTGTTATCGAGAAAAATATACATAATTTATTAAATGTAATTGACAAATGTATAACAAGTACAATAATCACTTACATAATAATATAAAATATTGAGTGCCAAAAAAAAGAGGGAATCCCCCTTATACTAAAAGAATAATAAAACTCCAAATTTTCCCGCCTAAATAAATTTGGCTATAATTGGACTTTTTTTATATCATATATGTAATTGGGCTTTTATTATATCATATCTGTAATTCAGTTTTTATTATATCGTATCTGTAATTGGGCTTTCGTTATACTCCGTATTATACTTACAACTGGATTATACTGAAGTTTCCATTTTCTACCGATAATACAACACATTAGTAATAATAAATAAATCCCCCTTATACTAAAAGAATAAGAAATCTCCAAATTTTCCCGCCTAAATAAATTTGGTTATAATTGGACTTTCTTTATATCATATATGTAATTGAGCTTTTATTATATCATATCTGTAATTGGACTTTCATTATATTATACTTACAATTGGATTATACTGAAGTTTCCATTTTACACCGAGAATACAACACATTAATAATAATAAATTTTACAATTAAATATCAAATTGAGTTAAATATTAGGTTTTATAATTGTTACTTTGTATTTTCTTTAATATTTCTATCTAAAAACCGTGCATTTGCGCGGGATCTATATATGCATGTAATGGGATTCGAACCTAGGACAAAAATCCATGGAATAACATTTACTTATCTATTATTCAGTAATATTTGGGGTAGCAAAAATCCGTCTTCTTAAATTTAGAACGAATTGTACCGTCTTAAATGAGAATTTGTGATCCACATATTAGGATAATATTACTTACTTTATAAATTAACCCATCGATTTTTATGTTTTCTTCACATTTAACTGCAAGGTTTTCATGACGGACGGTACAGAATAACTTTTCTTGTTAAAATATAACTAGTTTAAATCTCGCGCAATGCGCGATATATATAGAGGTTCCACATTTTAATGTATTACTAGTATTGGTGCCCGGCTTCGCTCGGGCTACCTCTACTTACCATTAATTTTTTTTTCATTAAATAAAATTAGTTAAAGTTGCATAACCCATAAATTTATCATTAATATATTTTTCTATGACATATCCTAAAATTACGATGAAATAAATTTTGAGACAAATTCAATACCCCCGCTATTAATATTTTACTCTTATTAATAAAACAATAGCAATAACATTTCACTACTTGCCCGTAGGTGGGGCATGTTAATTTTAAGGAAAATAACTATATTCTTTTGTTTTCTAAATTTAATTGCTTTAATTTACTGTAATTTTCATAAATATTCTTTATCAAGGCATCTTTATATTATACATTTAACCAAAACTATATACTCCATCCGTCCCGGTCAATTGTTGTCCTTTGGTTTTGGCACAAAGACCAAGGAAAAAAGAATGGGCCAATTACCAAATGACAAGTAGAACAAATTGGGTGTGAATGATCAAATTGTTCATCAAGTTCATTCTTAAAATAGAAAGGACAACAACTCACTGAGGCACCCCAATATGGAAAAGGACAACAAATGACCGGGACAGAGGGAGTATTATTTACATTGAGGTCCTTTTATCAGGTCCATCACATGGTCCTATCGATTTAAAACTATATAGTATAATTAAGTATAGATTTCTTTAATTACATTGAACTTCTTTGGTTTCTGGATTAATATATAGTATTGATTAATATAAACCCCGTGCAATTTATGCATGGTATATATGAAGTTTTACTTTTTAGCTTATAATTTGACAATTCATTAGTAATTTTTTATGCGTTCGTCATCTGTATATTTTGATTTGAAAAAAAAAAAAAAATCTCAATATTGAAAAAGTAATAAGAGGATTGAGTAATGTTAAAAATGTCTATTTTAATGAGATCATTTTTCATAATCATTTTATTTTAAAATATTTTATTAATTTATACTTTTTGATCCGCAATTTCTTATATTTTTATAAAAAATCAATGAATTTTTTATTATAAAACCCGTGGTGGAAAATCTTGCAGATCAAATATGTGCAGATTGTGAGCAATTTCAATTTAGGAATATTTCCAATTAAAAGATTATATCCGTTTATAGTTCAAGATAAACCTATAGAATATATTATATTAATAACCCAATTTTAGATTCTAAAATTTTAGGCGATAACATGTAGAGTTTCACCTATTCTTTTAGTAGATAGGGGTTTCTAAGACTTTTAAATGGGAATCTTATCTTTATTAATTCAGAAACATTTCCTGCAATTTTGTGAAGCCACGTCACCACATCCAAGTTTTTATTTTGTTTTTTTTTTCAAAAAAGATGTAATGGCGGGCCATTTTCTGTAGTTGAAAGTCAAAAGGCACCTTTTTCTTTCCTTATTTTCAGGCGCACGTCTTATATGGGAATTGGCCAATTCTTATTTCAGACCAAGGTATCCGTCTTATTAATAAGACGGATACCATATTCTCTCACAAAATACCCATTTAGGGTGAGTGGAGAAGCACATGGGGGGTCCCACCTTTGTCCCCTCTACCCATTTCCTCTCACACAACAACCCGTCTTAAAATCCGACCCGTTTTAAGCAAGACTTACTCATGGGAATTAATTAAACACTGCTCATTTTACAATTGTTCAATTAATTATAAGAATTAAGATGGATAATTATAGGCACTCTTTATATTTCAAGTGATTAAACCTGTGTATGAAAAAAAAATCAAATATATCATCACAAATAATTAATCATAAGTTAATCAGATAAATTATATCATCAAAAACATTTTTGACAGAAAATGAACAGAAATAGAACATTGTTATATGTATACAATGAGAAAAAAAACTTTATTAACATTTGCATATCTGATATATGACTAAAAATTCCCTTATTTATATAGTCACTCTAATGAATGTTAGTAACTTTTTTTAAATCCAAAAAGAGTTAATTTTGCATATAGAGATTAGGAAAAAAACAAGTGAAAACGCAAAAAAACGTCAATATTGAAATTGTTTTACGAAACAAACACCGCTTTATTCAAATAACAGGCTCCTTTGACATTTTGCTTTGATGCTCTTCTTCAAGCTTCACCTTTATTAAAGTTTTGCATTTGGGATGAATTAAAAACACGACGTTGATGGCAATTTGTACGAGATAGAGGAAGATTTTTTATAAGTATTTTTATTATTATGACCATGGGAATTGGGATTGACAACAAAAAAAACAAGCAAAAGTAGAATTAATGGGGAGAATAGTATTTGGAGTAGGAAATAAGGTTGAGTGGGAGAAAAAAGGGATAAAGGCGGCTTTTGGGGAGAGGATTATTTGGAGTAGGGTTTGTTAAATTCAAATGAAAGGTCTAGAAGAATGAGGCGTCATATAGTTTGGCGTCATCCTCTTTATTAAAAGAACAACCACAGAGCTGATGTGTCAGCCTGTGGTTGAAAGTCAACAAGTCAAATAGTTTCCTTAAATTCAGGGCCACTACCTATATTAGATTTAATTGACAACACTTCTCATTGTTCAGATTATAATTAATACTCCCTCCTATTCTTCTTTTTCTTCCTCTTTGGATGGGGCACAATATTTAAGGAAGAGAATAAAATATGAATTGTGAATTGGGTGGGGTTTGGTGATAGGAGAGAGGAATGAATAAAATAAGGAATTGTGAGTTGGGTGAGGTTTGGTGATAGGAGAGAAAAATGAATAATTATGAATTAAATAAGGAATTGTGAGTTGGGTGGGGTTTGGTGATAGGAGAGAGGAATGAATAAAATAAGATTAAAAGTTTCCAAAAAAGGAAAGGGGAAGAAAACCTGAATAATCCGTTTTAGGAAATAGGGAAGAAAATAGAGAATAGGAGGGAGTATTGTTCAATTTGGTTCAATCACTATATTTACATAATTTAAGTACGTACAACATTACATAATATTTACAATATACTAATCTCAACTAAATTACATGATTATTGTCCATCTCCATGTCGCATTTCAAATCCTTAATAAACATTAAATATTTTTTTGAAAAAATTTCAATATGACATTTAGTATAAACCTAGATCTAAAAAATTCAAGCTTCCCACAAATAAATTTTGAAATAATAGTCGAAATTATTAAATATGTTAAAATTGCATGAAATAAAAAATACCAAAAAAAATAATTAAAGAAATTATAACAATAAAAAAGTGAAAAAAAAAAATCTTTGAAAAATAAAAGTGAGAGGAAAAAAGTGCTAATTGAAAATATGCATACACAATAATATTAATATAAAATGTTGTATTATTGTCTACAATAGACAGAAATCGTCTACAAAATTATTCAAACATTACCTTTTTTAAAAAAATTCTTATAATCTACCCTTCATGAATGGAGATCAAATAGTTGGTTGAAGAGTTAAAGGTATTATTGTGTGAGAGGGATTTCATATGACTCGAGTGACTGTGAGCGAGCGAGAGGCTAAAGACGAGTGAGAAAGAGAATGAATGAATATTTTTATTACTATATTAGTGAAACAATAATTAAAATCAATAGATGAGTGGATCTGCTGACTGCTGCGTAGGAGTTTTATTAGAGTGAATGAGTAGTGAGACTATGGGAAAGGGTGGCGTGAGGCGGTGACTCGGTGAAGGTAGGGTTTCTCTTAGGGGTATTGGATTATTTGGTAGTATTTATATGGTAGTGTTCCCTATATATGGACAGTTTACTTATATGGACTCTATTAGTATACCAAAATTTTGCCAATTAGTCTACCCAATTCAAATATGGAGGTATCCGTTTTATAATTGAAACCGGTTAAATATTAAACTATTAAGATAGATTTGACAATGTTTTGTTTTTTTAACTATAAAGTGGATATATTCATCTTATATACGAATTTGTAAAATTTTCATCGTCACAAGTTATTTTAGTTGACTTATTCGGATATGTGGCCAATTTATCCAAATAAGTCATACGGATCTCACATCATACCTATGGAATTCGACGTGTCTAAACAGTCGGGGAGGTCAATTGTCGGGCTGGTCATATAAGTTAGGTCAGAACAAGAGTCGGATCGATCATACGGGTTTCAGGGTCATATTTGCAATTTTTAAGCCAAATAAAGAAACATATTTTAAAAAATTAAGTCAAATTTATTAATAATTTATCATACTTAAATAAAAAAATTCATAAACATTAAATTATTTTAATAATTTTATTATTACTAAATGATATAAAAGTTAAATAAAATTATTTTTTCAATTCAAAATACTAAAATAAATATTTTTCTACTTATTATTACAAATATAACAGCATATAAATATAAACATTTACATAATATTTTATTTATCTTTGACCAAATAGGTCGGGTCGGGTTTTGACCTTAAAATAACGGGTCTTTTTAGGTTTGTGATGGTAAAGTCGCGAGTTAAGATTTACGAATCTTTGATCCAGAACAAATGGATTGGATCGGGACGGGTCAAGTTTTGGCTCGTGAACATCGAGTACATGACTCAACCTAAATACAAATGATAATAATAATTATATATTGTAATAATGTATATGGGCCCATGTTCGGACTATTGTACATAAAGTACATACCTTCATTAGTTCATAGGTTGTACGGGTGAGAAAGTGTATACGATACGATTTTATTATACGTATAAGGTAGTATACATGGTTAATGAAATTTCATGATATGTAAAACTTTTCTTATAAAATTTGCATTCCGTATTATTTAATAAATATATTATTTACAGAATTATTTATATTTATATACGGTTATATTTGAAATAATAAGTACAAAAATAATTCCACGGGTTATATTGAAATATTATTCTATGTTCGCAAATCTCAATGTACAAATTTTTTTATTACAAATGAAATTACAATACAATCTAAAATCTTAATTATAACTAAAACTTAAATCATTATATTTTTACGTCTTTTATTTATAGCAATATTTGAAATAGCGATCCCGTGCAATTTGCACGGGTTTAAAACTAGTATTGGTTCAAATGAAAACCCATGTGATACGTAAATGGGTTACACTGGAGATTTTGATATGGGCCAAGCAAATTGACAAAGAGAAACGTTTGGTATAAGCATTTCTTATGGCATGTTATAAGACTACTCGCATATGATTACAAATTCTTAATTACGGGGTATATCCGTCTGAAATTTAGAATGAGTCAAATAATATAAATAAGACAAAAGTAGAATAAATAAGAAAAGTAAAAAAAAAATTGTCTTATATACACAAATAGGATAGTTATAAGAGAAAATTGTTGATTACAGCCTTTTAAAAATCACTTTTTGAAAATTACAGCCTTATATATTTTTTTTTGTAAATTACATCCAAAATATCACTTTTCTTCTAAAATTGCATCAACTTGAGGATTTCGGTGAATTTTGATGATGTTTTTTCGATATACCCTTTATTATTTGAGAGCCTACTTACCCAGATTTCTTACCTCTCCTTAACACAAACCAATTAATCACCCCAAACAACATAAAAACATCATCAAAAATCACTGAAATCCTCAAGTTGGTGCAATTTTAGAAGAAAAGTAATATTTTGGATGTAATTTACAAAAAAAATTATATAAGGCTGTAATTTTCAAAAAGTGATTTTTAAAAGGCTGTAATCAACAATTTTCTCTAGTTATAACCAACTTTACGTAGCAGCTTTAAGGTAAAGACCGTCTCAAGAGAGACTAATCCCCTAAAACTAAAAGAATAAGAAAACACAATTGTTTTCCCGCCTAAGTGCTTATGCCTATAAGTGGGCCTATTTATTTTATCATAACTCAAGAGTACAATCAATACTTTAGCGGGCCAATGAGAGTCTGTCTGCTAAAGGTCGTCGACAATTTACTAATTATCGTCGACAATTTTAATGAACTTCCAAAACTACCCCTCCCTCACAACCCCCCCCCCCTATATTTTTTCCGTCTTGTTTTGTTTTCGTAAAAAAATAATTAATAATTACTAATAAACCCCGTTCGGGGATAGTTCGTTTTATTTTAATTTTTTAATTTATTGAAACTTATTTTAATTAGCGATTATCGATCCACGCACCCAAAGCTAATTTAAGACGGAAATTAATATTTTTTTTTTTTAAAAAAAATTGTTGAAAAAGGGCCTGGATGAAGAAATTTTTCGTCCGGACAAAGAAATTTTTCGTCCAGACCATGGTCCAGACAAAAATATTTTTCGTCCAGACGGAAAATATTTTCGTCCAGACGAAAAATATTTTCGTCCGGAAAAAAAAAAAAAAAAAAAATATTCCGGACGAAAATATTTTTCGTCTGGACGAAAATATTTTCCGTCTGGACCTGGGTCTGGACGAAAAATATTTTTGTCTGGACGAAAATTTTCTTTGTCCGGACCTTGGTCTGGACGAAAATGTTTTTCGTCCGGAATTTTTTTTTTTTTTTTTTTTTTTTTTTTGAAAAAAAAAATCATTTTCTGACTTAGATTAATTTTTTGGTGCGGTAATCGATAATCGCTAAGTTCTCGTTCATGTTGTTAATTACAAATCCCGCTTTTTTTTTTTTTTTGAAAAACCGGCTTTTTTTTTGTTTGAAAGATTTTAGTGAGACGGAAATTGACTTGTGTTTTAGTGAGACGGAAATTGCATTTTAGTGAGACGGAAATGGAGTTATGTTATGGAGGGCAAACTTGGAAATTTACATTAATTGTCGACGATAATTAGTAAATTGTCGACGACGTATAGGAGGACCCATTAAAAACTTCAAGTTTACACGTTGGGCTCCATAATTATTGGCTCAATCTTTGTTACAAATAAAATCTTTGACAAGAAATATTCCACAGCTTTATCCCATATTTAATAAAATATTCTTGCATTCAATTAACTTCCTATTTAATAACGCATTCGCACTCTAATCTTTATAAAAAAACCTGAAAATAAATGTAAAAACATATTAATGTAAAATACGAAATTAAATAAAATAAATACTGATATTTTAATATAAAAACTGCAAGATTAAGCACAAGACTAAATCAAAAAGATAACATAATATCATAAAAAGATTAAGCATCTCCCTAAAATATTATACAAAAATACATTCCTAATTAACATACTTATTTCGATTCATTTATGTACTATAATTTCTCCATAAAATACCGGTAATCGTAATCTTTTGGGTCAAATAAAAGGCCAATTAAAATTATGTTTTCTAATTAATCTTTTGCTGAATTTATATTCTTCCCACAAATACATTCCTAATTATATTACTCAATAAAATCTTTCAATATACCCCTAACAACCTCTCCACAGATAAGATCTTTTGCTGAAATTATATCATTTCCACAAATAAAGTCCTACTGCCAATATACCTACAACAAATAAATGTCGATTTTTCATTATTTTTAATAATAAAAAAATGTTCGCACAAAAATAATTTAATCTAAAAGTCCTTTAAATAGTACATTTTTTTTTTGAAAATATACTAACATTATAACCAGTACATTAGAAATTATAAGTACAACTCATTTATACAAATATCTTAAATTCTCACTATATAAGCCAAGCTCACAAATGCCTCGCTTTAGCTCTCAAATGCCGTGTTGTAGCACGGGATCTCAACTAGTTAATTATTGAGAGTGAAGTAAATATTTTAAATACAAAAATACCTTCCATATACCTGACCTTTCAGATTAGACGAGTTATAGGTTTGATCATTTTCGGTCCGGTTACGATTTATGTGGAGTACTTTCAGGTTAGGAAAATACGGGTTTGTACGAGCGGGTTTAGAGTCAAATACATATAGAATTCTTTACAAATGTTATTATCATTATTTTTTTAATAAACATCAAATTGTTCCTTATTTTCATAATTATTTATTTTAATTTTAATTTAGGATGTTAAAAAGGAAACGATTTTTATTTAATATATTCAATATCGTGTCGGTATACGAAGTATTGAGTACTTCCTCCGTCTCGGTCATTTGTTTATATTTGGTTTTGACACAAAAATCAAGGAGAAGGAAGATGACCATTTGTGAGTGTTGTTATTGAGTGACAAGTGCACAATGGGTAATGTAGATGCTCAAATTACCCTTCAAGAATATTCACAATATAGAATGATAAATATATAAATGAGACACTCATGAATGAAATATGTACTCAAATGACGGAGTACATGATAATCAACGACTAAATTTATATGATAATCGTGGAGTAACCATGTGGTAGAGCTAGGGATATGTTTCAAATAAATACCAACATATTTTATCTTAAAAATTTAGAAGTCAAATTATGTAGTTCGAGTATTAAAGAATTGAATAAATATACTCATTCACGGGTCAAGTCATGGGTCGTGCATGTCTTAACTTTAAATATAAGGGTCATTATCGGCTTTACATATCCCTCTCATATTATATCATGTCAATTTTAAACGGGTTTTATATCCTATCATTTTATATAAACCCTAATATATAATGATCAAGAATTCAAGATGCACATTTTCATAGGTAATTGTGATCTTAAATAAATTTTGTTGAAGATAACATTATTGTATAAACTACACATGAAATTAATAATCCAATTCAAACATCCATGAAACTTTTTATATATAAGTTAAATAATTTATGACTCTAACGCTTAATATATTGTTATAAGTCATTTTAATATATTTCAAATATTACAAACTCACTAATTACAAATAAAAATAATTTAAAAATACTACTAAATATGACTTTCGTCAAATGATAACTATGTTTTACATCCTTAGATAATAACAAAACTTGAAAAACAAACCCGTGTAATTTGCACGGGTTTAAAACTAGTGGAGTGTAGAAGCAGGAAGAAGATCAGAGAAAGAAAGACGAAGATGTAATTTTAATTAACAATAATGGGCCCCATGTTTTATAACCGGAAACAACAAGTGAAAAAAGGGCCAAGTTTAGGGTGAAACTAGTATTGGTGCCCGGCTTCGCCCGGGCTACCTCTACTTACCATTATTTTTTTTTTCATTAAATAAAATTACTTAAAGTTGCATAACCTATAAATTTATCATTAATATATTTTTTTATGACATATCCCGATGAAATAAATTTTGAGACAAATTCACTACTCCCGCTATTAATATTTTACTCTTATTAGTGAAACAATAGTAATAACATTTCACTACTTGCTCATAATCATTGTTACTTTCACTACTCCCGCCGTAATTATTGTTACTGTCACTACTACCGCATTAATATTGATAATTTCACTACTCCCGCCGTAATTATTGTTACTTTCACTATTGCCGCATTAATATTGATTATTTCACTACTCCCGTTGTTGTTTCTGCCACTTTCACTAATCTCGATGATAATATTGTTACTTTTACTATTCAAATGAGTGATTTTTATCATATAACTATATCCAATGTTACTACAATTCTTTTATTTAATGACGAAATTACTTTTACTACTTAGGCATGCAATTTTAAGAGGATTATATATTTATATAAATATATTACATATATGCATTAAATCAAATCGAAAGAATTATGCAATATTATATATTTTGGAATCTAACTTAAATTATTTTTTTTTTGCAAGAAAGGTATTTTCATATATTCCAACAAAAGAGAGGATTACATGAGTTTCTTACAAGTAAAATAACCACTATACAATATATCTATACCTCCTCCTCTATCTATACAAGCCTATCGTATATTAATCCGACAAAAAAGTAGCTCTCTCGTTCAAAGCATCTACTACAGCCATATATACACTTTCATTAACCATATGGATCAAAAGAGTATTCACAGTGTACACTATATCTTTGAGAACAAGTTGTGCAACTCGTTCTTTTCCCTCAAAAATTCTGAGGTTCCGTTCAGTCCAAATTGCAGATACTAGGCAGCCTATACTGCAGCTAACCCATTGATTCTTCCGGTGCTTCCTTTTGCTACGACAATTCATCCATAGGAGGAGAGAAGCAAGGTCATTGGCATTAGAATTCAGACCAATCCACCTTTTAACAGCGGATAAAAGTGCAGCAGAATAAGGACATTTGAAGAACAGATGCTCTGAACTTTCTGCCTCATTCTTACACAAGCTACACCTGTTCACTAGATACATACCTCTGACAACTAACTGATCAACAGTGGCTAACTTCTGCTGGACAGCCATCATGGTTGTTACTCTGTGTCTTGGCACCATTGTACCATTATGGATGGCCTTGTACACTGCCTGAGCTGGGGATGTATCCCTTAAAGCATGATAAGCTTTGTCTAGAGAAAACTTACCCTTAGCAACACATTGAGCCTGAATTCTTTGTACTGCCAGGATATCCCCAAACTTAGCAATGCATTCCTCTCTAACATGCAAAATCCCTCGAATGCTTTCAGGATGGTATTCTTTAGCAGGTAAATTCCATATGGAAATCTGGTCAGTCAAGTATTTGCCAACCCAGCTAATCCAAATGGCACCCTGGTTCTGATCCAAACACCATAGCCATTTAAGCATGATAGCTTTGTTCCAATTGCTGACATTTTTAATATTGAAGCCCCCCTCTTCCCATGGAACACACATGCTTTGCCAACTTTTGAAAACATGTTTCCTGGCCCCTTCTTCCTTACCCCAGAACAGGTCCCTGCTGATTTTGATGATATTGCTGTAAATATGCTTAGGGAGCAGCAGACCCGTACACCAGAAATTACACAGTCCAAACACAGCAGAATTAAGCACCTGGATCCTTCCAGCATAGGAAAGGTATCTTGTGGAGTACTTGCCTGCTAAAGCCTGTAGTTTGAGAAGAAGTGCATCATACATCTCTATGGTAAGCCTGGAAGAATGAATAGGCAGGCCTAAGTACCTAAAAGGGAAGCTCCCCTCCTTAAGTCCAATGGCAGTAAGAATCAGGGATTTGATTGAGCTAGTGACACCTCCAAAGTAAGCCTCAGTTTTCTCCAAATTTGCAGTGAGACCTGACCATTTGGAAAATTCAGCAAGTATGGTAACAGCTTGCTGGACAGAAGGTAGGTCTCCTCTTGTAAAAAGCATTAAGTCATCAGCAAAAACCAGATGTGTTAGGCCAAGTCTGGAACACTTAGGGTGCAAAGATACATGTGGCTTGTTGCACATATCCCTAAGGCTTCTAGACAGAATTTCCATGCTTAAGACAAAGAGGAAAGGGGAGAGTGGATCACCCTGCCTCACACCACTTTTCCCCTTGAAGAAACCATAATGAGAGTCATTGATCTTAAGAGTGAACCAAGATCCAGTAATACAACTCATCACCCAAGTAATGAACTGAGGAGGAAACTTCAATTCAGTGAGCATTGAACAAATAAAATCCCATTGCAAAGTGTCAAAAGCCTTACTGATGTCAATTTTCAGCATACACCTAGGAGTAAGGTTCTTCCTGTTATAGCCTTTGACCAAACTCTGAGTTAGCAGTACATTCTCAAATAAACTTCTGCCACTCACAAAAGCAGCTTGCTCTGGACCCACAAGATTTGGCATGATTGCCTTAAGCCTGTTTGTGAGGATCTTACTGATTGTTTTGTAAACAACAGAGCAGCAAGATATGGGTCTGAAATCTTTCACAGTTTGTGGCACCTGTTTTTTTGGAATAAGGGAGACCATGGTAACATTAGCTTGCTTGGGCATGAAACCAGTTTTAAAGAAATCCTCAATAGCACAACAGAAGTCATTGCCTACAATGTCCCAGGCTGCCTTGAAAAACCCAGAAGTAAAGCCATCTACTCCAGGGCTCTTATTTGAGTCAATTGCAAAGATAGCTTGCTTTATCTCCTCTCTTGTCACATTCTTTACTAGATCAGAGCATTCTCCAGCTTGCACACATGGCCCTTTAGAAATAACAGAGGGATCCAAAGGAGTAGTAGGAGTGGAAGTCCCCAGTAAAGTTTGGTAATACTCCACAAAAGCTGCACCCACATTATCCAAACCAGAATAGTGAGTGCCATCAGTACCTTGAATGTCACCAACCATCCGGCATTCTTTGTCTTTCTTTAATTTTCGCATAGAAATATCTAGAGCAAGTATCAGAATACTTAATGTTTTGACTCTTAGCTCTTTGAGAGAGAATTTGAAGCTCAGTCTCCTTGAGGTGCCAAAATTCTTTGGAGAGAGCCAATTCCTGATTAATGAGCTCAGAAGAATGGGGAGAGGATCTCAGGTTCTGGAAACAAGAGGTTAGCTCAAGTCTCTTGGCATTAACTCTATCACTAATATTTGAGAAATTATCCTTATGCAGCAGCTTAAGATAACTCTTGATATTTTTGAGTTTGGCCATTAATCTGAACATTGAGTTCCCTCTCATATTCAGGTTCCAGTGATCAGTAACTATTTTTTTAAAATCCTCATGTTTAGTCCAGCAGTTTAAGAATTTGAACCTCTTCTTGGGCAAATCAAAGATCATGGAAATAAAGCATGGCGGTGGCTATGGTCCAAATACCGGAGCTAAAAAAGATGCAGTAGTTTGAGAAAACCTATTTAGCCAGCTCTCATTAACCAGCACCCTATCAAGCTTGGTGTAAACTCTAGTTGCAGCCTCCTGCTTATTGAACCATGTAAAATCACATCCTGAGCCAGGCAAGTCATCTAGGCCACATGTGTTCAGACAGGTGTTAAAGTCCACCAATTCAGAGAGAACAGGGGGAGTGTTACTAATCTTCTCATCAGGATGCCTTACCACATTAAAATCCCCCATCACAGTCCAGTTATCAACCTTAGTAGCAAACTGAGTCAGAGAATCCCAAAGCTCATTCCTTTTGCCAGCATTGTTGCTACCATAAACAATAGAAAAGTAGAAACTTCTACCAGTGGCAAGGTGCCTCACAGAACAATGAACTACTTGGGAGTGTTCCTCAATAATATCTACTTTTGTAGTTGAAGAATTCCAAAGAATCCAAATCCTACCATTGTGATGTTTGTTGTAGTTACAAAAGGAATTATATCTACAAAAGTTAGCTTTTATAATCTTTTTAGCCTTATTTTGCTTAACCCTAGTTTCAAGAATACCAAGAATATCCACTTTATTAGTCCTGAGAAAACTAACAACCTCACTGTGCTTGACAGCCTTATTAAAACCTCTTATATTCCAAGTTGAGATTATCATTTTAAGGGATTATCAGGGGGGTCACCTGCTATAGAGTCAGTACACATAGAGTGCTCCATATACACTGTATCTCCCACACTAACCTCCTGAATTTGGCTCTCTTTAGAGGTGACATCCTGTGCCCAAGTTACCACAGTGTTGTTCTCTTCTAATACTCCTTGTTCCACCATATCAATCACCTGAGTGGTTAAGGCATTAACAGGAACAAGGGAAGTAGCCTGCTCAATTATTTCCCCCTCCTCAGTGGGAGAGAGCAAACTGAAGGAATTCTGAGTTTCCACTCTAACACTGTTCCTAGCCTCTGGTGAAGGGCCTCTCTTCAAGGCTATTTGAAGCTGCTTCACAGGGCTCTTCCTGTTGCATTCTGAGTGCAGTTCAACAATCTCAGGGGAGGCAACTAGCTCAGAGGTAGGAGGATCAGAGCCTAGCTCATAGCATTCTGAGCTCCTCTCCTTCTCCTGTGATCCAGTTACCAGTCCTGGAGATGTTGAGGTACCACCTAGCACACAGGGTTGCTTTGGAACATAAACAGTCTTACTGACAGGTTTCTGAACATCCTTTGGCTTATTAGCTGCTTTTGCCTTGTGTCTTTTACAAGATTGTCTCAAATGTCCCATCTTGCCACACTCTCAGCAGTAGTGGGGAATCCACTCATACTCAACTCTCTGGGTGGATGGTCCAAAGGGAGTGTTTAAGGAGATTTCCAGGGGAGGAGGAGAGGATATGTCCACTTCAATCATCACCCTAGCAAATGAAAGCTTCTCCTTATTGGTGGTAGGAATGTCAGCAAACATAGGTCTCACAATCTTGCTGGACATCTTACTTAGCACCATAGGTGACCATAGGTAAGGATCTAAGTCAGGGAAGAGGACCCAAAGAGGAACAATGGACACCTTTTCCATTTCAAAGGAGAAAGATGGGTGCCATTGCTTTAGGATGAGGGAGTAAGATCCCATTTTCCAAGGACCATCCCTTAGGACATTGTTCATTTCTTGCTGAGAGGAGAAACGAAAGCTAAACCACCCTTTCTTGAAATATTGGACAACAGGGGAGGCAATATGGCTCCAATTCTTAGAAACAAAATCCCCTACCTGCTTAAGTGTAGGTTTTGATCCTAGTAAATGACCCATTAAAGTAAATTCCCAGATTTTAAGCTCATCAGCAATGTCTTCCATGACAACATCAATTTCACCCCCCCTGACTTTCCTCATGAAGAAATAAGGGCATACCAACCCTAGGTTTGGGTTTCACAACTTCAGACCATTTAGTATTAGGCTCAGTCACAGGAGCAGTAGGAGAAGCATCAGGAGCATTAGGCAATACTACCTCTATTGTAGGATTAGGGTTAGAAACCATAATCCCGCCATTAACAATTGGTGAAGAATTACCAGGAATAGGGACATCAGATTCAGCATTTGGGACAGAATTTGCCAAATTCTGACTCAAATTAGGGGAATTAGGGTTCTTAACAGTCGAAGAATGAACCGCAGCAACAAGAAGATCATTAAGAAGAATGGGTTGACGAGTCGGAGATACCTGATCAGCTTCTTGTTGATCAAGATTTGCAGAATTCACCGCTGAAGTGGGATCAGTAGATGGAGAAGAAGAAGACGGTTTCAATGGCGACCGACTTTTAGGGGGTCGTCCTCGTCCGCGCGCCATGGAAGCTAGGATGCAGTCTGCAACAATGGTGAATTACAGAGGATCCTAGAGAGAGAAAATCTTCTCTCTTAGCCGCGTTTTTATTATTTAACTATTATTTATCCTAACTTAAATTATTTATAACCTACTTATATTATATTTTTGTATGTTAAATAATTAACATCTCTATACATCTAATAAACTATAAATTTTAATAAAATTGCATAGATTTTCAATTTAATATATAATTTTATGATGATAATAATTAATACCATAAGTGTGCATGTTTATACCAATTAATTATTTTATTTTAAGGAAATTGACCATCTTCTAGTCTTTTATAAATATTTAGGAAAATTATCAAGCATCTTCTTTCTTTTAGTCTCCTTGAAATTGACTATAGTATTGATTATTTTATTTTTTTTAAGGAAATTGATCATGTTTTAGTGTCTTACAAATGTTTAGGAAAATTACCAAGCTTCTATATAATTTAATTTTAACCCAAACTATATAATATTTGCATTGAGATCCCTTAATCGGGTCCATCACACGATGCTAGTGATTTAAAACTATATAGTATAATTAATTTGTATAACTTTCTTTAATTACATTGAAGTCCCTTGGTTTCTGGATTTAATATATAGTATTGATAAGTTGGGTAAAGGTTCGGTTTATCGTGGGATTAAATAAAAATTGGATTATTAGTAGAATACGACCAATACTATGGATTATTCTCATTAATTTTTCCTATTAAATAAGTGATTGATTCATTATTTTATTAAATCAGTAATTCCAAATTCCTATAAAATATGAAATTGTCAAAATGGTCACAACCACAGAAAATATAAATCAAATTTCGTTGGCTTACCAAAAATGATCACATTTATCGAAGTAAAAAATTATCTCTCAAGATTAAAATGTAGTATAGTACTATAATCATTCGAACTTTTTTTTATGCCGAAAATAATTTTAAAAAGTAACCCGTGCATTATTTGCACGGGTTTAAAACTAGTGAGTTATAAATTATAATGCTACCAACTTATGAAAGATGAATACCACCATTTCAAATCCGCGAAAGTGGTAATTAAGCCCCTTAACTTTGTTCAATTGTGAAATTAGGCCCCATAAGTTTCAATTTGAGCAATCAAGCCCCTTAAGTTTCAAAAAATTTGAAATCCAACCCCATTTTTAAAATTTTCACAAAAAATTTAACTAAAAATATTTTATATTAGTATTAAACAATTTATTATATACTAAAAATTACTAATTGTAACTTTACGAAATTGTTCATAATTTATTAATCATTGAAAAACAATTTTACATACATATTTAGTAAATTATTTATAACTTGTATAGTATTCATACATATATAATAAATTGTCTATATACTATAAAATTCAAAAAAAAAAATCTCAATATTTAATATAAATATAAAAGTTTTAAAATCATAAAACAAAATATTTTATAATTGACAAATTGTATTAAAAGTGTTTTTAATATAAGAGTTTGGTGAAAATTTTAAAAATGGGGTTGAATTTCACTTTTGGTGAAACTTAAGGGGCTTGATTGCTCCAATTAAAACTTATGGGGCCTAATTTCACAATTGAACAAAGTTAAGGGGCTTAATTACCACTTTCGCGATTTCGAATCTAACTAAAAGCTAATATGTACTATCTCTGTCATGGTTATTTGTTATCCTTTTCCATTTTTGGGTATCTCAATCAATTGTTGTTCTTTCTATTTTAAAATGAATTTGATGAACAATTGGATCATTGACACTCAATTTATTCCACTTGTCATTTAATAATTGACTTCCTCCTCTTTCCTTAACCTTTGTACCAAAACCAAATGACAACAATTGACCAGGACAGAGGGAGTATTCTTTTACGTTTTTTAAAATTTTATAAATTACATGTAAATTTTTGATGTTAACATTCAAATTTAACTGAGTTTATATATATATGTATTGTTTTTGCGTTAAATTATACGGTGTAATTTTTTGAGCTTAATATTTAAATAAACGTGCTCAAAACTAGACCTGGCAAACAGATCGGATCGTGTTGGGTTCGTGTTCGTGTTACATGTAAACGGGTCACAAACCCTCCAACCCAAACCCGACCCAATTAAATATCGTGTCGTGTTCGTGTCGACCCACTTACATAAATGGGTCATCAAGCCTTAACCCTAACCCGTTTATTTCGTGTCGGGTTCGTGTCGTGTTTTCGTATCATGTCCATATTTGGAAAGTTTAAGCATATTTATGTGATGGAGGATCAAGAAAAATTAGGATTAATTTAGTAAACAGGTCATTCGTGTCAGATTCGTGTTTAGAGAGCTCAACCCAAACCCAAACCCAACCCAATTAAATATCGTGTCGTGTTCGTATCAACCCACTTACATAAATGGGTCATTGAGCCTCAACCCAAACCCATTAATTTCGTGTCGGGTTCGTGTCGTGTCATGGTTTGTCAGCTCTACTCAAAACTGGTTAAACAAATCTATCCAAAGACCGATTAAGTGAATCAATAATTTTACCTAATTTCTATAAAAAAATTAGGTACCTCTTATTTATTTGCAATAAAAGTTTCTTATCTTTTAGTATAAATCATTATTTTTTTTAGCTTAGTTTAATATAGAAAACAACCAACCCACTATCCGAACAAGGGGAATACACCCCTTCATTTCCCTCAAACGAGGCCATGCAACCACAATCCTACAGATACTAGAATAAGCAAGTTTCCTTCATCTCTGCACATTAGGTTGTGTTTGAATAATGAATGTGGAGGGAAAGAAGGGGGAGGGGGGAGAGAAAGAGAGGGAAGGAAATTTTTTGTTGAAAGGAATTTTTTTTTTTTTGAAGCATTGTTGAAAGGAATTTTGATTAGACTTGAAGAAGGAAAAATATACAAAGCAATTCGAGTATTCACAACTTACAAGAGGGCTAAGTGGCTCACCAGTCACCAATAGAACAACTAATATAACACCCTTATAAAATTTGTACATCGGATGTCAACAACAAAACTACAGAAGTTACAAGAATACAAACTCCGCTACTTAAGAGAATGATGTTGCATTCCTTTTCATTTCTCGTTGCCTAGCACGATCCATTTTTCTTTTTCGCCATTCCTCCAAAGCTGTGGCAACAGATGGGTCATGTCAAATCATTGTATGAAGCTAACAGGTTATACATTGCTTATTTCCCTTCCCCCACCCCACCCCACCCCATCTTATCTTCTCGTTCATTCCCTTTAAAAGGGGAGTAAAACTACATAAACTTCCATATTCGAATGACTCCAAGACAACTGGTAAAATATTTAGTTTAGGGTTTAGGATCTATCAAACGGGTATTACCGGTAGGACTAGAGTCAGATCAACAATTGTTAAATTTGAATACAGTCCCTCCTCATTCCCCTCCCTATCCCTTCTATTTTGGTATTCAAACAAGGCCTAAATGCAGCAGAGAAGGGAAAAAGGCTCTCAACTAATGAAAAAAAAAATGGGGATCATTTTGCTACAACTAAAAGACTTGCTTCAAATCCACGTCTCTGCTAGGTTTGGCTAAAATACTAAATGGAAACACTGATTTGCTTAAGAAGCACACACACAGTTTAACCACCATGCATCAAATATAAGTGACTGAAACAAATGGGTTCAAAGATAACACGACCACTTACCTTTAAGGCTAGTTGCATCTGAATATGTACGAGAATTGTTTAGCCTTTTAGAGAGGTCGAATGCAGTTGTCTGTTTTGTTTCCTTATGCAAAACTGTCTCCGATTCTGCATATACTTCCTGTTCGATCTCCCTAACCTACATTTTGGAAAGATTTCATTAGATTTCAGTTTAATAATATACTTCGTGTTTAATGATGTCTACTTACAAATTAAAACTGAAGCAAGAAGATCTTGTCCTCTGACTATTGAAATACAGACCAACAGTTTACAGTCCCCTTAAAACATCATTTGCAAAGAACATATACGCTGGCATTCGTAACATGGGCTTGAGGAGAATCCTTTGTTTAAATACAGGTTGAAAGTGGGAAGGGCAGGGGGACATTTTCCATCATCTCTTTCCTATATTGGAAGGATTTCTGACAAGTCCATATTTATACGTATTTTAACTCCTTTAATACTACAACGTTAATGTCGGCTTTCGTATTTTTAAGCTAAATATTTTAATTTTGTGAGTTGAGAGATTTAAATCCATCCTATATTTTTGTATTAAACCGGGGTTTTAATGTGTATTTTAATCTTTTAGTTATGACTCGATTAAATAGAGATCGAAAATCCACTTAAGTTACATATACACTGTGCCGACCATATCTCCCTCATACAGTTCGGAGTCGAAACTAGACGACTCGAGTTGCATCGGAAAGCTAAAATCAAGGCCAGTAACTTTGTAGAAGAAAGTAGAATTCAGATCTTGTATCTACTTGGTCAAAATATGACCACGAGTACCAGTATACTTTAGGCTCAATGCAAAGTACAAAAATCCATGTTAAACTTGAATATGTTGGGTGTAGAACGCATCTTAGCCAGCAAAAGACAAAGGAAGCAGTCAAGGTGTTGAAATAAACATAGGCCAAGTGGTTTAGACCAAAATCAATGAAAGCAATTAGGAAAGTAGACTGAAATGGAGCCTACTATAATAAAGAGCCGCATAAACGCAGAGAAGCGGACTTCAGAGGGTAACGAACAGAAACCTGCATAGAACAGCCCACATAAAAGCAAGAACGGTGGACGAAGCACGGCGCTGATTTTTCCGTCCAATTTAAACAACCACCCTTCTTATATATTATTAGCTATATATATTATATTACATAACAATCCAAGATGATATCATTAGTCCCTGTGGATTCGACCCTTGTTTATCCTACTACTCTAGTTAGTTGGAGTTTGTGAATGATTTATAAATTTAATTTTGACTGCGGAAACGACACACGCATCAATTTCTATACACATTTTAAGAGGGAAAATGGATAATTTCCATTTCCAACCAACACACCTATCCAAACTAGGGAAATTACACCTCTCCATTTCCATCCAACCCCTCTACTGATTCCATGCAACCACAATCTTACAAATATTAGAATAAGCAAATTTCCTTCATCTCCGCTCATTAGGGTGTTTGGGTAGCAAAAGTGGAGGGAAAGGGAGAGGAGGGGGATGGGGGATGGGGGATGGGGGGAGAGAAAGGGTGGGAAGGGAGAGAGAGGGAGAATGGATGAAGGGAATTTTTCCTAAAAATCTCTCCTTTGTTGATGGAATTTTGATTAGGCTTGAAAAAGGAGAAATGGCTCGCTCCAAATCCCCTCCCCCTCCAAAACCCCTCATCCAAACAACCCCTAAGAGTTGATAGGGCTTACATTATAGCACAATGTACCGACACATGTCGCGGGCCCACAAGAAGTTGCTTCAAATACTTTCGAAATGGAATCAAAGGGTGTGTAGGTGGAGTAGTAGTGTGAATTGGGGAGTAAATATGTGAAAAGCACGGTTTCAGAAAATATGTGAAAAGCAAAAGCATGCTGAATTTTGTTGTTAATACTCAGATTTTCAAAATTGTTTACTTTCTAGATTATAACTAAGCTTGCAATCACAATATCTCTCAGCACAACACTAAAAGCATGAATAAAATTCTACAGAAGTCATAAATCATAATACCAAAACACAAAGTAGCAATATCAAATATTACATACTCTTCTTATCAGTTCCAATGGTTGCATAGCTCTCCGGATATCCTCATATTCTTTAATATGTCGAAGCTGAACTGCAACAAAGCATTAATGAAGCAACTAGCAAGCAACGATAAGTCGACAAGTGACAACATCAGCAAATCAGGCAACTCCTAAACCACATTAATCAATTTAAAATGGTTGAATAAACGCCTACTAAATAATACCCGGACGACATGAGTTTCAAGTGTTAGACCGGCCTATTAATATGATACTTAATTGGGGACTATATATGGGTTTGGGTTTGCCTCAGATATTAGGTATACCCCCAAACATTTTTCATCCCCCAAAAACCCATTACCCAACACAGTCCAGACCAGCATTAGAAACCCTAACTAATTTCGCCCTATCTCAGTGCCACATCAAGTAAAAGTCAACATCAAACTGAGAAAATCTTGAATGCTTGAATCCCCTCTAGCTGCTCATAACTTCAAGATGTCGGCAATCAAACCAAATATGACTAAACTAAATATGCAAGAAAGATTACTGAAGGATAATAACATAATCAACAAAGATATAATTTCAAGATCACCACATTCGAAAAATAACAAAGATTTTAATTAATTATAAATGGAACTTGGTTAAAGAAAAACCTGAATTGGAATGATTAGAGGGATATCTGCGGGAAGATGCAGAGAAAAATCCTTGAAACAGGAAAAGGGCAGTGATTAAGTTGAATAGACAAACCAAAATAGTTGCATTTTTGAAGGAAACTCTTAATTTCAATGCATGTAGTGTCTCCATTTTAGCAACTGTATCCCTTGATTATCCCCTATATATAGAAGGAAAGGAATAATTAAACTACAGTAGAACACATGAAGATAGAATAATGGCTTAATCGAAATAAGGGCAAGAATCGGCAGAAAATGGAATCAGAATTGCAACATCAATAAACAATAATTAAACTACAGTAGAACACGTGAAGATTGTAAAAATTAATTTATTCGGTGATTTTAATTTTTAACTATAATAGTGATTTTTAATTTAACTTATAGGGCAGAGTTTGAATTATGCGCAAGGCGCACCGAGGCGCTAAGGGGCCGAGGCAACGAGGCGAAAAGTGCAAGGCGAAGGCGTGAGCCTTTTAGACGCGAGGCGCCCCATTTTTGATAACAAATTTGTAATTTCCAAATAAAATTTTGGGCAACAATAGCCTTTTTAGGAGTATTCAAGTTGGTTAACTGTCAAGGAGCAAAGTTAGGAATAATGGGGAAAATAAATGGCGAGCCTTGTCTAAAACTAAAAGATATGGAAAATGCGTACTATTTAGCCTTGTTAGGTGAGCCTTGTCTAAAAGGCGTGCCTGAGGCGTTTTGGCTAGTGCTTCATCCAATCCGCGCCTTAGGCGCACTCTAGGCGCGCTTTATTAAACTAAGTTATAGAGCAAAAAAAAATCATAACTTTTAGATCATAATTTAACTAAAGACACATGAAGATTATAAAAACTAAAATATTGGGTTACTGTAATTATTTTAGTGACTTTTATTTAATCTTAAAATTCAAAAAAAAAATATAGTAACATGACTATAAATTTTAGATGAGCTAAGGGTAAAGATTAAGACAAGAACTTTCATTCTTTTTCCAATTAAGAGACTATACTTCAAAAAAATCCTGTTAAGGACCTCATACCATCTTCCGTCAACTTTTCCCTTAACACTATATATAACTGACAATCTAAATTAAAATGCAAGCCATCTAAATTAAAAGCAAATTAACAGACTTAATTCTTGCCCTTTCGTTCCTTTGTCTCTCTGGTATGATGATGAATTAATGATCATGACTCTGACCGCACCCCCTCAATCTTCGTATATGTAAGACAAGGACCCAAACTTTCATTCTTTTTCCAGAAAATGGACTATGCTTCAAAAAAATTCAGTTACGGACCTCCTATTACCTTCCGTCGACTTTGCCGTTAGCACAATATATAGAAATACTATGAAGTTAATGCATCCCACCTAGATTAAACGCAAATTTAAGGAATAACTTCTCTTCAAAACCATTTTTTTTCCTTTTGCGTTCATTATACAGCATTGAAGCACAAACTTTACATTGCTGATAACAATAAAAACACCAAAGAACCTGGCTTCCCCGATCTCTATTACCATCTTCAGGCTTTTCAATTTTTTTCTTTTCTAAAGTACTCCATAGTTTAGTTAATAGACCTTGCGCATTGGTATATATTTATAGTACAAACAATATCAACCAATTTGATTTTACCATCTTTAAGTTGAAGGTAGAAAATCCAAAGGAAAAGATTAAACTGACGCCTAATGTAGCACATTGCTTGGAATCACTGGAGAGAACAAAAATTCATTCAGTCATTCCTCCTACTGATGACAGAGACTCCCTCCGTCATCCCAGTCAATTGTTTACCTTCCATTTTTGGGTGTCTTAGTCAATTGTTTACCTTCTACATTAGGAATGCTTTTGAAGTTTTGATGGGTAACTTGATTTTCCACACTCAATTTGGTCCATTTGTTCATCCAATAATTGGTTCACTCCTCCTTCTTGGTCTTTGTGCCAAAACCATAGTTAAACAAATGACCGGGACGGGGAGAGTATTAAATATAATTGTGAATTAGGGTCCAACGAAGTAGTCAACCTTACGACTTACTGCCAGACCTTCCCTAAGATAGCATTGGTAATGAGGGCAAAATGAGTTCGAGGTGGTGGTGGCGGCCGCCGCAGTGTAAGAGACTACAAATAATTTTTAAAACACAGAAAATTGGCAACAAAATTCAGTCACCACGCTAGAAAGAATTCAAGGAAACCGAAGCAATTGACGAAATATAAGCACGAACAAGTAAGAGTGAGTAAGTATTAATTCACTGAAGCAATGTATAAATCAAATCAAACAAAATATCAAGATAATAATGCAAAACATTTAAATACTTTTTTTTTATTAATTGTTTATCGAAGCTTAAATTGAATTCAAATACGCAAATTATTACCTAATTTGAATGTCGAGGATGCTGAATTGTTAGCAGAATCAGAAGCGAAATGGTATCTTCAATTACTCTACTAAAGATTTCTCAATGATTTTCATATGTTATTGGATGTGAATTTGTGATGGAAATTTGGGTAAGATCTTAAAACATGAAAGCAAAAGCTGGAGAGATCGAGTGTTTTTCTTTGCAATCAAAGAGAAATTCGTGTTGTTGATCATATTTAATCTGACGGTCTAGATTGATACACCCTTCGTCCCATGTCAATAGTTTACCTTTGCTACCCATCAACACTTAGATCAACTGGCAAAGAGTTGACAGAGGTCTTGGGTTCGAGCCCTAGAGTCGTGTTAAAACTCATGAGGGAGAGCTTTACCACCCTAATGGTCCTATCCGGCTCGAATCCGGATTAAACCGGATGGTTTACACCAAAAAAATAGTTCCTTTCACAAAATAAAGCAAATGTAGACTATTTACTGGAATAGAGAGGTTAGGACGGAGTGACGGACACATTTTGTAAGAAAACTGATTAACTGAAGTGAATGAAGAGGGGCGAAACAAGGGTAAATGAGAAATTAAGAATGAGTCGATCTATTTTTAATTGCGTTTGTTAAATCATTTACTCGGATGTTAAAATTCGTCTTTCAATTTGGTTAATTTCAATTTTTACACACAAGTAAAATTTAAGCATATATAAACGACGTGACATTAAGTTAAAACGAGTAAATAAACAAGACAGGTGTTCGGAGAAACGGGTCAACTACTATTATCCAACTCTTGTTCAACCTAACATACACATTTTACTCTTTCACATACGGTTTTTACAATTTTATCCTTGACATATTTTCTCATCTCCCTTACTCGAAAAACAATTATCCCTTCCTCCGTCCCCACCCACCTGCCTACCCTCCATGCTCCGGCACAATTTCGACCATTGTGTGTGAATGAGTTTTTGCATTCCACAAAATTATCTCACCCTCAAGTCAAATTGAAATTCAAATTGAATTGAAATCAAAATTACAAAATCAGGCCCACTGCATTTTGACGGCCAAAGAAGAATGAATTCAATTGAATGAAATATATTGAGTGTCATGGTTTGAGAGACAACTTATGTTGACTGAAGTTCGGAACAATGCTATAAGAAATATCAATATCAAGCATACAACAATAATAAGTTTTAAGGGATACACTAATTGAGGAAAAACCACAATTCAAAATAAACCCTAATTGAAAAAAAAAAACAAGTACTTTAACAAAAAAATAAAAGGTTGTGTGATCTAACTCATTAAAATGGAGTAATTACTTGTTTACTATGCAATTTATATAGTGGAAAAACTTTGGAAAATTTTGATAGAGTTTTGAGAGGAAGAGAATGACCGAATTTTATTTTGTTTTGATGAAGGGTAATGTATGGAAAACTAATGAAAAAATGTATGCGTTTGAGTAAAATCCGTATGTGAAAGAGTAACACCGATATATATATATATACAATAATTTACTATCTTATTATACTTATAAATTATGACGATGATAAAATATATTAATGTGGAATCTTTTTTTTTTACCGCTTATCTATTTCACAAAATCTCATTGAAGACGGCACATATCCGTCACTTTGGAGTGACGGATACCATTTTCTCTCACAAATGACCCAAATAGAGGAGAGAGGGAAGCACATGGGGGTGCCCCCACCTTGTCCCCCTATCCGTTTTGTGAGTGGCATTACCCGTCACTTGCTCCGACCCGTCTTCAGCCAAGACTAACTGTATCTATTTAGCAGAGGTGATCAATAGTCGTCTTTCTTTTACATTACACCTATTTGTTATTTTAACTCGCTCAATTGGATACTTGGATAGCTAGTAATTTAGGGGTTTCTAGCACCCCTAGTTTGTAGGGTAACGGAACACTCTGGAGACTCGTTTTTATTATGAGACTTCATCATTGTTAAGAGGGGAAAAAAATCAATGCTTCTCATTAATACTTCTTATTTTATATAAAAAGAAAAATTCGTTGGTTTTAAATTATTAACGGCCCGGTCCGTGCATCATTCAAAACGGGTGTTCGACTCTCACCAAAATGGCATCAATGTCTAAATCATGTTAGTTTTGAAACTTGTCGAGGAAAGAAAGCAAAGCCAACCTTATATTCGGCGATGACGAAGATAGACTTGGTATAACTTACCAGTTACCATCAACGAACGAGTCTCCGATGGTGAGAAACAAGTCTAATTGATATCAGAAATTTGATATTGCAAGTTTACAGTTATGGTTAGAAATGCTTCTACAACATCAGACCAAAGGAGAAGATGCAGGAAGTCTACATTTCTTGCCAGGAAGAGACCACATATGACATACCTGAAGTGAAGTTGCCAGTGGCGACGACTTCATACTAAATACGCTTTCATTTTATCATGCTACACTCAGGTGAATGTTAGCTTAAATGCAAGTATGCAACGACAGACACAAAAACACTCAAGGACGCCTCACAGATGTATGAAAAAACTAGAAAGCCATCTGAACCACAGCTATTGCAGGAACTGGAAGAAGCCCATCACGTTATTGCCAACGTCATCAATGACATACATTACCTTTCGTTGTTCCACTGTCTTTCTTTTTTACCCTGTTATCTTAATAGGAAGGCGCATTGCTTAGCAACATGTCCTAAGAATGGCTGGTGGTCTGTCCGCCGTACATGCTCATGCCGTGAATCCTAAAAGAACATACGCAATGCAATAATGGAACACTACGGCAGTGTTGTCATTGAAAGCACAGCTTTCGTGTTATGAAATGTTTAATACTTGTTTAGACAGAATCACAGTACGTGCTCATGCCGTGAATCCCAAAAAACATAGCCAATGCAATCATTATCAACGGTGAATGCATAAATTGTTTTCACTGGTGCCATATAAAATTTTCGGAAATTTAAGAATTTTCATTATAAAAGTTGGTTAATATACACAAAAAAGAAAAAAAAAAAAAAAGCTTCAGACGAAAACCTGCTACCACAAAATGTTTAGTCCGTCAATATTAACAACTAGTGAAACACAAACTTCTGCACGTAAAGACTCCAAATAGAGAAAGAAGTTCAATGGACATGGAAGAGTGGGAACGACGGCCGATTCCAGTGCTGCCATCACCAGCAACAAAAGACCAAAAAACAACAATGACAACACATCGAAAACAGATAAAAATAATAGAATTGGTAGGCCAGATGACATCAAATAGATTTCTTGAGATCAGACAATGCAAGATCAAATCCAAGGCATCTAGGCAGCTTAAAGTGGATCAGAGGTATATCAGCAAGCAATAATAATAATAATGAGTTACTTAAAACAAAAACAAAAATAAAAAGTCGAGCGAGTTCAACCAGCGATACGAATGAACTAAGTAGCAATTTGCAAACTATTTGCATATCCCTTTTGAGTATTGACAAACAAAACAGGGTCTGAATGTCATTAAGTATAGGCAAGTGCTAAGTGCTAGACCTTCAGGAAAGATAACCATGTTTAAAAAACACAGGACAAATGTGGATGGCAGTGGATGGCAGCAAATGTCTCTTCGACAAGGGCAAAGGATTATCCTCGAAATTGCATTGTAAGTCAAAACGGAGGATGAAAGAAACAAAGGTTTACATCAAAGGTGATTTTATTCTTTTCCAAAACAGCAACTATAGTTAAAAATGTGCATGTGTTCGAATAACATGGATTTAACGCTCTGAAAGGTAAGGCGTGCTCAAACTTCCAGAACAATATATCCATCAAGGCAGAAATTATACGAGTAATATGACAATATAAGAAACAAAACCTCCTCTTTTGAATTTCCTAATAAATGAATGCCAACTTAAGGTAATCCAGTTTAGAGCATCATATGAATCCAACTTACAAGTATTTCTAACAAAGGGAACCGAATGCAAGATGCGATATGCGATATGCTTTGAAGCTCAAGCATTACTCTTGAAAAAACAGAGATGAATGAAAATGTTCTTTCAAAAAGCGGCACTGTGATTCCGAGTATGGTAACTAAAGAGCTAGATCGTAAATCAGTCCCTAAATAAATGAGGGAAACATCTCAAACTTCACAACAGAAAATTGACAATCACAAATCTTTCAATAAATAAATAGCTTCGATCAATGATGTAACTTTTTCCATAATAGTAATATAAGATCCACGATTACATTTATAAATTACCAAATCCGTTATCGTGACTAACACGACACCATAATTTCTGAGCTAATGCATTTGCCCCACCCTGTCTATATCTAAAACAAAAACCTACAATATTCACCAACATCTTCATTCTGTATCAAGAACATATCCCACAAAAAAACCCTCTTTAGAAAGAACTATACCTCCAAATAAAGAGCCTCCGAACTTCACAAGAACAGACAAGCTTCCAAAAGATCGAACCTTTACTTCAGTAACTCAACCCTACTTTGTACCACCTGTCAGAAATAGCACAACAAAAACCATTTCATCCCAAATAACTCTCAACACACAACAAAATTCCAACAAACATACAAACTACAGCGATATAGTTCGTCCATAAGAAGTTGAGAATTTCTACACACACCATTTCATCTACGATTACATTTATTGACAGACGGTCTCCTAATAAATTTACTAGAATTACTACCCTATCTATCATCAAACTGCCTTACGATCAAAATTTTACCTTTCACAAAATCCATTCACAACAATCAAACAATCTCATGGAAGCAAATGACAAAGGGCAAAACAAAAGACTACCTTGGTTGCTAAATTGTTAAAAATTCAGCAAATTCCCATATGTTAATATCTACTTCTGCAAAGTCCAAACAAAGAATAATTCAACAATCAACAACAACAATTAATCCACAAAATACAGTAATTAATCCATTGAAAACACAACCAATTAATACATACATACCAATGGAGGAGGGTCAAAATTTCGATACGAATCCGGCGTAAGTCCAACCAACCACAACCCTGGAAACACATTCTACAACAACAAAAATAAACAATAACATTAACCCAGTGTCTCAACGGCTCACGCAAATTAAAAAAAAAAAAACACAAAAGACGACGAAGAACACTAACATCAAGGTGTTTTTGAACAATCTTAGGACGTTTTCTGGGGCGACGAGACGGTTTACAACCGGTAATCGAGTAAATATCCTCTTCTATTTCATCCTTAGACAATGCTATCCAAAACTTCCTCTTTTCACCATTACCACCACCGCTACTACCTTCTCCAACACTCAACCTTGTCGACCGTAGCGAATTCTCAGCCGCATCAGCCGCCATAGTCGAGGCCGCGGCGGCGGCGGCGAAGGATGAAGAAGGTCGTCTCCTGGGACGCAAGTTCCAGTGCTTCTCCACGTCTTCCGGTTCCGGTTCAGGTTCAGGTTCGGGTTTGCGTTCTGGTTCGGCTGGAGTGGCGGCGCGGCGATTGCGGGATGATCGGGATCCGACTGGGTACGTCGGCGTCGGAGGTGTTGGAGATGAGGGTGGAGGTGATGGAGGACATCGGCGGTCTTTTTTGGTGTTCCATTTGAGAAAGGTTAAGGGGAAGTCATGTAAGGGTGATTTCATCGGCGCTGCTGCCATTTGATACGGTGGTGGAAGGTGGTACGCCGCCGTGGTGCGATGTTTGTGACGGTGATTGTTGACCGGAGTAGACTTGGGGGAGTTGGGAGCGCAGTTTTTTTGTTGGTGTGGTACGTAGCGTAGGAGAAGGAGGGGGTGTGTATTGTGTATGTGAAATCTGTGTGTTTACTGAGGATTTGAGGTTATATTCACTAGTATCTGATGGTTGCAAGCCAAATGACGAATTTACCCTTGGATGTTAAGCTAGGATCAATTGAATAATGAACCGGAAGCAGGTCTTATTTGGAACGGTTAGGTTTTTAACTTTACAAAACCCTCCTTCCCTTTAATCTAAATGTTAAGTTAGGGTCAAGTGAATAATGAACCAGAAGCAGGTCTTATTTGGAACGGTTAGGTTTTAACTTTACAAAACCCTCCTTCCCTTTAATCTAATTTAAATCGGTTATTATTGTCGTCTTAATTTAACAAGTCTTAAAGGGTTTGTTGCTCAATTACCCATCTAGAATGAGTTAGGTAAAGAGGTGAGAGAATGTAGAGAGAACATATTAGTTTAGGATTAAATTCGACCATTGATTAGATAACGAAGTGGGGAAATGGAGAGAAACCAATTAACTAACTCATAGGCGTCTAATACCTTGGGTGACCACAAGCGGTGGAACCGGGCCTCTAGTTTTGCCCACTGAATTTATAAGGACAATGTAAAGAGAGCATATTAGTTTAGGATTAAATCTCAACCATTGATTAGATAATGAAGTGGGAAAATAAAGAAAAACCTAATTTAGGTAGAGGATACTCCGTACAAATTTATAGCTTAAAGAGGTTATGTACAAAAAGTTTGTAAAATGAATTTTTTTGATGACTAAGTTTTATATTAAATCGCTCATGATATTTTTGTATAAATTCGTTTTACAAAACGATGAGATTAACGGGAAAGGTAGGGTAAAGGGGTGTGATTGTGTGAAGTAATTTTGTAATTTGTTGGTGTGGTGTGAAGGGGTGCAAAACGCGTCACGTTGTGTATTTGGCAGGACTAAGTCAGTCTCATTGCATTAAAGTTAGGTTATTACACTTCAAATCTCTTCCTTTGTCATTGCTGGATTGTAAATTTTAAGGGTTAACACTTAGCAACGCAGGGAAAGGCCGTGGTTGAATGTTGATCATCATTCATCATTGCCGTCAAACTTTGATGACACGTTTTACAAATGAGTTTAATTTAGTTGTTTATACACCCTCTCATCCAAATCAAAGGTTACATGTGAGAGACATATATTTTAAGAAAGTTTGGAAAAAGCAAGGGTAATAATATTAGGAATAATCCACTTGCAACTTAATTAAAAGAGGGCCATAAAAAGAATGGTGGTAGGAATAAAAGACTAGGTCGTTAAATACTAGAATTAACCTACCAAATTAGAAATTTATAAACCAAACTCGACTCTACACTATGCAATATAGTAGTAAAGGGAAGTAAGGGTCGAACCCAAGAGAAGGGATTTAAGACTAAAAGCTTGTATTAGACTAATGAAATTAGACAAGACACAAGACTATGCACAAACTATGGATACTAACAATGGACAACAATAGAAACACATAAAAGGAGAATTGACATGGAGAAAACAAGTGACAAAATGAAAGAGATGTGATATTTCCTATGAGACAAGACAACAAACACTTGGTATGCAAGTAACAATTATAAGAGATGAAAACTTGGTATAATCCTACAAGCTTCAACTTTTCTCAAAGCAAAACTCTTTTCTCTCCAAATTCATTTACCCAACAACAATCCTCAAGCAATTGATCACCACTATCTAAGCCAACAATGATAATCTTACTTAAACTACAATTTCCAACACTAAGCCACGTAAGAATTGTAGCCAAGAGGATGAAGAACACAACCAAGAGGAAAGTAAATGGGATATCAAAAGAGCATGTCTAAGCCAACAAACTCAATGATACAAACAATTTCTATCTACTCACAAATATTGATACTCTAAGCCAAGATAACAATAATTATGAGATGCTTCAACAAGTTATCACAAAAGCAAGTAACTTTGCAACAACAAGCAATAGATGAACATTAAAGAGGCAAGAGTGATCAATTCTCACAACAAAACATTCATCATGGCATTCAAACTTAGAAATTGAAATAAATTAAAGATTAAAGAGTAGAGAGTCAATACAATGATAAAGTCGAAGACTTGAAACGGATTACACCAAGCAAGGAAGGATTTAGCCTTCCATAGTCTTCATAAACCCAAAATAACAAGGAAAGATTACAACTTGAATGAAAAAGTCTTCTAAATTATTACAAGATTAAAACCCTAAATGATGAGATTAGATGAGATGATATGAGGTTGTATCATGTTTTCAGGTCTTCAAACTCTTGGGTATATATAGGGCTTCACGAAAACCTAAAAAGATTTCCACTTAAGAAGCCCAAAAGAAATTTAGAAGGCCCCGTAAAACAAAGCTGCGCAGCCTGCGCCAAAATGCTCCTTGCCTGCGCAATCGTGCGCAGCTGCGCCTCTGGTTTGCGCAGCCTGCGCCCGGGCTCGCAGTTTTGGCCTTCTAATGCCCAAGAATCTTGACCTCTTCACTTGTTCTCATTTCCTCTAATCTTCAATTCTCACTTCTCCCAGCTGGATCCTAGGCCATATGTGAACCGCTTATGCCTTGTCTTGACCTTTGAAAGGTCCTCTTTGACCCTCGGGTTCCGTGCATCAAAATCCATTGTAAAACCGAGGTAGAATACACAAGTTACCACATCATACCCGATTACCAAATACTAGGAAAGGTGTACTTAAAGACCCATATTAAAAGACACGAGGGTGATAAAATCACCCTCTTAGACCGACACAAAACATTACTATCAAACACCCCCACACTTAGACTTTTGCTAGTCCCGAGCAAAACCCGAAATAGCCAAAATGCAGTCTTCAAAAGAGTGTAGGAGTGAATGATCACTCTTCCCTTACCTCTTCCTTCTTATATCTCCCTCTTACACAACCACCAATTAAGAAGAAAAAAAACTTGACTCAAATTTTGACACAAACTCTTCACTCGCTCGCCCTCCTTATATCTCCCTCAAACAAGGACATGACACACCACCAACCCGACTCATCACACACTCCACCCTTCTTATATCTCCAAGGTAGCATTGGTCACTCTTGCCTTATCCCGAGGCAATAGCAAAGTGACCTCTCATCCTCTTATCAATCACAACTCATCTCTACTTATAACACCCCCTTATCACTCCATAAGAATTGTAAGATCATGCTACTTGGTTGGCCAAACACCATTAAGAGTCAACAACTCAAGTAGCCAATCGGAAAAACGACCAATTTGAAGCAAAATTTTGTGACACAAAAAAAAGAAATTAAGTTCTAAAGCTAGCCTCCTTCCAAGACCCTCCTTATCACTCCCTTCTTGTCCCTCCATATTTTTGGTGTTGCTTTTTCAATTTTTTTTTTCATTTTTTTTGTTAAAAATCCCTCATTTTGCCTAAGGTGCCCTTTCGGGTTTTCACCTTAGCTTTCCCTTTCCTCTCATGGTGGCTCGCATCTCAATTTTTCATTTTGCCCGGAACACCCTTTCGGGTTTTCATTCCGTCCTCGTCCACCTTCCCAATCTTGCCTTAGGTGCCCACCCTTGTGGGTTTTCACCTAGCCAGGATTTTCAATTTTTTTTTTAATCTACATTGACAACAAAAGAGCAATTTACATATATTACACTTACTCACTCCCCCACACTTAAATCTCACATTGTCCTCAATGTGGAGGAGTGCCAAATTCTTCAAGAATTGTTGTGGGAGGGGCCCGAGCCTTCACCTTGCTCATATGCCCCTCAGTTACCTCTTCTTCTTTCTCTTTCTTTCTTTCTTAGCCCTCATGTAGGCTTCATCAACTTGGGATTCACTAATGGTGGGTTGGTAATTGGGTTCATGTTGGTGGATGGTCATGCCAAATAGGCCTTGAATGAGGCCAAAGGAATCTTCTTGGGCTTGAGCATCGTGGTATGAGTCTTCAAGATATTGGTGGTGCCTTTCGTTTTGCACCCCAAATTGTTGACTCACTTGCTCTCGCCACTCGTTTTGAGCTCTCCACATGGCTTGATTGTCTTCCCAAAGCTTGGCTTGTTGTTGTTGCCAAGCGGAAGATTCTTCTTGCCTCCTTGCTATTCCTTCAAGCATCTTCATTTGGGCCAATTCGGCCTCATCTCCCAATCGTTTGTGCTCTTCAAAAGCATTTCGAAATTGTTCCAAACTCTCCAATCTTGGCCCATGTAGTTGTTGCCAAGAATGGGAGTTCTCAACCCTCCCACTAATCTCCTTTAAAGTCCCTCGGGTGTCTTCAAAGTATTGGAACATTTGATGTTGCCATGGTTCCATAGTCGGAGTGGATGAACACCCGGCCTCATGCATAGGGGTGTCTTGAGGCGGTTGGTAGGATGAAGGAATATGGAGGGTAGCATGAAATCCCCCCTCAATAATATCAATCTCTCTTTTCTCCATTTGTTGGGGGCCATGGGATGGCTCAATGGCTCTTCTTTTGCTCACTCTTTGTGGGGGTGGGTTGGGTAGGTTTGCCTCGGCGGGACAATAGAAGTCTCGGGCTCTCAACCCACTTGGAAGGGGGTCATTCAATGGTAGCCTCATGTGTTGTACATCCCCCTGGCCTCCCCCAACCAATAACAACTCCATGGGACCGTGTCCAAGATTTTGATCATGTGGGTTTCCACCAACCCCGCTTCAATGTAAAGGTTGTTGCCCCACACCCTCGGTTGGTCATCGAGAATGTTACCCATCAAGCTAGCCACAAAGAGAGTGACCAATCCCCCCACAATGTATGCTCCCCTTCTTCTCTCTATGCTTAGCCGCACTCACCACAAAGAGCTTAGCCCAATCCGGAACCCCCTCCCCCTCGGGCAACATTTCCCACATGCACTCACGTACACCATCGTTGAGCTTTGTTGGCTCCCCCATCGAAAAGAAGAAACAAGATATCATCCGGGTAAGGATTCGGATGGGGGGGGGGTTGTGATGGCGGAGGTTTTGTCATTATTTGTCATAAGAGGCTTCCCCGTGAGGCTAACTCATGTATCATTCAATGCCGTTCTCGGTGGGTTAATGAAGGAGGGTGGTCTAGTGATTCTCAAGATCTCCCTCACCCTCTCGAAAGTTAGAGTATGCCACACTTTATTCAACCGGAAATTTACCCTTGCACTCTCTTTTTCCCCCGTGACATGTACGGTAGATAGGAATTCCAAAGTATAGGCGGGGTAAGTGTTTAGTTGAAGGTTCATGTACCTCTCAAGCCCCACCTTTGTTAGGAAAGCAAGTGTTTGGTCATGAATTCCCATATCCCTCAAGGTCCCCGGGTGAAGAAATTTGGATATATGCAAGGGTTTGCTCTCAAGGAACTTGAAGAAATTTTTAGATTGTGTGGGCAACCCCTCATCCCCCCGAAAAGGCCTAGGTGGTGGTGGTGGTGCATTGGATTGTGCTTGATTTGAGGACTCACCTTTCTTCTTAGATTTCCCTTTCCCAATTCCGAAAACCATTTTCTTGTCCAATAAATGTTTCAAAAGACACTTTTTTTTTTGACAATCGGGTTAACGAGACCTACATATTAATAGCACGCTTAGCTATCCTATGAGCGACTTTATTACAAATTCTAGGAACATAAGCAAAAGAAATACAATGAAAGTTTGCCGCTAGATCGGTTATATCGTCAATAGTGTTCCTTGTTCAATGTTTGAGTTGAGAGAACCGTAGGACTTGGGCAAGAACTTGTAGACAATCAGAGAAAATGTTAATATGGAGAATGTTGCGCGAGAGCGCCCACTTTAGGGCTTCCCTAATTGCCAAAGCTTCCGCTTGTTCAGCATTCTCAGCCATTCCTTTGATACAGAATTCAGAAACAATATCATTATCAAAAAGGATGCATCCGCCAAACCCAGCAGCAAAATCCTTAGACCACGCCGCATCCATATAAATATGAGAACGAGAGCAACTCACAGAACTCTGAATCAGAGGAAATGGTACTCCATTCCTAAGATTAGTCAAGTCCTCCTCCATCGGTGTTTGGAAAGCTATGAACCCCGATTTCCCATCTTCAGCAGAAAGAGCTAAGTTAAGTGAGTCTTGATAAAGTAAGATAGCACCAATAAGGGAGCACTCGGTACTATCAAAAATCTTTCTGCACCTTACCACCCAAATAGTCCAAAAGGTACACAAAAAGGAGAGACAATGTAACGCCCCGTAAATTTCGGATCGTTAATATATTTCGAAAATAATTAATTAATCAAGTAAAATTTGACAATAAAGTATTTAAAGTAAAAATAATTCAAAGAAATATAATTTTATTATATTTTGAAGAAAAGTATTTATTTTGATAGTTTTGAAATGTTTAAAAATAGTTTAAACCGTGTAAAATCTTTTATTTCGAAATAAGGGCGTATCGGGGGGAAAATGACAATTCGTTTGAACGTTGGGTAAACGAAATTGGAAATGGGTCGTATGAATACTCAATTTTATTGTAATCTCGTGTTTAAAGACTTTGGACTTGACGGAATTTGCGTTTGACTTACGGATTTAATTATTATCAAGACAAGTCAAACCCGACTCGTAAATCCCGACTAAAAATCCCGACTCCCTCCTTTCCTTTCTCCCTTTCCCGCGTGACAGCCCCCTCCCCTTCCATATTCTGTTTTTTTTTCTTCTTTCATCTTCCTTAAGCTTCCAAACCCAAAATCAAACACCATTTTCACATTCAAGCTCAAAATCGTCATAAATCCTTCGTTTCTTGTCCGTTTTTCGCGAAATTTACCTTTCCGGAATCCCCTCGCCACGATCTACGACTTAGTATGTTCTAATTTCAGTTTTCATTAAGTTATTTTAAGACCAAATTTCGGAATTTTCGGTTTATATGCTTATTATTGTGTTTTAATTGTTTATTTAGGTGAAGGATTGGAAGACGAGTTCGGGGACTCGTATATTGTAGAGGATAGCGGTTAGTTGTGGTTAGGGTTTCGGTTTTGAGGACTAATTGCTCATTTTCTAGCTTAAGGTAACATATTTCGAGTTACTCGACGAAAGATCGTCACATGTTTTTGATTTTTGTATGTTTGGTGAATTTTTGTTGGGTAGTAATTTTCACATGTTAAACTTAGTTGCATGCAAGCTTAATTTGTGCCTTTTGGTAGTTTAAATTATCAAAGTTGAATTGGGGACGATTAATTAATTTTCAGACGGTCTTATAATGTATAAAAATGAAAAAAAAAGAGAAGAAATGGTGCGGCAGAGCGCACAAAGAGAGCCGGGCAGCTCCACGGCGAGCCCCGGCTGGTCTTGGAGTTGGCCCGGGTCGGTCCGTTGCTTGTTTCGCGGTTTTCCATGCTTTGTCCGTCATTTTAGGTTCATCATGGATATAATTAGAATGAGTATACATGGTTAAATTTGTTAAGAGAATCATAAAAGTAGCTAAAAGTTATGCTAAGGGTAGAAAAATTATGTTATATTGACAATTATCACATGTTAGGATAATTTACAAAATGAAATGGTAATTAATAGGCTCAAAATGATTTTTTTTGTGATAATTGGAATGTTTTGTTGATTGTGCCGAAAACTGAGCCTTAGTCCCTTTGATCGATGCGATGTCGATTAATTGAGTGATTGGTCACCGCAATTTGACCGTGCACTGCCGCAGGTGGGTTCGGGTAAAAATTCGGTTGAATGATTTAGATAATCGGCCATTTTCTTGTTTTAGGTCATTTATCAAGCTTTTGTTCACATGTATAGCTTATTGAATTTAATAGTGACTTGTATTGTAGAAATGGCCCTAGTTTCCCCTAAAGCCTTAAATATTGTTAGAATTGCTAGGATTGGAATTTAGTATTGAGTACTTATTGAGGAACTGTTGGATTGTATCTTTGTATATAGCCTTTCACATGATAGAATATTAGATTTTATGTGGGTAAGTAGGACTTTTTGCCCTCTTATGGTTAAGTGGGTGTCTTACTTGACTTGTGTGGTGAGTCTTGGGTGGTGTGGGCTAAAATATTCAAGCTGGGACTAGCTGTGACTAGGTCCTAGGTGAGTATCTCGGCCTTCATCATAGATAGGTCTTTATAGTCTCTGACGAGTATATGTTCACTGCTTGATAGCCTTTGTGTTCCTGACTAGTGGATGTTTATCCAAGTTGGGGCATGACCTCAGGTACTAATTTTGATAGTATGGGGTCAGCTTAAGTACTAGCCAACCCTTCGGTGGTGTCCTTAGGGTACTCACTTCACTTTGTTTTAAAAAAAAGTTGTGAGTCTTGGGTGCGGTGGTGTGTATCCGCATGTCTAGGTCTCAAGGCTTGTGATTTTAGGCTAGGGTTGTGTTGTCTCTTGGCCATGTTTTCTTAATAGTAACCGCTGAGCCAAGATACCGGTTCGATTACCTTCCCTACCTCGTGGTATAGACTTGAGTTACAAAGTGACTATTGACGGGACTAAGAACTTATGCCTGTCTTTGATATATTGCCCTTTCTTGTTTGATGATTCTATGAATCATAGAGGGTGAGATGCAAGCCGGCTATGGTTGATAGAGTTTGGATTACAATTTGTTATATGATTCACATGATAGTTAGTTTGGTCAGTTTAGGGGTCATTTGTTAGAATACATGAAAAGTAAATGGTTTATCAAATTGTTTACATGTTACAGTACATGTTACATTAATTTTGACGATTCGTGGCTGGGAGGACTCGAAGTTACTCCCCACTGAATTGTGGCTTTCGTGTTTGTATAAAATGCGATTGACAGGTTGTTGATGCTTTGTTTGGGGTCACAGACGGCTAGTGAGCAAGGAACCTTGGACCTAGTTTTGGCTATTCTATTAGTAAACCTTTTATACTTTTGGTTTGTATATAATATTTGAAGGGACATATGTCTCCCTTTCTATTATTGGTTTGTATCCTTATATTTCCGCGTCTTTAGTTATATATGTAAATTAGTTTATCAGTTGTTGCAGGGTTTTTGACACTCTTCTTGAGTTGGAATTGGTTGTGAATGGTTTAGTTAGAAAATTTTTGAAATTGCAGGTTTTTGGACTAGTTGAACCATTTACAAACATATCCTACCAGTTTTTCTGTAGAAATTACGCATTTAAGTAATTGGATAACTCCAATTATCAAGGGTGTCACAGTTGGTATCAGAGCTTATTGCTCCCGATGCACGTTTGTGCACCCCACTTAGAAATCACTTGACCTCTAAATAATAAACTTGAGAGAAGGGTAGGATGGGTAGAATTAGGATTTTATGTGGTAGTCTGTTTGTGATTGCTAATTGATAGGTACTAATTAATTTTCTTCTTTTTAAGATGGCTCCGCCAAGAAGAGATATTGATGATGCTATCTTACTAGTTCTTACCCAAATTCTCCAAAATCAACAAAACCAACAAAATCAACAAGCTCCTCTTCCTCCGCCAGCTGAGGGTACTCCTGGCACCTATACCTGGGTGGCTAATCAGCTGACCCGAATCAACACTCCCACTTATGGTGGAGAGATTGATCCAGCTGCTCTTACAGGGTGGTTTCGGGAGTTGGAGAAAAGCTTTACGTTGTATGATGTCAAGGAGGAACATAAGGTGAAGCTAGCCTCTCATTTCCTTGTACGAGAAGCTGACCGGCGGTGGTGGTCCATGATGGGCCTACCGTTTGTGAACCAGGATTTGACCGGATACGTTTCAAGGAGTTAGTGGAGGCCCGTTTCTATCCTCAAGAGTGAAAAAGACAAAAGTTGAAGGGATTTATGGAGTTGAAGCAAGGAAGCCTTCCAGTTCAGGCCTTCACCGATAAATTCAACGAGTTGGCTCATTATGCAACTCGATTGGTGAAGGATGACAACGAAAAATATTTCTTTTATCTTGAAAAGCTCTCCTCTAAGATCAAAAGCATGGTCCGTCGGGATTCCACTAGCTTTGTTTCCATTTATAATGATGCTTTATGGGCCGAGAATTCATTGAAAGAAATTGAAAATGAAGCTCGTGCAACTAGTTCTAGTCTTGGCAAGAGGCCTTTGTATCCTTCTTTTAGGCCCTTTACTCCTTCACCCGGGTTCATTTCATCTCCCTCTGACCCAAACAAGAGGAGATTTGTTTCTAATGTTCAAGCTAACCGGGGCGGTCAATCTTCAGCTGTTAGTGATAATAAAGGTATTAGAGACCGATTGTGCTATAATCGCAAGAAACCAAAGCACACCCTGGTAAATGCTTCATTGACCCTATCATATGCTTTACTTGTAACAAACCGGGTCACAAGGCTAATGTTTGCCCGGAGAGGAAGGTGATGGCTCCTACCACTCCTGTCGTCCCAGTGAGGCCTGTGAGGCCGAAGGGTCGTATCTTTGTTATGAGCCGAGCTGAAGCTGAGGCACATCCTGATATCATTACCGGTACATTTTCTATTTTTGATGCTCCTTGTTTGGTACTATTTGATACGGGTGCCTCTTTATCTTTTATTTCAATAAAACTTTCCAATAAATTATCACTTGAATCATCACAAGAAGAAAGCACATCTATATCCTTACCCTCTGGTGATATCTTTTCCTGTTCTAAAATCTATCCGGAAGTTCCTATTTCTATTGTGGGATCTATATTTCCAGCAAATCTTTTCCAATTTCCACTTGAAGAATTTGATGTCATTTTGGGCATGGATTGGTTACATACTCATCATGCTCGATTTGAATGTCGAGACCAGAAAATAATTCTTACAAACCCTTGTGTCACCGTGTGTCTTATCAAATGGTTAAAAGACAAACCGGTACTAAACTAATTTCTGCTATGAAGTTTGTCAATGCAATGAAAAAGGGTCATCAAGCCTTTTTGTGTATGGTGACTTCTTCTGATTCTTCTTCTTTGCCTCCTAAAGAGAACATGTAACACCCCCTCATACCAAGGTACCTTACCAAGGACTACCCTAGCATGAAAGGCTGCTACCATCTCGGTTTCCCGAGGTTAGTATATCAAAGTTACAATTTCCAAACAACATTTATCAAAGTATATAAGTTAAAGATTACATTATCTCAGACCAACTCAAAATAAACGTACAAGGTCTCAATACAAATGAAATCCAAGACATCTAAACTCATAACAACGGAAGCTAGACTTGACGTGGTGACTCCCCATGACTGTCCCTTAGCTAAACATCCGCATTACCTGTCACAATCTGCTCACCATCCCCGAATGGATCACCGCAGGTTTTACAAAACAACAACACGGGTCGGATTCGCATAATTCAAATAAGACAAACAAGTAATGTAACCGGCTGATAATCCTCCATCACCATTCTCCTGATTTCACACATTAACCGACTACACACCTAAGTGTGTAGCCCTGCCAGATTACCCATCGCAACAGGTAATCCTCGCCGCCAGTGGGTGACCGCAGCCCATCCCCACCTAGTCCAGCTCATCAACGAGCGACTAACAATCCCTGTCCCTTAATGTGCACATCCCCTCCCGTGACGGGTTCCACGGAGGGCGAACTAGGGTGTGAAGCCACTCCCGCAAGTGACTCCACCACAATCATACATACCACAGCATCACAGCTGTCACAACACCACTTCCGTCACAACACAAGCACATCACCACCGTCACCACAACACCAACACTCCGATGATCAGCAGACAACAATCATACACAACACAACAAATATCTCAAATCAATTACACAAGAACTGAGTAGGAAACCCTACCTTTTCGCAATCCGCTTACGCTGCAATCAACCATACAAATGCATAACGAATATCATATTGTCACCTACAACAATAATCACATAATACAATTACACTTTGCACAATCCCATTTTCCCCAATTCCATATATACAGTAACCCTAAAAGAATACAAATGACAAGAGAATGAAACTTACCAACAGTAGAATAAGAAACTACACGCAAGGGTCACGACGATTTGCACACACAACGAGATTAGAGGATGATTAGGGAGTGATTAGGGAGAGATCGTAGAAATGATAAAGCTTTCAAATGATATTAGAAACTGACGCGGAAATATAAAATACCCTAAACATTCCCTAATCAAACCGTCGAAATAACACTCCGCCAAACCGGACACTCGGTCGAGTAAGTGTATACTCGGCCGAGTGTCCCATACTCGGTCGAGTGTTCACTTTACTCGGCCGAGTGTTACTCGGCAGAACCAAAACAACAAACAACCTCAGCACTACTCGGCCGAGTAGGCTCTACTCGGTCGAGTAGTCACCAAGGAAAATCCGTAGTGTTACAATCTTCCCCCCTTAAAAAGAACTTCGTCCCGAAGTTCACACTCTACTATAAAACAAAGCACAACACTACGCCACAAGACTATACCAACCACATATAACAACACCAAGGAACTATACAAATCACCACAAAAATCATTATCCCGACTCAAAGCAAACATCGAACAAAACAAAACACGACCGCGAAGTTCCAACCCAACCTATAAAACATGGACACTTAACACCAACTCCACAAACAACATGGCTCTCGATATCGTCTCAACTATAGCATAGGCTCCCAACACTCGGCTCCATAACATTACCCAATAACCACAAAATAATGTTGCCAACCTTGTATCACTTCCATAACACTCAATAACACTCAATCCACAAAAGAAGATCAATCATCAAAACGGAATGTTACATTCTATCATCCTTAAAACGAACTTCGTCCTCGAAGTTTACTCAAACACATAAACATCATCTTCCGACTGTCAAAACTATTGGACTCATAATCGTAATCATTCAAATCACAACACTATTGAAATATTCTCTCATTCCTTAACATCGGACTACTACAAAGACGATCATGACCTTAATAAAATCAACACAAATATCCGTCCTTTATGCTACACCAACACTCTACTTCCAATTATACTACCATATGCACAACCATCAAAATCTCTTTTATCGCCTCCTACTCCTCTTAAGATAAATGTTACGTCCTCGTAACTCGCTATTACTAAATCCTAGCTATATATTCTCCTTATCCCCATCACCACCGCATGTCAAAGATAACCACTTATAATCGAACAAGGTCACCATGCATATATCTTAGGCTCTCTTACTTAAACAACTCTCATCCTTCAATTCACTCACACCCCTAACCTAAACCTCAAAATCCTTAACTTAACCCAAAACTTCTACTCTTCCACATTACCGTAACACGACATACCTCTCTATATAAACTATATAAAACTCTTATCGCCAAAACCATAACTTACGATCCACACTTGTTACGTACACTCACACTAGATCCTCAAGTTCCTTTCTTTCATACCACAAGGCTCATACATAACTTAACACGACACTAATTACCCAACACCCTACACTCATTTGTCTCAACAAAGGATTATGAACCACCCGCATATATCGATCATTACCACACATGTTCTACGACTCACTTGCCATGATGACTATGACTATCGATGTCTTATCTTAAAACAAGATCAAGATTAAGGTAACAACTTCTCACAACTGTGTCCCATCAACAGAATATCACTATACCATGATAACAACGAAAACATATACAACTCTCTTTCATATCATATTCTACCCTCATTCCCAAATCAAACCTAGTAAGAAACATCAACAAACAAAAACAACAGTCTTTATGTGTCTAATCGAAACTCACAAGAAACAACAACAACAAAACAACAACGTGCATAATCGGTCCAGACTTTCGAAACTCAAATCGTTACCACCCCGTATACTCCACCACAACCGGTGACGGCATCGTAACACCGCCACCAACAGCCGCACCGCAGCGCGAAAATGCCTGCATCACAACATGAAGTACCATGCCCGGATCACCACTCGGGGCACAACAACCACATCGATAAACATCTCAATCACATATAATTCCCATAAACACTGACTCAGTATGACATTTCGAGCAAGAAAACTCATTCAAAACCGTTTTACAAGATTATAACACAACATATTATACGGAATAAACTGACAAGAATCTCATGAACATCATCCTTACCATTTCACGGAATAAACATGTATCATCAATTCACATACAATTTTAACTATCCATGCCAGATCAATCAAATTATTACCTTTTGAACCTCATTCCATAAGTATACCGTACCCAACATAAATTACAAAACATTCATATAGCAACTTTATAATTATCACACCATACCACTTCTTGTGAGGTCAGAACCTCACACCAACATTTACACATATCATAGACCCGTAATCACATCCAACTAGTCAATCCTGATCACGTAAGTTACCACTTGACAATGAATACCTCTTATCCGGACTTAACTCAGGTGCCTTTCATAACATACTCTCTCTCATACACTCAATTATCACCACCCGACGAACGTAGTCATATCATCCGTACCCAATTACCAGCGAATACCTCATATATCCATACCTTAAAATCCCTCATAACCAAACCTTAATCACCTTCACAAAATCAACCTCATTAGAACAACTAACTTCCCCAAAATAACATCATCCTCAACCACTAGTGACAATACTATGACACCAACATTTTTCATGTGACTACTCTCTTACTATCACTTCTTAATATAACAATCCTTTTCCTCCCTTTGGTTCTCATCCCAAACAACAAACATCAAATATATCAACAAAAATCACCTCAACACTATTTCCAATTTCATCCGTAATTGTATCGTCACCCGACTCACCACCAAAATCTTATATGTTGCAAATTCTTTACCCAACTTTTGCTTTCTTTAATTCCTCGAAACTCATGATTATCATGTTGTCCTGGAACTTCTACATAACTGTAACTCAAATCCTCATGATAGTATCATACATCTCTACAATTCCTTACTCTTATATCACATATCCTCAGTGAACATGTTCCTAGTTTTACTCCCCTTATTCTTTTCTTTTACCCTCGACAAACTCCCTTAATGATTCAACTCTTCATTATTTTCGTCTAACTCTCTAGTGCTCCTTACCTTCACATTGCTCCAAACTCAATTCCCATTATTTTATGTCGATATCATCTCACTCTTTCTTACCATGGGTCTTCTCTCATTATACTATAACTCCCAATTGTCACTAATATATCCATAAAATCAACGTTTAAAGTTCAAACAATTGCATCTCCCTTTTTACATCACTAGGAAACCAAAATTCATCTCATAACGTTAGCTGCCCAAAGAATTACTCACTAGGCTCACATCGTGAAAATTCCAAATTCCCAAACTTGGTCACCATCTACAAATCCACGTCGCGACATAACTCTATCTAAGTTCACTATATACCTCTCTTCTCCATCCCTCTAAAGCAACCTTTCATTACATATATCCTTAAGCAACACAATGCTAACCGTCTCCCTCTATAAGCCCCTACACATCCCGAAATGTCACTATTCGTATCTCTCATCTCAATCTTTCATTCTCATGCTTCTTTACACTTACATCACCCTTGCCCATATAAACTTACTTTTATACTACTCAATACACGACTATTTCACTCATCATATCTCACAAAACATGCTCTTTACCTCGATTAGCTCATCATTCTTCCCTTTCCTTTTTTCCACTATCTCTCACAACCACATTAACACATGTCTTCCTTATCCAACACTTATCTCTCATAACCCGGCATTCTCCCTGTCATACCTTCCGGTAACTTACGTATCAAGACCGTCTCTCATATAAAAGAATGCGTTAAGACTCGAAACATACATGTGTATATACCCTATGACTTAAAACAATGAAAAACATAGCCACCGCTCAAAACAAAAGTAATAACATAGCCACCGACTCAAAGTGGTCGCTTCAACGAGGTACTCGGTCGAGTACATAACATACTAGGTCAAGTACAAGGTACTCGGTCGAGTAACTATATTACTCGGTCGAGTTTTTCGACTCGAAGCAACTCAATTGCCGCAGAAGGATTACTCGGTCGAGTATTGGGAATACTCGGCCGAGTAGACCTTACTCGGTCGAGTATAAGACTACTCGGCCGAGTTCACGACTCCGACGCTAAACAAGATATTATCAGAAAGATTACTCGGCCGAATATGGAATACTCGGTCGAGTATAAAAGACACTCGGCCGAGTAGGGACTACTCGGTCGAGTATAGGCGCATTCTCAAGACCGTCCAGTTTTCGTAAAACAGTCATATCTCACTCGTTACTTGGTCAATCTGGGCGTGTGACCTATCGTTAGAATCGTAAGAGGACAAGCTATCACCTCAACTTAGAATCACAGCAACATCTTTTCTAGAACTCGACTTATGACAGTTTTAAGACAACCCTTCCAAAATCGGTTTGTATACAAATCAAAATTTCTTTTCAAAAGAACTTTAACATGCATAAAACAAACAATAACGACCCAATGCTTCTAAAAACCAGTACATAGTTGAATATTTATCATATTCACATTAAAATTAAACACCACATTTACATATACAGACGCATGACCTTAATCACATGCTTCTACCAACAATCAAGCATTAAAATCATCATATTCATATACACATGTACCACTACCATACTTCATGCTCAACATTGTATTAAACAGGTAACATGATCACATTCTTCATGCTCAATATCAACCAGATACAATTTGACAATTCACTTTTCATCTTTTAACATGTTCCAACACTTAACATGGCAACATATTCCATGCTCAAAGTTTCAACATCAACAAGTCGTCGATACATCTTTCAACTACTATCATATTCCACTTCTTTCCTCATTTAATCCAACCATGCACAAGATTCAAACTAGAGATATCAAACACACATAACTCAAACATACAACAGTTTCCCCCCCATGTGACCGGCTTGAGATCGTAAGGGCCTTAGTGCGACTCCGGGACGTCTCCCAAGTCTTTGCGGTAGCTCCAAACAACTCTCTCCGGGTTCATTTTATTTAGACTCCCTAAGTTCATTGAGTTCATTAGTTTTAGGTGCCGGAATCGTCGGCTCTGATACCACTTTGTAACACCCCCTCATACCAAGGTACCTTACCAAGGACTACCCTAGCATGAAAGGCTGTTACCATCTCGGTTTCCCGAGGTTAGTATATCAAAGTTACAATTTCCAAACAACATTTATCAAAGTATATAAGTTAAAGATTACATTATCTCAGACCAACTCAAAATAAACGTACAAGGTCTCAATACAAATGAAATCCAAGACATCTAAACTCATAACAACGGAAGCTAGACTTGACGTGGTGACTCCCATGATTGTCCCTTAGCTAAACATCCGCATTACTGTCACAACCGCTCACCATCCCGAATGGATCACCGCAGTTTTACAAAACAACAACACGGGGTCAGTTACATCGCATAATTCAAATAAGACAAACAAGTAATGTAACCGGTGATAATCCTCCATCACCATTCTCCGATTTCACACATTAACCGACTACACACCTAAGTGTGTAGCCCTGCCAGATTACCCATCGCAACAGTTAATCCTCGCCGCCGATGGGTGACCGCACCCATCCCCACCTAGTCCGGCTCATCAACGAGCGACTAACAATCCCCGTCCCTTAATGTGCACATCCCCTCCCGTGGCGGGTTCCACGGAGGGCGAACTAGGGTGTGAAGCCACTCCCGCAAGTGACTCCACCACAATCATACATACCACAGCATCACAGCTGTCACAACACCACTTCCGTCACAACACAAGCACATCACCACCGTCACCACAACACCAACACTCCGATGATCAGCAGACAACAATCATACACAACACAAAAAATATCTCAAATCAATTACACAAGAACTGAGTAGGAAACCCTACCTTTTCGCAATCCGCTTACGCTGCAATCAACCATACAAATGCATAACGAATATCATATTGTCACCTACAACAATAATCACATAATACAATTACACTTTGCACAATCCCATTTTCCCCAATTCCATATATACAAGAACCCAAAAGAATACAAATGACAAGAGAATGAAACTTACCAAAAAAGAGAATAAGAAACTACACGCAAGGGTCACGACGATTTGCACACACAACGAGATTAGAGGATGATTAGGGAGTGATTAGGGAGAGATCGTAGAAATGATAAAGCTTTCAAATGATATTAGAAACTGACGCGGAAATATAAAATACCCTAAACATTCCCTAATCAAACCGTCGAAATAACACTCCGCCAAACCGAACACTCGGTCGAGTAAGTGTATACTCGGCCGAGTGTCCCATACTCGGTCGAGTGTTCACTTTACTCGGCCGAGTGTTACTCGGCAGAACCAAAACAACAAACAACCTCAAAGACTACTCGGCCGAGTAGGCTCTACTCTGGCCGAGTAGTCACCAAGGAAAATCCGTAGTGTTACGTAACATTCGTAGTATGTGAATTTCCGATGTTTTTCCCGATGAGCTACCGGAATTCCTCCCGAAAGGGAAGTTGAATTTGCTATTGATCTTATTCCGGTACCGCCCTATTGCAAAAGCTCCTTATAGGCCGGCACCGTCTGAAATGAAAGAGTCAAGACTCATTTGGATGATTTGATTGCCAAAGGTTTTATTCAACCTAGCTTTTCACCTTGGGGTGCTCATGTTCTCTTTGTAAGAAAGAAGGATGGATCTATGCGATTATGCATAGATTATCGTGAGCTTAACCGAGTTACTATCAAGAATAAATATCCTCTTCCTAGAATTGATGATCTTTTCGATCAGCTCCGTGGTGCTTCTACTTTTTCTAAAATTGATCTTCGTTCGGGCTATCATCAAATTCCAGTCCGAGAAGTGGACATTCCTAAAACCGCTTCATGATGAGGTATGGTCATTTCGAGTTTACGGTGATGCCATTTGGTTTGACCAATGCTCCATTTGTATTCATGGATCGATGAACCGTACTTTCAGAGAACACCTTGACAAATGCGTTGTAGTGTTCATTGATGACATCTTGATCTATTCTAAATCTGAAGAAGAACATGTCCAACACCTTCGTGCTATTTTGGAGATTTTGCGCCGTGAAAAATGGTATGCTAAATTCTCTAAATGTGAATTCTGGTTACCTAAAGTGACCTTCCTTGGGCATGTCATTTCAAAAGAGGGTGTTATGGTTGATCCTGCCAAAATTGAAGCCGTTGTTGATTGGAAAAGTCCAACCAATGTTTCGGAAATCCGTAGTTTCCTAGGCTTGGCGGGTTACTATCGGCGATTTGTGAAGGATTTTTCAAAGGTTGCTAGGCCGATGACTCAGTTGTTGAAGAAAGAGTCTAAGTTTGTGTGGTCTGAAGAATGTGAAAATGCCTTCCAGGAATTGAAAAAGAGGTTGACTACCGCTCCGGTGTTGACCTTACCTGAAGAAGGAGTGGACTTTGATGTTTACTGTGATGCTTCTAAGCATGGTTTAGGTTGTGTCTTGATGCAAAATGGGAAAGTCATTGCTTATGCCTCTCGACAGCTTAGAGTTCATGAAGTTAACTACCCGACTCATGATCTTGAATTAGCTGCGGTAGTACATGCTTTGAAGATTTGGAGACACTACCTCATTGGAGTCCATTGCAACATCTATACCGACCACAAGAGCCTGAAATATCTCTTTACCCAAAAAGAGTTGAACATGAGACAAAGGAGATGGTTAGAATTGGTGAATGACTATGATGCCAACCTAATATATCATGAAGGAAAAGCTAATGTGGTGGCTGATGCTCTTAGCGAGAAAATCCGTCATTCCTTGAATTCTTTTCGGAATTACCTCCTGAACTTGCTTTAGAACTTCAAAATTGGGAGTAAGCCTTGTAAAAAGGGGCTCTCATCATCTTGATGCCATGTCACCGAACCCGACTTCCACCGTGAGATCCGTACTTGCCTTCCTAATGATCCTACTTTCATATCCATTCGAGCTAAAATTCAACTTGGGCAAGCTAAGGATTGTAAGATTGATGATGATGGGTATCTCCGTTATCAAGGTAGAATCTATGTTCCGAGTGCAGCTGATTTGAGAAAAAGAGTTCTTGATGAAGCACACCTTTCTCCTTACTCCATTCATCCGGGAGGTACCAAAATGTACAAAGATTTGAGATTGCAATTCTGGTGGCCTAGGATGAAAATTGAAGTTATGGAGTATGTCAAGAATGCCTCACTGTCGAAAGTAAAGATAGAACATCAAAAGCCCGGGGTTTACTTCAACCCTTGGATGTTCCTCTTTGGAAATGGGAATCTATTTCCATGGATTTCGTGATGGCTTTACCCAGGACTTCAGCTGGGAAGAATGCTATTTGGGTGGTTGTGGACCGATTGACTAAATGTGCTCGGTTTATTCCCATAAGAGAGACCTGGGGTTTAGAAGTTCTAGCTGGTGCCAATGTGAATGAAGTAGTACGCTATCATGGGGTTCCTAAAGATATAGTTTCAGATCGAGATCCTCGATTTTGTTCTCGTTTTCGACCGCATTACGAAGGCCTTGGGTAGTAAACTATTAATGAGCACTGCTTTTCATGCCGCCACTGATGGTCAAACCGAGAGAACAATTCAAACTTTAGAGGATCTTCTTCGTGCTTGTGCCTTAGATTTCCAAACTTCTTGGGAGAAATGTTTGCCCTCGGTTGAATTCTCTTACAATAACAAGCTATCAAACTTCCATTAAAATGGCACCATATGAAGCTCTGTATGGTAGAAAATGCCGTACTCAAGTCTGTTGGGATCAAACCCAAAATGTTCCAATGTTAGGACTTGATTTGGTGACCGAGTCCATTGAACAAGTTAAGATCGTTCGGGAGCGGATGAAAGCCGCCAGACCGTCAAAAGTCATATGTCGATGTCCGTCGTCGACCACTTTCCTTTGAGGTTGATGATCAAGTATTCCTTAAAGTGTCACCTATGAAAGGGGTGAAACGGTTTGGCGTTAAAGGGAAGTTGAGCCCTAAATATATTGGACCTTTCAGGTGATTGAAAAGATTGGTCCAGCTTGCTTACCGTTTAGAATTGCCCCCAAACCGAGCAAGGTTCATAATGTCTTCCATGTTTCTCAATTGAGGAAGTATATTAGTGACCCTAGCCATATAATCCAAGAAGAAATTCTTGAATTGGAGCCTAACTTGGTGGTTGAAGAAAGGCCAATTCGGATTCTTGATAAAGCCAACAAGCAACTTAGGAGCAAAGTTGTACCTCTAGTCCGTGTTCTTTGGCGTTGTGGAAATGTCGAAGAAGAGACTTGGGAAACTGAAGCTTCTATGTTAGCTAAATATCCTGAATTATTCTCGTAAGGTATTCTTTTTCTTACTCTTTTTCCGAGTTTCTAAGCCTTGTATAATCATATTGGTAAAGGTAGTATTCTTACTATAGAATTTTAAACTAAAAGTTTGAAAATGCTTTTATGATTTTCAATGGTTTTAACATTAGTGAATGTTGAATCTCGTTGTTGGTGACGTCCCAATAATGGGTTTTCTCATTTATTGGTGAAGAAGTATTTTTATATCTTGATATGAATATGGATGTTCTTGTCTGATCAACAAGAGTATCACCGTTTCATTGAAAAGATACCTATATTTTCTTATAACTATAATTTCTCCTTCTAAGTTTCGAGGACGAAACTTTTTAAAAGGAGGGGTGATTGTAACGGCCCGTAAATTTCGGATCGTTAATATATTTCGAAAATAATTAATTAATCAAGTAAAATTTGACAATAAAGTATTTAAAGTAAAAATAATTCAAAGAAATATAATTTTATTATATTTTGAAGAAAAGTATTTATTTTGATAGTTTTGAAATGTTTAAAAATAGTTTAAACCGTGTAAAATCTTTTATTTTGAAATAAGGGCGTATCGGGGGGAAAATGACAATTCGTTTGAACGTTGGGTAAACGAAATTGGAAATGGGTCGTATGAATACTCAATTTTATTGTAATCTCGTGTTTAAAGACTTTGGACTTGACGGAATTTGCGTTTGACTTACGGATTTAATTATTATCAAGACAAGTCAAACCCGACTCGTAAATCCCGACTAAAAATCCCGACTCCCTCCTTTCCTTTCTCCCTTTCCCGCGTGACAGCCCCCTCCCCTTCCATATTCTGTTTTTTTTTCTTTTTTCATCTTCCTTAAGCTTCCAAACCCAAAATCAAACACCATTTTCACATTCAAGCTCAAAATCGTCATAAATCCTTCGTTTCTTGTCCGTTTTTCGCGAAATTTACCTTTCCGGAATCCCCTCGCCACGATCTACGACTTAGTATGTTCTAATTTCAGTTTTCATTAAGTTATTTTAAGACCAAATTTCGGAATTTTCGGTTTATATGCTTATTATTGTGTTTTAATTGTTTATTTAGGTGAAGGATTGGAAGACGAGTTCGGGGACTCGTATATTGTAGAGGATAGCGGTTAGTTGTGGTTAGGGTTTCGGTTTTGAGGACTAATTGCTCATTTTCTAGCTTAAGGTAACATATTTCGAGTTACTCGACGAAAGATCGTCACATGTTTTTGATTTTTGTATGTTTGGTGAATTTTTGTTGGGTAGTAATTTTCACATGTTAAACTTAGTTGCATGCAAGCTTAATTTGTGCCTTTTGGTAGTTTAAATTATCAAAGTTGAATTGGGGACGATTAATTAATTTTCAGACGGTCTTATAATGTATAAAAATGAAAAAAAAAAAGAAGAAATGGTGCGGCAATGTCCGGCAGCAGAACAGCGGCAGCCCACGGCAGCCCCGGCGGTCTTGGGGTTGGTCCGGTCGGTCCGTTGCTTGTTTCGCGGTTTTCCATGCTTTGTCCGTCATTTTAGGTTCATCATGGATATAATTAGAATGAGTATACATGGTTAAATTTGTTAAGAGAATCATAAAAGTAGCTAAAAGTTATGCTAAGGGTAGAAAAATTATGTTATATTGACAATTATCACATGTTAGGATAATTTACAAAATGAAATGGTAATTAATAGGCTCAAAATGAATTTTTTTGTGATAATTGGAATGTTTTGTTGATTGTGCCGAAAACTGAGCCTTAGTCCCTTTGACTGATGCGATGTCAGTTAATTGAGTGATTGGTCACCGCAATTTGACCCGCACTGCCGCAGCAGGTCGGGGTTGCGGGTAAAAATTCGGTTGAATGATTTAGATAATCGGCCATTTTCTTGTTTTAGGCCATTTATCAAGCTTTTGTTCACATGTATAGCTTATTGAATTTAATAGTGACTTGTATTGTAGAAATGGCCCTAGTTTCCCCTAAAGCCTTAAATATTGTTAGAATTGCTAGGATTGGAATTTAGTATTGAGTACTTATTGAGGAACTGTTGGATTGTATGCTGTATATAGCCTTTCACATGATAGAATATTAGATTTTATGTGGGTAAGTAGGACTTTTTGCCCTCTTATGGTTAAGTGGGTGTCTTACTTGACTTGTGTGGTGAGTCTTGGGTGGTGTGGGCTAAAATATTCAAGCTGGGACTAGCTGTGACTAGGTCCTAGGTGAGTATCTCGGCCTTCATCATAGATAGGTCTTTATAGTCTCTGACGAGTATATGTTCACTGCTTGATAGCCTTTGTGTTCCCGACTAGTGGATGTTTATCCAAGTTGGGGCATGACCTCGGGTACTAATTTTGATAGTATGGGGTCAGTTAAGTACTAGCCAACCCTTCGGTGGTGTCCTTAGGGTACTCACTTCACTTTGTTTTAAAAAAGTTGTGAGTCTTGGGTGCGGTGGTGTGTATCCGCATGTCTAGGTCTGCGCAGATTTTAGGCTAGGGTTGTGTTGTCTCTTGGCCATGTTTTCTTAATAGTAACCACTGAGCCAAGATACCGGTTCGATTACCTTCCCTACCTCGTGGTATAGACTTGAGTTACAAAGTGACTATTGACGGGACTAAGAACTTATGCCTGTCTTTGATATATTGCCCTTTCTTGTTTGATGATTCTATGAATCATGGAAGGTGAGATGCAAGCGGCTATGGTTGATAGAGTTTGGATTACAATTTGTTATATGATTCACATGATAGTTAGTTTGGTCAGTTTAGGGGTCATTTGTTAGAATACATGAAAAGTAAATGGTTTATCAAATTGTTTACATGTTACAAAGACATGTTACATTAATTTTGACGATTCGTGGTCGGGAGGACTCTGAGTTACTCCCCACCTGAATTGTGGCTTTCGTGTTTGTATAAAATGCGATTGACAGGTTGTTGATGCTTTGTTTGGGGTCACAGACGGCTAGTGAGCAAGAAACCTTGGACCTAGTTTTGGCTATTCTATTAGTAAACCTTTTATACTTTTGGTTTGTATATAATTTGAAGGGACATATGTCTCCCTTTCTATTATTGGTTTGTATCCTTATATTTCCGCGTCTTTAGTTATATATGTAAATTAGTTTATCAGTTGTTGCAGGGTTTTTGACACTCTTCTTGAGTTGGAATTGGTTGTGAATGGTTTAGTTAGAAATTTTTTGAAATTGCAGGTTTTTGGACTAGTTGAACCATTTACAAACATATCCTACCAGTTTTTCTGTAGAAATTACGCATTTAAGTAATTGGATAACGCTAATTATCAAGGGTGTCACAGACAAGCCTCGTGCTTATTATCGGTCTTAAAAAGAACAGAGAGCCAATTGCAAACCCAAGACCGGAGACTCAAATTATCCCCTGATTGTGCCCTAATCCCCAGGAGACTTCCAGCCCAAACTCTGTTAGCAAATGAACAGTCCCGGAACAGGTGGTCCGGTGATTCCGTTTCTTCTGAATCACAAAGCACACAAGTAAAAGGACCATCAAAGCCTCTCCTTAGGAATCCTTCCCCAGTGGGCAACGATTCCGTGAGAAGTTTCCATAAGAGAATGATCCAGCTTTTCGGCCCTGGCAGGTTCCAAAGGATTTTTTGAAAAACAGCCATACATGCAGCAGGAACTCTTGATCGGTCCTTCGGGGAAGCTGAAGTGTTCCAAAAATTTTGAAGAGCAATGTGATACCCAATCTTAACTGAGTAATTCCCAGATGACGAGGCAGACCAATAGAAGTTGTCGCTGCCATCAGAGCATCGAATTGGAATAGCAAGAATGTCCTTAGTGGAAGTTTCATCAAAAGACATATACACAAGTCTATAGTCCCAACTGTTGCTGTTACAAATAAGATCTTTGATTCTTAAATTACACAAGTTGGGTGAATCAGTAAGAAGCTCAACACATCGTGGTCTCGGCACCGTTCCATGAACCCATTTAGTATTCCAAACACCGAGGTCAGAAAATGGGGAGAAGTTCCACGCTAAATGAGGTTTGATGAGTTGAAGGCCCCAAACAATACCTTTCCATCCCCACGAAGAATTACTCTTGCCATGGTTAAAAAGCAGATCACCATCCCGCCACTTTAGGCCATATTTAGCACCAATAGACTTACAGAGAATAGAATCTGGGTGAGTGATCATTCTCCATCCTATCTTTGCTAGAAGTGCTTGATTGAACTCCTTCATACGTCTAATACCCAGACCACCATTCCTTTTGGGTTGACTTAGGAAAAGCCTACTACACCAGCTAATAGAGGGAGATTTTTTATGACCCGCCCACCAAAAATGTGACAAAATAGCATCTAATCTTTTTGTCACACTTACCGGTATTTTGAATACCGATAGAAAGTAAAATGAGAGGGAGGACAAGACAGAAGAAATCAAAGCCAATCTACCCGCTGGCGATAGAAGAATGCAATTCCATGAAGATAAACGCTTCCTAACCTTATCAATGATAAACTCAAAAATTTCCCTTTTACTTTTATTCCCACCTGAGAGTCCCACGTCTATAGGAATACCCAAGTAAGATCCCAAATTAGTGCCACACGGAATGTTGAAGGTTTTCAAGCATTTTCGAGCAAAGGACAGACTAGAGCTTGAACTTAACATCATAGAGGACTTATTATCATTAATAACCTGGCCGGAGGCATGACAATAATCCTTAATAACTTTGTCAAGGCTTTCGCAACTCTTAGAATTACCTTCAATAAAAAACATAGAATCATCCGCAAAAAGCATATGTGAGATAGGGATACTAAAAGACACTTAAAACAATCAAAATCTGAAAAATTTTCTATGGGGCAATTCAACAAACACCTTATGTGCACTAGCAAAAACTTGATTGTTTAAGGTGGTTTTGTTGAATTGTTCCTTCCCTAACAGAAAACCTTTTCCAACAATCCACAATATTCAACAAAAGCAAGAATTTTAACTCAACTAACTAATGTAAATTGAATTAAACTAATTGAAAACAAAGAAAGTGGAGGAAAGTTGTTTACCTCCCCGGAACTTCTCAAACTTGCTTGAATAATGAAGGATGTTGCATAAAAACCCCCTTGTGACCCAGAAATCCACTTGTGAAAGCTTCAATTTAACCCGGAAAATTTTAGGTTCTTGGGAAATTTGGGCATTTTGTCAGAAATTTGGTGCTTTAATTGTGTTTTTGATGGCAAAATCGAACTTTGTGAAGAATTTGGTGAAGAGAATTGAGATTTGTTGATGAAATATGATGATTTGATGGGTTTTGAGATGAATGAGATGGGGTTTGGGGGTGTTTGCTCGACAAAGAAAGAAAGTTAAATGATGGGGATTGTACGGGATAAGAAAGATAAAGGGACGAATTTTCAGACCTGCGCAGGCTGCGCAATTTTTGGTCTTGCCTGCGCAGTATGGCGCAGCTGCGCAGGCTGCGCTTTAGCTCGCATTTTTGCTCCTAAATTCTTTTTATTCCCATTTCTACACTTAGCCAAATTTGGCCCCCTTTTTTCTTGTTCCCCTTTCTTGGCCTCTTCCAATGAATTTGGACATTAAACCCGACTCTCATCTCCTCTTGGGCACGCCTTCCAAGAGGGTTTTTGCAAATCACTACATCACTTAATAAACCTCAAGTGCTTTTTAAATGTCAATGCAAATTAAATTAGTTAAACGAAATTAACATGCAAGGAAAACAAATTGAGGTAATGAACTACACTAGGAAAGCAATTAAATTGAGATAGAATATTTACAAATTTCCCGTTATTTAATGTCGATGGCTCGACATAATGCTTCATGAGATTTAATCTTGGTAAACGGGATCCTCCAATCGAATCTCTTCTTCTTCTTCAAGGCCTTGCATCCCTTCATGGTAAACTTTGATTCGTTGTCCATTAACTTTGATCAACTTTCCCGAGTTGGGAGTTTCTACATCCGCCGCCCCATGGGGATGTACCTTCTTGACAATGTAAGGACCGAACCACCGGGATCGCAACTTGCCCGAAAAAAGTTTGAACCGATTTTGGAACACAAGGACCTTGTCTCCTTCCTTAAATCTTCTTCGGGATATCATCTTGTCATGCCATATCCGAGCTTTTTCCTTGTAGATCGCGGCGTTGTTATAAGAGTCTAACCGGATTTCCTCCATTTCTTGAATTTGCAACTTCCGGTGCAACCCCGCTTCATCCACACTTTGATTGAAGGACTTGATAGCCCAATAGGCCTTGTGCTCAACTTCCACCGGGAGATGGCATGTCTTCCCATATATGAGACGATAGGGAGACATGCCAATAAGAGTCTTATAAGCCGTGCGGTATGACCATAGTGCATCATCCAACCGCTTGCTCCAATCCTTCCGGTCCGGGTTCACCGTTTTTTCAAGGATCCCTTTAATCTCACGATTGGACACTTCTGCTTGCCCGTTTGTTTGAGGGTGATAAGCGGTGGAGACCTTATGAAGGACTCCATATTTCTTCAACAATCCTTGAATGATCCGGTTGCAAAAATGCGTCCCCCGATCACTTATGATAGCCTTTGGGAAACCAAATCTTGAGAAGATGAAGCTTTGAATAAAGCTAGACACGGTTTCTGCATCATCAACTCTTGTGGGGATTGCCTCCACCCACTTCGAGACATAGTTAACCGCAAGTAAGATATAAAGAAATCCATTGGAATTTGGAAAGGGACCCATGAAGTCGATCCCCCACACATCAAACACTTCACAAAAGAGGATAGGTTGTTGAGGCATCTCGTGCCTTCTAGAAATGTTGCCACATCGTTGACATCGATCACACGTCTTTACATAAGCTTGGGCATCCCGGAAAATATTAGGCCAATATAACCCACACTCCAAGATCTTACGGGAGGTCCTTTGAGGACCAAAGTGCCCTCCACAAGCATACTCATGACAATGTTGAAGGATTGAAGGGATTTCCACATCCGGGATGCAACGTAGGATAATGTTATCTTGGCACATTTTCCACAAGTAGGGGTCATCCCATATGAAGTAACGGGAGATACTCTTCAACTTATGGCGTTGGCTTGAAGATAAGGATGTGGGAAATTTTCTAGTCACCATGTAGTTGACAAGGTTAGCATACCAAGGCTCAACGGCTTTCATAGAATACAAAGACTCATATGGTAAGCTACCGTCCACCACTCCCATGGTCTTCACTAGATCCTCGTTGATGTGAAGCCTACTCAAATGATTGGCTACCACATTAGCACTTCCTTTCTTGTCCTTGATCTCGATGTCAAATTCACTCAACAAAAGAACCCATCTCATTAGCCTTGCTTTGGTGTCCTTCTTGTCTACAAGTTGTCTTATGGATTTGTGATCGGTATAAATAATGACCTTGGCACCCAAGAGATAAGCCCAAAACTTTTCAATGGCATACACCACCGCCAAGAATTCCTTTTCCATGGTGGTGTAGTTCCGTTGAGCATCATTTAAAAGTGAAGAAGCATATTGTATCACATGAGCTACCTTCCCTTCCCTTTGGCCTAAAACCGCGCCAAGGGCATAATCGCTAGCATCGGTCATGATTTCAAAAGGGAGGTCCCATCTTGGAGCTTGAATTATCGGGGCCGTCACAAGCTTTTCCTTCAATGAATCGAATGCTAACCTACAAGCATCATCAAAAACAAACTCCACATCCTTGTGCAAAAGCTTGCACAAGGGGTAAGCAATCTTGGAAAAGTCCTTAATAAATCGACGGTAGAAGCCCGCGTGACCTAGGAACGACCTTATCTCCCGAGTATTAGTGGGATATGGCAAGGTTTTTATTACTTCAACCTTAGCCACATCCACCTCAATCCCTCTCTTTGAGACTATGTGTCCTAACACGATGCCGCTTTTAACCATAAAGTGACATTTCTCGGAATTCAACACAAGGTGTGTTTCCGTGTATCGTGATAGGACCATAGCTAGGTGGTCCAAGCAAGCTTCAAAATTGTCTCCATGGACGGTGAAGTCGTCCATGAAGACCTCTAAGACTCTTTCTACAAGATCCGAGAAAAGACTCACCATACACCGTTGAAATGTACCCGGAGCATTACACAAACCGAAGGGCATCCTTCGGTATGCATATGTTCCAAAAGGGCATGTGAATGTTGTCTTGGATTGATCCTCCGGGCGTATGAGGATTTGAAAGTACCCGGAGTACCTATCCAAGAAACAATAGAATTCCTTTGCCCCTAGCCTCTCTAACATTTGGTCTAGAAAGGGTAAAGGGAAATGGTCTTTGAATGTCACGGCATTTAGGCGGCGATAATCGATGCAAACTCGCCACCCGGTTAGAATCCGAGTGGGAATTAAAGCTTCTTCTTTGCCCTCGATTACCGTCACACCACCCTTTTTAGGTACACATTGAGTGGGACTTACCCATTGAGAGTCGCTAATGGGGTAGATGATTCTCATTTGGAGTAATTTGATGATCTCTTCTTTAACGACTTCCATCATTGGTGGGTTCAATCATCTTTGTGGTTGCCTAACCGGCTTTGCTTCTCCCTCCAACCAGATCTTGTGCATGCATACGCTTGGGCTTATCCCCTTAAGATCCGCAATGCTCCACCCAAAAGCTTCCTTGTATTTGTGCAATACATCCACCAATCTCTTTTCTTGGTCATCCTCAAGTTGGTTTGAGATTATGAGGGGTAGAGTGTTGTTTTCCCCAAGAAAAATGTATTTCAAGTGGTCGGGAAGTGGTTTTAGATTGGGAGTGGGTGGTTTTATAATGGATGGGAGTGGTCTTTCAAGGGAGGCCTCTAGGGGAAGGAATTTGGCTTGGTATTCATAAGAAGAAGAGGAAAAACAAGACTTAGGCAAGCTGGGAATTGCGCAGGCTGCGCTGGGGTGCTGCGCAGGCTGCGCTGGATTGCGCAGGCTGCGCATAGGCTCGACATTTCTTCCTCAATTTCTTTCATTTCTTCTTCCTCCTTAGATTCTTCTAAGGGTTTGATGTGGCTAAAGTCGTATCACCAAATCAAAGTAAAACAATCTCAGGACTAACAAGAATAGCTAGCAGTAAGACAGGTATCGAATCCACAGGGAGGCGGTAAAAGCTAAGTCTGTAAATATTTTTTTTTTGGTATAATGTAAGCTTTTATTAAATCACAATAAAATAGGATATGGATTACAGTTTTTTGAGCCACTACAACCTGCAACAATCTAAGATCATTACAAATGAATATCTAAATGTTGCAGCCAATCTCTATCCCTATTAGGCATTCTAGGACTGATCTTATGTAACAGACGAGCTCGAATGCAATTCTTCAGTTCAGTAATCTTCTTAGCAGGGAGAGTAAGAGTAAGGTTCAATCTACAAGTGTTCCTTTCCTGCCAGATGTAGTACCAGCAAGCCAAGCAAGCCATCCTGCACACAGCTTCCTGCAATTTAGAGTATCCATTCTGGTGTTGGAAATGCAATTGCAGCCACTGCTCTATTCCAGAAATAATTTGAGAGCTACAACTACAAGACCCAAACAGATGGGAATGAGTCTCAACAGCTTGGTCACATAAGACACAGCTGTCATTGGTACATATCCCCAAATGCTTCAACTTCTCCCTGGTCTGCAATCCCCTCTGCATGATTAACCATCCATTAAAAGAGTGCTTAGGCACGCTCCAATTATCCCAAACAGTTTTATACCACTGGACAGGGGGGTGTGGTCCCTATAACCAGTGATATCCAGACCCAACAGAGTACCCCTTAGGACTAGGTACCCAATGACCATTCACAAAGCCAGCTTTTAAAGTATCTTTAATTCTACAAATGTTTCTCCAATTCCAATTAGAATCAGGAGGAGGAGAATAAGAATGCCAGTCAGCCCCTTTCATATAAACATGGTCAATCCAGAGCACCCAAAGCCTGTCAGCCTTGGTGTAAATCCAATTAACCAATTTTCCCACAGTTGCAATGTTCCACACCCCAGCTTCCTTGATATTTAAGCCACCTTCTTTCTTACTACAGCAGACCTTGTCCCAGGCCACTAAAGGACATCTGTGATACTCATTGTCACCACTCCACATAAAATTCCTGCAAATTGCCTCTATTCTTTTGATAACACATTTAGGAATTAAAAAGATGGAGGACCAGTAGTTATGAAGGGTATTAAGAATAGAATTTATGAGTACCAGCCTGCCAGCATAACTAAGTTTCCTAACTCCCATACTTTTGACCCTTGTAGTAATCTTTTCAATAAGAATGTTGCAGTCATGCCTTGTCAATCTCCCTGGTTGGATAGGGATCCCCAAGTACTTGAAAGGTAATGTACCTTCCTGAAAGCCAGAAATAGAAGTAATGTCTTGCTTTAAATCCTGAGAAACTCCATTGAACACAACCTCAGATTTAGCTGCATTCACCTTTAAACCAGAGGCAGCAGAAAAAGTTGATAGGACCCTAAGAACCAAAATAATAGATCTGGAATCACCCTTACAGAACATGAGGAGATCATCAGCAAACAAAAGATGAGTCAACTTCAAGCTTTTACATAATGGGTGATATCTGAAGTACCATTTATCAGTAGCATATGCCATAATCCTTGTTAGGTATTCCATACAGATGCAAAAAATGAGAGGAGAAATAGGATCCCCTTGTCTCAATCCCCTCTTCCCCTTGAAGAAACCAAATTGAGCCCCATTCAAACTAAGGGTATAGGTAGGAGAGGTAATGCAAACCATAAGCAAATGCCTAAACTTGTCAGGAAACTTTAAAGCTTGTAACATCTGATCCACAAAAGACCATTCAATAGAGTCATAAGCTTTTTGCAGATCCAATTTAAACATACATCTAGGGGATGCCATTCCCCTATTATAAAGTCTAATGAGATCTTGACAGATTAAAATGTTCTCAAGAATAGATCTTCCTTTTACAAAAGCTCCCTGGTTCCTACTCACAATATCAGGCAAGATAATAGCCAGTCTAGTGCACATGAGTTTAGAAATGGCTTTATACAGTACATTGCAGCAGGAAATAGGTCGAAAGTGTTTAACACTAGTTGGCCTATCAATCTTAGGAATCAGAGTAATATTGGTAGCATTGATTTGAGTTAAAAGTTTACCAGTATCAAAGAAGTTAGCAATAGCTCCACAAATCTCATCCCCAACAATATCCCAAGCATCCTTATAGAACTGACTGGTAAATCCATCAGGCCCAGGTGACTTTCCATTAGGAATACTAAAAAAACGATGTTTGATCTCAGCTGCAGTGAAGGGTGTATCCAAGATTGCCCAATGAGCACTAGTACAACAAGGACCTCTGCCAACAACATGGTCCTGGACATCAGTGACCTCCATATGAGTCCCCAAGAGCTCTTGATAATACCCAAGGAAAGCTTGCTGAATAGCATCACCCTCAGTACATAAGATGCCATTCTGGTCCTCAATCTGAAACACTTTGTTAAGCATTAATCTCTTCTTAATTGTATGATGAAAAAAAGAGGTGTTTAAATCCCCTTCAAGAGACCATTGAATCTTAGCCTTCTGAGATAAGAAGCTATTTCTTGCAGTAAGAAGCTTCTTAAGGTTACAGGCCAGGTCCATCTCCTTCTGAATTAGATCACAATTACCAGGACTACTCATAAGATCCTTCTGAATCTGTTCCAGAGCAAGACTGGCAATATTAGTATTGTTTTCAATGTCAGAGAAGCATTGTTTGTTGATGTCTTTCAGTACAGGTTTAAGGGCTTTCAACTTCTTAACCACACAAAACATTTTAGTGCCATGATATACATGCTCCCATATACCCTTAACACTGTCCTTGAAGCAATCAGCAGAACCCCACATGTTAAAATATTTAAAGCTCTTCCTACCACCAATATCAAAACGTTTGTCCACCAAAGTGCAAGGACAGTGATCAAATAAACCTTCAGGGTGAAAATGAGCAATGTAATCCCCAAATAACTCCATCCACTCCAAATTCCCCATAGCTCTATCCAGTCTACTGTAGATTCTATCAGTAGTTTTCTGCTTGTTAGTCCAGGTAAAAAGTGCACCAGTAGCTATTATATCTTCCATACAACATAAGGAAACACACTCCTGGAAGTGTTCCATTTCAGCATCAGTTGTATTACCTCCAAGCCTTTCAATAGGGGACAGTACAGTATTGAAGTCACCCAACCACAGCCAAGGCACATTACAATGAAGAGCCACCCCCTTTAGGAAACTCCATAAAGGAATTCTTTCATAAAGACCATTAAAGGCATAGATCATAGTCAGTAAAAATTTCTTCCCATCAGACTTAGAATGCACCATCATATGAATAAACTGAGCATCATATGCTAGAAATTGAATATCAAAACAATGAGGCTTCCAAAAAATCCAAATTCTTCCTCCTTTATGCCAACTGCAGTTAGTAGTCACACTCCAACCATCACAAATAGAAGTATCCCTCTTGAGTAAAGTAGTAGATTTAAGCTTAGTTTCCAACAGACCAAAGAGACCAACTTGCTGATTGTGCATAAACCATTTGACTACTTTCTGCTTATTCAGGTCATTAAGACCCCTAACATTCCAGAAACCAATGCTATGCATTGGTACTGGGATCAGGAGGATCCTTCCCACTCTCCACTACCCCTCCTCCAGGAGTAGCAGCACATTTTAGGGCATCAACAAAAGTATATTGGCTAAACTTGCCAGACAACCTTATACCAACCATACCACCTTGCCTATTCATCCTGATAATCTGCTTAGCAGGAGTAGATTTGACAACAAGAGTAGCTCTAACCTGCTCAAGAGGGGGGGAACAGGTCAGGGGTAAATATAGGTGGGGACAAATCAGCAGAAGGTGTAGGTTTCTGGACAGGTCTCCAAATTTTCTGGGGAGGGTTGATGGTTTTGGATACATTGTTCTTCCTACCCCCCTGATTCTCTTTTTTCTTTGGCTTCCTACACTGAGAGGTATCATGTCCTATACCATTACAACTAGTGCATGATATAGGCCTCCATTCATACTCCACATTAACAATAACTTTCAAGCCTTTCTCATCCAAGAACATCACTTTGTCAGGCAATTTTTGGTCCATATGAAGTTCAACTAAAACCCTAGCATAACTCAATCTAATCTTATCAGCAGTTGCTCCATCCATGTGAACATAATGACCAACAAGATTAGCAATTCTAGGCAAACAGTTACCCCAGAATTTCAAAGGTATACCAGACAAACGAACCCACACAGGAACTACATCAATTTTCTCCTTGACCAAATCAGTATCAACATGCCAGGGTTTAATGACAACAGGCTTATTATCAAAGAGATAATAACCTGCGTTTAAAAGAGCATCCCTGTTCTCAGTTTTGGTAAACCTAACAATAAAAATCCCATTATCCAGAAAGGAAACTCTATCTATGCCAAATTCATCCCAGACACGATAGACAAAACTCTCCACAACTTCCCATGGTGGGTTAGCACCCAAGATATAACAAAAAACAGAGTTACTCCAAAAACCTACCTCTGGTTTGATATCCTCAGGTGTAAATTGTAGCAGATCTGTAAGTTCTTCCTCCTCATGAATGGTATCCATGACAGGAATAGCCTTTCCATTACGCATCACCGTCCAACCCTCAGTAGGTGCAGTCTCTGCTTCCTCTGCAAGGTTAAGAACAGGGATCCCATTGATTTCATGGAAAGGTCGAGTCTTTCGTGCATCAGCTTCTGTAGGACCTCGAAAGTGTGTAGCTTTAGTACCAGAAGATGAGCTAGACCCTGTTTCTGTAGCATTAATGGTGTTTTTTGAAGATTTTGTGGAATTTTTATGTGATGAAAACAGAGGAGAGAAGCGGTTGTGAGTGGCCTTTACTGCCGTCATTATTAGGGTTCAGAATTTTAGAGCGTTTCTCTCTCTTCTTTCTCTCTCATTGTTTACCTCTTTTACAATGTTTTGTTTTCATTATTAAGTCTGTAAATATTTAAATTGTCTAAAGTAACCGTTTTCTGGGGGTTGTTTTGTTTTGTTATCTAACCACTAAATGCGAGAAATAAAAAGAGATTTAAACAATAATATTAAAGGTCTAGGATTTCTGGTTCACTAGGTCAATTATATGGGGTCTATTAATCAATTGCTAGATCTACCAAGCTGTTTAAGGTCATAAGATCGGTCGACTCAATTATGCCCTTTAGATCGATTCTAACATGCGGTCGCTATAATTAGATACAATCTATTTGATTATCGCAGCCTATATTAATTCTAACCCGGTCGGTGAAAGGATTAATTCGCTACACTAATTAACAACTCAGGCCTAAGTTAATTAATTAGAAGAAGAACAATAATCAAACAACAACTTATGCGATTTCACTAGCAATTAATCAATTTTCCCTTTTAATTAACCTAGATCCCCTTCATCCTAGATGAGGAAATTAGCTACTCATGATGATAACAATAACAACAATAATCATAATTGAAGACATAATTGAAAGAATAAAATCAGAACAATGATCGATTAACATAAACAATGAATGATTAATTGAAGAAAGATTAGTACCGTAGCAAGGAAAGTTTAGGGCTCAAGAGAGTATTCAACTGTATGAGAGTAAATAAAAGCGTAACCTAATGATAAGTACGAGTTTCTAATTTATAACAAAAGATAACTGTTTTAGGAAAATCCGGAAAATAGTCTGCCAGAGAGGTTCCTCGATCGAGCCTGAGGTGACTCGATCGAGGACGGCTGCTCGATCGAGCCCTCCCTGACTCGATCGAGGAACCAGCTTCACAGGCTGTTTTCCTCCTTTCTTTCACTTCTAGCCTTCATGCTTTCTCGTTCCTCGTGCCATGCTTCGTGTATTATACTATGCCATATCCGCTTTGCTCGTCTTAGCTTGATTATCTTCTTAATGCGTCATTTCTGCATTGAAACACAAAATAGCGGCAGTATCGACAATTCATTGAAATAAGGCATATAAACAATATAAAGGCACGGAAACGGTATATAAAATGGTATAAAGGAGCTATAAAAGTATATATAAAAGTGGTACATCAAACTCCCCAAACCAACCCTTTGCTTGTCCTCAAGCAAAGCAATCAGATCAAACAAAGGACAGCAAACATATGGTGAATGAATAACTCAGAGCAAATGTCTAGGCACATACAAATCCCAGCTATCCATACCTTTAACAAAGTAATGACCAAAAATTGTGCCATTAAAACAAATTTAAGGGCACGAGTAATAGACTAGCGCAGCTCTTACTCAAGATGTGACATGATACCGAGACTCAGCCAAATGCTTTTCAACCTTGCAAGACAATTTTGTTGGATTCTCGCGGTTTCACTCATGCACTCATAAGGGGTGAGATATATGTAAGATAGAAAGAATAAAGACACTCACTCAACTTATGAAATATGCATGCAATCTAATGTGATAGAAGATTCTCCAACTAGTGCGCATTCACAAAATAGACCGAGTACATGTATCAAGGACATAATGGTGGTAAAGTGGCATGGGTATAGAAGTGGCTTGTGCAAAAGCACGTATGGGTATGTGAGGCTCAGACGGTAGTCGCAGCGCTAAACCAATAGCCAAATCTAATAATAAATAGAACAATCATCCAACTGGAGAAATTATCTCAACTTTGACAAAATATGAGAGAATGAAAACGCTCTCCAAATGTGCATTAGACTCCAGTAATTACCACTCACGACCTCCTAACAAAACTTAATGAAGCAAGCATTTTTCCTTTTCTTTTTTTTTTTCTTTTTTTTTTCTTTTTCTTGTGCTTTTTCGAAAATTTTCTTCTTTCTTTTTTTTTTCTTTCTTTCTTCTTTCATTGCTTCATAATATTTTCTTTTTCAACATAGGAGGTCACACAATTGCTACAAAAAGATAGCTACTACCCACATGACAATAAAAGTCCCAACCCAACCAAAGCAGCTATAACAATAAAGACTCAAGCAAAAATCGCGATGTCCCGAAAAAGGTAGGCAAATTCTGGAATGTAGCTAATAAATAGGGCATAAAATGGCTACATGGTTCAAACGGGCTAACAAAAACTGGGTAATGTATGGCATATTTGAACAATAAGAACCGCCTTTCCTCATGTACTCAATCATATGAAAGCGCAAAAGCTAAGAAACTAATGTCACACTTATGCAGTTTGATATTACATATTCCATAAGGAGACCACACTCTTCAGCCTAAATAACAATGAGACCGATTTATTAATGTTCCCGGCCTAGGAAGCTCTAAAGACCTCAGAAATTTAAGTGGTTTACCAACAAAATAAAGTCAAATCTACTCGGCATAAGGCATATTGTGACGATCAAGACTTGAGTAAAGAACTTTGTTCATCATAGCTAACAGGTCAAAACAATGTACATGGACAACTATATGGGACTCAAATGTAAAGACAAAGCACATTATCATCATTGCTACACAGTTCACCAAGACTCGACTCAAAATAAATAAAACATGTTTTTGTATTTTATAAAATTTTCAATTTTTTTTTTGAATTTTTCACACACAACAATAAATAAAAACACACAACAGAAATAAACACACTCCCCCAAACCTAAATGTCACAGTGTCCTCATTGTGACGCCTACAGCATAGCAGTCACACAAAAATCCAGCAACCTATGGGACACAACTAACAAAGGAAAGAGGGGAAAATAAGAAATGCAATAAAACAAAAAACAGGAAAGATAATACCAAATTTGAATGCAAGTAGCCTCCCCAAACCATTTGGAAAGAGGGGTGTAGTGACCAGCTGTCACTACTAAGCTCCATCATCATCAAGGGCAGCATCATCAAAATCATCAATCTCATTATACAAAGACAGCAGCTCAGGGTCAGGAGCAGGGGTACCACGGCCTCTAAGACGACCACCATGTCGACCACGGTCTCTAGAACGACCACTAGAACGGCCACCAGAACGGACACCTCCTGGGAAAGCTGCAGCAGCAGAAGTGGAAGCTCCAAACTGACCAAACTATCCCCGCTGTGATAAAGGGACACCAACATCTTCAGGAAAAACAGAAAAAGGCTGATGGGGACGGACCGGAGTGTAGAAAGGACGACCCAAGGCACCATAATCAGTACTAAACTGTCCAAACTCAGTGGGAGTCACTCCATAGAGGTGGAAAACTCGGCTATCATCACCGGGAGTGGTGTAGTAGCTAAGAGTCACACCCGTATACTGTCCCCCCGAAGCTAGAGTCATAGCCTCCATCTGTTCCCACATGCGCCGCTCAGTCAAGGCGGTGTTGATGCCCTCATGTAACCTCACCTCTCGTGCAATAACTGGGTCAAAATGATAACCCTGAGTAGGATAAGCTGTAGGAGGTGGAGGAGGAGGAGTAGGCTGGAAAGAGCCAGACAAGTGGGTGGCAGGCTGCCGACGTCTCCGACGCCCACCAGTAGTAGTAGTAGTGCTGGAACGGGAAAAAGTGACCAAGAGGTCCTGAGGAATCAGATAAGTAACAGGTGGGGGTCTCTCCCTAGCTGTACTCTCCTCAAGAGGGCCCACAGCCGGCAAACGTTCACACGGCAAAAGCATATAAAACTCACCCTGGACCTTCCAGTAATGGTCCTTCCCATTCCTAATGTCTATATAAGAGATGTCATAACGGAAATGGTCATCATCAGCAAGGGGCTCATGGTCATCCATGGGCTCGTAAGGGTCATCTCCCTGAAAATCACATACATCCTGAGCAATCCTAGTGATGAGGGCACCAAAATTTAAGTCCCCATATCTCCCGATCATACGGTCAAAGGCAGAGCACACAAGAGCATGGGGAGAAAACTGGAATGTCCTCTCCCGAAATGGGTTCAGGTAACTAGCAAGAATCAAGACCTCAATGGTGGAGGCCTTACTCTTGTCGTGCCTCCCGTAGAGTAAGTAACTCAAATACCGCAGAAACAATCTAAGACAGACATGTTGGACATCCAACAAAGACATGCTACTAACATCTGCATCCGCATAGCCAGTAAACAAGGGAAAGTATCGGACTGTAGACATCCCACTCGCATTATATAAATCACCATCAGTGTGTTTATCAATCCCCATAATTTCTGAAAGACGGTCAAAAGTCAAAGACCGTTCCACGTTGAGCAACCGAAACCGAATAAGGTGGTCACTGGGGAAGTAGGCATATGAGCTTAAAAACTCAAGGGTTAGAGCAGGGTAAGACAACTCATGAAGCAGAAAAAGACGCTGTAAACCAATTTCAACGAACATGCCTAACATAGTATCATCAATCTTCAAGGTTCGTAAAATTTTCCTATCCACACATCTAGTAGCACTCATGGATTTTGTCATAAAAAATTCGAACCTGTCCCTTTGTTCCTTGTCACGGAACTCAACAAAAGGGTAATCATCAAAAGGAGATAGGTCCTCCTCCTCGGAAGACTCCACTACCTCGGGTATCACCTCGGGTTGACGAATGGGAGCGCTCCTCTCCCGGGACCTCTTGTTTCCTTGCCTAGTAGATGACATTCTCTAGAAAATAAGCAAGTATACAATCATACCCCAACCATAAAACAAAAACAGTCCCGTTTTTTGGCAAATATGGGTCAAAAAATCAATTTTTAAGACTCAAAATCACAATTAAACCATCCAAAACGTTAGGGGATCATGATTATATATCAAATAATGAAGATTCCAAGCATAAGAACACAATTTCTAACCAATTTAATGCATAGATTCAACCCGGATTTTGAAGAACCCTAATTCCCAAATTAGCAAATTAGGCATGAAATTCAACAAGTAGAGGGCTAAAAAGCAAGGAAATAGCAATTGTATACTAGCAATGGAAGATTCAATACAATAAACTCAAGTTTTAAGCAAGAAATTTCAGATTTTTCCGGGACAAAAGAGAACAAATCGGGACTTACCTTAGCAAATATAGCAATGAAATTGCAAAAATAAGCACAAGAGATTGATGCAAACACTTAATAAACAAAGAAACCCAAGTTTTATGAGAGATTGAATGAGGATTGATGATGAATGAAGAGAGAAAGAGTAATAGGGGCGGAATAATGCAGCAACAATGACGAAATAGAAGAAAGAAATTGGAAGAAGTAGTAACAATTAAAGCATTAAACCGGGTTTTGAAAAACGCGGAACTGGGTTCAGGAAGGATCCTCGATCGAGCCCGGTCTGGCTCGATCGAGGAACCAAAATCAGAATAGGCCAACTCTCGTTTTACCTTGATTTTAATTGATGGCTAGGTTCCTCGATCGAGCCCCACTCTGACTCGATCGAGCACGAGGCTCCTCGATCGAGCCCCACTCTGACTCGATCGAGGAAGTTGTTGTTGGCGTCTTCTTTCGTCATTTGTTACTCTTAATTTCAAATTCCGTCAAATCATGCAAAAATTACTTGAAAGCATATCAAGTTCACTCCCCTCATCTCTCAAAGTTCAAGGAAAGCGTAAAAGTAAATACAATACTTAAATTGAAATCCTAATTACAAATTAATAAATTACAAAATCCGAGCTGCCTCTCGGTAGCGCTGGTTTTTGCGGTCCCGCACGACCGTAATTCTTCATCAGCAAGAAGAATCAATGGCAAAGAGGTCCAAAGCCTCTATTACCCCAACATGAGCTCCTTCATAGTAGACTTTCAATCGTTGCCCATTCACTTTGAAGGTCTCTCCTTTGTCAGTTTGCAGTGTAACTAACCCAAATTTGTTCACATCAGCTACAGTGAACGGCCCAGACCATCTACTCTTCAGCTTACCTGGAAACAAACGCAAACGAGAGTTAAATAAGAGAACTTTATCACCAACATGAAATTCCCTTGGTAAAATATGCTTGTCATGCCACTTCTTCGTTCGCTCCTTGTACACTCGAGCACTATCATAGGCATGCAGTCGAAACTCATCAAGCTCATTCAACTGCATCAGTCGTTTCTCACCCGCCAGTGAGGGATCCATATTCAGCTCCTTAATTGCCCACATAGCCTTGTACTCAAGCTCCACAGGTAAATGGCAAGATTTGTCATAGACTAGACGGTACGACGATGCTCCAATCGGCGTTTTGAATGCAGTACGGTAAGCCCACAAAGTGTCATCTAGCTTCCGACTCCAATCCTTTCTGTTCTTGCTTACTACCTTTTCCAAGATCTGTTTCAGCTCTCTGTTGGAAATCTCTACTTGTCCACTGGTTTGAGGATGATAAGCCAATCCTCTGCGGTGTATAACGCCATATTTCTTCAAGAGAGAATTAAGATGACGCTCATTGAAATGCTTGCCTCCATCACTGATCACCGCGCGAGGCACTCCGAACCGTGGAAAAATAATCTTCTGAAACATCTTAACAACAGATTTAGCATCACAAGTGGGGGTGGCAACTGCCTCCACCCATTTAGAAACATAATCTACAGCTACTAATATATACTGATTCCCATGAGAAGTAGGGAATGGCCCTTGGTAATCAATGCCCCAAACATCAAAAATCTCTACCTCGAAGATTCCAGTTTGAGGCATCTCATGCCTTTGCGAGATATTGCCCGTTCTTTGACATGCATCACAAGAACGGACAAAATTAGTAGCATCCTTTAAGGTAGTAGGCCAATAAAAATCCGATTGCATTACCTTAGCAAATGTCCTAGAAGGACCATGATGACCTCCATAAGAAGAAGAGTGACAATGAGAAAGGATGGCACGTACCTCACCCTCTGGAATACATCGTCTGTAGATACCGTCTGCGAACTCCCGGAACAGATATGGATCGTCCCAGAAATACCGCTTCACGTAATGTAAAAAACTCTTCTGCTGTTAGGATAAGTCAGGAGGAAGCATACCTCCTACCAAACAATTAGCATAGTCTGCAAACCATGGAGTATTTGCAGCTACAGCTAAAAGTTGGTCATCTGGAAAAGAGTCATCAATGGGCAAGATCTCTCTTCCTGCAAATCTCAGCCTAGACAGATGATCTGCAACAACATTTTTAGCACCAGACTTGTCACGGATTTCTAAATAAAATTCTTATAATAACAAAATCCATCTAATAAGTCTAGGTTTAGCCTCCTGTTTGGTTAAAAGATATTTCAAAGCTGCATGGTCAGTATGAACAATAACTTTAGAACCAACAAGATAAGCTCTAAATTTGTCTAAAGAATAGACAACTGCAAGAAGCTCCTTCCCTGTAGTAGCATAGTTAATTTGTGCATCATCGAGAGTCTTGCTTGCATAGTAAATGGCATGTAACACCTTGTCCTTTCGCTTTCCCAAAACAGCTTCAACTGCATAGTCACTGGCGTCGCACATAATCTCAAAAGGAAGGCTCCAATCCGGAGATCGGATTATGGGAGCTGAGATAAGAGCTTGTTTGATCTTGTCAAAGGCTGACACCAAGTGACCGAGTACCACCCCTTCAGTAACCATGAAGTGGCACTTCTCCCAGTTGAGAACAAGGTTGCTCTCCTCACAGCGCTGCAAAACTTTAGTTAAGTTTCTCAAGCAAACATCAAAATCAGTACCATATACACTGAAATCATCCGTAAAGACTTCCATGATAGACTCTATGTAATCAGAAAATATGGCCATCATACAACGCTGAAAAGTAGCAGGAGCGTTATATAAACCAAAAGCCATCCTCCTATAGGAAAATACACCATACGGACATGTGAAAGTGGTCTTTTCCTGATCGTCAGGAGGAATGGGTATCTGAAAGAAACCAGAGTAGCCATCTAGGTAACAGAAATAACTATGACATGCTAATATCTCTAACATTTGGTCAATGTAAGGAAGTGGGAAATGGTCTTTCTTAGTAGCCGTGTTCAACTTCCTATAGTCAATGCACATCCTCCACCCTGTAACAAGTCTAGTAGCAATCAATTCATTCTTATCATTCTTTACTACTATAGTACCTCCCTTCTTAGGTACAACTAGGACAGGACTGACCCATTTAGAATCAGATATAGAGTAAATAATACCAGCATCAAGTAATTTCTATACCTCTTTTCTCACCACCTCCTGCATTGGAGGATTTAGTAAATCTCGACCTCGTGCACTAGGCTTGTGGCCTTCTTCCAAATGAATACGGTGCATACAAAAATCAGGACTAATACCTTTCAGATCATCAATGCTATACCCAATGGCCTTTTTATGAGTTCTCAAAACAGTCAACAAAGCAGATAGTTGACCTTCAGTTAGGCTAGCATTGACAATCACTGGGTTCATTTCACAGTCATCAAGAAATTCATACTTAAGATGAGAGGGAAGAGGTTTTAATTTTGGTTTCTTTACCTCCGTTACCTTAGGTGCAGCACCCAAACTATATACCCTTTGATGGGGGCATTCCTCTCCAGTTAGAAGCTTCTAAATCCGATGAACTTCTGGACTCCATGAACCCGTCTGATCAGCTGAATCCGTGACCAGGGCAATCTCCAGAGGATCCCTGTCCAAACACATAGGAAGACACTCATCAATAGTAAAATCAACAACATCTATACTATGACAAGTCTCTTCTATCATGGGATATTTTAACGCTTTTTCCAAATTAAAGACAATTGTATCATCCCCCACAGCCAAAGTTAATCTCCCTAGCCTAACATTTATAACCGCCCCTGCAGTGTGTAGGAACGGTCTGCCCAAAATGATAGGGATTTGGTTGTCTTCAGCCATATCCATGACAACGAAATCAACGGGAATGAAAAACTTCCCAATACGAACGAGAACATCCTCAAACACCCCCAATGGGTGTTTAACAGATCTATCGGCCATCTGTAGTGTCATATTAGTAACTGTCAACGGACCCATATTTAATTTCTTACAAATAGAATAAGGCATAACGCTGACGCTAGCTCCTAAATCACAAAGAGCTTTACTAATAGAAAGATGACCAATATGACAAGGGATAGAAAAAATTCCTGGGTCCTTTAATTTCGGCGGTGAATTGATCGGCAACATGGCACTGCACTTCTGAGTGTAAGCAATAGTTTCCACCGCATCAAAGGATCTCTTCCTTGTCAAAATCTCCTTCATGAATTTTGCATAAGCCGACACTTGAGTAATTAATTCAGTGAAGGGAACACTTACCTGTAGGTTCTTCACGACCTCCATAAACTTACCAAACTGCTTATCTAGCTTGGATTTTTGCTGCCGATGAGGAAAAGGTAATGCAATAGTAATGGCCTCGGCTTGCTTGACCTTAGAAACAACTTTTGAAACACCGTCGTCTTTCGATGAGGTGCCTCGATCGAGCCTGGAGGTGACTCGATCGAGCACACTGGTTCCTCGATCGAGGCCGGGCTGACTCGATCGAGGAACCTCATCAGGTTCAGCTTTTTCGTCCTTTTTGCTTTTATCGTCAGCTCGTGTTTCAACTTCGTCAGGTTCTTTTTCATCATCACTAAGCTCCAAATTACCCAATCCTTTGGGATGCATAAAAGGGGCTTCATCATCAGTAATGGGCACATCATTACCAAGGCTTTGCAGGTCGGGATTCGCATAAGAAGTACCGCTCCTCAGCTGAATAACATTAGCTTGCTCGTGAGCTTGTTTACCTTGAGGAGGAAGACCTACGGCCTGTTTTGATTGGTTTTGAAGTGCCATCTGAGCCACTTGATTATCTAGCATCCTATTATGGGCAATCAGCTCAGAAATTTGAGCCGTCTGCTTCTGCTGCATCGACAAAGTTTGTTGCAAAAGATTGTGCAACTCTGCCATCTCATTGTTTGGAGCTTGTTGAGGGGTTTGTTGAGGAGTTTGCTGAGGAGGCTGTTGATATTGATTGTTAAACTGCTGGCCTCCTTGATTTTACCTTTGATATCCCCCTGGTGGTTGATTACCACGATTGTTGGGAGGGATATAAATATTCTTCTGTGGCTGCTGCGGGTTTTGTATATTCTGACTGGAGCATTGATGGAATGGATGCTCCTTCGTTCTTTCATTGTAGAAATTGGAGAAGGGTGTACCTTGTGCACCTTGTCTGTAGGCCTGAAAAGCATTAACCTGCTCCAATGTACTCATCCAATCAGCTGCACCATGACCGTCTAAACCACATCTAGCACAATACTCCTCTACTTGCTGACTCATGGCATGAACTCTCTCCTTACTACCCAATGATTGGGTAGTCTTTATCTCGGCAATCTGAGTAGAAACAGTCTCCAGCTGTGCCGCCAGGGCACTATCAACACCAGTACCTCGCGTGCTTCCCCTAGGATTTCCATACCTGGCGGTATGGGTAGCAATCTGATCAATTAACTTCCATGCGTTGTCATCATTGGTGTTGTCCTGAAACCTCCCATTAGTAGAAGAATCCAAAAGGGCACGATGATCGTCGTACAACCCGTTATAAAACTGGTTGTAAAGAAACCACTTAGGGAAACCATGATGGGGAACTGATCGGAACAAACGTTTAAAGCGAATCCAAGCTTCATTCAAATCTTCAGTAGCTCCTTGCTTGAAACTGGTAACTTGACTTCTCAGAGCATTCGTCTTTTGAGGTGGGAAGTACCTCTTGTAGAAAGCAAGAGCCAAGGAATTCCAGTCTGTAATTCCTTCATTCTCCATATCCAGATCTCTCAACAACTCAACAGCTCCATCTTTCAGAGAGAAAGGAAAGAGCACCGCTTAACGATCTTGTGTCACTCCAGTTTGTTAAAGGAATAGAACAGCAGTAGGTGACAAATTTCTCCATATGTGTAGCAGGGTCCTCAGCAGCTGCCCCTCCAAACATATTTAGTTCCACCAAGTTGATGTAAGATGGCCGAATCTCAAAGGTTCCATTGTCAGTTGTGGGCAGCTTAAATCCTTGTGGGATAGAAGCTAAGGTCGGCTCAGAGTGACTGGCTAGAGTAGGCATGATGGTAGTTTCGGGAATAGCAGTTATGACTGGGGTTTCGGGAATAGGAATGTCGTCCTCTTCGAAGGACTGATCGGGAGTAGGAATGTCGTCCTCTTCGAAGGACTGATCGGCTGACTGTGCTGAGCTCGCCGTCTCTACGTCAAGTATACTCAAGTCTTCTACTTGACCCACTTCTTGATTAAATTTCCGTCTGTAGCGAAAAGTCTTCTCTGGTTCAGGATCAGAAGGAATCACCTCGGACCTACTAGACCTGGGCATACATGGAACTAACAAGAGAAGTGTGAGAACGGTCTCAAGGAACTGAGTTCCCTGAGACAAAGAGACAAAATAAACACAAACAAACTAAACAATTGTTGCCTCGCCGGCAACAGCGCCAAATTTGATGTGGCTAAAGTCGTATCACCAAATCAAAGTAAAACTATCTCAGGACTAACAAGAATAGCTAGCAGTAAGACAGGTATCGAATCCACAGGGAGGCGGTAAAAGCTAAGTCTGTAAATATTTAAATTGTCTAAAGTAACCGTTTTCTAGGGGTTGTTTTGTTTTGTTATCTAACCACTAAATGCGAGAAATAAAAAGAGATTTAAACAATAATATTAAAGGTCTAGGATTTCCGGTTCACTAGGTCAATTATATGGGGTCTATTAATCAATTGCTAGATCTACCAAGCTGTTTAAGGTCATAAGATCGGTCGACTCAATTATGCCCTTTAGATCGATTCTAACATGCGGTCGTTATAATTAGATACAATCTATTTGATTATCGCAGCCTATATTAATTCTAACTCGGTCGGTGAAAGGATTAATTCGCTACACTAATTAACAACTCAGGCCTAAGTTAATTAATTAGAAGAAGAACAATAATCAAACAACAACTTATGCGATTTCACTAGCAATTAATCAATTTTCCCTTTTAATTAACCTAGATCCCCTTCATCCTAGATGAGGAAATTAGCTACTCATGATGATAACAATAACAACAATAATCATAATTGAAGACATAATTGAAAGAATAAAATAAGAACAATGATCGATTAACATAAATAATGAATGATTAATTGAAGAAAGATTAGTACCGTAGCAAGGAAAGATTAGGGCTCAAGAGAGTATTCAACTGTATGAGAGTAAATAAAAGCGTAACCTAATGATAAGTAAGAGTTTCTAATTTATAACAAAAGATAACTGTTTTAGGAAAATCCGGAAAATAGTCTGCCAGAGAGGTTCCTCGATCGAGCCTGAGGTGACTCGATCGAGGGCGGCTGCTCGATCGAGCCCTCCCTGACTCGATCAAGGAACCAGCTTCACAGGCTGTTTTCCTCCTTTCTTTCACTTCTAGCCTTCATGCTTCCTCGTTCCTCGTGCCATGCTTCGTGTATTCTACTATGCCCTCTCCGCTTTGCTCGTCTTAGCTTGATTATCTTCTTAATGCGTCATTTCTGCATTGAAACACAAAATAGCGGCAGTATCGACAATTCATTGAAATAAGGAATATAAACAATATAAAGGCACGAAAACGGTATATAAAATGGTATAAAGGAGCTATAAAAGTATATATAAAAGTGGTACATCAGGGTTCTTCTTTCTCCAATGCCTCTATATTTTCCTGCACATCATGAGACAACAAAAACCGCAACCCTTCCTTCTCGACATTGTTAGTATGAGCCACTTCAAGTGGGTCCCTATGACTCAATTGATAAACTCGATTTGACAAAGGTTCAATTATATCGAGAAAGTAGCAAAAGCTCAAATCATCGGTCTTTTTCATTGTCTCATACACACTATACTTCAAAATTTTCCCTTCAAATTCCATGGTCAAATTTCCATCATACATGTCAAGTTTGGTTTTGGAGGTTCTCATAAAAGGCCTCCCTAGTAAAAGAGGTGTAGCCTTGGAGTCCGGTTCCATGTCCAAAACATAAAAGTCGGCCGAAAACATGAACTTATCAACCTCTACTAACACATCTTCTACAAGACCTTTGGGATGAATTGTAGAGCGGTCCGCAAATTGGATCACAACATTGGTCTTAGACAAGGGAGGCAATTCTAAGGTCTCATAAACTGAATAAGGCATGACATTAATAGAGGACCCCGAGTCTAGCATAGCTCTAGCAAAAGCTTTTCCTCCAATTGAGCACGGTATAGTTAGCATGCCCGAATCATCACACTTTTTGGGAAGATTTCGTTTCAAAATTGCCGAGACATGCCTACTAACCGTGACTCTTTCAACTCCTTTCCTTGGCTTCCGTTTAGGGGTGCAAAGTTCCTTGAGAAACTTTGCATACCTAGGGACGGATTTGATGATAGTAAAAAGAGGGATGTTGACCTCACATTTCCTAAAAGTTTCATAAAGATCGGAGTCTTTATCAAACTTCTTGGGATTTGTGAGGGCACTAGGAAATGGTACCTCCGGTTCATATTCTCTTTCGATCTCCTCAATTTGATCCTTGGTGTTAGTGCTTCCTTTCTTTCCCTTGTCAATGCTTAAAGGATTCTTTTCTTCTTCTCCATTAGATTTGGAGGATGTCTGTTGGACCATATAGATTTATGCTTAAATTTTGATAATGACAAGTGTGTGCTTTGTCTTATATATGCTCTTGCTCGTAATCGTTTGTTTAGTCTTTGTTAGATTAACTTAGGTTTACAAGTTTAGCAAGTAATGTTATAGTATTCTTAGCTATAACATTGAAGATTTGTGAGGCATCATTCAAGTAATGTTATAGCAGCTTGAGCTATAACATTGAAGATTCTTAAAGCGTCATAGTAACTGTAACAAGTTTCAAGTATGATGATCACTCAAGCAAAAGGCTAGATCAAGTCTTTAACTAAGCTCAAGATGAAGAGCTTTTGGTCAAGATAAAGAGAAGATCCTATCACTGAAGATCTCCAGGAAGATTAGCTAGTATAGGTCTTCATCTAATGACGGTATCTTAAGATAGGAATATTGGGAAGGTAAAGTTATAGCTATTTCACCTATAACTTTACTTACCAAACTTAAAGTTATAGTTGTTTCTACTATAACTTTGGGTAGCATTTTAATAGCACGATTTTAATAGTTTTAAAATCATTTTTCAAAGGATAAAATTCTTTAAACATATTTCCAAATCGTATGTATCTATAGTGGAGTTGATGTATGGGTTGTTATAATGGATAACTTGCATATCTCTATTGGTTAGTAAAACGACTTGTGGGTCGTCATGCTACCTAGGGTTTGCTAGTTTATTTTAACCTAACCCTAATCCATGAAGAGGGATTTTCGTCTAGATGGACACGGGCCTAGGGTTTCGGCCGCTGGCTTCAAACCTTTAGGTTTTACAAGTCCTCTAGTACAAGTAACCTATCTAATTAAATCTAGCTTATATTTTTATAAGATATTTTATTATCTTAAATATATACATGATTTAATTTGTTTACTTATCTGAAAATCTTAAAGATATAGTTATAGAAAAAATAAGATTCATTTTTATCTTATTTACCTAAACTATAATATCTTGGATTGGACTAGGAAAGAGATAGAGATTTATCTCTTGCAAAGCATGCCGCCTATCTCACGACATCCTAGGGTTTCGTGCAATTCCTAGTTCTCTCTTCGACTATGAATACACATGATCATTCCTTGTTCTAGTAAAGCTTTTCGAAATATAAAAATTTCTTGCAAACAAATTAGAGTTTAATTTTCAATTTACTATTTTCATTGTTTTGCATTTGAAAATCTTGCGAAAAGTCGTGCTCTTTAATTTGCTTAATGTTTTTCTTAAGGTTACGTCATAAGATAATGGTACTTCATATTGTTTCGTACTCGTTCAATTGTGTGAACACTTAGAAGAACAATCAAGTGCTTTCTTAGTAACTTAAGATAGTCAAAACCGAATATCTAGCGATATTCAAATTGAGTTATAGCTAGAGTTAGCTATACGAGTTGGGTTGATAATTTTGTAATCCGGAGTAAGGTACTAAAATTATTAATCGAGAATAGTGGACGTAGGCTTCGACGTGTGAAGCTGAACCACTTCAAATATCGTGTGTCCTTGCATTTTTCATTTCAGTCATTTCATTACGTTCATAATCATTTAGTTAATTAGTTAAAGTTTAATCAATAAACTTTAAGTAATTAATTACCTTGATATAAAATAAAAAGTAGGCATAATTTTTAAATACTCAATTCACCCCCCTCTCGAGTATTTCGGGTGTGATAGACTCTTCAATTGGTATCAGAGCCTCGTGCTCTTGATTGCCTAACCGCAAAGAGGCTAGATCCGTCTATCTTTTTATCTTTTTATTTTATTTTATTTCCGCTGCCTTACACGTGTGAAATGGATTCCAAGTATCTTAAGTGTCCCGTCTTTGATGGGAAGAATTATGGACTTTGGAAAAACATGATGACACACTATATAAAAGGACATGATTGGGAGTGCTGGACGATCATCAAGAATGGACCAAACAAAATTTTGGTTGCATCTTCGGAAGGCACTACCTATGAGAAAAAGGAAGAAGACTATGTTGAGGCTGATTACAAGACGGCTGAGAAAAACTCGAAAGCGATAAGCCTGTTACAAAACGGCATGACATCGACTGAATTCGATCGTTTTTTTTCTTGCACTTCGGCCAAGGAAATATGGGATGGTCTTGAGTTGGCCTATGAAGGAACGTCGGCCGTAAGGAAATATCGCATTGACTTGCTGATTCAAAAATATGAACTTCTTAGAATGGAAAAGAATGAATCACTTGATAGCATGTCAGCACGATTTTCTACTATAGTCAATGAGCTCAAAAATCTTGGTAAAACTTTTAACTCTGAGGATATTGCTAGAAAAGTACTTAGGAGTCTAACCAAGAAATGGCGTCCCAAGGTCACGGTCATGGAAGAAGTAAGAGATCTCACTTCTCTTCCTTATGCAGAACTTATTGGTGCTCTCATGGCTCATGAGCTCGTCTTGGAAGACGATGAGGCCGAGGCCAGTAACACTAAGAGCATGGCCTTACAAGCTTCTGTTAAGCAAGAAGAAGATGTTGAAATAGAGGACGAAACGGTCTTGTTTGCTAAACGATTTAACAAACGCATCTTTAGAAATAAGCAAGCAAAATCGTTCAACAACAATAACAACAAGTTCTCTAATAAGAAATCTTCTGAGTCAAAGAATACGTTTGCTAATAGAGGATGCTTCAAGTGTGGAGAATCCAGTCATATGATTAAGGATTGTCCCACATGAAAGAAAATTAAAGACAAAGCAAAACGTGAGAAGACCAAGAAGGAATTCAAGCACGTAATGATGGCATCATGCTGGGGAGATCACGACCCTGAGGACGACGAAGCATCAGAAGAAGAAGAAGTTGCTAACCTATGTCTAAGCAACGTTAGTCTTGACCTCTTCTCAGACAATGATAAAGATAGTGTGGACTCTTATTGCTGTTTCCTAGGAGATTCTGATTCAGAAGAAGAAGAAGAGGTAAGTTATCTTGAACTTAAGAAAAGTGTTAAGAAACTGCCTAAAAATGCTTTAATTGAATATTTTGAGCAATCTCTTGATAAGTGTCATGAACAAGAGATGGAATTGAAAGACTTGAAAGAACAAATTCTCGATATTGCTGAAGAGAATCATCTCCTTAAAGCAAAGGCCAAAAAGCTCAAATCTAAAGTTACAGCTAATATGGCTACAACTTCAGATACAACAAATGCTGATAAAAAGGCTCTTGAGTCTAAAGTTATAGCTAATGAAGCTATAACCTCAGACCTGAAACTCAACATTAAGCATCTTCAAGCCAAAGTTATAGCTAGTGAAGCTATAACATTAGAATTGAAGAAAGTCAAAGAGCTTCTTGAGTCTAAGGCTATGGCTAGAGAAGTCGTGATCTCAGATCAAAAGAAGGAGATTGAGACTCTAACTCAGCAGTTAAAGGAATCTAAAACCATTCCAAATACTAAAAGAACGCATACCGAGACGGTACGAGTTCTTAATGATAGATTCCAGAATTTTCGTGACAATTATGAAGAGACTCATCCCCCCAAAGTCGTAGAGTCAGACCATTCCAAATGCAACAAAGAAATAGAGTCCTTAAAAGAATTACTCTTGCATGCTAGAAAGGTTCACGAAAAATGGGAAGGTAGCACGCGTGTTCTAAACTTCCTAACTGAGCAATCAGATAATAACATGAAAATGGGATTAGGGCACGAGTGCTATGGTCGTAGAGATCACTCTAAATGCAAATCAACCCCTTCCGAACGAGATTTCAGAAGGAGAAAATATACAAATTTACCAGAATATTTGATTTGCAATTATTGTGGTCATACTGGACATACCCAAGAGAACTGTGTCAAATATGCTCAGGATTTAAGAAAAGGAATCAACTTTGTTAAAGCATCCGACACTATTTTCGAGGATAATGATTATACCCCATCAGAACCAAGTACAAGTGAAGAACGCAATAATGATCATCGTTGGTTCTACGATATGAGCTTTGATTTCAAGAAGGCTACCAAATCAAAACAAACACCTAAACCCAAAGAGCCCTTCAAAACCAAAGCACCTCCAAAACAACCTGAAAGACCACGACATAAGGAACCCACAACTAAACCTAAGACGACTCCTAAACAAACCCATTCGCCTCCAAAACGAAAAGTTATAAAAAGGGTTTGGGTTAGAAAAGATCTAGTTTTTAGAGTGACTAACGTCAAAGGACCCAACTTAGCTTGGGTACCTAAAAACTGTATCTAATTATTTTGCAGGTTGTGGTGAAAGAAAATAACTTATGGTACCTTGATAGTGGATGCTCAAGGCACATGACTGGAGATGTAAATTTATTTCTTTCACTTGAACCTTTCGATGGAGGTAAGGTCACATTTGGTGATAACAAGAAGGGTAAGATCATCGGTGTTGGTAAAGTTGGAATATCCTCTTCTCATGCTATTAGTACGTGACATTTATCTTGTTAGTGGTCTCAAACACAATTTATTGAGTATCTCTCAATTATGCGACATAGGAAATAAAGTTGTCTTTCATTCAGATTCTTGTCGAGTAATAATTGAAGGAACAAGTAGTGTTGTGTTGAAGGACACCGTAGAAGGAATGTTTATATGATTGACCTAAATAATATTCCTACTAATTCATTCATGTGCATGAAAGTAACGACATATGATCCATGCCTTTGGCACAAAAGATTGGCTCACATAAATTCAACTACATTGAATAAGCTAAAGAAGTGGGATTTGGTTGAAGGACTTCCCTCAATCAAATTCGATCAAGAAACTTTATGTGATTCATGTGCCCGATGCAAACATGTGAGATCATCATTCAAACCCAATAGAATGGTAAGTACCAAGGAACCACTAGAACCCGTGCATATGGATCTTTGTGGCCCCATGAAGGTAAGAAGTAGAGGTGGATCCAGGTATGTCTTCGTTCTAGTTGATGATTATTCCAGATATGTTTGGCCAATCTTTCTCAATTCAAAAGATGAGACTTTCGAAGAATTTGCAGTTCTAATGAAGCTTGCCCAAAATAAGTATAAATCTAAATTAGTTTCCATTCGTACGGATCATGGCACCGAATTTGATAATCATGTCTTTATAGAATATTGTAGGGAGAATGGTGTTGGGCATAACTTCTCAGCACCACGAACCCCACAACAAAACGGTGTTGTTGAACGTATGAATAGAACATTGGAGGATATGGCACACACGATGTTATTGTGTAGTGGCCTACCTCGAAATTTCTCGGGTCAAGCTATTAGATCGCATGCTATGTTCATAATCGAGCTTTGATTAGACCCATTTTCAAGAAGACTCCTTATGAGCTTCTTAGGGGACGTAAACCTAACATATCACATTTACGTTGCTTCGGGAGTAAATGTTTTGTCCATAATAATGGCAAAAATAGATTAAGCAAATTCGATCCCAGAAGTGACGAAGCGGTGTTTGTCGGTTATTCTAATCATAGTAAAGCATATAAGGTTTTCAATAAGAGAACCTTATGCATCGAAGAAAGTGTTCATGTTGTTTTTGATGAAAATAATATGTTTGACAAAGCTGAACAGGATTAGGAAGAAGATTTGAACGAACCTGATTTCCGACTATCCAGGGATGAGCTTCCAGAATTGGATGAGGAAGATAAGGAAATTGAGGGCACAAATGATGAACAAGGAAGCCCTTCGAATGATAAAGGAAAGAGAACTGTGAGTTTAGTTGATGATACTAAAACCTCTTCTCAATCTAAGAAATTGGAGAATAAAGTTATAACTGATGAAGCTATAACTTCAACTCCAAATCAACGAACTAAGTCCAATGTTATAACTGATTCTGTTATAACCCCAGGCTTGGATTCAGGGGGAACAAGGCTTGAACCCCGATCATTCGAAGATGATGAAACTAGTTCAGATGAAGATGTGCCTCCTGTTTCAAAGAAATGGAGATATAAGGATTCCCATCCAATGGAAACCATCCTAGGAAGTTTGAATGAAGGCGTTCGAACTCGTAGAAGACTTAACAACTTTTGTTTATTCTACTCCTTTATTTCAACCATTAAGCCAACAAATATCAAAGAAGCACTTGCCGAACCATATTGTATCGTTGCTATGCAAGAAGAGCTTCAACAGTTCGAACGGAACAAAGTGTGGCATTTAGTTCCAAGACCTAAAGACCGAACGGTTATCGGTACGAGATGGGTTTTTAGAAACAAGTTGGACGATACAGGAGTTATTGTACGAAATAAAGCTAGATTGGTTGTACAAGGGTATAATCAACAAGAAGGAATTGACTATGATGAGACCTTCGCTCCTGTATCCAGACTTGAGGCTATTAGATTATTAATAGCGTTTGCTGCTCATAAAGGAATTAAACTTTTTCAAATGGACGTTAAGACAGCTTTTCTTAATGGTTATTTGAATGAGGAGGTTTTTGTTGAACAACCCCCAGGATTTCTCGATAGCAAGTTTCAAGACCATGTTTTCAAATTAGATAAAGCCCTGTATGGTTTGAAACAAGCTCCGAGGTCGTGGTACGACAGATTGTCAAAATATCTTCTTGAAAGTGGTTTTAAAAGAGGATCTGTCGATAAAACCCTATTCCTGAAAACTGAGGATTCCGATCTATTAGTTGTATAAATATATGTAGACGATATTATTTTTGGTTCAACTAATAATCGTTTATGTAAGTACTTTTCAGATTTAATGACCTCAGAATTCGAGATGAGCATGATGGGAGAACTCAAGTTCTTCCTTGGACTCCAAATCCAACAAACTCCTGAAGGGATTATGATACACCAACAAAAATACATCAAGGAGCTAATCAAGAAATTCGGTATGGAAAATTCTAATTCTAAGCCAACTCCTATGGGTACTGAGAAGAAGTTGACCTTGGATGAAAACGGTAAGTCTGTCGATGAGACGACTTATCGAGGTATGATTGGCTCACTTCTTTATTTAACTGCAAGTCGTCCGGATATTATGTTTAGTGTATGTGTATGTGCTCGATTCCAATCGTGCCCTAAAGAATCTCATATGATTGCAATTAAAAGAATCTTGAAGTATTTAATTGGTACATCTAAATTATATCTATGGTATCCTCTTGAGTGTAATTTCGATCTAATAGGATATTCAGATGCAGATTATGCAGGTTGTTCACTTGATAGAAAAAGTACTTCCGGCATAGCCACGTTTGTTGGACTGTGTATTATTACGTGGGGGTCAAAGAAGCAAAATTCTGTTGCGCTATCTACTGCTGAAGCCGAATACATTGCCGCTGGGTTGGTATGTTCTCAACTTTTATGGCTTAAGCAACAATTACGTGATTACGGTGTTAATTTTGGGTGTATACCTATTTTATGTGATAACACGAGTGCCATAATTATATCTAAGAACCCTGCACAGCACTCACGAACTAAGCACATAGACATTAGACACCATTTTCTACGTGATCATGTAGATAAGGGCAACATAAGACTGGAATTTTGTAGTACAGAAAAACAATGGGCTGACATTTTTACCAAAGCATTGGCTAGAGAACGTTTTGAGATTTTGCGGTTGGAAATTGGTTTAATTGGTGGCAACTAAACTTGTCACAAATATTTTATTCTCCATATGACTGACTAGATTTGACGGGATTGTATGACTGTGTCTGTATTTTTCGTTGCAAGTTTATTTATGTCAAATGTTATATTATATTATGAGAATATTCCATTTTCTAGTCTTGTATATCTTAAGTTTTATTACGAACCAAAAGTCGTAACAAATTGCTTCAAATCTCTTGCCTTAACCGAAATTCTCCACAAAACTATATCTCTTGCCATATCTTATCATATCTTATAAACAATCTACCCTAACCACTTGTTTTATCTTTTGGTAAGTAAATAATCAAAAAAAAATCCCTTTACCTACTTCCACACGCCACCTCCACCTTCCTTATTTCCCTTAAACTCTTTTACCATAGTTTAATCATCACTTCCCATAAATACCCACCGTCACAATCAAAACACAACACCCAAAGATTTACCTTTTAGACTTTTCTACACACTCAACCTCCAAAATCCAATCATCATTATGACTCCTCCCTCAACTCGCTTCCACTCACCCTCAACTCGGTCCACAACTCGGACCGGGTCCTCCAAATCACCATGCAACAAAACCTATGTCCCTCTCAAAACTCCCTCACGTTCATCAAACCTAAAACCAACTAACCCCGATCATAACCGGGTTGATCCTAACTTAGAAGGGAAAAGACGGAAATTAAATAAAGGGAAAAAGAAGGCCGTAGGGTTTGAAGGTTCGGTGGAAGATACCGAGGTTGTAGCTACTCAAGAAGGTCATCAAAGGGTCATGTTTCGAGAGTATATGCCGAATGCAACATCAATGGGGCTTGATAAGCTTCGACTCACCGCGGACGAGAGAACCCGTGTCAACTATATTATGCGGTATGGTATTCATGGTGGTCGTTCCTACTCCGATAAATGGTATGGAAAAATCGAAGCTTTACAATTCTTTAAGGATTTCTTGAACTTTCAAGAATGGAAGAAAGTTTGTTCTTTTGTTGGTCCGGTTTATCCTATTGAGTTAATCCAATTTTACTCTTCCGTCTCCGTAAAAAATAACGTGTTGCATGCGATGGTAAATGATTCCGAAGTCAAAATCTCCCTTGCCGATTTTTGTACTCTGTTTTCGGTTCCTGATGATGGAATCGAAATAAATCCGAGTGCGGAATGGGGATATGTGACGGAGGAAGAAAAACTTAAAATTAAGAAGTCTTTTGATGTTGATGCTACGGGGTCGAGTAATATGCTTGCGGGATCGTTCACTCCGAAATTGAAATTCTTTCTTAATTGTCTTTGGAACACGGTTGTTCCAAGGAGGGGTGGTCGTGATAAATTTTCAAGCTATGAGATGGTATTGATGTCTAAATGGCTTGAAGGGTCCAAAGTTAGTCTCCCTCGTCTCGTATTTCATAAAATCGTTCAAACAAGTATTTCCGTCACCGAGGAGAAGTTTTATACTACTTTGGATTTGCCGTATGGTATGTGGGTCTCTCGGCTTTTGGAACAAAAGGGGGCTATTGGGTCTACTAGATATGGTGTAATGGTGAAAGATGAGATGTGTGACACTCATCTTAAATTTATGAAGATTGGTGCAATAGGACCCGATTTGGTGTTTTTAGCAGAAGGCATTGTGGTGGAGAAATCGTCGGATGTGGTGTCGGTTGTTGAACAAAAGTTGGAGTTGTTTATGGCAAGTATTTGTGAGAAAATGGATGCACAAAATAAGATGGTTGCGGAGTTGGTCTCGGGTTTGGGACAAGACAAGAATGGGGCTTCGGGTTCGAAGGGTTCGGATCTTGCCGAAGTCCTGTCTTATTTGCATGGGTTAGAAGCTAGGGTTGATGCTATGGCTAAGGATGCGGCTAGGGCGGCCAAAGAGTGTGTTCGTCATTCTGGATCATTGGCTAACTTAGCTAGTCAAGGTGGGGAAATATGGCGTGAAGGGAAGGCTATGCATGAGGATATGCGGGTTGTTTACGAGGCTACTAAAGCCTTGTCGTTGAAAGTGCTTAATTTCGAGAGGTGTCTCACGGCACAAGCTAACCATGTCCGTTCCTGCTTTGATCGTCTTGACTCTCTTGAGTTTAGGACCCGTCCCGGTTATGTGAACCCAAATGTCGTGAAACGCGACTATCCTTGACTCATCATCATCCTTACCTTGTTTTTCTTTTTATTAGGTTTTCTATTTTGAATAATTGTCTAATTCGGCCCATTTTGGCTTACTCTTACATTCGGCCCATTTGGCTTTATCCCTTGTCCTCTTATTCGGCCCAGTTAGCAATTAGACTACCTTGGTTTGTAGTACTCTTATTTTATATTTGGCATGTTTTATGTAGATTATTTTCTCGTTTTATAATCTTTCTTTGCATGATTAATACGTGTCTCGATCTATATCATTCTAGTTGTTTTATGTCTTTTATCGTCTTTTCGATGATGTCAAGAGGGGGAAGAAATTATCGTGACTTAAGTATTTGCCTAAGCTTGCTCCTTGTCAGAACCTTTAATCTTTGAAGGTCCTTAGATGCTATACTTTTTATATAAGTGGATTGTTCTTGCGTTCAACTGACTATGACTTTTATATATTATGTTGAGGGGGAACTTACACTTAGTCACAAATCGTAAGAGACTTGTCATCATCAAAAAGGGGGAATTTGTTGGACCATATAGATTTATGCTTAAGTTTTGATAATGACAAGTGTGTGCTTTGTCTTATATATACTCTTGCTCGTAATCGTTTGTTTAGTCTTTGTTAGATTAACTTAGGTTTACAAGTTTAGCAAGTAATGTTATAGTATTCTTAGCTATAACATTGAAGATTTGTGAGGCATCATTCAAGTAATTTTATAGCAGCTTGAGCTATAACATTGAAGATTCTTAAAGCGTCATAGTAACTGTGACAAGTTTCAAGTATGATGATCACTCAAGCAAAAGGCTAGATCAAGTCTTTAACAAAGCTCAAGATGAAGAGCTTTTGGTCAAGATAAAGAGAAGATCCTATCACTGAAGATCTCCAGGAAGATTAGCTAGTATAGGTCTTCATCTAATGACGGTATCTTAAGATAGGAATATTGGGAAGGTAAAGTTATAGCTATTTCACCTATAACTTTACTTACCAAACTTAAAGTTATAGCTGTTTCTACTATAACTTTGGGTAGCATTTTAATAGCACGATTTTAATAGTTTTAAAATCATTTTTCAAAGGATAAAATTCTTTAAACATATTTCGAAATCGTATGTATCTATAGTGGAGTTGATGTATGGGTTGTTATAATGGATAACTTGCATATCTCTATTGGTTAGTAAAACGACTTGTGGGTCGTCATGCTACCTAGGGTTTGCTAGTTTATTTTAACCTAACCCTAATCCATGAAGAGGGATTTTCGTCTAGATGGACACGGGCCTAGGGTTTCGGCCGCTGGCTTCAAACCTTTAGGTTTTACAAGTCCTCTAGTACAAGTAACCTATCTAATTAAATCTAGCTTATATTTTTATAAGATATTTTATTATCTTAAATATATACATGATTTAATTTGTTTACTTATCTGAAAATCTTAAAGATATAGTTATAGAAAAAATAAGATTCACTTTTATCTTATTTACCTAAACTATAATATCTTGGATTGGATTAGGAAAGAGATAGAGATTTATCTCTTGCAAAGCATGCCGCCTATCTCACGACGTCCTAGGGTTTCGTGCAAACCCTAGTTCTCTCTTCTACTATAAATACACATGATCATTCCTTGTTCTAGTAAAGCTTTTCGAAATATAAAAATCCCTTGCAAACAAATTAGAGTTTAATTTTCAATTTACTATTTTCATTGTTTTGCATTAGTAAATCTTGCGAAAAGTCGTGCTCTTTAATTTGCTTATTGTTTTTCTTAAGGTTACGTCATAAGATAATAGTACTTTATATTGTTTCTTACTCGTTCAATTGTGTGAACACTTAGAAGAACAATCAAGTGCTTTCTTAGTAACTTAAGATAGTTAAAACCGAATATCTAGCGATATTCAAATTGAGTTATAGCTAGAGTTAGCTATACGAGTTGGGTTGATAATTTTGTAATTCGGAGTAAGGTACTAAAATTATTAATCGAGAATAGTGGACGTAGGCTTCGACGTGTGAAGCTGAACCACTTCAAATATCGTGTGTCCTTGTAGTTTTCATTTCAGTCATTTCATTACGTTCATAATCATTTAGTTAATTAGTTAAAGTTTAATCAATAAACTTTAAGTAATTAATTACCTTGATATAAAATAAAAAGTAGGCATAATTTTTAAATACTCAATTCACCCCCCCCCCCCTCCCCCCCGCTCGAGTATTTCGGGTGTGATAGACTCTTCAATGTCCCTTTCTCTTGTTCAATCACAAGCTCTTCTTCAATTTCTTTTTCGATGTCAATAACCCTTTCTTGTGACTTGGACCTTCTCTTCTTCTTTGGAGGAGATTCTAAAGTTCTCCCCTTCCTCAATGTCATAGCACTAGCATTTTCCCTAGGAGGGAATGTAGTGGAGGGAATAGAAGTGGAATTCCTTTGGTTTTGCTTGGCAAGTTCTTGGGCAATTTGTCCAAATTGAATCTCAAGGTTGGAAACCTTGGCATCACTAACACTCTTGTCGGCATCAATCTTGTCAAACCTCTTGTTTGTCTTAACTTGCTCTTGCAAAATTTTCTTAAGCAAGTCTTGAATACTTGGCTCCTTTTGAGAATTGGTGTTGTTACCTTGGTTGTCAAATTGAGATGATTGACCATGGCTTTGGTTTCAACCTTGGTTGTTGGAATTGTCATTCCTATTTCCTTGAAAATTGGAACCTTGACCTTGTCGGAAATTTTGGTCTCTTGGAGGATTTGAATTTTGGTTCCTCAAGTGATTGAATTGGCCATTAACAAAGCTTTTGGAAGTGTCACCACCCCAACCAAGGCGAGAGTTGTCTCTACTCCCAACATTGTAGGTGTTACCATTAGGGTCATAGTTGTAGTATCCTCCCCCGGAAGGATTCCTAGCATTGTAATTTCCATAACCCATTGCACTCACATTTTCCACCCCAATTCCTTCTTCAATCATGATGGGGCAAGCTTCCTCCAAATGAGGACCTTGGCAATAGTTGCATTCCACTTGATTCCTTTTACTCCCTTCATTGTTTGGAGTGTTTCCTATCATGTTCCTCACTAGGTGAGTTAGGTCATTCACACTTTGCTCAAGATTTTGAGTAGAAGAGGAGGTTCCCATTGAAGATGCATTTCTTGATCCCCTTTGACTTCTACAATAATTTCTTGTAGTTGAGGCAAGTCTCTCAATGATCTCCTTAGCATCCGCTATGGAATAATTCTCCAAACCTCCTCCGGTGGCGGAATTGACCATCCTTTGATCTTCTTGGCCTAAACCTTCATAAAAATTAACAAGAAGGTTATCCTCACTCAACCCATGGTATGGGCATTGAGCCACTAACCTCTTAAATCTTTCCCAATATTCGTACATGGTCTCCCCATTAGGGTCTTGCTCTATGGTGGTGATTGCCTTATTTGCACGGTTGTGGCGCGAGTCGGGATAGAATTTCTCAAGGGAGGCCGCTTTCATTTCTTTCCAAGTACTTATGGACCCCGAAGTGAGATAGAAAAGCCAATCCTTAGCCGCATCCATCAAGGAAAATGGAAAGGCACGAAGGTTAATTGGTCCTCCGTCACTCCATTTGGGATGGCTCCTTCACACATCATGTGAAACTCCGATAAATGCCAGTTAGGATCATTTCCCGCATGCCCATGAAATTTGGGTAAGTTGTGAATGAAGAAACCCTTAAGTTCAAAGTTGGCATTTGCTCCCAAAGGAGGGTATGTGATGCATAATGGTTGTTCATCGTAGTTTCTTGCCCTTATCTCACGAATGGTTCTATTATCGTTCGCCATTCTAGGATATTCTACTTCAATGGGGTTTACCGAAAGTGGTTCTTCTTCAACTTGGGTTTCCCTAGGTCGTTTTTGATACCACGGGTTTGTAAACAACCAAGAGTAAGCTCCGAATGAATCTTCTTCAACGGGAGTTGATTCACCACTTTGTTGAGGATTAAACATAAACTTTCACACTACACAAAACAAATTAGAACTACCACTTACTTCTAACAACAAAGATAAAATAAAAACAACTAAACATGTATTTCACAACTCAAGCTTTTAGCTATGTCGCCCCTTCCCCGGCAACGGCGCCAAAATTTGGTAGGAATAAAAGACTAGGTCGTTAAATACTAGAATTAACCTACCAAATTAGAAATTTATAAACCAAACTCGACTCTACACTATGCAATAAGGATAGTAGTAAAGGGAAGTAAGGGTCGAACCCAAGAGAAGGGATTTAAGACTAAAAGCTTGTATTAGACTAATGAAATTGGACAAGACACAAGACTATGCACAAACTATGGATACTAACAATGGACAACAATAGAAACACATAAAAGGAGAATTGACATGGAGAAAACAAGTGACAAAATGAAAGAGATGTGATATTTCCTATGAGACAAGGCAACAAACACTTGGTATGCAAGTAACAATTATAAGAGATGAAAACTTGGTATAATCCTACAAGCTTCAACTTTTCTCAAAGCAAGACTCTTTTCTCTCCAAATTCATTTACCCAACAACAATCCTCAAGCAATTGATCACCATTATCTAAGCCAACAATGATAATCTTACTTAAACTACAATTTCCAACACTAAGCCACGTAAGAATTGTAGCCAAGAGGATGAAGAACACAACCAAGAGGAAAGTAAATGGGATATCAAAAGAGCATGTCTAAGCCAACAAACTCAATGATACAAACAATTTCTACTCACAATTATTGATACTCTAAGCCAATATAACAATAATTATGAGATGCTTCAACAAGTTATCACAAAAGCAAGGAACTTTGCAACAACAAGCAATAGATGAACATTAAAGAGGCAAGAGTGATCAATTCTCACAACAAAACATTCATCATGGCATTCAAACTTAGAAATTGAAATAAATGAAAGATTAAAGAGTAGAGAGTCAATACAATGATAAAGTCGAAGACTTGAAACGGATTACAACAAGCAAGGAAGGATTTAGCCTTCCATAGTCTTCATAAACCCAAAATAACAAGGAAAGATTACAACTTGAATGAAAAAGTCTTCTAAATTATTACAAGATTAAAACCCTAAATTATGAGATTAGATGAGATGATATGAGGTTGTATCATGTTTTCAGGTCTTCAAACTCTTGGGTATATATAGGGCTTCACGAAAACCTAAAAAGATTTCCACTTAAGAAGCCCAAAAGAAGATTAGAAGGCCCCGTAAAACAGAGCTACGCAGCCTGCGCCAAAATGCTCCTTGCCTGCGCAATCGTGCGCAGCTGCGCCTCTGGTTTGCACAGCCTGCGCCTGGGCTCGCAGTTTTGGCCTTCTAATGCCCAAGAATCTTGACCTCTTCACTTGTTCTCATTTCCTCTAATCTTCAATTCTCACTTCTCCCAGCTGGATCCTAGGCCATATGTGAACCGCTTATGCCTTGTCTTGACCTTTGAAAGGTCCTCTTTGACCCTCGGGTTCCGTGCATCAAAATCCATTGTAAAACCGAGGTAGAATACACAAGTTACCACATCATACCCGATTACCAAATACTAGGAAAGGTATACTTAAAGACCCATATTAAAAGACACGAGGGTGATAAAATCACCCTCTTAGACCGACACAAAACATTACTATCAAATGGCATATGGTGTAAATAAGGAGGGTATATAAAGAGGAGTTGGTCAAATTGGCCTACTATGAATTCCGGTCTAGGAGTTATGTACAATTGAGTTTTTTTGTAGCGACAAAAAGGGTATGTTGTGCATGAAAATTAAACATGGAGGGTATTATGTAGTATGTACACAAACTTAAAAAGTTAGGTACCACGTGTAAAATGGCAAAATTCGAGGATACCACGTAAATTTTCCGTAAATTTTCCGCAAAATGGCAAAGTTCGAGGGTATTATGTACTTCATAATAGCTAGGCGAGTAACAAGCTTCTTGTAATGTAGCCTAGTATTTCATATAAGGGAGATAAGGTAGTAATACTACTGTAGTTTTCACTATAATTTACAAATAGTTTCATTATAGACGGATATATCGTTTAAAGTGAAAGACGGGTCAAATATGCTTAAAGTGGTGATATTTTTGGGTCCCACCATGCAACTTGTTATTTGTTTTATGCTTAAAGTTGGTGAATCTATAACAATAGACGAATATCTCCCGTCTATAATGAGAATTTGTGATAATTTTATAGGTTTTCATTGTATTTTTAATAATATAAAATAAAATTCTGCTATTTTGTTACTCCTTGTCTTTTCGGGGCTGTTATAGAGTTGTATCAAGGATGTAAAAAATAGTAGACATATAACAACTATCGAGAGGGGTAGACAACACTATGATATGGCTGATAAATTTTGTGTAACTGATATTAATATTTTAGTTTTTTTAGCTATTAATTGATATACATTAATAATCATAGTATTTTCGATTTTGTGATATTTAGCATAGCGGCACCCTTTTAAGATCCTCGGGAGATAGTTATGATTGAAACAATCGAGTTTGATGATATCCGTCAATTGAAAAATACCATGCTAAGTTGCAACCAAATGTTTCCCCTATTCGTTGTCTTACCCATTTGAAGTTAATTGTCTTGTTAAGACATTGCCAAATATTGCACCATGGGTCGGGATCAAGCAGAGGTACTCTGGTCTGGTTGTTAATGGAATCTCAAATCATGAGAAGTACCTTTATATAGGAAGGATGCTTAATTGTATCCGATATCCATATTTTGATGATATGACAGTGAAGTTATTCAATCATGATATGGATAATGTGGCTTATGTGTTCGATGGAAAATCAGTCAACAATAAGAGGTAAAAAATGGGGACCAGGTAGATAATAGGGATGAGGAAGATGAGAGTGAGATTTTTGTCTTAGAATAGCCTAACTCTGATGATGATGACCAGTAAGAGGGTGGTTATACATATAACATAAACGAATATAAAATAATTAGGTGTCTAACAATATTTTTATTTGTATTGAAAACAATAGTGGCTTATGTGTGATGTAAGATAAGGAAGGTAGACAAATAAAAAGGTAGTCACCTCGGATTATATTAGTTAGTCATAAGATGCATACAGGTAATGTGTCGTAGTGTGTATGTATAATAACATTAGTTAATGTATGATATAATTAATTAATATTCTTGAGGTTAAAGTTTCTCATATTTGTTGTATCTTACTACCCTAATGGTTCCGACATAACCCGATCGATGAATATTTTCGACATAACCCAACAGATGATAAATGATACGAGGGGTTTTGCAATAATTCTAGTTGAAGCTATAAGAGGCAATAAACCAAGTGAGGAAGAAGAGAGTATGAAATATTTTAAGAAAATTGGTAGGTTATGTTTCAAAAACATATGATGGTAGGTTTGATCCAGTAGAATTGAAGATTGGGAAGGAGTATGGATAAATTTTCTGACGCAATAAATTGGCTTGAAAGATGCAAACTGAGATTTGTGGTTTACTACCTAATAGGTCAAGCCGATATTTGGTGGGAAACAATAAAAGACAAACGAAATGAAGTGGGATTTGAATGGAGTCAATTTAAATAGCTTATGAGGTTCACATTTTATCCTCAATCAGTTCCACGACAAAAGAAAGAAGAATTTATGAGTTAGAAACCAGGGTTCGGTATCTGTTATGGTTTATGCCACCAAATCAATGAAATTGTACCGATTTGCGCTGCACATGGTGGCGACTGAGGAATCAAGAATGAATCGTTTTGAGAGAGGGCTCAATTTATTAAAACCTTCGTGATATATTATCTGCCCATATGTTTGGGCAATTTTTATTAGATAATTTTGAAGCGACGTGACACCGGACGATTGGATCAAAGGTCGAGAGAAGGATCATTGACGTGGAGCCGAGGGTTTATATAATACCCCATATTCTATAACCGTGCACTCGGCTGAGTACAACAGAATACTCGTGATAGGTCTATTTTATATATAGTTTAACTCCCTATTTTAGTTCGGTTTTATTTGACTATTGCATTTCTATAAGTGTATTTGTGAGCTAATTTCGTGTTCTAGGTGTTTTTGCTTGTATTCATTTTGTAGGAAATGAAGCATTCGGTAGTTTTTTCCCGTCAAATTAGCAAGCACCAAAGTTCATGGGGCTAAAAGAAACAAGACTTGACCGTAGAAGGGCATTTTGGGAAGAATTGGACAATCCCGAGCACGAAACTAACTTGGGTTGGTGCACAAGTAAAAAATTGAAAATGAAGTCCAAATAATCAAGTGAGGTTGCAAGTTTAGGATTCCCAATTGTGCATTTAAACGAAGGAATTAAGAGGCATTAAGACGGGATATTGACTTCCCTATGCCAATTAAGACAGAATTAAGAGAAAAAACTGAAATACCCATGTCCCCGATCGAGGTGGGGTGTTCTCGATCTGGGTTGCCCCCCTTTATGGCATTTACGTTTCGTCCCTTTTGTCCTATATAAGGGGTGTTGAATCTGACCACTTTAGCCAGTTCTTCAAAGACATATGGGAAATCACTGGCCCAAGTGTAGTTGTTGTTGTGCAAGATTTTTTCAATAAGGGGAGGTTGCTGAAACAGGTAAATTCAACACTGGTTACTCTCATTCCAAAAGTTGAACTACCTACATATGTACACAATTTAGGCAAATTGCATGTTGTAATGCAATTTACAAATGCATAAGTAAAGTTATTATTGGTAGGTTGAGTGTCATTATTCCTGATATATCATTAGTGCATCTCAGAGTGCATTTATCAAAGGGAGAGATATAGTGGAGAATATCCTCATCTGTCAGGATTTGGTGAAGCTATGTAATAGAAAAGCATGTTCTCCTAGGGTAATTAAGAAAATTGACCTCCAAAAAACTTGCGACTATAGAATTGAGCTTTGTCTAAGATATGATGCATGCCCTCAATTTCCCTACCTCTTTTGTGCACCTTATCACTGAATGTATTACTACCCCCACCTATACCCTCTCCCTTAATGGTGATACTTTTGGGTTTTTTAAGGGTGCTAGGGGATTGAGGCAAGGGGACCCTCTTTCCCCTCTCTTGTTTGTAATTTGTATGGAGTATTTGAGCAGGATTTTGGATCAGATTAGGGAGTATGTGGAATTCAGGTTTCACCCTCTGTGTGGGAGAATCAAGTTAAATCATCTTGCCTTTGTTGATGATCTACTTCTCTTATGTAGAGGGGATAGGCAATCTATCACTGGTATGTTGAGAGCATTTGAGTCTTTTTTTAAAGCCTCAGGCCTGAGAATGAATAAAGGTAAGTCAAACATTTATATAGCAATAGGGTGGAGAAAGCTACTCTTGATGAAGTTTCTAAGATCACTGGTATGGTTCAAGGTACTCTTCCTTTTAAGTACTTAGGATTGTCAATTGCTGTTAGGAAACTCATTGTGTTAGAGTGTTCTATTTTGATTGACAAGGTATCCAAGAGGATAAGGGCACTTGGATGTAGGAAACTAAGTTATACTGGTAGATTAGTCCTCATTCAATCTGTCCTTTCAAATCGTCATATTTACTGGGCTCAAATTTTTGTGCTACCTACTGCTACTCTTAAACAGATTACTAATATATGCAGAAACTTTATATGGACAGGCATGGACAATGCTAATGGCAATGCTCGGGGTTCCTGGGAGCAGATTTGCAATGATAAACTGAATGGTGGGTTAGGGATACAGAATATCATTCAATGGAACAAAGCAGCCCTGGGCAAATATATTTGGTGGCTAGCACAGAAAAAAGACCATTTGTGGTGCGTTGGGTCCATTCTATGTTTATAAAAACAGGTTCATGGAAAGATTATAAACCTAAACTTAATGGTATTTGGGCTTGGAGGAAGCTATGCAGACTCGGAGACCGGCTTGCTTCAGGGTATATAGAAGACTGGTGGTTACAGGATCAAAATCACTACTCTATCAAAAGTGGTTATGAATGGCTAAAACCTTCTCCTACAAAAGTGCCATGGTATTCATTTGTTTGGGTGAGTGAGGCTCTCCCAAGACACAATTTCTTTGGTTGGTTAATTGAAAAGGCTTTTGACTAGAGATAGATTAAAAAGGATGGGGGATTACCAATGATGATACATATGTGCTTTGTGAGGATGCACGGGAAACACATGATCACATGTTTTTCAGTTCTAAATATAGTAGGCACTGCTTGGCTATTGTGTCTGCAGGCCTTGGTTGTCATATCCCTTATACCCAGGTTAGTAAATGGTGGCTGCAATATCCCTTTTCCTCTCTCAGGATCAAACAACAGGTTGCAGCGAGTCTCTTTGCTTTAATGTACTCTCTTTGGAGGGCACGAAATACGTGCAGACTTCAGCATTTTTTGCAGAGGCCAGCAGCTCTGATTAAGGCCCTCAAGGATGATAGGGAGCTCTTGAGCTCTTAATCTGTTCTTAGTTTACTATTTCTCTTGTCTTAGGAATGTTTGCTTAAGTTGAAATGTATGACTTCGTTAGCTAGTGCTCTTTGATTGTAAAACTTGAATGATATTTTTATTAATATATGCTTACCCTTTTCACTAAAAAAAAAAGAATCTGACCACTTGGATATGCTTTTTCATATGCTTTAGTCTTAGTTTTCAGAATAAAATTTAGATTACCTTTAGCTTTCTTTAGTTGTTACAAACATATTTTTAAGCATTTCAAGTGGTAATACAAATTACATTTCAAGTTATTTCCATTTACTACCTTGTTCTTCATTTCCATGATCCATTTCTATTGTTAAGGTAATTCTATTTCTAATACTTATTTTGTTAATTCCTTTGTCATTTTCGTTACTAGTTAGTTTGTTAACTAGTTTTGTGACCCGTGAAAATCACGGGTTTATTTGTTTTTTGGCTCGTCGGTTTTGTTTCCGACCGTAATCCATTTGGCTCTAGGAAAAAGGACCCATTTAATGTGATTTCGGGTGGGTTATGGGTTCGATCATTTCGAGTTCGGGTAAAATACGGGTCGGGTCCATTTCGGGTTTATAAAATACGGGTTTATACGGGTTTCAGGTCGGATTTTGGGTTAAAACGGGTTTGATTAACGGCTTTTTATAAATGTTTAATTTCTTTAATTTAAATTATAAATATATAGTTACTCTTAAGTTTTAGGATAAATTACAAATAACCACCACGTATTTGCGTATTTTTACAAATAACCACCTTGTATTTCTGTTTTTACAAATAACCCCCAGACTTTAACGTATACTCCCCAATCACCACCGTATATTTGAACCGAGGCTCGTTTTTCATATTTTCCGACTCGTTAATGAAAAATTTACGCAGAATACCCATATTACCCTCGCTTACTTACCTTCACTAACTTTACCCAAACATAACATACCCCATATTTTCCCCAATTTTCCCAAAACAATTTATATACTTTTAAACCCTAAATCTCCCAAATCAGCTGATCCAATTCAATCGACACTAGAGTACTAGTATTAGTTTGTAATCTAGATAAGCCATTAGCATGCATTAATTCTCGTGTGGGGTTTGAGTTTCTTGCAAATTAAGTCTGCTGGTATACTTGTATGACTAATAAGAGGCTAAAGAAGGGAATTTGCTCTGGGATGTATGGAGTACAATTTTACTTGTCCTGTGCTACAACTGGGCTAAACTAAATCATCGCTTTTATACGGAATGTAGTCACTCCTTGGTTTATGCTTTAGAAGAGTTGTAATTTTAGATTCACTTTGTGTCAAAGCAACGATTTTCTCCACGAGGATACAATTCACTTTCCCTCAAAAGGCTTGGAGTTATGTGTTGCTTCATAATTGTGTATGATATTCATATTACTGGATATATAGGAGCATTAGATTATTTGATTGAATTAGATCAATTGCTTCATAATCACGTTCGATTGAATAGGATCAATTGATTTGGGGGATTTTGGGGATTTAGGGTTTGAAAGTATTGATTGATTGATTTGGGGGAATTGGGGAAAATATTGGGTATGGTATGTTTGGGTAAAGTTAGTGAATGTAAATAAGTGGGGGTAATATGAGTATTTCGCGTAAAATTTTCATCAACGAGTCGGCAAATATGAAAAACGAGTATCGGTTCAAATATATGGTGGTGATTGGGGGGAGTATACGTTAAAGTCTGGGGGTTATTTGTAAAAACAGAAATACAAGGTGGTTATTTGTAAAAATACGCAAATACGTGGTGGTTATTTTTAATTTATCCTAATTTTTATATTATCTAGCTTAATATATGATATTAGTAAGAGGATGCATTTTTTTGCTTATTATATTCAATATTACAACACTATACAAAAGTGACGGCATGACACACACTTCGAAGTGATGACATGGCACAGACTTCGTGGTGAAGACGTGGTATATGGTTTGAGGTGATGAAGTGACAATGCTAACATGGAATGAGGTTCGACGTACTTGGGCAAAAATGACGGTGTGGCACACATTTCAAGGTGATGAGTTGTCATGCAGTGCTGACGTGGAATACAGTTCAATGCACTACGGTGAATGAAAGTGACAATGTGACACACACTTCGAGGTGATGACGTGACATGTGGTTTGAGGTGATGACGTGACACACATACCGCATATATACATATCTTTCCTTAAAAAAATTTAAGTCGCTACATCTAAGACATTGTGTATTTTAGGGAAGATATATTGTCTTGACCCAACGGTCAACCCGCTGTGGGTCGGGTTTCGACCCGTTGTTTACGGGTCAAAACGGGTTCAGGTATCTTTCTGGTTTGGGTTGTTTCAACCGGGTTATTTACGGGTCGGGTTACAGACGGTTTTCGGGTCGGGTCAGATTTTGATAGGTCTAGCTATACTCATGGAAAAATACTTATCATTTCTACCTATTATTCGCTTAATTTTAGTCTTCCATTTTGAACAAAAAATTATGTTGCTTATCAACTACCTATTTGGGTTCAATTCCTATACAAAGTACCAAACATAAAGGTGGGTCAAAAACACATTTGTAGAATACCAAAATTCAAATTTAAGCAACAGAAATCAAAGAAAGAAGTTACACTATATAGATTACATTAGGAAGAATTGATAACATTATAAGTTGAAGATAAAGCACAATCCTCAAATTCGCAAACACGGGTGAAAATAATGTCGCACAATTAAGTGCAATATGAAGACAAAATTACATCTAAATACAACTTGTTGAACATTAGGGCATTGACTAATTATAAACACAATAAACAGACTACCATCGATTAATTATAAACACAATCAATAGAGTACGTTCTTGTCTAATTTCCTCTAATTGGTTAAGGTTGAAAGGTAGGTTTGTGTAATGTTGAGGTATGCTTTAAGACCCGTATTTAATAAAATTGTATGGAGTAATCAGTTTGGGGAGGCAAAGGGATGACAATTATCCACTTAAACTACGATAAAAATGAACGCTTCAATGAATTCTTAACCGCTATGACACAAGTACACAACTTACCTCGTCCTTTATTCATAGCTTTAGTTTCGAGTTACTTGACATGAATTATTGCTGGTATTGGATGCGTTTTTTTATTCTAGGCGGCTGCAAAAAAATTTGGTGACCGAAATGTCTATGAACTTAAGATAACATTGCGTAATACGAGTAAGTGTATTACTTGTAGTCAACTCCCAAGTGAAATTTTTCAATTGCAATCTTTGGTATTAGTTGAGTTTGACTTTATGATTGGTTGGAAGTTGCTTGTACAAATCAATCTATATCTGAAGAACCTAACCCTTTGCCTTTCCCTACGGCTTGTGAATGGTTGAAGAAACTAACAGAGTTGTCTCCATCACTTGAAGAATTGTCTTTAAACTACGAGGATCAGAGGTGCATTTCCAAGAGCTGTAGAGGATATAGTCTTAGTGTTCAATTAAAAATTTAAGACCGTTGTTTATAAACTTGGAATCAAGGGAAAATCATAAAGTTCTTACTAATGCCCCAAAGATAGAGTTACCAAACTTCAAATTAAAGCAACAGAAATAAAAGAAAGAAGTTATACTGAATATATTACATTAGGAAGAATTGATAGCATCATCAGTTGAAGATAAAGCACAATCCCCAATTTCGCAAACACAGGTGAAACAAATGACGCATAATTAAGTGCAATATGCAGACAAAATAATATCTAAATACAACACATTGAACATCAGGCCATCGACTAATTATAAACACAATAACATACTACCATCGATTAATTATGAACACAATCAAAAGAGTACCTGCTTGTCTAATTTCCTTTAATTGGTTGAGGTTGAAAGGTAGGTTTGTGTAATGTCGAGGCATGGTTTAAAACCGATATTTAATAAAATTGTATGGAGTAATCAATTTGGGGAGGCAAAGGGATGACAATTAAGTGTCATCAATGTTGGAGCTAGTAACAGTAAGAAGCGTAGCTTGAAAAGGCGAAATTAATTTAAGGCTGTAACACACCTTCGATTAGCTGAAACCGCCACACACCCCCGCACACAAGTACCACTTGGTGATCGAACACGCACATCATGGGCTAAATAGAATAAACCAACGGCTATGTCGAGAGAGATCTCCGAACTGGCCATCTTCGACAATTGTGTGAAAGTCAATATCGGGAAGATGATATTTTGGGGGTTGTAAAGGTAGCTTATTTATGTGGTTTGGCTAAACGAAGAGGGGTTAAGAAGATAAGAAGAGGGATTAAGAGAAGAAGATATGGAAATGACCGGCAAATATGGTTTGTGGGTAGGAGACGATATATGAAGGTGGTGACGTATAATTTTCATATTACAAGGTGGCATTTTCTAGTGTGAGGTGGCATTTTGGCTGTGTCTATGTGGCTTTTAATGTCTACCTTTTAATAATATTTATAGATTCATCATTCGTTAATCATTATACCGCCTATTTCATTATTCCATAATCATCATGTTATCATATGTTAATAGCTTAGTTTTCAATATGAGTGAGTAGTTCATTTTGTCTAGGGATTAGGGAAGCCATGCATAAATAGTATTTGTAATTTTTGAATAGGATGCTATAATATTGATTAAAAGTTTCTATCACATGCTTGTATTGTTTTGTTAATCTTTGATTATTGATCACAATTCTAGATTAAATTTGTTAATTCACTTTTAAAAGTCGAGAGGCATGAAATTGAATTAGACTACGCATGTTTTAGTAGACCGATTTAGTAATAGCGAGAGCTTGCTAGAACCCGTTCTATGGTTGACAATAATGCCGAGAGATGGTTGTCATTAGGCCTAAACAATTATCGTTATTAAGAATTCCTAGTTTGACATGACCAACTACCTACATATTTGTACGTGTGACCCGATTCCTCTAGACTCTTCTTTATTATAGTTTTCTTTCATTATTTCTAAAACCAAAACAAACACCCAATCGTTAATCAACCTTGATAAAATTCTCTCCATGACAACTTGTTTAGCAACTCTCGTCTCCTTGTGTTCGACCCCTACTACTACATTCATTTGTTATTAGAGTATTTATCTTTGTTAGGTGTGAGATAGCCTATCAACTCGACCGAGTGGCACTCTACTTGACCGAGTGCCCTCCGAGTAGTAAACCAGCTCCTGGTGGTGAGTCACTCGGTCGAGTGGCTGGTGCACTCGACCGAGTGCCACCGAGTACTCGACCGAGTGTACGAGCCCAGGCCCTATTTCCGCATGTTGGGCTCCTGGGCTCCATGTTTTGGGCCTTTTTATATAAGCTTCCATTTCAGTTTTCTCCTTCATTTTTGCAAAACCTAAACTCTCTCTAAACTCTCTACACTCTGTGAACCACCCAAATCCTCTCAAACACTCTCAAACCTTATCGCTTGGAGATTTCCTCTTATTTTAGGAGATTTGCACTCAAGTTTTACTTTTTCTCATTTCTTTACATTTGTAAGTTGTTATTTACTCTTTTTCCTCCTTTTCAATATTAGTCTTAACCCTAGATTTTGGGGGTTTTATCTTATGGGAATTTAATAAGAGTATTGGGTAATTAATTTTTTTAATTAAGGGTTTTTGAGTATTATACTGTTGTAGACATGTTTGTAATAAGTATTATCCAATTAATGTAGCTTCTTAAAGAAGGATTAGTGTGCTTGCTTGTGCTAATTGGAGGATTGCTAAAAGGTAAGGTTTCCCTACTCGGTTTCAATAGTATGAATGTTTACATGTGTCATTATTCTGTTATTGTTGCAATATAATACGATTATCGTGGGTAATTGTTGTTAGTATCATAGTAGTGTTGAAATTTCAGGGTGGCATGTTAATGGATTGTTAACGTTGGTTTCATGATATCATTAGAGTTGCATTATAACATGTTAATTAAGGATGTCATCTTGAGGTAGTGTTATGGTTATTTGTGCACATGAGTACTTAGCATAATTGGCATTTATTACATGAGAAAGAGTCACATATGGTAAGAGTTATTCATGTGAAAGCATTATACATGGCATATTGTGTACATATTATGTACATGTGATGGTGGTGGATGTCGGAGGTTATTGGCGAAGTAGTGAGGGCGATACATGGTTATTGAGGAGACGTAAGGCGGTTGGGAGATCGTCTTACACTTGGGTCGCCTCTTGGAGCTTTCCACTCCAAGAGGGACGTGCACGTTAATGGCTTGAGTTATGGAGGGGCTCATGTAGGGATGGCAGTGGGTCCAAGACCCGACCCAGACCCATCGGGTCGGACCCTAATGGGGCGGGTATGGGTCTTATTTTTTCAGACCCTATGGGCATGGGTCGGGTATGGGTCTTCTACAAATAATTCGGGTCCGGGTATGGGTCTGAGATATAAGACCCAGACCCGACCCTTGGACCCGTTATTTCATTAAAAAAAAAAAAAAAAAAAAAAAGAAAAAAAAAAAGATTTTAAAAACCAAATCAAACTACAAAGTTGGAAGACTTCTCACGTTTTGTATGGATGGTACATTGGTACCTTCCCTTTTTCACCTCCAGACAACCCACAAATTAACCCAACAGGCCAACACACACTTCTACTCCACCACAAGCGGCGGACAAACGACTACCACTCCGCCTCAGTCGGTCAACACCGAACCCATTACTTCTCCTCCTTCACCACTATCATCTCTGGAAGGAACACACTTCATATTGTTGCATGTCGCATATTTTTCGAAGGTTTCATTGGAAAAGTTAGGGTTTTAATTTCTACCCCTAATTCCATCACATTTCTTATCAAATCGATTATCAAACGACCATTTCTAGGTAAGTTATTGGATTCTAGGGTTTCATACCTGATTCGTTTGAATTAATTTGGGGAAAAATAGTTTAGATGATCTTTTTGTCTTGTTTAGTCTATTTGTGATGTAAATTAAACTTGGTAGTAAACAATATAAAGGGTTGATACTCATTACTCATATAGGGATTCTAGTGATGTAAATTTCATATGATTTTCAACCGCTTAGTTCTTTTGATTTGCTCATAAATTTGTTGAAGATGGACCCGCGGTAGACCCGGATCCGACCCGGACCCATTGGGTTTGGGTATGGGTCTGCTGATTTTGGACCCTTGCGGGTCTGGGTCGGGTACGGGTCCAAGGTTCACATGACGGGTCTGGGTCCGGGTCTGGGCGGACCCGACCCAGACCCGACCCATTGCCATCCCTAGGCTCATGTGCTATCACGACGCCTGACAGGGGTTCGGTTAGCTTCCAGGCTCTCTACCACGGGTGTGTCCCGAGTACCTGTTTTACGGGCTGCGGTTCGGCTATTTGGTGGGCGGTGCTGCGGTGCCGTCACCGGGTTGTTTGGTACCTTCGGTGTGTCCCCGATACCGGTGATGTGGTTGTGGTTGTGGTGGATAGAGATTGGTATCTTGTGCACTTCATTGATGTGTTGTATATTCTTATACATGTGTCGTGTCGTGAGCATTCGTATCATTGTTACTGGCGTGTGTTGGTTGTATGTAACTGTAATACCTCATATTTTAGTACCTTGGTCAAAGGTCAGTCAACGGTAAATGATAAAAATGTATTTTATAAAATTATATTTTATATTATTTTTATGAATTATGTTATAAGACAGAATAATAAAATGAGATAATTATGACGGTAGCATTTAGTAATAATGGTAATAAAAATATACGATAACAATTGACTCAAGACGGTAGTAGTTGGTGACCGTTACTAGAAACTTCCACCTACCATCATATCTACATATATAACCCACCAACCATCCTACCACTTATCTTATCTCATAATCACAACACACCACCAATTAAAAGAGAGAAAAAAGGGAGAGTGGAAATGAGATTCGAAGGGAGTTTTGGTCCGTCCGCCTCGAGATCTTAAGGTAAGACCGTCTTATAACCAATCCGTCTCTTAACTAATTTATACCGTTGACCCGCCTTGACCTTGACCCATCTCTGACCGTCATTGACCACCCCTTTGACCACTGTTGACCGTCCCAAATCTGGGTTTGACCGTGTATTAAACTTGTCATTATTTCTGTTTATACCGTCTTTGGGCTGGGTTTTGACCCTCATTTCGTGGCTGGCCTAGGGTGGCTATGGGCGTTTGTTGTTATGAGTTGAGTGGAGAGTATGGTGATGGTTGTGGGTGGTAGATTGGGTAGCGGTAAGGGTGGTATAAAACGGGTTAAAGGGGCGTGGTTCAAGTGGGTTATGTTGTTGTTAGTGGTTGTTGTGTCGAGTATTGTAGGTGATTGGACTCAGGTTTAGTGTTGCCTATAGGTGCAAGGCAGGGCCACGGTGCACAGTGGCTAGGCTGATAGTGATGTGTGAATGGTGGTGGTGGTTTTGGTGGTGTTTGGTGTGAGTAAACCGTGTGTGTATGTGTTGTTGTTGATCTGCCGTTATTGTTGCTGTTGCTGCGGTTTTAAGGGGTGGTTAGGGGTGAGTGTAGTTGCTGGAGTGAGGGTGGTGCACGGCGGTAATATTGGTGGTGTTGGTCGTGAGTGATGAGGGTGTTTTGGGGGCTATTTTGGGCGTGAAAAAGGGGTTGTCCACACGAGTTTACTCGTGTGTGCTTGGGTGTGTTTTCATGTGTTTGGGTAGATTTAAGACGAGATTTAATTAATTAATTAATTAATTATCGGCTTATAGTTAGATTAGTTATTAATTATATGTATTTATTATCTCATTTAAGTGACGGTTTTGTGGAGGAGCACATTTGATACGTTTCCTTAATTGTTTGACGGGATTGCTAAAAGGTAGGTTAATCCTACTCGGTTTCAATATATTTGATTGGTCATATGAGTCGTTATTGAGGGGTCATTGCATTATAATATGTTTGTCGTGAATAGTGAGAATTGATATTCATATCGTATTTGGGACCTTGCATCATGATGAGTCGGTAATTGGCATGTTTTATGGTGTATTGCATTTATTGTGTTTATCATGTATATTGAAGGACATGACTGTTATAGTTGATTACTTGTTGTTGATGAGACATAAGGCGGTTGAGAGACCGTCTTACGCTTGAGTCTCCTCTTGGAGCTTCCCACTCCATGAGGGATGTGCACATCAATGACTTGAGTACGGAGGGACTCCTGTGGTTGAGGCACGATGTATGGAAGGGGATCCGGTTGGCTTCCGGACCCGGTACCACGGGCGTGTCCCGAGCACCTATTTGTGAGGCGTGGTGTCGTGGGCGTGTCCCTGACACCGGTGGTTGTCGGTACGTCTAGGCGTGTCCCGGTACCGGCGTGGTGATGGTATAACAGTGTCTTATTCACATCATTTGCATGATGTATACTTATATATTGTATCGTGTCTTATGTTTATTTATTGAAACTGACGTGCTTGGGTTGTGTGTAAATTGTCACCTATTTCTCGGGTTGCATGTGTCGATCCATATGATATTTTCGATCATATGGGGAGCAGGTTAAGTACATGTTGGTTTGATGTCACGCGGGACACATGACGAGTATCGGACTTGGAGTCGAGTAGTATAGATAGATAACTTAGATGGTAGATAAGTTGTATAATGTCTAGTTCATATTTATTATTCATTTATTCATTCATTTGTAAATCACTAAACTTGTTATTTATTTAAGTTGTTCTTTAATTGGAGTTTTGAAACACTGCCTCGAAAAATCGAAATGGTAACATCCTCACATTACCTTGACCAGGTAAGAAGGGGGTGTTACAGTAACTATCGCCTGCCTTAATTAGGGTGGCCTGTGATGAACCATATGATATTTCTGGCATATGGGGAGCAGTTTGAGCATAGGTTTGGATTTGGTTGTGAGCAGGATCATGGGCCGAGGCACGGAGTTGGAGTCGAGTTGCTTAGACGTATTGTAGTTGGTGTAGATGTAGTAGTGGTCATGCATTTCTTAATTGTAATTACGATTTCACCGCACGGAGTTGGAGTCGAGTTGCTTAGACGTATTGTAGTTGGTGTAGATGTAGTAGTGGTCATGAATTTCTTAATTGTAATTACGATTTCACCGCCTCGGGAAACCGAGATGGCGACATCCCGATTACATTGGCCGGGTAAGAAGGGGTGTTACAGTTTATCTTATAAGGAAGCACAAAAATAAATCAGCAAAAGAGAGCAATCCAAGTCAAGCAACTACTTCCACAAAAGAAGGACTATTGAGCAAAAATAAGGAGAGGACCTTGTAGGAGCCTGCTAGGGTTTCATCTCTATAAAAGCAACGTGCAGCCCAACACAAAGGATCATCCATATTCACATAAGCAAAATAACACCTAACCATTCACCACTCAAGTTCTAGCAAAATTTCCCCAAAAGAATAAGTGTCAATTGTATCCCCTGGTTGTTCTACTTGGATACCCCCTAAAAGATTATAGTTCTACATTTGGTGGAATTCCGACTCCCCCGCGGTTTTACTAATTTAGGTTTTCCGCGTCACTAAGTTCTTGTGTCTTTATGTTTTACGCATTTCCTTAGGTTCACATTTTCCTTTTTGCATTCGCCTCATAATCATTAAAATATTGATCCTAAATTGACCTCTTTAACCCACTCTCTGAAATTTCTAATTGGTAGAATTTTACCAAAACAACATACTTGTTTAAATTATCAAGAAATGTATGATAAGGCCAAATGAGGAAAGAGTATTCAATGAAAGAGGGGAAGATGGTGTAGCTGATTCAATTAGTCGAAAACCTCCCACAAGTTTAAATGTACTTAATATTAAGTAGCGTACTATTCAAAGAGACATATAAAGGCTGGACTCATAAATTGTTAGAGGCAATCTCATATAACCGCAATCTAATATGGCATATAACCGCACTAGAAATAAAATCAACCTTGTGTGAAGAAATAAAAGAAGCTTAAGGAACATATCCCCAATTTGATAAGATTCATAAGGATATCCAAAAAGGAAACACTCTATAGATACCTCATTTCTACACCTCCCGCCAACCACCCAGTGATGATTGGGCCGCATGTTTGGTACACGGAACGATTTTATGACAGTTCGTAAGTTCATCGACAAGTGATAGCTCAGACAATTGAGTCAACCCCTTGGTCGTCATCTACGCACCGATACAGTCGTTTTGAAAGTAATTAAAGTTCATTTGGAGTCCGGGTAAAAAACCGCTTCATTTTCTAAAACCGTTAAATGCCGAGTCGGAGTATTCCGGAATGTTTTAGAATTCTCTGTATGTTTATTCCTAATTTAGTTTAATATTTTAAGTAAATATCTTCCGTATATTGTGTTTTATGGAATAACGAAGTATAGATCTACCGAAATTCCATAATAAAATGCGGAAATCTTTCTTGCTGAGGAGGAAACCTCTGGGAAAATGACGCTGCAGGTGCTGCGCCTCTTCCAAGTATCGTAGTATCTGTTGCGCCTCTTCTCCAACCCTCTTTTCGCACTTTTCAGAATATTTCCGTGATTTGTTTCCGTATCCGTGTCATTCCTAAACTCTTTCATATGTTTAGTATAATCAGGGACCTTCGGCCTCAATATTTGGCACGCGAGTGGTCCGCCCCTTCTTTCTCTCTCTTTCCATTCTAGACCACGCTATTGCTTTCGACGCCTACGTGCTTGATCAATCGACCACGTAAGCTCAGATCATTCTGAGTCCCAGTCACGTTGCATAGACCGACCAATTTGACCAACTCCACTTTTAATCAACCGAATCAATTTGTTAAATCCTCTAACGAGGGCACTTTCTACGCATATTCGACTCGAGCAATCACTAAACGATAACTTTAGTCAATCTTGTTTCGTCAAACATGTAAGTCTGAGGGTGTAAATCCCATTTTGTTATTGTACTTTTATTTTGTATCAATTAATGTAGATCTATATCAAGAGCACACTCAAAAACCGATTTAAAATCCATCTTTTAAAACCGTTTTTACAAAACAGCAGAGGCTAGACGTCGAGAAGAAACGCAGCAACAGCTGCGCCTCTTCCAGAGGTTGCTTGCTACTGCTCTTCTTCTTCTTCCTTGGTTTCCTGCAAGTTTCCTCTTTTCTTATTTCTTTCTTTTTCTTTCGTTCTTTTTGTAATTTTCCGTATATGTGTTTTAACAATTTCTTTTTTTACTACAATGTTTAATTTGTCCTTAATCCCGAGTAATTCAATACTTGCGGGTTTTCGCCGTTTTAATTCAAATCGATTCGTCAGGGTTTTGACTTGTTCATGTCAAGGTTCTGGGATCCTAATTTGATACATAAATTTTCTTTCGCGTCTTATTTGTCCAGTTTCGAGTCTTAATCTAATCCCCAAGTCTCGTTTTTTTATTTCCGACACGAGTTAATCGTAATCATGTAAACCGTTGTAATTTCTCGTTTTAATTCGTCTTATGACTTGCCTAGATACATATAATTGGTTAAAACACTTCAACTTGAGTCTAATATCGATAATTCAACTTAAATATACCAACAAATGATAACCATGTTGCGGTTCTGACTTCACAGCCAAAACCCAGCTCTAGAACAGGCGCATAAGGTGATGCGCCTCTTCAAGAGGACGCAGCAGATGCTGCACCTGTTCTGGGTTGGTTTCTTTCTCTGAACTCTTTCTCGCTTTGACGTAGCTCCTAATTACGGTTTAAATCAACTATTATCCGTATTATCACCTCTAACCTGACGTATTTTCATATTTTAATTCTAATTTTATTTTCCTTTCATTTTCTTCTTCGAAATCCCATCTTTGAGCGTGCTTTTGACGTAGATCAAATAAACCTTGTAAAGTTTGTAATTGTAATTATTGTAATTCATTTATCTTTATTATTATATATGATTTGATTTTATGACATTCACATGTAATTAATGTAATACTTACTTCGACGAAATTGTTTGCTAAACACGTGTTAACCGACATAGTCTAATTTCACATGCTAGGATTAATCTATGTTTGTTGCATTGCATGCATTACATCGACGACATATTAAATATGAACAATTTACCTAATCATTAGTAGAGGCCGCTATCGAGGCGGGCGGGATTAGGTGTTCGAATTAAAGAGCTTCCTAATATGTACCCTCACCCCTTACTCCATTTATCTCTGGACATCCGTGTCCATTGGCATCTCAAGAGTCATTCTAGACATGGAATGTTAAGGGTAATGAGTTCTTACTGTTCATGTCATTACTTTGTGTCTTGACATGGCATAGAGGTATTCGAACGGTTTCCAATTTTTCCACAATAAATTGGTGGCGACTCCACAAATGCAGGCTTATTCAACTTTTCACCGCTTCCAATACCTCACAAATCGGTAACAGCCCATGACGTGCTTTGGCAAACCAAGGTTCTGTGGGAAAAGTGCCGCCACCTCAAAACCACACGAACGCGCGGGTGCGCGCGGCGTGGGTGGCCCATGTCCACACACTCGTGATTTTTTCATCCAAGAAGATGAATCACTCTGATTACAAGAATGGTTATGTGCGCCCAACTTGGGGGATTTTCAAGAAAAACATATTAATTGAGGCATATAACTTCTGATATTCAATTGACCCAGGAGGTAATAAAATGTACAAAATATTCGATATGTATTCTAGTGGAGTAATATGAAATAGAAGGTAACGGACTTTGTAGCAAAATGTTTGACTTGTCAAAAAGTAAAAATAGAACATCAAAGGCCGGGAGGACTCTTACAAAACTTGGATGTTCCTTCTTGGAATTGATATTCAATTGATATGGACTTCATGACTGAACTACATGAGGCATTGCAATGGATAAATGAATATGAGTGATATAACACCCTGGCTTAAACTCTGGGTCGGGAGAGGTCACTCACGGTAGCTGGCCATGCTGTATACATGGCCCACAGATCAAAATGAGTCATTTCCAACACATTTTGTCCTCACTAATGCGCATCCCTGAAACCTTCCTAAGAGGTCACTCATCCTAAGATTACTCTCAGTCAAGCACGCTTAACTATGGAGTTCTTTTGCATAGATAACCGGAAAAGAAATTAAATGCACTTTGTTGATATGAGTAGTATTTTCACTCCCTTCAAGCACTAGTCATATTTTAAGCCTATCAATGGACCTCTTTAAGGAGGTACCCCACCCGAATTACGTCTTCGGTTCAGTGGAGAATTACACACACCCACTTGAAGAACGCAACGTCCTCGTTGCGCCTGACAGCATCTAACCGCAACCAATTAGCCAAGCCCAGAATCCTCCCCCGCTAGTTGGGTGACCAGGGTACTCTTGACCACAGGCTCACCACACGATTACAGGGTTGCTCTTATACCACTTGTAACACCCCGACCAAACGCCGGGTTAGGAGCAGTCATTCACGGTAACTCGTCAGACTGTGTACATGGCTCGCAAATCAACACGGGTCCTTTATAGCGCATTTTGTCCTCACTCAAGCGCATCCCGGGAACCTTCCAGGAGGTCACTCATCTTAAGATTACTCTCAGCTAAGCACGCTTAACTGTGGAGTTCTTTTGCATAGATAACCAGAAAAGAAAGTGCACTTTGTTGATATGAGTAGTACTTTTACTCCCTTTAAGCACTAGTCAGATTTTAAGCCTGTTAGTGGACCTCTTCAAGGAGGTATCCCACCTGAATTACGTATTCAGTTCAGTCTAATATTATAACTTACAAGTAATAATGGACAAAGTAATTAAATGTGTTCACTTTTTGGCCATTAAGACTTCATGGTATTTAGAATAGCCTAGGGAATCAAGTGGAGCACGATTTTATAGTGGTAATAAAACTAAACTTTAAAGCCTCGTGAGCAAAATTAGTTAATTATGAGTGCTAGGAAAGGAGGTTGTCGCCAAAAAAAGAGAAAAGGGTGTGCCATCCAAGGATGTTCTTTTTTTATGAATACGGGATGATGATGGATGACTGTCCATATATCTGAGGCCTAGTTATTGACTTTTTGACCAAGCGCTTTTGGATGGGGTGCGACGATAGTCCATACTGGAGGTTGATCGATGACATGATTGTCTGATGATTCATATTAAAGTGGGCTATGGGGTTAGACAGTGGTTGTTGCGTCAGATGGTCTCATACTCCGAGACTATCGCACAAAAAACAACTCATTTGCTGGTGCTAAATGAAAAATTTCTTATCAAAGTGGTCCGTCTCATAGTATAAGATCATCTTATTCTATAATTTTAGTTAGAGGAGAAAGTACATTGCTTTCATAACTATAGAAAAATGGGATACAAATGAAGGGAAAGTTCTTACATAAAGTAATTTAAATGAAAAACAAAGATTTTGAAAAGAAATACGGTCATACGGAGTAAAATTTTCATCCAGTATATATTTCTTAAAACGGATATATTCGTCTTAAAAGTAAAACGGATCAAATAACATCCCCACTTGCTTAGATGAGACAAACCTTAATGTATTCTATTTTTGTCTTATGTGTGATACTTAACCCGTCTTAAAGTTAAGATGGATATGCCCGTCTTAAATGAGAATCTGTGTTTTCCATAAATCAAACAAGACTACTGATGTTGAGCGAGTCATTGTTCACTCCATCAAACACATTTATAAACTCAAGGAACAACTTAGCAAGCGGTAAGTCGAGGTCGATCCATGGGACAGTGTGTTTTCGGTTCTAAGTCTTTCTATCTCAATTTATGCAAGTGTCACGATTAAGTTGGGCTTATGATCTAAACTAATGAAAAGCAATAAACAACAATGAAAGGTAAAAACAAGCAATGAAAGTATAGATGTAAATAATTGATAAAAGGCACTAGTGTGTTATGGGATCATTTAGGGAAATCATGGTAGATCACATAAATGAGTCAATTATAGGATTAGTGTTGGGTTAGAATCGAGTTGGTTTAAATCTTACGGTTTCTAGGTCGATTTTAGTTTCCCTATTCAACATCATGCATGGTCTAACAATCCTTAAGTTGATTTATGTCTTACAAGGCTTGTTGAAGAGGTAGAGAATCATAATAGGCTGCCAATCAAGCATTTCATCACACATAACATGTCCATAAGTTGAAACCACAATAAATAATCATTCATATGAACTCATTAAGCATGGATCCATCCCATAATTACTCCCTTAATCCCCCACTAACTCTAGCTAGAAGACTACTCACTAGTCATTACTAATCATAATTATCATGTCATTACATCATAACACAAGTAAACACGATGATTAAGTAAGGTAACAAACAAAGGATTAAGCAAATAAAGAGAGATTTAGAGGTAATACCAACAAAGCAATAAAGTAGAATCCTTGAGTAAAGATGAAGACGTGCCACTAATCTTCAAGCATAAACCCAAGAGATTCAAGACTAAACTAAAGATTGATTATTGAAAGATTAATATAAATTGATAAAAGATGAATGTAAATTAAGGAAGGATTAAGTTTAATCTACTCCTAAAATAATCTAAGTAGGTTTAACCTAATCTAATGACGCATAAACCCTAAATTTGTTATAAATGGGGTATATATAGGGGTTACAATATTAGGGTTTGATTAAGGGGTAGGGTGTCATACAAGAAGAGGAATAACACTAGGGAGCCGGGCGAGCTCAGAGTATAGGCAACAACTCTGCCTTGGAACCCGGGCGAGCTTAGGTCAAGGTCAGGCGGGCAGGTGCTGGGCCCTGGCGGGCTCTAGCTCAGCTTGGGTATTTGACCTTGGATTTTAAAACGGACGTCACTTCCTCATCCGGACTTCGGAGTGATTAAAAAGCCTACACCACTTAATTTTTCGATGTAGTTCCATCTATTATAGTGTCAGAGCCAAACAAGCACTTATTGGTTTGCGTCCAAGCGATTTCCTCTTATAGTGGCTCCCTTTTTGTCATTGTTGAACCATACCTCGTGGGGGTTTAGCATCCTAAACCATCCCAAATATTGCTTTGTTGTACTAAGGGTCTTTGATATTAACCTCCTCTTCGTGCTTGGTCATTAGCACCATCAATTAAGCTCTTAATTGCTCCATTTACGCACAATTTCCACCTATTTTGCTTCCTTTCCTACAAATGGGCTAAATTCTCATAGAAATGCAAATAAGAAGCGAAAGACGCCGAAACGACCCTAATAAGTGCAAATAACCATGCGAAATGGGGTCATTAAGGGGTTAAAAGTGCGCTTTTTATATCCACATCAACTACTTAAATATGGCGAGAAGATGGAATGCTTGTGGCTGACTTAGGGTGGCGGATGGTTCTGGCTGGAGTTTGCATAAATTAAGAACCTACACTACTACATAATGAAACTATAGCAACACTATGAAAGTGTTGCAAAATGTCTTAATAATGTTGCAATAGGGTTTAGGCAACACTTTTAAGAGTGCTGCTTAAAGTCTCGTTGCAATAGCTCAATGCAACACTTTAAGCAACACTTTCTTATCAAAAGCAACACTTTTTAAAAGTGTTGCACTTAATTTACTTATGCAACACTTTTTTTCAAGAGCTAATGCAACATTTTTAATGTTGAGATGCAACATTTTTATTTTGAGAAGCAACACTTTTAACGTGTAGAAGCAACACTTGCTTTCTTTCATCAAAGAAGAATTTGCAACACTTCCAAGATGTAATGCAACAATTGTGCAATTACAATGAATAGACCCTATTTTCACACCATTTTCTTTTTAGCTCTAATGAAAACTAAAATTAAATATTGGGAGTAATGTAGATACAAACATAGCTTAATAAATCATATCTTTATTATAAATTAATCCATTACAAAATACCCATGTTGGTTACATCTCAGAATAGTAGTTCAAAAATACATCTCGAATATCAATAGAAAAAAAAAGGCTACAGACAACATATGCTCTCATCCTCATCTTTTCGTACGCGACGTGTACGTGACAAGTACGAGTCTTAACACTTATTGCACTCTTCCACTTTAAAGCTTTGAATCTGTAACATAAATAAACAGCGAAATCAGCACATATTTTGGAATTTATAATCATACAATCAAAAAAGACATTCAAATAGTATATGTGAAAACATAAAACAAAATATAAAATAAGAGGGTAAGAACTTACTATTATGAAATTGAAGACGGGTCAACTAGTCTTCAAGGAACACTAACGTATAAAATCATAATTCAAAGCTTGGTGTGAATATATCATATTTACATATTAAAAAAAATCTATCACAATGCCTCTACAGGACTCATAGTCATTACTATCAATAAAAGCATTACCTTAAGATTGTTGTCATGGTAAAGGTGGAGGTGGAACTAAGAGTGTAAAAACCCTTTGTGTCCTACATCACCTGGCAGCAAAGATGATGAGTGTAAAAATTCATTTTTGGCCTCAACAACAATGCAGATGACATCACGAATACACAAATATCATTCAAAGGGAAAAAGGAGAGAATTGAAAGTTGTCTTATAGGAGAAATTATCAATATCTTCATAATTCATCTACTGAAAATCACCTGCAAGGAAAAAAATAACAGTAGGAATCCAACAAGAAAATCCGAAATAATATTCTATTCTAAGTCACTTAAGTAAAATACCCGTACACTATAACCTTACAAGGGACACTAACATAGCACACTAATAACATTAAAATAAGAGAGCTAATCGAATGCTTACCTAAAACATACAGAATTATTACAACAAAGAGAAACATAATATCTGCACGAAAATGATCGTTTCATCCACTTTCTGATGTCAAGTAAACAAAAAGAAATGTTATATGTTTCACATTGGTCTAATAACAAACAACACTATGCCTTTCGTATAACAAACATCTGCAATTTCTCACTTGATAGTTATATGAGTAGGCTGCTTACATATTTCTTCAAAAACTACTTTCTTTAGAATTGAAGTGAGTCAAAAACATACAGGCTAATGTACTGGCAATACATACAATAAATTTACCTGGAACATAAAATAGATTCTAGGTTGGTTGATTTGAGCTCCGATCAACATATTTTTTGGACGGTGTCAACAAGAAAGACGAACCAACTACTGAAAAGCTCATGTCGTAACTAATAGGTAAACTTCAACAATTTGTATGACTTTAAATAATTATGCAATAAGAAGTAATATACAAAGTTAATAACCATCAATCACTTACATAAAATGGTCCTCAGATTTGAGCAGGCAGATTTCAATTGCAAGATAATTTGCATAGACAAAAGGAGTTTAAAAGAGACATTTTAGTAGTCCTTGTTCATAGGTACGTCCTTTATGATCCGACATAATGAGTTCTGATCCTACCACCTACCCTATGTCTACTCTCCACCACACAAACCTGCCTTAACAATGTACTAAATCTGAACTAGAGGCAATAACAAGTGTTGGCATTAGAATTGAATAGTTAAGTAAAATAAAGTATTTATGAAACTGATCTAAGCTTAATTAATGAATCCACTACAGTAGCAGTGGCGATGTGTATAAAATGCAAGACCTTTGCCCTTGATCTTAGTTTTTCCTCCCTTCTCTCCTCTAATCTTTTCTTGTCTCTTTTAAATTAATGGAGGATGATAAGAAGAAAATAAATGGTGGACTGATCAATGTAGCTAAGATAAAAATGGCAGAAAATAAGTACTATAGATATATGGGTTCACTCACCACCCCTCCCTGTACTGAAGGTATCCTTTGGACTGTTAATAAACATGTATGTACACCTCATACCAGCCCCTCTCTAATCTTTAACAACACAGTTAACTACTTAGTCGGAAACTTTTATAGTCCCATTGATGTGATTGATACTCTATTTGAAACACATTAGAATCATCTCAGAAGAGCGGGTGAAATCACCGAGGGAGGTTGTTCATGATGCAAGTACGAACTTTAATCTCTTAATTCATGTTACAGTAGACATTGGCGTAGCTAGTGATATAAATTTGCTACGTCTTATACATGTATCTTTTGCCAGCAGTTATACTATTGTCGTTATCTCTTATCGTCTTATGCTATACTACTTTCACGTGAGATCATTCTCGGATGAATTTGAACCCCACTGAAAGGAAATGATGGGGATTTAAATTCGATAACTCTTTACTTGCACAATAACAACCACCCACCCACCATTGTATCCGACCATAGAAATGCCTAGTCTTCTATACGACTTAAATAATTACTCCCTCCACGCACTCATTTTAACCCCATTTTAATAAAATATTCCTCACGTATATTAGAAAAATGGGGTGAAAACAATCGTGCGAAAGGAGTAGTTTTCATAGTAGATGCTTATTCCATTAAGAATGAAAAACCATGGCAAAAAGATAAATATAAAATGCTAACAAATGAATGAGATCGAGGGAGTAGAAAACCAGTTAAAAATCAAAAACAAGATAGGGGATAATAGAATCCAGGAGTTGGGTGTTCCGAAGTGGACAAATTTGATTAATAGAAACAAGTGAAGATATGCAAAGTCCCGGACAAACTTATGACTTTATCAGAAAACCAATTTGCTTTGATTGTCACTAGTCAATTAATAGTATCACAGACATCTCCCATTATTCAGTTCATAACAATCGAACAATTGAATAGCAAATAAAATCACAGAAATTTAAAATCAAAGCATAACATCAAACAGTTGTATACAAAATAAAATTAAATAGCAAGAAACAAGTCCAAAAATCAAATTGGTATTACAGGAATGAACGTCATACCTGAGACTGAAAGACAATTGGGACTGTTGCAGGTGAAACAAGATCAAATAAGAATTGATATGACGATTGATATAGCAGAAGATTCTTGATATGTACGGAGTTTAAATTTTTGGAATGCCGTATTGATTGGTAGAAAACGATTAAAACAAAGTACGGAGTATTAGGTTAAATGACTGTTGGTTTCTAAACAAAACTGCAATATTTCGCTTATTTTTTTTTCAATTTTCACATATCCCGCCTAACTTTCACCCACTCACTAAATTTTCTTTCAATAAATTGGACTAGTGCTTATTCTAATAAGTCTGTGAATAGGTCTCCTTAGAGACGGTCTTTCAATAAGTTTATTGAGAGACTATTTTATAATTTTAAGAAAAAGTGGTACTAAAGGTAATGAAATAGGTACAAATCATGATTAAAGATAAAATGAGTACATTTATTAAGTAAATAGGTACGAAATTATTATGTCACGATCAACAACAAAAGGTTACGAAATACATATATAAGGGTACGGAAGACTGGTCTCTCAATAACTTATTGAAAGACCGTCTCTCCCAAGTTTTAGGGTAAATCTAATTAGCAACGTATTATAGAAGTGTTGCTAGTGCATCTACTAAATGCAACATTTAAAAAATAATGTTGGTATATGTAGTGATAAAATGAAACAATTTTACAAAAGTGTTGCATTATAGAGATAAATGCAACATTTTTATGATAAGTGTTGCATAGCTAATATCTTCACTATAAATTGCAACATAAATAATAAGTGTTGCATGCAAAATGTTGCAAAAGAGTCATATTGTAGTAGTGCTATTTCCTACTATTTGAAGCAGGGAGGATTATGGGATTTATGGCTATAAAAATAAACCAACAAAGGCTGTGTGATATATGGTGCTGGGACGGAGAAAGGATGGTATCTACTCGGTCAAATTAGCGTACAAGAAGCTCATGGCTAATAAAAATGCTGTTTGTGGTCATTCGAAATATGTAAAGGAAAAATGGCCATGGAACGATATTTGGTGTCTTGATTCTTTGCCCAAAATTAAGATGTTGTTTTGGCAGGGACGTCATGATGCTTTTCCCACAAATAAAAATATTGTGTCTCGCATTCGTAACATAGATGACTTATGCCCAATTGCCTTGAGTGTGAGGAATCTACGTTCCATTTGTTCTTGGGGTGTGGGGTGGCGGGTGGGCTCTGGGCTAGGTTGGGGCTGGACGTGAATGCATCGATGTGGTTTGAGTGGGTGAGGGAGATTGTAGAGGGACTGAGGAGTGCGAGATAAAATTACTTTTACGACGTGTTGGGCTTTGTGGGAGAGTCGGATTAAGATGGTATTTGAAGGGGTGCAAGCAAGGGTGGAGACTGTGACGTGTATGGTTCTCAAAATGGTGAAGGAGATGGAAAGTGTAGATGTTGGGGAGGTAGGAGGAAGGTCACAGGAAATAGAGTTAGAATGGTGGGGGAAACCTTTGAAGGGGGGGTGTTTAAGATAAACATTGATGCCGGTGTTAAGGAGGGAATTGGGACATACTACAGAGTGGTGTGTAGAAATTATAAAGGTGATGCATTGTGGGGATTGAGTTTGCCGGAGATGGGCGTGCTGAAATCGGACAAAGCATATGTAATACTACGATTTTATGAGTCTCTGGGTACTCTACCGAGTAGGCCTTACTCTGTCGAGTAAGGGTGTGTTGCGTTTTAAAATAGTTTCTGACCTGATGGGTACTCGATCGAGTAACGTTGATACTCGATCGAGTAAGGGGGCACTCGATCGAGTACCTCAGCTACTCGATCGAGTAGCCGGTTTACGGAGGATGATTTCTCGGGTTTTGTTAATAATGCGATTAAGTATATAATAACTTCCGTCATTGTTCTTTAAACACTTTTACAACCTAATTACATTCAAAAGAGAAAACAAACTACGTCGTTCGCACCAATCGCATTATTGGCAAATCCCGGAGCTTGGAAGGTGGTCGGAATCCGTCTTTCTTTATACCTTTGTAATCCTTGCGTCGAGGGTAAGATCTACGTACCGTTTTTATTGCGTTTGGTTAAGGTTGTTTAAACCCTAATTTTGGGATTGGGGGTTTTCTATGTTTATGTTGATGTGGTAGTGATTATGTGATTATATGTTAGGAGGAGGATTCGTAGAAGAGGAATTTTGATACAGCTGTTGAGACCGTCTGATTGTGTTCTTTGTTCGGGTAGGGTTTCCTACTCGTATTAGTCCCATAATTGGTTGTTGATGTGTTGTGATTGTTGAATAATATCGTAATTGTGTTGTGACGGTTGTTGATTGTGATTGTTTGTCCGGTTCTCGAGATGCGTTCTCGGTGAGTGGAGTCACTTGCGGGAGTGGCTTCACGCCTAGTTTCGCCCTTCGTGGAACCCGCCACGGAAGGGGATGTGCACATTAATGGGACGGGGTTATCGCTCGGTATGATGAGCGGGATTTGGTGGGTGCGGCTGCGGTCCCCCCACGGGCGGTAGTCCAGTGGACGGTCGGTGGAGATTGATTGGAGTGGGTGATTGTGTGTGTATTCGAGTTTGTGTTGTTTCTTTATCTTGTTGGTTATATAAATTGTGTGATTAGTCTTGACCCGTTTAAATGTTTTAAAAGCGTGGTGATCCATTCGGGGGTGATGAGCGATTATTGAGCGGTATGAAGCGATGCGTATGGGATAAGCGGGAGGAGTCACCACGATGCGATTTAGAAGTCTTCATTTGTGTTTGATAGTTTTATAGTCTTTTGATAGTAGACAGTTTTAGAGAACTTGTATTCCTTTTATCAGTTTTGGTTTTGAACATGTAATCACTTAAACTATAATTACTTTTAAAGTACGTTTCTTTATTGTCTTATGATATTCATTGCCTCGGGTAACCAAGATGGTAGCATCCTTATACCTGAGTGGTCCTGGTAAGGCACTTGGAGTATGGGGGTGTTACAAATGGTATCAGAGCGACGATCCTGAAACCTGTAACCAATGAATCCAATGAATATAGGGAGTCAATTAAAATGAACCCGGGGTAAAGGTTGTAGGAGCTAATGCAAAGACTTGGGAGACGTCCTAAAGTCGCGAACTCGCCCTACAATTTTGAACCGGTCACCATGGGATATGAGTCGGGATCGCTATGTGCTTATGTTGTGAATTGTGTACCTATATGGTGATGTGTGGCATGAATCAGTGGATGTATGTATGTGGAGAATGGGGAATGTGTAGAAAAGATGATGATAATGTGATTTCGTAAGTTATTGATTGAAAGCATGATAGTTGGTTTACAATGTTGTTTTGAATTGTAGGAAAAGTATATGAGAATGATGAATGATGTGGTAGAAAAAGGAAGTAGTTCATATGTGATAATATGTGATGAATAATGATGTTGCAGGATGGATGATTCATAATGTGGCATAATAATATGTGAATAGGAATGTTGTGTTGTATACGTATATTTTGTTTGCATAGAGTTGTATGATAAGTTTATGTACTTGTCCACTATTGTTCATGTGTATACGTTGTAAGAAGTGTGTAGCTGTAATGGATGAATTGGTTGGAAGAGATTAAGTAAGTAATTGCATAAGAATATGAAATTCATGTGTGGAACATGTTTATGTGGGTAATGGATTTTATAATGTTGCAATGTTAGTAACATGTGAATAGGGGATTTTTTGTCGTATATTATGTTATTGTGTACGTAAAGTTATAAAATAAAAGCATGTGGGTAAATCGTGATTGACAAGTTAAATAATCTATGTGTATGATGAATGTTGTTGCTTGGCTTTTGAAAATAGTAACATATGATTAGGAATACTGGTGTTATGAGTTTTAGATTGGTTTTGTTTGCTTGGTTGTTGTTTAAGTTGTTTGGAAGTAAAAATCAAATAGTTATGTCGTCGATTACAAACAAAGTTGTCTTTAAACTGTTATAACTTGAGATGCATAAATGATTTTGATGTGATTCCAATTGGAGGTGATAGCTTGTCCTTTTACGATTCTAACGATAGGTCACACGCCCAAAACAACCAAGAAATGAGTGAGTTATGGCCGTTTTCGAAAACCGGGATGAGTCTTTGAGAAATGCGTGGGTACTCGATCGAGTAGCCTTGGTACTCGATCGAGTAGGAGGCACTCGATCGAGTACGTTAGTTACTCGATCGAGTAGCCCTGGTGATTTATTTTACGTGCTTCTGACCTTCACCTACTCGATCGAGTAAGTCCCTTACTCGATCGAGTGGCCAGTACTCGATCTAGTGACCCATGATTCGGGTCATATGCTTATCTTTTGAATTCGTTGCATATTATGTTTAATTAAAAGTTGTTATTTAGCTACTTTATGCATTGTTTTACATGTATGTTGGTCTTGATACGTAAGTTAGCCAATCTTATGGGGTGGTGAGTGGCACCTTTTGGTGAGTATGAGTTTGGTGGGAGGAGATGGGCTATATGTGGTTGTGATAGATAGTGGAAAAAGAAAAGAAAGACCGTTATGGCTTAATTGAGACATAGAGCATGTTTTCTGAGATGAGAAGAGTGATATGAATGTGTGTTGAGTAACGTAAAAGCAAGTGAATATGGGCAAGGGATGATGTGAGTCTAACGAACGTGAGAATAAAAAGATTGAAGGTAGGGGTGTGGATAGTGGCAGCTTGAGATGTGTAAAGAATTATGGAGGGAGATGGTTAGAAGTCGTGTGGGTTAAGGATATATGTAGTGAAAGTGAGTTTTAAAGGGGTTGAGAAGAGTGCTATACAGTGAACTTTATGGAGACATGTCGCGAGGGAGATTTATACACAGTGAGTGAGTTTGAGAGATTTGGTTTATTAAGAGATGAAACTACTGTGTGATTTCCTTGGGCAATTAACGGTATGAAAGGAATTTTGATTTCTAGAGAGGTACAAAGGAGATGCAATTGTTTGAACAGTGAACGTTGATTTTATAGATAGATTAGTGGCAAGTGTGGGTGATAGCATAATAAGAGGAGATCCATGGTAAGAAAGAGTGAGATGATATCGATATAAAATAATGAGATGTGAGTCTTGGAGCAATGAGAAAGTAACCGGGACACTAAAGATTAGGTAGAAGTGATAAGGAGTTGAATGGTTAATTGATTTTGTCGAGTGTACAAGGAAAGAATGAGGGGAGTAAAACTAGGAAAATGTTGACCGGAGTTATGTGACATAAAAGTAAGGAATTGTCGAGATGTATGATACTATCATGAGGATTTGAGTTTACAGTATATAGAAGTTCCAGGACAACATGATAAGCATGAGTTTCGAGGAATTAAAGAAAGTAAAAGTGGGTAAATTTTTTTTGCACGATATGAGATTTTGGTGGTGAGTCGGGTGACTATACAATTAAGGATGGAATTGGAAATAGTGTTGAGGTGATTTTTGTTGATGTATGTGATGTTCGTTATTTGGGATGATAACCAAGGATAGGAAAGAAATCGTGATGTTTAGAGATGAGTGTAAGAGGCTTGATGTCCGGACAGTGGTAGTGTTGAGGTGTTGTCACTAGTGGTTAAGGGTGATGATAGATAAGAAAGATAGCAATTATAATGAGGTTGATTTTGTAGATGCCGGGTTGATATGTATGGTTATGAAAGAGTATAAGATGTGGTTATATGAGGCGGTTGTTAGTAGTTGAGTATTAATGGTGTGGCTACATTTGGCAGAGGGTGATGGATATGCGAATGGGAGAATATGTTATGAGGTGTATACGAGTTAAGCTCGGGTGAGAGGTAACTTTTATCAGGTGGTAACTTACGTGATCAGGATTGACTAGTTGGTTGTGATTACGGGTCTATGATGTGTATAAATGTTTGTGTGAGGTTCTGACCTCACGGGAAGTGATATGGTGTGATAGTTATAAAGCTGTTATCTGAATGTTCTGTAATATATGTTGGACACGGTAATTTAATTGAATGATATTCAAAAAAGTAATAATTTGATTGATCTGGCATGACTGGTTATACTTGTATGTATTCATGATATATGTTATTCCATGATGTGGTAAGGGGATGATATCCATGAGCTTATTATCTGGTTAATTCATAAAATATGTTGTGTTATGATTTAGTAAAGTGGATTTGAGTAAGTTTTTCCTTGTCTGAGAAGTTATTCTGAGTCAGTGTTTATGGGAGTTGTATGCAGTTGTGATGTCTATCGATGTGGTTATTGTGCCTCGGGTGGTGATCCCAAGACACGGTACATAGTCTTTGTGATGCGGGTATTTTCGCATTCGGTGAGGTTGTTGGTGGCGGTGTTATGCCGTCCACCGGTTGTGGTGGAGTAGGCGGGATGATTATGATACGAGTTTTCAAAAGTACATACCAGTCATACATAGATTGTTGTTTTGTTTGATGTTGCTTCCTGTGAGTTTCAGTTTGTACAGATAGACAGTTGTTTTGTTTATTGATGTTTCGTACCAGTTAAGTTTTGGAATGAGGGTAGAGTATGATATGAAAGAGAGTTGTACATGTTTTCGTTGTTGTCATGGCATAGTGACATTCTGTTGATGGGACACAGTTGTGAGAAGTTGTTACAGTAATTTTGATCTTGTTTTAAGATGAGGCATCGGTAGTCATAGTCATGGCAAGTGATTCGTAGAACATGTGTGGTAATGATCTGATATATGCAGGTGGTTCATAATCCTTTGTTGAGACAGTGAGTTTAGGGTGTTGAGTAATTAGTGTCGTGTTAAGTTATGTATGAGTCTTGCGGTAATGAAAGAAAGAAACTTGAGGATCTAGTGTGAGTGTACGTAACAAGTGTGGATCATGAGTTATGCTTTTGGCGATAAGAGTTTTATATAGTTTATATAGAGAGGTGTGTCATGTTGCGGTAATAGGGAACAAGTGAAGTTTTGGGTTAAGCTAAGGATTTTGTGGTATAGGTTAGGTGGTGTGACGAGTAAAGTGAAGTATGAGAGTTGTTTAAGTAAGAGAGCCCTGGGATATGTGCATGGCGAGTGTTTAGATTATAGGTGGTTATCTTTGACATGCGGTGGTGATGAGGATAATGAAAAGATATATCTAGGATTTAGTATTAGTGAGTTACGAGGACGTAACATTTATCTTAAGAGGAGTAGGATGCGATAAAAGAGATTTTGATGGGTGTGCATATGGTAATATATTTGGAAGTTTGAGTCTTGATGTCGAATAAAAGGTTGATTCGTGTTGTGGTTAATTTTGTTAAAGGTCATGACCGTGCTTGTAGTAGTTCGATGTTTAGGAGTGTGAGAATATTTCACCAGTGTTGACAGTTGGATGATGATGTTTATGAGTGTAAGTAAACTTCGAGGACGAAGTTCCTTTTAAGGGTGGTAGAATGTTGAAGGAAAAGTAGATCTATATACTAACATATTCATATATGTTTTAATTTAATTTGTCATAAAATTAATAAATGATCTTATGCATGCAAACTTATAAACAATATAAAGAAGAATCTTTATCTTACATTGGAATATTGGTTGATATGGGCACAAGAGAGATCTCCTTTCTCTCTTGTTCTTGTGCTTTCCTTAGTGGGAGAACAAAGATCCAAGTATAGGATCTCTCCCAAAGCTTTATACCCAAAGCACACTCTTAATTAAAATTAATATTATAAGTACTAGTACATTATTAATCTTGTAGAAAAATTGACCCAAAAATATTATAGGACACTTAATATTTTCGATTTATGGGAGGAGGAAGAAGGAAGCTTTTTATCTCTCTAAAACTCAAATTTTAGATGAATGAATTATTGAAATCTACAACAATAATGTTATGTATTGTTTATCAAAATATAAGGCAAAAAACCCCTTTGATTTTCCTATGGAAAAACGGGTAAGGGAAGAGGAGGGAAGAAAAGAGTGAGCCAATGCATGCAAGAGTTTATCTTCACAATGTAAACTAGGTTGCATGGCTAGTCTATTAGGGAAATGATTGTGTTTTCCATTAACATAATCAATCACAAAATTAGCCTAATTTCTCCTCTTAATTTCGTCACTTTCATAAAATGGAATCCATTTTATTTTTGTCAATTTGTCTTATGTCACATGTCATATGTCACATAAAATTGTTATGTATTTTTAACATATTAAAAATCAACGTATTAATAAAATACGTCATATACAAAAATTGACTTAGTAATTCATAATTACTTGTACCAAAATGTTTTACCAATTATAAATCACAACAATTTGTATTTATAATAATTCATTCAAATTCAATTGTTTCCTTAAACAATAATTTCATCTGAGTAATGAAACAATTCAAATACTCAGACCGTATCTCATTTTAATCAATTTCAATGAGATACGTAAATATTACTTCCAAAATCGTTCGTCAATTTTAATTAAATTAATTGACTCGTAACGTTATACGATCAATTAATTGATCAATTAAGAGTGTTGCCCTATAGGTATGACCTAGGGGATCAACTGATCACCACTGTCGCACGACAGTAATGTCAAACTCTAGTCAGCCAATCATTACCGATATGTGTGGACCAGTTGACAGTAAAATATTACTTCCCAATTGTATTCTTTCTAATGAGACATAAACATGTGATCATCATGATCAACAGTCGTGATCGCATTATTGTCGGAGGACACATATTCCAACAATCTCCCACTTGTCCTCGACAAGTGTGCGTCACCAATTCTCTTGTCCTATTACTATCTCCCACTCAATGCAAGGTGTCTTTCAGGTCGTACTTGCAAGTGATCATATCGAGAGTGGTTTCCTCGATCCGGAGAATAAGCGATTGACCGGATTTATCCACCATGGATACATTCCGAGCGTGGCCACGCATTTCGAGTTCATTACTCCTCGAGTGGCCCCGAGATATTGTTATAACCCCGACTAGGGGTGGACAATTCCTATCGCACTCATTCCTTCGACTAGCCACAGCCATCATAACCCAAAATATGCCCATTTGACCCCATTTACGAAGGTCGTAGTAACACAAATCAAAGTTAATCTGAAACTGTGCCATCTTAGGCGAATAGTCTTTAGTCAAAAGAATCGACTCATTCGAATACTATAGCAGCTCTTGCCACGACCAGGCTATATAAATTTGCCAGAACTCTATAAGCGGTCATAAGGCCCGACAAAATATTCCTAACAGTCCGCCTATGTGATCGACTAGTCATTCTCATATGACTCTATGGCACTTGAACTTGCCATCAATCGCATCACACTCTAGTCACTTCGAGACGTCACCTCATGTAAGTAACTATGGGCAAATACAATGCTAATCCGTGTTCACTTAAACGGGGTTCAATTGTCTCTACAACCCGTTGGATGTAACAAAGTATAAGGTGAGTTAATAATAACTCAAACGACAAATGTCGACATCACACTCGGGTAGTCAATACCATATTACAACCTTGTGATGCACATCGCAAGTGTGTAAACACTTGTTGATGCAATAGAAGTTTAACATGTCATGTGTCCATGTGTTTAAACTTCTTAATCACATTATCCTTTTCATTCATGTTATCACTCATAGCATGAACCTTACCAAGTACACATCAAGGTTCCCGACCTTGGTTTCGGTTCTTTGTCTTGAAGGAACTTCCTTATCGATTATCACATAACGAACGAATTTGTGATGAATGATATAACTTGTACTGATCAAGTACTCCATCCACACACAATGCACTAGGTATATGTTTTGTAGAGTCTTGCAACAATTGTCAAGATGATTAGCCTAGCACTTCTCACAAGTCCTAGCATATTTAGGAAAGATTAGTTTTGAGCAACCTTTTGTTCAACTAAGTGTCTTTCCAAAACTTCTTATTTCTCTTTCTAGCTTGAAAGGTTTAGGATTTTCATTAATCCTTACGTCGTGTGTTCGGATTCTCTATAATGTGTACAACTTCTTGACATATAACAGAGAATTCTGTCAAACAATGAAATCGCTCATCGAATTCTTCTCGAGAATTCATGACGTTTCTTCTATGGCTTACCATGATCCATCATGCTATTATGCATATGATTCATAATTGGACATGTGCATGATTATTCTAATGGCGGAAACATTAGTAACTATTAATCATGTCATCAACTATATTTAGGTTCAAGGAACGACCATGACTGCTAATGGCAATTTCATTTCATTTAGATGAATAACCTATGTTCCTCGTTGATTCGATGTGTATCTCTCAATACCAATCCAACATCTCATGATGTAGTTGGATTCATCATGGTCCATTTTCATCCAGAATTGAAAACTCCAATCTTCCTCTATGAAGGAAGGTATTAGCTCGTCATTCTTCAATGAGTGATGAGTTATAACGTTTTACAAGATGATTGCTCCCACTAAATTCCATGTCTTCACATGATAATTTCTTAACTCCCACTCAATTCCACATGTTTCGAAATTGACTTCTCAATCGAAACTTTTCAAGAATTGAAATATAAATTGCATTGCCAAGTTATTAAGATAGAACCATATATGTTCCCATCATATCCTTTCAAAAATACCTATTTTGAAGTGGTCTCATCTTAACCTTATGGAAAGAGATTTTAATCTCTAACTCACACATATCATAATGATGTGTAGCAATGTCATTATTTAGATATAAATAATATCTAAAATGCGCCCTTCGAAATACCCTTTTCGGAAGGTGGTTTAACCATTTCATTTTCATAATGAGGTTAAGAAATGACATTTGCATGGTTAATTCTTAACTTAGCTATTGAGGATATCGGTATATCAATCCTTGCAATTTCTAGTCATAAATCTCGTTTATTACTAGGGTGTTACTATGATTCATTTAGGCTCTTAAGTAAATCTCAAAGTTGAAAATATTGGTCAAAAATTATCACAAAATAGTCTAAACTTAGTCAAAACTCTTGTTGAGACTTTACATTAGTCATTTTTCATCCAAAACTTTCTTTTGGTGTCCTCACGTAGTTATCTTAAGAATATTTTCTTTCGATTACTTCACTTGGTCTCTATAGTCATGTAGAACTATTCGAGACCATAGATCTCATCTATTTGGGTATACTATATGAATAGACATACCTTTATCCAAATCATTCTTCATTGTGTAGATCTCATTTACACAAGTTCACAAACTCATCTTGGTGTGTGTTGTGTCCTCATTTTTCTCCCACTCTATCTTTAGAATAAATACACTAGAGATTCAAAGATAGTATATGAGACACAAATAATGATTTTGAAGTATAAGGAGAACTACCTCATAGGTTGACTAATTAGTTTTTAGATATTGAAGTGTACTTGGTGATTGACATTCCTTTAAGAGAGTTCATAGACTCATTATCACTTTATAAATGATCATACACAAGCTTTAAGCATGTGGACGTATAATGAATCCCATCATTATAATTGTCTATTAGATCACTTTAAGTGAATAATCATATGTTTCTAAGAGCAAGCATTTAAATACGAATTTTTAGAACAAAGGATAAAATGATAAAACGGGTGACTTGGGTTGCAAACCAAGTCACCATTATCCAAAATACAACCAATTATCCAAAATACCTTTCCATGTCGAACACGGAAACTTAGAGGTTCTAAAAATCCAAAACATAATTAAAATAAGACAATGAAAAGCAAAGCTCCATAAAAGCTATCCCTAGCTTCTTGATGGTTTCTCATGCTTGCTTTTCCTTTCCCTTGTCTTTGCTTGGTGGAGGCCTTATTTACAATAAAAAGGGAGATACATTATCACAACTTTGTATCACAATACCATAGTTGAATTAGAAACATAAAAGAAAGGATAGTCATTTACCTACTGGAGTAATCTTTCCAGCCTTAATATCACCAAGGTATTTGGAACAATTTCTTTTCCAATGTCCCATACCATTACAATAATGGCATTTATCAAGAGGACCCTTCTTGATTCTTGAAGTGCTAGCATCATTAGCCCTTGCTTTGGTGAAAGTGGGAGTTTGGTTCTTACCCTTTCTCCCATTCTTCTTGAACTTCCCCTTATTCTTAGTGCTTATGTTAAGCACATCCTTTGGTGGGTTCACATTTAACCCCATGTCCCTTTCGGCTTGCACAAGTAACTTGTGCAATTCTTCAAGAGACACATCCTTGTCTTGCATGTTAAAATTCACCCGGAATTGAACATACGCTTTGACTTTGGACAAGGAGTGTAGAATCCTATCTACGATGAGTTCTTTGGGGATTTCAACCTTTTGAATCTTCAAGGTCTCGACAAGCTCCATAAGTTTGAGCACATGAGGGCTAACCTTTTGGCCCTCTTTGAAGTCGAGATCAAAGAATGCCGCGGCCGCCTCATATTGGACGATCCGCGGAGTTTGTGAAAACATTGTCACAAGCTTGGAGTAAATCTCATTATCGGTGCCCATTTTAAAGGCTCTCCTTTGGAGATCCGCCTCCATCGCAAATATCAAGACGTTTTTCATTGCGGCGGACTCCTTATGGTAAGCCTCATATGCTTCCTTAGTGGCGGCGGTCGACCTAGCATTAGGTTCGGGTGCAGAGGCCTCGGTAAGGTAACGAAGTTTGTCGTCACCTTGGGCGGCTAATTTGAGTTGGGCATCCCAATCGGAGAAATTTGACCCATTCTTTTCAAGTTTACATCGATCCATGAAGGATCGGAGCCAAGATGAATTAGCGAGAGGCGTGGCATTAGGGGTTGGTGTAGCCATTTGTTATGAGAAAAAGAAGTGGTCTACAAAACAAAATAGAAGGAGTAAAACAAATGTCGTTTTAACAATAATACTCGTAAAATTTATAATTTAAACAAGTTTTATGCATTTTTCTAGTGACCTCTACCCAACTAGATAAATGATTCCAAGACCCAAATTCATATTAACTTGGGCACGGTGTGGCCGATACATCCCTTATCAATATAACTTGGTGGATTAACGCTTTAATCGATTCTACTTTTAGAACTCTTGGTCGATAATATTACATTAACATTTATCTTTATCCCAAAACACTTTCAACAAGGGGACGGTGTGGCCGATAAAACCCTTATCGAAAAATTTTTGTTGAGTTCAATCCAAATTTCGAATAAATGTGTCCATGATCAAAACCTACATTAACTTGGGCACGGTGTGGCCGATTCATCCCTTATCAACATGAATTCGGTGGATAGACATTTATCACCCACTTCCCCCACGTAACAAGGTTTGTACCCCGGTGTGGCCGAGTGCACTCGCTCGCGAAATAGGTTTTCATGGTTTCTACTATTTGGTAAGGCTATGTCTCAATTGATTTGTTTTAGCGAGAGGTCATGTCAATTTATTATATATCACGTTTTAAGTGAACTAAAGCGGTGAACTACGATAATTCTAATTGACACGGTCGATAAACTCGATGAAGATGATGATGCATGTTTTAGTTATGGCGATTTAGCGATGCATGCGACATATAAATAAAATGCAAACATAAAATAAATCTTAGTATGGCCTTCCTAAAATAGAAAAACTATTTAACTATTACATATTCGGAAACCAACTCCATTGGTCCCTTGAACTTCGGTTGTGGCACGCATCTCGAGGTAACACCGTCTTTATGTATCGCCATTCTTGAAGAAATCCGTCTTAGGGAACTCCGAGATAAATAAAATTACATAATAAATTACATAATTTCCTATTATACATTTGTAACTAAAATAAAATTAAATCTATTAAATTACAAAACGGTGATACGAGATCACAATAAATTACAACCGAATCGATATTCTCATACATTTCGGGTAATACCAATTAAAAACTAAGGCCATACTAAGTAAAAAATACATAATTCAAAATTACATAAATAAAATTATGACAATCATAAAGAAAATGCAGCATTATAATATGTATGAACATGCTCAATTTTATGCTAAATCGCCTTTAAATAGCCAATATCGTATATTACTCGGTTTTTACGGATTTGCGTGATTTCAACATTTTATAATCACAAAAATTACATAAATTCATATTTATGCATAAGTTAATTACCCTAACCTCTTAGGACTCAAAATTTAGTCTTCACTAATAATTTGACCATAATTAACTCATATTTCTAAAATGTGTTCATTAATGGACTAAAAATTACAAAAATAAGCTATAATCTTCAAATAAATCACAAAATTTCAAATAAATTCAAAATCTGAAATTTAAACTCATGAACATTCTGGAAAAATACCATGACACTCATAATGTTCAAAAACTTAGGTTAAAAATTTCGAAATTTTTTCGGAAAAATAATGTTGCGGTTTATCGGGTTTTAACAAAATAATCATAAAAACATGAGAAAAATTATATTCATCAACTTTCCAATTTTTAGATCTGAAAATGATAATAAAATGCAACATGTGATGTTTTTCCTTAGTCATAGATTATGTTTTATTAATATTTCACTAATAATGTCACTATTTATGCTATTTTTCTTCAAAAAATCATAAATCATGCACAAAGACTTCAATATAGCCTTTTATTTTACACACATCTTGTAAAATTGCATGTGACAACTTACTAAATTTCTATGACCAGATTCGAAATTTATCTCATATTAACCTATTTTTCACTTAAATCCGATTTTAATAATGAAAAATCCATTTTTCGAGCATAAGAAGTCCAAAAATTATGAAAATTTACAGGTCATCTCAAAATAATATACATATCCAAAAATCACTGGAAAATTCGAAGTTTAGCTAATTTTAGTCCGAAAATGACATTTTATTCATAAAATCATATTTTAATGTCATTATTATGTAATATGAACAATAAAAATCAATAAATTAACCAAAATATCCTAAAAACATTTTAGGACCAGAAACTTTAACATGCAAAAATTAATTTTGTGATATATCATAATAACACAAATTATTCAAGTTTTATATGTTAATCTTTATAACTCGGAAAAACTTTTAACCGATTTGCATGCAAACAACCATGGCTCTTGATACCGATTGAAGGAAAAGTAGATCTATATACTAACATATTCATATATGTTTTATCTTAATTTGTCATAAAATTAATAAATGATCTTATGCATGCAAACTTATAAACAATATAAAGAAGAATCTTTATCTTACATTGGAATATTGGTTTATATGGGCACAAGAGAGATCTCCTTTCTCTCTTGTTCTTGTGCTTTCCTTAGTGGAAGAACAAAGATCCAAGTATAGGATCTCTCCCAAAGCTTTATACCCAAAGCACACTCTTAATTAAAATTAATATTATAAGTACTAGTACAATATTAATCTTGTAGAAAAATTGACCCAAAAATATTATAGGACACTTAATATTTTCGGTTTATGGGAGGAGGAAGAAGGAAGCTTTTTATCTCTCTAAAACTCAAATTTTAGATGAATGAATTATTGAAATCTACAACAATAATGTTATGTATTGTTTATCAAAATATAAGGCAAAAAACCCCTTTGATTTTCCTATGGAAAACCGGGTAAGGGAAGAGGAGGGAAGAAAAGAGTGAGCCAATGCATGCAAGAGTTTATCTTCACAATGTAAACTAGGTTGCATGGCTAGTCTATTAGGGAAATGATTGTGTTTTCCATTAACATAATCAATCACAAAATTAGCCTAATTTCTCCTCTTAATTTCGGCACGTTCATAAAATGGAATCCATTTTATTTTTGTCAATTTGTCTTATGTCACATGTCATATGTCACATAAAATTGTTATGTATTTTTAACATATTAAAAATCAACGTATTAATAAAATACGTCATATACAAAAATTGACTTAGTAATTCATAATTACTTGTACCAAAATGTTTTACCAATTATAAATCACAACAATTTGTATTTATAATAATTCATTCAAATTCAATTGTTTCCTTAAACAATAATTTCATCTGAGTAATGAAACAATTCAAATACTCAGACCGTATCTCATTTTAATCAATTTCAATGAGATACGTAAATATTACTTCCAAAATCGTTCGTCAATTTTAATTAAATTAATTGACTCGTAACGTTATACGATCAATTAATTGATCAATTAAGAGTGTTGCCCTATAGGTATGACCTAGGGGATCAATCGATCACCTGTCGCACGACAAGAATGTCAAACTCTAGTCACCAATCATTACCGATATGTATGTGTGGACGATTGTGATAAAATATTACTTTCCAATTGTATTCTTTCTAATGAAACATAAACATGTGATCATCATGATCAACAGTCGTGATCGCATTATTGTCGGAGGACACATATTCCAACAAATGTAACATTCCGTTTGATGTCTATGAGTGTCTTGATTTTGGATTTGATAGTGGATGATATTATGGATCTAGCAGCGTTAGAGGATGGTAGTTGGTTATGTACGGAGTTGGTGTCGTGAGAGATATATATGTGGTGGATACGATATCGTGAGTCATGTTAAGGAAGTAAACATAGTTGGTGGAGTGGGTGTTAAGAGTTCATGTTTTATGTTTGGTCGAGTTCTTGAGTTCTTAGCTATGTTGTTGTGTCTTAGTCAAGTTGGTAGGTTTGTTTTTATGTATGGGTTGAACTTCGGGGACGAAGTTCTTTTTAAGGAGGGAAGACTGTAATACTACGGTTTTATGAGTCTCTGGGTACTCTACCGAGTAGGCCTTACTCTGTCGAGTAAGGGTGTGTTGCGTTTTAAAATAGTTTCTGACCTGTTGGGTACTCGATCGAGTAACGTTGATACTCGATCGAGTAAGGGGGCACTCGATCGAGTACCTCAGCTACTCGATCGAGTACCTCAGCTACTCGATCGAGTAGCCGGTTTACGGGGGATGATTTCTCGGGTTTTGTTAATAATGCGATTAAGTATATAATAACTTCCGTCATTGTTCTTTAAACACTTTTACAACCTAATTACATTCAAAAGAGAAAACAAACTACGTCGTTCGCACCAATCGCATTATTGGCAAATCCCGGAGCTTGGAAGGTCGGAATCCGTCTTTCTTTATACCTTTGTGATCCTTGCGTCGAGGGTAAGATCTACGTACCGTTTTTATAGCGTTTGGTTAAGGTTGTTTAAACCCTAATTTTGGGATTGGGGGTTTTCTATGTTTATGTTGATGTGGTAGTGATTATGTGATTATATGTTAGGAGGAGGATTCGTAGAAGAGGAATTTTGATACAGCTGTTGAGACCGTCTGATTGTGTTGCTGTTCCAGGTAGGGTTTCCCTACTCAGTATTAGTCCCATAATTGGTTGTTGATGTGTTGTGATTGTTGAATAATATCGTAATTGTGTTGTGACGGTTGTTGACTGTGATTGTTTGTCTCTGGTTCTCGAGATGCGTTCTCGGCTGAGTGGAGTCACTTGCGGGAGTGGCTTCACGCCCTAGTTTCGCCCTTCGTGGAACCCGCCACGGAAGGGGATGTGCACATTAATGGGACAGGGTTATCGCTCGGTATGATGAGCGGGGATTTGGTGGGTACGGTGCGTCCCCCATCTGGCGGTGGTCCGGTGGACGATCGGTGACGGAGATTGATTGGAGTGGGTGATTGTGTGTTGACTTCGATTTGTGTTGTTTTTATCTTGTTGGTTATATAAATTGTGTGATTAATCGACCCCGTTTAAATGTTTTAAAAACGTGGTGATCCATTCGGGGTGATGAGCGATTATTGAGCGAGGTATGAACCGATGCGTATGGGATAACTGGGAGGAGTCACCACGATGCAGTTTAGAAGTCTTCCGCTGTGTTTGATAGTTTTATAGTCTTTTGATAGTAGACAGTTTTAGAGAACTTGTATTCCTTTTATCAGTTTTGGTTTTGAACATGTAATCACTTAAACTATAATTACTTTTAAAGTACGTTTCTTTATTGTCTTATGATATTCATTGCCTCGGGTAACCAAGATGGTAGCATCCTTATACCTGAGTGGTCCTGGTAAGGCACTTGGAGTATGGGGGTGTTACAAATGGTATCGAGCGACGATCTGAAACCTGTAACCAATGAATCCAATGAATATAGGGAGTCAATTAAAATGAACCCGGGGTAAAGGTTGTAGGAGCTAATGCAAAGACTTGGGAGACGTCCTAAAGTCGCGAACTCGCCCTACAATTTTGAACCGGTCACCATGGGATATGAGTCGGGATCGCTATGTGCTTATGTTGTGAATTGTGTACCTATATGGTGATGTGTGGCATGAATCAGTGGATGTATGTATGTGGAGAATGGGGAATGTGTAGAAAAGATGATGATAATGTGATTTCGTAAGTTATTGATTGAAAGCATGATAGTTGGTTTACAATGTTGTTTTGAATTGTAGGAAAAGTATATGAGAATGATGAATGATGTGGTAGAAAAAGGAAGTAGTTCATATGTGATAATATGTGATGAATAATGATGTTGCAGGATGGATGATTCATAATGTGGCATAATAATATGTGAATAGGAATGTTGTGTTGTATACGTATATTTTGTTTGCATAGAGTTGTATGATAAGTTTATGTACTTGTCCACTATTGTTCATGTGTATACGTTGTAAGAAGTGTGTAGCTGTAATGGATGAATTGGTTGGAAGAGATTAAGTAAGTAATTGCATAAGAATATGAAATTCATGTGTGGAACATGTTTATGTGGGTAATGGATTTTATAATGTTGCAATGTTAGTAACATGTGAATAGGGGATTTTTTGTCGTATATTATGTTATTGTGTACGTAAAGTTATAAAATAAAAGCATGTGGGTAAATCGTGATTGACAAGTTAAATAATCTATGTGTATGATGAATGTTGTTGCTTGGCTTTTGAAAATAGTAACATATGATTAGGAATACTGGTGTTATGAGTTTTAGATTGGTTTTGTTTGCTTGGTTGTTGTTTAAGTTGTTTGGAAGTAAAAATCAAATAGTTATGTCGTCTGATTACAGCAAAGTTGTCTTTAAACTGTTATAACTTGAGATGCATAAATGATTTTGATGTGATTCCAATTGGAGGTGATAGCTTGTCCTTTTACGATTCTAACGATAGGTCACACGCCCAAAACAACCAAGAAATGAGTGAGTTATGGCTGTTTTACGAAAACTGGACAGTGCTGAGAAATGCGTGGGTACTCGATCGAGTAGCCTTGGTACTCGATCGAGTAGGAGGCACTCGATCGAGTACGTTAGTTACTCGATCGAGTAGCCCTGGTGATTTATTTTACGTGCTTCTGACCTTCACCTACTCGATCGAGTAAGTCCCTTACTCGATCGAGTGGCCAGTACTCGATCTAGTGACCCATGATTCGGGTCATATGCTTATCTTTTGAATTCGTTGCATATTATGTTTAATTAAAAGTTGTTATTTAGCTACTTTATGCATTGTTTTACATGTATGTTGGTCTTGATACGTAAGTTAGCCAATCTTATGGGGTGGTGAGTGGCACCTTTTGGTGAGTATGAGTTTGGTGGGAGGAGATGGGCTATATGTGGTTGTGATAGATAGTGGAAAAAGAAAAGAAAGACCGTTATGGCTTAATTGAGACATAGAGCATGTTTTCTGAGATGAGAAGAGTGATATGAATGTGTGTTGAGTAACGTAAAAGCAAGTGAATATGGGCAAGGGATGATGTGAGTCTAACGAACGTGAGAATAAAAAGATTGAAGGTAGGGGTGTGGATAGTGGCAGCTTGAGATGTGTAAAGAATTATGGAGGGAGATGGTTAGAAGTCGTGTGGGTTAAGGATATATGTAGTGAAAGTGAGTTTTAAAGGGGTTGAGAAGAGTGCTATACAGTGAACTTTATGGAGACATGTCGCGAGGGAGATTTATACACAGTGAGTGAGTTTGAGAGATTTGGTTTATTAAGAGATGAAACTACTGTGTGATTTCCTTGGGCAATTAACGGTATGAAAGGAATTTTGATTTCTAGAGAGGTACAAAGGAGATGCAATTGTTTGAACAGTGAACGTTGATTTTATAGATAGATTAGTGGCAAGTGTGGGTGATAGCATAATAAGAGGAGATCCATGGTAAGAAAGAGTGAGATGATATCGATATAAAATAATGAGATGTGAGTCTTGGAGCAATGAGAAAGTAACTGGGAGGAGTCACCACGATGCAGTTTAGAAGTCTTCCGCTGTGTTTGATAGTTTTATAGTCTTTTGATAGTAGACAGTTTTAGAGAACTTGTATTCCTTTTATCAGTTTTGGTTTTGAACATGTAATCACTTAAACTATAATTACTTTTAAAGTACGTTTCTTTATTGTCTTATGATATTCATTGCCTCGGGTAACCGAGATGGTAGCATCCTTATACCCGAGTGGTCCTGGTAAGGCACTTGGAGTATGGGGATGTTACAGCATAAGCAGCGACAATCTTGCGTGGAATGATTGAGGCAATGAGTAGAGGCTATCAACGGGTCGTGCTCAAGAATGATAGTTTAAACGTCATCGAGGCGTTAAAGAAGAATCAGATGGGACAAAGCGATTTGTCACTCATTATAAGTGATATGTTGATGCTTTGCGATAGTTTTGTTAGTGTAAATGGTCTTATGTTCATCGTAATGATAACATGGGTGGTTCATAGGGTTGTCAGTGGGGCGGGTTTTGGCGGATTTCGCCCCACATCCGCCCCACTTAGGGAGGGTACGAGTAATGATTTGATGGGTCGTGGGGGCGGCGACGCGTTTCAAAAGTGTCATTCATCGCGGGTCGTGGGGCAGGTCCGGATATCACGTGAGACCCGCCCCATACCCACCCGCCCACCACCCCCCGCATGTCCGCGCTTCGCTTGTACCCGCATTACTCATAAACCTAGACAAATTCGTACTATATAAAAATAAAAAGGGATATTCTACATGGTACCCCTCAATTTTTCAACTTTCTACATGGTACCCCTACACTTTTTAAAATATACATGGTACCCCTAATTGTTGTCATTATCACTAAGTGCACCCCTAAACTTTATTTTCCGACAATTAAACTCGGTTTTAGGCGTTAAGTGATTACTTGGACGCGTAACCAAGCTTGTCATTTATCATCCCATGACAAAAGGACTCTATTAGGCTCAATATCCATCTTTGGACGTGATAATTTGGCAAAGAATCAATAAATTTTCCGTCAAAATTTTTTTAGCCCATATATATCAATAAATTTTAGGATCGAGATGGATATTGAGCCTAATAGACTTCTTATGTCATGGGATAATAAATGACAAGTTTGGTTACGCGTCCAAGTCATTACCTAACGCCTAAAACTGAGTTTAATTGATGGAATATAAAGTTTAGGGATATACTTAGTGATAATGACAACAATTAGGGGTACCATGTATGTTTTAAAAAGTGTAGGGGTACCATGTAGAAAGTCGAAAAATTAAGGGGTACCATGTAGAATATCCCAAATAAAAATAAAAATAAAAATAAAACTTATAACTTAGATAAAAAGCCTAAACCGTTTTTCATAAATCTAGACAAATTTCATCTACTTCTTAGTTCTTACCCACCCAAATACCTACCAACCTAGACTGGTTCATGAACTTGCTCATGTGAAACCCTGTATCGTTGATCTTCGTTCAATAAATGGTGAGTATAGACGTATAGTGGTACTAGTTGAGTGTTGGACCGTTGTAAGGCAGGTTTGGTTAGTCCACCGAGTGATATTAAGTCCATTATTCGAATATTCTCCTCTTAACTCTTGTTCGAAATAACACCTTCCAAAACCTTCTATGGTGGTGTAAGACGCCGGCGACCACCGCGATTCTAAACTTTCTCCTTCTCTCTTCTCTCTTCTCTCTTCTCCTCCCCAAAACCCTATTTCCTCCTTCTATCTTCCACAATTCCTCTTTCAATCAATTAATTCGATTCCAATTTCTAAAACCCTAACATTCCAACCTTCTCAAAATTAGGGTTTATATTTAATCACAAAATCTCAAATATCATTAATTAATTTCTATAAACATGAAATCGAGTATGCAAGACGCTTCAATTGTTTCTTCCGAGTTCACTAATGGCTTCAGTTCTACTTCTTCATCACTTCACAAGGATCAGCACCGACATCTTCCAGATTACAGCAGTAAAATTGTCCAGGTATTTTTTTTCGCTTTTTAATTTCATTTCAAGCTTCAAATTCACTTTGTGGAACTATTAATTGTTGTTATATGAGTTTAATCTATGTTGCGCTGCATTGGTAGTAAGGGGGTGTTTGGTTCACCCAATATAGGTATGAGGTATGGGTTTGGAATGAACCAAACCCATACCATGTGTTTGGTTGACAAAATTGAAGGTTTCATACCCATACCTCAAACCCATGAGGTATGGGTTTCTCATACCAGGGAGGGGGGTGGGTATGAGATTGATACCCATGGTATCAAATTACAAATATTAAAAAGTGATAAAAACAATTGTAAAAAAATCATTTTATATATTTATTTGATTAAATTTTCTCTACATGATTTAATAGTATAAAAATTATTATTAAAAATATTGTATTTTGAAGAGTTTTTAGCTTTAATTGATTTCTAACCTCATACCCCCAAAATTGAACCAAACACAAGGTATGAGTATCAAGTTCTAACCCGATACCACTCAGGTATGATTCCCGATTCCAAACCCATACCCACGCGTGAACCAAACACCCCCTAAAATGTTGGACGGAGTTTTATTTTACCGTTGCTTAAAGTGAATTTGAATTTGATTAGTTGAATAGTCGCGTAGCGCAAAGCGCTGGTAATGTATGGAAAGGGTGGAGTAGCGTGTGTAGAATGCAGTGCGATATACTCCCTCCTCCGTCTCAATCATTTGTTTACATTTGATTAGAATACCCTTGACAAAGAATAAAAAAAGGGTAAACGAATGATTGGGGCGGAGGGAGTAGGTTTTAGTACTGGAAAAAGGGGGAGGAAGGATGTTGTGTTTGATGGAGTAGGAGTTGAGTTTTGTGTGAATCAGGGCAAAGTGTAAGGTGGGCCTTTTTAGGGACAAGAAAATGCGAATTGGCGTTTGATGGAGCTGCTTTAATATACAGAAGTAAATGAAATACCGAATTGGCCTTTTATCGACATGTATCTTCCATGAGACCTGTTCATATAGTAATAGAAATGTTGTTTGAGTCTAGTCTTGCCCTTACTCCTCTCGGACTTTGAGTGAGAGAGGCTCTTCAGAGGCACATTTGAGGATGTATTCTCCATGAGGCAAAAGGAAAGCTAACCCTGTTTGGATACGAAAGGAGGGAAATGGGACAATGTCATTTTCCTTTTAAATCTTTCATATGTTGGACAAATTCAAATTTGTCATGTAGGAGGGAAATGTTGGGATCTGTTTTCTTTCGACTCCATTTCCCTCCAACTTAATTTTGCTAGCCAAACAAAGAAATTGTTCCCCTCTCTTTCCCTACCTTCCATTCAGTTACAGACTATCAAATATCTGGGTATACGAAAGTACAGGATCTAAATATAGATTATTATAGATTTGTTCAAGGATTCATATTTAGGTTTCATGTCCAATGGTTAGGGCTACATTTGTCTTTGCTTCTATTTAAAATTCGTCATTTAGTTCTCTGGTTCACTGTGAACAAACAAAATGGCGTTGCCTTAAGTATCTTTTTGATGTGCCATATGATTCTAGGATGCTCTGCAACATTTGGCATCCGTTGATCTCGTGGATCTATGCAATGAGGCAAAGGTTGAAAGATGTCGTGCCAGTAGAGACCTTCGGAGCTGTGGCCGTCTAGTGGAGAGTGTACTTATGTCATGTGGACATGCATCCTTATGTGCTGAGTGTAGTCAACGCTATGAAAATTGCCCCATCTGCCGAACCCCTCTTCCTACGAATGGGAACATACTTCGACGTCGCCTTTACTATGAGTGTGTTGAGGCTGGACTAATTAATAAAGTGGGTGATGATAAATATCAAGAGATTGAAGATGATGTGGCACACCTGACTGCTGACGTCCAACGTCTCTATTCATTGTTTGATGTGGCTATGGAGAACAACTTATGCTGTTTGATTTGTCAGTGTATCCTTTCATAATAGCTGCTTCTCTGCTCCCAGTTCTCATGCATAACTATTTTGCAACCATAAGTAAAGGCTTTACATGTTGGTTTGTTGATCTGAAGCTTCTCAAATACTTCGTGGAGTCTATCGAAATTCTTTTTCATTAGTTGTTGGCTATTGTTCTCATTCAAGTACCTCAATGCCACTGTCAGGTCGATGCTGGTTGGGGGGTGTGGACTGTTCTCTTGTGTGTCATTGTCTTTGATGTTCAAAACTTTTTTGTGTGGTATCTCGGTTTCTTTGTCTTCTTCTTTACTTTACAGCTATTGTATGACTGGTCTGCGTGAACGACCCATGTACTGTAGATTGTTGTTTCCTTACAGAAATGAAATAGATGTCACTGATGTTTGCATGGATGAAAGTGCTGTATCAAGTGATCCCGTGATAGCATTTCTGCTGGATGAGGTGGTTGTGAAGGATTGGTGCAAGCGGACATTCAAAAATATCATCAAAGAAGTTCGAGGGATATGTATCCTAAGCTATTTGCTTTCCTTTTGTATCTTACTTAAACTCTTATCCTCTGATTTTTTTAATTAGTTAGTGGTATGCTTGTGTATACTTTGACTTTATGAATAGATAATCTTGGAATTAATGAGATGAATGCCAAAATGGGCGGTCTTCTGAAGATCTTGGCAAAGCTGGCGGGCTTGTCCAATGTGCTGGAAGTTCTGGACTTGTCATTCAAGGATACACATGCAGCAAAGCTTGATGACCTAAATCATTTTCAGGAGAGTATATCAAAGACCAAGCAGGTTTAGTATGTATATACTATATAGTTTCTATTTTGTAACTCAATCTGTTCTCATGGTATATTTATGTATTTATGACTTCTTATGTCTCTTACGTCAGATATTAAGTCACGCCAAAACGAATACCGAGTCACACTTCAATATTATCTTTTATATTTTGGTCATTGATTTAACCGAGTTATAAGAAATGTCAGACCACAATTTGTTGTGTATATTTAAGCCATTCGTTTTTATCTTATTTTCAGCATATGGAAATGATGATGTGGTGCATCAGACATCAGTTTCTGGAGAATGTTAGATCTCGTCACAGTAATCTCGCTTCATGGCGAGCTCTTGTCCGTGAAAGAAAATCAGCTGCTGTTAATAGGGCATGGCCTGAGGCAGTTCAACCTTCTGGAGAGTGCATAGAACAGGATAATTCTAGTCTCTTCCTCGAGGATGCATTGTTGAATCTCGAAGCTGATAAAGGATATGGACAGAGTAGTGAAGTTGAGCGAGAGGTCGCATCCTTACAAAAGGATGGTGGTTCATCTTTTTTCAGGTCCAAAATCGAAGGATTTGGAGGCTGCTATCCATTTGAAAATGTGAGGGCTGCAATCGATATACTTTTCCTGTGCGGAAGTTCTGATATGGTGGTTGCCAAACGAGCAATTGTATCCTTTTTTTTTCAGATACGAATGTTATGTAGATATTACTTATGTTCCCCTCATGCAAGTCCGTTTTAATTCTTAACTTTCGTTGAAGAATTGGGTCCCTTAACTGCAATTAAGTTTTTGTATTATCTGTTTGATCGTCATTGGACAAAGTCGGAATCTGATGGAGAATGGCGGCATGCTATAGATGATTTGGCAGCTACTTTTAGTATAACCAGACATTCTCTACTGGAGTCATTGACCTTCTATCTCTTGGATGACCACACTGATGAAGCTCTCCAGGTAAATGTTGTTAAGGTTGACATGTGTATGTCAGTATCCTGAAAAGCGCATTAATGTTTAGCTGATATTTCTGATCTTATTCTTGTTCAATAGAGTAGTGTAACTTAATATTTCCCTATTGGTATATTGTGAGGGAACTCTTTACTACCACGTTATAATTGTGTCGCCCATATCAAATCAGAAAATAATTCGAATTAGTATTTGTTCAGACCACTTCACTATCTTTTGTCAGATCAACTTTGTTAAAAAAAATTCAGTTTTCAGATATCATTTACACACGTCTAATATAAAGCTCGTAGCAGTTGTTGCTAGCATCTTGAGAAGATTGGCGCCTGATTCTGTATATGATCCTCGCTTATTTATGGTGAAGCATATTCGGTCTCATACTTCAGGCAGTGGGTGGCTAACCACTGCTAAGGTTGCTTGTTGGATGGGTTTCTCTAATTGATCGTTTTTCTTAATCTTGCTTATGTTAGTGATGAAATTTGTCAGGTTGTGTTGCTTCAGTGTTGCATCTAACCTGGTTTGAATTGTTAAATGTGTGACATTCACTTTGGCTTTGTCATTTGTCAAGCTTGCCACCAGCTTCTGACTTTTGAGGTCTGATGTGAACTATCGTGATGGATAATGGCTTAAAAAATATATACTTTGTATGAAATGGTTATTTGCCTCTGTATTGGTGGAATTCTTGATGCATTTGAATGTATTATCTGGTGTCTACTGTTCTAATGGTCATGTGCTTAAACACCATATTCACCAGGAAGCTTGCCACCTTCTTCCCGAGATTTCAAGTCCGGAGTCTCATCCTAAGATCGCAAAAGTTCTTCTCGAGAGGCAAACTTCTGATACAGCCCTTATGTTTCTACGTTGGTGTGGGCGTGACGGTGGAGCAGAGGTGTCTTTAAGGGAGGCAGTCACCGCAGTTAGAATAAAAGTTGAATGCGGCCTATTAACAGAAGCTTTTATGTACCAGAGAATGCTGTGCACGAAAATTAAAGAGAAGCAGCTGAAGCATAAGCTACCGGTAGATGCTTCAGAGAACTTGGAAGATGAATTCAGAATTTGGACGGACTGGGTTCTTGTGTTGGTGACTGAAATTTGCTGCCTTTGTATCCGGGGGAAGTTTGTCGACCGCATGATAGAGTTACCTTGGAATCATGATGAGGAAAAACATCTGCATAAATGCCTCCTAGATTTTGCTACAACTGACCCTCTTACCAGTTCTGGAAGTCTTCTTGTCGTGTATTATCTTCAGGTGAGTATTGTAATCTTTCTCTCTATCTCTCTCTTTCGATAGGTGAATGTGGGCATTTAAAACATGGTTGTTCCAATCAGCCTTGCTACTTGTCAACTCATATTTCCAGCTTGCTTTTTTTTTTCGACAACAGAAATTTAAATGTTTTCATTTGGCTTTGTTGTTTCCAAGTCTCTTTCTGGCTGAGCTATTCTTACACTCATGGTGTTTGATTTTTGCTTGAAATTTATGTGTATTGGTAGACAAATGTCTTATCCTTCCAGTCTAGAGACAGTAGTTTGCGTCATCGATAATTCTTCATACAGCTACTTGAGAGTCGAGAGTTGTGAATCTAGAACGCTCTGACATAGTGTGCTCTATCTGTAGCGTCACCGGTATGTTGAAGCATTTCAGATTAATTGCAAGCTTCAGACAGTGGAGGAGGACTTCCTTTCTAAAAATGATGTTGATGAAGAGGTATTGCACAGGATGAGAGACACAGCTCATTGGAGAAAAGGGTTGGTTGTAAGTATTTCAACTCTTTGATATCTCTTGTTGTATGAAGCACTAGCTTTTAATGCCGGTATTCAGTTGCTTGTGATGCTTTTCCTTCTTTGCATTGTATTAATAGCACATGGGATAAGTTGTAGAACACAAGTACAAGACCTGTCTTCAATCCTGTAATTTTTGTTTTCAGTTTATGCTTGTGCGAGTCATTGACATCTATTTAGCCTTTGTTTGGATGGAATCATGGATGGATTTAGAGGAAAAGAAAGAGGACCATTTGCTCTATAGTTAGCAATATTGAGTTGGAGGGAAGATTGGGGTGGGGGAGTAATCCCTCCTAGAAGGGAAACTAAATTCCTTCCAATATAGAAAAATTTCGGAAAGAAAATGGCATATCCATACCCCCATTTCCCACCCTCTTCTCCATTCCCGTTCCCCCCTTTTATTTTTCCTTACAAAGGGTTATATCTGGACTCTGGAGGTCCTCTTAATCTTTGCATATTATTTTGCCTTGGCAGTTTGGTACTTGCATAATTGCATGTTATTTTAAGATGTACCTCCTTTGTCTCTGTCATTCAATGGCCAATGCGTAAATACGAACTCCGGATTTTCTATGATGAGCTCTGTACTCAGAATTGTTACAATTATCCAATGCTGGTGATTATGTGTACAAGTGTTAGATTTGGTTTGTAGTATAAATCCGCGTAGTTTTTTTTTTGCCTTTAAAACAATTGTCCTAGTGTCATACCCACGTTCTATGATGACCACTGTCCGTAGATACAATGCTGGTGTGTGTCCAAGTGTTAGATTTTGTATTTTGTATTTTTATTTTTTGTATAAATCCTCTTTTTATTTTTTTCATTAAATTCAATTATCTAGTGTCATACCCATGTCCAAGTGTCAAGTGGCAGACGTGTATGCACGATAATGTGAAGAGTCAGAATACTATCGATGCTGAGGTTCTGATATACTTCTGCGCAGAATAAATCTGTGGCGCTGCTGCCCGAAGTTGAGCAGCAACAACTGAAGTCAGGACAGTTGACGGAGGATATGGTTTTATGTTGGGACGAGGCTGACTGCCAAAGGGATGCCGATATTGCAGGTCAACCAGGTCAAGTTGGGACTTTGACTTTTGCACCGTCATCCTTGCAGTCATCTTTGATTCTTCGAATGGATCGCGAGTCTTCATTTCAACCACCCCAAGACGGTCATGCCAGAGATGTCCATTCTGAACTTCACAACGGGGCTTCATCATCAGTACCTCGTGGAGATTTCTATATGAATTCGGAAAGAATAGTAAAACCTCCGATGAGCAATCCCAGAAATTTCAAGATGGACGATATATTTAATTCTGCAACTCCTAGGACATCTGCTGTTAAAGATGTTTATAGAACTGCATCAAGGTCTTTTCAGAATGATTTCCACGATAACCAACTTGATGATTTCTTCCCCCAATTAGATCATAATGGTCTTTATGGACAATTTCATAAGGTTAGCCCTCCAAGCTCTCGCAGGGTCATGGCAAAACCGACAAGGACGCCTATCAGCATGCGTGGATTAGTTGATGATTCGCCTCATGAAAGATACAAAACTGCAAATGGAAAGAGATTATCCCCAGGGAATCCAGATAGGCCGCAGAACATTGCCTTTACAGATGATGTTCTGGATATTTCGTGGAGGTAAAAGGACTTGCTTTACTTTCATTTGCCTTGGCTCTTGGTCCACTATTTACAGGGTAAATAGATTAATCTCACAAAAAGAACTCTGTGAGACTCCCGTGTCTGAGAAATTGTCCCCGTCAGATTTGACCGTGAGTCCGTGAGGTGATCACTGTCCTGCCCATTTGCCCGACATAATTCGTCTCTAGAAAGTAGATATCTATTCTTGGTATATGTCAACATCTCTATAAACGGAAAGAACCATTCTGTTTCTTTTATTTATTTTTGGTTTCTCAAGTGAACAAGGACTATAGCATTGTTACAGTACCACAGCTGCATTGAATGACCGTACTGTACACTAAAAAGAAGCATAATTAGTTTAGTTAATCATTTTGCACTATCTCCTGGTAATAATCCATAAAAAAAAGAACAGCTAGAGTTTGGCTTCATTATAAATGGAAACTGGGCGTTTTCAAGTGAATAACATCGTATGTAAGGCTCTTACATTGTGGGTTCATTTTTACTTACAGCCAAGAAGCAAATGGTTCTCGGGGTGATAACACCGTCATTGGTGTTCAAAGATGGAGATCAGATGAAACTAGCGATGAAGAAGAGGAGCCGAGTCCAGAGATGCTGAGTGCCATATCTTTTCATCCGGCGCCTACAAGAAGAGGCGGTAGAAGAGGTAGTGTTTTGCGCAGGTGATTTTGTTTATCCAAACTTCACTAAGATTGATTACTCAACAACACTGAACAGCTCAAGGCTTGCAGCAAATACAGTAGACTTGCGACAAGTATCATAATTTTGCTTAGTTTTGGGAGTCCACTTTCGCCATTAAGAGAGATTATCCGAAAAGAGGGAGAAAGAGGATAGAAAAGGGAGCGACATTTTGTTTTAAATCTGTGAATGCTCTCTCAGATCATCTTTTGGAATGTCGGTCACAATTTTGCGTTTTCAGCAATGTCTCTGTGTAATGTCTTGTGCTTAAAGTTATTTTTTGAGACCAGATATTCCGATACTTGTTTTAGTATGATTTCAAGCATTCAGTATTACCGTAAATATCTACTCTCTTCGTCTATTTTTTTTATAAGGTAATAAAACTAGATTGATCATCTAGGTAGGATCAACCTATCTCATCCTTTCGAATGATAGAGGTAAATTGAAGTCACCGGCTTTCAAACCACCTCGAAAGAGTTGGACATGAATGTCCAATAGAAGCCATAAAGTCGGCAACTTTGTTGGCTTCACGAAAGCAATGTTTAATTATCAATTCATCAAAAAACTGAAGATCTAATTTTACATTCTTGATAATACCAGAAGTTTTCCAAGGAATTTTCTAAGTAATACATATTGAGTTAATAATACATTAATTATCACCTACAACAATTAACATCGAGATCTCTAAGTATTTAGCTGCTAAAATGCCTTTTGTTTAAAGCGAGAGTTTCAGCAACAAGAATACTATTATTTCCGCACTTTTTTGCTCCTAGCAGAACGACCTTACCATTATGATATTTATAGCATATCCTAGAGCATTCGTTTACCTTTTTATTTTTTATTTTTTATGTGAGGTGTATAAAATGAACAAAGGTAAACTAATGAATAAGACGGATGTATTATAAATCTAACTGTACCATCCTCAACAGTAGTGTGAAACTGCAATCAGCAAGACATCGATTTGTAACAAGTGAACCAACACGTTTCACAAGCACAAAACGAAATTGACGATCTCAAAAATCACCATTGTTAACCAAAGAAGGTACATTATTATTATTGTTTTTTTTTTGACAAGTGGAATAACTCACATTCTAGCCCTGTTGGCTAAATCATGAGCAACAGTATTACAGTACATTATTATTGTTGACTTGTACAAATATTGTTTTCTTGGAGATAAAACTTTCAATGAACTATGTTTGATTAAACGGTTTTTTTCCATGGTACCCTCGGACTTTGGCAGATTACACATGGTACCCCTCCTTTTAACTTTTGACATATGGTACCTCTGTATTTACGTTTTTCTTTCCCAGAATGCCCCTAGTCAAACTTCCGTCATCACTCCGTTAGTTTTTTGACTAATGACCTTTTTTTTGTTATTTAATTCACTAATTATACATAAATCACAAACCCACTTCTTTTGTCTCTTTCGTTATGCTGCAAACTCAATCAACAATTTCCATACTTCAATCTAATAACCATTTTCGTACCAAAAAAAATCTAATAGCCATTTAATCCACCATGAAAACCCATGTTATCACCTCCAGTTTCAGTTCTCATTTAACAAAACACCATTGCCATATTCTTCGTCTGAAAACCCGACATCGGAACCGAGTCAACAAGCAACCGACTTTTCACCATCGTCACTACCATTCAACCACCAGCTGCTCCTCCGTTTCCGTCTCCCTCCAACGCGGCCTCGAAATCAAGCCACCAAGACTCGTGCCCATCAACAAGCACCAGCAATCAACAACTTCGCCACCCCCGCATCACTATCAATCACCATTACCGTCAATTACCAACCACCTCCTTCTAATTCCAGATCCCGACCACCATCGCGACCAATTCAACCATTCACCTCAATTCATCACCTGCTCCACGCACCTCCGTCTACAACAATGAGCAACCCAGAAATGAACCCAGATCGAGTCGCCATGACTCAATTGTGGCATCGAAACCCGAGTTGAATTTGCAGTCGATGCTTTTAAGGAAGGAGGAAGAAGAAATCAAGAAGGAAATCAGATCTGAAAAAAAATTATTCAGAGGGTTGTGCGGTGGTGAAGGTTGTGCGGTGGATGTCGATTTTGGCGGTGACGGCATGGTAGTCACGGTATTGTCGTGTGGAAGGAGTGCATAATGAGAAAGGAGGGAAAGAGGCGACAGTGGTCGTTGTGGACTGGTTTGCCGACATCGGCAAGGTGGTGGATGTGTGGTGGCGTCGGCGTGGTGGTCGTCGAAGGCATGACAAGTGGTGGGAGCTATGAAGATTATGATGGTGATTGGTATGGTGGTGGGTGAAAGAGGAGGATGTTTGGGGTGATTTTGAAGATGATGATGATAAGGGTGGTTTGGGGATTTAGTTATTAAAATTAGTTTATTGTATAAATTAAGGAGTTATGTATTATTAGTGTATTAAATAATCAAAAAAAGGGGTCATTAGTTAAAAAACTAACGGAGACACGGAGTGATGACAGAAGTTTGGCTAAGGGCATTCTGGGAAAGAAAAACGTAAATACAGGGGTACCATATGTAGAAAGTTAAAAGGAGGGGTACCATGTGTAATCTGCCAAAGTTCGAGGGTACCATGAGACGGTCACAAACTTATAACCTCTCACAACTCTCTTCTTTTCCATGTAAGGACTTAGCCATATTATAGGCTATAAGTACCACAAACGTAAACATAGCCAAGTTAGTGTAGTTAATATACTAAAAATCGAAGGGCATTTTGGTCATAATGAAAATTACGCAAAACTCATCCATTATTCTCTCTTCTTAGAAGAAAAAGTCAAAGATACATCTTACTGTTTTTTTTATTACAGAAAACATTTTTTCTAAGAAAGCATGTAAATATCAAATTTCCTGAATGATAAATAGCTTTTTTGTTTTTCTATTTGATAGTAAGGTTTTTGTTGAGATTGTTCATCTATTATGGTATCAGAGTCAATTTGACCGAAGGTCACGAGTTCAAATCCTGACCGCCTCCAATAGCTCACGAAGTGAAAGTTTAGCAGATGGTATGAGAGGCCTGTGCACTAACCACTGTTCGAGCCCATTAGACACTCAAGTGAAGGGGTGTAATAGGAATAAATATAATAGTTGTGCTTCAACCATCACCTTAAGGTTTTGGTTGAGATGGTTCATCTATCAACTTTGGTGATTTTTGTTGGTAGTGATACCTAGCTAAAGCCAAACCCATTTTTGGTATGCTCTTTCTCCCATATCGGCGGGGAGAGTTGGTTTTCATGTAATTATTATACACCTTGTTCTTTTAGGGGGCGTTTGGTTGGGGGGGAATAAGGAAAGGGAAAGAGAAAGAGAATAAAAATGATTGATTCCTTTTGTTGTTGTTTGTTTGACACAAAGAAAGGGTAACCCATACCCCCCCTTACCCCTAAAACCATTCTCATCCATACCCCTCCCCCCCTTGGGTAAGCCCATAACCCCATAATCCCTTCTTCCTCCTACTCCCTATTTCCACCACTCCCACCAACACCCACCACACCCTCTCACACCGTCAACCACTGCCACCTACACCCTACACCCACCACACCGACACAACCATCACCAGCGACGCCGACACAACCACCACCAGCGACGCCGACTGTCCACGCTACCCCATATCCTCAACCACACCAACACCTTCAGTAACTCTCCCACCCCACCAACCACCACCAACACCTTCCTCGGCCACACCACTGCAACCGCCCGACGCCGGCTACACCAGATCCGGTGTTTTAAGGGGTGGGGGAAGGGTTTTCCAAGGGTTGTGGTGGATTTTTTTAGAATGAATAAGGTGTTTGGGGCCGGGATTGTGGTGTTTGTTGAGGGCGTGAGGCGCGGTGATTAGGTTCGCCGTGGGTTACCGTGAGGAAGATCGTCGGCGCCGCTACTTGTGGGGGTGCCGGTGTAGATAATTGTGGCAGGTGGTGGGTAATGGTGGTGGAGGTGGTGGATGTTGGCTTTTAATTCCCTTTCCCTCTAATTGTCAACCAAACACCCAAGTATAATATGGGTGATCCCATTCATTTCCCTCTCTTACCCTTTCTTGATTTCATTCTCTTACCCTTTCCCCTACCAAACGCCCCCTTAGTGTTTACTTGGTTTTCTTGGCTTTTGTTGTGAGACTTGGGGATGGTGGGGTTGAATCTAAATACGCATGCGTGTGCGCTAGCTCGGCCTAGCTTGGTCTCCTTTTTAAATGTTCTCCTATTCTGCTTCTAAGTTTATTTTTGGGTATTGTTACTAACTCGTTTCAAGGCTCTCATACATGAGTGGTTGTGTACGAGTGTCGCAACGATTACCATTTCGGTCGTGTCGATATAGTCAAGTCAGTGACTATTTTACCACGACAGCGCTTTTTCCTCGTGTTACGCTAAATTTTCTTATTTCAGTCCATTGTTGCGACATTATTATTCCAACAATTTGAAAACTATATTTTGTGTCGTAACAATGACAGTAATTTTTGAGCAAAATCATACCTGATTTGTCGAAACTGGAACCTTTAGATGGTCAGAATTTTAAGAGGTGATTTCAGAAATTACTTATGTTTTTTGAACAGCTAGAAATCGACAATGTTCTATTTTTTTATCCTCTCTCTCTCTCTCTCTCTCTCGCTCTCTCGCTCTCCTGTTGTCGCTACTAGTGCCGAGACTACCCCACCCCCGTCTGCTGCTGTTAAGTCAAATGAGGAGTCTATTAAGAAACATGATAAGGATAACAAAACTGCTAGGTGTCATCTCCTTAATCATATGTCTAATACCCTTTTTTATTTATGGTCCATAAATCTGCTAAGACCATTTGGGAGACCTTAAAGAAAAAGTATGGGGCTGATGATGCGGGTAAAAAGAAATATGTTGTCGGGCAGTGGCTTGGGTTTCAAATAGTAGATGGCAAACCTATTATGGAGCAAGTTCATGTCTATGAGAACTTGTGCGCTGAATGTCACTAATGAGGGAATAAAACTAGATGAGGTGTTTTTGGCTAATGTATTGCTAGAGAATTTCCTCCCTTCCTCGAATGAGTATAAGAACCATTTGAAACATAAGAAAAAAAGATTTGTCCTTACAAGAGCTGATAGGTCATATGAGGACTGAGGAGGCTAATCGAATGAAAGATAAGTCAGTTCAACTGTCTCTTATCACTACAAAAGCTAATCTCGTTGAAACTGGTGGGTCTTCAAATGGAGATAAGTTCAAGGGTTAGAAAAATGCTGAAGCTGATCAAGGTCAAGCTAAGGGTCAGAATGCTAAGAAGTCAGGTCAAGAAAAGTTCACCAAACCTGCTTCTAAAATCCAGAAACCAAATGTGAACCTGGCGTGCTATGTAGGTGGAAAAACGGGTCACAAAGCTTACCAATGTTATAAAAGGAAAGTAGTTGCCGAAGCTAATGTTGCTGAAAAAGATGATATCATTGCTGTTGTGGTAGTTGAGGCAAATATGGTTGCAAATGCTAGTGATTGGATTCTGGATACAGGGGCTTCGAGGCCTTTGTGTGCTAATTAATAAGGAGCTAATTTATGAGTTTGAAGATGTGGCTGATGGTGAATGTGTCTACATGGGTAACTCTTCTTCCGTTGTGATCACATGCAAAGGCAAGATCTTTCTCAAACTGACCTCGGGAAAAACTCTTGCTCTTAATAATGTTTTATATGTTCCTACCTTGCATCGAAACCTCGTGTCTGGTGCCTTATTAAACAAAGCTGGAGTGAAACTTGTTTTTGAGGCTGATATGGTTGTAATGTCGCGCAATGGGGATTTTGTGAGCAAGGGTTATCTCTCTGGGGGGTTTATTTGTTTTAAATGTTGATTCTCCTATCGTTAATAATAATGATTCTACTTATACTTATATCGTTGAGTCTATTGATGTTTGGCATGGCAGACTAGGTCACGTGAATGTTGATTCGATTAAAAAACTTAAATCTTTGTCGCTTATTCAATTGTTACCTACAGAAGCTTTTGAAAAATGTCCTAGTTGTGTCGAGGCTAAATTTCCTAAGAAACAGAGTAAACCTGTTAAAACTAGACATACGATCTTCTTGACTTAATTCACACCGACCTAGCCGACTTTAAAAGCACTATGAGCAATGGAGGTAAACATTATTATATCACTTTTATTGACGATTGTTCTAGATACACTAAAGTGTATTTGTTTCTTAGAAATAAAAGTGAAGCTGAGGACATGTTTATAATGTTCAAAGTCGAGGTAGAAAGTCAACTTGATAGAAAGATTAAAAGAGTCTGGTCCGATTGAGGTGGTGATTATGGCTCAAACTATTTAGTAGATCTTTGTGAGAGAAATGGTTTAATTCATGAAAAGAGTCCACCTTACTTACCTCAATCAAATGGAGTAGATGAAAGCAAAAATAGAACTTTGAAAGTAGGGGCAGACCCAGGGGGCCCTAGAGGGGCAGGTGCACCTCACAGCTTCAGAAAAATTAATACTTATGAGTGTATATAATAATCAAGTAGTCTATGTTAGCATAATTGGTAGAAGTTCTTATGAACAACCATCAGGTACCAGGTTCTAATCTACTTGTTGGGGTTTTTTTTGACATAATTTTATTAGTGATTTGGGCTGGGCCCTTATCAATTAATTGTAAAAAAGTGCTTGGATATGAACTTGATCCCTAGACCTCATAGTAAATTAACACCTTACCTTTCAAGTCTCATTCATTGAGCCACTTTTACTCATTTGCTAAAATAAGGACTAAAGTGTGTTATATATTAAGAGACTAGAGTATTATTTTTCAACGCTTTTACATCAAACTTTGAAGTGTTATGGAGAAAAATTCCAAATAAATTACTTTACGAAAAAAATTCATAAACGACCAATTATTGTTGCATTTTGTTCTATATACAACATTAGTTTAAAATTTTAAAAAATATTAAAAAATGCTTTTTAGATTGAAGATGATACCGAGGAAAAAGAAATTGTGCCCCCCCCCCACTACTTAAGTCCTAGGCCCACTACTGTTTGAAAGAAATGATGAATGTTATGCTTTTAAGTTTCGGCTTGTCATATTCTTAACAGGGTATCTCAGAAGAAACTAGACAAGACAACCTACGAGATATGGAAAGGTTATGCTCCCAACTTGAGTTTTCTTAGAGTGTAGGAGTGTTTGGCTAAAGTAGGCTTACCTAGTTTTAAATGACCTACTATTGGACCTAAGACTTATGATTGCATTTTCATTAATTATGCTCGAAACGGTTCTGCTTATAAATTAATGTCATTGAGTGATCGTTTTATTTCTGAGGCTAGAGACACCGAATTTTTTAAGCATGTTTTTCCTTTAAATAAAGATATTCCATCATTACCTAATGTTCATGTTTTGCCTGTTAATCCTTCTGATAGTTCTGCGCAAGCTAGTAGTAGTACATCTGTTGATCATGTTTTTGAACCTAGAAGGAGTAAAAGGCCTAGAGTTGAAAAGAACTTTAGGGGTGATTTTGTTAGAACTCAATTAACAGAAATAATATGTGATTACTATGCTTCTGATGAGCTTATTTATGCTTTTTAGTAGAAGATTATCCAAAAACATAGGACGAGGCTATAAAATCCATTGATGCTAATTTTTGGAAAGAAGTTATTAAAAATGAACTTGATTCTATTGTTTCTAATCAGACTTTGGAGCTCACTGATTTGCTTAAAGGTAGTAAACCCATTAGTAATAAATGAATATTTAAAAACAAAATCAAATCTAGCGTCACAATAGAAAGGTTCAAGGCCAAACTCGTGGTTAGGGGATTTACACAAAAGAAAGACATTGATTATTTTGACACTTACTCTGTAACTCCCGCGAATTTCCCTTTTTGACATTTAAAATTTATTAAACCGTTTAATCACTTTATTATATATTTTGAATTATTCAATTTACTTAATTTTATGTCAAACATGATTTTTATGAACGTATTATATAAAAGCTCATTTTTATAAAAATACGTATTATTAAATTATATTTTTGAGGCATAATTTATATAAGAATAAATGTATACGTATTTTTGGTCGGATAATAATAGTGACAGTAATAATATTAGTCTCCGTCTCAAGTTAAAATAAACTCGAGACATTTTTCCATCTAGCTATAGACCGTCACATTTCACCTTGTACCTACTTTAATCCGGACCAACCAAAATTCGACAACACGCACACCTACCCCTTTTTCACTCTACTTTTATATTATATTATTATATATTATTATTATTATTATTATTATTATTATTATTATTATTATATTATAATATTATTAATATTAATTATTGTTGTTGTTTCAAGCACCCGTCCCCACCCCCTTAGAGCATTGGCAACAAAGAGGGCTCGTACTCCCCTTTTATTTTTCTCTCTCATCTCATATTTTCGACACCTCATCTTCTCTTTCCTCTAATTCATTTTCTACTATATTTTAAAGTTTTACTTATATTTCTCTACAATGAGGAGTTTTACTCCTCCTTTTCATCTACCTTTTATTTCACTAAACACTACTTTTATACTAACAAAAACTAATTAAACTTAACATTAATACGGAGTATATATTAACTTTCTATGATCCATAATTAAAATAATATTTTTATTTTGAATATTTTTTTTAGTCTAAGATAAAACATTACTCCGTAACTAATAAGATAAGAGAAAATAAAAGGAGGATCAAGTGTGAAAAAAATACAAACTTGTTATATCCGTCTTAAATCTTAAAAACGGTTAAGTACATACAAAATCACATGACTAGCTGCCTAGAAAATATCAAAAGTTGTGTCTTTATTAGCATCGTGTGGTAATATTTGGATCTATTTTATCTATAAAACTAATACTCCATCTTAAGTAAGACTTATCCGTACAAAAATATGTTGAAATCAGACTTTATTTATGGAGAAAAAAATTAAGATTTTTGATTAAGTTGTTTAGTCTATAAAAAATTTACACCAAATGAAGAACTCCATGTAAACTATTACTCTAATACTGTTAATACATACGGAGTACTATAGAAAATGAAAAAAATAAAGTAAAGTGGCACATGGGCCAAGGTAAGAAGGCCCTGTGGGCAGAGAGTTTACCCCATGTTTACAAGAAGTTGAAAAGGGTTGTGCATTGAAGAGTAGCCCTTTTATTATGAAAGAGAAATTAAAAGGGTGAGAAAAACTCTTCAATGTCAATGCTCTTATATACTCCTTCTTCCTTCATTTAGAAACAACAAAACGCAGCAACAACAAAACAGGAAACCACCATTCTTTTTAGTCGACCCTTCAAACTCCGATCCCGCCTTCGTCTCTCAACCAAACTCCATTATTTTTGCACCATTAGCTTCCTCGTCCCTTCCTCGTTCTTTTAAGGTAAGAAAGCTCATATTTTGTTGAATTTTCGAAATGGGCATCTTATTACAAACCCGGTTTTGTGACCCATGTTACTCGTTTTTCCTCCTTTTTAGTTGAAGACTGAAGATAGGCTCGTGTTATGGACGTTTTTACTCGGGAATTCGAAGAGTTAAGGTAACAGTGATAGGTTACTCGACAAAATGTCGGGAATTCGTCCTTCCTACTCGTTTTTACCTTCATTTATAGTAAAGTTTAAGTCTTTGTGTGTTCCTCATGAATGGGGTTGTTTTTGGTCTTGATAATGGTCATTTTACATGGCTGATTTGGTTGCCTTGGACCCGTCTCAAACTGGATTCGGGTATGAGGGGTAATATCGAGTTCATTGCGTGTTTTATGTTCATGTACTGCTGCAGTTGATGTCTCTGTCCTTCCCTGAATTTTCTTGGTCGGCATTGGCATAGATTATTTGTGCCTTGTGCTTGCTTATTTCCGTCTCAAACTTGGACAAAAAAAAGAGCTGCTCGAATTCTGTTTTGGTACCGTGTATGGACTGTTATTAATCGTTAATCTCGAGTTTTATTAGGACAGGTTTAATGGTGGTTGTTCATGTCTTATTTGCGCTTATTTCCGTCTTAATTCTGAGTTGAATGGACTGTTTTGGGTATTTCGGACTCGGTTTTGGAGCTGAGAGTGGACGGACGTGGTGATGGGTTTAGTTGAAAGTGATGTTGGATTGAAGAGGGCGTGATTTTTCTCGGCTTAAATTTCTATAGTAAAAATGGTGTGAATATCCGTCCTTTCCAAGTTATTGAGTTTCGGTCCCATGCTCTATAAAACGCAATTCGTTAAATATCGTTCTTATACATGTTTATTTTCTTGGACTCATTTGTTTTGTTTATTGGGCTCAATTGATTTTAACGGTTGGGCTTTATGTGAGTAAATGGTTGGAGTTCTTGTGACTAAACTTTTGGGTGGTACATGATTAAATGTTTGGGCTTGTTGTATGCCACTTATTGGATTCTATATAAATCTTAGTTTGGGCTTCACATGATTTTGGTGTTAGGTCTAATAAGTTTCATTTGATGGGTCATGTAAATTTGTGTTGTGGGCTCGTAAATGAGTCACTTGAGTTGGTCACATTTTATCTCGTAAATTATTCATTATTGCTTGTTATCTCTTACTTAACCGGCATGTTAAATTATAAAATGGAATATTTATTAATATGACACAAGTACGAGATATTTACTATAAGTACTGGTAAGAGTCATATTCTTGATAATGTCTTGTATTGTCCGGTTGTGAGAGCCTTGGTCCTATCGGACACTAGGGGTGAGCCATAGGCCCTCTAGTTGCGATATGATCGTCGGGACTGATGTTCCCATCCGTACTAATGGTGAGATGCAAGCCATGAGTATGAGTGTGACATTAATAATCCCGTCCCATGTACTTGTTTGTTGTACTTGTTTATTTTATTTAACCGGCATGTATAATTATGAAATGAAATGTTTATTTATATGTTACAAGTATGAAAATATTATTATAAATAATTACTTGTAAGAGTCGTATTCTTGTAGAAATTCCATATTACCATCGTATGTGCTTGACATACTTTTTGCCCTGCTTGTACTGTTCTGGCAAGCACGGGTTTGACCTACTTGTGCTGTTCTGGCAAGTACGGGTTTGACCTACTTGTGCTGTTCTGGCAAGTACGGTTTTGGCCTACTTGTGCTGTTCTGGCAAGTACGGCTTTTGGCCACTGTCTTTGTTCGGCAAGTGAGTCTTATCTTAGTCTTTCCGCCACTTTCGTCTTTGTTCGGCGATGGGGTACTCGGTCTCCTTAGTAGTCGAGTCTTGGGTGCGTCTTTGTCTTTGGCGCACGTCGAATCGGGATGTACACCCGAGAATCTGCAGATTTAGACTAGGACCGTATTATTATCGTAGTCCTACCCGGGGAAATTATAGTCTAAGAGTGATAAATGTCTTGCATTATTTGGATGGTTACTTTGGTCATATCTCCTTGAAATACGTGCTCGTGGCTAAGTGGTCGTGTCTGTTTCCTTGTCTTTCTTTTCCATTTATTTATTGTTGCTTGTGCCTTACTTGTTTATTCCATCATTTCTTTTATCCTTGTTGGTTTAAACACGTATGATCCCATGTTTAGTTATGATTCGATTCACTTATGTCTTATCTAATATGATTGTTTGTTTATGTTCTTTGTTATGTTCGTTTCAACATATTGTGGCTGGGAGAACCTTGAGTTACTCCCCACTGACTGTGGCGTTCATGTTTACATGAATGACAGGTGGTGAAGATGCTTGCGTGGGGAAGACGTGTGGGCTAGCGAGAACTAAACCCTTGGGCCTTAGTTGCTAGTTTAGAAACTCCTTATATGTTTATTCGTGGGATATCTTTTCCCCGTTTTCTAGACTTGGGTTGTAATAACCTAAATTTGTCTATTGTTGTATTTGTTTCTTTTCGTTAGTGGCACCCGCGTGCTATTCTTTAACTAGTAATTTTTAAAAGTTTTCAAATTCACAAATTTCTTCTTTAATTTATTAGTTATATTTTCCGCTTTATCGCGGGGTGTCACATACTCACCTATGACTAAAGTTTCCACCATTAGAACTCTGGTTGTTTTAGGTGTTATTTATGATCTTGTAATACATTAGATGGATGCCAAAACTGTTTTTTTAGAATAGCGACCTAAAGGAAGAGTTCTATATGTCTTAACCCGAGGGGTTTGTGGTAAAGGGTCAAGTGAGTAAAGTGTGTAAACTGAGAAAATCATTATAGGCTCTTAAACAAGCACCTAAACAGTGGTATGGGAAATTTCACAACACTTTAATTGATGATGGCTATATTACCAACAAGTATGATTCATGTGTATACTAAACTGTTTGGATCATATTGTGTGATTATATGCTTATTTGTTGATGATATGCTCATTCTTGGTAGTAATTTATTTGTTGTAAATAACCAAACAATTTTTATCATCATGATTTGAGTTGAAAGACTTAGAGGAAGCTGATGTTATTCTTGGAGTTAGAGTTATTAAAAACTCAAATGGAATATCCTTAAGTCAATCTTATTATGTCGAAAAAGTGTTGAAGAAATTTGACAGTTTTGATGTTATACCTGCTAGAACTCCTTATAATGTTAGCGTATCTTTGTGTAAAAACTTGGGTGATAGTGTCTCCGGAGAAGAGTATGCTAAAATTATAGGAAGTGTGATGATGCTCATGAACCGTACTCGACCAAACATTGCCTATGTTGTTAGTAGACTGAGTCGGTATACACATAACCCTAGTGTTGAACATTGGAATGCACTTCTTCGTTTACTTAGATAGTTGAAATGAACAATTGATTTGTCTTTGCATTATGGTAAAATTCCTACTGTGTTAGAAGGATATTGTGATGCAAACTCGATTTTAGGTAATTATGAAATCTGTTCCACTAGTGGTTATGTGTTCACCTTAGGCGAAGGTGCTACATTGTGGAAGTATGCAAAACAGACTTGTATAGCATGCTCCACCATGGAGTCTGAGTTTATTGCTCTTGAGTTGGCAGGTCAAGATGAAGCATATTGGTTGAGAAACTGATGTAGAGCGAGTCGTTGTTCACTCAATCAAACAAATTTATAAATCCAACAAATAACTAAAAAGTGGTAAGTCGAAGTCGATCCATGAGACGATGAGTTTTGGGTTCTAAGTCTATCTATTTTTAGTTCATGCAAGTGTCACAATTGATTGAGGTTCCGCAGCTTAAATGAAATGTAAACTAATGTAAATATAGAAAAATGAGAGAGCTAGATATAGAAAGAGAAAGAGCATAGAATTCAGGAAAACACACAAAAAAAAGAGAACCCTAATCATGACGGCCGCCAAATCGTCTTCGATTAATGGAAAATCACCGGAAAAAAATTCTCAAATTAATACCAATAAATTTAGTCTGCTTTCTCATAACAATTTGGAGGAATTCCCTGCCTTAACAAGATCTGTGACAGGACCTTCGAGCACCGATACGCACAAAGAGAAGAGTATTCATGAAGTGGTTGGAGTTCCTGCACTTAATCTGGATGTTCTTGTGGAGGATGTAACAACAGAAGATGAAGAAATGGAAGAAGAGGTTGTACATGGTCCTACAAGTGTTCATCTTCCGACGATTCCAGAGGAACCGGTTGGCTTGCTTCAATTCACTGCTGAGGAAGTACAGGTAGAGTTAAATTACTGGTAAAACTCTGTCTATTGCTTCATCTTAGAATCCAATCCACCATGGGAAATCACTGAAAGTTTCATAAGGCGTCTTTGGGAAAACCATCAGGTAGACAAGCTCTCCTTTCTTCCTAATGGTGTCTTTATGGTTCATTTCAAAACCAAGGCTGCTAGAGAGGCTGTGTTGAAACAGGGTCACATTTTATTTGACAAGAAGCCGCTCATAGTTAATCCTTGGACTAGTGATACTGAACTTGTTAAACATGAAGTGAAATCTGTTCCTGTTTGGGTTAAATTGCATCGTTTACCTTTGAAATTTTGGGGTAAAGGTATCTCAAAAATCTATGGTTTGTTGGGTACTTTTATCAAAAGTGATTTAGCTACTGAGGACAAGACTAGGATTGGGTATGCAAGAGTGTTGATTGAGATAACAATAGGTAACCCTCTCCCTGAAAATGTGAAGTTCTTGGATGAAAATGGTAACCTGGTGGTAGTTGAGGTGGAGTTTGAATGGAAACCAGTAGTGTGTTCTGTGTGTAAAGGCATTGGACACTATGCTGGGGAATATAGGAAAGCTAAAAAAGCTCAACCAGGCACCACTGTTCCCACTAAATAGAAGAAGCAGGTATGGAGACCTAAGGCTCTACTGATGCGTGCTTTTTACATATGATATTTCCCTTCATTTAGCACGCATTTTCATGGTTTATTACGACCATACACTATTATTTCCTCCCATTTCTCGCTACTGGGTAAGTTGTGTGACTTGTGCAGGTTTTAGGTCCGAATGTGTGATTATGAGCCAAAACCCATTAATTAAGGAAGGATATGAGTCCGTGTTCGACCTTGTGTTGAGAGCTGTAGACGGATCAATCTGGAGGAAGGTGTGTCGATCGACAAAGGAAAATGTCCATCGACATTCATGCCGTCGTCACATGAGGATTTATTTTTGGAGCTATTTATGGCTGTCGATTGACTTAGTGTTTGTGTCGATCGACAGGGTCCAAGTGTGTCGATCGACAGGGACTTCGATCGACAGATGCTTAATTGGCCGAGATTTAGCTCGTGTTTGGGCTTTAGTTACAAATTTGTTTTATCTTTTTGGAGTTACTATAAAAACACTAGAAAAACAATTTATTAGGTTATCCTTTTATTCTGCCTTTAACTGCCAAAAAATCTCAATTACATAGAACTCTTTTACGACTTTTAGATCAAAACTTTGCATTCTCTCTTCATTACTCTTCCGGATTATTGGTAATTTAATTAATCTTTGTTCTTTCATCTCTATTATTCTTATTGCTTATTTTCTGTTCCATCTTTATTATCATTATTAGTTTATGTTTAATTTCTTCTATCATCGTTTTATCATGAATTCATCCCTTTTAATTATTACTATCGTTTTCATTATTATGAACATGTCTAGCTAATTTCTCCGCTAGGATTTAGGGGAGCCAATGAATTTATGACGGTTGTTTATTAGGTTTTAGATTGGTCAATTACTTTATGCCTTTGTTGTTAATTGTAGCATTAAATCGCGATTAGTCAGTTAATGCGCATGATTGATTATTTGATCCGGTAAACCCCGACCAAAGATCGAGAGCTTGGTGAGGGTTAGATCTGCTACAAACATTAGAGTGCCCTAATAAGTTGCGAGAGCTCGTTAGAAGCATTCTAGGGCGATTAGTGATCCGAGAGGACCTTTTCACTACCCCTTAGACTGATATTTGCGACCGATCTGTGACCTAAATAATACCGTTCGACATTCATTGGTGAACCAACAATCCTAGTTCTTCTCCCCATATTTTTTATACTCATTCTCTATTCCTTTATTTCTTTTCTCTTCACTATTTGTAGTTTAGCAAACAAAATCAAACAACCCTGAATTTGTTACCTAGACAAACTTAGTTAGCAAGTAGAGCACATTTTAGTCTCCTTGTGGATACGATCCCGACTTCCATAGCTATATTAGTTAGAGACCAGTTGGTTATTTTTGATAGGTTGCGACAGCCTCATCAAATTTTGACGCCGTTGTCGGGGAGGCAACATTTCTCTGTTTGCTTATTTAGTTTGTCTTGTCTCAGGGGACATTAGTTCCATGAGACCGTTCTTATTCTTTTCTTTAGTGTTTGTTTATGCCCAGGTCTCACAGGTCCGAGCTCGTACCATTCGACTCTGAACCAGAAAGACTTTCCGAGCTAGACGAAACTTTTGGAGAGAAATTCATCAAGCCGAAGACTTGAGTACGCTTGACGCTGCCTACGCCGCTTTCGTTGCAAAAAAATCAATCTTTAGAAGAAGATACATCTACTTCTGCCCCTAGTACGATCATGGTTACATTAGCAAGTCATTCAGAGCCCACCCTTGCATCCATACCTAAGGGATTCAAGTTGCCGACCACCGATGATGGCACCTTTGAGATCCGTCCGTCCTATATTAACCTGGTAGAACGAAATCTGTTTGGATAAGAAGCTATTGAGGATCATGCCAAACATATGGAGAAGTTTGTGACATACTGTTGCTCAATCCCTTTGGCTGCCGTGGTAACACAAGACTAACTAAAATAAGTTTTATTCCCTTTTTCTCTGCGATATGGTGCTGCAGAGTGGTTGCGTGATTTGGACATGGAAGCAAATGCTATTACTGACTAGAATACACTCGCTCTTGCATTATACAAGAGGTATTTTCCACCACAGAAGACAAACGCTCTTAGAAGCCAAATCACGAGTTTTAGACAGGGCCCCACTGAAGACCTCAATGAGGCATGGGTTCGCTTCAAGAGACTAGTCCGCTCAGTTCCCCATCATGGTTTCCCGATCTGGTTTCTAAGCAATCAGTTTTATAATGGGCTGTATGATGATCATAGAGCTTTGCTTGATTCTTCTGCAAATGGGAGGTTTCAAAACAACACTACTGATGCCAATGCTTGGAAATTGATTGATGAGATAGCTACTCACACTGCTGAGTATGGTAACCCCAGAGGTAATACAAGAGAGGGAAGTTCATATGGTGCCGTTGCAGCTCAGTTAGAGGCATTGACTGCACAAATTGCAGAGCTAAAGACTACCCAGTCTTTGGGAAATCAGCAGACAGTTCATGCCATGACCCAGCAGGAAACACCTTGTGAGCGATGTGGTTTTGCAGGATATGGTCCAGTCGAGTGCATGAGTCCCTTGGAGCAGGTTCACGCCTTCCAGTCCTTCAAACAAGGTACACCATACTCCAATTTTTACAATGAGAGGACTAGGGAGCATCCTAATTTCTCTTATCGAAGTCAGAATGTTCTTAACCCAACTCCACCACCGCCACAAGGTCCGAATCAGACATATACTATTCCTCAGAATCGGGGAAATCAACCACAAGGTGGTTATCAGAGGAACAATCAAGGAGGTCAACAACATCAAAACAATGACCTATCTGACATAAAGGCCATGCTTCAACAACAGATGGCAGCCTCACAAAAGCAAGAGGCACTTATCACTCAGTTAATGGCGCATAACAAGATGTTGGACAATCAAATTGCCCAACTTTCCACTTCAAGTAGACAACCAGGTACATTGCCATCTCAGCCTGAGAAGCCACATGACACGGCAAATGCGATTAATCTTCGAAGCGGTCTCACTTATGATGGACCACCTATGCCTAAAGAAAGTGACGATTTCATTATTGAAGAAATAGATGTTAACGCTGAAGCTGAGATAGGCGACCAAGTGACGGCTGATTCGAGCAAGGATGGTCGATCGTCAGATAAATCATGTCGATCGACGGGCATACCATGTCGATCGACGGGGGTCTGTGATGAACCGACAGGGTTTGTTCGGAAGTCAACCAGTGTTGCTGATAAGTCGGTTTCTACTGTTGATAAGTTGACTGGAGAAGTTGTTAAGTCGACTAATATAAATAAAGGGAAGGAGAAAGTTGCTGAGACTCAAATAGCTGTTAAGGTTCCGTTTCCTAACCGACTACGGAATACAAAGATAGAGCAACAGTTTGGTAAGTTCATGGAGGTCGTTAAAAATCTTTAGGTAACTGTTCCATTTACCGAGCTGATCACCCAGGTACCCTCTTACGCTAAGTTTATGAAAGATATTCTAACACGTAAGAGAAATTTTAATGAAATGGAGACAATTGCTTTCACCGAGGAGTGTAGTGCACTCCTACAAAACAAATCTCTACCTAAACTGAAAGACCCGGGTAGTTTCTCAATTCCTTGTACCATTGGCACACATGTGATTGATAAGGCTTTATGTGATTTAGGCGCGAGTGTCAGTGTCATGCCCTATTCAATTTGCGAGAAATTGAATATGGGTAACCTCAAAGTCACTAGTGTGACTCTTCAAATGGCCGATAGATCATTAAAGCGACCCCTAAGTGTTTTAGAGGATGTCCCTGTTAGGATAGGTAAATTATTTATACCTGTTGATTTTCTTGTTTTATACATGGCTGAGGACACCCAGATTCCTATTATTTTGGGTAGGCCATTTTTACACACCGCATGGGCTATCATTGATGTCAAGCGGGGACGCCTGACCCTCGAGGTGGGAGATGATACAGTAACCTTTACCCTGGCTAGAACATTGGCTAAGCCTATGATAGAGGATACTTGTTATGCTATCGATGTTATTGATGAGTCTATGTTTGATTTTTGGTCGGTTTCCCAGATTGGGGACCCGCTAGAGGCTTTGATCGTTCTTGATGATTTTGCAGAGGATGTACAGGTCGATTACGCGACGATGAATGCTGCTTTGAAAGGTAGGGAGTTCACTATTGAGAAAGGTGAGACGGTAAATGCGATAATGAAAACCTCTTATGCTGTTGAGGTAAAGAAACCGGAGCTCAAACCTCTCCCCTCCCACCTTAAGTATGATTTTCTCGATCACCATGAACAGTATCCAGTTATTGTTAGTTCCAAGCTTGATGATAGCCAACTGGCCGATTTGTTGGGTGTTCTGAGAAAGAATAAGAAGGCTATGGGATACAGTTTAGATGACTTGACAGGTATTAGTCCAGACTTCTGTATGCATCGGATCAACCTGGAGGAGGGTCATAAGCCTTGTGCATAGGGTTAACGCAGGTTGAATCAAAACATGCAGGATGTGGTAAGGAAAGAGGTAATGAAACTTCTTGATGCAGGTATAATTTATTCTATCTCTGACTCTAAGTGGGTGAGCCCAGTTCATGTAGTTCCGAAGAAAGGAGGGAGTACAGTGGTGAAAAATGATAAGAATGAATTAATACCGACTAGAACTGTGACTGGTTGGCGGATGTGCATAGATTATAGACAATTGAATACCGCAACTAAGAAAGATCATTTCCCCTTTCCCTTTATTGACCAGATGTTAGAGAGATTAGCTTCCCATAAATTTTTCTGTTATCTAGATGGATACTCAGGGTTCTTTCAGATCCCTATCCATCCGGATGATCAGGAAAAAATGACTTTTACTTGTTCCTATGGTGTTTATGCATATCGCAGGATGCCATTTTGTTTGTGTAATGCCCCAGATACCTTTCAAAGGTGCATGGTGGGGATATTTTCCGAGTATATAGAGTCTATTATGGAGGTTTTTATGGACGATTTCAGTGTCTATGGGTCTGATTTTTCTTCTTGTTTGTCTAACCTTGATAAGATTTTGCAGAGATGTATTGAGGTTAATCTGGTGTTGAACTGGGAAAAGTGTCATTTTATGGTCAACGAGGGAGTTGTCCTTGGTCACTTAGTTTCTGATAACGGTATACAGGTTGACAGAGCAGAAGTGCAAGTGATTGAGCAATTACCACCTCCTGTTAACGTCAAAGGAGTTAGGAGTTTCCTTGGTCACGCTGGCTTTTATCGCCGGTTCATCAAGGACTTTTATAAAATTGCTAAACCACTTACACGATTGCTAATTAAAGATGTTCCTTTTGAATTTTCTGATGAGTGTCTTTCTGCTTTTAACAGGTTAAAGCGGGCCTTGATCACATCACCGATTATTTAAGCTCCAGATTGGGAGCTGCCATTCGAGATAATGTGTGATGCCAGCGATTATGCAGTTGGCGCGGTGTTAGGCCAAAGGAAAGACAAGGCTTTGAGTGTTATTTACTATGCTAGCCGAACATTGGATGAGACTCAGGTTAATTATGCTACCACTGAAAAGGAGATGCTGGCTGTAGTATATGCACTAGAGAAGTTTAGGTCCTATTTGCTCGGGTCCAAGGTGATTGTTTTTACCGATCATACCGCTTTGAGGCAGCTTCTTGTTAAGAAGGACGCCAAGCCGCGACTATTGAGATGGATACTCCTAATTCAGGAGTTTGACTTGGAGATTCGAGACAAGAAGGGCTCTGAAAACCTTGTTGCTGACCATTTATCTCGACTAGAGCTGCAAAATGAGGGAGATATTCTCCCTATTAACGACTCCTTTCCTGATGATAGTTTGATGGCTATTACTAACGCTGAAAATCCATGGTATGCTGATTATGCTAATTTTATTGTAGGTGATATTTTACCTCCTGACTTGTCTTATTAGTAGAGGAAGCGGTTTCTTCATGATGTGAGGCAGTACTTTTGGGATGATCCTTATTTATTTAAGGAGTAAGCTGACGGTCTTTTTAGACGATGTATACCGCAGTGGGAGACCAAAGCTATCCTGGAAGCTTGCCATTCTTCCTCCTATGGCGGTCACCACGGTCCATCCAGGACCGTGGCTGAGGTACTTCAGTCAGGTTTTTATTGGCCATATATGTTTAAAGATGCTAAGGTTTTTGTTTCAGCTTGTGATGCGTGTCAGAGGACGGGAAACTTATCTAGGAGGCATGAGATGCCTCAAGTTGGCATACTGGAGGTTGAGATTTTCGATGTCTGGGGCATTGATTATCAAGGCCCGTTCCCGTCAAGCAAAGGTAATAGGTACATTCTAGTAGCTGTAGACTACGTGTCCAAGTAGGTGGAGGCCGTTGCTTCGGTCCATTATGATGCAAAAACTTTCATCCAACTTTTCAAGAAGGTTATATTCCCTCGCTTTGGTGTCCCTCGGGTTGTCATCGGTGATGGAGGCATGCATTTTAAAGAAAAACAACTTTCTGCACTTTTGTCTAAGTATGGTGTATCACACCGTCGAGGTTTGGGGTATCACCCTTAAACTAGTGGTCAGGTAGAGGTTTCCAATCGGGAACTTAAAGAGATATTAGCAAAAGTTGTGTCTAAATCACGAAAAGATTAGAGTCTTAAATTGGATGACACTTTATGGGCTTATAGAACTGCTTTTAAGACGCCAATTGGCGCTTCGCCGTATCGGTTAGTCTATGGTAAGTCTTGTCATTTGCCTGTAGAGTTAGAGTATAAAGCTTGCTGGGAAATTCGTGAGCTGAATTTTGATAATAAATTGTGTGGTGAGAAACGTTTATTGCAGCTAGATGAGCTTGAGGAATTTAGGCTGAATGCCTATGACAGTGCCAGAATTTACAAAGAAAAGATAAAAAGATGGCATGACCAGAGGATCATACCGCGTGAGTTCAAAGTTGGGGAGAAAGTGTTGCTGTTTAATTCCCGACTACGCCTTTTTCCTGGTAAGCTGAAGTCCAGGTGGTCTGGCCCCTATACGGTAACATATGTTTCGAAGTTTGGGTCAGTTGAGCTAGAGAACTCCGCAGGGGAAAAATTTAAGGTAAATGGTCACCAGCTGAAGCATTATTATGGCCAAGAGGATTTTATTAGAGTGGTTGAGGTGTTGCACCTCGAACCCGTTACCGATTCTGCTAATTGAGGTAACAAAGGTCGAGCGGGACCATATAAACCAGCGCTGACCGGGAGGCAACCCGGATTTGTAAAAGTTTGTAATTTGCGTGATTTAAATTTATTAACTATTAGTTGAGCGCTAGTTAAATTGATTTAATTAGTGAGTTTAGTTTTTTATTTTTCACGTATTTGCATATTAATTTTTGGAACTTGTTTATTTTATTTTTCGCTTTTCTTAATTTTAGTGAGGGAGACTGAGGGACTTATGCTTTTACAAGTTTTGTCACAGGTTGTTTCAAATTGCCAGCGTTTTGGGTGTTGTCGATCGACGGAGCATCCTAGGTCGATCGACAGAGGAATTCAATTTCGATCGACAGAGCATACCAGGTCGATCGACAGAGGCGTTTAAGTCGATCGACAGAGGAGTTTGCTTCAATAACTAATACCTTGGTTATTTTCACATAGGACGACTATAACATCAACACTATACCAGCCTTTCCTCCTCCATGATTCAAACACAAAAAAAAAAACAATCCTTTAATTCAATGTCAATATTTTTCTAATAATTCATAATCCCTCACCATAATCGTTTCCAATTTCAAATATGCCAAACAAAATTCACCCGGATTTCCCCAATTCGATTGCAATTTCCGAATTAGGGTTAGGGGTTTTGGAAAATCAGAAATTTATTTGAGATTGTCTGCTGAAATTCAACTGTACCGGTCTTTAATCCTATTTTAATCAAATTTGGATCACCCAATTTCCCCAAATTCGAACTGAATTTTCGATTTAGGGTTAGGGTTTTGACGGATTTTGAAATTTCAGCTGATTTTCGTGTTTGTGATTTACTTGTTGGTGATGGACAACCGAGGAAAAAGGCACAAAGTGAGTATCGATACCAGCCGCGGTGGTCAGGCCGCGCGTGACAGCAGTACTGTCGGGGTTCATGCGGTTCGAACGGGCGGAAACTCGGGTCGTGGTGGTCACACGTCCGTCGCAGGCAGCCGTGAAGCTTCAGGTCAACAAAGTAACAATAGCAGCTGTGACACCCTCACTTATCGCGGAAAAGTAAACACGTAAATTCTACAGAAAAACTGACAGGATATGTTTGTAATAGGTTCATTTGGCTAAAAACCTGTAATTTTTAAAACCTGAACCTGTTATAAAGATATCCAAAAGGGAAGGTGTCAAACATGCAAGGTCCAAAATAAATCTCATGAATGAAACATCGCTAAAGTCGCGAAACAAAGTTATACAAACCAAATATGAGAAAGGGAGACATATGTCCCTAAAATGTATGTGACATAAAAAGGGTTTAAGGGTCACAATGAAATAAAACCAGTCTAGGTCCCAAGGTTACTTTGCTCGCTAGCTCGTCCATGTACCCCATATATGCATCACCTACCTGTCATTCGCATTTTATACAAATACGAAAGCCACAATAAAAAGGGGGAGTAACTCCGAGTTCTCCCAGCCACGAAATGTCATAATTAATATAACATGTAAACATAAGAATATGAATACGAATCACACAATGCCTTAGCATATAGATGCTAGACAATCGTGCTTATCATGTGAACAACAATATAACAACACATAGTCCTAGCATGTGAATACTAGACCGACTCAAGCTACACTATCATGTGAGTCAAATAACACACGGGAATCCAAACTCTATCAACCATAGCCGGCTTGCATCTCACCTTCTATGATTCATAGAATCATCATACAAGAAAGGGCAATATATCAAAGACAGGCATAAGTTCTTAGCACCGTCAATAGTCACTCAGAATCCTCGAGTCTATACCACGAGGTAGGGAAGGTAATCGAACCGGTATCTTGACTCAGAGGTTCTATCAAAACATGGCCAAGACACAACACAACCCTAGCCTAAAATCTGCGCAGACCTAGACATGCGGATACACACCACCGCACCCAAGACCCACAATTTTTTAAAACAAAGTGAGTACCCTAAGGAGTCCACCAAAGGGTTGGCTAGTACTTAAGCTGACCACTTACTCTCAAAATAAGTAACGAGGTCATGCCCCAACTTGGATATAAACCCACCAAGTCAGGAACACAAAGGCTATTAAGCAGTGAACATATACTCGTCAGAGACTATAAAGACCTATCTATGATGAAGGCCGAAATACTCACCTAGGACCTAGTCCCAGCTAGTCCCAGCTTGAATACTTTAGCCCACACCACACAAGACAAGTAAGACACCCACTTAACCATAAGAGGGCAAAGAGTCCAACTTACCAACATAAATGCTAACATTCTATCATGTGAAAGGCTATATAAATGTCTATTCAGCAGACAATCCAACAATATCCTCAATATCAATAATAATCCAAATTCCAGCTAACCGTTAATCTCATAATTCATGAGAACAAGCTAAAATGGCAAAGAGGCAACAAGACTCAAGTATAAGGCAACCAATTCATCCAACAACCAACATGTGAAATGATAATTACAAATATCAAGGCATAACATAAAACATCCAATCTCACCTCAAAGACAAACCCTCGACCCGAGTCCCGCGACGGGTCATCGGTCAAATCGAGGCTGACTGGTTTAAACCTAGCTTGACCAAACTCGTTCGGTCAATCTGGCCCAGCTCAGAGTCTTGGCCTACTTTGGCCCAAATTACAAAATTTATCACAATATCATTCTCATGCTATTTCCAATCTCTATCATGTGAGAAACGAAAGTAACACATTATCAATTACTTAAACACTCAACAAACAACAAGCACAACATCAACTACTAATGTGACATTAATTCGTCGAGTAACTCGGAATAGTTACCTTAAGCTAGCAAAGAGACAAGCAATAAACTTGAGAAAGCTTCTAAAACCCAAAATTACTCTTCATCTTCAACCACATATGAGTCACCTAAAATAATTATGTGAAAGGACGATATTAACGAATTATCGTTATATAAAATATGAGACGGAAATTAATTTAAGTATATTTTAAATAAACCAAACTAGCGTCAAAACAATTTATAGATACGGCCCAAACTCGCGACTTAGCCAGGCCACTGCCTAGGCCACGGCCAGGCCACTGCCTAGGCCACGGCCAGGCCACAGCCAGGCCACAGCTAGGCCAACCTTATAAAAGTCACTCTCGTCCCAAAAATTAATTCAATCTCAACTCTCTACCCCATCTCTCTCATTACTCCGTCCTATAAAATAATACTCCATAGTAACCAGATTTCCATCTCAATTTCAATATCGATATTGTCAAAAGTTCAATAATGAACCATGCTCAACACTTAGAGTAAGACTCTAAGCTACTCATCCACAAGTCAAGGTCAAAGAAAACGACAATTAAAATACAATATTTTTTTGCCTCCTAGTTTTACCATACCAATATTTCTATCAAACCGTTCCATCTTACGGTCCTTTATAAAGAAATAGCCAACATAATAATACTGACCACAAAAATAAATCGTGTGTCTAATATAAAATCCTTCAACCTGCAAACATGGATCCCCAAAGTCAAACATCAATTTCCTCAAACCTCTTAGTTAATCACCAGGCCAAATACTTATTTTACAAACAAATCACAAGACTCCCGTGAACCACTTAATTTTGAATACGAAAAATAGTTAGCACATATTTCATATAACCCCGAACAATAGTATTAATAATAGGATCGGTAGAATCGTGTTACCTTAAACGCCCCTTATTCTTCGAATAAATGGTCCACAAGGCACGAGCCTCACCCCGGGTCTTCGAATCCTTCATAAAAGGGCAAGAAAACGGAATAAAGAAGCTAAAAGACGACACTTTTATAAGACGGCGAAAGACGAAACCACTACAAAAAGGAGACTTTCTTACCTTAAAAGGAGGAGGAAAGAAAGGGGAAGAGAATGGTACAAAAATTACGGAATTTGATCGAGAAATGGGCCGGGATCTGAGGTTGAATGTCGACTGAAATTGAGTTTTGAAGGTTCTGTTTGATGATTTTTTTTTGTTATGTTTGCAGATCGTTCCAAAGGAAGGAAAATGAAGGGGGTACTGGGTAAGGACGGGATGTAGTGTAGTAATAATAATAATGAGACACCAGCTAGCTTGCTAGCTACTAATTATACGTACGTTTCTTCATCGTTAAGTAATTTCGCTCGTTTTTAAAACCGCCTCGAGTTAATAAAATCGGTTTTTAGTAAAAGTTTCAGTAATAAAACGGAATTAATAATAAATAAATTTAATGAGTGAAAATAAAATAAACTCAGCTAGTTAACTAAAATAATACGAAATTAGCTCGAATCGGAATTATTAGAGATTTTAACTAAATTAGCGGCTTTTAAAGATATTTGCTAATTTAGCGGAACAAACTCGAACTAACTTCAATAAACTTGAACTAACTTTAAATAAACTTATTATTGATTATTAAATTTAACGTAACGAATTATAATGAAATTAATTAATTAGCTGAGAAAATAAATATATAAATCGTTAAATGATGTAATTAAATTCAAAATAGCAATTAAAAGAATTTTATCCAACTTAATAAAATACGGGGTGTTACAATCACCCCATCTTTTAAAAAGTTTCGTCCTCGAAACTTGAAAGTATAAATGGAAGGTTATGAAAATAAAACTGAAATTGGAATCGGTAACCAAAACATTTTAAAGGTTATTTATCGTAAGAATCAAAATTCTTTCAAAAGTTTCAAATAAAATTTTCCGACAGAACCAGACTCTCATCAGAGGAACGGAAGTGTCCTCGTTACGTATTCAAGAATATCTCATTCCAAATCAAAGATAAGGTCAAAAAGTAAATCATTTGAATAAGTCAAAAACCAAAATACCTTCAAAAACATTAATGAAGAGTTTTCAAAAATATAAGTCTCATTCATGGAACGGAAATGCTCTTGTCGTGCACACAAGAACGCTAACTTTCCAAGTCAGAGACAAATTTAAAACAAAAACTATTCGCCGACAAGCGTAGAACAAGTTATCAACGTTTCCAATAACTAGTTCTAACATCCGATCAACGTTAAAATCAAAACAAGAGAGAGGTAATCTACTCAAATTTTCTTTTGCAAAAAGCCAAAATAGAAATAAAGGTTTCACCTTTAAACTAAAAGGGGAGTTAAATTCCGGAAATATAATATTAAACTTTGACAAAGAAGTCATAAATAGATCAAGGTTAACAGAAATTGGATAAAATTTAAAGAAATCTCGGGTTTAGTGATTAAAATCATGATAAAGAAGTCTATACTCAAGGAACGAATATGGAATTAAATCAAATTTTCATTTTCAAAACTTTAAAAATAGGTTAGGTTTGCAGAAGTGACATAAACTTTTAAGAATGAATCGAAACTGGTAGCTTGAAAGTTTAGAAGTTGTACAAAAAGGAAAGTAACTTAGATAGCATAAAAACCAAGTATGTTAAGAGAGCTCAAACTTAACCAACAAGAGAGCTATAATGACTTTCATAGGGTAAAAATTGAAGTCAAGATTACAAGGATGTCAAAGATAGAGTTTCACAAGATACGGATATCAAACTTAAAGGAGGAGCAAGATGAAGCGAGGAAAGGAGGTATGAACGGTAACGCTTATGATCGAGGAGAAAGGGAATTTAGACAACAAAGAAACTTAAGCAACATGTCAGGGTGTGAGACTAAAAGAGTCGAATCATAAAGATAACTAGTTAACAACCAGTAAGAGATATTAGAATTAGGGAGGTATTCAAGACAAGGAAATAACGAGTAAACCTTTATACTTAAGAATCAAATCCAACCAAGGTATGAACGAAAGGGAGGAAAACGATTGATGGTACGAAAGAAAATTTTAAGGCTTAATCCATACGCTTCCTAAAACTTAAGGTTCTCTCTAACAAGGTCACGCCTATTAGGGTATTGTACCTTCATGACAAAACGACCAAATCCCAAACAAAAACAACAAAGCCAAGTTCTATAACTTTAGTAACATAGGCAACTCACTCTTAACACACATAATTCCACCTATCACTTATACTCACATTACCAAGGGGTTAGGTATAAGAATCCCCAAGTACGTCTCACCACACTACCTAAGTCCTTCCAATATCACAACTTCTCAAAACCGGGGTTATTGGTCAACCAGAAACAACTCCACAAGCCAAATTATCCAACCAAGGTTAACACCCCACAAAAGAAAGAGAACTATCTAAAAGGCGTTAAGGGAGGATTAGCAAGGGTGAAAGGACAAGTTGGGAGGATACAAATGTAACTTCCTAGGAAGAAGAATAGAGAGTTTAGAAGAAGGATAGGCACCAAGAGATTAAGAATAAGGCGAGATACAAAAAGAACGAGAAACATCTTCAAGGAAGTAGAAGCATTCTTCAAAGGTTGAACAAATCTTCAATCCTCAAAGAATAGGCACTAAATCTTGATCTTCGTAAAATATAAGTGTCCTTTCAATGGAACGGAGATACTCTTGGCGATCACTCAAGAACATCAATATTCCAATTCAAAGACATAAAAATACATTTTTACACCAACAAATGATAAAACTAATTATCAGACGTCTCCAATAACAAGCTTTAACACTAATTGACGTTAAAACCAGTGAAAAACATTAAAATATTTTCAAAACCTTTAGTTCAAATTTTTTTTATAATAAGGGTAATAACTCCATTAGCTATAGATAAGCTCACGGTCATTGATCCAAGAACGCAACAATTATTAAATGACAATCAACAAACAGGTTAGTACCTAACAAAGAGCAAACACAAAGAGACTACAACATAAGGTCCTAAGTCTACCCATCTTACCCATCTCTCAAGTTTATTATTTCAAGGTCAAGTTATTTATATTGGGGTGCACAAACGTGCGTCGGGAGCAAATATGCTCTGATACCAACTGTGACACCCTCACTTATCGCGGAAAAGTAAACACGTAAATTCTACAGAAAAACTGACAGGATATGTTTGTAATAGGTTCATTTGGGTAAAAACCTGTAATTTTTAAAACCTGAACCTGTTATAAAGATATCCAAAAGGGAAGGTGTCAAACATGCAAGGTCCAAAATAAATCTCATGAATGAAACATCGCTAAAGTCGCGAAACAAAGTTATACAAACAAAATATGAGAAAGGGAGACATATGTCCCTAAAATGTATGTGACATAAAAAGGGTTTAAGGGTCACAATGAAATAAAACCAGTCTAGGTCCCAAGGTTACTTTGCTCGCTAGCTCGTCCATGTACCCCATATATGCATCACCTACCTGTCATTCGCATTTTATACAAATACGAAAGCCACAGTCAGTGGGGAGTAACTCCGAGTTCTCCCAGCCACGAAATGTCATAATTAATATAACATGTAAACATAAGAATATGAATACGAATCACACAATGCCTTAGCATATAGATGCTAGACAATCGTGCTTATCATGTGAACAACAATATAACAACACATAGTCCTAGCATGTGAATACTAGACCGACTCAAGCTACACTATCATGTGAGTCAAATAACACACGGGAATCCAAACTCTATCAACCATAGCCGGCTTGCATCTCACCTTCTATGATTCATAGAATCATCATACAAGAAAGGGCAATATATCAAAGACAGGCATAAGTTCTTAGCACCGTCAATAGTCACTCTGTAACTCGAGTCTATACCACGAGGTAGGGAAGGTAATCGAACCGGTATCTTGACTCAGAGGTTCTATCAAAACATGGCCAAGACACAACACAACCCTAGCCTAAAATCACAAGAGACCTAGACATGCGGATACACACCACCGCACCCAAGACCCACAATTTTTTTAAAACAAAGTGAGTACCCTAAGGAGTCCACCAAAGGGTTGGCTAGTACTTAAGCTGACCACTTACTCTCAAAATAAGTAACGAGGTCATGCCCCAACTTGGATATAAACCCACCAAGTCAGAACACAAAGGCTATTAGCGGTGAACATATACTCGTCAGAGACTATAAAGACCTATCTATGATGAAGGCCGAAATACTCACCTAGGACCTAGTCCCAGCTAGTCCCAGCTTGAATACTTTAGCCCACACCACACAAGACAAGTAAGACACCCACTTAACCATAAGAGGGCAAAGAGTCCAACTTACCAACATAAATGCTAACATTCTATCATGTGAAAGGCTATATAAATGTCTATTCAGCAGACAATCCAACAATATCCTCAATATCAATAATAATCCAAATTCCAGCTAACCGTTAATCTCATAATTCATGAGAACAAGCTAAAATGGCAAAGAGGCAACAAGACTCAAGTATAAGGCAACCAATTCATCCAACAACCAACATGTGAAATGATAATTACAAATATCAAGGCATAACATAAAACATCCAATCTCACCTCAAAGACAAACCCTCGACCCGAGTCCCGCGACGGGTCATCGGTCAAATCGAGGCTGACTGGTTTAAACCTAGCTTGACCAAACTCGTTCGGTCAATCTGGCCCAGCTCAGAGTCTTGGCCTACTTTGGCCCAAATTACAAAATTTATCACAATATCATTCTCATGCTATTTCCAATCTCTATCATGTGAGAAACGAAAGTAACACATTATCAATTACTTAAACACTCAACAAACAACAAGCACAACATCAACTACTAATGTGACATTAATTCGTCGAGTAACTCGGAATAGTTACCTTAAGCTAGCAAAGAGACAAGCAATAAACTTGAGAAAGCTTCTAAAACCCAAAATTACTCTTCATCTTCAACCACATATGAGTCACCTAAAATAATTATGTGAAAGGACGATATTAACGAATTATCGTTATATAAAATATGAGACGGAAATTAATTTAAGTATATTTTAAATAAACCAAACTAGCGTCAAAACAATTTATAGATACGGCCCAAACTCGCGACTTAGCCAGGCCACTGCCTAGGCCACGGCCAGGCCACTGCCTAGGCCACGGCCAGGCCACAGCCAGGCCACAGCTAGGCCAACCTTATAAAAGTCACTCTCGTCCCAAAAATTAATTCAATCTCAACTCTCTACCCCATCTCTCTCATTACTCCGTCCTATAAAATAATACTCCATAGTAACCAGATTTCCATCTCAATTTCAATATCGATATTGTCAAAAGTTCAATAATGAACCATGCTCAACACTTAGAGTAAGACTCTAAGCTACTCATCCACAAGTCAAGGTCAAAGAAAACGACAATTAAAATACAATATTTTTTTGCCTCCTAGTTTTACCATACCAATATTTCTATCAAACCGTTCCATCTTACGGTCCTTTATAAAGAAATAGCCAACATAATAATACTGACCACAAAAATAAATCGTGTGTCTAATATAAAATCCTTCAACCTGCAAACATGGATCCCCAAAGTCAAACATCAATTTCCTCAAACCTCTTAGTTAATCACCAGGCCAAATACTTATTTTACAAACAAATCACAAGACCTGTGAACCACTTAATTTTGAATACGAAAAATAGTTAGCACATATTTCATATAACCCCGAACAATAGTATTAATAATAGGATCGGTAGAATCGTGTTACCTTAAACGCCCCTTATTCTTCGAATAAATGGTCCACAAGGCACGAGCCTCACCCCGGGTCTTCGAATCCTTCATAAAGGGCAAGAAAACGGAATAAAGAAGCTAAAAGATGACACTTTTATAAGACGGCGAAAGACAAAACCACTACAAAAAGGAGACTTTCTTACCTTAAAAGGAGGAGGAAGGAAAGGGGAAGAGAATGGTACAAAAATTACGGAATTTGATCGAGAAATGGGCCGGGATCTGAGGTTGAATGTCGACTGAAATTGAGTTTTGAAGGTTCTGTTTGATGATTTTTTTTTGTTATGTTTGCAGATCGTTCCAAAGGAAGGAAAATGAAGGGGGTACTGGGTAAGGACGGGATGTAGTGTAGTAATAATAATAATAATAATAATAATAATAATAATGAGACACCAGCTAGCTTGCTAGCTACTAATTATACGTACGTTTCTTCATCGTTAAGTAATTTCGCTCGTTTTTAAAACCGCCTCGAGTTAATAAAATCGGTTTTTAGTAAAAGTTTCAGTAATAAAACGGAATTAATAATAAATAAATTTAATGAGTGAAAATAAAATAAACTCAGCTAGTTAACTAAAATAATACGAAATTAGCTCGAATCGGAATTATTAGAGATTTTAACTAAATTAGCGGCTTTTAAAGATATTTGCTAATTTAGCGGAACAAACTCGAACTAACTTCAATAAACTTGAACTAACTTTAAATAAACTTATTATTGATTATTAAATTTAACGTAACGAATTATAATGAAATTAATTAATTAGCTGAGAAAATAAATATATAAATCGTTAAATGATGTAATTAAATTCAAAATAGCAATTAAAAGAATTTTATCCAACTTAATAAAATACGGGGTGTTACAGCAGCGGTAATGGTAATGTGGAGCAGTCAGGTACATGGATGATACCGCGCGCAGAAATCAATGGAGTTGACGGGTTTCCCAATATCTCATTTGCCTCAAAGGACCAGCGCGACAGGGACATTAGGCAGTCACGGATCGACCAGTCTCTTTTCGCTTACTACATGACACGGTTGTCGCAACCCTGTCAAAGATAGAACCAACGGGTCTCAACTGAATGTAGCAGAGGCAGTCGGGTATCGAATCCACAGGGAGATGGGAATCCTATAGTCAACTAGGTCTGTCGAAAGTAACCAAAATGGGGGGTTTGTTTGTTTGTTTTCTAAAAACTATGAGTAAAGGAGAGAATAAAAGAGACGAGAGAGAAATAAAATAGAGATGAACAAGAAAGAAAGGTACTAGGATTGTCGGTTCACCATGGCTTCTAAAGTCCAGACTAAATCGTAAATGCCCTAAATTCAATCTGTGGGTGATAAACGTCACCTTTCGGTCCTTAGTTCGCCCTAGGCAATACTAGTTTAGCTTTCGCCCTAGCTAGTATAAATCCTAATGAAACACTGCAGAACTACCCCTTTTTCAATCTTTCGATCTAGGAGAAGAGGATATCGAGACAGTTAATTGAGTGCGTCGACTCAAACAATTAAAAGATATTAAAGCAGCAGATGCATACAAATAGACTACGGGTATTCTAATTAAATCGCCCTTCCTACGCCATGGCTACCCTAAATCCTAGCAAAACGATTAGCTATTCATGATCGAAATGAGGAACAATAATAGCGAAGCAAATGACAATAGATAACATGATAAATGAAACTGAACTGAAATTATACTAATTGATGCGTGTCTTTTATATGATGTTTTACATCCCATTTTACACGCATTTCAGAGCTCATTCTTGTAGTTTATGCTACATTTCTCCCTATTCCCGTCTACTTCCGTGTTTTGTACATTATTGCAGAAATGTGAAGAATTCAACGGGAAAATCGAGCTAAATCCGTCCCCGAGTAATCTGCATTGCAAATGACGCGAAGGAATCACTTAAGGAACGAGCTTGGTGCGCAATTCAAGGCCCAAAAGACAAGTCCACGAGTTTTAAGAAGTCAAGTAGCAGCTCAAGTAGTCGATCGACCATCACCCTCAGTCGATCGACCAATGTTCGGGTTCCAGAAGCTACTGTTTGCTGAGGACCAGTCGATCGACCAGTCTTATCAGTCGATCGACCCAACTGCTGTTTCAGACGAGAATTAGAAGACTGAGGAAGCGCAAGCCCATGATGCTAGGTTTAGGAAATAAGATGTTACGTTAATTGCTATATAACGTAACCGAGAAACATCAAGTTAGAATGGAGTTTTCATCGAAGTTTTTACCTAAGTTTTATTCAGTAATTTACATTAAGTTTTGGCATACAATTCTTGATAGTTAGGGTTTGGGATTGTTGAGCATTGGATTTTCGGTTCTTAATAACTAATCTTTCCTCCGCAACGGTATTATTCTTCGCCCTAATTATAGTTCATCTTTATTTTATCAATAGTTTAGAATTGCTAAGTAGATTCCCGCAACCAATTTCATTGTTTATGTTAATTGCCTTCTTTACTGTTTTAAGCATGAATTCAGTAGTTAGCTTTATCGTTTATGTTGTTGTTTCTACCCTTAGCATGAGTAGCTAATTCTATAGTGCTAGGATGTAGGCGATTTATGGCATAGGCGGCAATAGATTATACACGGTCTGTCTCGCGTGTTGGTCGATCGACTGACATTGTAGGTCGATCGACTGACCTCGTAGGGTTTTATATTCGTTTTAATTGTTTTAATGTTTTATTTGACGAATCGAATGCATGCGACCAGTTAGATACCTAATTTATGACCGACCCATTAGATCGAAAGATAGGGGAAGTTATTTGACCATCAATTAAATCGACTAAACTGTGCTAAGATCGAAAGATAGGTATAGTTTAGACCGTTAGTCACTTTTCAGGACGAAAGTTAGTATTAGTGACATTAGGGACCTATAGCGAGATCGAAAGATGCTATTTGTTAAGAGTGGACCGAGAGGACCTCTTTATTTCCCGCCTCACCTGTGTTTGATTCAGACCGACTTAGTTTGCTGCCGCCGAAGCTATAATGAACCGATCATCCTAGTACCCTTCTTTTATCTGTTTAAATCGTTTATTTAGTTTATTGTTTTTATTCACTATTAGTTGTAGACCAATTCGATTCAACCCCCACAATAGTTACCTCAGACTGAATATAAATCAACTAAAATTTACATCTGCCTCCTTGTGGTTCGACCCTGTTACCACTAGCCTAGGTTAGTCTTAATAGGAAATATAAATTTATCTTTGGTACTCACAGCGACGGGTATCAAATTTTGGCGCCGTTTCCGGGGAGGCAATAGTCCTAATTTTTGTTGTTTTAATTTTAGTCTTTCTTAAGTTTAAGGGACATCCGTTCCTTAAACTTTTCTTATATTCTTTTTTGTAGTTTCTTCTTATGCGCAGGTCACAGGGTGGTGAATTAGTACCGTTGAACCCTGAGCTTGAAAGATCCTTGCGCGAGTTGAGACGAACACAAAGGGTACTACCGACAGAGGAAGAGCTGAGTACTCTGTCAAGCTATTACGAGAACGATCTGTTCGAAGAAGACCCACAATCTTCACCCGTTTCCACTTCTTGACCGAGACGTTACTTCTCCGTAAATTCCGTCATGGCCGAGGAAGCAAGTATAGCTAGTCATTCGAGCCGACAAAAAAACTTATATAAGGGGTTCGAATTACCGGGAGATGCCAGGAAGTTCGAACCAAAGCCTTCATACATTAGCATGGTTGAGAAGAACGATTCGGGGAGCCGCAAATGAAGATGCGGCTAAGCACATGGAGACCTTTATTGACTCTCATTGTTCCATACCCCCCCACTTGGTGGCGTGACCCAAGATCAGATCAAGGAGACCATGTTCATCTTCTCCCTTCGTGATGTTGCAAGGGAGTGGTATAGAGATCTGGACCGAACCGCTCAGGGGATCACCGATTGGAATTCATTGGCATTGGCGTTCTACAAGAAGTACTTTTCTGCTTCAAGGACGATTTCTATTAGAGCTCAAATCACGGGCTTTAAACAAGGGCCAGATGAGAACTTCCACGAGGCATGGGTCCGATTTAAGAAACTGGTGCGAACCATACCGCACCAGGGGTTCGAAAAGTGGAGCTTGTGCAATCATTTCTACAATGGGTTGTACGACGATCAGAGGGCCATTTTGGATGCTGCAGCCAATGGCCGATTTGCTGAGAATTTGGGAGCAACAAAGGGGTGGAAGATCATTGACGATCTAGCTACCCACAAGGCCGAGTATGGGGATTCCAGAGGGAACCAGAGGAGAGCTGCTGAATCTTCCTCTGTTGCTGCGCTTGAGGCTCTTACTGCGAGGTTTGATAAATATGAGCTAGGAGGAGCTTCTAAAGGTGGGATATACCAAGTAAATGCTGTGTCAGACGGTCCTTTCGTCTGTGAAAGGTGTGGAGCTGAGGGACACGTTTCGAAGCACTGCCCTAGTCCCTTTGAGTCTTGTGCTGCCTTCCAACACTATAGGCAGACAAACACCTACTACGAGCCAACCCATCCAAACTTGAGTTGGAGAAGCCAGAATGTCCTGAACCCAACTCAACCTCCGCCGCAGCAGCAACCCTATGTGCCTCCTTATCAAAAGCAACAGCAATATCAGAAACCTCCCTATGTGCCACAGCAGCAACAATCGCAGAATTATGAATTTTCCGAGCTTAAGAACTTGTTGCTGAAGGAGTCCCAAGCAAGAGAGGCCGGGATGAAGTTACTAGAGAGCCAAATTGCTCAATTGGCTAGCAAAAGTAACACTCGAGCTCCGGGACACTTATCGACTCAACCTGAACAAAAGGAGACCCTAAATGCCATCACTTTGAGAAGCGGGTCCACCCTTGAAGGTCCTGCCATGGTCGAGGACGCTGTTGAAAAAGATGAGCCGGAAATAAGTCAAAAGAAAGCTTCAACGAATAAATCAAAAAAACAGCCGTCTACCAGGTATATCAGTCGATCGACTGATATACCCGATCGATCGATCAATCACGGGTTCTGAGGAGCTTCGAATCGTACATCTCGATCGATCGATCGAGAGAAGCGATGATCGATCGATCGAGATCGGCCGATCTTGAGGAATTTCGTCCTTTAATGCCAAATAATATGCGAGACCACTTATTTCGGGGTACCACGGTCCCGAAAATATTGGGGGCAGACCCGAGTCGATGGGTCAGTCCCGACTCCGAAGTTCGATTCAATGACAGTTAATGGTTCTCATTTGAGACGGTCCGAGGAAGGGTCAAGCTTCAACAAGGAGAAGGTTGTGGACTTTCAACCTAAGTCCACGGATACCGGCACGCGCGATTTAGAGGAGAGGGCTAAGGTACTCCTCACAGCCCCATATCCGGAGAGACTCATGCCGACGAAGGAACAGGTATCTTTCAGTAAGTTTGAGAAAGTTATTCGTAGCTTGAATGTTCAGGTACCCTTCCTTGAGTTAGTTAACCAAGTGCCAGCATACACTAAATTTATGAAACAGTTTTTGTCAAAGAAAAAATCGCTTGAACATGTTCACACTGTTGCGTTAACTAAAGAGTCTTGCTCCTACTTGTCTCACACTGCGCCCCATAAGTTAGAGGATCCGGGTAGCTTTTCTGTCCCTTGCAAAATAGGTACCTTCTCAATTGAGAAGGCTTTATGTGACTTAGGAGCTAGTATAAGTGTCATGCCCTTGAGTCTAGCTAGGAAGCTTAAGTTGACCAGGTTTGCTATTACCGATATGACAGTACAGATGGCTGACCGATCTTCGGTCCACCAATAGGGGTCTTAGAGGACATTCTGTCCAAATAGGGAAGTTTTTCTTCCCATTGACTTCGTTGTACTTGACATGCCCGAGGATGCTCATATTCCCATTATTTTGGGTAGGCCATTTCTCGCACTTCTTTGGTGCGATCATTGATGTCGGTCTAGGAACCTTGACTTTCAAAGTGGGAAAGCACTCTATTGTCTTTGCCCAGCCGGCTAAGAAAAAGGATCCCATGTGGCCTGTCACTTGTAACACGGTTTCTGAAAAGAAATCGTACTTTGTGCTCCCTGAATTGCCTGTCTCTATTACTACTCCTGTATTAACACCTCCGCCCCAGACTGGGAGCAAAAAGGAGGAAGAATTTGTTGCTTTAGACATTGCAAGAGCTGGTTTGGGGGAAGGAAGAGCCGTTGGATGCTCCAGCTGCGACAGAGCAGATTGTTTCAAGAGGCGGTCTTGGATGCCTAAGCTATGGGACTGATGAGGAAGTGGAAGATGAGCCAGTCCAGGTGAGACGGTCTGATTTGGAGTCTGACGATTCCAAGGAAGTCCTTGATTGGGGAGATGACGAAGTTGATCCATTGAGCTCTCCGACTGTCAAAGCTAAGAAGGGTGCAGCTGATAAACTGAGCACCATTGAGGCTACCTCTAGTAGCCAGAAGCCGACGAAGTGGGCCATACCTTGGCCTTTCTTGATCAACTACTAGTTGATCAAAAGCTTTACAAACATTTTATTGCTTTCGAACTATTTTGTTTTTTTTTATTGCTTTTGTGTGCGCGAAAACTTCGCATTTATTTTGTTTTGTTTAGGATTTTTATGCACTTTAGGCTTTGTTTTGGGTTTTGCGCAATTTTGGGCGCGTATTATTGTGCATTTGCAGGTTTTAGACCTCGGTAGCTCGAGTTATTGAGCTAATACGAAGAAATAAGAAGTTGCAGCAGTGTTATCAGTCGATCGACTGGCACCTTTGGTCGATCGACTGATTTGCAGGTTTACAGGAGCTACTGTTCACGCCCACCTGGTCGATCGACTGATCATTTGGGTCGATCGACCACTGCTGCTGCTGTATTTGTTGACGACCTCTCCCCTCCTGTGTTTGGTCGATATGCGGACCTAAGGGAGTTTTCCACTCCGCTTTACTTTCCGCCATTTTACTTATTTCTTCAAATTTTCTCATTTTTGCACAATTTTACCGCCTCAAAATTGTTTTTCTCAGTCTTATGCGTGGTATTTTCTGTCTTTCAGGCACTCTTTATTAGTAGCACTGCTAGCTACTGAAACCTCCTAGCTCACGCTGGTTTGGGGAGGTTTCCTTTGCTGCGCTTAAAGTCTTGTGAGTTCCATATCTTTCCTTTGTGTCTTGCTTATTCATTTTCTCGCAAATTCCCATTTCTCTTTTCTTCATTACATGATTTTGCACAATGGGGACATTGTGTGATTTGGTTTGGGGAAGGGTTTTGCGTCGCATATCATTTGCTTGCATTCACGTTTACATTTTGTTTTGCATTGTTTATTTCATTTTTCATATATACAGAAAATTCAAAAAATTGAAAAATTTCAAAAAATTTCCATAAAATGCACGTTTATTTTAGCATATAGGTCGAGTCGGAACGGTAGTATTTCAATGATGATTTAGCATTTGCAACTGTTTTTGCCTGAGCCTTGCTTGATTAACATGTTATTAGTAGAATCGTATATGCATATCTACGAGTTTTCGTTAAATTATTTGCTGAACTTGAACTTGACGTTGAAAATTGGCAATCTACATCATATATTCTGAGAATTAGAGCCTATAACTGGTGACATTCATGACAAGTTTATCTAGGAATGTGAGTAGTACTCCTTATGAGACATGTTTCCTTAATTTGCATAATTATGAATTTGATCTACTTAATACCTGTATGCATTCGGTTTGTGGTTAGTTGACACATGTGGTAGAGGTTTCCCTTTTCTTATTATGCCCGATAGCCCCACACTGCCAAAAATATCTTTTTTTTGTCCCATTTACTACATCCTACATTTAGCCTGTCCTTTGTCAAGCTAGTAGCCTAGTTTTTGGGATTGTTACTCGTTTTTGGTAGCATATGCTCATATTGAGGTATTGTTGGAATGATGAAAAGGAGGAAAGAAAGAAGTACAAAGAAAAAAAGAAAGATTAAAAAAAAAATGATTCGAAAAAGAAAGAAAAAGAGGTTCTGTACTGTTCAAAGCAGTCGATCGACTGCCAATTCTGGTCGATCGACTGGAGTTCGAGAGAAAAAGAAAGAGTCAATTCGCATACTTTAATCCTTATCTTTTGGCGATTTTTGCTCCCATGTTTCATCTATATCCTATGGGGAGTTAATTGATTACTTTTATACCTGGAGATTGTGAGATTTGTGTTTGCTATAGCACCGTTTAGTTTGTCTATGAGAAAGAAGTTGGATGTTGCCATATGGTTCCGTTTTGGTACTAGTGTAGATACCTCATTTCTGCACCTCCCGCAAACCACCCGGTGATGATTGGGCCGCATGTTTGATTCGCGGAACGATTTGTGACAGTTCGTAAGATTATCGTCAAGTGATTGCTCAAATATTAATGTCGACCTCTTAGTTGTCATCTACGTCCTGATACGGTCGTTTTGGCAGTAATTAGAGTACATTCGGAGTCCGGGTCAAAAACCGTCTCCATTTTCTGATAAACTGTTAAATCCCGAGTCAGAATGTTCTGGAATGTTCCGGATATTTCTATTCCATATTTTACAAGTTTTATCTTTTGGCAAATAATATCCCGTAATATTCATATTAAGTATTAAGGAAGATCGGATTATTTCCGTCCTACCATAACTCAAACGCGGAAATCTTTCTTCAGCAGGAGAAAACCTCCTGGGAATAGACGCAGCAGGTGCTGCGCCTCTTCCAAGAGACGCAGTGGCTGCTGCGCCTCTTCCCAGGCCCTTCTCTGCATGTTCCACGTATCTTTTTCATATCTTTCCGAGATTCACTTCCAAAGAGTCTCCGAAACCCTAATTCCTTCACGTGATTAGTATAAATAGGAGCCTTCGCTCCTCATATTTCTCACGCGAGTGTCCGCCCTTCTCTTCTCCCTTTGCATTCTAGACTTCGTTCTTACTAATTGGCGCCTACGTGCTTGAACATTCGACCACGTAAGCTCGGATCCTTCCGGGTACCAGCCTCTCCGTTGCATGACCGACCAATTTGACCAACTACACCAATAATCAATCTAATTTAATCAATCAACTTAATCGTTTTCCTCTTACGAGGGCACTCTCTTTGCATTCGCGTCGAGCATCACTAATCGATATCTTAGTCCTTCTCGTTTCGTCAACATGTAAGTCTGAGGGTGTATAATCTCTCTTTTATTTGTTGTATTTTATTTATTGTATAATCAATTGTAAGGTTTATGTCGAAAGTACCATTAAAATCGATTTCTAAAACCCTTTGTTAAAACCTGTTTTTGCGGATTTCCAGTAGATGACCGTCGAGAAAGGACGCAGCAACTGCTGCGCCTCTTGAAGGGAGCGCGATTCTGCCGCGCCTCTTCGTGAGGGCCGCGCATTCTCGCTTCCTTTCTTCTTCGCTTGTCCTCTGTAATTCGTGTTCAAATTCTTTCTTTTGCTTGCTTCGTCTGTTAATTCTTCGTCTTAATATCATAATAATTCCACATATGTTATAATCACCGTCGTTCTCATGTCTTAATCATCATAAATCCGACTTAAATCCTAAATTATCCAATATTTACGGGTTTTCGTCATTAAATTCAAACCCGGATTTTAGAGATTCAATTTGTTCATATTGAGTTTCTGGAATTCGTCTTTGATATATTTTTCGCATATTCGTCATATATTCGTTGTATATTCATCATGTTTAGTCTAGTTAATTATTTCAATAGAGGACTCATTAATATTTTCATCGTAATTTCATGTAAATAATCCGTTTCCGATTCATCCTATCCATGTTTATCGCTTTTATGACCATCATTCACATGTAATTAACCTATTAATCACTTCCATCCGAGTAAATATTTTAATCCACCATTAAATTCATCAAATCAAATTAACGATTTGTAGTTCCGGCTTCACAGCCAGAACTCACCCTTGGAACAGACGCAGCAACTGCTGCGCCTCTTCCAGAGGGCGCAGTCCTGCTGCGCCTGTTCCTGGCTGAGTTCTGTCCCTGAACTCCGTCTTTGCCTTGATTTAGTTATTTAGCCTACGTATTAATTGACTATTAACCGTATTATCACCTTCTGGTTTGTTCGTTAATTTATTCTTTTATTTCTTTTCTCAAATTATCCGTTTTAAAGGTATTTTCGACATAAATCGCCTATTCCATTGTAATTAATGTAATTTTAATTATTGTAATTTATAATTATTGTATTTCTTTTATTGCTTGAATGTCTTCACATGTAATTGAACATTAAATCCAACTTCGACATTAATTGTATGCTAACTAATTGTTCACCGACTTAGTCTAATTCTCACATGCTAGGATTAAAACTTGGATGTTGCATTGCATGCATATAGCCGACGATATATCGAGTATAAATGATATCCCTAATCATTAGTAGAGGCCGCTATCGAGGCGGGCGGGATTAGGTGTTCGATCAAAAGAGCTTCCTAATACGTACCCTCACCCCTTACTCCAGATCTCCGTGAGCACCCGTGTTCATTGGCATCCACGAGAGTCATTCTAGACATAGAATGCTAAGGGTAACGATTGCTTAGTGTTCATGTCACTACTTTATGTCTTGACATAACATGAGGTATTCGAACGGTTCCAATTTCCCATAAAAATTGGTGGCGACTCCATACAAAATGCAAACGCTTGTTTTCGCTTCTCACCAAGCGCCCCCGTGGGCGGCCCGCTGTCCACAGTTTGGCGACTCCGCTGGGGATAATACACTTACGTGTAGCTAGGGTGAAACTTGAACAAGGTTAGGGAATAATTTGTACAAGACAATTGTCGGTTTTCATAACTCGGTCTTCCTAGACCGTTTAATTCAGCCTTCCTAGGCCCAACCCAACCCATTCGACCAATCGTCCCGTCTAAACGGTCCTAATTCTTATTTGGGCCCAAGGATGGATAGCGATTGACGTCATCCGTACCATGATGCTTACTCTTGTTTGTGTCAAGGGCCTTCACTACTTGAGGAAATGGACTAGGAATCGGCCTTACTCTTGTTTGGCACGAGCCTCTCCACAGACTTCGGGTTTGATGGTTCGGTATGGCAACCTACCCTTTAAACCAAAACCCTTCTAAATGCACTCAGCATCCCGTTATAATGCCTGTATAAATGTGTAAACCCTACGTGATCACCACTTCTAAACAAAACCATGACGAATTTTCAAAAAATCAAAATCCTTTTTTCAAACAAGAATTTCGAAAAAAGGCCTTTAATTAGCGCAAAATCCGGTCGAAACTCTGTCCGTTTGTCGTGTCAAAATTCGGGCCACAAGCCCATTTCAAAACCTCACTTCGAGTCCACTCCTACAACTACACTACAGTTGACTAGGACACACATTTTCAAAGACCTTGTCTTTCTTCAAAACTCACTCAACACAAGTGGCACACACCCACTTCACGAGTCAAAACTTTTCCTCTTTTAGCAAGTGTGTTAGAATGGTCGATCGTGTTTTGATTCGTCGCCGATCTCTTATCCAGTTCCCAAGATGCCCGGATCAAGTGATGAAACAAATCTCCAGCAAATTCAAGAGAGTAATGATCGAATCCTAGCCGCGCTAGCCCAAATGCAAATCACTCAAGAAAAAACCTATGACCGCCTTGAACTTATCGAAGGCCGTATCTTTGATGTAGAGGGAAGGTTGCCTCCCCCTAAAGGTGAAGTACTACGTTTTTCCGATGACGAGTCTAAAGATGAGAATCCTATCATAGGGGACGATTGCAAAGTGAGAAAAGACTCCAATACTTAGAGGAGCAATTGATGTACCTTAAGGGGGATGACATTTATAGGGAAAACAATCGCAAGTATGAAGCCGTCAATTCCAAATTGCCAACTAACTTTAGCATGACGGATATCCCTAAGTTCAAGGGACACGAGAACCCTTTGAACCACATCCGTGCCTTCAAAGATTACATGTCTATCAAAGGCATCAAACCTGAGATGTTCTTAAGGATCTTTCCTTCATCTCTTGACACCATCCCGAAGCAATGGTTCTACACTTTAGATCACAAGAAGGTCGCTACTTGGGAGGACGCCGCAATCGAGTTCTCGAAACAATATGCGGATAATGCCGAGATCCAAGTCAACATGCGTACTCTAGAGGTTCTTACCCAAAATGACAAAGAAGGATTCACCGACTTCCTAAGTAGGTGGAGGAAGACTAGTACTCAACTAGTTGAACGCCCGGATGAGGCTACTCTTGTGGAAAAGTTTGTGGATAATCTCAAGCCCATATATGCCAACCATTTGAGATATGAAAACATCAAGACTTTCAAGGACTTAACCGTATTAGGGACACGAATTGAAGATGACATCCGTAAAGGACTCTTGTCCAAAACGGTAGGTAGAGGATATCAAGGGTCCACAAGTCGTTCATACGGCTCTACTAGCAAGACCGATGAGGTTAACCTTCTCGAGCCATCCAAGAAAACTAGCCCACCAAGGAAGTTCACAAACCTTGGGGATACTTACTCCAACGCTCTAAAAAGGCTAATGAAGCAAGGTAAACTCCAACCCATTGGACCTACTCCCGAACCCGAAAGGAAATCCAAGTTCTGGGATGAAAATTCCTACTGTGAATACCATAGGGGCAAAGGACACGACACAGAAAAATGCTACAAGTTGAAACACGTGCTTCAAGATATGATCGAAGATGGTCGACTCCCAATACCACCAGGAGGTAAACCCAACAACACTCAGAATCCTCTTGGAGTTCTAGTGATTACAAGTGATGAATCTACCTTAGATTGCTCACACCTCATTTCTCCCATCGAAAATGAAATCCATGCAATCAAGAATGAAGGGAACTACTCCACCATGAATCTATTGTTTGGAGAAGATCGATTCATTAGGGCCGCGCAGGATGAGATCATTACCATGATACTTCAGGACGATCGCTTCAACCCCACCGCGTTGATCACAGAAACCGACACAAAGCAGCAGAAAGGATAAAGAAAGTCAATCAAATGGACCAACAACCAAGGAAGACTCTTCAAGCTCACCACTGGAGAAGGAGAGATGTTCAAAGGGGAACCAGAAGACGATGAGTTCGAGTCGGAGTCGGAGTCAGAGTCGGAGTCTAGAGAAGTCATTAGAGAGTCTACTCCTGTTGTCATCCCCACTCCCTTCGTCTCTCCTAGCTTAGCCTCGAGTAGTCACAGTAGTTCGGGAAATGCCCCAACCACTGTCCCTTTGCCGCCACTGACCATGGATCAGTTGGCTTCTTTATTTCAACTTTACTTAAATTTTAATATGAATAAATCAGGTTCTGCTTACTCTTTGTGTTCTTTCGAGTGCAAGTGTTTATGATGATACCGAGGATGACCAAGACCGGACTTAACCGAAATACCTCCCTACGTAGCCAAAGAAATATTACAGGAAGGGGAAGGGGGACCAGTAATAGAGGATACCGAACCCATCAACGTAGGAACCAAACTAGAACCCCAAGAGCTTAGGATAGGGACTACCTTGAGCTCTACCGAAAGGGCCGATTTCATAGACCTCCTAAATTAATTCAAAGACATTTTCGCTTGGTCCTACAAAGACATGCCAGGGATCGACAGGGATATTGCCGAACATAGGATTCCGATTAAGCCAGGTTTCAAAACCGTGAAACGAAGCTTCGACGAATGAGAAAGAATGGGCTCTAAAGATTAAGGAAGAAGTTGATAAGCAATTCAAAGCCGGGTTCATCAAAGTTTCCGAGTATTCTGACTGGGTAGCCAACATAGTACCCGTACCCAAAAAGGATGGGAGAATCCGTGTTTGTGTTGACTTTAGGGATTTGAACAAAGCGAGTCCAAAAGATGACTTTCCTCTACCTCACATCGACATATTAGTGGACAATACTGCAGACCACGCATTACTATCCTTCATGGATGGATATGCGGGTTACAACCAAATCAAGATGGCCATGGAAGATATGCATAAGACCGCATTCGTCACCCAATGGGGAACCTCTTTTATACAAGAATGCCGTTTGGATTGATCAACGCCGGAGCTACATACCAACGCACCGCAACTACACTCTTACATGACATGATGCACAAAGAAGTTGAGGTATACGTAGATGACATGATCGTCAAATCCAAAGAAAGAGAGGGACATATTGCGAACCTTCGCAAATTCTTCGCAAGGCTACGAAAGTACAACATGAGGCTCAATCCTCGTAAATGCACATTTGGGGTGACATCCGGCAAACCGGGATACGGGGTTAGTCAAAGAGGAATAGAAATAGATCCTTCCAAAATCAAAGCTCTGATCGAAATGCCACAACCCCAAACAGAAAAAGAAGTCAGAGGATTCCTGGGAAAGGTACAATACATAAGTCGATTCATATCAAAACTTACGATGATTTGTGAGCCTATCTTCAAGAAACTCAAGAAAACAGACCACACCATGTGGGATGATGATTGTCAAAAGGCATTCGACCGAATCAAGGAGATATTGGCTAAACCACCAGTGCTCATGCCGCCACAACGAGATCAACCTCTTGGTTTATATCTCACAAGAATCAAAGCGCCATGGGTGCTATCTTTGGCTCAAATCGTAGGAAGTGAAGAAAGAGCTATTTACTATCTAAGTAAGAAGTTCTTGGAATATGAGTGCAAATACTCACAACTCGAAAAGACATGCCTCGCTCTTGTGTGGGCAACGAAGAAGCTACGTCACTACATGCTTAGCTACTCCGTCAAGATATACTCCAAAATGGATCCAGTCAAATACCTCTTCGAGAAACCCGTCCTCAACGGACGCCGGCAAGATGGACTCGATGCTCTCGAATTCGACCTCAAATATGTGCCACTGAAAGTCATAAAAGGTCGCGCCGTCGCCGAATTCTTCGCATAAAATCCTATCAACGACGCACAAACCATAGATACTTGGTCATTTCCCGACGAGGATATACTTCAAACAGATGTAGACTCCTGGAATCTATACTTTGACGGAGCATCAAACATAAGAGGATTCGGAATAGGAGTGTTGCTCATTTCTCCTGAAGGTGAGCATACACCGATTGCTGTCAAACTCGACTTCGAGGTGACAAACAACGCTGCAGAGTATGAAGCTTGTCTCATCGGACTACAGGCGGCAGTAAGCTTAGGAATCAAAAACCTCCGAGTACATGGGGATTCATCACTGATCATCAACCAAGTTACAGGATCTTGGAAAATCCGAAGTGAAAGCCTTGCACCTTATCAGGCTAGGATAGACCAAGTGGCTCAATTCTTTGATCACGTAACCTACTTACACCTACCTCGAGAGGAAAATCAATTTGCAGACGCTCTTGCGAAACTTGCATCTTTGATAAATATGCCAGACCACATGATGGACATGCCTTTGTGCATCGAACGACGGTTAGAACCGGCTTATGTCCACCAAATCATCGATGAAGAGGAAATCGCGCAGGAACCCTGGTTCCAAGCAATCTTGAACTTTAAGCTCAATGGTACCTATCCACCGGATATGGACAAGAGGGGACAACGTGCTATACGCCTATTAGCTTCCCAATACATTCTGATGCAAGGAGAATTATACAAAAGAACACCTCTTGGTGTAGTCCTACGTTGCCTTGATCATTCACAGGCACGAAAGGTGATGGAAGAAGTCCATGATGGAGAATGCGGTCCCCACATGAGTGGGCCTATGATGGATAAGAAAATCACACGTTTGGGATATTATTGGACCACAATGGAATCTGATTGCATCAAATACGTGAGACATTGCCACAATTGTCAAATCTTCGGGAATGTACAACATGTCCCTCCTTCATTGCTCTATACGATGACATCTCCTTGGCTGAGGATGAATAATGTTGTCACAATTCTCAAGAAAATGACTGACAACTACAGAGATTGGCCAAGAAAGATACCCTTTGCTTTATGGGGGTATCGTACATCAGTTAGCACGCCCACTGGGGCTACTCCTTTCTATTTGACCTACGGCATGGAAGCCGTACAACCAGTCGAACTAGAAATACCATCCTTGCGTATTCTACTTGAAAGCCAAATCCCTGAAGCCGATTGGAAGAGGGATAGATATGAAGAACTCATCCTCCTGGATGAACGTCGGCTACGCGCCTTGCATAATGTCCAAACATATCAAGCACGTATCAAACGAGCTTTCAACAAAAGGGTTAGGCCAAGAAACATCAAAGAAGGAGACTTAGTACTCAAATCGGTTAGAGCTCTTTTACCTGTCGACCCAAGGGGAAAATTCAAACCTAATTGGGCCGGACCATATCTAGTCAAATCCATACTCCCAGGGGGTGCGGTTAGAATCACAGACCTAGATGGGAATGAGTTTTCAAACCCCACAAACCTTGACCAACTGAAACGATACTATGCCTAGAATAGGACCAAACACGCGCCTCGCGTAAACCCATGTGCCGCTCTTGTGGCACTAAATAAACGGCCCCTGGCCAAGCTGAAGAAAGCTAAATGTCACTATGCTCTTGTATTTTGACAAGATTGTCATCCTCATATCATCAAATAAACTAAATTCGCACCTTGAGAACAAGCAAAAGCTCATGCTTATTTTCTATGTTCATTACAAGCTCTTGCTTCGAACAATTATTCTTTTACATTTACTCGAACTACGCGCAAGGGTTTGATTTCGCTTTTTTTAAGTGAATACGTAGGCAATCCTTCACAGGGTTCAACCCATTATACCTAAAATGTAAATAGAAGGACATTTGCATTGCATTTGAAATTCGACAAGAATAATAAAAGAAAATCTCAACGGTTTCATAACCATTTAACCTTTTTTATTCCATTTGTTTTCCAAAATAATAATAGTACGTTACATAATAAAAATAGAATAGGCTAGGATTCTAAAAATCCCTCCCTTTTATTACAACAACAATAATAATAATCAAATAATAAATAAAGACTCGGGCTATTCTTCCATCTTCCCCTTGCCCTTGTCATTCTTGTTATATTTCTTGTCACGACCTCGAGCTGGGCGCTCTTGCACCACTTCAGACCTAATCACCAACGGTCTTTCTCGAGGCCTGACTCTTTCATTCTTGCCAACCACCATCTCTGCAACAGGAGTAGTCTTTGATTTCTTTGACGGACGAATGACCTGAAGCCCGGCTTCTTCTTCTCCCTCTGTCAGATGCTTCTCCTTCTCTTTCTCTCCCTCGCGCACCTTGTAGTCGACAGGTTCGCGTTTCCTTAGTCTCTCGCGCTCTTCCGAAGTCGCAGCCTTTCTCCACCTCAGATAGGAATCCGACACCCATAAAGCATTAGCGGAGAAGTTCAAGAACCACATGTTTCTTTGGGCCCATTTAATAGCCCACTCTCTTCGGCTCTCGGTAGTAAGCGCCATAGCGATCGGGGACGGTGTCAAGCCTCGGGATCGTCCGCTTCAGCCCAACTTGCCTCATCAATCTTTCCGGAAAGATGCATACCATGAACTCCAATCCCGGAATGCGCACGGACCTAGTAGGATCCAAATAAGACACTCCAGTGACAGACTTGAGGTGCCACCACGGTACGACCCACCTAATCAACGGGCCATCATCACTTTTCAGCTTGTTCTTCCAATAATCACAGACCCGAGTGAAGTCCACCATGTACAACCGCGTCCTCATCGCAATCATACGGGAATGATAGGAAAGTGCATGAACTGGGGGCTCGATCAATCGGAGCCGTTCCATAAGCCAAACCTACCAAAAGCAGGTATTAGACACAAAAAAAAAAAAAAAAAAAAAAAAAAAAAAAAAAAAAAAAAAAACAAAAAAAAAACGAAAAAAAAACAAAAACAAAAAAACAAAAAAAAAAGAAAAGAAAAGAAAAGATGTCTTTTACCTGCAAAATGACGGGAATCCCCAAAAACGGCAGATCGCGGTTGGATTTCTTATTATCCAAACCCAAAATAATCTCTCCCAAGCATAAGCAAGCTGGGCTCCTGCGCAGCTCCATTTGCTCGATAAGGCACAAAAGACGAGGATCACCTCTCAAGTCTTCATCAACATGCCCTTGGAAGACATACACATGCAACAAACAAAAGCCAAATGCTCTCCTCCTAGCAACATGAGAGACAGTAGGGTCAGCCCTGTTGATGAATCGATCAATAAAGTTCAACATTCTCACGCCTTTCGGAGTAACTAGACGATCCACCTCAAGTCTGGTCAGTCCAAGCAAGTCTCTGAATTTGCTCTTATACCCTTGTGAAGTAGAAGGAATGGCAGGTAAATGTTCGGGATCCCACCCACCAATAGCAGCTATTTCTTCAGGAAATGGGCAAATATCACCTCCTGGGAACGCGAAAACATGATAATTCGGGTCCCAATAGTCAAGGCAAGCATCCAAGAATGGTTTTACAATCTTAATGAGTTTCAAACTCAATAAAGATCCAAGGTTATAAGCACCCATGTCATGCTTCTCCATATTCGAAAATTCATTGGTCCATTCCTTCAAGCGGATCTCCAAAGTATTCATGATGATAATTTTCTTTTGAAAATTTATTTTGGGAATTTTATGTGAATAGACGAAGAAAAGACGGAAGATTTATGTGACTTAAAACTCCATCGATGCTTCTATTTATACTAATTGATGTTTCCAAAAATCCGCCAGAACGGACCAGCTTGGGAACAGGCGCAGCACCTGCTGCGCCTCTTCAAAGGGACGCAGCTCATGCTGCTCCTCTTCCCCAGTCTCACTTCTGTGATTTCCGCGTTGGATCTTTCCTAATTCTATAACGCATGATTTCCTATTCCTGCGAGGTTTTATTTTGGTAACTACGGGAAGATTACCATGTTTCGAGTTTCCTAAATTCGCGGGCACGCATTTCGAGGCGACGTCAAAACCTTCGCCGTCTCGTCACACTTAATTCTTTTTTTAATTTTCTTTTCTTTAGGAAATAATTTCCTTTTAATTTTCTTTTGTTTTTCATTTCAACATTTCATTTCTACATTTCTACACTTATAGATTTCTCTTTTTTCTTTTTTTTTAGGGGGTAACCCTGCCTACCGTCCGGTCATTTCCGGCAAAATTTTTGCATTTTTGTGTTCTTTTGAGTCTCATTTTGCACTAATTAAGGCCACATGTGTATAAAATGTATGTTTTGCGTGATTTCCATGTAAATTTCGGCAGCATGACGGCGTAAACCGTTATCTACCAAACCTGTTCAAGAACTAACCTGCAGATACAAGCAACACAACCCAGCAGCAAAGGCACTCAGGCCGGCGTATATACACCAAATGAAGCAAATGTACAAGCAAACTGGGGGCTTGCGCCCCAAACAAAGTCCAAAAAATGTTCAAAATCAGACATCCAAATGTACAAATTTACAAAACTACACAAAACTACTGCTGGGCACCCTCCAACTCAGCAACTCTTGCCGTGAGAGCGGCAATCTCGGCATCCCGAAACTCGAGCTCCCTCAACAAGCGAGCTGTCTCCTCCCGAGACTGGGTCAACTCTCGCTCCGACTCACGGCCAGCCTGTAAACAGCAATAAATTGGCTCATGTCAATCAGTTCAAGCGAAAATCAAAAATCAAAAATAAAAAAAAATCAGATGAGGTTCATACCTGACGACCTCGACCACCGACGAGTGCCTCGATGGCGGTAGCTCGTAGCCGGTTGGCCACCCTCCATAGTGCCACGAACCGAGATGGCGCGACCTGCATTTCAAAAGAAACTCTCAGTAAATTGAACAAGTTCAATCAAATGTGTTCTTACACGAAAGGTATATAAGCTGGAGGCTCACCCTCCGAATCAGATGTTGCCAGTCGTCAGGCCAAAGATCCGTCACGGCCTACGTCAAAGTCACACAGCTCGGAGATCGTCGTCCTCCCGGTCGCGTCAGTGTACTCAAGAGTCTCAGGGTACACTGGGGGCTCGATGCCCGCCGCCTCGACCTCCTGCAAGGACAAATAGCTCTCATTAATCGATGATCTTTCGTTGTAATTCTCAAAATCAAATCAAGGAAAAGTAAAAGATACTCACCACTCTCGGCCATCACGCCAACCTCCCGTAAAGGAACGCGAGTAGTCCTCGCCGGGGAGAAGAAGGTCGTCGCCACTGGCACCAGCCAGGTCCGCCTCCCTCTCAGCCTCAGTAGGCTCCCTAAACATCGTCCTCGGAGGATCAACGGGAACCGTTAACGCGTCCCGAGAGCACTGACGAGCCAAACGCTCGCCCAGATATCACACAGGACCCATCGACGTCCACAACAGCAGCCGACTCGGGCTCCTAGGTCGAAGGACCTCAGCGACAAAAGGAGGCGCTCCAGCGTACTCCGCCCAAGGTCTGGGCACCCACTGCGACAAGATAAAGCAAAGATCAGTCCTATGATCAGATAAAGGCAAAGGATAAGAAATATAAATGAATACGAGTGGGATACTCACGCTGCTCAGCTGAAGGGCGTTCACGTCCCGCCGGTAGACGTTGTGCGAAGAACGCTTGCTCTTCGTCCGGCACATCACCCAATCCCTCACCACGGGATAGGCCTTCTCCAGCGGCTCCGTCCTCTTCGGCGCGAGACTCGGGAAGTAGGAGTACACCCATGCCTGTAAAACAGAATAATCAATAACGATCCTTCGTAATTCGATAAAGAAAGGAATTTGCTATTAAAAGGAAGGTTCATACCTTCAACAGTAGTCCAGGTCCGACAGCACCTGGAGAAGTCCCCTTCTCCATCAGCTCTGGACGAACCATGGCCCTCATGAAGCGGATGAGGACCGCAAAACCAGCAGTGACCCAGTCCCAGCGCCCTAGGGAACTCAGGTCAGAAAGAAAGGGAAGAAGCTTCGTCGACAGCCTCTCGCCCTTGTCTCCGAGGTAAATCGAAGACAGAAACCACCAAAGCCACAGGCGAGCCCTCTGCTCAGCTGTGCAGGGAGGAGGAGCCGTCTCCCTCCCATCGATCGTCACCAGCGCCGGGGTCTTCCCCGCGAAGTAGTCTCGAACGTAGGTACTGGGTACCAAACCCGGCACTGCAACAGCCTTCGGCGACAAGTTCCAGCCGATCAACCTCCTCGCCTCGGCCGAGTCCGCCCTCATGGCAGTCTCCGGCCACACCATCTCCCCGGTCCCGCACGGCAGACCAGAAGTCATGCCGTAATCCTCCAAAGTAACTCCCACCTCACCGAAAGGCAGGTGAAACGTGGAAGTCGTATCCCAGAATCGGTCCAAGAAAGCACGGACCAGGCTAAGGTTAGCCCGCAACTTCCTCTTCACGATATCCCTCCAGACCTGAACCAGAGGACCGAACGCTCCACGCTCGATCATGGCCCTCTCCTCCGCCGACAGCCGCTCGTAGTGCTCCATCGCTGTCGTGTAACCCGAGAACGACCTGATGTTCCCGGCCTCCTATTATGATTTGAAGCAAAGCTATCTTTAGTTTTGAATGAAATGTGAAAGAAATGTGAACAAAAAGAATGAAAGAGGATGAACGCTCCACACGAGGTGCCTACTCTCCCAGGTCTCGGCCCACGCAGGAGCTCCCCTCAGCTGACGACCTCCTCGCCCAACGTTGGCTCGTCTCGGGATCTCCTCCTCCTCGACAGCCTCCTCCTCGTGAAACTCAGCAGCCATCACCGCAGCGGTGAAGGCCTGCTCTAAAGCCTCCTCAACAGTAGTGGCGTCTATCTCCATGGGAGTCCTCCCAGAAGTAGAAGCATCATCACCTGCAACGTTAAAGTAAATTCAGGCCGCGTCACATGACGACAAGCCTTTGTTAAGGAGTTTTCGAGCCTTCAAAGCCTTGAAAACTCCCCTTTCCGGCCATCTTTGGCCATATTCCCGCCAACCCAATCACTCATGTGATAAATTGGGTCAAGTCAAGTCCAAGTCGAAGCCTAGTTCCGGGTTCAAGTCGAAAATTCGGCAGCATTTCGCTATAACGGCGATTATGCCCTAGAAAGGTGTCCCGAAAAAGTTGTTACAAACCAAAATTCCGAGATGGTAGAAAATTTACCCATCATTCAAGGATTCCAAATATCAAATTTCATCGCAAATGGGCAATCCTAAGGCTATTTTCGAAGCAATTTACGGTTCAGCTGTAAAACCGTCTCAAATTTCACTCAAGAGCTCAAAACTCGACGAAAATTCGAAGCAAACACATGGTTATATTCCTAATATTGCCTACTATCCGTTTCTAACATCAATTTGGCATGACAAATCCATTTGGGGGAAAAGCCCCAAATTTTCGATCAAAAGGGTCGAAAACCCTAAATCTCGCGGCTCAAAATTCAACAAATGTAGATGATTAATGCAAGATTGGAACACATACCTCGGTTAGTCATGTTTAATGCAAGCTTTTGGATCAAACCTCGACGGAAATGGTGAAGATTTGAGAGAGAAAACGCAAGAATTATGTTTCGAAATAATGAAATACAATCCGTCTGATTTCGCGTTTTTACGCAGAAAAGCCAAATTGGGGAAAAGACGCAGCAGGTGCTGCGCCTCTTCCAAGAGACGCAGCTCTTGCTGCGCCTCTTCCTTGTGTTCCCTCCATACGAATTTTCAAAAATTCGTTATGAGTTCGTTATTTGTGGGCCCATCTTTGGCGCGCCTCTTCCTTGACGATGTTACATTCTTTTGGTCCGTTTCGATGATTTTCTTTCGTTCCGGCCCGCATTTTATCCAGCGCAGTAGTATTTCGCAGTATTGCTCAAATCCTTATATCCCGGTAGCAGCGATATTTTGATATTGCTCAAATCCTTTTATCCAGCGGCAAAGAAGATATTTTTCAAGTATTGCTCAAATTCCTTTTATCCAGTAAGCAGTAGTATTTTGCAAGATCGCTCACTCAAGATTTCCCCATGACGATCAAGATGTTCCTAGTCGTCAATATATTCCCGATAAGAGTTCGCTTGAGACCGACGCAAGCGATTCAACCTCAAGTTTCGCGAGTTCGCTTGAGACTAACGCAGCGGATTTCCCGCCAGATTTCTACCGACGTCCCTTTGCTTTTCAATATTTCTTGTTTCCCCGCGAAGTTCGATTAAATCTCAGGTATGGTTTCTTCTTATGGCTGGCGAGCTTCCTTACGTAGTCTAATGGACTTTAAACGACCCTCCCCGATAGTCGGCAGACTCTAAAATGTTCCCGACGACAGGTCCTTGGCTCAGACCCCTTGAGCCGCCTCGCGTCGCCATAGTCGTCAGGTTGTAATCTTCGATTGACCTGATGGCTATACTTTGACTTTCGCCTTGTCCAAGCCTCAGTCAAAGTGGGGGCTCTGTAGATACCTCATTTCTGCACCACCCGCAAACCACCCGGTGATGATTGGGCCGCATGTTTGATTCGCGGAACGATTTGTGACAGTTCGTAAGATTATCGTCAAGTGATTGCTCAAATATTAATGTCGACCTATTAGTTGTCATCTACGTCCTGATACGGTCGTTTTGGCAGTAATTAGAGTACATTCGGAGTCCGGGTCAAAAACCGTCTCCATTTTCTGATAAACTGTTAAATCCCGAGTCAGAATGTTCTGGAATGTTCCGGATATTTCTATTCCATATTTTACAAGTTTTATCTTTTGGCAAATAATATCCCGTAATATTCATATTAAATATTAAGGAAGATCGGATTATTTCCGTCCTACCATAACTCAAACGCGGAAATCTTTCTTGGCGGGGAGGAAACCTCCCGGGAATAGACGCAGCCAGTCTTTGCGCCTCTTCCAAGAGACGCGCGATGGCTGCTGCGCCTCTTCCTTGCCCTTCTCGCATGTTCCACGTATCTTTTTCATATCTTTCCGAGATTCACTTCCAAAGAGTCTCCGAAACCCTAATTCCTTCACGTGATTAGTATAAATAGGAGCCTTCGCTCCTCATATTTCTCACGCGAGTGTCCGCCCTTCTCTTCTCCCTTTGCATTCTAGACTTCGTTCTTACTAATTGGCGCCTACATGCTTGAACATTCGACCACGTAAGCTCGGATCCTTCCGGGTACCAGCCTCTCCGTTGCATGACCGACCAATTTGACCAACTACACCAATAATCAATCTAATTTAATCAATCAACTTAATCGTTTTCCTCTTACGAGGGCACTCTCTTTGCATTCGCGTCGAGCATCACTAATCGATATCTTAGTCCTTCTTGTTTCGTCAACATGTAAGTCTGAGGGTGTATAATCTCTCTTTTATTTGTTGTATTTTATTTATTGTATAATCAATTGTAAGGTTTATGTCGAAAGTACCATTAAAATCGATTTCTAAAACCCTTTGTTAAAACCTGTTTTTGCGGATTTCCAGTAGATGACCGTCGAGAAAGGACGCAGCAATCGCTGCGCCTCTTGAAGGAAGGAGCGCAGATTCTGCTGCGCGCCTCTTCGTGAGGGCCGCGATTCTCGCTTCCTTTCTTCTTCGCTTGTCCTCTGTAATTCGTGTTCAAATTCTTTCTTTTGCTTGCTTCGTCTGTTAATTCTTCGTCTTAATATCATAATAATTCCACATATGTTATAATCACCGTCGTTCTCATGTCTTAATCATCATAAATCCGACTTAAATCCTAAATTATCCAATATTTACGGGTTTTCGTCATTAAATTCAAACCCGGATTTTAGAGATTCAATTTGTTCATATTGAGTTTCTGGAATTCGTCTTTGATATATTTTTCGCATATTCGTCATATATTCGTTGTATATTCATCATGTTTAGTCTAGTTAATTATTTCAATAGAGGACTCATTAATATTTTCATCGTAATTTCATGTAAATAATCCGTTTCCGATTCATCCTATCCATGTTTATCGCTTTTATGACCATCATTCACATGTAATTAACCTATTAACCACTTCCATCCGAGTAAATATTTTAATCCACCATTAAATTCATCAAATCAAATTAACGATTTGTAGTTAAAACTACGACCAGAACTCACCCTTGGAACAGACGCAAAGAATCGCTGCGCCTCTTCAGGCGCGATCTGCTGCGCTTTGTTCTCGGCCGAGTTTCTGTCCCTGAACTCTGTCTTTGCCTTGACTTAGTTATTTAGCCTACGTATTAATTGACTATTAACCGTATTATCACCTTCTGGTTTGTTCGTTAATTTATTCTTTTATTTCTTTTCTCAAATTATCCGTTTTAAAGGTATTTTCGACATAAATCGCCTATTCCATTGTAATTAATGTAATTTTAATTATTGTAATTTATAATTATTGTATTTATTTTATTGCTTGAATGTCTTCACATGTAATTGAACATTAAATCCAACTTCGACATTAATTGTATGCTAACTAATTGTTCACCGACTTAGTCTAATTCTCACATGCTAGGATTAAAACTTGGATGTTGCATTGCATGCATATAGCCGACGATATATCGAGTATAAATGATATCCCTAATCATTAGTAGAGGCCGCTATCGAGGCGGGCGGGATTAGGTGTTCGATCAAAAGAGCTTCCTAATACGTACCCTCACCCCTTACTCCAGATCTCCGTGAGCACCCGTGTTCATTGGCATCCACGAGAGTCATTCTAGACATAGAATGCTAAGGGTAACGATTGCTTAGTGTTCATGTCACTACTTTATGTCTTGACATGACATGAGGTATTCGAACGGTTCCAATTTCCCATAAAAATTGGTGGCGACTCCATACAAAATGCAAACGCTTGTTTTCGCTTCTCACCAAGAGCCCCCGTGGGCGGCCCGCTGTCCACAACTAGCTTGATCACTTGTACCTCCACTTTTCCATAAAATGTTTCGCCTCTTCTTACCCATACCTCACATATCCATATATATACCTCGGCATGTGTCATGGTCATTTTGTTGGTTGGAATGCATATGTACGGTTATAGAGATCATTTTCATATTTTATTGCTGGCATGTCTTCATAGGTCGTAGTTAGGTGAGAGTCACTACAAAATTAATTCTTTCTATCTTACATATATATCACCTGTGCTTATTGAGTGATTTGAGCGACCCGCGAGAGTCCAATTTGATAAGTCTCTACGATTGATTTGATTCGCAGATCTTTAACGACTTTATAATTCGTTTGCATGATTCGCATTACTAATTGATTGTTGGTTATGCATTAAATTGGTTTAGGCTTTACAGTTGACAATTCGCTCTGAGATTGAACTCGTTCCATTAGGTCATTAGATCGAGTCTAGTTCTTGCTTGGGGACAAGCAAGGGTTTGGTTTGGGGAAGTTTGATGCGTGTCTTTTATATGATGTTTTACATCCCATTTTACACGCATTTCAGAGCTCATTCTTGTAGTTTATGCTACATTTCTCCTTATTCCCGTCTACTTCCGTGTTTTGTACATTATTGCAGAAATGTGAAGAATTCAACGGGAAAATCGAGCTAAATCCATCCCCGAGTAATCTGCATTGCAAATGACGTGAAGGAATCACTTAAGGAACGAGCTTGGTGCGCAATTCAAGGCCCAAAAGACAAGTCCACGAGTTTTAAGAAGTCAAGTAGCAGCTCAAGTAGTCGATCGACCATCACCCTCAGTCGATCGACCAATGTTCGGGTTCCAGAAGCTACTGTTTGCTGAGGACCAGTCGATCGACCAGTCCTATCAGTCGATTGACCCAACTGCTGTTTCAGACGAGAATTAGAAGACTGAGGAAGCGCAAGCCCATGATGCTAGGTTTAGGAAATAAGATGTTACGTTAATTGCTATATAACGTAACCGAGAAACATCAAGTTAGAATGGAGTTTTCATCGAAGTTTTTACCTAAGTTTTATTCAGTAATTTACATTAAGTTTTGGCATACAGTTCTTGATAGTTAGGGTTTGGGATTGTTGAGCATTGGATTTTCGGTTCTTAATAACTAATCTTTCCTCTGCAATTCGGTATTCTTCTGCCCTAATTATAGTTCATCTTTATTTTATCAATAGTTTAGAATTGCTAAGTAGATTCCCGCAACCAATTTCATTGTTTATGTTAATTGCCTTCTTTACTGTTTTAAGCATGAATTCAGTAGTTAGCTTTATCGTTTATGTTGTTGTTTCTACCCTTAGCATGAGTAGCTAATTCTATAGTGCTAGGATGTAGGCGATTTATGGCATAGGCGGCAATAGATTATACACGGACTGTCTCGCGTGTTGGTCGATCGACTGACATTGTAGGTCGATCGACTGACCTCGTAGGGTTTTATATTCGTTTTAATTGTTTTAATGTTTTATTTGACGAATCGAATGCATGCGACCAGTTAGATACCTAATTTATGACCGACCCATTAGATCGAAAGATAGGGGAAGTTATTTGACCATCAATTAAATCGACTAAACTGTGCTAAGATCGAAAGATAGGTATAGTTTAGACCGTTAGTCACTTTTCAGGACGAAAGTTAGTATTAGTGACATTAGGGACCTATAGCGAGATCGAAAGATGCTATTTGTTAAGAGTGGACCGAGAGGACCTCTTTATTTCCCGCCTCACCTGTGTTTGATTCAGACCGACTTAGTTTGCTGCCGCCAAAGCTATAATGAACCGATCATCCTAGTACCCTTCTTTTATCTGTTTAAATCGTTTATTTAGTTTATTGTTTTTATTCACTATTAGTTGTAGACCAATTCGATTCAACCCCCACAATAGTTACCTCAGACTGAATATAAATCAACTAAAATTTACATCTGCCTCCTTGTGGTTCGACCCTGTTACCACTAGCCTAGGTTAGTCTTAATAGGAAATATAAATTTATCTTTGGTACTCACAGCGACGGGTATCACTAATGATAATACCGAATTCAACGAAGGAAGAATTGAGAAATGGCGATGAAAAGTATTTCCGATCCAAAAAACTAAAGCAACAGTCTCCGTTTTACGTCTTAAATGTGATGATTAGGTCTCTAGTATTCCTTGCCTATTTATAAGAAAAATAGCAAAGAAACAAAGCGTGTAAAATAACAACACAATCAATTCAAAGCCCATAAGCGCATGGCCTCTCGATCGAACTCCACAGTTGTTCGATCGAGAGCTTTCCCTAAGCATATCCCTCGATCGAGAACAGTGGTCTCTCGATCGAGGCCTTCACCTTTGCATTCACTCGATCGAGAACAGGACATCTCGATCGAGGGTTTCTTGACTTCTCGTGTGTTCTCCTATTCCTTTGAATGCCCTCACGCGTCTCAAGACGGTAAGGTTTCACGCCGACTCTCTTAAGCAAGTTTGGAGGACCACAAATAGGCTGATTTCCAGTCATTCCGGTTCGTACCTGCAAATAATGCAAAGCAGACCAAAGTAGACTATTCGGGGCATTTGTAGTGAAATACTACGAAATAAGCATAGAAATGTGTGCTGAAAAGGCCTAAAAAGGTCTATAAGAAATGCACACATCAAACTTCCCCAAACCAAACCTTTGCTTGTCCTCAAGCAAACTAATGCAACTAGCTAGGACGAAATGGAAAGGAGTAGAACATATACAAGCTGAAGACCGTCGGCTTAAACCATTTAATGCATAATAATCAACTACTAATAGCTCAATATCAAGGCAAACGAATTTATGCATATTTCAAAAAGATGTTGAACTTTTGACCTTGCAAGACTTTTAAAAATGGACTCTCACGGGTCGCTCAATCACACAATTAAGCACAAGGTGATATATAATATAAGATAGAAAGAATAAAGAACACTCACCTAACTGCGACCTATAAGAACATGCATGCAATCTAACATGAATAAAGTCTCTACAACCGTACACATGCATTCCAACCAAACTGATGACCAAGACACATGCCGAGGACTTACATATGGGTAAGTGAGGTAATAGGTAAGAAGGGGCTAAAATGAATTTGGATATGTGGGGTTAATAGCCAGGCTAGCAACAACGGATCCAAATTATACAACTTCCCTACTTCAAACACCATACAAATCAATACGAAACAGTGCAAATTGGATGCACACAGCTCACTAATCACCATAAAATTATCAACTCCCCATAAGATATAGATTAAACATGGGAGCATAAATCACAACATACAGTCTTTTCATTTTCCGCATATGATTTTTTTTCTTTTTTTTCTTTCATATCTCTTTTTGGATTTTTCTTTTCTTTTTTCATTTTTCTTCAATTCTTTTTCAATATTCCTCCTTCATTTCCTTCACCCATCCATCTCATGAAAAAGATATAATAACCAACTGCAAATCAACACATTCCCAACATTGCTACCATTACTAGCGCGGCTAGGGTAGGAAAAATGTGGATTGTAGCTAAATAGGGACAAAATAGGCAATTTGGCTATGTGGAGGTCATGGGTAAAATGAAATAAAGGGGTTGCCTCTCCAAACATGTGTCACCAACCACAGACCCGAATGCATACAGGTACTAAGTAGACTAAACTCATGCTTATGCAATTTGATGTTACATGCCTCATAAGGAGTAACTACTCACTTCCTACATGAACTGGTCATGGATGACACCAGTTATAAAGCTCTAAACCTCAGAAAGATATTGCAGTTTGCCAAAATTTCAAGTCAAGTCTACTTGTTCAACGAATTTTGAAACGAAATTCGAGAAATTGCAAAGACTTTTGCTAAAAGATGTGAAACAATGCAAGGCTTAAGCAAAAAGACAGTTATCAGCAATGAAAAACTCCAATCAGACTCAACCTAAAATGCAAAAATAAACATGATTTTTTTTTGAAGTCATGATTTTTTTTTGAAGTTTTTTTAAGTTTAACCAATGCAAACGTAAGTAAACGTGATAACAAAAATGCAATAAAAACAACATGCAGACACGATATGGATGCATACCCTCCCCATACCAAACTGTACAATGTCCCCATTGTACAAAGTAAAGGAAAAGAAATGCAGATTAAAGAGAGGGAGAGCCGAAAACTTACAAAAGCGTGCAAACCACGAACCTCCCCAAACCGAACCAGGAAGAGAGGTTGGTAGGGTTCTCGATCGACAAAGGATCCGCTCGATCGAAAGGAAAATGGTACTCGATCGAGACACATAACACTCGATCGAGGCTTTAAGCGGTGCAAATACTCGATCGAACATGTAGTAGCTCGATCGAGAGCTTTGAAAGGGAAGGACCACTCGATCGAGTAAGAAAACTACTCGATCGAGAGCTGTTGCATCAGTAAGCAACAGTACAGTACCTGTGCTGTACAATTCACGCATAAACTCTATTAAAATTGTTCAAACGCACACCGAACAGAAATAAAGAGTGTCAAAAGTTTCAAAAAACAAACACAACAAATTACAATCGGGTTGCCTCCCGAAAAGCGCAGGTTTATGAGGTCCCGCACGACCTATAAGCGTCAAACATCACGCTCTGCCATCGCGTCGAAAAAGAGAACTTCGACGCGGCCAACAACAGCATCAGCCCCATAATAGTGCTTCACAAGATGACCATTAACTTTGAAGCGATTCCCCTCGGAGTCCTCTAACTCAACCGATCCAAATTTTGTGACGCCTTGATCACCGTGTACGGACCACTCCACCGGACTTGACTTACCAGAAACAATCTCAACCGGGCATTAAACAGTAACACCTTTTGCCCAACATGGAACTCACGGGGTACAATCCTCTTATCGTGCCAACGCTTAGTCTTCTCCTTATAAATTCGGGAGCTATCATAAGCGTTCAGCCGAAACTCCTCCAGCGCATCTAGCTGCAATAAACGCTTCTCACCACACAAGTCAACATCATAATTAAGCTGGCGGATAGCCTACCAAGCTTTATGTTCTAGCTCAACAGGTAAATGACAAGACTTTCCATACACTAAACGATACGGTGAAGCACCGATTGGTGTCTTAAAAGTCGTCCTATAAGCCCACAACGTGTCCTCTAATTTAGCACTCCAGTCTTTCCGTGATTTAGACACTACTTTGCTCAATATCTCTTTTAATTCCCTATTAGAGACTTCAACCTGTCCGCTAGTCTGAGGATGATACCCCAAACCCCTACGGTGTTTGACACCATATTTAGACAAAGAAAGCAAGTCAATCACGTTCTCTAAAATGCATACCCCTATCGCTAATGACGACCCTAGGGACACCAAAACGGGGAAAAATAATCTTACGAAACAGGTTAATCACAGTCCTGGCATCACAATTGGGAGTGGCAATCACCTCCACCCACTTAGACACATAATCTACAGCTACCAGAATATACCTGTTACCCTGGCTAGACGTGAATGGCCCTTGATAATCGATGCCCCATACATCGAAAATCTCAACCTCTAAGATGCCGTTCTGAGGCATCTCATGTCTCTTGGAAATGTTCCCCGTTCTCTGACAAGCATCACAGCTAGCAACAAAAACCTTAGTGTCAGCGAAAAGAGTTGGCCAATAAAAACCGGACTGCAATACCTTAGCCACGATGACGTGATGGACCGTGGTGTCCTCCACAAGGAGCCGAATGATGACCTTCTAGGATAGCTTTGGTCTCCCACTGCGGAATACACCGTCAGTAGAGTCCGTCCGCACACTCCTTAAATAAATAAGGGTCATCCCGAGAAATATTGCCGTGCATCGTAAGAATCTCTTGCGCTGGCGATGAGATAAAACGGTGGCGCGTTCGATCGATAGCAAAGTTAGCATAGTCTGCAAACCAAGGTTCAGCACCATCCTTAGAATTCACAGAGGTCACAGAAAAAACATCAACAGAAAATAAAGAGTCATCAGCAAATGAATCATTAATAGGAAGAGAATCCTCCCCCTCCTGCTGCGTCAGACGCGACAGATGATCGGCTACGACATTTTCTGCTCCCTTCTTATCCTTAATATCCAAGTCAAACTCCTGTAAGAGGAGTATCCATCTCAAAGCAAACTGGCTTAGCTTCCTTCTTGTTCGAAGGTGTTTTAGCCGCATGATCTGTAAAAATAATAACTTTAGAACCCAACAAATACGGTCTAAACTTGTCTAACGCATAAACAACAGCTAAAAGCTCCTTTTCCGTGGTAGCATATTTCACTTGAGGTTCATCCAGAGTTCGGCTCGCATAATAGATCGCACTCAGCACCTTGTTTTTCCACTGGCCTAGCACCACTCCTAGTGCATAATCACTGGCATCGCACATAATCTCGAAAGGCAGCTTCCAATCCGGAGGCTGGATAATGGGTGCAGAGACCAAAGCCTGCTTCAAAGTGTTAAAAGCAGAAAGACATTCATCATTAAAATCAAAAGGAGCATCCTTTAAAAGCAACTGTGTAAGCGGTCGAGCAATCTTTGAGAAGTCCTTGATAAACCGACGATAAAAGCCAGCGTGACCAAGGAAACTCCTCACCCCCTTAACATTAACTGGGGGGGGGGGGGGGTAATTGCTCGATTACTTGCACCTTTGCTTTGTCTACCTCAATACCCCTGTTGGAGACTAAGTGCCCAAGGACTACGCCCTCATTTACCATAAAATGGCACTTCTCCCAGTTTAGCACCAGATTAACCTTAATACATCGCTGCAAAACTTTATCAAGGTTAGCTAAACAATTATCAAAGTCATTCCCATAGACACTGAAGTCGTCCATAAAGACTTCCATGATAGACTCTATATACTCAGAAAAGATCCCCATCATACACCTCTGAAAGGTAGCAGGGGCATTACACAAACCAAAAGGCATCCTGCGATAAGCAAAAACACCCTTCGGACAAGTAAAAGTAGTCTTTTCCTGATCATCTGGATGAATAGGGATCTGAAAGAACCCTGAGTACCCATCCAGATAACAGAAAAACTCATGAGAAGCTAATATCTCTATCATCTGATCAATGAAAGGAAGGGGAAATGATCTTTCTTCGTGGCGGCATTTAATTGCCGATAATCTATACACATCCGCCACCCGGTCACTAGTCTAGTAGGTATTAGCTCATTATTTTCATTTCGGACAACTGTAGTACCTCCTTTCTTAGGTACCACCTGAACGGGACTTACCCATTTAGAATTCCCAACTGAATAAACAATACCTGCGTCGAGTAGTTTCATAACCTCAGCCGTCACAACCTCTTCCATCTTTGGATTCAGCTTCACGACCATGTCTGCAAGGTTTGTGATCATCCTCTAGCTCAATCTCGTGCATGCAGACATCGGGCTGATGCCCTTAAGGTCATCCAACGAATATCCCATCGCCTTCCTATTTCTCTTAAGAACAGTCAATAAAGCAGTTAACTGTTCGTCGTTGAGCTTAGCACTCACAATCACTGGGAACTGCTTAGTATCATCAAGGAAAGCATACTTAAGATGAGAGGGAAGAGCCTTACGCTCGGGGACCTTTACCTCGACTGAGCACAAAGTATGTGCCAAGTTTTCTACCTGTTCCAGCTGAACGTCAGACAACTCTATCTCATCTGTGGCAATTCCAAGCAACTCCTCGATATCATCCTCGTCATCTGAAAAATCTGCACACTCATCTAGAAACATCAAAGACTCCTGCGGATCCTTAACCAAGGAATCCGACCAAAACTCGTAAGCAGACTCATCAACAATATCAACAGAATAACAAGTATCCTCTATCATCGGTCTAGACAAGTTCTCGGGCAGACTAAACGTAATCAGATCATCCCCTACCTCTAGAGTCAAACGCCCGAGTTTGACATCAATAATAGCTCCAGCTGTACACAAAAACGGTCTACCCAGAATAATCTGGGTACGGGTATCCTCAGCAATATCTAATACAATAAAGTCCACTGGAATAAAGAATTTGCCCACCTTGACGGGCACATCCTCTAAGATACCTAAGGGCCGTCTAACAGATCTGTCGGCCATCTGTAGGGTGATATTGGTCATTTTTAGGTGACCCAATTTAAGCTTAGAAAAGATAGAATAGGGCATGACACTGACACTAGCTCCAAGGTCACATAGCGCCCTATTTATCGTCACATCTCCTATAACACAAGAGATAGAGAAACTACCCGGGTCTTTCAATTTAGGGGGAGACTTTCCTGAAATTAGACTACTAGACTCTTCCATGAAAGCGACGGTAGCTGTTTCTCCAAATTCCCTCCTACGCGTAATAATATCTTTCATAAATTTTGCGTAAGGAGGTATTTGGGTAATTAACTCAGCAAAAGGAATGGTTACCTGAATATTTCTTACCATATCCGCGAATTTGCTGAATTGTCTCTTCGTCTTCGTGTCGCGCAATCGACTCGGATAAGGGACCTTGACCATAGGAAGCGGGTCCTCTTCTTTCTCTTTACCTTTATCAGTTCTTGACACCCTCGCAGCACAGGAGGGTACCCCACTACGTCCAGCATTGGAATGCGTGTCCGTACGCTCAGTATCTCTCGATCGAGGCTCAGAAGTGCTCGATCGAGAGCTTTTCTTACTAATCTCTCTCGATCTAGAGGTTTCATTGTGTAGCTCACTTGATCGAGAGGTGTCTGCTCTCGATCGAGGGATTTCTTCCTCAGCACTGGTCGATCGAGAGGTAAGGTCACTCGATCGACCACCTTTCAGCAGTTCTTCGTCATTTTGCTGAACGGTAATCCCTGCCTCGGCATTTGAACTTTCTGGAGTATGTTCTGGTCCGTCATAAGTGCGACCACTCCTCAAACTTATTGCATTTACCGGGTCTTCCTATAAGCACATTGACTCACACTTTTCGAGCAGTTTACGGAAGGCATCCGCACCAGATTCCTGCTCAAGATGTTGTGTGTGAATGGCGGCCTTAAGATTGCACTCGGCTTGAATATTGACAGCACAAAGCTCGAAGGAAGAGCCCCCTTCCCTAAACTTCCGATAGGCTAGAACTCTCTCGGATGTAGCCATACATGAAATGGGATTGTGTCCCCATTCGCCACATCTTCCACAAATTACCTCCATAGCTGAACTATAACCTGTAAGCACAAAAACACTCGGGCCAAAAATGAGAACTGTCTCAAGGAATAAATTCCCGGAGACAAAAGACAAACAAAAAAACTATAAAATTGCACCGCCTCCCCGGCAACGGCGCCAAAATTTGACACGGTTGTCGCAACCCTGTCAAAGATAGAACCAACGGGTCTCAACTGAATGTAGCAGAGGCAGTCGGGTATCGAATCCACAGGGAGATGGGAATCCTATAGTCAACTAGGTCTGTCGAAAGTAACCAAAATGGGGGGTTTGTTTGTTTGTTTTCTAAAAACTATGAGTAAAGGAGAGAATAAAAGAGACGAGAGAGAAATAAAATAGAGATGAACAAGAAAGAAAGGTACTAGGATTGTCGGTTCACCATGGCTTCTAAAGTCCGGACTAAATCATAAATGCCCTAAATTCAATCTGTGGGTGATAAACGTCACCTTTCGGTCCTTAGTTCGCCCTAGGGAATACTAGTTTAGCTTTCGCCCTAGCTAGTATAAATCCTAATGAAACGCTGCAGAACTACCCCTTTTTCAATCTTTCGATCTAGGAGAAGAGGATATCGAGACAGTTAATTGAGTGCGTCGACCCAAACAATTAAAAGATATTAAAGCAGCAGATGCATACAAATAGACTACGAGTATTCTAATTAAATCGCCCTTCCTACGCTATGGCTACCCTAAATCCTAGCAAAACGATTAGCTATTCATGATCGAAATGAGGAACAATAATAGCGAAGCAAATGACAATAGATAACATGATAAATGAAACTGAACTGAAATTATACTAATGATAATACCGAATTCAACGAAGGAAGAATTGAGAAATGGCGATGAAAAGTATTTCCGATCCAAAAAACTAAAGCAACAGTCTCCGTTTTACGTCTTAAATGTGATGATTAGGTCTCTAGTATTCCTTGCCTATTTATAAGAAAAATAGCAAAGAAACAAAGCGTGTAAAATAACAACACAATCGATTCAAAGCCCATCAGCGCATGGCCTCTCGATCGAACTCCACAGTTGTTCGATCGAGAGCTTTCCCTAAGCATATCCCTCGATCGAGAACAGTGGTCTCTCGATCGAGGCCTTCACCTTTGCATTCACTCGATCGAGAACAGGACATCTCGATCGAGGGTTTCTTGACTTCTCGTGTGTTCTCCTATTCCTTTGGATGCCCTCACGCGTCTCAAGACGGTAAGGTTTCACGCCGACTCTCTTAAGCAAGTTTGGAGGACCACAAATAGGCTGATTTCCAGTCATTCCGGTTCGTACCTGCAAATAATGCAAAGCAGACCAAAGTAGACTATTCGGGGCATTTGTAGTGAAATACTACGAAATAAGCATAGAAATGTGTGCTGAAAAGGCCTAAAAAGTTCTATAAGAAATGCACACATCACTACACTTATAATTCAAATGCAAAGGCAGGCTACATCGCTTATAATGCGGTGCACCCTTCCTGGTATCGATTTCTGGGGACCTTCCCGCCTCCTACTAGTGACAGTGACGATGATGGTGTAGCAAGTGATGCTCGTAGTAATGATGACGGAGACGAGATGGATGGCACAGACCCGTCTTATACGGGTGCTGAGTAGTGGCAGCTGGCCACGACCTCGCTCCCCATGGTTGTTGCTGGTTTGAGGAGGTCTTCTTTGTATCTAGGTTGTAAGTACTTTTTTTCTTATTTTTTTTGTTTCATTTGCATTCACTTTGTCCGTATGTCCCATTCCCTATATTTTGATGCTGCTGATTGTTTGCTGAACACAATGAGGGCATTGTGTGATTTGGTTTGGGGAGGGTATACATATGTCTGTGTTGCATCCATATGCATATTTCTTGCATTTCTGCATGCATTTACTAAAAAAAAAAACAAACCAAAAAAATTGAAAAATTTGCAAAAAAATACAAAAATATGTTTGCTTTTTTGGTAGTGTTTTAGTCGAGTCAGGAGTGGCTATGAAACAATGATGACACTGCATTTATACTTTTGTTATCTCGCCTAAGCCTTGCACTTGTGACACCTTATTTTGAGAAAATCATTTGCATAATCTACGAGTTTTTGATAAATTCTACCGAACGAATAGACTTGACCTACTTATTGGCAAACTACATATATATTCTAAGGTTAGAGCTTATAAACTGGTGACATTCATGACCGGTTTCATTTAAGATGTGAGTAGTACTCCTTACAAAGCATGTAACATTAATTTGCACAAGCATGAAATTTGTCTCTTTTTGCCTACATACACTCGGGTTTGTGGTGGTGACACATGTGAAGAGGCAACCCTTCCTTTATGTTTAACCTATTAGCCTCACATTAGCCAAATTTGCCTTATTTTGACCCATTTATTCAACTACATTCCTATATGGCCTATCCTTGTCAAGTTAGTCTTGTTGGTAAGTTTGGAAGTCCCGTTGTGGTCAGTCTATGAAGAATGCTTTTGTGTTGGAAGGAAGGTGAAAAAAAAAATTGATGAAGAAAAAAGAAAGAAAAAAAATGAAAAAAATGAAAACAATGAAAAAGAAGTGAAAGAAAAAATGATAAGGAACAAAATGAAGTTGAAGAGAAAAAGAAAAAAAAAGATGGAAAATTTATTTTACTCCTATATTCATCCTATTCATAATTTGAGGAGTATTGTTGTGGTTGTGAGCGAGTTTATGCCACACTTGGCATTATGCTTAATTTTTGTTGTTGGATTAGAAGTGGAATGTGTGTATTTTTGGTTGTGTTCGGTGCTAGCTTGGCTTTTACCTCCACATATCCAAATCTTTTTGCCCCTTCTTACCCATTTACCCCTCCTCACTCTCATATGTAAGTCCTCAGCATGTGTTATGGACCTTGTTTGGTTGGAGTGTATTTGTACGGTTGCTAGAGATACTTATCATGTTATATTGCGTGCATGTTTTTGTAGGCCGTAGTTAGGTGAGTGTCTATATTCTTCCTATCTTACAAAAAAATTATACTCACCATGTGCCTTGAATGAGTGATGAGTGACCCGTGAGAGTCCGACATTGATGGGTCTTGCAAGGTCGACGGTTCGGTAGTTTTGCGTCATTAATTTAACTCGTTTGCATTTTGAATTTTTGTGCTCTCTCGCTTTAGATTTAATTCCTTAGTTTTCGTGTCCATTGTTGCATTAAATTGGTTTGCGGGTCAATTGTGTAGCTAGCTCTGAGTATCATGCCACTCCGTTTGTCCTCCTTCCTGTATTGCTTATTGCTTGCTTGGGGACAAGGAAGGGTTTGGTTTGGGGAGGTTTGATGCGTGCTCTTTACATACGATATTTCCCTTCATTTAGCACGCATTTTCATGGTTTATTACGACCATACACTATTATTTCCTCCCATTTCTCGCTACTGGGTAAGTTGTGTGACTTGTGCAGGTTTTAGGTCCGAATGTGCGATTATGAGCCAAAACCCATTAATTAAGGAAGGAGATGAGTCCGTGTTCGACCTTGTGTTGAGAGCTGTAGACGGATCAACCTGGAGGAAGGTGTGTCGATCGACAAAGGAAAATGTCCATCGACATTCATGCCGTCGTCACAGGAGGATTTATTTTTGGAGCTATTTATGGCTGTCGATCGACTTAGTGTTTGTGTCGATCAACAGGGTCCAAGTGTGTCGATCGACATGGACTTAGTGTCGATCGACAGATGCTTAATTGGCCGAGATTTAGCTCGTGTTTGGGCTTTAGTTACCAATTTGTTTTATCTTTTTGGACTTACTATAAAAACACTAGAAAAACAATTTATTAGGTTATCCTTTTATTCTGCCTTTAACTGCCAAAAAAACTCAATTACGTAGAACTCTTTTACGACTTTTAGATCAAAACTTTGCATTCTCTCTTCATTACTCTTCCGGATTATTGGTAATTTAATTAATCTTTGTTCTTTCATCTCTATTATTCTTATTACTTATTTCTGTTCCATCTTTATTATCATTATTAGTTTTATGTTTAATTTCTTCTATCATCGTTTTATCATGAATTCACCCTTTTAATTATTACTATCGTTTTCATTATTATGAACATGTCTAGCTAATTTCTCCGCTAGGATTTAGGGGAGCCAATGAATTTATGACGATTGTTTATTAGGTTTTAGATTGGTCAATTACTTTATGCCTTTGTTGTTAATTGTAGCATTAAATCGCGATTAGTCAGTTAATGCGCATGATTGATTATTTGATCCGGTAAACCCCGGCCTAAGATCGTGAGCCTGGTGAGGGTTAGACCTTCTACAAACATTAGAGTGCCTAATAAGTTGCGAGAGCCCATTAGAATCATTCTAGGGCGATTAGTGATCCGAGAGGACCTTTTCACTACCCCTTAGACTGATATTTGTGACCGATCTGTGACCTAAATAATACCGTTCGACATTCATTGGTGAACCGACAATCCTAGTTCTTCTCCCCATATTTTTTATACTCATTCTCTAATCCTTTATTTCTTTTCTCTTCACTATTTGTAGTTTAGCAAACAAAATCAAACAACCCTGAATTTGTTACCTAGACAAACTTAGTTAGCAAGTAGAGCACATTTTAGTCTCCTTGTGGATACGATCCCGACTTCTATAGCTATATTAGTTAGAGACCAGTTGGTTATTTTTGATAGGTTGCGACAGCCTCATCATCTACCAGCAGGAGGGAGTAAACAGGCTGTTTCACAGGCTATCCCACAAACACCTGCTGTAGCTACTCAAACTGTCTTTGCTGAAATACAATTGGAAACACCAATGGTCTGGCAACCTAACAACAATTATTCTTCTGGGCCAGCTCCAGCTAGACCAATAGTGAGGCTGAGTACACAGGAGATTGCTGATGGGGGCTATACAGTCCATAGATTTGGTCAGCATACTTTCCTAGAATCTCTTAATAAGACATCTACACCCAAGGTAGGTATTGGTATAAGTGGTAGTCATCCTCACCTCAAGGTGGGGAATGAATAACCTTGGGTTTTGGAATGTGAGGGGCCTTAATAATCCCACCAAACAAAGGCATGTCAAGTGGTTCATACATATGAATAAGGTGGCTTTATTTGGGCTCCTACAGACTAAGGTAAAAGCCTTATCTCTGAAAAGTATAAATGGTATCCTTGTTGATGGCTGGAGTATTACTAACAATAATAGATGGCATAAAGGAGGAAGAATTTGGATTAGATGGAATCCTAATGTTTTTTTAGTGGACTTTTTTTTATTATTCAGCTCAGTGCATCAACATGAAAGTAACTGATATTGCTAGTTCTAAGAGTTTCTATGTTTCTACGGTCTATGCTTTTAATGCCTTAAATGAAAGAGTGGCTTTGTGGGAACAGCTAAGAAGGTTTGCAAGTAATGTTAATGAGCCTTGGATGGTCTGTGGGGATTTTAACTGTGTTTTATCACATGGTGAGAGGCTTGGTGGTGATAGCAGTGATGCAGAAATTGATGATTTTCAAAGGTGCTTGGATCAGTGTGGTTTAGTTGATAGTCCTACTTTGGGAGCTTTTTACACTTGGAATAACAAGCAAGATCCAAGTACTAGGGTGTATAGCAGACTTGATAGGGTTTTAATAAATAGAGAATGGAGTATGGATATGTCTAACATGTATGCTCATTTCCTTCCATAAGGGGACTTTGATCACACCCCATGCTTAGTCAAATGTGCTGGCTAGACTGATTGCTTTAAAAAGCCTTTTAAGTACTACAACATGTGGGGCAAATATCCTCAATTTTTGCCTAATCTCTCTTTGTGGTGGAGTGATCAGTTTCAGGGTACTAAGATGTATAGACTTGTTAAGAATCTAAAGAATTTGAAGCCTCGCCTTAGACAATTTAACAAGGACCACTTTACAGATATTAAAATAGCACTATGCTTGCCTTAAAGAAGCTGGAATCTATCCAGACTTTACTTGCAGAGGATCCTAGTAGTATGTTTTGGTTGGAGAAGGAAAAACAAGCACTCTCTGAATATCATGATCTTCAGCAAGCTTGTTCTATGTTTTTAAGTCAGAAAGCCAAACTTGCATGGAGTAAAAATGGGGATAGGAATACCAAGTTTTTTCATAGAGTTATTAAGAGTAGATTTATGAGGAATCAGATTTTGAGTATCACTGATATAAATGGGATAGTTCAGACCGATCCTCAGGAGATTAAGGAGTCCTTTCTGAATTTTTGTAAGCAGCTATTGGGGACTGAAGTACCTACTGACCCTGTGAATACCAAAATCATTCAGAAGGGTAATATCTGCAATGCTAATCACTGGAATATCCTGTTGGATCCTGTTTCAGTTCAAGAAATGAAGGTGTAGACACCTCGTTTCTGCACCTCCCGCAAACCACCCGGTGATGATTGGGCCGCATGTTTGCTACGCGGAACAGTTTGTGACAATTCGTAAGATTTTCGTCAAGTGATTGCTCAAACATTAATGTCTACCTCTTAGTTGTCATCTACGTGCCGATACGGTCGTTTTGACAGTAATTAGAGTACATTTGGAGTCCGGGTCTAAAAACCGTCTTCATTTTCTGATAACCGTTAAATCCCGAGTCAGAATGTTCTGGAATGTTCCGGATATTTCTATTCCATATTTTACAATTTTCATCCTTTGGTAAACAAATCCCCGTAATATTCACATAAGATATTAAGGAAAACCAAATTATTTCCGTCCTACCATAACTTAAACACGGAAATCTTGCTTCCGCAGGAGGAAACCACTTGGGAATAGACGCAGCAGGTTCTGCGCCTCTTCCAAGAGACGCAGTGACTGCTGCGCCTCTTCCCAGGCCCTATTCTGCGTGTTTCTCGTATCTTTTTCATATCTTTCCGAGATTCACTTCCAAAGAGTCTCCGAAACCCTAATTCCTTCACGTGATTAGTATAAATAGGAGCCTTCGCTCCTCATATTTCTCACGCGAGTGTCCGCCCTTCTCTTCTCCCTTTGCATTCTAGACCTTTGTTCTTACTTTTTGGCGTCTACGTGCTTGAACATTCGACCACGTAAGCTCAGATCCTTCTGAGTACCAGCCTCGTTTGCATGACCGACCAATTTGACCAACTCCACCATCAATCAACTTAATTAATTAATCGTTTTCCTCTTACGAGGGCACTTTCTTTACATTCGCGTCGAGCATCACTAATCGATATCTTAGTCCTTCTCGTTTCGTCAAACATGTAAGTCTGAGGGTTTAAATCTCTCCTTTATTTATTGTATTTTATTTTATTGTACCAATTAATGTAAGATTTATGTCGAAAACATCTATTAAAACCGATTTCTAAAACCGTCTTTAAAGAAACCTTTTTTACGGATTTCCAGTAGACAGACGTCGAGAAAGGACGCAGCAACTGCTGCGCCTCTTCGAAGGAGCGCAGTTCCTGCTGCGCCTCTTCGTGAGGCTGCCGCAGTTCCTGCTTCCTTTCTTCTTCCTTCGTCCTCTGTAGTTCGTTTGCTTTATTTCTTTTCTTTCGTTTTCTGTTGACTCTTCATCATAATATCATATAATTCACATGTATATGATTCATCACTCGTTAGTTCGTATAATTCATTGTTAAATCCGACTTAAATCCCTTATAATCCAATATTTGCGGGTTTTCGTCATTAAATTCAATCCGGGTTGTAGAAGCTCAATTTGTTCATATTGAGTTTCTGGAATTCGTCTTTGATATAGTTTTCATCTGTCTTTTGTCGTGTCTATCGCATATTTGTCATCAATCCATTATATTTAACTAATCGAATCAATTTGTGTAGTTTATTAATATTGTTCACTCCTGTAATTAATCCATCTTAATTCCGTCTCACTCATATTTTATTGCTTTCATGACCCATTCATATGTTAGCTAACCTGTTAATCACTTTCATCCGAGTAAATAATTTAATCGATCTTTAAAATCACCAATTAGCATTAACGGCTTGCAATTACGGCTTCACAGCCAGAACTGAGCCAAGGAACAGACGCAGCGTCACGCGCTCTTCAAAAGACGCAGCTCTTTGCGCTTTGTTCTCGGCCGAGTTCGTCCCTCGAACTCCGTTTCTGCCTTGACGTAGTTTCATTAGCTTACGTAATTAACTAACTATTATCCGTAATATCGCTAATTCCTGTTCGTTTGTTTTATTCTTTCTTTTGTTCTTTTTCTCAAATTATCCGTTTTAAAGGTATTTTCGACATAAATCGCCTATCCCAATGTAATTATTGTAATTTTCATTATTGTAATTTTTCTTTATTGTATTTATCATTATTTCTTGTATCATTTGTATGTTTTCACATGTAATTGAACATTAAATCCTCCTTCGACATTAATTGTATGTTAAACTAATTGTTCACCGACTTAGTCTAATCTTCACATGCTAGGATTAAAACAATGGATGTTGCATTGCATGCATATAATCGACGATATATCAAGTACGAATAACTTCCCTAATCATTAGTAGAGGCCGCTATCGAGGCGGGCGGGATTAGGTGTTCGATCAAAAGAGCTTCCTAATACGTACCCTCACCCCTTACTCCAGATCTCCGTGAGCACCCGTGTTCATTGGCATCCACGAGAGTCATTCTAGACATAGAATGCTAAGGGTAACGATTGCTTAGTGTTCATGTCACTACTTTATGTCTTGACATGACATGAGGTATTCGAACGGTTCCAATTTCCCATAAAAATTGGTGGCGACTCCATACAAAAATGCAAACGCTTGTTTCTCTTTTCCTCCCAAGCGCCCCCGTGGGCCCCCGCGGTCCACAGTTTGGCGACTCCGTTGGGGATAATACACTTACGTGTAGCTAAGGGTGAAACTTGAACAAGGTTAGGGAATAATTTGTACAAGACAATTGTCGGTTTTCATAACTCGGTCTTCCTAGCCCGTTTTATTCGGCCTTCCTAGGCCCAACCCAACCCATTCGACCAATCGTCCCGTCTAAACGGTCCTAATTCTTATTTGGGCCTAAGGATGGATAGCGATTGACGTCATCCATACCATGATGCTTACTCTTGTTTGTATCAAGGGCCTTCACTACTTGAGGAAATGGACTAGGAATCGGCCTTACTCTTGTTTGGTACGAGCCTCTCCACAGACTTCGGGTTTGATGGTTCGGTATGGCAACCCACCCTTTAAACCAAAACCTTTTTAAATGCACTCAGCATCCCGTTATAATGCTTGTATAAATGTTTGTACCTTACGTGATCACCATTTCTAAACAAAACCATGACGATTTTTCAAAAATCAAAACCCTTTTCTTAATCAAAATTTCGAAATAGGCCATTTGATTAGCGCAAAATCCGGTCAAAACTCTGTCCGTTTGTCTTGTCAAAATTCGGGCCGCAAGCCCATTTCAAAACCTCACTTTGAGTCCACTCCTACAACTACACTATAGTTGACTAGGACACACATTTTCAAAAACCTTGTCTTTCTTCAAAACTCACTCAACACAAGTGGCACACACCCACTTCACGAGTCAAAACATTTCTTCTCTTAGCAAGTGTGGTAGAATGGTCGATCGTGTTTTGATTCGTCGTCAATCTCTTATCTAGTTTTCAAGATGCCCGAATCCAACGAGACAAACCTCAACCAACTTCAAGATGGTAATGATCGAATCCTAGCCGCGCTAGCCCAAATGCAAGTCACCCAAGACCAAGTCTATGACCGCCTCAAGCTCATCGAAGGCCGTATCTATGCCGTAGAGGGAAGGTTGCCTCCTCATGAAAGTGAAGTATTAGGTAACTCTGATGATGAAACCAAGGATGAAAATCCTCTCATGGGGATGACTGTAGCTGAGAAAAGACTCCAATACTTAGAGGAGCAATTGATGTACCTTAAGGGGGATGACATTTATAGGGAGAACAATCGCAAGTATGAGGCCGTCAATTCTAAATTGCCAACTAACTTCAATATGACGGATATCCCTAAATTCAAGGGGCACGAGAACCCTTTGAACCACATTCGTGCCTTCAAGGATTACATGTCTATCAAAGGCATCAAACCCGAGATGTTCTTAAGGATCTTTCCTTCATCTCTTGACACTATCCCAAAACAATGGTTCTACTCCTTAGATCATAAGAAGGTCGCTACTTGGGAAGATGCCGCAATCAAGTTTTCTAAACAATATGCGGATAATGCCGAAATCCAAGTCAACATGCGCACTCTAGAGGTTCTTACCCAAAATGACAAAGAGGGATTCACCGACTTCCTAAGTAGGTGGAGGAAAACTAGTACCCAACTAGTTGAACGCCCGGATGAGGCTACCCTTGTGGAGAAGTTCGTGGATAATCTCAAACCCATCTATGCCAACCATTTGAGATATCAAAACATCAAAAGTTTCAAGGACTTAAACGTACTAGGGACAAGGATTGAAGATGACATCCGTAAAGGGCTCTTGTCCAAAACAGTAGGTCGAGGATACCAAGGCTCAACAAGTCGTTCATACGGCTCCACTAGCAAGACCGATGAAGTTAACCTTCTCGAGCCCTCCAAGAAAAGTACCCCCACCAAGGAAATTCACAAATCTTGGGGACACTTACTCCAACGCTCTAAAAAGGTTAATGAAGCAAGGCAAACTCCAACCCATTTGACCTACTCCCGAACCCGAAAGGAAATCCAAATTCTGGGACGAGAACTCGTACTGTGAATACCATAGAGGCAAGGGGCACGACACAGAAAAATGCTACAAGTTGAAAAACGTGCTTCAAGACATGATTGAAGATGGTCGACTACCAATACCGCCGGGAGGTAAACCCAACAACACTCAGAATCCTCTTGGAGTTCTAGTGATTACAAGTGACGAATCTACCTTAGATTGCTCACACCTCATTTCTCGAATCGAAAATGAAATCCATGCAATCGAGAATGAAGGGTTCTACTCTACTATCTCCCCTACCATTTCCGACTTCATCACATGGGCAAGGAGTGTGGATAGACAAGTTTGGGAATTAGAAAATGTGGTGACAACTTTACATAATCCCGACGCGACGACCAAAGAACATGTGCCACTAATCTTCTCTCAAAATGCCACTATGCAAGAAATAATCATCGTGGTTGATAAACTAGTTGACCAAATCATACGACTAGAAGATGATATCATGAGAATGAGGGAACTAACTGCAATCAATGGGGTTTGGGCTGATAATGATGAGGACGAATATCTCATTGAAAACTCCTTAGTCAAAGAAATAGTCCAAAACGGTGAAGACCAAGATGTGGATCACCTAACTCGTTCGGGTCGTCCATATCAAAGCACCACTCAAAATGGTCCCACCAACGTTATCACACCAAATGACAACGAAGATGACTCCACTGATCATTTGCTCAAGCAATTACAAAAGACAAAAGCCGATCTTTCAGTCTGGCAATTAGTAGCAAGCTCATTCCCACATCGCCAAGCTTTACTGCAAGCTTTGGCCAAACTAAATGTAGCACCTAACTCCACTCCTGAAGATGTAGTCAACTTGGTCTTCCAAGAATCACCGAGGCTAAGTAATCCTATTACTTTCTCAGACGAAGATTTGCCACCTTTCGGCGCTAGTCACAACCTTGCTCTATACATCACTGTCATTTGTCTAAAGTAGAACGTGCCAATGACCTTGGTAGATGATGGCTCCGCGGTCAACGTCATACCCCTCAAAACGGCATACAAACTAGGCATGAAAGAGTCGGATTGGACCCCTACCAATCAAGGTGTGCGCGCATATGATGGTACACGACGAAAGGTGGTAGGACTTGTTAACCTAACCATAGCCACAGGGCCAATTGAACGAAAGGTTAACTTCCAAATAGTGGACATCGAGGCTTCCTTCAACATACTTCTGGGAAGGCCATAGATTCACGCTTCCAAAGCGGTAACATCCGCTCTTCATCAAAAGATCAAGATCCCACTAAATGGTAAAGTAGTGACGATCACTTCGTCACCCATCAAGGCAATAATCGAAAAACAGTCGAACAATCAAGTCCTCGCGGATCCCGTATACGAACTTGGGGGCTTCCAAAGTGTAAGTGTCATAGAAAGTGAATTGGCACCTTTATACTATGATCCCTACTCCAACTTGGTGGTCAACCACATACTTAAAACCCAGGGATACTTCCCTGGAATGCCTTTGAACCCCATTCGAAGAAACACCTTCGCACCATACAAGGAAGGCAACTCAAAGAGGATACCACTTGGACTAGGGTACAAACCCACTAAAGAGGAGGTTCTCGAAATGCTTGCTCAAGTTCAAAACCGTAAGTATGTAGGAGTCCAAATGCGACCCTATCTCCCTACTCTAAATGGGTACTTTGTTCAAGAAGGAAGTCTAGAACTCTTTCATGGATTTCCCGAGCCTTGGCATTACCTCGAAAGGAAGCTAGCCGGAATCGAGATCTTTCACGATTGTTACTTTATCCCTCCAGAAACGGTTCCTACCGTCAAAACCCGTCAAGCACCTTGCTTAGACGAACAAGCTGTTAGCCTGTTGTTCGGAGAAGATCGATTTGTTAGGGCCGCGCAGGATGAGATCATTACCATGATACTTCAAGACGATCACTTCAACCCTACCGCGCTAATCACAGATTCCAACACAAGTCAACAGAAAGGATGGAGAAAATCAATCAAGTGGACCAACAATCAAGGAAGGCTCTTCAAGCTCACCACTGGAGAAGGAGAGATGTTCAAAGGAGAACCAGAAGACGATGAGTTCGAGTCGGAGTCGGAGTCAGAGTCGGAGTCGGAGTCAGAGTCGGAGTCTAGAGAAGTCGTTAGAGAGTCTACTCCTGTCGTCATCCCCACTCCCTTTGTTTCTCCTAGCTTAGCCTCGAGTAGTCACAGTAGTTCGGGAAATGCCCCAACCACTGTCCCTTTGCCGCCACTGACCATGGATCAGTTGGCTTCTTTGTTTCAACTCTACTCAAATTTTAATATGAATAAATCAGGTTCTGCTTACTCTTTGTGTTCTTTTGAGTGCAATTCTGTTTACGATGATACTGAGGATGACCAAGACCCAAACTTGACCTAAATACCTCCCTACGTAGCCAAAGAAATACTACAGGAAGGGGAAGGGGGACCAGTAATAGAGGACACCGAACCCATCAACGTAGGAACCGAACTAGAACCCCAAGAACTTAGAATAGGGACTACCTTGAGCTCTACCGAGAGGGCCGATTTTATAGACCTCCTAAATGAATTCAAAGACGTCTTCGTTTGGTCCTACAAAGACATGCCAGGGATCGATAGGGACATTTCCGAACATAGGATTCCGATTAAGCCAGGTTTCAAACCTGTAAAATAGAAGCTTCGACGAATGAGGACAGAATGGGCTCTAAAGATTAAGAAAGAAGTTGACAAGCAATTCAAAGCCGGGTTCATCAAAGTTTCCGAGTATTCTGACTGGGTAGCCAACATAGTACCCGTACCAAAAAAAGGATGGGAGAATCCGTGTTTGTGTTGATTTTAGGGACTTGAACAAAGCAAGTCCAAAAGATGACTTCCCTCTACCTCATATCGACATCTTGGTGGACAATACCGCAGACCACGCATTATTATCCTTCATGGACGGGTATGCGGGTTATAATCAAATCAAAATGGCCATGGAAGATATGCATAAGACCGCCTTTGTCACCCAATGGGGAACCTATTTCTATACGGTCATGCCGTTTGGATTGATCAACGCCGGAGCTACATATCAACGCACCGCAACTACACTCTTACATGACATGATTCACAAAGAAGTTGAGGTATACGTAGATGACATGATTGTCAAATCCAAGAATAGAGAAGGGCATATTGCGAACCTTCACAAGTTCTTCACGAGGCTACGAAAGTACAACATGAGGCTCAATCCTCAGAAATGCACATTCGGGGTAACATCCGGCAAACTCCTGGGATACGTCGTTAGTCAAAGAGGTATAGAAATAGATCCTTCCAAAATCAAAGCTCTGATCGAAATGCCACAACCTCAAACAGAAAAAGAAGTCAGGGGATTCCTGGGAAAAGTGCAGTATATAAGTCGATTCATATAGAAACTTACAATGATTTGCGAGCCTATCTTCAAGAAGCTCAAGAAAACGGACCACACCATGTGGGATGATGATTGTCAAAAAGCGTTCGACCGAATCAAGGAGATATTGGCCAAACCGCCAGTGCTCATGCCACCTCAACGAGATCAACCTCTTGGTTTATATCTCACAGTAACCGAAACCGCCATGGGTGCCATGCTAGCTCAAACTGTAGGAAGTGAAGAAAGAGCTATCTACTACCTTAGTAAGAAGTTCTTGGAGTACGAGTGCAAATATTCACAACTCGAAAAGACATGCCTCGCTCTTGTGTGGGCAACGAAGAAGCTACGCCACTACATGCTTAGTTACTCCGTCAAAATATACTCCAAATTGGATCCAGTCAAATACCTCTTCGAGAAACCCGTCCTCAACGGACGCCTAGCAAGATGGACCTTGATGCTCTCAGAATTTGACCTCAAATACGTGCCTCTGAAAGTTATAAAAGGGCGCGCCGTCGCCGAGTTCTTCGCAGAAAATCCCATCAATGACGCACAAACGATAGACACTTGGTCATTTCCAGATGAGAATATACTCCAAACTGATGTAGATTCCTGGGACCTTTACTTTGATGGAGCATCAAACTTGAGAGGATTTGGAATAGGAGTGTTGCTCAATTCTCCTGAAGGCGAGCATACACCAATCTCTGTCAAACTCGACTTCGAGGTGACAAACAACGCTGCAGAATACGAAGCTTGTCTCATTGGACTACAAGCGTCAGTGAGCTTAGGCATTAAGAACCTCCGGGTACATGGGGATTCATCACTAATCATCAACCAAGTTACAGGATCTTGGAAAATTCGAAGCGAAAGCCTCGCACCTTATCAGGCTAGAATAGACCAAGTTGCCCAATTCTTTGATCACGTGACATATCTACACCTACCACGGGAAGAAAATCAATTTGCAGACGCTCTTGCGAAACTTGCATCATTGATTAATATGCCAGATCACGTGGTGGAAATGCCTTTGTGTATCGAACGACGGTCAGAGCCGGCCTATGTCCACCAAATCACCGATGAAGAGGAAACCGCACAGGAACCCTGGTTCCAAGCAATCCTGAATTTTAAGCTTAATGGTACCTATCCACCGGATATGGACAAGAGAGGACAACGTGCTATACGCCTACTCGCTTCCCAATACATTCTTATGCAAGGGGAATTATACAAAAGAACACCTCTTGGTGTAATCTTACGTTGCCTTGATCATTCACAGGCGCGAAAGGTGATGGAAGAAGTCCACGACGGAGAATGCGGTCCTCACATGAGTGGGCCCATGATGGCAAAGAAAATCACACGTTTGGGATATTATTGGACCACGATGGAATCCGATTGCATCAAATACGTAAGACATTGCCACAATTGCCAAATCTTCGGGAATGTGCAACATGTCCCTCCTTCATTGCTCTATACAATGACATCTCCTTGGCCATTTTCTACATGGGGAATTGACATAATCGGGAAGATAACCCCGGCCGGAACAGGAGGCCACTGTTTTATCCTAGTGGCAATCGACTATTTCACCAAATGGGTAGAAGCGGCTTCCTACACTAGTCTTACAGCTAAAAATGTGGCAAAATTCATACAAAACAACATCATCTGTCGATATGGTTGCCCACATGAGATCATTAGTGATAATGGATCACATTTCCAAGCCGAGACTGAGCAATTGCTAGCCAAGTACAAGATTAGGCATCACCACTCTTCGCCCTATAGACCACAGACTAACGGCGCGGTAGAGGCGGCAAACAAGAATGTTGTCACGATTCTCAAGAAAATGATTGACAACTATAGAGATTGGCCAAGCAAGATACCCTTTGCTTTGTGGGGATATCGTACATCTGTTAGGACCCCCACTGGGGCTACTCCTTTCTATTTGACCTACGGCATGGAAGCTGTACAACCAGTCGAGCTAGAAATACCATCCTTGCGTATTTTACTCGAAAGTCAAATCCCGGAAGCAGATTGGAAGAAGGATAGATATGAAGAACTCATCCTCCTGGATGAACGTAGGCTACGCGCCTTGCATAATGTCCAAACATATCAAGCACGTATCAAACGAGCTTTCAACAAAAGGGTTAGGCCAAGAAACATCAAGGAAGGAGACTTAGTACTTAAATCGGTTAGAGCTCTTTTACCTGTCGACCCACGGGGAAAATTCAAACCTAATTGGGCCAGACCATTCCTAGTCAAATCCATACTTCCAAGGGGTGCGGTTAGAATTACAGACCTAGACGGGAATGAGTTTTCAAACCCAACAAACCTTGACCAACTAAAACGGTATTATGCGTAGAATAGGAACAAAAACGCGCCTCGCGTGACCCTACGTGTTGCTCTTGTGGCACTAAATAAACGGCCCCTGGCCAAGCTGAAATAAGCTAATGTCATTATGCTCCTGCATCCTGACATATTTGTCATCCTCATATCATCAAATAAACTAATTCGCACCTTCAGAACAAGCAAAAAGCTCATGCTTATTTTCTAAGTTCATTACAAGCTCTTGCTTAGAACAATTATTCTTTTACATTTACTCGAACTACGCGCAAGGGTTTGATTTCATTTTTTTAAGTGAATACGTAGGCAATCCTTCAGGATTCAACCCATCATATCTAAAATGTAAATAGAAGGACATTTGCATTGCATTTGAAATTCGACAAGAATAATAAATAGAAAATCACAACGGTTTCATAACCATTTAACCTTTTTTATTTCATTCATTCTAATAATAATAGTACGCTACATAATAAAAATAGAATAGGCTAAGATTCTAAAAATCCCACCTTTTTATTACAACAATAATAATAATAATAATAATAATAATCAAATAATAATAAAGAGACTCGGGCTATTCCTCCATCTTCCCCTTGCCCTTGTCATTCTTGTCATATTTCTTGTCACGACCTCGAGCCGGACGCTCTTGCGCCACTTCAGACCTAATCATCAACGGTCTTTCTCGAGGCCTAGACTTTCCATTCTTGCCAATCACCATTTCCGCGACAGGAGTAGTCTTTGGTTTCTTCGAAAGATGAACGACTTGAAACCCGGCTTCTTCTTCTCCCTCGGTCAGATGCTTCTCTTTCTCTTTCTCTACCTCGCGCACCTTGTAGTCAACAGGCTCGCGCTTCCTCAGTTTCTCGCGCTCTTCCGGAGTAGTAGCCTTTCTCCATCGCAGATAAGAATCCGACACCCACAAGGCATTGGCGGAGAAATTCAAGAACCACATGTTTCTTTGGGCCCATTAAAAGGCCCACTCTCTTCGGCTCTCTGTAGTAAGCGCCATAGCAGTCTGCGGGACGGTATCAAGCTTCGGGATAGTCTGCTTCAGCCCAACTTGTCTCATCAGCCTTTCCGGGAAGATACACACCATAAACTCCAATCCAGGAATGCGCACGGACCTAGTGGGATCCAAAGAAGACACTCCAGTGACAGATTTGAGGTGCCACCACGGTACGACCCACCTAATCAAGGGACCATCGTCGCTCTTCAGTTTGTTCTTCCAATAATCACAGACACGAGTGAAATCCACCATATACAACCTCGTTCTCATCGCGATCGAGCGAGCATGATAAGAAAGAACATGAACTGGGGGCTCGATCAATCGGAGCCGTTCCATAAGCCAAACCTACCACAAGCGGGTATTTGACATCAAAAAAAAAAAAAAAAAACGACGAAAAAAAGAACGAAAAAGAGGAAAGAAAAGAAAAAGAAGAAGGATGTCTTTTACCTGCAGAATGACGGGACTCCCCAAGTATGGCAGATCATGGTTGGATTTCCTATTATCCAAGCCCAAAAGAATCTCTCCTAAGCATAAACAAGCTGGGCTCCTGCGCAGCTCCATTTGCTCAACAAGGCCCAGAAGACGGGGATCGCCTCTCAAGTCTTCGTCAACATGCCCTTGGAAGACATACACATGTAACAAGCAAAAGCCAAATGCCCTCCGCCTAGCAACATGAGAAACGGTGGGGTCGGCCCTGTTGATAAATCGATCAATGAAGTCCAACATTCTCACGCCTTTCGAGGTAACTAGACGGTCCACCTCAAGTCTAGTCAGTCCAAGCAAGTCTCTGAATTTACTCTTATACCCTTGCGAAGTAGAAGGAATGGCAGGCAAGTGTTCGGGATCCCACCCACCAATAGCAGCAATTTCTTCAGGAAATAGGCAAATATCACCTCCAGGGAATGCGAAAACATGGTAATTCGGGTCCCAATAGTCAAGACAAGCATCCAAGAACGGTTTAACAACCTTGATGAGTTTTAAACTCAACAGAGACCCAAAATTATAAGAGCCCATATCATGTTTCTCCATATTCGAAAATTCGTTGGTCCATTCCTTCAAACGAATCTCCAAAGTATTCATGATGAAAATTATTTTGAGGACTTTATGTAATTAGACGAAGAAAAGACGGAAGATTTGTGTGAATAAAAGCTCCATCGACGTTTCTATTTATACTAATTTCTATTTCCAAAAATCTGCCAGAACCAAGCACCTTGGGAACAGGCGCAACACCTGCTGCGCCTCTTCAAAGGGACGCAGCTCATGCTGCGCCTCTTCCTCAGCATGACTTCTGCGATTTTCCGCGTTGGATCTTTCCAAATTCCATGACGAATAATTTCCTATTCCTACGGGTTATTATTTTGGTAAATACGTGAAGATTACCATGTTTCGGGTTTCCTAATTTCGCGGGCACGCATTTCGAGGCGACATCAACATTTTCGCCATTTTACCACACTTGCACATTTTCATTCTCATTTTAGGAAATAATTTTCATTCTCATTTTAGGGAATAATTTTCGTTTTAATTCATTTTAATTTTACATTTCTCATTTATTTCATTTATTTGAGAAAATAATTCGCAATTTACCGAATTTCAACATGTATATATTAATTTTAATTTCTTAATATCGTTTCTGCATTTCTAACTTATAGATTTCTGTTTTTTTCTTTTTTTAGGGGGTAACCCTCCCTACCGTCCGGTCATTTCCGGCAAAATTTTTTGCATTTTTGCATTCTTTTGAGTCACTCGCTTTGCGCTAATTAAGGCTATGTATGTACAAATGTATGTTTTGCGTGATTTCTATGTAAATTTCGGCAGCATGACGGCGTAAACCGTCATCTACCAAACCTGTTCAAAGCTAACCTGCAGGTACAAGCAACGCAACCCAGCAGCAAAGGCACTCAGGCCGTCATATATACACCAAAAAAGGGAAATGTGCAACAAACTGGGGGCTTTCGCCCCAAACAAAGTCCAGAATGTTCAAAATGAAGATCCAAATGTACAAGTGTGCAAGAACAAAAAAAAAACAAAAGCTAAAACTACTGCTGGTCACCCTCCAGCTCCGCAACCCTCGCCGTAAGAGCAGCGATCTCGGCATCTCGAAACTCGAGTTCCCTCAACAAGCGAGCTGTCTCCTCCCGAGACTGGGTCAACTCTCGCTCCAGCTCGCGGTCCCCCTGTAAACAACAAAATTGGCTCGTGTCAATCATTTCAAACAATTACAAGAAAAGTTGGAAAATCAAAATTCAAAAATGAAACAGGCACAAAGTTCATACCTGACGACCTCGACCGACGACAAGTGCCTCGACGGCAGTAGCTCGCAGCCGGTTGGCCACCCTCCACAATGCCACAAACCGAGACGGCGCGACCTGCATTTTCAAAAAAGAAGTTCTCAACAATTGAACAAACTCAACCAAATGTGTTCTTACACAAAAGTTATGCGAAATTAGAGGTTTACCCTCCGAATCAGATGCTGCCAGTCGTCTAGGCCAGCATCCGTCACAGCTACGTCAAAATCACGCAGCTCGGAGATCGTCGTCCTCCCAAGCGCGTCAGTGTACTCGAGGGTCTCGGGGTACGCTGGGGGCTCGATGCCCGCTGCCTCGACCTCCTGAAAGGTCAAATATCACTCATCAACCGATGATCTTTCATCATAAGTTCTCAAAAGAAAATCAAGAATCAAGAAGAGCAGAAATACTCACCACTACCGGCCAGTACGCCAACCTCCCGTAGAGGAACGTCGAGTAGTCCTCGCCAGGAAGAAGGAGGGCGTCACCACTAGCGCCAGCCAAGTCCGCCTCCCTCTCCGCCTCAGAAGGCTCCCTGAACATCGTCCTCGGAGGATCGACGGGAACCGTCAACGCGTCCCGAGAGCACTGACGAGCCAAGCGCTCGCCCAAGTACCACACATGACCCATCGGCATCCTCAACAGCAGTCGGCTCGAGCTCCTAGGTCGAAGGACCTCAGCCACAAAAGGAGGTACGTCAGCGTACTCCGCCCAAGGTCTAGGAACCCACTGTGACAAGACAAACAAGGATCATTCCTATGACCGATAAAATGAAGAAACAAAGCAAATGAATATAAGTAAGATGCTTACGTTGTCTAGCTGAAGAGCGTTCACGTCCCGCCGGTAGTGTAACACCCCCATACTCCGAGCGCCTTACCAGGACCACTCAGGTATGAAGACATCACCATCTCGGTCACCCGAGGTATGATAATCAAATAGACAAAACGGAAACAACATTTATTATAATAGTTTAATGAATAAATACAATCCTTGAAACCAAACTGAAAGCACGATACATTATTCCAAACTATCTGTTCTCAACTGAAATGTAAATAAATGCTAAACTACAGCGGAAGACTCTATCGTCATGTCGTGGCCATCCCGGCCTATCCCAGACTCATCTCTATACCTGTTCAATATCTGCTCACCATCCCCGAATGGATCACCGCAGGTTTACAAAACAACACCGGGGTCAGTACTAATCACACAATCAATATAGATATAGCAATAAGACAAACAGACAGCTGAACTGTCACATACACACACACACACCACCAACTCCCATCATCTCAATACTGACTGTCCACTGGACCAGCCCTGCCAGTGGGGGACCGCAGCCGTTCCCACCTAAGCCCCGCTCATCATACGAGCGATAACCCTGTCCATTAATGTGCACATCCCCTTCCGTGGCGGGTTCCACGAAGGGCGAAACTAGGGCGTGAGATCACTCCCGCAAGTGACCCCACTCAGCCGAGAACGCATCTCGAGAACCATCAACAAACACAACCACAATCACAATCACAATTACAATCATCATATCAAACAACTAACTACAGCACATCACCAACATCCCATTATGGGACTAATACTGAGTAGGAAATCCTACCTGGAAAGCACAACACGCAGACGGTATCTACAGCTGTATCAAAACGGCTCCTCTACGAATTCTCCTCCTATCATACAACACATAGATGCTACCATTCAAATACTAATCATAAAAACCCCCAATTCCTAAATTAGGGTTTCACCAATCTTAACAAAGCATTATAGAAATTATATTAAAAGCTTACCCTCGACGCAAGGAATCCAACGACACGAACTACGATACGAACCGACCGTCTGAACTCCGGGAATTGTCAAGAACGCGATTAGGAAGAAGACTAGTTGCTTTCTCTCTTAAACAGGTTTTAGGTTTTGTAAAAAGTGATTTAGAACAATGCCGAATATGTTTATATACCTTAATCGCGTAATTAACAAAACCCGAGAAAACTCCCCCGTAAAACCGGACACTCGATCGAGTACCCAAGGTACTCGATCGAGTACCTTCTACTCGATCGAGTGCCCCAGCTACTCGATCGAGTGCCCAACAGGTCAGAAACTATTTATCTTCGCAACTTGCCCTTACTCGACAGAGTAAGAGCTACTCGATAGAGTACCCCCAAGACTATAAATACGGAGTATTACAGTCTTCCCTCCTTAAAAAGAACTTCGTCCCCGAAGTTCAACCCATACATAAAAACAACCATACTAGCTCGACCAAGACACAACAACATAACTAAGAACTCAAGAACTCGACCAAACATAAAACATGAACTTTTAACACCCACTCCACCAACTATGTTTACTTTCCTAACATGACTCACGATATCGTATCCACCACATATATATATCTCTCACGACACCAACTCCATACATAACCAACTACCATCCTCTAACGCTGCTAGCTCCATAATATCATCCACTATCAAATCCAAAATCAAGACACTCATAGACATCAAACGGAATGTTACATTCTACCACCCTTAAAAGGAACTTCGTCCTCGAAGTTTACTCACACTCATAATCTCATCATCCAATCACACTATCGAAGTATTCTCGCATTCCTAACATCAAACTACTACAAGCACGTCCGTGACCTTTTAACACTATCAACCACAACATATACAAATCCATATCTTATGCTACACCAACGCTCTACTTCCAAATATACTACCATATGAACAACCATCAAAATCTCTTTTATCGCATCCTACTCCTCTTAAGATAAATGTTACGTCCTCGTAACCTACTAATACTATATCCTTAGTTATATCTTCTCATTATTCTCATCATCATCACATGTCATAGGTAACCACCTATACTCTAAACACTCGTCATGCATGTATCCAAGGCTCTCTTACTTAAACAATTCTCATACTTCAATTCACTCGTCACACCACCTAACCTATACCTCAAAATCTTCATCTTAACCCAAAACTTCAACTTTTCCATATTACCGCAACATGACATACCTCTCTATATAAACTATATGAAACTCCCATCATCAAAAGCATAACTCACGATCCACACTTGTTACGTGCACTCATTCTAGATCCTCAAGTTCTTTCCTTCATTACCGCAAAACTCATACATAACTTAATGTGACACTAATTCCCAAACACCCTACACTCACTGTCTTCAACAAAGGATTATGAACCACCTGCATCTTTCGGATCATTACCACACATGTTCTACGAATCACTTACCATTATCATGTCTCATCTGAAAACAAGATCAAAATTACTGTAACAACCTCTCACAACCGTGTTCTATTAACAGAATATCACTATACCATGACAACAACGAAAACATATTCAACTCTATTTCATATCATACTCTACCTCATTCTTAACTTAACCTGGTAAAGAAAACATCAATAAGCAAGACAACTGTCTATCTGCACAAACTGAAACTCGCAGGGAACAACATCAAACAAAACAACAATCTATGTATAACTGCTATGTACTTTCGAAACTCGAATCATAATCATCCTGCCTACTCCACCTCAACCGGTGACGGCATCACAACACCGCCACCAACAGCCACACCGCAGTGCGAAAATACCCGCATCACAACACTAAATATCGTGCCCGTATCACCACCCGAGGCACCACCACCCATCGATAGTCCTCACAATTTACACAATCTGATCAGCACTGACTCAACACAACTTTTCAGACAAGAAAAACTTACTCAAATCCACTTTACTAACTCACAATGCAACATATTATATGAATAAACAGACAAGAATCTCATGAACATCATCCTTACCATTTCACGGAAAACACATGTTTCATGAATACGTACAAGCATAACTAGTCATGCCAAAACAGTCAAATTATTACCTTTTTGAATATCATTCAATTAAATTACCGTGTCCAACATATATTACAGAGCATTCATAAAACAACTTTATAATTATCACACCATACCACTTCTTGTGAGGTCAGAACCTCACGCAAACATTTACACATATCATAGACCCGTAATCACAACCAACTAGTCAATCCTGACCACGTAAGTTACCACTCGATAAAGGTTACCTGTCGCCCGAGTTTAACTCATATGCCCCTCATAATACATTTTCCCGTTCGCATAACCATCACCTCATGCCAAGTATAACCATACCATTAATATTCAATCACTAGCGCTCGCCTTCTATAACCACATCTTATACTTCCTTACAAACACTCATATCAATCCGGCCTTTACAAAATCAACCTCTCTAGGACTGCTGTCTTTCTTATCTATCATCACCCTTAACCACTAGTGACAACACCACAATACCACCACTGCTCGTATATCAAACCTCTTACACTCATATCAAAATAACACGGTTTTTCTCCTATCTTTGGTTAACATCCCAAATAACGAACATCAAACCCATCAACAAAATTACCTCAACATTATTCCCAATACTATCTTATTTGTATTGTCATCCAACTCTCCACCAAATATCTCATATCGTGCCAATACTCCACCAACTTCTTACTCCCTTAATTCCTCGAAACTCATTATCAATCAAGTTGTCCTGAAACTCCTATATAACCTTTAGCTAACATCCTCGTGACACTATCACACATTTCAATGATTCTTTACCTTTATATCACATAACTCCGGTGAATATTTTCCTCAGCTTACTTTTATCCTTCTTTTCTCTTTACACTCAATAATACCAATTAATAGTTCAACTCTTTATTCCCTCTAGCTAACTCTTTAGAAATCCAGTTACCCCTTCGTTGCTCCAAAACTCAAATTCCATTATTTTCTACCGACATCATCTCACTCTTTCTTACCATGGATTTTCTCTTATTATGCTATCACTCACACTTGCCACTAATCTATCCATAAAATCAACGTTCACTGTTTAAACAATTGTATCTCTTTTGTACCTCTTTAGAAATCAGAATTCATTTAATACCGTTAATTGCCCAAGGAAATCCCACAGCTGTTTCATCTCTTAATAAACCAAATCTCCCAAACTCACTCACTGTGTATAAATCCACCTCGCGACATGTCTCCATAAAGTTCACTGTTTACCACTCTTCTCAACCCCCTTCAAAACGAACTTTCACTACATATATCCATAACCCACACGACTCCTAATCATCTCCCTCCATAACTCTTTACACCTCTCAAGCTACCACTATCCACATCCTTACTTTCAATCTGTTTATTCTCACGTTCCTTAGACTCACATCATCCCTTACCCACTTTCACTTACTTTTACATCACTCAATTTCGCGAATAATTCAATCACCACGCCCCACAAAAACTTGCACCATGCCTCAATCAGCTCATCAACATTCTTTTTCTTTTTCCACTTCTCAGCACAACCACATATAGTTCATCTCCTCCCACCAAACTCATACTCACCAAGAGGTGCCACTCACCACCCCATAGGATTGGGTAACTTACGAATCCAGACCAACTTACATGTAAAACAATGCATAAAGAAGCAAAATAACCACTTTGAATTAAACATAATATGCAACGAAGTCAAAAGATAAGCATATGACCCAAAATAGGGGTCACTAGATCGAGTACATGCCATTCGATCGAGTAAGGGACTTACTCGATCGAGTAGGTGAAGATCAGAAGCACGTAAAACAAATCACCAGGGCTACTCGATCGAGTAACTGAGGTACTCGATCGAGTGCCCCCTTACTCGATCGAGTACCAAGGATACTCGATCGAGTACCCTAATTCTCAGCACTGTCCAGTTTTCGTAAAACTGTCATAACTCACTCATTACTTGGTCAATTTGGGCGTGTGACCTATCGTTAGAATCGTAAAAGGACAAGCTATCATCTCCAATTGGAATCACATCAAAATCATTTATGCATCTCAAGTTATAACAGTTTAAAGACAACCTCTTTATAAACGAAAAACACAACTATTGATTTTTTTACTTCCCAAACGACTTAAACAACAACCAAGCAAACAAAACTAGTCCAAAACTCATAAAACCAGTATTCGTAATCATATGTTACTATTTTCAAAAAAATCAAGCAACAACATTCATCATGCACATAGGTTATTTAACTTGTCAATCACGATTTACCCACATAAACATGCTCCACCCATGAATTTCATATTCTTATGCAATTACTTACTTAATCCCTTCCCACTAATTCATCAATTACAGCTACACACTTCTTACAACATATACCCATGAACAATCGTGGACAAGTACATAAACTTATCATACAACTCTATGCAAACAAAATATACGTATACAACACAACATTTCTATTCACATGTTATCATTATGTCACATTATGAATCATCCATCATGTTTCTCATTCCAACCACAGTTCTATATATCTCATCAATAAGTTTCCTCATATCACCATTTTCTTTCACATGCTCAACTTTCTACTTCAACATCCAACAATTAACACATTCCATCACATTCATAAACCAGTTAACCAAACACACATACGACTCGACAAACACTTCCCCCATGTGACCGGTTCAAAGTTGTAGGGCGACCCCCGCGACTTTAGGACGTCTCCCAAGCCTTTGCACTAGCTCCTACAACTTTTACCCCGGGTTCATTTTAATTGACTCCCTATGTTCATTAAGTTCATTGGTTACAGGTTTCAGGATCGTCGCTCTGATACCATTTGTAACACCCCCATACTCCGAGCGCCTTACCAGGACCACTCAGGTATGAAGACATCACCATCTCGGTCGCCCGAGGTATGATAATCAAATAGACAAAACGGAAACAACATTTATTATAATAGTTTAATGAATAAATACAATCCTTGAAACCAAACTGAAAGCACGATACATTATTCCAAACTATCTGTTCTCAACTGAAATGTAAATAAATGCTAAACTACAGCGGAAGACTCTATCGTCATGTCGTGGCCATCCCAGCTATCCCAGTACTCATCTCTATACCTGTTCAATATCTGCTCACCATCCCCGAATGGATCACCGCAGGTTTACAAAACAACACCGGGGTCAGTACTAATCACACAATCAATATAGATATAGCAATAAGACAAACAGACAGCTGAACTATCACACACACACACACACACCACCAACTCCCATCATCTCAATACTGACTGTCCACTGGACCAACCCTGCCAGTGGGGGACCGCAGCCGTTCCCACCTAAGCCCCGCTCATCATACGAGCGATAACCCTGTCCATTAATGTGCACATCCCCTTCCGTGGCGGGTTCCACGAAGGGCGAAACTAGGGCGTGAGATCACTCCCGCAAGTGACCCCACTCAGCCGAGAACGCATCTCGAGAACCATCAACAAACACAACCACAATCACAATCACAATTACAATCATCATATCAAACAACTAACTACAAAGACATCACCAACATCCCATTATGGGACTAATACGAGTAGAAATCCTACCCGGAAAGCACAACACGCAGACGGTATCTCTGTTTGTATCAAAACGGCTCCTCTACGAATTCTCCTCCTATCATACAACACATAGATGCTACCATTCAAATACTACTCATAAAAACCCCCAATTCCTAAATTAGGGTTTCACCAATCTTAACAAAGCATTATAGAAATTATATTAAAAGCTTACCCTCGACGCAAGGAATCCAACGACACGAACTACGATACGAACCGACCGTCTGGAACTCCGGAATTGTCAAGAACGCGATTAGGAAGAAGACTAGTTGCTTTCTCTCTTAAACAGGTTTTAGGTTTTGTAAAAAGTGATTTAGAACAATGCCGAATATGTTTATATACCTTAATCGCGTAATTAACAAAACCCGAGAAAACTCCCCCGTAAAACCGGACACTCGATCGAGTACCCAAGGTACTCGATCGAGTACCCCCCTACTCGATCGAGTGCCCCAGCTACTCGATCGAGTGCCCAACAGGTCAGAAACTATTTATCTTCGCAACTTGCCCTTACTCGACAGAGTAAGAGCTACTCGATAGAGTACCCCCAAGACTATAAATACGGAGTATTACAGTCTTCCCTCCTTAAAAAGAACTTCGTCCCCGAAGTTCAACCCATACATAAAAACAACCATACTAGCTCGACCAAGACACAACAACATAACTAAGAACTCAAGAACTCGACCAAACATAAAACATGAACTATTAACACCCACTCCACCAACTATGTTTACTTTCCTAACATGACTCACGATATCGTATCCACCACATATATATCTCTCACGACACCAACTCCATACATAACCAACTACCATCCTCTAACGCTGCTAGCTCCATAATATCATCCACTATCAAATCCAAAATCAAGACACTCATAGACATCAAACGGAATGTTACAGGTAGACGCCGTGAGAAGAACGCTTGCTCTTCGTCCTGCACATCACCCAATCCCTCACCACGGGATAGGCCTTCTCCAGCGGCTCCGTCCTCTTGGGCGCGAGGCCCGGGAAGTAGGAGTACACCCACGCCTGCAAAGCAAGATAGTCAATGACGATATTTCGTAATTTGATAAAGAAAGGAATTGATTTCGGTCTGCAAGAAGGTTCATACCTCTAGTAGTAGTCCAGGTCCGACAGCACCAGCAGAAGTCCCCTTCTCCATCAACTCCGGACGATCCATGGCCCTCATGAAACGGATGAGGACCGCAAAACCAGCAGTGACCCAGTCCCAATGCTCTAGGGAACTCAGGTCAGAAAGCAAGGGAAGAAGCTTCGTCGACAGCCTCTCTCCCTTGTCTCCGAGGTAAATCAAAGACAGAAACCACCAGAGCCACAAACGAGCCCTCTGCTCAGCTGTACAAGGAGGAGGAGCCGTCTCCCTCCCATCAATCGTCACCAGCGCCGGGGTCTTCCCCGCAAAGTAGTCTCGAACGTAGGAGCTGGGTATCAAACCCGGCACTACAGCAGCCCTCGGCGACAGATTCCAGTCGATCAATCTCCTCGCCTCGGCCGAGTCCACCCTCATGGCAGTCTCCGGCCACTCCACCTCCTCGGTCCCACACGGCAGACCAGAAATCATGCCGTAATCCTCCAGAGTGACTCCCACCTCACCAAAAGGCATGTGAAACGTGGAAGTCGTATCCCAGAATCGGTCCAAGAAAGCGCGGACCAGGCTAAGGTTAGCCCGCAGCTTCCTCTTCGCGATATCCCTCCAGACCTGCACCAAAGGACCAAACGCTCCACGCTCGATCATGGCCTGCTCCTCTGCCGACAGCCGCTCGTAGTGCTCCATCGCTGTCGTGTAACCCGAGAACGACCTGATGTTCCCGGCCTCCTATTGTGATTTGAAACAAAAGCTATCTTTAGTTTTGAATGAAAAGAGATACGAATAAATGAATGAAAGGTGATGAGTTAGTGAATTCTTATTTACCAAGCTCTTCACCGTCCTGTAGGACAGGTGACCCTCTGCAGCCCACAGCAGGTGCCTGCTCTCCCAAGTCTCAGCCCACGCAGGAGCTCCTCTCAACTGACGACCTCCTCGCCCAACGTTGGCCCGTCTCCGGGCCTCCTCCTCAACAGCCTCCTCCTCATGGACCTCGTCCCCAGCAGCCATCACCGCAGCAGTGAAGGCCTGCTCAAAACCCTCCTCGATAGTAGTAACGTCTATCTCCATGGGAGTCCTCCCAGAAGTAGAAGCCTCATCACCTGCAACATTAAAGCAAATTTAGGCCGCGTCACGTGACGACAAACCTTGGTTAAGGGATTTTCGAGCCTTCGGAAGCCCTGAAATCGCTCTTTTTTTCGCCATCCTTGGCCACATTCTCACCAACCCGATCATTCATGTGGTAATTTGGGTTAAGTCAAGCCTAATGTGAAGCCTAGTTCCGGGTTCGAGCCGAAGTTTCGGCAGCGTTTCGTTATAACAACGATTATGCCCTAGAAAAGTGTCCTGAAAAAGCCGTCACAAACCAAAATTCCGAGATGGTAGAAAGTTTACCCATCATTCAAGGATTCCAAATATCAAGTTTCATTGCAAATAGGCAATCCTAAGGCTATTTTCGAAGCGATTTACGGTTTAGCTGTGAAACCGTCTCAAATTCGCTCAAAGGCTCAAAACTCAACGAAAATTCGAGACAAATACATGGTTATGTTCCTAATATTACCAATTATCCATTTCTAATGTCAATTTAACGAGGCAAATGCATTTGGGGGAAAAGCCCCAAATTTTCGATCAAATGGGTCATAAACCCTAATTTTTTCGGCCAAAAATTCTACAAATATAGACGATTAATGCAAGAATGAGACACATACCTCGATTAGTCATGATTAATGCAAGCTTTTGGATCAAACCTTGACGGAAATGGTGAAGATTTGAGAGAGAAATGTGAAATTTATGTTTCGAACAAATGATTTGCAAAGCCTCTGATTATCGCGTTTTTACGCAGAAGAAACACTTTGGGGAATAGAGGCAGCAGGCGCTGCGCCTCTTCCAAGAGACGCAGCTCTTGCTGCGCCTCTTCCTTGTGTTCCCTCCATACGGATTTTCAAAAATTCGTTATGAGTTCGTTATTCTTGGGCCCATCTTTGGTGCGCCTCTTCCCCGATGCTATTTTATCCTTTTGGTCCGTTTGGCGATTTTTCTTTCGTTCCGGCCCGCATTTTCTCAGCCAGCAGCAGACTGTTGCGTATTATTTATTTCTTCCAAGACCTATGCTTGTCGCAACGAGCATTTATTCCTTCACAGCATTCGATACGCCTTCATTATAAGCGAGAGTAAGCGGATACACTTTCCCTCTCATAACATGAAGAATAATTCCCAATCGTGTCTCCAGCGAGAGTAAGCGGGCGTACTGTCCCTCTCAAGACATGAGATTAACATCTACCTAAGCAAATTCCTCCTCAGCAGTTCCCGCATGTGTCCTGCTACTCGCAATTATTTCTCGAAGACTACCCAAGCAGTTTTCTCTCAGCAGTTCCCGCCTGTGTCCTGCTACTCATGATATTTCTTGTTTCCCCTCGGAGTTCGACAAAGGTGTTGTTCTCCAAAAGTTCCCAAACCCAAAGCCTTCTTTCTTAAGTTCGTAAACCCGAAATTAGGATTTTTAACCATAGGATCCCAAATCCTTTTAGGTTCATAAGCCTTTAAGTGCCCAAACCAATAGAAGTTTTTACCCCTTAATTAAACTTATATTTGGCCTCCTTCTCGTCGATGCTTTCCTTTAGGGCCCCACGCCCTGACACAAATCCTTATATATCTTTTAGGTCTTACCCTTAGCTCTTACGCTCAACCTTAGCTCCTATGCACCTCCAGAAGCATCTCAAGAAAGAAGTCTCAGGTATGGTCTCTTCTTATGGCTGGCGAGCCTCCTTACATAGTCTAATGGACTTTAAACGACCCTCCCCGATAGTCGACAGACTCTAAAATGTTCCCGACGATAGGTCCTTGGCTCAGACCCCTTGAGCCGCCTCGCGTCGCCATAGTCGTCAAGTTGTAATCTTCGATTGACCAGATGGCTATACTTTGACTTTCGCCTTGTCCAAGCCTCAGTCAAAGTGGGGGCTCTGTAGACACCTCGTTTCTGCACCTCCTGCAAACCACCCGGTGATGATTGGGCCGCATGTTTGCTAGGCGGAACAGTTTGTGACAATTCGTAAGATTATCGTCAAGTGATTGCTCAAACATTAATGTCTACCTCTTAGTTGTCATCTACGTGCCGATACGGTCGTTTTGACAGTAATTAGAGTACATTTGGAGTCCGGGTCTAAAAACCGTCTTCATTTTCTGATAACCGTTAAATCCCGAGTCAGAATGTTCTGGAATGTTCCGGATATTTCTATTCCATATTTTACAATTTTCATCCTTTGGTAAACAAATCCCCGTAATATTCACATAAGATATTAAGGAAAACCAAATTATTTCCGTCCTACCATAACTTAAACACGGAAATCTTGCTTCCGCAGGAGGAAACCACTTGGGAATAGACGCAGCAGGTTCTGCGCCTCTTCCAAGAGACGCAGTGACTGCTGCGCCTCTTCCCAGGCCCTATTCTGCGTGTTTCTCGTATCTTTTTCATATCTTTCCGAGATTCACTTCCAAAGAGTCTCCGAAACCCTATTTCCTTCACGTGATTAGTATAAATAGGAGCCTTCGCTCCTCATATTTCTCACGCGAGTGTCCGCCCTTCTCTTCTCCCTTTGCATTCTAGACCTTTGTTCTTACTTTTTGGCGTCTACGTGCTTGAACATTCGACCACGTAAGCTCGGATCCTTCTGAGTACCAGCCTCGTTTGCATGACCGACCAATTTGACCAACTCCACCATCAATCAACTTAATTAATTAATCGTTTTCCTCTTACGAGGGCACTTTCTTTACATTCGCGTCGAGCATCACTAATCGATATCTTAGTCCTTCTCGTTTCGTCAAACATATAAGTCCGAGGGTGTAAATCTCTCCTTTATTTATTGTATTTTATTTTATTGTACCAATTAATGTAAGATTTATGTCGAAAACATCTATTAAAACCGATTTCTAAAACCGTCTTTAAAGAAACCTTTTTTACGGATTTCAGAGATGACGTCGAGAAAGGACGCAAAGAATCGCTGCGCCTCTTGAAGGAGCGCGATTCTGCTGCGCCTCTTCGTGAGGCCGCGCAGATTCTCGCTTCCTTTCTTCTTCCTTCGTCCTCTCGTAGTTCGTTTGCTTTATTTCTTTTCTTTCGTTTTCTGTTGACTCTTCATCATAATATCATATAATTCACATGTATATGATTCATCACTCGTTAGTTCGTATAATTCATTGTTAAATCCGACTTAAATCCCTTATAATCCAATATTTGCGGGTTTTCGTCATTAAATTCAATCCGGGTTGTAGAAGCTCAATTTGTTCATATTGAGTTTCGGAATTAAATCTTTGATATAGTTTTCATCTGTCTTTTGTCGTGTCTAACGCATATTTGTCATCAATCCATTATATTTAACTAATCGAATCAATTTGTGTAGTTTATTAATATTGTTCACTCCTGTAATTAATCCATCTTAATTCCGTCTCACTCATATTTTATTGCTTTCATGACCCATTCATATGTTAGCTAACCTGTTAATCACTTTCATCCGAGTAAATAATTTAATCGATCTTTAAAATCACCAATTAGCATTAACGGCTTGCAATTACGGCTTCACAGCCAGAACTGAGCCAAGGAACGGACGCGGCGTCTGCGCGCTCTTCCAAAGGACGCAGCCATTCCTGCGCTTTGTTCTGGCTGAGTTCTGTCCCTGAACTCCGTTTCTGCCTTGACGTAGTTTCATTAGCTTACGTAATTAACTAACTATTATCCGTAATATCGCTAATTCCTGTTCGTTTGTTTTATTCTTTGTTTTGTTCTTTTTCTCAAATTATCCGTTTTAAAGGTATTTTCGACATAAATCGCCTATCCCAATGTAATTATTGTAATTTTCATTATTGTAATTTTTCTTTATTGTATTTATCATTATTTCTTGTATCATTTGTATGTTTTCACATGTAATTGAACATTAAATCCTCCTTCGACATTAATTGTATGTTAAACTAATTGTTCACCGACTTAGTCTAATCTTCACATGCTAGGATTAAAACAATGGATGTTGCATTGCATGCATATAATCGACGATATATCAAGTACGAATAACTTCCCTAATCATTAGTAGAGGCCGCTATCGAGGCGGGCAGGATTAGGTGTTCGATCAAAAGAGCTTCCTAATACGTACCCTCACCCCTTACTCCAGATCTCCGTGAGCACCCGTGTTCATTGGCATCCACGAGAGTCATTCTAGACATAGAATGCTAAGGGTAACGATTGCTTAGTGTTCATGTCACTACTTTATGTCTTGACATGACATGAGGTATTCGAACGGTTCCAATTTCCCATAAAAATTGGTGGCGACTCCATACAAAAATGCAAACGCTTGTTTCTCTTTTCCTCCCAAGCGCCCCCATGGGCCCCCGCTGTCCACAGAAGGCAGCCTTCTTCTCTATTCCTGACCATAAAGCACCAGGGCCTGATGGCTATTCCAGTGCCTTCTATAAGGACTCCTGGAATGTGATTGGAGCTGATGTGAGTAATGCTATCTTAGATGTCTTTAAAACTGGAAAGATTTTGAAACAAATCAATGCCACTGTACTCATTCTTATTCCAAAATGCAAGAGGCATACCCATGTGCATCAGTTTAGGCCCATTGCATGTTGTAATGTCCTCTATAAGTGTATTTCCAAGATCATTTGTACTAGACTGGCTAAAGTGCTGTCTGAGTTAATTAGCTTGAATTAGGGGGGTTTCGTCAAGGGCAGGAGCATCATTGAGAATATTATGGTGTGTCAGGATCTTGTGAGGTTATATAATAGGCAATCATGTTCCACCAAATGCATGTTTAAGGTTGATATTATGAAAGCTTATGATTCTATTAGTTGGAAATTCATGAGGGAGATTCTGGCGGCCTTTAATTTTCCTCCTCAACTCAGGGATCTTATCATGGAATGTGTTAGCAGTGCTACATTCTCTTTAGCAATCAATGGTGATACTTTTGGGTTCTTCCAGGGTAGGAGAGGTTTGAGACAAGGTGATCCTATGTCTCCTCTCCTTTTCACTCTCTGCATGGAATACTTATGTAGAATTTTGGAATGTGCCACTGACAAGCTGCCTTTCAAGTATCACCCCATGTGCAAATCCTTGAAGCTTACTCATCTGATGTTTGCAGATGATCTGCTTATGTTCTGCAAAGGGGATGCAAATTCAATGATGGTCTTGCTCAGGGGGTTTTATTCCTTTTCTAATACTTCTGGTTTGAAAATGAACCCTCATAAATCTTGTGTTTACTTCAATGAAGTAAACAGTACCTTGAAAAGGGATATTTTGAGTGTATCTGGCTTTAGTGAAGGACATCTCCCTTTCAAATATTTGGGAGTGCCCATCACTGCTGGCATATTACTAAAGCAAGACTGTGCAGTGTTAGTGGATAAAATTGTGGAAAGGGTAAGGAGTTTGGGTGCCAAGCAGCTTTCTTATGCTGGTAGATTGGTCTTGGTCAGTTCAGTTCTTTCTACTATGCATTCTTATTGGGCATCCATGTTTGTTCTGCCAAAGGGTGTTTTGAATAGGGTAAATGCTATTTGTAGGAATTTCCTATGGGAAGGGGGCTCGGAATTTCATAAAGCTCCTCCTTTGGCTTGGCATAAAGTATGTTCTCCTAAGAAAGAAGGGGGCCTTGGTCTCAAAGACAGTCAAACTTGGAATATAGCTCTTATTGGTAAGCTGGTATGGTGGGTATCAGTGAGGCCTGACAAGCTTTGGGTGCAATGGGTCCATCATGTGTACTTGAAAGATAGGCCTCGGCATACTTATTCTCCTAGCAGTGATTCTAGTCGGCACTGGAGGAAGGTGTGCCAGGTAAAGGATGCTATTGGTCAAGGTTTTGTTGATGGTGAATGGTCTATTAGTTTTAAGGGTTACACTGTGAAGAGTTGTTATAACTGGATTAGGGAGCATAGAGATGAGGTAGCATGGTACAAGGCAATTTGGTGTCCTCTGGTTGTCCTTAAGCACTCTTTTGTGGCCTGGCTTATCTCTAATCAGGCACTTATGCTGAAGAACAGACTGTTTCAGTATAAAGTGCCTGATGACAATTGGTGTTGCATCTGTGCACTGGATATTGAAAGTCATTTGCATCTTTTTCAGGACTGTCTTTACTGCCGAGTTGTCCTCAATGAAATTGCAGGGATGTTGCAGTGTTCTATTGGGCGGCCTGGTTTGCTGGTTCAGTTCAGTTCAAGAAGATGGAGTAAATAAAAAAAAACATATTATCACCTCTGTGGTACTGGCTGCTTGGTACCTGATTTGGTGGCAGAGAAATGAGGCTCGTTTGTTTGGCCGTGTAGCTGCTCCGAAGGTAGTTACAAGGCAAGCCATAGATGCTGTAAAGAGGCAGTTTTATTCTTGTCAAGTTAGTTATGTCTCGCCAAATGATAGAAAATGGTTAGACAGAGTGCATTTCATGTAATATGGGCACTTAATATGGCATTTCTTTAAAAGTTGTACTTGTATTGCTGATTTGATATGAATGAAAGCTTACATTTTAGCAAAAAAAAAAGATGTAAACAATTGATTAAAGACACCAGGGTGTCATAGGTTCATAGAGGTAATCAAATGGTAAGACCAAAGGTATGGGTATAGTATTTGGTCAAGGTCATGGTAGAGTATGGCCGGAACTTTTGGTCCTGTGGTCCATAGGCTGAGTCGGGTTAGCTTCTGGCATATACCCGGTCTCCTTAATAACTTAGTGCATGGTCTAGCAATCCCTGAGGCTTTTGATCTTACAGGAATCGTTGAAAAGATAAAGAATCATGCTAGGTTGTCAATCAAGCATTTTATCAAACATAACATGTGCACTAGACTAAAACTTGCAACAATTTAATCAATCAAAATAACTGATGCCCTAGCTAGAGGACTACTCACTACACATCATGATTATCATGTTAACAATGGTGTCAAACATCATAGTAGATTTAGAAGCAATACCAACTAAATGATCAATGAAATGGAGGGAATCTTGGATAAAGATGAAATCTTGTCAGTTGTCACTAATCTTCAATTCAAAACCCAAAAAAATCCAAGAACAAAGCTAGATCTAGAAGTATCTGAAGAGTAATTAAGGAGAGATTACATTAATTGTGAAAAGAATTAAGTCTAATCTACACCTAATCTAATCAAATGAGGCTTAATCCTCTCACTAGGGAGGCATAACCCTAGAATTATTACAATTAAGGTATAGATAATAGCTACAATATTGAGGGCTAATTGGTCATTATACTTGATGTCCGAGGGCGGAAAAGCCAGTTCCCCACCCGACTCACACCTGAGCTCGCCCGGGTTGGAAGTGGTGTGGGTGAGCACTGCCTGGGAACCCGCCCTTGTTGTGGCTCTGCTTGACCAGGTTGGGTGTTGGTTGGCTCGGGTTGGCTAGCAAAATGCCTACTTTTTCAAGTACTGCCCCAAAATCCGTGAGGGATGGCCCTAAGTCGTGGGTGATGGCTCCAATTTGCCTTAAATATTGCTACGAGTCTTTTATTCCCGTCTAATATTCATGCTTGGTCATTAGTACCGTCAATTAAGCATGTTATTTGTAACTTTAAATGCATATTATTTGGTTTAAATTCTTTTCAGATGTTATCTCATATCTCCATTTCGTTAACTTAAATTTATGTTATTGCATTTGTTCTTCTTCATTGTTCATGATTAATTTGGTTATTAATTTCATTATTTCAGTTAATTAATATCCTGTTTTTAAATTATGATATGATTTTACAAAAATTGACGTTTTCGCTATTCTATTACTCTTTTTAATTCGAATTTATAAGATTTGTTTAGTTTAATCCCCACTAAAAAAATAAGAGTTGCTCACAATTTTCCCGCTCAATTGATTGACAAATATGGTGAGCCCACATTAAAATTATGACTTTTTATTTATTGACTAAAGATTGCATCGACGTAATAAAATATTACAATTAAATCAAATGTCAACTAAAAATAGGCTTATGCTCCCATTATTCACGCTTAATATACCCGTAGTATACTAATTTGTTCTTTTTTAAGTTGGTGGTTGGAGTTGATAAGTTTTCAATTTTATTTGCTTTTATTTTCTGAAATAAATCGTCCTCTTTTTTTTTTTTTTTTTAAGTTAACTAATCCTTATTAATATGGGTTATTCTTAATAAAGGATAAGGAGTAAGAATCAATAATTCTAATTTTTCCTATTAAAAATAAGAGAAAAAAGAATATAGGGGTAAATAATATTTTTAATTGTTTGTAAATCGCCTTCTAGACGTGTCGTATATTGTTTATATATGTTTCCGTTATAAGGTCAATATGCGTTTTATAATAACAGACTACTGATCCTATATTAGATTATGTTATTCCATAATAGTCAGTTACCATTATTTTTAACAATAAAAATAAGTTCACACAAAAATAACTTAATCTAAAAATCGTTTGAATAATAAACCTTTTTTTATATAATTTATTAATATTATAATCAGTACATTACAACATACTATTTTAACTACAACACATTTATGTAAATTTTTAATTTTTATAAATTCAACTAACCCTCACAAATGTCGTGCTTTAGCACAGGATCTCAACTAGTTGTTTATTGTAGAGTTAGAGATGAATTTTAGGTCTAGAATTGATGTAGTATTTGAAATAAGTTTGATTATAATTAGGTTCTGCTATACCTCTATTTACTTGTAGGCAATTTGGCAATGTATTTCCCACATCAAATGGATCTTCTTTAGAAACCAGTCTTTCCACCATCAGCTCTTTGTGAAGTAGTTTTCTCGCTGAGAGGCTTATACATGAAAGAGAGACTACTAGGTCAATGATGAAGTGATGACACTAAGCATAGTAGTATGAGTTCGAATCTTTTGTAAGCGCACATAATTCACAAAGTGATTTTTTTAGCCTCATTTTCCATTTCTTAGCATCATCATTTTTATCAGTTTAGGAGCTTTGTAGCCCTGATTTGCTGAAGCGTCGAGCATTTCTTGCCCGACAGTTGGGTTCAAAAGCATATGTAGGCCGTAGTCAGATATATATGAATCAACCACCATCTGATGCACCGTCAGTTATCGTCCTATCTAGGGCTAAGCAAAAAATCCGATTATCCGAACTGATCCGATATTTGATCTGGATCCGATCCGAAAAAGTGGATATCTGATCGGAAAATTAGTTCGGATTGGATATCCGATCCGAAACTTTCGGATACAGATCAAATATCGGATAATAGTTTAAAAAATTTCGGATATCCGATAATTTATTAGATTTATGACTACATATGATTTATTACCACTAGATGTTCTAGTCCAATATCCAAAAAGAAATTTTTTGGGATGTAAAAGTAAGGAAGATTAGAGTCAAGTTATTGTAAAAAGTTTACATTGAAAATCGATTTCTAAGATAAAGAAAAATACAGAGAAAGTAATAGTCTTGAAATCGGATCGGATAACGGATATTTGGATATCCGATCCGAAATGTTCGGATACTAAAATTGGATATCCGAATGTTTTGGATCAGATATTGGATAATGAAATTTGTGAACTTCGGATACGATATCTGATCCGAAATTGGTTTCGGATAGGATATCTGATCCATGCTCTACCCTAGTCCTATCTTTAGGATGAGGCAAAGACAATTAATGAGGCTATTAAGTGGGCTGTCAAGAATGGTCTACTTCATGTAGATTGGAAGGGATTCACAAGCTTCATCTGACAATTAGCCTTTTTATTTGACAAGAGTGTAATATATTTGAAAGCACATGTAGATTGGAAGGGATTCACAAGATTCATTAGATACTTAGGGTGTGAAGTGGAGGGAAAGGGAGAGAGGGGAAATGAGAGGAGGGAAAGGGAGGGAAGGGATGGGAAGGGGAGGGGGAATGGGGTGTGGGTGTTTGGATACAATTTGTCCACAATTCATACAATTTATTTACACCGTTGAAAACAAAGGGGCAAAATAGTCCATTAATTTTCCATTCATCTACACCGATGAGGGTAGCTTCTCTCCCGTAGTACAAAAGTGCTGGACCATCCAGTACAAATGTAGATGAATGCCACGTGTTATACTAAAGAATCAAACGACAATTCAACCAACTGCTCTTATTTATCATCTTTTAACCCCCAATTCAACCAACTGCTCTTATTTATCAAAAAAAATATTTCACCAAACAATTGTACAAATACTACGGAAATCACATCGATTTATTTTTGACAAAAAAACAACACCGCCGCTCGTTCACAATTCCCGTCAAATTTGACAAAAATCCAATTTGAAATCGAGGGATTCATGGCAGAATCTCACCGGAGTGGACGGCCCGTTGAGGGACGACGGTCAGGTGTTTTTTCTGTGGATCTCGCGGGGGCTTGTAATGGTGGCATGGTCTGGTGAAGCTATTTTGTTTTTCCGTCAACATTGATGAAAACTTCCGATTGTTGAATGTTGGTTTGAGAAAGGAGATAATATTATGAACATTGTTTTATTATTTATAATAGTTGACGGGTTTGGCCATTGATAACCACCATTAATGAAGCATTTGTATGTAATAGTAATGGAGGAATTGAACTTCGAGGAAGAAGAATAAAGAAAAAATGGAAGGGGAAGCCTTTAATTCTTTTGGAGAATCTTAGCCTTTGATTTGGGGCTTTTCCAGGTGCCATAATCTTATGCAAGTACTGGACCATCCAGTTCGTTTTTTTAGAACTGGAGAAGATCCCAGCGCTACACCGATACACTACTTCGCATAAAGTTTTCCATTCCCCAAAAAAACTACCAGACATGTTCGAACCGCGATTCCCATTTTTTACCATCCAAAATCCGATTAATATCCAAATTAAGTATCCAAAAAAAATGGTTTCGGATGACAGGGATAGGGTGAGTGGGTGAGGAATTGAAAAATAAAATGTGCAACAAACAAACCCAGAAATAAATTGATATCAGCCCCAAAGTTTATAAATTAGTCATAAGAAAGGGAAGGAGTGGTGCCCTGCTTGTGTTGGCGGTTTCAGGCCTCATCAGATATGGCGCCAGTAATGGTGTTTGGCGGTTGGTGATGGCAGCGTCAGTGACGGTAGATCTTGCTTAAAGTGGTAGACGGTAATTGGTGATTTTGGTAGAGGAAGGTTTGGTAGTCTGATAATCCATCAAGGAAATGAATAAAATAACAAAAAAAGAAAGTTGCTAATCAAGTCGTAGTTCGTAATTGCTCTTTCATGTACAAGTTAGACATTTTTTCATATTTTTTCCATCATGTGCCCTTCTTAGAAAAAAAAAAGTTCTCTTTTTTCCTATACTTCTTAAAAATTAATCAAAATCATACCAAATTCAACAATTACATTCCAAATCACATATTGATCACTTACAAATTCCATTTTCAATTATTTATGATCAAATTATTGTATCAATTTTAAAAATTAGGGTTTAGAATTATTTATGGATCAAAATTGTACCAAATTCAACAATCGTACTTTCTGGTGTTCGAGTGAAGGGCAGTGCAAAACGAATTGGGGTAGGCGAGGTGGAGAAGGTCGTCGAAGGAGGTGGGGTAGGCGTGCAGGGGTCGGGATGATGGTGGCAGGGATATGGTGGTTTTTTTAATGTTTTAAAGTTGTGGAGGTGGGTTGTTGTGGCAGCGAGTGAGGGAGGGTGGCGGCAAGCAGTGGTTGCTGGTAGGAGACGGTGGCGGGAGGCGGTTCTAGGTAAGACGCCGGTGGTGTATGGGTGACGTGCGGTGGAGGGGTGGTGGACGGTGGTAAGTTGGTGGTTATTGAGATGTGCAGAGAGGACGTCAAAAGGAGAGGGTGAAATTAGAGGGAAATTGAAAATTTTGGGGTGTAATGGAAGGGGTATAATGGTCATTTATGTACATGATTGAGTAAATCATGTCCATGAATGAGCATGACCCATTTATATATGATGGTGGTTGTGACTCTGTGAGGTTATCCTTTGGTTGGTATTTCATTTCCATTCAAGAACACAAAACTACAATCTCACTATTTCTTTTCTATAAAAACAAAAATTATTATTTAAGATAGGTATATCCGTGTTTTCAGCTTAATATGGGTCAAGTGTCACATATAAGACAAAAAGATATTACATTGAGATTAATTAGCTAAAGGTTTGTCTTATCTATGTAGGTGGGATATTATTTAACCGATTTTCGATTTTATTCTTTATCTGTCTTAAAGAAGACTTATTGCTATAAACAATTCATTTATTTATTTATTGTGAATAATAAAAGAGATTTAGATTTTTTTTATAAATGAACCATCTTATTGTGTAAAATCGTCTCACACAATAATTATTGTGGTAAAAATTTCTTTTATTTAATTTCCGGACTTAAATTTACTATTTGCTTTATATTATTAACATAAGAATTATTTTACTCCATGCATCTTATCATAGAGTTTTATATTCCTAATTTAATTTGCACCATCTTCAAGGTAATATTTTGACTCGGTTGTTGATTTATATTGCTTTCCGAACCATTCTAAAATTTATTTTTTGAAAGTGTTTGTACAATGATTGTAAATCTTTTGTTATAATATAAACTTTTTAATACCGTTGCAAAGTGAATTTTTATTTAAAGACATAATACTATCTTATATGGATAAAATAATCCGAAGTCTGAATTACTCATATTAACCTCGGGTTTGTCTAATTATCCAATTTTGCCCCTTTTTTATAACAAAAGTATCCCAATGGAATTCTTCATATGCATAATGTTGTCGCACTCCCTTAACAATGCAAAAACTATGACTAAATGTTTTGACATTCATTTTTCTTAACCTGAAATAGTGCAAAATCGAAATACGTGCATAAAACAAAGGATTATTTTGATATTATTTAAATTTAGGACCATTCTCTAAAATAAAGCATACTTTGAATTACATTAGATTAATTTCCTACAATATAAAACGATTTCATAAGAGAATTGTCCGACTTGATTGGATACACAGTGTAACACCAGTCACAAATACAAAATGTAAATTTAATACATAAAAGTTAAACAACCCCGTGAATTTTCACGGGTGTTATACTAGTTGTAACTAAAATCCAACAGTAGGTGAGCAAGGTTAATGACGAAATTTATAAAAATAGTTGTGATATTGTATTGGATATGTTGTGATATTATATTGTTAGACATGTGATATTGTAATACTAAAAAATGCAATCAGGCTGACGGAAACTATTTGGAAAAAAGTTCGATATTGTGTTGAACATTTTGTGATATTGTAATGTAAAACATTTGATATTGTAACACTGAGAGAACAATCAACGTTCTACCTTGACTGACAAAGACTATTTGAAAAGGTGTGATATTCTATTGTATATCTTGTGATATTATATCCCAAAACAGTTGATATTGTAATACTGAGATAACATTCATTGTTCTACCTTGACTAACAAAGACTATTTGAAAAAGTGTGATATTGTATTGTATATTTTGTGACATTGTTTTGCAAAACATCTTATATTGTACTATTGAGATAACATTAAGTGATGATTTCCCAAAAAGTGAGATATTGTATTGAATACTTTGTGGTATTGTATTGAATACATTGTGATATTGTAAAGAATACAATGTGTTACTATAATGTAATTAGTGTGTTACTTCTTTTGAAAACTTGTGATATTTATATGAGACAAATGTGATATTGTAATGGAATATGTTGTGATATTGTATTGTAAGGAATACATATCCAATACAATATCACAATACATTTCCAATGGAATAGCACACATCTAACAATAAAATATCACAACGTATACAATACAATATCACAGCTAAAAGCATTGGTACAAAAGTTATCAGTAAAAATATCAGTCTAAAAGCCTTCATACCACGATACATGAAAATCAAAACAAATTTATGAACTCCTATGTTCCCTTCTGTCCACACTAACAATATGCACGAGATATGCAACTGTTAAGTGACCCTGCAAATGCCATATTTGTAATACGAGTATCTCAATAGCAAGCAGGAATTCAAAAGCTACTTCCAAATCTTTCTCAAATCCTTCCTTTTGAGCCCGGGTTTTGTAGCTGTTGCGTTGACCATCTGCATTCTTTTCGGGGCTGCCATGTTCTCCTTCATGTCAATTGTGGGAAGTAGCTGCTTTCTGAGAGTTCCATGAATCAATACACTTCTATTCCTTCTTTTGAGCATCATTTTGTCATCATTTGCATCTAGTTCACTAATTCTTTGAGCCTATGTTCATAAACTATCCACACATAAATACAAAAGTCATCAAAACTGATGAATGGCTCGTCAAACAATTTTTGCTTCTTGTATTGTGAAGTAGGCAGATTTTTATAATTTTTACGATAAATTTTGTTATGAATTGTCTAGAAGTTGGATGCATGTCTTTAACACATGGTAAAGCTCATACAAACCACTTTTCCCGCCATGGGCCAGAAGCAAGCATTGAAACCTTAGGGTAGTACAACGTTGTTAAAAATTACCATTACCTAAACTTACTGCATACATGAAGAAGCAACACCCTTGCACTACTAAGAAGTCCATTAAGGATGAGAAAATTAGTTTGTTTGCTCTCGGTTTCTGCCCCGCCTTACACTATCAGGATTTTAAGGTCAGTAGAATTCAATATCTACCTTCTTCTCCTTTGAACTGTACGCAAACTTCAGATTTAAAGGACTTCTCATCACAAGTATCATAAAAACTATTCTTCAAAATTAGCATAGAAAATAGAATTGAACTATTACTCAGTATAAGAAACAAAAGGCAAAAAAAAAGGAAACAAATACATGAAATGAAAAGACAATGCTGACAAAGAGGTAAGACCTTTGAATGATGAACTTAATGATCCCGTGGAATTGACAAGGTTCAACTAAATAACAAAAGTTTCATGGCTCAGTAATGTACTATAGATCACAAATATCACCTGATTAACTCATATCATGAACCCTAGGTTAATATTTAATTTGGACAATACAAGAAAGTGATTATAATAACTTCAATTAGATTGGGCATATAACGCACACAAAGAAATTCACATGTTTGACACCTTAGATTAATTAGGCTACTCAAAGTATACAAAATTTCGCTTATTAATTGATCGCTTCAAAGAGTTCAAATGTAGAATCAAATTAATCATAACTTTAAAAAATAATAGGATTCTTAACAAAATCAGAAGAAGAAGGAAAAAAAACGAAAAACATTAGAAATCATATCTAACATTTGTGATTCGAAAGAGTATATAATGTTCGTCGATTAATCATCGCAGAATTTGAGTAGATCGTAAATTAGGGAACGATCGTAAAGAATAGAGAAAATATTACAGCAAAACAAACCTTAAATAGCGCGATATATCAAGAAAACTTCAAGAGATAGAAACTGAATTATATAAAATGAGAAAGACGGTTGTATTGAGAATTTTTTTTATATGATGACGAGCAATGACGATCTTACCCTTAATGAAGCGCGCTATTTGTTGGTCGTTGGGGGAGATTTCGAGTCATTGGCCTTCTCATGGTCCACTTCTCCGAATCCGACTACTTAATTCCTGACTCGACAATTCAAGCTCATACCTTTATATATATAATATAAAACGTCCATTTATGTAAAAGGAATATAACTACGAAAATATAATTTATAAATAAAATATTAAATATGAAATAAACAAAATATAATACTATAAAATACTCTTTAAATTCGGTGTATAAAATATCAGGGTATTACAAATCTTTCCCCTTTAAAATGAACTTCGTCCCAAAATTTGCATCGCTTTCAGAACAACTGTTTATTCAAGGGTGTCACTCCTGTTTTCAAAGGTTAGTAATTAACATATAACTAACACGTAGTATTACAATAAGACCTTTAGTTTCGCCATTAAAGACCGCAGTAGCAATTTCCAAGGCGTCTTTGCAAAATATTCTATGATCAGCTGTAAAACAATCACACAATTCTTCGAATCTAGGGTCCCTGTTAAATCTCATTAACTCATCTTTCTCATCATTTGCAAGAGCACAATTCAAACTTATTCGATGAATAACTTTTAAGACGAGTTAATTTGAAATAAAAGTATTTTTAACTTATATTTAAATCAAAGAACACAAAAAACCGTCAAGAATTGACCATTCAATTCCATAACATCAAAAAACCGTCAAGAATTGACCTTTCAAGTCGTGACTTGAAAACAGCCACACACAACGTCAACCTCATAATATAACTAAGTAATAGCTACTTCATTTACTATGCACCGATACCACACACCTCATTCCCGTGTTCAAAACAGCTCAATCTCATAAATCTGGAAACACAACTTTTATCACTTAAGCCAACCATGATAAGTTAATCATCCTGCTAGCATCAGCAAATATACAGATTACAAAACATAACAATGATTATGCATTAGCAAAGGGAAATTGTCACAATCCAAATTCCAGTCACAGCAATATGTAACTTCGGATTACACACACTGTAAAGCACTTTAAATAGCCTTCCATACCATTGGAAATTGCTGCATCTCATTTTAGCAGACGCTTGGCAACCAGTGGGTAGTGCGATAGCTTCACAAAAAGGGATATTTTTCTCGCATTTTTCAACTTTTTCATGATGATATACCCTCTTTTCATGCAAAAAACTTTGATCAATAACTCTTGCCATTTCTGAGTTTAGAATACGATAATTTTTTTTTCTAAATTGACCGTCTTTAAGAGGTCTTCCGTTTGAAAAAAAATTCACCGACGTCTCAACTCGTAATCGGGAATTATGGTCGGTCAAAGTTTATTCAATAAAAAATATTTGACCAATCGAAACTACCGGCTACGAGTTCAAAAAGCGGTGAATTTTTTTTTAAAATTGAAGGCCTTGACGAGATAATTGGTTTGAAAAAAAAAATTACCGTTTTCTGAACTCGTAATAGAGAATTATTGTCGGTCAAAGTTTTTTTTCGAAAAACGAGGGGTGACACCATGTAAAAACGAAAAAAGTTGAAAATCTGTGAAAAATATCCCAAATCTTTTAAACATTTCAGCTTGCTTGACTGGATCACTTTGTTGGGAGTAAACTTGACACCAAACATGGGATTTGCACTACCCGCGCTTGTATGGATAGATCGTACACTAGGCTCAAAACTTCTAGAGGAAACCATGGGAAACCTTACCAATTGATGCTTCTCTTTCTTAGCACTTGTCTGCAAAATTAAAGTCAATGAATAACTTACATATGCATCTTGTTTGATTATGTAAATTTTTTTTAAAAAAAAAAAAAAGGGTTAATTGATGAGAATAATCCAACCTATTGCTCACCTTCTCAAAATAATCCAAACTATTAATTATCCCATAATAATCTCATTTATACCATCATTTAACTAGAAATGCTCCCGTCCTTTAAATTACCTATTATCACCTGTAAACTCAAAAATTTTCTAGGTTACCTAATTTTTTTTCTTCTTTCTTTATACAATCTTCTTCCTCCTCCTTTAGTTTAGTGTGATTCTTGTTTTAACAGGACCAATAATTTCTCCATATTTCTTCCTAAATTTGTTTGTCCCCGGATCTATTTTTTCTTTTCTACCTCCAAATTTCTTTATTTTTAAATCAATTGAACAAATCAATGTCAAAGTTGACATTGTCCTCTCCTCTTCCATCTTTTTCCCTGGCAAAATAATTGAAACTCATCTCCATTCACCATTCAATCACTCCAGGCCAACAATATCAATCTCTAACAGTAGCAACACCCATCGACACTATGACTCGAACTCGACTTGCGCACCTGCACCTCCGCCCTTAACACCAGCAACGAATAACAGGCGCTTCAATCAATCCAAAACCCGCTGATCCAATTCCTACAACCGCCACCAAGTACTTCTCCTCTGCAACTGAGCCCAAGCAAGCCTATAAACAGGCCGCATCACTGGCACAGCAGCCTCAACGCGACACCCAAAATGCAAAACCATCTCCATTGTTCTATATCGTGCTCCCTTCTGTCGCGTGTCACATTCAAGCAGCGGCATCGAACTTTAATTGCTAAAAAATGGTTTTCACTTTTGTGCGGTTTTGATGTGATTAAATTATTGCTGATTTTCAATTATTTTTTTGAGGGAGTTGATTTTCAATTATTGGATTATTGGATTAAAGCTAAGATGCAAAAATTGGATCAAGAAAATATTGTCAGATGTATCATCTTGCTACTTAGAGTTGATCAATAATGGGAGATAAATGGGCAAATGGCGAATGAAGAAGATAAATTAGAAGAGGTGAAAAACGTGGGAGATGTAAGAATGTTGGGTAAAATGAAGGGGGTAAACTGAAGAATCAAGTTTATAATGACTTAAGATGGAGTGACCTGCTAAACAAGTTGCCTTTCACTTAGGGCAATAAAAGATAAATGATGGTATAAATGAGATTATTATAGGATAATTAATAGTATGGATTATTTTGAGAAGGTGAGCTATAGGTTGGATTATTCTCATCAATTAACCCAAAAAAAAAAAACGCTTGAAACAAATAAAGAAAAACTAACCTTAAGAAAAGCGGACTCTGATGATAGCTTCTTTTCAATAGCTCTAGTCAGACGAGCTGCAAAGGGAAAATAAAAACAGGAAAGTTTCCGTCAATGCTCCCTCCCACCACAACTCCCCAAAAGAATAATGTTTCATTATCAGTTATCACATACCTGCATCCTCACACTCTAGACTGGGGATCAGCCTGGTACATACATGGATACACTCCATAAAATCGTAGTGCATCAATAAGGTGTTGAAACACCGAATAAGAAAGAGCAAAAGCAAATAACTAACTGATGAACAAACAAGATTATGGACTAGAGAAGAAGAAAACAGACAGACCGCACCTGTAAATATCAGTTCGCTCAAAATCCTTTCTTGTCAGTAAATAAGGCAATAAATAAAACATCTTGTTTCCTACCATGTGAGTACACTGAAACATCAATGAGAAATTTAGTAACCAACGGTAATTAAGAAAAGATGCAAAATACATTATCTAGTAATTGGTTTGGCAAATATAAAAAGAAACTGTTGGGTTACTTCATGCAAGTCTGGCTTACGACCATCCTCCTCGTCATCATCATCATCAAATTTTTGTTCCATAGCTTCAAAAAATCTGAAAGAGGTAATTCGTTTTAAAAGAACGGAAGAGCACACAAAATCAATGGAAATATGTACTAATCCTTATTTAAAGCTAGTAGACAAACCTTAAATAATAGTCAGGAGAGAGCACTCCTAACTTCTTGCGAGCAACTTCACGAAGGAAGAAATCAATTTCCAGATGTGTTTGATCAATTTCTTTCTTCGTGCGAGACTTCACCTTTATAGAGGAAAAATGAGAAACTTAGTCCAACTTTACAGTGTAGTAAGTAAAGTGGTGAAGTAAAGGAAAAAAAACATCTTAACATACAGCGAATTCTTCAAGCCTAATATATGTAGCAAGTTTCACACCGACCAAAGCAAAAACATCAAGTAGTAATGACAACAGTTTTTCGTTATCTGTCTTATTCTCCAAGGAATTCAATTTAAGGTCGAGTTTGCTCAACAACGACAACTCGCCGCTTTCTTGAGATGACAAGAACAGCTCCGGAACAGCCAAAAACAGTGCAGCTAGCTTATGTAGTTCCCCCTTGTACGCATAGTTGAAAAGCGTGTGGCTGGACCATGTTGTATTTTGCTTACTTCGGACAAGCATCCTTATAATTTCCATTTGATCTCTCTGGAAATATTAAAATAATAGCTTCATAGGATGATAACTTTATAAAATGAGAGTCATTGATACATTCAACAAATGAAACAAAAAGGAATTACAACAAAGCGTAGAGAACATACATTATGAAAGCATACCCACCAAAGGATGTCAAAGAGTGTTCTGCTGTAACCAGGAGCTCTGTATACGTAAACATAGTACCATTATTATATGTCTAACTATAAAAAACTAAACTAGATTATATGAAGATCCCGAATGTATATTTGGATGATGAAGTCAATAGGAGTTGAAATTACATGTTACAAATGCTGAGGTCAATAGGGGTGGCGTGTTCGAGATTCAATTTTTTGTGATCACAGATTGCATCAACTTTGTCACCCCTTTGAAGCAGATATTTGGTCAACCTAGGAGCACGGTGGATAACAGCGAGATGAAGGGGTGTCATTCCATCTTTCAATACGTCTTCTATGTCAATCAGACCTTTTGTTTTGCCATTAAAGACCGTAATAGCAATTTCCAAAGCGTCTTCGCTAAATATTTTATTAGCTGTAAATGAATCACGCACTTCTTCAAATCCAGGGTCCTTGATGAGTCTCATAAACTCATCTTTCTCGTCATTTGCAAGGGCAACAAACAACCTTAGATATAGGTTCGAACCGTCACGGGAAACCTTATACCGAGGATAGATGATCGGCTAACAATACAACAACAAGAGGAGGAAAACGTTGTTAGACAAGCACCAAATTTCCAAGGTGCTGCTTGATACAAATTCCTCTAAATAAGATACGCAAATGACCGGGATGGAGGGGAGTACAAAATACGATAACATACCTCATCCATGCCGTAGATTATTGGAGGCGCGAAACAAGATTTGTAAGATGAAACTCAAAACCCTAAGTACAAAGATACAATGAACAAATAATAATATATATATAATCACAAAATAAACTCACCAATCAAGTGACCAAATTACTCAAAAAAACAAAAAACAGACAAGGTAATGAATTTAAAAATAAAAGAGAAAGTGAATAGCAGTAGAGATTAGGGCAAATTAGTCCCATAACTTACCACTAGTGCAAATTAAGCCCAATTGTAGATATTCAGGATTTCAGGCCATGTTTTTACCGGAAAATATTGGCATGGAATCGGAAAGATGACTAGGTTGAGATAAAAAAATTAAATAAGAAAAAACCCACTAATACCAGCCTATATTGCTTACTTCCTGTAACTCTGAGTAATGGAAATTTTCTCTATTTTTTACCTCAATTTTTTTGTTTAGTCTAAAAGCTCCGTTGTCACGTATCATTCAGGCTTTTGTAATAAATGTGCTCATAGTCTAGCTAAGAGGTCATGAAACTGTAATTACTTGGTTTTACTGTTGCAAAAAAAAAAATGCATGTTTCTTTGGTTGTAAATTCAAATTGCTTCTTCTTCTTCTTCAATTGGAATCTCAACAGGCCAAGATACAAATGGAGACACATTACTTACGTGCGAAATAAAATTATGACTTGATAAAAATGTATTTTTGACGGTGTAGCAAAAACTCAAGGAACGAAGAGTCGAAGATGGCAAAGCGGCTTTAGGAGAAACAGAGAATACATGAATAATTTGGCAAAATGGAGAAAGTGAGGGTGATGCCCTTAATCGGCAGGTTCTTTAAAATCAAGAAAGAATAGCACAGCTAAATCAAAGTTCGTCACATCTAACTTCGGTTAACACATAGATACTATAAAGCACTTAAAATAGCATTCCATACGATTGGAAATTTAGCCTCCAAAATACAAAGTTTACTCATTTTAACAGACGCTTGGCAACCAGTGGGAAGTGCAATAATAGCTTCCCACAAAAGAAAGGTTTCAGCTTGGTCGACTGAATCACTTTGTTCTCCCAACTTTTCGTGGGAGTAAACTTGACACCAAACATGGGATTTGCACTACCCGCGCTTGTATGGAATGATCGTACGCTAGGCTCAAAACATCTGGAGGAAAACTGGGGAAACCCTGGGGGTTGATACTTCTCCCCTTTCTTTGATATTTTTGAAGTTTTACCACTTGTCTGCAATCAAAAATAAAGTCAATAGTAACACTGAAGAAATCCCGTGCATTGGTTAACATAGGTTAACCGTATCAAAGACACACGACACAAAACAAAAGGCCATTCGTCTGGGTTTCATTCTCCAGTGACTAAAAAGTTCAGATTATGATGAAACGCTTAGAACAAACAAACAAACAAAAAACTAACCTCAAGACATGATATTGATGATAACTTCTTTTAAATAGCTCTAGTCAGATGAGCTGCAAAGGTTAAGAAAAAAAAAGGGAAACTTTATGTCAGTGCCCCTTCAACCTCAACTCCCCAAAAAGAAAACAATTTATTATCAGTTACTTGCCTGCATCCTCACTCTCTAGACTGGGGATCAACCTGGCACGTATACACAGCATAAACATACATCAAAAAGTTGACGGAAAACCAACAAAGAAAGAGCAATAAGTAACTCATGAACAATATCATGGACTACACAAGAAAACTAAAGGATACCTGTAAATATCAGTTCGATCAAAATCCCTTCTCATCAATAAATCGGGCAAGAAATTGAAAACATGGACTTCCTCCTCCAAATCACAAACACACTGATACATCAACAATTCAATTTTTGGGAAATTTAGTAATAAACGGCAAAAAAAAAAGGAAAAAAAAATACATTCTCTAGTGTTATGCTGGGGTGATGGTTAGCCAAAGAGTCACCTTTGAATTGAGGGCTTGGATGAATTGACTTAGATGTGGCAAATGTGATGACCACAATATTATATTATTAATCAAGTAAAAAAAAAGAGTTAAAAATCAAAATATCAAAGAAACTATTAGCTTACATCATTCCAGTCTGGCAAATCATCATCATCATCATTAGAATTCTGGTGCTGGTTTGTTGCTTCAAAAAAACTGAAAGGAAGCAGTTCATTAGAACAGAAGAGCACACGAAATAATTGCAAAATTTGTATTAATCCTTCCGCCCCAACCATTTGTTTGGGATAGAGGGAACAATATATATTTAAAGTAAGTAGGCAAACCTTAAATAATAATCAGGAGAAGAAATTCGTGACTTCTTGTGAGCAACTTCACGAAGGAAGAAATCAAGTTCCATATGAGATTGGTTAACTCTTTTCGTAGGGAGAGACTTCATCTTTACCGTTATTGAGGAAATGAGTGAGCTCGATTGTTAATAAAGCAACAATATGACTCGACAAAACGAAAAAAGATGTGACTAAAGAACATACCGCGAATTCTTCCAGCCTTATATATGCAGCAAGCTTCGGACCGACCAAAGCAAAAATATCAAGTAGTAATGAGAGCTGTTTGACATCTGTCTTATTCTTCACGGAATTCAATTCAAGGTCGAGCTTGCTAAACAAAGATAACTTTCTTTCTGGAGACGACAAGACCAACTCGGGAACAGCTAAGAACAGTGCAGCTAACTTAAGCAAATTCCCGTCACGTGCATATTTGAAAAACGCTTGCCTAGCCCATGTTGTATTTTGCGTACTTCGGACAAGCATCCTTATAACTTCCATACAATCTCTCTGTAACACTCACATGTCACATAAACAGGTAGAAATACGAAAATAATAGCTTCATAAGATGACCATAGATTGAAAAACATTACCAAGTGCCTCAATGACTCCCGGAATAACTTGATGAAATCAGGATCATTGATACAATCAAGAAATGAAATAAGAACAAACCTTATGGTAGCAAAGCCGCCAAAGCATTTGAAAGAGTGATCTGCTCTCTCCTATAAACCTGGATAACATAAGTTTATAAGTATCAAAAACTAAACTAGATTATATGAAGAGAAACAAAAAGAGTCCATGCACTATATTTCGATGAAGAAGTAGATAGAGTTGAAATTACATGACAGATTCCATGGCAATGTCAAAAGGAGTGGCATGCTCGAGATTCAAATTTTTGTAATCAAAGACGGCATCAACTTTGTCACCCCTCTGAAGAAGATACTGGGTCAACCTAGGAGCACGGGAGATAGCGGCAAGATGAAGGGGAGTCATTCCATCCTTCAATTTGTCTTCCATGTCAATAAGACCTTTAGTTTTGCCATTAAAAACCTCAATAGCAATTTCTAAAGCATCGTTGTTAAATATTCTATCAACTGTAAATACATCACGCAATTGTTCGAAACCAGGGTCCTTGATGAGTCTCATAAACTCATCTTTCTCATCATTTTTAACGGCCAAAGACAACCTTTGATACGGGTTCAATGGCTTCGGAAAAAAGTGGTTGGAAAGCTTATAACGAGGATAGATGATTGGCTAACAATACAACAACAACAAGAGGAAAACTTAGTTAGACATGAAGCAAATTTCTAAGGTAAGTTGCTTGATACAACTTCTTCTAATCTAAATAAAGATAAAACAAATGACCCGGACGAATGGAGTACAAAATACGACAACATACCTCATCCATGCCGTAGATTATAGGAGACGCGAAACAAGATTTGTAAGATGAAACTCAAAACCCTAAGCGCTTGTGACGGATATCGGCCGTTACAAATAAAAATTTGTGATTAATTTTAGCTGCCTAAAGCTTTAGTACAGTAGTGTTCATATGAAGAAAAGGAAAGAAAAATAAGATATTGATGAAGAAGATAGAGGTATGAAACATGAACTAAAACGATGAAAACCTAGATCATGTTTTTTTTTTAAATTAATTATCTAATTCAATCCTAGTCATCTTTCCAGTATCATGTCAATATTTTTCAGTGAAAAAATGGCCTGAATATTTACAATCGGGCTTAATTACACATTATGTATAATTTATGTGGTTAATTTGCACCCGTCAAAAATTTATGGGGCTAATTTGCATATAGTGTCAAATTATGGGGCTTATTTGCCACCTATCGCTTTCAGAAGTTCAGATTAAGGAATGAGATTTGAGACTATTAGGGGTTTCTGTAACACCCTCATATACCAAGGAGCCTTAACACACTACAAGAAATCTGCTCTCGGGCGACTGAATTACGCGACAGAAAATAGTCGCTAAATGCTCTCGGGCGACTACAATCAGTCGCCAAGGGGTCGTCGCTACGCTTAGTCGCCTAAATTCACTCGGGCGACGGATTTCAGTCGCTAAAATGGCGACAGAAAAACATGTAGTCGCCAAATTAGCGACCAAAATTAGAGACGGATTGTAGTCGCCAAAATGGCGACGGGCCCTGTTAGTCGCCAAAATGGCGGACTTTTCAGTCGCTGTGTTTGGTCGCTAATTTGGCGACTACATGTTTTTCTGTCGCCAAATTTGTCGCTATGTTGCAAAAACGAAAATTATGATCGGGGTTTGCGACGGGGTGGTCGCATTTTTGGTCGCCAATTTGGCGACGGGCCAGTGTAGTCGCCAATTTAGCGACTGATGTCGGTCGCTAATTTGCCGATTTCAGTCGCTATTTTGGTATAGATTGGACCTAAAATTTTCATTTAGCTCGAGCCAAATTGCTACAATTTGAACCTGCAATTAAAATTAATCCAAAGAAAGATACACAACGCACATGATGGCCAACAACGTCACATTTCATACAAATGAAATCCGAATTCAAGTTATTACAACCAACGCAACAAGATGATTCGTGTCCAAGTCTAACTAAACAAAGGATAAAAAAGTCTCATGCATCTAACTAAAACATCCGACAAGTAAAAGGATAAACAACCAACAATTGAGTCAATGACACGGGCAGCGATCCCGCTCCACTACCACCTCCTCCGGAAGGATCTTTAGGGTCTTGATTTTGTGGACGCCATCCCGGGTTGCAAGACGAGAAATAAGTGGTCATCAACTCCATTTGCTCCTTCATTCTCTTCAACTCTTCATCCCTTGCGGCCTCCCTTGCTTCCCTTGCTTCCCTTTCCGCCTTCCTTTCTTCTCTTTCGGTCTCAAGTGTAGTTTGAAGTTGAGACACGATACTCGGCATATATGTTTGGCTTTGAGGGGTTACCGAAGTAGGTCGGTCGTAGAAGAGTTCTCTTGCCGCCTTGCCCATAAACCCCCCCCCCTTATTGAAGCCATCCACTAAATCAAGCCAAAGCTCATTATCGGAGATGTCGGGATTCCTCTCTTTCCGAAGTCGAAATTTAGCCTAAAAATTAAAGCGTTAATGATTATATGTTATATTTGTATAACAATATATATGTAATCAAAACATTTGAAAGGAATTGTATTATATACTTACATATAAATCGGCGTTCTTCTTGAATTCCACACCCTTTTCCCCTTAGCTCCTTCTTTCGTATGCGTCTCATAGAAAAGCTCCTAACCGTAGGCATCTTACCCTTATTCTTGGCCGCCTTCCGAAAATGAAAAACAAAGGTTAAATTATAAAGACTACTTAATACTTTAAATATAATCTCAAACATAAACTAACTTATATGTAAAATTAAATATACGACGTACATTTGACATTGCTCGGTCATAGAATGATTGAGAACCTCCGTAATGCGTAGCATCAATGTGGGCATCCTTCTTCCCTCCCCTTTTATTGATCCGCTCGAGCCGACTTCTCCTTAAATTCGGGGTATCTCTCTTCTCCATCGAGTTCTTTATATGCGGTTCCTATAAAAAAAAAATGCCAAATATTAGTATTTAATTAAATAGATAACAAATGACGATAATTTAACTAATTAATTACAACCACCAAAAGTAACTAAATACCTTCCATAAACCGAGGGGTTTCTTCCTCTTAGAAACCTTATACATGTTATCTCTTAGCCTCTTTTTGCCGATGTAATTGTATCTCTCCCAAACAGAACGCTCTTGTTCCTTAGGCCAATGAAAGTTTTGCTAGACGTAAAAAAAAATCGTTAGAAAACACAAATCACTAATTAATTAGAATACATTTACGAAAATTATTTAAAAATATATATACCCGGAAGTTATTGAACCATCCCTCCTTCTCTTCTTCGCTTGCATCTGACCAACAAGTAATACCCCCGGTCATCTTTTTTTGAGTGCTAGCGGTGACTCCCGAACTACATACTTGGAATTAAACTGAAATTATACATGTTAAATACGAATTAAAAATATTCATATTAAAAATAAATCAACTACTAATAAAAAAATAAATAAAGAGAATTTCTTACCAAAGACCCCTAATGTCAATAATGATCTTGTTATCCTCGGTGTATGTGATGGGGATCCCATGCTCGACCTCCTCCTCCTCCTCGTCGGTGTCATCCTCTAAGGACCGCTCGACCTCGGTGGTCTCTCCTCCTCCTCCTCCCGCGTACTACGGCCCCCACTACCTCCGCCTCATTTGTCTACCACCACGACCACGTGCCATTATACTACAAATTGAACAAATAAAATTGTTAGAAAGTGTTAATTAAAATTAAATAAAACGAAATGGATATAACATATATATATAACATAAAAAATGGCTAGGAAACACAATAATAAATAAATTGATAACAAAAAGATGTAAAAACCTCATTATCCTAATCCTCATTGTCATCCTCATCATCATCATCCTCATCATCATCATCCTCATCGTCCTCATCGTCATCATCGTCACCGTCACCGTCACCCTCCTCCTCTTCCTCCTCCTCCTCCTCCTCCTCCTCCTCCTCCTCCTCCATCTCCATCTCCATCTCCATCTCCATGTGATCATCTGTCCCCTCCACATTATCTTCTTCCTCTTCTTCCAACTCCTCCCCTCCCGCTTCTTTCTCATTCTCATGAATGATTTCATCATCAATTGGAGATAAAACTGATTTTGATACAATTTCTTCTTGAAAAAATGTTGTATCAAATTTTGATCTAGCCTTTGTCTTAAAGACCGCCCACCATTGCTTTTGATGTTTATCATTACTCGTGCTTGGATAAGAAGCAAAATACACTTGATGAGCTTGATGTGCGAGTATAAATGGGTCATAAGTCAAGTATGTTCGGGTATGATTAACTTCTACGAGTTTGTAACGATCATGGACTCTCATTCCCGCTATGGAATTATCTTTCCATTCACACTTGAATAAGACTGTTTTATAAGCACGTCCACGCCCATTATAGCACAACTCAAGGATATCCTCTAATATGCCGTAATATTCATTGTCATCAAGGGAGGAAATTGTAACACCATAATTGCATCTAACCTTCCTCTTCCCGTAATTGAATGTATGGAAATTGAATCCATTAACTGAATACCGATTCCAAGTTTTAACCTTTCGTGAAGGACCTAAGGCTAAACTCCTTACCAAATCATCTTGGATATTGCATTCAATGACATGTTTTAAAACCATGATGGAAATTGATCCTCATGCTTATTCCAAACATCATTCTTGCTCACATTAGGATGTTCTTTAATGAAATCGTTCACAAATTGTGTTTCATAAGGCTCTAAGATTTCACAATTAGAAAGAACGTAAAGATGAGCACGATTATATTCTTTGTCATCCAAATATCTTGTCTCCCCACTTGATGAACACCCTTCATCATCATGAGTTTGGAAAAACTCGGGTACACTTGTGTCCACTTCATCGGCTTTATCAATATTTAAGTTCTTTGCTTTGGTTTCTATATGTTTTTCAAAGTAAAGAGAGCAAAAATTTGCAATCTCTTCCGTTAAATACGCATTGCATATAGAACCTTCAACCCGAGCCTTATTACCAATTTTTTTCTTCAAATGATTAAGAAACCTATACATGTAAATTAAAATGTAGTTATTTCTTTATTATTAGAATAAAATATATAAATGAATAATATTTACAATTGAAATACTAGTAAATTATTATTACATACCTTTCAAATGGATACATCCACCTATATTGGACGGGTCCACCAACTTTTGCTTCATAAGGCAAATGGACCGGTAAATGCTCCATGGAATTAAAGAATGAAGGAGGGAAGATCATCTCAAGTTTACATAAGATAATTGGAATTTGGTCTTCAAGACGAATCATGTCATCAACCGATATGGTTGAAGAGCATAAATCTCGAAAAAATTGACTAATCTCGGTAACTGCATTCCACACGGTAGTTGGGAGGAGATGTTTCAATGCAACGGGTAATAAGCGCTCCATGAAAACATGACAATCGTGGCTTTTCAACCCTTGCAACTTCAGTTTCTTAAGATCAACACAACGTTTGAAATCGGATGCATATCGATCAGGAAACTTCAACTTTCCTAACCATTGACACAATGCCTTCCTTTGAGCTTTATCAAGAGTAAAAATAGCTTTTGGCTTAGACCCATCCTTACGAATGTGTAGTTTGGGACGATCACAAAATCTCTTCAACTCTTTTCTTGAAGCAATAGTATCCTTGGATTTACCTTCTACATCCATAATCGTATGAATGAGTTGCTCAAAGAAATTCTTCTCTATGTGCATTACATCCAAGTTGTGCCTGAGTAACAATATATTCCAATACGGAAGGTCCCAGAAAATGCTTCTTTTAAACCAACCGCTTTTCTTTTTCTTCAACTCTTTAAACTCTTCTTCGGTACCATCATCAACAAAAAGTAGATGGCAAATCACGTATCAACTCCCATAACTCATCCCCTGGTAGCCGATCCGGAGCATCATCAAGCACCTCCTTACCTTTAATAAAAGCTTTTTTGTTCCTTCTATTTAGATCTCTATCCGATAAGAAGGTTCTATGACAATCAAACCAACTTATTTTTTTGGAATTAGGAAGCCAAAATGCTTTGCTCTTATCCATGCAACAAGGGCATGCCTTTTGTCTTGCGGTAGACCATCCAGATAGCATACCGTAGGCGGGAAAATCATTTATGGTCCATAAAAGTGACGCTCTTAGTTGAAAATTTTGCTTCAAGGACACATCATATGTTTCCACACCAACTTCCCACAAATGTTTCAACTCCTCTATCAATGGTTGTAAATAAACATCCAAATTGGCTTTTGGGTTACTAGGCCCGGGAATAATTAGCGACAAGAAGATAAGCGCCTTTTCAAACATAACCAAGGTGGTAAGTTGTATGGTGTGATCATCACGGGCCAACAGGAGTAAGGTTTACCAAATTGGGTGAAAGGGGCAAAGCCATCCGTACATAGGCCAAGTCGAACATTGCGAGGTTCCTCGGCAAAATCAGGGTACATCTTATCAAAACGCTTCCATTCCTCTCCATCACTCGGATGACACATCTTCCCCGGTGTACGAGGATTTTCTTTGTGCCATCTCATTTGTTCAAAGAATGTTTTTTGTTGCATACATTCTTTGAAGTCTTGGAGCAAGAGGAAAATAAATTAATTGGTTTTGTGATATTGGTTTCTTACTCTTTTGACCCGTCTTATTACCCTTCTTGCCTTTTCCCTTCAAAACAATATCTCCCTCACTTGTCTCATATCTACCCCTTTGACATTTCTTACACTTGTCAAGCAAAGCATCATCTCCCCAAAAAAGCATACATCCTTCAGGACATGCATCAATCTTTTGATGCGGAAGCTCAAGGCCTTTAACTACTTTTTTGGTATTATAGAAACTTCGGGTCATGACATTATTGTCGGGGATAGCGTCCTCAAGCAAAGACGCAATAGCATCAACGGCATTAAATGGCATATTAAACTCACATTTTAAGGTTATTATCCTAGAGGCGGCTTGTAACAATGTCATTCTACTCCCTTCATATAAAGGTTTTTCTGAAGCCTTTAACATTTCAAAAAAGGATTTTGCTTGTGGGTTTGGTTCTTGTTCAATGATAGGCTCGTGATTGTCATTATTAAAAGTATTAAACTCCAAAGCATCAACTACCATATTTCTATATGGGCTATCATTTTGTTCGGTTTGAGGTTGCTCGGTAATTGGAGAATATGGTTCTCCATGACAAATCCAATTATAATAATTTGGAGAAAATCCATTTGTATAAAGATGTTCTTCTACTTGAATGTAATGAAAATATTTCAAGTTTTTACATTTACTACAAGGACACCTAAGTTTATTTTCTACCAAATCATATCCATCTTGTTGTTTAGCAAACTCAATAAACTCAAGAACCCCCTTTACAAATCTACCAGTGGGACGTTTCCTCTTATCTACCCTATCTTTGTACATCCATTTGCGTTCCGATCTCTTCATTTTAATCTAAAAAATATTCCAAACAATAATTTTTATTATACCAACATTATACTATCATTATACCAACATTATACTAACATTAGACTAGTATTATTAACACTAGCAATTTACTAAACTAACATTAGACTAGTATTATAACAACATTATACTAACATTAGACTAAATCTTGTAATTAAGTATACTAACATCATCAAAATCACCAATACATTGTCAACTACAACCCTAATTCAAATAATATTACCAATTTCACAAAAATCCCCAATTCATATTCACCCTAATTATCAATTTATACAAACCCTAACTAATTAAACATCATAACAACATCCAAATTAGTGGTTGTTTATACTAACCAAACTAACTACAAGAACAAATTCAACAAACAAATCAAAAACTATACTATAATTAACATATACTAATAACACAAATACTAACTAAACTAAGATTAACTTATACTAACCAAACTAAATCTACCTTAAACTTAACATACTAAGAACACTAATATACTAAATAAACTAATTACAATAACAAATTAAACAAATTAAACTAAACTTAATCTAAGAAATTGAAATTATAAACAAAGATTCATACCTTCTTCAAATCAAATTAGTGTTGTTCGGTGGTTGGGTGGTCGCCGGTGGTGGGGTCGGATGGTGTTGATGGCAGCGACGGCAGTGATTGTTGGCGGCGGTGACGATGGCGCGGCGTCGAGGTCTTGTCGTCCTTCTCTATTTTTTTTTTTCGAATTGGTAAAGTAAGAGAGAGGGGAAGGAAATCTGGGTATATGGTGTGAATTGGGCGGGCGACGGACAATGGCGACGGAACAGTGCTCGGTCGCTAATGTAGCGACTAAAAGCGGTCGCTATTTATTTTTATTCAGTCGCTATTTTTTTTAAAAAGTCGTCGCCAATTTGGCGACGTGTTGCAGTCGCCCGAATTTTTTGCTAGTCGCCAATTTCGAGACCATGCGTTTTCGTCGCCTAGTTTGGTAGCCCGAGAACGAAATTCTTGTAGTGAACAAAACCTTCCCTAGCATATAAGGGCATTACCATCTCGGTTGCCCGAGGACAGTAATAATCAAATGTCGATAAAAGAACAATTAAGATTTATTACAAGTGATTGACAAAACTAACGATATACAAAAGGTACAACTCAGACTACTATCAGCTATGTGAACTACTTCTGCCGTGACTCGTGAAAGACTCATCCCGCCAAGCACCCAACTACCATCCAAGATATCACCTGCTAAGACTGACTGCTCACCATAGGGGATCACAGCAGACACGACAGAAACAAACAACAAAACAAAACCACACAAGGTTAGTAACTGAGAAAATACACCAACAACTGCCGACACGATACAGATACAACAAGACACACACACACAAGCCACATCTCCTCCAATGAATCACCATCACCGATTGTCCACTGGACCAGCCCTGCTAGTGGGGGACCGCAGTCGTTCCCACCTAAGCCCCGCTCATCAAATTGAGCGATAACTCATGTCCATTAATATGCACATCCCTTCTGTGGCGGGTTCCACAGAAGGTGAATCAAGGGCGTGAAGTCACTCCCACAAGTGACTCCACTCAGCCAGGGACGCACCCCGAAGATCACAGACAGTTATACGATAATCACAATCAGCTGCACCACAACAACGTTAAACGAAATAACACAACACCAACCAATTACCACAATCTATCAATCACACCGACTCTACATCAACCGAACCATATCCAAAGACACCCTAGACATCCAACAGTACTGAGTAGGCGAACCTACTTTTAGCCAACCGCAGCGATTCCACGTCCGATCACATGATACCAATCAACCAAGCAATACACCTATACAAATAGTACAACCATCTATCACTACCACTATAACCCTAACTGAGAACACAACGACAATGATGACGACGATGACATACCTACGCATAGCAATTCGGCGTCAAGACCGCTACCCGACTCAAGCAACCCATCTCCATGGCACAAGCATCCTCAAGAACTCGAGTGGAAGAAACTATGGTGAAGGAAAGGAGAAGAGACGACATCTAGGTTTAGGAAAGAGAGGCGGAAATGATTTGCGGTTTCACAAAACATGATTTGTAAATCCTCGCTGTAAACACGCTACTCGATCGAGTAACCGACTTACTCAATCGAGTGACCGCTACTCGACCGAGCCTCGAAGCTACTCGATCGAGTAACCTCCGCTAGAGCGAGTGACACACTAACCAAAGCTCACACCGTCACCAGACATTGCTCGTAAGGTTTTCGAAGCTCAAGACATGCATCTAAGGTCGGTCAGCGTGAGTCAACGGGTCCCTAAAAGGACGGGTATTACAGTCTTCCCCCCTTAACTGTTTAGAAATACCATCTCACTACGTAAGTTCGTCAGACATCATCATCGTCGTTCGCCTTAGTACATAACACATAACACGACTCTCAACTAATAATCACCCACTTCCTTTTTGCATCACTGAACAATTACTAATCACAAAAACGACTAACTCAACCATCACCTGCACCCACTACACGTTATTATTCAACCGTACACCAACACCACTATCAGACTATATACTTTCATTCATCACTTGACGACAATTACCAATTACGAAACACACAAAGCAACGATCCTATCATCGATTCACAACAACACATGTTACTGATTCACACCACATATGTTTCATTCCCCTCTATTACTTCAACCACACAACACAATTCTGCTAAAGACAACCCCACTATTGCTAATAATATCAAATTTTCAAGCCAACATAACGAATAATGACTGAAAATAAGGTATACAACATGCTATTTAATTCAACAATTATAAATTCTTACTCAACTGCACAATAACTATTATGAAACTATTCAAACAATCATTCACATGCTTTAAAATACCACAAAAATACTGTAAAATTGTTATAATTGCGTCATTTTTCCTTTGCGACATTACTCTTCCCCTCTTAAAATGAACTTCGTCCTCGAAGTTCACCCTCATCCCACTTTCCTGTCCCTCAAACCGATATATATTATACCATATAGACATTACTCACAACCACAAAGCAACCTTGATTTATGCTGACACAACCTACTCTTTGACATTACACAGTTTAACTCATATAAACATAAAACCACTGAAAGCATGTAACACACCGCAAGATATATTATTACAAACTAGCAGCCAAGTCATCAATTATTTGTTATACGATCATACCAATTATGCAGCAACGTTAAAATCATTGTACCTTACTTCTCTAAGGTAGTTTGATATAGAACACAAAATTATACAAATACCACCGAGAGTTGTGCAAATTAACCAATACGCATATTCGACTCACGACAGCTGCGACACCTTCTTGACATTACATGAACATGACCCACATGAGATATGTATATATAGCTAGTAAGAAAGTGAACAACATCGCCGGACATCCAATCATCGACTATCTAACCTGATACGAATTAATCCCTTATATGATCATACCCACACGCAACAATAGAGTTAATTGTGTAGATACCTCATTTCTGCACCTCCCGCAAACCACCCGGTGATGATTGGGCCGCATGTTTGATACGCGGACGATTTATGACAATTCGTAAGTTTATCGTCAAGTGATAGCTCAAATACTTGTGTCTACCCCTTGGTCGTCATATACGCGCCCTTACGGTCATTTTGACAGTAATTAGAGTTCATTTGGAGTCCGGGTCAAAAACCGTCTTCATTTTCTAATAACCGTTTAAAAATGCCGAGTCGGAATGTTCTGGAATATTCCGGATATTTTTATTCCATATTTGAATCTTTTAATCTTTTGGCAAAATATATCCCGAAATTATATTTTAAACAATAAGGAAGTTGAGATCTACCACAATTCCATAACAGAAACGCGGAAAATCTTTCTTCCGCAGGAGGAAACTCCTGGGGAAAGAACGCAGCACCTGCTGCGCCTCTTCCAAGAGCCGCAGTGGTTGCTGCGCCTCTTCCCCAGCTCCTTTCTGCGTAGTTTAAGATCTTTTCGAGATTTGTTTCCAAAGTTTTACCGAAACCCTAATGCCTCCGTGTGATTAGTATAAATAGGGACCTTCGTTCCTCATATTTCTCACGCGAGTGTCCGCCCTTATCTTCTCCCTTTGCATTCTAAAACCGTGCTCTTTTCTTATTGACGTCTACGTGCTTGAACTTTCGACCACGTAAGCTCGAATCCTTCTGAGTACCAGCCTCGTTTTGCATGACCGACCAATTTGACCAACTCCACTCAATCAATTTAATCAACTTAGTTTAATTCCTCTTAAGAGGGCACTTTCGTCGTACATTCGAGTCGAGCAATCATTAATCGTTAACTTAGTCAATCTCGTTTTGTCAAACATGTAAGTCTGAGGGTGTAAATCCCATGTTTTATTATTGTACCTTTTTATCGTATAAATTATTGTAAGATTTACGTCGAAAGCATATTTAAAAACCGCTTTATAAAACCTTTTTATCAAACCCTTTTTCCGGATTAACAGAGATCAGACGTCGAGAAGAAACGCAGCATCTGCTGCGCCTCTTCCTGAGGTTGCCGTTGTTTCTGCTTTTCTTCTTCTTCCTCTGTTCTTCGTTGATTCGTCTCTTTTGTTCTGTCTTTCTTATTTTTCTTCATTAGTCATTCGTATAATAATTTTAAATACATAATTCATACTTATTTTATCATCTTTAAAATTCGACTTAAATCTCAAGTAATTAATATTTGCGGGTTTTCGTCATTAAAATCAAATCCGGGTTTTAGAGATTCGATTCATCCGTATCAAGTCTCTGGAATTCACTTTTGTATATTTTTCACTTCTTTATCGTCATCATCATCAATAGCTTAACATTAATAAACCTAATTAGTTTGTTTTAATAAACTTAATTTGTAATTAGTAATTAATTCATTCTAATTACTTTGAGTCTTTTTTTTTTATTGCTTTTATAATCACTTTCATCCGTAAATAATTTGTTAAATCACTTCCATCCGAGTCAAATATCAATAATTGAGCATTAAATTACCAACGAACATTAACGATATGCAGTTCCGGCTTCACATCCAGAACTCACCTCAGGAACAGACGCAGTGACCATTGTGCCTCTTCCAAGGGACGCAGCTCTGCTGCGCCTGTTCCGGGTTGAGTTCTGCCTCTGAACTTCCGTTGTTGCTCTGACCTAGTTTATTAGTTTACGTATTAATCAACTATTAATCGTATTATCACTACTAATCTATTCGTTTTCTAACCTTAATTTGTTTTCCTTTTCTTTTCTCAAATTATCCGTTTTAAGTGTATTTTCGACGTAAATCGATCAAACCATTGTAATTATTGTATTTTCATTATACTCTTTATTATCGTTTGTTTGTATGTTTTCACATGTAATCAACCTTAAATCACTACTTTGACCTAATTGTATGCTAAATTACATGTTCACCGACTTAGTTAATTCTCACATGCTAGGATTAATTTATTGGATGTTGCATTGCATGCATATAATCGACAACATATCAAGTATAAATGATTTCCCTAATCATTAGTAGAGGCCGTTATCGAGGCGGGCGTGATTAGGTGTTCGATCAAAAGAGCTTCCTAATACGTACCCTCACCCCTTACTCAAGATTTCTGTGAACATCCGTACTCATTGGCATCCACGAGAGTCATTCTAGACATAGAATGCTAAGGGTAACGAGTTCTTAGTTCATGATGTAAGTCAAGATCCCTTTCACCCGGGCAAACACACACCGCTCAAAAAAGACGGATGTAAGATCAGTAAATACGGTTCACTACTCGCTAAAAAGTAAAAGAAACTTCCATTCTTAAAATACATACACAATTGTTTAGACTAATCGGTACATCGATTACCCGAGTCCCGAGGCACAATAGAATGATGTCACAAAGTATCGGTCCAGTCTCAATTTTCCTCTTCAAAATACCAATCTCCTACCTCCCTCTTTTTTCTGTCACTCAAACTACCCTCCTACTAGTCCACCAAAACCTCATTTTTCCTCTTCCAAATAACAATCTCCTACCGGCTACCTCCCTTCTTAATCTGTCACTTAACTACCCTTCCTACTAGTCCACCAAAGCCTCAAACTTTCTCAAAAATCACTACCAGTGCCCTTCATGTCGTGGCACTCTCAGGAAGCAATCAGGCGCGTTGCTCGCAATAACCACGCCACCAAAATCACAGTTACCTCGTAAAACTTTTCTTGTTGGAGTATAAATCCACTTGTGAGTCCCACATTGGTGAAAAAGAGAGAGATTGTCTATCTTATAAGGCCTAGGGGTGTTTCTCCCATTGTCAATTGGTTTTGGGAGATAAGAGCATTCTTGGGCTTGTGAGTTAGACTTCTCTCCTCCACCGCGGGTAAGGCCAGACCCATCTCGTGTTTATCATGGTATCAGAGCCCAAGGCAAAAAAAAAGACCTGGGTCTCGTGTTTAAAAACTGAGCCTTTATGTGCCCCGACCCGCCGTGAGGATGTCCAGTCCCTTCGGTTTCAGCATGAGGAAGTCCAGTCCCTCGAGTCGAGTGAGCACTGTAACGGCTGTGAGGATGTCCAGTCCCTCCAGACCGATCTTTAAGTGGGCTCACAAGTGAGGGGGTGTGTTGGAGTATAAATCCACTTGTGAGTCCCACATCGGTGAAAAAGAGAGAGATTGTCTATCTTATAAGGCCTAGGGGTGTTTCTCCCATTGCCAATTGGTTTTGGGAGATAAGAGCATTCTTGGGCTTGTGAGTTAGACTTCTCTCCTCCACCGCGGGTAAGACCAGACCCATCTCGTGTTTATCATTTCTATACGCCGCAGTGTCTTACATACATTCTTACATAAAACTGCATGCTACTTATGAGTCTGAGACCCGCAAAAAATTTATAGAACTAGAACAAGAATTTTACTTGTGTTTGTGACATTACCTGCAAGAATCCTTTCCAGCTCCGACGGTTCAATTTGCTCAATTCGATCAATCAAGCCCGAGGGTTTAGCTATTGAGGTATTTTGAGCTCCGTAAATGTGTTGTAGATCATTCCTTGGCGGTCCAAGTTACCGATTTATACGGTAGAAATGGTAGAAATTGACATGATTTGGGGTAAAAATTAGGTTTTGGGTTTACTAAGTAAATGAAAGAGAAAGGGAGTGATATTGCTACCTGTGAATTAATAACTTTAGCCATTGAGTTAACAATAAAAGAAGGAGGCCATTAATGGAGTATATGAGTAGATTTTTAGGAGGATTGATGGGAATGGAAAGGAAGTAAGTGACACAGAAGAAAATTAGGAAAGTTAGCGTAGTTGTGAAAGTGGTGTATAGATTGTACGTATTCCGTATTATTATAATATACGTATACATGTTGCTATACCATGAGATATTGGTGAGATTTTGGTGAGATTTTGAATGGGGTTTATATTCACTTTATGTATAAGTTATGGGGTTAAATTACTCTAATTGAAAGTTATGGGGGTCGATTTCACAATTGCTAAGAGTTATGGGAGTCAATCACCACTTCCCTCCTCTTCTAGTAAGTATATATTTTTAGTTAGTTTAGTTCCTAATTTCTAGTGATTGACATCTTATGTAATTAGTAAATATCCTAGCTAACTTGGGCATAGTCTTTGTATAAATAGGATGCTTGTAATTGTGATTAATCATGCAATATAATTCTTAGACCATCCTCAAGCAATGGTCATGCTAATTAGGTCACCATTTATACTTTACTCTTAGTTATTTTCCATTTCCCCAAAATTTTCCACTTTTTCAATCAATTATCATTTATTCTCCCTAAATAAACTCTCTCTCATCCTACTACTTTTGCTCCTACCCAATAATAATAGAACACCTCATTTTCACTAGGTCATGAAGGAGGTCATGAGCAAGGTCAATTTAGTTGGTAAAGGTCACAAATTGACCTTTTGACTCCAAAGGTCATCCTAATTTTTGTGTTAAGTGGTAATTAGTGTGACCAAGCAAGGTCATGACCTAGCAATTGACCTTGCTTGGGGATGATCTTATAATAGGAATAACAAAAAAGAAAAGGTATAGTGGATAGGATAGATAAGGTTTTTTAATACATTGTGTACTTTGTGTCTAGTCGGCGTGGTCACCTATGAATTTGCTCAATAAACAAACTAAAACTTCTCAAGAAGTAAATGTGAGATTATACGCAAGAATATGCCTTCCATTATAGGCTCTAGCTAGGTCACGTGCCTTGCCTCATCCGCTAATATTAACTTCTCGAGTTCTCATGTCTAGACACGTTAAGTGAGTCACGTAAGAGCATGTACTATAGAGAGGAGGTTCTTATCCTCTTATTTTTGTTTTTCCCCTCTATTTTTTTGACACCTCAATTACTTTTTATCCATTTCATTTTTCAACATTTACATCCTCTTCCTCTATTCTTCTCCTATATTTTTCTACAATAGAGAGGAAGTCTCATTCTTCCTCTTAAATTAACCATTGCACATAAACCTTCAATATTAAGAAAAAATATAAGAAATTAGATATAATTGATTGGTTGAAAGGCACAAGGGCCAATGTACTCCTTCCTCTAAAACTAGAGGAAGTCCTCTTCATCCTCTTGCTAAGAGGATACTCCATACTTGTTCCACAATAGAGAGGACCTCCTCTTAGATGAGAGAGAAGGCTAAGAGGAGGGTAAATCCTCTCTATTGTACATGCTCTAAGTGGGATTTGTCCATCAGGTTCGATTCATACGGGCCATGTCAAAATCAAAGTCACGCCCAAGAGCGGAGCTATGGTTATATCTATGCTATAGCAAAAATAGTTTTTATAAAATCATTACACATTAACATTAGGTTATAAACTTATAACATTTATCTAGATCCATTGAGATTTTATCTATATTTGGGATAAAGGTAATTATTATCGGATAAATGGATAATAGAGCCTAAATGAACAATGGATGAAAATGATGGTAGTTGAAGATACAAATGAGAAAGATAGCGTAATACTCGCTCCATTAAGGGAGTAAAATTAACCCATTACCCCCTAAATAGATATGTCAAAAGATTACACGACTCGAAAAATTTACCAAACCCGCCCGAAATTAATCTGAACACAAAAATGACCCTATCCGATAATATCCTAGTTCGAGATGTAGTAGTTCAAGTTACAAAGGTTTAGCCCTAAATAAGATCGAATTTTTCTTTAATGTGTACTTTAAAGGTACACATTAAAAAGGTAATTAGATAAAGATTTAAAAAGTTATTGTATTAATTATGACTAACATTATACGTCAATATCTGACATATATTTTTAGAAATCTTTCTTTAATTTTCTTATCCCACGTTAAAAAAAGAATAATTTAATAATTACTCCCTTTTAGATACCACTTTTCTAAAATTACTCCCTTTTGAAAACTTTTTAATAATTTACTCCCATAAAATGTTCTCAGGTCAAAAATTGCACCCAAATGCACTTTCAAGTGAAAAATCTTTATTTATGACCGTTTTGCCCCTATCTTCTTCCCTCCCTCATTTGTAAAACGTGTTCTGGACTGCACCATTCGTCAACCAACCATCTTCATCTTTAATTGTGAGCTCGGAATCAGACCTTTGTCTTGCCTCAACCACGCTGCCAACGTGGTACCCACACCTGCTCCTTCAATCATCATCACCTCCGCACCATCATGAAGGATCAACACCATTTCCCACGCCGGCCATCATCCGCCTTCAAGCGCGGAATCGAAATCGACACCACTCCATTCACGCACTATGCAAAGAACAACACCATTCGTCAACCCCAATTAAACCCAACAACGTACCACCACCAATACAACAACAAACCACAGCGCCATTATCGCCAATTTTCGACGAAATTCTCCCCGACCACCATCAACCACCAATACCCAACACAAACCACAAATATATCGCCCACACTTCAAATTCCCGACACAAAAACTTTTAAACAATTAAAATCAAAACAAATCAAATCACTAATTTCTCCATTTTCCCTCTCACACTGGGTTAGGAGGAAGAAGCGTTTTTCAAAGCTTCAATTAGTTACTACCGGAAAAACGTTCTTGTCATCGCGTAGTGTTCCCTAATTTCCCAATTTTCAAAGTTTCAATTAAACACTACCCAGAAAAACGTTTTTCAAACTTTCAATTAAATCCCTAATTTCTCAATTTCCTCAATCACCTTGTTTGATTTTTTGATGTTTTCGCCAGGTCATTAAGTGTTTGTTGTTGGTGTGGTAGTGGTAGCATATTGGTGGTGGTTGGTTATGGAGGATTGGAGGAAGTAAGGGAGTGAAGGGTGTGAATGATAAATGAAGAAGATGAATATAGAGAAGGGTATTTTCGGCATAAAAATAGACTTAAAATCAGAAAATTTAAAAATTGACGGAATTTGTTACCGGAGTGTCAATTTGGGTGCAATTTTTGACCTGAGAACATTTTATGGGAGTAAATTATTAAAAAGTTTTCAAAAGAGAGTAATTTTAAAAAAGTGGTATCTAAAAGGGAGTAATTATTAAATTACTCTTAAAAAAATCCAATAAGATCAAAACTGTCATCAGAAAACACCCAAAAATCGTAGAAACCCTAAAATTTTTTTTTTATTTATTTATTTATTTTTTTTTTTTTTTTTTTTTTTTTTTTCGATAACACATCCAAAATTGAAAGAGCCTAGCAGAATACGTACTCCGTAATTTGCCATGAATCAAAGGGTAAGAAAAGAAAAGAAGCATAGCCACGTGGACCCAAATTATCCAAAACGCACCCAAATAGGCAAATATAATAAAATTAAATAATAAAATAATATAATTACCAAAAAACATTATTCAGTCAAAATCACTCTTTCTATATATCTTCTCTTGGATTATATCTTCATCATCCCTCATTGATCACACACACATCCAAATTCCAAACCCTGCCCGAACTCCATCAACCCGACCCGATGACCCGCCGCTGCTCGCACTGCAGCCACAACGGGCACAACTCCCGTACCTGCCCGAACCGAGGGGTCAAACTATTCGGAGTCCGATTAACTGATGGATCTATCCGTAAGAGTGCTAGTATGGGTAACCTTTCTCATTTCGGTTCATCTTCTCTTCATCAAAACGGTGTCGTTGGTAACACTACCCCTGGTTCCCCTGCCGCCGGCGATCATACCCCTGATCACCTCCGCGCTTCCGCCGCTGCTGCCGCCGTTGAGGCCGGTTATGGTTCCGAGGATTTCGTCCCTGGCAGCTCTTCTTCTCGCGACCGTAAAAAAGGTTCATTGTAATTTTCATTGTTTTTTTTTGGGGGGATTTTGAGTGGTTTTAATTGTTTGGATTATGTTTTATTTTGTTGGGTTTGTTTTATTTTTTGATTTGGTATTTGATTAATGATTTGTTGTTTTGCTGTTTTTGGGGAATTTTGTTTTATGTATATGGATAATTTAGGAATATACGTTTTCGTCCCGATCATTTGTTTACCTTTGATTAAGATTCAAAGATTTCCTCCCAGAGAGGGGAAAAAAAAGTAAACAAATGAGTCAGACGTAAGCCGTAAGGAGTATTAAATTAGTAGTATACTGATACTGTACATGATTATGGAGGAATAGTTGGTTTATGTGTACTATGGAGATCTTAAGAAGGAAAATTTATGGTAACCGATTGTGTCATGGTTTGGAAGTTGTTGAATCGTGGCTCAGTTATTGCTTATTTGGACTGTTCGAAGTAGGTTTGTTGGCGTGGTCGCGTGGACTAGAGTTTTAGAGTAGTTTATGTCTCTATTCGGAAAGCAGGGGAGAGTAAGTTAGGTGGAATAATTTCTTAGACGTATTAACACATCCTTGAGTATTAGGCAGTTAGGCCTCCTATTTACAGGTTACTGGACTGTTTAAGCCCAAATATCGACTCATGGGGTTCTGAGTTTAACTTCGAAGAGGTGTTAGAAGGAACTTCAATTTGGTGGGAGTATGGTCCACTGACCTTTTCCACTATTCATTTTAGTGAATTGGTTATTTATTCGATAAACAAGGTAAAAAGGGAAAGTCTGATGAAGGTTTAGACCGATAGATGACAGGTATTTTCTTTTAAAAGAAGCATTTCTATGGTAGGCTCTAGGAACTTTTATTAGGCAGGACATGTGCAATTAGGGTGATCGGAATGTTGGATGATTTAAATTGGTTGATTTGGTCTATTGTTTGATTGTCTTGTACTCCTTCCGTCCCGGTCAATTGTTGTCCTTTGGTTTTGGCACAAAGACCAAGTGGAGGGGGCCAATCACTAAATGACAAGTGGAACAAATTGGGTGTGAATGATCAAATTACTCATCAAGTTCATTTTTAAAATAGAAAGGACAACAATTGACTGAGACACCCCAAAATGGAAAAAGACAACAAATGACCGGGACAGAGGGAGTAAGTTACTTCATAGGTGGTATTTGCATCAACATATGGGATTATGGTGGGTGGCTAATGTGTGGATGGAAATCGTTAAAGCTAGTTTTTAGTTGGCGTTACCTTGAACTGTGCATAAATATGTGGAATTGGTCAAGCAGAGGGCTATTTTATTAGTTGTGATAAGTTGAGACTGTTCAAGTTGAGATGCTCTTGTTTAGTGGCGGCATTCTTGTTTGGATTAGAAAATTTTTGGCCCTTTCCTCCCACACTTTTTTGAAGGATTTGGGTTGGGCCAGTAGATGTGACAATCTGGTTACTTGGTATGTTATGCGTCGGGTTAAAATAGGTTGTGTTGTATCGGGTTCAGGTTTTTTTGGGTCAATATCGGGTTCGGGTTCATGCCCGGTCATCATTGGTTGACAGGTTGAATCGGATTTACTGCGTTTGGTTATCAATCTATATTTTATCTTATGTATTCGTGTTTGGACTGGTAAAACAACTTTTTGGTGCATGTAAATTAGTTTTAAGTTAAAACAATTAAGGTGATGGTCAATTCGATCTTATTTAGACGATCCTATCCGGTCATCAATCAGTTTGAGTCAATTTCGTTTCACGAGTCATCTCCGATTAGTATGGGCCGGATTCGAGTTCAGACTTCAGACAAATAAGGCTGTTATCGGTTTAACCTGGGTTAGGTTGAGTTTAGTCCGTTTTATTTTTAAGTTAAAACTATTAAGCGGATTGTCAATTCGGTCTTATTTGGACTATCCTATGCTAATTTGTTATCTGGTCATCCGTCGTCAATCAGTAACAATTAAGGCTGTCATCCGTCATCAATCAGTTTGAGTCCATTTCGGGTCACGAGACATCTCCTATCAGTATGGGCCGGATTCGAGTTCAGATAAATAAGGCTGTTGTCGGTTTAACCTTGGGTTGGGTCGAGTTTAGTCGGTTTCGATTCACTGAATTTTCAGGTTATGTCAGGTCAGGTTTTTGGCGGTTTGATCGGGTCAGCTTTTTCGAGCTATAGTTGGGTATAAGGTCTCTTTTATTTGTAGCAAGTCTTGAGGTCATGAGTACCAACTCTCATGAGCTATGTTACTCCGACACTTCACTTAGATGACGTGTCGTGTGTCAGACACGATCCGACACTTCGACACTTCACCTTAGATCAAAAAATTGAAAACTTCGCATGAAATAGCCGTGCCCGATGCTTAACTCGACACTGTCAGAGAGTGTGAGTAACACACCTCATGAGTCAAGATGTTACCAGCTAAGCTAGCTAAGCTAGTTGACATTTGCTAATGATGAGACAAATGATAAATATATGTGAAATGACAGTATTTTTCTTACTGTAGGTATTGCATGGACTGAAGAGGAACACAGGATGTTTCTTCTCGGGCTACAAAAACTCGGGAAGGGTGATTGGCGGGGAATATCTCGTAATTATGTGATGTCAAGGACACCCACTCAAGTTGCCAGTCATGCTCAGAAATATTTCATCCGGCAAAGCAACGTGTCCAGAAGGAAAAGGCGGTCTAGCTTGTTTGATATTGTGGCTGATGATGAGGTGACAACCTTTTCCTCTCATTCAAAAAATTAATATAGGTGATTTTGTTCTGGAAAGTGCATGTTAGACGATTCAGATTAACCAACCCGCTTCTTATAACTGCTACAATAGATCAAATATTGAGAGGCAATTTCCTATGGTGGCGACTCGAGAAAGGGGGTTGAATATACACAATACACAGCCTTACCAGTTACCTCTGTGTTTTAACATATAGAGGCTGCTTTATGACAACTCATAATGAAATTAGGGTTGTAGAATTCCCATCCACACTCTGCCACTTCACTATTTTAGTGTGTAGTGAATCATTTTGCTTTATTCCATCATATTTTAGTGTCAATGAATAGTCTTTTGCCCTGTCTTACACTTGGTTTTTATTATTGCTTTTACAGGGAGGCGGTGATACAGAAATGGTATCGCATGACTTTCTCCCAACACAACCTCTAGATACTGAAACTGAAAATCCCGACTCATTTCATCCTGCTCCATCCCTTGATGAAGAATGTGAATCAATGGCATCTACCAACTCCAACTCCAACTCCATGGACCCAGAACCGGCTCCAGCTAAGCCGGAAACCTCACAAAGCTCCTACCCAAGTGACACCCCCCAAAACTATTACCCTCTTGTTTATCCAACTTATGTTTCTCCATTTTACCCCTATCCAATCCCACTCTGGACAGGCTATAATCCTGAGCCAGCTAAGGAGATGCATGAGGTGGTTAAGCCTACGGCAGTACACTCGAAGAATCCAATCAATGTCGATGAGCTGGTTGGCATGTCAAAATTGAGCTTGGGTGAAACAATTGGGAGCGGAGAGCAGTCAAGTTTATCGAAGAAATTACTAGAAGGTTCCTCTAGGCAATCTGCCTTTCAGGCTAATCCTGCCCCTAGCAGTTCAGGTATGAACCCTGGTGGAAGTCCAATCCATGCTGTGTGAGTGTGAATGTGCAAGTTAGTGTTAGGTTTGGCTCAGAGCTCTTGAGCTTCACAGTTGTACTGTTAATATGAATGATATATCTGTGTGCAATTTGGTTTCTGAGCTGTCTTTTTTTTTTTTTTCAAATGGTTTCTTCCTTGGGATCAATTTTAGGTAGTTTGTTATTCTGTCAAAAGTCGATTCTTTACTGCGGTCTAAAATTGTGTGTATTGAATACAGTTGTTAACCCGAGTTTCAGTAAGTTAAACAGTAATTTTTAATGTGTATATTATGTTGCAATTCTGCTATTTTCTGGGAAATGTTGCGTTCCTCTTGTACTTGCTGTTTAACTAGATGAAGTAGCACATTACAGAAAGATGATACACAGAGATTAACTGTTGACTGGTTGTATTCTGATTTCTGAATATCATATCTCATCCTTGTCTGTGAGAACTCGTGCTACTGTGCTAGAATTCCCGGGATTTGATATCAGATGGATGCATAATCGTATTCTTTCCCTATGCTGAATATCCTGATGAAGCAAAGCTGTAGACATTCTTACTCGTATTCTAACCAAAAACCGACCCAAAACTGTAGTATCTAGACCTGTCAAACGGGTCGGGTCCCGGGCCAGGTCATACGGGCCGGGTCAGAATACGGGTCGGGTCGAATACGGGTCGGGTTATGCGGGTCACGGGTCGGGTTAGGGTCAGAATACGGGTCAAGAAATAAATTCAAACATCTTTTTTAAACGATTTTTTTAATTAAAAAAATATTTTTTAAAAATGTAAATCATATTTAAAATTAATATTTTAATCATATTCAACGTTTACATTAATTATATTGACATAATTATTAAAATAAAGTTTTTTTAATAATTATTTTATTATTAAATATTATAAAAGTTATGTAAAATTAACTTTTTAGTTGTTTTTGTAATTTTAAGTAATAAAAAAAATATTTTTTTAACTATTTTTTCAAATATAATATATAAATATTACTCCCTCCCATTCACTATTATGTTCCCATATCATATGGGCACAATAATTTAGGAAAACTATAAAAAATGAGGAAATGGTTGGGTGGTGTTTGGTGATAGGAGAGATGGATGAATAATTATGAGTTAAATAAAGAATTGTAGGGCCAAAACATTAAGAAAAGTAATAAAATAAGAGAAAAAGAGCTGTGTGGGGTTTGGTGATAGGAGAGAGGGATGAATAAAATAAGAGTAAAAGTTACCAAAAAAGGAAAGGGGAACATTACTTGAATAATCCATTTCGGGAAAGAGGGAACATTATAGTGAATGGGAGGGAGTAATATTTTAATAAAATTCTTGATTTACCTTTGACCCAACGGGTCGACCCGTTCGGGTCGGGTCGGGTCTTGACCCTAAAATAACAGGTCATTTCGGGTCAAACGGGTCCCGGGTCGAAAAAACTGGGTCTGTAACCCTTAAAACGGGTCGGGCGGGTCGGGTTTTCGGGCCGGGTCGAGTTTTGACAGGTCTAGTAGTATCCAACCTGTATTTGACATTTCGACCTGCATTAACCCGTTTGACAAGTCTACCCGTGTAATCATGAAATAGTTTATGAATTGAGCATTTTCCGGCAAAAAATCTTGACTTCTGTGTGAATTTGGCCTTTTATTGCTCAGAGTATACTAAAACAGCATAGAAAACAGATGTTCCTCGCACTTGGTAGCTTGGATGGAACTGCCTTTCCCTCAAGTGTACAGGAAGTAAGTTCCTGCTACGCGGTCTTCTCCAACAAGCCCTTGCGCAACGTGACACCATCACCACTCCTATAGTAGCACACAATGCACTAAGAACAGCGTTTTGCATCGAGCCAGGCAAGAGTAGTGATCCTAGGCATGCTAAAGCAAAGGAACCACATATCATCGGAATTTCTTGATTCAGACAGAGACGATAAACGTGAATTCTGGATGAATTATGGTAGAAGAAGCAATAGAGGAAGAAGCAGAAGAGAGCGATAGAAAGTGTGATTGGGTTAGTCTCGAAAGGGGAGCTTAATTGATCACCTTGATACTTAAGTTGAAGCAAATTAATCATAATTGTGGTCATGAAGGTGAAGATAGTATGATACTTATGATCATGATTAAGATTAGGTAATTGTTGTGATTGTGAGATATAATTGGTTCCGATAAACATGTTGAAGTTACTATTACTACTAATAGGCTGCATTTTGGAGCTGCTAGACACAAGGGAATAGAGGTTTTTTGGAAGGAGAAATGTTGATGGAATTAATGCTTCATTAGGTAGATAGTCTTACTATTTATAGCTAGAGAAAGATCGAATACAAAAAATAGTCGATCACACACCCACCTACACATGCGAAGTTGCGAACCTTTTTTCCTTGGACATGCATACGTCACGTACACAAGAAAAGTCACCGTGCTTCTTTGCAAGTCAAATATCATTAAGTTACTTATGGATAATCAATTAGTCGCACTATAGACGGATATATCCGTCTAAACTAAAAGACAGATTAAATATGCTTAAAGTGGTGACATTTTTGGGTCTCACCATGCAACTTGTTGCTTGTCTTATGCTTAAAGTAGATGGATATTTTGTCCGTCTATAATTATAGACGGATATCTCCCGTTTATAAAGAGAATTTGTGATAGATAATCAGTATGAAACAATAAGCGTTTCGGATCGGTTATATTAGGCCGGGTCAATTCAGGTTTGGCTCAAACTCGGGTTTCAAATTCCAGTATCAAATATGGGACGAGTCATTTGAACCGGATCAGTTTTACCAGGTCTAATTATAGGACCCCATAGTAGGGTGGTAGCACTAGACACTAATAAGTATACAAATATCAGTGGGGTCCAATAACGTAAGCCGAGCTCAACGTCAAAAGATCAAAGTTGATAAAGGCTCGATGTGGCCCGCTAATTCCAATACGTAATCTCATAAAAGATTAAAAGGCGGATATTTTCGCTAATAAATTGGATTATGTCTTCCGAAGTATAACGTAAGCTGACCGAAACACCAGACACAAATACTATCTTACAACCAGTTGTATATTAGCATTGTACAACCGCCTCAAAGTTGTTGAGTTCTCTACACAAAGTTGTCGAGCTATTTTATAAGTTATTGAGCTAATTTAGAAAGTTATTGAGTTTAATAATTATTCCTCTTAAATTTCAATAACTTTCAGATTCTCTTGAACCGACAATTTTGTTAGTAAAGCTCGACAACTTTATAACAAAACTCGACAACATTGAAAAGGTTGTACATAAACTACATACAACCAGTTGTATAATCTACTAATTGAACACCAGAAGAGCAGTTCCAAGACTATACAACTGGATGTACAATGAGCATTGTACATCTAAGGTTATTTTAGTCTTTTTCCAAAATCCTTTTAGAAAAAAAAAAATAACGTAATCCAATTTTGAATCCAATCCTCCTTCTTTCTCTGACTGCTTCCATATTTTTCTAACTCCTCTCCATCTTCATCCATCATCCAGTTAATGAATCATATTCTCCTTTAATTTATTATAATTAATTGAATATATGGAACAAATCATATGACATGACTCGTGATGAAAAAAAAAAAATTATCCAAAATTTTTAATGCATGAAAATAGTTGAAGCTCTCATTCTTTTTACATTAGCTCATATTTTTATCTTTATAGCTCATATTCTTATGTGCTTGTATTTTAAAGCTCTTGATCCTTTTAAGCTCGTATTATTTTTAAATTAGCTCGTATTCTTATATTAATAGCTCATATTCTTATGTGCTCGTATTTTTAAGCTCGTAATCCTTCAAACTCGTATTCTTTTTATATTAACTCGTATTATTATCTTAATAGCTCGTATTCTCATGTGCTTGTATTTTTAAGTTCGTGATTCTTTTAAGCTCGTAATCTTTTTACATTAGCTCATATTCTTATCTTAATAGCTCGTATTCTTATGTACTCGAATTTTTGAACTTGTATTCTTCTAATAATAGTTCGTATGATTGGTGTAAAAATTTACCTCAAAGTATTATTAGATCCATTTTTCCTTCTTGATGATGATGTAAATTGCTTCTCGTTCACCAAAATATTATTAGATGCGTTTTTCCTCTTTGATTATGATGTCAATTGATTTCTTTTCACCATATTAGGATCAGAATTACGGATCGTTTAAGAGAAATTTAGAGAAGAGAAAGAGGGGGTAGGGTTTGTCGACTGGAGAGAAATCAGAATTAGGGAAAAATGGAGATGTGTAGAATTTTTTTTTTTTTTGGGCTTAAATAGTTTAATATGTAATATATGGGCCTGTTGTACAATGCTATTGTACAACAGGTTGTAGGATCCTATTTGTGCCAGAAGAGAGATGCTTTTGTTTTTAGTTTTGATTCATTCTTTGTTCCTCATACAAATTTTACACTCCTTTGTCAGTTAATGTTGATAGTTCCACACTTCCACCTACTTTAAATTAGATGATAATATAGGGCGTTATTCGGTTGCACAAAACTTAGTATCATCAGATTAAAATAATGATTTAAATTAGGATTATTTCATAACAATAATCCAATAATCCATCATATTGGTGGTCTGCAATAATAACTCTATTCTATTAATAATCTCAATTAAATCCAACCTAAACACCATATCTTCTAATAACGAACCAACTGATTTTTTTTGAAATTTATGTTGCAATATTTGATAGTTTTTGGACAACCTAGCTGGTATATGTGAAGTTTATGTGTAATATTTTCAAGTGATGAATCAAGAACTTGGTTTATTTGATACACATAAACATCACAAAACATCAGCTGGTTCGTTATTAGAAGGTATGGTGTTTAGGTTGGATTTAATTGGGATTATTGATAGGATGGAGTGATTATTGCAGACCACCAATATGATGGATTATTGTTATGAAATAACCCTTTAAATTATTAGTTAAAATGTTCATTTAAAATTACTAAAGCAAAATTCAAAGGGGTGAAAATGTAAACAAAATTATCTAATTAATTTTCCCAAATTCATTTATTACTAGGTTTTGTGCCCAGCCCCGCCCGAATTACCTCTACCCAGAAAAATTTAAAGGCTTTTTTTTTTTTTTTTTGAATTCTGTCTTCTTGATCTTTCTACCCAGAAAACATAGTTACTGTCTACTGGAGTAGTACTTTAGGCAATGAGCAACAAAGAAGAAAAATAAACTTGTAATTTTACTCTTATTAGTTAGTCATATTAATTTTTAACATTTTCTAAAACAAAAAAATATATAAAAATTAGAAAAATTTACCAAAATACCCCGTGGGCACTCAAATTGAGTGACCTGGTGACGCTATTAATTTCACGTATTACCGCTTTACAATAAAAATGTAGCTAATATAAGTTAGACATACGGAAAAGAGTATTGTTGATGGTGCAAAGATAGATGGTATTTATAGGTAGACTAGAGAAAGGTTTATTGACCTACAACATGCGAACCTTCTTTTCTTGGACATGTACTGATAATCGTTGAATGATAAAACAGAGAAGGGAAAACAGAGAAGTTGAGTGCTTAAGAGTTGCCTTTCTCATTAATCAATCACCGTATATATAGTACAAGAGATTGAATATTTTGCTAAGATATCGTAACAATTGTGATTTGTTACCAAAACTAAATAGCTAAATAATAGGAAAAGATAAAGCCAATTACTAGAAAATAGGAAATATTATTGAGGCGGATATTGTGTTAGCATTCACACAAGATCCGTCTAATACCCTCCCTCAAACTGGAGCATGGAGGTCTAGAGTGCCCAGTTTGCGTAGAAGGTGGTGGCGCGGACACCCAAAGACTTGGTAAAAAGATTTGCAATTTGCTCGTTTGTGGATACATGAGATGGTATGACAAGCCCGTCGGTAATAGCATCGCGGACAAAATGGCAATCAATTTCGATATGTTTAGTGCGCTCATGGAACACGGGATTTTGAGCGAGATGTATCGCAGATTGATTGTCACAGTAAAGTCGCATATGAGTAGAAACAGGAACATCCAAACAAGCGAGCAAACCCTTTAGCCATTTCAATTCGCACACAATTGCAGCCATTGAGCGATACTCGACTTCACTAGATGATAATGAAACCGTATGTTGCTTTTTAGTCTTCCTCCACGAGACCGGTGAATCCCCAAGAAATACAAACCATCCGGTGACTGATCGTCGGGTTAAAGGGCACGCCCCGTAATCAGAGTCGCACCAACCTGAGACCTCAAGTGAGCTATCTGAACGTAGTAACACCCCTTGACCAGGGCTCCCTTTAAGATAGCGCACGACTCGTAAAGCGGCTTCCATATGAGCTTCACGAGGGTGTTGTAAGAACTGGGAAAGAACATGGACAGAAAAAGATAAGTCGGGCCGCGTAACGGCCAAGTAAACTAGGCGCCCAATCAAGCGCCTGTAGCGTTCAGGCTCGCTCAGGAATGGACTAGTGGAAAGGCCGAGTTGATGATCGATTTCCATTGGAGTAGAAGCAGGCTTTCCGCCCAAAAGACCGGACTCGGTGACGATATCCAAGGTATACTTACGTTGATTTAGGAAGATACCTTCGGTACTACGCGCAACTTCGAGTCCGAGAAAGTATTTCAAAGGTCCCAAATCTTTCATTTTAAAACAACGATTGAGATACTCTTTAAAACGGGAAATGGCAGCCTTGTCATTGCCCGCAATGACGAGATCATCCACATAAATTAGCACATGTAAACGAATCATGTTAAAGGAGTATGAGAACAATGAGTAATCAGAATATGACTGTCGAAACCCGTATTTACGAAGAGCGCCAGCCAGCTTGGTAAACCAACAACGAGGGGCTTGACGGAGACCATAGAGGGATTTTTTAAGACGACATACCTTTCCATCATGACCTCGACTAAAACCCGGGGGTAGCTTCATATACACTTCTCCAGTCAAATCACCGTGTAAAAAAGCGTTATGAACATCCATCTGATGTAACTCCCATTTCTTAATAGCAGCAACAGCAAGAAAGGTACGAATGGTGACCATCTTTACGACAGGGGCAAAGGTCTCCCCATAATCGATACCCTCAACCTGATGATTACCAAAGACGACAAGTCGGGCTTTTAACCGTTCAATGGAGCCATCGGATTTATGTTTAATCTTATAGACCCAACGACACCCGAGAGCCTTTTTATTAGGGGGAAGATCGACTAGGTCCCATGTACCGTTTTGTTCGAGCGCGTCAATTTCGTCTTGCATAGCCCGACACCACCCATCATCTTGCATTGCAATTTTAAAGGAAGAGGGTTCGATACCACTAGTAATAGCTGCCAAGAAATGTCTATGTCGAGGTGAAAATTTATGACAATTGACATAATTAGCTAAAGTATACGGCGTACCTGAGGGAGATGAAGGAGATTCCGGTGAGTCGGGAGGAGATGGACTGTTAATAGAGTCGAGAATATACCCAGTCAGCCGGGAATTTGGAAATTTTAGGCGATGTCCTCTGCCTAGATCAGTAGCAGGTGGTTGGGAGGCGCTTGTAGCAGGTGCTGGCGCGATCTCGGGCTCAGCGACAGGGGGTTCTTCAATGGCCTCGGTGGCGACAGTTGTGTTGATGGAGGGAGAGTCAAGACTTGGCTCATCAGGGGGCGGAAAAATGGAATTATCCAAGTGTGGCGTGGATGATGAACGGCCTGGATCAGGAAATACAAAAGAGTCTTCGTAAAATAAAACATCGCGAGATACAGTGATAGTCCCTGTTTCAATATCGTAGATTTTCCAACCTTTTTGGTTGTGCGGGTAACCCACAAAAATACATTTCCGACTCCGAGGCTCAAATTTGTCTCCTCGGGTTTTTTGATTATGAACGAAGCAGAGACAGCCGAATACTCGCAAGTTTTGATAAGACGGAGCGACACCAAATAACCTTTCATACGGGGTTTTATGATGGATAACCGCAGAGGGTGTTCGATTAATTAAGTAGGCCGCAGTAAGAATGCATTCGCCCCAAAATTTCTTTGGAAGATTACCCTGAAATAGTAGGGCTCGGGCAACATTTAAAATATGCCGGTGCTTACGTTCAACACGCCCATTTTTTTGAGGCGTGCCAACGCAAGAAGTTTGAAATTGAACACCCTGTTGCAAGAAATACTCCGCCATATGATTGAACTCATTTCCATTATCGCTTCACACCACCTTTACCTGTGTCGAAAATTGTGTATGCACCATAGAGAGAAAATGCATAAACATACTTGTAACTTCTGTCTTAGCAAGCAATAAATATACCCAAACGGAACGGGAATAATCGTCCACAATTGTAAGGAAATACTTAGCACCACAAGTAGAGACAGTACGATATGGTCCCCAAAGATCACAATGTATTAATGAAAATGGTTCGGACGCAATATGGTCACTCAAATTAAAACTTGCACGAGTTTGCTTAGCGAGATGACATACATCACACACCAAATGTTTATTAACTGAAATAGAAGGAACGATCGAAATATGTTGAACCGCACTCGCCCCCGGATGACCAAGCCGTCGATGCCATAAGTCATAGGACCCGGTTGTATTCACTGTGTGCACCGTATCCAAAGCCTTCGCTGACAGCAAAAACAGTCCATCCCGGAGCTCACCTACTCCAATCATCGTCCTCAAAGTACGGTCCTGTATAAGACAATGGTCTTTAGTAAATTGTAAGACATAGTCATTATCTTCCGTTAATTGAGAAACGGAAATTAAATTACAAGTCAAATGAGGAACAAATAAGACCCTGCGCAGGACAATATTATTAGCGACACAAACTGTGCCCATTTTTGAAGCCATGATTCGTTTCCCATTTGGGAGACCGACTGCCCGTGGAGGAATCACCGTTCTATCTGTAAACAAGGATATGTCACCTGTAACATGGTTAGAAGCACCGGTATCGATAATCCAGGAAGCCGACATACCAGAAAGACGGTCCGAGGAAAAAGTGTGAAGAGCATTGGCATGAACGAAGCCATTACCCGAGCCACTTCCAGCCCCGGTACCCGTAACCGTACTCGTTGTAGCACCCGAACCCGCAGCATTGCTACGACAAAATTCTGCCAAAGTTCGAGGTCTGCTCCCCCACCATTCGGGGAATTTATTTAATTTAAAGAAACACGAGTTCAACTCGTGGCCATTAACCTGACAATGAGGACAGAATAATTTACGGCGTTCTAGTTTTTCTTTCTCACGCAAAGCCTTCCAGTCGGTAGAAGAGCGTGAGGCTCCTGGAACCGCAAAAGCAACAACATCCGTGACATCAGGGGAGGACGAATCGTCCTGAAGTAGTCGCTCGGCTTGAAGCACAGCGTGGTACCCACGGTTAAGGGAAGGGAGAGGGTCAAGTTGGAATTGTTGGTTGCGGAGAGATCCGTACAGACTACGATCAAGACCCATAAAAAATTGATGGAGGCGTTCATTATCGAGTCGTTTTATTGCCTTAGCAGCAATGTTACAGGTACATTTCCCACATTCGCAAGCAAATGGAGGTTCGTGTATTGAAAGTTCATCCCAAAGAGTCTTTAATTTACCGTAATATTCAGTAACGGACATACCTTTCTTTTGTCGACACTCACCGAGATCAGTTTTGAGAGAATGAACCGACGTACCATCAACTACAGCAAAACGCTCGGCCAAGTCTCCCCACATAACGGCTGCATCTTCGACATAAGGAACGCTCTCAAGCACTGACGAATCGATAGTAGCCCGAAGCCAAGAGACAATCGTACAGTGAACGACCTCCCATTGACCAAGCATAAAATCATCAGTCGGCTTTTCAACCGACTTATCACAAAAACTAAATTTTCGACGGGACTTTAGCGCCATTCGTATTGAACGACTCCAGTCATCATAGTTATGGGCATTTAAAAGGACAGTAGAAAGTTTAAGGTTTGGGAGATCCCCGGACCCGAGATAGAACGGGGACAGGGGATCAATTTTTGGTGTGGAAGATCCCGACTGGGAAGAAATTGCACCGTCGCCAATAGTCATGGCAAGAAGACGATGAAAGAAATTTGTGGTTAGATGGAATTTAATTAAAGAAAAAATTGGCTCGATGATACCATGATAATCGTTGAATGATAAAACAGAGAAGGGAAAACAGAGAAGTTGAGAGCTTAAGAGTTGCCTTTCTCATTAATCAATCACCGTATATATAGTACAAGAGATTGAATATTTTGCTAAGATATCGTAACAATTGTGATTTGTTAGCAAAACTAAATAGCTAAATAATAGGAAAAGATAAAGCCAATTACTAGAAAATAGGAAATAATATTGAGGCGGATATTGTGTTAGCATTCACACAAGATCCGTCTAATATGTACCGTCGCCGACGTAGTCACAATCCAACTCCAACCTGATGGAAGGAAGAAAAGTTGGGGTCTAATAACGTAAGCTGAGCTCAACATTAAAAGAGAAAAGTTGATAAACGGCCGATGTGGCCGCTGATTCCAAAATGTAAGCTGACCACAATTCCACAACTCCACAACACTAAAAGAGCAAGCTCTTTAATTGCATAATGCCTTACAGAGTACAACGTAAGCTGACCACAACACCGTTAATTGATTCTTTCTTCGTTACACGCATTTCTTTTTTTCTTTTTCCCTTTTTTTGAAAGTCCCATAATCGGGATTAACTTATAAAATTCCGACCATTCAATTCAATATTCTCAGCAAAACCCGGAAGGCAACATTCCCAAACTTTCCTACCAACTACTATATTAGAAATATGAGCTAGATTGTGTGCGATACGAGAAGAATCACGATTAACAAAACGCCAAACCACCCTATCTAAATTGATGAGTCGTATTTATATACATGTTTATGCCTCCCCGTAGCTATGTTTAAGACGATTTTCATGCTATTTTAGTCCATTTTGATGCTGTTTATGTTAGTATGTCGATACTTCCGCCATTTTGTGTTTTAATGCAGATTGTATGCATTTGGAGTATATTTGGATGATACGGAGCACTGCTGAGTTTGGCAAGACGAAGTGTTAGAAGATGGGCACGAGAACCGAGAAAGTATAACGAAGAATGAAGAAGGAAAACGTGAAGAATTGAGCTATTTTCAGTACGCTCGATCGAGCTGCCACTTTGCTCGGTCAAGTCGGGGTGATGTCATGCTCGATCGAGCATAACCTCTTGCTCGGTCGAGCACACCTATGTCTAATGACTTTCCAAGTTTCCTAATCTCAGTTTTATTTAGTTATATTGTTAGTATATATACCAAACTCGAACACAATTATTAAAAGACGCATTTTAATGATTAAAACTCCTAGAAAAATCTTAAAATTAGTTTTGCTACTCAAATATTCAGATCTACAACTTTGTTCATTTACTTTTGCAAGTTTGGTAATAATTACTCTTTTACTTTGTTTATTGTTAATTCGATCAAGTCCCCTTTCTTCAATTGATTGTTCTTCTTCTTTCACATGCCAATAGTTATTGCCATCCTTTAATATAATTGCCGTTACTTTTTAGTACGAGTAGTTAAATCTTTAATCTAGGGTAAAGGAGAATCTAGGATGTTAAAAGGGGATTGTTTAATTAATTGATTGCGATATTGCATTAACTGTCGATTAATTGTTGTCTTGAATCTCGTTAATTGATTTACTAATCAGAGTTAATTAATTAGTATCGCAAATTAGGATTATCATCGACCGGGTTAAGACTAGTAACGCGTACGACAATTGATTAGAGTAAATGTTGAGTCCTCCGCAGCGGGCTTATAGAAGTAGGTGCATGGGACCGGCCCATAAGTAAGTGACGTTCCATCCTAAAACCAATTGGTGATAGGAAGAGTAGCCCACTAACTTATAAGCTAACCTCTTCACTATTATTCTACCGATGTGGGACAATGACCCTCACACACATATTTGAAGAGACCTCAACAATCTCCCTCTTTCACATGTGTGTGCGCTGAAACTCCCCCTCACTTGGCGCTACTCCGCACCCGACATAATCTCGTGTCGGGCTGACCAAGCTACTCCGCACGATGCTACTCTGCATCTCTGGTCAACCAAGGGAGAGAGTCCAACGGTGGTGCTACTCCGCAACCACGACGTTATTCCGTGCCATCTTGAGCACCGTCACCATATCGCACCTTGCGGTCCCAAGCCGAACCGTTGGCTCTGATACCACTTGTTGAGTCCTCCGCAGCGGGCTTATAGAAGTAGGTGCATGAGACCGGCTCATAAGAAAGTGATGTTCCATCCTAAAACCAATTGGTGATAGGAGGAGTAACCCACTAACTTATAAGCTAGCCTCTTCACTATTATTCTACCGATGTGGGACAATGCCTCTCACACACATATCGGAAGAGACCTCAACAGTAAATTTAATGATAGCGACCACATGTTATACTTAGATCTAAAGGGCATAAGACTAAAAGGTGAAAGCCAATTAGCTACAGATATTTCAGTAGCAAACCACTTGATTTCGGTAGCTAATTACAAATAGAGACGGAATTTTCGACAGAATATGGTCTGTAGCCAATAGTCTTGTCGCTAAATTTGCTACGGAATTGGATACTAATTTTAGCTACCAAATATTATGTAGCTACTTTTGCGACAATAATAGAGACCAAAGTTAAAGTAGCTACATTAGAGACAGTTTAATTGACCTCTTAGTTGCCTAAATTCTTATCCCAGATAACATACCTGTTAGCCAGTTAGGACCTAATTGGTAGTGACGACGTGCTCATTTTAATTATCTTTCTTAGTGTGCCATTTCAGGAATTTTACCACCTCCTTAAGCAAGAAATTAATCGATGTGCAAGTCAAGAAAGGTTGATAGAATGCTGCCCAAGACTTGTGTTGTAATTGTGTCATTAATGTAAGGGTAAAGGAATATGGTACTAAGCAACGATATGCTTATCTGTGTAACAGTAAGCAAGACTGTTGCTCAAGTCTGAGTCACTTGAAGAAATAAAGAAGTCTCGTTTTTGAGATACTTGAGCTTTCAAATATTGACTTCTTTTATAAGAAGTTTACATTTCTGAATACTTTGAATATAATGAAAGGTTTTTTATGAAGAAAAGAATATATACCAAAGGCATCTTTTAAAAGGATATTTCTCAAAATAGCAAAACATTTTATTATGACTTTTGGAAAGAAAAATGGATTTTTTTGTCAAACACAACCTTTAAAAAAAAGTTTTCTCCAAACACTACCTTTAAAAAAAAAGTTTGTAAAACACAACCTTTAATAAAATTTTTGTTGCCAAACACGACTTTTTGGCTGAAGCACTTAACATTTTGCAATGGGGTAACTTTCAATCGATGTTTGGGATAGCAAACGATGTCAGTTTGAGATGTTCTTGAACTCGTTGGAAAGGTGGAAATACAAGCTTTCCATGGGTTACCAAAACGATGGTCAAAGGTGGCCTTATGTGGGGTCTATTGTTGTGTAAAGTAAGGCTGGTCGGAGAGATTAGCGGGTGATCGAGGATTTTTAGTGTGTCTTTTAATGAGGTTAAGATGCTTTGTTTGGTCTGAAAATTGGTATGTAGGTAGCGGGGAGTGCAAGGTAGTTCTTAGTTGTGTTGTTTGTGGTGGTTGTTGGTTGCAAGTGGTGGTTCAAGGGGAGTTAAATTGGAGGTAAAAAACAATCAAAAGAATGTCAAAGTAGATTTTTTTTTTCGTGGGTCAATTCACTCACCTCAAACCACCACTTACAACAAACAACCACCAAAAGCAACACAACTACGACCTACCTTACACTCCCTTCTATATATATACTAAATTTTAGACCAAATAAAACACCCTAACCCCATTTAAAGACCCACGAAAAACCCTATGACCACTCGCTTTAGAGTTAGCCTCTCCAACCAGCCTTACTTTACACATAAATTGACCCCACATAAGGCCACCTTTGACCATCGTATTTATAACCCCTGAAAAGCTTGTATTTTCACCTTTCCAACGAGTCTAAGAACACCTCAAATCGACATCGTTTGCTATCTCAAACGTCGACTGAAAGTTACCCCATTGCAAAATGTTAAGTCCTTCGGCCAAAAAGTCGTGTTTGACAACAAAAACTTTATTAAAGGTTGTGTTTTACAAACTTTTTTTTTAAAGGTGGTGTTTGGAGAAAACTTTTTTTTAAAGGTTGTGTTTGACAAAAAACCCAAGAAAAATTTGTTTCTTTCCAAAATTGATCTTTCAAAGCGTCTTCTTTTGATTGTCTAATTTGCCTTGTGACTGAATTTCAAAAACCCTTTTGGATGATTACAACGCTTCTTTTCCTCTTTTATCTTTTGAAAAGGTGACCTTTTGAGTGAATAACTTGGGAAGGTCAAAATCATTTGTCTTGCATCAAAAGTTTTGACTTCTAACCCTAGTTCTTCCCCTATATAAAAGGAGCACTATTCCTCATTATTTTCTAAGACTTTTTCTGAGAAATTGATTTGAATTTGCAAAATCATTTTCAAGAGTTTTAAGCTTTTTATTTGTTTGCAAAATATTTTTAAGTTTTCAAGTGATAACAATCTGTTTTACTGTTGCTTTAAGTATTGTGTTCTCTCACCTAGAATCGTTTGATCTCATAAGTTGTCCTCCTCAATTCTTCTAAGAAATCAGTTTGAGGAAACTTGATATTGTAAACATTCTAAGTTAGAGTGTCGAGTTCTTAGACGGAGTAGTTTTTGAACTCTTGTCGCAACTGTAGTGGATTGTTGGTCCTTTTTATTGTAAGGGTTTTAAGTAGTCAGAGTAGATCACTTAAGTAATCAATAAAAAGAAGATTGGACGTAGGCCCTTAGAGCGTTGGCCGAACCAATTCAAAAATCGTTGTGTTTATCTTTCATTACTTTAACTTCCGCTGCAATTCGTTTACTCGTTCTTCATTTGTGTTTTATTTTAACAACGGTCCTGAATACTATTACTTTCGGTCTCTAGCCCTCACTCCATCTGCTAAGACAAATAAGTAACAGTCAGAACAACTGTTGTTTCTAGATTTCAGCAACTTCCTTTAACAACGTGATACACTTCTAATTACTCGATTTATTTGATGTATCCATTTATTTCTCATATTGTTAATCAACTTACTTCAAAGCAATAAAGATTAAGTTGATATTTTTTTTAAAAAAAATAGTACCTAATTCAGCCCCTCCCCCTCTTAAGTACTTGGAATCCTAAACTCTTCAATTGGTATCATAGCCTCGTGCTCTTGATCGAGGCTAATCGCCTTAGAGTTTGATTCTTGGGATATGGATTCCTCAAAACACTCCAAGATCCAGATCTTTACCGGTAAGAATTTTGGGTGGTGGAAGTTAAAAATGGAGCACTATATCAAAAGTATCGATTATCAATGTTGGAAAATCATTGAGGATGGATCTCTCGTTATTGAGGAAAATATCGTTTAAAGTGTCATATGACGTTCTATTAATGCATTACCCTTTTCTTTAAAAAAAAAAGACCGCCTTAACTTAAGATTTCCCAGAACCTCCTTTTTATTCCCACATTTATTTAATCGGGTGTAATAGCCGTCTTATGTTAGGACAGTCTTAAACAAGAAGCAGTAAAATTGGTAAACAATACTAACTTTAATCCAACTATCAGAATTGGTATAATACTAATAAATTTTTTATTAGTAGTATCAAATTTTATTAGCTCCGACTTATTATCAGTACCAATTTACATTTTTGGCCAAAATATTAACATAAAATAATCAAAATTCACTTGTTATTAATTAATGAATGTCTCCCTTTTCCCTCACCTCAACCAGCATAAAACCCAAAAACCCCATGAGCAATTACAGTCCCTGATCATCATGAAACGCCAACTCCAAACCGACTTCTCCTACCTCCCTGATCATCAAATTTTATTAGCTCGATTGGATTGTTTCCTCATTAGTCCGGATTGCCTTAATGTCGTGTCAACCTTGTTTCTGGCGATGATTTGTGTACCCCATCTTTGGGTAACACGACTAATAACATTTTCTTGAAATATAGGGTATTATTAAGGAGTTCACCTCGTTTGAAGATCACTTTTAAACGGTAATGGATCCTCTCCATTTCCTTTCTCTCCATTTCTATTGAATAATATCGTTGATATTATTCGCCAGATCAAGAGGATATTGTTACGATATCAAAGTGTATAATATCTTGACTAAGTATGTAAAGTTTGTATATTGTTACCTATTTAACAGCTAGATTATAGGAACTTATTGATTGTAAACTAGTATATATTAGGAGCTGTTGTATCGTCCTTTTGATTCACTCAATAATAATTACCAATCTTCCAAACCTTTTTGTGTTCATTCGTTCTTCATGGCATCAGAGAGCGTTTGATCCTGGTTGTTTTATTTCATATTAAAAAAAAAAAAAAACAGATTCTCAACGATGACACAAGGAGAGGTATCAATGGGAGACAGAGGTAGAAATCATGACTCAAAAATAGAGCAAATTCTACCATCCTCACTTTTATATTTGCATTCAAGTGAAAGTCTAAACAGAGGTCGTGGTGGTCAGCACCAACGACCAAATGCTACGACGTCAAGTAAGACGGATACGCAAAAACAGGAATTTACTCAGGACGAAATTGTTCAGTTGAGAAACCTGTTAAACACAAAGACAGAAGGTAGCCAAAAATCCCAATCAGGTATAAATAAAAATTGTTTTGGTAATTGGTTACTCGATAGTGGAGCATCACATCATATGACGGGAAAGCGTGATTTACTCAATAATATATGGCGTGGCAGAAAATCCACCGTGAGTCTTCCAGACGGCTCCAAAATAGACGCACAGGAACATGGGAGTGTAAAGTTGAATGAAAACTTCGTCCTAAAGGACGTTCTTTATGTTCCGTCTTTAACCTGTGACTTGATTTCCATACAACAATTGATTCAAGAAAACAACTGTTTAGTGACCTTTTATACTGATCATTGTGTTATACAGGACCAATCTACGAGGATGAAGATTGGACGGGGTGAGCACAGCGATGGGGTCTATTAATTTAAAGGAGGACGAGAGAATATTGTGGCAAGAACCAGTGCGACTGTTGATTTACAACTTTGGCACAGGCGTCTCAGGCATCCGTCATCTAGTATTTTATCTCTTTTCTCAAGTTTAGTTGGTTTTAATTTATCATGGAATTCTAAGCATATTTGCGACCCGTGTTGTCGGGCTAAACAAACTCGCTCCGTTTTTAAACCCAATAATAAAAGAAGTTCTGAATTATTTGCTCTTATACACTGTGACATATGGGGACCGTACCATACTAAGAGTTTATCGGGAGCACAGTATTTTCTTACTATTGTCGATGACAAAAGCAGGGGCGTTTGGGTTTATTTAATGCGAGACAAGGGGGAGGTTAGTCAATTAATGATAAAATTTTACAACATGACCAAAACACAGTTTGGAAAAGAGGTAAAAATAGTACAAAGTGACAATGGGACGGAGTTCCTTTCGGGTATTATGAAAGACTATTACGATGACCATGGGATGGTTTTTCAGACTAGCCAAATTGACACTCCACAACAAAACGGTAGAGTGGAGAGAAAGCATAGACACATCCTAGAAAAGGCGAGAGCTTTACGTTTCCAAGCTAATTTACCTCTTGAATTTTGGGGAGAATGTGTACTCACCGCTGCGTACTTGATAAATAGGACACCCACACGTCTTCTTAATGGTTTAACCCCTTATGAGGTTTTATATGGAACAAAGCCAAACCTGGATAACATTCGTGTCTTTGGAAGCGTATGTTATGTTCACAATAAAGACAAACCCAAGGACAAATTTAAAGAACGAGGAAAGCGATGTGTGTTTTTGGGATACCCGCAAAGTAAAAAAGGTTGGAAGGTTTATGACTTAAAGACAAGAAAACTTTTTGAGTCGCGGGATGTGATATTTTATGAACATGTTTTTGCTTTTAATGACGATAATTCGACAAATAAGAGTGAAACACAGCAACATAAAGCCACGGAACCCCCTGTTTTCGTAGATGATGTATGTGATAGTCATAAGGAGCATATAGACACTGATGACACTCATACGGAAAGCGAAATTGAAATTCGTGATTCTACTGCTGCGGATGAAACAACAGTAGACACAAGAGAAGAAAACGGAACAGGGGAAGATGAAACCGTGACCACAGATGAAGCGATGGGAAGAGGAGCTCGTGAAAAATTCGAGCCGTATTGGAAGAAGGACTATGTTTGTAAGTCCACACGAATTATAGACCCCACTGCAAGTGCTACCTCGGCTCAATCTTCATCCGGTAAGAAAGGTACTCGCTATCCAATGTCTGATTACGTCACTACAGCCTGTTTTTCTAACAATCACAGGATCTTCTTAGCCAAAATTGAAGAAGTGAAGAAACCACGGAACTATAAAGAAGCGGCTCAATCCAATGAATGGAGGCAAGCAATGTCAAAAGAATTTGAGGCTCTTGAGAATAATGGAACCTGGCAGATTGTAGACCTTCCGAAAGGAAAACGACCCATCGGATGCAGATGGGTTTACAAGGTTAAATATAAGGCAGATGGAACAATTGAGTGATACAAAGCAAGGTTAGTCGCGCAAGGGTACAGGCAAATAGAAGGAGTGGATTATCACGAAACGTTCGCTCCGGTAGCCAAGATGACCAGTGTACGCTGCTTACTTGCTGTGGCTGTCTCGAAGAATTGGTATATCGCCCAATTGGATGTTAATAACGCGTTCTTACATGGGGACTTAAGTGAAGAAGTTTATATGAAAATGCCGCCAGGTTTTGAGAAGGGACAATCGACTAAAGTTTGCAAATTAATGAAGTCTTTATATGGCTTAAAGCAAGCCTCGCGGAATTGGTTTGCTAAGTTGACGGATTCTTTGACGAGGTATGGTTTTGCTCAATCTTTGGCAGATTATTCATTATTCACTTATAATAAAGACAACGTTTTTATCGGAGTTTTGGTATACGTTGATGATATGATAATTGTAAGCAATAATGAGGAAGCTAGTAAACGTCTTAAGTCCTTTCTTGATCGAAAATTCGGTATTAAAGATCTAGGGAGACTCAAATACTTCCTAGGCATTGAAGTTGCTACCGGATCAAAAGGGCTCTTTCTTAGCCAAAGAAAATACGCTTTAGAAATTATAAAGGAAGCGGGATTAGAAGGCGCAAAACCGGTAGATACTCCCATTCAGTCGAATAACCAATTGGCTCTAGCAGATGGATACTTATTGAAGGACCCCGTGAAGTATCGACGGTTAGTTGGCCGTCTCATTTACTTGACCATTACGAGACCGGATTTGGTGTTCGCGGTACACATATTATTGCAGTTCGTACATGCTCCAAGAAAGGAACACTTAGAAGCAGTACTCCGTGTCATACGGTACATCAAAAGGAGTCCAGGAGAAGGGATTGTAATGGAGAAAGATTGCGATCTACAGCTAAGAGGTTACTCGGATTCGGACTACTCAAAGTGTCCTTTATCGAGAAGGTCCATTACAGGTTATTTTGTGGCTCTAGGAAAGTCCCCTATTTCGTGGAAAGCCAAAAAGCAAACAACATTGGCGAAATCTAGGCCGAGGCGGAATATCGAGCTTTAGCCTGCGTGACTAGTGAAGTAATCTGGTTAAAGTCATTCCTAAAGTCACTTGGTATAGAACATTCGAAGCCAATTGACGTGTTTTGTGACAACAAAGCGGCACTTCACATTGCCAAAAATCCCGTTTTTAACGACCGTACAAAACACATCGAGATCGATTGTCATTTCATACGGCATCACCTTGTCAACAAAACAATTTCAACGTCACATATTTGAAGCAAGGAGCAAATTGCGGATATTTTTACAAAAGCGCTTGGAGGTGAGGCTTTTCATTTTCTACGGTGCAAGTTGGGCATTGGTTTACCAAGTGCTCCAACTTGAGGGGGAGTATTGAATAATATCGTTGATATTATTCGCCAGATCAAGAGGATATTGTTACGATATCAAAGTGTATAATATCTTGACTAAGTATGTAAAGTTTGTATATTGTTACCTATTTAACAGCTAGATTATAGGAACTTATTGATTGTAAACTAGTATATATTAGGAGTTGTTGTATCGTCCTTTTGATTCACTCAATAATAATTACCAATCTTCCAAACCTCTTTGTGTTCATTCGTTCTTCAATTTCCTCTCACAATCCCTTTCATTCTCATTTTCTTTTATTTTTATACGTAAATTTAGAACCGTTAGATATTGTCAAAATGCAATCCGAACCATTGATAGGAACTTGCCTCTCCATTTCTTTTTAGGAAATGGAGAGAAATTGGGCTCCTTTTAAACCAAGATGCGCCAATGTCATTGGCAACACTATTGCTAAACATTCTAGGAAAGACATTGCCAATGCTAATGGGATTTTTCGGTGGGACAATGTGACCATTTTCCTTTTGAATCTTTGTATTATTGACTCGGTGGCTTGTATTTGTATTGAGCTCCCCCCTAAAACTCTATTTGTAACTTTTGTGACTTTTATTTAAGGTACCTTTTCACCAAAAAGAAAAAAAATTGCCTAAGAGACGAAGTCTTAGCTTGTTTATAAATTAACCAGCATTCCATTATTATGAGATTTTTTGGTTAGGAGTTCAAAAATAAATTAATGCAGGCTTGGTTCAAAGGGGACTATATTATGATATAAAATGATGGTGACACAGGGTGGTCCGATTGGTTCTAACATATGTCCTACGTAAGGTTTCCCTAGTTTTCCGTGGATATTTTAATTTTTCATTATTTAACTCTTTTTTATACGGTTATCCCTTTAAGCTCCATTTGATCTCTAACCATTTATAATGAGTGATTTCCGATTATGGTGTTGATAATATAAATAATTCTCATTTTAGGCTCGGCTATAACTTAATTCCTAACATGGTGTTCATGTAGGTTTTGTTTAACTTCCAAACCAAAAAATCAAGAACATAACACCACCATATTGGGAATTAAGTTTTAAACAAACTTTTAAATTAAAATAACTTTATTTTTCATTATAATTCTTTTTGGTATTTTTTAAATGATGTGTTGAAAGACAAAGTTATTATTAATAATAATACATTACTTTACATAAAAAAATCATTTTTTTTCTTTTTATGTCTTTCCATATTTTCTACATTACGGATTATTTATTGTTTCATGTAAACTTATAAAATATTATTTACATAGTTTTAATAATCATTGTTAATATAATAGTTTAATGTTTTTATGAAGTTATATGGATGAATAAAAAATTAACCCCTCTTTTGCAATATACATATATAATTATTATTTTTTAAGCATGAATAAAAAATTAACCCTTCTTTTGCAATATACATATATAATAATTTTTTTTTCCAGCAAATTCATAATTAATTCTGTGACACCCTCACACTTAGCGTTAAATAAACACGTAAATTCTACAGAAAAACTGACAGGATATGTTTGTAATTGGTTCAACTAATTAAAACCTGTAATTTTTAAAACTTTTCTAAACCATTCACAAACATTTCCAAAAGGAGGGTGCCAAAACCTGCAAATGCTAACAAACTAATTTACATAACAAAGCTAAAGACAAGAAAATATAGTGATACAAACCAAAGTAAAAGAGGGAGACATATGTCCCTCCAAAATATAAATACAACCATATGTATAAAGGTTTACTACAAAATATAACCAAACTAGGTCCAAGGTTCTTTTGCTCACTAGCTCGTCCGTGTACCCCATCTAATCATCATCAACCTGTCAATCGCATTTTATACAAACACGAAAGTCACAATTCAGTGGGGAGTAACTTCGAGTCCTCCCAGCCACGAAATGTCATATTTAATGTAACATATAAACAACATGATAAATAATTTAATTATCAAGTATTCTAACATATGACCACTAAACTGACCAAATTAAACTATCATGTGAAACATATAACAAGCAGTAATCCAAACTTTATCAATTGTAACCGGCTTACATCTCACCTATTACAATTCATAAAATCACCATACAAGAAAGGGCAATATATCAAAGACAGGCATAAGTTCTTAGCACGGTCAATAGTCACTCTGTAACTCGAGTCTATACCACGAGGTAGGGAAGGTAATCGAACCGGTATCTTGGCTCAGAGGTTCTATCAAAACATGGCCAAGACACAACACAACCCTAGCCTAAAATCTGCGCAGACCTAGACATGCGGATACACACCACCGCACCCAAGACCCACAATTTTTTTAAAACAAAGTGAGTACCCTAAGGAGTCCACCAAAGGGTTGGCTAGTACTTAAGCTGACCACTTACCCTCAAAATAAGTAACGAGGTCATGCCCCAACTTGGATATAAACCCACCAAGTCAGGAACACAAAGGCCATTAAGCAGTGAACATACACTCGTCAAAGACTATAAAGACCTATCTATGACAAACACAACAACCTGCAAGAAGTATTCAATACCAATTCCATTTCTAGCAATATTAACAATATTAAAGGTTTCAGGGAATCTAGGGCCGTTTCTACAATATAAGAAACTACTCAAATCAACCAACAACATATGTGAAATAAAAACATAATAAATGGCCTAAAACAAGAATAAGGCCGATTATCCAATTCATATAAAATTTCATCCAACCGAATTTTTACCCGCAACCCCAGCCCTGCGACAGGTACGGGTTAAATTGCGGCTGACCAATCACACAATTGACTGACATCGATTCAGTCAAAGGGACTAAGGCTCAGTTTTCGGCTTAATCACCAAAACATTGCAATTATCGCTATAAAATTCATTTTAAGCCTATTCATTACAATTTCAAATCATAACCTATCCTAACATGTGAAACTACCAATATAAACATAATTTTACCATCAACATTATATTTACTACTAACATGATTCATTTCAAAAGATTACCCATATGTTACTTATACTAAATATAACATTAATAAACCCGAAACGACAAATAATGCATGAAAAACCGCGAAACAAGCAACGGGCCAACCCGGGCCAACCCAGGGCCTGCCGTGGGCCTGCCGGGCCTGCTGACCGCCACCCCTAAACCTCCGTTTCTCAGTTTTTGTTCATTTTAACATCGTTTTAAGCATCAATTAATCATTCCCAATTCATTTCCATACTAATATGAGAACTTAAACTAACAAAAGACATGAATTAGACATGAATTTAACCCATATTATCATGTGAAATAAACCACTCAATTAACAATCACAAAATCAAACAAAAAGCAAAGAATGTGACATTAATTCGTCGAGTAACTCGAAATATGTTACCTTTAGCTAGAAAAAGGCAAAATAACTCTTGGGAAAACCCTAAAAACAGTAGCTACCCATCATCCTCTACTATATAGGAGTCCCCCATATCATCCTCATAATCTTCACCTATTAAAAACAACAAAAACACAACAATAATCACTAAAACCGAAATTATACCCAAAATCATCTTAAATCGACATAAAGAAAACTGAAATTAAAACATACTAGGATGTAGATCTTGAAGAGAGGATTCCGAAAATATAAATTTTGCGAAAATCGGACTAGAAATGAAGAAATTATGATGAAAATTAGCTTAAAAAGCTTAGTTTTAATGGTGTTTTAGGTTAGATGGCCTTAGAATGTTCAAGAGAAATGAAGATAGACAAAGAAAAATCCAAAGGACAGGAGGAAGGGGAGGATGCCGTGGAAAGGAGAGGAAAGGAGCGGGATGGCGGAATTTCATGAGTCGGTTTTGGCTCGTTTCGACAATAATTAGAACCGTTTGTCAAATGCAAATTCCGACAAGGCCAAAGTTCTTAAACACGAGATTACAAGAAGATTGAATACTCATACGACCCATTTCCAAAATCGTTTGCCCAATTTTCAAAAGAGTTGTCATTTTTCCCGATATGCCCTTATTTCGAAATAAAAAGTTTTTACACGGTTTAAACTATTTTTAAACATTTCGAAACTATCAAAATAAATACTTTACTTCAAAATATAATAAAATTATATTTCTTTGAATTATTATTATTTCAAATACATTAATATCAAATTTTACTTGATTAATAAATTACTTCCGCAATATAATAATGGTCCGAAATTACGGGGTGTTACAATCACCCCTCCTTTTAAAAAGTTTCGTCCTCGAAACTTAGAAGGAGAAATTATAGTATACAACATCTTAATAATATAATCATAAGAAAAATATAGGTATCTTTTCAATGAAACAGTGATACTCTTGTTGATCAGACAAGAACATCCACATTCATATCAAGACATAAAAAAAAAATATTTCTACACCAATAAATGAGAAAACCCATTATTGGGACGTCTCCAATAACGAGATTTAACACTCATTAATGTTAAAACCATTAAAAATCATAAAAGCATTTTCAAAATTTTAGTTTAAAGTTCTATAATAAGAATAATATCTTTACTAATTACGATTAAATACGGCTTAGTAACGCGGAAAAAGAGTAAGAAAAAGGAATACCTTACGAGAATAATTCAGGATATTTAGCTAACATAGAAGCTTCAGTCTCCCAAGTCTCTTCTTCGACATTTCCACAACGCCAAAGAACACGGACTAGAGGTACAACTTTGCTCCTAAGCTGCTTGTTGGCTTTTTCAAGAATCCGAATTGGCCTTTCTTCAACCGCCAAGTTAGGCTCCAATTCAAGAATCTCTTCTTGGATGATATGGCTAGGGTCACTAATGTACTTCCTCAACTGAGAAACATGGAAGACATTGTGAACCTTGCTCAGATTTGGGGGCAATTCTAAACGGTAAGCAGCAGGACCAATCTTTTCAATCACCCGGAAAGGTCCAATATATTTAGGGCTCAACTTCCCTTTTACGCCAAACCGTTTCACCCCTTTCATTGGTGACACTTTAAGGAATACTTGATCATCAACCTCAAAAGAAAGTGGTCGACGACGGACATCATCATATGATTTTTGACGGTCCTGAGCGGCTTTCATCCGCTCCCGAACGATTTTAACTTGTTCAATGGACTCGGTCACCAGATCAGGTCCTAACATTGGAACATTTTGGGTTTGATCCCAACAGAATGGAGTACGGCATTTTCTACCGTACAGAGCTTCATATGGTGCCATTTTAATGGAGGCTTGATAGCTGTTGTTGTAAGAGAACTCAACCAGAGGTAAACATTTCTCCCAGGAAGTTTGGAAATCTAAGGCACAGGCACGAAGAAGATCCTCTAAAGTTTGAATTGTTCTCTCAGTTTGACCATCAGTGGCGGCGTGAAAAGCAGTGCTCATCAATAGTTTACTACCCAAGGCCTCTGTAATGCAGTCCGAAAACGAGAACAAAATCGAGGGTCCCGATCTGAGACTATATCTTTAGGAATCCCATGATAGCGCACTATCTCATCCACATAGGCACGAGCTAGAACTTCTAATCTCCAGGTCTCTTTGATGGGAATAAACCGAGCACACTTAGTCAATCGGTCCACAATCACCCAAACAAAGATTCTTCCCCTGTGGAAGTCCCGGGTAAAGCCATCACAAAATCCATGGAAATAGACTCCCATTTCCAAAGAGGAACATCCAAGGGTTGAAGCAAACCCCGGGCTTTTGATGCTCTATCTTTACTTTCCGGGCGGGTGAGGCATTTCTTGACATACTCCACAACTTCAATCTTCATCCTAGGCCACCAGAATTGTAATCTCAAATCTTTGTACATTTTGGTACCTCCCAGATGAACGGAGTAAGGAGAGAGGTGTGCTTCATCAAGAATTCTTTTTCTCAAATTAGCTGCCTCCGGAACATAGATTCTACCATGATAACGAAGATACCCATCATCATCAATCTTACAATCCTTAGCTTGCCCAAGTTGAATTTTAGCTCGAATGGATTTGAAAGTAGGATCATCGGGAAGGCAAGCACGAATCTCACGGTAGAAGTCGGGTTGGTGACATGGCATCAAGATGATTAGAGCCCCTTTTACAAGGCTTATTCCCAATTTTTGAAGTTCTAAAGCAAGTTCAGGAGGTAAGTCCCGAAAAGAATTCAAAGAATGACAGATTTTCTCGCTAAGAGCATCACCACCACATTAGCTTTTCCTTCGTGATAAATTAGGTCGGCATCATAGTCATTCACCAATTCCAACCATCTTCTTTGTCTCATGTTCAGCTCTTTTTGAGTAAAGAGATATTTCAGGCTTTTGTGGTCGGTGTAGATGTTGCAATGGACTCCAATGAGGTAGTGTCTCCAAATCTTTAAAGCATGCACCACCGCAGCTAATTCAAGATCATGAGTCGGGTAGTTAACTTCATGAACTCTAAGTCGAGAGAGGCATACGCAATGACTTTCCTTTTTGCATCAAGACACAACCTATACCATGCTTAGAAGCATCACAGTAAACATCAAAGTCCACTCCTTCTTCAGGTAAGGTCAACACCGGAGCGGTAGTCAACCTCTTTTTCAATTCCTGGAAGGCATTTTCACACTCCTCAGACCACACAAATTTAGACTCCTTCTTCAGCAACTGAGTCATCGGCCTAGCAATCTTTGAAAAATCCTTCACAAACCGCCGATAATAACCCGCCAAGCCAAGGAAACTACGGATATCAGAAACATTGGTCGGACTTTTCCAATCAACAACGGCTTCAATCTTGGCAGGATCTACCATAACGCCCTCTTTTGAAATGACGTGCCCAAGGAAGGTCACTTTAGGTAACCAGAATTCACATTTAGAGAATTTAGCATACCATTTTTCACGGCGCAGAATCTCTAAAATAACACGAAGGTGTTTGGCATGTTCTTTTTCAGATTTAGAATAGATCAGGATGTCATCAATGAACACTACAACGCATTTGTCAAGGTGTTCTCTGAAAGTACGGTTCATCTGATCCATGAATACTGCTGGAGCATTGGTCAAACCGAATGGCATCACCATAAACTCGAAATGACCATATCTCGTACTGAAGGCGGTTTTAGGAATGTCAGTTTCTCGGACTGGAATTTGATGATAGCCCGAACGAAGGTCAATTTTAGAAAAAGTGGAAGCACCTCGGAGTTGGTCGAAAAGATCATCGATTCTAGGAAGAGGATATTTATTCTTGATAGTAACCCGGTTAAGTTCACGATAATCTATGCATAACCGCATAGATCCATCCTTCTTCCTTACAAAGAGAACAGGAGCACCCCAAGGTGAAGAGCTAGGTCGGATAAAACCTTTGGCAATCAAATCATCCAGCTGAGCCTTCAGCTCTTTCATTTCAGACGGTGCCAGCCTATAAGGAGCTTTAGCAATAGGGCCGGTACCAGGAATAAGATCAATAGTAAATTCAACTTCCCTTTCAGGAGGAATTCCCGGTAGCTCATCAGGAAAAACATCGGGAAATTCACATACTACAGGAATGTTCTCTTTAGGAGGCAGAGAGGAAGAATCAGAAGGAGTCACCATACACAAGAAGGCTTGATGACCCTTTTTCATCGCATTGACAAACTTCATAGCAGAAATTAATTTAGTACCGGTTTGTCTTTTAACCATTTGATAAGACACACGGTGACTTGAAGGGCTTGTAAGAATTATTTTTCGGTCTCGACATTCAAATCGAGCATGATAAGTATGTAACCAATCCATGCCCAAAATGACATCAAATTCTTCAAGCGGAAATTGGAAAAGATTTGCTAGAAATATAGATCCCGCAATAGAAATAGGGACTTAGGATAGATTTTACAACAGGAAAAGACATCACCAGAGGGTAAGGATATAGATGTGCTTTCTCCATGTGATGATTCAAGTGATAATTTATCGGAGAGTTTTATTGAAATAAAAGATAAAGAGGCACCCGTATCAAATAGTACCAAACAGGGAACATCAAAAATAGAAAATGTACCAAGAATGATATCGGGGTGTGCCTCAAACTTCGCTTTCGGCTCATAACATAAATCCGCCTTTCGGCCTCACCGGGCAAGCACAGGAGTAGTAGGAGCCGTCACCTTCTTCTCCGGGCAAACATTAGCCTTGTGGCCCGGTTTGTTGCAAGAAAAGCATATGATAGGATCAACGAAGCATTTACCAGGATGTCTTTGGTTTCTTGCGATTATAGCACACTCGGTCTTTAGCACCTTTATTGTTGTTACAAAGTGAAGATTGACCACCCCGGTTAACTTGCACAAGAGAAACAAATCTCCTCTTGTTTGGGTCGAGGGAGAAGAGATGAACCTGGGTGAAGGAGTATAGGGCCTAGAAGATGGATATAAAGGCCTCTTGCCAAGATTGGAACTGGTTGCACGAGCTTCATTTTCAATGTCTTTCAAAGTGCATTCTCAGCCCATAAAGCATCATTGTAAATTGAAACAAAGCTGGTGGAGTCCCGGCGGACCATGCTTTTGATTTTAGGAGAGAGCTTTTCAAGATAAAAGAAAGCTTTTTCATTGTCATCCTTCACCAATCTAGTAGCATAATGAGCCAACTCGTTGAATTTATCGGTGAAGGCACGAACAGGGAAGGCTTCCTTGCTTTAATTCCATGAATCCTTTCAACTTCTGCTGTTTAAGTTCTTGCGGATAGAATCGGGCCTCCACTAATTCCTTGAAACGTTCCAGTCAAATCCCGGTTCAGATGAAACGGTAGGCCCAGTCATGGACCACCATCGATCTGCTTCTCGTACTAAGAAGTGAGATGCCAGCTTCACTTTATGTTCTTTCTTAACATCATACAACGTAAAGCTTTTCTCTAACTCCCGAAACCACCCCGTAAGAGCAACTGGATCAATCTCTCCACCATAAGTGGGGGTGTTGATTCGGGTTAATTGGTTAGCCACCCAAGTATAGGTGCTCGGAGTACCCTCGGGAGGCGGGGGAGGAGGAGGAGTTTGTTGATTCTCGCTGATTTTGTTGGTTTTGGAGAATTTGAGTAAGAACTAGTAAAATAGCATCATCAACTCTTCTTGGCGGAGCCATCTTTCAAAAGAGAAAATTTAATTAGTACCTAACAATTAGCAATCACAAACAGACTACCACATAAAATCCTAAATCTACCCATCCTACCCATCTCTCAAGTTTATTATTTAAAGGTCAAGTGATTTTAAGTGGGGTGCACAAACGTGCGTCGGGAGCAACAAGCTCGATACCAACCGTGATGACCTCACACTTAGCGTTAAATAAACACGTAAATTCTGAGAAAAATCGACAGGATATGTTTGTAATTGGTTCAACTAATTAAAACCTGTAATTTTTAAAACTTTTCTAAACCATTCACAAACATTTCCAAAAGGAGGGTGCCAAAACCTGCAAATGCTAACAAACTAATTTACATAACAAAGCTAAAGACAAGAAAATATAGTGATACAAACCAAAGTAAAAGAGGGAGACATATGTCCCTCCAAAATATAAATACAACCATATGTATAAAGGTTTACTACAAAATATAATCAAACTAGGTCCAAGGTTCTTTTGCTCACTAGCTCGTCCGTGTACCCCATCTAATCATCATCAACCTGTCAATCGCATTTTATACAAACACGAAAGCCACAATTCAGTGGGGAGTAACTTCGAGTCCTCCCAGCCACGAAATGTCATATTTAATGTAACATATAAACAACATGATAAATAATTTAATTATCAAGTATTCTAACATATGACCACTAAATCGACCAAATTAAACTATCATGTGAAACATATAACAAGCAAGATAATCAAACTTTATCAATTGTAACCGGCTTACATCTCACCTATTACAATTCATAAAATCACCATACAAGAAAGGGCAATATATCAAAGACAGGCATAAGTTCTTAGCACGGTCAATAGTCACTCAGAATCCTCGAGTCTATACCACGAGGTAGGGAAGGTAATCGAACCGGTATCTTGGCTCAGAGGTTCTATCAAAACATGGCCAAGACACAACACAACCCTAGCCTAAAATCTGCGCAGACCTAGACATGCGGATACACACCACCGCACCCAAGACCCACAATTTTTCTAAAACAAAGTGAGTACCCTAAGGAGTCCACCAAAGGGTTGGCTAGTACTTAAGCTGACCACTTACCCTCAAAATAAGTAACGAGGTCATGCCCCAACTTGGATATAAACCCACCAAGTCAGGAACACAAAGGCTATTAAGCAGTGAACATACACTCGTCAAAGACTATAAAGACCTATCTATGACAAACACAACAACCTGCAAGAAGTATTCAATACCAATTCCATTTCTAGCAATATTAACAATATTAAAGGTTTCGGGAATCTAGGCCGTTTCTACAATATAAGAAACTACTCAAATCAACCAACAACATATGTGAAATAAAAACATAATAAATGGCCTAAAACAAGAATAAGGCCGATTATCCAATTCATATAAAATTTCATCCAACCGAATTTTTACCCGCAACCCTGACCTGCGCAGTGCGGGTTAAATTGCGGCCGACCAATCACACAATTGACTGACATCGATTCAGTCAAAGGGACTAAGGCTCAGTTTTCGGCTTAATCACCAAAACATTGCAATTATCGCTATAAAATTCATTTTAAGCCTATTCATTACAATTTCAAATCATAACCTATCCTTACATGTGCAACTACCAATATAAACATAATTTTACCATCAACATTATATTTACTACTAACATGATTCATTTCAAAAGATTACCCATATGTTACTTATACTAAATATAACATTAATAAACCCGAAACGACAAATAATGCATGAAAAACCGCGAAACAAGCAACGGGCCAACCCGGGCCAACCCAGGGCCTGCCGTGGGCCTGCCGGGCCTGCTGACCGCCACCCCTAAACCTCCGTTTCTCAGTTTTTGTTCATTTTAACATCGTTTTAAGCATCAATTAATCATTCCCAATTCATTTCCATACTAATATGAGAACTTAAACTAACAAAAGACATGAATTAGACATGAATTTAACCCATATTATCATGTGAAATAAACCACTCAATTAACAATCACAAAATCAAACAAAAAGCAAAGAATGTGACATTAATTCGTCGAGTAACTCGAAATATGTTACCTTTAGCTAGAAAAAGGCAAAATAACTCTTGGGAAAACCCTAAAAACAGTAGCTACCCATCATCCTCTACTATATAGGAGTCCCCCATATCATCCTCATAATCTTCACCTATTAAAAACAACAAAAACACAACAATAATCACTAAAACCGAAATTATACCCAAAATCATCTTAAATCGACATAAAGAAAACTGAAATTAAAACATACTAGGATGTAGATCTTGAAAAGAGGATTCCGAAAATATAAATTTTGCGAAAATCGGACTAGAAATGAAGAAATTATGATGAAAATTAGCTTAAAAAGCTTAGTTTTAATGGTGTTTTAGGTTAGATGGCCTTAGAATGTTCAAGAGAAATGAAGATAGACAAAGAAAAATCCAAAGGACAGGAGGAAGGGGAGGGTGCCGTGGAAAGGAGAGGAAAGGAGCGGGATGGCGGAATTTTTCAGTCGGTTTTGCCATTGCGTTTCGACAATAATTAACCGTTTGTCAAATGCAAATTCCGACAAGGCCAAAGTTCTTAAACACGAGATTACAAGAAGATTGAATACTCATACGACCCATTTCCAAAATCGTTTGCCCAATTTTCAAAAGAGTTGTCATTTTTCCCGATATGCCCTTATTTCGAAATAAAAAGTTTTTACACGGTTTAAACTATTTTTAAACATTTCGAAACTATCAAAATAAATACTTTACTTCAAAATATAATAAAATTATATTTCTTTGAATTATTATTATTTCAAATACATTAATATCAAATTTTACTTGATTAATAAATTACTTCCGCAATATAATAATGGTCCGAAATTACGGGGTGTTACAAATTCATAGCATACTACACTACTCCGTAATTTACACTTTGCATAACTTTCTTAACAAGACAAACTTATCATTTTAAATATTTTGCATATATATTTTGTAGCACACTAATACATAATTTTTTAACGCAATTTATTTTCGCAGTACGAGTTTTACTCATTTCAGTACATTTTACACCGAAATTTCCATTTCATACCCTTCTACCAAAAAACAACACCAAACCTCTCCTTTTCAATTCCTATCCATTCAATCTCTCAATTCAATCAATTTCTTCAATAGTAGATGAAATTTTGAATGTAAAAAGGTGTTTAATTTGTCAATTGCAAACTAGAGAACAAATTTATGATTTTATTTTAATAATTTCAGAAGTTTTTTGTTTTATAATCATTTTTTTGGGTTTTCGATTTAGGGTTTGATAGTAGTGGTTGGTGGTGGTGCCGGCAATGGGGGCGGGTGAAGGAACGACGCTGATGGTGGGAGACTGGGGTAGGGGATGCGGGTCATGGTGTGTAAGAGGTCTGAATCGCGCGAGTCAAGGGGTGGTGATGAGTCAAGTCGCGGCGGGTCAGGGTGTGAGGGGGATTTGAGCGGCGGTTGGGCGTGGATGTCACGGTGGGGTTCCGAGGAGTTGAGCGACGGCTGTGGCATGTGTGTGGGCGTATTTGGTAATGGTAGAGGATAGGTGGGTCCGGTGGAGGTGATGGTGGTTGCCTAGTGGTGTTGATTTTTTCTTTTTTCTTTTTTTTTTTCCTTTCAATGTAGTACATTTTGTTTCAAGAAATGAGAAGGGTATTATGGTCAAAAGCGTACTGCAATGAGTAAAATGTGTACTGCGAAAATCAGCACCCTTTTTTAATTATGTTTCATTATGACCAACATTTAAAGAAATTGATTAATAAACCATTATTAATTAAATAAAATCTTATGAAATGAAAAACAGAGAAAATATTTAATGAAAAGTAATGTCTTTCCAATTCGAAAGTTTGACTAAAACTTAATTCCCCTTTCCCAATATGGTGTTTATGTTGGTTTGGAAAGTAATCCAAACCTACATGAACACCATATTGGGAATTAAGTTAAACCCGGGCCTAAAATGAAAATTATTTTTATTCTCAACACCATATTCGAAAATCAATCATTTATAATAGTCGTTGAGAAATCTTATGTTCATCACGTAATAGTTGTTAAACAAGATAAGTAGATCATTACAGAGAAACATGATCGATACACATATATTCACTGTTAAGTAGTTGTATTCAGATATATGAGCATCATATCTAATAAGATGATGATCATAATTCATACATTATCCATAACTAACGGAATTCAATCTATAAATACCATCATGTATTTTGACCCGAAGTACGGCCAATTTGGACCTATATTGACCCGACCGGTTCGACAGGCTTAGTTGTTGTATAATTGTATTGTAAAATAGTTTATGGATTGAGCATTTCATCAAAACCCTTAATCAAATATTTTAGACTTTGTAAAACAGCATATAAACAAGACGTCCCTTAACTTGCACTTGGTAACTAGCATGGAACGGCAACCGTCCTTCTTTCAAGTGTACAGGAAGCAAGTTCCTTCTACTCGCCCTTTTCCAGCAGACCCGAGCGCAACGCGACAAGGTCAACACTCCTATACTTGCGAACAATGCACGAAGAACAGTGTTTTGCTTCGAGCCAGGCAAGAGTAGTGACCCTAGACATGCTAAAGCCAATGAACCACAAGTCATCCTCATTTCTCGATTCAGACCGAGACCACAAACGTGAATGCTCGATATGAATCGAGCATGGTGGTACAAGAAGCAATAGAGGAAGAAGCAAAGCACAGCGGACGTAAGTGTGATTGGGTTGGTCTCGAAAGGAGAGCTTAACTGAACTCCTTGATACTTGAGTTGAAGCAAATTAATAAGAATTGTGGTCATGAAGGTGAAGATAGAATGATAATTAAAATTAGGTAATTCTTGTGAAATGTAATTAGTTCCAATAAACACGTTAAAGTTATTACTATCCTGCATTTTGAGTTGCAAGACATAAGTAGATAATGTTGATATATACTACGTAATTATGTTTCATGGGTAGTTGCTTGCTATTTATAGCTGGAATAACACAAGTTCTCATTTATGACGTACAATATCCGTCACAAGCTTGTGACGCGTAAAATAAAACCTCGAAAAAAGGATGAAAAAAAAAGATAGTCGGTCTGACTTGTAAGATACAAACTATATTTTCTTGCTTGACATTTGCAAGTCAATGACCGACCCTATCCTTCATTTTAGTTTTTAATTTATGTTGCATGGACTAAGAATAGTCACGTTGCAAGCTGGTTCCTAGCAATTTGGAGCAAAAGATTTGCTATTTTTGTTTTGTTACCTAAGGTTATTGTAGGAAAATAAGGACATATTTTAATGCGGAAGTGATCGGATCGTTGTGCTCGCTAACTGCCCACTACCGTATATCGTACCTCCGGCGGCTACTAGAGTCCCGGAATATATCCACGCCCCCAAATTCCAAGTCACATAGATGGTAGACTAACTAAGAGCATCCACAATAGAGAGGAGGTTACTTTCCTCTTATTTTTTCACTCACTCTCTATTTTAATGAGAGCATGTACTATAGAGAGGAGGTTCTTATCCTCTTATTTTTGTTTTTCCCCTCTATTTTTTTGACACCTCAATTACTTTTTATCCATCTCATTTTTCAACATTTACATCCTCTTCCTCTATTCTTCTCCTATATTTTTCTACAATAGAGAGGAAGTCTCATTCTTCCTCTTAAATTAACCATTACACATAAACCTTCAATATTAAAAAAAATATAAGAAATTAGATATAATTGATTGGTTGAAGGGCACAAGGGCCAATGTACTCCTTCCTCTAAAAATAGAGGAAGTCCTCTTCATCCTTTTGCTAAGAGAATACTCCATACTTGTTCCACAATAGAGAGGACTTCCTCTTATATGAGAGAGGGTGCTAAGAGGAGGGTAAATCCTCTCTATTGTACATGCTCTAAGAGATTATATAAGTTGTGTGTTAATAAGATGAATATGATAGTTACACAAACCACATCTCTTATCTTATTTATAATCACCTCACATAGAGGAGTTACAAAGGGCACCATAAACACCCATTAAATCACACCATAATGGTTAGATTAATATGGTGATAAATAGGATAATTAACAACCAAATTGATTGTGGCCGTTACTAAAATCCTATTAAATACAATAGTTGAATGTTTTTATAATTGTTGAATGTTTTTATAATTCTTGAATGTTTTTATAATTGTGTTACACAGTCTTAAAATACTATATTAATGATTTTTGTAGGTACGACTTGGAAGTAGGAGTCCATTACCAACGCTTTACTCGCTTGGTAATGTTCGATGTCTGAATCAGATTCAAGATAGATTAACGCTTTATCAAAAACAAGTTCCAACCAAATCGAACAATGGGACAACAACCATTGAATTAGATGACTTGTAATAGTTTAGTTTAGTACTATCACGTATTATTTTAGAAAAATATTTAGATACTCATTTGTTATTTATATTTATATTTATATTTTCATTTCATATTCACTGTGAAAATATTCAATTTCATTTTACTAATGGGTATTGTTTTTCGTATTTAATTGATTATTTAGATACGCTTTGCCTTTGACTTGAATATTTCTCAGTTGAGGATCCATAAAGGATGACTTCACCTGTATAAATCACTGAATTACAAAAAAGTTGACTTTCACTCTTTACTTCAAAAATTGAAGTACCAAAGTATAAATCACTGAATTACATGTCATAGACATCTCTGAATGATTTGTCCAGAACCATGATCCTTCATAAAAGTTGTCTAGATTACACGTGAAAACGATCTGATTTTGTATAAGTTGTACATATCTGATAACAAGATCCTTGAATTTGGGTGCGCAGGGTTGGTAGTCTAATGCTCATAATCTCATATACATGCCAACTGAATTCATACAGACATGGTCCTATGCTCCTGTCACCTCTTATCTCCCTGCACCTACTTGCAGTCGGCAGTTATCGCATTATTTGACTTTTCTTGACTGTAGACTCGACAGTACAAATTTTACGCCACATGCCCAAGTCTGAACGGAGTCTCTGTCAAACCGACTTCTTCCCTTTCGTACTGCGAGACTACTGCCACATGCCCAAGTCTAATGCATGCATCTGTCTCATCCTATGAATTCTGAACTGTAAACCACCCCTGCACCGACTTCTTCCCTTTCGTACTGATGACTTCTTTAAGTCAGAATTTCCCATTTCAGAAACTTCGTGTGTGGTGTCGACTCTCATCCGGACAGTGGGAATTGGGAAGGATACTTTCAACGTCTGGCAAGGACTCTCGTATACAGCTTACATCTACCAATGTAAGCGAAATGATCCCATGTAAATGGTTTTGTTGAGTACTGCTATCTTGGAATTAATATATTTAATGTTTTATAATAATAATAATAATAATAATAATAATAATAATAATAATGGTGGCGGTGGTAGCCGGTGGTGGGCTGGGGAAGGAGGGTTGTGCGGTGGTAGCCGGACTCGGAATCGCAGGGGGATGGGTCATGGGAGGGGAGTGCGGCAGTCGCAGGGGGAAGGGAGACCGGTGCAGGGGTTGCTGGCCGAGGTCGGAGCAGGGACTGGTGTCGGCCGGAGTGCCGGCGAGATGGTGGTTAATGGAGGTGTATGGTGGTTAATGGAGATGGGTGAAGGGGATTAGGGAAGGGAGAGAAATAATTGATTTGTTGGGGAAAAGGATGAAGAAATGAGAAGGGTAACCTTGTAAATTACGTATGTGAAAGAGTAAAAGGCGTATGTGAAAAAGCAATACCCTTTAACTTTCCAATAAGTCGGAACGCAGCAGTGTTAAAACTCATGAGGGAGAGCTTTACCACCCTAGTGGTCCTACCCGGCTCGAATCCGGACTAAACCGGATGGTTTACACCAAGAAAAATAAGTCTTGGTTGAGCCTGTTTAAAATAAGACGGATCAAAAGTCACCATTTTTTTAATAGATGTAATCATTTAATGACAAAATGTTATAACTAAAGTTGTCACTTTTTACCCTGAAAATGTGGTGCTTTTATCAGAAAATAGTAACATTTTATTTTAAAATGGCTACATTTGGTCCGTCTTATTTCAAACGGGAAATAGCCCGTCTGAAATAAGAATTTGCGTTAAATTTATGTAATTTATCTTCGTATTACACTTTTTACGTACTTTATATTATATTTCTTTTTTACTTACTTTTTACCCTAACTAAAAATATCATTATCAATCCTAATTCTTTTTATTGTTAACTCTTTACGGCTTCCCAAAATACACAAATTTATCAATTATGAACGGTAATTTTTTTTGGTGCTAATTATGAACGGTAATTTTAGTGCAGAATAAGTCTATAATGCAATAAGGCATTGCATCATTATTAATTAAACTAGGTTTTGCTGCCATGTCACTCCCAGGATACCTCTATTAGGGTAGGCATTTCGATTCGGGCCAAGGCGGGCAGCACGAATCCGACACGGTGAAGAAAACGAGGTGGCCCAGGTCTAGCACGACCGGGTAAGAGGCGGGCCGCAACGCCGAAATTCCAAAAAACTCGTGCCTAGGCACGATGGTCCAGACACAACGGTTTTAGGGGTAAATAATTAAAAAAACATTAAAATACCCGAAGCACAACAGGCGGCACGAATCCGGCCCGACTTTTCCCGGGCCACGGGGGAGGTGGGTGACAAAAGCGGGCCGACACAACATGCCCGAAAGCTCGATTAACCGTGTCTGCGCCGGACCAAAAGTATGGCTAGGCACGACGGGGCGGGACCTGAGCCGGCACGACACGACCCATTGCCTTCTCTAACCTCTATTTACTATTTAAATTTTATTTTCTATGAAATATAATTGCGCTAGACTTACTTAATACATTCATTTACAATTTTTTATGTATTGTCTTATGATATACCTTTAAATTATGATAAGATGTAAAATTTATCAACAAATTATGAAAGACATTCATTACTCGCGTTGTTCATCCCATGTTAATATATACTATTACGTTCACTGCTTCTTCTATTATTGTTGTTTCATTGACAACTCTCACTATTTTTACAGTTCATTTCAGTATATTCCCGTTGATTTTATCAAACTTATTTACTAAAATAAATAAAATATTTCTCTTAAATCGAAGTGTTAGCTAATTTTTAACATTTTCTTTGTTGTTCATACTCTTACTTTTATTATAGTTGTTGTCATTACTATTACTACTTTCACTACTATGACTTTCACCACTTCCCGATGCTAATATTGTTACTTTTTGTAACACCCCCAAATTTCGGTCTTTTTATTTTATTTTATTTTTTGTTATAAAGACAGAGGAAGACAATCGGGCACAGCACGGATGCCAAAGATGACCAAAGAGACCAAAAGAAGGACTTGAGAAAGGGCCAAGACGACCTTCAAAGCAAAAAATTTTAAACATAGGGATATGGATCGGGAGAAAGAAGGATTAATAGGAAAGGAAGAGATCAATCGTCAAAAATATGGCGAAGATTTAGCCCCATCTCTGGCGAAAGAGTCAGAAGAGAAGGGGGGAAGGTGGGAGGCAAGGTGGACGAAGTGGTATCAACTATCAAGTGTTGATTGAATTGGGATTTTAGAGAGAAGGGAAATGATATTTTTTTAGAGGGAGAGAATTTTTTAGTAGCATTAAGATTATACGTTATTTTATGTCAGATGTGAATAAGAGTAAATAACAAGGAGTTAGATTTAAGAAGATGTTTATGAGTTTAATGTTATAAGATAAGTTTGTACTTAGGACCTTATAAATAAAGGTCATTAGTCATATTGGATAAGTTTGAGTGTGCTTTGTAAGACTCCCACTTACCAAGGATCCTTAACAAAACCTTCCCTAGTGAGTAAGGGTGGTACCATCTCGGTTGCCCGAGATAAGTATATCAAATAGACCATAAAAGAACAATTAATGATCATTTTACAATTTACAGCGGAAACAAAAAAAACAAGAACTAAACTATGACAATATAAGAAAATACAACTGGTGAAACTACTATCGACCAAAGCCAAATCTATGTCATGCGAAATTTCCAACCCAACAGCTACAACGAGATAATAACCTAGGGCCGGGAGCGGTCACTCACGGTAGCTCGCCAGGCTGTATACATGGCCCACAGATCAACACGGGTCCTTTCCAGCGCTTTCATGGATAACCAGAAAAGAAAGTGCACTTTGTTGTTATGAGTAGTACTTTCAATCCCTTTAAGCACTAGTCAGATTTTAAGCCAATCAATGGACCTCTTCAAGGGGTTACCCCACCCGAATAAAGTCTTCGGTTCAGTGAAATATTACACACCCTCACTTGAAGAACACAACATCCTCATTGCGCCTGACATCATTTGACCGTAGCCGAGCCAAACCCAGAATCCTCCCCCGCTAGGTTGGTGACCTGGGTACTCCAGACCACAGGCCCATCAGACGGTCGCAAGGCTGCTTTAATACCACTTGTAACACCCCGGCCAAACCTAGGGTCGGAAGCGGTCACTCACGGTAGCTTGCCAGGATGTATACATGGCCCACAGATATACACGGTTCCTTTCCAGCGCATTTTGTCCTCACTCATACGCATCCCGGAAACTTTCCCAGGAGGTCACTGATCTTCTTAAGATTACTCCCAGCCAAGCACACTTAACTGTGGAGTTCTTTTGCATGGATAACCAGAAAAGAAAGTGCACTTTGTTGATATTAGTAGTACTTTCAATCCCTTTAAGCACTAGTCAGATTTGAAGTCAATCAATGGACCTCTTTAAGGGGTTACCCCACCCGAATAACGTCTTTGGTTAAGTGAAGTATTACATGAAAAGTCTCACTGCGCACCATTTGCCGAAATGGATCACCGTAGACACATAAAAAGAGAAGAAACACAACAAACACGCCACACAAGTCAGTAACAGGATATAAGGACAGTAGAATGAAGAAACAACTCAATATAAAAATACAACTCAAACTAATGATTGCCAACTTCACCACTCCAACAACATACTCCCTCCTATTCTACATAAACTTCCCTCTTTCCTTTTTCATCTATTCACAATACCTTCCCTATTTCCTTATTTAGTAAAGTTTTATACTTATTTTAATCACCTTACCCCACAACAATACCCCACCTCAACCCACAACAATAATTATTTTAATCACCCCACTCACAATAATACCCCACAATACCTTCCCTCTCTCCAATTACCAAACCCCACTACAATACTTTACCTTATTTTAATCCCTCTCCTTAATTCTAGTGCCCCCCATGAATAGGGAGGTTTATCTAGAATAGGAGGGAGTAGTATTTAATGGTTCTCATCGCAACAAGTAATCAACACCGCCAGTGGAAGATCGTAGCCTTGCCACCTAAGCCCCGCTCATTGCAACGAGCAAACACAGATCATTAATGTGCACATCCCCTAGTGCCGGGAGCCACAAAGGGGGATAAAGACCATCTCCGGACAATGGCTTCACAATCCAATACCAGTAACAACAACCACACTATCGTCACCATCTTAATACTGTAACTAAAACAACTCATCAAGACCCACAAGAAGGATAATCACATAACACAATTAGACAACAACCATGAGCTGAAACCGAGTAGGGAAATCCTATCTTTTCACTACTCCATAAAAATGCATAAATTACATCGTGCCTAGCAAGAATTCATATCACACCCTACAAACCACAATCATTCTCTATCACTATTATATTTAAGATTGACAAAACGATAAACCAATATCCACAAACCCACCTCGAAGAACAATCAGATGCCGTTGACGGCGACGACCCGACTCGATGACTCCAAGTGTAGCTATCTCCCTTCCCGGATTGGGGTTCAAGTTTAATTCATGATTGGGTGGTGAGAGATGAGAGAATTAGGAAAGAGAGGAAATTAGGTTTCGAAATGATGAAATGTATCGTGGAAACGAATTACGTCGTAACCTACATGTTATATAATAACACGCTGTCAGATCGCGTATTCGGTCGAGTATGGAACATAATCGGCCGAGTACCCCGGACTCTGTCTAGTACCAATGTTACTCGAGCGAGCGACCTTTGCTAGGTCAAGTATTCGATAAAGAATGTGATATAACTGCCTCTTCCATCCCTACTAAGGGTCTCTCGTGGTCATTGGATCAGTTAACGGATCCCTAACAGGGCGGGTATTACATGCTTAATATCCCGAGTTTAGTATAGATTGTAATCTTAGCTAGTACCTAAGTATTAGAACAATGAGATTGTATTCAGGGCGGACAGGGGTGCGCAGAGCACCGCATGTACGATTCTTTGGTTTCCGAAATAATATTTTTCTTGGAAAACTCTGACTTACAGATATGTATTGTATTTGTGTGTGGTTAATAACAGAATACCTGATAAGTCCATTTTATATACATTTTAACCCCTATTTTAGCTCTATTTTACATGTCATTTGCACTAATGTTAGTGATCTAATGAGCTAATTCCGTGTTCTAGTTGTGTTTGCTTGTATTCATTACATTTTGTAGGAAATTAAGCTTTTAGTAGCTTTTCCCCATCAAAGTAGCAAGCACACAAGTTCATGAGGCTAATAAAAGCAAGTCTTGATCATGCAAAGGTGTTACGGGAAGCATAGGGGCATTTTGGGAAGAATTGGAAAATCCCGAGCACGAAACTAACTTGGGTTGACACATAAGTAAGGAAATGAAATATAAGCCCAAGTAAAGTCCAAGTGATCAAGTGTCCATGCAAGCTTAGGATTCCATTTGAAGCATTCAACCGGAGAATTTAGGAGCGTTAACACATAACATTGGATGCCATTACCATTTAAAGCAAGAATTGAAGGGAATTAATCGAAATCACCACGACCCCGATCGGGGTGTGGTGTCCCCGATCGGGGTTACCTCCCTCATGAATGTTTACGTTTCATCTTTCACTCCTATATAAAGGGTGTTGATCCGAGACCTCAAACACACTTCTTACACACCTTCTACACCACTTTTATACTCTCATTTCAGTTCTTAGTTTAGGTTAGATTAGATTTCCCTTAAGCATTTCCTTAATGTAATTTACTTTAAACATTTGAAGTTCATTTGCAATTTCCATTTCAAGTATTTGTTCTTCTATATTCAAGTTCTATTTCCATTATAAAGGTAATCTCATTTCTAGTACTACTTTATTATTCCTTTGTCATTTCCATTTACTAATTATGATCACTTTATCATTTGTCATTAGTTTAATTTACATTATGCAAGAGTAGTTATATTTGTCTTGGGAATAAGGGAAACCATGCATAAGTAGTTCTTGCAATTGTTGAATTAGGATGTTATAATATCGTTTCATTGTTTCTTTCACATGTTTGCATTATATTGTTAATCTTCGATAAATGATCACTATCTTAGATTAAATTTGTTAATTCACTTTTATAAGTTGAGAGGCACGAAATTGAATTAGACTAAACATGTGTTAGTAGGACGACCTAGTCATAACGAGAGTTCTCTAGGACCCGACCTATGGTTGACAATAAGGCCAAGATGTGGTTGTTTTTAAGCCTAAACAATTAACAATTTTATCAAATCATATGTTTAATTTGAGCATTTACATAATTTGCATGTGTGAGCCGACCTCCCTAACTCTCCCTTTATTATTATTGTTTCCTAAACCCAACCAAACCAATCCATAATCGACCTTGATAGAATTCACCTCATAACGACTTATTTAGCATCTCCCGTCTCCTTGTGTTCGACCTCTATTACTACATTCATTTTTTTTAGGGTATTTATCTTTGATTATGTTGCGACATCCTATCAAATTGGCGCCGTTGTCGGGGAGCACGGTTTTGTTTTCTAATTAGTTGTTTAATTCTATCTTATTTTATTTTGTCTCGGGGAACACTTATTCCTTGGTATATTCTCATGGTTACTTTGTAGTTTTAGTGCCTATTTTGTAGTTAATAAAGTTTGGCTTTTCATAATGAATGACGGATTTGTCCCACAACTCAAATATGAGCCTTTTTACAACTATCTTGCCCGGTTCTACTATTTTTGCGATGGTTCCATCTCCCTTGGACATGTCCTTGATGGGGATTACTTTGGTCATTTCGTGCTTGATGGCATGAATTTTGAGACCCAAGAAATGGCTCTAAACTTGGGTAATGGGAGTGTCTACTATATGTTCGGGCCGGAACTTTGAAGTTTCTTGGATTTCATGGCTTCCGAATGTCGGGAGTTAGCACGCCAATTCAATGTGTAGCGTTTCTAAGAGGAGCTCAAAGTACTTCAAGCTCGTTTGGAACAACTTTCTCAAAAGGAAGCGAGCTTATGTAAGCTTATTACCTCTCCTTATGCTCTCCCAACCTCCCAATGTGAGTCTTTTACCCCTAACAATTTTGAATTATTTGATGACGATGACGATAGTTCGACTTTCTTGGTTGAAATTCCCCTTATTGTCGTTCTAATTAACCATTTTGTGGAGGAGGTAGATGACACACGTGCCATGGATGATATTGAGCCCGATTACCATGAAAAGGATAAGGTTTTGCCCGAGTCAGTTGAAACCTTTGAAAATCCTTTCACATGGGAGTTAGATGACCCATTTAAGGTTGAAGGAGGACTTAGTTATTTTCACATAGAGGTTAAGTGGGATGCACGGCCCATTTTTGACGAGTCCTACCACCTTTAGTTTTCATACCACAAATTTGAGACCGTTCATGATTATAATATTTGCACTAATAGTTTATTTTATGGTCTTATGCATGATGCTTCTTCTCTTGCTGACGAGTACGGTGGTTTTATTTGAAATCTCTCATGGGAATTTTGATAAGATTAATCCTTTCTTGCCTTTGATCTTTCATGCTTATATCTTATCAATTGTTTACATATGCTTGTGTATTGCTCATGCGCAGGAATATGATCAACTTCTAAGGGCATTGACATGCTTTTTAGCGGACCATGGATATTCGTTTAGGAAAATTTGTTTCATTTATGCTTTTTAAGACAAATTACAGTTTTTTGGACAATTGCAATTTTAATTTGATTTTGATGTAATAGTTAGGACAATAAGAAATTTAGCTTGCTTTCGTATGTAGTAGCTTGTCTTTCGCAGGTACTTTTGTACATGGATTGGACTTTAACCCGTTTTCAAGCTATCTTGGGGGAGGCTTCTACACTTTAGTATGCTATCTTTCCTTCCTTTATTTTCGCATGTGTCATCCCATCTCCCCTTGTTGGGTGTTCTTCTTTGTTTTACACATTGAGGACAATGTGTTGTTCTAGCTTAGGGGATGGATTTAGCGTGTCTTGTTATTTAATTGCTTTCATATATTTACAAAAATCCAAAATATTTGAAAATTTTCATGAGAAGTTGTTTGTTGTGTCCACCCTTTTGTCTTATGAAAATGTCTTTTCTCTTTGCATTTCCCATATTGTAACTTTTTAAAACTAATGAGTCCCGCTTTTGATAGGTTTTGCATACATGGGGATGTCTTGACATAGTAGGTGGAAGATAAAATTTGAACCAATTAGACTTGATCTTGACTTTGGCAAGCCACAAAATGGTAAGGTAGAGCCTCCTTGAACCGGTTCATCCATTTACGGTCTCACTTAGGTGAGTTTAGGTCTCCTTATGGCGTGTGTTATATCAATAACGCACAAGTATGATTTTTATTTCATCTTTTATGAGCATTATTTTCATAATATGCTTGCATTTGAAGCCATTCACATTGACATTGTTGCCCTTTTCTAGCCCCTTCTTACACATGTTTACATCTTATCTAGCTACATTTTAAACTTTCCTACCTTGTTAAGCTAGTAGCTATGTCATTGGTGTTAGGGTGCTCATTTGGAATATGCTTAATTTTGAGTCTTTGTGAGCTTGGTTATGCCAGAATTGCTATTTTTCGGAATTGGTTTATGAAGGAAAGAAGTGAAAGAAAGAAGTGAAAAAGAAAGATGAGAAATAAGAAAAGAAGAGAATGAAAAAAAAAATGAAGAAAGAAAAAGATGAGAAAAAGAATGAAAAGAAAAGAAGCATGAATTAAATTGAAAACAAAAAAGAAGAAGTTGAATTAAGGAGTTTTCATATTCTTATTCATGAATTATTTTGGAGAGTATTCTTATGATTTGTATGAGAGGAGTCATTATGTTATTATTTTTGGCTTATAATATTGGGTTTAGTTGGGATTGAGCATCTTTTCACTTGCTTGTTGCTAGCTTGACTTAGCTCCACATACCATATTTCATATGTTCCCCTTTCTTAACCCTCACATATTGCCTTCATCTACCCACTGACTTCTTTTATATGTGCATTTTTATTGTTTTTTACTTGTGATTTAAGATGACTACCATATTAGAATGCGGGCACACTCTCATGAGTCGAGGATAGGTGAGTGCTACTCACACAAAAATCGTTTCACATATAAATGAGTAATGAGTGAATCGTGAGAGTCCAAAGTAAAAAAGATCATGCAAGGCCAAAAAGTTCATGTGAAGTCATTCATGCTACGCCGTCATGTAAATCTCATCCATGTTATTGCATTTTCCCAATGCCCATATTGTTTCGGGATTTGATTCATTATGCCCTAAAGTTAATTGACGAGAATTGCATTTGGAAGGGTTGATTGTTGCTCCTACCTTTGTCTTTATCATACATTGTATTGGGTGCTTGCTTGAGGACAAGCAAGGGTTTAGCTTGGGGGGGGGGGGGGGTTGATAAGTCAATTTTATATACATTTTAACCCCCTATTTTAGCTCTATTTTACATGTCATTTGCACTAATGTTAGTGATCTAATGAGCTAATTCCGTGTTCTAGTTGTGTTTGCTCGTATTCATTACATTTTGTAGGAAATTAAGCTTTTAGTAGCTTTTCCCCATCAAAGTAGCAAGCACATAAGTTCACGAGGCTAATAAGAGCAAGTCTTGATCATGTAAAGGTGTTTCGGGAAGCATAGGGGCGTTTTGGGAAGAATTGGAAAATCCCGACCACGAAACTAACTTGGGTTGACACAGAAGTAAGGAAATGAAATATAAGCCCAAGTAAAGTCCAAGTGATCAAGTGTCCATGCAAGCTTAGGATTCCATTTGAAGCATTCAACCGGAGAATTTAGGAGCATTAACACATAACATTGTATGCCATTACCATTTAAAGCAAGAATTGAAGGGAACTAATCGAAATCACCACGACCCCGATCGGGGTGTGGTGTCCCTGATCGGGGTTACCTCCCCCATGAATGTTTACGTTTCATCTTTCACTCCTATATAAAGGATGTTGATCCGGGACCTCAAACACACTTCTTACACACCTTCTACACCACTTTTATACTCTCATTTCAGTTCTTAATTTAGGTTAGATTAGACTTCCCTTAAGCATTTTCTTATTGTAATTTACTTTAAACATTTCAAGTTCATTTTCAATTTCCATTTCAAGTATTTGTTCTTCTATATTCAAGTTCTATTTCCATTATAAAGGTAATCTCATTTCTAGCACTACTTTGTTATTCCTTTGTCATTTCCATTTACTAGTTATGATCACTTTATCATTTGTCATTAGTTTAATTTACATTATGCAAGAGTAGTTATATTTGTCTAGGGAATAAGGGAAACCATGCATAAGTAGTTCTTGCAATTGTTGAATTAGGATGTTATAATATCGTTTCATTGTTTCTTTCACATGTTTGCATTATATTGTTAAGCTTCGATAAATGATCACTATCTTAGATTAAATTTGTTAATTCACTTTTATAAGTCGAGAGGCACAAAATTGAATTAGACTAAACATGTGTTAGTAGGACGACCTAGTCATAACGAGAGTTCTCTAGGACCCGGCCTATGGTTGACAATAAGGCCGAGATGTGGTTGTTTTTAAGCCTAAACAATTAACAATTTTATCAAATCTTATGTTTAACTTGAGCATTTACATAATTTGCATGTGTGAGCCGACCTCCCTAACTCTCCCTTTATTATTATTATTTCATAAACCCAACCAAACCAATCCATAATCGACCTTGATAGAATTCACCTCATAGCAACTTGTTTAGCATCTCCCGTCTCCTTGTGTTCGACCCCTATTACTACATTCATTTGTGTCTAGGGTATTTATCTTTGATTAGGTTGCGACATTCTATCAAAACCAGATATCCTCCAGCGGATAGAACTAAGAGCATTGAATGGCAGGTTGTAGGTTCAAACCTTATCAACGTCCTTTTTTTTCCTTTCTACATATTTTCTGCTTAAATTAATCTAACGTTTGGGATTGGATAAACTATCAGACCGCCACCACTAGCCTCGTCTTTTGTATTATACTATCCCCCGGTTTCATATTGTTTTTCCAATTCAATCAAGTTATGCTCAATTAATATTGATGGGGAAATATTCAATTTTTAGTTTTTTGAGTTCCACAAAAGTATAGTACACACTTATTTTTTCCTTTAACTAGTTGTTGCACCGCGCTCTATCGGGCGCGGTGCCCCAATTTGGTTAAACGTTTTTTTATTTCTAAGTTGTGTATGGTATTTGTAGAAACTGTAATTAATCAAAGCATTAGTATTTATAATAAAAGTTGTGCGTATTACACATACATAAGCAAAACATTACATGCACCTATTACATTTTTCATTAAGCCCAAACAAAAGCAATAGGTAGTTGCTTTTGAATGGAACATCTAGTTTTGTAAGTACTGGTGCTTCCAAAATATTATATTTGTTATATATTACATACTTATGTTACATAGACATTATTTTATATAGTTATTCTTCTATAGTGGCTTTGTTGTGAACATCATGCTGTTGAAGTTACTGGTTGATGTGGCAGTTTGGTTTCTTTGATTTTGATCCTTTGATTTTGACGGAGATAAGCTTTGACGCTTGATCTGAAGTCTCTGTAATGGGTGTATTATCTGAAGCTTGATGCTGTTCGGCACTTTTTTCAGATGGAATGTCATTGGTAGATGCTGTGGTGAAGGTTATTTCTGTGTTATTCTGGTCAGAGGCTTCGATCGAATAGACTTGTGCGCAGGTAGTAGGAATATGGTTATCGAGTAATGCACATGATGTTTCTTCTGTTAGGTTGACAACTTTCTTTAACACCCAGTGTAGTACGTTGTTTGTTGAGAGTGTTGTATTTGGTCCGGCTTCAATTGTTATTGGAGATTTCTGGAGATGACTTTTCAGCATTTCAAATTTCCCTATATCCTCCTGTAAATGCATTTTGCGTCGGTGAGTTAGGATCTTGTATATATACTATTTTTATTGTAGAAATTAGGAGGGAGTAATAAAGTACGTACTGAATGTTTCTGTAGGGAAATATCCGTATAAAACCCTTAAAATTTAGGACTATAACGTAAATTTTACATGTGATAAAATGTCATAAACGAAAACAATAGAGAAACGATAAAGAACAAGAATCAACCTCGGGTCCTTGTGAATGCGGCCTAAGAACAGAAATCAAAGTAGATTTCCTCCTAATCGTTGCACCCAAGACCGTCTGAGACTATGCCCCTTGTGCTAGAAGTACTCTCTAATTGACTTGCAATATTGAGAGAGTTGTTGTGAATTTTCTTGATGTGAGATCTAGGTTTTTCAGAGAAGAATGCTCTCAAAAACCTAATTTTCTTTCAAATGAATGAGTTAGGGCAAAAGGAGAGGGAGCCTCTCCTTTTGTTTGGTTCGGCCAAACCGTGAGCAATGGGGAGGGAGTGGGCTTTCACTTCCTCCTTATTTTTAACCCGTGGTCCGACTCGATTTTCGCTAAATGTATATGACGGGATTTTATTATAAATTGTCATCGGTTATCGGTTATTAAAACATCGTCTACTAACATGAATTAGTCGATATAATAATACATGTCCGATAATGACAATATTGTATAATTAATTTATTCAATATACATTAATTAAATATAATCGTTTATATTCAATTTACGAATTAACTGCTTAATTCGCCTTAGCCATTATTATTTAATCCGTATTAAATAAATATCTCAACATCGTGTTTGACTAATTACTAGTCAATAACTCCGACTAACTGTTTAGTCATATTAGGCATCAACATGACTGTATTTTCATACCGTCACATCTCTCAAACATATCCTATAGGTGTGACTTTTAGGGACCAGTTGATCACCGCCATCTGTATGACAATAACGTCAAACTTATCTAGCAAGCCAACCGTTATTGATAAACGTGGACCAACTGATAATAATACAAAAGTATACCTTTTGATCCTTTTAGAGATTTATATGTCATTGCACTAACTGTAGAGGACACCAGCCCCAACAAGCTCCCACTTGTCCGTACAAGTGTATGTGCAATGACGTTATCCGCACTAACTGGAGGACACCAGCTCCAACAAACTCTCACTTGTCCGTACAAGTGTATGTGCGATAACCGATTCTCATATTCATTTAAAATTTCTCCCACTCAATGTAAAACAATTTGCAGATCCGGATCCGCAAAGGTCGTATTTTACAATCGATCTGTATCAAGAGTGGTTTCCCCGACTAGAGAGTAACTTAACTGATAAAACGAATTCGTATTCGAGCATGGCCATGCATTTCGATTCTGACTCCTCGAGTGGCCCCGAGAAATATCGAGTACCTGATAAAGGCTGAATATTTCCTTCAACTCGACCCCTGCCGATCTAAGCACAACATGAAATGACCCAGAAAAAATCTACTTGGCCCTTTGTTACGGATGACCGTGAGAAAGAAACCAAAGTCACCCAAAATCTGCCTTAATCTCAAGAGACAGTCGATAGTCAAAAGAATCGACTCTTAGGATCACCATGGAGGTCCTATCCACGACCTGGCACCGAATGTTATAAAACATTTAGGACTCCACGTCGATGTCACATTTGTGTCCTACGAGATATCCGTATAACTCGCCTCTGTGATTGGTCAGTCAACCGTTTGACTTATGGCTCGTTGAACCCACCATCAACCAACGTCACAAAGTAATTGCCAGAGTTATCAGCTCACGTGGGCAATTAAGGACCAAAAAAATAATGTTTGTTCAGTTCACTTTGTGGTGTTCAAAATTGTCGTACAAATCCACATGAAAAACAAAATATATAAATATCAAAACGATGATGTCGTATAGAGTACAAAAGAGAATGAATCTAATCCATAAAAGAGTACTACAACTCAGGAACACGTTTAATTCCCATGGAATTAACATGCCCTTCATGCTTATCTTGTCGTAATGGTTTAGTGAGAGGATCTGCTATATTATCATCTGTAGCAATCTTTTCTATCACTACCTCCTTTTGCTCCACGTAATCTCGGATTAGATGAGCTTTCCGTTGTACATGTCTAGACTTGTTGCTAGATTTAGGCTCCTTAGCCTGGAAGATGACACCTCTATTGTCGCAATAGATGGTGATCGGGTCATTCGAACTAGGCACTACAGATAGTCCTTGTAAGAATTGACGCATCCATATCGCTTCCTTTGCGACTTCGACGCGGCATAGTACTCGGACTCGATCGTAGAATCTGTTTGTAACACTTTGTTTGGAACTCTTCCGGTGATCTGCAGCGCCATTAAGAGTAAAAACGAATCCAGATCGAGATTTCAAGTCATCTCGATCCGTTTGGAAGCTAGCATCACAGAATCAAGGTTGCGCATAGCTTTTGATCGCCTCCATAAGTCAATGCCCAATCTTTAGTCCTCCGTAGGTACTTAAGAATGTTCTTGATAGCCATCCAATGTGATTCACCTGGATCTTTGTTGGAATCGACTTGTCATACTCAATGCATATGCCACGCCTGGACGTGTGCATATCATGGCATACATGATTGATCCTATAGCCGAGGCATAAGGAATCCGTGTCATGCGCTCTTTCTCTTCCGGTGTCTCGGGTGCCCGAGACTTGCTCAAATGCACCCCTGGAGCCATAGGAAGAAACCCCTTTTTGGAGTTAGTCATCTTCGAATCTCTCTAGGATCTTGTCTATGTAAGACTCCTGACTAAGAGATAACATCCGACGTGATCTATCTCGATAGATACGGATGCCCAAAATTCTTTGTGCCTCACCCAGATCTTTCATCTGGAAATGGTTCTTCAACCATACTTTTACCGAAGTTAAGAGCGGTATGTCATTCCCAATCAGGAGTATGTCGTCAACATACAATATTAGGAAGACAATCTTGGTCCCACTCGACTTGATATATAGACATGGTTCCTCGACCGATCGAGTAAATCCATTTTCTTTTATCACTTGGTCGAAGCGATGATTCCAACTCCGAGATGCTTGCTTAAGTCCGTGAATGGAACGCTTAAGCTTGCACACTTTCTTAGGATGTTCTGGATCGATGAAACCTTCGGGTTGTACCATGTACAACTCTTCCTCCAAAAACCCGTTTAAGAAGGCGGTTTTCACATCCATCTGCAAAATTTCATAGTCATGAAAAGCGGCAATCGCTAAGATAATCCGAATGGAACGCAGCATGACTACGGGTGCAAAAATTTCATCGTAGTGCAGACCTGGCACTTGGGTGAAACCTTTAGCAACTAGTCGTGCTTTATAGATATCTTGTTGACCTTCCACAGAATGCTTTATCTTGTAAAGCCATTTGCATTGAAGGGGACGAACCTTAGCAGGTAAGTCAACAAGATCCCATACGTTGTTCTCATACATGGAGTCCATCTCGGATTGCATGGCCTCAAGCCATAGCTTTGAGTCAGAACTAGTCATGGCAGTTTTATAGGTTGCGGGTTCACTACTCGTTAAAAGTAGAATGTCATCTATGTCATGTTCCTCGACCATACCAATGTATCTGTCCGGAGGAATAGAGACTCTTCCCGACCTCCTAGGTTCCTCAGAATATTAACGCGGCCGGGATTGAAGGAACTGGTTCCTCCAATGGTTGCTCGGTAGTTGGTTCTGGAATCTCCGACAGTTCGAAGGTTCTATCACTCTTTGCATTCTCGAGAAATTCCTTCTCTAAGAATGTCGCACTAGCCGCAACAAATACACGTTGTTCGGTTGGCGAATAAAAGTAATGACCAAGCGTTCCTTTAGGATAACCTATAAAGTATGTCTTGACCGATCGCGGGCCGAGCTTATCCTCGTGTCTCCACTTGACATAAGCCTCGCAGCCCCAAAACCGAATAAAGGACAAGTTAGGGACTGTTCCCTTCCATAGTTCATATGGAGTCTTGTCAACAGCTTTAAACGGACTTCGGTTAAGTATTAGAGCAGCTGACATAAGAGCATAACCCCATAATGAATCAGGCAATACCGTGTGACTCATCATGGATCGAACCATATCAAGCAGTGTTCGATTTCTCCGTTCGGACACACCATTCAACCGAGGTGTTCCAGGTGGAGTTAACTGTAAGGAAATCCCACAGTCCTTAAGGTGTTGATCAAACTCGTGAGAAAGATACTCGTCACCACGATCTGAACGTAGTGTTTTAATATTTCTACCCAGTTGGTTCTGTACCCGATTCTGGTATTCTTTGAATTTCTCAAAGGACTCACTTTTATGCTTCATCAAGTAGACATAGCCATATCTACTTAAATCGTCCGTGAAAGTGATGAAATACCTATAGCCTTCTCGTGCGGTGATTGACATAGGTCCACATACATCCGTGTGTATGAGTCCTAATAGGTCAGCAGCGCGCATTCCAACATCTTTGAAGGAAATTCGAGTCATATTACCGATGAGACATGATTCACACGTGCCAAATGATTGAAAATCAAAGGCCGAGATAGCTCCATTCTGTATGAGCTGTTTAACGCGTTTCTCATTAATGTGTCCCATACGGCAGTGCCATAGATACGTTTGATCTTTGTCACCAACCTTTAACCTTTTATTCATTACGTGCAATATTTCGGTGGTCTGATCTAAAACATAAATTCCATTCATGGAGACTGCCTTGCCATAAATCATATATTGTAATGAGAAAATGCAAGTATTATTCTCTATTACAAATGAAAAACCAAGTTTGTCAAGTGCAGAAACTGAAATAATGTTTTTAGAAAGATGGGTACATAATAGCGTTATATAAAAATAACTCAAATCCGCTAGGAATCTGGATCACGTATGTTCCCCTCGAGACGGCAACCACTCGTGCTCCATTCCCGACACGCAGTCCACCTCACCCTTTACGAGGGGTTCGATGTTTTTGAGCCCCGCACATGATTACCGAGATGAGAACCACAACCAAGTATCTAGTACCCAAGTTAGTAACTTGCGTGGTTAATCTCAATCATATGAATAAAAGTAGAAGAGGAAGAAGACATACCAACAGGTTTAACGCGACCTGCTTTTATGTCCTCATGGTAAACAGGACATGTACGCCTCCAATGCCCAGTCTTGTGGCAATGATGGCATTCCATGTTATCGGTCTTGCTCTTTGTCGCGCCCGATGAGTTGCTCGACTCACCAGGCCCACTCTTACCTGATCCCGACTTCTTAAACTTCGGTTTACCTACCGCTAGGTCTGCCTGAGCTTTGCCCTTACCGTTGCCCTTGTTTGACACAACGAGAACATCCTGTTTCATGCTCCCACTAAACTTCATGTCCTTCTCGGTCTGTACGAGAAGGGAGTGTAGTGCATGAGGACTTTTCTTCAAATCATTCATATAGTAATTGCCTCTAAAGAGCGCAAAACCATCGTGGAGTGAATGAAGCATGCGGTCAATCACAATGTTCTCGCTGATTTTACAATCAAGCGTCTCCAGTTTCTCGACATTCTCAATCATGCTGAGAATGTGTGGGCTAACCGGTTGGCCCTTCTGGAGTTTCGCCTCAAAGAAGCGAGTGGTATGCTCATAGGTCACGATTCTCGGTGCTTTCGAGAATTCCCTAGTGAGTGTGGTGAAAATCTTGTTTGCACCTTGGGCTATGAAGCGTTTCTGCAAATTGGATTCCATTGCAAAAATGAGTACGTTTTTAATCGCACCGCTTCCATGACGAAATCGCTATACGTGGCGATCTCGTTAGCGTCGCCACCGTGGGACCCGGGCTTGGCGGGATGGGCTCGGTCAGATATTTGAGCTTCCCGTCGAAATGGCGGCATTCCGTAATGCCGCCTCCCATTCCGCGAAGTTTGATCCATCATTCTTCAGTCGAGTAGACTGATTCATCTGATTCATGAAGATCCGAAGCCAGGACTCACGGTCCAATGTGGCACTTGGCATTGGGTCGTTAGTAGGACCAGCCATTTTGTTATTAGCAGTTTAAAAGATCGTGTTCTACACTGAAAAAGAAAGAAAAACAAAAACGAAATAAGCAACTCATCGAGGTGATTTAAGTCTATTTAAAATTCATTTTAACGTGTAGACTCACTGCACTTGCATAATTGATCTCCCTCAAGAATAATACAAGTGATCCCAAGACTCAATTTCCGTAAATTGATAAGCCAACTGTTTAGCTAGTTCTACCGTTAGAACTCTTGGTCGATAGATTTCCGTAAATCCTATCTATAGTCCACCATAATCACAGGATCGTACGAGTGACCATAGTGTTGAGATAAAATAGGTCAACCAGTTCTAACTTACCCGACGTAGAAGGGGTCATATTATGCTTACCGACGAAGAAGGGATTCATTGGAGTTTGACCTATAAAGACTATTCTCAATTTTTGTTTATACGAGTAAGATCCCATCAACTTAGTTTTAATTCATTTTAAGTGAACGAAAAACTAGCATTGCGTGAATGAATTAATTTAGGTGATGGCATAAAAAAAACGTGTGATATCTGTATATCAAAGAAAACTAACGCGTGACCTCTATATGTGTCAGTTTTCATGCAATTATTAGGTGGTTTGGTTTTTAGGCGGAATATGATGCAAACTATCGTTACGATGAAAACAAAAAAATGCAATACGTAAATAAAAGTCCTAGTGTGGCCTATCCTAGTAAAAAAAACATAATACAACTTTGGAATCCACCGTTGGACCCGAGAAGCTTGTCTTGATGTTCCATCTTTGTCCATGCAGCGGGAGTGAGCATCCGATCTCCATCTTTGGTCTTCTCAAAATTACAATTAAAATTTACAAAATATAAACCTATTTACATACTAAATAAAAACTGTAATTACAAGGAAAAAACCAAAACGGAGATACAAGATCTCAAAATACAACCAAGACCGTGTTCCATCATTAAGGTAACACGTTCTACTAAGGCCACACTAAGTTACAACCGTTTGTAAAAATTAAATACGTAATTAAAACATTCAAGGCATTCAAAATGACGATAAATAAAAATGCATCAACTAAAATAAAATTTATTCGTGACATAATTCCGTAATTATGTTAAATTTATCCAAACCACCTTTAATGATTAAAATTATGTGACAAAACCGCTGTAATCAACTTAATATTAATCCATGATAATCCGTTACTTTAAATCGCTGTAAAATAACTAAATGGTACGTGAGTGAACCGTTTCACTATCAAGCGAATGCATAAAATCCGTATTATGCATATGTTATGGCCAAACAAAAAAAAACCGAAACTTTTTTTTTTTTTTTATTTCAGCTGCAAATGCCGAGAGCAGCAAAAAGAACAAAAACAAAAAAAAAATTTCTTCTTCCCACACCCTGACCGAGAGCATCCCTCAAAATTTTTTTTTTTTTTATTTCAATGGCTCAAGCCGAGAGCAAAACAGGCCAAACATGAATCGATTTGTCAAAACCAATTGCAATTGGAACATAATCCGTATTAAAACAAAAACTACAATTGATAAAACTTTAACATATTGCAATGAATATCGATTACAAAAACAATATGCAAAGAACAAATCGAAAACAAAACAAATCATCAACCGTCTGATCAGACGTAAGCCAAAAGGCACGGTTTCCAAAGACAAAAAAAACGCAACAGCCGTGACAAAAAAAAAAAAATTCTGCCGAGAGGAAAAAAAAAGTTGCCGCACGTTTTTTTTATGCTAAAATTTATCGATTCAAATTCGTTTGATGAAAATCACAAAGAAAAATTTACGTGGCCTCGCTCTGATACCACTTGTAGGGAAATATCCGTATACAACCCTTACAATTTAGTACTATAACGTAAATTTTACATGTGATAAAATGTCATAAACGAAAACAATAGAGAAACGATAAAGAACAAGAATCAACCTCGGGTCCTTGTGAATGCGGCCTAAGAACAGAAATCAAAGTAGATTTCCTCCTAATCGTTGCACCCAAGACCGTCTGAGACTATGCCCCTTGTGCTAGAAATACTCTCTAATTGACTTGCAATATTGAGAGAGTTGTTGTGAATTTTCTTGATGTGAGATCTAGGTTTTTCAGAGAAGAATGCTCTCAAAAACCTAATTTTCTTTCAAATGAATGAGTTAGGGCAAAAGGAGAGGGAGCCTCTCCTTTTGTTTGGTTCGGCCAAACCATGAGCAATGGGGAGGGAGTGGGCTTTCACTTCCTCCTTATTTTTAACCCGTGGTCCGACTCGATTTTCGCTAAATGTATATGACGGGATTTTATTATAAATTGTCATCGGTTATCGGTTATTAAAACATCGTCTAGTAACATGAATTAGTCGATATAATAATACATGTCCGATAATGACAATATTGTATAATTAATTTATTCAATATACATTAATTAAATATAATCGTTTATATTCAATTTACGAATTAACTGCTTAATTCGCCTTAGCCATTATTATTTAATCCGTATTAAATAAATATCTCAACATCGCGTTTGACTAATTACTAGTCAATAACTCCGACTAACTGTTTAGTCATATTAGGCATCAACATGACTGTATTTTCATACCGTCACATCTCTCAAACGTATCCTATAGGTGTGACTTTTAGGGACCAGTTGATCACCGCCATCTGTATGACAATAACGTCAAACTTATCTAGCAAGCCAACCGTTATTGATAAACGTGGACCAACTGATAATAATACAAAAGTATACCCTTTGATCCTTTTAGAGATTTATATGTCATTGCACTAACTGTAGAGGACACCAGCCCCAACAGTTTCATTCTGAAAATATCTGGAGCAAGCATGTCAAATATTTTTTCGACATCTGCGGTAAAAGTTGTTATTGGTACCGTGCCAGTACCATCAGAGATCTCACAGTTGAATGTCACCCTGTAAGGCTTATTAGAAAGTGGGGTTTGGATTTGAAGGATTGACTATATCAACAAATATAGATTAAAGAATGCTTTTTACCTTGGGATAGATTTCGCTTCTGACTTTGTACAGTTTGAGCATATAAAGGTATTTCCTGCTGAAGTGTCTGTCCGTTTATTGCAGTTTGAGCAGCTTAAATATGCGTTTACTTTTTCAAATTCAGGTTCTGGGATAGTTACTTGCAGAGTATATCTTTTATCTTGCAGAGTGGTATTGGCCTGTATATTATGCGGTTGTTAGACAATTAAATATTGTAAATTTTATATTGTAGCATTAAGTAACACTGACAACATCAACTTGGACACTAAAAGCAAAAACTGTGGTGAGCCAAATGTGTGTGTTAAAATATCAGCCAGCGGGAAATTCCTGAATTTTAAAAAGACAAGGGAGTATTACCTTTTTCATGCGTAGTTTAGCAATCGTTGTGTTTTGTAGGTTTTCCATTAAGCCTTTGAGTGCTAGAATTCTTGCTTGGATTTGGCATAGTTTGGTTTTGTGGCTAGCTGCGCTGGATTTGGATGTAAAGGTGTTATAAAGGTTTTTTGATTTTTTATATGAACAACGCAACGTGAAGGGTTTACCAGTCCTCCAAAGCGCGGGGTTTGTCACCGTCAGGTGAATGCAGAATTGTTGTTGACATGGTAGTTGTCATTGAGAAACTTGTGGTTGTGTATGTAGTTAGCTTTTGCAATTTGATTTTGTAAAGTAATAATGGAAAAATGGAAGAGGATTGTACCTCTGTAAGGTGAAACCTTGAGTGCTGTAAAACCCACGACCTGTAGTTGCTCTACTTTTTGTAGCAGCAAATCAGATTCTTCTTCAGCCAAGTCATTCCAAGCAGAAATAAATAGTGGTCGTTCAGTGCTAATGTTTTGTGCATAGGACATTTGTATAAATTAGTAAGAAACTTATATATTGTTTGGTTGTAGCAGCTGTTATTTTCAGTAAGTAGGACAATTACGTGTGATCAATAAGGGAAATTTCACGAACACCAATTACACGTCCTTCGTCTCTGCTAATTCTGCATGGGCGTGCTTCCAAAAATAGAACTACAGCAGTGATATCTACACATTAATGTTAATATATTAGACATTATAGCGAATGAATATTAGTGATGTAGTGCGGATAAGTAATGGCGTTAGTTTGTACTCTTACCAAATTTTTCATCTGGGTTAGCAGTTTTAGGAATCTGAGCAATGTTTCTATATTGGGGTAGGATGGGCCCTTGACTGCTGTCAGCATGTTCCACAATTTTGGCTTACCAAATTGCATTTGGTACTTTAGATCTAATGTAGATATTCTCCATTTTTTCTCACAAGGTTTGATAGGTGCATTAACAATCTCATAGTCACCATTATACATTAAGACGTCCTTATATCCTTCTATTTGTTCCCCAAAGAGGGTGCCTCACATTTTTGTTCCCTACAAGTGGAATAGTTATTGTTAGAATATAGTTTGTGTTAAAATTATTTGTGTATGAATTAGTGAAGATTAAAACATTTGCAAGTAGCTTAATATAGGTAGGGAATTTTTATGCCTTTTCATCCTCTAATAGAAAGTTCTGGTATAGGGTTCCCTTTTTGGTAGATCGTTTTAGACGTCCTTTTTCAATGACGTGCACCTTAACTTTGTAGTTTTTGCTTGATGTTGTCAGCTGACTAAGATATACTTTATTTGGCCGCATCATGCATGCAAACAATTGAAATCGTAAAGGTATGCTGACAACCGTATCGTGATATTTAATTATGTATAATTTAATAGAGTATAAGTTGCTAAACATTTGGAAATGCATTTGAATGACCAACATGTAAATGTCATAGAATAGGCATTCAATTTGTGTCGATATAATAGCAAGTAACGAGAATATCATAGGAATCCACATAACAAGGAAATAAATTTGAATTGTTCAAAGAGATTAGTGGTTCATTTCTTCAAGGGATGGCCCAGAAAAAAACAAGAAAAATGAATCAGGAAAAATGAGATTCATCAGAGAAAAGGAAAGAAAATGAAAAGTGAAATAAATTGATTTAAGATGAGCAATATGGCTAAGTTGATAATAATGGTCTAAATTCACAGAGTTAAGAAAATAAATAGCACTGTGCAAACAGATCAGGGGTAGATTATATGCAGGTGAATTGGCTTTAAGCAGTATACGACAATTATTTTTCTCAGTGATATGTAATCCATAGTAAGCAACCCATGCATGATCAACTTGTATGCTCGAATAATGTAGATTGGAAGTATACGACATTGCACAGTAGGAGATTAATAATGAAGAACAACCAAAATAAAAGAAGCAGCGCCAATAATATTGATCAACTACATGCGATTAGATCTATAATTTCAGTAATAGCAGCAAATAACTAATAAAAACATGCAAATGGAAATGAATAATGCCAATAATAGTGAGGACATGCATGCGATTAGATACGCGATTCACAAAAGCCAGATCTATGAAGTATCAAGTGCCTAATGAAGTATTTGCCGAAAATACTAACATAAACACCATTACTCTCATGAAACCATCTGACATTAATCATTGTCTAAGTGTAGACTTTCTCATAACATAACAATGAAGAACATGCAAGTAAAAAGAAGCACTAACAATAATATTGAGCAAATAGTAACAAATTAACAATGAAGAATATACAAGTTTAGAGAATGAATGTTAATAATATTTACCATATGCATACAGTAATATATGGAATAGGGTGTTAATGTAAGTCATATTTATAGAATAAACATATGGAAATCTTATACAAAAGTGAATATAAGTAAGAGATAATTTTACATACCTTTTGATCTATACTTGTTTCTTATTTGCCGTTTCTGGTGAGTTGTGATGGTGGTTGTGTTTCTTTGGTATAGTAATAATTTGTGAATATATATGTAGTGTGCCTGTCCTTTTATAAGTCTGCAAAAGTTAGGCTAGAGTTTTATTTTTATTTTATTTATTTTTAATTTTTAAAAGGTGGAATACATTAAATGCATAAAAAAGATATATTTAACAATGGGGTAGTGGCCTAAAAGGAAAAAATTATAGACCATCTCTACGAAGAGCACCTGTGAATTTGAACCGGTAGCAGCAGGAGGCCCGTTGACAAAACAGAGTGGAGAAAAGTATTTATAATTTCAGCTTATCACTTGCTAAATATTTTTGTTAATCCATGGTCATTCTGCTTGTAAAGTATGCACAGTTATAAAATCCATATAATTTTCTGATTTTTTTTATTTGTGATGTTCCTTAAGTTAATCCTACCGAGCTAGGAATAATGTGTAATTAGGTTTAAGTGCTGGACATTTTTTGCTTGGTAAACAAACATAAATTTCTACAGGAAAATGTTTTCATTATAATACTGTCATTCGAAAATAGTTACATGATAATTTTTTATAAAATACATAATTCAAAAGATTTAGATTGGTAGTAGATCAAAAGCAAGTATGTCTTGCTTTTCAACAGAACACTTAGCGTAGTAAGCTCAAGTGTTCCCAAAAGCTAACTATTTAATAATATATACTATTTTTTTCCAGCGTTGAAGTTGTATGCCTGGGAATGTTTAAGGATTCTTTGAACTGGTGGTGTCCTTTTGTTTAGGATTGTTGGCTTCAGCAGTTGGAGTTGAAACTTGTGACGTTGTTTTCCTTACTTTCTCCATTTTCACTTGTATCTCCTTTTGCGTTTGTAGGTTCATTTTTCCATAGTTCATAACTAATTTATGTGGCTATTGTTCCGGATTACCTATCATAGTTGTTGCGGCAGATTTTTCTGTATTGTTCATATCACAGGTGCCTATGTTGTCGGAGTAGCCTGAGCTGTGTTTATAGTTTCTGTGAAAGCAACTTTGTTTAGCTACATCATTGGAGGGTTGCCCTGTGTTGGCTTGGTCTGCGTTGGAGGAGTAAACAGTTGTTGTTTCTGTGGGACTGTGGCTGAAATGGATATCCACGCTTTCTAATTCCCATTCTACTACGTTGCTAGTAGCTGGGGCGGCTACAATTTTGAATTGGGATGTTTGTATTAGATTTTTCGTTTCTTGAAATGCTTCATATTTTCCCTGTGCAGTTTGTAAACAGTAGTTATTAATCATAGAAGTGAAAATATTCATGTGGTTAGAATTAATAGTTTTAGGGTAGCTTACCATGTTTTTCATTTTGACAATGTCACTGACTTGCATGCCTAAATTCTTTTCTGCATTTGTTGTGAATGCTGTGACTGTCAAGTTTCTAGTACCATCAGCAACTTGACAGTTAAAAGTTGCCCTGTTTTTTGGGTGGTTTAAAATGTAACTAAGCATACATAAGAGAGTTCCAGCATAAATGGATGATTAAGTTTCCACTTAAGCATTTTATTACTTGAGCAATAATATAACATTGTCTGTCAAACAGCTAGTGCAATAATAGACATCCCTTTCTCTTGTATTTGTCTGTTTTCCACATTCGGAGCAACCTAAATATGTATTAACCTTGTCGAAGCTTGGTTTGGGTATTGTGACTTTGAGGATATATTTCTCCAATTGAGCTGAGTTATATGCCTGTGTGACGTAGGCATAGTAGATGCTTCAGAATGGGTGTTAGTTTGTCTTTTGTGAAAAGCAAAACTGTTTGTCACTTGAATACCTGTTTCGTAAGCAGTTTTGTGATTGTTGTCTTGTGTTGGTTTGGAAATGATCGCCGACCATTTATAATGCATTCCTTCATTTCTATGAGCTTAGGCCGGTTTAGGCTGCGCCTGCATTTGTAGCAATTTGTGTTATCTGTCTAATGAGATTGCAAAAATTGGGAAATCAAACTTAGCTTGGAAGGCTTACCAGTCTGCAAGGATTCTTTGTTTTTCTCCAGTCGGTGAGTGAATAAATGTTGTTCAGACTGTACTGGCCATAGAGAAACCTGTGATTTGTAATTAGTTAGTTAAATTGGGTAAACATTTTTACATGTAATAATCAGTTAAATTATGTTAATTAATACTACCTTTGTAGTTGCAGGGCTTCAATGCTGTGATGCCTAGCAGTTGTAACTTTGCTGCTTTTGAAAACAGCAAATTGCAGTCTGTAGAAGCTAAGTCGTTCAAGGCAGCGATAAGAAGTGGAAGTTCGGTGCTGTCAAGTTGTAAATAGGGAATAGGTAGCTTAGTTACAAATTTGTAATAAATCATATTGTATTGTCGCTATTATTGGATTCATTACGAATTACCTGGTCTAAAATGGCAAGTTCTCGAACTGTGTATTCTTTGCTGTAACACCCCCTCATACCAAGGTACCTTACCAGGACTACCCTAGCATGAAAGACTGTTACCATCTCGGTTGCCCGAGGTTAGTACATATCAAAAGCAACTGACCCAAACACATTTATTAAAATACGGTAAATGTAAAATGGTTACAATGTTCCAAAATCCAAAAAGTGAGAATCCAAATGCTAACAACTACAAAAACAATGCTAAGACTCATGATGGTGATACTACATCTGGTGTGACGACTCTCCCATGACCGCCCCATGCTCACCAAATGCAATACCTGTCACAGCCTGCTCACCATCCCCGAATGGATCACCGCTTGATTTCATAAAACAACATCGGGTTGATCTTGCTCAATCAAAATAATTCAAATGCACAAGGTAACCGGTGATCATCCTCCATCCCAGTCTCCGATCTCACACAAGAATCGACTACACAGAAGTGTGTAGCCCGCGATTACCCATCACAACAGGTAATCCTCGCCGCTAGTGGGGGACCGCAGCCAATCCCCACCTAAATCCCGCTCATCAACGAGCGATAACCCTGTCCCTTAATGTGCACATCCCCTCCCGTGGCGGGTTCCACGGAGGGCGAACTAGGGCGTGAAGTTGACCTGGCAAAATGGGTCAGACCCGAATAACCCGACCCGAAAAGGCTGACCCGAGACCCGAAAATGACCCGAAACCCGAATTGACCCGACCCGACCCGAACATTGCCTGACCCAATGTTAACCCGACCCGAGGTGACCCAATCAAGAAAAGAAGCGACTCATAACTCACCTGATCCCAAATGAGTTGAAGTGACCAAAATGACCCGAAACAACTAGTACTAACTCATATTAATACTATATATATCAAAATAAAATTTCATTGGTTACAATAATCCCTAATAAATAGTTAAATTTGCAAAATAGTATTTTTTAATCAAAATATATTAACTTAAGTGCTTAGCCATTACTCAAAAGCAACCCGACCCAAAATGACCTATACCCGAAAATGACCCGACCCGAAATAACCCGACAAGAGGTCACCCAAAATTGACCCGAAACCCGAAAGTGACCCGACCCGACCCAACCAGACCCGAAATATGTGACAGACCCGAAATGACCCGACCCGTACCCGACCCGAGTGACCCGTTTTGCCAGGTCTAGCGTGAAGCCACTCCCGCAAGTGACTCGACCACAACCATCACAACATCATCACAACATCACAACCACCACCACAACACCAACACTCTGATGATCAGCAGATAACAGTAAACACAATATAATCACATCTTAATTCAATCAACAGAAACTGAGTAGGGAAACCATACCTTAGCAACAACAGCAGTGAGAGAATCAAGCAACTAGAACGGCTCCTCTACGAAGTCTTCGCCTAACAATAATCACATAACACAATTACTACTTGCAAAAACTCCCATTTCCCCCAATTCATGATTAAAGGCGAACCCTAGAGTTAATCATCAACAAACATGGGGATAAAGACTTACCGACGAAAGGAGGAAGGATTGAATACGATTGCTAAGATTGCCCACACACACAGACGAGAGATTTGGAGTGATTAGAGCGTCGTACGTTTGATTATGTTTTGTAAATAATGTTTAGAAACTGATTATCGAAATTATATAACTTCTAATTACTCCCGAATCAAACCGCTGAAATATTACTCGCCAGACCGGATACTCGGTCGAGTATAGAGTATACTCGGCCGAGTATCCTCTACTCGGTCGAGTATTCATCATACTCGGCCGAGTGTTCCTCGGCAGTAGCCAAACAAACTCCACGACACACACTACTCGACCGAGTAGGCCATACTCGGTCGAGTACCAGCCTATAAAATCCGTAGTATTACAGTCTTCCCCCCTTAAAAAGAACTTCGTCCCCGAATTTCACACTCTACCAAAAAAAACACAACAAAATGACTTCCCGGCACACATACCAACACAATATACTAACACAAAACATTACAAAACCCAACTAACCCGACTCAAACTACCCCAAACTACATATGGGACCATCTCCTACCCCCTAAAAGGACAACGGTTACGTCCCCGTAACCAACCATACCTGATCAAAAAGGTTAGGAAAACGCTCTCGCATAGCCTCCTATGGCTCCTATGTGGCCTCTTCCACATTGTGATTGGACCAAAGTACCTTAAGTAAGACGGTCTCACCATTCCTTGTCTTGCGTACTTTGCGGTCTAGAATCTCCTTAGGAACCTCAGCATAGGACAAAGACTCATCAAGCTCGATGTTCTCAACCTCAAGTACATATGACGGGTCACTCACATATTTTCGGAGCTGTTAAACATGAAAGACATTGTGGACTCTATCCAAAGCTGGTGGTAAAGCTAACCTATAGGCTACCTCGCCTATGCGGTCCAAAATCTCATAAGGACTTATAAACTTCTGGCTCAACTTGCCTTTCTTTCCAAATCTCATCACACCTCGCATAGGTGACACTTTCAAAAGGACCTTGTCACCTACTGCGAACTCTATGTCCCTGCGGTGCAAGTCGGCATAACTCTTCTGACGATCTTGAGTTGCTCTCATCTTTTGACGAATTAACCAAACCTGCTCAACCATATCCTGTACCAGCTGTGGTCCTAAAACCACTGCCTCCGAACTGTCATCCCAACAAACTGGACTTCGTCACTTCCGACCATACAAAACCTCAAAAGGTGCCATCCCGATACTAGTATGATAATTGTTGTTGTACGAAAACTCGATCAGATCAAGCCTGTCCTCCCAGCTGCCCCCAAACTCCATGGCACATTCTATCAACATGTCCTCCAAGGTTTTGATAGTCCTCTCCGTCTTACCATCAGTTGCAGGATGAAAAGTTGTGCTCATCTTCAAGGTAGTACCCATCAGCTCCTGCAGTTCTTGCCAAAACTTGGATATAAACCTCGCATCACGATCAGACACTATATCCTTAGGTATGTCATGTAACCGAACCACATGTCTCCTATAACCCAAGGCCAGTTGCATCTTGGACCAGGTATCTTTCATAGGAACAAAATGAGCTGACTTTGTTAACCGGTCAACAATCACCCAGATCATGTTATTACCTTGCTGTGATCTAGATAACCCCACAACGAAATCCATAGAGATCGACTCCCACTTCCACTCAGGTACCTCCAAAGATTGAATCTTACCTTGTGATCTCCGCTGCTCACCCTTGACCCTCTGACAGGTCAAACACCTAGCCACAAACTCAGCTACATCCCTCTTCATGTTTGGCCACCAGAAAGTCTTCTTAAGGTCTTTATAAAGCTTATCACCACCTGGGTGAACCGAATAAGGAGTGCAATGAGCCTCTGTCAGGATCACTCTCCTCAAATCTGCATCCTCAGGAACACACCATCTCCCATCAAAACGAACACCCCCATTTGTATGGATAGAAAACCTGAAAACTGTGCCGCTCTCCACTCTAGACTTCCACTCTTGGATCTTATGATCAAGCTCTTGGTTACTCTTGATGTTCTCATACAGATCCAGCTCGATCGTCAAATCCCCGATGGCATCCCTTTTCCTTATCATAAAGATCCCTATCTTGGACACCTCATCCCTCATCTTCAGCAAAGACATGGTTGTACATAGCGAATGAACGCTCTTCCTACTCAAAGCATCTGCGACAACGTTAGCCTTACCCTTGTGATAGATGATCTTCATATCGTAGTCCCCGATCAGCTCCATCCATCGTCTCTGTCGCATATTAAGCTCCCTCTGAGTGTACATATACTTCCAGACTCTTATAATCTGAAAACACTTTAAAGGTTTCTCCATAAAGGTAGTGCCTCCAAATCTTAAGAGCAAAAACAACTGCACCCAGTTCCAGATCATGAGTAGGGTAGTTCTCCTCATATGGCTTCAACTGCCTCGAAGCATAAGCTATAACCTTCCCTGCTTGCATCAAAACATAACCCAGACCATTCTTTGAAGTATCGGTATATACTTCAAAGTTCTCACATCCCTATGGCAAAACTAGAATAGGAGATGTGTTCAAACGTTCCTTTAAGATCTGGAACGCCGTCTCACAACTCTCATCCCAAACAAATCTGGTCTCTTTCCTCATCAAAGCAGTTATAGGTCGTGCTATGGTTGAAAAGTCTTTCACGAACCTCCTGTAGTAGCCAGCAACGCCCAAGAAACTTTGAACCTCAGCAACACTCTTCGGTTATTTCCACTTGGTCACAGCCTTAATCTTGCTAGGATCCACGGACACCCCCTTCTTAGATATCACATGACCCAGAAAAGCCACCTCCTCTAACCAGAACTCGCACTTAGATAGCTTGGCATAAAGTTGATTCTCTCTCAGAGTCTGCAAAACCATCCTCAAGTGCTCCTCATGTTCTTCCTTAGTCTTAGAGTAGACTAAGATGTCATCGATGAAAACAACCACAAACCTATCCAAGATCGGTGTAAAGATCCGATTCATCAAATCCATGAAAGCTGCTGGTGCATTGGTCAAACCAAAAGGCATCACCACGTACTCATAGTGACCATAATGGGACCGGAAGGCTGTGTTTGGAATATCCTCATCTGCTATCCTCAATTGGTGATAACCTGACCTCTAATCGTTCTTGGAAAACACACATGCTCCACTCAGCTGACCAAACAAGTCATCAATCCTAGGCAAGGGATACTTGTTCTTCACTGTAACACGGTTTAGCTCTTTGTAGTCGATACACAACCTCATACTCCCGTCTTTCTTCTTTACAAACAAAACTGGAGTTCCCCAAGGTGACACACTTGGCCGGATATACCCCTTGTCTAAAAGCTCAGGTAACTGTTTCTTCAACTCTGCTAGCTCTTTAGGTGCCATACGATATGGTTCTTTAGATATAGGAATTGTTCTCGGTTTAAGCTCCACGTTGAAATCAACATATCTCTTTGGCGGCAACCCCGGTACATCCTCAGGAAAGACATCATCAAACTCTCCCACCACAGGTATCTCAGTGGCTGTTTGCGGCTCTACTCGACGATCTCTCACTTGACAAAGAATCAAGGGACACTTCTTCCTCAAGTATGACTTTAAGGTCATCACAGCTATGAACTTACACTTAGCTCTCACAACAAACCCCTTATAAGACACCCTTTTACCCTTGGAACCCTTTAAAGACACTTTCTTTTGCCAACAATCTATCTTGGCATCATACTTACCCAACCAATCTATCCCGACAATCACCTCAAACCCATCCATAGGAAACTCTAGCAGGTCTACCGGTAAATCTACCCCTCCAACCGACATAGACACTCCACTATACAACTTGACACATGACATAGACTCCCCGGAAGGTATAAACACATCATCCTTTACAAGTTCAAACTCCCCCAAGCCCATAGACAAAGCATGACTCCTAGACACAAAAGAATGTGTGGCCCCCGAGTCAAACAAAACAAAAGACGGTACATTATGAACAAGAAAGGTACCGGTAACTACATGTGCATCGTTCTGAGCTTCTTGCCTATCCATCATGAAGAGCTTCCCACTGCTTTTCTGGCCTCCCTCTTGAACCGAAGCATTAGAAGTACTCGGCTTGGCTGCCGAATCCTGGGTGATACTGTTGTTCGGGCGCTGATAAGATCCTCCACCGTTGCGATTAAACCCGCCATTGTTGCTATGTCCACCCTGCCAGTTACTAGCAAAGCTCTGACTCGGACCCTGTGAGAAATTCCCCTGAAAAGCTCCTACTCCAGTCTTGGCACTCGTGCACTCTCGCCTCTTGTGGCCTATGCCACCACAGTTAAAGCATGAAAGGTTGGAGTTGTCACTCACACTCCGACCACCACCTCTACCCCAACCTCGGGATCCCCCGGAGAAACTAGCCCCACCAGAAAAAGCCTTAGCATGATTAAAGTTACCCTTCTTGTTACCCGACTAATTGTTGTTTCCACTATCAGCCTTTCTGTTCTCAGCAGCAGTCCTCTCTGTAGCTTCCTTTGAGAGATCTACCAACCTCTCAGCTTGACCAGCCCTCGGATACACATCCTTAAGATCAGTGATGACTCCAGCTGGTAAACGGTTCATGATCTTAGCTGGCAAAACTCTCTCAAAGCGAAGAGCCAAACCCCTCTGCCCTAGCTGCATGTCCTCAGCATAACGAGACAACTCAAGGAACCGGTGATAGTATTCGGTGACCGTCATATCGTCAGTCATAGTGAAGGAATCGAACTCTGATCTCAACTTGTGAGGGATATGCTCCGGCACAAACTGCTCCCTCATAGCACTTTTCAGACCCGACCATGGTATAGCTCCTAAACCCTCAGCCTGGTAGTAAGCTCTGGCGTCCTCCTTGACATTTTGCCACCACACAGCGGCCTCGCCCCTTAGGTAGTACACTACCTGCTCAACTATCATATCTTGCGGACACTTGACTACTTCCATAAGACTTTCCATCTCACGATGCCAATTCTCAAGCAACTTAGGTTCCCCAACGCCCTCATAGGTAGGTGGGTTAAAGCGGTCAATGATGATGTTAAGTTGGGTAGCATCCACAGGTTTCTCCGCCCCCTTTCCCACGTTCTTGAGAGCCTCAAGAAGAGCCTCATGTTGCTCGATCATACGAGCAATCTTATCTATGGTCATCTCAGAAGCTTGAATTTGCGCGGCAGTTTTTTTTTGCGGCATTTTGAGCAGATAAGAAGTAAAGAAACATAAGCACAAAAGCGTACGGCTCAAAATGTGAACGACCCTCCGCCAAAGAAGCACTCGGCCGAGTATATAACAATACTCGGTCGATTAAGGACTATTCGGTCGAGTAATCGACTCCAGTAGCCAACGTTAAATTCAAAAGAGACATACTCGGTCGAGTATAAATCATACTCGGTCGAGTATGCCCTACTCGGTCGAGTACACCTATATACTCGACCGAGTAAACACATCCAGTAGCCAATGCTACTCACTGCCAAACAACACTCGGTCGAGTACCTGGTTACTCGGCCGAGTACACCCTACTCGGCCGAGTACCCGCCCTACTCGGCCGAGTCATGCCAAAACGAGCTACAACAGTAAGGAATACATCCTATCATGCTTTCTACCTAAAAATCAAACACATTACGTTATAAATCTGAATGCCACATAGCAAACACGTAACATACCAATCATTTTCATACCAAAACCGTCTCCAATAATGTCACATAGCAATTTCCATCACGCCTTTTACCAATTTTCAATTTCCTTCTCAATTTCATACATTACACCTCCTACCACATATTCCAAGCATCCAATTTCAACATACTACACACATATATTAAAGGAACACACAACACATTCCCCCCGTGACCGGCTTAAGTTCGCGAGGGCCATAATGTGACTTCGGAACGTCTCCCGAGTCCTTGCGGTAGATCCAAACAACTCTCCCCGGGTTCATTTTATTTAGATTCCCTAAGTTCATTGGGTTCATTTGTTTTAGGTGCCGGAATCGTCGGCTCTGATACCACTTTGTAACACCCCCTCATACTAAGGTACCTTACCAGGGTTACCCTAGCATGAAAGACTGTTACCATCTCGGGTGCCCGAGGTTAGTACATATCAAAAGCAACTGGCCCAAACACATTTATCAAAATACGGTATATGTAAAAAGGTTACAATGTTCCAAAATCCAATAAGTCAGAATCTGAATGCTAACAACTACAAAAACAATGCTAAGACTCATGATGGTGATACTACATCTGGCGTGACGACTCTCCCATGACAGCCCCAAGCTCACCAAATGCAATACCTGTCACAGCCTGCTCACCATCCCCGAATAGATCACCGCAGATTTCATAAAACAACATCGGGGTCAGTACTGCTCAATCAAAATAAGACAAATGCACAAGGTAACCAGCTGATCATCCTCTATCCCCAGTCTCCCGATCTCACACATTAACTGACTACACACCAAAGTGTGTAGCCCTGCCAGATTACCCATCGCAACAGGTAATCCTCGCCGCTAGTGGGGGACCGCAACCAATCCCCACCTAAATCCCGCTCATCAACGAGCGATAACCCTGTCCCTTAATGTGCACATCCCCTCCCGTGGCGGGTTCCACGGAGGGCGAACTAGGGCGTGAAGCCACTCCCGCAAGTGACTCCACCACAACCATCACAACATCACAACCACCACCACAACACCAACACTCCGATGATCAGTAGATAACAGTAAACACAATATAATCACATCTTAATTCAATCAACAGAAACTGAGTAGGAAAACCCTACCTTAGCAACAACAGCAGTGAGAGAATCAAGCAACTAGAACGGCTTCTCTACGAAGTCTTCGCCTAAACAATAGTCACATAACACAATTATAACTTGCAAAAACCCCATTTCCCCCAATTCATGATTAAAGGCAAACCTTATAGTTAATCATCAACAAACATGGGGATAAAGACTTACCGACGAAAGGATGAAGAATTGAATACGATTGCTAAGATTGCCCACACACACACATGAGAGATTGGGAGTGATTAGAGCGCCGTACGTTTGATTAGGTTTTGTAAATAATGTTTAGAAACTGATTATCGAAATTATATAACCCCTAATTACTCCCGAATCAAACCGCTGAAATATTACTCGCCAGACCGGATACTCGGTCGAGTATAGAGTATACTCGGCCGAGTATCCTCTACTCGGTCGAGTATTCATCATACTCGGCCGAGTGTTCCTCGGAAGTAGCCAAACAGACTCCACGACACACACTACTCGACCGAGTAGGCCATACTCGGTCGAGTACCAGTCTATAAAATCTGTAGTATTACATTTGCCTTGTTGTGTGGTGATGTTGTAGGTTTGTTCTTCGACAAAGATGACAACGCCCATGACATCTACATACAAATGTAGTCAGTTAAATTTCTACGTGGATGATTTTCATACGCATTTATCACAAATACTGATAATAAGGCTGGTGTTTTACCATATCTTTCATTTGTGTCAACCACTTTTGGTATGTGACATATGTCTTGATACTTTGGATGAATTGGCCCTGGCCCCATGTCCAGAGAACGAATGCTAGTAAGACGGTTGAAAACCATTAGGTGCTTGCGATCATCTGAAGCTGCTGGTTGTTATCTGTGAGAAGTTTTGATTGGCGCATTTGAAATTTCATAGTGGCCATTGTACACCAAGGCATCCTTGTATAGTCCAATTTGTTTACCAAAGAGTAGTCCACATATCTTAGTACCCTGCAAATTTACAATAGCATTCATTTTTGTAAAAGTGCTTACTAAACACCTATATCTGCTTTTTAGATTACTAATATAAGAAAATGAGAAACTTTTTAGTACCTTTTCATCTTGAGGAAGCAGATTTTGGTATAGGATCCCATTTCTTGGCCAGCACTTTGGGCGCGCTTTTTCTATAACTTTGATTGTCATACTATAATTCTTAGTTGTTGTGGTGAGGTCATTAAGATACAGGCGACTATTTATCATTCTGCAAGTTGTGATATTAGCATAAGTGAATCTATTATTTAGTAATACCAACAGAAGTAGAAATTGTAAACAGGTTTAAGTGAATTTAACTAATACTATGTTGTCATATGAAGCATGCAATCCATGAAAATATATCAGATATGTAGCAACAGCTTATGCAGTTTAATATGTAGTAGATACAGGAAACACTGTTATATCAATGTTTAATGAAAGCATGACTTAAACAACAAAATGAGACTATGTCAGATCAAAGTAATATAGAGGCGCGACAGTAGCAAAGTAAGGATGAATACAAGGGAAAGATGAGTAATAGTAAAACTCAAAATTGAGATGTTGTTAGCCACTGTAATGAGCAAGTTTCCGGCTAATATTACGGTCGAATGCAAGGTCAATGTATATAAGTTTGGTTATACTTATATTTGATTGCATGCAACTACACATAATCGGTTATAGTCAGATTGGATTACATGCATGCATAGTATGAAGATATATTCTTCAAACCAAATCAGTGGAGAAATATCTTAATTTGGTTTATTTTAAATGTATACAAATCGTTAAACTAAGCCTAAACAATTAATAAGAGGCATACGATAAGTTGATCGCATGAAAAATAGAAGTTGATATTGGACGACATCAGTAGCAGAACGATGTAAATTTTAAATCCAAATACAGATACTTATTTATATTAGCATGACATGAATGTTTACCAGTATGTTCAAATGTGTAGTCTTATTTTTTACCTGCATGCAATTATTGAAGCTTAATGATCATGATATTTGCAGTTCTAACAAAAAAATTATTTGTATCTTAAAATGCATTGTTTACCTAGATTCAGAAAGCTTCAAACAAATAATTTAGTGACTAACAATATTAGGAAATTGTAAAACAAGGTGAAGATTAGAGAGCATACCTTTTAAGATGATGTCTTTAGTTGCTTTTCTGAGTTAACTCTGTAATTTTGTTGTTTTTTGCTTTGAGTGTGGTCTAAATGGGATTGTCTAGTCTTCTTTTTATAGTGAACATGGATTTTGAAATGTTTGGAAAACAAAAAAAATTATATGGGCATGAAATAAGGTTATATGTGCATGAAATAAGGTTATATGTGCTAGTAATTAGTGTCGATATATGATCTTTTAATAGTAGTATATGACGGTCTAATGTCCTTTTCAAACTAATATGGCACTTGCCTAGTTATTTCTAGCGGGTGGTTTTGTATTTTAACTCTTTGGAGCAATTGGTGTTATGATATGCTCTTTATTTCATACTCGTATTTGTTTAACGTATTTTAAAGGCTATTAGCTCAATGGTAGAGTAATGTGCAAATTTTGCACAAAGGTATGGGTTCAAGTCCCATATAGCCTATTAAATCGCAAAATCTCATGATGGGAACGTGTCATGAACTCATGATGCGAGCAATAGAGTACAATTATTATTAAGGAGGTAATAATCATATTTGGGCAATGACGTGCAGACCATGATCAGAGTTAAGCGAGAAGCAACAAAGGAGATGATGAGCGAGTGTAATAGCTTAATTAGCTTCGCAGTGATCAGAAGTTCAAGACAAGCATTTGAAAGACTAGCATATGTATCAAAATTATTACCATACATGCCATACTTGAAATAGGATTACCAATTACATATAATTTTTCAATCTTAAAGTAAAAGAAAGAATAGTATTTCATATCCAATATGGGAGTCGAACCCACATTTTGTGCAAAGCACAATGCTCTACCATTTGAGCTAATTGGCTTTCGAATAAGTAAAATGTATATATTCGTAATGTTTAAACGGTAATGACTACATCAAAGATATTATAAACTAATAAATTCGTTGACCTCTATACGAAGGAACAAGTTTGAGAGAACTACTTTTGATTTTCTCAATGGACCTCAATCATTCTTATAATGGCTCTAAAGTGCCCAATTAAAGGTATAAGAGGACATCCAAAATATAAGAAGTAACTTCATCACTATACCTTTTTCTTTTAGTCCTTCAACAGGAGATGAGATGGTTTATTTGAATACAAACAAACATCAGTCACATACCTAGGATAAAGTCTATTGCTTGATGCGTCAAACTGGCATAATAAGGTGTATTCTGAAGAATTCCGTAAACAAGCTTCAGATTTTAATCGTAAAACTTTACCTACCACTTGTTCATCATGCAACTATATCATATGAGTACATTCCATGAGCATCTAACGGATTTAGATGTCTCGCAGAGATCTACTAGAAATAACTCATCATATAATTTTAGTTGTTCCATCTCATTTTCCCTGTACAATTTTGTTTACAGCAAGGTAAAGAATCCTCAAATCTCCTTCACCAAAGCTCAACAAATAGGCAAATGTAATTCATGCATATTTTCTTTATCGTATCAAGTTTACTAAGGAGGTAACATTATATCAATATGCTTTAAAGTATCACAAATTGACAATACATACATGTTTCCAAACATGCATAGCTTCGTCGATCAATCAGATTGCTTGTTGAATTCTTTATTATCTCATGTAATCGCACTGAAATAGGCAAATCACACGAAGCAAATTTAACACAAAATTAGATAATTCCTCTTTATTTCTTCAAACTAAAATCAACTCGACATACGGAAAACAAAAGTAGGCCTAGTCTGAGAAATCGACGACGAAGAACATCACTTAACCTATGATCAGCGCCAAATTTTAATTTTTTAAGACTTAATCCTTGCAAACCAGTGAAGAAGTAACATTTGCAAGACGCGCTTTTTGGATTCAAATCACCGCGTAAATCATCTGATCGCAACTAAATTACGAACTCAAAATCAATATAAACAATCATCAACAACTAAAATACTAAATTAAGCAATATTCAAATGAACCATCTCATCTGTTGTTTGTTTGTATTCAAATGAAAAGTAACTTCCTCTGTCATGGTGACCAGAACAAAAGATCGTGTCAAGATTGTATCTTCACGGAAACCTTGACAGACTTACCCATTTGCTAATATATGGTACGTTACTTCCAAAATTGATTGTTATACTTCATATGCATACCAATATTAAGCAAAATTAATTTAGAAACTTGCAGGTCAAGCAAATATAGCTTATACTCAAACCAATATCTGACTGACAACAACACACATCTCAACCCCAAAATTATTTCTCATTCGATATAATGGGATAGACAAAGGGAAATGAAGTACTAAGTTCTCTTAATCAATCAACACTACAAACAGATCCAGGCTACCTAATTCACGAAATTGAGTTCCCAATTTCACGATTTTAACAAATTGAGGTAATTTCTCAATTTTCTCCAACCCCTAATTTACCAATTTCATGAACATAAACCCTAACTTCATAAACATAAGTCAACAATTTTAATTCTGTACTCCAATTATATGCTACTCGAATCAACAATTCGTCAATCGTGATTTGTTGACGAATTAACAAATTTAGAGTAAATAAAGTCGAATTTCTGGGAAATTAATGGAGAAGTTAAACAAACCTCATTGAATTTGCAGCATTGGTGAAAGATGCGTTAAATTTGCGTCTCCATTGATGTAGGAAACAACAAAATATTAAAGCTTGTCTTTAATTTTGAGGAAGATGGTGATCAACAGATAGAAAGATTTTGGAGAGAGAAATCAAAATGGTTAAATTACTGAGGGTATGGACGAAAATCGTGGTATGATATCAACCATTTATTTTTCTAAGATCTAAGGGATGTGTGAGTAGTTCTCACAGTTCTTATTATACTAGTGGTTCTCACCGAATCTCGACCTTATGTGTGTGTGTGTGTGTGTGTGTGTGTGTGTGTGTGTGTGTGTGTGTGTGTGTGTGTGTGTGTGTGTGTGTGTGTGTGTGTGTGTTTGTGTGTGTGTGTGTGTATGTGTGTATCACTCCTGTAAGAAGGTCTGTTAGGCAGTACAGCACCTGATACAAGATCAATATGGTGTTCAATTTCCCTCAAGGATGGCAGTCCACTAGGCAATTCTTTTGGAAAAACATTCCTGAACTTATGGATCAAAGGTTCAATTTCTGCAGGCAACCTTGAACCTTTCTTTTCAGTCACTTCCTTGGATAGCAGGACCAATACAGGTTGCTCCTGTTTCATTTTCTGGATCATGGCAGCCTCAGATAAGAAAAGTACACCATTGATCTCTTCTGGCATGTTTGGACTCCCATAGTTTCTTTGATTTGGTGGTAAGGGGGTTAGGGTGACCTTCTTACCTTCATGTTTGAAGCTGTAAGCATTTTCCTTCCCCTGATGAGTTATATTCCTGTCAAACTCCCATGTCCTCCCTAACAGCAGGTGGCAAGCATCCATGGGTACAACATCACACAGTACTTCATCCTTATACACCTTCCTAATAGAGAATGGGACTAGACATTGTTTGTCAATCTTAACCTCTGCTCCCTTGTTTAACCATCTGAGTTTGTAAGGATATGGGTGATGCTGAGTCACCAGATTCAGTTTGTTGACCATGGTGATAGAAGCCACATTGGTAAGCTCCCTCCATCTATGATCAAGTTACAAACCCTTTCCTGAACTGTGCATCTACTCCTGAAGATCAGGGATCTCTGGTCAGCTTCAAAGGGTGCCTTTTGTGAATGCATAACTCTCCATAAGACCAAGCTACAACCTGATCTTGGCCTGATTCCTCCTCAGCTTCCATTTTCTCCAGCACTACGTTCTCTTCCTCCTCATACTCAACCAATCCTTCCCTTTTCCACTCTTCTACTTCCATTGCTGTGAGTGCCCTCTTAGAAGGGCAGTCCTTCCTGAAGTGGCCATATCCTTGACACTGAAAGCATTTTGTCTTTCCCTCAGTCACAGGTGGGTTGGTTTTCTGGTTCATGGGGGCTTTTCCTTTATCTAGTGTAGGTGGTGGAGATGGTTTGGGTGTACTACCAATCCTGACACCAGTAAATGGTCTGAATGCAGGTCTAGTGGTGGTTTTAGACACTTCAGGCTTAGCCTTCCCCATTTTTTCAACTCTCAAAGACAGGTTAACCACATCATTATAAGACCACGAGGGTTGCATCCTAACCTTTGTAGCACTATTCTTATCAAGACCCTCTAGAAACCTAACAATCCTTTGTTCAGGTTTTTCATTAATCTCACATTGTAAAGTTAACTGCTCAAACTCCCTCAGGTAGGTCTCAATTGGTCTCTCATCTTACCTAAGTTTGGACAGTTTAATAAAGAGATCTTGAGTATAATCCTTGATGACAAATTTACTCAACATCTTTTTCTTAAGCTTAGACCAAGACCTAAGTGGTTCTTTCCCTTCTCTAATCCTTTGGTGTTTCAGGTTATCATACCAAAGAGAAGCATATCCCTTTAGTTTCAAGACAGCAACTTTAAAGGCCTTAACATCCGTGTAACCTTTATACTCAAAAATTTTCTCAATATCCCTAATCCATTCTAATAAATCATCAGGATTTAGGCTACCAGAAAATTCAGGAATTTCTACCTTTAAGTGCTTGTCTGTGTGCTCAGGAACCTCTTCTTGTGTTCTGATGCTCTCCTCAGAGTCTGGTTCATACCCAGGTGGTGGTTGTCCTCTCCCTGCTCCCATAAAGAAGCCTCTTTCTCTACCTCTTCCTCTGGTAGGTGGTTGTCTTCTTGGATCATGGTTTGGAAACCTCTCCATCACTACATGGACAGCATTAAGTAGTGTGTCCACATTTTCTGCAAGATTTTCTATTCTGGTTTCAATACCAGCAAGTCTCTCTTCACTCATGGTTGTTTTTGTATTTTTGTTGTAGGTAGGGATAATGAAGTCACAGTTTCTCTCAAGCCAAGACTAACACAAAGGTGGAAGTCTGTTAAACCTTGCTCTGATACCAAATTGCAGTGTCAAACCCCAGGCCTAACACAAAGACTGAAACTTTAACTTAGCCTAACTGACCTGATGTTCTCATGGTGCAATGGATTTTTAGAAGTTGATTAAAATTACCAAATGGCCTGCTAAAATCATGAAATTTGGTGACAAGCTACCCTAATGGAAAGCTAATAAACAGGCTTCCAACTCCCATCCTTGAAAACAAAGCTCCCATAGAACTCTTGAAGAAATCCACACCATATCTTATGCTCACCTTAAGTCTTTTGGATGTCTATGTTTTGTTGCTACTCTAAAGAGAAATAGAGATAAATTTCAACCTAGATCCAAACCTTGTGTCTTTCTTGGCTACCCTAATGGAAAGAAAGCCTACACTATTTTAGACCTTGAAACTCAAAAAATATTTCATTCTAGGGATTTGGTTTTTCATGAAGATATATTCCCTTTTCACATGACCAACATCTCAAAGTTCTTCAACAAGGGTTCTACTTTGTCGTGTCCTAATGGAATGATGAATGATCCCATTTTTTCCAAATTCCCACCAATACCAATGCTGGAGTTCCAGTCAATGGCAATGACATGAATAAAGCTCCTAATCATGATCACATAAATCAAATGAATGATACTCAAACCAATGTTCAGCCAAGTGTTATTCAGACTGATGAACAAGCTGGTGACAAGCTGATAACAAAATTGCCACTCAATCCCAATATCACATCCTCTTCTATTTCTCACACGCACAGAAACAAAGACCACCAACTTACCTTCAAGACTATGTTTGTGACCTTCCCCTATCCCAAACCACTTCACAAGACACCACACAATCCAAAACAAATGACCACTGGTGTAATCTTGTCACATTTCAGTCTTTACCTCAAACTAATCAAAGCCATATTAATATCAGCATTCACTCTGAACCCCAGTCTTACACACAAGCTTGCACTAATCCAAATTGGCAGTTAGCTATGCAACAAGAAATTAAAGCTTTAGCATCTAATGATACATGGACTGTGACAAATTTACCCCTGGAAAGAAAGCTATATCTTCTAAATGGGTTTACACGGTTAAACTTAAAGCTAATGGTTCTCTTGAGAGATATAAGGTTAGGCTTGTGATCAGAGGCTGCAATCAAAGAGAAGGTATTGACTACCAACAGACATTCTCACCAGTTGTTAAGATGACCACAGTGAGAGCTTTGATGAGTGTGGCAGTAAACAAGGATTGAGATATATTTCAAATGGATGTCAATAATGCATTTTTGCATGGTGACATTCATGAAGAGGTTTACATGAAAATGCCTGAGGGATTACCTAATCCACATTCTCAGGTTTGTAAACTCAACAAATCCTTATATGGTTTAAAACAAGCTTCGAGACAGTGGTTCTCTAAGCTCTCTGATTTCCTCAAAACCCTTGGTTACACACCGTCCAAGAATGATTATTCATTATTTATCAATAGAACTCCCCATGATATAACAATTTTAGGTGTTTATGTTGATGACATTATAGTCACTGGTTCCAATCAATCTCACATTGACACTCTGAAACAACAATTGCATTTGACCTTTGGGATCAAAGATCTGGGTAAGCTGAATTATTTTTTGGGGATTGAGGTGTCCTACACTTCTGATGGGATAATATTGACTCAAAAGAAGTTTACTTCTGATATGCTCAGAGAAGCTCATGTTCCTGTTGGCAAGCCCACTGTCATACCTCTTCCTCTGAGTCTCAAGTTTCCCACTGGTGATGTTGCCTATGAGGATCCTACCAAGTATAGAATGTTCATAGGCAAGCTCAATTATCTCACACACACGAGGCCTTACCTGTCTATCACTGTACAAATGATGAGCCAATTCATGCAAGATCCTAAAATCTGTCACTACCAGGCTCTTTGCCATGTCCTAAAGTATTTGCAGGGAACTGTTGGCCAAGGTATAATGATTAAAAAGTCAACCACCCTTACTTTGCAGGCCATCATTGATTCTGACTGGGCAGCATGTCCCATGAACAGAAGATCTATTACAGGCTGGGTCATCCGGCTTGGTCGTTCCCCAATTAGTTGGAAGAGCAAGAAACAGAGCAATGATTCTAAGTCTTCTGCAGAGGCAGAATACAGAGCTCTCTCCCAAGCTGCTGCTGAAGTCACATGGTTGGTCAGATTGTTAGAAGAAATGAGCATAACCAACCTGAGGCCTGTCACTGTACATTGCGACAACAACAGTGCCATTCATATAGCCAAAAACCCCATCTTTCATGAACGTACGAAACACATTGAGCTCGACTGTCATTTTACAAGAGATAAGGTCTTAGATGGCTTGCTGCAATTGAAGTACCTGCCTACTCACTCTCAAATAGCTGATGTATTCACCAAGATCCCTCCTTCTCAGAGCCATTGGAAATTTCTTCACAATGTGGGCATGCTAGATGAGCACCCTCCAGATTTGGAGGGGTGTTAAAAGGGAAAGCAACAGGTCTTGATCCAACATAGGACCAAGGCCCATTTATCTAGGTCATTGTAGAGTCCTTCTTTCTAATTAATATATATATATATATATATATATATATATATATATATATAGGGTCGGGGTTAGGTGCGAACTAAAGTTCCGTACGAACTGTACGAACTCCCCCAAATCAATAAAACACGTGCATCATTCCCTTTCTATTCAAGTACCAAACTCAATCCCCTGACTTCATTCAATCTCATTCTTATCCGCCCCTACCACCACATCTGACTTCCTTCTCCCTCATCCACTACCGCCACCACCGCCACCGCCACCATCTGTTACCAAGCGTCTCATTTCACTACCCTCGTTTCATCTCCAACTTTCGTCTAATTAACACTCTCTCCCGCATTTCCTCTATGCAGGCCATCGATACACATGCACACTAACTCCATTACTATGCCTCCATATTCAGAAAGGTAAGCTTTAATTCCAACTTCTATTTCCATTTTTCATGAATTATCTACAAAATTAGGTTTTATTAAACAATTAGAATTCGAAAAATTAGGGTTTAGTAATTGATTTTGAGATCATATTTTGTCAAACAATTTTGTGATTTTGATGGTAGATAATGCATATATATTACCCATTTGCATATGTGCTATGTCGTCTATGAAACTATCTGATTTATTCAGCGACAATGATTCATAAAATGTGAGAGTGATCACTCGGGTGGTCTTGTGGGTGTGTGGTGACGGCAATGTGGGCAGTAGGTGGTTGTGCGTGGTGATGGTCATGGGAGTGAGCGGAGGCGGTGGTGGACTAGTCATGTGTGATGATGGGTCATGGGTTCGATGGTAATGGTATGTGGATACATAGAATAGTACTTCTAGATACACTTATATATTACTCTGGATACATGTATATATTACTAATGAAATAGCCATGTCCTATTCAAAAGGCATGACATCCGGATATAAGATTGTTGTATATCGTCTTTGGTCATCGGAGTATTCAAATGGTGGTGGTTGCATATTTATGATTTTTCAGGTGGGTTGAATGTTGGTGTTGTTGGCTTGCTGCGGTGGTCCAAGCCACTGTCTCTGATGCTGGGCTGCTCGGCAGTGGTCGAAGGACTGTACTGGAGGTGCCGACTAGAGGAGTGCAGAGGGGTGCGAGCTCGTAGATGGAGGTGGTGTTGCCTATCTGTGGAAACTTTGGAAATTTCGATTAATCTGTTGTACTTGAATGATGGGTATCCTGATTTTTAAGTGGTGGAATTTTGATTAATTTTTTGTTTAATATGTGTATGTAGGATGCCAGTGGATCCATTGGAGTGGCAGATTTCACATGATGCGGCAAACAAATTTTTTTGGGATGCTTGGCAAACACGGTTGGAGCTGCCGAGTCTGTTCTTCGAGTTGCTGCAACTGACCATGACAAGAAGCTCTTTATACAGGTAACAGACTTGTCTTTAATGTGAAGTTTTTTTAACCAGCTTTTGAGTAGTTGTGTTGTGTCGTTTGTGGAACTCATTTTTCTTTGCATTGCCTGTTTCTTTTTTTTTTGGGAAAAGGTAAGCTAATCTCATTAAAATCATCAAGGATCCCAATTACATAATGTTAGAGACTTATAGTTCGTCTCTAGCCTTACTTAATACTAGTATACCATGTTACAAACTTAGCATTAGTACTCTTTATCATACTTAGTCTCATACAACATTCAGATCGTACTTGATGAAAAACAAACTCAGACCTCCATAAGAAACCCTCCACCCTGCATTTATTTCGAGCAGACCATATCCAGTAGATCAAACTAGCTAATATAACTGACATACCCTTCTTCCTCCCAAGAGCTCTACTTCTCCATTTCACCCACCACTCAATGTTATGCTGATTAGGGAAAGAAATCTTACACTAGGACGAAACCAGGTCCTTGCATTTCATGCATTGCCTGTTTCAATTGGATTTTATTCCAAAGTCGTGTTTTTTTCAAAGCGAGTTGTGTATCTAGGGTACTCATATGTGTATCTGAAGGGATATGATTATTGTTAGATACACAAATTGAGTTGTGTATCTAGGGTACTCATATGTGTATCTGGAGAGTCTAACACTTGCATAGTTGCATATGTACTAGTATTGGACACCATTATCCGACTTTGAGTAACATAGGTGTATTGCCAAAACTATGGAATTTCAGTCTATTCTTCGAGTGCTGTCACAGAAATAATTCTGGTTTACCTTGTCTTGCAGTAATTATTTATGTTTTTGGTCGATCAAGTCTGAGGGAATATATCTTATTGTTTTTTAAAAGTGAATCACCTCACAATGACTTATGCGTAGAGAGTAAATCCTCCGTTCTTATATATTCATTTGATATTTATAACGCAGTGTATTACGGATTTACGGAGTATTTTTTTAATATTGAATTTGTTCTGCAGGCTTTGAAGTGTCTCAAAGAGTTGGTCATTTCCCTAGTTGATGCAGGCGGCATTTGGAATTAATATAAAATATTTCAAATCTGGGCAGACTTATTCTAACAGGTATCAACCACCATTAGTTTATAACAAGTGTAGATTTTGAATGGCAATTATTCCCTCAATCTCATATGTTCTCATTGTCAACACCAACAAGAAAGTCACACTCACACCAATTTAGTCTTCAAAAAATCAAATCAACACAAAATAATTTTTCTCTAATAATCAACCATTAGGTGTTAAGGACTAGGTTAAACAAGGTAAACCATTAGATGTGTATCTAGTAAGGTAAGTAAGTGTATTTAGCAAGGTAAAGACATGTATCTAGCAATTTAAAGGAGTGTACCTACCCTGCAAGAGATGTACAACTAGCAATGTAAATGAGTGTATCCAGCATGGTAAATGAGTGTACCTAACAAGGTAAAAGAGTGTATCTATCAATTTAAAGGAGTGTATCTGACTTGACAGAGATGTGTATCTAACAAGGTAAATTAGTGTATCTAGCAAGCTAAATGTGTGAAAACAAAACTAAACCCTACAAACATGAAGGGTGAACCCTTTCAAGGACGAATGTGATGTTCGGAAGATTAATTATAAGAAAATATCACTAGATAACATGGTTACCTATGGCATTAAACTAGCGCTTATGATATACGGAGTACTAGGAGTGACCTTAGTTTTCCGTTTAAGTGATCTTAAAACAAATTAGTGTTAAACTGTTTATTATCTACACAAATAGACATACGCATTGTTTAATGTGGTTTTTGTTGCTTTCGAATGAGTGATAACACTGATAACCCAAGTTTTTTCATTAGTTTACGATTCTTTAAAATCACGCCACACTTTTGAACCGTTAAATTTACTTGTTTTTGTTGGCATAATAGATGCTATAAAATGATTAGCTAAGCAGCATGTTGATTGATTGTTTACGATCTTGGATTTCTAATGTTTGCTTGTTGATTGATTGTTTACTCGTAGATTGACGCTCCTAAAAAAATGTGAGGAGGTAATGGTGGTGTACCTTTTTGTTCCCTACCATGTATTCTGTAATTAATTTTTAAGGGCATAGTCTGGGAAATGGAACCATCTTCTTCGGCAATATCAAAGGTATAATTTTGATTATTACCCGTACATCATACTAGCTATACTCGAAATCTGTTCAATAAAACGAATTATTTGTTGATAACATCTTCTTTAATTTGTTGATAGTCCAGGTTGGTGACTTCCTATCCCAAATTCAGCTGTCATCAATTATCTCATATGGCATTATGTTCATAAGCAGCTCAAAAACGTGTCGAAGACGATCATCTTTGGGCACGACCTAAGGCACTAAAGGAAGTGGACCTGTTCGCCACTAAATACAAACAGGCCAAGCTCTGAAAATTAGTGACTGAGAGTAATGAATGAATGTTGTTAGCAGCCTGTCACCTGTTACAGTAGTTTTTTTGGATTATACTGATGCAAATACCAATCCCTTGTTAAAACATTAATATGGACGGCTTGCTGGATCACTATCTGAAGCTATTTGGGGCAAACCGACTCAGAGGTAGTGGTTGTCAGTTGCAAGGGATATTTGGAACTTGGAAGAGAGTATGGTTCATATTAAGATGACGATAACTAATAGGATGATGTTGAAACTCGGGATCGAGATAGTTGATGCCCTTTTGGTGGGCATCAAATTCGGCCCAAATAAGATAGGGTTAAACGGAGAAAAGAATCATCCAGGACTAGAAATAACGGCTACGTTTCTACACAAGACTTGTTATTCTTGGTTATTGAGGCTTATCTGAATATATGAGAAAAACTCCGAAAGCATGTAAATTAATCTTTTTTAAGAGTTCATCACTTGATGCTGTAAAAAAGCTTTGTAGGCCGTCGGATATCTACCTCCTCATGTATGCAAGGTGGTATGGAAACTAGGCACTCCCCGAGCGACATCCCGATTTCTTTTCCAATATATGTTGTGCTGCTCAGGGTTTTCTACTGTTTCTGTAGTGTAACGAAATTCTTTGACAATTTCAGAAGGGAAGGATACTTTGTACTATTTTCTTTGGTCCTTGACATTGCATTTTAAGCGCCTTTTCGAAAGAAAGACGACTCCTATTTTCCGTTTTATATATTGTACACATGATCGTCTTCAACATGTTATCTACCCTCACCATTTGTAACAACTAAAGCACACTTCAAGAGTCCAACTACATTCTATGATGATCCAAACTTCAGTTACTCAATGGAGAGCAAAATTTAAGATTGGTAGGAAGTCAGAAAAAGACAAGATTGGTTAACCACGCATCGTTCCTTCCCTCACACATAACTCCACCAACACCATCAATGCCTCACCTCAACCACCTCTAAATCCTCCAGCGAGCACCAAGACAAACGCCAACCACATCATTGGTAGCTCAGATGCTCATATTACTAGCTCAGATACACCTCATAAAACTCATGGATACACAAAGCGAAACTTAGGGCGACATTAAAATTTGACCAAAATTTATTATGAAAACAATGTCCAACATTTTATTTTGCAATGGATCTTCTGTATGTCCACGATTAAATTTAAACCTTCAAAAAGTTTGGATGTTTTCATAATAAATTTAACATCCAAACCTTTTGAAGGATAAAAAAAAGTTGAATAATACTGATATTTTATCACCATCATCTATACGACTATACATTAGTGTATAAATTGAGTTCAATACAAATCGTATGAACTACTTCACATACACATGATATTACTAGTAGATACACACGGTATTATTACCGGATACCCAAATCGAGTTGTGTATCCAATAGCGATTTGTGTATCCGGTAGTATTACTATGTGTATCCGGGTTGGTATTTTGTGTATCTAGCTCCACCGCTCCACCATGAGCCACCAAGCCCACCACAACTGCCATCACCACGGCGACGCGGCTCAACATCATACAACCATCATCGGCGCCATTGATAAATATCACACAACCACCTCCTGCCCAACCATCTCATGGTCATCACCACTTACCTCCACCTGCTCCCCGACCGCCGCCAACACATCACACCCAAGCCCCAGCATCCAACGACTAGAGACCGACGACCAACCCAATAAGCCGAACCTCGACCCCAGACCCATCGCTCCACGACTGACCCAGATTTGAAGCTCGACCCAGACCCGCAACTCACCTCACGCCTCAACAAGACCGAAGCTTGATCCCAAACGCAGTAAATGACGATATTTCAACCCCACTCTAAGCCGATAATACTCTGGTTTGTTTTTTATTTTTTTTGAAAATTTTGATCCAAATGTTAGATCTATCAAAAAGAAGTACAATATCTTAAAAAGTTATTGCACCAGCGAGTTAAGCGGGGAATTTAGTATCGGAAACTTGGCTTTATCACCGTTGTTTCCATATCCATGTTTTGATTGCCGGCGAAAAGTGCGAAGAAGAAGAAGGGTGACGGTTCTTGGGATGATCTTTGTGGCCGGAAAAGAGAAGTCGATTTCCGACGGCCATCTTAACAGCTCGATGAATGGTGGTGGTGGATAAAGGGATTAGGGAGGTTAGGTGTGGTGGATAAGGCATAATTCGTGAAGATGAGGAAGAAAGAAGTCGGGGATTTTTCTTTTCTTACTGTTAAATGAGGTGATATTATTGATGGGGCATATTTTGCACCCGCTGACCGAGTCAACATATTGAGCAAGGTCAAAGATATCCACAGCAAGTCAACACCTTGGACAGCCTAGCCGACGCAACCTGTCGGCCTGTCACTTGGGTCTCGGCCAGGCAACTAGCCAGCCGGGGCACATATCCGCGTACTCATATCCAAGACCCCTCGGTCGGCCTGCCATGGGTCCATCGGTCGAGGGTAGAAAGGTCTTTCCACCTGCTAGCCACTTGGCCACTTGGCCACTACGTGACAAAAGGTGAAAGTCTATAAATACTCCTCAACCCTCATTGAGGAAAGGATCCAAAAAAATATAACCTAAATACCTCATAATCTGGTAACATCTTCCTTATCTCTCTACATTATATACCTCGCCAAGTAACACACAACTTATCTCTTTAAGTTCACTGACTTGAGCGTCGGAGTGAGTACGCTCGGCCAAAGCCGAGCCCTCAGTTTGTTCATTGTTTCAGGAGAGGCCGAAAGGAGGATTCAATCAAAGACGTCATTCTACAAGCCACGAGTGGTAACAAATAACTTCTTCGGAATTACACCCGGAACAATTGGCGCCGTCTGTGGGAAACCATACTAAAAGCTAATTAAATCCCTTACAAAACAAAAACCCACCCAACAAGCTAAGAAGATGTCGAAACAGCCAGAGGTAATTGTGACCGACGAAACCGAATTCTACCAAGATGATACCGTCCACATTGCGGGATTGGCGGTCCCCACCGCCGAGTAATTCAACCGGCGTACGGGATGCCAATAATACCAGCTAAACACCGCCGCCCACCGACCAAGTCACTTGTCATGGGACATGTGGTTGATGCGACTAAACTAAAGCTATTCCTGGACCTAATGGGTAGCACGCCGACTCACACTGTCACGACGACAAGAGCGGCGGCACCCCTGACAGAGACCAGGGTCCAAAAAGTGACACAGAAACTTGAACGGAGCATTGGAGGAAGCGACCATGTCAAGACGTCGGGGGAACCCGAGTGCCAGTGGTAGACCTGAGTCCTTCCCGCACTCGCGGGAGGACAGCGTCGCCGCGGCACCAACGAGGCCTGCCCTAGAGGAGTGAAAGAAGCCCGACTCACCAGAGTCGGAGAAGAAGCCCGACTCACCAGAGTCGGAGAAGAAGCCCGACGCATCAGAGTCGGAGAAGAAGCCCTTCCCGCCACGGGGAGAGGAGCCGGACTAAGGATGCGAGGAGCCGATCGCCGCGTGTCATTCGACACGTGGTCAGACAGCCCCTCAGTGCCTATGTCCTAGATGTCCCGGTGCCGACTAAGCTATAGTTGCCGCCCCTATCATACAAAGGAGAAAGCGACCCAACCGACCATGCCGAGGCTTTCGAGTCTTACATGTCGGTATGGGAGCAACCTGATGAGGTTTGGTGCCGAGTCTTCCCAACGACCCTGCATGGGATGGCACAAAGTTGGTACAAGGGGCTACCCAACGGGTCGGTATACTGTTACGCCGACCTAAGGGACATATTTTTGGCCCAGTATTCTTGCAATAAGAGGAGGGCCGTCGAGACATCGGATCTCGACTATCGACGGGAGGGGGCGAGTCTCTCCGAAGCTATGTAAAGAGGTTCGACGCCAAGGTTCAGCAGATTCGTGAGTGAGCAATGAACTGGCGGCTTTCGCAGCCGATGAAAGGCCTCCCAAGAGGGGACTTAAAAAACGAGCTCATCAAGTGCGGAGGCCTGAGCCTAGACTCCGCCAGGAAGATGGCCGACCAAGCCATCAAGGTAGAGGACTATCACAAAACCTGGGTAGGCCACAACGAGGCCGGGCACTCAGAGAGGAAGAGCCACCGGGAGGACAACCCGGATGAAGGACGCCGTGACAATAATAGGTCACGGTCTGACAAGTCCGCCAGGAACGAGAACTCGGTTAAGACCGGGGAGTTCGGGACCGTACTACCAAAAGCGGTACAATGATCACACCCCCGGTCGTATCTGCCGCCGAGGTCTTCGCCCTGAGCAAGAACGAGGGTCAGAAGTGGGAAAGGCCTCCCAAGGCGAGGGGTGACGGTGACACGAGCCGATCGTGAGTACCACGGCCACACCGGTCACTTAATCGACACTCGCCGGCATCGAAGAATGCCATTGAAGAGCCGATCCGGAAGGGGAGCCTCGGCAAATATGTTGCGGGAGGCCAAAAGACTAATACCGGCGGCTCGAATAAAAAATCCGTCTTTGAACGGATAGGAGTAATCCATGTTGTCATCGGGGCAACGAGAACGGTGGGTCCGCTCATGGGCACAAACGGCACCTGAACGAGCTGTATCGGGCCATCAACTTTGTGCCCAAAACAGCGATCCCCGCTTCCAACATCCCCGATATGACTATTGGAAAGAAGGACTACGAGGAGTCATCGCCCGCACGGCGACCCACTTGTAGTCCACTTGGACATAGCCAACCACCTAGTCAAGAGGTGCACGATTGACACGGCGCCTACACGAACATCATGTTCGGGAGTGCTTTCTAAATCTCGGTCCGAAGATTGAGGACTTAAGCCCCCGCACCAATCAGATTTGTACGGTTTCTCCGGGGCGGCCTGGTACCCCTGGGGTCAATCCATTGCCGGTGATGTTCGGCGAGGAAATGTGGCTAAGAATGTCCTATACGAGTTCGTGGTCATTGACGGCTCGTCCGCCTACAACGTTCTCATAGGCCGAGTCACTCTGAGCGAGGCCGATGCGTAATGTCCATCGGGCCACGACACGATGTATGTCTCGGACCGGGGGAAGCGCATAAGCTCGTCTCAAAGGACGAAAAGGACGAAGTATTCAACGTCCGGATATCCGCGAGGGGTGCAACATGCAATCCCTCAAAGTGGCGAAGAAGTCAGAGAAGGGGAAGAGCCCATCTTTACAACAGGAGGGCGACCGGATGGATACAAACGTCGGCATGGTCGAAGGAGCCGAGACTGAAGAAGTGGAAATTGACCCAGGGCGCACCGTAACTATCGGTGTCAACCTGGAGCTAAAATTCAGGGCCGCTCTCCTAGACCTGCTGAGGAAGAAAAAAGACGTATTCGCTTACTCAGCAGCCGAGATGCCAGGCGTGAGCCGGGAAGTAATTGTTCACAAGCTGAACGTACTCTCCACCGCTCGCCCTGTCAAGCAGAAGATGAGGAACTCCTCAGCCAAGAAGGATGAGGCCATCAAGGCCGAGGTAGATAAATTACTAGCGGCGGGCTTTATCATGCCTTGTACTTATCCTGAGTGGTTAGCTAATGTTGTAATATTGAGGAAATCATCGGGGGCGTGGAGGATGTGTGTAGATTTTACCAATCTTAATAAAGCGTGCCCCAAAGATTGCTATCCTTTGCCTCGAATAGATAGTTTAATCGACGCCACGGCAGGCTACACTATCCGAGCCCGCCGGACGCTTCTCGGGTACCATCAGGTATTCATGGCCGAAGAAGACATGCCTAAGTGCGCATTCATCACCGGTAACGGTAAATACATGTATAAAATGATGTCGTTCGGTTTGAAGAACGCCGGCGCAACTTACACAAGACTGGTGGACAAAGTGTTCCAAAATCAAAAGGGGCGAAACATGGAGGCTTACGTCGACGATGCTATTGTAAAAAGCAAGTCTGACAGCGAGCACTTGGCCGACTTGACCGAAACATTTTGTTCACTAAGGAAATACAAGATGAAACTTAACCCGATGAAATGCAACTTCGGTGTCCGGGCAGGTAAGTTCCTCGGCGTGCTTGTCAGCGCCAGGGGAATTGATGCCAATCCAGAGAAAGTCCAAGCGATACTAGATCTGCCGGAGCCGAGGAATCGAAAAGAGGTTATGATGTTGACCGGGAGGATGGCGGCTCTTGCCCGTTTCATCTCTCGGTCAGCCGACAAGAGCACTCCGTTCTTCAAAGTGTTAAAGGGGAATAAAGACTTCAGCTGGGGGGAGGAACAGAGCACAGCTTTCAGGCAACTGAAAGCCCATCTTCAAGCTCTCCCAACCCTGTCCAGGCCGATGCTGGGGGAGACGCTATATCTATACATAGCAGATTACCTCGGCCACGGTCGAGTCTTTGTGATCATCGAGAGAAGAGGACAAAAAGCAACACCCAATCTACTTTGTCGACCATACATTGTTGCCCGCCGAAAGAAATTACCCGCGATTGAGAAAGCGGCCTTTCTTTGTCGCGTTGCCGCAAGGAAAGTGAAACCTTACTTCGACGCACATCCCGTGACGGTCTTAACCGACCAACCATTGGAGAAAGCATTGGAAAAATTTGAGCAATCCGGCAGGCTCATCAAATGGGCGGTAGAGCTATCCGGCTTCGGCATTCAATACAAGCCGAGGCCCTCGATAAAGGGACAGGCACTTGCAGACTTCCTGGCCGAGTGAACATATCAAGAAGAGCCAAACCCCGGAGTATGGGAAGTATTCACCGACGGGTCCTCCACGACGAACAGCGCAGGCGCCGGCATCCTTATCATCAGCCCAAACGGGGACGAGTTTGAGTACGCCCTGAAATTTACCTTCTCGGCCTCAAACAACGAATCCGAATACGAGCCGGTGATAACTGGAGTCGAGCTAGCTAGAGCTGCCGGAGCAGAACACATTGTGTTGAAGACAGACTCATTGTTGGTTACTAACCAAATCGAGGAGAGTATGAGGCTCGGGACGACGGGATGGTAAGATACCGGAAAGGGTAAGGCGACACAAAGAAAATTGAAATCTTTCCAAATCCAATGTGTTCCCAGATCTGAGAACAACCGAGCCGACGCTCTATCAAAACTTGTCAGTTCAACCATCAAGAATGTCAGCCGAACCGTGTTAGTGGATATCAGGAATACTAAAAGCATCACTGACACACTCTGCATGGTAGGCGACATAGAGGCCGAGACGACGTGGATGACTCCGATAATGAAGTATAAACTGACAAATGAGTTACCGGAGGATCGCAATCTCTCGCAGAAGATAAAGAGGATCGCGGCAAGGTACTTGGTGTTTGAAGGAGAATTATACAGGAGGTCCGCGATAAGGCCACTCTTGAAATGTGTCGGCCCAGCCGACGCGGAGCTAATACTGACAGAAATTCACGAAGGTATCTGTGGTCATCACATGGGGGCAAGAACACTAGCCCGCAAAGCTCTCCGAGCCGGCTACTTCTGGCCCACCATGCTCGAGGATTCCAGAGCCAAAACCAAAAGTGCAACAACTGTCAAATACATGCTCCGGTGATACATGCACCTTCCCGAGACCTGCAGCCGGTACTTAATCCCCTTCCTTTTGCACAGTGGGGGATGGATCTACTAGGGCCATTTCCAACGGCATCCGGAGGAAGAAAGTACTTGATTGTCGCCATTGACTACTTCACCAAATGGATTGAAGCTGTAGCGGTACCTGCGAAGACAACGGCGGCCGTAAGAAAGGTAATCTGGGAAAATGTCATAACTCGTTTTGGGTTACCCCAAGTCATGGTATTTGACCACGGCCGAGAGTTTTGGAGTGACACAATAATGAACTGGTTGGAAGAACTTTGTATCAAATTTGCATACTCCTCCGTCTACCACCCACAGAGCAACGGACAGGCGGAGGCAGCCAATAAAACAATCCTCAACGGTTTGAAGAAGAAAGTTGAAGACCTAAAGGGAAGATGGGCCGATGAACTACCGGCGTCTCCGTGGTCCCTTCGAACCACGGAGAAAGAAGCAACGGGTACAGTCCATTCCACTTAGTCTACGGGTCCAAGCGATCCCGCTAATTGAAGCGGCGTGCCGGCATTCGTAACGGCCACCTTTAACCCGGTTGAAAATGAGGAAGGTCTGAGGATCTCCCTAGACCTGGTCGAAGAAAGCCGAGATACAGCACGCCTCAACTTGGCAGTATACCAAAACCGAATGAGAAGAGCCTACAACCGAAGAGTCCACAAAAGGGACTTAAAAGTAGGGGACCTAGTCCTAAGAAAGTCGGCCGCCACCAACAAAGGAAACATTCATGGTAAATTGACGGCCAACTGGGAGGGTCCCTACAAAGTGGTTGAAGAAATGAGGCCGGGTACATACCGGCTGACAGACATGGAGGGTGTGCCTTTGATGAGCCATTGGAACACTGACAACCTCAGGAAATACTTTGTATAGCGGCGGAGGTGTCCAAAACTATTGTTGGCACCCCAACGCGTGTTTATATTTAATAAAGAACCATCCAAGTTTTCCATCAAAGTGTTTATCCCCTCCGTAGTCATATCGAGGTAGACGCCACGCCCAAGCCGGCAGTCACCCCAAGAAGTAGACGCGCGGCGATCACTACTGCGCGATTGATACTCGCGAAAGCGACCAACATGCCTTAGGAACGTATAAGTACAGTTGAGACGCAATTCTAGCCGCCTCGGCCAACCGAAGGCCTGGCAGAGGAAGCGATCAATATGTCTACAGATACGAACGCTGTCGAGCCGTAACCTCTAGCCGCCTCGGCCAACCGAAGGCCTGGCAGGGGACACAACGGTCGATACGCTAACATGTTCACAGCGGCGGTTGGGAAGCGCAAATCGGACGCCTCAGCTTGACCGAGAGTGAAAGAGGAAGCGACCAACATGCCAACATGTTTAGAAAACGTTAAGCACAGTTGAGATACGCATTCTAACTGCCTCGGCCAGGCCGAAGGTAAAAACGAAAAAAAAGCGCTCAATTAATAACGTAAGAAGACAAGTGAAGAATCGTGATCAAAGCCCCGGCAAAGCCGAGGGCCAATAAGCAAGCTTTATTGAAAATGATTACAAGTAAGGAGAATGCAGACGACGGCCGTTCCCATAGGGATAAGTCAAAACACAACCTACCAAAGTTTTACAAAAACAAGGAAAAGGAGAACAAAAGGTTACAGACATATCATTTGAAGCGCCAAAAGATGGCAGGGAGGATAGGCTTAATGATTGGCCCCCGAACAGCTGAAGCTATCCGAGATGCCGGGGGAACCTGGTGACGACCGCCCGTCTCCCTATGCCTGTTGCTGCTCGCCACCGGCGACATCAGCAGCATCATTTTTGGTGGGCGACCCAGAAGGTGACTTGGCAGCTTCAGCTTCAGCTGCCTTTAGCCTCGCAGCCTCCTCCTTGGCCGCCTTCACCTTTTCAGCGTGGGCCGCCTTCTCCTCAGCCTCCTCTTTCTCCTTCTTCACCTTTGCCTCCTCCGCAGCCTTATCCTCCGCGGCCTTCGCCTTAGCATCGAGCTTATCATCAAACAGCTCATCAAATTTCTCCCACGGGAAGGAGCCTTCAGGAAAGAGCTCCCCGATCACTTCTCTAGCGGCTTCTTCGGCCAAGTCCCGGTATTGGGCGCACATGTTAGGGAGGACGACGGTTTGGAGCGTCTCGATGTCCAACTCCCTCTGGGCAATGATAGCCTTCATATTCCGAAGCACCTTCCCCTGGGCCTGGAACATGGATTTCCATTCGTCCCTCTTCTTGGCATTGAAGTCAGCAACAGCCTGATGATGGTCACGCTCCTCCAGCAACTTAGCGGCACCAGCATCCGCAGCCTCGACCTTGGCTCTCTCGGCAAGGACCGCCTTTTCAGCGTCCTCCCTAAGTTTTTGCTCAGCAAGGACCGCCTTTTCAGCCTCAGCCTTGGCCCCCTCAGCTTCCTTATTCGCAGCAGCGAGCTCAAGCCTGAGCTGCTCAAGCTGTGGGGCAACTTCAGCCATGACTTTTTCCTGCTCCATCATATGAGCACCAGCCACATCAGCCCACTTCGCCACCATCCTGGACAAACTTAGGCCCTCCGACCTAATCTGGGCGGGGGTAGGCTTCGGGAAGGAGGAAACGACGATGGCATCTTTGCCACCCGTCTGCGCAGGTCGCTTCTCAGCACGCCGTTCAGTAGGACCGGTAGACGGCGGCGGTTGATCTACAAAAAATTTAAACAGAGCATCCATGTCAACAGTCATTGACATGCCGGAGAGTCTGTCATCAGGAACGTCTAATGAACCGGCTAAATCTGAGCCACAGGTTAGATCCGTACCAGTCCTGGGTTTCTTAGGCAGAGGGCCAGCTGGCCCTACTTCCTTGCCGGCCCCGGTAGCAGTAGCAGCGGCAGCAGCGGCAGAAGCAGCCCCTTTCCTCTTGCGAAAAAGAGGAGATTCCTCTGCCACGGTGACCTCCTCCTCGGAAATATCGACGACCACCACCGTCTCCTTTTTGACCGGGGATGTGAGGTGAATTGAAGTTGACGCCGTCGCCGCCGAAGACTTTGCTTTTCGCGTTCGGCCGTATTTTTTACCGCAACCTTCGCCGGGCGCCGTTACATCCATTGCCTTCACTGCCGATCCATGAGGTCGGTTGGCGCGCGGTCTGCGATCACGGGTCTGGGCCTTAGGATGCAAATTGACAACGTTCTTGTCCTTATCAAGCCCTATTCTCTCGAGGATATCCTCAGACAGATCCGGGCCAAAACGATCTGCAAAGGAAACGAAGCAAGAGTTAAGTAGAAGAAATAAATCGGAGTTCAAAAACAGATTCATTAAAAGCAGAGATGGGCCTCACACCGACCCCACTCACCCCGTTCCAGGGCCGGTATGAGGCCGACGTGGCAGAGCAGCTCGTCCTGAAGAATGATCTGCGTCGGGGGCATCCATCCCTTCGGCGTCCCATCATTCTCAGCCTCAAACAGCCTCATCGCTCGTTTCTCATCCGCATTAAGATAGACCTTGGCGGCGTCCATATTAAGCTTACTCCGGCAGACCCATTTCTCACGCTCCCCCTTACTCTCGCACCGTAAATTGACGCGGTGTTGGAAAGACCGGGGCAGCGGATAATCCGCCGGCACCTCGACATACACCCACCGCGCCTTCCAGTCCTTACAAGATGTAATTTTGGATACGGAGACGTAACCCGGCTCCGTCTGCACGCTGTACCACCCCACTCGACCGGCGGCTGACGGCCGAAGGTGATGAAGCCGGCGGAATAAATTAACCGTTGGGGCCTCCCCCTTGAAAAGACAGAGCCACACAAACCCAACTATAGTCCTCATGGCCAATGGAGGCAGTTGGGCCACGGCAACGTTCATGGCTTTGATTATGGCCATAACGTATTCATTCAGAGGAAACCGGAGCCCATACTCCAGGTGTCTGATGTATACGTCTATGTAGCCCTTGGGAGGGCAACAGACCGCCTGACCTTCCTGAGGAATGACAATCATATACTCCCTGCCGAAGGAGAAATGATTTTCGAAAAAATCAGAACCAGAACAACTGGCGAACTTGTTGGTCCAAGCACGATCAGGTCCGATCTTACAGGCGTCGCCGTGATCCAAGACATGCGGCCTCCCCTCATTAGGATGAGTCCTTTCGAAATCATCACCGTCATCATCAACATCATCGTCATCATCCGAGAAACCGTCCATGTATTGATCGTCAACCTCAGGAGAAGGAGACCTGGGCCCCCCGGATCTTATCGGGACGGCAGCCAGCGCCTCCTCTTCATCAAGACGCGACGGAGAGCCCCCCGGCGCAGGGTTACTAGGTCCAGCGTCAGCAGAAGACATAACAACAAATACTTAACAAATAAGAGTTGAAAAATTTGTTTGTTTACCTTGAAGAAAAAGTGCTACGCCGAAGTAACAATTCTGAAGATTAGAAGAAAAAGAAACCCTTGAAAATCTAAGAAAGAGGAAAATTTTTGAGAGGATGAACTTTGTGCGGAAAATTAAGGGGCATACTGCTCTATTTATAGAGCAAAGCCCACGAAGACAGACCAATCAGGGCAAAGCCCATAAAGCGTCAACCAATCAACGCCGAGCCACGTGTCAAGCATGCAGCCATGGAATGTCAATCGACAAACAGTTACAAAACTTCTTCAACACGCTCCTTGGCAGAATGCCAATCGACATATCTTCTTCAACACGGTCCTTGGTATCTACTTGCCAAACGGCCCGCTGATCAACCGAGCTAGATAGCACCGGCTGGGGGCAATCAAAAGCACACGGCACTCACAACCTCGGTCTCGGCATAGCGTCACTTACTTTTCCACATTTGATGCCCTTTACACATCCATGTGGAGGGGGGATACGGTACGGCCTAAGCAGAACCAAGCCGACGTAGAAGAAGCCGGGGCAGAAAATTTTCACTTGCGCAGAATACGCTCAACACTCATCGAAGGTCCATACCACGGCATAGACTACGCTGGGGGCAAATTGATGGGGCATATTCTGCACCCGTTGACCGAGTCAACATATTGAGCAAGGTCAAAGATATCCACAGCAAGTCAACACCTTGGATAACCTAGCCGACGCAACCTGTCGGCCTGTCACTTGGGTCTCGGCCAGGCAACTAGCCAGCCGGGGCACATATCCGCGTACTCATATCCAAGACCCCTCGGTCGGCCTGCCATGGGTCCATCGGCCGAGGGTAGAAAGGTCTTTCCACCTGCTAGCCACTTGGCCACTTGGCCACTACGTGACAAAAGGTGAAAGTCTAAAAATACTCCTCAACCCTCATTGAGGAAAGGATCCAAAAAAATATAACCTAAATACCTCATAATCTGGTAACATCTTCCTTATCTCTCTACATTATATACCTCGCCAAGTAACACACAACTTATCTCTTTAAGTTCACTGACTTGAGCGTCGGAGTGAGTACGCTCGGCCAAAGCCGAGCCTCGCTTGTTCATTGTTTCAGAGAGGCCGAAAGGAGGATTCAATCAAAGACGTCATTCTACAAGCCACGAGTGGTAACAAATAATCGCTTCGAATTACACAGGAACAATTATATTAGTTTCGCAGTTCGCACCGAATTTTAGTTTCGCACAGATCTCATTTTATATATATATATATATATATATATATATATATATATATATATATATATATATATATATATATATATATATATATATATATATATAAATGAGATCTAATGAGTCCACCCAAATCCATTGAGTCCATAAGTCCTCTTTAGGACCCTTAAAAGATGGGATGGAGGAATTTGAGATTGAAGAGGAAAAACAAGGGATTAGTGCAAAAAAGATGGGATTGTTACTAATTAATTACTTTCCCTCACTACCAATACTAATCAAACCCCTAATTTCACTATATAAGCCTTATTTTTCCACTCACTTCTCTCTCCTATCACACAAATACCAATCCCCAATCTCTCTAAAAACCAAAAAAATAAAAAAGCCCCAAAAAATAAATCCCTCCTCTCATCCTCATCCACCACCACCCCACCTACCCGGACCTCCCTCACCGGACTCCTCCCTCCTGTCTGCCACCACGCACCACCACTAAGTCCACACCCCACTCCTTTCATCCTCACCCCCGACACACAAACGACCACCGCGCACCACAACCACTACCCGACACCAACCGACCGACCAACTCCCTCCATTTCTCCCTTTTTCTTCAGATCTGCTCAAGCCCATCCCCGCCAACGCCATCACGACTCACGCACCACGCCATCACCACGCCATCACGACTCACGCCGACGCCATCACGGCTCACACACCACGCCGACGCCATCACGACAGCAACCCCAGATCTACCTCACGCACCACCGCAGCCACCACCTTCCCCTGCTTTTTCGAACACACCACCACCACCGCCTCCTTCAACCACCACCCACAGCAACACCAGATCTGAATTTAGAAATATTAATTGTGTTGTTGTCGATGTATGCTGATGTTACTTTTTTGGTCTTATATTTTTCGAGTAACATACTGTGTTTTTGCTTTTTTGGTCTTATATTTCGAGTAACATACTGTGTTTTTGCTTTTTTGGTGATGTTTGGTCTTATATTTCGAACATCTGAATTTTTGCTTTTTCTTTTTTTTTTTTTTAATCTTTTCTATTTCAGATATTTTTTTTCCAAAATAGTTTGGTCTTATGTTGTTGTTGTTACATAATTTTTTTTAGGGATATTCTCTCGTGTACCCCCGAACTTTTTCGTTTTCTATGGTGTACCCTCGTTTTTTGCAAAAAAAACTTTGACCGACAATAATTCTCTGTTACGAGTACAGAAAACGGTAATTTTTTTTTTCAAACCAATTATCTCGTCAAGGCCTTCAATTTGAAAAAAAAAATCACCGCTTTTTGAATTCGTAGCCGGTAGTTATGGTTGGTCAAACATTTTTTAACGAATAAACTTTGACCGACCATAATTCCCGACTACAAGTTGAGACGTCGGTGAATTTTTTTTTCAAACGGAAGACCTCTTAAAGACAGTCAATTTGGAAAAAAAGTTTATCGTATTCTGAGCTTGTAGCCAAGAGTTATTGACGGTCAAAGTTTTTTTGCATGAAAAGAAGGGTATATCATAGAAAATGAAAAAGCTGAGGGGTACACGAGAGAATATCCCTTTTTTTTATTATTATTTTCATTTGTTATTGTGGGTGGTTAATTTTTACTTGCGTATCTCGTCTTTTTTTGTTTTTCTTTTTTAGATCTATAATGTTACACTATGGTGATTTCAGATCTATTTATTTTTTTGTGTTATTTTAAAGTTACACTCGTTTTTCTTTAAATTTCTACTTGTATTTCCTCACATTTACACTCGCATTTCTTTACATTTACACTCTTATGAAGTGTAATAAATTGTTGATCTTATTCGTAGATCTAATAAATATATAGTAGATTTTTGAAAAAAAAAATCGTATTAACATGATTTTTATTCTTAGATCTAATAAATATATTAATTTTACTCATACTTTTTTACATTTACAATCGTATTTTGTTACATTTACACTCATATTTCTTTACATTTACACTTATATTTCTTTACATTTACACTCATATTTTTTACATTTACACTCATATTTCCTTACATTTACACTTGTATATCTGTACATTTACACTCCTTAAAATTATATAGATTTGCACTCACATTTACACTGGTTTTTCTTCACATTTACACTCATATTTCTTTACATTTACACTCGTATTTCTTTACATTTACACGCATTTTTCAGATTTACACTCATACTTCCTCCATTCAACTCCAAACTACCATATTTCTATTTCCATCCATTCAACTCCAAACTACCACTTTCCTAAAAAAGCAAAACAAATGACAATTCTATCCTAATTGCTTTATCTTATTTACAAAAAATGCCATTGGTTGGCCCACACTTAATTACACTCAAATCTTTCCCTTTTTCTAATCTGGCCCAATTAACAACCCTAACCCAATCCACACTCACTAATCCTTCCCTCCAAATTTTACTAACCCAACCCACTATACCCCCCTTATATCCGTTCAAAAAAAAATCCCAAACCCACCTCCCTCATTCAATCCCTCATCAGCCTAACTACTCCTCTCCCATAAACTCTCTAGAATCTTCACTCCCTCAATCAAACCCTACACTCTCTAGAATATTCAGAAACCCTAGCAGTCATCCTCTCTTTCCCTCTCCTTAATTCCGCCTCCATCAAACCATAGATCTCTTGTATTTTCCGTCTTCATTTGTCTTCTTTAATCTCCCTCATCGTTTGTTCTCCTTCATTTCCTCTATCAGTTGCAAGATCTCCTATTTTTTCTTCAACTATCTCCCTAATTAACATCATGAAACCTCCTCATCCAAACTGTGGTAATGATTGTATACACTGTAACTTTTATCGTTATCGTGTTGGGTTAGTAGACGATGAAGGCGATGATGATTTTGATGAATCGCTCCGAATCGCCTCCTCCAACCCATATCGTTTCCCGATTCGCTAGATCCCGATGATTTGGGGACCGTAGTTGAAGAGACGGTGTTCGATGATGGTAGTGTTTGCATGCCAAAGTCCCCTGAGAACGTCGCTCCTTCAAAGTTGCCTGAAACGCCTGAGAAAACCTCTTTACTCGAAGTGGGTGGTGGATCTGGAGAGTCTGAAAGTCCTTGCACAAAGTACGTAAACCGGTATTTGAAGCGGATGGCGGACAAGCGTCCTAAAACGCCTGAGAAAACAACCGAGTATGTTGAAAAAGCGGTGGTTGATCCTCCGTCACCAATGACTGTGAAATTCAATGCGTTTGTTGCTAGACAGTTGTCTAAGCGATAATTACTTCAAGGTGTTGGTATATTTTCTGTCTCCTAAACTTTTTTTTTGTATTTTTATTTTATTTATTCGTATATTACTGCTGGGTTAACTGCTGTTAGGAGAATATTTGTATGAATATTTTTATGCTTTTTTGTATGCTTTTTTGTATGCTTTTAACTGCTGATAATGAATTTTTCTATGAATTTTTTCTATGAATTTTTCTATGAATTTTTCTGATAATGATTTTTGTATGCTGTTAACTGCTGTTAGGAGAATTTTTGTATTCTTTTTTCTATGAATATTACTGCATGGTTAACTGCTTTGGAACTGAACTGTTAATGTTTGATCTGTCTGGTTTGATCTGTCTGCTTTTATCTATGACCCTTTTCGTCTGTCTGAAGCTGGTATGAAAAAATGTCGTCTGTCTGCACTGTTAATGAACTGTTTGGTCTGGTTTGTCTGGACTGTTTGTCTGAAATGTATAACATGAACTGAAACTTGATCTGAAACTGTAAAACTTGAATAAAAATTGAAAAACTTAAATGAAAACTTGTTGTCTGGTTTGTCTGCATTGTTATTGGTCTGTTTGGTCTGGTTTGTCTGAACTGTTTGTCTGAAATATATAACATGAACTGAAACTTGATCTGAAACTGTAAAACTTGAATAAAAATTGAAAAACTTAAATGAAAAAATGTTGTCTGGTTTGTCTGCATTGTTACTGGTCTGTTTGGTCTGGTTTGTCTGAACTGTTTGTCTGAAATGTATAACATGAACTGAAACTTGAACTGAAACTGTCTGCTCAATGATGAAAATCCTTAATGGTTTGAGAGCTTTTAGGTTATTGCTAGAGTTAAATGTTAAGTGGCCACTATGTTTAAGTAAACAAGCCACCACATGGTCTACCAATGAATGAGTGTGTGTGCCTTTCCATTTCAAATACAGTTATTGATTCTCTATGATGACTATTCCTTAATGGTTTGAGAGCTAAGTTTCTTGTTGCCTTAATCAATTCTGTTTTGTATAGAAAGCATGGTCTATCTTCATTGTGTGTGTGTGTAGGAGGCTTTTTTACTTTACAAAACTCAATGATGAGGCCATTTAGAGCCTGAGAGTTTTGTGCTCAATGATGATGTTTTGAGAGCAAGTGCTTGTATGGTGTAGTTGAATGGAGGAAGTATATGTATAGGTATCTGGCCATTAAATTAAAGTATTTAAGCCACCACATGGTATACAAATGAATGGGTGTGTGTTCATCTATTTCAATTACAGTTTGAGAACTCTCTGATGACTGTTCCATAATGGTTTGAGAGCTTTATTTATTGCTGTCTTTCTCATTACTGTGTTTGTTTGATGATCATGGTCTACCTTCATTATGTAATGCATGTAGGAGGCTTGAATACTTGACACAACTCAGTGATGAGGCCACACTATGCCTGAGAGTTGATGGTCTATCTTCATTGCATTTTCCTGATTTGTGTTGCTAATGTTTCAATTGAACATTAAACTGAACTTGAGGTTTCATTCTGAACTGAACTTAAAATTTAACATTGCATTTGTCATTTCATTTCAAACAAAACATTACATTCAAAAGTAAATTGAAGTTTAATGTTCATATGAAACATCAGTTTCAAATGAACATTAAACTAAACATTACATATCTTCAATTGACAATGCATACCACTCTATAATCCTAAAAACTTAACCTTCAACATTGTACCCTAGTGCCTCCATTAGGTTTTCAAGTCCTTCTGTCTTTCCTAATGACTGCATATATTCAATGCATTCTCTTACCAACTCTTCATTGACTACTAAATTCCTTGGTAACATTCCAATAGCAGCTAGATGACCCTTCCCCATGTGTGGGAGTGCAAAATCATTATGCCCCTTACGCATCATAATTTCAATCATGACTGCTTGTAATGATAATAATATGTTATTGAGTTTGGTAGAACTGTAATCTACGAATGCTTGCATAACTTCATTAACTAGTTCATCAACTGTTTTGTATGCACTAGATGATTGCAATGACTGTAATGCCTTGAAATATCCAAGATCATTACAGTTTAAATCTGGAGAGTTTGGGGGTTGGAAAACTAATTCAATGTGAAAACCATCTGAGTTTGCAGCAGCCATAAAGTCAGGGTCGTTATTCTTGATATGTGGCCTTGCATTGTCTTGTTGAATGTAAATATGCTTGCTTAAACAGTCTGGCCACACACTCTTAATTGCTGGTATAACTTGATTAATTAGACAATCTTTGACAACCTGTTTTGTGATTGAGTCAATGGGCTTAGTTTCCATTGTCCCCCTTGGCCTGTTTATGCTGTTCCTTGCTGCTGGTACTTCATGTTTAAATGGAAACATGCCAATTTTACCATCAAATATTAACTCCCCATCTGCTCCATATATTGGCCTACTAACTGCACACATGAACATGACATTTGTAAGAAACCTTTTTTACTGGCAGCTCCTATATGGAGGCTCCTCCCCTTCCACAATATACACACATTCATTGTCTGAGGTTATGAAAAACCACTTCTCATCCATGTGGATAGTGTTGCTCATCTCATCAAATATTATTTCAGTGAATGGTATTGAATTTAGATCAAGAAATTCTTGCACTTGTGCTCTAACCACCAATGACTTTAGTGAATGCAGTAGCCTTTGTTCTTTGTGTAAGTCACTGAGTTTGGGATGTAATGGACTTGAATTATGCTTAAGTAAACCTTCATTCACCCATGATTGGACTGTTCCAACTGAAACTCCACAGTTTTTAGAAACCCTCTCTATGGTGTTTCTTTTAGAACTGTGTAGTGACTTGATATGCTCAATGTCTGGTAGTATCCTTTTCCTATTTTTATTGCCTATTCTTCCACTTTTGACATCAAGTTTATCCCCTACTAACCAGGGTTTTTTTGCAAGTTTCCACATGTTTGAGATGCTTTTATCACTCAACCCAAACCTTGCTGCTGCCTCTCTGATAGCACCAAATGGCAGCTTCCCATCATTACTTTTTTGAAGAAGGTAGATGGCAACTTCAGCCCTCAAATCCTCCGACATACACTTGTGCACCATGGTGTGAAGATGTAGTTTTCTGAAAATGGTTGTGTAATTTGTAGAACTAAAGCCGTGTAATTTTTTTTATAACTTCAGCACTGTTTTTTTTTTTTGGATTCTTGTAATTTATGGACTTGTAAAGTTTATTTTTGTTTCTTTGTTATTGAATGAGCAGCTTAAGTAAGTTTTGAACCAAAATGGAAGGTGTTATACAGCTAATTTGAGCTGACATATTTTGGGGGGGAAATTAAGTCCCACTTGTTTTGGTGGGGTTTTTAAAGTATTGAAATTTTTGGTGAAATTTTTGGTGGGAAATTTAGAGCCTAATTAGTGAACAAAACCAGATTACTTTATGGACAAATTTTTCTTTCTTCCCATTTCCCATTGTACTTTTAACATTTCTTTATAAATTCCTTAAAACTTGTGCAAATTGTACTATGGTAGTTTGGAGTTGAATGGAGGAAGTATTTTTTTACAATTACACTCGTATTTCTTTACATTTACACTCATATTTCTTTACATTTACTCTCGTATATTTGTACATTTACACTCGTTAAATTTATATAGATTTGCACTCATATATTTTCGTGGATATGAGTTGGTGGTGGAGGACGACGGTGGTGGTGTTTGTTGGTAATCGGACTAAAGTTTTACTCGTAAAGGACCAAAGTTACACTTATAAAGGACCAAAGTCACACTCAAAGGACCAAATTTACACTCTAAAACCTTCAAATTTACACTTAAAATACTACATTTACACTCGGAAAACATCACATTTACACTCGTAAAATGTTAAAATTATATAAATTCAAAATCTCTGTCACAAAAAATAAAAAAAAATCAAATTTACACTCTTAAAATGTTACATTTACACTCGTAAAACATCAAATTTACACTTGTAAAATGTTAAAATTATCAAAAAATTCAAAATTTCCGTCACAAAAAATCAAATTTACACTCTTAAAATGTTACATTTACACTCGTAAAACATCAAATTTACACTTGTAAAATGTTAAAATTATAAAAATTCAAAATTTCCGTCACAAAAAATCAAATTTACACTCTTAAAATGTTACATTTACACTCGTAAAACATCAAATTTACACTTGTAAAATGTTAAAATTATATAAATTCAAAATTTCCGTCACAAAAAATCAAATTTACACTCTTAAAATGTTACATTTACACTCGTAAAACATCACATTTACACTTGTAAAATGTTAAAATTATATAAATTCAGAATTTTCGTCACAAAAAATCAAATTTACACTCTTAAAATGTTACATTTACACTCGTAAAACATCACATTTACACTTGTAAAACTCATACAACATTACATTTACACTTTTGAAATCTGAAACTCAAAACTGATTAATTAGGGGCTAGAGAGATAAAGAAAAATTAATTAGTGTATAGAAATTTGATTAGTGGTAATTTTTTTTGGTAATTTTCAATCTCAACCACCCATCTCAATCCAACCATCCACATTTTTTTCCTTTTTTTTTCAATAGCCCTTAATCAAATGCATCTCAACCATTCATTGAGTCCATCCAAAGGCCCTTAGAGGGACTTATGGACTCAATTTGAGAGGATGACTCATTAGAACTCCTCTATATATATATATATATATATAGAGAGAGAGATTGAATCATGTGAGGCACCCTTCTTAGGGTGAGGCGGCTGGACACCTTCTAAACCGTCAGATCTAATAACTATAGACGCATTTAGATCCGCCACGTGTCCCTATTTAATCATACACTCAAAGCAAATGCCAGCCAACAACTTCATTTACGACATTTTACTCTCTCTCTACTCTCTCTCTCTCCCTCTCTCTGTCTTTCACTCATTTACTCGCTTCACTCTCAACACTCAACTACCGTTTTTCGATTAACTTCGTTCATCATCGTCTGAATCACACGCATTTCATCATCTGATATTTTGATCGCGGTCGTCATCATCATCATCATCTCTGTTCGGTCGTCCTTTTTCGGATCTAGGTATGTGATATTCTCATTCGTATCACTATTTTTCTTCATTTTCGATCAATTATTGTAGATCTACTATTTTCAGACGCTTTTCAATCTACTATTTTTTTCGAAAATGTATTACTAAATCATTTTCATTATAATGCAGGTTTTAATCATCCTCGAAGAATTATCCGATCGATTTAACGCAACAAAATCAATTTTGAGCATTTTCGATCTACTATTTGTATGTCCTGTTCGCTCTCTTCAATACTTACTTCGTCAATTTTTGTTTATTAGGTTTTTCTCATTGTTCATTGCTTAATATGTTTCGTTTTTGTTAATATTGTGCTTTTTTGTTGTTGTTGTTGTGGTGCTCTGTTGATTCTGCAATGTCGATATAGTTCTGTGTTTTTGTATCATGAAACTTGGAGGTGATATTGTGAATATTGGACTGATGTGTTGTTGTTAAACCTGAGTTAATTTTGTGAATTTTGGAGTCGTTTTTGTGAATCTGGTAGAATATTTTGTGAATATGGTGGAATATTTTGTGAATCATTCTCATTATAATGCGGGAAGTTAAACCCGCCTCATGATTGTAATCTTTTTATGATGAGTTTATGTGAATGCTTGTCTGAAGCATAGACCTTATCTTGCGAAACCTATAGACCACTTTGTCCATAGTTGGTCATTTGTAAAACTTCATCTGAATGCTTTACCTTGTTTTGATATGGCTTTTAATCCTACTTATCTGGAATGTACTTATACGAAACATGACATTTTGTGTATGTGTATGAAATGTATTACTTATTATGTTTTAGTTATTTTCATTTATTTTTTATGAACTGTTTTAGTTATTTATATGCCTAGGTCAATTGCTCATGTCTGCGTATACGTTGCCAACTATGGACACTTGGTGCACGGGTCGGGTAGTCGATATCTTTGAAGAGGCAGAGTTTGAGCTCATTAAATGGATATGCTATCTTCACGGATGACTTCATTTCAATGTAGGGATAGACTAGTACTGTTCATTTGAAATATAATTTAGTAGCTACATTCCCTATCACGCAAGGGTACACTTTTAAGTCTTACAAATGTGTTCTTAAGGTATTACTATGCTCAAACTCTGCCTCATCTGTACAATTCCTTGGGTTGTATTAAAACGGAATTTTAGGTTACCTTTCTTTCCATGTACTAGTAGAAAGAATATGTATCATAGATGAATATGATAACGATGAAGATCGATCCCTACAAACAAGCCTTTCTCACGACCTATATTTTTCGCCATATCCCAACATTTGTGTTGCTCATTTAGCCCGGCCTTCTAGTTGTGACGGTTTCCTGGCTAAATGAGCAACACCAAATGGTGGGATATGGCAGAACATATATGCCATGAGAAAGACTTGTTTTGGAGGGATCGATTATCTTCATCGTCCTCATCTTCATCTTTGATATATTTGCTTTCTTGTACATCTAAAGAAAGCTTGCCTACAATGCCCTTATAATATAACACAAGGAATTGTATCTGTAAAGTGAATATGAGGACAAGAATACCTTATGAACACTGATTGTAGGACTTAAAGTTGTACCCTTGCGTGATAGGGATGTAGCTACTAAATTATATTTCAAATGAACCTATTATGTTTAGTTGTCGGTCGGTGTACTTAGGTCTATCACCGTTAGTATTTAATCTTACTTTTGTATACTTGCTAAGGCACCCTTGTATAAATATGTAATCAGTAGTTTTCTATTTCGGATGTTGTATCAACATAATGTATGAATACTATGTTCTATTAATCAAGTTTATTTTCCTTTTATTTTGTCAATCCTCGAGCATCTATCTTTCATAATAACTTCGAATACAACTTTCATAATAATTTAGCTGGCATGCACTTGACGAGATTCATTGTTTTCGTCTCTCGATCTTTGTAATGTTGATTCATAATTACGTGAATCCTATACTTGATTTTGTGAATCTTGGAGTAGTTGTTGTGAAACCTAGATCTGCCATTGTGAAACTTATTCATTTAGTTACTCACCTACTATGCGTTCCTATTATTATTTTTAGCGAATTATGGAGTCTTGGTGCAAAGGGTGTGTCGTGAATGCTTTTGAAGAAGACGAATCGTCATTTCGTGCAGCTTATGTCTGTCAAAAACAAAACGCAATCGTTTGTCTTTTAAGGAAGCGATTTGGCGAAGTTAAATTATCTTCCCTCGCTATCACTCACAACATTCTGTTTTCAATATTCAAGGAGTTATGCATAATATATTTTCTAAACTTGATGCCTTTGAAGACAAGGCAAATATGGCTATTGTGTGTCGGAATTGGTCTCAGTTATTTCTCATTCATCCCAATGCTCCCGGTGTAACCGCTGCATATTGGCTTTCTCTTGAAATCAACCATGTGGAGGGTATTCTAATTATTCATAGGGGTGCTAACCTAATATTCCAAACGTGCAAATGTTTGCTGACTGATAATATGTCAGCTAAATTCATCCTTCATTTTCACCAATATAACCATCCAAGTGCCATGAACCTTCTGAATGCTATTGATCGCGCTACAATTTATGAGAACTTACGTTCTTTACCTCCAGTGATGTCTCTTTGAACGAGCCACTTTCGCAATTGCTATTCTTTGTCAACTTATTACGCAATTGTATAGATGCATGTTCTATTGATTTACCTTCTATTATGGACCTATAGCCTACATTTGTATCCCTTTTCCTAAAATACTATCTTTGTAATTTTCGGCATTGAACGTTGCTATCTTGTTTGCCGTGTTCTATTGTCGATAGTTTATAAATATAATGTATGACTACTATGTTTTATTAATGAAGTTTGCTTTGTGTTCTTTGTTTTTTGTGAATCCTTGCGTTCCCTATTGTTTCATAATAACTTCGAATGACAATTTCAATAATAACTTCAATAATAACTTCATGCCCCGTTGACATTTCGGCCCCCTACTGTTAACCCCGTCCCCCAAAAAGGGTTCACCCGTCCCCTCCTAGGGTGTTTTTTGGTCTTGACGTTGGTCGAATGACTATGTACAAGGGAAAGGGTTTAGGGTTGGATTAGGCGGATCCGCGGTAGCGGATCCGCCTAACCCAACCCTAAACCCTTTCCCGTCCCGTTTTAGGACACCCGGCCCCCTACTGTTAACCCCGTCCCCCAAAAAGGGTTCACCCGTCCCCTCCTAGGGTGTCTTTTGGTCTTGGCGTTGGTCGAATGACTATGTACAAGGGAAAGGGTTTAGGGTTGGATTAGGCGGATCCGCGGTAGCGTATCCGCCTAACCCAACCCTAAACCCTTTCCCGTCCCGTTTTAGGACACCGGCCCCCTATCATAACCCCGTCCCCCAAAAAGGGTTCACCCGTCCCCTCCTAGGGTGTCTTTTGGTCTTGGCGTTGGTCGAATGACTATGTACAAGGGAAAGGGTTTAGGGTTGGATTAGGCGGATCCGCGGTAGCGGATCCGCCTAACCCAACCCTAAACCCTTTCCCGTCCCGTTTTAGGACACCCGCCCCCTCTCGTTAACCCCGTCCCCCAAAAAGGGTTCACCCGTCCCCTCCTAGGGTGTCTTTTGGTCTTGTCATTGGTCGAATGACTATGTACAAGGAAAGGGTTTAGGGTTGGATTAGGCGGATCCGCGGTAGCGGATCCGCCTAATCCAACCCTAAACCCTTTCCCGTCCCGTTTTAGGACACCCGACCCCCTATTTGTTAACCCCGTCCCCAAAAAGGGTTCACCCGTCCCCTCCTAGGGTGTCTTTTGGTCTTGTCGTTGGTCGAATGACTATGTACAAGGGAAAGGGTTTAGGGTTGGATTAGGCGGATCCGCGGTAGCGGATCCGCCTAATCCAACCCTCAACCCTTTCCCCGTCGTTTTTTAGGACACCCGGCCCCTCTCGTTAACCCCGTCCCCAAAAAGGGTTCACCCGTCCCCTCCTAGGGTGTCTTTTGGTCTTGGCGTTGGATCAAGAACAGTTTCAGACTATAAATCATATACCTTATTTTTGAATCCTATAGCTTATTTTGTGAAATCGGGGTTTATTTTGTGCATCTCGGGTCTTATCCTGGATTGGACTATATAAATTTTATGCCTTATTTTGTGAATCATAGAGGTTAATTTGTGAAACTGGGGTGTTATTTTGTGAATCTCAGGTCTTCTCCTCACATTCAGACTATATAAACTTATGCCTTATTGAAAAGAATCCTTGAGGTTATTTCGTGAAACTGGAGAGTTATTTTGTGAATCTCAGGTCATATCCCCCCAAAATAGACTATATAAATCTTAGTTCTTATTTTTGTGTATCCTTTCAGCTTATTTTGTGACGCTAAAGATGATTATTGTGAAACAGGCTACAAGATGAAGCGACCATCACAGGCGGTTGCACCAGGCATTGTTGAGCAAGCTGCCGCTCCTCCGCCAGCAAAAAAACAGAGGGTGCGTACAGAGGGACTGCCTACAGTGAGGACTCGAATGTCGCCAAAAGGGTTGTACAACTTTATGAAAGATACGAAAAATCCACCGAGCGATCAGGAGATTCAAGCTATAAAAGACATGGGCTTTGGCGGTCTGTTAATGATTGAAACAGACAAGGTTCCCGGGGACCTTGCTTATTGGCTAGTGTCAAATTACAACCCAGCAAAGGGATGGTTATTTGACAAAAAAACTCCCTGTATTAGAGGAGGACATCCATCTTTGTATGAGCATTCCAATGGGTTCAAGACCTGTTGAGGAAGCGTCACATGTGGATAAGTGTCCTGCTTATTTAGCTACGTTGGAAAACTTCCGAAAGCAATATCCACACAAATATATCGATGATCACCACATCTTGAACAAATTATCCATGCAGAAAGATGGTGGAGATGACTTTAAACGAAATTTCATCGTTTACATATTCTCGTCTCTGTTGGGTGGTGTGCAAGGGAATCGCGCAAGTTTGAGGATTTTAAAAAGTTTAGGTGATACTTCTTCGATTCCGGAATTCAATTGGTGCAATTTCATCAAACAGAAGTTGGCTGACCAAGTTGAGTCTTGGCAAAAGGAGGAGTGGAGAGATGTCAAACGCTTGAAAGGAGATAATTTTTTTGGTGGACCCATTATGGTGCTCGTGTACATTTACTTGGACCGTTTCGTCTACAAATCAAGATTGGTCGTAAGAAAGTTTCCAACTTGTTGTAATTGGACGAAAGAAAAAATTGCAAAAAGAATTAAACAGGAGTTGAAGGCAAAAAAAGGTTTCGGTCAAGGTTCTGTGGAGCCTCCCCTTGTCATGAGCTACCACACACTCGCACCCGCACCTCAGCCACCGGTCACAAAGATTGAGCATGTTCAGTCCAAATCAACCATCTAATACCACGAAGAAGGCAAACCGGATATAGGGTCGATATTCCACATTGTGGTGACAAGGAAGCGATGGCCTTAGTGACGGTAAGTGTGAGATTGTTCACAAACTTCTTTCAAGCCGCAAAGGTAGCGGTGCAGCTTTCGCTAGCTACCGATCTCTTGCTATTCAAGCTACGATCAAGCTACCTTCCTCGGTTTCTACTATGGTGGCAGCCGTTAATGGTATTGCGGACGGGTATATTTCATCCCAACAGGATGAGTTTGATGAGAATGCTGGGGATGAAGAAAATGCCGATGATGGGAATAAGGAGGAAAATATAGAGATGGGTAATAATGAGGATGCTAAGAAGGATGAGGACGGTGAACTGAATTTGGACGACGTGGTCAATAATATCGTTGGAAACACGTTATCCATTGCAGCGAATGTTGTGGAGACTGATCACGTTGTTAATGACGATGTGGACAGGATGGGTGGATGGTCCGACGCTGATTTACGTGCGGCATTGGAAATTATGGATGACACTTTTGTACCGATTCGTCCACCAGATCCCAACGTGACAAGCAAACCCATTCGGAAACGTCGTAAACCAAGATTGCCAACCCCATCAGATTGCCCACGGTGGAGTCTGCTAGCAGACGACGATCATTTTTTGTCTTCTGAAGAAGACAGATCTATTGATCCTCGGTCCCGGCCTAACACCAACACCGATTATCGAACTAGCCGAAACCCCAATTGTTATTGATTTACCTGATACTCCAATGATTCCAGTCGTCCGTCCACCATCTCTCAAAGCGTGTGTGGAAGAATCGAGCAATTGCACGAAAAACCATTGGTCACTCACCTGTACATTCGTCGTCGTCATGGAAACCGTTTGTCAGGTGATGAAACCACGGTCCGTGCGAAGCGAGAAGAAGAGGGACCAGGTGAGGAAAGCATACAAGGTGAGGAAAGAATAGATCAGTGTCAGAGGGAAGAGGATGAGGGAACCAGATTTCCTACATTATCGGTACCATCAGTTTCTGATCATGTTGATGTCAATAATGTTGATGTCAACAATGTTGATGTCAATACTCCTGCCATTGTGCGTCCTAGAAGAGAGATAATTTCAGCTGCTGCGTATCGATCTCCGTATCTCCAAAGAAACATCAGTGTTATTACTCCTTTTAATAGGGAGGAGAAAATCTTTGTTGGATTTCGGGCTTTGCTCAACAGTAGAACAAAGGTATTTGACTATGAACTTGTTTTGTAAATCTCAGGTCTCATTTTGTGAATCAGACAATTTCTAAATCGTAGGGCTTATATTGTGAATCCAATAGACTGTTTTGCGAATCTGACGGCTTGTTTTGCGAATCTGATTGTTTTGATTGTTGAGTGCAGTGATATTCTTTTTCAAAGTAACACTCAGAGATTGACAAGGAGCATGTTGAGGACTATACCTGAAGGTGATCGAGTATGTTCAAGTTTGTACATATTTGGTGTGAGATCCTAAACGAGTAATGAGAAGTTGAAATCACCGGATTCTCCTGTTCGTTTATTTGTTCCATACTCCAATGACGGTGGTAGTTCCCCCGGGTTGTGCGGAAAATATTGATGTTTCTTGATTCAATTAGTAAGTTTTGGTTTGGTGTTATTATGTTTTGTGAAACCTATTTTCATCTTTATGTTCTTCTTTTCATTTCATCTTGTCTTGTTTTCAGATTTGCACTCCAATCATGTCTACATCATGCCCACCGTTCTTCTTTTGTTTCGACCTTCGATGGAATAAATTGACAGTTATACACCCTATGAATGGAGTAGATGTTAACTATTCTGATTATGTGCAACCTACGGTGCGTCTTTTCCTCCATTTTTGGTTATGCAAAGCTGTGAATTTACTTTTTTTCGTGAATTCACGATCAAAGTGTTTGACAAGCATGTAACACATCCACATAATTAAGTGCTAATTTAGGTTGTGTCATGTGCGAGAAAAGACGAGCTCATTAATTGGGTTTCACCAAGATTCGCAGCATGGCCGACATGATGCCGAGTTGTTTATCCCTCCTTCAATTTTGAAGTCCGGTGAAATGGATACCGGCGTCTATTTGTTTCACCTGTTGGAGCATTACAAAGGGAACAAAACCATTGTCCTTTAATTATAACTTCGTAAGATACCTTTACTTAACCTTGTGAACCGAGAGTTAGATTTGTCGGACACTCCGGAGTTAATTTCCTGAAACCTAGGGCCGTTCTGTGAACTTTGGAATAATTATAAGGACTTTTTGTTTTGCATTTATAGGTAAGTCAATCAAACGCTATGCATTGAAGGTATGCGTTCGAATTATGACCTCCGGTGACAACATGTTGAAAGCTATTGTCGAACGAAGTGCAGAAGAGTGGAATTGTGTGCCTATGTATGACCCATTCCTTTATTAATCATGTTTTGTGAATCTTAGATGTTATTATTGGTTTTATCTGTTGTTCTTAATTTCTGAATCGTGGGTCTTATTATGTGAATCAAAGATCTTGATTTGTGAATCACGAGATCTTAAGTTTGTCTTATTAATATTTGTCGGGGGCTACCGGCGTCTACCTTATTCTCAAGACGACCTTGTGAAGTTTATTTGGCACCGCAAAGGAAGAGATACTGATCACACAAAGTAAGTATTTTTCCCTTTACTTTTATTTTTTGTGCTTTTCCCTTGCCCCTTTACTTTAATTTTTATTTTTATTTGGATAATTCTAGTAATGTTTCTTAATGTGCCTTACTACAACGAGGCTATGGTGTACCGAGTGGATGGAAGTCACACGAGCGGCTTTATCTACGCTTAGACCGCGTCAGTGGGTTATGGATCAAGTAAGTAGACTACTATCGGCGTTCATTTCATGGTATTATACGTAATCTTTTGTTCCATTCCTAATATTATTTTTTTAGGTGATTGATATGTTTGGGATTAGGACGACACTTCATCGACCGGATCTTACGTACTTGCCATCGACTGTCATCGTGGTTAGCTTTGAACTTGTTTTAATATTCAAGTATCTTGATTATCCCAAATTGATATGGTTTGTAAAATCACCTTTTGTGGTATGTAGAACTGTACAAAGAAGAAAAACCCTTGTATTTGGAATCAATACATCAGTGGGACATACAAACTAGGTGAATGGTGCCACAATCAGAAAGGTCTGGTCCCTCAACAATATTTTATTTTTATTTTTTTTTGTGGCGGACATGTAGGGCTGTAAATTGGAGACTAATCTTTATTATATCAGGTTTTATACGCTGATCAAAGACAAACATTGGTGGGCTTGTATATGCGATATGGAGAGTAAAACGAATTACATCCTCAACTCAAGCGCGAAAGTACAGTCTTATGATGTACATAATACAACGATAGACACGGTATTACTTATTTGCCTAATAACCCTTGACAGTTTGTGAATCAGAGTATATAAAACATTTTTAGTGTACAATCAGTATTAACTCGAAACATTTTCGGTGTGGCCAAATTATCTCCTATTTTGGCAAGTAGTTCCCGTCATATTATCCCATGCGGTTTTGCACTCTCACAGGGTTATAACTCTCAAAGTTCCTCAACAACCAAATAAGTAAGTTATTCCCTAATGTGTCCGCTTTACGGAAATTAAATATTGTTTACTAAACAGTTGAACACTATACTACATTCAGTTTTGATTGTGGAGCTCACGTGTTGAGGTATTTGAGTATGTTGGATTTGTGAGCGCGGTGATTGCGAATCCGGACAATTATCGGGTAAGAAACAAGTTGAACAAAGATATACGTACATGAAATCTGTATTTGAAAGCGTGTTGTTCATTAATTTCAACTATAATTTCTTACAATTGCGAGAGAATGCGAATTTCGAAAGTCCGTGAATGATGCAACTACTTTTATGGGATGCAAATACTAGAACGGTACAGTCCCGGTTCTTTAATAACTTTTGCATATCAAATCCCCATTCATTCATAGTATCCGCGATATTTTGAATAGTAGCGAGCCATGCTTGTCCGTGTATATATTTTGAAATATTTTACGTGTTTTCTGATATAGGTGTATAAGTAGCAAGATGTGCTTGTCTATGGTGGTGAGATGATGTGAAGCAGGGAGATTGTTCTTGATGTATGCTTCTCTGGGTTGGGAATTTATTCTTCATGATTGTCTTTGTGAGCGTGTAGTAGAAACGGGACAGCATTTATTCTTTTTTTGTGAGTTTTGGGTGTTATGCAGTGTATACTTACTTATCTCTGGTTGGTTCGTCGGAGGCATTTGTCCCTTATGCGTGGAATTTAACTTGTGGTGGATACAATCAAGTATTATGTTAGTATAGTATTAGATGGTATATGCAGGATCTATCAAGTATTTTTCCTGTTTCGTGACGATGTTTTACCTCTTGTATTCACAAAATAACGTCTACAATTCACAATAATTCATTTTATATAAGCCATATGATTTATAAAGCGTCTGATTCGCAAAATGAGACCTGAGATTCACAAAATAATGTCTGAGATTCAAAAAAGACGATATTCACAAAAGATGGATTCACAAAACAAGTCGACAAAATGAGACCTGAGATTTACAAAAGAATGTCTGAGATTCAAAAAAGACGATATTCACAAAAGATGGATTCACAAAACAAGTCGATTCACAATATTAGACCTCGGATTTATATATTGTCATTCACACGGTAAGATTCATGAAATAACGTCTATAATTCACAATAATCCATTTTATATAATATTTAAATTGTGTCATTCACAAAATAAGACCGTTTAGCCAGTCGACCGTTCCTTCCTAATAAGATTACGAATCTTCCTAATAATCGCGAAAATTAGACCCAGGATTCACAAATTAATACCAACAAATAAGATTTCCAGGTCTTTTGTATATATTAAGATTTAAGATTCATAAAACAACCTCTTACATTCACAAAAGAACCTCTCAGATTCACAAAATAAGATAAACAAATAAGATGTCCATATTTTTGGAAACCAATATGTTGCCAAACTAAAAGACTGCTCCTTTCAAAATTGTCAGTGTCTTCTTCAATCATCATATCTATTTCTCAAGGCTTAAGAAGACTATTTCCATCATTCTTCATCCTCATCCCCTTCCTCTTCTACCTCTTCGTCCGCTAGCTCTCCCTACGTAAAAGACAAAGCTGGAATTAGAAAGATGTTTACAAACATTAGATGTACAATAATAAAAGTGAGGATCATGCAAAATTGGGGGACACGGCGTGAATCACATTCATCTTATATAAGCCAACTGTTGTCATTTATGTTACAAAGTGAGGAATTATATCAGGTTACTACATACAATCAGTCTCATTTCTGTGATTCACAAACTAAGATATGTGATTCACATAATAAGACCCACGATTCATATATTGTCTCCTACACAAAATTGGACCCAGGATTCACAAATTAAGACCTGGGATTCACAAAGCAACCTCTGGGATTCTCAAAATAAGATAAACAGATGAGATGTCCAGATTTTTTAGGAAACCAATAATACGATCTAAGACTCACAAACCAAGGTCGAAACAAAACCACCTATTTTGAATGACATTAACCTAAATTAAACCATTTTTGCCACTCCAACAGATAAATAAAATACTTGAATAATATCAGATGTAGTTGCGTAGATGAATACAAACCTGATTCACTGGAGGATTGTCTGCAAAATCATATGGACAATTCCTTTTGTCGTGGTTACCCTTTCGCTTACAGTTAGCACACAACCTTTTTGCTTTTTCCGCCTTCTTGATTGCCTTATTTTTCTTGCTCACCAACCGTTTACCACAGCCTTTGTTCCTAGACACATTAGGCGGTAAGATGTTGGTTTCTTCCGGAACCTTGCAGCCCATTAGAAGCTCAATTTGTTGTTGTTTTGTCAACGGTTGAGTGTTTCCCTCTAGTTTTGTCCTGAATTCCTTGATTAACTTGGCAAACTCTCTCACATCCGACTCTTCTTTCCTTTTGAGCATACCAACGATTAATCGAATCTCGAGACCACACCACAGACATTCCAATCTGTTTTGTCTTGGTATTGTTGTATTTCTCTATCAGATTCCCATTCCAATCATAAACGTCACTTTTGAGTGCATTCTTGCTCCACCTTTGCAAAATATATTTATCAGGTATGTCCTTAAACTTCCCCGAACAAACCCAAATGATGTGACTGCATAAAACACCTCTCCTTTCAAACAGTTTACATGTGCACCTTACATCATTCGTGCTTCTACTGCACTCAACTGCAAATTTTAGTCCTTTCTTTGCATCCTCAACTAACGACACTTCAAAGTTCGTCACAGGATCTGGCGGAGTGTATCCAACCACACTGCAGGTATTTATTGAAAGCTTCACCTGGTTTTGGAACTCATAGAACATCGCATGGGTATAGCTTCTCCGCTTGTGTCTCCCATTTTGACCCATACTGATGTTTCGAGGATTGAATTCGCATTCTCCTCTTCACGGAGCTTGAGCAGTGCTTTTGGTGGTCAGTGGCGCTTTCATAGCGCACCAAGAACTCAGTTAATGTCCCGTATTTGTTTTCAAACCGCTTAAAGAAACTATTAGCACTCTCTGGCCTTTGTGTAGTTCGTAGTAAACCGCCCATTGGCACATTTCTGAAATAAGCGGGTATCCATGTGTGTCTATCAGCGAACTTCCCATTCAACCACGTATTGTCTTCCAAGGAGAAATCGTTCATGACTTTAAGCCACTTCTCTTCAAATTCCCCGGGCTCCAGGTCATCGTCCCATACAACAGCGTTCAGACGGGTTAAAAAGTCGGTATCTCTACAAATTTTACTCCCAACCTTGTCGGTTATTTTCTTCATGATGTGCCACATGCAAAACCGATGTTTCGCTGTTTTGAACTTAGCTGCAATTAACAAAATCAAATTATTGACTGTCACCATCATTTTATAATAACTAAATTCACGCAGTTTCACATAACAAAGTCATACGATGCACTATTATGTAAATCTCAAGTCTTATCCTCAGATTCAGACTATAAATCATATAGCTTATTTTGTGAATCCTATAGCTTATTTTGTAAATCTGAGGGGTTATTTTGTGAATCTCATGTCTTATCCTCGGATTCAGACTATATAAATTTTGTGCCTTATTCGCGATATAAGTACGTGAAACATATTTTTACCCAGGATTTCACAAATTCATGATCTAGTTTCGCATACTAAGCACTACGATTCACATAAACAAAAAACCAATCAAATTATTACAACCATCATATTTTCCAGTGCCAACTAGAATCAACAAAACAGATGTAGGATTCGCAATTTAATATGAAGTTTCACAAGTTAAGAGGTACGATTTGCAAATTTCAGAAACATACCTGGAACTGCTTTAATTATTCCTGGGTCTTCGTCAGTGATGATGTAGTTAGGCTCCTTCCCACCCATAGCATTTTGCCTTTAAACCGGTCAAATACCCACATGAATGACTCATCGTTTTCATGTTCTATAAGCGCACATGCAAATGTGATTGACCTTTTATGATGGTCAATGCCCGTGAAAGGCGTGAAGGTCATGTTGTACTTGTTTGTACCATAAGTTGGGTCGTATGAAACTCCATCCCCAAACAGAGCATACGCTCTTTGCATGTCACAATTCGTCCAGAAAATCCTTGTCAATGCGTTCTTGGAATCTTTTTCATAAACAAAGTGGAGCCCTTTTGTTTCAGCTAGGGTGTCTAAGCGTGATTTGAACATTTCCCCATCGTGACTGTTCATTAGACACTTCATTTCCCTCTGAAAATTTTTGAATTGCTTGACTGTTGCCCCGACATTTTGAAAACCACCCAATTGTTGAGTGCATAGTTGGTGTGTTAAGCTAGGACCAACATTTGCTTTTGAATGGCTGACAATCATTTGCATATGAAATTCATTGATATTCTCAGCAAGTTTCTCAAATTCCTTATTTTTCACAACATCAAGCGGGTGATTGTGACCCTCAATAAACACGTCAACCATGTACTTGTTCTCATGGAACTTGAACTTTATCATTGCTGGACAACCCCACCTTCTAATCTTTGTTATTCTTGTGGTTGACCCTTTGTTGGAACTCTCTGCCTCTCCTCCACCTTTTTTCACCCTACGTTTAGCAGCTTGTTTTTTCGGTTTGCTCTTTGTACCACCTATTTCTGTTATTTATGATGCAACGGATTCATCCGCCTTTTCTGCAACACTAGTTAGGGCATGTCGTCTTTTCTTCTTATTACAGCCTTCCCGATTGCAAACCATGCACTTTGTTCTGATAATATCATCACGAAACCTTTTGCTTGAAGATTTCCTTGATTTAAACCCACAAGCAACAGCGTACGTTTCATAAAACAGCATCGCTGAGTCTAAGTCAATAAATGTTTTCCCAATCGCTGGTGTAAACTTTTCATCAATCCTATTTATCCATCGTTATCGCCACTCGGTGTGTAAGTTATAAGAGTAGTAGGTGTGGAAATAGTTGGTACTGTAGGGCTTGTTAAAACAGTAGAGGTAGAAGCTTCACCGCAATTAACATTGGAATCAACAACTGAAAATTGTAGATTTACAAAATAAGCCAAAAGTGCAAGATAGGAAATTAACAAATAAAGTTCCACAATATTAGCATATAAGGTTCATAATCTCTGCCACAAACCAAGTTCCAGGATCTTATAGTCTATATTTCAATAAATAACCTACTAGATTCAAATAATTAGCTCTTATATTTACGAAATAAGCACTCTGATTCACAAAATAGACAATGTTAAACAATCTCTGCCACAAACCAAGCTTCATAATCTTATAGTCTATATTCACTAAATAACCTATCAAATTCACATAATTAGCTCTTATATTCACAAAATAAGCTATCTGATTCACAAAATAAGGAGAATAGCAAAACAATCTCAAAAAAATAACATCTCAAATTCATAAAAGATTGATGTTTCTTCGGTTCAATTAGTAAGTTTTGCCAAAAAGAGCAACATAGGAGATTCACAAATCAAGTTTCACAATATTAGCATCTAAGTTCCTCTGTCACAAACCAAGTTTCGGGATATTAGTCTATATTTTTCAAAATAACCTCTCAGATGCACAAAATTAGCTCCTAGATTCGCAAATAAACTTCTCAGATTCACAAAACCAGACCAAAATAACGTCTCAAATTCATAAAATAGGGACAAAACAGAATACTTGTTGCAATAGCACTCTTATCGAGAGTCATTTGTAGTATCGGGAGTTAGACTGCAACAACAAAGCAGAACACTATAATAAGTAGGACGAAATTGATAAATTTTGATCAAATTCAGGATATTATAGCATACATTCACGAAATAACTTCTCAGATTTACAAAATTCACTCTTAGATTCACAAAATAACCTCACATATTCACAAAATCAGGATAATAGCGAAAAAAAGGAGATTTTTGTTTCAACAAAGCAATATTATCACCGATTCTTGTAATGTCTGTAATCTCCATTGAAATTGAAGCTGCAACGTCAATTTGAGCCTTATTAGCTCTTATATTAACAAATAAAGTTTCACAATAATAATGTTTCAAATTAACAAAATAGTAGGAACACCATAATAAGTATGACATCGACAACCATAGATAAGAAAGCATGCAATATTGCGATGCAAGACAATTAAAGCATTCAATGGTGCGGACTTGTGCAAACTTTTTTAATTTGTCATCTTATTTAGTTTTAATCTTACCCAGGTTGTATATATTAGTTATTTAAGTTTCACAAAATAACCTTATAGTTTCACAAACTAGGGTCTCTGATTCACACAATAAGAAATAAATAAATTGCATCAGTAACGTTTAACAACATAGATTCACAAAATAAGGCCCAAGATTCACTAACTATAGGCTGATATTCACCAAATAAAGTCCGAGATTCACTAAAATAAAGTATCAGATTATTAGTTCAAATAATTAAAAAAAAATTGGTGAAGATTATGAATTCACTTTTAAGAAAAGGTCAGGTTGTATGTATCTAGATATTTTGTTGATTTGTTAATAATGAGTTCCATTCCCAAGAAAAGGACATTGAACAATCAAGCATTCAATCAAAACATTTAATATATGGGTAATGTGAACAGCAGCCTTTGTTGTGAGTTGTGCCAAATACTAGGCCTATAAATATCTAATTTTCGAAACATAATAGTATATACCAATAACCTCTCTTCTCTCTTCTGTAAAACATTTCAAAAATCCCTATTGCACACAATGTCTCATTTATTTGTATTTCCCTATACTTGTGTTTTGGCGAATGTTCCAGGTTATATGAATAAAAAAGGGAAGTATGTTTGTCCTGACCTCTCTAAATTGGCAGATTGTTTAATGAGCCAAGGTTATGAGATAGAGTCTTTGGTGCCTGTTATGTGCAGGCAGACTTGTCATTTTATGGGATTAGTACTAATTCAATTTGGCACAAATGACACTAGCTGCAAAACAAAGGCTTTCAAGTTGCGGGAGAAGTTCGAGCAATTTGGGCGTACAAGACCGAATGGTGGCTACCTATTCCCGAGTTCGGGGCCCTTTCTATGGGTAGCATCAAGGCTTGATTCAAAATATTTTAACTACACTCCAATATGTAGAAGAGTCCCATATTCATCTAAACAGGCAGGAAGATCACTCGTGATGCGGATGAACGGTGCACCTATAGCTATATCAATATTGCTCTATGTGCATTGCCTCGAACAAATAGGGGTGATTGATAAACTAAACAAATATCATATCTTGTTTAATTTTTCAAACTTTTCGGTTTATTTTATTTTTGAATGTTGTTGTTTAGTTAATTCGAAAGCCATGAACCTGCGAAATTTTATGTGATGAAAAATTACAAGATTTTTAAGTTTTCTGAATATTATATTTAGCTCTTATATTCACAAAATAAGCACTCTAATTCACAAAATAGACAATGTCAAACAATTTCTCCCACGATCCAAGTTTCAGGATATTATAGACAGTTTATATTTTCAAAATAACCTCTCAGATGCACAAAATTAGCTCCTAGATTCGCAAAATAACCTCTCAGATTCACAAAACCAGAACAGTCTATATTTTCAAAATAACCTCTCAGATGCACAAAATTAGCTCCTAGATTCGCAAAATAACCTCTCAGATTCACAAAACCAGACCAGTTTATATTTTCAAAATAACCTCTCAGATGCACAAAATTAGCTCCTAGATTCGCAAAATAACCTCTCAGATTCACAAAACCAGAACAAAATAACGTCTCAAATTCATAAAATAGGGACAAAACAGAATACCTGTTGTAATAGCACTATTATCAGGAGTCGCTGCAGTATCAGGAGTTAGACCTGCAACATCAGCATTAATACCATAATAAGTAGGGCGAAATTGATTATAGCCTACATTCACGAAATAACTTCTCAGATTTACGAAATAACTTCTTAGATTCACAATATAACCTCACATATTCACAAAATCAGGAGAATAGCAAAACAGCTTCATAAAATAGCGAAAAAACGGAGATTACCTGTTTCAACAGCAGTATTATCACCAGTTATTGTAATGTCCGTAATCTCCATTGAAATTAAAGCTGCAACGTCAATTTGAGCCTTATTAATGAATGTGTTCCGGGTGTAATTCCAGAGCAGATATTTGTTACCACTCGTAGCTAGTAGAATGATGTCCTTGCTTGAATCCTCCTCGGTCTCCTGAAACGATGAACAAACTGAGGGCTCGGCTTTGGCCGAGCGTACTCACTCCGACGCTCAAGTCAGTAAACTTAGAGAGAAGTTGTTGTAACTTGGCTAAGAGTATATTGTAGAGAGATAAGGAAGATATTACCAGATGAATAGTGGTTATTAGGTCAATTTGTGGATCCTTTCCTCAATGGAGGTTGAGGAGTATTTATAGGCATTCACCTTTTGTCACGTAGTGGCCAAGTGGCCAAGTGGCTATCAGGTGGAAAGACCGTTGTACCCTCGGCCGATGGACCCGTGGCAGGCTCGCCGAGGGTCTTGGATATGAGTACGCGGATATGTGCCCCGGCTAGCTAGTTGTCTGGCCGAGACCCAGGTGACAGGCCGATGGGCTCCATCGGCTAGACTGTCTGAATCGTTGGCTTTGCTGTGGATACCCTTGACCTTGCTCAATATGTTGACTTGGTCAGCGGTGCAGAATATGCCCCATCAATTTGCCCCCAGCGTAGTCTATGCCGTGGTATGGGCTCCGATGTATGTTGAGCGTATATTCTGCGTAAGTATTTTTGCGAAATTTCTGGTATCGGCTTCATCTGATGTATCGGCGTGGTTCTTGTTAGGCCGTACCATATCCCCCCTCCACATGGATGCGTAAAGGGTATCCGATGTGGGAAAGAATGTGACGCTGGCCGAGACCAGGGCTGAGAGTGCCGGTTATTTTTGATTGCCCCGGCCGTGCTTCCTGGCTTGGTCGATCATGTGGCCGGCGGAGAGCAGGTACCTAGGAATTTGTTGAGGGAGATGAACAGGCGAAGAGATGTGAATGGGCGTGTTGAATACGCTTGGTCACTGTAGCATTGATTGACATTTAACTGTTGCAACGATTGACATTCCGTGGTTGCATGTCTGACACGTGTTTGTTCGCTGATTGGTTGACGCTTCATGGGTTGTGCTCTGATTGGTCCTTCTTTGTGGGCTTTTCCCTATAAATAGGGCAGTTGTTCCGTGATTTTGGCCATTACTTTCATTTCCTCAAATTTTCCTAAATTTTCTCCCAAAATCTTCATCTCTTTAAACTCTCAAGGGCTTTCTTTTCTTCCAATCTTCGGTCTTCGTTCCGGCGAGTGTTTTTCTTTGAGGTAAACAAACAAATTTTCTTTTATTTCGTTAGTAATTGTTGCGAATATGTCCTCTGTCGATGCTGGGACTAGTACTTCTGCGCCGGGGGGTTCTCCGTCGCGTTTTGACGAGGAGGGGATACTAGAGGCTATTCCGTTAAGGTTTCGGGGCCCTAGGTCTCCTCCTCCCGTAGTTGATCCGCCCCTCCCGGAGGAGTTGGAGGATGAGGATGATGCTGATGTTGTTAATGACGATGATGAGAGGGCTCCCGTTGATGGTGGGAGGACAACTATCCCGGATCATGGTGAGGCCTGCACGACTGGCCTCGACCGTGCATTCACAAACAAATTCGCAAGCAGCTCCGGAGAGACTCTTTTCGGAGGTCATTTCTTCCTCGGTGAGGGGTATAAAATTGTTATCCCTGAGGAGGGTCAGGCGGTCTGTTGTCCTCCCCCGGGTCACATCGGCGTGCATATCAGGCACCTGGAGTATGGGCTCCGGTTTCCTTTGAATGAACACGTCATGGCCATCATCAAAGCTATGAACGTTGCCGTGGCCCAACTGCATCCGTTGGCCATGAGGACGATAGTCAGCTTTGTGTGGATCTGTCTCTTTAGGGGGGAGATCCCAACGGTTAACTTATTCCGCCGCCTACATAGTCTTGGCCTCAAAATCCGGCAAAGTGGGGTGGTATAAGCGTACGGACGGAGCGAGGCTATGTCTCCGTGAACAAACTTACTTCTTGCAAAGACTGGCAAGGGCGATGGGTGTACGTCCAAGTGCCGGAGGACTACCCATTGCCTCGGTCTTTCCAGAGCCCCGTTTACTTGCGGTGTGAGACCCGGGAAGAGTATGAGAAACACATCTCCCGGGGTAGCAAGGTCAAGATGGATGCCTCGTTCGTCCCTCTTACTGCGGATGAGAGGCGGGCAATGCGGCTGTTTGATGCTGAGGAGGGATGGCTGCCCCCGACTCAGATTATTCTTCAGGATGAGCTGCTATGCCGCGTCGGCCTCATACCGGCCCTCAACTGGGGTGAGTGGGGTCGGTGTGAGGCCCACCTTTGCTTGTTATGTTCCTTTTTCAGAGCCTTGTTTTACTTCCTTTATGTAACTCTTGTTTGATTTCTTGCAGATCGGTTTGGGCGGGATCTGTCTGAGAAGGACTTGAAGAGGCTAGGGCTTGATAAGGACGGGAAGGTTGTCCAGCGGTGTCCTACGGCTGATTCGAAGGATCGCAGGCTAGCCCCCAACGAAATCATGGAAAAGCAGACGAGGGGGTTGGATCGGGAGACGGCCCAGGCACGGGTTCTCGGAGGCGTGCCGAAGAGATCAAAGAAGGCAGCGTCCAAATCGGCGGCGGTATCAATGCCAGCTCCCTCTTCGACCCCGGTGGCCCAAAAGGATCATGTGGAGGTCGTCGATATTACTGAGGAGGAGGTGACCGTTGCTAAGGTCCCTTCTCCGAAGAAGAGGAAAGACCCACCGTCTGCTTCCACCGTTGCCGGGGAGAAGCCTGCCTCCACCAGCCCTCCCACTAAGAGGGCCCAAACTGGTACGGATCTAACTTGTGGTTCGGATTTAGCCAGGATTCGTTGGGCATTCCGATGACAGACTTTTCGATGTGTCAATGCATGGTGACATGGACGCTCCGTGTAAATTTTTGTAGATCCGCCATCGGCACGGCGTTCGGCGAACTAAGCAATCGGGAAGCGACTGAGGAGGCTATTGAGAAGGCGGGTGATAGGAATATCACTTTGTTGACTCCTCGGCTCAGAAAATTCCTCCCACCGAGCTCGTGGCGGAGGGTGAGAGAATATACAAGAAGTTGGGGAAGTGGATCCGTCTAGCCGGCTCCCACATCACGGAGCAGGAAAGGACCATGGCCCAATCTGGGCCATTGATCGCAAAGTTTAAACTTGATCTCTCTGCTGCGAGGGGGGAAGCCGAGAAGGCTAAGCGGGATCTCCTTGCTGCCGAGAAGCGTGCGGAGGAAGCGGAGAAGGCTGGCTTTGGGGGCCGAGAGGGCCAAAGTTGAGGAGGGCGATGGCGCCACGGCCAAGATGATGGATGAGTGGAGAGGTATAAGGGTGCCTACGACGCCGTGGTTGCCAAGAGGGATGAGTGGAAGGATCATTTCCGAAGCAGGCGGAGGCGCTCAGGGACGCACAGGCTATCCTTGCTCAAAAGGAGAAGGATATTGACATGCTTCAAGATGATCTCCTCCCTAAAATGTGCGTTCAATTCCGGGACCAGGCCAAGGAGGCAATAAGAAAGCTCGTCCCCGACGGCACTTTCCCGTGGGATAAATATGACCAGCTCCTGGATGAGATGGCTGAAGCTGCCGGGCGGCCGGCCGCCGAGAAGGCGGAGGCGGCGAAGGCGGCTCAGATAGCGTTGGCCAAGGCGGCCTATGATGCAGAGGAGGCCGGAAAGGAGACTGAGAGGCTGAAGGCGGCCGGGAATGACGAGCCTTCTCCAAAGCCGGCTACCAAAGATGATGCTGCTGCTTCCGATGGAGGGCAGCAACAGGCATAGGGAGACGGGCGGTCGTCACCAGACTCACCCGGCATCTCGGATAGCCTCAGCTGTTCGGGGGCCAACTATTGAGCCTTTCCTCCCTGCCATCTTTTGGCGCTTCAATTGATATGCTTTGTAATCTTTTGCTTTTCTTTTCCTTGTTTGTAAAAACTTTCTTGGTAGGTTGTGTTTAGGCTTACCCCTATGGGGACGGCCGTCGTCTGTATTCTTCTTCTGATCATTTTTAACAAAGTTTGTCCTATTGGCCTTTGGCCTGGCCGAGTTTTTGATCACAATTCTTTGTCTTGTCTTTTATTAATTGAGTGCCTTCGTTTTTACCTTTGGTATGGCCGAGGCAGTTTGAATGCATGTCTTTAACTGTAACGTCTTTGACGTGTTGACCGATGTGTCCCCGTCGCTCTCGGCTATCAATTAGCCGAGGTAATCGGGGTTACGGCTCGATAGCAATTCTTCCAGCATACCGGTCGTTGTGTCCCCGTCGCTCTCGGCCATCAATTAGCCGAGGTAATCGGGGTTACGGCTTGATAGCAATTCTTCTGGCGTACCGGTCATTGTGTCCCCGTCGCTCTCGGCCAATTGCCGAGGTAACTGGGGTTATGGCTCGATAGCAATTCTTCTAGCATACCGGTCGGTGTGTCCCCGTCGCTCTCGGCCATCAATTAGCCGAGGTAATCGGGGTTACGGCTTGATAGCAATTCTTCTAGCATATCAGTCGTTGTGTCCCCGTCACTCTCGGCCATCAATTAGCCGAGGTAATCGGGGTTACGGCTTGATAGCAATTCTTCTAGCATATCAGTCGTTGTGTCCCCGTCGCTCTCGGCCATCAATTAGCCGAGGTAATCGGGGTTACGGCTTGATAGCAATTCTTCTAGCGTACCGGTCATTGTGTCCCCGTCGCTCTCGGCCAATTGCCGAGGTAACTGGGGTTATGGCTCGATAGCAATTCTTCTAGCGTACCGGTCATTGTGTCCCCGTCGCTCTCGGCCAATTGCCGAGGTAACTGGGGTTATGGCTCGATAGCAATTCTTCTAGCGTACCGGTCATTGTGTCCCCGTCGCTCTCGGCCAATTGCCGAGGTAACGGGGTTATGGCTCGATAGCAATTCTTCTAGCGTCGGCGGTCATTGTGTCCCCGTCGCTCTCGGCCAATTGCCGAGGTAACTGGGGTTATGGCTCGATAGCAATTCTTCTAGCGTACCGGTCATTGTGTCCCCGTCGCTCTCGGCCAATTGCCGAGGTAACTGGGGTTATGGCTCGATAGCAATTCTTCTTTTGGATGGCAATTATGGAGGGGACAAGCACTTGGATGGAAAACTTGGTTGCTTCTTCATTTATGATCGCGCGTTGGGGTGTCCACATTAGGTTTGGACACCTCCGCCATTATACAAAGTACTTTCTTAAGTTGTCGGTGTTCCAATGGCTCATCAAAGGCACACCCTCCATGTCTGTCAGCCGATATGTACCCGGCCTCATTTCTTCAACCACCTTGTAGGGACCCTCCCAGTTGGCCGTTAGTTTACCATGAATATTTCCTTTATTGGTGGCGGCCGACTTTCTTAGGACTAGATCTCCTACTTTTAAGTCCCTCTTGTGGACTCTTCGGTTGTAGGCTCTTCTCATCCGGTTTTGGTATCTTTGCCAAGTTGAGGCGTCTTTGTATCTCGGCTTTCTTCGACTAGATCCAGGGAGGCTTTAAGGCCTTCCTCATTTTCGACCGGGTTAAAGGTAGCCGTTCTGAATGTTGGCACCGTCGCTTCAATTGGTAGGATCGCCGGATCCGTAGACTAAGTGGAAGGAGTGTACCCCGTTGCTTCTTTCTCGGTGGTCCGTAGGGACCACAGAACGCCGGGTAGCTCATCGGCCCATCTTCCTTTAAGGTCTTCCACTGTCTTCTTCAAACCGTTGAGGATTGTCTTATTGGGCGCCTCCTTTGTCCGTTGCTCTGTGGGTGGCAGACGGAGGAGTACGCATACTTGATGCCAAGCTCTTCTAACCAGTTCATTATCAGGTCACTCCAAAATTCTCGGCCGTGGTCAAATACCATGACTTGGGGCAATCCAAAACGGGTTATAACATTCTCCCGGATTACCTTTCGACGGCCCGTGGTCTTTGCGCATCTTGCTACGACTTCAACCCATTTGGTGAAGTAATCAACGGCGACAATCAAGAACTTCCTTCCTCCGGAGGCCGTTGGAAACGGCCCTAGCATATCCATCCCCCACTGTGCGAAAGGAAGGGGGCTAAGCACCGGTTGTAGGTCTCGGGAAGGAGCATGTATTACCGGGGCATGCATCTGGCAGTTCGTGCACCTCTTGGTCTTCGTTCTGGAGTCTTGAAGCATGGTGGGCCAGAAGTAGCCGGCTCGGAGAGCTTTGTGAGCTAGTGTTCTTGCCCCCATGTGGTGTCCGCATATGCCCTCGTGAATCTCTGTCAGTATTAGCTCTGCGTCGGTCGGACCGACACATTTCAAGAGTGGTCTTATTACGGACCTTCTGTACAGTTCCCCTTCGAATACCAAGTATCTGGCGGCGATCCTTTTGAGCTTAGCCGAGAGATTGCGGTTATTCGACAACTCACTTGTGAGTTTGTATTTCATTATCGGAGTCATCCACGTCGTCTCGGCTTCCACGTCCCCCACCATGCCGATGGTCTCAGTGATGCTCTTCGCATTCGATGTCTACCAAAGCACGGTTGGTGACGTTCTTGACGGTTGGTGGCAAGTTTTGAGAGAGCGTCGGCTCGGTTGTTTTCGGACCTGTGGACACATTGGATTTGGAAAGATTTCAATTTTGCTATGTCAGCTTTTACCCTTTCCAGGTATCTTACCATCCCGTCATCCCGAGCCTCAAACTCTCCTCTGATTTGGTTAGTAACCAAAAGTGAGTCCGTCTTCAACACAATGTGTTCTGCTCCGGCGGCTCTGGCCATCTCGACTCCGGTTATCACCGCTTCGTATTCGGACTCGTTGTTCGAGGCCGAGAAGGTAAATTTCAAGGCGTACTCAAACTCGTCTCCGTTTGGGCTGATGATGAGGATGCCGGCTCCCGAGCTGTTCGTCGTGGAGGAGCCGTCGGTAAAAACCTCCCATACGCCTGGGTTTGGCTCTTCTTGATATGTGCATTCGGCCAGGAAATCTGCAAGTGCTTGCCCCTTTATCGAAGGCCTTGGTTTTGTCTTGAATGCCGAAGCCGGAGAGTTCTACCGCCCATTTGATAAGCCTACCGGATTGTTCGAATTTCTCCAAAGCTTTTTCCAAAGGCTGGTCGGTTAGGACAAATCACGGGATGAGCGTCGAAGTAGGGTTTTAACTTCCTTGCGGCAATGACGACGGCGAAAGTCGCTTTCTCAATTAGCGGGTAATTTCTCTCGGCGGGCGGCAGGTGTATGGGCGACGAAGTAGATTGGGTGTTCTTTGTTTGTCTTCTTCCCGATGATCACGGCGGCGACCGTGGCCGAGGTAATCGCTATGTACGGGTATAGCGTCTCCCCTAGTATCGGCCGGGACGAGTTGGGAGAGTCCGAAGATGAGCTTTTAGTTGCTTGAAAGCCGCGCTGCGTTCCTCCCCCCAGCTGAAGTCTTTATTCCCTTTCAACACTTTGAAGAATGGGGTGCTTTTGTCGGCTGACCGAGAGATGAAACGGGCGAGAGCCGCCATTCTCCCGGTCAGCATCATAACCTCTTTTCGATTCCTTGGTTCCGCAGATTTAGGATTGCTTGGACTTTATCACGGATTGGCATCAATGCCCCGGCATCGACGAGTACACCGAGGAATTTACCGCCGGGACACCAAGTTGCACTTCATTGGGTTGAGCTTCATCTTGTATTTCCTTAGTGAACAAAACGTTTCCCGTAAATCGGCCGGTGCTCATTTGTCGGACTTGCTTTTCACAATAGCGTCGTCGACGTAAGCCTCAATGTTTCGCCCTTTTTGACTTTGGAATACTTTGTCCACCGATCGGTGTACGTTGCACCGGCGTTTTTTCAAACCAAACGGCATCATTTTGTACATGTATGTGCCGTTCGCGGTGATGAATGCGCATTTAGGCATGTCCTCCTCATCCATGAATACCTGGTGATATCCCGAGAAGGCGTCAGCAGGCTCGGATGGTGTAGCTGCCGTGGCGTCGATTAAGCTATCTATCCGAGGTGAGAGGGTAACAATCCTTGGGGCATGCTTTATTAAGGTTGGTAAAATCTACGCACATTCTCCATGCCCCCGATGATTTCTTCACCATCACGACGTTGGCTAACCACTCAGGATAAGTACAAGGCATAATAAAGCCCGCTGCTAGTAATTTATCTACCTCGGCTTTGATGGCGTCATCTTTCTCGGCTGAGGAGTTTCTCATCCTTTGCTTGACAGGGCGAGCGGTGGGGAGTACGTTTAGCTTGTGAATGATTACCTCCCGGCTCACGCCTGGCATCTCGGCCGCTGAGTAGGCGAAGACGTCTTTGTTTTCCCTCAGCAGATCTAGGAGAGCGGCTCTGAACTTTGGTTCCAGGTCGACACCGATAGTCACGGTGCGGCCTGGGTCAATCTCTACCTCCTCGGTCTCCGCTCCCTCTACCATGCCGACGGTGGTATCCGTGTGTTCGCCATCCTGTCGTAAGGATGGGCTCTTCCCCTTTTCTGATTTCTTCGCCGCTTTGAAGGATTGCAGGTTGCACCCTCTGGCGGATACTTGGATATCCACCACCTCATCGTTCTCGCTCTTCGAGACGAGTTTATGCGCTTCCCCCCGGTCCGAGACATACATCAATGTCAGAGCCCGGATGGACATCACCGCGTCAGCCTCACTCAGGGTGTCTCGGCCTATGAGGACGTTGTAGGCGGATGAACCGTCAATGACCACGAATTCCGACATAACGTTCTTGGCTGCACCTCGCTCTCCGAACATTACTGGCAGCCTGATTGACCCCAGGGGTACCATGCCGGCCCCAGAGAAGCTGTATAACGGGCTGGTGCAGGGGGTCAAGTCTTCAACCTTCAGACCGAGGCTAAGAAAGCATTCTCCGTACATAATATTTGTGTAAGCGCCTGTGTCAATTAGGCACCTCTTCACCAAGTGGTTGGCTATGTCCAGGTGGACTGTAAGTGGATCGCTGTGAGGAGCGACGACTCCTTCGTAGTCCTTCTTCCCGATGGTCATATCGGGGATGTTGGAAGCGGGGGTTGCTAAGTTGGGCACAAAGTTGATGGCTTGATATAGCTCATTCAGGTGCCGTTTGTACCCACGAGTGGACTCGCCGTTCTCGTTGCCCCCGATGACGACATTAATTACTCCTTTCCGTTCTAAGACGGGTTTCTTATTCGATCCCCGGCATCATTGTTCTTGACCTCCCGGCAATATATTTGCCTAGGCTCCCCTTAGGATCGGTTCCTCAATGGCATTTTTCGGATGTCGGCAATCGTTTGTTAAGTGGCGGTGTAGCCGTGGTACTCGAGATTGGCTTGTGTCACCGTCGCCCCTTGGCTTAGGGGGCCTTTCCCACTTCGACCTTCGCTTTGCTCGGGCGAAGACCTGCAGCCGGATACAACCGGGGGGTGTGATCATTGTCTTGCTTTCGGTAGTATGGTGCGAACTCCCCGTCCGCCGAGTTACATTTCTGGCGGACTTATCGGACCGTGACCTATTGTCGCCGCGGCGCCTTTCATCAGGCATTTGTCCTCCCGCGCTCTTCTTTACGAGGGCTCGTCTCGCTGGGCCTACCCAGTCTTGTGGTAGTCTTCTACTTTGATGGCACGATCGGTCATTTTCTGGCGGCATCCAGGCCCAAACCCCGTGCTTGATGAGCTCGTCTTTTAAGTTTCCCTTTGGGAGGCCCTTCATCGTCTGAAAGCCGCCGGTTCGGGGTTGATCTCCGAATCTGCTGAACCTTGCCGTCGAACCTCTTCACGTAACTTCGTAGAGACTCGCCCTCCTCTTGTTTGATAGTTAGGAGGTCCGACGTCTCCACGGCCGTTCTTTTGTTGCAAGAGTATTGGGCTACGAAGGCGTCCCTTAGGTCGGCGAAGCAGTATATCGAGCCGTCGGGAAGCCCCTTATACCAATTCTGAGCCATCCCGTGCAGAGTTGTCGGGAAGACTCGGCACCAGACTTCATCGGGCTGCTCCCATACCGACATGTAAGACTCGAAAGCCTCGGCGTGGTCGGTTGGGTCGCTATCTCCTTTGTATGTGAACGCCGGCAACTTCAGCCTAGTTGGCACGGCGGTGTCAAGGACATAATCACTGAGGGGCTGCTTGACCACGTGTCGGATGATACGCGGCGACCGACTCCTCGCATTCCTGGTCCGGCTTCTCTCCTCGTAGCGGGAAGGACTCCTTCTCCGGCTTGGGCTTCTTCTCCGACTCTCCTGAGTCGGGCTTCGCTGGTTCCCCCGGGGTGTGCCTCGTCGGTGTTGCGGCGGCGATGTCCTCTCCCGAGTGCGAGAAGGACTTATGTTTACCACGACCACTTTGGGCTCCTCCGGCGTCTTGATAAGTGCTTACGCGGTGCTCCGTTCAAGTTTCTTGGAGTCACGCTGGTCTCTGGACCGGCTCTCGCCGCTCGTATCGGCGTGCTGTGTGGTGAGCTGGTGTACTCCCATTAGGTCCGGGAGTGTCTTCGGATTTTGCTACGTCATTTTTGTCCCATGATGGTGACCTGGTTGGCGGGCGGCGGTGTGTCCGGTATTATCGGCATTCGAATTAGGTTGGACTACTCCAGGTGGAGGGGTTACTACTCCGAGAATGGTGAAATGTATCATCTTGGTGTAGTTCGGTTTCGTCGGTCACGACTACTTGTTGTTTCGACATCTTCTTAGCTTTTTGGGTGGGTTTTTTTTTTGTGTTTTTGTTTTTGTTGTTTGGGAATGAATGTGACTAGCTTCTAGTGTCTTTCCCACGATTTGGGCCAATTGTTCAGGGTGTAATTCCAGAGCGGATATTTGTTACCACTCGTAGCTAGTAGAATGATGTCCTTGCTTGAATCCTCCTCGGTCTCCTGAAACGATGAACAAACTGAGGGCTCGGCTTTGGCCGAGCGTACTCACTCCGACGCTCAAGTCAGTAAACTTAGAGAGAAGTTGTTGTAACTTGGCTAAGAGTATATTGTAGAGAGATAAGGAAGATATTACCAGATGAATAGTGGTTATTAGGTCAATTTGTGGATCCTTTCCTCAATGGAGGTTGAGGAGTATTTATAGGCATTCACCTTTTGTCACGTAGTGGCCAAGTGGCCAAGTGGCTATCAGGTGGAAAGACCGTTGTACCCTCGGCCGATGGACCCGTGGCAGGCTCGCCGAGGGTCTTGGATATGAGTACGCGGATATGTGCCCCGGCTAGCTAGTTGTCTGGCCGAGACCCAGGTGACAGGCCGATGGGCTCCATCGGCTAGACTGTCTGAATCGTTGGCTTTGCTGTGGATACCCTTGACCTTGCTCAATATGTTGACTTGGTCAGCGGTGCAGAATATGCCCCATCAGAATGAATTATAATCAATTAATGAATGAATTAACAAAATCAACAAATTTTACACCGCGAATGCCGAAATTGCTCAATTGCTCAGTTTTGATCGAATTCAAACCCTAAACTAACGAAATACTTCAGGTTTTGATCCTTATAAATTTACAAAACAGTTCGATTTTGTTCAAATTTGATCATTATATCATCAATTAATGAACGAAGTTAAGAAAATCAATTTTTCATCAAATAATATGAAATTACCTGGAAATTACCTCGAAATCTTCTAAGAAATCGATTAATTTGATGAATTCGCCTCTTTGATTGTCAGAATTTGATTAATTTGATGAAATCGTCTCACAAATTTGATGATATCGCATCTTTGAAATCGACGCCCAAATTGAGTGTTTTTGTATAACGTGAAAGCTCATTATTTTTGGAAGGAAAGAATTTGGGCCTTTTGTTTAGATTAGAGAGAATAAGGTATTTGGGCTTTTTTTTAGATTAGAGAGAGAAAGTGTTTTGGACCAAATGAAAAGTTTCTTTGTCAATTTTAATTTTCATCCTTGTTTTTTTCGGTCAACATTACAAAATCGGTATCATGTATAATGCAAATCATCCAAGGTAGTAATTTGGTGAGACTGGCCGCCTCGCCATAATGAGTCTCACCTAGGATCATTTATATATATATATATATATATATATATATATATATGTAAATTGGTTCAAATGAGTTCACCTTTCTTGGCGAGTGTGAGTCTAATCAAAAGTTTATTAAATTATAACAAAATCAATGGCTAAGATTATTTCTGAAAATAAAAGCCCATATAAAACCCCAACAAACCCTAATTTCATTCATTCCCTCAGTTCTCCCTCACTCCCACTTATCTCTCTAACTCTAAACCTCTAAATCTCTCCTCTTCCTCCTCCCATCCCGCCGCCACCACCACCCTTCTTCCCGACGCCGCCACCGCCTCGCCTACCACCTCTCATCTTCTGCCTCCCTCGGCACTAGCCGCCGCTGCCACGCGCCTCTGTGTTTTTTTTTTTTTTTTTTTTTTCAGATCTGAAAACATTGTTGTTGGTGGTCTCCTCTGCCGGCCGCCCACTTCCTCCTTCTCATTTATTTTAAAGATCTGAGATCTGGTGTTTGCGGTGGGGTCGTGGTGAGTGGTTGGGTGTTGTCGTTGCCGGCTGTGCGCGGCCTTTTCGTTTCTCCTTTTTTTTTTTTTTTTTTTTTTTTTTTTTTTTTTTGATTCAGATTTTAAACAATATTGAGTCGGATGAAGTACCAAATACTATGAATTTATAAACGGTTTTGCCGTTCAAAAGATCATTTACTTCCCAACCAATATTATTGTGTTTATTCGAAGATGGTATATAGTGTTTATTTATCTCATCGCTTGTTAGGCTTGATTGAACTACTGCTGTATATTTGCATGTTCCCTCTAAGCACATGTTGTCTAGCTTAACTTTCTTTTACATTCTTGAAGTTTATTCTTTAGTGCTTTATGCTGAATAATCTTTTGAGTTCTCAATGGTTCTGCTGCTGTATGCTGAATAATCTTGTGTCACAGGTGGTCATCAGAAAAGTAGAGTAGCATCTGCAAATATTACTTTTAAGAAGCCACGCATTTTCGTTGTTGCTTGATGAGCCATCAAATCATCTTGTAAGTATACCTTTTTCGCTTTTGTGTTTCTAGTTTATATCTGAAAATCCAATCCTATATGGAGATCAATCAGTTTAAACAAACATAAAATTTGATGCGTAGAAGAAATAAATCAAGCGTTCCAAATTTTCAATAAAAGACTATTTTCTCTTGTTGATTCTTTGAATTTACAACTTTATATATCATGTAGATCGATGATTGTGGAATATGGTAGACGGTAGACGATGGTAGCTAGGTGTTAAATGGTAGTAGAAGAGAGCCGGTATATGAGAGCCAAGAGACGGTGATGGTAGATAATGATAATTGTAGATAGTAAGTGCTAGAATTAATGGAGGTCATTGAATCTTAGATGGTAAATGGTAGAATTAATGATACTCCGTACTTGATTTCAATATGTAAATCATACATGAAATGACCCAACTTGAATTGGCCATTTCTTTAAATGATTTAATTCAATCCGACGCAAAATGTGTAAAACATTGGGAACGACCAGTTCAAAACCCGTATAAGCTCATCAAACGACTTGATTCGTTATCAAGTACAACTATTTTGGCTTCTTTTATGTGGCTACTGATGATGACTTTTATGAACAAAACTAAGAGCTACTCGTATATGACTATCATGGACAGAGAAAAATAATATGGGAATTGTTCTATGTTGAGAAAATTTTCATTAAACAAGCATGATAAATTCTTGTTTTCTTCGGGAGGACTGTCTTCCTTACACCTAAAGACAATCGACCAAATGAAATATTATAAAGGATTAGGTGTAAGGAGGAGTATAGAAGGGACACAAGAATTTTTCAAGCAAGCGTACCGAGTAGGAAAAATGATTTTTGGTACGGAATTGATGGAAATTGTATGTGTCCTAATATTAAAAAATTTGCATAGCTTAGGTCCTTAACATAAGTTAAACTCCTACATCACTACTCTATTTTCTTCTGATAAATCTTGTTATCCTTTTAACGCTTAACTCACAAAAGTAGCTGAAATTTTTTGTAATCTCGTATATTAACGTATACTCCCTTCATCCCGGTTATTTGTTCTCCTATCTTATTTTGGGGCGTCTAAGGGTGAGATTATCAGTCAGACCCTCTCAAGTCTTAAGACTCTGTCACATCAGCTTTCCACTAATTTTTATTATTTCTTTATTGTTCAGACTCATCTCAGACTCACCTTAGACTCTACTTTTTCACTCCACTTTATTTTTTTAACAAAAAGAAAGGACACATGTTCACCCATTGGATAATTTTTCTTTAAGGTGGGGTCAAGACTCACCCAAAGTCAAAGTCTTAAGTTGAGTCTTGGATTTCTAAGACTCAACTTAAGACTTTGTTAAGTGTTTGTAAAGACTAGGGTAGATTATTGGTAGTCTTGAGTGAGTCTTGTCTCAAGACTTACCAAAGTCTTTATCTCAAGACTACCAATAATCTTACCCTAAGTCAATTGTTGTCTTTTCTATTTTAAGGATGAATTTGATGAGTAATTTGATCATTCACACACAATGTAGTAGTCCAATTGTTTTAGTAATTGGCCTCCTCTCCTTGGTCTTTGTGCCAAAACTAGAGGATGACAATTGACGGAGACAAAGGGACATGGGCGGATACAGGTAGTGTGCTAGTGGGCTAGTTGGGTTGAAGCCCAATATATACCTATTCTTCCACTTTTACACAGGCTATTCACTTGAGTCTAGTGGTTTTTACTCATATGCAAATTTGTGTTGTGCGCCTTTGCCACCTTGCCAGGGTTCAATCCTTCAAATGACATTTTCTTTTATGCTTCATTATTTTTACCTTAATTTGCACCAACTTTTCCAAATACCTTTATGGTATGTTTGGAAACTTGGAATTGGAATTGAATTCCGTAATTGACACATTTCACGTGTTTGGAAACACCTAGAATTTGGAATTGCTCATCAATTCCAACCTAGTTCAAATTTGGGTCTCTCAAATTACTACTTCCTCCATTTAACCCCACTTTACATGTTTGCTTTATCACGTTTGCCAACGCGACTTTTACGAGGTAAATATCTTTAGATACGTAATTGCAAAAATTATAAAAGTTAGATTTTTTTAATGTACTCTTAAAGACGAATCAAATAAGATCTCACATGAATATATTTTAACTTATGTATCGAGAGAAAATTGAAGTTGAATGTCCGCTTGTGAATAGTGTGTAAAAGAGAAACATGCAAAGTGGAGTTGAATGGAGGGAGTACCATATAGTAGTCATTTCAATTCCACGAATATTTACGTTTTTTTTGTGATGCAAATTTCATCGCAATATTTTTATTGCGATGAAAGAAAATTAATCTAAAGTTTCTAGCCTCCCCGAAATTCCCATAAGTACACCTCGTGATGCCAAACAAGATATTATATTTAAAAAAGGTACGCTTGCACTCAATTCATCTATAAACTTACATTTTCACCAAAACTGCATTCTTACTACCTCATTATTCGTCTATAGACTAAGCTGGTGACGCCCTATCATCAATTCATTATTCTGACTAACCTTTTTTTCCCATACAATTACTTTTATTTTGATTTGCTTTGCTTTGCTTTATGTAGTGTGTATGTTTAGGTAAGAATGCACTTTTGGTGAAAATGTACAAGTTTATAGATGAATTGAGTGCAAGTGTTCCTTTTTTAAATATACTATCTTGTTTGGCATCACATGAGGTGTGCTTATGAGAATTCGGGTAGGTTAGAAACTTTAGATTGATTTTCTTTCATACTAGTGTTTGAGGTTATTTAAGTTCATTTGAAGGACTATGTAAGGCTCATTAGATTACTAAAGGTATGAAGTGAAGTAAGTTAGCTGCCACTTCGTTGTTAGGAGTCTGACATGTCTATCTTTTGCTTGTATGACACTATTTTTGTTCTGATATCATGTATTCATGTAGACAACCTGTTGTGATTGAGCCTGCCAAAAAAGAAAAATCCAGAATGTAAAGCATCACAAGTTGTACACCGATATGTCAAAGAAGGGCAAAAATGTCGCTTATGCAGCCGATTTGTATGATGAAGATGATTGTCTTGTGGAATCTTACCAAGGAAGGTTGCATTTTCATGACGATGATTGCTCACTTGAAATGCAAGGCAATGTCACAAGTTGTCGCTGATGAAGTCCAAGATGTGAAGATGCTTTTAGTAGTGACTGATTGCAAGGGTGCTTATGAACACTTTGTTGGGGAGAAAGTCATAGTTCGTTCAGACCGCGCGCGTTGGGGAAGGTACAATAAAAGGAAGACTCGTCTTGCACAGTTGAAGACCAAATTTGAAGAGGTGGCCTTCGGGCGTGTGTTGAGGGACGACCCAACCATGGCAAGGGCATGCCGCCAATGTTCATCGCGAGTCCGGGGAGAAATAAATATCGATATTTATTTCTCCGGACTCGCGATGAACATTGGGCGGCATGATCAACCCTTGCCATGGTTGTCGTCCCAACACACGCCCGAAAGGTCACCTCTTCAAATTTGATTTCAACTCTTCAAGACGAGTCTTCCTTTGTTATACGGCCTGCCCCAACGAGCGCTGATGTGAACGAGGTATGACTTTCTCCCCAATGAAATGTTCATATGCACCCTTGCAATCAGTCACTACTAAAAGCCTCTTCACAGCCGATTTGTATGATGAAAATGATTGTTTTGTGAAATCTTACCAAGAAAGGTTGCATTTTCACGACAATGATTGCTCACTTGACTCGAGGGAGCCTTGCATTTCAAGTGAGCAATCATCGTCATGAAAATGCAACCTTCCTTGGTAAGATTTCACAAAACAATCATTTTCATCATACAAATCGGCTGTGAAGAGGCTTCTAGTAGTGACTGATTGCAAGGGTGCATATGAACATTTCATTGGGGAGAAAGTCATACCTCGTACGAGACCGCTCGTTGGGGCTAAAGGCGGTATAACAAAAGGAAGACTCGTCTTGAAGAGTTGAAATCCAAATTTGAAGAGGTGGCCTTCGGGCGTGTGTTGAGGGATGACCCAACCATGGGAAGGGTTGATAATGCCGCCAGGGTTCATCGCGAGTCCGTGGAGAAATAAATATCTTTGATGTTTTTCTTCACTGAACTTGTTTCTATCTTTGATGTTTTTCTTTAGACTTGAGACTTATTTCGCAAGTGCGCAACTTCTATCTTTACTGTAAGTTTAAGTTTTCGACCTGATCGTGATTGAGAGACACTTATGATTTTCTCTCTTGTTAAGTTTGTTACATGTTCTCTTCTTTCAACATACATGCTAGTATTTCCGTTTGCGATCAGTTCAATGAAAAAGGAAACGACGACACAGGCACCTATTTTGGACTCAAACAGTCAAACATGAAAACGAATTTAGGCATTCAAGTGCAAATGCAAGGCTCGTAGGAGCAATGAGTTGATAGGATTCAGAAGATGTTCAGATCAAATAAGAAACAGAGTTTTTGCTTTCCGTGGTCAAACACGACATTTCGGAAATTTGGTAAAAACAGTCCTCATAGAGAGTTAGAGACTGGTCTACTTGTAACTAAAAAAATTGTCTGTTAATCTACTGAAATCAGGCAACACCTTTTTGAAAGGTAAAGTATCCGCCATAAGCAAAAGCCTTTGAGGCAGTCGGATAATGTTGTATTCATTCTTCTATCAGAATTAGTAGAACATTGTAGGTGAAACAAAGGTACGGATGTACTTGACCTGTTTCGATCATTCGCTATGCTGTTTTAATCAGTATATTACAGTTAAATTTAATTTGCGCCGCTAAGACACTATAAACAAAACAGTTAGGCTTCACTGAAGATGTTTTTTCATCAAATCGCGGCAATTTAAGACTACATTATATTCAAGACTCAAGCTCATCTAAAGCAAAGAAACCATCAACCCAGTCCATACCACAATTCCCTTGCGACGAAAAATCAATTAAACCATTTATTTCAAAGCCGCTAAGTCCATCAGTATCCTCACTTTCTACTGTCTCTTCTCTACTTTCTTCCATGGCACTTGATTTTACAACCTTATTACTCTCCTCCTCCATAATTGTTGCAGACGGAGCTCCTTTTTCTGTCTTTCTCCCTTGTTTCTCAACTCTTTTGCTCAAATGAGAATTCCAGTAATTTTTTATCTCGTTATCTGTTCTTCCTGGAAGTCTTCCCGCTATCAAAGACCACCTTAACATGTATGTAACCACAATACTCAAGTAAATTAAGTCGCATAGGAATGGCCATTTCTATTTATTAACTGAATAAGTTTCAAGTTTTTATCAAAATATACATACATGATTTAAATATTCTAATCAACTGGTTAGTATCAAATTCTTAAAATGTACTTAGAGAACAGATACAAATTTGTTACATTGCTTTAAGATTATGTAAAATGAAAAAGAGATCATAACGTATTCATTTAATTGTACTGACCTTACGACTCATTAAAATGGAACCGGAAATTGGAAGACATGAAGTAAAATAGAGACAAAAAAGGCGGTCCGGATTCTCTCCATTTCTTCAAAATATATTGTCATTTAATTGTACTGACCTTACGACTCATTAAAATGGACATCCATTTCTTATCAACGGTCGGGATCAAATATTGTAATGATCCAACGCTTGTAATCGTTTCATAAAAATAAAGGTTTAATGGATGGTGAGAGAAAATATATTAAAATATGGTTGTATTAGAGAGGAAATGGAGAGAAGGTAATGGAGAGGATCTAAATTCCAAAAAAGGTACCTATTACCAAGAAGCTTGTGAAGTCTAAGAATCAAGTCTTGTTCTTCACTAGAAATGTTACCCCTCTTAATATTTGGTCTAAGGTAATTCAACCATCTTAGCCTGCAACTCTTCCCGCATCTATTCAATCCTACAAAATAATGAGAAATTTATCATTTTTTTCATCGACAAATTTGACATAATATATATGATTCGTCTCATAATCAAGGTGATATCCAAATTGAATATATATAAACAGAGATATACTACAAATTTCGAATGTCATACGTTCAAGTTATGAATTTTTATGTTAATTAGGATGGTACTGAAATTCAATATAATCAAAGAAGTAGAGGTATACCAGCTTTGGATGCCATAGTTTTCCACTTCTTAGCACCGTGTTTTTCGACGTAGTCAGCCAACTTCTTATCTTCCTCGGCCGTCCACGCACCCTTGATAGCCATTGATGACTACCCCTACTTGTTATTGTTATGAAGAAGCTTATTTATTATTTTAGGTGATCTTTTATTTGCAAGCTTTCACAATCTAGTTGTTAATGTCACGTAGTCATATGTAGTAAGGAAGAGAGGTAAAGTGAAAAGCATATAATAAAGTGGACAAATTTATGAAATATGAGAAGATCACATGTTGGGTGGTGTAATTAATATTCATGGTGTTAGTTTAGACGATAGGTCTTCCTTAAGACAGATATATCCGTTTTAAGAATAAAACGTGTTAAATAACACCCTATTTGCATAGATGAGACAAATCTTTGTGCAATCTCAATACATTCTGTTTTTTTATCTTATTGTATGATACTTGATCAGTTTAAGCTTAAAACGGATATACCGTTGTTATAACAGAAGCAAGAAAGAACTGATAAAAACAATAAAGAGACAAACGCACAGATTTACGTGGTTCACTAACGGTGTGTTAGCTACGTCTACAGGGCAGAAGGGAGAGAGTTTTATTGATATGTGAGGAGTTTTCAGATTACAGATTCAGACGGTATGACTGCTAGGTAGAGGTTTATGACCCCCGCATAGTTAATCGAAGCGGCGGTTAACAGAATCAAGGCACAAACCCAACAACCGTCTTAAATGAGAATTTCTGTAGTTTAGAAAGTGGTTGGTGTATGTATTAGCAGCCAAACACACACCCCTCTCATGCACTCATCTACCCTTCTTCAATAGTTAGCATTTCTGGACAGGGTGAAATTGGTCTATTATTTACCCAATACTTGCTAGAGAAGGAAAGGTAATGAATCCTTTTGATTGAGGTTAATACGAGTACACACTACATAACTACATAATCGCCAAAAAGATCGTCTTGTAAACTTGACAAAAAAAACTGGCATAACCAATTAGCTCGTCTCGACTACGTCTTTTATGGTCATAAACTTGTAGATCTTGACAAGTAATTAGAATTAACTAGTTTTAAACCCGTGAAATTCACGGGTCTGTTTTAAAATTTTAAAATTAAAATATTTGAATGGTATTTAAGATATAATAGTTTAATTTACTATGTGATATTTATTTAGTTGATAAAACTAATTCGCTATCATACATTGTGACCCTTTATAAATAAGATTTATATTATATATATACACACACATTGTGGATTAAAGTAATACAATAACAATGATTAAAATAATAATTTATCAAATAAGAGGAATACCCAATTTTTTAGTAAAATAAATAAAACTAATTCGCTATCATATATATCGTTAGCCTGAATCCATCTACTTGTAAGTTGTAACCATAATAAGTTGTAACCATAAAGAGTGAAACAATATATTCAACTTTTATACGTACCTATACTAAAATTCTATCTTAAACGTTTGATTTTAATTTGAAGCTCGATAGTAAACTACATAAAAATTGAAAGTTAGTTAAAACTTACAATTTATTTCATTTACTATGAGTCTATGAGATTACATACGTGAAAAGATAAGAGAAGAAACATAATGATAGAGTGTACCGAGTAATACTATATTAAGGCTACGTTTGGCATGACACTTCAGGTAGCTTATTTGACCAAAATTTCAGCTACTGATTTTTTTGTAAGTGCTTGGAAAGTAACTTATTTGGTCAAATGAGATACCTGAAATGAAATCCTACCTCAGGTAGCATTTAAGAAATCAGGTACCTGAAATGACTTATTTTCCATTTTTTACCCTTTTATTCTATAATACCCCCTCTCATTCACAATAAACCTCTCATTTCATTTTGGCACAAAAATTAAGGAAACACACTACCCCACCATATAATTAAATTTGGACCACACAAATACACTACCCCACCATACAATTAAATTTGGACCACACAAACACTTACCAAAAAAAGAAATAGGGAGATTATTGTGAATAACCGAAAAAGGAAATAGGGAGGTTTATTGTGAATGGGATGGAGTATTAAATAATTTTCATATCCTTTTACGTCGTTTTACCAAAATCGGCTACCTTTTCAGCTAGTTTGCCAAACACTTTTTTATATAATCAGCTACCTTATCAGTTCTTAATTTTCAGCTACCTTATCAGTTACTTTTTCAAGTTTCAGTTAACTTTTCAGTTTTCAGCTACCTTTTCCGGTTTCAGCTACCTTTTCAGTTAGTTTTACCAAACAGAGCGTAATATTGTAATACTCGCAACTAATACGAAACAAGTAATATCTACTCCAATAAGAAGAAAAAGAAAAGAAAGAAATTTAGTAACAAATAACAAACTTAAATTCTCATTTAAGACGGATAGATTCGTCTTAACTTTAAAATGGTCAAGTATCACATATAAGACCAAAACAAACATAATACACTGAGATTGGCAAAATGTTTGTTTCATCAATGCAAGTGGGTGTTATTTGACCCGTTTTATTATGAAGACGGATATGAAAGACCTATTGACAAACAAAAGCTGAAGTATAGGATTTTCAACTTGGTGATTCTGGTTGGAATGGTGATCTTACTCCACGACCATCAAGGGTCACTTCATGGGGGTGAAGAGTGTGCTTCATGGCTTACAGTTTATCCTTGACAACTTAAGTTGGCAACCGGGGGTATCCTCTAATCTGAACGTCTGGACCAATAAATGGGTCAATGGGAAATGCCCGGACCCTAAAGACGATATTTTAAGTCAAGAATTCCTCTTCCTAAAGGATCTCACTATCAGGGATCTACAACTTAATTCTTGTGGGTGGAATCAGCAATTCATGCGATTGCTTTTTGATGAAGAAACCACTAATAGGATCTTAGCTATTCACCTACGACCGAACCAAGTCGAGGATGACCCTATTTGGTCTTTCACGAAAACAGGGGAATACTCGGTTAAAAGTGGTTATGGGATCCTTTGTAGTGATCTTTTTGCCAGTAAAGCCTCTGCGTTAGATATGGAGCAGGACATTACCTAATTGCAGGCATCCTCGATGATATTGCTAATTTGTCGACTAACTTTCACTGTCTTTGTTTTAGCTATGTTTGTAGGGAACATAATGGTTCGGCTCACCGGCTTGCACGGCGGGCCATGACTATGGCTTAGGAATCTTTCTTACCGGTTGCCAAAAAAAAAAAAAACTTGTTGTCCGCTACAGTTTGGTAGTATAACGACTATGACACTTGTATTGGTAAAATTTGTGTTTGAATTTTGTGAATTGTGAAGAACAAGGATGATTGGGGTAGTTTATATGGTTTTTTACCGGGCATTATTTGAAAATAAATTGGACGGAAATCTCTCCTCTATCTCTATTTATATATCTCCAAATTATGAAAAATGATAATTCGAAAACCACGTTTCTATAATTACGTTAAATATTCAAGATTTTGTACCCACTTAATTATTTATGGTTAGCTGAAGTATAGGATTTTTTCCATGATTTTTGCAACTTTCCTGACAAATAGGGAAAACAATACGGAGTATCTCATATCCCATTCTATGCTCTGCCGTTTTATTTATTTCATTTGTTGTTTTATTTAATTTTTCTAGTGTCTCTAATTTACTGCCACGTCAAGTTGTGGAAAAAAATTGAGATGTCATGTCAGCTTTATTGGCTTCTGCATTAGAGAAGTATATGACTCGCAATTTATACCCAATTCTATGCCTAAGTTAGATAATAAATGTATGAAAAAGGGTATCCAAACGATAGTGCGAGTAATATTGTATTTGACATGGAACGTATCCCAATTCTTTTTTATTGCTTGGTGAGTACGGTTGCGTACTTACGTGTTCCTGGGAACCTATCCATATTTGAACCTTAACCGGCTGACCCAACCATAACATATTGACCTAAACTCGTACTAAAAAGTAAAAACCACCTCATTTTTAATTAGAAAAAAAAAATATATAGCTTATACTTGGAAAGGTAATGAATCCCTATTAATATATATATTAATAGTAGATGAAAAACAAGCTTGATGAAAAAAAATAATGAAATTTCATTTGGAAAGGCCTTGGTTTTCACCATAATATAAATCCTTACATGTTTAAATCAACAAATGCCTAATAACAACGAGATTAAAACCCAAATCAAATGTATTACTCATCAATGACCATCAACTACAATAGCTTATACTTACTTCGGCCAATAATACCAGTCTAGTGATCCACATATGAAGACCCGATATAATAAATACGGAGCATATAATTGTATAGTCGAAAAACATCATTGACCTATGTAAAACGGATAACATACTCTAGTTCCACGGGAACACAATACGATAAGCTGCAAAACCCCTACAATACTTCATGCGCTGCATGCCTTATACGGTAAGTACAGTCAACTCCAACACTGCTACTCAGACTCGTTAGCCGAGGACCTCCCTTCAGCTATGGTCTGGCTTTTTCTGTATAGAAAACAAATTGAAAAAAAAAAAAAGAGAGATACGACCATGGTGCCCTTTACGTTTCTGTAGAAAACATACTACTCTTCATATATTTTTGAACTGGAACTTCAGTTTACATCTGGTTACTTCTCAGAACAAGCACAAGAAAACATAACTTGTATACTGACTGTAGGACGAGTAATTCAATATTGAACAGGGAATCCACGTAGGGGGAACAGTGTATTCTACCAAAACTTGCTCTTTTCAGGTCGTCGTATTTACAGTAAAACGAGAATTCAAAGCTCAAAAACGTGTCATACCAAAACTCTCCATCCAAACCCAAGCCATGGAAAAGCCGAGTTTATGGAAACACGAATTTTACCAGATGGATCTGAAAGCAGTTCTCAGAAGTCTGAACAGAAAAAACACAAGAACCGCCATTACAAACTTCTTAGAGGCAAACACCCTGAGATTCACTTTTAGTCCATGCCTAATCATCACCCTTGTTATGGCCAGGCGGACTGCATAAAACCATGAGGTTATCGAGCCAATGACAACTCTCAAGGAATCAGGACCACCATATTCCCTTATCCCGTCAGTCGGAGCCTCCACATACGAACAAGTGCCATTTGCCTGGGTTGTTGCTTGATATAGCCCTAGGCTTTCGTTCAACCATATAGACAGCTGGATCAGAACCCTTGCTAGCCAAGCAACCTCATCGTCTGATATAGGCCGCCTCAACCAATCACCCGTGTATTTGACATGGCCAACTGAAGAGCCATTCAGAGCCCTTCTAGGCTTAAATAGATCGTCTCGAAACTGGTGGTGTTGTTGTATTGTCCGTGGAGATTGAGGAGACTGACTCATGACATGGTCGCCATACAAACAGCGTAGCTGTGACTTCAAAGACTGTACACACTGGAGGTCGTTTGCAAGATTATCACCAGACATGGCCTGCAGCTCATTCTCAGCTCGTAATATGAATAGCTGTAAGCAGTTTGTAAAGGATGGTTAGAGAAATATTGAATATTCCTACAATACTTCACATACCCTCACATACCCATGTCCAATACTCAGGCATGGGTGTCACTATGTAAGTTCATATTAAGTCAAAAACAGTGTTTATTTTCTTCTTAACATAGCCGAGTCAGAAATTTGGATATGCAGCCTGACTGAAACTTTTAGCATGGTTTAGGAATAGGAAAAGAGTGAGAGATGAAGCTACCTGAAGTATCTGTGGCCCACCATCCTCACCATCACTAAAGAGCCTTAGGTCCTTATTCCAGTTCTCGTGTAAAAAGGAACCATCAGCATCACTCTCACTTAAGCCATCCTCCCAGTCCTACATGTTATAACAATAACAATAACAATCACAATCACACGTCTATGATAGAATAACCAAGATGCAAAAGATTGATTGCTGCAGGCTATTTCAAAATGAAAACTACATCCGAACACATCCTAAAATAAATTAAGTTTTTTTTTTATATAACTCTAGTCCTTGGCGAATTGAGCGAGAGAGATCACCTGAAGCTGCTCACGAATCTGTGGTACGAATTTATGCAACCTACTGATTGTTGTTTTGCTACCCACAGAACTCTTGGAGTGGAAAGCAGCATCAACATTCTTTATGAGGTCCAGCAGTTCTCTTGAAGAAGTTAATATGTCCATCACCTATCACAAGCATAAAATCACAAGATATCGATGAACTAACCAAAAAGATTGGTGAGAAAAATCAGAATAAAACCACCTTTCCTAGAAAATAGGTCATTATAGATACTCTCACTATCCATCAAGAGACATCAGACTCCTACCGCGTACGAGTATGTAGCTAAAAAACGCTTTGCATTTGCAGCAAGATTAAGTATGAGTGTATGACAAAAAAAAAAAAAAGGTTTGAGTTCAGTTTCCATCAAAGGTGGTTTTAGACAAGATACCAGATATTTTTACATAAGCATTTAAAACATATGACCTTCAGGGAAAGGTTAGGAAAGTTAACCTGAAACTCGAACTTTCTTAATCATGCAACAAAAGGCACACGTTGTATTTGCTGACAGGCAAGACAATTAAAATATCCCTATTTAACCAATGAAAAGGTAATCCGTAACTATCTAAAATAATCTGTCAAAAAAATTACTTCGTAGCACCTTCCATTACAATATGCTTACCACCCATCAGGCAATCAAGTGAAGGAATAATGAATAATTCTTTCATTACAGGATGGTTAGTTTGAGAAGGCGTGAGTGCACTGAGGAGATGGGGTCTCAAGGTGACGAAGAACAAGGCGGGAGGCGATGGCACGGGCCTTAAGGATAAAGTTGCACTGATTTTTTTTGTACAATTAGTCCCTATTTAGTTTTTAAAAAGGGCTAACAAGTAAATAACTAAATGAAAATTAAGGACAAGGGGAAGAAGAGAACCGTAGTCCGTAAATAAAAGAATTTTGAGGGGGGGAAATATGGAATTGCACAGTAATGCGCCTCGAGTGCGCCTTGGTGGGACCCACTAATTGGTGCTTCATGAACATCGTGTGCCTTAGGTGCACCTTTTGGAACTTGTGCATCTCTGGCCCTCCTAGGCGATTTGGCTGGCAATTCAGTGCGCATTCCGCCTAGGCAGGAGTGCAGGACTCAGGTGCACTTTTTTAAACTAAGACAGCATGTACTAAATCCTTTACTATTTTATGACTCACAGTCACATCTGAAGCTTACAAATTTTGAAACCATATCCTAACAGAAGAAGCAACATCCGCAAGCTTCTACATTTTCAGATCAATACCTATACACACTCATATTCATGGTACAAAAATGCCTAGTAACGTAATGAACAGAACTTTAGGCTGTTGCTGCACTATTTCCTGTTATATAACTCCCATAGAAAAGAAGAAGGAAAAAAAAGCACCAATATTTCTACGACTTTATGTACACCATTATTGCAAAATGATCATACTACACCACACTTTTGTTGCATGATCCTATTAGCTTTAAGCATTAAACCACCATGATCCACACATGGCATTATCTTCCATAAATGTGGGTAATACTTCGTGCAAAGATAAATAAATATACCAGAAGAAAAAAAAGGTATCACTCACATAGAAGTAACAAACATGCCATTTAGGAAAGGAAACATGCAATATCCAACCTAAATAAGGCACAATGGTATTCCGCACTCTGGCACATTATGGATGACAAAGGCACAATTGTTACTTTATTGGGACATGATATAATAGATAACATAAACAATATTATCCTGGTGTCTCAAAGATTCACGCCTATGGATGGGAAATGGGTCGAATATCAGCAACCTTTAGACTTTATTCATAAAAACATAGAAGGCTATTCCTAAATGGTCCGTTAGTTGTGCCTAATAACTGGTATTTGACAAATCAAATTCGTCATTTTCATTAATTATATCATATTCCAAAACAAAAACATAGTATCTTTGGCTTCAATGAAAATTCTACAATGGATGAAAAAACTAGAGTAGAGTAAAACGCTACCAAAAAATGGTGACAAAATATTAAGAAAGTCTAAACATGTGCATTGCCTAAACCTACAAGCCATAGATGTATAAGGCATTATTGCTTTATATTCATGCTAATGATACTTAACTACTTAAGTCATATGAAACACAAACATACACGCACAAGATCTACTAATTCATTACAAATCAGAACAAAAGAAGTAAAGGCAACGTAATAAATACAAGAATAAGATTATTTATACCTTTGATACCATTCGCACAACTGCTTCAGCATCAGTGTGAAGGAACTTGTGAGCAAATCCAATAAAGTGCATCACCAAAGAAGTGTAGAACAGATAGTTGGAAAGCACATAGCCTTCCCATAAAGGTGAGTACTGCAGCTGACTTAATTGACCATTCTCCTTGGGTGTGCTATTTTTCGATCCATCAAGCTCAGAAAAATCTTCCTTGCTAAGCTTCCATGGCTCAATATAATCAATCCACACAGAAAACACTTCAGAAATGTTCTTCATAGAAGACCCCATTGGGCAAAACAAAAGCGTCCTCAGTATGAATCTATACAACGGCCTTTGAATATGTCCATTCCACGAAAAAACCTCCCGAGTTTTCGCAAAATCACCAGAATTCAACTTCTTGTTCCCTGAACTTCCACCATAATCCGCTCGCATATCTGCTCTAGCAACCTGAACTGAGCTCAAATTCAAATACTTCACAAACAACTTCACCACCTCACCCAACCCCGAGGGAGGCGGTGTCTCCCCCAGCACCGACTTAAACGGAAACGACACCCCAAACGACTTGCACACATTCACAGCCAACGGCGAGACATCGTTATCCACCAACCAATAATGCACAAACACATCAACCAGAAACTCCGCACGCAAAGTCACTGAATCATCAAAACTCGGCGAGTAATGCAACAACGAGCTACGATAAGGCTGATGTACACTCAGGTCATCCATTGGGACAAAATTGCGTAGATACGCATACAACAGTCTCAAATACAAATTACACTCCCCCTTCTGCTCCGGACTTCGCTTAATCCCACTAGAAAGAACCGAAATTGACGACGTCCAATTCTCTAACCTAAATTTCCGACTACTACTAACACTAACATTCCCTGAATTCTCATTATTTCCCTTACAAACAGGATAATACGCAAACCAGAACACGAAATACTCGAAAACATTCAAATGAACCTGGAATTGATAACTACCTTTAACAATCTCATCCTCCTCAACCCTACCTCTAAACAAGCTACACAAATCATTCAAAATTCGACAATCCTTCGCACAACTAAGCGTAAACCTAAACCACTCCGGCAATCGCTCAACAGGAAACACATACTTAACAACCGAAAGCTTATCAACCGCGAAAATTGAAGAAATTAGGGTTCCATTCGGAGAAAGAAAATCGAAGAGTTTACCAGCGAGTTCGGCATCAAACGACGCCTTATCAATCCAAGACGGAGGTTTCGGCGAGGAGGAGGAAACGACGTCGTCGGAGAAGCCGAAGAGCTTGGAGATTAAGGTAGGGAAGGTGAGAGAGAAGAAATGGCGGTTTTGGTCGGCGGAGTGTCGGGTGAGGTGAGCGTCGACGGCAGATATGACGGCGGCGATTTGCGGTGGTGTTGCGGCGGCGAGGATTTTAGCGGCGAGGTCGGTTGATTTAGTTTGGGAATCGAGGGAGTAAGAGTGTGGGGTCATTTTTTTTAGGGGTAGTGGGGAAATGAGGAATGAGGTGGAGGGTTTTTGGTTAGGTTTGAACTTTGATGTGAAGGATAGGGGTAAATTTAGAATTTTAGTGGAGGAGTTGGGACTTGCGAGTTTGAATGGAGAAAGAGGGAGTAAATGATGGCGGGTTCTTTTGTGACGAAGGGGAATGTGCGGCAGATTTTAGACGTTGGAAAGGGGTTTGAAAAAAAAAATCATCTTAAATTTAAGACGGATTAAGGGGTTGTTTGGTTCAAAATATTGGAATAGTATGTAATGGATTGTGGATATACCATGGTGGTATGGAGTTAGAACCCTATACTTGTTTATGAGTGTTTGGTTCGACCCTGGAATGGATATAGAGGTAGTAATAATATGGAATGGAGTTAGAAACTTGAGTAGAAACATGGGTATGAGATTACAAGAGGTTGGAATAGAGTTAGAATTCATTGGATATCTAACTCTATTCCAAAAACATTCAACCAAATACTAGAATGCATTGAATCCATTCGAAAAGCTCCAACCAAACACCCCCTAAATATTAATTCACTTGTATGAATAAGACGAATAACATTATTAGGGAGCGTTTGGTTCGAAAAAGGGAAAAGGAATGTAATCAAGAAAGAGAAAGAAGGGGAAATGAATAGGATTACCCCATATTATACTTGGGTGTTTGGTTGAAAATTAAAGGGAAAGAACCTAAAGCCCAACATCCACCACCTCCACTACCATTACCCACCACCTGTCACCATTACCTACACCTGCACCACCATAAGTAACGGCGTCGGCGACCTTCCTCATGGCGCCCCACGACGACCTTTCTTACCGTGCCTCGAGCCCTTAACAAATACCACAATCCCTACTCACAAACACCTCATTCACTCTAAAAAACCATCACCATCCTTCGAAACCCTCACCCCCGAGGAGCGGAGGGGGTTTCGAAGGGTGGTGGTGGTTTTTCTATGGCTGGGCATGCGTTTTAAGAGGTGAGGGTGTTGAACTCGACGGAAGTGGGTGGTTTAAGGGGAGGTCGATGGCGGGGAGGAAAGGATTGAGTGGATGAAGGGCAGTCTGTCACTAGCACCGGTGGTGGCAATAGTCTTAGTGGATGTTTTCAATCATGCATTATGGTGAGTGTTGTTGGTTGATGGGTGGTTATGGGGTAATCAATTGGATACCCTGGAGGGGTGGGTGAATCAATCTAGGGGTACGTGAAATTAAAGTGGAAAAGGGGTAAAGAGAATGGAAAAAGGGAACAAACAAACACTAAAAAAGGGTAAGAGAATCAATATGAATGATCTCGACCCCTTTTCTGAATACCCCGTACCAAACGCCCCCTTATTCTCTAGGCATTAACCTGTTTTAACCTTAACATCTATAAATTCGACAATCTCTTAATCACTCCGAACTTAGTTCTCTGTATTTGAAATTTGTTTAGTTAAAATTTACAAAAAGCTCATAGCCATGGGATTTTTTTTTTCAAAAGCTATAAAATGGTCCATAACCTTTTGTACTATACACAACAAAGTCTCATAAATCAACTTGCACAATAAAAATAAAAAGTTGCAGTAGGCAGAAGTCGAACTAGGAAGTCAAGGGGACATGAGTGTTGGAGCTAGTGTCCTCCACAGTTACTGTGATAACGTTTATAAATCTCTTATAGGTTCACAGGGTATACTTAGTATTTTATCAGTTGATTAACGTTTAGTAATAACGGTTGGCTTGCTAGAAGTTTGACGTTATTATCATACTGATGGCGGTGATCAACTGGTCCCTAAAAGTCATACCTAAAGGATGTGTTTGAGAGATGTGATTATATGAAAAATAATCACATTGATGCCTTATATGACTAAAAGGTTAGTCCATGTATTTGACTAAAAGGTTACTCAATGTGATGATGAGTCGATTATTTAATACAATTAAATAATATCAGCTGAGACGAATTAATTGTTAATTCGTAAATTGAATATAAACTGTTATATTTAATTACTGTATATAACTAGTCTAGATCCCGCGCAACGAATGCGCGGTATATATAGACTTTTACTTCTTACTGTATTACTTATAGATTTTAGATTAATATTTCCTAAATTTTCATATTTCACGTCATTGTTAATATCAAAGTTAATCAAGAGTAATGAGTAATTTATATAAATGTGTATATTCACGAAAATATTTTAATTTAATCATTTTATTTTATAAATTTTGTCAAACTATTTTTTCATCACAAACTTAACAATAACAGTTCATGGTTATTTATAATTTATAGTTTTATACTAATTTTAATTTATTGTAGTTAAAAAGTTGTATTTTAAAGTTTAATGATGAAAAGATATTTTTGAAATAAAAGATTAGTTTAATTAAAGAAAATCTAATTTATTTCCATATTTAAGGTAGAACATTTGGAGGAAAAACTTTTTGAGAATCCTTATTCTCTTAGTAGATAGGAGAAGGAGATGAAAAGATATTTTTGAAATGAAAGATTAGTTTAATTAAAGAAAATCTAATTTATTTCCATATTTAAGGTAGAACATTTGGAGGGAAAACTTTTTGAGAATCCTTATTCTCTTAGTAGATAGGAGATGTTAGCTTAAACGAATTCAGATGTTAATTCGTAATTAAACATAAACGGTTATATTTAATTAGCAAATTATAAATATGCGATATTTATAGTTAATGTATATATTATACGATATTGTCATAATAAATGATGACGGACCGGTATTAATAAATCGACTACAAACTGTTGTGTGTGGACTTATTAATACACATTTTATACAATATGATAACTACCAAAAATAAGAAGATTTTCTCCTTATTTTTGGTGATTCACGGTTTAAGAAAAAAAAAGGAAGAAAAATATCTTCCCTTTTTTCCTCCTTTTACACGGTTAAAAGAGGAGAGAAAAGGGGATTTTTTTACTCACTTGATTTTTGACTAAACACTCTCAGCAAAACCCTAAAAACTACCCTAAAATTATGAGAATTTAGGGTTCTCTTTCTAGCAAGAAAAAGGGTATTTCTCGGAGCTCTTGTGTGCAACGATTAGGAGAATATCGATCTCGATATTTGTTCTTAGGCCAAATTGCTAGGACCGGAGGTTAATTCTAATCTCTATTTATTTGTTTATGCAATTTCGTTTATGACTCGTAATTTCATATTTCATAATTTCGTTATAATCCGAATTTTCTTGATGAAATATACCGATATTATTTTATATGATTTTCATAAATGGATTAAAACAAAAACAAACAAACAAAAATTTCGGCCGTATGTTTTTTTTTTTGCCGAGAGGTTTTTGTTTTTTTTTATGCCTTGTTTCCATTTTGATTTATTGATATTATTGTTTTAATATGTTAAGATGATAATATGATAAATTTGTAGATGTTTTGATTTAATAAGAATTAAATTGAAATGGAAATGGAAATTGTTTTGATTGATGATGTTCATTTGTTTTTGCTATATAGTTTTGGCATACATGATGTTAAATTGTTGTTTAAGAATCATGATTCATTAATTTAATAATGTTCAAATCAATTGTGATGAATCAAATATTCAGATAATCGATTTAATCATAATTTAGATATTCATTTTAAGAGGTTAAATTGAATCATCTAGTTTGGATCTATGTTGAAATTAAATGTTGATGATTATGCCAATCTTGTTATAGTAGCAACATTAAACAAATTTGTTCAAATTAAAGGGGTTATTTTCGAAAAAAAGAAAAAAAAAACTGTTTTTCGTTTTTTTTTAGGGCTGAATGCCGAGAAGAAAAAAAAAACTGTTTTTCCATTTTTTAGGGCTGAATGCCGAGGAAGAATTTTTTGTTTTTTGTTTTGGCCAATAATTATTATACATCATATCTATAATGTATGATTATTTGTTGTGAAAAAGTTCACAAATTTTAGATACCCAATTATTTTAAAGTGGTTTAAAATGATGTTAGATTAATTCATATTACAAGTTAATGTGTATTAAGATTGGAATTATTGTGAGTAATTGAGGAATTGTCACATAATTTTGATCAATTTAAAATAGGTGGTTTGGATAAATTACTCTACATAATTAAGGAATTATGTCGTGAATGATTAATTTATTGTTGATGCATTTTATTTAGTTGAATGAATTGTTGAATGGTTTATTTACGTATTTTTGCAATCGGTTGTAATTTGTATTACCTAGTGTGGCCTTAGTTGATTAAGTTTTCGTAATGATGGAAACATAATCTTGATGTAATTTTGAGATCTCGAATCTCCTTTGATTTTCTTTAGTATTATGTTTTTGAAATTAGAATGTAAATAGGTTTATTTTGTAATTTATTAATTGTAATTTTGAGAAGACTAAAGATGGAGATTGGATTGCTCACTCCCGCTACATGGACCGAGATGGAACATCAAGACAAGCTTCTCGGGTCCGAGGAAGGATTCCAAAGTTGTATTTATGTTCATTTTGGTAGATAGGCCACACTAGGACTTTGTTTTTGTTTTACGTTTTTCCATTCTTATTGCTTTTCTTCGCTTAATAGTTTTTTTTTTTTTGTTAAAAGGCAAATGACTACTTATGCTCTAGACGTAGCTAAAGCATGAGCAATCCTATTAAGACTCCTTGGACAATGACTAAGGGAGAAACAATGACACAAAGACACTAAAGACATAATTGAGCGTAAAATGGAGGCTGCATCTTGATTGAAATCGCCACATCCATTAAGCTGGAGAACCAAGTTCAGACAGTCGGAAGTAGCATCAATATGTCGATATCCATTTTTAACAGCATCCGTACAAGCAAAGAGAAGAGCCGAGGCTTCAGCCTGAAAAGCAGATCTTGCCCAAAAGGAAGTACGTCCAACATGAAAGATAGTTGCAGTACCATTTTGAAATAACCATCCAGCAGTAGCTTTTAAATTAGGTGTCCACGAGGCATCACATTTTATGCGTATGTGATTTGAGCAAATTACTGGACCAATGATGCATAGAGGAAAATGGTTTCGTAAAAGAAAATCCGCATTCACATCCTCTAGATCAGCTGGTTGCAACTTACCCATGCCCTTACATCGATCCAGTTCCAGTCGTGTATTATTGTTTGCCTCCATGGTTATAGAAGAAAAAAGACGATAGTAGTCAATCGACCCATCTTGAAAGATGACCATATTTCTAAGACACCAAACATGCCATAGAGTACTAACAAAAAGTGATATCGACGGAAGTGGATTGGGAAGCCGTCTGAAGTATTTCAGCCAATTAATAACCCAATGCTGAATAGAAACGCTATTTCCCACCTGTGACCGTATACCCAGTGATGATGCAGCCCAAACTCGGGAGGCCAAAGGACAATCGCGGAAAAGATGACTCAAGGATTCAGTAGGAGATTGAGAGGGGCAAAGAACACAAGAATAAGCCCATGAAAGATCCCGCCGTTGAGCTTCTTCCCCACATGGTAGCGACTTAGAAAGAAGTTTCCATAAGAAAATCTTCCATTTGTTAAAAACTGGAAGATGCCACAGAATAGATTTGCAGAAAACAGTTGTTGAAGAATCCATACGGGTCCTATCCTTTAATGATGAATGTGCATCCCACAATTTTGAGAAAGCCACAGTGTAACCACTCTTACTAGAGTAGCGACCATTAGAAGATAAATTCCAATAGAGATAATCTAGGTCATCTTGCAACGGGATAGAAATGGAAAACACAAGGGGTGCGATATTCTCTCCACAAATTTGTTGCACAACATCATAATCCCACTGACCAGACTGTTGTTGAAGCATTGAGACCGTCCATAAAGGTTTTGCATGAAGGTCCATATCAGAAAGGGAATGAAGCTGTGCGAGAGACGAATTTTGAATCCATTTATCCCGCCATAAATCTAGAGACGAAGGGAAACCAATCTGCCATGAAAGATGGTTCTGTAACAATTGAATTCCCCATTGAAGTCCTCTAGCACCCCAAGACAATGATCCTGATAATGTTAAATCTGCCTGCATAATTGATTCTTTTGTGATTCGATATCGACATCCCAACACCTTACTGAATAAGCAATCAGGATCCGATATAATCTTCCATCCAAGTTTGGCGAGTAAACTTTGATTTAAACACCCAACATGACGAATTCCTAAGCCACCGTGTTGTTTAGAAGAATTTAGAAACAATCTGCTACTCCAATGAACACCTTTCCCCGTCTTGGAACCACCCCACCAAAATTGTGAAATCAAAGCATTAATCTTTGAAGTCACACTTACCGGCATTCGAAATGCAGATAGAGAGAAAATGGAAAGTGAGGATAAAACCGAGGAGATAAGAGTTAATCGTCCAGCAGCAGATAAGAATACATTATTCCAACTAAAAATCCGCTTAGAAACCTTGTCAATAACCCGGGAGAAAATATCTTTCTTGCTCGAACCAAACTCCGTTGGTAAACCCAAGTATAAACCCATTGTGTTTCCACCAGGAATCCTTAGAATCTTGAGACAATCACTAATAGTACGAAGAGTACAGTTTGGACTAAACGTAACCGCTGATTTATTACTATCTATTATCTGTCCAGAATAGAGACAATATTGATCCAAAACTTCCCTGAGTGTAAGACAATTATCAATGGTAGCTGGGACAAAGAAGATTGAGTCATCCGCAAAAAGAAGATGTGAAACAGATGGTGAAGTTCGACATATTTGTAAACCTTTAAGAAGAGACGAGTGTTGTGCCGTAAGTAACAGTTGAGACAATACCTCCGTGCATAGTGCAAATAAATATGGAGATAAAGGATCTCCTTGGCGAATGCCCGTCTTAGGCTGGTGCATCATATTCCGCCTAAACCAAACCACCTACTTATATGCATGAAAATTGACTCATATAGTTTGAATGTTAGTCATCATGGACATAAAGATGTCACACTATTTTAAGCCATCATCTTAGTTTATTCATTCTCGCATGCTAGATATTAGTTCACTTAAAATCACTAGTAGAAAAAGTCTCATTGACATCGGTTATTTTACCCTATTTACATCGCTTTTGTGGCGATGTTTCTGGGGGCGACGTATTTAGTATTTTTAGCTAAACATCGGTTTCAGAACCGATGTAAATAGTATAAAATTAACATCGATTATGGGTAAAAGCGATGTTAATAGTGTTTCAATTACATCGGTTTTGGTCTAAAACCGATGTAAATAGTATATCATTAACATCGGTTATAGGTGAAAAGCGATGTAAATAGTGTCTCAATTACATCGGTTTTGGTCTAAAACCGATGTAAATAGTATATTATTAACATCGGTTATAGGTGAAAAGCGATGTTAATAGTGTCTCAATTACATCGGTTTTTGTTTGAAACTGATGTAATGTAAATGGCATTTTTACATCGTTTTGTCTGAAACTGATGTATGAAACTGATGTAGTATGATTCAGAATGACGATTTACTCTTAAGCTATTTGTGAATTTTTACACTGTTAGGGGCCTGCAAAATGAATCAATATAAAAATAACAACCCTGCATCTCATTCCTTCCAACAATTTGAAACACAACTACATATTTATTTCACCAAAAAAATATCATAGCGTATACAATTCCGTCCATTCAAAATAATTTAAAATATACACTACAAGCTTCTACGACGCAAAATGTGTATTTTCAATTACAATTTCTAGAAATCTAAATCATACATACTCTAGACGTTCTTTCCACAATAAAGCGACCAAAGCTCTCGAACCTCGTTCATTTGTTCAATTGTCATTTGCGAACCTGAAACACACTACATACAAGAACAAGGATTATTAGGCCACACTTCGAAAATACGAACAATATCTACACATAGACATTCTATACGAACAATATCTATACATAAAAATTCAAACAGTTCGAGACAATAGATCAAGCTACCTTTACTATGTCGTCCTCTAATGATGCGTAACGTACAGTAATATCATACATCCACTTCATAACATAATAACCGCACTCATAACTCTGCGGCTGTTGAGGGCACTACATTTATACAAAATCAAGAGTAAGTAGACAGCCAAAAAGGACAATCAGGTTGCTTTTGCTCGAGCACTACATTTATACAAAATCAACAGTAAGTAGACAGCTGACAAGGACATACAAATATATGTCCTTAATATTCACTTGTCAAAACCTTGAACCTTTCCTTATTTTATAAGGAACAAACCCCAACATGTCCTTATTTTATAAGGAACATACCCACAAAATAATAACCAAGTCTCACATGTGCCCATAAATAAGGAACATACCCTAATATAACTATAAAGGCTCCTTAACATTGCCATCATATAATTATAAAGACTCCTTACTAATCAATACAAACAAGAAAATGATAGCAAAGGTAGCTCAAGACTAATTCATACCAAAGGCAATTCAAGGCACAATTCATATCAAAGGCAGCTATACTCGGCGTAATTGAATTTTTAACAAAAACAGCTACATACCTCAATCATTTTTATTTGGAGTTCATTTTTTTTGGACCTGAATAAGAGTAAATGTCAAACTCAAATGAACAAGAGTTAAACTCATCTGAAAAAGAGTAAATGCCAAATTGAAAGTCAGCCTCGAGGTAGTGCCACAACAGCAATATTGCTTCTACTTAAATTCGGTCAACAACGTAACGATAAGGAGATATTAGAAACTAGTGTGTCCATACTCACCTTCAATATGATTACTCATCTATGTCATGGAGTCCAGCAACTGTCCATCAACTCATCAATAGGCACAAATGTTCAATATAATAGTGGTTCAAAACATTCTACTGTCGAAGAACACAGCGGGAGGGGGACACATGCCTGGCTACGAAACATGTCATTGGCTTTGGGCTTGGGCAGCCTCCAATCCCTAAAAAGTCTAAGGGTTTATTTGATTACGTTTACGAAGCATAAACCTCAATACCACGCAATCTTTTAAGTAAGATATTTCAGCTGCATGCCTTTATTTCCATTTCCTGTAAAATAAAGTTTGATTCCTTATACCTGTTATATGATTACCCATTAGGTAATTTCGCATCTTCTGTGCTGCAAACATGAGACTGAGGCATTCCTTTTGGAGGAGTAAGAATCCCTTTTTGACTCTGCACCATTGATTTAACTATTACTATTAGAAAACAATAATGGAATAGTTTCCATAATATTGGGTGGTAAGAACTATTGTTGCAACAAATGATTTCAGGCGAAATTAGATAGCATATAAGTGCGTTGTTATACAATCAACTCTGCTTTACATTCATCAATATGTCGGATCACCTGAAGATAGCATATAAGAAGGGGGTCTGAATCCTTGCAGAGCAGTGCACATACAAATCATTAGTTGTGGCATCCACTTCAAGTGAAATAGAGTAAACATAGAAGGAAAATGCCACTGCCTCCACTACATTATTAATGCTGAAAGTAAAATAAACTAAAAACAATTTAAGAGAATAGATTGAGGTACCTTTTCTAAGCCTGTCAGGACACAGAAAAATGGAGATGTGGGTTCCCTAGAAGCTTTCCAATTTGAGGATCCTAGCACAGAAGTTCTTTCGACATGCTTCCACTAACGAGATACACCTAAACAGAAATAAAGTTCAAAACACTATAATCTGCATTAGCAAGTCTAGGTTCCGGAGTTAAATGAAACTCAAATTTCGGGAATGTGAGCACGCTACAAATGTTTCTTCTCTGGCAAACTGCATAATGAGTAGAAAATTATTGGACAATTTCATTTAAGTAAATAAGAAATACGCTTTAAAAAAAGATGAGAAATGTAGTCGAAAATTATTGGACAATTGCCGAATTGTTGTTTTCACTACCGGAAACTATCACCCCTTACCTTGTCCTGCATCCAATTGAATAAATATGACATCAAACCAAGGGAGCAAAGCAAGGATACAAAAAAACCTAACATGAGACAGTAAATTCATTCTAATTCAAATTCTACATAAACTCATCACACCAACTCATCACACCAACTATACCATAAATTAACCCTAATTCACATTCTACCTAAAATCCCTAAATCAATATAAACCCTAACAGCAAAATTCGACATAATTACAATCAATAAATTACCAATCCTAATAAATTCTGAAAAACTAAGAAGGATAATTTTCCGTTTCATGTATAATTAACAAGTAACACAAAAAATATTTCGAATAGAAAAAAGGATGAGGGGAAACGCACCTGATTTGGAAGGATAGAAAACTCAGACGATTATAGTGGTTGGCAAACGTGGCGGTTTGTGGTAGTTGGAGCGAAGTTGACGGTGCGGCGAGATGATTGTCGAGGATAAACTAAAATGGGGTGTTAATTGTAAAAGGAGATGGGTAATCTGATTTGTAGAGGGTATTCAATGTTAGGGATTAGGGAGATGAATGCATTTACATCGGTTTAGGGAGATGAATATTAGGGGTCAATTTGTACATAAACAAAATTATTTTACTTCGTTTGCGTCAAACCAATGTTAGTGAGAATTTTTTACATCGGTTTTAACAAAACCGATGTTAAAATCGATGGCACAAAAAAAACTACACCCAATTGACATCGGGTTTTGAAAGAACCGATGTTATTTACGAAAATTTACATCGTTTCCACTAAAAGCGATGTCATTGTGGCGATGTCAATAGGACTTTTTCTACTAGTGAATGAATTAAAATAAAGTTGATGGGATCTTCCTCTAAAACTAAAATTGAGACTAGTCTTTATAGGCCAAACAACTATGAATCTCTTCTTCGTCGGTAGGCATATAGGACCTTACTCTCCATATGACCCCTTCTACGTTGGGTAAGTAGTTTGTGTTGACTTATTTTACCTCAACATTATAATCCGAAGAGTTTCTCGAGATTATGATAGACTATAGATAGAATTTACAGAAATTTATCAACCAAGAATTCTAAAAGTAGAATTAGCCAAGAGGTTGGCTTATCAATTTACAGATAATTGAGTCTCGAGATCATTTATATAATTCTTGAGGGAGGTCAATTGAATAAATGCTTGAGTCTTCGCATTATAACAGTTTTGCATTAGACTTAAATCATAACGATGAGTATGCTTATTATTATTTTTTTCTTCTTCTTTTCGCAGTGTAGAATTCGTTTTATATTGATAATACTGCTTACAACAAATGGCTGGAAATAATGATATCCCTATGCCAAGTGCCACACTTGCACGCGAGTCCTGGCTCAAAACTTTCATGGACCACATGAATCAGTCCACACGACTGAAGAATGACGGGTCCAATTTTGCGGACTGGGAGGCATCATTACGGAATGCTGCCATTGCTGACGGTAAGCTCAAGTACTTAACTGAGCCAATACCGCCAAACCCAGGCCCCAATGCAAGAGCTAACGAGTCACTTGCTTATAGTGACTTCGTCATGGAAGCGGGTGCGATAAATAACGTACTCATTTTTGCAATGGAAACCAATTTGCAAAGACGCTTCATAGCCCAAGGTGCAAACAAGATTTTCACCACGCTCACTAATGAGTTCTCAAAAGCACCGAGAATCGTTACTTATGAGCATACATGTCGCTTCTTTGATGCGAAACTCCAGAAGGGCCAACCGGTTAGCCCACACATTCTTAACATGATTGAGAATGTCGAGAAACTGGAGGCACTTGATTGCAAAATCACTGAGAGCATAGTCATTGACCGTATGCTTCATTCACTTCATGATGATTTTGCCCTATTCAGGGCAAATGATAAGGCTAAAGTCGTATCACCTTAATCAAAGTAAACCTAAACTACTACTAACAAAATAGCTAGCGGTAAGTCAGGGTCGAATCCACAGGGAGGCGGTGATTATCTAGTTTGTTTATATTTAAATCTGTCTTAAAGTAACCAATTGTGGGGGTTTGTTTTGTTTGTATGCTAACCAACTAATTGCAAGTAATTTAAAGGGCAAAAAACAATAATATTAAAGGTCTAGGATTTCCGGTTCACTAGGTCAATTATATGGGGTCTATTAATCAATTGCTAGATCTGCCAAGCTGTCTAAGGTCATAAGATCGGTCGACTCTATTATGCCCTTTAGATCGATTCTAACATGCGGTCGCTATAATTAGATACAATCTATTTGATTATCGCAGCCTATATTAATTCTAACCCGGTCGTTGAAAGGATTAATTCGCTACACTAATTAACAACTCAGGCCTAAGTTAATTAACTAGAATAAGAACAATAATCAAACGACAACTTAAACGATTTCACTAGCAATTAATCAATTTCCCCTTTCTAATTAACCTAGATCCTCTTCATCCTAGATGAGGAATTTAGCTACTCATACTAATTATAATAACAACAATAACAATATAAGAAGGCATAATTAAGAACATAATAAGATAAACAATAATGATAGAATAATTATTAAAGAAAGACTGATACCGTAATAAAGGAATGCTTAGATCCGGAAGGAAGAACAATAAATAGCTAAACTAAGTATTTGAGAGAGTTTTCTAAGGTAGCTATATAAAACCTACTGAAAATAAAGCATAAAAATAACCTAGGGTACGAGTTTTGGTATTTATAGCAATACATAACCGACTTAAGGAAAGTTGCGGGAATTATAAAACTGGAAAGTTCCTCGATCGAGTCGAGAGTGACTCGATCGAGGCACCAAAGTTCAAGAACACCCAACTCTCGACATTGCGAAATTTAGTTGATTAGGTTGGTTCCTCGATCGAGTCGAGAGTGACTCGATCGAGCATGAAGTTCCTCGATCGAGCCAAGGTTGACTCGATCGAGGCACCAATTTCCTACTTCGCGCACTGAACTTCAAACGGCCGCCATTTCTTCGTTACTTGTCAGAAACAAGCGATTTTCGCGGAGTTGGAAAGCTAAGAGGATAGGCTTTCACCTCCAATTGGAATCATTTGAAAATCTGTTGTAGAACTCGAGATATGGCTCTTCAAAGTAGGCACTTGTAATAAGAAGCTCGTTTCTTCGTGTTTTCTTCTTAACTTCTCTTCCTTCGTTCTTATGGATTCTCGTGCCATGCTTCGTGTATCCCTTCATGCTCACTCCGCGATGCCCATTTCATTCCTTTGCTCCTCAAATGCATCATTCCTGCATTAAACATCAAAAGGCGGAAGTATCGACATTCTAACTTAAAAGGCATGTAAATGCTATAAACTAGCACGAAAACCGTATCAAAAGCAATTAAGGGGAGGCATAAATATGTATATAATTATGACTCATCAAACTCCCCCAAACCATCTCTTTGCTTGTCCTCAAGCAAAGCAATACACAATACAAAAGGCAATCATACAAATGGCGAATAAACGACTCAGAGCTAATGTTTAATGCACATACAAATCCCAAGCTATCCATATTTGTAACAAAGTAATGACTAAAGTGTACCAATAAAACAAATTCAAAGGTACGGGAAATAGAAAACGTAGCTCAAGTCTCAAGTCACCATACTAGATACAAATGCCAAATACCTTTCGATCTTACAAGACAAATTAGTCGGATTCTCGCGGATTCACTCATGCACTCATAAGTATATAGGGTGAGTTATATGTGAAGATAGGAAGAAGTAGAAACACTCACTCAACTTATGAAACATGCATGCAATCTAATGTGATAGGGATTTCCCCAACTAATATGCAATCATCATATGTAGACAAAAGTACATGTATCAAGGACAATAAGGGTGGCAAATGGGTTAAAGGAATAGAAGTGGTTTGTGCCAAAGCACGTTATGGATATGTGGAGCTAAGACGGTAGTCGCGGCGCTAACCAAAACAAAAACCAAATCTTTGATAATAAATGAACCCAACTTAGAGAAATGATCTCAACTTTACAACATATGAGAGCTAATAAATTACTCTCCAACTATGCATTAGACTCTAACAACCATCCTTTTGATCCTTGACAAAACCAAATGAAGCAATCTCTTTTCTTTTCTTTTCTCTTTTTCTCTTTTTCTCTTTTTTCTTTCTTCTTTTCTTTTTTTTTTCTTTTGCTTCATATTTTTCTTTTTCCAACACAAGGATACAACACAATCGCTAAAAGTATTTTGCTATACCCACATGACAACAATAAGTCCCAACCCAACCATAATAGCAAAATAGACATGATAAACAAGCAACTGCGACTGTCCCGAAAAGGTAGGCAAATTCTTGGATTGTAGCTCATAGGATGTAATTAATATTGGCTACAAGGGTTCAAACGGGCTAACAAAAGGTAATTGAAAGGCTTATTTGAACGGTAAGAACGCTTATCCACATGTACTTAGTCAAATGAAAGCAATAAAAGTATCAAGAAATCAATGTCACACTTATGCAATTTGATATTACACATTCCACAAGGAGAAACCACACTCAAGCCTAATTGACAATGAGACCAGTTTATTGATGTTCCTGGCCTAGGAAGCTCTATAGACCTCAGAATTTAAGTAGTTTACCAACGTAATTATGTCAAATCTAATCAATATAAGGCATGTCAATACGGTAAAGACTTGAATTATGAGCTTTGTTTTCATGGCTAACGAGTCAAAACAATGTACATGAACAACTATTTGGGATTCAAATGCAAAAACAATGCAATTTAACATCATTGTTATTCAATTCACCAAGACTCGACCTAAAACAAAGGAAAAACATGTTTTTGTATTTTATAAAATTTTTAATTTTTATGGATATTTTATATAAATGCACACAACATAAATAAAAAGCACACAACATAATAAAAGACCCTCCCCCAAACCTAAATGTCACAGTGTCCTCATTGTGACGCCTACAGCATAGCAATCACACACAAATCCAGCAACCTAAAGGACACAACTAACAAAAAGAATGGGAAATAACTAGATAATACAATAAAAGAAGGTACAAGGGAAGAGAATACCGGGTAAGAGCTTATGATTCCCCAAACCAGCTGCAAAAATAGGGGAAAAATCATCAACCGCGCAATTCAACATCAAGTCAGCTACGAAATAAACCCAAAAACGTGGTTACTCGATCGAGCCTCGTCTTACTCGATCGAGGAACCTGTTGCCGTCCCCTTCCTTTCTTTATATATCGATTACCCGCAATTGGGCACAATCAAAACAGCTCAAAGCTCTTAATAGTTGATCATAAATCTGCGCATGTGCTACACAAAAGCATAAGTAGCACCAAGATATAACAGGAGCATATAAAATCAATGTTAAAGACCGTCTCAGCATATCAAAATTTTGATGACAATTATAATAAAATCGCATCAATTTGTTCGTCCAACCAAAAGAATAAGGAGAATCAAAACACAAAGTAAAAGTCATACGAGGTAATTTATCACTCACTACACCAGTAATCCTCATGAAATTATCGTCAACAATTACCTCTTGGTCAGGAGGTCTACCACTCCTAATATCAGAATCGGTGGCAAAAGAATATATTACCTCTACCGTGCAAAGAGTATTCATTGACTCATATACCTTCTCGTTCCCCTTGTTGATAGGCTCTATCCTATATATTTCAGCCTCTAAAGCATCCAACTCAGCTTTCCAAATGGGAGATTCACCTGTACATGTCTCAAAAGATATCAAAGCATCTAAAGGGTCCATAATAGGGGTCCCTTGTGTAGAGTATTCATCAATATCATCTTCAACATCAGAAACATCAAAATATGCATTCTGCACGGGTGTAATGAAATGAACCTCACTAGACTCAAAATTAGAATCAAATGAAACAGCTGAAAGGGGGGTATCAAAACAAAGAGTCAGCATATCGTCACATGAGTCCCATTTAACCTCAAGATCTTCGAATCGCGCATCCTCACTCTCCTGATCCCAAGACTCAACACAAAAGGGGTAATCTAAGGGGTCTGTCAAGTCTTCCTCATGTGACTCACTGTCTGTAAAATCGTCATAGAGGGGTTCTAGATTGTCGTCAAAGAAGGGGTTATCAACTAAGCATATGGTCTCATCCTCTATGTTTCCCTTAATATTTTTTTCATTCTTTAAAACGGTTTCTATGGTCTCACCCACACCCTCATCCATGTATGGCTGAAATGAAAAAGTGGGTTTAATGCATTCAATAGCAAGCCATTCAAAGAAAGAAAGGACGTCTTCAATATTCTTACCACCAAAATCTCCCATACCTATGGAGTCAATATAGGCTTGGGTTTGTCTGTTCATACCTTTTATGATGGTAAGGCACATAGTAAGTCGTGGAATTTTGGCCTCGTAATTATGGGAACGAATCCAATCATTCCATCTATGCATGTAATCATGGAAGTTCTCATCTTCACCCTGTAGAAACTCGATGGAAAACATTAGAACGGTCTCAAGGAACTGATGTTCCCTGAGACAAAAGACAAACTAAATAAAAACAAACAGAAAAATTGTTGCCTCCCCGGCAACGGCGCCAAATTTGATAAGGCTAAAGTCGTATCACCTTAATCAAAGTAAACCTAAACTACTACTAACAAAATAGCTAGCGGTAAGTCAGGGTCGAATCCACAGGGAGGCGGTGATTATCTAGTTTGTTTATATTTAAATCTGTCTTAAAGTAACCAATTGTGGGGGTTTGTTTTGTTTGTATGCTAACCAACTAATTGCAAGTAATTTAAAGGGCAAAAAACAATAATATTAAAGGTCTAGGATTTCCGGTTCACTAGGTCAATTATATGGGGTCTATTAATCAATTGCTAGATCTGCCAAGCTGTCTAAGGTCATAAGATCGGTCGACTCTATTATGCCCTTTAGATCGATTCTAACATGCGGTCGCTATAATTAGATACAATCTATTTGATTATCGCAGCCTATATTAATTCTAACCCGGTCGTTGAAAGGATTAATTCGCTACACTAATTAACAACTCAGGCCTAAGTTAATTAACTAGAATAAGAACAATAATCAAACGACAACTTAAACGATTTCACTAGCAATTAATCAATTTCCCCTTTCTAATTAACCTAGATCCCCTTCATCCTAGATGAGGAATTTAGCTACTCATACTAATTATAATAACAACAATAACAATATAAGAAGGCATAATTAAGAACATAATAAGATAAACAATAATGATAGAATAATTATTAAAGAAAGATTGATACCGTAATAAAGGAATGCTTAGATCCGGAAGGAAGAACAATAAATAGCTAAACTAAGTATTTGAGAGAGTTTTCTAAGGTAGCTATATAAAACCTACTGAAAATAAAGCATAAAAATAACCTAGGGTACGAGTTTTGGTATTTATAGCAATACATAACCGACTTAAGGAAAGTTGCGGGAATTATAAAACTGGAAAGTTCCTCGATCGAGTCGAGAGTGACTCGATCGAGGCACCAAAGTTCAAGAACACCCAACTCTCGACATTGCGAAATTTAGTTGATTAGGTTGGTTCCTCGATCGAGTCGAGAGTGACTCGATCGAGCATGAAGTTCCTCGATCGAGCCAAGGTTGACTCGATCGAGGCACCAATTTCCTACTTCGCGCACTGAACTTCAAACGGCCGCCATTTCTTCGTTACTTGTCAGAAACAAGCGATTTTCGCGGAGTTGGAAAGCTAAGAGGATAGGCTTTCACCTCCAATTGGAATCATTTGAAAATCTGTTGTAGAACTCGAGATATGGCTCTTCAAAGTAGGCACTTGTAATAAGAAGCTCGTTTCTTCGTGTTTTCTTCTTAACTTCTCTTCCTTCGTTCTTATGGATTCTCGTGCCATGCTTCGTGTATCCCTTCATGCTCACTCCGCGATGCCCATTTCATTCCTTTGCTCCTCAAATGCATCATTCCTGCATTAAACATCAAAAGGCGGAAGTATCGACATTCTAACTTAAAAGGCATGTAAATGCTATAAACTAGCACGAAAACCGTATCAAAAGCAATTAAGGGGAGGCATAAATATGTATATAATTATGACTCATCAGCAAATTACTACATGAATGACATGAAGAAAAGTCCTCATGAGCTACACTCACTTCTCGTACAGACCGAGAAGGATATGAAATTGAGTGGGAGCATGAAGCAAGATGTTCTCATGATTTCCAACAAGAATAAGGGTAAGGGCAAAGCTCACGGCGACCTAACTGTAGGAAAGCCAAATTTTAAGAAGTCAGGAAACGGTAAGAGTGGGCCTGGTGAGACTAGTGGCTCACAAGGCAAGGAAAAGAGCAAGGGCGGTAACGTTGAGTGCCACCATTGTCACAAGACTGGGCATTGGAGGAGGAACTGTCCCGTGTACCGTGAGGACATAAAAGCAGGTCGCGTCACTGCTGTTGGTATGTCATCTTATATTCATATGATTGAGATTAACCATGCAAGTTTTAACTTGGGTACCAATCTGGTTGTGGTTCTCATACGTGTAATCATTTGCAGGGGCCTAAAAACACCACACCCTCGCAAAGGGTGATGTGGACTGCGAGTCGGGAATGGAGCAAGAGTTTCTTTGCACTCTCAATGGGAACATACGTAATCCAGCTCCCGAGTGGTTTTGAGTTATATTTATATAACTGTTACTATGTACCCAGTTTATCTAAGAATATTATTTCTGTTTCCGTACTTGATAAAGACGGTTTTTCATTTTCAATAAAGGACAATAGCTGTATTTTCTCTTTTAATGAAATGGTTTATGGCAAAGCAGTTTCCATGAATGGAATTTATATCTTAGATCAAACCACAGATATATTACATGTGAATAATAAGAAATTAAAGGTCGGTGACAAAGATCAAACTTATCTATGGCATTGTCGAATGGGACACATAAATGAAAAACGTGTAAAGAAACTCATTGAAAATGGGACTATCTCCACATTTGATTTCTCATCATTTGGCACGTGAGAATCATGTCTTATCGGCAAAATGACTCGAATTTCCTTCAAAGGTGTTGGAATGCGCGCTACTGACCTATTAGGACTCATACATACTGATGTATGTGGACCTATGTCAATCACCGCAAGAGATGGCTATAGATATTTTATCATTTTCACGGATGATTTGAGTAGATACGGATATGTCTACTTAATGAAGCATAAAAGTGAGTCTTTTAAAAAATTCAAGGAATACCAGAATAAGGTTGAGAACCAACTGAGAAGAAAGGTTAAAGCACTCCGTTCAGATCGTGGTGGCGAATATCTTTCAAATGAGTTTGATCAACACCTTAAAGACTGTGGAATAGTTTTACAGTTAACTCCACCTGGAACACCTCAACTAAATGGTGTGTCCGAACGGAGAAATCGAGCACTACTTGATATGGTTCGATCCATGATGAGTCACACGGTAGTACCTGATTCATTATGGGGTTTTGCTCTTTTGTCAGCTGCTCTTATACCTAACCGAAGTCCGTCTAAAGTTGTCGACAAGACTCCGTATGAAATATGGAAGGGAACGGTCCCTAACTTGTCCTTTATTCGGGTTTGGGGCTGCGAGGCTTATGTCAAGTGGAGACACGAGGATAAGCTCGGCCCGCGATCGGTCAAGACATACTTTATTGGTTATCCAAAAGGAATGTTTGGTCATTACTTCTATTCGCCTACCGAACATCGAGTTTTTGTTGCGGCTAGTGCAAAGTTCTTAGAGAAAGAATTTCTCGAGAACAAGTCAAGTAATAGAACCTTCGAGCTGTCGGAGATTCAAGAACCAACAACCAAGGAACAGATGGAGGAAGATGTTCCTTCAACTAATGATACGGTTAATATTCCTCAGGAACCTAGGAGGTCGGGTAGAGTCTCTAATCCTCCAGACAGATACATTGGTATGGTCGAGGAAAATGACGTATTGCTCCTAGAGAGTAATGAACCCGCTACCTATAAAGGTGCCATGACCTGTTCCGACTCTAAGTTATGGCTTGAAGCCATGCAATCCGAGATCGACTCCATGTATGAGAATGATGTATGGGATCTTGTTGATTTACCTAACAAGGTACGACCTCTTCAGTGCAAATGGCTTTACAAAATAAAGCATTCTGTAGAAGGGCAACCAGATACCTATAAGGCACGACTAGTGACAAAAGGTTTCACTCAAGTGCACGGATTGCATTATGATGAAATCTTTGCACCCGTAGTTATGCTGCGTTCCATTCGGATAATCTTAGCGATTGCCGCTTTTCATGACTATGAAATTTGGCAGATGAATGTGAAAACCGCCTTCTTAAACGATTATTTGGAGGAAGAATTGTACATGGTACAACCCGAAGGTTTCATAGATCCTGAAAATCCTAAGAAAGTGTGCAAGCTTAAACGTTCCATTTATGAACTTAAGCAAACTTCTCGGAGTTGGAATCATCGTTTCGACCAGATGATAAAAGAGTATGGTTTCACTCGATCGGTCGAGGAACCATGCTTATATGTCAAGTCGAGTGGGAGCAAGATTGTTTTCTTGATATTGTATGTCGATGACATACTCTTGATTTGGAATGATATTTCTCTCTTATCTTCGGTAAAAGGATGGTTGAAGAACCATTTCCAGATGAAAGATCTGGGTGAGGCACAACGCATATTGGGAATTCGTATCTATCAAGATAGATCACGACGGATGTTATCACTGAGTCAGGAGTCTTATTTAGATAAGATTCTTGAAAGGTTCAGCATGACCAACTCCAAGAAGGGGAACCTTTCAATGACTTCTGGGATGCATTTGAGCAAGTCTCAGTCACCCACGACACCGGAAGGGGTCGATCGCATGAGTCACATTCCTTATACATCAACCATAGGATCAATCATGTATGCCATGATATGCACATGTCCAGACGTGGCATATGCATTGAGTATGACGAGTCGGTACCAACGCAATCCAGGTGAAACACACTGGATGTCTGTTAAAAACATCCTTAAGTACCTACGGAGAACTAAGGATTGGGCATTGACTTATGGAGGAGATACTAAGCTATGTGCAATCGGTTACGCATATGCTAGCTTCCAAACGAATCGATATGATTCGAAATCTCAGTCTGGATTCGTCTTTACTTTTAATGGTGTTGCGGTCAGCTGGAAAAGTTCCAAACAGGAAGTTGTAGCAGATTCTACTACTGAATCCGAGTACTATGCCGCTTCAGAAGCAACAAAGGAAGCTATATGGATGCGTCAATTCTTACAAGGACTAACCATAGTTCCTAGTTCGAATGACCCAATCACCATCTATTGTGACAATAGAGGTGCCATCTTCCAGGCCAAGGAGCCTAAGTCTAGCAATAAGTCTAGACATGTACATCGGAAGGCTCACCTGATCCGTGATTACGTGGAGCAAGAGGAGATAATGATTGACAAGATTGTTTCGGATGACAACATCGCGGATCCTCTCACTAAACCATTGAAATATGATAAGCATGAAGGGCACGTTATTTCCATGGGAATTAAACGTGTTCCTGAGTTGTAGTAGTTGCTTATGAATTCGATACATTTTTTTTTTCATATGCTATTTATAACTTCATCGTATTATTTCATATTTTGTTTTTCATGTGGATTGTACGACAACATTGAACGCCACAAAGTGAACTGAATTACATTATATTTGTTTTGGTCCGTAATCGCCTACATGAGCTGATAACTCTGGCTATTATATTGTGAAGTTGATTGATGGTGGGTTCAACGAGCCATAAGTCAAACGGTTGGTTGATCGATCACAGATGCGAGTTATAATGATACCTCGTAGGACATTGTGACAACGTAATGGAGTCCTAAATGTTTAAAAACATTCGGTGCCAGGTCGTGGATTGGACGTCCATTGTGTTCCCAGAGTCGATTCTTTTGACTATCGACTGTCTCTTGAGATTAAGGCAGTTTTTGGGTGACTTTGGTTTCTTTCTCATGGTCGACAGTAACAGGAGGCTGAGCAGATTTTTACTGGGTCATTTCATACTGTGCTTGTATCTGCAGGATTCGAGTTGAAGAAAATATCCAACCTTTATCAGGTTTAGTCATTTCTCAGGGCCGCTCGAGGAGTTGTAACTGAAATGCATGGCCATGCTCGAATGATGATTCGTTTATCAGTTAAGTTACTCTCTAGTCGGGAAAACCACTCGTGATATTGATCACTTGTAAAATACGACCTTTGTGAATACGGATTTTGCAAATTGTTTTACATTGAGTGAGAGAAATTAAGGATATGAGAATCGGTTATCGCACATACACTTGTGAGGACAAGTGGGAGATTGTTGGAGCTAGTGTCCTCCACAGTGACTGTGATAACGTTTATAAATCTCTTATAGGTTCACAGGGTATACTTAGTATTTTATCAGTTGATTAACGTTTACTAATAACGGTTGGCTTGCTATAAGTTTGACGTTATTATCATACTGATGGCGGTGATCAACTGGTCCCTAAAAGTCACACCTAAAGGATGTGTTTGAGAGATGTGATTATATGAAAAATAATCACATTGATGCCTTATATGACTAAAAGGTTAGTCCATGTATTTGACTAAAAGGTTAGTCAATGTGATGATGAGTCGATTATTTAATACAATTAAATAATATCAGCTGAGACGAATTAATTGTTAATTCGTAAATTGAATATAAACTGTTATATTTAATTATTGTATATAATGTTAGCTTAAACGAATTAAGATGTTAATTCGTAATTAAACATAAACGGTTATATTTAATTAGCAAATTATAAATATGCGATATTTATAGTTAATGTATATATTATACGATATTGTCATAATAAATGATGACGGACCGGTATTAATAAATCGACTAGAAACTGTTGTGTGTGGACTTATTAATACGTGACGACATAAATGACAATTGATAATTATACAAATTTTATACAATATGATGACTACCAAAAATAAGAAGATTTTCTCCTTATTTTTGGTGATTCACGGTTTAAGAAAAAAAAAGGAAGAAAAATATCTTCCCTTTTTTCCTCCTTTTACACGGTTAAAAGAGGAGAGAAAAGGGGATTTTTTTACTCACTTGATTTTTGACTAAACACTCTCATCAAAACCCTAAAAACTACCCTAAAATTATGAGAATTTAGGGTTCTCTTTCTAGCAAGAAAAAGGGCATTTCTCGGAGCATCTTGGGTGCAACGATTAGGAGAATATCGATCTTGATATTTGTTCTTAGGCTAAATTGCTAGGACCGGAGGTTAATTCTAATCTCTATTCTTTTGTTTATGCAATTTCGTTTATGACTCGTAATTTCATAATTTCGTTATAATCCGATTTTTCTTGATGAAATATATCAATATTTCCCACAATGAGTACATGTCTACCCAAACCTTAAGGTGATGTTGAGGCCAAATAATATATTTATCCTATTACACCCCTCATTCGAATGTCTATTGGGCTTGAAGAGTGGTTAATACAGGCTCTCTGCACCATGTTCTGAAATTCCACTTCGTGAGATATTCCCATGACCATTTGGTCCCCTAGCTCTGATATCATGTTAGATGAACCATCTCAACCAAAACCTTAAGGTAATGATTGAGGTCCAACTAATATATTTATCCTATTAACTACATCCCCCGTAGAGTTTTCAATGCTTAGAGTCGCCCTCTAAAAAAACCCGAGGACACGAAGAAATTTGAAGTTGAGGCGCAGTGCAACCTCACGCTGAAGCTATATGCGAGGAACTTTCTCTCGTTCTGATTGTCGTAACCCTTCGACTTCTTACTTGACTCTCATTATCAACCATCTTCTCTTGCTAGTCTTCTTAGGGAAAAAACTGTATTAGGAACGGAAAATTAAAATTTAATTTTAATTACTAATAACGATTAAAAAGGAAAACAAATAAACTTTTTTTAAAAACAAAAAAAAAAGTTTGGACGTGGAACAATCGTATCCAAACTTGAGTCCATATATGGTTATTCCACATTTGAACCGAGGCTCGGACGTGAGGAATTTACATCTGAGCCTAGGTTCCTAGGTGCAACAGTCACGTCCTTCCTAAGTTTGAGCGTGAATTTGGTTTGATTAGTATTCTAATCCGTTCTAATTTGCTAACTTTATTTTCAATTTCTAATCTATGGAAAATTAGCGAATCAATGAAAATTGTGCTAAACTATGTCACTTATTCATCGATTTGTTGTTGTTGATGAGAATTCAAGTTTAGATGAATCAATTCCTTATTGATGACAAGAAAAAATTGAAGTTTTGAAAGACAATTTTCATTTTTTATTTGATTTTAACGAGAAATGTATTTTTGCGATTTAATTAAAAGGAAAGAGAAACGAGGGGCAAAATCGAAAGTTCATTAACTATATCTTAATGACAAGGGTATGGATAAAGGTGGCAATCGGGTCGGATTTTGGTCGGGTCAAGTCGGGTTCGGGTTATGTCGGGTCAGACAACCCTTTCAGGTTAGATCGGGTCGGGTTCAGATCGTTATCGGGTCAAATGATGTATCAGGTCGGATCATGTTTGGGTTGGGTCATTACTTAGTCCGCTTACTTTATCACATTACTTCAATTTTTAACTATTAAATTTAGTTTTTATTCATTCTTTGGCTTAATTACTTCATTACTAAGTAGTTTAGATCCCGCACAGTGAATGTGCGATATTTATAAAGTTACTAATATAGACCCTGTGCAATATATTCACGGTATTTATAGAGTTTTACTTTTTAGGCCCTGTTTGGTAAACAACGGATTAATTTCAGCATAAGCAGATTATAAAAACAGATTATAAATGGCAGATCTTATCAGAAGGTTTGACTAGCATATTATAATTAGCAGAATTAATTTGAGTGTTTAGTAATTGACAGATTACGATTAGTAGATTGTTAGCTTTCTTTGTAAAATGGAGAAAATTTTCTATTTTACAATTTGCTAACCAATATGCTGGGTAAGCAGCATATTGACCCCAAATATGTTGTTTCAACATGCTGTTTATCAAAAACTAAAATTAGCATATTGATTGGTCAAAAATACTAAAACCCTTGAATATGCTAAAAAATGGTCAATATGTCGTTTACCAAACAGCGCCCTAGTGTATTATTTATAGAATTTAAATTGACAATTCATTTATTTTTCATTTTTCTCCTTAATGTATTTTGATTAGAGAAATAAGTAAAATTTTAAATTGTAAGAAGTAATAAAATGAGTGTTTTTTTTTTTGATTTTTTTACCGAGAAATTAATGACGTTAATTTACAAATATTTATTAATAACATATTTTCTAGCCGCAAATTTTTATCATAAAAAGTCAATGAATTTTATCAAATATTATTTACTAATACTATATTTTTTAGCCGCAACTTCTTATCATAAAAAGTTAATAAATTTTTATCAATAAGTTCTTTAAAAAAGGAATTTCCTTACCCTAAGAAGATCGGAGATAAATTTGTGTAGAATTTGAAATATTACATGTTATTAATATTTAAATACAAAATATTATATCCATTTATAGCTTATCATGTCCACACCTATAGTATATATGATAAAAATTCCAAGCACTATTCTAGGAAATATGTTTTAGGCGGAAAAAGTTAAAGTTTGGCCTATTCATTGGGGGCGTTTGATTAGAGAAAGGGAAAGGGAAAAGAAATTAGAAAGGGTAAGAGAGGGAAAGGTAAGAGATTACCTAAAACTTAACTAGTTGTTTGGTTACATCAAGAAAATGAAGTGTGGTGGTTTGTGTTTTGTTTTGGTGTACAGGTGGTGGTTTAGGTGGGGTGGTGGTGGTGGTGGTGGTGATGGTGGTGGCGGTGGCGTGGTGGTGGTGGCAGTGGGGTGGCTGTGGTGATGGTGGCATCATGGTGGTGGTGTTGTGGTTGTGGTTTATGTGGGGTGGTTGTGGCAGAGGTTTTTGATGGTGGTTTAGGTAGGGTGGTTGTGGTGGTGGTGATTGTGGCGTCGGCGGCGTCGTGGTGGTGGTAGTGGATGGCTGTGGTGGTTATGATGGTGGTGGTGGCGTTATGGTGGTTTGTGGCGGTGTTGTTGTGGTGGTGGTTTATGTGGGGTGGTTGTGGTGGTGGTGGTGGTGGTGGTGGTGGTGGTAACGATGGCGTCTTATTGGGGACGGGTGTGGTGGGAGTCGTAAGTGTGGTGGTAGGTAAATAAGGTGGTTGAAGGGTAACAAGTGTAATGAAATCTCATACCTTGGGGGGTGAGGGGTAAGGAATTAGATGGATTGAGAGGTAAGGAGAGGATTTGCATTCTCTTTGTTTGTGTCAAACAAACACCAACAAAGGAAATCAATAACTTTGTTTCCCTTTCCATTTCTTATAGACCCTCAACCAAACGCCCCCTTAGTAAATAGGGGATTAAGTCAAATGTATCAATCTAAACAAAAAATCACTTTCATTTTGATCAATAATAAGCTTAATAATTGTCGGGTCATCAATTTAATCTACTCAGTATCGGGTCGGGTCTGGGTCACTAATCATCGGGTGATGTCAGGTTACGGGTTGCCATCAGGTCGGGTCGGGTCGATTTCGGGTTGCAAACTTAATCGGATTACTCGGATCGGGTCAGACTTGCCAACTCTAACGACAAATAGCGAATTGGATCTACAAAAGAGTGTGTCCCCAACTTGGTGGACTACAAACCGAGTTGACATACCAAATAAAAAATGGGCCTCTCGAAAGAAAGACGACCCATGAAGAGACACACAAAACCCTGGTTCTAGTTTGCCCTACAAAACCCTCACACACATTTCCTCCCATTAATTTGGTTGAAACCCTAATTCATCTCACTCTCAACACCACCAGCAGCAGCAGCAGCCGCAGCCAACCATGGGTAAATCAATCAATTCATCCATCTTCCTCAATTCATCTTCTTCATTAATTAATTTACATTTTTTATTTATGATTGTGATAGTAATGTAAATGTAAATCTAATTGATGATGATGAATATTTGTAACAGGAGCGTACAAGTATGTGCAGGAGCTATGGAACAAGAAGCAATCTGATGTTATGAGGTTCATTTTTAGGGTTCGTACTTGGGAATATCGTCAGCTTCCTTCCATTGTCCGAGTCACTCGTCCAACTCGTCCTGATAAGGCCAGAAGACTCGGTTACAAGGCCAAGCAGGTCTTCTTTCTCTTTTTTGTTTTACCAATTTTTCATCTTTTTTTACCATTTTTGTTGATCATTTTAACTAAATACAATTAGTTCTATGGAAGTTTCTTGCTTTTATGATTTGTTTTAACTTGGGAATCACATGATCTTAATTTCAAAATGTGTTACTTTTAGATTTATTGATTGCTTTGATTAGAATAATTATGGGGTTTGAGAATTCTAAGGTATACCCGGTGTATCACGTTATCGTATTTTTGTACCCGATAGCACGGAAGAATTTCTAACGGGGTTTTGTGTGATGCATCTGTTTGTCATTTCATTATTTTATTGTTTTATTTTTAGTTTGCTTTAGTAATTGGATGGAGTTGATGTTTGTTTGGAACTTGAAAGTTGTAACCTTGTGGTTTGAGATTGACTGTTCTTTTGAAAACTCCCGAGAAAACTGTCTGTCTTAGCTGGTAAATGTTCTGTAATTTTTGTAATATTCAGATCTAAATGGGTTGTAATTTTGTGGTAAAATGGCTTAAGGAGGGGTGGTCGCAATAGCCCAGTATTGTTTATGGAGTTGATGTTTGTTTGGAAGTATCAATTTTTTTCATGGGAGAATGGTAGAACTTAAGAGTTGTAAACTTTTGGTTTGGGATTGAATGTTCTTTTGTAAATTTTCGAGAAAACTGACTCACTTTGCTGGTAAATGTGCTGTAATTTTTTCATGGGAGAATGGGTAGAACTCCAAAGTTCAAAACTTGTTGTCTGGGATTGAATGTTCTTTTGTAATCTTGCGATAAAACTGACTGACATAGCTGGGAAATGTGCTGTAGTTTTTGTAACATTCTGGTTGTTTTTGCTTGTATTAACTGCTGAACATGAGAATTATACACGAAACAAGATGATGGATGTGGGGTCGTAATTTTTGGTTTAGGAACTGAACATTTTTGTCGGCAGGGATTTGTTGTTTACCGTGTACGTGTAAGGAGAGGTGGTCGCAAGAGGCCAGTGCCTAAGGGTATTGTGTATGGTAAGCCTACAAACCAGGGAGTTACCCAGCTCAAGTTCCAACGTAGCAAGAGGTCAGTTGCTGAGGAGCGTGCTGGACGCAAGCTTGGTGGTCTCAGGGTCCTTAACTCTTACTGGATCAACGAGGTTTGTTCTTGATTAACTTATTTTGCTATTTGTTTTACCATTTCTGCCTTGTTAAGTTTCATTAGTGGTGGGCAAATGATGAATGTATAATGTGCTTTCTGCTGCTGTGGCTATCTGCACTGTGTGTGTGTGTTTCTTACAGGCGGCAGTTTGCACTGTATTGAGCCTATAATTGTAGGCAATGATTTACCCCTAAACCAATATAGCTACAGCCACCTGCCTTAGTTGTAGATGAGGCGTAGCTATAATTGCTTTCCATATGTTGTTGTTGTTGTTGCTCTTGTTGTTGTTGATGATGATGATGATGATGATGATTATGATTATACCACCATTACCACTACCACCACCATTTATCCATATTATCCCCTTTCATACTGCTCTGATGCCCACCCTTTAGACTCCCGACAGTCTTAAACCAGAGACCTTTTTTTTTTTTGCAAGGTCTTATTCAAGTACTTAGGTTAAAATCCGTGATACTCAATTTCAGGTGGTTTAAATTCTCATTCCTGCTGTCTGTCTATTTTTGTAGGATTCTACCTACAAGTATTTTGAAGTGATCCTAGTGGACCCAGCCCACAATGCTGTGAGAAACAACCCAAGAATCAACTGGATCTGCAACCCGGTTCACAAACACAGAGAGCTCCGTGGTCTTACTTCAGCTGGAAAGAAATACAGAGGACTTCGTGGCAGAGGACATCTTCACCACAAAGCCAGACCATCCCGCAGGGCAACCTGGAAGAGAAACCAAACCAAGTCTATGCCTCGATACCGTTAATCTGGGTTATTTGCCTTGCCTTTTGGTGTCAACAGTGGTTCCTTTTTTGTTTGCATTAGTATTTTGGTTTGTAATTGAAATTTCCGAGAGATTGTTGCGACTTGTAGACTTTTCTAAGAAACCTTCAGGCATCTGGTTGTGCCTCCTATCAATACTCTTGTTTTAATTTGCCTGTTTTGGATTGTTGCCTGCCTTGGTAATTCTATATCTTCTATCAAAATTTATGTGCACCAGTGTTTGTGCTGTGCTGGGTTCAATTCCAGTGAATTGGAGGATTAATCCATGCTTGTTCAGGTTTAGATGAGATACTTATTACTGTCTACTCTTTTCTCTTGTCGATCGCGTCTTTTCTGGGCGTGAGTGAGCATTTATTTAGATTCGTCATGCCCAGTGGTATTTAAAATAACCTTCAACCAAGTAGCACAAAACTGTATAAAAAGCTAGACTAATCCAAGAACACAACGTAAACAGAAGCTCTGCATAATACAACCAGGCGCCCTCCGGAATTATTAAGACGCAGAGTGTGGTGTACGAGCTAGGTAGCACGGACGCTCCTCCTAATCGGCCTTCCCGTGTCGGACACGGCACTCATCGGACACACGTCAAAACGTGTCGGACACCTTTAAAGCCGTGCCTAACTTTCATCTTTTATTTGGGCACGTGTCCATGGTATTTTGAGCCGTGTCCATGGTATTTGGACACACCTTCAAACGGAATCAAGTTGAATTTAAGGTAAATAGTGTGGATTGTTATATAGTTGAATTTGGTGGGGGAAATAAGTTGAATTGGGGGCAAATGATATTCTTTAGACGAGTAATGAGATTTCGAAATAGATTGATTATAAGTTGGATTTTGATTCTGGAAATGAAAATGAGTTATAATTAACCTCAAATTTTAACTTCACTCATTTAAAATTTAATATCAGATACTTTTTCAAAAATTAAATCACATATATAACTATAAAATATACTCCGTATATTTTATTAAATTTAAATAACGTGGTCCCGTGTCCTAAATTTCATGGGATGCCGTGTCACGTATCCGTGTCGTGTCCGTGTCCGTATCCGTTTTGGTGCTACCTAGTGTACGAGTCAACAAATCCGAACAATTTTTTGCACACAAAATCCAGCTATTGAAGGTGGAAGTATTGGCATTATAAGAGCATGGTCTTTAAACACTAATCATCACATATTGTTGAAATTACTGATTTCAAATCAGGTGCGAGTATCCCAAATCATTGACTTTACCATCGACTATGTAATGTAAGGTGTCTCATGCTCTCAACGACTCTACATATAATCACTCACTAGTCACTAGGTGCGACCGATTTACAAGAATTCACGGTCCTCACGTAGCCTTGTGATGCATTTATCTTGCTAGTAACACAGATATCTACAGTTTACCACCCAGATAGGCCTCTTTGAGAGTCTGAAGTGCATCTCTGATGGAATCTTCGCCATGATTGGAGTACTTTAAACATATTAGCCTTTGAGCAACACGGTACACCATTTGAATTGGGTAGTATTGCAGTTGATCCACCTCCATCCTCTGACCTTCCTGCATGTATTAATACCGACATGTTTTAGCTGCTGAAGAAGTGATTGTTAAATTGTTTTAGACCACCACATCGTTCCAACAGGCAACAGTATAATATTATCACTTTGGGGCAGAAGCATCCAAAGTGATAAATATTATTTAGACATCCAACAAAGAGGTCACTTTTAAGTTCCGGTAACAAGCATTGATGAATAATAGAGATAGAAAGACCTAATTAACATCTTACATAATTAGGAGGAGAGGTAAATGGAGGTTGAGTTTCGATATGAAGCTAAATTGTTAATATTACAAAATATACCCAAGCTGTATGAGTACAGGACTTAATTTCCCGATGTCTGGGGTACGCGTACACTGCATAAATAAATAGCTATAATCACAGATCCAGTAAAATCCATTACCTTTTCTATGATTTTTGAAGTGATGATAGAGGCTGTCTCAATTACAGGACTTGGAAGTCCAGCAACACCAGCAAGCAGAAGCCCATAGTGAGGAATATGTCGAGGTCCATCTTTTAGCTGAAACTGGTAAAGACATATGGAGTAAAAGCCAGTTACTAAACAAGAAGAAAAGAGCCCGGAAATTATTTCTTCTTAAATATGCAAAGAGCTACCTTGAAATCCAAGCGATTGTTTCTTATGTCAACATGAAAATGTAGAATTTTCACGTTAGGATAAAGGGTTGCTAAATCTGACAGGTTTTCCATGTGGGTGGCGAAAATAGTGTACCTAAGGATAGATAGCAATGTACAGGTCAGTTTTCATATACATATTTGCTCCTGGAAGAAAAGTACACAGAACATCTCATTTAATTAAAATGAATGAATACATCAGGCCCTTCTCCAGGTGCATAAGAGCAATTCGAATAATGATTCATAGTCATTAGCATTTGCCTTTCTTAAGACTTAAGAGTGAATCATGGAATCAAAATTAGGAGAGACAGTGGATAATAATGTTAGGATAGCAGTGTTAAAATGACATGAGTTTCTACAAACGAGGCTCTATTCAAAAATTCCAAAGAATGCATGGAGTCCAAATCATTAGAGACTCAAAGAGTACTTTGAATCTCTAAGACGCGAAGTCTGATATGAATTTCAATGTTACTCAGCTCTATCTTTTAAGGGGACTAGCTGGCGAGAGTAGTAGACAGATAGGAGGAGGTCGGTATCAATCATATAGAGTAAATAGGAGCATATCATAAAGCCCATTGGTGTTGCACAGACAAAGATTGGATAATCTTCAAGCTTCAGATGAAACGAATAACTAAATGGCTAACACAATTATATACTCAGTAGATGCTTACGCTTTCAGAGACAACAGATACTCGCAGCAGCTCCATGCAATAGCAAATCCATCTGAGGATGAAGTGGCCCTCCCAAGTTCATCCATGACAATCAAACTTCTGCAAATTCAAAAACATAATCATTATAAGTTGCCTTTTAGTCAAATTTGAAGCAACAACAAAATTGTTGAAAATGTTGGGCCTCAGGAATCAGAATGCATGTTTGTACCGTGGAGAGACATTCTGCATTATAAAAGCTGTCTCTCTCATCTCTGTCATGAACTGTAAAACCAAAAGATTCTAAGGGTGAATGCGTCGATAATAATTTGAAGTTTAAACCAAAGCATCTCTTGACATTGCTTCTGAAGTAGACTTCTTAGTTTTCACCCAATTTTAGCACAGGACAAATCGAGTAATCTCAAGTGCGTAATTTTATTTACACTAGTACAATATGCGGCCTTCCCATGAAGGCTTGACAAGCACATTCCAAAACATAGTTAATTATTACTGAACATTTCGGTAAAATGTTTGCCAAATTTGGCATCATTCACATATTGAAATTCTTACTAGGAACAAGAACAAGGGTAAACAAGAAGTACACTGTTTGTATCTTCATTTACTACTGCTGCTATACGGCTGTACCACTTTGGTAGTTAGCAAGCCAACACAGGGAACAATTAATTTTAACTTAAGACAGCATTTTTTGTTATGTTTACTTGTTAATTACTCACTGAAGTAGAATAAAACAATAATATTACCCCCTGTCCCCCAAGGGTTCCTGCAAATTGCGAGGTATGGGGGTCAAATGTCACAGTTTTACCCATTTATTTAACAAAGATATGCTGTTTCCAAATGATCCAAAATAAAAACTGTGCGAGAATTGCATTGAATGTTGCTACTGCACAGTAAAACGAAGCGCAGCAAGCTACCAAGTCAACACTGAAGTTACAAAGTATCAACACTAAAATCTGCTTCACTGGAGTTGCATTTTATCCAGAAGTGATCAGTGAGATTAAAAAGTCATACCGTGCTAGAATTTGATTCAAGATTATCCACAGCACCCATCCGTGTAAATATGCGATCAACAACTCTTATAGTAGAAAATTGAGCAGGTACATAGCAACCCATCTGAGCTAGGATGACAATAAGACACACTTGTTGTAGGTAAGTGCTCTTGCCACTCCTGAGAAAAAAACATGATTTCCACATCATGAATGTACTGCCTGTGGGAACATAGAGATTATATCTTCCACAGGGATACACAAGCCAACAGATAACTTTTACTGTACAACAAAATGCAAATCCTATTAGCCATATTAAGGGAAGAAAAACCTTCTGATTGTGTACTTGGCAAAAGGCAAGTTAATCATTGAACAGTCATTTGAAACATCATTATTTATTACATTAGCTAGAATGTTTGATCTCACCCAAGTTGATGTGGGAATCCTCGATACTAAACAAGTCAAAAACACTGTCTATGACTCTAAGAGTCTACAGGGGCTCCTATGAAGTATGAGCATCTAACCCTGATTTGAGTTACTGTCCAAATCACAAGGACAGGAAATAATGGTGCACTTATATGGCTAATAGGATTTGCATTTTCAGGCACCAGGTTGACTAAAAGGACCAAAAAACAAAAGAAAATACTTGCCAAGAGAAACATCAGGAAAGTGCTTCTTACATGTTCGGACCCATGACAATCACCATGTTAGAAGCTTCTGAAAGAAAAATACTGTTTGGCTGCATGGAAAAGGAAGAAGAATACTTGTTGGGTCTTTCTACACATGACCAAATGAATGATGAGACAATCAGAAGTACATCATACAACATAGTCGCTGTGAATGCTTTCTAGAAGAGGGTGCCTTCCTGCATCAATCGCCAGTGGGCCACTTTCTGACGAATGGTAAGATGAAATAACTATTGCTGTCATATACAAAGATTTACAGAATAACAAACACTAAAAATAAAAGGCACCCACCAGTGAACTCTGGTCTAATATATCGATCAACTGGTTTGGTTGATATCATGTGAGCGAACGAGTTGACTATCATATCTAAAAGGCACAAGACCTCTGCAAGTATAGTGAGCACTGATACATCTTCCCTGATGGCATCATTGAGAGCTGCAATATATACACCACATCATAAGCTTGCATGCTGGAATATTTAACTTTATCAATTTAACTAAGGTAAATTATACTCCATATGACTGAAAAGACTGAAATACTCTGAGAAAAGCAATGTGGGTTGGTATGTGAGGCACTAGTCACTACAGCAAAGTGTTGGACTTAAAGCTATAAACTGCGTGAAACAACTTTAGCAACCCAGTTAAGTCTGCAAAATAATAGTGGTAGAGTTATGAGGTGGACCGGTCATTAGTCTACACAGCTACACACACAAGCAGAGATGTGAAAAAGACTTGTGCCATATAACAGTCCTGTATTCTTGCTTTGCATGCTGCGTGTATCTGAACCTGACCGTAAATCACATGAAATTACTCATGAACAAAAATACAACTGCTGGTTGCTAGCGGTGGGATTTGGCAGGTCAAAACATGCTCACTTAGATCGACATAAAACACCGGTATAGTTACGGGGTCGGCTAACATGAATCATCATATGGTAAGTCAATGTGAGGAGGAAACCAAACAAACTATAATTTTTTGTATGTAGTTAAAGAGACTAAACCAAGAAAGTGGGCAAAGTGAAACAAAGAAAAGAGGAGAGAAAAAAAGGAAGGCGTAGAAAGGAAAAAAGTGAGAAAAGAAATGCAATAAAATTGAGAAACTCATGAAAGGAAGCTAAAGAAGATGCAAAAGGGAGAAAAAAGTATGAAGAGAAAAACGCAGGAAAATGTATGAAAAACATCAGGAATGCATACTAAGAATAAATTGAAGATGTAACAACAGTTTCTGAAATTGTCTGTAGTTGCTAGTAATACTGATTTGAAAAGCAAGAAAGGTGGTTAAGTATTTCTAGTGAAAATAAATATAAATATTGAAAGTACATTCATGATAGCTGAAAGTATTCCTCTCACACCTATCTACTGTCTCTTTAACTAATCCTACTGTGTGACAGTTTTATCAAATGTCACGTTCTCAATTGCTCTTCTCCACCAGAATATCTGACATTAATTCTCATACCTTGTCAGTGTGGCTTTCGCTACTGACATCTTTTCTTTACAAGTCAAGCTTCTAGAGGAAATCCTTGTACTTCTAATCCCAAGTACCTAGAATCACCTCATTTTTGGTTCCATCCGTTACAAGCACAAAAAAACAACCTTAAGAAACTGCATTTCTCCAGTTTGGCCAAGCATTTATACCACGTGTAATACCCTGTTATATAACTATTCATCTCAGATATTCCTCTCTATACCTTCACATAGAACTTGGCTTCCAAATTAGTGATAAAACTACCAACAAATGTTCAAATGACCTACAATTTCTCATATTCTATATTACTAAAAGATAGGATTTGTTTTTTGCTTCTATGCAAAAAGCACAAGAGTAGCATACTCAGTTAGATTACATAAAAACAAGCAATAAAATATAACTTCAATAGATGTCACATCATTGGTTTTCATACAACCTTCCAAGCAAAGTTCTGTTCTGACACAACATTCTGCAGCTGCAGACTTGTTCCTCACATTCAGCTGCACAATTCAAGTAAAGGCAAGATGAAATATTTTCATGAAAATAATTTCAGTAAGTTAACAGGTGCAGATGGGAAAAGCTGTGTGACAGAAACTAATACACACTCAATGAGCATTACAAATAATTTGACTGCCAGGTTTCATGCTCAATTGCCCAAAGAACGGAACATTCACAAGAGATTGTATATGATATTACTCACCGATGCAAGTTCTAGAGTAGAGCAGTGCATGTTGTTTCCATGTTTCACAACCTGTTTGAAGAAAGTCAGAATGGACTGGACTTCCATGCACATATACAAACAAAGACTACGGAGCTTCTATGCACAACCTGAATGAACTTGCCAGGAAGCTTTTCTTGAATATCTTTTTGAGGAACACTAAAGTAAAACCCTTGTCGATTATTGAAAGGTATTTTCAAATTTGGTAGTTTATAATCTTCACGATACTTGTTAGCAAGCATATGTATAGCTGCCATGCAGAACATACATTAATTTGTCAGAAATGAGAAAAAATTATTCAGATCTGCTAAATAAGCTATTCTACCTGAATAACGTGTCTAATACCTTCACTAGTATCACAAAATGTTCTCCTTGAAACATCAAGCAGCCCATCTATTCCAGCCTTGATAGCAAAGCATTGTTGTGTTCGAGCAATGAAAGGAACCCTTGAATGAGCTACATCCTCATCTATCACTTCACCTATTCTGAAACAGAGTGCTTCTGTTAGCATGAATATATCTAAACGTGAAGTACTTAAAGAAAAGTGTACTGGAAGCTTGATGAAAAATGAATCAGCATTTCTCTCTTTCTTAGGCTTCTTTGAAGGAGCTATAAAAGTCCAATAAAAGCTGAACGTCAATGGCTGGAATTAATTCTACTAGGTTTGTGAGTTAAGCTACAAAACGTGAGAAGAAAAGTGAATCAAATATATGACAATGTATGAATATGGATGCTGTGGGGAACCCTCCCTTTCTGCGCTCATATTACTATTTCCCATGTTTTTCTGCTTAATAGGCCATGCAAATGAGTAACAACACTGATTTAAAAAAATTCTCTTGAAAGAAAAAAGTAAATGTTTTATTAAGGAGACAGAAACTTGCACTACCTTTGTCTGATGAGGGCATACTTTTCATTCTCACATATGGACTTATGGATGTTTCCTAGAAGAAAACTTTTAGCTTCTTTTAACACCTTACAAAATGAATGAAAAAATGACAATCAGCAGTTCATCTATTTTTAATGGTACGGCATTCATAACACAATCTAGAAGCATAGTTTACCGTTGAAAGGAGGGGAAGAGCATCCAAAGCGGTTTTAAGAAGGATAATGCTTGAAATTATTATTTGGCTCTTTTTAGCACTGTCAGATGCCAAGACTTTGTTTGTGACCTTCGGCTTGAAGCAAAAGTGACATAGCACTCTATCTGAAAGAAGTGTATCAAAGCAAGTGTTTCTTTTAACACATTCTCCTTAAAATAAAATATCCACAGACAAAAGTTATGAAATTCTTTGTTTTATCTTCACGTATTTGCTCCCTTACCAGTTTCTTTTGGAAACTTTCTCAGAACCTGGGAGAGCCCAAAAAAGAGCTGCTCGTTGCTCATCAACTCATCCTAAATGTAAATTATGCAAAATGTTTACTTAACAATTATATCTGAGAAAACAAGTCCAATAAAGTAGAAGAAGGGAAACTGGCTAAAAGCCATGAGCATGATTATCATGAACTTCTTTCAAAGAAGAATAAGCCAATCAGCCTAAAATCGTACATGTGAGTGTTCATATAAAAGTTCAGCAAAAAGTAATGTGAAAGGATAAAATCAGCTCCATCTAATCATGTTCACGAATGAGAACATCCTAGAAGAAACAACAAGTCTACAACAATGGCACGGTGAAATATACAGGAAAATTTAAAGAAGAATAAGGTAGAACCGTTTTGAGGTCTATGATCAGAAAAGAAACATAACAACTAACCAGGCAATCCAGGCGAGCATTGATAGTCTCAATATCTTTCAAAGGCTGTAGAAGGTTGGCACGGAGCAATCTAGTCCTGTACAAGAAGTGAAGGGTCTTAATGAACTACCACATAAGAGCTAAAATGAGAAAAAATAAACCCCTAAAATGAAACCCAATGCACATCAGAAGATTGCAAGAAAATAAATTCAACAAATCTGCTGAAGACAGTATAAGAAATAAGCCTGACATTACTTTGATTAGTTTCCTTTGCAGTACCAAGATCATGTCATAGTAACTTAAAATTCAACTAAAGTTTCTTTAAGCTGTACCCTTTACAAAATATTGTCTGTAAGGCAACAGTTCCAAACTACTACCCATGCAGCAATGCTAACTCTATGTTGCGGGAAAAAAATGAACTCTCATCCCAGCATTTTGAAGATAATATAAAAGCTATAAACAGTGTTATTAGTTATTACGCTGGCAGTTTGTAAGAGCAGAGACCCCTTAATTTCCCCAAAATAACCCTTCACTTTTTAACAAAGACTTGTAAGAGACGGTCTCTCATTGAGTTATTGAGAGACCACTTTTACCATACTCCTATGTGTTTTTCCTAACCCGTTTATTATTGATCGTGGTTCAAAGTGACTCTTTCATCTGGTACATATTTTCATGATGAGCGTATCCCTTTTTATCGTATACTGTTACTTTTTTACACATTGCTGTTGTGAAGCTCATCTTATGAAATATTGGACCACTTCACCAATTAAAAGTACCCTCTATAGAATTTGAGTTGCTAAGTCAGAAACAAAAGGAGAAAAAATTATTTTGCATTACTAGGAGAGTGTAAGATGGAGCAGGTAAAAAGAAAACATACCCCCCTGTAGTTCTTGTTGTCTTAAGCATATGGAAGAGACTCTTTTTCTTGTTGCTTGTACCCAAAAGATTCGAATGCAATGGCTCAATGAGTTCCAAATTTTGTACACTGTCACCATCAGTTTTAAGTTACTGAAGCTTCCATAGTTTTTATCCAGAACAAAGAGTAGTGCTAGGAACAAATGTTCAGCACTCTCCAGCATCAATGCTGTGAGACAATTACAAATGATTTAAGAGATTTTGAGGGATTGAGTTACATCAATTATTTTTTCTATCATCTCAGGAAGTTGTCTATTACTAAAGGGATGTGAGCATATATTACGAAGTCCTACATGAGCAGTAAAATGTCACATTGAGAGTTATAATGAATTTAGAAGGGTAAAAATGCACGTGCTTGCTTACCTAGTAGCATCAATATTCATGTGATCAAATGATCCATTAAAAGTAACCTGAAAAGTTAGAAAGTATTCAAAAACTTGGATGCAAAATGACAACAATCAAAAGGTGAATAATATTTCAGTGTAGAATAATAGCAACAGTTAACTTATGTTGATTGACTGAACGCAACTTAATCGCCACTGCTGCTTTGTTGTTGTAAATACAGAGATAAGAAAGCAGCAATGAGCAGAGTCACTAACTTATAGCATGATATTGATAAATCAAGAATGAGATACTGATACAGTTTATTGTCGTATCAATGTATCATAACCCTAGTGCTACAAAAAGGCTATCCCTCAAAGAGGGTAAGAGGGGTTTGGATGTTGCAGCAATGCAGCCTCTCCCCTGCAGTAATGGAAGGGTTATTTCCAAGAGATCCATAAACGAAAACGAGATGATAATCCACCACTTCATGTAAACAAAAGCACAGCGCGTTTAGCGTTTCACGACCAATTAGTTCCCGAAGTTAAAGAATAATAGATCTTTACTGAAAGAGATGGACTGATACAGTCATCATCACAATTATACCTGTCTCTCTTTACATTCTCTAGTTTTCAAGCACATGAAATTAATATCCCTAAATAAGAACTCTATTGGAAGGATGAATTAATTAACTTCCATACATATTGCCAGAAAAAGCATAAAATCAGTATATAAGAGTGGTGCATTGAGCAAATGAAGATAGGGGAAGAAGACAAAAGATACCAATAAGGAATGATTTGTGATAATAACTCCTTTTTCTGCTTCTGTCCTGTATGTCATAAAGATAATAATTCATCAATAAATAAGGGAGGCCTTTTTATAGAAGTATAATTCATCATTCACCAATCTGTGCTGACCATATTAGTTACATTAATGACAGCCATTTGTGATAAAATCACCTCAAAAAGAAAGTTCTAACATTTAGTTAGTACTATACTCTACCCGATCTTTTGTAGGAAGGTGACCATAACGTCTGCCTACATGATACATTCATGTTGTATGCTTGAGTCTAATTTCCATGAATCATGAGCAATGACGAGTTAAAAGCAGCAAAAACTCATTTACTGATCACAAGTCTCGCAGAGACTCAATTAAGAACCATATTTCAGCCTATCCTAAACAAAAACCTACAATGAGAAGGCACTCGATCTTCCGTGGAAAGTATTTTATAAGGAAATCGAAAATACCATTTGATAGTAGCAGCTGCTGCAGCCAAACAGAGATAATATTGCTTGTAATAACTATCAAGGCCAAGGGCCGAGGGCTTCTTTGCTGCCAAATTCTTAATCAAGACAGCTCCCTGGGATGCAAAGGCATCATCAGCCAATTACCAGCAATCAAATCATTATCACATTTGAACTGAGGACGAGGCAAAGCCCAACCTTGGTATCGTCAAAGCAACCGCGGGCCATTATAACCTGAAAGAATGGGAATTTATTATTTTGAACAGCGAGTCTTACATGAGACGGTCTCACATACCCAAAGCCGTGCCCTCTTCAATAAATGGGTTAATGCCTTAATAAGTTGGTTTCACATGTAAGACCATATCATATAGTATCTGAGATGCAGAAATTGTAAACAACACAAACAGTGCTATGGGCACAGGCACACAGCAGTTTGACAGTTGACACGCACGCACCTTCTTGCTCGCTGAGTAATATCTGTCCACCAGAACCGACACTCCAACCATACCATCTGGAGCCAACTTGCTAGGGGGAACAATTATCGACATTGGGTCATAGAAATGCAACAAAGTTTTTGTATTCTGGTACGAACTACTTGTTTCAATGTACTGAGAAAGGTGAAGTGAAGCAGATCTCAAGTCCAAAGCCGCAACTCCAACCTGTACAAGCACAAATAACCTCAATTTTACTCTTTAGTTTCTGCATATTTCTGGACGAGTTCTTCTAACATTCAACGAATATAAGGTTCTATATTCTCTATTCTGTATTTTGCCTTTCTACGGAACAATAGTTAGTTTCCGGTGTATCGCTAATCAAAGAGCTCTACCTTTTCTTCTCAATCTTTCTGTATCAGTGTACCACCCTCCTCCCACTTCTCATACCATAATCCTCAAAGAAAAATTCAACCTAAGCCGTCTTTACATAGATCAAAAGATCGCAACTAACAAAAATGAGTATATCAAAACCAGTTAACCATACGAGGAACCTTAAAAACAAGCCTCTCTAGAAAAACAGTATAATCAGCTGCAAACTTGGCGCCTGTAGAATCTAAACTCAGAAATCCGTAATTGAAGTATACTAAATTGGTTTAGATCACATGTTACTACCTATAGATATTCATCAACTTACTCCAATTAACTATCACGTAAAACACCTTCCGCATCGCCTGTTTCTAACAATTAGCGAAATTAAGCGAAAATGAAATGCATTCACCGAAATGAATTTAGGTTTCGTGACTGATAAACAATTTGTTGACCTAATAAAAAAATCAATCACACGATACATCGAAAAACAAAACAGTCGAATCATTTCCACAATTAAATACTTACATAATTAACAATTCTCAAGCAATTAAACAGTTCCAGTATAAACAAATTCTCGAGAAAAATTTCAACATCAATTAAATTTCCACACAATATGCATAATCATCGCAAAGCTAAATTTGAAGTTGATTAGCAACATTAGGAGTAAAATTTAGGTTAATAGGTAACTAATTGCATGAAACTGGATTATGAATTTGAAGAAAAGATGGAAGGAAAGACCTCTTTAGCACGATTCTCGATGATTCCGATGACGAAGCTCGATTTATCTCCAGCATCTTCTTCCATTTTCCGGCAAATCACTCCTCTCCTTCAAAAGTTTACAAATGCGCGCGAAAATGCATACCCTTTGTGTTGTGTATTTATGTACCCGAGGTTACTGTTACTTTACTGTTGCTAGACCGAATCCGGTTGGAAATACGTTAGTTTCTAAGTCGTCTTAGCATAGTGGTTGACAAGATAGTCGTAAATTGTAGTTTCTCCTTTCTCATCATTTGTTAACCTTTTGTTTTCGTAGTTGCTCATTCATGGACGAGTTTTACTCATTCATGGACTTTTTTTCATTATTTTTCCATAATATGCCCTTTACCTATTTCTCTCTAATTCTCTCCCTCACAAAATTAATCAAATCCATAAAATTAATCAAATCCGTCAAATTACACAATTATAGATGCTAATTCTCGTATCAATCAATTAATTATTCTAATTTTTAATTTTATTAATTATATTATATCAAATTAAAGAATTGATTTACACTAATTAAATTAGGGTTTGCGTAAACCGTCGCCGGCGTTGGGTGAGGGATGGCGGCCGTCGGTTGTTGTGGCGGTGACATTGGTGGTGGTAGGGTAGGCGTCCGTCGACGTTATTTGTTTTTCAGAGTTACTGCGCCATATTATGAAAGCTAGAATATGAATTGTTGGTGTGATTATGACCTACAAACGAATTATCTGTGCATTCGAGAGCAGGAAACCAAATGTTAAACCAGAATGTTTATCTTTTCTCTACTTTTCGATCACTCGGTCATTTGTACTTTGTGAAAATGATTGAAATTTTGTTTTATTTTCAGTCTATTCTTTGGCATTCAACATTATTGTTTGCTTGAAAACCCATACAACTCATATTATTAAAGGTTGATACAAGATATGTAGCTATTTCTCTGAAGAAACTTCAGAATTCCTTTTTGTATTGTATTATGTGGATGGTGGACCTTTGTTTGTATATTTCCATATTTCCTATCTGGAAATTATGGCTAGTTCACCCAAATAAAAAAAAAAGATACAGTATTGAATCGAGAATTTTACAGTATTAAAAGATGTAATTCCTCCGATTTATAGACATCTTTTAATTTTACAATGACTCGAGAATTTACCGAGACGGTGGAAGAAAATGAGTTTGAAATAGATAATTCACTTACATGCGAAATTTACAAAGCTCACACTAAAAATGTAAACGGTATTGAATCGGTGAATGTAAGAAGAGTAACAAGATAATTTTACAGCAGCTCTAGAATACATTTGGTAATCGAAGTACAGTAAATCGGATAGTAGACCTGACAGAGGAGTCATTCGAGTCAAGCTGGGGTCGTGTCCTACAGGTTCTCGTCAATTCAAGTTCAGATCAGTTTTGATCTGTTCTTTTCTAGTTTGGGTTGGGTGAGTTTTGTGAGGTCTAACTCCCAGACTTGGATACTATAGCCTTCCTGTTAACCTCACCATAAATAATTGACAGCAACTTTATAAGTTTATCCATGAATATTCAAAGAGTTCGTGAAAGAACTCTACACCAATTTCTTGAGCAGCATTCTTAAAAGCCATCCCAAATGCATTTCCTTTGTCTGCCCCAAGTCTCGGCTTCGCTGTCACACCAACAATCAACACTTTATCCTGCTCTTATGCTAAACAAGCACACAAAAGCGGCTTCATTTAAGCTCCTTTCTCTCTAAGCGCATCCATCACGAAGAAGCAGACTTCAGTAATCTTACATACCTAATTCAGTAATCTTCAATTAGTCAAAATAAGCAAATAATTCAAATATCTAAGAACAACAACAACTGTAATTTAATCGAATTGAACCGAACCGAATAAACAAGTGACGAGAATCGAACCGGATTATCATCGTTGGGAGACGGATCTGTGAGATCGTCTGATGGCCAGTCTGAGCAAGTCGTCAAGAGCGGTCGGTGGCGCAAAGGAGGCGGCGGTGAGGGTGGTGGCTGACGGGTGGAGGTTGGATGGTGATACGGAGAAAAGAGAGAGACTGAAAGAAGGGTATTAAAATGAAATTACTAAAATAAGAGGGGTATTATCGTCATTTATGTCCATGAATGAGTAAAACTTGTACATGAATGAACACTAAAATAAGACCAAGGGAAGAGGAAGAGACTAATTATTAAAAAATGACTAGTGAACCAAATTGATTGTGATTTATATCAAATTGGTCATCAAAGCACTCTTAAAAACAAATAAAAAGGTAAACAATTGAATTGGTCATCAAAAGCACGGTTAAAAACAAATAAAAAGGTAAACAACTAACTGAGACACTTAAAAATGATGTAATTTTATCTTTCCTATGCGCGGAAAAAAGCCTATAACTTTGTCATTGTAGCAAAAAGCATATTTGTTATTATAGGTATTAGTTAATTTATCTTGTTTAAAACGGCCCCCTCTTTATCCCGTAATTTGCGGGAGCCATTGAGTATTTGAGTTACTGCGGTAATGTTGTTGTTTAAAACGGATAATAATTTAAAGCCTGAACAAAAGGATGTAAGATAACTCAAGCCTACAATTGCTGAAGGTCAGTATGTTCATAAAATTTACAATATCGTTCCTCAGTAACAAGCATAAGCATCACAATTCGCAGCAAGAACATAGACTCCCAGTTTCTTATTGGTTATCTGAAGAATAGCAGCAGTCTCCGTCTGCACTATACACTCATGTTAAGACCTCTTGTATTGTAACAAATCGACCCTGTTCTATGGAAACTTGAGCGGCAACTCCTATAGCCACAGATATCAATCCATCAGTTAAATCGACTTCAGGTGCCTGCGCGCCTCTAGCCCTAATGGCATGCAAGAAGTTCAGGTGCTCCAAGTAGCTTGAACCATGATGCAAACCGTCATATCTGAAAGGTGATTGAAATTTTCATAAGCATTCTGGTAGTGAACCTATGACAGGATGGCAGAGCTCATCCTGTTTCCAATTTCAGTGAAGCTAAAGAGACTCGCTATTCTGTGGTTCTGGTTTATGACGAGATAGACAAACTAGTTGTGCTTCTTTCGAAGTGGCAGAATTTCTTGTCCGACAGGAATTTTCAACCCAAGTCTCATTACGAGTCCTCCATAAGCAACCTCTTTGTGTTGTAAAACACATGGGTAAGGCTGCAATAGGAATATAGGATCCACTTTACACGAAATGTGGCAAATGAAGGGCGAATGATGTGGTTAATTACATCTAATGGTGTGAACATGGGTTTAAGTGAAACTATGATCAATATCTCCCCTTATCTCTACTTATGAAGGTTCATTTACATTGTAACCGGGATTATCTCCAACCAAACAAGGCGTTAGAAATAAAGCCACTTACTTTATTCGATCATCTACTGTTTTTATAGTCTGTACACCCTCCCTGCCTGCCACACGAGTTCCAAACCTCACGATGCCTTCAGGAACAAAGGCCTCACCCTGAAAGAAATTAGCATGCAGTCAGAAGTATAGTAAATGAAATTGTGAGTAATTTGAAAGTCAGTTGGTTGTTTAAACTTTAAAGGTTAGATGAAACAGTGTCGCACAATTAATTTAGTGAGAAAGCTCTACTTCCCCATTAGTTACAAATTAATATCGCTTTAACTAATGGGTAAATGGGTATGTCTCACATGTTCAATGTGTGAGGGCGTATCTTGAACAACCAACTATAGATGAAATTAGTTCAACTTGATACAAATATCACCTTTCCCTCATCACCGACGACGGATATTTCCTGCTCATTTTTACTTCCTTCCGCAAACATGCATAAGTCGAGAGCCCCACGGGATCCATTATCAAACTCCACAATCACATATGCGTTGTCAATAATATCAGGCACCTGTGTACCAATACAACGTCATTATATTTCTTGAAGTATACATCAAGAAGATGAAGCAAAAAACTAGAGAGAAAGAACATATTTTACACAGTTCTTACACACAGAGCTTGAATTCTTACTAATTTTATCTTCAGAGCCTCAGAGGCTCAGAGCTACCACGCCGAACCTACCCCAAGAACTAAGTTGTCATCCTACACTAACGGCAAAACACACTACCGACCCAGCTCAGACTGACCATGAACACGACATTCATGATTACTTTTTTAAGTTCAATAAAAATTAAGATATTCCACCTTTTTCGTTGTTTTCCCAATTCATATTGACGATCTTATACGAGGAATCATGTTTAGTGACTCCAGATAACTTTAGACTAATACTTGATCATTGGTAGCGATTAGCGAAGTACGATTGGTAGAGAAGTATGATATTTTAAATCAATGAAGGGGAAAAAACAAGGAGTCCTCAGATGCAAACATTACAAAAAATTCTTCCGTACAAAGGTAATCAGGCACCATTAGAGAATATCTCTGCTATCCGATCACCAGCTCTTATTAACCGTGAATGATACGTGTTTTGGAATTGCATCCATGATCTACCAAGGTTTCCAACCCTAACATCATCAAGCTGTTATGAAAAAGTTTTCACAGTCCTTCCTACCAATAGCCCTCAGATTTCTTTGGTCACCGCAACTCCCTTGTCTCTCTTGCCCAAAAGGTAGGTTCCTAAAGCCATAAAGTAACCTCAAACTTTCTTCTCTGAATGAATTCAGGCACCACATAGAAATCACCTATTTTTCTCAGCAGAGTAGATCTCCTCTCCTCTGAGAAATTCCATAGAGTCTTAGATGACACGCTTCTATCGCTTTAGAATTGAAATAAAATCTAAACGTGAAGAAAGATAAATCTAAATGTTTATTATCTCAGTCCTTTAGTATGGCTGATGTTGACACTTGACAATTCACATTTTGTAGCATTTGTTGATTAACATAAAATACTACTATCAGTTCTCAGTCACCTCAGAATAGAATACTCTAGAAAACAAAATAAGCGCAGCATAGTGACCTGCCCAACTGTGATAAACCACAGCCAGGACAGCAAAGGGATTAAATTCCAGACTGAGATAAAGGGGTTTTAGAGAGGTGAAGTTCACCAAACAACTTCTGAGTGCAAGAGAATACCTTCCCATCATAGACTTCATCCTTGTGATTTACATCCATGGCTCCGGAAGCCATTACACGAACAGGATTTGCACCCGCAAACAATCTCATGAGATCAAAGAAATGACAGCACTTCTCCACCAGTGTCCCTCCTGAGTTAACATTGAATCGGTTCCAGTTGTTTACCTAAAGAGATAAAAAAGTATCACAAACAGACAAGTATTATTGCGATCCGTGAGAAATCTTGTACTACTTACCTAACCAAGAAAGGGAACCTATCCTCATGTATTGCCACCATTCTGAGTTGGCCATTTTATGATCTTTAGTCTTCATTTTACATTTAATTGTGAAATGATCTCAACTCTCAAGCTAACTTATAAAATCGTAACTTACTAAAGAAAGGGGACCAAGAGTCAACAAGGATTATACCTATACATAAAAGCACCTGTACTACTTACCTTGACCAAGAAAGGAAACCTATGCTCTCGGATTGAGACCATACGGACTGGACCTACATCCCCACCCCTGACTAATTGTATTAGCTTGGCAACTGGCGGCATATATCTGTACTCCAAACCTACTTGCACCATCATATCTTCCCGTTTCTTCGCTGCATCTACCACCTAATAGACTCAGCAGATCATAAAGTAAGCCCATCATTTGGATTAAACATCCTAAAACAATGCCTGCCAACAATTTTTTCGCTTTCCAAAATATATCTCAAATATTTGACCCTCATCTCAGAAGCAGAATCTCAAATTGTCAAAATACACAAAGGCTTAGTAGTATACCTGCTTGCAATGAGAAACAGTGGTGCAAAGAGGTTTCTCCACAAGAACATGATGAGGCTTAGGATGCGCAATAATGTCCATAAGAATCTCAAAATGGGTCATATTTGGTGATGACACGATCAACACATCACACAGCTCACTGTCCAACAGCTCCTTGTGCCCTGAAAACACCTTCTCAATCAAAACACCCCATCAACTACTATTTTCCATCAATACAACAACAACAACAACATTACCCGGTGCCCCATTAGCTCCCACAAACTGCGGGGTTAGGAGGTTGTTTCCAAATTACTCCGTACCTAAAATGAAAATTGCGGCGAGAAGTGTGTTAGAAGATATTACGGTATATTACAATATACCGTAATCGGAATAATATAATATTATGAATAAAGTTATTATATGTTGCCTATAATAGTTGATACGATTTAGAACTCGGGAGTACTATAAATGTCGAGACAATGTAATCATTCGAGACACGAACTATTATCAATAATACAACGATTACCTTTATGCATTCTTTCCTCTACGATTCTAATATGGTATCAGAGCCTCACGCTCTTGAGGCCTAAAAACGATCTTCCGCTGCCCTGCCGGAGGGACTAATGAATTATGGTGCCCTCCGGCGGGATTACGTTACCGCTGATTCAATTTTTCTATTATTTTCATCTACTGAAAAAAAAAAAAAATCGATTCTTTTCATGGGTTTATGCGTTGCTCACAAACCATGAACAAGACTTTCATTATCATGACCTACGTACGTATTGATTCACATCAAGCAAAGATTTCTAAGAATTCGAAAAGATCTGTACATCCTGATTTTCGTGGAATTCTTATACTTTTGCTTTATTGGCGATTTACGAGAAATTCGGTCTGGCGAGTCCTATACGCATCGACTGGCGAGTTACGCACCGATATTTGTCAAGTTCGAAAAAATGCGACGTTCTTGACAACGAAATTTCAACGATTTGGTGGGTTCGAAAAGCGACGACGTTCCCGCCCGACGAAACCGATTCGAAAAGCGCCGTTTCTCTTTGTCTACCTTGCAAACCCATGGAAATTTAGACAAATTACCATGGATTTGAGGGGATGTTAGAAGATATTACGGTATATTACAATATATCGTAATCGGAATAATATAATATTATGAATAAAGTTATTATATGTTGCCTATAATAGTTGATACGATTTAGATCTCGGGAGTACTATAAATGTCGAGACAATGTAATCATTCGAGACACGAACTATTATCAATAATACAACGATTCTTTATGCATTCTTTCCTCTACGATTCTAATAAAGTGCATCAAATGACAGGTACTTCACACTAGAAAGACGCGAAGTCACTTCATTCCATCGTAATATATAACCAAAGAATAATAAGTCTTTGTCTCCATTGGAAATAAAAATGCACGCCCTGTGTCCCGGTCATTTGCATCCATTTGTTTAACTTTCTATATTAGGTATGTTTTTTTTTTTATGAATTATTTGATCATACACATACATTATGTCCACTTGTCATCCACTAACAACCACTACAAATGATCCACTCACCCTTTATTTAGTCTTTATGCTAAAACCAAAGCTAAACAAATGATAGGACAGAAGGAGTACTTTTTTTCATCAACAAAAAAATAAAATTACCCAAGTGCCTCAAAAGCCCTCAACGACCCCCCCGGCCCCCGCAAATTATATTTGTGAGGTGATGGGGTCGAATGTACGCAGTCTTATCCCTTTGTTAGCAACGAGTTGAATCAAATAAGCAAAAAGAATGTAAAGAGGTACCTGAAGGGGCCAATTGAAGGAGTTGGCCAGCTCAACGGCGGCACGTTGAGAAGGGAGATGAGGATCAGCGATGCATACGACGGAGACGCGGAGGTGACGGAGGTGGTAGAGGTTAATCAGGTGTTCTCTACCCATCATTCCTACTCCTATAATCCCATACCTCACTATCTTCTCCTCCGTCATCGTTGTTGATAGCGGAGTGTGATGATGTTCAAATTACATAGCACAATGAATGACTTGTATTCTTTAAAAAATTATGGGTTTTTCTGGTTCACTTCTACTTTTTCGAATTTGACATGATAAGATTCGCTTTTTTAAAATATTATTGGTACCCCTAAATTTAATAAAAACATTTTTAAATGCCCAAAATACTCTAATACGCCTCTTTTAAATGTTTAGTTTATACATTTTGGATTGATTTTTTGGCAATAATTTGTCACGGCATTAACATAAACATCGTTTAGTTAATTGTAAACATATTCTTTTTACAAAATTTAACAGTTTAAAAATGTGATTTTTAGTGGTTTGGGTGTTTTTAGAGCATTTTAAAAAGTTTAGGGGTACCATTGATGGTTTCACAAACGCAAGGGTACCACGTAGAATTCGAGAAAACACATGGGTACCACATAGAATAACCCAAAAATTATTCTTCGGTTATCTGTTTCACAAATTCTCATTTGTGAAGGTCAATATCCGTCACAAATTTATGACGGGTCAAAAAAACCCACATAGGAGGATAAAGACTAGTCATTTGTGATTTTAAATGCATTCTACTTTTTGTCTTATCTACCCATGTGGGTGATACTTGGCCCGTCACAAGCTTGTAACGGATATATCCGTCATAAGTGAGACCTATTGTGTCGATTTATCTTTAGTTAGGCACAAAGAATGACTAAAGACGTGGTATTATTATTGAGTGGTAGGTGGACAATAGGGTAAGTCAATGATCAAATTACCTTCGAAATCAATCTCAAAAGGTAAACAGATGAATAAAAACCGAAAAGAAATAGTTAAACAAATGACAGTATTTTTTTGAGATTTTTGATTTGAGAAAAGAAAATCGTTTTATTTTAATGTGTCTAATAGTTGTTAAGTTACCATCGTGCAAATTTTTTTTGAATTGGCTCACCAAAAATTACGAGTTATGATTACGGCTACGAGTTCAAAAACTTGTGTTTAAACTAGACCTGGTAAACAGATCGGGTCGTGTCGGGTTCGTGTTCATGTCCCATATAAACGGGTCACAAACCCTTCAACCCAAACCCAACCCAATTATATCTTGTATCGTGTTCGTGTCGACTCACTTACATAAATGGGTATAAAGCCTCAAACCTAACCCGTTAATTTCGTGTCGGGTTCGTGTTGTGTTTTTGTGTCATGTCGATATTTGGAAAGTTTAAATATATTTATGTGATGGAGGATCAAGAAAAATTAGGATTAATTTAGTAAACAAGTCATTCTTGTTTAGAGAGCTCAACCCAAACCTGTAATACTACGGATTTATGAGCTATTTGGTACTCTATCAAGTAAGGCTTACTCTGTCGAGTAAGTAAGTTTTGCGTTCTGGACAGTGTTCTGCCTGATGGGTACTCGATCGAGTACCTCAGTTACTCGGTCGAGTACGTGGGTTTTTACGGGTTTCTGCCGGGTTTGATAGCTACGCGTGAAAAGATTATATAAACCTTTCCGTCAGTATTCATTTACCTTTTTACGTATTCTAAACCTTTTACAAGAGAAAACAAAACAACGTAAGATCCTTCTCTCGCATTGCTATCAAATCCAAGGGCTTGGGTCGTCGGATTGCAGAGTTCTTTACACCTTTCAGACCGTCGTATTGTGGGTAAGATCCTAGTACAATTTTTATATTTATTCGTTAGTTTTGGTTAAACCCTAATTGGGTAATTTGGGGGGTTTTGGGAGTATTTGTAATACTACAGTTTTTCCTAAGTCTGTACTCGGTCGAATATGGCTTAGTCGGCCGAGTAAGGGTGTCGTGTGTTTCTGGACAGTTCACTACCCAGGAATACTCGCCCGAGTATGGGAATACTCGACCGAGTAGAGGATACTCGGCCGAGTATACTCTATACTCGACCGAGTATCCGGTCTGACGGGTGTTATTTCCGCGGTTTCATTCAGAAAGGATTAGAGTTATATAATCGTGGATTAACAGTTTCCAATCATTTTCTCAAAACCTAAACATTTCAACGTAACTCTAGTCCTCTCCAAATCTCTCTCAAGTGCGTGGATTGTTAGCAAGTCTTCTTCATCTTTCATTGTAGCGTTGGTGTCGGTAAGTCCTTGATTTCATTAGTTCCATTGTGATCTTTTAGGGTTGCCTTAATTTGTGAATTGGGGGAAAAAGGGTTTTGCATATGGTAATTGGAGTTTATGTGATTGTTTTTAGGTGAGGACTTCGTAGAGGAGCCGTTCTTGATTGCTTTGCTTGTGTCTCATTGCAGTTGTGCTAAGGTAGGGTTTCCCTACTCGGTTTACTGTTTAATTGTTATAAGATTGTGTTTGTATGGTTGTACGATTGATTATCTGCTGATCGTTGTTGGCGTTTTGGAGTTGGTGTTGGTGTTGTGATGATTGACGGTAATGTTCGCGAGGTGCGTCCTCGGCTGAGTGGAGTCACTTGCGGGAGTGGCTTCACGCCCTAGTTTCGCCCTCTGTGGAACCCGCCACAGAAGGGGATGTGCACAATAATGAATAGGGTTAGCTCCTTGATGAGCGAGGGCTTAGGTGGAGATTGGTTGCGGTCCCCCCACTGGCGGTGAGGATTATCTGTTGCGATGGGTAATCTGGCAGGGCTACACACTTTAGTGTGTAGTCAGTTACGATGTGAGGTCGGGAGTTGGTGATGGATGATGATCAACAGTTTGCCTTTTTGTACTTGTCTTATTTTGATTATACAGTAACTGACCCCGTTGTTGTTTTGTAAAATTTGTGGTGATCCATTCGGGGATGGTGAGCAGATTGTGACAGGTGATGATGTTCACTAGCTATGGGGCCGTCGTGGGGAGTCATCACTCGAGTCTAGCTTCCGCTGTCAAGAGATTTAACATTCAGTCTTAGTTGTTGAACTTTTGTAGTAGTACTTTGGTTTTGGTTTTGGATCATGTAAACTTTAATCATTTATACTTTAATAATTGTGTTTTGGATTGGTAACTTTGATATACTAACCTCGGGCAATCGAGATGGTGACAGTCTCTCATGCTGGGGTGGTCCTGGTAAGGCACCTTGGTATGTGGGGGTGTTACAAAGTGGTATCAGAGCGACGATTCTGGCACCTAAAACTAATGAACCCAATGAACTTAGGGAGTCTAAATAAAATGAACCCGGGGAGAGTTGTTTGGAGCTACCGCAAAGACTTAGAAGACGTCCCGAAGTCGCATTAAGGCCCTTAAGATCTCAAGCCGGTCACATGGGGAGAAGTTGTGGTATGTTTGAGTCATTTGTGTGGGATATCTATAACTTGAATCATGTGAAGTTGTTGGCTGAAATGGTGAAAGTGTTGGAATATGGTAATATATGAAAGGTGAATTGCGAATTCGTATATGATAGATCTTGAGCATGAAATATGTTGAGCATGTTATCTGTTTAATACGCGGCTTTCAAAAGGGTAGTAGTACATATGTATATATCGTGATAGAAAAGCATGTTTAAGTATATTTACGATAGTTGCAGCTCGTTTTTGGCACGACTCGGCCGAGCAGGGCGGGTACTCGACCGAGTAGGGGGTACTCGGCCGAGTAACCAGGCACTCGACCGAGTGTTGTTTGGGGTGTGCGTAGCAGTAGCTACTGGTTGTGACCACTCGACCGAGTATTAGAGCATACTTGACCGAGTGGAGCATACTCGACCGAGTATCACCCATACTCGATCGAGTATGTTTTTTGTGTTTTTGACGTTGGCTACTGGAGTGGAACACTCGACCTCCTTGCTTTGATCAGCTCAAAATGCCGCCAAAGAGGTCAGCAGCGTTTATCCAAGCAACTGAGATGACCACAGAAGAGGTAGCCCGTATGATCGAGCAGCAGGATGCACTCCTTAAGGCTCTTAAGAATGTGGGTAAGGGGGCTGAGAAACCGGTGGATGCTACCCACCTGAGCACTATCATCGCCCGCTTCAATCCATCTACTTACGAGAGCACCGGAGAACCTAAGCTGCTTGATAACTGGCACGTGAGATGGAGAGTCTCCTTGAGGTTGTGAAGTGTCCGCCGGAGTTAGCTGTTGAGCAGGTAGTGTACTACCTGAGGGGTGAGGCTGCAGTTTGGTGGCAAAACGTGAAGGAAGATGCCAGGGCATACTAAAGGGACGAGGGGCTCGGTGCTATACCGTGGGCAGGTCTGAAGAGTGCCATGAGGGAGCAATTCGTGCCGGAGCACATCCGTCACAAGTTGAGTTCCGAGTTTGATTCTTTAACCATGACTAACGACATGACGGTTACGGAGTACTATCACCGGTTCCTTGAGTTGTCACGCTATGCGGAAGACATGCAGCTGGGGCAGCGAGGTTTAGCTCTTCGTTTCAAGAGGGGGTTGGCACCCAAGATCATGAATAAGTTACCAGCTGGGGTTATCACCGATCTGAAGGATGTGTACTTGAGGGTTGGGCAAGCTGAGAGGTTGGTGGACTTGTCCAAAGAGGCTATGGAGAGAACCACCACTGAAAAGAGGAAAGCAGAAAGTAAGAGTGGCAATCAGTCGAGCCACAAGAAGGGCAGCTATGGTCAGTCTAGAGCTTTTTCGGGAGGATCTGGGTTTTATGGGGGATCTCTGTAACACCCGATACTCCAAGTGCCTTACCAGAACCACTTAAAGCATGAGAATGCTACCATCTCGGTTACCCGAGGCAATGTATATCAAATAGACCATAAAAGAACGTACTTTAATAAATAAGTTTAAGTGATTACATAACAAAACCAACCGTAAAGTAAAGTACAACTGTTCTACAACCAAACTACAACTGAAATAACAAAAGTATAAAGACAACACAGCAGAAGACTACTATCAGACTCGTGGCAACTCCATCCCCAGCTCATCCCGCGCGCATCCATAGTATACCTGCTAGACAACTACTCACCACCCCCGAATGGATCACCACAGTTTTTAAAACATTTAAAGGGGTCAGTACTGATTACACAAAACAAACAGCTGCAATAAAACAATACCACAACCAATTCAATCAACCCAAACTCCATCACATCACCACACACCTGACTACACACTAGAGTGTGTAGTCCTGCCAGAATACTCATCGCAACAAGTATTCCACACCGCCAGTGAGGGACCGCAGTCGTTCCCACCTAAGCCTCGCTCATCTCATCCGAGCGATAAACCCATGTTCCTTAATGTGCACATCCCTTCTGTGGTGGGTTCCACAGAAGGCGAATCAAGGGCGTGAAGCCACTCCCGCAAGTGACTCCACTCAGCTGAGGACGCACCTCGCAAGCCACAGACAGTTATACGATAATCACATTATACTACCAACAATCACCAATTCAGAATCCAATACCAATACGATATACAACAACAACAGTCAATCAACTACCAACAATACCATGTAATCAATACTGAGTAAGAAAACCCTACCTGGAATAGCAACCACAAGACCGTCACAACAGCTAATCAATAACGTTCCTCTACGAATCCTCCTCCTATAACACATATACATACAATTACCACCAAAACCACACAATACACCCAAAACCCCCAAAACTACACAATTAAGGTTTTAACCAAACTCAACGAAATGCTATAAAAATTATACAAGAAGCTTACCCACGACACGATGAACTCAACGGCGTAAAGAACACGACGATCCGACACCTTAAGCCTTTGGGATTTGATAGCAATGTGAGAGAGGGGAGCCACATAACCTTGTTTTCTCTTTTGTGAAACTTAGAATGATGTAAAAGTAAAACGAAACTGGTAGAAATCCTTTATATACAAATCTCGCGTTGCTATCAAAACGCGACCAAATACTTGTAAAAACTAACTTACTCGATCGAGTACCCGTCAGCAGAACACTGTTTCGAAAACCAAACATACTTACTCGACAGAGTAAGCCCCACTCGATAAAGTACCCATAGACATAGAAAACCGTAGTATTACAGTCTTCCCTCCTTAAAAAGAACTTTGTACCCAAAGTTCAACCCATACTCAAAACAAATAAACATACTAACTCGATTAAGACACAACAACGCAACTAAGAACTCAAAAAAAAGCCTCAACCTATAAAACATGAACTCTTAACACCAACTCCACTACCTATGCCTACCTCCACAACACGGATCACGATATCGTATCAACTACATTATAGTCTCTCTCGACACTAACTCCATACACTACCAACTACATCCACAAACGCTGCTAGCTCCGTAACATATCATCCACTAGAAAATCCAATATCAAGACACTCATAAACATCAAACGGAATGTTACATTCTACCACCCTTAAAAGGAACTTCGTCCTTGAAGTTTACTCCCACTCATAACATCATCATCCAACTGTCAACACAATCGAAGTATTCTCACACTGCTAGACATCACACTACTACAAGCACGGCCATGACCTTTAATAAAATCAATCACAACAAAGATCCATCCTATATGCTACACCAACACTCTACTTCCAATTATACTACAACATGCACAACCATCAAACTCTCTTTTATCGCATCTTACTCCTCTTAAGATAAATGTTACGTCCTCGTAACTCACTAATACTAGATCTTGAGCTATATCTTCTCATTATCCTCATCACCACCGCATGTCAAAGAGGTTGCCTATGACCTCAACACCTATAACCATTCTTATTTCTAAGGCTCTCTTACTTAAACAGTTCTCATACCTCAATTCATTCGGCACACCACCTAACTTATACCACAAAATCCTTAGCATAACCAAAACTCCAATTGTTCCATATTACCGAAACTTGGTCCTCTATACATGCACTTATCTCCATACTCATAACTCACGATCCACACTTATTACCCACACTCACACTAGATCCTCAAGTTCCTTTCTTTCATTACCGCAAAACTCATTCATAACTTAACATGATACTAATTTCCAAAACCCTATACTCACTGTCCCAATAAAAGATATGAACCACTTGCAGCTTCCAGATCAGTACAACACATGTTCTACAAATCACTTGCCATTACTATGTCAACCAATGCCTCCTCTAAAAGAAGATCACAAGTACTCCAACAACTTCTCGCAATTGTGTCCCATCAACAGAATATTACTATATCATAACAACAACGGAAACATACCCAACTCTCTTTCATATCATACTCTACCCTCACTCCCAAGCTGAAACTGGGAAGAAACATCAATAAACAAAACAACCATCTATATGTACAAACCGAAACTCACAGGAAGCAGCATCAAACAAAACAACAATCTATGTATAACTGGTATGTACTTTCGAAAAGTCGTCTTGTAACCATCCCGCCTACACCACCACAACCGGTGATGGCATCGCAACACCGCCACCAACAACCGCACCGCAACGCGAAAATACCCGCATCACAACACGAAGTACCCTGCCCGGAGCACCACCCGAGGCACAACAACCACATCGATAGACATCACAACTTACACAATTCCCATAAATATGACTCAGGACAACTTCCCGGACAAGAAAACTTACTCAAAACTGCTTTACTATATCACAATGCAACATATTACACAGAATAAACAGATAAGAACCTCATGAATGTCATCCATACCATTTCACGGAATAAACATGTATCATGAATACACATACAAGTATAACTAGCCATGCTAGATCACCCAAACTATCACTTAGGTTACTGTACCCAACATATATTACAGAACATTCCAATAACAACTTTATAACTATAACACCACACTACTTATCGTGAGGTCAGAACCTCACACAAACGTTTATACACATCATAGACCCGTAATCACATCCAACTAGTCAATCCTGATCACGTAAGTTACCACTTGATAAAGGTTACATCTCGCCCGAGCTTAACTCGTATGCCCCTCATAACATATGCTCCCATTCACATAACCATCACCCCCTGCCAAATATAACCATACAGCTAATACTCAACTACTAGCAACCGCCTTCTAAGACCACGTCTTTTACTTCCTCACAACCGTACATATCAATCCGGCCTCTACAAAATCAACCTCTTTAGAATTATTATCTTTCTTATCTATCACCACCCTTAACCACTAGTGACAACACCGCAATACTACCACTGCTCGTATAACAAATCTCTTACACTCACTTCTAAATATAACAGTTCATTTCCTATCTTCGGTTAGCATTTCTGATGGTTATCAAATTATACCTCGCAAGTGCACGATTTTATCGTTGTACACTATTAAGGGTCGATCCCACAAGGAGTTGAAAAGATTACTAATTGTTCTAATCCGATCGTTTAGCTAAGTCGAAAATAAAAGATGATGGTTGATATACTAATGCTACCTAAAATGAAATGAGATGCAATCTAAACAAAAGCAAGATAAATGAGCAACAACGAAAGATAAATTGTAATTCAAATGATTTAAAAGCCTAAGACTCGGTTCTTCCCAAGCAATTCGCAATTCCACATGGTCAAATTTCTAGGCTAATCACAAAGGTAGTTAGGTGAGGAGGTGACGGCTCTAATTCGCCTAAGACCCCCCTCTCGGGTTCGAAATAGGACACTAGCACTACCCACCAACCCCCCTCTCGGGTTCGAAGGTCGGAATCCCTAACCCAATACCCGACTACCCCAAAAACATGCATTTTCCCAAGGTAGTCCAATATTTGCTAAGGTCATTAAGCCCAGTCAATTCCCGGGTCATCCCACTCCCTCTCTCGAGGGTCGATTTCAAACGCTAATTTAAAGGTGTCCTACCCCGGTTCTCCCTTTCGGTCTCAACCGAGGTCAACAATAGGGTCAAGTCTCGGGTATCCAAATCACAACCTAACCAGCTCTCGTTGGTGGTCAAGGGTCGTAAGTCAACACTACCCAATAGTCAACCCATAACCCATGTCAATCCTCTAAACTACCCTCACCAATTTCCCCAAATAATTAGCCTTTATGAAATTCAATTAATGAAATTACTCATGTTGGGTCAAACCGAGCCTTAGTGGAAGACTACTCACTAATCATGGTCCTAATTGCAAAATAAACAACAAAGATGGAAACTTTGGTCACAAACATGGTGAGAAGATGAAATTCACTACTAAACATGCAACAATCTAACAATGGGTGGAAGGAAAGATGATTTAATCTAATAATGAGAGAGATTTAAACCTAAAGACACAATCTTCAACCAAATCAACTCAAAGATTAAGTCTTTGAGGACAACTACCCAATGATGAACAAAAGAAAGAGGAACAAAGCAAAGATAAACAATGAAAAGAAGGACAATGAAGGAATTAACAACAACAAACAAACAACAACAATAATTTCAACATAAACAATCAAACAAACATAAAAGAAGAACAAAAATGTAAACAAATGAAAATAGGGAGAGAATTAATACCAACAAAATAGTGAAAGAGGAATTTGGATAGAAATGATAAAAGAAGGAAATCCTTCAATCTTCTTACAAACCCAAATTCAATCACTAATTGATTGAAGAACTTCTCTAATTAAAGCAAGATTAACAAAGAGATTAAGAAAGTTTAAAGCTTGAAAGGGTAAATATTCTGGATCTAGGGTTGTGTGTACAAAGGGGTTTAAGAGGGGGTATATATAGGTTATACAAAGATTAGGACCGAAATTGGAAATGGGCTTTGAAACTCGTAAATGCACTCCTACGGTCATCGGCCGGTCATTTGATTTTGGTGGGAGTTTCTGGATTTTTCATTGAAGTTTTGAAGTCATCAGTGTGCACGGCCGGTCAGCCGGCCAGATCGGTCATGACCGGTGGGACACCTTGACTTTGAAGCTTGACTTTTGCCTTGGAGGAACTCCCAGCCGGCTAGCCGTGCATGGAAGTCATTTGACCTGGTTGGGAGTTTCTGTAACATTCTTCCATTTTCTTTGTTTCTTCAGCCAACGTCGTCCTCCCAAATGGCTAGCGGCAGCAAGCCACCGGCTGGGAACACTCCTTCCTTGTTTCCTCCTTCATTTCTTGTATACAAGTGCTCCCGGTAAGCCTGGCCATTTCTTCAAGGCCTACCTCTGGTGAGAGTACCTCTCAAAGACCAATTCCTTCATTTTCCATGTAGGTGTACTCCCGGTAGGCTAGCCATTTCGGCCTACCGGCGAGGGTACATCTCAAAGATACTTCCCTTCTTCTTTCATGCAAGGCTTAGAAATCCCGTCTTTCTAGCTTCGTTTCGCCGTTCCGCCTCAATTTCGCAAGGGGGCCAAAGTGTCATAGTAAAGGGAATCGGGACTAGAAACGAGAGTAAAGGGGTACAAAACCGCCTTAAATGGGGTCGAATATGCATGAAAATAGAGGGAAAAAGAGTGCAAAATGGTCCTATATCAAACCTCCCCACACTTAGTCCTTACTCGTCCCCGAGTAAGTCCTTAAACCAAATGTACAAAGCATTATTATGATAGACATGGATGCACAATATAAGCATCACTCAACTAAACTACTACTTAAGCCGATCGAGTATTAGCGCACTCAACGCCCCTTCAACTCACAATTTGACACCCATGAGGGGAGAGTGCCCTATTGCAAGGCAAGTTGGGTCTTGCTACAAAACTTTTGACACATTCATCATGAAAGCACATAATCAACAAATAGAATGCATCTAACAAAATGATCCACCTTCCTCATCTAAGTGGTCGGATTTTTTCAAATAACAAAACATGGTCCCGGTCGGGAGTACCGTCTCAGGAGTGCCAAATGAGGTGCCAACCCCCTAAATGTGACAAAAGCAACCCTTGTGTGACCAATGCTCAAGAAACAAATTCAAGAGCGGGGAAAGGGAAGGAAGGGCAAGTCCGCTGAGAATTACAAAACCGACACAAGATTCAACCAAAGGACCCACGACTAAAGAGACCAAGGCAACGACATCCTCACGGTTTTCACTCGTCACTCAATGAAAGAACAGGGTGATTTTTGTGACAAAAAGTAACCAAAATCACTCGACTAACTCGACTAGCGAAAACGTGCCCGCAATCTAATGTGTAAGGCCGTCCTATGTCCAATGAAATGCAAACAATGATAAAAATGCATACAATATGAAGCAAAGGGTTACAACGGGGCTAAGGAGAAGGTCAAAACGGGATTGGTGCAAGCACCGTTTGGATATGTGGGGCTCAAATCAAGAATCGTCGACACATCACATCCCATTTCTTATTGCAACATATGAGACACGTCTATGCCCTAACATAGCAATGATGACCAAAACTATGCAAAAATTGCATAAACCCAACTCAAGTAGGAAAAAATTGATAAAACTCCTTTTATTTCAACAAATGGTAACGTCTACACCGTAACAACGACTCGGTTTCCCAAGCCATGCAAAAAATGTGCAAACCCGACTCATCTTTGGAAAAACATCAATTTGCCCCTTTTTATTTAGCAACGGCTTTTTCTACCCCTTTAAATGATGAGTAGGGGTGTTGCTCGCCCTCCCCTTTTTTTTTTTTTTTTTTTTTTTTTTTTTTTTTTTTTTTTTTTTTTTTTTTTTTTCTTGACAACAAACAAATATTTACAACATAACTCATTTTTCTTTTGATTTTTCATGACTTTTTCACTTTTCTATTTTGTTTTTCATTTCTTTTTCAAAACCTCTTAATTATATACAATGCCAAATGCATACCAAGTTCCGACCCAAACGGATATGTGAACTATCCATCACTATGCCCCAAATCACCTCCTACAAAAACAACTACAAAACCGACCAACTCTTGATTAAGGAAAGGTGTTTATGGAATGTAGTTAATTTGGTGGGTTTGCCAATGAAAAGGCTAAGGCTCAAAGGGGGTGAATCAAAAAGGGAGACAATGTAGGGAATAAAACAAGGCTATTTGGCTATTGTGAGGTTCATATAAACTGATTTTTGCTTCAAACCATATGCACAAAAATGTAATGCAATTTCATGATCTAAGGACGATGCGACACACTTGTGCGTAATGATGTGACACGCCTCGCGAGGAGACCTACTCTCAAACCTAGATGAGGGCGGGGTATGAATGTACCCGCCCTAGGAGGCTCTACCCTTACCTTTGAGTAGTTTAGGTCGAGCCAAAGGCCTAGTCTACGGCCCAAGGTGTCACAAGATCGGTCTAGACTCTTTGGTCAAGCTCCCCCTTCCTCGGCTAACTAAGAGGCCACGGGTGCGAGTCACGAGGAGGGGAAAGGCACAATTGGGCACAATAGTTCATCATGGGGGTACTTGGTTCCCTTCCTTTGACCATGCTCTTCCTTAAAAGCTTATTTACAAACTCAATGCAAAAGAAAGAAATGCAACAAGTATTTACATGTGAACAAATGCATGCGGAAATTCAAACAAACATGAAATGAAACGTGCAACAAATTGGCTAAACCTAGCAGCACATCAACACCAAAATTCCAAACGGTCTCCCAAGGAGACACCCAAAGCAACAAAAATTCCCATTCTCCTTTAAAATATCAAAGATACCAAAAAGAAAGAATAGTAAAAAGGAGCAAGAGATAGGAAGGATTATACCAAGCGGTCTTCAAGCTCCTTTTTGCCTCAAGTGGTCAATGCGCCGAGCCAAAAGGTTAGACAAAACATATATAAACAATGCAATTTTTTTGAATTTTTCAGAAATTTTTCAATTTTTAGGCATTTTCTTGAATTTTCTTAAATTTACAAGCATTTACAAATATATACAAATATTCACAAGAGTGATATTTCCCTCCCCACACTTGAGATGTACATTGTCCTCAATGGACAAAAGCATAGGGAGTGAATAAGAAAAAAGAAGAACATATTTTTGGAGTTTTCAATTTTTGAAAAGAAAATAACATATTTTTGTGATTTTTATTTTGAAAAATTAAAAGGACATATTTTTGGTTTTTGGTTTTTTTTTTTTTTATATATGAAAACTCCCTCCCCACACTTATTTATTTACATTACTTCCGAATGGAAATAAATGTGTGGAGGGAGTACAAATTAAAAGACATATTTTTGTTTTTTTTTTAGGCCCTCCCCACACTTATTTATAAACATGGGAGGGCAAATTAGTGAAATAAATTAACATTTTTTTTGGTTTTTTTGGTCGTTTTTCAATTTTTAGTTTGTTTTTATTTTTGAAAATGCAATGCATGCTCTATTCTATATGCTAAATTGAAATGACAATGCAAATTACGCTAAGTGAATGCAATTAGTAAATGTGACAATATATTACAAAATTGAAATCTAATGCAATCTTATATGATGCAACTAAATGAATTATCAACTAAATGCATGCGAAAAATTTAAACATGAATGAGAAATTTGGATAGAAGGGAGAAAATCATACTTGTCATTTGGATTGATTGGGAGGATAAACGAAACCATCAACTCGGGGACTAAGACCCCATGTCGTCATCATCATCTTCATCATCTTCATTACCATCACCATCATCGTCACCTTGAATTCCCCCGAACTCGGAGCCACGAATGAAATCGTCCGTGTTCAAGTGGACATTCGAGCTAAAATCCTCCATTGGTTGGCTCATGCCAACAAACATCTCCGGGTGCCCTCCGGCACCACTAGACCCGCCCTCTTGGAAGATCGAAGGGGCACCCCCGAACCACCTCGCGTCATGTCCCTCCCCTTGGGTGGTAGGCGGGGTGGGAAAGACCGGGGCACTAAAATAGTCGGGCCGCAAGTTAATATCGCCGTACTTGAAGGTCCCATCATCCGGATGTCCACCATCCGGGAATAAATAGTAGGAGGGGTGAAGGCCGGTGGGGTGTTTGTAATGGTTCCTCATACAATCGTCATAGACCGGAAATTGACCAAGAGAGGTGTCATAGTAAATCCGGTCAAGTCTTTGTTGAAGGCCATGCCGCTCGTTTGCGGCGTTTGTCATATTAATTTTCATCTCCGCCATGAAGGAAACGAGGTCGGCATGGAGAGGAGGCGATTGTTGTTGGTGTTGACTGGAGGACCCCTCTCCTTGTTGCAAGGGGCCGGGGACAAAAGGAGAAGTCGGTGTGGCATACCGCAAGGTAGACCTTGCGGGAATGATGGGTCGGCCACGAGCATACCGAAGATTTGGGTTAATTTGTTGGGGGATAGAGGGGTCTTCGAGATTTTCAATCTCAAGCAAATAATACTCCGAGTTGGGCACCACTTTCATTTTGTCGGGGTTGGGAAGAGGGATAGAATTTCGATCAACTCCATCAACCCGAATTTGCCAATAGTCGAGGCCATCATTCGGGTTGGTCTTCAACCAACCGAGGTTGTGGTGAATATAATTTTTGAACAACATTGTATCACCGATCATGGAACGCAACCCACCCAAGTTGACCCTCCGATTGAGCCTCTTCATCAAATGGGTAATGAGTCCACCCACGACAACGGCCGTATTAGAGGCCGGAGAATTGCTAAGCCGTTGTAAAGTAAGGGCCAAATGGTGGGCAATGTCAATTTTGAAAGTAGTTGGGTTGGAGCGAAGGTAAGAGCCGAGAATTTCCAATTCCTCCGTTCTGAAATTATGATTTTCCTCTCGGCCAAAGATGGTCCAACCCATGTACCTATGCCAAACCCGGATAGCCGCATTGTGGACAGTGTTGGCGGCTCTCTTGACCCCCTTAACATCATCTAAACCCGTAATAGCCTTCCATAAGGCCCCATGGTCAAATGTCTCGGGTGCCTTGTGAGGAGGGCTAGTGTCAAGCCCAAAATGGGATGCAAAGGTCGGTAGGGTCAAGGAGTAGTCCTTGTTCATCAATCTAAAGTGCAAAAAGGCTACCTTTTGGGTTTGGCGGTGTTTGTCAAGACGGAGGGAGCTCAAAAACTCCCAAGTAAGACGAACATAGGTCCGTTCATGAATTCCATACATCATTTTCATGCCCACCCCATCAAATAAATCAAGAGTAACTTGATCTAATCCTAGTTCCCTCATGGATTGACGATCAATGAAACGGGTAGGGACAATAGGGCGTTTCTTGAATAAGACAAACTTACCTTTCATTGTGATTGAGGTGAATTGGATGTCCGGGAAGTCGGGGTCGGAGCTCATATCGGTCGCCGCCGCCGCTACCGCCTCCGCCTGTTGAAGAGCCAAGTCTCCTCTCCTCACTCTCTTTTTTGGGGCCATGATTGTGATTTTTGATGGTGGTTAAAGGTTGGGAAGGAGGTTGGGAGGTTGTTGGTGGTTGAGGTGGTGGTAGGTGGTGGTAGGTGGTGGTGGGAGGGGTTGTTGAAGGAGATGAGGGAGTGGGAGTTAGGGTTAGAGTGAGAGAGAGGGGAAAAAGGGGTCGAAAATAATGAAGGAATTTGGGGATTTTGGCGTTAAAACACGATCAGAGGGCTCCCAGCCGGTCAGGAGACCGCCGGCTGGGTCACCCGGTGGGAGTTGGTGATTTTTGAAATTCCATAAAAAGGGTCAGAAAACTCCCAGCCGGTCAGGAGACCGCCGCCGTCACCGGTGGGAGAACACCCATTTCCACTTTCTTCATACGTGCATTCCCAGTAGGTGGGACGGCCGCCCGCTACCGGTGGGACTTCCTTCTTCGAGAAAACTTGATGAAAATTCCTCATAAGCGCATCCCAGTACCGGTGGACTTGGTCTACCGCCCGGCCTGCCGGGACTTCCCTTCAATCCAATTTGTCACAATTCAATTGTATATGTACTCCCAGCCGGTGGACCGGCTGCCGGCTAGCCGGCTGGGACTACGCTTCCTTGTTTTTCAACAAAAATCCAACAAACTTACAGGAACTTCCCAGCCGGTCAGGGGACCGGCCGCCGGTCACCCGGCTGGGACTCCTTCTCATCACGATTTCTTCAATAAATCCCTTTTTCCAATTCCCATCATTTATTGGCCTCGTTTTACGTGTTTTCAACTTTCAAACCCGACTCGGGACGTCGGAAAAAGGCCAATAAATGGGCAAACGCTTGTTCATCAAACAAAAACCCCAAGTCTTCAACACTCATGGCCGACAATAATCAAATTGACAAGTAGTATCCATCCAAAATTCCTCGAATTCTTCCTAAATGCATGATATATACAAAGATGCATGGGTTGCCTCCCATGAAGCGCCCTTGTTTATTGTCGTAGGCTCGACGGAGTTATGAAAATCAATCAAAAATTTGGAATAAAAGTGGCAATTGAGCTCACATTCTTGATAAGAGGGGTTCCGGCAATGTAGTGCTTTAGCCGTTGTCCATTGACCTTGAATGTTTGGTCACCATCGGAAACTTCAACCGACCCATATGGAAAAGCGCGGACCACGGTGAAAGGCCCCGACCACTTTGACTTCAATTTTCCCGAAAAGAGCTTGAACCTTGAATTAAAAAGGAGAACCAAGTCACCCTCCTTGAATTCCCTCCTTATAATAGCTTTGTCATGGAACCGCTTGGTCTTTTCCTTGTACAACCTAGAGCTCTCATAGGCCTCTAGTCGGAATTCTTCAAGCTCATTGAGGTCAAGTAGCCGCTTCTCCCCGGCGCTCTTTAGGTCAAAGTTTAGTAGACGGATGGCCCAATGTGCCTTATGCTCCAACTCAACCGGTAAATGGCAAGGCTTACCGTACACCAACCGGAACGGTGAAGTTCCTATTGGTGTTTTAAAGGCGGTCCGGTAAGCCCACAATGCATCGTTGAGCTTGGTAGACCAATCTTTCCTTGACCGGTTCACGGTCTTTTCGAGGATCATCTTGATTTCACGGTTAGAAATTTCGGCTTGGCCGTTGGCTTGTGGGTGATAGGCAAGGCTCCGCCTATGTTGCACCCCGTGCTTCTTGAGTAAAGCATCAAGAGTCCTCTCCCGGAAATGGGTTCCACGGTCACTTATCACAATTCGTGGGACTCCAAACCGGGGGAAGATGATTGTCTCCATGAGCTTGGTCACGGATTTTGCGTCACAAGTCTTTGTTGGAATTGCTTCAACCCATTTACTCACGTAGTCCACCGCAACAAGAATATACTCATTCCCATTTGATGAGGGAAAAGGGCCTTGGTAGTCAATGCCCCATACATCGAATAGCTCCACTTCAAGTATGTAGTTCATTGGCATTTCATGCCTCTTTGAGATGTTACCACTTCTTTGACACTTGTCACACTTCTTGACATAGGTGGCCACATCGTGAAATAGGGAAGGCCAAAAGAATCCACATTGGAGCACCCTCGCGGCGGTTTTTCGTGAACTACCATGCCCTCCACTTGGCATGTCGTGGCAATGAGAGATTATGGGTTGGACTTCTTCATTGGGGATGCATCTTCTAATTATCCCGTCGGCACAAGCTTTGTAGAGACACGGTTCTTCCCAAAAATATTGCTTAAGGTCATGGAAGAATTTCTTTCTCTTATGGGAATCATAACCGTGTGGGATGACCCCGGATACCAAATAATTTGCATAGTCCGCGTACCACGGGGTATCCATCAAAGCTAGTGCGAATAGTTGATCATCCGGTAATGTGTCATCAATTGGCAATCCATCCTTATCCTTGACATGGAGTAGCCGAGAAAGATGATCGGCTACCACATTTTCTACACCTTTCTTGTCTCTAATCTCGATATCGAACTCTTGCAACAATAGTATCCACCGAATCAAGCGGGGCTTTGACTCCTTCTTAATTAGCAAGTGTCTCAACGCCGTGTGATCGGTGTGCACAATAACCTTAGAGCCCACCAAATAAGAACGGAACTTGTTCATGGCATATATGACCGCCAAAAGCTCCTTTTCGGTGGTAGTGTAATGTGATTGAGCTTCATCCAAAGTCTTGCTTGCATAATATATGGCATGGAGTTTACCATTCTTCTTTTGTCCTAGCACCGCTCCCACCGCCACATCACTAGCATCGCACATCAACTCAAAAGGTTCTCCCCAAGTGGGAGGTTGCATGATTGGAGCGGTGATGAGAGCTTCCTTCAACCTATTGAATGCATCCAAACACTCATTAGTAAATTCAAATGGCACATCTTTTCCAAGCAACAAAGTTAAAGGTCGGGCAATCAAAGAAAAATCCTTAATGAATCTCCGGTAAAAACCGGCATGCCCAAGAAAACTCCTAATTCCTTTTACATTAGTGGGAGGGGGTAGTGTTTTGATCACTTCAATCTTGGCTTGATCAACTTCCAAGCCCTTACTTGACACTACATGACCCAAAACAACCCCGGATGTCACCATGAAGTGACATTTCTCCCAATTCAAGACTAGACCACTCTCTTGACATCTTTTCAAGACCTTACCCAAATTAGCTAGACATCCATCAAATGAGGTGCCTACGACCGAGAAGTCGTCCATAAACACCTCCATGATGTTCTCAACATACTCGGAAAATATAGCTAACATGCATCTTTGAAATGTAGCCGGCGCATTGCAAAGCCCAAAGGGCATGCGCCTATAAGCAAAGGTGCCGAATGGGCACGTGAATGTGGTCTTTTCTTGGTCGTTAGGGTGAATCGGGATTTGGAAAAATCCCGAAAACCCGTCAAGGTAGCAAAAGTGAGAATGTTGGGCAAGTCTTTCCAACATTTGGTCAAGGAAAGGGAGGGGGAAATGGTCTTTCCTAGTTGCCTTGTTAAGGCGCCTATAGTCTATACACATCCTCCACCCGGTTGTGACCCTTGTTGGAATGAGTTCGTTCTTATCATTGGTGACTACCGTGACCCCGCCCTTCTTCGGCACAACATGCACCGGGCTCACCCACGCACTATCGGAGATAGGGTATATTATGCTTGCATCATAAAGCTTCAACACCTCCTTCCTAACCACTTCTTTCATAGCGGGGTTAAGGCGGCGTTGAGGCTCTATGGAAGATGCACTCTCATCCTCCAAATGAATGCGATGGGTGCAAAAAGAAGGGCTAATCCCCTTGATATCATCAATTGAATACCCAATGACATCCTTGTATTTTTTCACAACATCAAGTAGCTTTTGAAGTTCGGTGTCATTGAGTGCACTATTGACAATAATAGGGTAAGTATCATTAGGGCCAAGGAAAGCATGTTTAAGAGTAGAAGGAAGAGGTTTCAACTCCACTTGAGGAGGCGTGGATCTCTCCTCTTTCTTATCATCTCTTCTCAAACTTTCAAATTCTTTTTCCGGGTCTTCTTCAATTGTTGCTTCCATAGCTAAAGCATACTCCCGGTGCTCCTTGCAATCCTTTACCTTGCCCTCAAGGAACCCTTGCAAACCCTTGTCTTCATCAAACTTCTTCATATCAACCCATTCTTCTACCACATCAATCATATAGCAAGACTTTTCTTCCGAAGGCTCTTTCATAGCCTTGTTCAAGGAGAATTCAACCTTTTCCTCTCCCACTTGTAGAGAAAGCTTCCCATTCTTCACATCAATCATGGCACCCCCCGTAGCAAGGCAAGGGCGCCCCAATATGATGGGAATATTTGAGTCTTCGGGGATGTCCATAACATAGAAATCACATGGAAATGCAAGTTTCCCCACCTTGAGCGGGACATCCTCCACAAGACCAATCGGGTATCTTACCGACCTATCGGCAAGTTGGAGAGAAACCCTTGTTGGTGAAAGCTCATAACCCTTCAATTTCTTGAAAATTTTTAGAGGCATAAGACTAATGCTTGCCCCCAAATCACACAAAGCCCTCTCAATATGCACGGTCCCAATCTTACAAGGTATGGAAAAACTCCCCGGGTCTTCAAGCTTTTGAGGAGCCTCATTCATGAGAATTGCACTACACTCCTTGGATAAGTTCACCGTAGTTGTCGGGCTCAAGGAGTTTTTGTTTGAGATGAGCTCCTTCAAGAACTTTCCATAGCTTGGAATCTCCTTTACGGCATCAATGAAAGGCATAGTTATGTTGATACCCTTCATCATATCCATGAACTTCCCATACTTTTGTTCAAGTTTGGCTCTTGCCAACCTTTGTGGAAAGGGAACCGGTGGTACATAAGTTCTTACCACTTGTTGTTGAGGCTCTTCAACCACCCTTGGTGGTTCATTAATCACTTTTGGAGTTTCCACGACAATTTCCACGAGTTCCTCTTCTCCCTCCTTTTCTTCAATTACCTTAGGAGGTTCAACCACAACTTGAGGTTCAATGACATTACCCGGTCTACTACTCTTCCTTTTCTTGACAAATTCCCGGTCTTCCAAATCTCTACCACTCCTCAAGTGGATAGCATTCATTGTTTTCGGATTTTCCTCGGTTTTACCCGGGAATTTCCCTTGTGAGGCTTGTAGTTGGCTCATTTGAGTAGCCAATTGGGAGATTTGGTTGTCCGTCATTCGTTGAGAAGCTTGCATTTGGGTCCTAAGTTGGTTGATGGATGTGGTTGCTTCTTCTTGTTTTTGGGTGGTATGGTTGATGAATTGTGTTTGATGATTCATCATTTGTTCCATCATGAGTTCCAAGTTCGACTTTGGTTGGGTGGGTTGTTGGAATGGTTGGAAATTTTGTTGGAAAGGTTGGGTGGTTTGTTGGAATGGTTGGGTGGTTGGTGGGTTAAGTGATTGAAATTGTTGTCTTGGTTGGAAGGTTCTTCCTTGGAAACCCGGTGGACCTTGGTTGAATGTCGTATTTTGCTTTTGAGCTTGAAAGTTTGGTTGTTGTGATTTTTGTTGGAAGGTTGGGTTTTGGACATTTTGAGAGCCATAGGAGAAGTTCGGGTGGGCTCTCATTCCGGGGTGATATTGGTTGTTGTTAAATGCTTGCTTGGCCGGACTAGACTCCCATATCCCGTTCACTTGCTCCATGCAACTTCCATCTCCAACCACCAAAGGACACTCATTGGGTGGGTGTCCTTGGTCTCCACAAAGCTCACAACTATAGACTTGGTTCATCATAGAAGAGTTGCTAGATGTTTTGCTTGAGCTCATCAAGGCAACTTGTTGCTTAAGCTCTTCTATCATTTCTTTTACTTCCACATTGTTGGCCGATTCGACCGTTGACTTCCCTTTCCTCTTGTGCCTATCATTGTTCCAATGAAAGGTACGAGAAGCCATTTCTTCAATAAGCTCTTTCGCCGTCTTGTGGTCTATCTTATCCAAAGCTCCCTTCCCCGAGCCGGAATCAAGGTTCATCTTCATCTCATTGTTTAACCCTTCATAGAAATTGTTGATGAGCTCATCATCCCCAATACCGTGGTGAGGACATAGCCTTTGGAGGCCCTTGTACCTCTCCCATGCTTCATAGAGGGTCTCATCTTCTTGTTGGGTGAACCCTTGGAGCTCACTCTTGATTCTTGCCGTTCGTTGGGGTGGGAAATACTTGTTGAGAAATGCCTTTGAGACATCGTCCCAAGTCCGTAGGGAGTCGGGTTCGCAACTTTTAAGCCATTCCTTGGCACTTCCCCTCAAAGAGTAAGGGAAAAGCCTAAGGCGTACGGCATCCTCCGTCACTCCGTTGGCCTTGAACATGTCGCAACTGTCCAAGAACTCGTTTAGATGTTCGTTGGGGTTTTCAGTGGCTCCCCCTCCGAATTGATTCCCTTGGACAAGTTGAAGTAAGGTGGCTTTCACATCGAAATTGTTAGCTTGAATGGGTGGTTTGACGATACTCGGATTCACCACCTTTTTAGGTGCCAAGTTGTCTCTCATAGGAACCGCGGCCATTGTTACTTCCGTTTCCGGTGTTGCAAAAGGATTTTCGAAAGCTTCAAAGACCCGTGGTTCTACTTGAAGGTTCTCAATTACTGGATTTTCTTGAGGAATCGGTGTTTCTATAAGCCCTCTTCTACGGAGTGAATTTAGTCTTCTCGCGGTTGCTTCGATCTCGTGGTCAATCGGACGTATTGGTTGACCTCTTCGAGCTCTCCTAACCATGCAAAAAGTCCTACACACTCAAGAGAGGGGTTAGTAACAAAAGACTTAGTCTAAACAAGAACGAAAACAATTAATATCTAGCCGAACTCCCCGGCAACGGCGCCAAAAACTTGATGGTTATCAAATTATACCTCGCAAGTGCACGATTTTATCGTTGTACACTATTAAGGGTCGATCCCACAAGGAGTTGAAAAGATTACTAATTGTTCTAATCCGATCGTTTAGCTAAGTCGAAAATAAAAGATGATGGTTGATATACTAATGCTACCTAAAATGAAATGAGATGCAATCTAAACAAAAGCAAGATAAATGAGCAACAACGAAAGATAAATTGTAATTCAAATGATTTAAAAGCCTAAGACTCGGTTCTTCCCAAGCAATTCGCAATTCCACATGGTCAAATTTCTAGGCTAATCACAAAGGTAGTTAGGTGAGGAGGTGACGGCTCTAATTCGCCTAAGACCCCCCTCTCGGGTTCGAAATAGGACACTAGCACTACCCACCAACCCCCCTCTCGGGTTCGAAGGTCGGAATCCCTAACCCAATACCCGACTACCCCAAAAACATGCATTTTCCCAAGGTAGTCCAATATTTGCTAAGGTCATTAAGCCCAGTCAATTCCCGGGTCATCCCACTCCCTCTCTCGAGGGTCGATTTCAAACGCTAATTTAAAGGTGTCCTACCCCGGTTCTCCCTTTCGGTCTCAACCGAGGTCAACAATAGGGTCAAGTCTCGGGTATCCAAATCACAACCTAACCAGCTCTCGTTGGTGGTCAAGGGTCGTAAGTCAACACTACCCAATAGTCAACCCATAACCCATGTCAATCCTCTAAACTACCCTCACCAATTTCCCCAAATAATTAGCCTTTATGAAATTCAATTAATGAAATTACTCATGTTGGGTCAAACCGAGCCTTAGTGGAAGACTACTCACTAATCATGGTCCTAATTGCAAAATAAACAACAAAGATGGAAACTTTGGTCACAAACATGGTGAGAAGATGAAATTCACTACTAAACATGCAACAATCTAACAATGGGTGGAAGGAAAGATGATTTAATCTAATAATGAGAGAGATTTACACCTAAAGACACAATCTTCAACCAAATCAACTCAAAGATTAAGTCTTTGAGGACAACTACCCAATGATGAACAAAAGAAAGAGGAACAAAGCAAAGATAAACAATGAAAAGAAGGACAATGAAGGAATTAACAACAACAAACAAACAACAACAATAATTTCAACATAAACAATCAAACAAACATAAAAGAAGAACAAAAATGTAAACAAATGAAAATAGGGAGAGAATTAATACCAACAAAATAGTGAAAGAGGAATTTGGATAGAAATGATAAAAGAAGGAAATCCTTCAATCTTCTTACAAACCCAAATTCAATCACTAATTGATTGAAGAACTTCTCTAATTAAAGCAAGATTAACAAAGAGATTAAGAAAGTTTAAAGCTTGAAAGGGTAAATATTCTGGATCTAGGGTTGTGTGTACAAAGGGGTTTAAGAGGGGGTATATATAGGTTATACAAAGATTAGGACCGAAATTGGAAATGGGCTTTGAAACTCGTAAATGCACTCCCCGTCCCAGGTCAATCCGAGGTCACGGTCATTGACCGGCTGGGAGTTTCCTGGATTTTTCATTGAAGTTTTGAAGTCATCAGGTGTGCACGGCCGGTCAACCGGCCGCCGGTCACTGACCGGCTGGGACACCCTTGACTTTGAAGCTTGACTTTTTGCCTTGGAGGAACTCCCAGCCGGCTAGCCGGCCGCCGGTCATTTGACCGGCTGGGAGTTTCCTGTAACATTCTTCCATTTTCTTTGTTTCTTCAGCCAATGCGTCCTCCCAGCCGGCTAGCCGGCCGCCGGGCCACCGGCTGGGAACACTCCTTCCTTGTTTCCTCCTTCATTTCTTGTATACAAGTGCTCCCAGCCGGCTAGCCGGCTGCCGGCCTACCGGCTGAGAGTACCTCTCAGCACCAATTCCTTCATTTTCCATGTAGGTGTACTCCCAGTAGGCTAAGCCATTCTTTCAGCCCTACCGGCCGAGGGTACATCTCAAAGATACTTCCTTCTTCTTTCATGCAAGGCTTAGAAATCCCGTCTTTCTAGCTTCGTTTCGCCCGTTCCCGCCTCAATTTCTGCAAGGGGGCCAAAGTGTCATAGTAAAGGGAATCGGGACTAGAAACGAGAGTAAAGGGGTACAAAACCGCCTTAAATGGGGTCGAATATGCATGAAAATAGAGGGAAAAAGAGTGCAAAATGGTCCTATATCAATTTCCTATCTCTGATACCACTTTGTAACACCCCCATACTCCAAGTGCCTTACCAGGACCACTTAAAGCATGAGAATGCTACCATCTCGGTTACCCGAGACAATGTATATCAAATAGACCATAAAAGAACGTACTTTAATATATAAGTTTAAGTGATTACATAACAAAACCAACCGTAAAGTAAAGTACAACTGTTCTACAACCAAACTACAACTGAAGTAACAAAAGTATAAAGACAACACAGCGGAAGACTACTATCAGACTCGTGGCAACTCCATCCCCAGCTAATCCCGCGCGCATCCATAGTATACCTGCTAGACAACTGCTCACCACCCCCGAATGGATCACCACAGTTTTTAAAACATTTAAATGGGGTCAGTACTGATTACACAAAACAAATAGCTGCAATAAAACAATACCACAACCAATTCAATCAACCCAAACTCCATCACATCACCACACACCTGACTACACACTAGAGTGTGTAGCCCTGCCAGAATACTCATCGCAACAAGTATTCCACACCGCCAGTGGGGGACCGCAGCCGTTCCCACCTAAGCCCCGCTCATCTCATCCGAGTGACAAACCCATGTTCCTTAATGTGCACATCCCTTATGTGGTGGGTTCCACAGAAGGCGAATCAAGGGCGTGAAGCCACTCCCGCAAGTGACTCCACTCAGCCGAGGACGCACCTCGCAAACCACGGACAGTTATACGATAATCACATTATACTACCAACAATCACCAATTCAGAATCCAATACCAATACGATATACAACAACAACAGTCAATCAACTACCAACAATACCATGTAATCAATACTGAGTACGAAAACCCTACCTGGAATAGCAACCACAAGACCGTCACAGCAGCTAATCAATAACGTTCCTCTACGAATCCTCCTCCTATAACACATATACATACAATTACCACCAAAACCACACAATACACCCAAAACCCCCAAAACTACACAATTAAGGTTTTAACCAAACTCAACGAAATGCTATAAAAATTATACAAGAAGCTTACCCACGACACGATGAACTCAACGACGTAAAGAACACGACGATCCGACACCTTAAGCCTTTGGGATTTGATAGCAATGTGAGAGAGGGGAGTCACATAACCTTGTTTTCTCTTTTGTGAAACTTAGAATGATATAAAAGTAAAAAGAAACTGGTAGAAATCCTTTATATACAAATATCGCGTTGCTATCAAAACCCGACCAAATACTCGTAAAAACTAACTTACTCGATCGAGTACGCCACCTACTCGATCGAGTGCCTCTTACTCGATCGAGTAACCCACTTACTCGTTCGAGTACCCGTCAGCAGAACACTGTTTCGAAAACCAAACATACTTACTCGACAGAGTAAGCCCCACTCGATAGAGTACCCATAGACATAGAAAACCGTAGTATTATATTCTTCCCTCCTTAAAAAGAACTTCGTCTCCGAAGTTCAACCCATACTCAAAACGACAAACATACTAACTCGATTAAGACACAACAACGCAACTAAAAACTCAAAACAAAACCTCAACCTATAAAACATGAACTCTTAACACCAACTCCACTAACTATGCCTACCTCCACAACACGGCTCACGATATCGTATCAACTACATTATAGTCTCTCTCGACACTAACTCCATACACTACCAACTACATCCACAAACGCTGCTAGCTCCGTAACATATCATCCACTAGAAAATCCAATATCAAGACACTCATAAACATCAAACGGAATGTTAAAATCTCGAGCATGGGGAAGGGGTGGTGGTCGGAGTGTTAGTGATAACTCCAACCTTACTTGCTTCAACTGTGGAGGAGTGGGTCACAAGAGGTACGACTGTACCAGTGCAAGAGTTGGAGGAGCCTCAGTACCTTATCAGGGGAGTTTTTCTTAGGGTCTGAGCCAGAGCTTTGCCAGCAACAGGCCATCCTGGTCTTGGGGTAACCGTGGAGGACAGAAGAACAATAGTGGCGGCTTCAACCGCAACAGTGGAGGATCCTATCAGCGCCCGAACAACAGTGTGACTCAGAACTCGGCAGGTAAGCCGACTACTTCTAACACCTCGGTCCAAGGTGGAGGCCAGAAAAGCAGCGGGAAGCTCTTTATGATGGACAAACAGGAAGTTGAGAACGATGCTCATGTAGTTACCGGTACCTTTCTTGTTCATAATACATCGTCTTTTGTTTTGTTTGACTCTGGGGCAACACACTCTTTTGTGTCTAGAGGCCATGCTTTGTCTATAGGTTTGGGGGAGTTTGAGCTTGTAAAGGATAGTGTGTTCATACCTTCCGGGAAGTCGGTGTCTTGTGTCAAGTTATTTAGGTATGTGTCCATGTTGGTTGGAGGGGTAGACTTACCGGTCAACTTGCTAGAGTTTCCTATGGATGAGTTTGAGGTCATCGTCGGGATATATCGGTTGGGTAAGTATGATGCTAAGATAGACTGCCGATAAAAGAAAGTGTCTTTAAAGGGGCCCAAGGGTATTAGGGTGTCATATAAGGGGTTTTTTGTGAGACCTAAGTGTAAGTTCATCACGGTTATGACCTTAAAGTCATGTTTGAGGAAGAAGTGTCCCTTGATTCTTTGCCAAGTGAGAGATCGGCGCGCGAAATAGCTGACTGCATCTGATATACATATGGTGGGAGAGTTTAATGATGTCTTTCCAGATAAGATACCGGGGTTACCACCTAAGAGAGATACCGACTTCAATGTGGAGCTTAAACCAGGGACATGTCCTATATCTAAAGCACCATATCGTATGGAACCTAAAGAACTGGAAGAGTTGAAGAAACAGTTAGATGATCTGTTAGACAAGGGATATATCCGGCCTAGTGTGTCACAATGGGGAGCACCGGTGTTGTTTGTGAAAAAGAAAGATGGGAGCATAAGGCTATGCATCGACTATAGGGAGCTGAATCGTGTCACGGTGAAGAATAAGTATCCTTTGCCAAGGATTGATGAACTTTTTGACAAGCTGAGTGGTGCAGGGGTGTTCTCTAAGATCGATTTGAGGTTGGGTTATCACCTTTTGAGGATAGCAGATGAGGATATTCCTAAGACAGCCTTCCGATCTCGTTATGGTCACTATGAGTATGTAGTGATGCCTTTTGGTTTGACGAATGCACCAACAACTTTCATGGATCTTATGAACCGGATTTTCAGCCCGTTCTTGGATAGGTTTATGGTTATCTTCATTGATGACATCTTGGTCTACTCTAAGACTAAGAAGGAGCATGAGGAACATCTGAGGTTAGTCTTGCAGACTTTACGAGATAATCAACTCTATGCCAAGTTATCCAAGTGCGAGTTTTGGTTAGAGGAAGTGGCTTTTCTGGGCCATGTGATATCTAAAAAGGGTGTGTCGGTGGATCCTAGCAAGATTGAAGCAGTGACCAAGTGGGAATCACCGAAGAATGTTGCTGAGATTCAGAGTTTCTTGGGTTTAGCTGGTTACTACAAGAGGTTCGTGAAGGACTTTTCTACGATAGCACGACCTATGACAGCTTTGATGAGGAAAGAGACCAGTTTTCGATGGGATGAGAGTTGTGAGACGACGTTCCAGACCTTAAAGGAGCGTTTGGCCACAACTCCTATCCTAGCTTTACCTGAGGGTTGTGAGAACTTTGAAGTATACACCGATGCTTCAAAGAATAGGTTGGGATGTGTTTTGATGCAGAATGGGAAGGTCATAACTTATGCGTCGAGGCAGCTGAAGCCGTATGAGAAGAACTATCCTACTCATGATTTGGAACTGGGTGTAGTTGTTTTTGCTCTTAAGATTTGGAGACATTACCTCTATGGGGCAACCTTTAAGGTGTTTTCAGATCATAAGAGTCTGAAATATATCTACACTCAGAGGGAGTTTAACATGCGACAGAGATGATGGATGAAGCTGATTGGGGACTACTATATGGAGATCATATACCACGAGGGTAAGGCTAATGTTGTTGCAGATGCTTTGAGTAGGAAGAGTGTTCACTCGTTGTGTACAACTATGTCTTTGCTGAAGCTGAGGGATGAGATGTCCAAGATGGGGATCCATATGATTCGCAAAGGGGATACCATCAGGGATTTGACAATCGAGCCAGATTTGTATGAGGATATCAAGAGAAAACAGGAACTTGATCCTAAGATCTAAGAATGGAAGTCAAGAGTGGAGAGTGGCACAGTTTCCAGGTTTTCTATCCACACAGATGAGCGTGTTCGCTTTGATAGGAGATGGTGTGTTCCTGATGATGCAGATTTGAGGAGGGTAATCATGACAGAGGCTCATTGCACTCCTTATTCGGTTCACCCAGGAGGTGACAAGCTCTATAAGGACCTCAAGAAAACTTTTTGGTGGCCTAACATGAAGAGGGATATGGCCGAGTTCGTGGCTAGGTGTCTGACATGCCAGAGAGTTAAGGGTAAGCAGTGAAGACCACAAGGTAAGATTCAGTTGCTTGAGGTACCTGAGTGGAAGTGGGAGTCGATCTCTATTGACTTTATCGTGGGGTAACCAAGGACACAGAAAGGTAACAATATGATTTGGGTGATCGTCGATCGGTTAACAAAGTCAGCTCACTTCATTCCGATGAGGGACACTTGAACTAAGATACGGCTAGCTTTGGGTTACAGGAAACATGTGGTTCAGTTACATGGTGTGCCTACAGATATAGTTTCAAATCGAGATGCGAGGTTTATATCACAGTTTTGGCAGGAGTTGCAGGATTTGATGGGTACGACCTTAAAGATGAGTACAGCTTTTCATGCTGCCACAGATGGTCAAACTGAGAGGACTATCAAGACTTTATAGGACATGTTGAGGGCTTGTGCCATGGAGTTCGGTGGGAGTTGGGAGGACAGGCTGGATTTGATTGAGTTTTCCTATAACAACAGCCATCACACCAGTATAGGAATGGCACCTTTCGAGGCTTTATATGGCAGGAAGTGCCGAAGTCCAGTTTGTTGGGATGACAGCGCAGAGGTAGTGGTTTTAGGGCCACAGATGGTGCATGATATGATTGAGCAAGTTCGGCTGATTCGTCAAAAGATGAAAGCAGCTCAGGATCGCCAGAAGAGTTATGCTGACTTGCACTGCAGGGACATCGAGTTCGCACTGGGTGACAAAGTCCTTTTGAAAGTGTCACCAATGCGAGGGGTGACGAGGTTTGGAAAGAAAGGTAAGTTAAGCCAGAAGTTTATCGGTCCATATGAGATCTTGGACCGTGTAGGTGAGGTGGCTTACATATTAGCCTTACCACCAGCTTTGGATCGAGTCCACAACGTGTTTCATGTTTCGTAGCTCCGGAAGTATGCGAGTGATCTATCACATGTGCTTGAGGTTGAGAACATCGAGCTTGATGAGTCTTTATCTTATGCCGAGGTTCCTAAAGAGATCTTATACCGCAAGGTACGCAAGACAAGGAATGGTGAGACCGTCTTACTTAAGGTGCTTTGGTCTAATCATAATGTGGAAGAGGCCACATGGGAACCCGAGGAGGCCATGGAAGAGCGTTTTCCCACCCTTTTTGATCATGTATGTTTGGTTACGGGGACTTAACCGTTGTCTTTTTAGGGGGGCAGGAGATGGTCGCATGTTTGTTTTTGAGTTAGTTTAAGTCGGTTTAGTGATGTTCTGTGTTAGTTTAGCTATGGTTCTGTCATCCGGTCGATTATATTGGGTGTTTTGTTTTATGTAGTAGGAGTTATCTGGCTCTTGTTGGTCTTATTTTGTGTGTATAGTGTGAATTTCGGGGACGAAGTTCTTTTTAAGGAGGGAAGACTGTAATACTACGGTTTTTTCTAAGTCTGTACTCGGCCGAATATGGCTTACTCGGCCGAGTAAGGGTGTCGTGTGTTTCTGGACAGTTCACTGCGCAGGAATACTCGGCCGAGTAAGGGACCACTCGACCGAGTAGAATATACTCAGCCGAGAATACTCTATACTCGACCGAGTATCCGGTCTGACGGGTGTTATTTCCGCAGTTTGATTTCAGAGTTATATAATCGTGGATTAACAGTTTCTAATAATTTTCTCAAAACCTAAATATTTCAACGTAACTCTAATCCTCTCCAAATCTTTCTCAAGTGCGTGGATTGTTAGCAAGTCTTATTCATCTTTATACACTTGGTGTCGGTAAGTCCTTGATTTGTAACACCCGCGAATTTTCCATTTTGACATTTATAATTTAATTAACCATTCTATGGTCTTATTTATATTTTAAATTATTTAATTTAATTAATTTCATTATTAAACATGATTTTTATAAATATTATATTTTTAAAGCTTAAGTTATACAAAATAAATATTTTGGTCGGATAATAATGATAATAATAATAATATTCTCCGTCTTGAGTGGTAGTGGGCTTGAGACGTAAATTCATGTGTATATCGACTCAATTTTGCTTATTGGGCCTAGTATGACCAATGGACTCACCTACTACTCCTTCCTCCTCATCAAAATAATGAGGGAAACCCTAACCCCTCCTCCTTCCTCACAATTTCAGCAACACCACCACAAACACAAACACCATTTTCATACTCTCCTCTTACAAATCTTCAAAACACCATAACTTGCTCAATTCTTATCCGAATCAAGTGATTTTCGCGTCTATCTCTTCCTCTCATCGCCCTCCATCTTTCTAGGTAAGAAAGACACCGACTTTCCTCCTTATATAGGGTTGTCGAGCCGTTTTATACATGGTACCCTTTTTCTAATTTTGATTCTTAGTCTTATTTTGTGTTTTCTTATGTTTAGGAGAAAGTTTAGTTGACCCGGAAGTGGATTCTTGAAAGGTAGACGAGTCTTTTGTGGATTTAAGTGCAAAAAGGTAACGGTGATGGGTTACTCGACATTATGTCAAATTTGTGTGTTTATATGTTGTAGTTTGTTCATATGTATGTTAAAGTTTGAATCTTTCTTGTTTCACATGTTTGTTGTTGAATGAGTTTGTATGAGAAACCATCTCATGGTTAGTTGAAGGAATTTCCAATCCTTTGGGTTACATGAATGTTTATATGGATGAATTAGTAAAGAAACCGTCTTATTCATGCTTAATAATTGTGTTTAATTATGTCACGAATTTGTTAGTTTGGAATTGTTTGAATTTGAATCGAACCTTGTGTTTTAATCCCTCTTTTATGCTTTGATTTCACCCTTATTACTTGTACAAAGTTGCTTGGGTAATATATGGTGGAATTAGGATTGTAATGGCATGATAAAAAAATGATTTGGGGATGAAGGTGAATTTGTTGTGTCGTGCAAATCAGCACCTCGGCGCAGGCTGCGCACCTCGGCGCAGGCTGCGCACTCAGCCTGGACCAGTTTTCGTAAAATGGCCATAACTTCTTTGTTACTTGTTTGTTTGAGGCATATGACCTACCGTTAGAACCGTAAGAGGATAAGCTATCACCTCCAACTGGTTTCACCTCATTATCATGTATAGAACTCAAGTTATGACCGTTTGAAGTTGACCCTTGTTGTAGTCGAGTACTAAACTTGTTGTTATAGATTGGGTTTTGAGTTTCTTGTTGGGTATGCATCTTAACTTTGGTTCTAATGCTTGTGTATGATGTGTTGAGACTCTTTTATCATGGGAGTACTTGATATTTGTTATACTCTTATACTTATACATGCTTCACATGAATTGTTTACGTTATATTCGTGCAATCATGGTTGCTCGTATTTGAGACCCAAGTGCGACGATTTACATTGTGTGACTACTTGACATTCCTTATTTATTTACCCTTCGGGCCTTTGGTACGAGTGCGTGCCATGTTCCCAGGTTGGGTTATCCTTCCGCCTTTCTTCGGACCTTGGGTTACGAGTGCGTGCCATGTCTCCGATTAGAGGTTACTCGGCCTTTGGATACGAGTGCGTGCCATGTTCCGAGTCTTGGATACGATTTGGTATCGTTTGTCGAATCGGGTGTCGCCCATCCCGAGAGTCTGGATCCAGGTTTAGACTAGGACCGTATTATGATCGTCGTCCTACCAAGAGGTTGGAGTCTAGGGGTCTGTCTTGTTTGAGTCAAAGCCTTTGTAAATGTCTTCTTTGATTATGGTCATTGGCGTGTTCTTATATACGAGAGTGCACGTCTTCTATGATTGTTTATGAGAGTCTTGGTCCTATCGGATACTAGTGGTGAGATGCAAGCCCCTAGTTGCGATATGATCGCCGGGATTGATGTTCCCATCCGTTCTTATGGTGAGATGCAAGCCATAAGTATGAATGTGACATTAGTAGCCACGTCCGTGCTATGGTTTGTTAAGAGGTTTTCAAGTAATGGCTATTGGTTTCCATCCATGTATTTTCTATTCAATTGATCCGTTGTTTACCTTCTTCATATGATTCGATGCCTAATCTCATATCCATGTTTTGGTTACCTTGAATGCATGTTTAATATAATGTACCATGCCTATCTCATTAAGAATGCAATGTGCCTATCTCATTAAGAATGCAATGTGCCTATCTCATTAAGAATGCAATATGCCTCTCTCGTTATGATTATCGTTATATTCCCTTGTTCATATTATTCAAGTATGATGCATGATCAATATGTTTAATTAAGTTCTTGCTTATGTGCATTTTGACATATTGTGGCTGGGAGAACCCTGAGTTACTCCCCACTGACTGTGGCGTTCATGTTTACATGAATGACAGGTTTGTGATGCAGATTATGGGGAAGACGTGTGAGCTAGCGAGAACGTTGAACCTTGGACCTTAGTTATAGTTTGCCTAGACTCACCTATCGTTAGACTTGTGTTTATTCGTGGGATATCTTTTCCCCAACGCACTTCGTTTTTAATTGTAAAACTTATTCATCTTACTTTTCATTTTCGTTTGATCACTTATGGTGGATTTCACACTTTAAACTTTAAAGGTTTTAAAAATCCCTTATTTTTCCGCTTAGATTTAATAGTTCTTTTGATGCCTCATCGAGGGGTGTCACAGATTTCATTAGTTCCATTGACTGATCTTTTAGGGTTGCCTTAATTTGTGAATTGGGGGAAAAAGGGGTTTTGTATATGGTAATTGGAGTTTATGTGTTTGTTGTTAGGTGAGGACTTCGTAGAGGAGCCGTTCTAGATTGCTTTGCTTGTGTCTCATTGCAGTTGTGCTAAGGTAGGGTTTCCCTACTCGGTTTACTGTTTAATTGTTATAAGATTGTGTTTTTATTGTTGTACGATTGATTATCTACTGATCGTTGTTGGTGTTTTTGAGTTGGTGTTGGTGTTGTGATGATTGATGTTAATATTCGCGAGGTGCGTCCTCGGCTGAGTGGAGTCACTTGCGGGAGTGGCTTCACGCCCTAGTTTCGCCCTCTGTGGAACTCGCCACATAAGGGGATGTGCACATTAATGAACAGGGTTATCGCTCGTTGATGAGTGAGGGCTTAGGTGGGGATTTGCTGCGGTCCCCCACCGGCGGTGAGGATTATCTGTTACGATGGGTAATCTGGCAGGGCTACACACTTTAGTGTGTAGTCAGTTACGATGTGAGATCGGGAGTTGGGGATGGATGATGATCAGCAGTTTGCCTTTTTGTACTTGTCTTATTTTGATTATACAGTAACTGACCCCGTTGTTGTTTTGTAAAATCTATGGTGATCCATTCGGGGATGGTGAACAGATTGTGTCAGGTGATGATGTTCATTAGCTATGGGGCTGTCGTGGGGAGTCATCACTCGAGTCTAGCTTCCGTTGTCAAGAGATTTAGAATCCAGTCTTAGTTGTTGAACTTTCGTAGTAGTACTTTGGTTTTGGTTTTAGATCATGTAAATTTTTTTTGGGTGAAATGTAAGAATTTCATTAAGCACAAACTTAGGCTATTACAACCTAACAATTTAAAGACATAACAATTTTAGTAGAGACATACCTCTACTTACACAATTCAATACTTTCTAACCATTTTTTATCATTATTATCTAAATGATTCTGGAAAGCACTAATCCGCATTTTAATTACATTTCTATCCAACCTTAACACAATCTCAGGCCTAACCAAACAATGCTCCACGCATACTCTATTCCTTTGCATCCAAATATGGTAATAACAAGACATGAAAGCACATAGCAAGATGCCTCTTCTTATTTTAGACCACTTCTGAAGCTATATCCACTGCAAGAGATTATCAGCTGGAATAGCTACATGACATAAACCAGCCATCCCCGATAGAATGAGTCTATTGTAGGTACAATGCTAGAATAAATGCAGATGGATCTCTGCAGCACACCCACACAGTAAGCAATCTTCACCAGGAACAATACCCAAGCCAAAAAGTTTAGCTTTAACCTGCAATGCTTCCCTGGCCAATAACCAGCAGAAGAACTTGTGCTTAGGCATTGCCCAGGTGTTCCAAACAATTCTATGCCATTCAATTGCCTGATACTTCAATCTCAGCAATTCATATCCACTCTTCACTGTGTATCCCTTAGGATCCAACAACCACTGCCCATGATTATAGCATGAACTGAATTTGTCACGAACTCTACAAACTGTTTTCCAACCCCAGCTAATATCCCCACTGGGTACATAATCAGTCCAAGCCCTGCCTTTTAAATAAATCTAGCTAATCCATTTTACCCAAAGTTTATCAGGATTAAAGTAGATCCACCACACTAATTTACCCATAGCAGCTACATTCCACACAAAACTATCTCTTAGTCCAAGACCCCCCCTCCTTCTTTGGAGAACAAATTTTTGCCCAACGGACAAGAGGTACTCTAAGTCGATCAGCTTTCCCATCCCACAAGTAGTTGTGACAGATGGTATTCAATCTATGCAACACTCCTTTAAGAATAATGAAAATGCTTATCCAATAAGTGTATAATGAAGTCAGTATTGAGTTAACAAGTACTAACCTCCAGAGTAAGATAAGTGTCTGGACCCAAAACTTGTAATTCTTGCTGTAATCTTTTCCATCAGAATTTGACCTTGAGATTTTGTTAATCTACCAGCAGTAATAGGTACTCCCAGATATTTAAATGGGAGTTGCCCTTCCTGAATCTCAGCAGTAAGCAGAATATCCTCCTTTACCCCCACAGACACCCCATTAAAATAAGCATTTGTTTTAGTGGGACTCATATGTAACCCAGAGGCCCTGGAGAAGGTAGAAAAAGCTCTAAGCAACACCATTATGGAACCCACATCACCTTTATTGAACAATAAAAGGTCATCTGCAAACATTAAGTGTGATAACTTGACTTTACCACACAGAGGATGATACCTGAATCCCATATTTTCAGTAACATACCCCAAGACTCTACTCAAGTACTCCATAGAAATAGTAAATAAAAGGGGAGACAAAGGATCCCCTTGTCTTAACCCTTTCTTCCCATGAAAGAAACCAAAAATATCTCCATTTAAAACCAAGGAGTAACTTGCAGTCTGAACACACTCCATTATCAAGGAAGTAAACTGTATAGGAAACTCTAAGGAAACCAACATCTCTTCTAAAAACTCCCAGCTGACAGAATCATATGCTTTCTTTAAATCAACTTTCATCAGGAATCTAGGAGAAACAGACTTCCTATTATATAATCTGACAATGTCCTGACAGATAAGAATATTTTAAACAATGCTCCTTCCCTTGATAAATCCTCCTTGACTATCACTGATCAACTCAGGCAACACCTCAGACAATCTATTACAAAGAAGCTTAGAAATGCATTTGTAAACTACATTGCAATAAGATATTGAACGAAATCGAGTAACATTTTGAGGCATTGCACACTTAGGAATGAGAGAAATGAGGGCATGATTTAATTTCTTAAGAAGTTTGCCAGACTTGAAAAAATCTTTTATAGCAAGAGAAACAGAAGCTGGTAGATTCCATGTTTAAAGAAGGCACTAGAATAACCATCTGTTAATCTACCAGCAGTAATAGGTACTCCCATAAGTGTAATAACATCTTTAAAGAAGGCACTAGAATATCCCAAGCATATTTAAAGAAGGCACTAGAATAACCATCTGGGCCTGCAACCTTATGGTTATGGATAGAAAACATTACCTTCTTGATCTCTTCATCAGCTACAGGGGACATAAGCAATTTTTTGTGTTCATCAGAGCACACCTTCCCCAGCTTGACCACACTATTACTGACTTTAATAACCTTCTCATAAGTACCCAAAAGAGAAGTATAAAAACTCAAGAAAGCTTCCTGAATTTTCTTTGGATCATCACATTGAAACCCCTGAGTATCCTCTATCTTAAGCACCTTATTCCTGACTTACCTTCCTTTAATAAAACTATGAAAATACTTCGTGTTATCATCTCCCTTATCAACCCAAATGGCTTTGGATTTTTGCAATAAAAACTCAGAACATGCAGTCTCCAGAAATCTAACACTGCTATTGCCTCCACCTCTTGAGAAATTAAAATAGCATTGTGAGGATCATCTCTGAGTTTTATTTGAAGAAACTCAAGGTTCATCTTAGCCCTAACAGTATTGTTGACTATATCATCAAAATTATCTTTATTCAACTGTTTTAGAGGCCATTTTAAAGATTTCAGCTTCTTGACCAGCTTGAACATTAATGTACCAGTCTAGTCTGTACCCCATACTTGCTGCACACACTCCATAAAATCCTCTGCTTTACTCCACATGTTATAATATTTGAAGCATCTCCTTGGTTTCTCACCGTTACTTTGTTCTTGCACCACATAAGGAGTATGATCAAAAACTCCTTCAGTATAAAAGTGAGCATAAATAGTACCATTAACCCTTAACCAAGCATCATTCACCAAGACTCTATCCAGTCTACTAAAAACTCTAGAGGAGGGATCTTGCTTATTTGACCAAGTATACAAAGACCCAATGGCAGAACAATCAGTGACACCACACTCAGCTACACACGGTTGGAAATCATCCATCTCCTCATAAGTGGAATTACCTCCTAACCTCTCTGAAGGGACCAAAACAGTGTTGAAATCTCCACAAATAACCCAAGGCCCCTTTATATCTCTATTATAAGCACACAACTGTAGCCATAGTGCCTTCCTTTTACACACATCATTGAAAGCAAACACCATAGTACAGTGAAAATTAGACCCAGTGCCTAAATCCTTGACCTCCATATGAATAAACTGAGCAGTATAATCTAAGAATTGCACAGTAAACATTGAAGGCTGCCAAATAACCCAAACACGACCCCCTTTGTGATAATAAGTATTAGTAGAGATGCACCGGTTAGCACAAAGATTATTTCTCATATTATTTAGTGACAAAGGTTTCACCTTTGTCTCAAGGAGACCAAACAACCCAATTTGATGATGGTGTAAAAACCACTTGATAGTGTTCTGCTTTATTGGGCTATTCAGTCCCCTAATGTTCCAAAATCCAAAATTATACATTACCCCCAAGAGGAGGTAATGCACTATCATTTAGAGTAACCACACCAATTCCAACGAGAGATAGAGATGTATTAAGGGTGTCAAGAAAAGTATCCTTACCAAACTTGACTGAACTGTACCCTTTATTCATCAACTCCTGTCTACTGAAACGAATAATCTGCTTTGCAGGTGTGTCAGCAACATGATATTTCCCATTCTTGCCCCATGTCATCTGGAACTGGTTAGGTTTCTCAATTAGAGTAATCAGACCTGACTCCTCAGAGGGAGGCAGTGAGACAGCAGGCTCAACTGGTTGTGGTCGAGCTTTAGGTCTCCACTGCTTTACAGCCTCCTTCGGAGCTTTGGCCTTTGGGACCCATGGTTGCTTCGCTTTCCTACAGTTAGCAGTAGCATGACCAACTCCTTTAAACGACGTACATAAGAGGGGCTTCCACTCAGACACAACATCAACAACAACCACACGACCATCTTCATCTAAAAATTTAAGCTTGTCAGGGATAGCTTTGCCAAAAGGAACCTCCACCATGACTCGAGCAAATCCAAGCCTAGTCTTATCCTTTGTAGAAACATTACATTGAATAAATTTCCCCAACAAACTAGCAATTCTAGGGAGACACTTCCCCCAAAATTTCAGAGGAAGATGCTCTAACCTAACCCAATCTGGAACCTCCTTGACATCCTCCTTCACTAGATCAACATCAACACTCCAAGGTCTCACAATAAGAGGCTTATTGTCGAAGAGGAAGTGCCCTTGTTGCAAGACACGATCTTTAGCAGCACTAGTGGTAAATCTTACCAGAAATACCCCATTCGGAAGGAAAGACACCTTATCAATTGGAAGATGAGCCCAGATTATCTTAACGAAACCATCTACCACTTCTACTGGAGGATTAGCACCCAATATGAAGCAGTAAACCGAGTTTGTCTAGTACTCAATTTCCTCCTTAACATCCTCAGGGGAGAAACGCAACAAATCAGTTGGTTCTTCCTTAATAACTTTCAGATGATTTTTGCCTTTACACCTACGTTGGACCACCCATTCCTGTACTTCAGAATGGAGTGACTCCAAATCATAGGGTTGAACACCAACCATCGCATTCACACTATTCGTTTTCTGGGTTTTATCCCAATATGAAGCAGTAAACCGAGTTTGTCCAGTACTCAATTTTCTCCTTAACATCCTCAGGGGAGAAACGCAACAAATCAGCTGGTTCTTCCTCAATAACTTCCAGATGATTTTTGCCTTTACGCCTACGCTGGACCACCCATTCCTGTACTTCAGAATGGAGCGACCCCAAATCATAGGGTTGAAACACCAACCATCGCATTCACATTCTTCGTTTTCTGGGTTTCATCTCCTGTAGGGCCCCTAACCACCACCGTGGATACATGCGGCACATCAGAAGACGACGCCTCATTATTCTTCGTAGACTTAGGACTTTTCGATTTCGTATTACCAGAGATTAGAGGGGGAAATTGTTCAACGTTTGAACAAGCGATTGACATATTTTGGGATTTTGATTTAGGGTTTTAGGATAATTTTTTGGGATTTTTTTGTTTAGGGTTTAAGGAAATTTAGAGCTCTTTCTCTCACTATCTCTTTATTTTTTTATTTTATTCATGTAAACTTTAACCATTTATACTTTAATAATTGTGTTTTGGATTGGTAACTTTGATATACTAACCTCGGGCAACCGAGATGGTGACGGTCTCTCATGCTGTGGTGGTCCTGGTAAGGCACCATGGTATGTGGGGGTGTCATAGTATTGTGATTATGGATTGTGATTGTATGATTATATGATGATAGGAGATGATTTCGTAGAGGAGCGCTTTTGATCTGCTATTGTGTCGATTTGTGGTGATTGCTTTCCAGGTAGGGTTTCCTACTCAGTTATTGTATACATGATTATGAGATGGTTGTTGGTTGTTGGCATTTGATTATATCGTAATATTGATGATATTGTAATTGGTTGTTGTTATTTGTCTGTGGTTTGCGAGGTGCGCCCTTGGCTGAGTGGAGTCACTTATGGGAATGGCTTCACGCCCTTGATTCGCACCTTGTGGAACCCGCCACAAGAGGGGATGTGCACATTAAGGAACATGGGTTTTCGCTCGGTAAAGATAAGTGGGGATTAAGTGGGAACGGCTGCGGTCTCCCACAGGCGGTGTGGATTACTGGTTGCGGCCGTAATCTGGCAGGACTAGACCTTCAGGCTAGTCAGATGATTGGTGATGTGACGGTGTTGGGGAATGATGTCTGATGTGACTCTTAATTGCACACATTTAGTCCCCTAATTGAACCCATTTTGCATACTAATATAGCATTTCATGACATTTTATCCGTCAATTCCTTCCTATTTTGCTTTCCTATTGCATTGTATATGTCTTGTAGGAAACAAGATAATGAGGCGGAATTCCCGTCTCTCATGCATATTCGAAAGCTTGTTGATGATCTTTGATGGACTAGTATGAAGAGGAGGCAAGAATGATGACCAAGGGTGTAGGAATAAAGAGTATATAGAAGGATCATAGGCTTAAAACAAGGATGACGAGAAGGAAGCTATTACAAGAAGAAATTGCTCGGAACTAAACCAAGAGTTACTTGTTTGGCTCTGAAAATATGCTAGATGAAATGACGTCGAAAAATCAAGTGGTCTAGACTTTTGAATAACTCCAATAGGAGTCCGGATGAGGAAATGACGTCCGTTTTACAATCCGAGCTCAAATAGACAAGCTGTCTCAGGATCCGCGCATCCCGAACTCAATCCGGGCGTCCCAGACTCAGGCCGAGCGTCCCAGACTCAAGACGAGCGTCCCAAACTCAGGCCGGGCATCCTGGACTCAGGACGAGCGGATTGTTAGGCAGTCAAGAATGGAGAAGAACCCTGTCCCAGGATCCGAGCATCCCGAGCTCAGGCGTCCCGTTGCCTAGTCCGAGCGGATCCCCTCACAGGACAAGCCGTGCTTCAAACCAATCCGCGCGGATTTCCTTGGGAGTTGCTACGTGATCCGCGCATTTTCCTCGGGACTTGCAAAGCTCTATTCAACCCTTACACATTATTATTTACTAATCTACCCTTGCTTAACCTAATGATGTACCACTATATATACTCCATTGTATTACCTAGCTAATAACGAAGCTTCTTTAGATTAGATTAAGCCTTCATTAGGAGTAGATTAGAATAGATTAGTCTTTAATCTTTCCACAAATTACACATTAATCTTTCCTCAATAATTTCTCATACAATCTTAGATTTAGCTTGGTACTTGAAGAATTCATGGGTTTGTATTGGGGAATTGACAACTCTCCACCATTAATCAAAGGGTTTCTTATATTGTTCTTCCATTTCCTTTGTTCAATTCAAGTTGTTTACATTTGGATCTCTTGCGTATGTATTTGAAGATTAAGTGACAAGTCTTCATCTTTATTCAAGGATTCTTCTTTATTTATGTTAATGTTTACTCTCTAAGTTGGTAACACTCTTAATCCCTTTTTATTTACTTATTAATCTCTTGTTTATTGTCTTGCTTAATCATCATGTTCACTTGTGTTGTGATGTTTCACACCATTGCTAGCATAATAATCATGATGAGTAGTGAGTAGTCTCTTAACTAGGATTAGTGGGGGATTAGGGGAGTTACTCATGGGATAGATTTATGCTTAATGAGTTCATATGAATGCTTGCTTAATGTTCTTCAACTTGTGCACACATCATGTTTGATGAAATGCTAGACTATGAAACCTTGCATTTTTTACCCATCTCTTATCTATTCAACAAGGCTTGTAAGATATAAACCAACTCAAGCCTTGTTAGACCTTGCATAGAGTTAAATAGGGAAACTCAAGTCGACTTGTTGGTGTTGTAAAGTCTTAACCGACTCGGCTCCGAGACGTAAGTTTCCCTAGGAATTGGTTCATCATGCATGTAGTTTAATAGGAAGAATTAAGTCGACTTGTAGGTATTGTAAAGTTACAAATGACTCGGCTCCGGGACCCAAATCTTCTTATGAATTATATGACATGAACTAACTTAATTCCAACAATAATAAATTGCTTGCATCCACATAACTCATTTATGCTATCTTACCATGATTCCCCTATGATCCCATGATATCCTAGTATCCTTTATTACTTGTTTACATCTTTATTTGCTTTATTGCTTGTTTTATTCCATTGCCTTCTTTAGTTTAGAATCATCAACCCAAATCAATTGTGACAACCCCAAGCACAACTACAATTAGATTGAACAATTTGAGTACCCCCGTCCCGTGGATCGACCCCGACTTGCTTGCTATGCTAGTAGTTGGGTATAAATGTGTTTGATGGCGGACAACGACCCACTCATCAAAATGGCGCCGTTGCCGGGGACGGTGTTGTGTATTTGAATTATTCTTTTGTCTAGTTTTAGTTGTGCTTCTTCTTGAGGAGCCTTGGTTCATTGGGAATTTCGTTTCTTGTGCTTTAACCTTGAGGAACTTGTTCCTCAAGGTTTGTTCTTACCATTTTATTGTAGTTTCCATGTTTATAGTTGTATCTTTGTCTTAGCTATGATGATGGCCCAAGGCTTCGTACATGGAGTATGTGGTGGATCTTTTGAGTTTGACTACAATGGGTATGGGGAGTTTGAGGAGCAAGTCAATACAAACCTACCTTACAACTCATACAACGAAAATCCTAACTACTACCCCAAATATTTCCACCAAAATCCCAACATCCAATATCCACAACAACCACCCGCGCAATACTCACTTTACAACCAATTCCAAATGCCATAATATGAGCACTTTCACACCCACCCACAACAAAAAGATGAGCTCAACTTTGACATTCAAAATATGGTTCTCCAAATGATGGGAGACCAACAAAATTTCTTCACACAAATTCTAGAAGAGAGCCAAAATAGGGACAATGTTCTTCAAAGCATTGTTACCCATAGTGAGGAGTTGGCAATTCGAATTGCCCAAATGAAGGCAACCCAAGCAACCACTCCCCACCAATCCTTGAGCATTGACCATGAAGGTGAATTTGAGGCAATGACCTTTGATGAAGAAGATGTGAAGTGGGAAGAGCCAATCTCCTTGAGCTCTTGTGAGTATGAAAGTGTGGTATTTGATGAGAAAGATATGAGTTTGAGTAAGCCAAGTACTCTTAGCCTTTGTGTGTATGAGGGTGTGTCATTTGATGTGAACATTGAGGTGTTGGAGAAAGAGTTAATGAGGAGGAGTGAAGCCCCCATTTATGATTCATATGAAGATAGCGATGATGACAAGCCTATGGAAGAAGCTTATGCGGAATATGTGTCTTGCAAGGACTTGTGGAATGAAGAAGAGGAATGGACTGGTGAGATTGCCTCACTTGAGGAGCCCATCCTTAAGAAGTTTGAGGTACGCTTCCATGAAGAAGATGAATGTCTCTTTCCTATTGACTATGAAGACCTTTTCGCACCCACCATGGAACCTATGGTTGTTGGAGATAATATGGTAAACCTTCTCCAAGAGCTAAAATTGTTATATAAAAGGTACTTGGTGGAGAAGCTCAAGAACAAAGCTATGAATGAGCTTACTTGTGGAGACTTGGCACCCACAATCTCAATTCCTAAGGTACCCTGTCATCAATACTATGAGAATTATATTTCTATTCTTAAAGGATTGATAAATCCAAATGCTATCATCATCACCATATTTGAGGGAGACGGGGAGAGAATGGAAGCCTCCCGATGACAAGAATTTTAAGCTTGCTAATTTGGAGAGCCAAAAAGGCTATGATGAAAAGGCCAAGGTGAAGGGGAGAAATTTCAATTAAAAGCCCCTTGTGGAGGATTGGCTCTATTCCATTTTGAAGTGGCCATGGTTCTATCTTTTCTTATTTGAGGATTGTGCTCAAGCCTTTGACCGGTTATTGAGAGCATTAAGCAACATGGACACCATCAATAACCATGGCAACAAGGAATGAGTTTGGTGGAGTCCTCTCTCAAACCACCATTTGTAAGATATCCTATCCTTTGACTTTGCATTACATTTATACTTGCATTTAGTTATATACATATACATTTAACTTGCATTTGTGAAATATTTCATATTACATTTATATTAGTTAGTTCATATAGTATAGTTTGCATTGTAATATATCCCACATATCTCATATAGTTAGTTGCATATAGTTAAATTTGCATTCATGCATAGTCACTAACGACCTAACCTCATTTCTCCTACACTAGAAATAGTGCTTAAATCGGTTTGGGGAGGTTTGATCATAGGTGAGAACATGTATAATCTAGTATAGTGTAGATTGCATCATTTGTTATATATGTCATATAGAATTGCATTTAGTTAGAACATGCATTCATTCATATCATATCATTGCATTTGTACTCCATTTCCATAAAATTAAAAATCCAAAAACATGTATTTCTTTTGCATTCCTACTCCTACATGTACATTGAGGACAATGTCCAAAATAAAGCGGGGGATGAGAATTTATATTCCATAATACAAAAAATTGAATTTTTTTGAAAAATCCCAAAAATATGTTCTTTAATTTCATAAAAACAAAATTCATAAAAATTTGAAAATTTCAAAAACCAAAAACATGTTCTTTAATTTAGTAGTGTAGAATTGTATAGATACTTGTGTTTTTGTTTTCTTCTCACAAAGATACAACACTACATTTGAGGCATTGGCAAGGGAGTGTTAAGACCGCTTGGTATGATCGTTCTAATCCCTACTTCCCTTCCATTTCTTTTCATTATCCATATGAGGAGGATGGGCTTACATGTCAAGGAGGATGTGGTGAATTTTGTTGTTGCGGTTTGTGTGCCTATGTGTTGTTAGGAGTTTGCATCTAGATTACATGGCATACTATTTGATAGAAGCATATGAATTATAGTTGTATATATGTTAGTTGCATCATGACATGTAGTTGAATGGTTAGAAATTTTTTGTGAAAATGACTATTTGGGAAGCTTGACAAGTGTATATAAGGCCCTTGTAAATAATTTTTTTCCTTGAGACTTTGTTTGATAGAATACCCCCAAGACACCATAGGATGTGTCATACTAGTATCTTTTGACCCATGGACTAAGGCCTAGTCAAGAGTACCTTGTGGTGTGATAACTCCTTGGCTACCGTTTATTCTAAGGTGACCTTTGAAGCCATGCAACCGTTCTTACACTTCTATCATCATATTTTGTCAACAAAAAGGGAATGGGCACAAAAATATCAAATTGAGTTCAAGTACCAAATCAAAATCAAATGTTTGCAAATTACATCAAATGAAAAGAAGAGCAAAAATAGACTCCTATGCTTCAATAAAAGTACCCTTACTACAAAATGGGGTTACTTTGAAAAATGTTCAAAAATGCAAAGATTGAAAAGAATTGCCAAAGTATCAAAAATGCCAAACATCAAAGAAATGGCAAGAAAATTACTCTCAAATGTCAAATGCCACAAGAAATTGGGGGGAAAAACAAATCAAAAGCAAACTACCATTGTGAAACTCAAAGCTTATTGATCACTTTTATCCATTGATCTCATTTTTGTTGCATGGTCGAGAGGGGACGACCCTTCTTCTTGTCTAGGCAAGAGGGGGAATTCCGTGATCCTACAGTGTTTCTAACACCATAAGGAGTCTACTCTTGACGAAAGCATTTAGCAATTGAGGATAAAAGTACCCTAGTTTGACACAACTTGGAGGTGATTTGTTGGTATCCTCTTAGACTTAGTAGCTTAGAGAAATGATATCTATGATGGAGTGTGTACCCTTAAATTACTTCCCTTATAGATGATTTCCGCCACTTAGATGAGAAAAGTGGCTATTCTTTTGTAGATGCATCCATTACTTGTTTTGTGTGCTTAATGCTTGAATATATCGCCATTTTGGCAAGTCCCACATTGCCTTGCAAGGAATCTTACCTCATGGATGTCTTGTTGTGAGTTGAAGGGGCAGAGTGAGACCCGCTAATTATCTCAATCGCTTATATTATTACTAGGATAGTTTAAATAGAGGTCTAGTTCTAGTCACCTCTTTACTCGGGACGAGTAAAGGTTCGGTTTGGGGATGTTTGATGTGACTCTTAATTGCGCACATTTAGTCCCCTAATTGAACCCATTTTGCATACTAATATAGCATTTCATGACCATTTTATCTGTCAATGCCTTCCTATTTTGCTTTCCTATTGCATTGTATATGTCTTGTAGGAAAGAAGATAATGAGGCGGAATTCCCGCCTCTCGCGCATATTCGGAAGCTTGGTGACGATCTTGGATGGACTAGTATGAAGAGGAGGCAAGAATGATGACCAAGGATGTAGGAATAAAGAGTATATAGAAGGATCATAGGCTTAAAAGCAAGGATGACGAGAAGGAAGCCATTATAAGAAGAAATTGCTCGGAACCAAACCAAGAGTTGCTTGTTTGGCTCTGAAAATATTCTAGATGAAACAGCGTCAAAAAATCAAGTGGTCTAGGCTTTTGAATCACTCCAATAGGAGTCCGGATGAGGAAATGACGTCCATTTTACAATCCGAGCTCAAATAGACAAGCTGTCCCAGGATCCGCGCGTCCCGAACTCAATCCGGGCATCCCAGACTCAAGCAGGGTGTCCCAGACTCAAGACGAGCGTCCCAGACTTAGGCCGGGCATCCCGGACTTAGGACGAGCGGATTGTTAGGCAGTCAAGAATGGAGAAGAACCCTGTCCCAGGATCCGAGCGTCCCGAGCTCAGGACGAGCGTCCCAGACCAGGATCCGGGTGTCCCGTTGCCCAGTCCGAGCGCATCCCCTCACAGGACAAGTCGTGCTTCAAGCCAATCCACGCGGATTTCCTTGGCAGTTGCTACATGATCCGCGCATTTCCCTCGGGACTTGCAAAGCTCTATTCAACACCTAAGCATTGTTATTTACTAATCTACCCTTGTTTAACCTAATGATGTACCACTATATATACTCCATTGTATTACCTAGCTAATAACCAAGCTTCCTTAGATTAGATTAAGCCTTCATTAGGAGTAGATTAGAATAGATTAGTCTTTAATCTTTCCACAAATTACACATTAATCTTTCCTCAATAATTTCTCATACAATCTTAGATTTAGCTGGTACTTGAAGAATTCTTGGGTTTGTATTAGGGAATTGACAACTCTCCACCATTAATTAAAGGGTTTCTTCTATTGTTCTTCCATTTCCTTTGTTCAATTCAAGTTATTTACATTTGGATCTCTTGGGTATGTATTTGAAGATTAAGTGACAAGTCTTCATCTTTATTCAAGAATTCTTCTTTATTTATGTTAATCTTTACTCTCCAAGTTGGTAACACTCTTAATCCCTTTTTATTTACATGTTAATCTCTTGTTTATTGTCTATCTTAATCATCATGTTCACTTGTGTTGTGATGTTTGACACCATTGCTAGTATAATAATCATGATGAGTAGTGAGTAGTCTCTTAACTAGGATTAGTGGGGGGATTAGGGGAGTTACTCATGGGATAGATTTATGCTTAATGAGTTCATATGAATGCTTGGTTATTATTATTCAACTTGTGCACACATCATGTTTGATGAAATGCTAGACTATGAAACCTTGCATTTTTTACCCATCTCTTATCTATTCAACAAGGCTTGTAAGATATAAACCAACTCAAGCCTTGTTAGACCTTGCATAGAGTTGAATAGGGAAACTCAAGTCGACTTGTTGGTGTTGTAAAGTCTTAACCGACTCGGTTCCGAGACGTAAGTTTCCCTAGGAATTGGTTCATCATGCATGTAGTTTAATAGGAAGAATTAAGTCGACTTGTAGGTATTGTAAAGTTACAAATGACTCGGCTCCGGGACCCAAATCTTCTTATGAATTATATGACATGAACTAACTTAATTCCAACAATAATAAATTGCTTGCATCCACATAACTCATTTATGCTATCTTACCATGATTCCCCTATGATCCCATGATATCCTAGTATCCTTTATTACTTGTTTACATCTTTATTTGCTTTATTGCTTGTTTTATTCCATTGCCTTCTTTAGTTTAGAATCATCAACTCAAACCAATTGTGACAACCCCAAGCACAACTACAATTAGATTGAACAATTTGAGTACCGCCGTCCCGTGGATCGACCCCGACTTGCTTGCTATGCTAGTAGTTGGGTAAAAATGTGTTTGATGGTGGACAACGACCCACTCATCAATGTCTGTTTATTATTATTGTCTTATCTTATATTGTGTATGCAGTAACTGACCCCGTTTAATTGTTTTAAATACTGTGGTGATCCATTCGGGGATGGTGAGCAGTCGTTGAGCAGGTATGATTTGGATGCGCGAGGGTTAGCTGGGGATGAGTCACCACGAGTCACCTAGTAGTCTTCCCCTGTTATGTCGAGACATTTGTTTTACTTTTGTTGGATTTGGTTTTGGAACAGTTGTATCATACCTTACAGTTTTTGGGTTTTGATGTATTCACTTAAACTATTTATTTAAAGTACGTTCTTTTATGGTATATTTGATATTCATTGCCTCGGGTAACCGAGATGGTAGCACTCTCATGCATTAGGTGGTCTTGGTAAGACACCTTGGTGTATGGGGGTGTTACAAAACCCGACCCAATTAAATATCGTATCGTGTTCGTATTGACCCACTTACATAAATGGGTCATTAAGCCTCAACCCAAACCCGTTAATTTCGTGTCGGGTTCATGTCGTGTTTATGTGTCGTGTCATTATTTGCCAGCTCTAGTTCAAACCCACTCTATTTACGAGCTTTACGAGATCTTTGGATTGAAAAAAAATTGCCGCTTTCTAAAATTCTCGTTAAAGTTAATTCTTTTCGTATAAAAAAGGTTTAACATAGTAAACTAAATAAAGTGTATGATTAGGCAAATCTCTTTAAATACATTATGAAATGGAAATGACATGTAGACCTGGTAAAATTTGTAACACACTTATACACCAAATTGTCTTACTAAGACCACCTTAGCATATCAAGATGCTAACATCTTGGTTGCCCGAGGTGAAGTATATCAAATAGACCAACCAAGAACGTTTATGAAAAGATAACGAACAATATAACAAAGGTACAACTGAAAGTTTACCCAAAACTATTTACAACAAAACAACTAAAAGAACTAAAGTATATAAGTCAGCGGAAGCTAGCTAAGCGAACGGTGATGACTCGACCCCCATCCAAACCCGCAACCTATCCACAGCTATACATGTTCAGTCAACTGCTCACCATCCCCGAATGGATCACCACAGTTTGGAAAACAATAAACGGGATCAGTCAACTGTATAATCAAGATAAGAATTCACAACACAATCAATACAACCAAACCAATTGTAGTATCATTCTCCAACTCCATTAGTAATCAGTAACCGGCTACACACCTACGGGTGTAGTTATACCAGGTTTCCCATCACAACAGGTAACCCTCACCGCCAGTGTGGGACTGCAGCCATGCCCACCTAAGCCCCACTCATCACAATGAGCGCACCCAGATCATTAATGTGCACATCCCCCTTGTGACGGGAGCCACAAGAGGAGAACATGAGGTTGGGACCATCTCCCGAACATGGTCCCATCACAACAATATCAATCACAATATTACTCAACCAATCTCAATCCAACTTAGCATATTAATCAATCAATCATAAACAATCTCAAATTAATTACGCAATCGACTGAGTAGGGAAACCCTACCTTATTCGCAAATCTGAATCAACAACAATAAGGATGCTAGAATTGTTCTTCTACGAACCCGTCACCTAGCAAGAATCACAATGGTACAATATCACAAACTATACTAATCAAACTTTACCCCTATCCTAATCAATTAGGTCAAACCTTAAAACATAACCACAAATTGATTAACAAGCACTAGAGATTTACCAACGAAACCGGTACGAAAAGACGAAAAGTGAAGACTCGCGATCGATCAATAGCCTTGGGAGTGATTAAGGTGATTAGAGTAATGAGGAACGTAGTTTAGGTTTTTATAAAATGAATTAGTAACTGTTAATACGAAATATATATAATCTCTAATCACCTTAATCAAACCGCGAAAATTAATCCCATCGGACCGGGACTTGGTCGAGTACCTGGGGTATTCGGCCGAGTACAACCTACTCGGTCGAGTATCTCACAACTCGGCCGAGTGTTCCCAAACTAGTAGCCTGTTTAAAAACACTCGACAGCCTACTCGACCGAGTAAGCTAAGACTAGAAAACCGTAGTATTACAGTCTTCTCTCCTTAAAACAAAATTCATCCCCGAAGTTCATACCATACCCAAAACAACATGAAAAACCAAACTACTTAAGTCAAAAGACACCAACAAAACCCAACTCAAAAGACACCGACAAAACCTAACAATAACCAACTATTGTTCACACAACCCGAAACATAACCATACCAACCTCCAAAACTACCTCCCAAAACACACATGCGATCATCTCCTAACCCCCTTAAAAGACAACGGTTACGACCCAAACCAAACATACCTTCTCGAAAAGGTATGGGCAACGTTCCCTCATACCCTCCCCCGGCTCCCAAGTAGCTTCCTCCATGTTGTGGTTAGACCATAGCACCTTAAGCAAGACGGTTTCACCATTCCTTGTCTTGCGCACCTTATGATCCAATATCGCTTTTGGTATCTCCGCATAAGTTAGAGCTTCATCCAAATCAATATTCTCATCTTCGAGCATATGTGACGGATCACTCACATATTTCCGAAGTTGTGACACATGGAACACATTGTGCACCCGATCAATAGATGGTGGTAAAGCTAGCCGATAAGCTACTTCACCTACCCGAGCCAAAATCTCATAGGGGCCTATGAATTTCTGACTCAACTTCCTTCTCTTGCCAAACCTCATAACACCCCGCATAGGTGACACTTTCAAGAGGACCTTGTCACTTACCGCAAACTCTATGTCTCCGCGATGTAGATCTGCATAAACTCTTTTGCCAATCTTGAGCTGCTTTCATCTTCAGTTGAATCAAGTGCACTTGCTCAACCATATCTTGTACCATCCGTGATCCCAAAATCACAGCTTCAGCGCTATCATCTCAACACACCGGACTTCTACACTTCCTCCTGTACAAGGCCTCAAAAGGTGTCATCCCAATGCTCGTGTGATAGATGTTGTTGTAAGAAAACTCTATCAGATCCAGTCTATCCTCCCAACTCCCACCAACTTCCATAGCACAAGCTCACAACATATCTTCCAAAGTCTTGATAATCCTCTCAATTTGACCATCTGTTGCAGGATGGAACGTCGTACTCATCTTTAAAGTTGTCCCCATCAATTCCTCCAACTCTTGCCAAAACAGTGATATAAACCTCGCATCTCTATCTAACACTATATCCTTTGGTGCCCCGTGTAACCGTACCACATGCTTCTTGTACCTAAGAGCCAATTGAATCTTACTCCAAGTATCTTTCATTGGAATAAAATGAGCTGAATTCGTCAAATGATCGACGATCACCCAAATCATGTTGTTAACCTGTTAAGTCCTCGGTAACCCCACTATGAAATCCATAGAAATTGATTCTCATTTCTTTTCCGGTACCTCAAGTGATTGAATCTTATCTTGTAGTCTCCATTGCTCTCCCTTTACCCTCTGACAAGTTAAACACCTAGCCACGAACTCGCAACATCTTTATTTATACCGAGCCACCAAATCGTCTTCTTCAAGTCCTTATAGAGCTTGTCACCACCCGGATGTACCAAATAAGGAGTGCAATGAGCCTCCATCATGATCAACTTATTCAAGTAAATGTCGCTAAGTACACACCACCTCCCATCAAAGCGAACACTGCCATCTGTATGGATAGAAAATCTCAAAACTGTGCCATCTCCTACCCTTGTCTTCCATTCCTGAATCTTGTGATTAAGTTCCTGTTTCCTCTTTATGTCATCATATAGTTCAGGCTCGATAGTCAAATCATTGATGTCATCTCCCTTGCGAATCATATGAATCCCCATCTTAGTCATCTCATCCCTCAGTCTCATCAGTGACATGGCAGTGCATAGCGAATGCACACTCTTTCTACTCAAAGCATTTGCAACCACATTGGTCTTTCCCTTGTGATAGACGATCTCCATATCATATTCTCCAATTAGCTCCATCCATCGTCTCTGACGCATGTTTAACTCCTTCTGAATGTAGATGTACTTCAAACTCTTATGATCTGAAAACACCTTAAAGGTTGCCCCGTACAGATAGTGCCTCCAAATATTTAGAGCAAAACCCGCACCCAACTCCAAGTCATGAGTAGGATAGTTCTCCTCATACGGCTTCAACTGCCTCGAAGTATAGGCAATGACGATCCCATTCTACATCAAAACATAACCCAACCCATTCTTCGAAGCATCGGTATATACCTAAAAGTTCTCACTTCCCTCGGGTAAATCCAGGATGGGAGCTGTAGTCAAACGCTCCTTTAATGTTTGGAATGCCGTCTCACAACTCTCATCCCAACGAAATCTGGTCTCTTTCCTCATCAAAGCCGTGATCGGTCTAGCGATCTTAAATAAATTCTTCACAAACCTCCTGTAGTAGCCAGCTAAACCCAAGAAAATATGGATCTCAGCAACGTTCTTTGGTGCTTCCCAGTTTGACACCACCTCGGTCTTACTAGGATCCATCGACACACCCTCTTTTGAAATCACATGACCTAGAAAAGCCACTATTTCCAACCAGAACTCATACTTGGATAACTTGGTGTATAACTGATTATCTCGCAAGGTTTAAAGTACCAACCTCAGATGCTCCTCATGTTCTTCCTTAGTCTTAGAATAGACCAAGATGTCATAAATGAAAACCACCACAAACCTATCCAGAAACGGGCTGAAAATTCTGTTCGTCAGATCCATGAACACTGCCAGTGCATTAGTCAACCCGAAAGGCGTCACTACATACTCATAGTGACCATACCGCGATCGGAAAGCTGTCTTAGGAATATCCTCATCTGCAATCCTTAGCTAGTGATAATCCGATCTCAGATCAATCTTGGAGAACACTCCAGCTCTACTCAACTAGTCAAAAAGATCATCAATTCTCGGCAAAGGATACCTGTTCTTCACGGTAACATGGTTTAGCTCTCTGTATTCGATGTATAACCTTATAATACCGTCCTTCTTTTTCACAAACAGAACTGGTGCACCCCAATGCGATACACTAGGTCGAATGTATCCCTTATCCAACAACTCGTTAAATTGCTTCTTCAATTCCTCCAACTCATTTGGCCCCATACAGTACGGAGCCTTAGATATAGGTCCCGTCCCCGGTTTAAGCTCAACACTGAAGTCAATGTTCCTCTTAGGAGATAACCCTGGTATCTCCTCCGCAAAGACATCGCCGAACTCACTAACCATTGGTATCTCTGCTAATGATGGCTCCTCTACCCGAGTATCCCTCACATAACAAAGGATCAACGGACATCTCTTCCTCAAACATGACTTTAAAGTCGTCACTGCAATCAACTTCATCTTGGGTTTTACATTAAACTCCCTATATGACACCTTGACTCCCTTAGGACCCTTTAAAGACTCTTTGTTTTGTCGACAACCTATCTTGGCCCCATACTTACCCAACCAATCCATCCCAGCGATGACCTCAAACCCATCCATAGGAAACTCAAGCATGTTAACCGATAAATCCACTTGCCCAACTACCATAGACACCTCCTTATACAACTTGTTACAAGACACTGACTCTCCCGATGGTATAAACACGTTATATATCACCAACTCATACTCCCTCAAACCCATATATAAGGCGTGACCCCTAGACACAAACGAATGGGTCGCCCCTGAATCAAACAAAACAAAAGACGATGTATTATTAACAAGAAAAGTATCAGTGACCACATGAGAATCCTCCTCAGTCTCCTGCTTGCCCATCATAAAGAGTTTGCCGTTGTTTTTCTGACCTCCACCCTAGACCGTGGTCGCTCAATTAGTAGGCTTAACCGCCGAGTTTTGAGTCACACTGTTGGTCAGACACTGATAAGACCCTCCATTATTGCGGTTGTAGCCGCCTTTGTTGTTGCCTTGGCCTCCTTGGTTGTTCCATGACCCAGTTGGCCTATTACTTGCCAAACTCTGGCTTGGAGTTTGCGAGTAATTCCCATGATATGATCTCAGAAAGCCTCCTCCTCCCCTTACAGCGCTTGTACACTTAAACCGTTTGTGACCCATCCCACCACAGTTGAAGCATTGAAGAGTGGAGTTCTCACTAGTACTCCGGCCGCCTCATCCCCCAAGCACGAGATCCCCCGCCATAGCTAGACCCTCCAGAAAAAGTCCTAGCTTGGTTGTGATTACACTACACCAAATAAAACCTTCAATAACGGTCAAATAATGCAATTACCGTTATTAAATAGAAACACGAAATCGTTATTGCAACGATGGTTGTTAAATATATACCACAGTTGTACAAACACGCGACCGTTATATAAGATCAATAACGGATCTATAATACCGTTATCACAACTCAAGAACCATTATAAAACTGTTGTTAAATATGTTAATGGCAACGGGTACTTTTAAGAAACCGTTATCAAATCTTAATAACGATTTGAATCCAGTTGTCCTAGTTTACTATTGACAACGGTTTAGTGTTTCCAAAACCATTGTTAAATATTATATATGATAACGGTTCATTTCGTTATCTTATTTAATTGAATGTCAAAATTTAACAACGGCTTTATTGCGTGCAAAACCATTGTTATATTTATCTATTGACAACGGTATGTAACCGTTATCTATTTTTATTGATGAAACTTTGACAACAGTTATGCTTAAATAAATCGTTGTAAAAGTTTTGAATTTGACAACGGTTATCGTTTGTTATCTTATATTTTTGGCGGTTTGAATGGTTGGGAAAATATGTCAACGGTTATTTATCTAAATAAAACCGTTGTCAAATAATTATTTATAACGGGTTCTTTTTAACCGTTATTATTTTTAATTATTTTTTTTTACAAAAATTGTTTTAGCTTATTCTAGCAGCTGCTGAAATGCTATTTTTTCAGCACGTTTTAGCGGTTCTTTGAAATGCTATTTTTCAAGAAATTCTTGAAAAATAGAATTCCAATGACTATGCCTTTCGCAAAAATTCAATCATGCATCAAAATATTACACCCCATGATCAATTAAACTCAGTTTAAAAACAATACAAACAGGATGATCAAAAGCCAATACACAACTTCCTCAAAAAAACAAAAGAAGCCAATACACTACAACTCTATATATACACAAGTACATAAATCATGGGAAAACTATTGAGACTCCGCTAATGAAAGAACATAACTGGCCCACATATTTCTCAACTAGGTGATGTCCTCTGGCGAATATTCTGGGGCTTTGCCGAGTATTAGTGGAAACTACAATTCAAAATATACATAATCAAAATAGATATAATACACGGAAGTATACAGAATTGAACTCAATTTACGTCTGAAATAGTATTTAAATCACAATAACCCGTATCGGAATCATAGAATAATTTCCGTTGATAACCTCCCACATAGACTGACAAACGTAAAAGGAGCATTGTTTGTCGTCGGTGCTTTAGGAGACTATTATATAAATCACACACAAATCAGCTGAATTAGATAATCAACCTCTCGCATAAACATAAATTAAATGATACGAGTAATTATTAAGAATACACTTACTAATGGCATGATAAAATTGGGATCAGTCTTGCTTTCATATTTCCCTAAGTGGACATAATCTTCTTTTTGCTTCAAAAATACTAATTCATTAATATACACACATGCCATTATTATTTGCATATATATGACTCAAGTCATACAATAACAAATGACATTATTGAAAGTTGTAAACTTACTCAGTTATCATCTTTACTATACTGTCAGAGGGTTTGCTTTCGCGAGAGTCAATACAATACACTGTTTTTGTTTCCACTTGGATTGCCAGTAGCACCCAATGCTTCATATTCAATTTGGGACATTGAACTGTTAGTTCATTTACACGCATGTAAGCATGTTAATAATAAATTTATAGAACCGTGATTCATTACAATAATCACGTACTATACATACATATTCTCATTGCAGGTGGTAAGTCATAGTTTTTTTGTCGACATCAACCGACGGGCGATACTATTGATTTTTTTTCGTATGAAATTCTGTGCACAGAGAACGCCTTAGGACTCAAGAATCCGTAGGCGTGAATTGGGAACTTCCACTCAGCAATCTGATTATTCAGGTACCTATTACGCCACATGGAACGAAGAATGTTATTGTAATTGATAATTTAAACAAACATCATTATTCATAAATGGACATGACTAAATAGTTTTATTAATAAAACTTACTTCATCCAAATCAAAATGTGAACAACATCTAAATTGTCAAGGTCGACAAATTCCATCAGTTGATTTGGGTCCAGTACGGCTATATCAACTGCGCCCATAATTTTCTCTTCAATGTTAATCATGACTACATCCCCTCTAGGTGATTTCTTTACAACCAGGCTGTGCAAAGCCTTCAGCGAAGTAGTTTTCATCTTTTCCTTATATGCACACGATTCATAATAAGAATCATAAGAAGGCTTGACTGCAACAAAAGTACCTGGCTTATACTGTATGTCGTATGGTTTTGTTTTTGGGGAAGACGTAGTCCTTTCGGTGACTTTGTCCGTTGACATAGTAGTAATTGCTTTAGCTGCCGCCATGGTTTTGCTTAACTTCTGCAAATGTAAAGATTAAAGTACTTACGATATGTTGATATTCGTACCCTAATATATTTAAGGGATATTCTACGGTGTACCCCTGTGTTTTTCGGTTTTCTATGTTGTAACCCTCATTTTTTTACATTCTACATTGTGCCCCTAAGCTTCTTACTTATTTTTCCATCATGACGTCGTTTAACTTTCCATTAACTTTATCACTATTAAACAACCGTACTTTGACCTTTATTCTGACTTGTTAATGTTGTATCACCATCCTACATGAGAAATATCACAAATAACTTTTACTAAGCACAAACTACTATTAAAAACATCTGTTATGATTCATGACAGGATAATGGAGATTTGAAAACTTTTTAGTTAGATTCGTATACTATTTGGTGGATTAATGGGTAATTCGGCAAACTAATAAGAAAATGAGTAAGTTAGCGAGTAATCGGAATGGTAAATAGATTATTTAATAGGTTAATTAAGAAACTAAGTTGACAAAGACAATAAATAAGGTCATGGTATAGACTAATGCATAGAGTTCAGGGGGACACCATAGAATTTCAAAAATGTAGGGGTATAAAATAGAAAACAGAAAAATTCGGGGGTACACGGTAGAATAATATCCCTATATTTAAAGAACAAGTAATAATTAACATCTGCATACAGGTACCTCATGGATGACGATATTGATGACGTTGTCAGGCCATTGCACATAAGAGCTTAGGGCTTCTCTCAAATAAGTGACCTCCTCATTAGGATATGGTACTTTAGTTCCCAATACTCGTCTTTATATAATTGGGACACTTCCACTTTCCTGCATTTGTCACGAAGGGGCATACCATGAACCTTAACTTGTTGAAGCCGGTCGTAATCGACCACGTGTCCCCTAGCAACAACTTTCTGTTTCCCCTGTAAATAGAACAGACGACAAGCCACCTTGCAATCGCCCTTCACGATAACTTTAATCAATTAGTACACATACATTCACTACCTTTAATAAATTTCATAAGTAAAAAACATGTATGATATGAATAATTATAATCTAGCATCTATTACCTTTTTCGGTGTTGAGAAGAACTTCTGATCATCAACTACCTCCACCTCATCTTGTGTCACGGCCTTCCTGGCTTCCTCTTCCTCTTCAACTGCATGATATTGATCATGGGCTCCCACCTCAGTCTCCTTTGCCATTTCCTTCTCCCTTGCCATGTCATCCTCGACTTCCTTCTGTACATTAACACTTGTCCATATAACACGTACTGATTTCCAAATCATATAACAAACTGTATATAAGACATAAATATTATTACCTCTTTTTCCTCCTCCTTCTCCTCCTCCTCCTCCTTCTCCTCCTCTACTTCCTTTATGACTTCTTGAAACATATCCAACTCTTCTCTGATGGCTTTTCCCCAGTTTCCAACATTCTCAGCATCAACCTGGCCATTTTCTATAGCTGTGTAGTAGAAATTAATGTCAGCATATATAGTTATAAATTATGTTGAATCAAATACAATATTTATATGATTACCTTCTTGGAATCATCACCACTCACCATCCTTCGAGGAGTTTTCCCAAAATACTTAGTGATACCAACATGCGTCGATACCGCTCTCACACGACCTGGATGCTCTGCTTTGCCGATTGCCCTAGCAAGAATGTCATCACGTCCTTAAGGCTTCCATTTTCCTTCCTGTACCTCCTTCTCACAGATCCTCTACATACACAAAAAACGATTAAACAACTAAATTTTATTTAAACTCACAATTATATAACTCCGACCACCTGTGGTAGGAGTGACATATTAAGTCAAATTTACAATTTTCTCTTTGATGTCCTTATCATATTCAGTTTCCGTCTTTTCATTCTTAGGAGTGTGACCTTCCACCCAAGTGTCGTGACGACTGAATTTTCCAAGCTTTGCCTACAATTCATTCATTCCATTGATATCCTCTCAAAATATGTATGATTACTATGAACATATATAACATCCGACTAAAACACCTAACAGTCTAATACTATAAGAATTATGTACTTACAAGTTTCGTCTTAATCAATCTATAACCACCCCGGGAACCGTAAAAAACGGTCTTTTTCTTTGAAATGTTCGCCTTGTTCCTCTCACTCATAGCCTTCATCAAATAAATTGTATTGAGAAACGTAAGCATGACAGAACACTAAACTAAGTATACTTCTTTACTTATTAAGTTACCTGAAATTTGTTAGACTGGCTATAAGCGATATAGGTATCCAATTGGTCCTGACTTATATACAGATACTTCTTTGTTGGTGGTTTCTTGTTCATCTTCCCGGTTTCCTTGTTGAACAAGTGGTTCTCAGCAATCTTTAACTTCCAAGATCTGAGGGCTTCCCCTGTCTTCTTTTTAATGTACTTATCGTACTTTTCGGGGACAACGTAAGCTAATTGCATATATGATGAGCATTGTTGGTACAAGTGTTTCGGCTAATACACATATCAAGTAGTAACTTAATTTCAGCTAAAGCATTTATTATTGTATATACATACCTTTATTCTATTTATTAGCATGATATTCCGTATTTTACTCGGTTCACTGATACGCGGCGTACCTAGAGGCACATACTATCTTACGCAACAACCAATCCAACTTGCAAAATACCCGACATTCTCACCATATGGAAGCCCCGTATCTTTATCCCATTGTAAAGGATTAGGTATCTTTGAATTTATTGCTTCTAGGGAAACCCTGTGGTGCATTCGCCCCACAGTGTGTTGCAAATTATTCTCATCACCTGAGTCATTGCCTGGCGCATTTTCATCATTTCTTTTCCGCTTTTCGACCATATCTAAAGCAGAAATTAATAAAAAAATAATAACAATGCATACTTGTAATAACAAACAAATCTAGAGAGGAGGTTTCTTACTTCTTTAAAGAGGAGAATCTGGGTTGATCTGATGGCGGCAATGGGGATGACGACAATGACTGCAACGGCGATGGGATAATCTGGTGGTTGAGGGGAAGCTCAGTGTTTGAGGATATTATGTGGGGGAGGGGAAGCTCAGAGTATATATGTGTGAATAATAAAACACTTGCAAGATCTTGTTTAATGGAAACTAATAAACACGGTATAAGAAAAATCGTTGTATTTTGCTTCTAAACAGACAACGGTTTTGTTTGAAACCGTTATTGATTAGTTTCATCTAAAACGGGTTAGAAATAACCATTGTCTTAAAGCTTTTCATTTTGTTTGATTTTACCGCCAAGAAATAAAGTATCATTTTTATATAGATAACAACGGCCTGAACCGTTATAAATGTACACGTCCTGAACAACGGTTTAAGTATAACCGTTGTATTTTATATTTCATTTTGTTTGATTTTACCGCCAAGAAATAAAGCATCATTTGGTATGATTTTTCCCTAACCCGCCGCAACAACAGAAAGAGTTTACAACAGTAGTTTGATATATAACAGCAAGACAATAATTACACATACCGTAAAATATCTTGTTTGGATTGCTGATACTTTCACGGTTGTCGGGAACGTTTTTTGGATTTGCTGGTCTCTTCATTAACCCAAATACCTTCATCATGATCATCTCGTGTATATATGTTTGGAATGTTAACATTTTCAACATCATTACCCAATTGCGATATAGCAGTGTGATGAAATCCTTCAAATTCGATGTCTTCATCATCTGGAATTCGGCGATGACAAGATAGAATAACTGACCACTTCTTATCCATAGGATCGGTAACATAAAACACTTGTTTTGCTTGTGACGCTAATATAAAAGGACCGTCCTTGTTTCTAGCTTTGTCAAAATTTACTAATGTGAATCCTAAATCATTCTTTCTAACACCATTGTTGTTGTCGACCCACTTGCACCGAAATAGAGGTATCTCAAAATCCCTGTAGTCTAAAACCAATATCTCTTGAATAACTCCATAATATTGCATTGTTATCCTAAATAGGATTTTTATCCTTTGAATTAGAAAAGTATATTGCCTCAGAATCTACGCAAACTCCACTGTTTTGTATTGTGCTCGCCTCATCTTGAATGCGAGTGTAGAAAGTGTACCCACTGATCGCTTACCCGCTATAAAATGTTGTACGAGCATCAGGACCGAAAGCGAGATGTCGTAGGTTGGGTGAGCAATCATCAATTGGGTTGTCATCATCGTAAATAGTATCCTTAAACCAGTCATTAAATTGCTTGTTATGCTGATTTGCATACCACCTTTCGTTCTTATGATGGCATTTTCCCTTAAGGTAACGCTGGTGTTCCATACTGTAAGGCTGGAAATAATCATCGTTAAAAAGAACGTATGTATGAGCTCTATGTCGCATGTCAGGTGACATATCCTTGGAAACACGACCCCTTACACCTTTTCCATTCATCAAGTCACTATGACGATTCATAGGAGCTCCAACTAACTTATCCAAGGAGAGGTTCGCGTAACAATACGAAAGAGCTTCATTGATAATTGCTCCCTTAGCAATACACCCCTCTAGACGATACCTATTAGATGTGTAATCCTTGTAAACTTTCATCAATCGTTCGAATGGGTACTGTTATTTAACATTCCGTTTGATGTGTATGAGTGTCTTGATATTGGATTTTCTAGTGGATAATATGTGGTGAGACGAAGCTAGCGACGTTGGTGGATGGTATTTGAAAGTGTATGGAGTTAGTGTCGACAGACTATAATGTGGTGAATACGATATCGTGAGTCATGTTGTGGAGGTAGGCATAGTTGGTGGAGTTGGTGTTAAGAGTTCATGTTTTATAGGTTGGGGTTTCGTTTTGAGTTCTTAGTTGCGTTGTTGTGTCTTGGTCGATTTAGTATGTTTGTTTTGAGTATGGGTTGAACTTCGGGGACGAAGTTCTTTTTAAGGGGGGAAGACTGTAATACTACGGTTTTCTATGTCTATGGGTACTCTATCGAGTGGCGCTTACTCTGTCGAGTAAGTATGTTTTTACGCAAAACAGTAGTCTGCCTGTTGGGTACTCGATCGAGTACGTGTGACACTCGATCGAGTAAGGGGCACTCGATCGAGTAAGTCACTTACTCGATCGAGTAAGTGAGTCTTACGGGTTATTATGCCGGGTTTTGATAGTAACGCGAGAAGGATATAAAAGCATCTTTCGTCAGTTTCTTGTCATTTTACCCTATTCTATGTTTTATAAGAAATAAAAACAAGTTACGTTACTCTCCTCTTTCGCATTGCTATCAAATCCTAAGGGTTAGAGTCGTCGGTTCTTTGAGTCTTTACGCCGTTGAGACCGTCGCATTGTGGGTAAGCTTCTAGTATGATTTTTATATCATTTCATTGATTTTAGTTGAAACCCTAATTGGGTAATTTGGGGGTTTTGGGAGTATTGTTGATGTTAGATTGTGATTGTATGATTGTGTGTTTATAGGAGGTGATTTCGTTGAAGAATGATTATGATTAGCTGATTGTGACGATCTTGTGATTGCTTATTCCAGGTAGGTTTTCCTACTCAGTTATTGGTTACATATGTGTTGGTTGATTGATTGTTGGTGGTTGTTGATTTATAATATTTGTCTATATCGTATTGGAATTGGTGATTGTGATTCTGTAGTTGGTTGTGATTGTTTGTCTGTGGTTCGCGAGGTGCGTCCTCGGCTAAGTGGAGTCACTTGCGGGAGTGGCTTCACGCCCTTGATTCGCCCTCTATGGAACCTGCCACAGAGGGGATGTGCACATTAAGGAACATGGGTTATCGCTCGGATGAGATGAGCGGGGCTTAGGTGGGAACGGCTGCGGTCCCCCACTGGCGGTGAGGATTACTGGTTGCGGCCCTAATCTGACAGGACTAGACCTTCAGGCTAGTCAGGTGATTGGTGATGTGACGGAGTTGGGTGATTGTTTATACTGTTGATATTGTTTTATCTTATATTGTGTAATCAGTAACTGGCCCCGTTTAAATGTTTTAAAAATTGTGGTGATCCATTCGGGGGTGGTGAGCAGTTGTTGAGCAGGTATAAGATGGACGCGCATGAGATAGATGGGTTGAGTTGCCTCGAGATGTCTAGAAGTCTTCCGCTGTGTCTTAAACAATTATTTATTTCATTTGAGTTAGCTTTTTTGGAACAGTTGTATTTCTTTTGACAGTTTTGGTTTTGGACTTGTATCGCTTTAAATATATTTAATAAAGTATGTTTCTTTATTGTCTATTTGATATACATTGCCTCGGGTAACCGAGATGGTAGGTTTTCCATGCGTGCTTTAAGTGATCCTGGTAAGGCACTTGGGGTATGGGGGTGTTACAAAGTGGTATCAGAGCGACGATTTTGGAACCTGTAACTAATGAACCCAATGAACTTAGGGAGTCAAAATAAAATGAACCTGGGTAAGAGTTGTTAGGAGCTAATGCAAAGACTTGGGAGACGTCCTAAAGTCGCGAACTCACCCTACAACTATAAACCTGTCACTATGGGGTGTCATGGGATCGTTATGTGTTTACTAATGTACTAATGTATATGATGGATGATATGTTGTTTGGAATTATTGGAAAAGTGTATGAGAAGGATGAATGATGTGGTGGAAAAAGGAAGTAGTTCATATATGATAATATGTGATGAATAATGAAGTTGTAGGATGGATGATTTATAATGTGGCATAATAGTAACATGTGAATAGGAATGTTGTGTCGTATACGTATATTTTGTTTGCGTAAAGTTATATAATAAGTTTATATGCTTGTCTACTGTTGTATCATATGCACTTGTTAGATGAAGATTGTGGTTGAAATGGATGAATTGATTGGAAAAGATGGAGTGGCAATTGCATGAGAATATGAATTTCGTGATTAAGAATATGTTTAGGTGACGAAGTGGTTTGTAATATTGTTGTATTAGTCACATGGGAATAGGAATTGTAATGTACAAGTATATTTTGGTTTTACGAAAGGTTATAGAATAAAAGCATGTGGGTAGTGCATGATGGATGTTGTTGCTTGGCTTTTGTAGATAGTAATATATGGTTAGGGATACTGGTTTTATGAGTATTGAGTTGTTTTTGTTTACTTTGTTGTTGTTTAAGTTGTTTGGAAATAAAAATCAAATAGTTATGTTGTTCGATTACAGCGAAGTGGTTTTTAAACTGTTATAACTTGAGATGTATATATCATTTTGATGTGATTATAATTGGATGTGATAGCTTGTTCTTTTACGATTCTAACGATAGGTCACACGCCCAAAATTACCAAGAAACAAGTGAGATATGGCCGTTTTACGAAAATTGGACAGTGCTGAGAACTGCGTAGGGTACTCGATCGAGTGCACTTCTTGTTACTCGATCGAGTAACCCTTACTCGATCGTGTAGCCCTGGTAATTTCTTATAAGTGCTTCTGACCTTCACCTACTCGATCGAGTAGGCTGCACTCGATCTAGTGACCCCTGTTTTGGGTCATATGCTTATCTTTTGACTTCGTCGCATATTATGTTTAATTCAAAGGTGTTCTTTTGCTTCTTTATGCATTGTTTTACGTATGTGTTGGTCCTGATGCGTAAGTTACCCAGTCTTAAGATGTAAAGAGTTGCACCTTATGGTGGGTATGAGTTTGGTGGGGAGGACATGAGTTATATGTGGTTGTGATAGATAGTGGAAAAAGAAAAGGGAGATTGGTAAGGCTTATTGAGGCATGGTGCAAGTTTTGTGAGACGTGGTGAGTGATATAATTGTGAATTTGAGTAATGTAAAGGTAAGTGTATATGAGCAAGGAGTGATGTAAGTTTATGGAACGTGAGAATGAAAACATTGAAATGAGGGATGAAAATAGTGGTAAATTGGGATGTGTGAGGATTTATCGAGGGAGATGGTTAGGATTGTGTTGGTTAAGGCTATGATTGATGGATGGTCGTTATAGAGGTATGGAAACAAATGGTGTATAGTGAGATCGAGTTATGCCGCGATGTGTAGGTAGTGGTCGAGTTTGGGAATTTGTATTATCAAGAGGTGAAACCAATGTGTGATTTCCTTGGGCAATTAAAGGTATGAAATGAGTTTTGGTTTAAAAAAAAAAAGTGAGATGGTGTGGACTGACCGTGTGGATTGATTAGTGATAAGTGTGATGGTAATAAAGAGTGAGATGGTACTGATATGAAATAATGGGATTTGAGTTTTGGAGCAATGAGACGGTAACCGGAGCACTAAAGAGTTAGGTAAAAGGAATAAGGAGTTGAATTATTAATTGGTATTATTTAGTGAAAAGTGGAAAGAAGGATGAAAGTAAGCTGAGAGAACGTCGACCAGAGTTAAGAAACATGAAGGTAAGGAAACATGGAAATGTATGATAGTATCATGAGAGGGCGTGAGTTAGTGGTTATATAGGAGTTTCAGGACAACAAGTTAGCCATGAGCTTCGAGGAATTAAGGGGAGTAAAAGTTGGAAGAGTATTTGCACGATATGAGATTTTGGATGTGACACCCCGCGATAAAGCGGAAAATATAACTGATAAATTAATGCGGAATTTAGTGAGATTTTAAAAACTTTTAAATACAAGTTAAAGATTAACACGCGGGTGTCAAAAACGAAATGAAACAAATACAATAATAGGCAACTTAGGTCATTACAACCCAAGTCTAGAAAGCGGGGAAAAGATATCCCACGAATAAACATATAAGGGGTTTCTAAACTAGAAACTAAGGTCCAAGGGTTTAGTTCTCGCTAGCCCACACGTCTTCCCCACATAAGCATCTTCACCACCTGTCATTCATGTAAACATGAACGCCACAGTCAGTGGGGAGTAACTCAAGGTTCTCCCAGCCACAATATGTCGAAAAGCAGGTAACAAACAACACTTAAACAAACATATTAATCATGCAACATATGTGAACAATGAAGAATAAAGAGATATAATGAACAATCATGGTGAAACAGGCATAATACTTTCTTAGTAGAATAGACATGGTGTATGAGGATGAATATGCAATCAAGGGAATAGAATCACCAAGTCAACCCACTCATGTGGACACGACTCAACAAGTGTAAGACATATACTTAGTATGAACTCAAACAAGACAACCCTCTAGACTCCAACCTCTTGGTAGGACGACGATCATAATACGGTCCTAGTCTAAACCTGGCCAGACTCTCGGGATGGACGACACCCGATTCGACAAACGATACCAAATCGTATCCAAGACTCGAAACATGGTACACCTAACCGTGCCCGAAAGTCGAGTAACCCCAAATCGGAACCTTGTCACCTAACCGTGACCCCCGGTCCGAAGAGGCGGAAGGAAAAATAGCCCAACTCGGAAACAATGGCACCTAACCGTGACCCAATGTCCGAGGGCAAATAAATAAGGAATGTCAAGTAGTCACACAATGTAAAATGTCACACTTGAGTCACAATAAGGATAAGAATGATCATGCAAACATCATATGACACGGGATCTTTTAATGTCACATTCATACTTATGGCTTGCATCTCACCATAAGTACAGATGGGAACATTAATCCCAACGATCTTATCGCAACTAGAGGGCTTATAGCTCACCTCTAGTATCCGATAGGACCAAGACTCTCACAACAGAACAATTCAGGACATTATCAAGAATATGAATCTTACAAGTACTTATAATAAATATCTCATACTTGTATTATATTAATGAATATTCCATTTTATAATTTAACACGCCGGTTAAATAAAATATAGCAAGTGATAATGAATAATTTACGTTATATGAAATATACGGGATAAAATGTGACCAAGTCCAAGTGACCCATTTATGAGCCCAATAAATAAATCATGTGAAATTCAATGAATGGACTAGGATAAGCCCAATAAATAAATCATGTGAAATTCAATGAATGGACTAGGATAAGCCCAATAAATAAATCATGTGACAAGCCCAACAGAATAAATAAGTAAATGCACGATATTAACTAATTACGTTATATAGAATATGAGACGGGAATTAACCAATTCAAACATACCAAATCTAATCCAATAAACCACACGAACCCAATTTATTCAACATAACTAGCGCGGCTAATTTAATAAGACAACCCCAATTAGATAAATACCGCAAGCCCAACAATTCAAAACACATGAGCCCAACCAAACAAAGCTTAATGAATCCAACAAGTGAGGCAAATGGGTCCATAAAGCCTAATCATGTAAAACCCATATATTCACTTGGTATACTCTACCAATAAAGGAGGTAAACAAAGGAGAAGGGAAAGGATAGAGGTGTGAACCCGACTATGACCGTGACCAACTCGGGTCGTTACCGTGGTCAACACAGCGCCCAACCCACGGTGGCAAACCTCACCATCCACGGCCAGCATCCACCCAACCACACGGTCAGACTACGACCACCGCAACTCACCCGAATAAACAAACACGTGAACCAAAAGACGGACGATTAACAAGCCTAAGACGGATATTACACATATATGCATACACCCATCCAAGCCACAACCTAGGCTAAGCAGAGCACGGCCAGGCCAGGTAGCCGCTGCCCAGACCACACGACGCCACTCAGCCCCCCAACAGCCACCAATACAACCCATGACTACCTAAGCAAGACGGTCACCATCACGACTCAAACAGTTCCGTTTTGGGTTCTCTTAAACCCGACACAGACGCTCATTTGGAAACGAAATTTAGACGAAATTGTTATCATTAATATGACCCGAACCCGTCGTTGATGCATAATATGTAAGCCACCCACGACAGATAAAACGGGTTCACAAAACAACCACCCAAAATGTGCCAAGCACGGTCATGGAGGGACAAACCTGCAAAACCATAAACCCGACCCAACAGAGACCGTAACAGGTCACCCACAGCCACTATTTCGACTACCACCATCGTACGACACCAATCCCGCGGCCATTAATACGACGGTCAGAGAACCAGGGGACGAACCATCCCAAAACAACCTTTACCAACAACAATTTGGGACGGAACTTTACATATGAAGGAGGTAAGACGCAAGAACCAAACTTTACCGAATAAAAGCATATAAAACGACCCATAAGATGAAAGTTCGACATTTTGTCGAGTAACCTATCACCGTTACCTTTAACTCTTTCGACGAACTCGATTTTGACTCAAGGACACTCCAGACCGCCCAAGCTTGCTCCTAGGCAACACCATACACGAATTCGGCAAGGATTATCGAGCTGATAAGGGACGGCCGAACAGAAAAAGGGGCAAGATGTCATCTTTCTTACATACAAAGAAGGAGGACGAGATGGGGAAGCCATTAGTGCAAAATTCATGGAATTTGGTTGAGGAATGAAGAAGGGATCTGAGCTTAGAGGTCGACTAAAATGGTGGTGTACGGGCTCTGTTGATTTGGTTGTTGTTGCTGCTTGTTCATACGAAAAAGAAGAAGAAAAGTGGGGTTGGGGACACTGTATAACAACAACAATAATAAAGTAATAATCATAGTACGTGTAGTATATGTAATAATATATAATAATACTAATAATAATAACAATAATAATAATAGTAGATATTTTGAAGGTTGGTGAATGTGTTGTTGGTTTTTGATTGGTCCAGATTAAAGTGGGTGCAAAGTGAAATGTGACGGTCTATAGCTAGACGGAATAAGGTCTCGAGTTTATTTTAACTTGAGACGGAAACTAATATTATTACTGTCGCTATTATTATCCGACCAAAAGATGTATACATATATTATTATATAAATCATGCCTTTAAGATATAATTTAATCGTACGTATTTTTTTATAAAAATGAGCTTTTATATATTACTTTTATAAAAATCATGCTTGACATTAAATTTATTAAATTGAGTAATTCAAAAATATGAAATAAATAAATCAAACGGTTTAATAAATTTTAAATGTCCAAATAGGAAATTCGCGGGTGTTACATTGGAGGTGAGTTAGGTGGCGATACAATTAAAGGCAGAATTGTGATGAATATTCAGGTAAATTTTGTGGATGGGTTTGATGTTCGTAATTTGGGATTTTAACCGAAGATGGGAAAGAAATGTGATATTTAGAGGTGAGTGTAAGGGATTTGTTATACGAACAGTGGTGGTGTTGTGGTGTTGTCACTAGTGGTTAAGGGTGATGATTAATAGGAAAGGTAGCTATTTTAAAGAGGTTAATTTTGTAGAGGCCGGATTGGTATGTATGGTTGTGAGGGGGTATACGATGTGATTATAGGAGGCGGTTGCTAGTACTTGGGTATTAATGGTATGGTTACATTTGGCAGGAGGTGATAGTTATGCGAATGGGAGAAGGTGTTATGAAGGGCATGCGAGTTAAGCTCGGGCGAGAGATAACCTTTATCCAGTGGTAACTTACGTGATCAGGATTGACTAGTTGGATGTGATTACGGGTCTATCATGTGTATACATGTTTGTGTGAGGTTCTGACCTCACGAGAAGTGGTATGCTGTGATAGTTATAAAGTTGCCATCTAGATGTTCTGTAATATATGTTGGGTACATTAACCTTATGGAATGATAATCAAAAGTGATAGTTTGGGTGATTTGGCATGGCTAGTTATACTTGTATGTGTATTCATGATATATGTTTATTCCGTGTAATGGTATGGGTTGTTGGGCCCTAAATTATCCTGCCTGATCAGGTACAGGCCAGGCAACAGCTAAGGACAACTTCCAGGTAAAAGATATCTAAAATCAGGCATTACTTCAACACGGATAGGCACCAAGCAGGAGTTGATAGAAGACAGGCGAAAGATGACCAGCAGCCTGAAAAGGAAAAGCACCAGGCTACTGCAGGCAACAAACAGGCAGTTTTATATATGTTCCCTACAAAAAAGGAAGACCAATTCCAGAAAGCAAAGATATAGGGAGCAGTCAAAGCAACGGCTAAGAAAGAAGCAACCATCTCCGGGTAAATAGGGCACATTCCCTATTTACCAGGAAAACCTAAACGGCACAAAGACAATTGGAAGCAACCACCTATAAATAGAAAGGAAGAGAAGACAAGAAGGATCTATCTGAAAGACCATCACTTTTACTCATATTCTTTGTATTCTTAAGCAATATATATTTCGTCACGCCCGACATAACAATACTCACGGAGGCTATCTAAAATCATAGTAACAATCACTCCGGCTTGGTGCCCGTGGTTTTTTCCCTTATTCCCAGGGTTTTTCCACGTATAAATCCTTGTGTCATTATTTGTTAGTTTGTTTTACATTTAATTATACCAATCAGGCTAGTTATTCGAGTTAGATCACCCTACATATAAATCCCTGGCAGGACGCTCTAGATCAATAAAAATCCTGCCAAAACAATTGGCGCCCACCGTGGGGCATCTAACTCAAAAATAATCAAAAGCCCACCACCAAATACCACAAAAAACTAAGAAAAAATGGCAGGAGATAGCATTGAGCAACAATTAGTCTTTGCCAAACAACAATTGTTGGAGATGGAACAACTGAAACAAAAAATGATCCAGTGAAGTGAAGTGGCAAAATTGAAAGAATCGAGAATCCAGCCTAAAGATACAAATTTGGGAGAAAAAGCTTCAGGATCAAAATTGAAAGTCCACTGGCACACCATTCTCCTCCATCATAAGGAACATTGACTTCTCCAATATTGGTACTCCAACTCCATCAAAATCCAAAGCAGGAGAAGAAATGGACTCGGAAGAACTCAGAATCAAGAACTCCAAGATCGACTAACACAGCCATTATGATGGCTATGCTCCAGAAATCCAAAAACTTCACGAGAGATTTGAAAAGATCCCAGGAATTCCTACCCCAATTGAAGAAGCAAATCCAGAAAGCTATCTTTGATTCACCCTTCGTGGATGAAATAGCAAAAATAGACCGCAAAGAAATTTGTGATTCCCTCAATGAGAATCTATGATGGAACCACGGATCCACAAAACCATGTTGCCTATTACAAGCAAAGGATCTTTGGCAGCATCAATTCCCGATGAACTACGTCAAGTCCGTATGTGTAAGGGATTTGGAACAACTCGAACGGACACGCCTTGCAATGGTACATAAAAACCGCCAAATGGAAGCATCAAGTCCTTTCTTTGACTGGTCAATTCTTTCAATCAGTTTTGCACAAAGCAGGGAACTAGAAAAGAGATCCAGTGACTGCATGCGGGGTTAAACGAAGCCTGGAGAATCCATCAGATCATACATGACAAGATTCAACAAAGAAAAAGTGTCAATCCCGGATGTGATGTTGGAACGGCCGTTGAAGCTTTCAGGCAAGGGCTACCCCTGGACAGTGACTTCTACGATGAAATGACCATGAAGCCCTGTCATACCTTTGAAGATGTCCAAGCATTAGCCATAGGCTATATCAGGCTGGAAGAAGACAAAGGCTACAAGGCGATAATGCGACAACAACTCAGGATATGACAAAACCAACAGAAAAAGCTTTAACAACAAAGGAAGCAGTTCCAGGCCATCTCCCTACACAAGACCTGACAGATCAGAAGTCAACTATACACATGAACAACGAGGTAACTCCTATACTTATCCTCCGGTCCAGGAATATAACTTCTCTGTTGACATTGCAGGATTAATCAAGAGGCTTGGCCATATGGGAGACATTGTCAAGTGGCCAAAGAAGTCAGACAACCCCAACTCAAGAAAGGACACCACCAGGTGGTGTGAATTTCACATGGACATAGGTCACACAACAGAAGAATGCCTGGGATTACGGAGACAAGTGGCTTACCTGCTAAAGAAAGGATACCTGAAAGACTTGATGCAAACAAAGAACAGGGAAGATGATGGAACAAGAAGAAACACAGAAAGGCAACAACGTGACCTACCCCCTGCACCACCCATTTATGAAGTCAAATTCATCAATGGAGGATCAAGTTTGTGGCCCTTTGACCAGTTCAATTTGCTAAGAAAATTGCCAGGAGTCAAAAATGAAATCTCCTTTTAAACCTATCAATTTACCTCAAATTACTTTTGACGACACTGATATGCAGGGCATTCCAGACCTCCACCATGACAGCCTAGTGATCACCATGCAAATAGGGACTGCACGAGTCATGAGAATCCTGGTAGATGGAGGCAGCTCAGTAAACCTGATCATGCTTGATGTCCTTAAAGCAATGAAGATTGATGAAAGCCAAATCATAAAGAAGTCTAATGTCCTAGTAGGATTCAGTGGAGAAACAAGAAACACACTGGGAGAAATACACCTGCCCACATATGTGGAAGGAGTATCTTCATATGAAAGATTTGGAGTCCTGGACTGCCTGTCATCCTATAATGCCATATTGGGAAGACCATGGATCCACAACGTAAGGGCCATACCCTCCACCTATCACCAATGCATCAAAATACCAACAGAATGGGGAGTAGCAACCATTAAAGGTGAACAAAAATCTGCCCAGGAATGTTATACTGAGTCACTGAAGCCTTCCAAGGCAGGTAAGTCCCTCGCCTAGCAATTACAGTACCCTGTCAGGACAACTCATGTGGCAGAAACCAAAATGGAAACCGATCAAGTAATCTTAGACCCGAGTACCCTGACAGGCATGTCTTTGGTAGGATCGATGTCCCCGATAATATCGGACAGAATTAGTAAATTTTCTTAAAAGTAAATCTTCATGTTTTGCCTGGTCACATTTTGATATGACAGGAATAGATGCCAATATTATTACACATAAACTAAATGTTGATGAGTCTTATAAGCCATCCAGTGAGAAAAGAAGAAAGTTTGCCATTTTGAAAGACATGCTATCATTAATGAAGAAGTAGACAAACTGTTGGACATGGGGATGATAAGAGAAGTCATGTACCCTAGTCAAGCTAGCCAACGTAGTGGTGGTTCAAAAGAAGAATGGCAAGTGGAGAGTTTGTGTAGACTACACAGACCTCAATAAAGCCTGTCCAAAAGACCCATTTCCACTCCCACACATAGACGCAATGGTGGATGCTACAAAGAGACATGAACTCGACATTCATGGATGCCTCAAGTGGATTCAATCAAATCAAGATGCACCCATCGATCAGAACATCTTTGCATTTATCACGGAAAGGGGCATATCTTGCTACACAAAGAATGCCCTTTGGCACGAAAAATGGGGGCAACATACCAACGCCCTGGTCAATACAATGTTTAAAGAACAAATAGGGGACACCATGGAAGTCTATATTGATGACATGGTAGTTAAATCAAAGAAAGCTGAAGATCATGTCAGAGACTTGGAAACAACCTTTAAGATCCTAGAAGATTTCAATATGAAACTCAACCCATCCAAATGCCATTTTGGGGTATCCTCAGGAAAATTCCTGGGATACATGGTGACCAAAAGAGGAATAGAAGCTATTTGAGAACAAATTAGAGCCATACTAGAACTGGAATCCCCAAGTCGGGTCAAAGATATTCAAAACCGACAGACGAGTTGCGACCCTGAATAGATTCATTTCCGGATCATCGTAAGATGCAAGGCATTCTATGACCTACTCGGGAAGAACAAAACATTCAAATGGTTGTCAACGAACAGAGTCAGCCTTCCAGGAGCTCAAAACATACCGACTACACCTCCGCTACTTGCCAAACCAGACAAAGGAGAACCCCTGACGGTCTACCTATCCGTCACGTAAAAGCATGATAAGTGGAGTCCGACCAAAAAGAAATTGATGGCCAACAAACATCCAGTCTACTATGTAAGTAAAAGTCTCCTAGATGCGAGAAACAGGTATGGCCTACTTGAAAAATATGTACTTGCTTTAGTAATGTCCTGCACTAAACTTCGACCTTATTTTGAAAGTCACCCAATCGTTGTAGGAACCAACTTGCCTATCAAATCTGTCCTGAGAAAGCCTGAGTTATCAGGCAGAATGGCAAAATGGTCAGACAAATCAAAGACCTATGATATAACCTTTGAACCCGGACGGCAATTAAATCTCAGGCATTAGCGAGACTTCGTGGTGAATTGATCCTACCCTAGAACCGGACCTCATAAAAGAGGTCAATCTTCTTGACACCCAAAAAAAGGACCAGGAATGGACTCTCCATGTAGATGGGGCAACAAATATGAAAGGCACTTGCCTAGGATTAGTCCTAAAATCACCACAGGGAGACCTAATTGCACAGGCTATTAGTTGTGAGTTCAAAGCCACGAATAATGAGGTGAATATGAAGCCACGATTCTTGGATTAAAGGTATGTATAGAACTCGGTGTAGCAAACCTCAAGGTAAAAACCGACTCTCTTTTAATTTCCAATCAAGTTAAAGGAATATATCTTTGCAAAAGATTCAAAGATGATACTCTATTTGGAATATGTCAAAAACCTTTGCAAAAATTGAGAACCTTTGACATTGACCAAATACCAAGGGACCTAAATACCCAGGCGGATGCCCTAGCGACTGGGATCAAATTTCAGCCCTGTTGTGTTTGACAAAATACCCATCGTCCCCTTTGGAACCAACCATAGAAAGGCCTGAACAAATTTGCCCTATCCAGGAAGATACAAATTCCTGGACTAAACCTTACTATGATTGGTTCCTACAGGTATACTCCCCTACAAATAAAACGAAGCAAGGGCCCCGAAAATCAAAGCATCCACTTATACCATTATAAATAACACCTTGTTTAAAAAGTCTCAGGCTGGACCTTACTTACGTTGCCTAGAACCAAATGAAGCCAGCCAGGTCATAGAAGACATACATAATGGATACTGCGGAAATCATAAAGGTGGAAGGAGCCTGGCAAGCAAAATTCTCAGGACAGGCTACTTCTGGCCAACCCTGAGAGCTGACGCATAGCATACTGACTCAAAATGTGAAGCTTTGTCAAATCCATTCCCCTTATATCCATCAACCATCGAACTACTACATTCCATCTCGGCCCCCCCGGCCATTCATGAAATGGGGCATGGACATAGTAGGAAGCTACCTCAGCGCCCGGACAAAAAGTCTTCATGCTAGCAATGACCGACTACTTTTCCAAATGGATAGAGGCAGACTCTTACAGGCAAGTCAAAGAAAAAGATGTCATATCATTTATCAAAAGGAATATCATATGCAGATATGGAATACCTTGAAAATAGTCGTGATAATGGAACACAATTTGTGGGAAAAAGAGAACTAATTTCTCGTGCACAATGGAATATCAATCTAGTCACATCTACACCAGGCTACCCTAAAGCCAACGGCAAGCGAGTAATCAAGCAACAAAGTAGTAATCGTTGCACGAAGAAAAAGCTAAAAAGAAGAAAAGGAAGATGGGCGGAAGAGCTCCCCTAGTCCTATGGGCCGACAGACCACACCCAAAAAAACGACCCACAGGCCAAACACCATATTCCCTGGTCTATGGTCAAGAGCGATAATACCAGCATGAGAGATTCATGTGCCAACTACCCGAAGCGGCTGAACACAATAGAAGAAAACAGGCCCCTATTACAAGATAACCTACTCTTAAGAAGAACCGAGAGATGCAACCAAAGTCGGGATAGCCGCCTACCAACAGCAAAAGAGCTTGAAGTTACAACAAGAATGTCAACATCAGAGTATTCAAAGAAGGAGACCTGGTACTAAGGAAAGTTTTCCCCAACACCAGAGAAAAGAACGCAGGCAAACTAGCCCCTACATGGGAAGGCCCGTACTTAATTGATTCAATAGTGGGACAAGGAGCTTACAGGCTACAAACTTTGGAAGGAGAAATGATCCCCAGATCTTGGAACATTTCCCACTTAAAACTATTTCATATCTGAGAAGCAGGTAAAACTACCCACCCTATATACATGTGTTAAATTCCATACCTGCTATGTGCTAAATTCCCACTTAAAACTATTTCATACCTGCTATGTGCTAAGTTGCTTACCTGTTATTCTTAATTTTACCCAAAACTTTATTTCAAATCCTGAAAACTTGTTTTACGCCTTCTTTTCACTTATTATATGTTACACTTTAGGCTTAAACAAATGTTCAGGATTGAGGGCCACTCCACCCAACCTGAACAACATTTCTAAGAATGCTCTAATTTGGCACCGCCTGACCGACCGAAAAATAAACTGAGCTCAAGATATAAAAAGACAAGTACAAAGGTGGAATAGACCATAGTACTTGTCAAAAAGCCCTCCTGACGGCCGAGGGCCATAAGCCCTCCCGACCGGCAATCACCCTCATTCTTATAAGCCCTCCGACAGGCGAGATAAAGCCACCATTTCCTACAAACACGGGAATGAGGGCCATAAGCCCTCCCGAGGCATTACTCTAACAAAAAAAAAAATATCACATGAATGTACAGTACAAATTCCAGTCAAAAACGACAAGAAAATCAAGGAAAGAATATATATATTAAAACCTACCCAGGAATACATCCCTCCCAGGCAGGAAGAACACACCGTTTATCCAGGCAAAGCCAACAAAAACCAAAACAAATCCTAAATTATTTGTTCAGGGAACATCCCCCTCTGAATAGGCCAAAACAACACAAAATTCCACAAACAGAAAAAATCAAACTAGCCCACCTTGGACACGAGTGCAGCCAATCCCCTCTTTGACCTTCTCTTCTTCATCTCCATCCCCTTCAACATCACTATTTTTCCCTTTGGATGGAGGAGAGTCCACCTCCTCGTCAAAGATGCAACTTACAAAGCTCGGGATAAGTAGTATTGAGATCACCAATTCGATCAAGATTCCAAAAGGCCGACTTCAGCAGGCTCTTTCATAGCATCCACACGACCCTTGCCAAAGAAATACAGTGCAACATCTTTATACCGGCCCGAACCTCATCCTCTCTACAACCAATTCTTCATTTACCTTTAACTGCTCCTGCATAGCCTGTTTTTCAGCCTTCAATTCTTCTTGGGCAATATCAAACTTAGCCTGAAGAGCTTTCAAGGCATCCTGAGCAGATTTCAGCTTAGCAGACTCCACCAACAACCGAGCCTTCCCTGCCTCATTATCCTCCTTCAACGAATGATTCTCACCTTGACACCTCCAAATCGCCTTTAAACTTGTCAAAGCATCTTTCTTCAAGATTTGTACCTCTCAATCCAAGGAATTCTTTAAACCATGGACTGATTCCAATTGACAGGCACTCCTCAACACATCATTAACATTCTGGAACAAAAGAAAAATACCCATCTAAGCCACCAAAAAGAAAACACACACAAAAACCCACAACAAACAAAGGCAGAAAATATATACCTCTGAAGCATGGTAATCGGGTTGGTTAAAGCATAATCCCGGAACGATACATAGCAGCCAAAGCACGAGCGGAAGCCTCCTCTGCTGATACTTGAAATAAGGATCATCAACCACAAAAGCCTGAGCCTGAATTTGATCCTTAGCAAACTGGACCTCATCCATACGAGCCCTGACTCCCCTGACCTCATGAACTCCTCCCAAAGACTCATCCACTCTCTTCCTCTTCTCAGGACGATCACTTTCATCCACAATCTTTTCAGGCGACACCAACTGAGCCCCCTGCACAGGTTCATGAATCTGAACAGCACTATCACTCCCCGTTGCCTCACTGCTCTTTGACTTCTCCCCTGTAATTTGAGAAACCCCTGCCTTCACCAAAGACAGACCAAAACTAGCAATTCTGGCAGAAGCCCTGGTAGCTGCACGACGAGTTTCTAAATCAGCAATATAAGCATGAATCCAATACAGGAAACAGAAGGACAAAACAAGCAAAAGAACTTACTCCCTGACGAAGATGCCCCTGGAACCTTAGTGCTCTTCACAGGCTTATAAGTGCTCAACTTAGCCTTCTTAAAACGAGGCATAGCAGCTTGCCCCAGACAGCGGGCCAAGCCCTCTCTCTTCAACGCCATAAACGCTATCCGGTCACCGACCCCTCAAAGATCGGATCATTCACCCAATCATTTACTAAAAGAAAGCACGGGCAAAGTAAGTAAACTCTCCAAAAAATACTATTACCAAACCAAAACATTATGCAGGAAAGAAAGATTACCTCCTTCAACAGCTGGGTAATTGAGATAGTCCAGGTCAGGGGCAATTGAATCAGCCTTGATAAACATATAAGTTTGAGCCCAGCCTTTATCATCCCCTGAATCAAAATTGGTGATCAGGTGAGCCATCTTTGACCTGACTCGAAAATTAAACCTCCCAGTAGAATGACTCTTCAGGTGATAGACATTCTTAAAGTCATCCAGAGTAATAACCAAGTTATGCTTAGAACATAAATGCTCAATAGAATGGACAATCTTCCAAACCATTGGCATGAGTTGAAACGGAGGAACCCTAATAGCCCTAATCACCTCAGCCATAAAAGGAGAAAGGGGAAGTTGACCACCACCCCTGAAAGCCCACTCAAAAATACAGAACCAACCCGGGCTACTCCAATTAGCCCTGACAGGACCATTCTCAGGAATCCAAACCTCAACCCCATGAGGAATGAGGCCCCTGCCCTTTATATAATGCTCAAAAGCAGGTTTCAGTTGATTGGCCTCATGGAAAGAAACTGCCAAAGCCTTATTAGGAGAATATTCAACCCCCTTATAAGACATGGACAAGATCTCTGGAGGAGCAACAATCTCCACCACATCATCTTCAGGGATGATATCAGGGACCCCCTCAACCACAGCAGAAGCCATTTCAACTTCAACAGGAACTTTTTCAACCTCAGCAGGAGCTTTTTGAGCTGCTGTCCTTCTCCTGCCACCAGCCATATGTTATTTTTTCTGGGAAATGAATTTTTTGCAAAGGGAGAATTTTTTAGAAAGAGAAAGAAGAAAGTTAGAGATTGGAATGTGAAGAAAACAACGGCAAAGGAAGGCTATTTATAACCGCAAATCCTAAACGGCTAGAAAAGCAAGTGGTAGAGACTAATCATGACTCTCCTAGGGTTTTGTGAACCTACCCTATTTATGGCAAGTAACCGTTACAAGAAGTTGAATCAAACACAAATTCTGAATCCGATAGAAAGTCCCTGCACAAATCACTTGCCTGGCCCAAATTTTTATCTCCTCATTCCTGGCCAGACCCAATAAAGGAATAAGCAGATAAGGGGCAATTGTTGGGCCCTAAATTATCTGCTGATCGTGCATGGCCAGGCAACAGCTAAGGACAACTTCCAGGTAAAAGATATCTAAAATCAGGCATTACTTCAACACGGATAGGCACCAAGCAGGAGTTGATAGAAGACAGGCGAAAGATGACCAGCAGCCTGAAAAGGAAAAGCACCAGGCTACTGCAGGCAACAAACAGGCAGTTTTATATATGTTCCCTACAAAAAAGGAAGACCAATTCCAGAAAGCAAAGATATAGGGAGCAGTCAAAGCAACGGCTAAGAAAGAAGCAACCATCTCCGGGTAAATAGGGCACATTCCCTATTTACCAGGAAAACCTAAACGGCACAAAGACAATTGGAAGCAACCACCTATAAATAGAAAGGAAGAGAAGACAAGAAGGATCTATCTGAAAGACCATCACTTTTACTCATATTCTTTGTATTCTTAAGCAATATATTCGCCTGTCACGCCTGACATAACAATACTCTGTCAGGCTATCTAAAATCATAGTAACAATCACTCCTGGCTTGGTGCCCGTGGTTTTTTCCCTTATTCCCAGGGTTTTTCCACGTATAAATCCTTGTGTCATTATTTGTTAGTTTGTTTTACATTTAATTATACCAATCAGGCTAGTTATTCGAGTTAGATCACCCTACATATAAATCCCTGGCAGGACGCTCTAGATCAATAAAAATCCTGCCAAAACATGGGTGATATTCATAAGGTTAGTATCTGTTTATTCCGTGTAATATGTTGCGTTGTGATGTAGTAAAGCAGTTTTGAGTAAGTTTTCTTGTCCGGGAAGTTATACTGAGTCAGTGTTTATGGGAATTGTATAAGTTGTGATGTCTATCGATGTGGTTGTTGTGCCTCAGGTGGTGATCCGGGCACGGTACTTCGTGTTGTGATGCGGGTAATTTTGCGCTGCGGTGCGGCTGTTGGTGGCGGTGTTGCGATGCCATCATCGGTTGTGGTGGATTAGGTGGGATGAGTACATTTTCGAATGAGTATACCAGTTATATAGATTGTTGTTTTGTTTACTGTTGTTTCTTGTGAGTTTCGTTTGGACCTATAGACTGTTGTTTTGTTTATTGATGTTTCATGCTAGTTTCAGCTTGGGAGTGAGGGTAGAGTATGATATGGAAGAGAGTTGTGTATGTTTCCGTTGTTGCCATAGTATAATGATATCCTGTTGATGGGACACAATTGTGAGAGGTTGTTACAGTATTTTTGACCTTGTTTTGGATGAGGCATTGGTTGACATAGTAATGGCAAGTGATTTGTGGAACATGTGTTGTAATGATCTGTAAGCTGCAAATAGTTCATAATCTTTTGTAGAGACATTGAACATATGGTGTTGGGAATTAGTATCATGTTAAGTTATGAATGAGTTTTGCGGTAATGAAAGAAAGGAACTTGAGGATCTAGTGTCAGGGTGGGTAATAAGTATGGATCGTGAGTTATGCTTTTGGAGATAAGTGCTTTGTATAGAGGAGTATGTCGTTTTACATTAATGTGGAAGAATTGGAGTATTGGTTATGCTAAGGATTTTGTTGTATAGGTTAGGTGGTGTACCGAACGAATTGAGGTATCAGAACTGTTTAAGTAAGAGAGCCTTGGAAATAGGAATGGTTATAGGTGTTGAGGTTATAGGCGGTTATCTTTGACATGTGGTGGTGATGAGGATAATGAGAAGATATAGCTAAGGATCTAGTAATAGTGAGTTACGAGGACGTAACATTTATCTTAAGAGGAGTAGGATGCGGAAAAGAGAGTTTAATGGTTGTACATGTTGTAGTAGATTTGGAAGTTTGAGTCTTGATGGCGAATAAAGAATGGATTTGTATTGTGGTCGATATTGTTAAAAGGTCATGGCCGTGCTTGTAAGTACTGCGATGTTTAGGAATGGGAGAATGATTCGATAGTGTTGACAGTTGGATGAGGATGTTTATGAGTTCGATGGAGTTGACAGTTGGATGGTGATGTTATGAGCGTGAGTAGACTTCGAGGACGAAGTTCCTTTTCAAGGTGGTAGAATGTAACATTCCCTTTGATGTGTATGAGTGTCTTGATATTGGATTTTCTAGTGGATAATATGTAGTGAGACGAAGCTAGCGACGTTGGGGGATGGTATTTGGAAATGTATGGAGTTAGTGTCGACAGACTATAATGTGGTGGATACGATAGCGTGAGTCATGTTGTGGAGGTAGGCATAGTTTGTGGAGTTGGTGTTAAGAGTTCATGTTTTATAGGTTGGGGTTTCGTTTTGAGTTCTTAGTTGCGTTGTTGTGTCTTGGTCGAGCTAGTATGTTTGTTTTGAGTATGGGTGGAATTTCGGGGACGAAGTTATTTTTAAGGAGGGAATATTGTAATACTACGGTTTTCTATGTCTATGGGTTCTCTATCGAGTGGGGCTTACTCAGTCGAGTAAGTATGTTTTTACGCAAAACAGTAGTCTGCCTGTTGGGTACTCGATCGAGTACGTGTGACACTCGATCGAGTAAGGGGCACTCGATCGAGTAAGTCACTTACTCGATCGTGTAAGTGAGTCTTACGGGTTATTTTGCCGGGTTTTGATAGTAACGCGAGAAGGATATAAAAGCATCTTTCGTCAGTTTCTTGTCAGTTTACCCTATTCTATGTTTCATAAGAAATAAAAACAAATTACGTTACTCTCCTCTTTCGCATTGCTATCAAATCCTAAGGGCTAGAGTCGTCAGATCTTTGAGTCTTTACGCCGTTGAGACCCTCACATTGTGGGTAAGCTTCTTGTATGATTTTTATATCGTTTCATTGATTTTAGTTGAAACCCTAATTGGGTAATTTGGGGGTTTTGGGGAGTATTGTTGACGTTAGATTGTGATGGTATGATTGTGTGTTTATAGGAGGTGATTTCGTTGAAGAACGATTATGATTAGCTGATTGTGATGATCTTGTGATTGCTTATTCCAAGTAGGATTTCCTACTCAGTTATTGGCTACATATGTGTTGGTTGATTGATTGTTGGTGGTTGTTGATTAATAATATTTGTCTATATTGTATTGGAATTGGTGATTGTGATTCTGTAGTTGGTTGTGATTGTTTGTCTGTGGTTCGCGAGGCGCGTCCTCGGCTGAGTGGAGTCACTTGCGAGAGTGGCTTAACGCCCTTGATTCTCCCTCTGTGGAACCCGCCACAGAGGGGATCTGCACATTAAGGAACATGGGTTATCGCTCGGATGAGATGAGCGGGGCTTAGGTGGGAACGGCTGCGGTCTCCCACTGGCGGTGAGGATTACTGGTTGCGGCCGTAATCTGGCAGGACTAAACCTTCAGGCTAGTAAGGTGATTGGTGATGTGACGGTGTTGGGTGATTGTGTATACTGTTGATATTGTTTTATCTTATATTGTGTAATCAGTAATTGACCCCGTTTAAATGTTTTAAAAAATGTGGTGATCCATTCGGGGGTGGTGAGCAGTTGTTGAGCGGGTATAAGATGGACGCGCATGGGATAGCTCGGTTGAGTTGCCTCGAGATGTCTAGAAGTCTTCCGATGTGTCTTAAACAATTATTTATTTCATTTGAGTTAGCCTTTTGGAACAATTGTATTTCTTTTGACAGTTTTGGTTTTGGACTTGTATCGCTTTAAATATATTTAATAAAGCATGTTTCTTTATTGTCTATTTGATATACATTGCATCGGGTAACCGAGATGGTAGCTCTTCCATGCTTTAAGTGGTCCTGGTAATTAAGGCACTTGGGGTATGGGAGTGTTACATGTTATCTCAAATACACTGACCCGAGATACAAAACCTCCCAAACTAGGTGGACAGTCAAATGAACAATGATAGTGAAAAATGAGGGAGGAAAATACATTTCAAACTGACAAAGACTGGTGACGAGCATGTCCTGGAAAGTTTCAGCTTCATCGGGATCAATGACTTTACTGTTGATTGATTTGAAGAAATAGCAAAATCTAATTATAGCATGTCGAAGATTTGGAGCTGAGGTAGAATGGAACGAACGGCCACAACTAGTAGTTGTTGCATCAATGTATGACAGTCATGTGACTTTAAACCAGTAAGTTTTAGGTCCTGCAACTAAACAAGGCTTTTAATATTAGACGAATAGCCCTCTGGCACCTTAATACCATGCAAGCATTCACAAAATTCTTTTTTCTCCTTTTTTGAAAGAGTATGAGCTGCAGGCGGCAAAAAAGTCCGATTTCCTTATGTTTTAGCTGCCAGCTCGGATCTAATACCCATCTCAACCATATCATCCATAGTTGCGTTGTTGTCTTTTGTCCTACCCTGAACATTCATCAGAGTATTGATTATATTATCACAAACCTTCTTTTCAATGTGTATAGAATTTAGGCAATGTCTAACCGGGAGGTCACGCCAGTACGAAAGTTTGGTAAAAAAATATAAATTTTTTTATAACCGCGAGTAGACAACTTATGTCCCTTCTTCCCATACGTTATCTCAATATCTTTCACTTTCTCATACACTTCATGACCATTCAAAATCTGAGGAGTTCCACTCTGATCAGGACACCCATTAAATGCCTTGTGAAGCTTACGATAATGATGATTAGGTCATAACCATCGACGATTTCCCCTGTACACATGCTTGCGAGAATGCTTTAAATATTTTGATTCAACATCCCCCCACACAATGGGAAAGCCTCTTTCCCATGTACAGTATGTCCAGAAAGATCGCCGTACACCGGAAAGTCAGTTATTGTACACAATAACATAGCTCTCAGATTGAAACTTTTCTTCTTATAACCATCAAACACCGGTATCCCTCTTTCCCACAGAATATTCAGATCATCTAGAAGTGGTTCCAAATACACATCTATGTCATTCCAGGTTGTTGAGGGCCAGATATAAACAAAGACAACATCAGATACTTCCGTTTCATCCAAATCCATGGGGGCAAGTTATAGATGGCCAACACAACTGACCAAGTACTGTGTTGGGTACTCATGTTGCCGTGAAGGTTCATTCAATCTGTGGAGAGCGCTAGACGCAAGTTCCTTGCTTCTTTGGCAAAGTCAGGATATTTAGCGTCCAACTCTTTCCACTGTTGACCATCCGCTGAGGGTCTTAAATTTCCATCTTCAATCCTTGAACTATTATGCCAAGTCAACTTTCTTGCATCTTCTCCATTCAAATAAATCCTTATGAATCTTGGTATTATTAGAAAATACCATAACACCTTAGCTGGAATCCCTTCCTTACTCTTATAACGCCATACAGAGCAGCGCGGACAATATGATAATTTCTCATAATCTTTACGGTACATTATGCAGTCATTGGGACAAGCATGTATTTTCTCATATTCCATGCCCAATTTTCTAATCATTTTTTAGCTTCATATGTCCGACTCGGAAGAACATTACCGTCAGGAAGCATGTAACATAGCAAATCTACAAGATCGGTAAAACTCTTATCACTCCACCCATTTGACCCCTTCAAGTTATATAACTTTACCACCACGGACAATTTGGTATACTTCTTACAACCAGTAAATAAAGACATTTTAGATTGACTCAACTTCTCAATTAAATCATCAACATTTATTTCCCCATCACCGGTAGCTTCAAAATCATCGAATCTATCATCTTCAGCAAACTTCTCACCTAAAACAACTTCAGGTGTAGGTGAACGATTGTTTACACACACACATCATATCCCCTATCTCCTATATCTAAACCAGCAGTTTCAGGTGTATGATTATTTACCTCTACATCAGATTCCCCATCCCCATCCTCTAATTCTCCATGAAAAATCCAATGCCTATAATCTCTACGAAACTATTCTTTTCTAAGTGTATTTTGACATTTGGGATAGGCAAAACCCTAATATTACCACATCTATTACAAGGGCAGGGGATTGATGAGCGGAGATGAAAATTTTCACTAACGAAATTGTAAAATTCAGCAATTGCATCATTATAAATGGGATCACCAATTTCACCATCAATCATCCAAGCACGACCCATATATAAGCCAGTAGCTATGAAATGAGATTACCTTTTTAAGATTTATGACGGCAAAGATGACTTGTTCACCATTAGTCATTCTATTATTAATATCTTTCAAATTTCATTTATTTTTAGAGTTATATAATGTAACATGGTTCTTATAAGAACCGTTGTAATTGTGCATGCATGCATGAGGTGAATAATGGTTAAACAACCAATAATAATAGGGCATGACATTGGTAAAGTCACAATTTTTTTAGTTTTCACATTGGATCTTTGTTTACAACGGTTTTAAGAAAAATCGTTGTTTATTGGTGTAATACGACAACGACTTTAAAATAACCGTTGTTGATATATGTAATATGATAACGGTTAACAAAGAACCGTTATCATTTTGTCTTATTATTACTATAACGGTTCCAATTCTTATTATCTTATTATAGCGTTTCCAATACAACCCAAGCTCATATATATATATATATATATATATATATATATATATATATATATATAGAATTAGGATCACATGAGTCCACCCTATCTTTTTGAGTCCGTGAGTCCATGATACAATATCACACTTTATATTAAACAATATCACAGCTTATATTCAAAAAAAAAAATCGAAAAAAAAAATCGTGATATTGTTTTGTAATACAATATCACACGTTATACTAAACAATATCACACCTTACATAAAAAAAAAAAAAAAAATTTTTCGAAAAAAAAAAAATCGTGATATTGTTTTGTAATACAATATCACACGTTATACTAAACAATATCACAGCCTAAAAAAAAAAAAAAAAAAAAAAACTTTTAAAAAAAAAAAATTCGAAAAAAAAATTTGAAAAAAAAAATCGAAAAAAAAATCGAAAAAAAAAATTTGAAAAAAAAAATCGAAAAAAAAAATTGAAAAAAAAATTTCGAAAAAAAATTTGAAAAAACAAATTCGTGATATTGTTTTGTATAGTGCGTGATATTGTTTTATGGACTCATGGACTCAAATATATAGGTGGACTCACCGGATCTTGCCTCTATATATATATATATATATATATATATATATATATATATATATATAGAGAGAGAGAGAGAGAGAGAGAGAGAGAGAGAGAGAGAGAGAGAGAGAGAGAGAGAAGAGATCATGTAAGTCCATGTATATGTATTGAGTCCATAAGTTCTATTATGAGCCATTTGATGGAGGGAGATTGTAACAACCCGGATTATAATACAAAGGAAAAACATATTATAAAGTAAATATCAGAGTACGATACTGATAAAAGGGTCAAGGTGGCGGAAACACCTGACCAATCCGGTTCGTTACTAAATCCAAAACAACTAATACATTATTCAAGGTTCTTAAAACTTAAAAACAAACTCCTATTTTATCATTCATCTCGCTACCAAGAGCTTCCCCAGCAAGATATCATCCAAACAGCAAACCATCTGAATAACTTGAGAATGGGGGTCGACAATCAGTCGGGAGTAACTAGATGCTCTCCCAGTCATGTTTACAACAATTGAATATAACTAACAATCATTAACAATTGAAATGCAAAACCAGTAAACATGCGAGATCATCTATACTCATGAAAACTCGACACCAACTTATCATTAATCAACAATATACGAAGATATAAACACAACGTACGACACTGCTAACCATATGAAATCAACAATAAAAGAACCAAATAACCAATCACGGAGCGTATAACAACTGCCTCCACTTACCCAAGCATAGTGTATAGAACGAACGCCGTTAGAGCGTATAACAATCGCCTTCTAATCGCCGAGGCGTATAACAAGCGCCTACGAACGGACGGAGCGTATAACAATCGCTGCCTCCATCGGTGTGGATCGTATAACAATCGCATCCACGGTACTATGTATAGCGTATATCAACCGCCTATATGCCTAAGACTGGCGGACTCTCGGTGCAATAAGCGTACACCGAGCGACACACGGGGACGGAGCGTATAACAACCGCCTCTAGCCAATCCCGAACATAGACCTACAGCAAGTCCCACGAGGGGTAGCGTTTGCTCATTCCGATCGGTATGTAACTGATACCTCACGTCATCTATACAACTAGCCCATAAACAATGCACAGTATAACTGACCATACATACATGTGAATAACATCACTATCAAATCATAGAATAATATAGCTGACCATCCTACGATTATATGAACAAGAGTAATAAATGATACATGCAAACATAGCGTTATATAATGAAACTGAACACCACATAACATGTGAAACAAGTATCAACCATTAAATGTTATAGTACTCTAGCTATAACTTCTAACATTAACCATTCAATGTTATAGTAACCCTAACCATAACATAGACTCTGGATGCGAGGTTATAGTAACCTCGACTATAACTTCAACATATACGACTTGAAGTTATACTTACCTCAACTATAACCTTGACACGAAACTCAAAGTTATACTAGTTCCAACCATAACCTTAAGCCATAAATCTCAGGGTACGTTAGTTCCAGCTATAACCTTATCTCGTACTTCAATGTTATAGTAGGCTCAGCCATAACTAGAGTAACTACTCAAAGTTGTATTAACTTTAGCTATAACACATGAATCATCATCAAGGTTATACTAGCTTTAGCTATAACTCTGGAAAGCACTCTTGGCCGCCTATCATGCCGCCACTAGGGTTTATTCGTAAACCCTAATTGCGCTCATGACACCCATAATTTAATGCATAAGCAACATATGATACATAATTAATGCACGAAAACATATACAAACATGCGAAACATATTTAATCATGATAACAAATAATCAAACATGTACCAATCATGCAAAACAATCATTAAATCATATTAATTACATCAATTGGCATAAACACAATTAAAAGAAAACACCTAGTTACCTCATTAGCAATTAATGAAAACCTCCATAAAGAAAACGACCAACAAAGTCTTGTCTCCAACTCGTGTCAACATCCCGAAAAGCGACACAAAAATAAAAGCACAGACCGAAACCCTTGAAAATGCCATGAAAGACTATTCTTCTTCTTCACCCATTAAAATAAGAGACCTTAAAGGTAAGAGCAAGGATTATGAAAATATAATTTGTTTATGAGTTTGGAAGAAGAAAAGATATTCAACAATGGAGTCAAAGGGAGAAAAGAAGAACGAAAGAGAGAAATAGAGGAGAGGCCGTGCGGCATATTTCACGCAAGAACAAAGAGAGCAGCTTGTCTGCTTGGTTAGGGTTTCGCGCGAGAAAGAAAAAGGATTGACCTAGTTGCTTGTTAGCTTAATTTTATTTATAAGGGATTAACTAATGGGCTTTGGGTCCATTAGCTTATACAATGGATTATCTGATTACAAATCGGATTGAAGCATATTAAAACGTAGGGAGAGCTTATTATAGAAAAGAAATTATTAAATTAAAATAGTCAAATCGTGCCCGGATATTTTAACCTTTCCAAAAGTAGATTAAAATGAGAAATAGTAAAATAGAGAACGAAGACGATAAATATAAATATTCAAAATATATTATTAAACTCCAAAATAATCAATTTAATAAAATACTTTTATAATAAAATATTATTATAAAATACGGGGTGTTACAGAGATGGAGGGATGAGATGAACTCACCAAAAGGTGGTTAAAAGCCTAATTAACACACTTCAGTAATCCACCTAATTAAACACTAATTTGCTATATATTTGTTTCCACTCACTCATTTCTCTCTCATCTCACACATTTCACCCACCTCCTCTCTAAAACCCCCAAAAAAAAAAACCCAAAAAATCCAATTAAATAAAAAACCAAAAACCCAAAAAATCCAAATAAATCAAAAACCCAAAAAATCCAAATAAATCAAAAAACCCAAAAAAAATAAAAAATCCAATTAAATCAAAATCTTTTTCCTTATACACCACTACCTCACCCAACACCACCCACCCACCGCCACCGTCTCATCACCCGATCTCGTTTCACTTTCAGTTAACGTTTTTTTTTTTTTTTTGTTCAGAATATGTCTTTTTTGGTTTTTTTTTTTGGTTTTGTGGTAAATTAGTTGTTTGGAGTTGTTTTTTTTCTATTTGTTAGTATTAATCTTAGACATATTAAAGTTATTATAATGCATATTTTGACATTTCAAATATCATCTTGTGTTTCTATTTTTTCAAATGTCGTTTCTTTAAAATTCGTCTTGTTATATAAATTTTTCAGTTTTAGTATTTAAATTTAAATGTATATTTATTTATTTTTCTCAAATTTCAATGTTTATAACTTCAACCTCTTGTTTTATAAAATTATTTAAAATCTCGTCTTGTTAAATTTTCTCTTATTTTATAAAGTTTTAAGTTTTAGTATTTAAACTTCAACGTGTATAACTTCACTGACATTCTGTATAACTTCAATCCACATTATGTACAACTTCAATGCACATCAACTTCAATCTCATCTTCTTATTGTGTTGGTTTCAAATCTGAATTTATATTTATACTAAAGTTATACAATTTTGTACTAAAGTTATACAAAAAATCATTAAAGTTATACCATTATGGACTAAAGTTATACGATTTTGGATTAAAGTAACAAAAAAGGACTAAAGTTATACGATTTTGGATAAAAGTTATAGATAAAAGGACTAAAGTTATACTATTATGGACTAAAGTTACACAATTTTGGACTAAAGTTATACAAAAAATGGCTAAAGTTATACTATTATAGACTAAAGTTATACAGAAAAGGATTAAAGTTATACTATAGGTAATTTACAGAACAAGTTTATATAAATTGTCATACTGTAATTATAGTTTTTTTTTCTGTAACTTTAATACAAAATTATGTAACTTTAGTAAAAAATTGTGCAACTTTAGTCTAAATAAAAAGGAGAAATGAGAAGAATAAGAGATTTAATATTATAAATTTATAACTAAAATCCATAATGATATAACTTTTATCCTAAATATTGTAACTTTAATATTTAAAGGGTACAACTTTAGTCGTAAATAGTGCAACTTTAGTCCATAATAGTATAACTTCAGTCATTTTTTTTATAACTTTAGTCCAAATTTGTGTAACTTTAGTCCAAAATTGTATAACTTTAGTCCATAATAGTATAACTTCAGTCATTTTTTATATAACTTTAGTACAATTTTGTATAACTTTAGTCCAAAATTGTATAACTTTAGTCCATAATAGTATAACTTCAGTCATTTTTTGTATAACTTACACAAATTTGTCAGCGAAGTTGCATAGTATAACTTCAGTCATTTTTTGGTAACTTTAGTCCAAATTTGTATAACTGTAGTCCAAATTTGTATAACTTTAGAATTATTCTATAACTTTAGCACAAAATATGGAACTTTAAAAAAAGATAAATAAAAAAACCGAAATATTGAAAACTAAATCTGAAAGTTTTGTAACACTGAAAATTGCAAAAAAAAAAAAAACAACAATAATTGTGACACCCCGCGATAAAGCGGAAAATATAACTAATAAATTATAGCGGAAATTTAGGAGATTTTAAAAACTTTTAAATTACTAGTTAAAGATTAACACGCGGGTGCCAAAAACGAACGAAATGAAACAAATACAACAATAGACAAGTTTAGGTTATTACAACCCAAGTCTAGAAAGCGGGGAAAAGATATCCCACGCATAAACAAATAAAGGGTTTCTAACTAGCAAACTAAGGTCCAAGGGTTTAGTTCTCGCTAGCCCACACGTCTTCCCCACGTAAGCATCTTCACCACCTGTCATTCATGTAAACATGAACGCCACAGTCAGTGGGGAGTAACTCAAGGTTCTCCCAGCCACAATATGTCGAAATGCAAATAAACAACCACTTAATTAAACATATTGATCATGCATCATATATGAACAATAAAGAACAGGAGAATATAATTGATAATCATGATGAGATAGGCATAATGCAATAAAATGAATATGCAATCAAGAAGATAGAATAATCAAGACAACCAACTCATATTGACACGACTCAACAAGTGTAAGACCGACGCAAAGTGTAGACGGAGTATCCGGGTCAGAGGCTACCTTTAAAGCATGTCCGAGATACCACACACAAGACTACATCCTAGACTCCAACCTCCTGGTAGGACGACGATCATAATACGGTCCTAGTCTAAACCTGGCCAGACTCTCGGGATGGACGACACCCGATTCGACATGCGGTGACCCATCCGCATCCAAGACTCGAAACATGGTACACCTAACCGTGCCCGAAAGTCGAGTAACCCCAAATCGGAACCTTGTCACCTAACCGTGACCCCCGGTCCGAAGAGGCCGAAGGAAAAATAGCCCAATCCGGAAACATGGCACCTAACCGTAACCAATGGTCCGAAAGTGTAAATAAGGAATGTCAAGTCGTCACACAATGTAAATCGTCACACTTGAGTCACAATAAGAGTAAGAATGACCATGCAAATACAAACACGATAGAATGTCATATATCATGGGATCACTAATGTCACATTCATACTTATGGCTTGCATCTCACCATAAGTACGGATGGAAACATTAATCCCGACGATCATATCGCAACTAGAGGGCTTATAGCTCACCTCTAGTATCCGATAGGACCGAGACTCTCACAACCGAATCATACAAGACACTAACGAGAATATGATTCTTACCAGTATTTATAATAAATATTTCATACTTATATTACATTAACAAATATTCCACTTTACAATTTAACATGCCGGTTAAATGAAATATAATAAATGATAATGAATAAATTACGTTATATGAAATTACGGGGTAAAATGTGACCGACTTAAGTGGGTCATTCATAAACATTCCCTCGATAATGGGTTGGCCCAACCAAAAGAGCATACAAGTCCAACCAAAAGAAACATACAAGCCAACCAATAAAGTGGGTCAAGCCCAACAATTAAGACGTGTCAAGCCCATCAAACTAAACAAAATGAACCTAATACTTAAGGTCAAAGAGCCCAATTGAGCAAATATGTAAAAGCACGATGTTAATAATTTACGTTATATAAAATATGAGACGGAAAATAAACAATTCGAAGAACAAAACTTGGCGCCAGAAGCACCCATCTTGGAATCAAAATTGAGACGAAAATATATTAAATAACGGAATTGCATAATCATATATCATGAAAGGAAGGTAATTAAATGAACGAATTTAACGACTTGTGTTTTATAAAAACACGAGAAGGAAATTCCAAACATTTCAAATAAATTAAATAGTGCCAAAACCACTCAAAACCACGACTCAAAGACCCAAAACACGGCCCAACCAACAGCCAAATGCAACTCCTACGACCACCTAAAAAAGACCCAAAAACCACCACTTACGCACGCTACCCTAGCCACCATATCCGCCCCAAAGCAACCACCAAAGATCACCCAAACGGGCAGCCATGAGAAGCCCAAGAACCGTGATAAAACAATCTAGACAACCACCCAAATCCGTATCAAGCAACTCGATAATTCTGTCCAAGGCCGAGCCAACCACAACCCATACAACCCATATAAAACCGAGCCAATGACGGGTGACTAAACTACATGGAACAACCCAACACGGCCACTCATGTCCCTGCCCAAAACAGAGCACCAAGCGGACCATATCACGGCTTTTAGGCCGAGTTCCAGCAGTCCCGTTTCAGCTCAAACCAAGCCGGAAATCGAAGTGCAGTGAGACGGAAACCAACACGACTAAAACGTGAATAGACAACCCCCAATTTACCACAATGATACTCAAATAAAATCAGAGGAACAACAGGTATAACACCCATGAATCCGTGACACAAGCAGCCTATAATTCGAGCGGCTAAAACGAAACCAACATGTGAAAACAGTCAAATTAACATGTAAAGTACTTACTAAAACTCATGTAATCCACCATACACAAACAGAAGAACATAAAGGCTCCATCTTTATGACCACAAGAATAAAAACCGAGTAAAAGGACGAAAATATCGACTCATTGTCGAGTAGCCTATCGCCGTTACCTTAGCGCTCGAATTCCCGAGTAAAACATCCAAAAACATGCGCTTTTATTCAGTTTTCAAGGTCCTCAACTTCAAAGAGGAAAAACGAGTTATATGAGTCACCAAAACCGAGTTTGTCATAAGATGCCCTTTTCGAAAATCCAACAAAATCAAAGCTTTCTTACCTTAAAAGAATGAGGAAGGAGAGAGGAAGAGAATGGTGTAAAAATTAGAGCATTTGGTTAAGAGATGGAGGAGAAATCTGGGTTGGAAATGGGGCGAAAATGGCGTGTATGTTGCTCGCTGCTGCTGCGTTGTTGTTGCTGTATAAAGGAAGAAGAAGACGAAAGAAAGAGGAAATGCAGGGAGTATGAATGAGGGAGGGTGGGTCACGGTTTTATGAGAACCACAACAAAATATTAGTATTAATAATAATAATAATAATAATAATAATAATAATAATAATAATAATAATAATAATAATAATAATAATAATAATAATAATAATAATATATATGATAATATAATAATAATAATAATAATAAAAGAATTATATATAAAATATATAATAATATATAAAAGAGATATTTAGAGGTAGGGTGTAAGAGGGTAGGTGAACGTGTTGTCAAATTCTGGTTGGTCCGTATTAAAGCATGTACAAAGTGAAATGTGACGGTCTATAGCTAGACGGAAATTGAGACGGAAATTATTATTATTACTGTCATTATTATTACCGACCAAAAATATGTATACATAAATTCTTATATAAATTATGTCTCAAGAATATAATTTAATAATACGTATTTTTATATAAATGAGTTTTTATATATTACTTTTATAAAAATCGTGTTTGACATAAAATTAATTAAATTGAATAATTCTAAAATATATAATAAAGTGATTAAACGGTTTAATAAATTTTAAATGTCAAAATGGGAAATTCGCGGGTGTTACAATCACCCCACCTTTTAAAAAGTTTCGACCTCGAAACTTGAAGGTAGAAAAGAAAGGTTATAAAATAAAACTGAACTTTTAAAGTCGGTAACCAAAACATTAAAAGGTTACTTATCGTAAGAATTAAAATTCTTTCAAAAGTTTCAAATAAAATTTTTAAAATGTAACCCGATCGAAAATTAAATTATTTGCATAAATCAAAATCAAAATACTTTCAAAAACATTAATGAAGAGTTTTCAAAAGTGTAAGTCTCATTCATGGAACGAAATTGCTCTTGCCGTGCACACAAGGACGCTAACTTTCCAAGTCAGAGACAAATTTAAAACAAAAATCAATTCGCCGACAAGCGTAGAACAAGTTATCAAACGTCTCCAATAACGAGTTCTAACATCCGATCGACGTTAAAATCAAAAGAGAAAGGTAATTCACTCAAATTTCCTTTTGCAAAAGTCAGATGGAAGTTGAAAGATTCATTATTGATCTTTAAAAAGGAGTTAATTTCTGAAAATATAGTATTAAACTTTGACAAAGAAGTCATAAATAGATCAAGGTTAACAGAAATTGGTTAAAATTTAAAGAAATATTAGGTTTAGCAATTAAAATCATGATCATAGAGAAGTCTATACTCAAGGAACAAATATGGAATTAAATCAAATTTTCATTTTCAAATCCTTAAAATAGGTAAGGTTTTTCAAAAGTAACATCAACTTTTAACAACGAATCAAAACTGGTAGCTTGAAATATTTAGGAATTGTATGAAATGAAAAACAATTTAGACAACATAAATACCAGGCACGCTAAGAGAGTCCAAACTTAACCAACAAAAAGAGCTATGATGAACTTCATAGGGTAAAAATTGGAGTCAAAACAATAAGGATGTCAAAGATAGAGCTTTATAGGTTACCAACATCAAACTTAGGGAAGGAGCATGATGAAGCGAGAAAGAGAGGTATGAACGGTAACGCTTATGATCAAGGAGAAAGGGAAATTAGGCAACCAGGAAACGTCAGATACTCAAACCTCAAACATCGGCATCATCCTAAACGGTTCCGAAAACTTCCTAACAACGAAACTTATAACCACAACACTCCCAAGGATTTCATCAAATCACTTATGTTACTTCACCCTAAGCAATCCCATGAAATAAGGTACTCGACTATAAGTGTGATCTCACTGCTGCAAAACCTCAAACATCTACAAACGACTTCCACAAGATCAAGGTCAAAGTTCCAACAAAGCTATACTCATATACAACTAGTGTCAACCACGGGTTTCTCAAAATGGTAAAATCCCCAATTAAAGATCCGAATACTAAGCTCTAAATTCCCAGAAAGGGTTCCTCAAATATTCCACAAGGTTCTCCTATAAGGCAAGGTAGCAACCCAGAAAGGGTTCCTCAAATATTCCACAAGGTTCTCCTATAAGGCAAGGTAGCAACATGTCAACCCAAAGTCTGAAAAATCAATGAGATCTCGAGTCTCTCTATCCTTTTACTTATTAAGGATTTCCAAAAGCAGAACTACACTCAACTACAACATCATCCCATCATCTCAAGTACTCAATGCAACTTCAAGGTCTATAAAATTATAGGGTTAACAAATTCTTCTCAATACTAGGTCTCTCTCAACTAAAAAACTCTCAAGAGCCAACTAATACCAAATCACATCACCAATCCATTATAGTCAACTACATCCCAAAATGTATTCTTTCAAATCTGACACCCTAGAACTTTACTTACCATCGAGTTCTCAAGAAACAAGGTCTTAGTTGTAACAACGCTTTACCACCTCAAAGTTCCTAAAACCATAAATTGAAACTATGTTCTTTAACCTAACAATTGGTGTCAACCATACCATTATCCTTTCTAGTTACTAAAACAAGTGCTAAGACTTCCCAACAATGTAGCTTACTCTCACTCTCATACCATACCTCAAGTAGTAATCAATATCGCTCACTTAAACCAACTAATAATCCCACCATTAGCTTTTCTCATATGGTTATACACATTATCAAACTCTCATGTCCAAAGTGATTATGGAAGCCAATCGAAAACGCGACTTACTTAGTCAATTCTATATCCTCAAATCCACCATTCAATTTCATCCACCTTAGGTCAAGTACTAAGCACTAGTATCCCAAACATAAACAACAAAGCCAAGTTCTATAACCTTAGTAACCAATGCAACTCACACTTGACACACAAAATCCACCAATCAAATATACTCACTCTATCAAGGATCTAGGTATAAGAACCATCAAGTATGTCTCATCACACTACCTAAGTCTTTTCAACATCAAATCCTCTCAAAACCAGGGTTAAGGGTCAAACACAACAATCTCCTCAAAAGTCAAATTTTCCAACCAAGGTCAACATTCCTCAAAAGAAAGAGTACCATAAAAAGGCGTTAAGGGAGGATAAGCAAGGAACAAAGGACAAGTTAGGAGTACAAGAGTAGCTTTCAAAGTAAAACGGAAGAGAGTTTAGAAGAAGGATAAGCACCAAGAGATAAAAGATAAGGCAAGACACACAAAGAATGAGAAACATCTTCAAGGAAGTAGAAGCATTCTTCAAAGTTGAACAAATCTTCAATCCTCAGCAATAGGCACCAAATCTTGATCTTCATGTAGGTAAGCTCACAGTAATTGATCCAAGGGCACAACAATTATTAAATGACAATCAACAAACATGTTAGAACCTAACAAAGAGCAAACACACTACAGACTACCACCTTAGGTCCTTAAGTCTACCCATCTCTCATTCATTATTCAAGGTCAAGTTCAAATTAAATTTGGGTTACACGTGTGTGCGTGGGGAGCAACATATGCTCTGATACCAACTGTGACACCCCGCGATAAAGCGGAAAATATAACTAATAAATTATAGCGGAAATTTAGGAGATTTTAAAAACTTTTAAATTACTAGTTAAAGATTAACACGCGGGTGCCAAAAACGAACGAAATGAAACAAATACTACAATAGACAAGTTTAGGTTATTACAACCCAAGTCTAGAAAGCGGGGAAAAGATATCCCACGAATAAACAAATAAAGGGTTTCTAACTAGCAAACTAAGGTCCAAGGGTTAAGTTCTCGCCAGCCCACACGTCTTCCCCACGTAAGCATCTTCACCACCTGTCATTCATGTAAACATGAACGCCACAGTCAGTGGGGAGTAACTCAAGGTTCTCCCAGCCACAATATGTCGAAATGCAAGTAAACAACCACTTAATTAAACATATTGATTATGCATCATGTATGAACAATAAAGAACAGGAGAATATAATTGATAATCATGATGAGATAGGCATAATGCAATAAAATGAATATGCAATGAAGAAGATAGAATAATCAAGACAACCAACTCATATTGACACGACTCAACAAGTGTAAGATCGACGCAAAGTGTATACGGAGTATCCGGCTCAGAGGCTACCTTTAAAGCATGTCCGAGATACCACACACAAGACTACATCCTAGACTCCAACCTCCTGGTAGGACGACGATCATAATACGGTCCTAGTCTAAACCTGGCCAGACTCTCGGGATGGACGACACCCGATTCGACATGCGGTGACCCATCCGCATCCAAGACTCAAAACATGGTACACCTAACCGTGCCCGAAAGTCGAGTAACCCCAAATCGGAACCTTGTCACCTAACGGTGACCCCCGGTCCGAAGAGACCGAAGGAAAAATAGCCCAATCCGGAAACATGGCACCTAACCGTAACCAATGGTCCGAAAGGGTAAATAAGGAATGTCAAGTCGTCACACAATGTAAAACGTCACACTTGAGTCACAATAAGAGTAAGAATGACCATGCGAATACAAACACGATAGAATGTCATATATCATGGGATCACTAATGTCACATTCATACTTATGGCTTGCATCTCACCATAAGTACGGATGGAAACATTAATCCCGACGATTATATCGCAACTAGAGGGCTTATAGCTCACCTCTAGTATTCGATAGGACCGATACTCTCACAACCGAATCATACAAGACATTAACGAGAATATGATTCTTACCAGTATTTATAATAAATACTTCATACTTATATTACATTAACAAATATTCCACTTTACAATTTAACATGCCGGTTAAATGAAATATAATAAATGATAATGAATAAATTATGTTATATGAAATTACGGGGTAAAATGTGACCGACTTAAGTGGGTCATTCATAAACATTCCCTCGATAATGGGTTGGCCCAACCAAAAGAGCATACAAGTCCAACCAAAAGAAACATACAAGCCAACCAATAAAGTGGGTCAAGCCCAACAATTAAGACGTGTCAAGCCCATCAAACTAAACAAAATGAACCTAATACTTAAGGTCAAAGAGCCCAATTGAGCAAATATGTAAAAGCACGATGTTAATAATTTACGTTATATAAAATATGAGACGGAAAATAAACAATTCGAAGAACCAAACTTGGCGCCAAAAGCACCCATCTTGGAATCAAAATTGAGACGGAAATATATTTAAATAACGGAATTGCATAATCATATATCATGAAAGGAAGGTATTTAAATGAACGAATTTAACGAATTGCGTTTTATAAAAACACGAGACGGAAATTCCAAACATTTCAAATAAATTAAATAGTGCGAAAACCACTCAAAACCACGACTCAAAGACCCAAAACACGGCCCAATCAACAGCCAAATGCAACTCCTACGACCACCTAAACAAGACCCAAAAACCACCACTTACGCACGCTACCTTAGCCACCATATCCGCCCCAAAGAAACCACCAAAGATCACCCAAACGGGCAGCCATGAGAAGCCCAAGAACCGTGACAAAACAACCTAGACAACCACCCAAATCCGTATCAAGCAACTCGATAATTCTGTCCAAGGCCGAGCCAACCACAACCCATACAACCCATATAAAACCAAGCCAATGACGGGAGACTAAACTACATGGAACAACCCAATACGACCTCTCATGTCCCTGCCCAAAACAGAGCACCAAGCGGACCATATCACGGCTTTTAGGCCGAGTTCCAACAGTCCCGTTTCAGCTCAAACCAAGCCGGAAATCGAAGTGCAGTGAGACGGAAACCAACACGACTAAAAGGTGAATAGACAACCCCCAATTTACCACAATGATACTCAAATAAAATCAGAGGAACAACATGTATAACACCCATGAATCCGTGACACAAGCAGCCTATAATTCGAGCGGCTAAAACGAAACCAACATGTGAAAACAGTCAAATTAACATGTAAAGTACTTACTAAAACTCATGTAATCCACCATACACAAACAGAAGAACATAAAGGCTCCATCTTTACGACCACAAGAATAAAAACCGAGTAAAAGGACGGAAATATCGACTCATTGTCGAGTAGCCTATCACCGTTACCTTAGCTCTCGAATTCCCGAGTAAAACATCCAAAAACATGCGCTTTTCTTCAGTCTTCAAGGTCCTCAAACTCAAAGAAGAAAAACGAGTTATATGAGTCACCAAAACTGAGTTTGTCATAAGATCCCCTTTTCGAAAATCCAACAAAATCAAAGCTTTCTTACCTTAAAAGAATGAGGAAGGAGAGAGGAAGAGAATGGTGTAAAAATTAGAGCATTTGGTTAAGAGATGGAGGAGAAATCTGGGTTGGAAAGGGGGCGAAAATGGCGTGTATGTTGCTCGCTGCTGCTGTGTTGTTGTTGCTGTATAAAGGAAGAAGAAGACGAAAGAAAGAGGAAATGCAAGGAGTATGAATGAGGGAGGGTGGGTCACGGTTTTATGAGAACCACAACAAAATATTAGTATTAATAATAATAATAATATATATGATAATATAATAATAATAATAAAAGAATTATATATAAAATATATAATAATATATAAAAGAGATATTTAGAGGTAGGGTGTAAGAGGGTAGGTGAGCGTGTTGTCAAATTCTGGTTGGTCCGGATTAAAGCATGTACAAAGTGAAATGTGACGGTCTATAACTAGAAGGAAATTGAGACGGAAATTATTATTATTACTGTCATTATTATTACCGACCAAAAATATGTATACATAAATTCTTATATAAATTATGTCTCAAGAATATAATTTAATAATACGTATTTTTATATAAATGAGCTTTTATATATTACTTTTATAAAAATCGTGTTTGACATAAAATTAATTAAATTGAATAATTCAAAAATATATAATAAAGTGATTAAACGGTTTAATAAATTTTAAATGTCAAAATGGGAAATTCGCGGGTGTTACAATAATATTGCAAAAAAAAAAACCCATCTAAGCTTTAGTCCAAAACAAAATTTAAAATAAAAAAAAAAACCGAAAAAAAAACAAAGATCTAACAAAAAAGAATTAAATAGCCACCAAAATTGCACATAATGCGATTGTAGTTGCACATATTATCAACAAAAATTAACAATTTAAAAAAAAGTAAATATAAAAAAAATAGATATAATATTCAACCCTTAAAATATTAAATATCTTAACTTTAATTTTTCAAGGGTGTAACTTTAGTGCTAAATAGTATAACTTTAGTGGTAAATAATGTAACTTTAATGTTTAAAGAGTATAACTTTAATCGTAAATGATATAACTTTAATCGTAAAGAGTACAATTTTAGTCGGAAATAGTACAACTTTAATTCCAACAAAGTTTTAAAACAAAAAAAATTATCAAATTAATATATAGCAAGACTAAAATCTAAAATAAAGTTACACTAATTCATATTTTTATATAAAAAATAAAAATATATAGCAAGACTAAAATCAAAAATCGACGACAACAACTATATTAAATCTACGACAACTACACATAATGAGAGAATATAAAATAAGACGATATTTAACATAAGAGATATGAAAAAAATATACTAGATCTAAAAATACGATATTTTAAAAAAGAAAAAAAATGTAAAAAACCGATTCTGAAAATAATAACAACGAAAACAACAACCCCGACACGAATAACAATAACAACACTAATTAAAAATTACAAATTAAAAAAAAATTGAAATACACGGCCAAAAAGGTAATAAAAACAAAAAAAAACAAAACATAAAACAAAGACGAATAAAAAACACAAAACAAAGACCAAAAGTTTGAAATCTGAAATATAATAAAACGAAAAGAACAAAAAACAAAAACCAGAAAAACACACAAACCAACAAATTTGAAGAAAAAAAAACCAGATCTGGAATCCTGAAAGACGGAAAAGAAAAGGAGAAGAGGGGTGATGGCGCGGTTAGGTCGGTTGTAGTGGCGACTGGTTGTGGGGTAAGTGTTGGTGACGACCGGTGGAGAGTGGTGTGGCGGTGGTGTCGGGTTGGAGAGGAGATGTGGCGGTGGTGTCGGGTTGGAGAGGAGGGAGGCAGTCGTGGGTGGGCGTGCGGTGGTTTCAGTGTGGGGTGGGGGCATGGGTCGTGAATGATGGTGGGGGAGGTGGCAGATCAGGGGTGGGGGTAGGTGTGGGATGGTTTCGGTGTGGTGGTGCGAGAAGGGAGGTCGGATGGTGGGCCGGAAAGAAGGAAGGGAGGTCGGGTGGTGTTGTCGGGGACGGCCGGTGAGGGTGAGGGAGGTAGGCGGTGGCGCGCGGAGGAAGGTAGGGTGGTTGTTGCCGGCTGGAAGAAGAATGATGTTGTCCTTTTTTTGTTATTTGGTTTTTTTAGGTTTTTTGGTTTTTTTTTGTGTTTTAGTTTATTTTAGTTTGGTCTTTTTTTTAAGAGAATGAGAGAGAATGAGGGGGTGAGAGAAGTGTGAAAATGAATAATGAGGAAGTGAGTAGAGAAATTAGAAGGAGGAAGGAGTTATACAGATTAGGAAGGAGTTATGGAGGATTAGGGAGGGAGATTAGGGAGGGAGATCTATGGCCCTTCATTGAGATGCAATCTCATCCCTCCATTTCCTTCATCCAAGAGCCCTTATAAGGACTTAGGGACTCATAAGATGTAAGGGACTTATGAGAACCATTCTCTCTCCCTCTCTCTCTCTCTCTCTATATATATATATATAATCAGGATCCCGTGCGAACTAAATTAAGTTGCGAACCGTACGAACTCCTATCTAAGGGTCAAATTTATCTCAGCCCAATCACTTAAAAGGGGCCCAAACAACACAAATAATCCCTGACTTTTCATTACCCGTATCCCAACATATCCAACAACAAACACTAATCCTTATCCTCTCTCACTCCCCAACCACCAGTACCAATACTCGCCATTAGTAACCACCTCATTAAGCCGGCGACGATTCCGACGACCCAGATATCTCCGGCCAATGCGAACCACAAGCCCATTATTAGTTGATTACTCGTTGCTTTGCTCTCTCTTATATCTCACCACCAGCACCCCACCCTCACTGCCGGCGGCTTCACTGACGACATCACCAGAAAATCCTTCCATCACCTATCTTGTTGCCAGTGGTTCGCTGATCTCCTTCCTCGTCGTCTTTTTAACTAACAGCCGTAATCCAGACCGACGTCGCCTTATTTCTCTTCTCCGACGGTCATTTAACCTCACCACGATCTCCTATGCCGGAAACGTCGACCAACCGCTGGCCTTATTCGTGGCTTTCCTTGGCCACCAACAAACTTTAAAAAAAGAACCACGATTAATTCTGACTTGTGGATTTGGCTAGGTTGTCGCCGTTCTAGTGGTAGTAACCAGTGTTGCTGATGTGGAGGTCGTGAGATGGCTGGGCAGGTGGTGGTGACGAAATGATGTTAGTCGTTGGTGGTAGTGAAGGTGTGGTGGTGCCGCCGGCATGGCTATGAGAGGACTGTGGTGGTAGTGAGACGATAAAATATGGTGGGAAGTGGCAGTGGCGGCGGTGGGGTGGTGGTGGCAGTCGGCGGTGGTCGTGGGAAGTAGTGTTTTGGGGTAGATACATGTATGAATACCACTATATACATGTATGAATACCACTAGTTACATGTGTATCCGGTAGTATTATCATGTGTATAAAATGGTGGTGGCGGTGGAGGGGTGGTGGCAGTCGGCGGTGGTGGTGCGTGGTGGTGGGAAGTAGTGTTTGGGGGTGGATACATGTATGAATAATACTAGAGACATGTACGAATACCACTAGATACATGTGTATCCTATAGTATAACAATGTGTATCCGGAAGTATGAACTTGTGTATCTGAAAGTATGAATACGCGTATCTGAAAAGTATTATACTGTGTATATGAGTAGTTCGTACGGTTTGCACCGAACTCAGTTCGTACCTGAACCCGCCCATATATATATATATATAGGGTCGGGGTCAGGTGCGAACTAAAGTTTCGTACGAACTGTACGAACTCCCCCAAATCAATAAAACACGCGCATCATCCCCTGAGTTCATTCAATCTCATTCTTATCCCCCTACCACCACATCTGACTTCCTTCTCCCTCATCCACTATCACCACCGCCGCCACCCCCACCGCCACCACCGCTACTATGCGTCTCATTTCACTACCCTCGTTTCATCTCCAACTTCCGTCTAATTAACATTCTCTCTCCCGCATTTCCTCTATGCAGGCCATCGATACACATGCACACTAACTCCATTACTACACCTCCATATTCAGAAAGGTAAGCTTTAATTCCAACTTCTATTTCCATTTTTCATGAATTATCTACAAAATTAGGTTTTACTAAACAATTGGAATTCGAAAAATTTGGGTTTAGTAATTGATTTTGAGATCGTATTTTGTCAAACAATTTTGTGATTTTGATGGTAGATAATGCATATATATTACCCATTTGCATATGTGCTATGTCGTCTATGAAACTATCTGATTTATTCAGCGACAATGATTCATAAAATGTGAGAGTGATCACTCGGGTGGTTTTGTGGGTGTGTGGTGACGGCAATGTGGGCAGTAGGTGGCTGTGCGTGGTGATGGTCGTGGGAGTGAGCGGAGGCGGTGGTGGACTAGTCATGTGTGGTGATGGGTCATGGGTTCGATGGTAATGGTATGTGGATACATAGAATAGTACTTCTAGATACACTTATATATTACTCTGGATACATGTATATATTACTAATGAAATAGCCATGTCCTATTCTGATATTGCAGCTGCTATTGTGTTAAGATGAATTGGGATTGAATTTGTTGGTTCTTTAGCTCATTGTATATGGTTTGGTTGACAGGGAATTAAAATTGATTCAAACAAGTGTCATCAGTGCCACAGGAAAAACAAAAGAGTAGTGAGGTGCACCAAGTGTAAGACCAAGCGCTTTTGTATTCTCTGCATACAAAATTGGTTTGTGTTTCCTCTTTGAGCTTCTTCTTGTTTGGTCTTATGCTTGAGCTAATTTTTTGAATTTAGATGATGTCTAGTTGAATATGTTTTGCTGTTATTACACATTTGTGATGGATGTTGCCTGTCTATGACTTCGACAAACACTTGGATATAAGGTATCCACAAATGACAGAAGACCAGATTGCTCAGGCTTGCCCATTCTGTCTTGGCAATTGTAACTGCAGGACATGCTTAAGGATGGAAGGAAGATTGAGAGTATGATCCCTCTTTGCTTAAGGATGGAAGGAAGACGTGAATTTTATGCGCTTAATGTTTCATGAAATATTGAAATATAACACTTTTTTTCTACAGCATGGGATGAGCACATATTTCAGCGTCGGATCTGAGGAACGGTTTAACCACACCAGATACTTGCTGAATACTATTATACCTTTTCTAAAGCAGTTCAATCAGGAGCAGATGATGGAAAAGGAAGTCGAGGCCAAAATTCAAGGTATTTTTTATTTTCTAATGTGACGTATCCTTATTTTTTCAGGCATGAGTGACTGTACGTGAGAACTGAGGGTTGTCTCTTTTTCTTGCGTGACTGATTTATATGGGCTGATTATTAAATTTGGGTTCACCTCCGTTTAGCACTTTTGCCTGCTTTGGTGATCTTCTGGCAAGTAAATTTCTTGGAGTGTAGAATGGAAATGTTTTGGTTCCCTGGAGTCTTTTTGTGCTAAGTAATTATTTGCAGGGGGGCGTAAGCCTTGTTCTTTTGGACTTAATTACAGTAGTTATAAGTTCAGTTCAGTTAAGTTCATATCCGTTCAGTTCAGTTGTTGTTGTTGTCGCCGTCGCCATCTTCATCATCAATTTTAAGTATTTAATTTCCTATAAATTCAATTCAATTTAGTTCAGTTCTCTTCAGTTCAGTTCAAACAACTTCAGTCCCAAAGATGATGACCTTACTCTAGATTTTGGATATAGCAGATTGGTTATGATATTAACTAAAGACGTGGTGATATCGAAGTGCGTCATGGATCTATCTTACATTAAGACTATTAGCTTTTTATTTATTTATTTATTTATTGAGGCTATTGCAAGCTGTTCATTGCCACCCTTCTCCACTTCTCACCGTGTTCAGCAGGGTGTTGAAGGCATCAGGTGAGAATATAATTATTGTCGTACCATATTGCTAATTTTTATGCATTCGTTGTAAGAGATGTATATTTATCTTGTCTTTTGCCTTTGTTTTAAGTTGAAGGAAATTGGATACAATTTGATCAACTGCTTGGTATTTTGATACCCGTTCATTGGCTTGATAAAGTTATAGCTTATAATATGTTGGTTCAGAATAAGAATTTGTGTTTACTGATAAGGAGTACCTGAGAGTGCGGCTGTGCAGGAGATACTGTATCATCAGAGGAAGACAATGGAGATGATGTATTCTGATATTGCAGCTGCTATTGAACGTAAACAATTAAATGAACATCCAACAGACTACTTGTCTTTCTTCTGTCTTGGTAATCGGGAGGTCTTGACTCGTAATGAGTATTTACAACTGGACAAACCAGATGCTGGCTCTAACTATTTCAGAGCTCAGCTCCATAGACGCTTTATGATTTATGTTCATTCAAAGATGATGATAGGTATGGTCTATCCAACAGCTTTTTGGTAGTCTTTATATATCAATCTCATGCATGTGTATTGCGGCCACATTAATAATACTGTATTTTTTCCAGTCGACGATGAGTACATCATAATTGGATCTGCCAATATAAACCAGAGATCAATGGATGGAGGAATTAACACGGAGATAGCAATGGGAGCCTTCCAACCCAATCATTTGGCAGGTAAACAGCCACCAAAAGGCCATATATTCGGGTTCAGAATGTCACTTTGGTGCGAGCATCTTCGCCAACTCCAAGAATACTTTGCGCATCCTGAGACAATAGAATGCATCAGAGAACTTCGCATGGTTTCCGAGGACAATTGGAAAAGGTATACGAGCGAAATATTTGAAGACGACTTGCCATGTCACCTGCTTTGCTATCCTCTGTTGGTCACTAGTAATGGCAACATATGCGCAATTCCTGGTGTCAAATGTTTCCCTGACACGAAAGCTAGTGTCCTCGGTTCCAAGTCGTCTTGGTTGTTTAATGTTCGCTAATGTATTGGTGGTAGCTTGGTTGTACCGACTGGGGATATATTTCTAGACCTTTTGGTTAATTAATGCAGTCTTGCAAAACTCAGATAAGGAGTACCTTGTAATAAAGCTGTGTCCAAACATAATCGAGTTGTGTATCTAGGGTACTCATATGTAAAATAGCGTACCTAGTTGTTTAGAGATGTGTATCTAGCAAGGTAAATGGTTGTATCTAGCTTCCTAGATATATGTATCTAGCTAGGTAAAGAAGTGTATATAGCTTGCCATAAATGTGTATCTACTAAGGTAAAAGACTTGTATCTAGTAATCTAAAGAAGTGTATCTAGCTTGACAAAGATGTGTATCTACTTATCTAGCAAGGCAAAAAAGTGTATCTAACTTATAAGAGATGTGTATCTATGAAGAAAAATGTGTGTATCTAGCTTGACCGGGATGTGTATCTATGAAGATAAACGTGTGTATCTAGCTTTATGATTTTGTTTTATGTAATTTGTTTTTGCACAAAGTTGAAAATGAGTAAATCTTATTTATGGTATCATTGACCCTTTTCAAATTTCTGATGCCAAATCGAGTACTTCGTACATAACAGTGTGTAGCGAGCGTATTGCATTCAAGTACTTGAAAGTTGAAATGATGGAATGAAACACTTGGTAAATGTTCGGGATAACCTGCGCCTGATCACATTTATTGAGACTGATATTGTTTTTTTGCTTGATTTTGTTTACTTTTATGATTTTAACTTCAGTCAATAAGGTTATATAGGCTGCCGGGCATTCTGTTTTTCGAAGCGGAACAACTTAAATTTATACAAAATGATGTACATAATATACAATGAACAAACTACTAGATACAAATGTTACTCCCTCCGGATACTTAGATACAAATGTTACTCCCTCCGGATACACATGATACTACTAGTAGATACACAAATCAGTCGTAACACCGGGTTGGTATTTTGTGTATCCACCGCATCACCGTGATCCACCAAGCCGACCACCACCACACAACTACAATCAACCGAAGTCCACCATACCAACAACAACAACACCTCAGCGAAATTCAACCCCTACCCACCCCTTTCAAATTTGCGACGACATCACCAACAGCCATGAAATCTAGTCATTTATGCCCTTTCGATCGCCGGTGGCCGCAATGTTCTCGTCGAGGACAATGTATTTTGAACGCATAAAACACATTATCGACTCAGAATATTCCGCAGAGCATCAAATGCTCTTAGTATTTCGAAATTTTGCTATTAAACTCATGGATCTGGTATTTTTAATCAATTTGTTCATAAATTTACCTACAAAACACAACATAGAATAGGGCATGTCGTTAACGGTGTACCTGGGGAAGAGGACTTCGCCGGAGTCGATAGCGTACTAAGGAAAAGTGATTGTGTCTGGAGAGAGAAGAGATAAATGAGTGGTTTAAATGATCGGAAAATTCCGACCCGAGGACAGTATTTATTTTGCAGAAAACTAACGGTGTGCACCGGCGTCGGAGATGCTCCGGTGTTAGGTGGTGATATCTGGTGATGGTGAAGTAAAAGTAACAGGTGAGTGAAAGTCGGGGATTATGAGTAAAGGTGGAGGGAATATGTAGTGTAGTACAGCTGTACAAAATTTTGTTGAATCTGACCAATTAAAAATTAGTTCGTAAGTTCGCACCGAACTTTGAGTTCGCACGAGATCCTATTTCTATATATATATATATATATATATATATAGAGAGAGAGAGAGAGAGAGAGAGAGAGAGAGAGAGGAGTTCTAGTAAGGCCTTCTTATCATATGAGTCCCTAAGTCCTTATAAGGGCCTTTGGATGGAAGGGATGGAGGGATGAGATTACATCTCATTGAAGGGTCACAAATCTCCCTCCCTAATCTCCCTCCCTAATCCTTGTATAACTCCTTCTAATCTTGTATAACTCCTTCCTTATTGTAACCTCCATACCCACTTCCTCATAATTCATTTTCTCACCCTTCTCTCAAATCCCTTTCTCTCTCTTTCTTCACTCCCATATTTCTGAAAAAAGACCCAAAACAAAGAAAACCGAAAAAAAAAATGTAATTCCCTCATCCCTCACACACCCCAAACCTGGCTCCAACCACCGCACGCCGACACCACCACTGACGACCTTTACCACACTCAACCTGTTGCTGTCGCCGCTCACGCCGACCACCCTCTCTCGCTCTCCTTTCTCTCCGCCTACCACCAACCGTCCTGCTGCTACCACTTACCACCGACACCAGCACCAACGACCGCCAACCATATCACCACCACCACCGAACGTCAACCTCCACCACAAAAACCAACAACCCGCACCTCCTCTCAGATCCGACACCCTCACGACGCCACCACCATTTTCTTTCGTCTTGCCTGCCACGACCACCGAGCCGCCACTTCGGCATCTAAATCTCCCCATTTCTTTCCCATTTTGTTTTTCAGATTTCATTTTTTGAATATTTTCAGATTTGTTCTTTCCCATTAATTTTTTTGAGATTTGTTTTTAGTTGTTGGGTGGTGATATTGGTATAATGGTAGTTGGCATTGACAGTGTTAATTTGGGTTTTTTTTTTCAGATTTTTTTGTGTTTGACCGTGGTATTTGATCCTTTTTTTTTTTTTAGTGTTTGTGTCACGCCTCACCTCCCTTAAATTCTTTGTTGTTCATTTTTTCAGATTTACCTTTTTGTTTTGTTTTTGTTATTTTTTTTGTTATTTTTTTTGTTATTTTGTTGTTATTTTTTTTTTTTTGCTAAAATGTAAGAATTCTCATTAATGATCAAATATCCGCATTACAACCTACTCAGAGATCACAATTTTTAGTGCAAAATTACATCAAGTGCACTCTAGACAACCAAAGTTTATCCTTAACAGTGATAAACTGAGGACTTAAAACTCGAATTCTAGTATGAATAACACGCCAAATATGCTCTGCTATTAATTCAGGCCGTGAAACCTTAAAGAACAGCCTAGCTTCATTGCGTTGATTCCAGATAAGGTACCAAGCTGCCAAAAGAATAGCAGTGGTCACCTGTTTCCTCAACCTGCTCCATCTCTTCTTCATGATACTCTGCAACTGATTAGTAGCATCTAGCCTAGCACCCAACTTCACAGCTAGATAACTATAAATTTCTTGATGAATCGCAATCTTGAAACAAATGGGTATGACTTTCAGTAGTAAGGCCACATCGACACAAAGAATCATCGTCATCGAGAAATCGCAACTTAAATAACTTATCCTTCAACATTAAAGCCTGACTTGCAATAAGCCAGGCAATGAAGCAATGCTTAGAAGGAGACACTGCATTCCAAACAGGCCTATGCCAGTCAACAACTGGTCTTTTATCCCTCAACCAAGAATAGCACGACTTCACAGAATAGTCACCAACACCTATACTCCAAATTCCATCAGAAAACCCATCCCTGATAGTATCACGAACATGACAAACTTTCCTCCAATGCCAACTGGTATCAGAGGAAGGATTATAGGATTGCCAGGACTGCCCTTTTAAATAGACATGATGCACCCACTGGACCCATAGCTTATCAGGCTTCACTGAAAGCCACCAGACCAGTTTGCCAATGGTAGCAACATTCCAGATTGAACTGACTCTAAGACCTAGACCCCCTTCCTTCTGAGGGACACAAACCTTATGCCAGGCAAGTAAAGGAGCTTTATTATGCTCGGTACTCCCTTCCCATAAAAAATTCCTGCAAATGGCATCAACTCTATTGATGACTCCCTTAGGCAACACAAATAAAGAAGCCCAGTAGTTAGACATGGTAGAGAGCACTGATTTAACAAGGACAAGTCTCCCTGCAAAAGAAAGCTTCTTAGCTCCAAGACACCTGATCCTCTCAACTATTTTATCAATGAGAACCCCACAATCACTCTTTTTTAGCCTGCCTGCTGTAATAGGGACACCAAGATATTTAAAAGGCAAGGAGCCTTCTTTAATACCAGAAACAGACAAGATCTCCTTTCTGAGCCCAGATGGCACACCATTGAAATAAGCACAGGACTTCTGTGGGTTCATCTTAAGCCCTGAAGCTCTGGAAAAGGATTCATAAGCCCTCAGCAAGACCATAATAGACCGTGCATCCCCTTTACAGAATAGCAGTAAATCATCTGCAAACATCAGATGAGTAAGCCTCATAGGTTTGCAAAGGGGATGAAAATGAAAAGGCAACTTCGCAGTAGCACAGTCAATGATTCTTGTGAAATATTCCATACACAGAGTGAAGAGTAGTGGGGACATAGGGTCACCTTGCCTCAGTCCTCTCTTGCTAGGAAAGAAACCAAAAGTATCCCCATTCAGACTGAGAGTATAAGTAGCACTACTCACACATTCCATGATAAGCCTTCTGATAGGAACTGGAAAATTAAAAGCTTCAAGGAGATCAGCTAAAAATTCCCAGCTAACTGAGTCATAGGCTTTCATCAAATCCATTTTAAACATACATCTAGCAGAGCAAGATTGTCTATTGTATAATCTCACCAGATCTTGGCACACCATTATATTTTCTAGTATACTTCTCCCTTTAATGAACCCTCCCTGATTCTTGCTAATCAACTCAGGTAAGACAAGAGAAATTCTGTTGCACAAAATTTTTGAGATACACTTGTAGAGAACATTGCAGTAGGTAATGGGTCTGAATTGATGAACATAAGCAAGCATCTTGCATTTAGGTATCAGAGTAACATTGGTAGCATTCAACTGCTTGAGAAGTTTACCAGAATTAAAGACATCTTGAACTGCAGCACATACTTCATCACCAATAACAGTCCAAGAATCTTTAAAGAAGGCACTTGAATAACCATCAGGTCCAGGAGCTTTATGATCAGGGATTGAAAAAATGGCTGTTTTAATCTCCTGATTGGTCACAGGAAGAACAAGAATATCCTGAAGACTAGCATCACACACCTTTCCCCTCTTAATAATCTGAAAATTAACTTTGTCAGTGGGTACAACAGTCCCCAAGAGCTCCTTATAATAATTTAAGAAAGCATCTTTAACAGCCTGGGGTGCAGAATGCTCCTGACCCTTAGAATCTTTCACACAAAGGACCTGATTCCTGAGAACACGACTCCTTATGGCTCCATGAAAATACTTTGAATTGAAATCTCCATCTTTACTCCATGCTAATTTGGCTTTCTGACTGAGAAAAGAAATGCAGTCAGCTTGTAACTTCTTGTACTCCTCCACAACATGGGATTCCATATTCAACATCTGCTGATTACTAGGATCATTAATGAGATTGATCTGAATGGCCTCAAGATTTCTTAAAGCTAAAGCAGCTGCATTTTCAATATCAGCAAAATGATCTTTGTTGAACTGTCTTAGATGAACCTTCAAATTTTTCAATTTCCTAACCACTTGAAACATCTTAGTACCCTGACAATGCACAGTCCACCAGGCAGTTAACTTTGGGATAAAACTCTTATCTTTACCCCACATATTGTAATACTTAAAAGGTCTCTTGAAACTATCAGACTGATCAGAACTCTTGATAATGCAAGGGGTGTGATCAAAAGTTCCTTCCGGAAGGAAATGAGCATACATGGAAGGCATCTTCTGACTCCACTCACTATTGATAAGCACTCTGTCAAGTCTACTGAAAACTCTAGAGCTTGCATCCTGTTTGTTATTCCAAGTATAATAGGCCCCTTGAGCAGGGCTATCAATTAGACCACAAGCATCCAAGCAACTCTGAAACTCATCAATCTCTGCATCAGTGCTAGCCCCACCAAGTCTCTCAGTGTGAGACAAAACACAATTAAAATCTCCAGCAACCATCCAAGGCCCATTAGTAATAGATGCAAAATTGATAAGTTGATTCCATAAACTTCTTCTATCCACCAGATCATTAAAAGCATAAACCATAGAAACATAAAATTGAGTGGAAGAGGCAACTTCAGTAACTTTCATGTTGATGCATTGAGCTGAAAAATCATAGAAATCAAGAGTAAAAATAGCTGGATTCCATAGTATCCAAACTCTACCACCTTTGTGCCAACTATTATTAGTAGCAATACTCCAACCATCAACTATTAAGCCATTTATAATATTTAGAGACAAGGCCTTAACCTTTGTCTCAAGGAGCCCAAACAAACCTACTTTGTTCATATGCATGAACCATTTAACATGCTTCTGTTTGGGAGGACTATTTAGGCCCCTAACATTCCAAAACCCTAGGTTATGCATTCCTCACCACAAGGTGAGGAACACTACCACTTATCCCAATGCCTACCTTGGGTGTAGGAGTATTCAGGGTTTCCAGGAAGGTATGTTGCCCAAATCTGTGAACAGTATACCCTCCTTCACTAATATCTTGTCTACTGAGTCTCCCAATTGCAGTAGCCTTGGCAGGAGCAGGAGCAGGCCCCATAGAATATGTCCCAGAGGAATGCCAAACCACAGGAGTTTGAAGTTGTGTCTCAACAGGAGTAGCTGCTGCTACAACCACTGCAGAGGGAGATTGGACAGGAGTCTTAACAGGTTTAGCTTTCTGAACATTCTCAGTAGCTTTGGTCTTAGGTTTCCAAACTTTGGCAACAAGTTTCTGAGTATTAGACACCACTGCCTGTGTTTTCTTAGATCTCCTACACTCAGCAGCAGCATGCCCAATACCTTTACAACCATCACACACCACAGGCTTCCATTCAAACTCAACATCAATAATAACAAGATCACCATGTTCATCTAAAAACTTAACTTTGTCAGGGAAAGGGTCACCAATCATTAACTCAATCATAACTCTCGCATACCCAATCCTGGTTTTATCCTCTGTAGCCAAATCACACTTGATAAACTTCCCAATAAGTCCAGAGATACGAGTAAGACCTTTACCCAGAATTTCGAGGAGTTTATGTAACTTGACCCACACAGGTTCAGATTTAACTTCATGCTTAACAAGTTCTACATCAGGGGTCCAAGGCTTAACTATGAGGGGCTTATTGTCAAAAAGAAAGTGTCCTTGCCTTAAGACAGCATCTTTAGCAGCCTTGGAGAGAAAGCGAACCATGAAAACACCATTAGGCAAAAAGGAGAGTTTATCTACCTTATGATTAATCCATAATCTCCTGATGTAGCCTTCAACAATATCCCAGGGAGGGTTAGCTCCTAGAATAAAACAGTAGACAGAATTCTTCCAGTAATCAAGCTCCACCTTCACCTCCTCAGCAGTAAATTGAAGAACTCCAGAGGGCTCCTCTTCAATAACTGGCAAAGACGTGACGTTGTTGCTAGATTCCGTCTCTTCTGTTTCGTCTTCTACCTCCTCTGTTTCATCTTCTACCAAGACCTCAAGATTCAACGGGGGAATTCCAACAACTTCATGTATGGCTTTTTCCTTAAGGACATCCGCACTTGTAGGTCCTTGGTTTGTTTTGGTTAGAGCAGGAAATTCTTCATTACTAGTATGAGAAAGAAGATCAAATTTATTGTTACAGACAGTTTCTGAATTTTTGTGAATTTTTGATGAATTTTTTGGTGTAGTTTTCGAAGGGGATTTTGCAGCCGTCATTGCTGAAATCTAGGGTTCTATTTTTTGAATTTTCGCAGCTTTTTCTCTCTCTATCTCTAACCTATTTTGTTGTTATTGTTATTTGGTTTTGTTATTGTTATTTGGTTATTGTTATTTGGTTGTTATTGTTATTTGATTTTTTGGACTAAAGTTATACATCTTGTCTATTAAAGTTATACACTGCGTGCATTAAAGTTATACACTCGATCTTTGTTGTTTTGAATGTCTTATTTGTTATTTTCAAGTTTTTTTTTAAGTTTCATATTTTGGGCTAAAGTTATACAATAATCAAAATAGAGTTACACTGTTAATGTCTAAAGTTATACATTGTATAAATTAAAGTTACACAAATTTTGGACTAAAGTTATACATCTTGCCTATTAAAGTTATACACTGCGTGCATTAAAGTTACGGGTTTTTTTTTAGATTAACGGGTTTTTGTTATTATGGGTTTTTTTTGGTTTTTCTTATTATGGGTTTTTTTTGTTATTGTTATTTGGTTTTTTTTTTTATTATTAGTTTTCAGATCTAGTTTTCTTCTTCTCAACTTTCATCACTTTTTTATTTTTTTATTTCAAATATGTCTTATATTACAATTTGATATTTAGATAATGGCTTTATTTTTTCAGATCTAGTATTGTTGGTTTAAAGTTATTATTGGTGGTTTTTAGGATTTCGGTTATATATTGGACTAAAGTTATACGATTTTGGACTAAAGTTATACGATTTTGGACTAAAGTTATGCGATTTTGTAGTAAAGTTACACAATTTTGGACTAAAGTTATACAAAAATGGACTAAAGTTATACAAAAATGGACTAAAGTTATACAAAAATTGGACTAAAGTTATACAAATATGGACTAAAGTTATACAAAAATGGACTAAAGTTATACAAAAATGGACTAAAGTTATACAAATATGGACTAAAGTTATACAAATAAGGACTAGAGTTATACAAAAATTGACTAAAGTTATACAAATATGGACTAAAGTTATACAAAAATGGACTAAAGTTATACAAAAATTGACTAAAGTTATACAAAAATGGGCTAAAGTTATATAAATAAGGAGTAAAGTTATACAAAAATGGGCTAAAGTTATACAAAAATTGACTAAAGTTATACAAAAATTGACTAAAGTCATTGAAATTACACACATTTCTACTGGAGTTATACATTCGTTGAGTAGAAGTTATTCGTATCGTTACTAGAGTTATACATTCATTGAGTAGAAGTTCAACACATTCCTAATGTATTTGTATATCTTTAGTCCTTTAGTCCATTTTTGTATAACTTTAGTCCATTTTTGTGTAACTTTAGTCCTTATTTGTATAACTTTAGTCCATATTCGTATAACTTTAGTCAGTTTTTGTATAACTTTAGTTCTTATTTGTACAACTTCAGTCCATATTTGTATAACTTTAGTCCAAATTTGTATAACTTTAGTCAGTTTTTGTATAACTTTAGTCCTTATTTGTATAACTTCAGTCTATATTTGTATAACTTTAGGCAATTTTTGTATAACTTTTGTCCATTTTTGTATAACTTTAGTCCATACCAGTATAACTTTATGCTATTTTTGTATAACTTTAATACATTTTGGTATAACTTTAGTCCATAACAGTATAACTTTTGCCCATAACTGTGTAACTTTAGTCATTTTATATCATTTTTATATAAAAATGTGAAATATAAGATTAAAATCAACAAATTATAAGAATTTTTATATAGCTAAGATTAAAACAACAAATTTTATGAAAAACATTTTAGTAGATCTTAGATGAAAAAAAAGTATCTCACAAAAAAAACGAGATTTAAAACCCGAAATCTTAAAAAAAAAAACGTATAACAAGAAGAGATTTGAGAAAATAAATAAAAAAATGAGAACTAACAAAATAAAAGACAATTAAAAGAAAATAAAAGACAACAAAAAAAATGAATGGAAAAAACAACTCAAAACATAAAAATTAACACCAAAACGAAAAAAAAAAAACGAAAAAAAAATACCGAGGTGGCGGCGGTGGGGCGGCGACGGCGGTGGTGGTGGGTGGTGAGTTGGTGTCGGGTGGGGTGGTGGTGGGTGGTGGTGAATGAAGATGAGAGGAGTGGGTGATTTATTTGGGTTTTGGTTTTTTGGGATTTTGGGTTTTTTTTAGAGACGAGACAAAAGTGAGATGTAGAGAGAGTAGAAGGAATTGTGATAATGAGATGATGAATGATTAGCGAGGTTGGTTTATTGAATTGATGAGTTAATTAGAGAAAAGGTGGAGGGATTAATTTGTAGCCACATATTGACATCAAATCCTAGCCTTCCATTGCCTTCATCCAATGGCCCTTAGAAGGACTTATGGACTCAAATATATATGGTGGCCTTAGTTGATCTCTTATATATATATATATATATATATATATATATATATATATATATATATATATAGTAATAAGATCAAATGAGTCATCCTCTTACATTTGAGTCCATAAGTCCCATTATGGGCCATTGGATCTTGGAAATGGAGGGCTAAGATGAGAACCCAAAAATTAAGGTTAATGCTCTAATTTTGCCATCTTCCTCTAATTTTCTCATTAACTACATTAATCTTCCTCATCTTTCATTCATCAGCTCATTATCACATCTCCTTATTCTCTCTCTATATCTCACTTCTCCATATTCTCTCCAAAAAAACCAAGAAAAAAAAAACCCCAAAAACCAAACAAATAAAAAACCCAGAAAATCCAAATAAATCATTTACTCATCTTTTCCTCATTCACCATCCACCTACCACCACCCACCGGCCACCGCCACCACCACCACCACCACCACCGCCGCCGCCACCGCCGCCGCCGCCCCGACGTCATTTTTTTATTTTTATTTTTTAAAAAAAAAAAAACAAAAACTTGATGTTTGGGTGTTCTTTTTATTTTTTTTGTTGTTTTTTTTCTCCTTATATCGTCTTGCTATATAATATTGTTTCAAATTTGTGAGTTTTTTTTATCTTAATCTTAGATCTACTAAAGTACATCAATTTTCATTGCCCCCTTTTTTTTTTTTTTTTCAATTTTGATGTTTTGGTCTTTTTTTTTTCCGGTTATTGTCATTCTTACAAATTATAGTTTGATTTTAGTACTAAATCTATTAGTTATGAAATCTCATTTTTTACTTTTTTCTTGTTGATATCACTTTGTTAATATCCGTCTTGTTATATATATTTGCCAAATTTCGTATTTAAAATTTTCTTTTGGTATTGTGTGATTTAGGATCTATTAAAATTACTTTATCGGTTAAAATTACACTTTTTCGATTAAAATTACACTTTTTACCGTTAAAATTACACTTTTTTCCGTTAAAATTACACTTTTTTTTGGTTAAAATCACAGTTTTTTTCCTGTTAAAAGTACACTTTTTTCCGTTAAAATTACACTTTTTTCTGTTAAAATTACACTTTTTTTCTGGTAAAAATTACACTTTTCCGTTAAAATTACAATTTTTTCCCTTAAAATTACACTTTTTTTTTGTTAAAATTATACTTTTTTCCTTTAAAATTACACTTGTCTTCATTAAAGTTACATTTATCTCTATTATTAAAGTTACATTTATCTCTACTAAGGTTACCTTCTCAATGACTAAAGTTACGCTTTTGGACAAAAGTTAGAACAATTTGGACTGAAATTACACAAATTTGGACTAAAATTTGTCAATTTGGACTAAAATTACACAATTTGGACTAAAGATACACAAATTTGGACTATAGTTATACAATTTGGATTAAAATTACACTTTTATGGACTAAAATTACACTTCCGTTGACTAAAATTACACTTTTGTAGACTAAAGTTATACATTTGTGGACTAAAGTTATACATTTGTGGATTAAAGTTACACATTTGTAGACTAAAATTACTCTTTTTTGGACTAAAATTACACTTTTTTGGACTAAAATTACACTCATAAAATGATAAAAGATACACACACTATCAATTTACTAAGTTACACTTTAGTGGACAATGATTGAAATTTCACAATCTCAATGACTCAAAATAAATGAATTGTGTAACTTTAGTTCAAATTGTGTAATTTACTCTAAATTTAGTCGTAAATAGTGTATTATTAGTTCAAAATTATTCATAAATAGTGTATTTTCAGTCCAAAATTGTATAATTTTAGTCCAAATTTAGTTGTAAATATTGTATTCAATTTAGTCGTAAATAACTCCATTAATTAGTCCAAATAGTCCAAATAGTCCAAATTAGTTAGTCCATATTGTCCAAATTGTCCAAATTAGTTAGTCCAAATTGTCCAAATAGTCCAAATTAGTCTGTCTAACTTTAGTCCAAGAGTGTAACTTTAGTCATTAATAGAGATAAGTGTAATTTTAACAGGAAAAAGTGTAATTTTAACCGAAGAAGGTGTAATTTTAAAGTAAAAAAGTGTAATTTTAAAGTAAAAAAGTGTAATTATAACAGAAATAAGTGTAATTGTAATGGAAAAAAGTATAATTTTAATAGGAAAAAGTATAATTGTAACAGAAATAAGTTTAATTGTAATAGAAAAAAGTGTAATTTTAACAGGAAAAAGTGTAATTATAACAGAAATAAGGGTAATTTTAACCAAAAAAAGTGTAATTTTAACCAAAAAAATTTGTAATTGTAGCAGAAAAAAGTGTAATTGTAATAGAAAAAAGTTTAATTTTAACAGGGAAAAGTGTAATTATAACAGAAATAAGGGTAATTTTAACCAAAAAAAGTGTAATTTTAACCAAAAAAAAGTGTAATTGTAGCAGAAAAAAATGTAATTGTAATAGAAAAAAGTGTAATTTTAACAGGGAAAAGTGTAATTATAACATAAATAAGGGTAATTTTAACCAAAAAAAGTGTAATTTTAACCAAAAAAAGTGTAATTGTAGTAGAAAAAAGTGTAATTGTAACTTTAATAAAAACCAAAATATAGTCTAACACCCACAACATTAACATAATAAAAAACCAAAATAAAAACCAAGAATACTAGATCTAAAAAAAAAAAAAAAACGAAATAAGAAGTAGATGAAAATAAATGAAAAAATCAAGCGAAATCTTAAATACAACCGTTTACAAAACGGAATCTATACCTTAAAAAAACGGAATACGACACAAGTAAACACGGAATTCAAATTATATAAACATTGGAAACCTCAACAAAAACCGAATCTGAAATTAAAAAAAAAAAACCAAAATAAAAACCAAGAATACTAGATCTAAAACAAATAAAAAACCCGAAATAAGTAGATGAAAATAAATGAAAAAATCAAGCGAAATCTTAAATACAACCGTTTACAAAACGGAATCTATACCTTAAAAAAACGGAATCCAACACAAGTAAACACGGAATTCAAATTATATAAACATTGGAAACCTCAACAAAAACCGAATCTGAAATTTAAAAAAAAAACGAATCTGAAAAGGGAAGAAAGGAGGTCGGGGTGGTGGTTGCTGGTCGGGTTTGGTGGACGGCGTGTGTCAGAGGGAGGATGGTGTTTAGGCGTGTGTCGGGTTTTCGGTTGTGGAGGGCGAGAGTATATGAGGCGCGGTTGTGGTCGTAGGTGGGTGTGGGTGGTGGTCGTGGGTCAGTTTTGCCGACTGAGTTGTGGTCGTTGGTTGGTTAGTTTTGGTCGTGGGAGGTTGTGGTCGGGTTTGGTGGACGGCTGGGTTGTGGTCGGGTTTGGTGGACGGCAGTCGGCAGGGGAGGAGAGGAATGGTTGGGTGGTTTTTTTTCTTTTGTTTTGGTTTTGACTGTTAAAATGGGTTTTTTTTTTGAGTAATTATTTGGTTTTTTTTGTTTTGTTTGGTTTTGTTATTTGAGAGAAAAAGGAGAGATTGTGAGATTTAGAGAGAGGGAAGGAGTTTGTGATAATGAGGGATGAATGGATTAATGAGTAACTTAATTGCAATGCGGAGCTAATTAGACTAGATTGATTTGTGGCCATCCATTGAGATGTAATCTCATCCCTTCATTCCCTTCATCCAAGAGCCCTTATAAGGACTTAAGGACTTAATAGATGTAAGGGACTTAGGAGAACTTCACACACACTATATATATATATGTTTTCCATTGTGTTTTATTATTATAAGTAGAAAGTAAGTCATTATAATATTTTTATTTGGTGGATTGCCTTTGAGTGTACGGAGTACCATACTTCTGGAGGACACAAGAATTTTTCTGGTGATATTGTCTCTAAATTCCAGAGGATGGAGTAACAAAAAAACGTAACAAATAACATAAATAATTAAACTTTAATTCAAAGAACTACCATAATCCAAATACAACTCATAATGCCAAATAATAATTAAAGACTTAATTATTAGAATCTGATAAAGTATTAGGATACTCTTCATGAATTTCGGTATAGATCAAGTCGTAGATCGGCTCTTCATCATCAACGGGCAGCGCAGGTTGAATGGCCTCTTTCTCCCATGACATAGGCACAGTGGCAAAAATGTGATGCCTCCTGTAATGCCTCAGCAGATGATGATCAAGATGGGTCGCAACCCATAGATAAAGGCCCTTTTTTCTAGCATCCGAATAGAAGTCCTTTTTCCACGCATCTTCCTCCGCAAATCTAGCCCCTAATTTTCTTGCCCGACGAAAACTATCATGTCAGTTGCCTTCGTCAAACTCAATAAAATTGAAGCCTACAAAACCTTGCTTGTTTGTAGACACAGGGAACTGTTTTTTTACCGCAGTGAAACCGGAGTCATGAAGCATTTGCGTCAACCACCCAAAATCAGGGTTTAAATCTTTTCCATTCACATCATAATAAACCGGGAGATTATGGAGAATGCAAGTAAAAGGCTATGCGTAATGAGAACGTGATTGTAGGTCCGATACACTAGCCATATTTTATTTAGAGAGAAATTAAAGAGTAAATGTTTGATAATTTAGATTTTGACCTAAAACATTATGAAGACATATTTATAGAATTATTTTGGTCAAATTGAATATTATTGGTCAAATTGAATATTTATTAAAGTTCTGATAATGTTTTGCATGCGTGGTCAAACTGAGAAATCTAATCAAATAGTGACAAAGGTTGAATTGAAAAACCGTTCTTTCATAATAAAAAATGATAACGGTTACAAGAAACCCGTATCTATAATATAACAATGGGTACCACAAACCGTTGCTGGTGTTGATTTAGTAACGGTTTTCGAAATGCCGTTATCTTAAACTGTAACGGTTGTCTAACAACCGTTGATAAGAAGGATTTTATAACGAGCTTATGGAAATCGTTAAAACGTTTTTGATAACGGTTTGTTAAGCAGCCGTTGTCACATTATAATAACAACGATTTTCGAGGGAAACCGTTATTCTCATTAGCGCGGTCCAAGTTTCCGCCAATGTTTGGAAAACGGTAATTGAAGTGTCATTATTAAATGCATTAAACCGTTGTGATATGCTCCTTATTGATGGCCATATTTGGCGTAGTGTTACCCCTCTTGTGGCTTGATTAGTTGTCACCCTCACTCTCAACCTTCCTCTTTTTAGCTCCCTTACCCTTGGCCTCCTTGGCCATATCAACCACTGATACGTGCAATTTATATAGACTTTGTAGCCTCTTATTGCACGCATTTCTATGCCATTTTCATTGCTTTGTATTGCAAAATGCTCCGAATTGGCTACCTTGGTTTATTTTGTCTTAATTGCAGAAATTGACCTTAAAGTAGTGGAATCGCACCTTATTCGTCCCTCTTAGCATGCATTTTGAGGAGATGGAGATTTAGAGAAAAAGTCGTACCTCGGGAAGCGTGAAGGAAGGTCCTAGGAAGCTAACCAACGAATGTCAAGGCTGTTTTCATTGGAAGATGCTCGAACGAGAGCTTTTAGAGGTCGATTGAGTGGTTTGGCAGCTGCAGGAGGTCGATCGAGTGGTTCTTGAACTCGATCGAAATGGGCTAATTTGGAAGTGTTCGATCGAGAGCTGCTTTTGCTCGATCGAACGGTTTTGCTGAAGATTCACTCGATCGAGTAGTTTGAAAAGGCTCGATCGAGTGACTAGCTGTTTTACACTGGTTAATTAATTCGTGTTAGGTTTATTTATGTTAAAAAATGCTTCCCTATATAAGGGAAGTCGTCATTAGGTCGTAAACACACTTTTGATACGCTTAATACTCTTTTACTTCTCTTAATTACTGCTGCTACTTTGTTCTTTACGCCGGATTCGCTCTCTTATAATCTCTCCTTCTCTTAACCTTAATCTAATCTTTTGCTTGCTTTAATCATTGTTCTTCTTTATTTCATTGTCTCTTGATTTTTATTCTATCGTTATTATTGTTAGTTTACAATTCATCTCTTAATTCTCTTTATCGTGCCTCTTATTAGCGCATTCATCGTTATTGCTGTTAAATCCGATAGCATAAGTAGCTAACCCCTTTATGTTAGGATTAGGGGAGCCATGGTAGTAAAGTGACGATGTTGTGAATAGGCTAGATGATTAATTGTGAGAACCTGTGACCATAGAAATATAACTGTAATTAGTTTAGTTGAGTGCACGCTTCTAAACCCCTTAATCTGGTTAAATTTGCTCTTGGATCGGAAGATTGGAATGAACAGACCTGCTATGAATAGTAGACTACCCTAATGAGGACGGAAGTTAAGTTAGTTGTAATCAAGGGTGGATAGCGGACCGGAAGGACCTTTCCCTTGATCTTCTCACAATAGATCGTATGAACTATTTATGACTGAGTTAATGAACTGCCATGGTAAACCAAAATCCTGACATACTTCTGTTTATCTGATCACATCTTTAATCCTCTTTGCTTTTATTGCTCTCTGCCTTACTTCTCTTGCCTTAATCACTTTTAGTTAGAAATCATTTAAAAACCCCCAATTGTGACCGTAGACAGACTAAAATTAACAAGTAGATAGTGACCGCCTCTCTGTGGAGATTGACCCTACTTCCACTAACTTCTATTAGTAGTTTTAGGTATTTATTTTTGGTACTAAACGACGGTATCAAATTTTGGCGCCGTTTCCGGGGAGGCAATAGCCTGTTTGTCTGTTTTTTTATTTCGTTTGTCTCTCTCAGTCTCAGGGAATTTTTATTCCTTGAGACAGTTCTTATTTATTTTCTCCAGTGCTGTTTATGCCCAGGTCTAACAGGTCAGAGTTAGTTCCAGCTGATCCTGAACCAGAGAGGACTTTTCGTTATAGACAGAGACTGCAGAGGAAGATTCAAAAGGAAGCCTTGAGTAATTTTAAACCTGAGCTAGAACACTTTCTGTTTGCAGAAGACCCGTCTTGTGAAGAAGATAAATCTATTTCTGCCATAAGTCCAGTGAAAATGCCAAATATCGCGAGTCACTCAGAGCCCACAGCTGCCTCAATTCCTAAAGGTTTCAAACTTGCAACCGAAGATGGGAATACATTTGACATTCGGCCGTCCTACATCAATCTAGTCGAACGGAACCTGTTCCGAGGTGTGGCGGGTGAAGATCCGCGTAAGCATATGGAAGTTTTCACAGACTATTGCTCAACCATTCCCGCTACTAAGGGAGTGACCCAGGAGAAGATTAAGGAGGTCCTATTTCCTTTCTCTTTGACCGATGGAGCCCGTGAATGGCTCACAGATCTTGACAGAACCGCGGCTGGGATCACCAACTGGGAGACCCTGGGCCTTGCCTTCTATAAAAGATATTTTCCTCCCCAACGAACTAATCAGCTGAGAGGAAAAATTACAAGTTTCAAGCCAGCACCAGATGAGAACTTTTATGAAGCTTGGTGCCGGTTTAAGAAGTTGGTGCGGTCTCTTCCTCATCATGGTTTTGATCAGTGGTTATTGTGCAACCAGTTCTATAATGGGTTGTATGACGACCAATGTGCTATCTTAGACGCCTCATCTAACGAGCGATTTCAGAAGAATAATGATGATGACAAGGGATGGGGAATAATTGAGGAGATGGCTACCCATTGTGCTTAGTATGGAAACCCGAGAGATGGTATTCGGACAGTTAATTCTGTTGATAATGCAGTTGTGGCTCAGCTTGAAGCCATGAATGCCCGTTTCGATAGGTTGGAATTGCAGAATGCTGGTGATCAACAGACGGTTCACTTGTTGACTAGACAAGAAACCATTTCATGTGAGAGGTGCAGTAGTAATGCCGGTCACACTGCTGTTGACTGTCTAACTGAGAAGGAGCAGGTTTTTGCCTTTCAGCAATACAGGCAAGGTGGCTCTTATTATAACAATCAGAGTGGAGTCCGTCCCAATTTGAGATGGACTAGTCAGAATGTGTTGAACCCTTCACCTCCACCGCAGCAGCAACAACCTTACATCCCTCCTCACAAGGCTCAACAAGGCTTTCAAAAGCCTCCATCTTTTCCACCGCCGAATCAAGGAGCTTCTTCTAGTGGTGTAAGTGAGATGACCGAGTTGAAGTCAATGATACAATCGTTGAATGTTCAGCTGCAGAAGAGTGACCAACAGAAAGATGCGTCGATAAAGTCACTTGAGTCTCAAATTGCTCAACTCGCAGCTAACCAATCTTTAAGGAAGCCGGGTCATTTACCGTCTCAACCTGACAAGAACCAACATGAGACGATTAATCTGATAAATTTGCGAAGCGGTTTTTCTTATAAAGGACCCAAAATGTCAACTGATGAGGACATATCAGACCCGAGACCTGTGTTGCTGAAAGTGAACAGTCATCAAATGACGGATCCATGCTGAATCCAAGGAAAATACTCGATCGACTCATTTCGGGTGGTCGATCGAGTAGAAATGCTGGGAATATTACTCGATCGAGTGAAGCTGTTGGTCGATCGAGTAAGGCTGATTATGAAGAATTCGATCGAGTAGAGGAAATTCCTCGATCAAATGAAATTGCTGAGAAAACTGCTCGATCACGTGAATTCATATCTCGATCGAGTGATGCTGATAAAGAGGACTTCGGTCGAGTTGTTGATGGAGCTCGATCGAATGATATTGCTGATGAAAGACCATGATCTAGAGGAAAAAGGGGTCGATCGAGTAAGGAAGACGACGATCTTGTTGAGACGTTGGCAGAAAGAAATAAGGGGTTGGAAATTCCTATCACGGTTTCTTTTCCGAGGCGATTGTAGAACAAGAAAGCCGACCAACAGTTCGGGAAATTTGCTGATAGTTTAAAAAGCCTTCATGTCAATGTTCCATTCGCCGAACTGCTTACCCAGGTACCCTCTTACATGAAATTTATGAAAGAAATATTAATGTGTAAGAGGCATATTAGTGACCATGAAACGGTTGCTTTGATTGAAGTAGGGTCCGCCTTAGTTCAGAATAAGAAACCACCCAAACAATCAAACCCGGGTAGCTTTTCGATTCCATGTCATATAGGAACCCACTTAATTGACAATGCACTATGCGACTTAGGAGCTAGCGTGAGCGTTTTACCCTTGTCTCTCGCTAAGAGACTGGGTTTGACCAAGTTTAATTGCACCAATATGACTGTTCAGATGGCCGGCCGTAGTATATCACGGCCACTAGGTGTCTTAGAGGACATACCTGTGAAAATCGGGAGATTCTTTATTCCGTTGATTTTGTGGTCTTAGACATACCCGAAGACTCTTATACCCCTATTATTTTAGGGCGACCATTCTTATTTACTGCTCGCGCGGTAATTGATGTCGGGGGGAAGACCCTTACTTTCCAGGTAGGAGATGAGGAGCTGACATTTTATCAGTCCAAAGCTCGTAGGGCCCCTATGCAAGTTCAACCTTGCAATGCCCTACTCTCTACAGACCCAGACATAGACTCTCCAGCTGAAAATATTGAATATTGTGCTGCGATAGTAACACCTCCGCCTCAGACTTAGAGCAAAAAGGAGGACCATTATGTTGTTTTCCTTGCTGCAGTTACACACAGAGTGGATACTGGAGATATTGTCAGTCATGGTGCAGTGAAAGTCAAGTTAAGTGATGGGAATGCTGCAAATGATAATGCCACTGCCAGAAAGGATGCCAGAGGAAAGAAGAAAGTGAAGGCGTGTGTGGATGCAAATTATTCTTCCTCTATCAGTTCAAGTTCAAGCTCATGGCGGTCCAAGAGGACGGTCCGCGATGCTGAAGGGACCTCCTCCAGTCAGAAGCCCTTTTTTGGGCTACTACAGTATTTTGGAAGATGAGTGGGGAATGCCCCATTGTAAAACTTTGTAATTTTGAATTTCCGTTAAGACATTTTAATTGCTTTTTAGACTGTTAGACAATAGCGTAGTTAGTTTTAGCGTAAGACCGAATATAGACTGCGTATTTTGTGAATTTGGTATTTGCGGGAAGCATTTCTACGTGTTTTCATGCAGGTTTGGGAAGATACGCTGCATTGGGATATGTGCCAAAAGAAAACAACTCGATCGAGTACTTTTTGTACTCGATCGGGAGGAATGCCCAAGTAAATTGTTCGATCGAGTAGATTACAGATCTCGATCGAATTGACCAAAAAGGAGAGTTCTCGATCGAGAGACATTTTACTCGATCGAGAAGAATGCAAGAAGAAGGTCTCGATCGAGTGGTTTCAAATCACTCGATCGAGTGACTATGCTCTACTTACACGCAGGGAGTCTTTCTTTTTCCTTCACTTTTTCATTCTAATTCTTTCTCTCCTTTGTTTTGTGCGATAAACCTCCTAAATCCCTAAATCCTCCTTTGTTCTTCCCCATTACCAAAATAAATCACCCACATTGCATTCCTTGCTTATTTTTCGACAAAAGCCCCATATTTTCCCCTTCAAAATCGTGTTTGTTGCTGCTTAATTTGGGAATTAGGGTTTATTCGAGTCGGGTTTTAATCCGCCTTGTTTCTTGCATTTTTTTGTCAATTTCTTTGCATCTTTTGTGGGTAATCAATCAAGTAAGCGATCTTCCCCTCTTTCTTGTTGTTTAATTGCTATTTTTCGACCTAATTTAGGGCTAGGGTTTCGAAATTTCGATTCAATTTGAGGAAATCGTGTGTAATTGATTAATTTTCTGATTAATGTGCTTATTTGATTGATTAGGATGGATAGTAACACCATGCCCTCTACTAGTTCTACTGTTACCCCATCCCGTTCTGAGGCAGTGGTCCCTGCTGCTACCACCGTCACTAGCCCTGCTGTTGCTATTTCTGTTGCTGTTTCTGCTTCCACCACCGCAGCCACCGTCCCTTCCTCGGTGACGACCCCTGCTGCGTCGTCACCATCTGTCACTGCTGCCACCTCTTTTGCGTTTGTTCCCAGTCGGTCAATCACAGGCCGTGTTCCTACTGCTGCTGGCCGAGGAAGGGGTCGAGGACGAGGAGCCCCTACTGCTGGACGCGCTGCTGCCACGTTCCGAGCAGATGACTCCTTAGACCCGCTTCCCGACTATCCTGAGGTACGTTTCGTGAATTCTATTCATCGTAAACGCTTTAAAAAGTTAATGCGCCGTGACATGATTTCTACTAAATTCTTGTGTCGGACTTCACTTGAGAAACTGGATATTTACGAGCCTGTTGTTGAGTTGTTAAACGGGACAGGGATGACCGCGTTGACCAACATGCACACACTGACCTACGAGCAGCTCACACTTGAGTTTTTCAGCTCGTTTACCTTTTCAGCTAGTGCTTACGACACTGACCCGGAGAGCTCTTGTGTCTCCTTTCGACTGGTCAACCAGACCACCACCTGGACCTTAGCTGAGTTTGGGAGGCAGTTAGGTTTGTCTTCTCACGGCCATCAGGACCCTCCTCGGAAGGTCCTGGCTTTACTTTGGCCCAGTTTGGCACATACTCCCTTTAACCAGCGCCGACTGGCTCACATTCACCTTCCCCCGGCCTGTTACTTTTTGCATCTCCTTGGCGGGACGATTTTCGGCCGTAAAGAGCCTAACAACATTAACAATGTTGAGTTGTCGATTTTAGGGGGCTATTTAAACATTGATAGCGCTGGCCCCCTTGCCTCCACCCTACCTTCTTACCACCTTCCACTTTTTGCTCCCACTGCTCCCGCTTCTAATAAGCGGAAGCGACCAGAGACTGGAGAGGGGTCCACACCGACTACGGCTGGGCAGTCTTCCACGCCCACGCCTACACCGACCCCTATCCCTACTCCTTCTGTGACACAGCCGGTTCTGCCGGCTAATTTTGTTCCTCCTACTCCTTTTGTGGCGCCTGAGGTCATGGACCAAGGGCGTCGTGACGGTTTGTTATTTGAGATGTGCAGTCGCGTAGCTCGTATAGAGCGGGACCAAGCATTTGCCTTGTTTCCTCTATATGAGTATTACATGAGGAGATGACATCCCGTTCCAGACGGCTGGCCACACCCTTCTTTCTACCGGTACCCGGCGAAGGGGTACCCGCAGCCAGAGAGCGAGGCATACACAGCTGAGCAGGAGGAGAGAGCTCGAGCTGAGGAGGGTTGGAGACGGGAGCAGGAGAGGGATCCTGACTACGTGGTGGTAGAGGAGGAGGAGCAGGCTGTTGACGAGTTGTTGCTGGTCTACTCACTTCCCCAGTTTTCTGGCTGGTTTGGGGAAGTTCGTATATTTTGTATGTATTTCTGCTCTTTCTTTTTATTTTCATCTCCTTATTTTGTTTTTTGTATTCATTCATTTATTGGTTGTTTTATCCCATTCCCCTATATATACTGCTGATGTATGCTGGAGGACAACGAGGGTGTTGTCCGGTTTGGTTTAGGGAGGTTATGCATCCATATCTGTGTCTGCATTTATGTTTTCATTGCATTTCTGTTATCACGTTTAATTTCTATATGCATTGTTGTTTATTTTTATAAAATTTAAAAATCCCATAAAAATAGAAAATTTCGAAAAATTCAAAAAATTTCACGTTTACTTTTGCATATAGATTGAGTCGGAACGGTAGATTTCCGTGATGATTTTGCACTTTAACTTGTCATTTCACTTAAGCCTTGCATCTAATTGGCAGTTATTAGCTTAGTCATGCGCATATCTACGAGTTAATGTCAAAAATATAGCTGATTGTATAGACTTGACCTAATAAAATTGGCAAAATACTTCAAAATATCTAAGTTATTAGAGCCGTATAACTGGTGTCATTCATGACCAGTTCATGTAGGAATTCGAGAGTAGTACTCCTTGCATAACATGTTCATCAATTTGCACTTTTATGAAATTCGACTGCTTTTTGCTTGCATACATTTAGGTTTGTGATCGGTGTCACATGCAGGGAAGTGCTTGCAATTTTTCCCCTTTCTTTCATTTTCACGCATTTAGCTCCACATTAGCCAAACTTAGCCTTTTGACCCATTATCTACACCCAAATTAAGCCTGCAAGTCAAGCTAGTTTAGTGTACTTTTTGTGGTATTTTCTCATTATTGCGAGTTGGTTTGTTCCTATTCATATGAAGTTGGTAGAAAAGAAAGAAACGTGGGCAGGAAAATGAGAAAAGCATGAAAAAGGAAAAAATGAAATGAAAAAAAAGAGAAAGAAACGTGAGTTCAGAAGAAAGAAAGAAAAAAAAAAAGAAAAAAAAAATTGGAAAATGAAAAGTATACATCGTATTAAAAAAAGGAAGTTTGTGACGGTCTTACTCCTCCGTTTTTATTTATATCTTTTTTAGGAGATTGTGTATTGGTTAGTGAGTTTTATGCCAAAGAAGGGCACTTGTGTTCGATTTCTAATCAGCTGAGAATTGGATGCTCTTATATGGTCTTGTTTAGGTGCTAGCTTGACGCTCTACCTCCACATATCCCATAATCATTTTGCCATTTCTTACCTGTTACATCACTTTACCATAACTATTGTAAGCCCTCGGCTGTGACGGACATTGTTGGTTGGAATGTATATATGGTACTTAGAATCGTCTATCATTTTTGTTGCATGCATGTTATGTGGGTCGCAGTTTAGGTGAGTGACTGTTTTTCCTCTTCTTATTCTCTTACACATTTATATTCACCCTTTGCTTCATAAGAGAAGAGTGACCCGTGAGAGTCCGATTTTAAAGGTCTTGCAAGGTCGACAGGTCAGCTTATTTATAGACATTATATAACTCGTTTGCGCTTGACTGTTGTAGCTATAACTGTTAGTTTTGATTGCATTAAATGGTTTAAGTGGACAAGTTATAGTTAGCTCTGAGTTTTCATATCCGTTCCATTAGTTTGCATTTAGTTTACTCGAGGATGAGTAAAGGTTCGGTTTGGGGAGATTTGATACGTGCAATTTATATAGACTTTTTAGCCTCTTATTGCACGCATTTCTATGCCATTTTATTGCTTTGTATTGCAAAATGCCCCGAATTGGCTACCTTGGTTTGTTTTGTCTTAATTGCAGAAATGGACCTTAAAGTAGTGGAATCGCACCATATTCGTCCCTCTTAGCATGCATTTTGAGGAGATGGAGATTTAGAGCAGAAATCGTACCTCGGGAAGCGTGAAGGAAGGTCCTAGGAAGCTAACCAACGAATGTCAAGGTTGTTTTCATTGGAAGATGCTCGATCGAGAGCTTTTAGAGGTCGATCGAGTGGTTTGGCAGCTGCAGGAGGTCGATCGAGTGGTTCTTAAACTCGATCGAAATGGGCTAATTTGGAAGTGTTCGATCGAGAGCTGCTTTTGCTCGATCGAACGGTTTTGCTGAAGATTCACTTGATTGAGTAGTTTGAAAAGGCTCGATCGAGTGACTAGCTGTTTTACACGGGTTAATTAACTCGTGTTAGGTTTATTTATGTTAAAAAATGCTTCCCTATATAAGGGAAGTCGTCATTAGGTCATAAACACACTTTTGATATGCTTAATACTCTTTTACTTCTCTTAATTACTGCTGCTACTTTGTTCTTTACGCCGGATTCGCTCTCTTGTAATCTCTCTTTCTCTTAACCTTAATCTAATTGTTTGCTTTCTTTAATCATTGTTCTTCTTTATTTCATTGTCTCTTGATTTTTATTCTATCGTTATTATTGTTAGTTTACAATTCATCTCTTAATTCTCTTTATCATGCCTCTTATTAGCACATTCATCGTTATTGCTGTTAAATCCGATAGCATGAGTAGCTAATCTCTTTATGTTAGGATTAGGGGAGCCATGGTAGTAAAGTGACGATGTTGTGAATAGGCTAGATGATTAATTGTGAGAACTTGTGACCATAGCAATATAACTGTAATTAGTTTAGTTGAGTGCATGCTTCTAAACCCCTTAATCTGGTTAAATTCGCTCATGGATCGGAAGTTTGGAATGAACAGACCTGCTATGAATAGTAGACTACCCTAATGAGGACGGCAGTTAAGTTAGTTGTAATCTAGGGTGGATAGCGGACCGGAAGGACCTTTCCCTTTCCCTTCTCACAGCAGATCGTCTGAACTATTTATGACTGAGTTAGTGAACTGCCATGGTGAACCGAAATCCTGACATACTTCTCTTTATCTGATCACATCTTTAATCCTCTTTGCTTTTATTGCTCTCTGCCTTACTTCTCTTGCCTTAATCACTTTTAGTTAGAAATCATTTAAAAACCCCCAATTGTGACCGTAGACAGACTAGAATTAACAAGTAGATAGTGACCGCCTCCCTGTGGAGATCGACCCTACTTCCACTAACTTATGTTAGTAGTTTTAGGTATTTATTTTTGGTACTAAACGACGGTATTAACCACCCTCTCAGCATGTCCCGCTCTTTCATAGACATCTTTCAGATAAGAGAGTACCCCGACCGGTAGCTTTTCCATGATCTTCATTTCTAACCCGTTCTCGAAGCGAAGAGGGGAACTCCGTTGACTCAGCTGCATGTCCTCTGCATAGCGTGACAGCTCAATAAACCTATGATAGTACTCTGTGACGGTCATGTTGTCGGCCATAGAAAAGGAATCGAACTCAGCCCTCAACTTTGCACGGATGTGCTCCGGAACGAAGTGGTCCCTCATTACCCTCTTAAACCCCGCCCATGGAATTGCAGGTTGGCCCAGACTCCTATAGTATGCCCGAGCTCCTTCCCTCTCGTTGTGCCACCATACCCCAGCCTTATCCCTAAGGTAGAACGCAGCTTGTTCCACCATCATCTCCCCTGGACAACGAACCACCTCTAACATACTCTCCATCTCTTGGTGCCAGTTGTCAAGCAGCTTAGGCTCACCAGTGCCCTCATAAGTAGTAGGGTTAAAGAGAGAAATGGTGGTGCTCAGACGTGATGCATCCACCGGTTTCTCTTACCCTTTCCCTACATTCTTGAGTGCCTCCATGAGCACTTCTTGCTGCTCAATCATCCTATAAACCTCTTCGAGGATCATCTCTGAGGTCTGAATATACGCAGCTGATCTCTTTAATTTGGCGGCATTTTAAGTTGATATAACCAAGACAAATGTAACCACATAGCCTATGGCTCAAAAAAAAATTACATCCGCCAAAGAGGTACTCGTCCGAGTATCTGAGGTACTCGGTCCAGAATGCCGACTACTTGGCCGAGTACTCCGAGTCCACTAGCTGATCAAAAATACACATAAAGCATACTCGGTCGAGTATCTCACGTACTCGGTCGAGTATCGCCCCTACTCGGCTGACTGGCAATATTCCAGTAGCTACTGCCAAAAACACAACCTCCTCCACTCGGTCGAGTGACAGGTTACTCGGCCGAGTACCCGCTACTCGGTCAAGTACCTGCCCAGCTCGGCCGAATCATGCCAAAGACGATCTACCCTTCAACTTAACAACACACATATACGTATATAACTTCCTAAACATGTTACTATTCAACAAAAGCCAAGTAATAACACTCAAACATGCCTCATTCCATCTATATCACATCAATTCATCCACTTCTCCAAGTTCATCCAATTCACATAACCATCCATTCCATCCAACACTATTATAAGAAAATACACAACATATACAACAACTCCCTTGACACCCCGTAGTGACCGGCTCAAAGTTGTCAAGGCCAAATTGCAACCTTAGGACGTCTCCCAAGCCTTTGCGGTAGCTCGAAAAAAATTCTACCCGGGTTCATTTTAGTTAGACACCATATGTTTATTTTGTTCATTGGTTTAAGGTTCCAAAATCGTCGCTCTGATAACACTTTGTAACACTCCCATACACCAAGGTACCTTACTAAAACCACCTTAGCATATCAAGATGCTACCATCTCGGTTGCCCAAGGTAAAATACACTCCCTCCAATTCGCTATAATGTTCCCTCTTTTCCGAAACGGATTATTCAAGTAATGTTCCCCTTTCCTTTTTTGGTAACTTTTACTCTTATTTTATTCATCCCTCTCTCCTATTACCAAACCCCACACAACTCTTTTACTCTTATTTTATTACTTTCCTTAATGTTTTGGCACACAACTCCTTATTTAACTCCTAATAATTCATCTCTCTCTCCTATCAACAAACCCCATATTTGTCCTTTATTCATTTTTCTTAAGTATTGTGCCCATGTCAAAGGGGATCATTATGATGAATTGGAGGGAGTATTAAATAGACCACCCAAGAACATTTATGAAAATATAACGAACAGTATAACAAAGGTACAACTGAAAGTTCAGCCAAAACTGTTTACAATAAAACAACTAAAAGGACTAAGGTATAAAATTCAGCAGAAGCTACAAAAGCGAATGATGCTGACTCGACCCCCATCAAACCCCGTAACCTCTCCACAACTATACCTGCTCAGTCAACTGCTCACCATCCCGGAATGAATCACCACAGTTTTGAAAACAATAAACGGGGTCAGTCAACTGTATAATCAAGATAAGAATTCACAACACAATCAATACAACCAAACAATTGTAGTATCATTCTCCAACACCATTAATAATCAATAACCGGCTACACACCTAAGTGTGTAGCCCTGTCAGGTTACCCGTCGCAACAGGTAACCCTCACCGCCAGTGGGGGACCGCAACCATGCCCATCTAAGCTCCGCTCATTGCAACGAGCGCACCCAAATCATTAATGTGCACATCCCTTTGTGACGGGAGACACAAGAGGCGAACATGAGGTTGGAACTATCTTCCGAACATGGTGCCATCACAACAATACCAATCACAATATTACTCAACCAATCTCAATCCAACGCAGCATATTAATCAATCAATCACAAACAATCTTAAATTAATTACGCAATCGAATGAGTAGGGAAACCCTACCTTATTCGCAAATATGAATCAACAACAATAAGAATGCTAGAATTGTTCTTCTACGAACCCGTCACCTGTAAGAATCACAATCGTAAAATATCACAAACTATACTAATCAACCTTTACCCCCATCCTAATCAATTAGGGCAAACCCGAAAAGACAACCACAAATTGATTGACAACCACAAATTGATTAACAAGCACTAGGTACTTACCAACAAGTGTAGACTCACGATCGATCAATAGTCATGAGAGTGTTTAGGGTGATTAGAGAGGTGAGGAACGTAGTTTAGGCTTTTATAAAATGATCAATTAGTAAATGTTAATAAAAAAATATATATAATCTCTAATCACCTTAATCAAACCGCGAAAATTAATTCCGTTGGACTGGGTACCCGGTCGAGTACCTGGGGTACTCGGCCGAGTACGACCAACTCGACCTGAGTATCTCACAACTCGGTTGAGTGTTCCCAAACCAGTAGCCTGTTTAAAAATACTCGACAGCCTACTCAACCGAGTATTGGCTACTCGACCGAGTAAGCTAAGACCAGAAAACCGTAGTGTTACAAAATTTACCCGATCCGAATGATCTGCCCAAATCCGAATCGCACTTGAATTAAGGACCCGAATCTGACCCAAAACCCAAATTAATTCGAACCAAATGTTTATTATTGCAAATAGACCGTTATCCGAAATAATTTGAAAATAACCCACCCGAAGATTACCTGAACCACCTATACCGATCTGAAATCTTTTAATCCCGAACAACCAGAACCTGAATTGACTCGACTCGAACCCTGTCCGATTGGCCCATTTGCCAAGTCTAAATTTAGAGAGCATTGGCAATTCTGGGGGTGCATCTGAATATGGGATACAACTCAATTGACGTGGCAAATGGCTAAATCGGGTCGGGTTTGGATCGTCCTTTTGATCGGGTTATTTTGGGTCTGTCACTTATTTCGGATCGGGTCAGGTTGGGTCAAGCCGTTTCGGGTTCCGGGTCAATATCAAATGTACTGTTGCCTGGTCATTTCGGGTTGGCTCAGTTACTTTGGATCTGGTCATTTTCGGATACGAGTCTCTTTGAATCGGGTTTTTTCTGGATCACTACTTAAAAAGCTTTAATTATTTTGTAAAATATACCTTTTTTTTTACAAAGTTATTTATATAATAAGTAGTGTTGTTTGACAAATAACCATTTATATAATAATATTAAGTACAACATAAATTTATTTGTTTTGGATAACTTTGGATCACTTAGAATGTGAACGATTATGAGTGGGGTGATCTTGAGTTAGAAGACACACAACTGCCACCCTTAAATCAGGCTTTTTTATTTATAATTTCGACACTTTATTGGTTTGAATATAATTTGTACTCTGTAATATACTTACTCTATTTCATTTATTTGCATACATTTTTTGAATTATATGAGATGAATTTTGAAATAAAAATACGATATACAATTTAGCATATAGAGGAAGTAATGATAACTCGGCATGAGGTATGTAAAAATCATGACTTAATTTAGATCATAAATCACTTTAGGTCCTTTTACCGTTTTTTAAAAATCAAGAGTTAATTGTTCTTACGTCTCATTTGACACTAAAAATAATAGAAAATGTTAAACACGTGTTTAAATTTCCATTATAAAAATTTTTATTGATAAAGAGATTATTTCAAAAACAACTTTAATCGCTTCGTTTCGGGTCGCCTTGGGTCATTTCGGGTCGGGTGGTTTCAGATAGTGTCATTTTGGGTCGGGTCGCTTTCGGGGTCCATCTAGTTTCGGATTGGGACTCAGGTCGGGTCAATTCAAGTTTTAGATTATATTCAGGTTATGCAAGCTCGGGTCATTATCCGGTTTCGGGTCAACCTTATCGAGTCGGGTTATTTGTGCTTGACCCGTTTTGTCAGGTCCATATGCAAGTCATACAACTTCTCCCATAAACCTATACATATATGAAATTTAGCTGTGCAAAACATCAACCTCACTTTCTTGGTGTACAGAGGGATGACAGAGAAAGCTCTAATTTCTTCATTCCTTGTTTTTTTATTAGATTTTATAGTGGCTAGATCTAAAAAATCACAAAATAATCCCAAAAGAAAAAACTAATAATAAGTCGAATGAAAAATGTAAGTTGATCGAAGATGAGCTATTGGATACGAGTGATGAAGAAGCGACACTCTTGAATTCGAAAACTGCAACAAGATATCTCTTATCATATATTCTTGAGCTGGATCAGGATGAAAATCCTAAAGATTTGGAGGAAGACGTTGATGCGGTGGTTAATCAGCAAGATGATGGAACTTGGACTGAGGTAATGAGTTGCAAGTTGAAGAAAAAACTGTAGAAACTCGATTTTCCTGTTAATTATTTTTGTGCCAATATACAAAAAGCATCAAGATATGAACCCATATGACCGTAGGTTGCAACTATAACACCAAATGGCTAGTACTAAAAAGGAGGTGGTGGAGATTCATCTGGTGAGCGCGGACTAGATACTTTTATTTTGAAGTGTAACTGTCCAATGGCCTATACCAGGAACATTATGTGTATCCACAAAGCCGGGGATGTGTATCCACAAAGCCAGGGATGTGTATCCAGACAGCCGACAATGCGTATCCACACAGATGCAGGTGTGTATCCACACAGTCATGGGTGTGTATCCACACACAGCCCGGTGGGTGTATTCGTACTAGAGAAGGTAGTGGGGTCGTCTTTGGCGGCTGCGTGCACCACCACCGTGCCACCCCCCAAAAATGGCCCGGCCCAGGCACGGTAATTGGGCCCACCGTGCCGTGCCGTGCTTGGCCCGCACTTCCCAAACCCAGTCGCGGCCCGCCCATGGCACGGTTATTTTCGTGCTGGGCCGTGCCTGGCCCATGGGCTGGTCGTGCCTTGTTCATGGGCCGGCCCATCGTGCTATTTCCCTTTATTTTTTTTTATTTTTTTTTAAAAACAAAATTATTTTTATAATAATTGTATGATTTTTAGTACTTTTTGTTTATTAATATAATAGAATTGAACCCTTGCTTGAACCCGAATACCTGATTCAACAAACCCAATGTTACAAAAACCCGATTGAACCTTGCTTGAACTTCCGATTCAACAAACTCGATTAACTAATTACTCTATATAACTAATTATTTTATATTACTAATTATTTTATATAAGATTTTTGTATATTTATAAGTCATATTGTAAAATTATAAGAATTATATAAGAATAAAAATAAGTAGAAGATAACAAGAGATGGATTGAATGAATGTTGTATTTATAGAGTTTGTAATTATAAAAAAAAAAAAAAAAAAAAAAAAGAAAATTAGCCGTTGAAACATTAACACACTAACAGAGCATCAAGTCATCAACATTCAACACTCCGCAGCACGTACAAAAGTACCAAAACAGAGCATCCAATTGTTGACAGCAGCAGCAACTGCTATAATCCCAGTCTTCCACCGTGCCACCACCGGGCCGTGCCGTGCGAGGCCCGCCGTGCCTGGTGCGTGCCGTGCCTGGCCGTGCCAGGGCCGTGCCGTGCCTGGGCACGGGATATTCTGAAATTCGGTGTCGCAGCCCGGACCAAGCACGACCGTGCCGTGCTCGTGCCACCTCGTGAACTGCACCCGTGCCGTGCCGACCGTGCCTGGGCTCGTGCCTCACCGTGCCTGGGCTTGAAATGCCATCTCTAATCTGTACCCAGAAAGTCATATATGTGTATTTACACAACCAGTAATATGTACCCACGCAATAACCGCAAGATGTGTTAATAGGAATTTTATAACTGAATAGTATTAATAGTAGCCATACATTGAAAAATGATTGAAACAAAAATACATTTGATGAACAAAAACATTTGAGTCACAAATGTTCTTGGAATGTTTGAACACAACACCATTAAATTCAATTACATTTCACTACGCACAATACATCCTCAAAACACACTCCCATCTACGAACTCACCTGGTCATAAAACATGAAAAAAGTAACGTTAAGTTAGTTCAAAATAATTTTATATGTAAAAAAAAATTAACATCTCCGGCACATAAGTGCCTACAAAACTGTAGGGATGTGTATCCACAAAGCCAGGGCTGTGTATTCACACACCAGCGGGTGTGTATCCCAACAGCCAGAGATGTGTATCCACACTAGTTGCAGGTGTGTATCCACGGAATATAACCACGAGGTTGTTAATATAGTTGTAAAATGGATCTAAACACAAACTCTATTAGTAGCTAAACAAAAGTGATTTAAAGATTCCGTCTTACAATAAATTTGTGTAAAACAGCCGAACATGAATATTTGTGTTTGTTTTCCTCCCAACATATATGAAGGCACAGAAAAAACGACTGATTCCTACACTTCGGTCCACTTCAGTACACACTGAGACACTTTTCAATATAGTTAAATGGCTTGAACTTAAGAGTATATGTCAAGAAAAAAATCAGGATGAAAATCGATCAAATGAGACATCGATATGAGGACAAGAAAGGATGAAGGGAAAGGAACTCTAAAACTAGTGGAGAGACATTTCGTGACAGTGGAAATAAAAACTAAAGACGAACATGTGTGTATGCAGCCAGAGATGGATAACTAACTATAAACTACTACAGAAATTACTATCAGGTGTGTATGCAGCCAGAGATGTGTAACCGCACATTCTGATATGTGTATCTAAACGGCCAACAATGCGTAACCGCACATTCTGCCGGTGTGTATGCAGGCAGTGCAGTGTGTATCCAAGCAACATTGGGATGTATCGCTGTGACCCCCAAGAATCGTATCCTCACAACTGAGATAAGTGTATCCACACGGCAGGAGGTATATATCTACACACTGAAAGAAGTCTATCCAGCAATTTAAGATTGTGTACCCTACTAATGTATTCTATCTCAGCTACATATATGTATCTATCAGTTCCACATATTAAAAAATTACCTTTGCAGTATTTTTCTCCCACTTGAGTAGTTTCAACATAATTTGTCGACGATAAGCAATCATATTCTGCAAATTAAATACAGGATTTTGTAGAGAAATGAAAACCTGATAGAATACGATAAATAGAGAAATGAAAAACTGACATTTAGCTAATTTGGCAAGCTTACTTTGAAATAGTTTTGATCCTCCCATAATTTCCTATCGTGTATTGCACCCTCCAGAAACTTCATAACAAATAGTCCGCAATCATAACTACACATACAGTTAAGATTATTAGACTAAAAAACTGCATCCATTTTCAGGCTAATAAATGAAGCATTATTTAGAAAACTTACGTGTTTTCTTGCTGAGGTACATTGATAACAACAGTAGTAAACAAGATGATGCCCTTAAGATGATTGTAACCCTTGTGGTCCTCAAACTGACTTGCAACATGGAACACCTTTGAATGACAACAACTTATCAAAAATAGTAATAAAATAATTTCATCCTAACTGATAATAAAAATGCAAAAATATAACAAAAAAGGTAGGGGCCATACAATATCCTCCACATAAGAATTATACTCCTCAAGATCATCTGCTTTTTCTAAATTTGGCTTGCATGAGTCCAAGATATAGTTTTCCTGTTTCTTGAGGTCTGACACACAAGCTAACCAATGATTACCATTTTTGCCAATTGTGAAAAACACCTACCAATGTCATAACAGCTTTTCAATACAATGACATTCCACCAAACGCCAAAACAACTTTTCCAGTAGATTCCCAACAAATTTACCTTTTCAATAGTTGCTCCATTTTCAGGCTTGTAGTGCATCTTAAGATGAGGGCACCAGACAATATTTCCTTTCTGAGGCCTTAATGCGGGCTTAGCATACCTGAAAATTATAAAATTGTTTAGATATTGAGGACTAATACATCCGAAAAAGCGCATTTTCAAATCGGATCAACATGTATAAAAATGCATTTTTGAATCTAAAAAACTGCATTTTCGAATCTGAATCTTAATTATCTACCTGGACTGTTGATGGCAAATAGAGAATATTAGTTCTATCATATGTGCACATCACACCATACATATCAAGCACCTACATAAAAATGATCATGTTCTAAATATCACAAAAAGATTAGTATAGATAATAATAATAATACTAATAAAGGTCTAGGAAAACTTACCAAATCCATTATCCAGTGCCGATTTTGCAAACTTTGCATTCCTTTTCGACACACTCCCATCCACTCAGTATTCACAAGAGTCTCATCTAAACTGTAAATGAATATAATTAGAACATAAAAGTGCATCAACAAAATTTAATTGTGCAAATATGTTATCGATTTCACAACTTACTCGATGCCTTTACCCCTTTTCATTACAATGACAAGAAGTTCCGTGTACGTGACTTGACGTTGACATTGATGTTGTGATTTGCCTTCTCATTTGGAACTCTTGGTCAACTGCTTCAAATCTAGAAAAAATAAGGGACAAATCAAAAAATTAAATTTATCAAGAACTTTACAACTTCATTAGAAAGTAATTTATGATTATATTTACTCAAAGGAATAGAGGGATACCTCGTATCAAAACTCAAAGATCCAGCTTTTGATAAGAGTTTATCCTTGATTTATTAAATCGAAACAACAAAACGAGAGCAAACTCTTGCAGAAAAAGCTTAACTTGGTTGTGCTACAAAACAAATTGGAATATATGTTAAGCATTACATGTGTCTAGAAACAAATTGGAATATATCTTAAACATTATAGAGACTAGCAAAATTGATTGAATTGTATCTAGGTAGCTAGATGTATACTATATGAAATCATAACTTACATCATTTAGACCCAAAGCGAAACCCTTTCTAGTGCCTCTGTACTTCTCCAACAAACGCATGAGATAAATCCCAGAATCAACTCCATCACCCATATTTGATTTCGGAATATACTCCTCTCTCACCAGATTCTTGACGTCTTGTATAGATGGAATCTTGTTTCGGACCAAGCAATTCATAACAAATTGTACCTGCATTTGACAAAATTGTTTAGCAAACCGAAATAAATATGACATTCAGAAAAGGACTTTACAGGTCATACCGTAGACTGAATCATCGTTGTATAATTGACAGATTTTGGGTTCATCACATGCGGGATTTCCAACGTTTGCTATGAAGTTAAAACAAAACACAAATGGCGTCTCGGAGATTATTGGAACAAAAACCGCAATTTCATGTTAAAAAGTCAGTAAAACTTGAGTTTAAAAAATAATACTAAACTGGCACATTGAATAAAAAACTTGCGGTTTAATACTTGCGGTTTAAAACGCAATATTTACTTACGAGATTTGCTCCTGCAAAATTGTGATTAATGCCGGTAGTATGAGTAGCAATAAGGGGATCCTGGTGATTTAAAAAAAAAAATTATAAGAAAATGTAGCGGAGTATGACTGCAAAAAGAGATAAACGTGAGTAATTCCAAGAATATTATCAGATTATTATAAAACCTTACTTCATCATCGCTTTGCGGGAGATACACCCTATACGGTGAACTGGCTGCTCTACGTGTTTCACTTTCATTCAAAATGAAACACCAAGCATGTATGACAGATTTAGGCACTATGTCACCTGTCACTACCGTCTTCAAATCTGCCCGACTAAGTTTATAGTTATCACATTGGAATAGGATCTCCTTTGAATAAACATGTATCGATAAAAGTTAGTTACGATAATCATACTTTATAAACAAAAAAAAGTGTCTAACACAAATTCATACACAATGTTAGAAAAAACATACCTTTCATCAGATGACTCTGAAAATACATATTCCAATACATCTTTTTCAACTTTATTCAAATTCCCAGCAACTATAATACTTCTCTGAAGGAAAGGAGATTTGAAAAATTGTGATTCAACTCTCTTTCTCTTAAGCATTGCTCTTGTAAAGTGCACTGGTTCTTTTGGTGGCACTGAGGAAATCGGTTCAACAACAAGTGGTTCCACAACTTCAACTCCATCTTCAACATTTAGAGCAATATCACAGAACTTTTTTAACTCATCTTCTTGTGATTGTGATTCTGAACTAAGTAATCTAAATGAAGGTGGGGTAAAATCATTATCCGATGGGAGGGAAGGTGGTGTAAACTTTGGAGGGGAGGGGTGTATAAACCGTGGAGACCGTCGAACAAATGTAGAAGATTTTTGTTTCTTCTCAAAATTCAGTGGCTCAAACTCTTGCGACTCGGAGTCCAAAACAATAGGAGAAGTCGGCTTAGCTTTGGTGTTGACAAACAGAACAAGCCGTTACACAAGTTGGTTTGTTGATAACATTACTTTTCTCCTTTGCTGGGCGTTTTCCCAAAGCAATTTCTAATTTAAGAAGAGCTGCCAACAAGTCATCCTCATTTTTAAATTTGAGTTTACCAAACTTAGTAAGTGGATCCTGCTCCTCACTATCACCTTCATTACAAAATGACTCCATTATCTCTCACATTGTCACCTCCTCTCTTGTTCACTTTTTGACTCCCTTCTCTTCCACTCGACTGACGGACTCATCAACTTTATTCCCGGGAATATTTAATCCCTCTGTTGTAGGTTGTGATGAATAAGAGCAATCACTTAAAGCAGACGCGATTTGAGCCATCCGTTGTCACGATCTTCTTTGTCAGGATAATTCATTCTAGCTTCGCAAAGACTTTGAGAAGCTAGAATAGGCAAGAGCAAGATTGTTTGCATCTTACGCAATTTCTTGAAAGTAAACATCTTTGCTCAAACTCTTGTCCTCCTCAACTGTCTCGTAGCCTTCGGGTCCTCGAGGCTTTGGGTCCTCGGTAACCTCAGTAGGCATTGGGTGCTCAATAGCCTTAGGTTCTCGAATAAAAGCCTCAGGCATATCCAATTGTATTGGGATAGTAAAAGTTACCTGCTGAACCGTAGCCTTGACAATGCGACATAGAACACCTCCAGTACCAAACCCATCCTTCATCTCATCCTTAAGCCTAGATTTTATCCTTTCTTTCGTCCATGATGCTATTGTTGGGAATACCCGAGGATGAAAAATAATCAAGGATACTCTATCAAGATAGATAAACACGAACACCATGATAGGCCCAACAAAATTATCATTTCGGACATTCTCCAATCTTTAACGGCTTCAATAAATGTTTTATGGTAAATTTGCACCAGTTAATGATGCAACAATTTGAAATATCTTCTAAACACTTCAACACTCGTAAGTGGCACAAGTCCCTTTTACGCCCATAAAAATCCGAGACAATGAATACAATAAAGTTTCTTTTAAACTCTTCCCCGCCGTCTCTTTGGCTAATTATCAGTTGTAATATATCCTTAACATCAACCTTTGTCGGATCTTTTGTATTGAATTATCTCAACCATCTACTCTTTAACTCAACAAAGTCAACACTCCTATCTGTTGAGGAAGCTATCGTGACATCATTTGCACCCATAGGAATACCAAGTGATAAATGAACATCTTCATCCGTTATTTGAAGTTGCCCTTTCATATAGGAGCATGACGATATGTTGAATTTGGTAACTAACCAATGCGCAAGAGCACCTGGAACCATATCTGTCCAGAGATTAAGAACCCCACCAATGCCCATGTCCTTTACATCGCCTACTTGTTTTGCACTCAAATTCTTGTTGATAAATGTCAACAACATTTTAGGTGACATACGTGTCCTCAAATAACACTGCCCCAAGCCATCATCATCTTTTAAATTCGTTTTAACAGCTTTCTTGCATCGACTTCTCTTAGTAATAACATTCTGGGTTTGTTTGCTTGTACTTGCACCATCATTATATAGCGTCAACTTATCCATGTGTGGTAATCTGAAAATATGATTAAAATGTGTGGTTAAAAACAAGTGTATCTATAAACCAAAAAAATACCATTGACAAAATACATTATTCACGAATGACAAGAATTTTACATTGTAAAGAAGATAAATGGAATAAGAAGCAAAAATAGGAAGCACAAATCTGAAAGAAAGTGAGACAATGACATTTGACAGACACACCCAGAATGCTATTACTAAGCACAATAAGAAGCAAAAACAAGTGAATCTAGCGTGCTAGACGTAAGTATCTAACTACTGTAAAGTAAAAACCCTGAAACACTGAAACACTTTAGGGTTAACCCTCTGTAAGACCATGATTAAACTAGAAGATTGATGCTAATATTGGATACAAAAGTAAAAAATTATATTACAAATAGAGAGTACGCAAAATGTTAAACAACTTACTACAAATTATACAAAAGAAGTACATAATTATACAAAGGTTTATAACAACTACATAATTATACATAATAACTACTAAAAAAAGAAAAGAAAATTTACACATAAACTAGCTTGCGCTATATGTCGAGCGGAAAAGGGAAATCAAAATAAGAGAAATTTTCATGAGTAATTAGCAAATCTACAGCAATGGAAATTGCTGTGCTTCTTGTCTAAGTTGGCAGAGCTCTAATCAACAACAACACTTCGCCAATTGCAATATCATTAGGAATGTTAAGATGCATATTAGGACTTTCATTTTTTGCCTGGTGAAAATGGAGGATGAACTTTGCTATCATATTGTCCGTTAAAAAACATTTGCAGCTTTGATAAAGGATGTTAGGACCCCTACGAGCAATCCGTACCCCATTCAAATCATTTAGTACTAAAGACCCCAAGAATGCCATGTCAACACGAGGTGCATTTTCATGTATGAGAAAGAGTTGACACCAATTCCTACAAACCATTGCCATATTTGCCTTATCTTCGTACAAATCAAGTCGTGTGAAGATCTCATTCATTAAATGTTGATTATTAAAAACATCATATTGTGCTTCACAAACTTGTGCCATTGAGGGTAACTTCCTTTAACGGATCAAATGAAAACTCCATTCCCGTTTGCTTTTCAGATACATAATTACTAATAAACTTTTCTTTATCTTCTGCTAGAATATTAACAACACACCCATTGCACCAATTTTCCATAGATGATTATGTAGACTTAATTAAGAATAAATTATGGACCTACATTTTTAGCAAGTTAGAAAAAAAAGAAAATTAGTTACAAAAAATAAACCGAAAATAACTAAGATGAAATTTAATTTGTTTTTTGACACAACTCCCCACATGTGTATCCTATAGAAGTAACATGTGTATCCTATAGAAGTAGCATGTGTATGTTGTAGGCAAGAGATGTATACCTAGAGGTAAAAAAATACGACTATGAACACAAAGAACACATGCTAATATTGGAAGACACACGGAGGCTAATGCTACCGGATACATGAAACAAATAGTGAATCCAAAGAAGAGTATCGTGTGTATTCCGTAAGTGACAAATGTGTATCCAGAATACGAAAAGACCTAAGATGGCATCCTAATTGTGGACTTAGCCCAAAAACGTGAGACTCTTTCGAATTAGGACCCAAAGACAAAAAAATCGCAAACATTAAAATAGTTCCATCCATTTTTAAAAGAGATATTGTCACTTTGTCAGTCACTGCCAGTAAGAGATCTATATCTAGAGGTAAGGTACATCTATGAACACAGCAACACCTGCTAATATTAGAAGATACATAGGCTAATGCTACCAGATACATGAAGCAATTTGTGTATCCAGTAAAAGAAGCATGTGTATTCCGTAAGTGACAAATGTGTATCCAGAATACCAAAAGACCAAAAACGTGAGACTCTTCTAAATTATGACGAACTATTTTATATAAGAAGATACATAGGCTAATGCTACCGGATACATGAAGCAATTTGTGTATCCAGTAAAAGAAGCATGTGTTAAAATAAAATGGAGGGACATGCACAAGCTACTGCTACTGCATACAGGAAACAGTTGTGTGGATCCTATAGAAGGAGCATGCGTATCCTGTATGTAAGAGATATGTATCTAGACTTAAAAATACACCAATAAAACACAGCACAACTGAGCATACCACTCAATAGAACTCACACCAGGACGACAACCAGAAAAATCAATCGCATCCCCTCAAAACACATGACAACATAACACAGCAGAGAATCATAGCAATTAAAACAGTAATTATATACGTTTGAGCTTCAATAATCAACATGTGAAACTTAATAAAGATCAAAAATCAAAAAATATAAATCAGCTGAAACATAAACAACATAAAAATGAAGGAATTAGGGTTACAGCAGGATAGAAACGTCGCCGTCGGAAGGGAATGGGAGATCAAGTCGCCACCGTCGCCGTCGCAAGCGGTCGTCGGTGGTGTCGCCGTCGGGGAGCGGTGGTCGGTGATGAGAGAGAAGTCGTCAGATAAAGCGGATAAGAATCTAAGAGGATAAGAATGAGATGTACGGGAGTGACAGTTGTGGTTTAGAAAAAGTACACAGTGAGGGGGTATTAGTAGTTCGTACGGTTCGCACCGTAATTTGGTTCGTACAGGATCCTGATTATATATATATATATATATATATATATATATATATAAGAGAGTTTTTTCGAGCGATATGAGAGCGTCCACATCATCAAAAATCAATTTAGGAAAGTATAATTTTTGATGTAAAAAATAAAGTAGAGAATCTTTTAATTATTATAATATGTATATTTCCTAAATTATATTCAAGTGATATTTCTAATTTTTATATCAAACTTTTACATTTCATTTGCCAAAAAAATATCGTTAAAAAAATTATGAAAATAATATAATTAGCTTTTTGGTAAAAAATGCTATCATTAGAGTATAAATTTCATATTATTTGCACATATTAAAGATGGTGTACTTCTTAATATGTAAAATTGTGTACTTTTTAGTATGTTTTGTCCCACATTGGAAAATAAGTAGGTGTGGTGAATATATTACATATAAATAGTAGAATTGTCCCACATCGAAGGATTAGTATAAGGTAGTGTGATCCTATGATTATAAATAGGAGACATATTTGGAACTTATGCATCAACCCAAAATTTTTTGAGTCTCATAAATATTATTTTAAAGAGCTCTCTTAAGATTTTATATTATTATCTCTACGATATGATATAAAAAATAAAGTAGAGATTCATGATAACTACTCGGGAAAGAGTTAAGAACATGAACAAGAGAAGCAAAAATCACTTAATGTTGGTGTCACATAGGCAACCTATAATGAACAATATTACAACATACACAAAGTTAAAGCACAATACAAAACCAAGAGTTTTACTAATGGTTGTCTCCTAAGACAGTACAAAACTAAAGATTTTACTAATGGTTGTCTTCTGAATGCACTAATAGAGCGTTAATGTGTCGTTATATGTACGATATAGAGATCCCTATCTAATAATCGTCGATCGAAACTAAGTGGTTTTACCTTCAAAGAAAAATAATACGTATACAATAATGGTTTTTTTAAGAAGAGACATTTACTTCTTGGTATGTTATATGTTTCACATTGAAAAATAATGTAGGCATGATGAACATAGTACGTCTAAATAATTAAATTATGTATCTCTCATCGAAAGAATAGTATATAAAAGATATGTACTTTTTAGTAGGATGAAATTTAAATAGGAGGCATCCTAAAAGATATGTACTTTTTAGTATATTATATGTCCCACATTGAAAAATAATGTAGGTGTGGTGAATATATTATGTATAAATAATAGAATTGTCTCATATATATACATTTTCTATATTATATTAAAGTGATGTTTATAATTTTGATATAAAAACTTTATATTTCATTTGACAAAAAAGTATCGTATGAAAATTATATAATTAGATGGTGACAAAAAAATGCTATCATTAGAGTGTAGATTCTATTATATTTTCTCATTATTAAATCGAGTTGATGTCAAAGTAGGTGCGAAAAAAAATGGTGTACTTAGTATGTTATGTGTCCTACATTGAAAAGTAATGTATCGGAAGATTACCATAAGACAGGGTGATCTTATGATTATAAATAGAAGTCATAACCCAAAATCTTTTGAGTCTGTTAAGTATTGTCTTGGAGATCTCTTAAAAATTATATTATTATTTTTTACCTATAGATTTTATATGTCCCACATTAAAAAATAATGTAGGTGTTGTAAATATACTACGTTTAAATAATATATTTAGAATTGTATTAAAAAATATTCTATTATTAGAGTATATGTTCATATCATTTGCATATATTTTAATTATGATAAAAAAAAATAGAAAACAAACGTATGAATATTAATAGATAATATAGTATTTGCTTATTATTAAATCGGGTTGGAGTCGAATTAGGTTCAAAAAATATGGTGTACTTTTAATTATGTTATTCGTCTCACATTGAAAAATAATGTAGGTGTGATAAATATATACTACGTATAAATAGTTGAATTGTCCCACATCAGAAGATTATCATAAGGTGAGGTGATCCCATGTTTATAAATAGGATTTATCCTTGGAACTTAGGTATCACCCCAAATATATTGAATCTCTCAAAGTATACTTATTATATAAGAGACTTTAAACCTAATCTTGAATTAAATGTTAAATTTTTAAAGTTGTAACATTTTTTTAGGTGGGAGGAAGAGCGATAAAATGGTAAATATTATAACGAAAATTTTTCATTGTACCCTCGAATTTTGGTAGATTACACATAATACCCCTAATTTTAAGTTTCTACATATAATACCCTTGTGTTTAATTTTTTCATAATGTCATTACTCCTATGAGTAACTGAGCATGTCATACTATTTGTGTTTTATTATTTAGGTATTAAATGTTAGTTTATTAAATAAAATATGGAATTAGGAATTAGATGATGAACTGTTTGTGTAATAGATAACAAAAGAAAAAGGAGTCACAAGTCATAGGAGTAATGACGAAAGTTTTCAAATGGTATTCTGGGAAAGAAAAAGGTGAACACATGGGTATTTTTTGTACAAACTTAAAATTAGGGGTACCATGTGTATTCTATCAAAGTTCAAGGTTACCATGAGAAATTTCCAATATTATAATGATATAGTTAATTAAATTTTCATTTAAAAGAGAGAGATATCCGTACCAATAAAACAAGAAAGGGGATATTATTCTTTAATTGTTATTTGATTAACATGTCATCAAACTTAACGTCCATTTAACAGCCTTTACATTAGGGGGTATCATAGGCAAAAAAGTAGAACCTTAAGGGTACCATAGGCAGATTCTTAAAAGTAGGGTAACATGGAAAATCTGACAAAATTAAGGGGTACCACGGGACATTTCCGTATCTCAATTATGATAAAAAAAAATGAAGAAAAACAACGTACAAATATTAATGGAGAGTACTTGATCATATTACTAAATTTAAATATAACTATTATATATAAGTAGCAATTGTCCGTATTCGGTATTCGGGATCTGGTTGGATGTCGAACTAAGTGCAAAAAAGATGGTCTAATTCTGAGTATATTATTTGTCCCATATTGAAAAACAATGGAGGTTTGATGAATATATACTAAGTATAAATAGTAGAATTGTCCCACATCAGAAACATAATCTAAGTTTGGTGAATATATTACTTATAAATAGTAGAATTGTCCCACATCGAAAGATTAGTATAAGGTGGGGTGATTATATGATTATAAATAAGAGTTAACCCACGTATATATTAATCTTTTATTTTTTTTTAAAGAGATATTTTAATAATATGTAAACAAATCATTAGACATAGAATGTAAACATTAAACTCTTATAACATTTTTTTTCATTATAAATAAGTTAATTACTCCGTTGCAACGCACGGGCATTCAAACTAGTAATTTAATAAATACAACTATATAAATGTGCAACCCAATAATTTCACTTTAAAGAAACCTTATCAGGCTTAAAAAATCATTCTTGCTCCAACAACGAATTAGTGTTAAATTTTTCAAGCACGAATAAGCATTAGGATTAGATGATGAACATGGGAGAGCATACCAAGCAAGCAATGTTGGAGTGCGAGGACGAGTTTGGTGTTTTTGTACGTAAGAAACATTCCTTCAGTGTTTCTGTATGTTGAAAAAAAATCCTTCTCATGTAAAATAACTCTTGAATTCAAAAGTCAAAATCATCAAATATAAATATGATTCTAATAAAAACATGAAAATTTAATTAGAGAAAGATTGTTGAGAATATTTCACTAATTATGGTAAATGTGAGTTTGTATATCAATCATTCATGATATATTCTCAACAATCTTTCTTTTTTTAGATTATTAATGTGTGTCCTTATGTCACACGTTAGAAAAACCGAATTATTAAAAGACGTTAATAAGAGAGGCGTTTATAAGTGGAGGAGGTAATTAGGAGGGTAATGGAAGGGGTATGACTTAGGATTAGGTAATGAAACTTTCCTCTTTGATTCTTTTCATTTTTCAGTTGTGCGTATTATACTCAATACACTATTCAACTAATTATTTGTAGGTAATTATCGAGATAAAGAAATGGATTTATTTGTCTAGCGGTAGATGGCAATTAGGGGTGTTTCCATGTGCTACGTGACATTCAATTGGAGGCTCAACTTGCCTTTTTATATTATTGTATAGATTTTGAGCTACAATTTTAGATTTCAACTATCTTTTCAACTTTTATGTGCCTTTTTAGTTTCTAGTTACCTTTTTATTTAGTTGTACCTTGATAGCTATATATTTATGTAGACCTATATGTTACTTTTACCCCATAAAACCTTATATTATCTTACAAGAGTGTACCTTAACAAAATTCTACCCATCATATAATTATTAATGTTTTTACAAAAAAAAATAATTATTACATGAAGCAAATGTTTCCAAAGGATATTCTCCATCCAAACAGGCAAAAGCAACAATAACAACATATATCTAATTTACGTTATTAATTTTACATTTACATGTAATTAACATGTTCTTATTTTCTTACACACATTACACTAAACTTGTATAATTTAGCTTCTCGTGTTCCAAGCAAGGATATGCCCCTAGAAATATAGCCCTGAGAATAACATCTTTGATAAATCAATAATTGGTTATTTAGAAAGAAAGGTCACTAACATGGTATCAGTACTTCTGACTGTGACAAACGCCCATACATAATATGAAGGATAACATATTTATAGATCTCTTTTTTCACACAATAATGATATGATAAATATGTATATAATTGATATATCATGAACCAAAATACCTTTAAACATGATACTTGATATACTATCGTCAACTTTAAACCTTGTTGAAAGAAACTTCTAGGCCATCGGCTGGTACGGGATGTGAAAGATATATTATTGACATGTCAGGATTAGCTAACTCCCAGCTGCAAATTTAAACAATAACATATAAGATACACTATTTGCAAATATATAATTAATCCAAAAATAATCAAATTTTAAAAAATCTAAATGTATTTTTTATTTAATAATTTAATTTTCAAAAGTTTTAAGTGATATTTTTAGTGCTTAATTATAATCTACATGGATCTTTCGATCCTGAAATTAGAAGAAGGATCCGAGCAATAATGACACATTTATTTGTATTTTGGAGTTATCTGTTGGTTACCAGATTGTGAAACGTGGTGTTTTGTGGTGAAATGGAGAGTGTAGTATTGATGATAGTATGTTTTATTTGAAAAGGAAGTGTTGCAAAGATGTTGTTTTTAAAGTGCGAATGCCCAAGAACACTCCGTTTGCACCAAACAGAGCGTGAAGACATATATGGATACACAAGATATTCCCACAACGTGACCTCAAAAAAAAAAAAAAAAAAAGATATTCCCACAACGTGAATATTATTCACGCGAATGACTGATCACAAGACTCTATGCTTTCTCAATTTTATCCTAGTTACTAATTTATTCCTATTATTATATAAGACCTTTTGATGTACTTAGTTTTTATTTTAGGGTCTTTATTTTATTTTTTCTAGCCTTGGAGTCTTTAATTTGTTCATCATGATTTTTCAATCCTAGATCAATTTATTATCTCCTCTCCTTACTAGAATTATTATTAGGGTTATTTAATGAGAATACTCCAAACTATTGGGGTGCTTCTCAAAATACTCCAAACTGTAATTTAACTACCAATATAACCAACTATTATACCCTTTCGCTTTTAATAGAATTGACCCTTTATTAACCTATAATAACAGGTAAAAATGTCACATTTGCCATTATAGCGGATCTTCATCTCCTTCCTCTTCTCTATGCTATAAACCCAGAAACATCCACTTCAAATTACCTGTCTAAAACCCAACAAATTTTACGAAAATCCCCATTTGACCTTACTTCTCCTCCTCCATTAACCCTTGTCACCACGAGACAGCCACCACCACTCCACTCCTCCACTGCGGCACCACCCTCACACCATAACTACCACATCCGTATCTACAGCGACATCGCCAACCCGCCATAACTGAACCACGTCATATATACCAACCATAATTGTCATTCATTACCCATTAAGACACATCTTCTCAATAACAACACCATCTCCGATCCGCCGCCTGCAACATTGTTAACTTCCTCACCATTACCGTCGTCAGCGAGAGAGGTTAGTAGATAGGGGAGACTCGGAGAAGGCCACAATCTGGACCCCCTTTCAGTCCCACAACCATATTAGTTGCGCAAAATCATCACATTTTCTTTATCCTTTCCCCCAAATCAACAACATATGAAACCCAGATTGATAATTAGGGTCAATTTACAGATTTAATCAGGGTTATTTTGTGAGAAATCTGAAATTTTTATAAAAACTGGGTTGTTGATTATAAACATTTAATTGAGTTTTGAACTGAAATAGGGATATTATAAAGGGAGAAGATATTTTGTTGATGGGTTGGTGATTACTCCTATAAAGGTTTGATATAAATCAATGTGTTGTCGGAACTTGGAATGACAATGGAGACGGGACAATGGAAAGCAATGAAGGAGGGAAGTGGGCGTGTTGGTGAGGATTGGATTTTCGAGAAGGTGGAGCGGTGGCGAGATCAGGTGGGGCTGTTTGTTGGTGATGGACTGATGGAGGTGTACGGTGGTTTGAGTATTGCTGAAGTGATGACATTACAATTGAAAAGAAAAAGGAGATGTTAGGAGGGGTTAAAACATTTTTACCGGCATAGCAGGTAGCCGGTCTACCTATTCTAATGTTAGAGAATTAGTATGAAAGTTGGGTATATTCCCAGTTAAAATAAAGTGTAGAGTATTTTAAGAAGCATGTCAATAGTTTGTAGTATTGTCATTAAATAACCCTTATTATTATAGATTCTTCACACTATGCTGAGTGAGTAGTTATCTCATTAAGATTGGGGGAGTCATTGATGTGGATTGATTATTATCCTTGTTGAATTATTGATTTTGGTTTGTGATTGTTTTAATTAATTAATTTTGATAGGATAAAATTTTAGAAATGACTCTATAGGGTTTATCCCATTGAGAATTGTGTTTTTCTCATGAATTGATTACAAAGTTTGCGTGCATCTTTCTTAATTGCTCTTTGCTTAGTTTTAATTATGACAAGTGTCGAATTTTTACGAGTGTAACTCTGGTCCTTTATGAGTGTAACTTTGGACATTTACGAGTATAAATCTGATCCTTTATGAGTGTAACTTTGGCCATTTACGAGTATAAATCTGATCCTTTATGAGTGTAACTTTGGCCATTTACGAGTGTAACCATGACCCTTTATGAGTTTAACTTTGGCCTTTATAAGTGTAACTTTGGTCCAACCACAAAAAAAAACCACCAGATCTGTAAATATAAAAAAATATGAATAAAAAGAGATCTGAAAATAAAAGAAAAAAAATGAAAAGAGGAGGGCGCGAGACACCACCAACACACCACCACACCAGCCACATCGCCACCACCTCCTCCAACCACCAACACCACTGCCAACAACACCAACTGCCGACAACATCACCACTGCCAACAACTCCAAACCCACCTTCTTCCTTTCTCCTTTCTCGCACAACTACCACGACCCCGCGCGAGACGAGTAACAAAGAGAGGTTGGCGACGTAGGGAGACGGTGGTATCAGTGGTGGGACGGTGGTGCGGTGCATTGTTGTGGTGGCCAGCTTTTTTTTATTTAGATCTGAAGAAAAAAAAAAGAAGGTGGCGATTGTGGTTGCTGCGGGGGGAGGAAGGTGGCGGGTTGGGTCGTGGCCAAAGGTGGTAGTATTAGTGGTGTTGTCGGGTGGTTTAGGTAGTGTTGTAGGGTGGTTTAGGTATTCTCTCATTTAGATCTAATCATAACCCTCTATTTTCTTCATCCAATGACCTATATGAGGACTCATTGACTCAGGATATGGATCATTTGAGTCCCCCCTTTCCTTCATCCAATTAACTTTGTGATTATGGTTGCCAAATAATCATTTTGACCTTTATCTTTCCCAATTCTACTACTATTAATATGAGAGGCTTGTAGTCATTTGACATATTCATTTTTCATATATCGTTTACTACTTTTTAAGATAAATTATGAGTATATCAACGAATTCCAACTTCTTAAGGTTGAGTACACAACCTTTAGTAGTGTTGTGTGACTGTAAGGAATGATGTCCATATTGATTTGTACCATAGTCAGGTCGATTTTGTTTCTCATTCAGATCATACCACCACACAACGACATCTATTCTTTAAGTATATTTCACCCCTATTATAACCCTATATTTCAACAACTTTTTTAGTTACATTGGTGATTCTATTTAGAAAATGACATAAATAAAAGTAACATAAGAGGGGTGATTATTCTCTTTAAGTTTACCTTGCATTCAGAACAACTTTAAGCAATGTATACCTTCTATATGAAGGTTATTCATTTTTTATTATATTAGACGGCGTAAATTTAATAAAAAAAATAAAAAGAAATTAAATTTATGATATACAACGATTAAAAGGGTTAAAAAATATTACCTGTATCCAACAACCAAGTGATGGAGGAAGAGAGCAGTAGTTAGACGAGAAAGCATACTTCCAGGACAAGATCTTGTACCTCCTCCGAAAGGGAGGTATGCTCCATGTTTTGGACGCAACTGACGAGTACAATTTGTAGTATCTTTAGTATTAAGTAATTAATTTGTTATATATACATATATATATAGGTCTTTAAGCACAAATACTATCCTACAACCAGTTGTATAATAAAGACAGTATAACCGCGCTCAAAGTTGTTGAAATTTCTCACACAAATTTGTTGAAATTTATTTTACTGATTATGGAGTTTATTTTACGAAGTTATTGAGTTTAATAATTATTCTACTATTTCAATAACTTTGTACCAACACTCGATAATTTTGTTAATAAAGCCTCACAACTTTGAACAAAAGCTCAACTACATTAAATAAGTTATATATACAACCAGTTGTATAATACATTAACTGGTCTTTAAGAATATTGGAAACAAAACAAATGTAATTTAAATATTAATAGTTACAAGTTCATATCGTTGTATTAAAGTGATGATACAAGTATTATAAAATTATTTTCACCATTTTTTCTTTAAATTAAAATTCAAAAACCTAACAAAACATGAGACAACAAACTATCTATATTCTGATTATTTATTTACTTTTTAACGGTACAAAGACAAACGGTGGGGAAGGACCCCACTGTGTCTATTGTATGATAAAAAGTAGAATAAAATGCAACTGATTTCTCAGGTTTCTCATTATAAGTCTTCTAAGGTAGAACAGGTAAAACAAATCAGAGTATTATTAAGATAATATTTGTCATTAAAAAAAAAGTACACTATGTATGGTTGTCTACTCATATGACTTAACTACTAACTTAAATAATTGAAATTTTGAGGACGAGATCAAAAAACATACTTCCCATCTATCTGGATTGAAAGTCATAGGATCCTCAAAATTTGATGGGTCCGTGTGAAGGTACCTTAGCCATACGAGAACCATCCATCCTTTTGGTATCAAGTAACCTACATATAACAATAAATTTATTTCAAAGAAATACCCTTCACGACCAATTGTAACCATCATTTAATTTTTATGAAAAATAATGTTAAAATATTATAAATTTACAATGGCAAAGATGTAAATAAATGCAAGTTAATTTGACCTTCAATCTAGTGTAATAAGCACATTCTTCTTTATTGTTACGTCATAGATAATGCCTTACGTAACTTATTTTTATTTTCTTAAATATGTTGTTTTTTGTTTTGTCGATAGTTTCAAACTTTCACTTCAATAGAATAATATTTAAAACTTGCTCAAATTGAAAGTTAAGCAAATTTCAAAAACATAAATCATACATTTTGAGTGGCATCAAAAGTATGCAAAGAATCCACATAGTATGAGAACAACTTATAAAAAAAATATGAAGGGGCTATCTTATGTGGGAAATTAATTTCTTTCTAAAAGCAATGACATAGGAAGGTTGAAAAAAATTGGTATTCATGCAATCACATTTGTAGTTTGAAGTGATGCACCAACTCTAAGAACATTGAACATCATTCATATAAAATTTAATGCAAATTTTACCAAAATAAACCTAACTAGCTCCCCTCATTTTAGCTCGATTTGATCTATTGGATCATATCAGATAATTTTAGTTACAATTACTTGTTGATGGTACACAAAAGCCTAAAAAAACAAAAATTAACAAGGTCAGTGATAGTTTGAATAACACAATATTCCAAAGAATATTCAAAGACACAATATTCACTTGGCTCCGCTGGCGATAATGCAAACCCTAAATTCTAGCCGGTCTCCTTTAAGAAAACCAAAGTGGTCTTAAGATTAAAATGAGTTAAGTATTACCTCATATAAATAGATGTCAAGAGTTTATTGTCATTTCTTAAACATTTTTCTTTTTATCTCATATAAACCGAAGATGCCTTAGTCTAGTGGTTAAGACGGAGGTATTGTGGACAATAGGTCCGAGGTTCGAATCCCCCCTCCCCTCTATTGTAATGCGACTAAGTGCGCGCTTCAATTGGCCAAAAAAAAATCTACCTATGTGACCCGTTCATATTTAAGATGGATATATTCATCTTAAATAAAATTTGTCAATTTATAAACCACAATTGCATTATAAATATAATTTATTCTTTACAGATTTTTTTGACCTCTGCCTAAGCTCGGCATCATGTTGTTCCCGTTATACGAGTCGGGCTGGAGCATTGCGCTTAGCCATCACATTTACGTAAATATATTCTCGTATTTGTGGTTAGAGTATGACATACTGATACATTATAGTCAAAAGTTATGGGAGTACCTTCAACTTCTATGTCTTCAGTAGCTTTCTTGAAAATAAATCCAGAAATACTAGCTATTCTAATAGTTTCTTCAACCACCTGCAAAGCACAAATAACATTATACCTCCAGGTGATAATAAAGATCGTTCTGAAGAACTTATAACCAAAACTTATATCTAACTGAGTTTATGTGTAATTTTTATGAACTTTCTTAAAATTAATTTTTCTATGTTTAAGTGGGTGAGTTCAGAAACTTTATGGTATAGCTCATATTCTTTAAAACAAAACTCAAAAACTTTATTATAAAGCTCGGATTCTACACTATACAACTGGTTATAGGATCTATTAACTATACAATATTGCATTATTATTTCATACGAGGCATTATTTTAAAGTTAGTGTTTACGCTTTGTCGCATATATATCAAAACACATGAACATTTAATTCACATATATTATTTGAAATTGTATGCTGTTTAGCTAACACTAAAAATAATAAACTGAGACATCTTATAAACTCTTATATTTCTCAAAATGAATAAAATTAAGAAACCTAAGTACGTTAAGTCAAAGCCTTATCAATACTAAGATCACAAAAGGTATTATACACCGAAGTTGAATTGTAACTCTTTCTAAAATTGAAGTTCAAGTCATGGACTGACTCATGGTAGCATAACGTTTCTAGCACCCTAATACAAATATGAAAAAAAAAAAAAAAGGGTGCGGGTATGTCTAGGAAAACTTTCTCCAAGGAAGATTTCATCAAATTCTTACATGGTCCAAGTCATGTCCATCTAGGAGAGAATGTCCACTGCATAAGTTTAAAGAAGTTTATCCCAAAACCAATTGACAATAATGAGTGAAGTAACTTTTGGTTTATATGGTAGACAACTCTCTCCTTTTTCCAAAATTTGATCTCACTTGTGATACTTATCATAGATGAGTTAATAGTTCACACCCTCCCTCACATGTGAAATTCTTTTTTCAACCAGACTTTTTTGGCTGTACTTTTTTTGGCCTACGGCCCTATGGGCTCTGATACCATGTCGCCCCCACCTTCCTCTACATTTTTGTTCTTAATATGAAAGTTTTGTCAAGATATCAGGGGACTCGCACTCACTACCTTTGCTCATGTGTCTTTTCATCCTATATGTTCCGTTATAAATGTAACACATCTAATATTCGTTGATGATTTGATGATCGTTGGGGGCATGAGAATTTAAGTAAATGACTCTAATATTTTCGTCTACTTACTAATTATTTGGAAGTAGGGCCATAAATGATTTGAGCCGACTTGTCGAGTACTCAGAATCGGCTCGGTCAAAGCTCAGCTCGTGGTCGGTCAAACCAAGCTTGAGCCGAGCTTGGATAAATCCGAGCCGAGCCCGGCCTCAGTAAGGCTCGGCTTGAAAACTCGTTTGAACTCGTTTATAATTTTTTTTACTATAATATTAATTTTGTTTCAAATTACATGTTATATAGACATTTATAAGTATATTATTATATAATATTTATTAATATTTTATAATCTTATTCATTTTTTTTTGAAAATATTTATATAATAGGTAAGAAAGTATAACATAATATAATGACATAATGAGCTTAATTCGAGCTCGAGACGAGCTCGAGCTTCAATGTTTTAGGCCCGACGAGCTTAACCGAGTCCGTGATCGAGCTCAAAATTACGATCCCATCTGAGATCAAGCTCACTGAACCGAAGACGTTATTCGGGTGGGGTACCCCCTTGAAGAGGTCCATTGATTGGCTCAAAATATGACTAGTGCTTAAAGAGATTGAAATTATTACTCATATCAACAAAGTGCACTTTTTTTCTGGTTATCCATGCGAAATAACTTAACAGTTAAGCGTGCTTGGCTGGGAGTAGTCTTAGGATGGGTGACCTCCTAGGAAGGTTTCTAGGATGTGCATGAGTGAGGACAAAATACGGTGGAATGGACCCGTGTTGATCTTTGGGCCATGTACACTGTCTGGTGCGCTACCGTGAGTGACCGGTTCCGACCCTAGGTTTAGGCCAGGGTGTTACAAGTGGTATCAGAGCAACCCTGCGACCGTATGATGAGCCTGTGGTCTGGAATACCCGGGTCACCAACCTGGCGGGGGAGGATTCTGGGTTTAGCTCGGTTGTGATCAGATGCTGCCATACGCAACGAGGACGTTGCGTTCTTCAAGGTGGGGTGTGTAATACTCCACTGAACCGAAGACGTTATCGGGTGGGGTACCCTCTTAAAGAGGTCCATTGGTTAGCTCAAAATCTGACTAGTACTTAAAGGGATTGAAAGTACTGCTTATATCAACAAAGTGCACTTTCTTTTCTGCTTATCCATGCGAAAGAACTGCACTGTTAAGCGTGTTTGGTCGGGAGTAGTTTTAGGATTGGTGACCTCCTGGGAAGGTTTCCAGGATGTGTGTGAGTGAGGAAAACATACGTTGGAAAGGACCCGTGTTGATCTGTGGTGAGTGAGGAAAACATACGTTGAAAAGGACCCGTGTTGATCTGTGGACCATGTGCACTACCTGGCGAGTTACAGTAAGTGACCGCTACTGACCCTAGGTTTGGGTCGGGGTGTTACATTTACAGCCTATTTGGAAGATTTTTTCCTTTTTAGATACATTGTCGTACCTCTCACTCTTCTAGAATTTCCTCTGGCGTGTTTAGTGAAGGATTATTAATGCAAAGGCAGGGCTACAATCTTTTAGTTCAGACAATCAAGAATTATAGGACTAGTTGGGTAATTGAGAGGATAACTCGTGTATTCACACCTTGTTCGTGTACTTCAGTCTCAAGGTATCTTCGTATGTTACATCAGCACCATTCTTCTCCTTAGCCATTTCAATATTCTCTTCCTACACTCAAATATTTCATATAAGCAATATACTTATGCTAAATATCAAAAGACTACAATCTAAACAAATCAAAATAAGAATATAACATACTCCCTCCAATCCTCTATTTTCTTCCTCTTTACTTTGGGCACAAGAATTAAGAAATGGATTATTATATTGATAAAAAGTTGGGTGGGGTTTGGTGATAGGAGAGAGAGATGAATAATCAAGAGTTAAATAATGAATTGTGGGCCACAAATATTAAAGTAAGAAATAAAATAGGATTAAAAGAGTTGGGTGGGTGGGGTAATAGGAGAGAGGTATGAATAAAATAAGAGTAAAAAGTTACCAAAAATAGAAAGGGGAAGAAAACCTGAATAACTGTTTTAGGAAATAGGGAAGAATATGGCGAATTGGAGGGAGTACTAAAATTTGTGGTGGCCGAATAATTTATACTCATTTCCCATAAATTTACTAACCTCATGGAATCATTAGACTATATTACTTAGATATAAAAATAGATGAATCGGTACTTGGATATAGCCATATAAAGATATATGAATCGTAAATGGCCAATAAAAAACAGGAAATCTTCCGAATCCATATCTTTAAATTGAGAAAAATTGGTTCAATCCTTATAACCAAATGAAAATAATTTCTTTATAATTTCATTGTGTGCGTATTCAAGCAAATACCCGATTCCAAATATTTATTCATCTTTGGTTAAAACACCCCTCACATTGAATATAAAAGGTAAACAAACGACTCAACCCTATATTACCGTCGCGAATGTTTATTATTGGAAACCGATCATCATCCCTAAATAATTTGATAATAACAGACCCGAAATGGTCGACCCAAATAGACCCATCCCGATCCAGCTTGACCCAAGTTCTTGCAAATGTAAGAGACACAACCCAAACCTAACCTAATTAACCCGTTTATCAGATCGTTGGGTCAACCTTGTTATTTAGCAATAATAATACTCCTGTAAATCAAGTTAGACAAGACAAATATTTTTGTTATTTATAATGCAATAATCGACTATATACTACACTTCAAATTTTAGAGGATACCTTAATGAAAGGATTATCTTTGAAGGTAAATTAGGAAAGCATTAATTAAATAAAGTTATAAATTACCCGAAGTTTTTGAAGAACATGAGGATTTTTGGCTAGAAAGTACATCGACCAAACAACTGGATATGCAATGCCAATATAACTTATGGCAATGTTGCTCAAAACATTATCTACCACCTCCTCGTCGCTTAAATGTCTCCCGTCTTTATCCTTCGTTTGCATTAACCCATCCATCAAATCACTTGTAACCCCCATTTTCACACCATCCTTTTTCTTCTTCATCAGTTCCAAATTCAGTCTCTTGGTAAGCTTCTTTCGACACTAGAAGAACAATAAACCTTTTGAGTATATGTTTTATGTAATTATAAAAAGTGTAAAGTATTTACGTTTTTTTTAATGGAAATGACTATTTTCTTTTTCCACAAAATATGTACCTTTACTTTCTTTTAATATGTTTTAAAAAGAGATTTATCTTTACTTTTTTTTAAGAGGTTTTTAAATAGATATAAAATCCGTATACATGGCTAATACAGAAGAGTAATCAAGTTTATGTATTAAAAGAAAATATATTATTATGTTAATACGCTAAAAATCTTGAAATTAACTATAGATTTTCTTTACTAAAATTTAGAGTCTATTTAATTCAAAACAAAACGACATTTTACAGACTACGAAGTATAAAAAATGTGATAACAATGACCAATATCGATAGAAAGGATCTAATCATCGATTGCACACATGCAATTAGTGACATTTTCGTATTTTTCTCACAAGTTAATAAAAAACTACTTCCTTGTTCAACTTATTTGTATATGATTTTTTAAATTTCTCTCATATGGTTTTAAAATGCATAAATGAAATCGAGAAAATACTTATATTATATTGTCTGTATAAGTTAAGCACTCTTTAAAGATTTAATAATTTGGTCAAAAAATTCAACATTTTTATAGAGGAGCCAAAACTCAACAATTCTTGCTATATAAAGTACTTGCAAAAGTTCAAATTTTTTTTACGTGAAACCTTATATTTTTTCCTAATTCTAGGCGATGTTTCTCGTTTTCGAATAACATAACTCTAACATCCTAAACTTTATAAATAGTTCTCAAAATACCAAAAATACTAAAATTTGAGTTTTCAGACATTTAGATTTTGTAAAGAAAATAGGTTTATGCTTGCACATTTACACCTACTTTCTTTATATTGTCATGTAAAACGTTTTAGTTTTTGTTCATCAAAATCTTTGTTCTAACTTCTACTCAGTCTCCAAAACCATGTCATTTGATGTCATGTAAATATTATTTTGGGTAATTTTAACAAGGCTAGATGCTTCATTCTTCTAATCATGTTAGTTGTTACTATATAACTAAAATTATTCCCTACACAAAAATAGAAATGTGAATCAATGTTAAGATATAAATTGCTTTGGCAGCATTGCGATTCATCCCCGACATGAAAATGCTCGTCTTGAGTCTTTTTTGGAGCATTATTTTTGTTTACAACCAAATTTATTTGTTATTAATTGTAAATTATGTTCAAGAACATAAAATAGATGAAGAAAAAATATAGTATAATCAATCTCGATTTGAGCTTCAAAGTTTAAGAGTCAATTTTTGAGTTTCAACCACAGCTTGCCCGAGTTTAATTTTGGTTTCGTTAAGGAAGTCCAAACAATAGCCTTTATTTTTGTTAGCATAGTAATCTTGCTACACCAAAAACAAATTTTTGGGTCCGCCCCTGGGTTTATGATTGACTAAACAAATATTTATATATATGTTAATGTATGACAAATTGTCGCCAAAATTAAGGATCAACAAAAAGTGTATAAAATAAACGTTTAAAAGAGGTAGATTAGTGCATTTAGAGAGGTTTTCATCAAGTTTAGGGTACCAATAATATTTTAGGAAAACAAGGGATATCGCGTAGAATTTGAAAAGATAAGAGGCTATTACCATGTAGAAAATCGATTGTTTTTAAAGAAAGGAAGTCGACAGCTTTATAAGAAGGCTCAAAAGACTTAGGTGTAATACAAATTCAAACTTTATGTCTTATTCAAGTTCAGGAAAGTTTGTAATAGAATAATACCTTTTCTAAAGAATCCCAAGAACTTGTCAATTACCTCAAGAGATTTATTATATATGGACCTTCGTCTTTGAAAATGAGTTCATGAATTTAAGTTATAAAGTTCTATATTGGCTAAGAAATAAATGAAACAGAAGAGTAATGAACCTTTTTCTTTAAAAAGAATTTAAGAACGTTTGTAACATATAAGTACTTCCTCATCTTCAATTGTTTACTTTTATGTAGTAGATACTCTATAAAGAGTACGTATTTTATTTAAAGGTAAACAAATTGATGTCAAGAACTTTGTAGATGCGCTCCATAATCAAGATTTGTCACAATTCTACATACAACAGATTTTATAGTCCTAATGGGGAGAAATAGTCAAATAGGAAAGACACCTTTAGGGCATGACGATAAGGCGTTCCAGGAAAGTTCCATGGCTGAGCTCTGACTCCTTCATTTACACCTGAGAATAACTTCTCAAAAGCATCTGCCTCGAGACCTACTTCTATACCACCCATGTACCTTGCCATATAGTCCAGTGTAACCTTTTTCATGTACCACACAGTTTCAATAGTTAGATCAACCCTATCTTATTTATATATAGTTTTAAGTTTAACTACTCCCTCCGTCCCAGTTATTTGTTTACCCTTTTAATTTAAGGTGTGTTATTCATTTGTTTACCTTTCTTGATTTAATGGCGCAACTTTCATGCAGATCTATTCAACTTTGCATATACGTGGTTAATCATAGGTACGTACCATCCCTTTTAAAGTGACAAAATGATCTACTCGTATTTATAGCGTGGTTTATATATCATGCATAGGTACGTACCATCCCCTTTTCCCATACTTTGCACATACATGGCATTAAATTTAGTCTAGCGAACTTAGGTCTACGTTCGAATTCGTACAACATGAGTTATTTTTTATTTTTTTATTTTTATTTCAACATGAGTTATTTAACGAGGTGTTAATTAGCGTACCTTTTTTATTTGGTAGAAGGCATTTATTCGACCCATTTGAGACCATGAGTGAAGAGCAGTAACGATATAGGGCTGAAATTGTAGCACAAATCGCGCAAGGGCGGCCCGCGGGTTGAACTCATTTGAAAGGAAACCCTTAATATGTTTATGACGAGATCCATGAATAGTTGTTACCGAATAAGGTCCTAATACCTCATCTGAGGGCCAACCTTGTGCAAACTCCGTACTTGACGTTAATACTCTTTTGCACAGTGATGGTGCGCATGCTATTATGCCTGGAGATCCGTATAGGTATGTTTTATAAGCTCCTACATTTCTCCCGTACCTAAAATTTTCAAATATTAAGAATATCAACTACGACTAGACCTGGTAAAATTAACCCACTCCGACTGACCCGGCTCGTACCCGACCAGACATCCGAAATGAGAACATGAGCTTGACCTGTAACCTGATTTGACCCGACCCAAATGTATTATTGCAAAATATATATCCATAAATAACTTGATAATAACGGACCTAAAAATGACTCGACCTAGCCTGACCTGACCCAATTTTATCAAACCTAGAAACAACAACCCGACCTGCACCCTACTCGGTTAACCCATTTTCCAAGTCGGTCTAATTATTACGACTGTGTATATGTAATATACTTGGTCCATAAGAAAAAATGTACTCCCTACGTCCCGGTCAATTGTTGTCCTTTCGTTTTGGACAAAGACCAAGGAAAGAGGAAAAGACTAATAATTAAATGACAAGTGGAACAAATTGAATGAGAATGATCAAATTACTCATCAAGTTCATTCTTAAAATAGAAAGGACAACAAATGACTGAGACACCCCAATATGGAAAAGGACAACAAATAACCGGGACAGAGGGTAGTACGTAGCAACTTACTTGTGCATCTTGGAGGTGATAAAACGGTCGGGACGATGGAGGAAGTGAAAATACCACAAAAAAGTAAAATATTCCCCAAATATAGGGAACCCTAAGTGACCTGGTGGTAATTTAGCATTCAATAACTTACACCTAGCTTTAACCGCGGTAGCATACCATATCTCATTCCACCACCATACGAGACATGCTATTAGTGGCCATACCAATGCATGAATCACGTACACCATATTAATTTCCATTAATTACTTTATTTAGTTTCTTATACTTAATCCGTATTTCTCTTAATTTCCTTCTAATGATACTTTAGAAACGGTATTTATAAGCTAATTCATGCACTTGTAGAAATATATGATTATTCTACGTTAAACTAATCTCACATATAAAATGAGATTAGGTCAACATTCTAGTTATCCGTCCTGGTTATTTGTTTATCTTTTCCAATCATGGATGTCTTAGTCATTTGTTTACATTTCTATATTTGAAATATTTTTGAAGGGTGGGTAATATGATCATCCACATAACTCATTGTCCTATGTCCATATGTCACTCAATAACAACATTTATAAATGTTCCTCTCTACTTTTTTGGGCGTTGTGTCAAAACCAAAGGTAAACAAATAACTGAGAGTCCGGGATGGAGGGAGTATTAGACTAATACTTCGACGACTCGATTGGGAAGAATAGACGACAAAAATAATAATGCCAGTACAATTTTTTTTAACATAGTTGCTATATTTAAAATAACTTGACCCTTAAAATCGAAGGTAAATTGCATGTAGCCATGTAGACACAATAGGTCATATATAAAATAACTTGACCCTGAAAGTCTACATAATAAAATCTCAGGGAAAAAAAAGGTAAAAACAAAAAAGAAACTTTAGTCTACGGTTCTACATCATGTTGATAACACAACCACCAATATGCATTCACAATTCAGTTAATTGATATGTCAAATTAAATATCAATGTATCTTCAAGTAATTGTCGTGAAATTACTATGTATAATATATACGTTTTCGTCCCTTCAAGTTTAGTCAAATAAATACGAGTAAAATCCTCTTTATTAAACAAACAACCACAGTGCTGATGTGTCAGCCTGTGGTTGAAAGTCAATTATTCAAAGAGCCTATTTTAGTGACCCCACTTTACTAACCCAGGTTCAGTGAAGGATTTAATTTGTTTGGAACAAGAATATGTTGACAATTTTGACAAATGATCAGAATAATTTGATCACATTAATTCATTAAATTTTTCTTACTATTAAAATTAATTAATTAATATTGAAAATATTATGTTTTCTTACCTTATCAAAAAAAATATAGAAAATATTAGAATTAATATCATCATATTTAAAATAACTAAAGAAATCCAGGTAACATATTTAAAATTATAATTTCAAAAAACATGAAATAAATGAAAACAAGAGAGATCTAACTCGACAAATGGAGATGCAAATATGGATGGGTGTACTATTTTACAATTAACGTCATATTTAATTAATACGGAGTAGCATAATATTACCAGTATTAATAACAGTAAAAAATACTCCGTATAATCTATTAACAGCGGAGTATATGATTAGTACTCCTAAAATTAACAGGGTAAAATAAAAAGGAGAAAAAAGATTTAAAAAAAGGAGAAAAACAAATTAAATCCGTAAAAAAAAGGTTCAAAACGAATTTAAAGATGACAAACTTGAAATTCTTAACAACAATAAGGACCTCCATAAAGATTCAAAAATGATTTTATCAATTCTTATCTTCATGGATGAAAATCCCACAGTTTTGACCCGATCCACATCATCCGTCAATCGACGGTCCAGATTATTATTGAGTAATTGATAATGTAATTAAAATAATTATTAATTTTTTTTTTTTTTTTTGGTGAAATGTGAGTGTAAAATATATATATCAAAAGATAATTACAAAAGTTTTTAAAGCCAACATAAGTAAATTATCTTTCTACTAGACGCATTTTAATAAACCAATCTCTCTCGGCCTGTGTTAGGGTAGCTCTTTCCAAGCCTCGAACTCGTGACCTCATCTCATCCATAATCATTTTTGCCACACATTCAGGCCGTACCAAAACAGCCTCATTCTTGCATTTGTTTCTCTGTTTCCAGACCTGGTAGAGTGCACTCAACATCATAGCTGACTGCACCCCTCTTTGCGCCTTTGTTCCCGTCCTCTGCTCACACCAGTGAACCACATTCCTCATGGGAAAATCCCACCTTGTTTGCCTGTTTAATTCTATGATGACCCTTGTGTTATACGTGCACTCAAAAAACAAGTGACCTGCAGTTTCTTCATCCACTCCACATAAGTAGCACTTGTCCTCTATATCCAAACCAAAGCTCTTCAATCTAGCAACCGTGTTCAGAGCTTCATGAGCAATAAGCCACCCCAAAAATTGATGCTTGGGAATAGCCCATCCATTCCAGATTACTTTATACCAAGTGACACAAGGCCAGTTCCCCTTAAACCAGTTATAACACCCAGCTGGTGTATAACCATCATGTTGTATCTCCCATTTACCATCTGTATATCCAGCAGCCATTTCCTCTTTAACCTTGCATATTCTTCTCCAAATCCAACTTGAATTCGTGGTAGGGGTGTACTCCATCCACTCTTGTCCCTTTAGGTAGTTATTATGTACCCAATTTACCCAAATTGAATCCCTTTTCTCTGCAACCCAGTCAACAAGCCTACCTATCATGGCCTTGTTCCACATTTCCTGATCTTTAAGTCCTAGTCCCCCTTCTTCCTTTGGTCTACATACAGTATCCCATCCCACAAGAGGAGATCTCCTGTAATCTGCACTATTGTCCCAAAGGAAGTTCCTGCAGACTGCCTCTATTCTCTTCATAATTCCTTTGGGTATGATAAAGATGGAAGCCCAATATGAATGCAATGAATTAAGGACACTTCTCACAATGACCAGTCTCCCTGCGTAAGAAAACTTCCTTGAGCCATATCCATGAATTCTTGAATAGATTTTATCCACCAGACATTCACAGTCTTGTCTTCCAATTCTGGTAGTTTGTATTGGCATCCCTAGATATACTTGAAAGGAATGCTTCCTTCAGTGAATCCTGAAACCTGCAAGATTTCATTCTTTATCTGCTCAGGTACATTCCTGAAATAGGCATTTGATTTCTGAGCACTAACTTTCAGTCCACTTGCTTTAGAGAATGTAGCAAAAGATTTCAAAAGCAAGATGATGGAGTTGGCATCCCCTTACTAAAAAAGAAGAACATCGTCCGCAAACATCGATCAAGTTAACCGTTGCTTTTTGCATAGGGGATGAAATTTGAAGTCATACTTTGAGGTAGCATATTGCAGAGTTCGGGTCAAGTATTCCATGCATAGAGTGAATATCAAAGGCGACAAGGGATCCCCCTGCCTGAGGCCCCTCTTGCCCTGAAAGTACCCAAACAATTCTCCATTTACAGATAGGGAGTATGTAGTAGTAGTGATGCACTGCATTAGCATTTCAATAAACTCAGATGGGAATTTGAGCTCCTCTAATAGCTGCCCTACAAAAGCCCACTCCACTGTGTCATAAGCTTTCTGCAAATCTATCTTGAACAAACATCTTGGGGATGCATGAGGTCTTTCATATAATCTTATCAAATCCTGGCAGATAAGAATATTCTCCTGAATGCTTCGTTGTTGGATGAAAGCACCTTGATTTTGTCCCACTAAGTGTGGCAACACATCAGCAAGCCTGGCACATATAATTTTGGAGATGACCTTATACACTACATTACAGCAGGCTATAGGTCGAAATTAAAGTACACTCTTTGGCCTATCACCCTTAGGAATTAAGGTTAGAGTAGTAGAATTGAAATTTAAGAAGTCGCCTATCTTTGAAAGAAATCCTGAACAACTCTTATAACATCCCCTCCAACCTCTCCCCAAGCATCTTTGAAGAACTTACTAGTGTAGCCATCTGGTCCAGGTGACTTAATATCAGGAATGCTAAACATTGCCTCTTTTACCTCCTCTCCTGTTACAGGTCTCCTCAGGCTAGCCCAGTGAGCATCATTACATACAGGGCCTTTGTTTATAATACTCCTATGAATCTTCTTTATGTCCTGACTTGTTCCTAGCAAGTTCTGATAGTATTCAAGAAATGCATCCTGAACTTGCTCTTGAGTGTTACACATCTTACCCCTCATATCTTCTACCATAACCACCTTATTCATACTCCTCCTTTTCTTCAGCAGGCAATGAAAATAAGAGCTGTTGACATCCCCATCCTTAATCCATTCATGCTTGGATTTCTGAGACAGGAAACTTTCCTTGGCCCTGGTTAACTCCTGTAATTGCAGTGAGGCTTCATATTCTTCAGAGAGAAGCTGCATATTAGTTGGATCTTTGTTAATAACCTCTTGCAAATCCTCCACCTGCTTCTGCAAAATATTAGCAGCATTCTCAATGTCACTGTATCCCTCCTTGTTCAAGCTCTTTAACTCAGATTTCAACTGCTTCAGATTCTTTGCCAGTCTAAACATAGGTGTGCCAGACCTATTTTTATCCCAGTTCTCTCTCACAATGGGTAAGAACTTCTTAGATCCACCCCACATATTGTAGTACTTGAAGCATCTCTTACTTTGGCCTTGATTAGAGCTTTTAAGAATACATGGTGTGTGATCAAAAATCCCCTCTGGCAGGAATTGTGCATAAACATCAGTGAAACTGTCACACCAGGCTTTATTCACCAGGAATCTATCAAGCTTGTTGTAAATCCTATCTTGAGGCTTCTGTTTATTGTTCCATGTAAACAATGCCCCTACTGCAGTAATATCCATCACCCCACAGTCAGACACACATCTTCTAAAAGGCTCCATCTCACTAGAGGGAGTACTCCCACCTACTCTCTCTGAAGCTGACAGAACACAATTAAAATCCCCTGCAACTGCCCAAGGACCTGAAACAGCACAAGCAACCCGTCTCAAATTATCCCACAAAGGTTCTCTATAATGCATCCCATTAAAGGCATAGACCATAGTGAACCAAAAAGTCCTTCTATCCTCCAGAGAATCCACTTTCATATGGATATACTGAGCATTATACTCCAACGCATTCACCCTAAAGAGATTAGGCTTCCAAACTACCCAAATGCGTCCACCAGAATGATAGCCATTATTTGTTGTGATACACCAATTAGAAAAAGTACTTGCAGCCTTAGAGAAGGCCTTATTCTTTATTTTGGTTTCTAGTAAACCAAACAATCCTATACTTTGAAGTTGCAAAAAATAATTAACATCTCTTTGTTTTCCTACTCTATTCATCCCTCTAATGTTCCAAAAACCAATCATATCCATTAGACAAATTAGGGCTAACCTCATCACCATTTTCTCCACTTCTTTTCTTTGGCGGGGAAGCTGCTACCTCTTTATAGGAAAAAGCTCCAAAAGTATCAGTACTATAGCCAGCTTGAACCACCTCTCTCGTGTGCATCTTTACCAGTCGTTTCAGAGGTGTTTGATGACCTATAGGGGCTCTTCCTTCCATCTGAACAGGCTTATTAAGGCTCTGAATGGCTGGTTTAGCTGGTATAGGTGCAGGAACTACCAAAGTTTTATTAACCGGTCTCCAAACCTTTTTTACAGGCTGTTGATTTATCTTCTTTTGTTCTCCTTTCCTGCACTGCTCCTTTTCATGGCCCATTACTTGACATATCGTGCATTTAACAGGCCTCCATTCATACTCAATGTCCACCTGCACTACCCCTCCATTTTCATCTTTAAATGATATGTTAGCAGGTAACAGCTGATCAACCATCAATTCCACCATTACCCTAGCATACCCTAATCTGGTACGTTCCTCCGTGGCCACATCACACTTGACATATTTACCAACAATATTAGTAATCTTAGATAAACTCTTGCCCCAGAACTTAATTGGTAATTTATGAATTTTGATCCATGCTGGAACAGATTTCACATCGTCCTTTTTCATTTCCAAATCTTTCTCCCATGCTTTTACTATCATTGGTTTATTGTCAAATAAATAATGACCTGATGCAAGGACCTTTTCTTTCATCTACATTGTTTTGAACCTAACCAAGAAAATCCCGTTTGGCATAAACGAGATTTTGTCAATGTTGAATTTTGTCCATATCCTCCTTATGAAACCCTCAACTATCTCCCAAGGAGGATTGGCTCCTAGGATAAAACATATCACTGCCTGTTTCCAATAGTCAATTTCTTCTGCAACATCCTCAGGCTGAATTTGCAACAAATCCTCAGTCTCTGTTTTATCATTCTTTTCACGATCTTCACTCCTCTGTTCCAAACTATCACTAACATATTCTTCCTCCTCCTCACTTTCAACTATTTCCTCATCTGTTTCATCCTCCTCTTCAGTCTCCACGACCAATTCAGGGATTCCCACAATATCATGGACGTTTTTGGTTCTCCTTTCATCTTCAACATTTGGTCCAGTGGACACGGCATTTGGGTTGCTACTATCCATTATTTCTTCTTCCTCAACTTCTGTTTCAACACTTTTAGCCTTAACAGGAATACTTCTTCCTCTTAAGTTCATCTCTCGCTGCTTCTGTTGGCTAGATTTCCTAGCCATCAGTTTGAAATAAAGTAAGAAAAAATTGGAAAGTGTAGTTAAAGAGAGGGGGAGGAAGAAGAGAAAAAATTACAAGAGATGAAAATATGGAGTTCATAGTGAGCGGCGGAGGAAGAAGTAAATAGGGTTTTAATGAGGAGTGATAGTGCATTTAATCTTTTTTTCTTTTTATTAGATGGTTTGACAAAAATAATGGTAGGTGTCAAGGTATAGTTCAGGTGCAATTTCAATTTATTAGTTTATGGAGATTAGACTCAGTAATTGTTGCATATAAATGATTTTATGTATATAATTTTTTTTATACATTACTTTATTGATAGTACATCATACGTAGTACTTCCTCCGTCCCGACCAATTGTTGTTCTTTGGTTTTGGCACAAAGACCAAGAAAAAAGGAAGGGGCCAATTACCAATTGACAAGTGGAAGAAATTGAGGGTGAATGATCAAATTGTTCATCAAATTCATTCTTAAAATAGTAAGGACAACAACTCACTGAGACACCCCAATATGGAAAAGGACAACAAATGACCGGGACAGAGGGAGTATATTATTTTAACAAAAAATATGAAGTATGAGTCACATACTTATATGCGACGGGTTTGATAATAATTTTATAGATAACACGTCTTATATATCATTTACTTTTTAATCATTATATATTAATATGATAATATCACGGTCTGAATATTTGACAGTTTGGCTAGATTGGTTTAAACGTGTAGGGGTCACAATTATCATGTTTATCGTGCATCAATAATTAACAATATTCGCTTTTGATGGGGCATATTCTGCACCCGCTGACCGAGTCAACATATTGAGCAAGGTCAAAGCCAAAGGACAGCAAGTCAACATATTAGACAGCCTAACCGACGAAGCCTGTCGGCCTGTCACTTGGGTCTCGGCTAGGCAATCAGCCAGCCGGGAGACATATCCGCGTACTCATATCCAAGACCCATCGGCATGGAGTCAACCAGGCCAGTCGGCCTGCCATGGGTCCCTCGGCCGAGGGTAGAACAGTCTTTTCCACCTGCTCTGCCACTTGGCCACTACGTGACAAAAGGTGAAAGTCTATAAATACTCCACTTCTCTCAACGAGAAAAGGATCCCAAATCTATCTCACAAATCACATAATCTGGTATAAACTCCCTTATCTCTCTACAATATACTTTGCCAAGTAACACACAACTTAATCCCTTTAAGTTTACTGACTTGAGCGTCGGAGTGAGTACGCTCGGTACCAAGCCGAGCCCTCAGTTTGTTCATTGTTTCAGGAGAGGCCGAAAGGAAGAGTCAAGCAAAGTCATCATTCAACAAAGCTTACGTGGTCATAACACTGCTCCGAATTACACCCAGAACAATTGGCGCCGTCTGTGGGAAATAGATACTAAAAGCTAGTTAAATCCCTTACAAAAAAAAAAACCAAAACCCACCCAAAAAGCTAAGAAGATGTCAAAACAACCAGAAATAATTGTGAGTGACGAAACCGCATTCTACCAGGATGAAACGGTCCCTAATGCTGAGATCAGGCAGTCCCCCACCGGCCGAGTAATTCAACCGGTGTACGGGATGCCGATACTACCAGAAACACCGCTGCCCGCCGACCAAGTCACTGTCATGGGACATGTGGTCGATGCAGCCAAACTGAAGCTATTCCTGGACCTGATGGGTAGTACTCCGCTAACCCCCGTCGCAACGACGATTCTAAAGCCAGCGCACCCACAGTGAACGGGGCCCATAAAGTGACTCGAACAACTCCGACCGGAGCGATGCAAGAGGTTGGCGTACCAAAACGCCTGCGGTGCCCGTCTTTGCAGTGGCCGACCAAAGTCCTTCCCCCCCTCACGGGAGGACATCGTCGCCGCGGCACCAACGAGGCTGTAATACTCCGTATTTATATGTCTTGGGGTACTCTATCGAGTAGCCCTTACTCTGTCGAGTAAGGGCAAGTTGCGAAGTTAAATAGTTTCTGACCTGTTGGGCACTCGATCGAGTAGCTGGGGCACTCGATCGAGTAGGGGGGTACTCGATCGAGTACCTTGGGTACTCGATCGAGTGTCCGGTTTTACGGGGGAGTCGCGATTAAGGTATTTAAACATATTCGTCATTGTTTTAAAACACTTTTACCAAAACCTAAAACCTGTTTAAGAGAGAAAGCAGTCAGTTCTTCTTCCTAATCGCGTTCTTGACAATTCCCGGAGTTCAGACGGTCGGTTCGTATCGTAATTCGTGTCGTTGGATTCCTTGCGTCGAGGGTAAGCTTTTAATATAATTTCTATAATGTTTTGGTAAGATTGGTGAAACCCTAATTTAGGAATTGGGGGTTTTTATGAGTAGTATTTGAATGGTAGCATCTATGTGTTGTATGATAGGAGGAGAATTCGTAGAGGAGCCGTTTTGATACAGCTGTAGATACCGTCTGCGTGTTGTGCTTTCCAGGTAGGATTTCTTACTCAGTATTAGTCCCATAATGGGATCTTGGTGATGTGTTGTATGTAGTTGGTTTGATATAATGATTGTTGTGATTGTGGTTGTGTTTGTTCTTGATTGGTTCTCGAGATGCATTCTCGGCTGAGTGGGGTCACTTGCGGGAGTGACTTCACGCCCTAGTTTCGCCCTTCGTGGAACCCGCCACGGAAGGGGATGTGCACATTAATGGGACAGGGTTATCGCTCGTATGATGAGCGGGGCTTAGGTGGGAACGGCTGCGGTCCCCCACTGGCAGGGCTGGTCCAGTGGACAGTCAGTGATTGAGACGGTTGGTTGGCTGTGTGTGTGTGTGACAGTTCAGCTGTCTGCTTGTCTTATTGTTGTTATCTATATTGATTGTGTGATTAGTACTGACCCCGGTGTTGTTTTGTAAACCTGCGGTGATCCATTCGGGGATGGTGAGCAGATATTGAGCAGGTATTGAGATGAGTACTGGGATAGCTGGGATGCCACGACATGATGATAGGAGTCTTCCGCTGTAGTCTTAGTTATTTACATTTCAGTTAGACAGTTTGGAATAATGTATCGTACTTTCAGTTTGGTTTCAAGGATTGTATCTATTCATTAAACTATTTATAATAAATGTTGTTTCTGTTTTGTCTATTTGATTATCATACCTCGGGCGACCGAGATGGTGATGTCTTCATACCTGAGTGGTCCTGGTAAGGCACTTGGAGTATGGGGGTGTTAATGCAGCCAAACTGAAGCTATTCCTGGACCTGATGGGTAGTACTCCGCTAACCCCCGTCGCAACGACGGTTACAGCAGCGCACCCACAGGTGAACAGGGCCCATAAAGTGACTCCGAACAACCTGACCGGAGCGATGCAAGAGGTTGGGCGTACCAAAACGCCAGCGGTGCCCGTGCTGCCAGTGGCCGACCAAAGTCCTTCCCCCCCCCCCCCCCCTCACGGGAGGACATCGTCGCCGCGGCACCAACGAGGCCACCCCCGAAGAAGTGAAGAAAGAAGCCCGACTTTCCAAAGTCGGACAACAAGAAGCTCTTCCCGCCGCGGGGAGAGAAGCCGGACTAGGATTGCGAGGAGCCGATCGCCGCGTGTCATTCGGCACGTGGTCAGATAGCCCCTCAATGCCTTTGTCCTCGAAGTCCCGGTGCCAACTAAGCTGAAGCTGCCAGCCATATCATACAAAGGAGATAGCGACCCGACCGACCATGCCGAAGCTTTCGAGTCGTACATGTCGGCTCTCTCGGCCTCCTTCTTAGCAGCGGCAAGATCGAGCTTGAGCCGTTCAACCGCAGGGGCAGCTCGAGCCATGACCGTTTCTTGCTCCAAAATATGAGCGCCGGCTAGTTCATTCCACTTAGCCAGCTTCTTGCACAACCTTGTGCCGTCCGCCACAAGCTGAGCAGGGGAAGGCTTCAGGGAGGAGGAGTCGACGACGACATTTTGATTGTCCGTCTGCATTGGCCGCTTCTCCGATTGCCGTTCAGTGAGAGGGACAGCCGAAATCGGTTGATCTACATAAAATTCGGACAAAGCATCCATGTCAACATTCATTGACATGTCAGAAAGCCTGTCATCAGGAATGCCTAATGAACCAGCTAAATCTGAGCCACAGGTTAGATCCGTACCAGCCTTGGCCTTCTTGGTTGGAGGCCCCTTATCTTTACCGGCCTCGGTAACAGCAGCGGCGGCAGACTCGGTCTCTTTTCTCTTCTTCAAAGAAGGAGGAGCCTTCGCAACAGTGACCTCCTCCTCCTCAACATCGATGACCACCTGCTGCTTCTGGACCACAGGGATTGAAGGCTGAGCGGGAGTTGACGCCGTCGCCGCCGTAGACGTTATTTTTGGTTTGCGGCGCGGCACACGCAAAGAACCTTCGCCGAGCATTTGAACATTCAGTGCCTTCAACTGCTGGTCCATGAGTTCGTTAGGAGCCGGTCTGCGATCACGCGGCAAGGCCTTAGGATGCAAATCAACAATTTTCCCGTCCTTGCCAAGTCCAAACCTCTTGAGGATATCCGCAGACAGATCCGGGCCAAAACGGTCTGTAAAAGAAACAAAGCAAGAGTTAAACAAAAGAAGATAAACCAAGGCCAAGATACAGAAACATAAAAAGCAAAGATGGGCCTCACACCGACCCCACTCACCCTGTCTGAGGGCCGGTATGAGGCCGACGCGGCAGAGCAGCTCATCCTGAAGAATCATCTGCGTCGGGGGCATCCATCCCTTCGGTGTGCCATCCTTCGCAGCCTTAAACAGCTGCATTGCCCACTTCTCATCCTCATTAAGATAGACCATGCTGGCGTCCATCTTGAGCTTACTCCGGGAGACATACTTTTCACGCTCCCCCCGATTCTCGCACCGCAAATTGACGCGGCTCTGGAATAACCGGGGCAGTGGATAGTCCTCCGGCACCTCGACTGTAGGGAAATATCCGTAAAATTCCCTTAAATTTTAGGACTATAACGTATCTTTAACATGTGATTATTGTTATAAAACAAAAACAAGAGAAAAACGATAAGAGAATAGAATCAACCTCGGGTCCTTTGAAATTCGGCCTAAGAACAGAAATCAAAGTAGATATCCTCCTAATCGTTGCACCCAAGACCGTCTGAGACTATGCCCCTTGTGCTAGAAATTACTCTCTAATTGCCTTGCAATATTGAGAGAGTTTTTGTGAAGTTTTGATGAGAGATCTAGGATTTTCAGAGAATAATTGCACCGAAACCCTAATTTCTTTGCAAATGTATGCTTAGGTCAAAAGGAGAGAGAGCCTCTCCTTTTGTTCACTCGGTCCAAACCGTGAGCAAGGGGAGGGAGTGGGCTTTCACTTCCTCCTTATTTTTAACTCGTGGTCCGACTCGATTTTCGCTAAATGTATATGACGGGATTTTATTATAAATCATCATCGGTTATCGGTTATTAAAATATCAACTAGTAACATGACTCAGTCGATATATTAATACATGTCCGACAAAGACAATATTGTATAATTAATTCAATATACATCAATTTAAATATAACCGTTTAAATTTAATTTACGAATTAACCGCTTAATTCGTCTTAGCCATTATTATTTAATCGTATTAAATAATTATCTCAACATCGCGTTTGACTAATTTATTAGTCAATAACTCCGACTAACTGCTTAGTCAAAATAGGCATCAACATGACTGTATTTTCATACTGTCACATCTCTCAAACGTATCCTATAGGTGTGACTTTTAGGGACCAGTTGATCACCGCCATCTGTATGACAATAACGTCAAACTTATCTAGCAAGCCAACCGTTATTGATAAACATGGACCAACTGATAATAATAGAAAAGTATACCCTTTGATCCTTTTAGAGATTTATATGTCATTGCACTAACTGTGGAGGACACCAGCCCTAACAAACTCTCACTTGTCCGTACAAGTGTACGTGCAATAACGTTATCCGCACTAACTGGAGGACACCGGCTTTAACAAACTCCCACTTGTCCGTACAAGTGTATGTGCGATAACTGATTCTCATATCCATTTAAAATTTCTCCCACTCAATGTAAAACAATTTGCAGATCCGGATCCGCAAAGGTCGTATTTTACAATCGATCTGTATCAAGAGTGGTTTCCCCGACTAGAGAGTAACTTAACTGATAAAACGAATCCGTATTCGAGCATGGCCATGCATTTCGATTCTGACTCCTCGAGTGGCCCCGAGAAATATCGAGTACCTGATAAAGGCTGAATATTTCCTTCAACTCGACCCCTGCCGATATAAGCACAACATGAAATGACCCAGAAAAAATCTACTTGGCCCCCTGGTACGGATGACCGTGAGAAAGAAACCAAAGCCACCCAAAATCTGCCTTAATCTCAAGAGACAGTCGATAGTCAAAAGAATCGACTCTTAGGATCACCATGGAGGTCCTATCCACGACCTGGCACTGAATGTTATAAAACATTTAGGACTCCACGTCGTTGTCACAATGGTGTCCTACGAGATATCCGTATAACTCGCCTCTGTGATTGGTCAGTCAACCGTTTGACTTATGGCTCGTTGAACCCACCATCAACCAACGTCGCAAAATAATTGCCAGAGTTATCAGCTCACGTGGGCAATTAAGGACCAAAAATATAATGTTTGTTCAGTTCACTTTGTGGTGTTCAAAAATGTCGTACAAATCCACATGAAAAACAAAATATATAAATATCAAAACGATGATGTCGTATAGAGTACAAAAGAGAATGAATCTAATCCATAAAAGAGTACTACAACTCAGGAACACGTTTAATTCCCATGGAATTAACATGCCCTTCATGCTTATCTTGTCGTAGTCGTTTAGTGAGAGGATCTGCTATATTATCATCTGTAGCAATCTTTTCTATCACTACCTCCTTTTGCTCCACGTAATCTCGGATTAGATGAGCTTTCCGTTGTACATGTCTAGATTTGTTGCTAGACTTAGGCTCCTTAGCTTGGAAGATGGCACCTATATTGTCGCAATAGATGGTGATCGGGTCATTCGAACTAGGCACTACAGATAGTCCTTGTAAGAATTGACGCATCCATATCGCTTCCTTTGCAGCTTCAGACGCGGCATAGTACTCGGACTCGGTCGTATAATCTCTTTGTAACACTTTGTTTGGAACTCTTCCACGGATCGCAGCGCCATTAAGAGTAAAAACGAATCCAGATCGAGATTTCGAGTCATCTCGATCCATTTGGAAGCTAGCATCTCACAGAATAGGTTCTTGCAAGATAGCTTTTGTTCGCCTCCATAAGTCAATGCCCAATCTTTAGTCCTCCGTAGGTACTTAAGAATGTTCTTGACAGCCATCCAATGTGATTCACCGGATCTTTGTTGGAATCGACTTGTCATACTCAATGCATATGCCACGTCCGGACGTGTGCATATCATGGCATACATGATTGATTCTATAGCCGAGGCATAAGGAATCCGTGTCATGCGCTCTTTCTCTTCCGGTGTCTCTGGTGCCTGAGACTTGCTCAAATGCACCCCTGGAGCCATAGGAAGAAACCCCTTTTTGGAGTTAGTCATGCTGAATTTCTCTAGTATCTTGTCTATATAAGACTCCTGACAGAGATATAACATCCGACGTGATCTATCTCGATAGATACGGATGCCCAAAATTCTTTGTGCCTCACCCAGATCTTTCATCTGGAAATGGTTCTTCAACCATACTTTTACCGAAGTTAAGAGAGGTATGTCATTCCCAATCAGGAGTATGTCATCAACATACAATATTAGGAAGACAATCTTGCTCCCACTCGACTTGATATATAGACATGGTTCCTCGACCGATCGAGTAAATCCATTCTCTTTTATCACCTGGTCGAAACGATGATTCCAACTTCGAGAAGCTTGCTTAAGTCCATAAATGGAACGCTTAAGCTTGCACACTTTCTTAGGATGTTCAGGATCGATGAAACCTTCGGGTTGTACCATGTACAACTCTTCCTCCAAATAACCGTTTAAGAAGGCGGTTTTCACATCCATCTGCCAAATTTCATAGTCATGAAAAGCGGCAATCGCTAAGATAATCCGAATGGAACGCAGCATGACTACGGGTGCAAAAATTTCATCGTAGTACAAACCTGGCACTTGGGTGAAACCTTTAGCAACTAGTCGTGCTTTATAGATATATTGTTGACCTTCCACAGAATGCTTTATCTTGTAAAGCCATTTGCATTGAAGGGGACGAACCTTAGCAGGCAAGTCAACAAGATCCCATACGTTGTTCTCATATATGGAGTCCATCTCGGATTGCATGGCCTCAAGCCATAGCTTTGAGTCGGAACTAGTCATGGCACCTTTATAGGTTGCGGGTTCACAACTCGTTAAGAGTAGAATGTCATCTATGTCATGTTCCTCGACCATACCAATGTATCTGTCCGGAGGAATAGAGACTCTTCCCGACCTCCTAGGTTCCTTAGGAATATTCACCGCAGCCGGGATTGAAGGAACTGGTTCCTCCAATGGTTGCTCGGTATTTGGTTCTGGAATCTCCGACAGCTCGAAGGTTCTATTACTCTTCGCATTCTCGAGAAATTCCTTCTCTAATAATGTCGCACTAGCCGCAACAAAAACACGTTGTTCGGTTGGCGAATAGAAGTAATGACCAAATGTTCCTTTAGGATAACCTATAAAGTATGTCTTGACCGATCGCGGGCCGAGCTTATCCTCGTGTCTCCACTTGACATAAGCCTCGCAGCCCCAAACCCGTATAAAGGACAAGTTAGGGACCGTTCCCTTCCATAGTTCATATGGAGTCTTGTCAACAGCTTTAGATGGACTTCGGTTAAGTATTAGAGCAAAGGTGACGAGAAGAGCATAACCCCACAATGAGTCGTGCAACACGGTGTGACTCATCATGGATCGAACCATATCAAGTAGTGTTCGATTTCTCCGTTCGGACACACCATTCAATGAAGTGTTCCGGTGGAGTTAATCGTAAGGCAATCCCACGAGTCCTTAAGGTGTTGATCAAACTCGTGAGAAAGATACTTGCCACCACAGTCTGATCGTAGTGTTTTAATCTTTCTACCCAGTTGGTTCTGTACCCGATTCTGGTATTCTTTGAATCTCTCAAAGGATTCACTTTTGTGCTTCATTAAGTAGACATAGCCATATCTACTTAAATCGTCCGTTAAAGTGATGAAGTACCTATAGCCTTCTCGTGCGGTGATTGACATAGGTCCACACACATCCGTATGTATGAGTCCTAATAGGTCAGCAGCGCGCATTCCAACACCTTTGAAGGAAATTCGAGTCATCTTGCCAATGAGACATGATTCACACGTGCCAAATGATTGAAAATCAAAGGCCGAGATAGCTCCATTCTGTATGAGCTGTTTAACGCGTTTCTCATTAATGTGTCCCATACGGCAGTGCCATAGATACGTTTGATCTTTGTCACCAACCTTTAACTTCTTATTCATTACGTGCAATATTTTGGCGGTCTGATCTAAAACATAAATTCCATTCATGGAGACTGCCTTGCCATAAATCATATTGTGTAATGAGAAAATGCAGTTATTACTCTCTATTACAAATGAAAAACCAAGTTTGTCAAGTGCGGAAACTGAAATAATGTTTTTAGAAAGACTGGGTACATAATAGCAGTTATATAAAAATAACTCAAATCCGCTAGGAAGCTGGATCACGTATGTTCCCCTCGAGACGGCAGTCACTCGTGCTCCATTCCCGACACGCAGGTCCACCTCACCCTTTACGAGGGGTTCGATGTTTCGGAGCCCCTGCACATGATTACACAGATGAGAACCACAACCAGTATCTAGTACCCAAGTTCCGTAAGTTGCGTGGTTAATCTCAATCATATGAATAGAAGAAGAAGAAGAAGAAGAAGAAGACATACCAACAGGATTAACGCGACCTGCTTTTATGTCCTCATGGTATACAGGACATGTACGCCTCCAATGCCCAGTCTTGTGGCAATGGTGGCATTCCATGTTACCAGTCTTGCTCTTTGTCGCGCCTGATGAGGTGCTCGACTCACCAGGCCCACTCTTACCTGAGCCCGACTTCTTAAACTTCGGTTTACCTACTGCTAGGTCTGCCTGAGCTTTGCCCTTACCCTTGCCCTTGTTTGACACAACGAGAACATCCTGTTTCAGGCTCCCACTAAACTTCATGTCCTTCTCGGCCTGTACGAGAAGGGAGTGTAGTGCGTGAGGACTTTTCTTCAAATCATTCATATAGTAATTGGCTCTAAAGAGCGCAAAACCATCGTGGAGTGAATGAAGCATGCGGTCAATCACAATGTTCTCGCTGATTTTACAATCAAGCGCCTCCAGTTTCTCGACATTCTCAATCATGCTGAGAATGTGTGGGCTAACCGGTTGGCCCTTCTGGAGTTTCGCCTCAAAGAAGCGACATGTATGCTCATAGGTTACGATTCTCGGTGCTTTCGAGAATTCCTTAGTGAGCGTGGTGAAAATCTTGTTTGCACCCTGGGCTATGAAGCGTTTCTGCAAATTGGATTCCATTGCAAAAATGAGTACGTTTTTAATCGCACCCGCTTCCATGGCGAAATCGCTATACTTGGCGATCTCGTTAGCATCAGCCGTGGGACCTGGGCTTGGCGGGATGGGCTCAGTCAGATATTTGAGCTTCCCGTCAGCAATGGCAGCATTCCGTAATGCCGCCTCCCATTCCGCGAAGTTTGATCCATCATTCTTCAGTCGAGTAGACTGATTCATCTGATTCATGAAGATCCGAAGCCAGGACTCACGTTCCAATGTGGCACTTGGCATTGGGTCGTTAACAGGAGCAGCCATTTTGTTATTAGCAGTTTAAATGATCGTGTTCTACACTGAAAAAGAAGGGAAAAACAAAAACGAAATAAGCAACTCATCGAGGTGATTTAAGTCTATTTAAAATTCATTTTAACGTGTAGACTCATTGCACTTGCATAATTGATCTCCCTCAAGAATAATACAAGTGATCCCAAGACTCAATTTCCGTAAATTGATAAGCCAACTGTTTAGCTAGTTCTACCGTTAGAACTCTCGGACGATAGATTTCCGTAAATCCAATCTTTAGTCCACCATAATCACAGGATCGTACGAGTGACCATAGTGTTGAGATAAAATAGGTCAATTAGTTCCAACTTACCCGACGTAGAAGGGGTCATATTATGCCTACCGACGAAGAAGGGATTCATTGGAGTTTGGCCTATAAAGACTATTCTCAATTTTTGGTTATACGAGGAAGATCCCATCAACTTAGTTTTGATTCATTTTAAGTGAACGAAAATCTAGCATTACGTGAATGAATTAACTTAGGTGATGGCTTAAGAAAAAAACGTGTGATATCTGTATATCAAGGAAAACTAACGCGTGACCTCTATATGAGTCAGTTTTCATGCAATTATTAGGTGGTTTGGTTTTAGGCGGAAAATGATGCAAACTATCGTTACGATAAAATAAATATAAGAATGCAATACGTAAATAAAATCCTAGTGTGGCCTATCCTAGTAAAAAGAACATAATACAACTTTGGAATCCACCGTTGGACCCGAGAAGCTTGTCTTGATGTTCCATCTTTGTCCATGCAGCGGGAGTGAGCATCCGATCTCCATCTTTGGTCTTCTCAAAATTACAATTTAATAATTACAAAATATAAACCTATTTACATTCTAAATAAAAAACTGTAATTACAAGGAAAAAACAAAACGGAGATACAAGATCTCAAAATACAACCAAGACCGTGTTCCATCATTACGGTAACACGTTTTACTAAGGCCACACTAAGTTACAACCGTTTGTAAAATTAAATACGTAATAAAACATTCAAGGCACTCAAAATAACGATAAATAAAATGCATCAACTAAAACGAAAAATTATTCGTGACATAATTCCGTAATTATGTTAAATTTATCCAAACCACCTTTTAACGATTAAAATTATGTGATAAAATCGCTTCTATCAGTTTAATTTTAATCCTTTACAATCCGTTACTTTAAATTCGCTTTAAAATAACTATATGGTGCGTGAGTGAACCGTTTCACTATCAAGCGAGTGTACAATATCCGTATAATGTACATATTATGGCCAAAAGAAAAATTAAAACAAAGAAAATAATTTTGCAGCGCTGCCAAAGACAAATTCCCTCGATCAAGACACTTAAGTCCTCGATCGAAGAACAAAAGGGCTCGATCGACTGATACTGCAAGTCGATCGAGAGGTTTGCCAAACAGAAAGTGCTCGATCGACTGATCTCGTGGTCGATCGAGGACTTTTATTAGCAATACTGTTCGATCGAGTACGAGGACTTCTCGATCGAGCAGTTGGGGGTTTTAAAAAGGTCGATCAAGTACAGCATGTACTTGATCGAGCAAAAACAATTCAGAACAGCTCTCGATCGAGTAGAAATACGCTCGATCGAGTGCAAAACATGGCTGAAACATAAAACCCTCGTGAAAATGATTTGTCAAAACAAAACCAATTGCAATTTTGATCTTATTCGTATAAAATTAAAACAACAATTGACAAAACTTTAACATATTGCTATAATCTCCGTATAAAATAACAATATGTAAAAAACAAATCGAAAACACAAGACCAGCCGTGTGTATACATGACACGGTTTTAAAAAAAAACAGAAAACAACCGGAAAAAAATTTCAGCCGCACGGTTTTCTAGACAAAACAACATCGTTTCAAATCGTTTAATGAAAATCACAATGAAAAATTTACGTGGCCTCGCTCTGATACCATTTTTAGGGAAATATCCGTAAAATTCCCTTAAATTTTAGGACTATAACGTATCTTTAACATGTGATTATTGTCATAAAACAAAAACAAGAGAAAAACGATAAGAGAATAGAATCAACCTCGGGTCCTTTGAAATTCGGCCTAAGAACAGAAATCAAAGTAGATTTCCTCCTAATCGTTGCACCCAAGACCGTCTGAGACTATGACCCTTGTGCTAGAAATTACTCTCTAATTGCCTTGCAATATTGAGAGAGTTTTTGTGAAGTTTTGATGAGAGATCTAGGATTTTCAGAGAATAATTTCACCGAAACCCTAATTTCTTTGCAAATGTATGCTTAGGTCAAAAGGAGAGAGAGCCTCTCCTTTTGTTCACTCGGTCCAAACCGTGAGCAAGGGGAGGGAGTGGTCTTTCACTTCCTCCTTATTTTTAACTCGTGGTCCGACTCGATTTTCGCTAAATGTATATGACGGGATTTTATTATAAATCATCATCGGTTATCGGTTATTAAAATATCAACTAGTAACATGACTCAGTCGATATATTAATACATGTCCGACAAAGACAATATTGTATAATTAATTCAATATACATCAATTTAAATATAACCGTTTAAATTTAATTTACGAATTAACCGCTTAATTCGTCTTAGCCATTATTATTTAATCCGTATTAAATAATTATCTCAACATCGCGTTTGACTAATTTATTAGTCAATAACTCCGACTAACTGCTTAGTCAAAATAGGCATCAACATGACTGTATTTTCATACTGTCACATCTCTCAAACGTATCCTATAGGTGTGACTTTTAGGAACCAGTTGATCACCGCCATCTGTATGACAATAACGTCAAACTTATCAAGCAAGCCAACCGTTATTGATAAACGTGAACCAACTGATAATAATACAAAAGTATACCCTTTGATCCTTTTAGAGATTTATATGTCATTGCACTAACTGTGGAGGACACCAGCCCCAACATCGACGTATACCCACCGCCCCTTCCAGTCCTTACAAGATGTAATTTTGGACACGGCAACGTAACCCGGCTCTGACTGCACGCTATACCACCCCGTGCCACCGGGGGTTAACGGCCGAAGATGATGAAGCCGGCGGAACAAATTTACCGTTGGGGCCTCCCCCTTAAAGAGACAGAGCCACACAAAGCCAACTATCGTCCTGATGGCCAACGGATGCAGTTGAGCCACGGCGACGTTCATAGCTTTAATGATGGCGGCAACGTATTCATTCAGAGGAAACCGGAGCCCATACTCCAGGTGTCTGATGTACACGCCGATATGACCTTCAGGAGGGCAACAGACCGCCCGACCTTCCTCAGGGATAACAATTTTGTATCCGCTACCGAAGGAGTAATGATCCTCGAAAAGATCAGGGCCGGAGCAACTAGCAAACTTATTCGTCCAGGCACGGTCAGGATTGATCGAACAGGCGTCGCCGTGATCCAAGAGATGCGGCCTCCCCTCATCAGAATGAGTCGTTTCCTCATCATCATCACCATCATCATCATCAACATCATCATCATCATCCTCAAAATCCTCCAAATACTGATCATCAATCTCAGGAGAGGGAGACTTAGGAGCCCCAAACCTTAACGGGGTGACAACCAGTGCCTCCTCTTCATCAGGACGCGACGGGGAGCCCCCCGGCGCAGAAGTACTGGGTCCAGCCTCAGCAGAAGACATAATAACAACAAAAACTTGACAAATAAAAGTTGAAAAATTTGTTTGTTTACCTTGGAAAAGTGTTACGCCGAGTAACGCTTTGAAGACTAGAGAGAAAGTTTCGTCGAAGAAAGCTAGAGAGAAGAAATTTTTTTGAGAAAATGAATTTTTGGTGGCCAAAATCAGGGGGTAACTACTCTATTTATAGGGCAAAGCCCATGAAACGGACCAATCAGGGCAAAGCCCATGAAGCGTCAACCAATCAGCACCGAGCCACGTGTCAAGCATGCAGCCACAGAATGCCAATCGACGTATCTTCTTCAACACGCTCCTTGACAGAATGCCAATCGACGTATCTTCTTCAAACACGCTCCTTGGTATCTACTTGCCAAACGGCCCGTTGTTCAACCAAGCTTGGCGGCACCGGCCGGGGGCAATCAAAAGCTCCGGCACTCTCAACCTCGGTCTCAACCAGCGCCATTTTTTTTCCACATCTGATGTCCATTACGCATCCATGTGGAGGGGAGATATGATACGGCCTAAGCAGAACCAAGCCGAGGAAGAAGAAGCCGGAAAAGAAATTCAACTTGCGCAGAATACGCTCAACACTCATCGAAGTTTCATACCACGGCATAGACTACGCTGGGGGCAAATTGATGGGGCATATTCTGCACCCGCTGACCGAGTCAACATATTGAGCAAGGTCAAAGCCAAAGGACAGCAAGTCAACATATTAGACAGCCTAACCGACGAAGCCTGTCGGCCTGTCACTTGGGTCTCGGCTAGGCAACCAGCCAGCCGGGAGACATATCCGCGTACTCATATCCAAGACCCCTCGTCATGGAGTCAACCAGGCCATCCGGCCTGCCATGGGTCCCTCGGCCGAGGGAAGAACAGTCTTTTCCACCTGCTCTGCCACTTGGCCACTACGTGACAAAAGGTGAAAGTCTATAAATACTCCACTTCTCTCAACGAGAAAAGGATCCCAAATCTATCTCACAAATCACATAATATGGTATAAACTCCCTTATCTCTCTACAATATACTTTGTCAAGTAACACACAACTTAATCCCTTTAAGTTTACTGACTTGAGCGTCGGAGTGAGTACGCTCGGTACCAAGCCGAGCCCTCAGTTTGTTCATTGTTTCAGGAGAGGCCGAAAGGAAGAGTCAAGCAAAGTCATCATTCAACAAAGCTTATGTGGTCATAACACTGCTCCGAATTACACCCGGAACAGCTTTTATTCATCAAATTTGTTACATTTGCTCTTGGTTTGGGTATTTATGACTTCACTTGCATGTGACTGTTAAAAGTATTTATAATGTGTAACCAAACATATAAACCCCTAAAAGGAAACATAAAGAATCGGTTTAATAAACCGAAAAAGGAATATGTAATAATTTGATAAAATAGAAGTATGTACGAAATAAAAATAGGATTAAAATTGTTATTTTAAACGTGCACAGATCAGTTAGGCCAAATGAAGATTAGGTTTAACAATTTTCACGGGTCTAGCACTATTCAATCTTATGCAATTTTACTCATTTTATGTTATTTTTCATCCTAATAATTTTGTTTAATGTATAAGCCAAGTCCGTATAAAGTCGCCCGAGTTATGAAACAAAGTAGAAACTTAAATTTAGCTACCAAGTAGACATCATACTACAATAACTACTCGGCTAATTGACCATAATGTATCATTTACACTAATGTGATTGAAATTTATAATTCAAATCTGGAAACTTAAATATAACGTTAATTTAAAATTGTTTAACCAAAATGAGAAAGAGTTTATTACTTTGTTTCAAAAATTCATTTGTAAAGATAACTAAATTTAAAGGGAGATAATTAATTAATATAAAAATAATCTTAAATGTCAAAATTCTCTGTAATCCTATCTATTAAACGAACAACTACAGAGCTAAGGTGTCGCCATGTGGTTGAAAGTCAATAAATCAAAGCACCTTTTGTCTTCCCTGATTTTCAGGGGTCACTTTTATAGACTAATTAATTACACAGTATTTCTATTACGTAGTGTGAAATGAATGTAAAAAGTTTTATATTTAGATCACAAATGTAAAATCTCTACTGTAAATTATTTTTAAAAAAATAATTGACTACGAAAAGTGAAACAAATGGTATAAGAATTAAGAAATAGAGGAAAAATATAGAAATATATATTCTAAAAAATAAACAAAATCATCCGTAAATATTTATAACTCCTATTAATTTCGAAAGATAAAAAGAATACCACAAATTTGTATAAAAATAACCATATTAATAGCAGTATACTGAAATCAACTTAACTAATTTATATTATCTTCAGCGAAATTCACCATCTACTGTAGTACTCCGTCGTCAATCGTTTAGAAAAGGAGTAATAAATAGGAGGAGAAGATGGAGGGATAAAGATGGTGGAAGACTAACGAGAAATGAGTGATGAGCTTTTGGGGTTTTGATATTCCATCGTGCAATGTGTACAGTTTTGTACACAATTAAACAACTAAACATAACCAACTAGACGAGATCCTAACTAAACGTTTGAGATTGGTGACTAAACACAATTTCTTTTGGCATTTCCCAGGCACCAAATGAGGTGATTTGGTATATATTTGACCGCTATTAAGTTTAAGACGAATATTGTCCGTCCTAAATGAGAATTTGTGTTAAATTAAATGCAATGTATAAAATGTTACACAAATTTTAGAATAAAACAGTCTCACACTGCGAAACAGTCATAATTTAGAAAAAAAAATCGTTCATTTATTATTATTACTAAAAACGTTTTTTTAGTAAAAGTGGATTATTCATACACTGTGAGACCGTCTTACACAGGAATTACCAAGAACGTAAAAACTTTGTACTTTCACCAAATATATATGTAGTGAATTAAATAGTTACCCTTATAAAAGCTATATTTTACAAACTTTTTATAATCTTTTTATTTAATGAGATTTCTTAAGTATGTGATTGAATATTTAACAATTTGATTATATGGATTGAAACGTGCACGGGTCAAAAGGACATAGCATACTATATACTAACAAAAAAGCCATATATCTACTACATGAGGACATATCGTACAATTGGTACTCAGTTAATTGACCCTAACATATCATTTATGTTAATTGCAAATAATTTTTTTAATTCAAATCTAAAGTCTTAATTATAACTTTATAACTCAATTTTTACAATTGCAATTAAATTTGTTAAACAAAAAAGGTGAGCGATTTAACTGCTTTACTTTTAAGTTTTATTTTTGCACCCAAAAAAAAATCCTTTAACATTTTATGTATAAAGATAATAAAATTTAGAAGTAGATAATTAATTAGCGAGTATACAATTAATCTAAAATACTTACATCTTATAGCAACAAATTTTTAAAAAACAAACCCGTGCAATTTGCACGATTTTAAACCTATGTTAAACATGTTCCCTATTAATTGTATACTCACTAATTAATTATTCGTTTAAAACGTACATGGCTATTGTGTCGATATAACAAAATATTTTATCAAAAGTAGTGTGTTTTGCAATGACAATAAATAAGAGTCAGGGACAGTCCCTAGCACATGTTGGGCTTTATCTTCTAAGGTAGGTGTTTACGCACGGTCAACTCTATGTCGCTATTTCAAGAGTCACAAGCAAAAAGGGATTGAAGATTCTGATTTGCGATAATGATAAACGCGTGTCCAATAGAACAAATAGCGTAGTGTATAAAGAAGTTTTTGAGAACCTGTAGTTCAATTAACTTATGATTGTACTCTATAACAGCTGTTTGTTGCATTTATTTCTTTCTAATTTGTCAACTCTTCAAATTTTCGAGAATTTATTTTTGTACTTTCAGAATTCCGAAATTAATATTACCGTTAAAGAGCATATCCTATTAACAATCCCACTACTTCAACCAATAACGACAACCCCGTGCAATTTGCACGGGTATAAAACTAGTAGAGATATAATTCGATGACCTCAACTATCCATAATCCGACAAAAGCATACGAGATTCAATTCAATAGCAACAATAAGAAACTAATAGAAACAATAATCATTAACTGAGTAGTTAGTAATTCAATTGTAAATTTAAGGGGTTTTTTTTATAATTGTCACGTATAATTCAGATTTTACCAACTATTATCAAAACAATATTTCTTTAAAAATTGTTACCAATATTGTTGCTTCGAATTAAAAATAACTATCACATCAGGATAGGAAGCAAAAAGAGAAGATATATATCAAGGGTTTTTCTAACGTGGGCCCTAAGGGCACACATTAATAACGTAAATATGGTAAGATTTGCAAGAGATTCTCACTAATTATGGTAAAAATGAGTTTAAACTTGAATATTTGATGAGAATCTCTTGTAAATTTTATCATATTTAGGTCATTAATGTGTGCCCTAAGGGCACACGTTAGAAAAACCCATATATCAATCATCCATTCTAAATAATCATCTATCTTACATTGTATTTTTATTTCCTTTATTGCCCTTACACTTCCCTTATGTGTTCTTCTAATACATTTTTCAATAATTCCGTTCTCTTTATCTACTCCATGATTCTCCTTCTCGTTACTTATTTCATCTTTTATTTTCAAATTTAGGTAATTATTCTATCTTTTTTTTTACTTCCTCCATTTAATTTTACCATGGTATATTTTCAAATTAGGGTTCTTCATTCTTCTTTTTTCTGGGTTTGTATTTTAATTGTTGTGGCAATTGTTGTACTCAAACATATCCTCATGACCTATTTAATTTGGAGAAGTTTAAGAGTTTGAAATGATTTTCAAACTCCCTAATGTAATTGGGAAGTAATTTAGGTTTAGGTTGAATGCCAATCCTCGCACGCATGTCAAGAACATGTTGTAATCCGATCATCATCGGGTGTTTTTTAGAAGGTGCAGATATTGGGTATCTACAAGATGTTTTTAAGCCAATGCCTGAACATTTATTATTGCACTCACCTCCTGGACAGGGACGGAGCACAAGCCGGGCCGGCCGGGCCACAGCCCCGGCAGATTTTCGGAAAATTTTGTAATACTTCAAAAAAAAATCCAAAAAAATATATGTTCTTCATCTTCTTATTCTACTCCGTGATCTTAGGCCTGCATATTATAGAAAAACAAAGTAAATTTGGTAAAGAAATTAATTAGAAAATAACTACCATAATTAAAAAAATTCCAACTTTCTATAATTCTATTTATTAAGGTAAAATTTTACTTGTTACTATACCCTAATTTTCACCAGAAAATAATTTAAAAGAACAAAAGAGTGAAAAAGTCTCCATTGCTGATTTCCCGTTGATAATAAGTCGAGATCTCGAAAGTCGGAGAACCATTACAACTTACAAGTAATCTCTAAATTCATATTTAATTCGATTTTTTTTCATTTGAAAAGCATTGTTGTTGTATCTTGTATACTTGTATTAATTTTGAATTATAATTGATTGAAGCTTGCTATTAATTAGTATTTTTTTGCAAATTCATTGTTTAAGCTAAAATTGATGAGAAAAATGAGTAGTTTCTAATGGATCCCTTACCTTAGTGAATATATTACTCCGATTGTCCGACGAACATCAACCCGCTGTCCTCAGACCGCCGTAAAACGCATCACATATTCAGTTATTCACATCGCTTTATAGATCGGCTCATCGGCAAAATTTGTTGTAAATTGGTTGTAAGTGGTGATTAACCCCCATAACTCTTTGCAATTGTGAAATTAGGCCCCATAACTTTTAATTGGAGTAATTTGACCCCATAACTTTCACATAAAGTGAATATCAACCCCAATTCAAATTCTATCTAATATCCTCCTTGAAATCAATATCTCATCAATATCTCATCAATATCTCCTCAATTTCTCCTCAATTTCACATTCAATTAAGTTTTTTGTCTTGTTGAGTATTCCTATAATCGACCAATAATTGCTTCCCTGTTCACTTGATTGTATGTAATTAGGGTTACCAAATCTGCAAACACAATCAGTAATAATCAATTTTTCTCATAGTATAATTAATTCCATATGTGATCACCTGCAATATTGATTTTAAAATTACCACTGTATTTACAATCTGATTTTCTACTTAGGAGTTAGGAGCATAATTGAACTCTTTATATTATTCACCTTTATGCTTATTACTGTTTCATATTTGTACTGATAGATGGTGCAAATCTCATCACTTGTCTGTGTTACCATGGAGGCAACATTATAAGCAAGGATGACACATTTGAGTATGTGGGTGGAACTTGTCTAGAGGGCACTTTGGATATATTTAAATTATCTTTGGAAAACATACACACCATGGGTAAGAAGTTGTACGGACACCCGGCAGTAACATGTTTTTATCGCATCAAAGGTGTGGGTATGCAAATATTATGCGATGAAAAGACTTTAGAAGAGCTCCATGTGGAAGGGGTTACACATGGGATCATTGAGTTGTATTTGGATGGAGAAACTCTTAAGGAAGTTAATGTGAGGAATGATTTCTCATGTGAAGTTGGTCTCCGCAACACGTCTGAGATTCCAGTACAAGTACAGGTCCGTGATGTTGAGATTCCAGTTCAGGTCACTGATGTAAAAAGGACAAGGACTCGGGCTCGGGATGATCATCGTGAGGATATTGTAGAAAATGAATTTGAATAGGAGAGTGATCCCGAGGAGGTTATTGATAACCATGATGCTGGCAGCACTGATGATGAGTTTATTGAGGTGCAGGAAAAGAAAAAAAAAATGGATTTTCCAAAGAAATTCTTCCGGAAAAAATCAAATCATGAAACATAAAGATGGAGAAGGACAAAAATAGAGGGTTGGAGGGATTAAGGATGACTATTGGGGAGTAGATGAGGATGATTTTGAACTAGGTCAGCAAGAAAAATTTTACGAAAGAGAATCCGATGATGAAAAACCATTTAGCCCAAGTGACGAAGAAGAGAGTTGTGAAGTTGATGAAAAATGTGGGTGGCCTATGTATGACCATGATACACCATTTGATTTTGTGCAACTAGAGTTGGGACAGTTATTTGATAAAGTTGACGTGCTTAGAAAAGCACTAATCTACTACAGTTGTCAGACACGTAACGCTTGGATCTATTGCCATAATGAACCAAAGAGGGTGCTTGTAAAGTGTAAAAGTTATCCGAAATGCAAATGGAAATTAAGTGCCAGATATTCAGAAGAATATAAATGCTTGCAGATACGATTTATCAAAGACATTCACACTTGCGCACCGACCAAGATTAATAAAAGGGTTAATGCGAATTTCTTAGCCGAGGAGTATCAGGAGAAACTCCTTAAACATCCAACGTGGAAATTGAAATTATTCAGAAAGGATGTGGAGGACACATATGGCGTAACGGTTTCCAGATGGCAGGCTTCAACTGCAAAAAAAAAAACGCATTGTCTGCGTGTGCAAAGGTGGTGGAGAAGCAATTTACATCCCTAAGAGACTATATGTATGAGTTAAAAAGATCTAATCAAGGGACTCAAGTTTTTTTAGTCGTGAAACCTCACATATTAAGGCCTATTCCTCAGTTTCATATGTTTTATATATGTTTCCTGGCCTTACGGAAAGGATTCTTAAATGGTTGTCGCAGAGTACTGGGTTTGGATGGTGCGTTCCTTAAAGGTTATTGTAAGGGTGAATTGCTTTGTGCAACTGCTAGGGATGCCAACAATCAGATGTTTCCTATTGCGTGGGCTATAGTTGAATCAGAATCTAAAGAAAGCTGGTCCTGGTTTCTTGAGCATCTCATTGAAGATTTAGATATGCAAACTGGAAATAAATGGACGCTATTATCTGATCAACAAAAGGTGTCTGTTAGTAGAATTCTCTATATTTCTATTTTTTTAACTATGATATTGCTTATAATATATTACTCTATTTTTCTACAGGGTTTACTCCCAACAATAGCGAAATCGCTACCTGAAGCGGAGCATAGACTATGTGCAAGACACATCTTTACTAATTGGATCAAAGTTATTAAAGGCGCTCCCTTGCACAAGTTATTTTGGAAAGCGGTGAAATCCTATACGGAGGAGGGGTTCAATGATGCAATGGATGACCTACGACAACTAAGCCCAAAAGCTCATCTTGAAATGTGCTCAAGAGACGTGACAAGATTTTGTAGATGCTTTTATAAGCGATGGGCGAGTACAGGGGTTACTTGCAACAATATGGCCGAGACATTTAACTCATGGATTCTCGAAGCTAGGGAGAAGCCTATTTTAACCATGCTAGAAGAAATAAGACGGAAGGTTATGTCTAGGATGGTGGAAAAAAAAGTACAAGCTACCAAATGTACTAGCATTGTTACACCTAGAGTAAGAGCAATAATAAATGATCAAATGCAAGCTAGGAGGAATTGGAAATCTATAGAGGCAGGCCCTAATGTGTATGAAGTGGAGCATACTCATAACAATGCATTGACATTTGCGGTCAGGCTAGATGAAAGTACATGTACATGTAGATATTGGGATGTGAACGGAATTCCTTGTGAACATGCAACAACTGCTATATGCCTGAAGAATGAAAATCCAGAAAATTATGTTGCATTTTGGTACAGCAAAGAAGCTTATGAGTCATCGTATGCATTCTCTTTGGAGCCCTTGAATGGCCAAAGCATGTGGAAGAAAATTGATGAGAGTGTAATTTTACCGAGTGATCCTAGAGTCAAATACGGAAGGCCTCCTAATAAAAGAAAACGATCATATGGGGAAGGCAAGGGCAAAACATATGCATATAGGATTCCAAGAGGTGGACAACAATTATGCTCAAATTGCAAGGAGTCTGGACATAAAAGTAGCACCTGCAAATATAAAGTACCTGTACACAGTGACCAAGGATCAAATTTGCGCTGATTGGAATACCGCCACCACTACTCTGGGCACATTTTGGTTGACTCAAGCTCTGCATTTCCATTTCTTTATTTAGGCATCAATAAGACAAATATCAATTTAAGCTTCTTAGATTATAAAAACGTTGTTAAGTGCAAATTTTGACACAAGTATCTACTGTTGTTGTTGTTGTTAAATATCTGTTGCTGTTGACACTAGATGTCCACCAAGACTAACTACTGCTTTTCTATTGTGCATACAAAAAAAATAAACCTCAATGCCAGTGATCTGTTTCACTAATAGTATGTTAATTACTCCATCTGTCTCATTCACTTGTTTACCTTTCTTATTCTTATGAAGGGTATTTTAATCAAAGGTAAAGAAATAATTGGGGCGGACGGAGTAAGTGCTTAAATCTCAATGTTCAAGCACAGCTAAAACATGTGAAATCCGCTAAAGCACATAGCAGCTCACTATTGCAGCATTTGCACATCAACATAAACCACCCAACATGCATACAAGTGACTTGAAACTTTCAGGAAACTTAAGGTGTACAATTTTAAAAACAAAGCAGCTAGTCCTATATAAGCTCACCAAGTCTTATCGTCTCTCTGAATTGAACAACCTTGTAACACAGCATCAAATAATGAACCTAAAAATTGCTCTAATTAATCTAATTTACTAACAAAATAAGACGATTTAAATGATAATTGGAAGAATATATTACCTTTGAGTAAGGTAGGATGAGATTTGGGATACAACTTGACGTTTAGCTATTGAGGCATTTCGAGCTCCATAAATGTGTTGCAGATCTTTCCTTGGGCAGTCCCAGTACCGGTTTATACTGTAAAATGGTGGAATTCAGGGGATTTGGGGGTAGAAATTAGGTTTTGGGTTGACTTAGTAAATGAAAGAGAAGAAGGAGAGAGCTAAGAATACACAAAGAAAGCCATTAATGGAGTATATAAGAGCTTGGAATCTTAGTGATTGAAGAATAGATAGGGATTGAAATGATGTAATGAAGTTGGAAATACAAAGAGTAAAGTTACAGAGAGAAACGTGGAAATAAAGTGTGTTATTTTTTTTTTTATTTTTTTTTTGCAAAATGATAAGGTGTATATTAGATTGTACGTATTTTGTATGTTTCTAATATACGTATACCTGCTAATATACGTATACCTTGTTGTTATACCATGAGATTTTGATGAGATTTTGGTGAGATTTTGGATGGAGTTAATATTCACTTTATGTGAAAGTTATGGGGTCAAATTACTCCAATTAAAAGTTATGGGGCCTAATTTCACAATTGCAAAGAGTTAAGGGGGTCAATTACCACTTCCCCGGTTGATTTAGGGAATAGGAATAGGAATAGTAATAAAATGAGATAACAAAATTGGTTGATCGGCTGATTTAGGAATTTGTAGTAAATTGGTTGATTTAGGAGGTGAAGTTGAAATTAGGAGAAATGGAAGAAGGGGTTTTATGCCAGAAACAAAATGGTGTAGAGGAAGAAGGGGATTTAGATTTTAAAATTAACTAGAATATAGAATTATGCTTTTTGGAGTAGTTAATTTTTATTTTTTAGTTACTTTAATTCTTTTTTTTATTAAATACACATTTATTACCGTTATTTATGAGCATTTAAAATTTCTGTGTTTATAATCACATCATAATAAAGTAATATTTATGAACTCAATTTTATAGTAGACATAAAAAAAAATTCGGCCCTAGGTAGAATTTGGTCCGAGCTTCGTCCCTGCTCCTGGAGGGACAATTCTTCAACGAATTGAGGTGGAATAGATGCCTTACTTTTGCACTCATTATAAGAAGCTTGGACATGAACAGAATCAATGTAGACAGCTTAAGAAACAGGTAGACAAACTTGCAGTTGAATAAAAGAGAACGTATGTTGCTGTTTTAAAGACTAATGATAAGAATACTTGGGAAACCATCCACGGTAGTGCTGCTAAATTGCATGAATATGGTGGAAATGAGGCTTCTAAGAGGCCTCAAGACGAGTACCCAGCTCAGGTGGAGGTTCAGGCTCCTTTGGTGATCAGTCCAAGGGCATAACATTCAAAAGATTATGGTGGGATGGAGTCCTATGGGACTTCATATGCAGCACCCAGCTCAAGATTAAGATGGATCTAGAAGGGCTGATCTTAGTCCAGAGAAGGGAGAGAAATTTGGTGGACCCTTGCTCTGTAATTCATCTCTCCCGCTGAACTTTGGGGCTATTGGTAGTGTGATGATAGAGGAAGTCCCTCTTCACTCTAGCGATGCTCAAATAAAAGACTTACCATTGAGGATCTTCATCTATAAAGGTGCCATTGAAGATAACTTCAAAATCTAGAATATTTAGATTACCATTGGATGAACAGGATATTAGAGATCGTGATGATCCTCCTCCCTTACCTTCTCCATGAAGAATGAGGCTTGGACCATCCGAGATATGAAAGACTATCTCCAGCAGTGTGATGTTATGAAGTTTTTTTACAAAGCTAAGCTTGATATCAATCAATACTATATATATTCCAGAAACTAAGGGACTTCAATGTAATTAAATAAATCTATACAAATTAAATATATTATATAGTTTTTGTTCCGGGTGTAATTCCAGAGCAGATATTTGTTACCACTCGTAGCTCGTAGAATGATGTCCTTGCTTGAATCCTCCTTGCGGTCTCCTGAAACGATGAACAAACTGAGGGCTCGGCTTTGGCCGAGCGTACTCACTCCGACGCTCAAGTCAGTAAACTTAGAGAGAAGTTGTTGTAGCTTGGCTAAGAGTGTATTGTAGAGAGATAAGGAAGATATTACCAGATGAATAGTGATTCTTAGGTTAATTTGTGGATCCTTTCCTCAATGAAGGTTGAGGAGTATTTATAGACTTTCACCTTTTGTCACGTAGTGGCCAAGTGGACAAGTGGCTAGCAGGTGAAAAGACCGTTCTAGCCTCGGCCGATGGACCTATGGCAGGCTGGCCGAGGGGTCTTGGATATGAGTACGCGAATATGTGTCCCGGCTGGCTAGTTGTCTGGCCGAGACCCAGGTGACAGGCCGATGGATTGTATCGGCTAGGCTGTCTAAGTCATTGACATTGCTGTGGATACCCTTGACCTTGCTTAATATGTTGACTTGGTCAGCGGTGCAGAATATGCCCCATCAATTTGCCACCAGCGTAGTTTATGCCGTGGTATGGGCTCCGATGTATGTTGAGCGTATATTCTGCGTAAGTATTTTTGCAAAATTTCTGGTATCGGCCTCTTCTGATGCATCGGCGTGGTTCTTGTTAGGCCGTACCATATCCCCCCTCCACATGGATGCGTAAAGGGCATCCGATGTGGAAAAGAATGTGACGCTGGCCGAGACCAGGGCTGAGAGTGTCGGTTGTTTTTGATTGCCCCCGGCCGGTGCTTCCTAGCTTGGTTGATCAGGTGGCCGGCGGAGAGCAGGTACCTAGGAATTTGTTGAGGAAGGTGAATAGGCGAAGAGATGTGAATGGGCGTGTTGAAGACGCTTGGTCACTATTGCATTGATTGACATTCAACTGTTGCAACGATTGACATCCCGTGGTTGCATGTCTGACACGTGTCTGTTCGCTGATTGGTTGACGCTTCATGGGCTGTGCCCTGATTGGTCCTTCTTCATGGGTTTTTCCCTATAAATAGGGCAGTTATTCCGTGATTTTGGCCATCAATTTCATTTTCTCAAATTTTCTCCAAAATCTTCATCTTTCTAAACTTTCAAGAGCTTCGTTTTCTTCTAATCTTCAGAGTCTTTGATCCGGCAAGTGTTTTTCTTCGAGGTAAACAAACAAATTTTCCTTTATCTTGCTAGTAATTTGTTGTGAACATGTCTTCTGCTGATGCTGGACCTAGTAAACCTGCGTCGGGGGGTCCTAGGTCTCCTTCTCCTGAAGTTGATCCTCAAATTTTGGAGGAATGGGAGGATGATGATTCTTTTGGTGATTTTGGCGATGATTTCGGTGATGATGTGGAAAGGTCTCGTCCTAATGAGGGGAGACAGTACGTCATGGATCACGGCGACGCCTGTAAGGTCCGTCTTGACCGTGCTTGGTCCCATAAGCTTGCCAGTTGTTCCGGCGAGAAACTTTTCGAGGGCCATTTTTTCTTTGGTAGGGGATACAAAATTGTTATCCCTGAGGAGGGTCAGGCCGTCTGTTGTCCTCCACCGGGCTGCACCGGCGTGTATATGCGGCATTTGGAGTACGGGCTCCGGTTTCCGCTGAATGGGTACGTTATGGCCATAATTAGAGCCATGAACGTTGCCGTTGCCCAACTGCACCCGTTGGCTATGAGAACCATAATCGGTTTTGTATGGCTTTGTCTCTTCAAGGGAGAGGCTCCAACGGTGAATTTATTCCGCCGGCTTCATCATCTCAAACCATCAATCTCTGGCCGCGTCGGATGGTACAGTGTGCAAATGGAGCAGGGTTATGTCTCTGTTGACAAACTTTCTTCTTGCAAGGACTGGCAAGATCGGTGGGTGTACGTTAAGGTGCCGGATGACTATCCGCTGCCCCGCTCCTTCCAGCACCAAGTTAATTTGCGGTGTGAGACTAAGGCGGAGCATGACAGATGGGTCACCCGGAAGCATCTTAAAATGGATGCCAGCAAGGTCCTTCTTAAGGAGGATGAGAGGCTGGCGATGAGGCTTTTTGAGGTGGACAAGAGTGGGGTGCCGAAAAGATGGATTCCCCCGACGCAGATCATTCTTCAGGATGAGCCGCTCTGTTATGTCGGCCTCATACCGGCCCTGGCACAGGGTGAGTGGGGTCGGTGTGAGGCCCATCACCGCTCTCAATGTTCCTGTTTCTCGAACTTCGGTTTATTTCCTCTATTTAACTCTTGCTTTGTTTCTTTCGCAGACCACTTTGGACCGGACCTGTCTGAGGATATCCTCCGGAGAATGGGGCTGCACAAAGACAAAACCGTTGCTAACTTGCATCCCAAGGCTCTAGCCCATGACCGCAGGACGTCGCCGAATGATCTTATGGAGCAGCGGCTGAAGGGCTTGAGCAGGGAGGAGGCCCAGGCGAAGGTTGTTAGCGGTGTAGTGCGTCGGACGCGGAAAACAAAGTCTTCGGCGGCGACGGCGTCGACCCCGGTTCCACCTCCTATCCCCCCCCCCCCCCCTAAGAAGGTGGAGATTGTTGATATTCCCGATGAGGGGGACTCTGATGCGGAGGGATCTCCCCTCATCCGTAAGAGGAAAGGGACAGCCTCTACCGCTGGCAAGGAAGTGCCTCCTCCGGCCAAGAAGGCCAAGCATGGTACCTATCTATCCTGTGGCTAAAGTTTAGCCAGGCTTTCTGATATGTCGATACACGTTGATACTGATGTCTTTATTAAATTTTTGTAGACCAGCCGCTGTCGGCTTTCGCTCTCATTGGGCAGCAGGTGGAGGGGACCTCTGCGCAGGTTGGTGATCAAGGCGCCACCGTCAACCCTTCATCCCTGAAGGCTTCCCTCTCCCGTACCGCAGTCGGTGGTCAAAGTGTCACCACCGTCCCTTCATCCCTGAAGGCTTCCGTCTCCCGCCTTATAGAGGAAGGCACGAAGCTAATTAGGAGTCGGCGAGGTGGAACGTGGTTACCGGTGCTCGTCTCATGGAGCAGGAGAAGGCCGTGGCTCGAGCTTTTTATGAGCGTAATGCCACTAAGGTGTGGTCTGCGTCGGCGAAGCCGGATCTCCTCAATGAGCGAGGCTTAGGGGAGATGCCGAGAAGGCGCTCTTGGCCGAGAGAAAACTCGGGAGGATTGAAAAGGAGGTCCTCACGAGAGAGCCAAGGCCGAGGCCGCGGCAGCCAAGCCGCTAAGTCTTTGGAGAAGTGTAACCTTGTTCAGAGGCATGCCGACCTCTATCTCCAGCAGAGGAACGAATCCAGGGACCTGTTCAAGGCCCAGGCGGAGGTGATTCGGAGCAAAGAGGCCATCATCAAGCAAAAGGAGGAGGACATTGAGATGCTCCAAACCGTCATGCTCCCCAACCTGTGCGCTGAGTTCCGGGACTTGGCCGAAGAAGCTGCTAGGGAAGTGATCGGGGAGCTTTTCCCTCTTGATGGTTCCTTTCCGTGGGGCAGATTTGACGAGCTGCTTGATGACAAGCTCGAGGCTAAGGAGAAAGCCGTGGCGGAGAAGGCCAAGGAGGCGGTGAGGACGAAAATGGAGAAGGAGGCGGCCGCGGAGAAAGCAGCTCTTGCTGAGAAGGCTAAGGCGGCCAAGGAGGAAGCCGAGAGGATGAGGGCAGCTGATGCTGCCGAGGCCAAAGCTGAGGCTGCTAGAAAAGCTGTTGGGTTGCCTACTGAAGAAGATGCGGCTACCGCTGCTGATGGCAGGCAGCAACAGGCATAGGAGAACAAGTTTACAGCAGATCTGCTTCAGCTCCTCACATACTACCATGTGCTGCTTGATGAGAACAAGTTTACAGCAGATCTGCTTCAGCTGTTCGGGGGCCAATTATTAAGCCCTTCCTCCCCGCCATCTTTTGGTGCTTCAAATGACATAATTGTAACTTTTGCTTTTCTTTTCCTTGCTTGTAAAAACTTTGGTAGGTTGTGTTTTGGCTTATCCTAATGGGGACGGCCGTCGTCTGCATTCTTTTCACCTGTAACCTTTTATTATTAATAAGAGTTCGTTTCTTTTACCTTCGGCATGGCCGAGGCCTTTACCTTATTTCTTTCACTTTGCCTCTGGCTTGGCCGAGGTCTTTTCTCGTTTTTGTCTGAGTTGCTCTCTTACGTTATTAATTGAGCGCCTCTTTTTGTTTCCGCTTCGGCTTGGCCGAGGCAGTTTAGAGTGTGTATCTCAACTGTGTTTAACGCTTCCAAGGCATTTTGATTGTTTATCAACTACGCTGGCCGCGACTGTCGCGGTGTCTGCTTTCTGATGGAGACTGCCGCTCTTGTCGCATTTGACGTATGAGTCGGTGTACATTCTCGGATAGCGTGTTACGCGCGCGTCTACCACTTGAGGAGGTGGCTGCGACGGCGCCACACCTCCGGGGGTGACCGCCGCCACGTCTACTACTTGGGGTGATCGCACTGGCGCTACATTTCTTGATGGAGACCACCGCTCTTGTCTATGACAGTGTGAGCCGGCGTCTATTCCCGGATAGCGTGTTACGCGGCGTCTACCACTTGAGGATCGCGACGGCGCCACACCTCGGGGGTGACCGCCGTTACGTCTACTACTTGGGGTGATCGCCACACGCTACATTTCTTGATGGAGACCACCGCTCTTGTCTATGACGATGTGTGAGCGGCGTCATTCTCGGATAGCGTGTTACGCGGCGTCTACCACTTGGAGGATCGCGACGGCGCCACACCTGCGGGGGTGACTGCCGTTACGTCTACTACTTGGGGTGATCGCGCCACGCCGCTACATTTCTTCATGGAGGCGCCGCTCTTGTCGGGAGGACAGTATGAGTCGGCGTCTGTTTCTTCATAACGACCGCCGCTCTTGTCGATATGAGTGTGAGCGGCGTCGGCTTCTTGGTAGAGATCGCGCTCTTGTCGACATGACATGTGTGAGCCGGCGTCTGTTTCTTCATAACGACCACCGCTCTTGTCGGTATGATGACGAGTGTGAGCGGTGTCGGCTTCTTGGTAGAGCTCGCGCTCTTGTCGACATGACAGTGTGAGCCGCGTCGCTTTCTTCATAACGACCACCGCTCTTGTCGGTATGATGGTGTGAGCCGGTGTCGGCTTCTTGGTAGAGATCGCGCTCTTGTCGACATGACAAGTGTGAGCGGCGTCTGTTTCTTCATAACCGGTGACTATGTGGAAAAAGAACGTTTTGTTGGGAGACTTGGTCGATTTTTACATTAGATATAAAAAATGCGTCGGGGTGCCCACAGCCATTTTGGACACCTCCGCCGCTATACAAGGTCTACTAGTTCCCTAATGCCTTTTCAGTGGCGCTCCTTCCCCGTCGCCGTCGATCGCGTCCATGAGGTCGCCCTCCTGTTGTAAGGATGAGCTTTTCCCCCTCTCTGATTGCTTTGCCACTTTGAGGGATTGCATGTTGCATCCTCTGGCAGATACCTGAACGTTGACCACCTCGTCCTTCTCGTCCTTGGAGACGAGTTTATGCGCTTCCCCCCGGTCCGAGACATACATCAGTGTCAGGGCCCGGATGGACATTACCGCGTCGGCCTCGCTCAGAGTGACTCGGCCTATGAGGACGTTGTAGGCGGACGAGCCGTCAATAACGACGAACTCAGCTAGGACATTCTTAGCCGCATTCCCCTCGCCGAGCATCACGGCGGTCCCGATTGAACCTGGGGTACCAGGCCGGCCCGGAGAAGCCATGACGGTGGATTGGTGCGGGGCTTAAGTCCTTGACTTTCAGGCCGAGGCTAAGGAAGCACTCCCTGAACATGATGTTTGTGTAGGCGCCCGTGTCAATCAGGCACCTCTTCACCAGGTGGTTGGATATGTCCAAGTTGACTACAAGCGAGTCGCTGTGAGGGGCGATGACTCCCTCGTAGTCCTTCCTCCCAATAGTCATATCGGGAATGTCAGGGGCGATCGCTGTGTTGGGCACAAAGTTGATGGCCTGATACAGCTCGTTTAGGTGCCGTTTGTGCCCATGAGCTGACCCGCCATTCTCGTTTCCCCCGATGACCACATGGATCACTCCTATCCGTTGAAAGACGGATTTCTTATCTGAGCCGCTGGCGTCAGTCTTTTGGCCTTTGGCCACATACTTGTCGAGGCTTCCCTTCCGGATTAGCTCTTCAATGGCATTCTTCGATGCAGCGGTTGTCGATGAGGTGGCCGGTGCAACCGTGGTACTCGCAGTACTGGCTCGTGTCGCCGTCTCCTTTTGGCTTGGGAGGCCGTTCCCACTTCTGGCCCTCGTTTCTGCTCAGGGCGAAGACTTCGGCGGCCGATGCGACCAGAGGGGTTTTATAATGGTAATGCCTTTGGTAAAACATTCCCGAACTCCCCCCGGCGCCCGTCGAGTCCTGCTTCTTGGCGGATCTATCAGACCGTGACCTATTATTGTCACGGCGTTTCTCATCGGACCGTGACCCGTTATTGTCACGGCGTCTCTCATCCGGGTTGTCATCCCGGCGGCTTTTCTTTTCTGAGGGCTCGGCCTCGCTGGGGCCTACCCAGGTCTTGTGGTAATCTTCCACCTTGATGGCCTGGTCGGCCATCTTCCTCGCGCGTCAGGCCAGGCCCCGTGCTTGATGAGCTCGTCTTTTAAGTTTCCCTTTGGGAGGCCTTTCATCGCGCGAAAGCGCGCCGTTCGGGGTTGATCTCCGAATCGCCGAACCTTGCCGTCGAACCTCTTCACATAGCTTCGTAGAGACTCGCCCTCTTCCTGTTTGATAGTTAGGAGGTCCGACGTCTCCACGACCGTCCTTTTGTTGCAAGAGTACTGGGCTACGAAGGCGTCTCTTAGGTCGGCGAAACAGTCTACCGAACCGTCGGGAAGCCCCTTGTACCAATTTTGAGCCATCCCATGCAGAGTTGTTGGGAAGACTCGGCACCAAACCTCATCGGGCTGCTCCCATACCGACATATAAGACTCAAAAGCCTCGGCGTGGTCGGTTGGGTCACTATCTCCTTTGTATGTGATCGCCGGCAACTTTAGTTTGGTTGGCACGGCGGTTTCAAGGACGTAAGCACTGAGGGGCTGTCTGACCACGTGTCGAAAGACACGCGGCGATCGGCTCCTCGCATTCCTAGTCCGACTCCTCTCCTCGTAGCGGGAAGGACTCCTTCTCCGACTCGGGCTTCTTCTCCGACTCGGGCTTCTTCTCCGACTCTCCTGAGTCGGACTTCTGTGGTTCCTCCGGGGTGTGCCTCGTCGGCGCTGCGGTGACGCTGTCCTCTCACGAGTGCGAGAAGGACTTAGGTTTACCACGACCACTTTGGGCTCCTCCGGCGTCTTGGTAGGGTCGGCTTCTCCCAGCGCTCCGTTCAAATTTCTCGGAGTCACGTTTTGGGCCCTGGTCTCCTGGACGATTTCCGCCGCTCTTGTCGGCGTGACAGTTTGAGCTGGCGTACTCCCAATTAGGTCCAGGAGCATCTTCAGTTTCTCTACGTCAACCACCTGTCCCATGATGGTGACCTGGTTGGCGGCGTGGCGTGAAAACGGTATCATCGGCATTCCGAATTCCGGTTGGATTACTCCGCCGGTGGAGGGCTGCACGACTCCAGATTTGTGAAAAGTATCATCTTGGCAGAGTGCGGTTTCGTCGGTCGCAACTACCTCTTGTTGTTTCGACATCCTCTTAGCTTTTTGGGTGGGTTTTTGTGTTATTTTTTTTTGTTGTTTGGGAATGAATGTGACTAGCTTCTAGTGTCTCCTTCCCACAGACGGCGCCAATTGTTCCGGGTGTAATTCCAGAGCAGATATTTGTTACCACTCGTAGCTCGTAGAATGATGTCCTTGCTTGAATCCTTCTTGCGGTCTCCTGAAACGATGAACAAACTGAGGGCTCGGCTTTGGCCGAGCGTACTCACTCTGACGCTCAAGTCAGTAAACTTAGAGAGAAGTTGTTGTAGCTTGGCTAAGAGTGTATTGTAGAGAGATAAGGAAGATATTACCAGATGAATAGTGATTCTTAGGTTAATTTGTGGATCATTTCCTCAATGAAGGTTGAGGAGTATTTATAGACTTTCACCTTTTGTCACGTAGTGGCCAAGTGGACAAGTGGCTAGCAGGTGGAAAGACCGTTCTACCCTCGGCCGATGGACCTATGGCAGGCTGGCCGAGGGGTCTTGGATATGAGTACGCGAATATGTGTCCCGGCTGGCTAGTTGTCTGGCCGAGACCCAGGTGACAGGCCGATGGATTGTATCGGCTAGGCTGTCTAAGTCGTTGATGAAGGAAATGTAGATTCATATACATACTAACATACTCATATATGTTAAAATTAATTTGTCATAAAATTAAATGTGGATTTTATGCATGCAAACAATATAACAAAAGAGGAGAAATCATATCCTTACATTGTAATTTCGGTTCTTATGGGCACAAGTGAGTTCACCTACTCACTTGTTCTTGAGCTCTCCAAATGGAAGAACAAGGATTCAAGTGTAGAATCCCTCCCAAAAGCATATACCCAAGGAATACATCTTAAAGACTAAAATAATATGATCTAGTATTAAAATTAGTCTTACTTCAAAATATGACACAAAATGTTTTTGTTCTCTCACATATTTCGGTTGAGAGAAGAGGAATTTTGTGATTTTATTTCTCTAGAAATCTCATAAGATTGTAGAGAGCATAGGAGGATTTTTCTTACACTAGAAAAATGGGAAGAATGAATAATGGAGTAAAGTGAAGAGCTCTCTTCTCTTTGTTGTGGGAGGCCGAAAAAGAGAGCATTGGGTAGTATGCCCAATGCCTCTTATTTTTGCTCTTCTCAAAAACTTAGGCTTGCAAGGCTAGTACTTAGATATCATGATTGTGTTTTCCACTCAAGATAAAAACACAATATATATCTTACACACCTCCTCATTTTCGGTTTATAAGCATAAAATGGAGAATCCATTTTATTTTGTAATTTGTCAAATTTGTCACAAGTAACATATTACATGACATGTTACAATGTAATGTATTTTTAACATATTAAAAATCAACATACTCATAAAATATGTCATTTACAAAATCGACTAGTAATTCGTAATTACTTGTACCAAAAATTTTTCCAAATTATAAACTACAACATTCTGTATTTATAATAATTTATTCATTCCGTTTCAATTGTTTCTTTAAACAATAATTTCATCTAAGTAATAAAATAATTCGATTACTTAGACCGTGTCTCATTTAATCATATTTACAGTAATATACGTAAATTATACTCACAAAATCATCCCTCAATTTTAAGCAATTTAATTAACTCGTATCGGTATACGATTAATTAAATAATCAATTAAGAGTATTTCCCTATAGGTATGACCTAAGGGGATCAACTGATCACCACCGTCGCACGACAGTAATGTCAAACTCTAGTCAGCCAATCATTACCGATATGTGTGGACCAGTTGACTGTAAAATATTACATCCCACATGTATTCTTAAAATGAGATTTAATAATGATATTTAAATCATGTGATCGCACTATTGTTGAGGACACATTTCCCAACAATCTCCCACTTGTCCTCGACAAGTGTGCGTCACCAATTCTCTTGTCCTATTACTATCTCCCACTCAATGCAAGGTGTCTTTCAGGTCGTACTTGCAAGTGATCATATCGAGAGTGGTTTCCTCGATCTGGAGAATAACTGTTTGACCGGATTTATCCACTCTGGATACCTTCCGAGCGTGGCCACGCATTTCCAATTCATTACTCCTCGAGTGGCCCCGAGATATTGTTTTAACCCTGACAAGGGGATGGACAATTCCTATCGCACTCATTCCCTTCGACTAGCCACACCATCATAACCCAAAATATGCCCATTTGACCCCATTTACGAAGGTCGTAGTAACACAAATCAAAGTTAATCAGAATCGAGCCATCTTAGGTGAATAGTCTTTAGTCAAAAGAATCGACTCATTTGAATACTATAGTAGCTCTCGCCACGACCAGGCTTTATAAATTGCCAGAACTCTATAAGCGGTCATTGAGGCCCGACAAAGTGTTCCTAACAGTCTGCCTATGTGATCGACTAGTCATCTCACATGACTCTATGGCACTTGAACTTGCCATCAATCGCATCACACTCTAGTCACTTCGAGACGTCACCTCATACAAGTGACTATGGGCGAATACTATGTTAATCCGTGTTCACTTTAACGGAGTTCAATTGTCTCTACAACCCGTTTGGATGTAACAAAGTATAATAAAAGAGTTTTAAAATAAAACTCGAACGACAAATGCGATTATCACACATGAATAGTCAATGCCTGATTACTATTTCATGTTCTATAATCTGATTTAATCTTGTACGTAGTTGTTCATTTCAATTCAATTGAAATGACATGACTCATCATGTTTATCCTTTGAGAAGGCTTTGGTTAGTAGGTTTTATCAACTTCTTGTACCTTACTCAACCTTACTACATACTCATTTTCCTTTGTAATGTATACATTTGCATTACAAAACTTTCTGAGTACGTGTCGAGATCCAATCAAGACATAGGCCCTCTAGCCTAAGAATAGCTCCCACTGTTTTCACAAGCAGAAGTGCGGGACTCATCTTTCTTGCACATCTCATGATCGCAAGTGTACTCAATTTCCGTTATAAATATCTCTCATTGTTCTTTATTTCCTAGAACGATTCTAGAAAATCTACTTCTTTATTAACATTTCCACAATGGTATCTTAACCATCCTAATGTGTTTTGATTATGGTTTTGTCGGAAACCATGCGCAATCTCAATTGTCAATTGTCACTTGTGTAACACCCTTACACAATATTGCATCATAAACACTTGCTTTACTTCCTTAATGCTTCTGCAAGCACTTAAGGGTAATCTTTACATACAAAGTAAAGATTACTTAAATTTGATTTTGAAAACAATTCATCATACTCAAAGTATATGAAGTGTTATACATCATTAATCATTTAATTGATCCAAAATGAAGCAAATGGAATCAATCAAATGCGTTCAATTTAATTGAACTAGTCATGAATCTTATCAACATAAGACTTCTTAATGACGCTAATATCATGTGGATTTATCTTCATAAATCCGGATATTCAAGATGTATTATAATACTCCAAAAGTCTTAAATCATTCTCAATGATCAATATGTCATCCACATATCGGACTAATTAAAATTTCCGTAACTCCCACTAAACTCCATGTATAAACACAACTTATCGAGAAATGTTTTATCACATGATCCAAAATGTTGATTCCAACTCATTGATGTCCTACTTAAGACCCTCTCTTAAGTTTCACATTATCTTAGGATTGCAAGAATCTTCAAAACTCAAGATATGTATTGAATACATTCCTTCTAATTGAAGAAGTGGGTTTTAGATTCACTCGCTATGTATTTCATAATAATGAAACACAATCCCTAAGAAGATCCAAATAGGCTTAAGCATTTTAATTGGTGCAAAACCCTTTGCCACCAATCAAACCTTGAAATCTCTCTTTATTAGTGCAAAACCCTCTGCAACTAATCAAGCCCTTTTATTTCGGATTTTCATGGCTCTAAGCCTTATATTGAGTTGTGACTTAAACACTCTTATGTAAGTCATATGTTCATTACTTTCTAGAAGTAATCAATTTGAATCAAACAATTTCTTTTGTAAGTTATAAGCTCTTTACTTTCTTAAAAGTATCATGAATTCATCATTTTCAACAAGTGACGAATTTAACCTCCTAGGTTTTAAAGAAACAACATCTTACACAAGACGTCTCATGTAGCCAAGAAAGACCAGTTTCTTGCGACATAACATTCTCTGTGGCTCTTGAATAATTTCTCCCACTCTGTCTTCTAGAAATAAACTTGTATTTTAGAAAGACAGCTTCATGAGCCGCAAACCCGTCGTACTCGTGAAAATTGAAAGGGAAAAATGATCATTTGTTTCTTGTGAGAACTTACAAGCATGGTACCCTTACCATTTCATATCTCATATGCTTTGATTTAGTGGAAAAATAATTTAGACAAAAATGATAAAATCCCCAAAAGGATTCAAGTGACTCAAAGTAACTTGATCGAAGTTCAAACCATATTGAATAGCGTTTGAATTCTTATCCAATCACACATTATTCCATGATGCGTGCTAAGAGAGATTAACTTGTGATACTATATCACATTTTCTTTGGCTTATATCAAAGTCTTCACTTTGAAAATCCCATCACGACTAAATCGTGATTCCTTGAACTTTTGAACTTCTTCAAAGATTTCTCTATTTACCTTATTAAGTGAACACACTAGTGTCAACTTAAATCGTTGGTAAAAGAAAATGATCAACCTATTTTGGATCAATGATTTACAACCTCGATCTCCTTTTCAACCAAAAAGCACGAGACATCTTGCTTTGAATACAAGATACGCATATACCATTAACGATCTAATGGTTTCAAGAGTACTTGATAACTCTTTGCGTTCATCATTCCAAAATTTAAGGTTTAATCTTGGGTTACCAATTTGAATCTTACATCATCTACATGATATGTCATTCTAGTTTGGTTTAGAATATAATCACCTTGATAATGGGCTAGCCATTCATCAAATCGTGGTGTATAGGGTCACAAAAGTGAAAACCTCTTTTGTCTCTTAACAAGTTTATATTCTTATTTAGAGTTTATGCACTTAATAGTCACAATTAAGTACCACTTTAAATCCAAAAACTAGATTGAGTACACAATTACTCTATCTCTCGACTTCATTGTTGCTAGTCGTCATATTCTAATCATCCTATGTATCAAACATAATGATGAAACCCACCACCGGTTTCTAATATTGACGAAGTAATACTAGCAAAATTTATGTTTAATCAAATAAACATTTTTAAAGAAGAAGGTCCCATTAGATGTCCCACAACTAACTTGTTGATTCTTCAATAATTTGGGGTAGTTTCCTTTCTCGTGTCCAACATTTTAAGACAATGGAAACTTTATCGGTCGGGATTGATAGGTTTAGTATCGTTATTCTCAACAACTTTACCTTTAACATTACCTTGTATCAATTCCATTATTATCTTTACTTCTTGAACCTCGTTCTCATCTTAACGGTTTAAGATAATGCTCCCACTCATTTCAATGAGTCTTTGCTTTGAGAAGCAAAATTGAATTCATGAAGATTACTCTTCATTTGTTCGTTTTAGTCTTAAAAACTTTCATTGAAGTGGTTGCGTTATTTTGGTCAATTACGAATTCTTGACAAAACTAATTACCAAAACAATTTTATCGCTTCGATGTACTTAATGTATTTAAGTACATGAAAAACAATCCATTGCAAGTAGATGTGTTAGTCAAGAATCAAAAAGCTGTTTGATAATGAATAACTTTAATCTATACTCTTTACAAGAGATCCTTAGCAATGATTCATTTGAGGTTTTAGAAGCAAACTCATATTTGTCTTTAGTTACGATATTTTAATGGAGATTTGAATCAAAAACGAAATGATATCGTATATGAATTGTGGTAAAGAAATAGAACAATATGATAACGGAATAGTGGAAAACAAAACATTTATCGTTATATTAATACTTGTAAACAAGTATAGCATTTACATAGTGACCTCTACCCAACTATGATAAATGATTCCAAGACCCAAATTCATATCGACTTAGGCACGGTGGGGCCGATACATCCTTCATCAATATAACTCGGTGGATTAACGTTTAATCGATTCTACTTTTAGAACTCTCGGTCGATAATATTACATTAACAATTATCTTTAGCCCAAAACACATCGACAAGGGCACGGTGGGGCCGATACATCCCTTATCAAATACTTTTGTTGAGTTCAATCCAAATTTCGAATAAATGTGTCCATGATCCAAACCCACATTAACTTGGGCACGGTGTGGCCGATACATCCCTTATCAACATGAATTCGGTGGATTAACATTCATCACCCACTTCCCCTACGTAACAAGGTTTGTACCCCGGTGTGGCCGAGTGCACTCCCTCACGAAATAGGTTTTCATGGTTTCTACTATTTGGTAAGGCTATGTCTCAATTGATTGTTTTAGCGAGAGGTCATGTCAATTTATTATCTATCACGTTTTAAGTGAACTAAAGCGGTGAACTACGATAATTCTAATTGACACGGTCGATAAACTCGATAAAAAAAAAGTGCATGTTTAGTTATGGCGATTTAGCAATGCATGTGACATAAAATAAAATGCAAGCATAAAAGAAAAATCCTAGTATGGCCTTTCCTAAAATAGAAAACTCTTTAACTATTACATATTCGGAAACCAACTTCATTGGTCCCTTGAACTTCGGTTGTGGCACGCATCTCGAGGTAACACCGTCTTTATGTATCGCCTTCTTGAAGAAATCCGTCTTTAGGAACTCCGGAATGAATAAAATTACATAATAAAATACATAATTCCTATTATACATTTGTAACTAAAATAAAATAAATCTATTAAATTACAAAACGGTGATACGAGATCACAATAAAAATACAACCGAATCGATATTCCCATACATTTCGGGAAATACCAATTAAAATCTAAGGCCATACTAAGTAAAAATACATAATTCAAAATTACATAAATTAAAATTATGACAATCATAAGGAAAAATGCAGCATTATAATATGTATGAACATGCTTCATTTTATGCTAAATCGCCTTTAAATTGCCAATATCGTATATTACTCGGTTTTTACGGATTTGCGTGATTTCAACATTTTATAATCACAAAATACATAAATTCATATTTATGCACTAGTTAATTACCCTAACCACTTAGGACTCAAAATTTAGTCTTCACTAATAAATTGACCATAATTAACTTAAATTACAAAAATTGTTCATAAATTAGTCCAAAAAATACAAAAATAAGCTATTAAACTTCAAATAAATCACAAAACTTCAAATAAATTCAAAATTCAAAATTTAAATTCATGAACATTCTGGAAAATTACCATGACACTCATAATGTTCAAAATCTTAGGTTAAAAAATTTCGAAATTTTCCCGGAAAAACAATGTTGCGGTTTATCGATTTTTAATAAAATAATCATAAAAACACGGAAAAATTATTTTCATTAACTTTTCAATTTTAGATCTGAAAAAGATAATGAAAAGCAACATTAGACGTTTTTCCTAAGTCATAGATTATGTTTTATTAATTTTTAACTAATAATGTCACTATTTATGCTATTTTTCTTCAAAAATCCATAAATCATGCATAAGGACTTCTTTATGGCCAATTATTTTACACACATCTTGTAAAATTGCATGTGACAACATATAAAATTTCTATGACCAGATTCGAAACTTAACTCATATTAACCTATTTTTCACTTTAAATCCGAATTAAAAATGAAAAATCCATTTTTCGAGCATAACAAGTCCAAAAATTATGAAAATTTACAGGTTATCTCAAAATAATATATGTGACAACATATCCAAAAATTACTGGAAAATTCGAAGTATAGCAAATTTTAGACCAAAAATGACATTTTTACTCATAAAATCACATTTAAATGCCATTATTGTAAATTATGAACAATAAAAATCCGAAAAATAACCAAAATATCCTAAAACACTTTAGGACCAGAAATATTAACATGCATGTAATAATTTCGTGATATATCATAATAACACAAATTTTACAAGTTTTATTTGTTATTCTTATAACTCGGAAAAACTTTTAACCAATTTGCATGCAAACAACCGTGGCTCATGATACTGATTGAAGGAAATGTAGATTCATATACATACTAACATACTCATATATGTTAAAATTAATTTGTCATAAAATTAAATGTGGATTTTATGCATGCAAACAATATAACAAAAGAGGAGAAATCATATCCTTACATTGTAATTTCGGTTCTTATGGGCACAAGTGAGTTCACCTACTCACTTGTTCTTGAGCTCTCCAAATGGAAGAACAAGGATTCAAGTGTAGAATCCCTCCCAAAAGCATATACCCAAGGAATACATCTTAAAGACTAAAATAATATGATCTAGTATTAAAATTAGTCTTACTTAAAAATATGACACAAAATGTTTTTGTTCTCTCACATATTTCGGTTGAGAGAAGAGGAATTTTGTGATTTTATTTCTCTAGAAATCTCATAAGATTGTAGAGAGCATAGGAGGATTTTTCTTACACTAGAAAAATGGGAAGAATGAATAATGGAGTAAAGTGAAGAGCTCTCTTCTCTTTGTTGTGGGAGGCCGAAAAAGAGAGCATTGGGTAGTATGCCCAATGCCTCTTGTTTTTGCTCTTCTCAAAAACTTAGGCTTGCAAGGCTAGTACTTAGATATCATGATTGTGTTTTCCACTCAAGATAAAAACACAATATATATCTTACACACCTCCTCATTTTCGGTTTATAAGCATAAAATGGAGAATCCATTTTATTTTGTAATTTGTCAAATTTGTCACAAGTAACATATTACATGACATGTTACAATGTAATGTATTTTTAACATATTAAAAATCAACATACTCATAAAATATGTCATTTACAAAATCGACTAGTAATTCGTAATTACTTGTACCAAAAATTTTTCCAAATTATAAACTACAACATTCTGTATTTATAATAATTTATTCATTCCGTTTCAATTGTTTCTTTAAACAATAATTTCATCTAAGTAATAAAATAATTCGATTACTTAGACCGTGTCTCATTTAATCATATTTACAATAAGATACGTAAATTATACTCACAAAATCATCCGTCAATTTTAAGCAATTTAATTAACTCGTATCGGTATACGATTAATTAAATAATCAATTAAGAGTATTTCCCTATAGGTATGACCTAAGGGGATCAACTGATCACCATCGTCGCACGACAGTAATGTCAAACTCTAGTCAGCCAATCATTACCGATATGTGTGGACCAGTTGACTGTAAAATATTACATCCCACATGTATTCTTAAAATGAGATTTAATAATGATATTTAAATCATGTGATCGCACTATTGTTGAGGACACATTTCCCAACAGTTGACATTGCTGTGGATACCCTTGACCTTGCTTAATATGTTGACTTGGTCAGCGGTGCAGAATATGCCCCATCAGTTTTAAATCGCTAGTACTGTGTGATAGACCTGCCCAATGGATTTCAATGTAAATATTATAGTTTGGTTGAAGTATAAATTTAGACAATATCGGAATATGGTAATTTTCCTTAAAATAAACATGTCATACTTATGGTATTAATTAGTATAAAGATGTTAATTATTTAACATACACAAATATAATATAAGTATGTTATATTTTGGAAACTATTAAAAGGTAAATAAATAAAGCTATATTTCCAAAAAATATAATATTCCATAATTATTTCTATTTGATTTAATGCACATATGTAATATATTTATATACATATATAAGTCTCTTAAAATTGCATACCTAGTAAAAGTAATTTTGTTATTAGTGAAAATAACTGTAGTAACATTGGATATAGTAATATGATAATAATCACTCATTTGAATAGTCAAAGTAACAATATTAGCAGCGAGCGTGAGTAGTGAAAGTAACAGAAGTTACAACGGGAGTAATGAAATTATCAATATTAATGCGGCAGTAGTAAAAGTAACGATAATTACGTAATAATAATTACGTCGGGAGTAGTGAAAGTAACAATGATAATAACGAATGTAATAAAAGTAACAATACTAACAACAAAAGAAAATATATATGAACAATAAGTTAACAATTCAATTTAAGTAAAATATTAATAGCGGAGTAGTGAATTTGTCTCATAATTTATTTCATCGTCATTTTAAAATATGTCAAAGAAAAATATATTAATGATAAATTTATGAGTTATGCAACTTTAAAGTAGTACTCCCTCCTATTCACAATAAACTTCTCATTTCATTTTGACATAAAAATTAAGGAAACACATTACTGACTACCCTACCATATAAATAAATTTGGACCAAACAAATACACTAACCGCCATACAATTAAATTTGGACCACACAAACACTTATCAAAAAAGGAAATAGGGAAGTTATTGTGAATAGACGGAAAAGAAAATAAGGAAGTTTATATTGAATAAGAGGGAGTATTACTTAATTAAAATAATTTTTAATGCCAAATAGAGGTAGTCCAAGCTGGGTATGAAATTCCAAGGTATTGAGGTGGAGTTAGAATCCATTGGATATCTAACTCCATTTCAAAATCACACAATCAAACACTTCAAAGGACTCAGTCCATTCCATTCAAAAGTAGCGAACCAGACACCCCTTAAATTATCCGACCGGACCTTAGTTTGATAAGGTTTTTAGAAAATTGTATGGTATATACTCCCTCCTATTCACTGTTTTCTTCCCTATTTCCTTAAACGGATTATTCAGGTTTTCTTCCCCTTTCTTATTTTGGAAACTTTTACTCTTATTTTATTCATCCCTCTCTCCTACTACCAAACCTCACTCAACTTTTACTCTTATTTTATTCATCCCTCTCTTCTATCACCAAACCCCACCCAACTCACAATTTCTTATTTAACTAGTTTTAAACCCGTGCAAAAAAATGCACGGGCTAGACGGGCGTGTGTCTTTTAAAATTATGATATTTTAAACGGTTTTATTGGACATACCATTGAGTTTATTTATGGTATAAATATATACTAAATTTAGATGGAGGATAATAATTTTGGGATAAGAGTTAAAAATAAGGGTTTTTTGTGAAAAACTACCTTATATTTAGGTGTATTTGTAAAAATATTACCTTACGTTATTTTTCTTGCTTTAGACCACCCCCAAGCAAGGTCAATTGGGGGGGGGGGTGTCAATTTGTGAAAGGTCACCTTAATCCACATTTAAGCAAAATATTAGGGTGATCCAAGGGTTGAAAAGGTGAGAAGAGGTCAATTGATGACCTTCACTTGCTCAAATTGACCCAATGATTGACCTTACATGTGTCAAATTGTAATTGGTTACAATATTTGAAATCCAATAAAAAAAAGAAAACTAATATATTAACATTAAAAGTACAAAGAGTACAAAGGCCTAGAAAATAGTCTGCTCAAGTGCCAAAAGCGTCAAGAACGATTCGTAGAAATTCATGGTGAAATTCGTGATTATGTCACTCATATCGCTCTGAAAAATGATCTCATTGAGCATATTTGGCAAAACTTTCGTAACAAAAATTACTTTCGGATGCTTTATATTATTTCGTAGTATTACATGTTTTTTTAATATCATGTTGAGTAGGTCTCCTGAGAGACGATTTCTTAATAAGTTTTATTGAGAGACCATTGTACAATTTTGAGAAAAAGTGGTATTAAAGATAATAAAATAGGTACAAATCATGATTAATGATAAAATGGGTACATTTATTATGTATATAGGTACGAAATTACTATGTCACGATCAACAATAAAAATGGTACGAAATACAAATAAAAGGGTACGAAAGTTTGGTCTCTCAATAACTTAGTGAGAGACCGTCTCTCCCAAGTTTTAGTGTATCATGTTTGCTTTTTTTAAAAAAAAAAAAAATTATGTATGCAGCTTTTTAAATTATGTATGCGGGTTTTTTTATTGTCAATGAAATCGTCTTTTCGATTATTAAATTTTAACTTTGTTATTTAATATTTTTTTCAGAAGTTTACGTCATTAAATTAATGCTTAATATATTGTACTTTTATTTTTTTAAAATTACAATAAAAACTTGTGTATAATTAGTTAGTAAATAATAATTGAAAAAGTAAGAGAGAAGTTTTAGTGGGGTAGAGAATGTGGGAAATGATTAGAAATGATTAGAAATGTTGAAAAGTGGAAAATGATTGGATTAATTGACCCAGGTCGTGACCTTCTGCTTTGGAGGGTAAAAATGGGTCAAGTTAATAAGGGGTGTGATGGGGTATATTCTGCACCGCTGACCAAGTCAACATATTGAGCAAGGTCAAAGATATCCACAGCAAAGTCAACAACTTAGACAGCCTAGCCGATGCAGCCCATCGGCCTGTCACTTAGGTCTCGGCCAGGCAACTAACCAGCCGGGACACATATCCGCGTACTCATATCCAAGACCCCTCGGCCGGCCTGCCATGGGCCCATCGGCCGAGGGTAGAACGGTCTTTCCACCTGCTAGCCACTTGGCCACTTGGCCACTACGTGACAAAAGGTGAAAGTCTATAAATACTCCTGAACCCTCATTGAGGAAAGGATCCCACAATTTAACCTAAGAATCACTATTCATCTGGTAATATCTTCCTTATCTCTCTACAATACATACTTCGCCAAGTAACACGGCTTATCTCTCTAAGTTTACTGACTTGAGCGTCGGAGTGAGTACGCTCGGCCAAAGCCGAGCCCTCAGTTTGTTCATCGTTTCAGGAGAGGTCAAAGGAGGACTCAAGCAAAGACGTCATTCTACAAGCCACGGGTGGTAACAATACTTGCTCTGGAATTACACCCGGAACAATTGGCGCCGTCTGTGGGAATAGATACTAGAAGCTAGTCACATTCATTCCCAAACAAAAAAAAGAAAACACACAAAAACCCACCCAAAAAGCCAAGAAGATGTCGAAACAACCAGAGAAGGTGCTTGTGGAAAATGAATTCTACCAAGATGACACATTCCACAACTCTGAAATCGGGCAGTCCCCCACCGGCCGTATCACTGATACGACGAACGGGATGCCAAAGGAACAAGATACGCCGTTGCCCACCGACCAAGTCACCATCATGGGACATGTGGTTGATGCAGCTAAACTAAAGCTACTCTTGGACCTAATTGGTAGTACGCCGGCTCACACTGTCACACCGACAAGAGCGGCGGAACCCGTCCAGGAGGCCAGGGCCCAAAATGTGACTCCGAGAAACTTGGACGGAGCGCTAGGAGAAGCTGACCCTGCCAAGACGCCGGAGGAGCCCAGAGTGCTAGTGGTAGACCTGAGTCCTCCCCGTACTCACGGGAGGACAGCGTCGCCGCAGCACCGACGAGGCCTACCCCAAAGAAGCCAGAGAAGTCCGACTCAGCAGAGCCGGAGGAGAAGCCCGAGTCGGAGAAGGAGTCCTTCCCGCTACGAGGAGAGAAGCCGGACTAGGAATGCGAGGAGCCGATCGCCGCGTGTCGTTCGACACGTGGTCAGACAGCCCCTAAGTGCCTATGTCCTTGAAACCTCTGTGCCAACCAAGCTGAAGTTGCCGGCACTCACATACAAAGGGGATAGCGACCACGCCGAAACTTTCGAGTCGTACATGTCGGTGTGGGAACAGCCCGATGAGGTCTGGTGCCGAGTCTTCCCAACGACCTTGCATGGGATGGCTCAAAGTTGGTACAAAGGTCCGCTGACGGCTCGGCTCGAGATCTTGTTACGCCGATTTAAGGGACGCGTTCTTAGCCCAGTACTCTTGCAATAAGAGGAGGGCTGTAGAGACATCGGATCTCCTGACTATCAGACAGGAGGGGGGCGAGTCTCTGTGAAGCTATGTCAAGAGGTTCGACGCCAAGGTTCAGCAGATTCGGGAGATTAATCCCGAGCTGGCAGCCTTCGCACTGATGAAAGGCCTCCCAAGGGGAGACTTAAAAACGAGCTCATCAAGTGCGGCGGCCGACCTTGACGCCGCTTAAAATTGGTCGATCAAGCCATTAAGGTGGAGGACTATCACAAAACCTGGGTAGGCCCCAGCGAGGCCGAGCACTCAGAGAAGAAGAGCCACCGAAAGGACAACCCGGACGAAGGACGCCGTGACAGTAATAGGTCACGGTCCGACGAAGAACGCCGTGACAATAATAGGTCACGGTCTGACAAGACTGCAAGGAAACATAACTCGGCGGTCGCCGGGGGGAGTTCGGAACCGTACCACCGAAAGCGGTACAATGATCACACCCCCCTGGTCGTATCTGCCGCCGAGGTTTTCGCCCTGAGCAAAAACGAGGGTCAGAAGTGGGAAAGGCCCCTGTGCCGAGGAGTGACGGTGACACGAGCCAAGATCGTGAGTACCACGGCCACACCGCCACTTAACAAACGACTGCCGGCATCTGAAAAATGCCATTGAAGAGCTGATCCGGAAGGGGAGCCTCGGCAAATACGTCGCCGGAGGCCAAAGAACAGATGCCGACGGGTCAAATAAGAAATCCGTCTTTGAACGGGTAGGAGTAATCAATGTTGTCATCGGGGGCAACGAGAACGGTGGGTCCGCTCATGGGCACAAACGGCACCTGAATGAACTATATCAGGCCATCAACTTTGTGCCCAACACAGCAACCCCCGCTTCCAACATCCCCGATATGACCATTGGGAAGAAAGACTACGAGGGAGTCATCGCTCCTCACAGCGACCCACTCGTAGTCCACCTGGACGTAGCCAACCACTTGGTGAAGAGGTGCCTGATTGACACAGGCGCCTACACAAACATTATGTACAGAGAATGCTTTCTCAGCCTCGGTCTGAAGGTTGAAGACTTGAGCCTCTGCACCAACCCGTTGTACGCTTTTTTTGGGGCCGGCTACTGGTACCCCGGGATCAATCAGCACGGTGATGTTCGGCGAGGGAGGTGCGGCCAAGAACGTTATGTCTGAGTTCGTGGTCATTGACGGTTCATCTGCCTACAACGTCCTCATAGGCCGAGTCACTCTGAGTGAGGCCGACGCAGTAATGTCCATCCGGGCCCTGACATTGATGTATGTCTCGGACCGGGGGGAAGCGCATAAGCTCGTCTCAAAGAACGAGAAGGATGAGGTAGTCAATGTCCAAGTATCTGCCAGAGGGTGCAACGTGCAATCCTTCAAAGTGGCGAAGAAATCGGAGAAGGGGAAGAGCCCATCCTTGCAACAGGAGGGCGAACGCATGGATACCACCGTCGGCATGGTCGAAGGAGCGGAGACCGAAGAGGTGGAGATTGACCCAGGCCGCACCGTAACTATCGGTGTCAACCTGGAACCAAAATTCAGGGCCGCTCTCCTAGACCTGCTGAGGAAGAACAAAGACGTCTTCGCCTACTCAGCGGCCGAGATGCCAGGCGTGAGCCGGGAGGTAATTATTCACAAGCTTAACGTACTCCCCACCGCTCGCCCTGTCAAGCAAAGGATGAGGAACTCCTCAGCCGAGAAAGATGAGGCCATCAAAGCCGAGGTAGATAAATTACTAGCGGCGCGCTTTATCATGCCTTGTACTTATCCTGAGTGGTTAGCTAATGTTGTGATGGTGAGGAAGTCATCGGGGGCATGGAGAATGTGTGTAGACTTTACCAACCTTAATAAAGCATGCCCCAAAGATTGTTATCCCTTGCCTCGGATAGATAGTTTAATTGACGCCACGGCAGGCTACACTATGCTGAGCCTGCTGGACGCCTTCTCGGGTTATCACCAGGTATTCATGGCCGAGGAAGACATGCCTAAATGCGCATTCATCACTGCTAACGGCACATACATGTACAAAATGATGCCGTTTGGTTTAAAGAACGCCGGTGCAACGTACACAAGACTGGTGGACAAAGTGTTCCAAAATCAAAAAGGGCGAAACATTGAGGCCTACGTCGACGATGCTATTGTAAAAAGCAAGTCTGACAGCGAGCACTTGGCCGATTTACACGAAACATTTTGTTCACTAAGGAAATACAAGATGAAGCTCAACCCAATGAAATGCAACTTCGGTGTCCGGGCAGGTAAGTTCCTCGGCGTACTTGTCAGCGCCAGGGGGATTGATGCCAATCCAGACAAAGTCCGAGCAATCCTAGACCTGTCGGAGCCAAGGAATCGAAAGGAGGTTATGATGCTCACCGGGAGAATGGCGGCTCTAGCCCGTTTCATCTCTCGGTCAGCCGACAAGAGCACCCCATTCTTCAAAGTATTGAAGGGGAATAAAGACTTCAGCTGGGGGGAGGAACAGAGCACAACTTTCAAGCAACTGAAAGCTCATCTTCAGACTCTCCCAACCCTGTCCAGACCGATGCTGGGGGAGACGCTATACCTATACATAGCAGTTACCTCGGCCACGGTCAGTGCCGTAATCGTCAGAGAAGAAAACAAGCAGCAGCACCCAATCTACTTTGTCAGCCACACATTGTTGCCCGCCGAAAGAAACTACCCGCTTATTGAAAAAGCAGCCTTTGCTGTCGTCGTCGCCGCAAGGAAGTTAAAACCCTACTTCGACGCCCATCCCGTGACGGTCCTAACCGACCAGCCATTGGAGAAAGCATTGGAAAAATTTGAGCAATCCGGCAGACTCATCAAGTGGGCGGTAGAGCTATCCGGCTTCGGCATTCAATACAAACCGAGGCCTTCGATAAAGGGGCAAGCACTTGCAGATTTCCTGGCCGAGTGCACATATCAAGAAGAGATACACCCCGGTGTATGGGAGGTATTCACCGACGGGTCCTCCACAATGAACAGCGCAGGCGCCGGCATCCTTATCATCAGCCCAAACGGGGACGAGTTTGAGTACGCTTTGAAATTCACCTTCCCGGCCTCAAACAACGAATCCGAATACGAGGCGGTGATAACTGGGGTCGAATTAGCGTGAGCCACGGAGAGAACACATTGTGTTGAAGACAGACTCACTGTTGGTTACTAACCAAATCAGAGGAGAGTTCGAGGCGCGAGACGATGGGATGGTAAGATACCTGGAAAGGGTGAAAGCTGACACAGCAAAATTGAAGTTCTTCAAAATTCAGTGCATCCCCAGGTCCGAGAACAACCGAGCCGACGCTCTCTCAAAACTTGCCAGTTCAACCATCAAGAATATCAGCCGAACCGTGCTAGTGGATATCAGGACTGCTAAAAGCATCACTGACGCACTCTGCACGGTGGGCAACATCGAGGCCGAGACGACGTGGATGACTCCGATAATGAAATACAAACTTACAAATGAGTTGCCGGAGGACCGCAATCTCTCGGCCAAGATAAAAAGGATCGCCGCTAGGTACTTGTTGTTTGAAGGAGAATTATACAGAAGGTCCGTAATAAGACCACTCTTGAAGTGCGTCGGCCCAGCCGACGCGGAGCTAATTTTGACAGAAATTCACGAGGGCATCTGTGGTCATCACATGGGGGCAAGAACGCTGGCCCACAAAGCTCTCCGAGCTGGCTACTTCTGGCCCACCATGCTTAAGGATTCCAAAGCCAAAACGAAAAAGTGCAAGAACTGCCAAATGCATGCTCCGGTGATACACGCTCCTTCCCGAGACCTGCAACCGGTGCTTAATCCCCTTCCTTTTGCACAGTGGGGGATGGATCTTTTAGGGCCATTTCCAACGGCCTCCGGAGGAAGAAAGTTCCTGATCGTCGCCATAGACTACTTCACCAAATGGATTGAAGCGGTGGCGGTACCCGCGAAGACGACGGCGGCCGTAAGAAAGGTCATCTGGGAAAATGTCATAACTCGTTTCGGGTTACCCCAAGTCATGGTATTTGACCACGGCCGAGAGTTTTGGAGTGACACAATAATGGGCTGGTTGGAAGAACTTGGTATCAAATTTGCATACTCCTCCGTCTGCCACCCACAGAGCAACGGACAGGCGGAGGCAGCCAATAAAACAATCCTCAACGGTTTGAAGAAGAAAGTTGAAGACCTAAAGGGAAGATGAGCCGATGAACTACCCGGCATCCTGTGGTCCTTTAGAACCACGGAGAAAGAAGCAACGGGCAAGATCCTTTCCACTTAGTCTACGGATCAAGCGATCCCCGGTTGAAGCAACGGTGCCGACATACAGAACGCGAACCTTTGACCCAGCCGAAAATGACGAAGGCTTAAAAGCCTCCCTAGACCTGGTCGAGGAAAGTCGAGATACAGCACGCCTCAACTTGGCAGTATACCAAAACCGGATGAGAAGAGCCTACAACCAAAGAGTCCACAAAAGGGACTTAAAAGTAGGAGATCTAGTCCTAAGAAAGTCGGCCGCCACCAACAAAGGAAATATTCATGGTAAATTGACGGCCAACTGGGAGGGTCCCTACAAAGTGGTTGAAGAGATGAGGCCGGGTACATACCGGCTGACAGACATGGAGGGTGTGCCTTTGATGAGCCATTGGAACACCGACAACTTAAGAAAGTACTTTGTATAGCGGCGGAGGTGTCCAAGCCCATTGTGGACACCCCAACGCATGATTATATCAAATGAAGAAGCACCAGAGTTTGCCACCAAAGTGCTTGTCCTCTCCATAGTCATTTCGAGGTAGACGCCGACGGCTCCCACCGGGCAGTCACCCCAAGAAAAAGAAACGCTATCGAGCCGTAACCCCGATTACCTCGGCCAAAGCCGAGAGCGACGGGGACACAACGACCGATACGCTAGAAGAAACGTATACTCAGTGCAGTTGAGACGCAAATCTAGCGATCAATATGCCTACAGATACGAACGCTATCGAGCCGTAACCCCGATTACCTCGGCCAAAGCCGAGAGCGACGGGGGCACAACGACCGATACGCTAGAAGAAACGTATACTCAGTGCAGTTGAGACGCAAATCTAGCGATCAATATGCCTACAGATACGAACGCTATCGAGCCGTAACCCCGATTACCTCGGCCAAAGCCGAGAGCGACGGGGACACAACGACCGATACGCCGGAAGAAACGTATACTCAGTACAGTTGAAACGCAAATCTAGCCGCCTCGGCCAACCAAAGGCCCGGCAGAGGACGCGATCAATATGTCTACAGATACGAACGCTATCGAGCCGTAACCCCGATTACCTCGGCCAAAGCCGAGAGCGACGGGGACACAACGACCGATACGCTAACATGTTCACAACAGCGGTTGAGATACGCATTCTAGCCGCCTCGGCCAACCAAAGGCCCGGCAGAGGACGCGATCAATATGTCTACAGATACGAACGCTATCGAGCCGTAACCCCGATTACCTCGGCCAAAGCCGAGAGCGACGGGGACACAACGACCGATACGCTAACATGTTCACAACAGCGGTTGAGATACGCATTCTAACTGCCTCGGCCAGGCCGAAGTTAAAAACGAAAAAGCGCTCAATTAATAACGCAAGAAGACAAGTATGGTGATCAAAAAGCCCCGGCCAAGCCGAGGGCAAATAAGACGAACTTTATTGAAAGTGATTGAAAGGAGAATACAGACGACGGCCGTCCCCATAGGGATAAGCCTAAACACAACCTACCAAGAGTTTTACAACAAAACAAGGAAAAGAAAAGCAAAAGATTACAAACATATAATTTGAAGCGCCAAAAAGATGGCAGGGAGGAAAGGCTCAATAGTTGGCCCCCGAACAGCTAAAGCTATCCGAGAAGCCGGGTGAGTCTGGTGACGACCGCCCGTCCCCCTATGCCTGTTGCTGCCCTCCATCGGCAGCAGCAGTATCATCTTTGGTGGCCGGCTCAGGAGAAGGCTCGACATTTTCAAGTGCTTTCAGCCTCTCAGCCTCCTCGTTGGCCTCCCTCACCTTTGCATCATAGGTCGCCTTGGCCTCAGCAATCTGAGCCGCCTTCGCCGCCTCCGCCTTCTCCGCGGCCGCTGTTTCCGCAGCATCGGCCATCTCATCCAGAAGCTCGTCAAATCTATCCCACGGGAAGGAGCCTTCGGGGAAGAGCTTCTTTATTGCCTCCCTGGCCGCCTCCTCGGCCTGGTCCCGGAATTGGGCACACATTTTAGGGATAAGCTCAGTTTGAAGCATCTCAATATCCTTCTCCTTTTGAGCAAGGATAGCCCTTGTGCCCCTGTGCGCCTCCGACTGGGCATCGTACAGATCCTTCCACTCTTCCCTTTTGGCAACCACGGCGTCATGAGCGCCCTTATACCTGTCCCGCTCCTCCATCAACTTGGCGGTGGCGGCATCAGCAGCCTCAACTTTGGCCCTCTCGGCCAAAAGCCGCTTCTCAGCTTCCTCCTCACGCTTTCGGGAAGCAAGGAGGTCCAGCTTAGCCTTCCCGGCTTCCCCCTTTGCAGCGGAAAGATCAATCTTGAGCCGTGCGATCAATGGCCCAGCTTGGGCCATGGCCTTTTCTTGCTCCATAATGTGGGAGCCGGCCAGTTGAGTCCACTTCGCCAGCCTCTTGTAGATTCTCGTACCCTCTGCCACAAGCTCGGTGGGGGGAATCTTCTGAAGCAAGGAGTCAGCGGTGGCACTTCTATCATCCGCCTTCTCAGGCTGCTTCTCTAATTGCCGCTCAGTGAGAACGGCGACTGCCGACGGCGGATCTACAAAAAATTTACACAGAGCATCCATGTCAACATGCATTGACACGTCAGAGAGTCTATCATCGGGAATGTCCAACGAACCAGCTAGGTCTGAACTGCAAGTTAGATCCGTACCAGTCTGGACCCTCTTAGATGGAGGGCCAGCTGAGTCAGTCTTCTCCCCGGCAACGTTGGAAGCAGACGGTGGCTCTTTTCTCTTCTTTGGAGGAGGAGGGCCCTTTGCAACGGTCACCACCTCCCCAGAGATATCGACGACCTCCACATGCTTGTGCGATTGCTCCTTCTGAACTGCTGGGGTCGAAGAGGGAGTTGGCACTAACGCCGTCGCCAACTTGGACGCTGCCTTCTTTGCTCTCTTCGGCACGCCTCCGAGAACCCGTGCTTGGGCCGCCGCCGGATCCAATGCCTTCAGCTGCTTGTCCATAAGTTCGTTGGGAGCCAGTCTACGATCACGCGCGTCAGCCGTAGGATGCCGTTGAACGACCTTCCCGTCCTTATCAAGCCCTAACCTCTTCAAGGTCCTCTCAGACAGATCCTGGCCAAACCGGTCTGCAAGAAATTAAACAAGAGTTACATAAAATAAGTAAAACAAAGCTCTAAAACAGGAACATAACAGGCAAAGATGGGCCTCACACCGACCCCACTCACCCTGGTTGAGGGCCGGTATGAGGCCGACGCGGCAAAGCAGCTCATCCTAAAGAATAATCTGAGTCGGGGGCAGCCATCCCTTCTCAGCATCAAACAGCTGCATCGCCCGCTTCTCATCCGCAGTAAGAGGGACCATCGAAGCGTCCATCTTAACCTTACCCCGGGAGATACATTTCTCATATTCTTCCCGGTTCTCACACCGCAAGTAAACAAGGCTCTGGAAAGACCGAGGCAATGGGTAGTCCTCCGGCACTTGGACGTACACCCATCGCCGTTGCGCGATCCTGCAAGAAGTAAGCTTGGACACGGAGACGTAGCCTGGCTCCGTCTGCACGCTGTACCACCCCACTTTACCGGAGATTGACGGCCGAAGATGATGAAGGCGGCGGAATAAGTTAACTGTTGTGACCTCCCCCCTAAAGAGACAGAGCCACACGAAGCCAACTATCGTCCTAATGGCCAACGGATGCAGTTGAGCCACAGCGACGTTCATAGCTTTGATGATGGCCATGACGTGTTTATTCAAAGGAAACCGGAGCCCATACTCCATGTGCCTGATATATATGCCGATATGACCTGGGGGAGGGCAACAGACCGCCTGACCCTCCTCAGGGATAACAATTTTGTACCCCTCACCGAAGGAGAAATGGCCTCCGAAAAGAGTCCCACCGGAACAACTGGCGAATTTATTGGTCCAGACACGGTCAAGACCAGTCGTGCAGGCCTCGCCATGATCCGGGATAGGCGGCCTCTCACCATCAGAAGGAGTCCTCTCATCATCATCAGCATCATCATCCTCATCCTCCCATTCCTCCAAAATTGGTGGATCAACTACGGGAGAAGGAGACCTAGGGCCCCCAGACCTTATCGGGATGGCATCTAGTATCCCCTCCTCATCAAGACGCGACGGGGAACCCCCCGGCGCATAAGTGCTAGTCCCGGCGTCAGCAGCAGACATGATAGCAATGATTACGTAACGAAATAAGAGATTGAGAAAAATTTGTTTGTTTACCTTGAAGAAAAGCACTAGCCGAGGTGACAACTCTGAAAATGAGAAGAAAAAGAAGTCCTTGAAAGTTTAGAGAGATGAAAATTTTGGAGAAAATGAAATTGGTGGCCAATTTCACGGAATAACTGCCCTATTTATAGGGGAAAGCCCATGAAGAAGGACCAATCAGGGCACAGCCCATGAAACGTTAGCCAATCAGCGGACAGACACGTGTCAGACATGCAACCACGGAATGTCAATCGTTGCAACAGTTGAACGTCAATCAATGCAACAGTGACCAAGCGTCTTAAACACGCCCCTTCATATATCTTTGCCTATTCATCTTCCTCAACAAATTCCTAAGTATCTGCTCTCCGCCGGCCACATGATCAACCAAGCTAGGAAGCACCGGCCGGGGGGCAATCAAAAATAACCGGCACCCTCAACCGGTCAACCCTGGTCTCGGCCAGCGTCAGTTTCTTTTCCACATCGGATGCCCTTTACACATCCATGTGGAGGGGGGATATGGCACGGACTTAGCATAACCAGGCCGAGGTAGAAGAAGCCGATGCAGAAATGCGCATTTTTTACAAATTACTTGCGCAGAATATACGCTCAACATACATCGGAGCCCATACCACGGCATAGACTACGCTGGGGGCAAATTGATGGGGCATATTCTGCACCGCTGACCAAGTCAACATATTGAGCAAGGTCAAAGATATCCACAGCAAAGTCAACAACTTAGACAGCCTAGCCGATGCAGCCCATCGGCCTGTCACTTAGGTCTCGGCCAGGCAACTAACCAGCCGGGACACATATCCGCGTACTCATATCCAATACCCCTCGGCCGGCCTGCCATGGGCCCATCGGCCGAGGGTAGAACGGTCTTTCCACCTGCTAGCCACTTGGCCACTACGTGACAAAAGGTGAAAGTCTATAAATACTCCTCAACCCTCATTGAGGAAAGGATCCCACAATTTAACCTAAGAATCACTATTCATCTGGTAATATCTTCCTTATCTCTATACAATACATACTTCGCCAAGTAACACGGCTTATCTCTCTAAGTTTACTAACTTGAGCGTCGGAGTGAGTACGCTCGGCCAAAGCTGAGCCCTCAGTTTGTTCATCGTTTCAGGAGAGGTCAAAGGAGGACTCAAGCAAAGACGTCATTCTACAAGCCACGGGTGGTAACAATACTTGCTCTGGAATTACACCCGGAACAGGGTGATTAAGAGTAAAATTATGATTGACCCGATTAAGTCGATCTTTTGCTTGGGGATGGTTTTAGACTACCATTGTTTTCTCTTTTTTTTGGTCAAAAACTACTTGTGCTGAAACTATGGCGAGATTTGGTCGATTTACCGACATTAACGTATCCCACATGATTTTGATAACATCAAACAACAATGACCAAATGCGTCCAACCCACAATTTAACTTTACATAAGCAAAATTTATGTTTTCACATTTCAGTAATAACTACGAACATCTACTGAAGTTAACCGTAAGTACATTACGACTTCCCAAAATCGTGCCTAAGCAAGATTAAAACATAAAAGAGTCAAGGGAGATAGGTTTAAGCCGAAAAACTGACCAAATTTGTCTAGATTCTTAGAGTATATAGTTATTGACCAAGAATAAAGAAAACAAAGGTAGTAGAAAAAAAAAAATGTAAGGTAGTCTTTTTACAAATAACCCTAAATATAAGGTAGTTTTTGACAAAATAAATCCTAAAAATAAAGGGAACAATAAAATTAGAATAAAAAATACTCCCTCCTATTCAACATAACCTTCCCTCTTTCCTTTTTCATCTATTCACAATACTTTCCCTATTTCCTTATTTAATAAAGTTTTATACTTATTTTAATCACATTATCCCACAACAATACCCCACCCCACTCCTCAACAATACTTATTTTAATTAACTTACCCACAACAATACTTATTTTAATCACTACACTCACAAAAGTCACAATAATACCCCACAATACCTTCTCTCTCTCTCTCTAATTACCTAACTCCACTACAATACTTTACCTTATTTTAATCCATCTCCTTAATTCTAGTGCCCCCATGAATAGGGAGGGTTATCTAGAATAGGAGGGAGTATTAGTTTTAAGCAAACTATTAATTCATTTAACTGGGCCGGATATACAACTTAATCCATAATCCATTATTATACCCTATAGCAACTCATTTATAAAGATCTGCATATCTCATAATTTAAAACCCTAAAGCTCCTTCACCTACGACACCATTTTTTCCATATGCTAGCTACATGCCTCTCTCATACCCCTCTTCCTTCATCAGTTCATCACTCCATCATCTTTATTGAAATCTTAAACCAATCAACCAATGTCATTTACATCTTTAATGCAATCTCCAACTTTTTTTTATTTAGTTTTACAATTTTTTAAGCACAAATGATATTGGTATAAGCTCTATTCCCAAATAGTGATAATTTACAACCTTTATTTCAGAACCAATAAATATTATTGTTGTGATTTTTTTTCCCCGATTTTGATATGATTTTCTCTTAATAGTAGTGTACTTACGTATACGATTTCTTATGTTTTTTTTCGTTTCTCAATTTCTCAATTTTTTTTTTCTATTTATCATATATTTATATGATTAATTTTTTAAAAATTTAACTAAGTTCTTAAAATATATAAATGCCAAATTTTTAAGGATATAGTATTTGTTTTCAAACTTTGGGTCGAAGTGGTTTAGTTCTAGTTCAAGTACAAACACACTTATAAACTAAATTTAATTTTATCAAGTTTTTCCTTTTCCTTTTTATTTTCTTTTACAAAATTTTTAGGTATCTGAATTTATTATTTTTAAATTTTAATTTAATTATTTATAGGAAAGAATTATACTATAAATTTTAATTTTATTTACTACTCTCACAATTTATGAAATGAATTGTATTTACGTTGAACTATATTTACATGAAATCTAATACAGAGTAATTAAATAACTATGAAAACATGGGGGTCCTACCTAAAAAACACTTTTGCAAGCCCTAAACATCAGGAGCCAATGAGAAATTAGGAAAAAACCTATTCCCTCCTATTCCGAATAAGTGTCCAATTTGGACAATGGTACGAAAATTAAGGAATATAGTTAAAATAATGAAAATTATTGTATAAGGGTAAGAATATATGAGTTAAATAATGAAAAGTATTGAATATGATGGGTTATGGGTGGTTGAGGACTGGGGTGGTAAATAAAGAAAAGAGCTAAGGGTAGGAAAGTAAAAAAACCATGTCCAAATATGGCAAATGGGACAGTTATGTGAATAGACGGAAATGACAAATGAGACAGTTATTTAGAATAGGAGGGAGTAGCTTTTATACTAGGTAGATTTCTAATTATTCATTCCTCTCTCCAATCCACATACCACATCATCTTCCTTTATTTATTCTTTAATCATCTCCTAAAATTTTGTGCCCAAATCAAAGGGGAAGAAGATACCGAATAGAAGGGAGTATGAAAATTCAGATCGTATAAAACCGTATATCACATCGTATCCATATATTAAAACCGTATGGTATATTTTTGTAGTACTCAATAGCTACTACAGAAATGAAATTAGGACTCGTTGATCCCTGACTCCTTCCTACGCTACCATTTTCGATTGTTGCAAATCGCGGACCTCAGAATCCAACGCCATTGTCAAACTCTTCTTCCAGCACACACCTAACTCAAGGTATATCAATCCATCTATTTTCCTTTACTACTGCTTTTTTTCGCAATTTTATGAATATACACCAAATTATAATGTGCCAAATTTCTTTATTTGTGAAACTTATATATTCTAGGGTTTGATTTGATTGTTACAAATTAGGTTGAATATATAGTTTTAGTAATGTTGGAAAATTTAATGTAATTTTTCAATTAAAACGACGTTTCCATTGATATCGTCAATCTCACCTTCTTCTTCCCTTCAAATCGTCATTTGTGAATCTCACCTCCTCCTTCACCAATACTACCTCTCCTCTGGCCTCACCTGCTCAGCAGTCATGTGCTTAATTAATGAATGGTCATCATTAATTGAATCAATGATTTAATTGTTGTTTGAGTATGTTCTTAATTTTTTAAATTTTTGATGCTAATTACTCAGTACTCACTGCCGCACTGCCGACTGCCCTGCTACTTCATTAGTTTGATTTTTTTAATTTTTGATTAACTCTATTCTGAATTTGTAGTTTTGTTTTAGTGGTTGTATTGCTTAATTTGTTTTGTGACAGATTATTAGTGAAGTTTTTTTTGTTAAACACAGTACAACAACTTGCAACAAAACCATAAAGCTACAAATTTGAACTATTGTTTGGTTCCATTTATTGAGCGAGAATTTTTTGTACAAGTGATGATGATATCATTGATAGCTTCCAAAACATGAAATCTCGTCGAATGGTATTAGATTGACTCTCGTCGAATGGTATTAGATTGACTCTTTAGGTATTGTGTTTCAGTGACACTATTTTTATATGTAATGTTAACGATGAAATCTATGTAATGAAATTTCATATTTTTTTTTCATTTGTCTCTCTTTTTCCTATTGTGCCCGCTTTCTATGATTCCTAGGTCCGCCACGGGTTATCGCCCAATTGTGTTCCCTAATTTAGTGGATGCTCTTTTTTTGATATTGAATTAGTTTGAAAGGATCAGTTGCTCTTTTGGGTATGCTTTTCATTTGTTTTCCGTAGTTGTGTTGAGTTATATTAGTTATCAAACAAAAGGGAGTAATTATTGTGTGAGACGGTCCTTTTAAGTAGCAGATTCGCTAGTTTACTAGAGTAATCTTTTTACACAATTTACCGTCTCATAGTGTGTGACCGTGTTAGTCAATAGTTATTGGACAAAAGAAGGCTATAGATCTCAAACTGTGTGGAATTTAGAGTGAACATTAAAGTCTACATTTACGGATCGTAGGAGTTAGAGATTGAGCAAAAGATTAGTGTTTCTTGTTCGCCAGATTTTGTGGAATAATGTCTTGAGACTATTGATGGGCGCCTTCATGTTTGGTTTAGTCTGTGATTCTGTACTTCTTCAGGCTTGCATTTGTTTTCGCTATCATATTAATAGATGCTATGATTGTAGAATGGCAACCTTAAGGAACCTAAAGATCAAGACGAGCACTTGCAGACGTCTTATCAAAGAGCTACATTCCTATGAGGAGGAGGTTGAAAGAGAAGCTGCTAAAACTGCTGACATGAAGGAGAAAGGCGCTGACCCTTATGACCTTAAGCAGCAGGCATGTTTGACTCGGTTTCTTCCATGATTTTTTGTTACTTAATTCTGCTTGGTGGCCGGATTTACGTGAAATGCTCAGCGTTCCTTAAAATATTTAGTTGGATTATAATTACTCAAAAGTGGATCTGAGTGTTATCTACTTCCTTCCTCGATTTAAAAACAAATGCCCGGGTCCTAGCACTTCTATGAGATAGATTTTGAAATCATGTGACATTTGAATTCGAAAGAGAGCGATTAGGGAGTATCCTTTTATCATACAGGAGTTACAGCATGGTGGTCATTTTGTACTCCCGTTGTCTATCAAACAAAATTCTTGAAGCAAGTGAGAGTTAGAGGAATTACTTTGATTGTTATGATGTGTTGTATTGGGGTGCTTAAGTACTCTGATTCTGGACCATTCAGATTTTTGCGTCAGTGAATGTTTCATTCAATGACTATTTCTAGGTATAAATGGAGGTTTTGGAGAGTTGATTGATCATTGTATGGCATGTAAAATGTACATAGAAACTTCTCTTAAGCAAATAGATCATGATGCCATGGTGCTAGGAATTATTGTGTGTTGTTGTCTGACATCTGAAGATTAAGATGGATGTTGCGTGTTTGTAACTTCAGTAGGGTACTTCTTTCACCAATTGGTTTTAGGATGCGATGTCACTACACTTGTGAACATGGATATACACTTCTTGTTGGCGTCCCTGTAACAGATGATACTAAAAAGAACATTGTATACTGACTGCCATATTGATTTGAGGATCTAGACATTCGTAGACTACCCATGCATGCCTGCTTTCATTTCCTTTTTGTTCCCAATACCACGTAATCTTGTTTTTTCTAATTATTATAATTAGAACTATTACATGCTTATTCTTTTTCTTGTCAATTGCTTGAATTAAAATTAGTTATGTTACTTGTTAAGACAATAGAGTTGTAATTATATATTTATGTTATTTGAGTTTGTTGGAAAGTAAAATAAATGAACCTTACTAACCTGTGATAAGAGTGATCCTCTGAATTATTCTCTGTTTTAATTTCTGTAGGAAAGTGTGCTAGCCGAGTCAAGGATGATGATTCCTGATTGCCGCAAGCGCTTGGAGTCTTCCCTGGCTGACCTAAAGGCATTATTGGTATGTTGTTACTAGTGCAGATTGATAGTTAGAAAAGTTGCTCTTTAAACTGTAGAGCCACAAAAACAGGGTTGAGTGCAAATTGTGAATATTTTGGATTAGGGGGGCAAATACTTAAAAAATTGGATTGAAAACGTAAGAAATTGCAAATAGCGGCTTAGGAATGCCAGTTTTGAGTTCCTAGCCTCATTCGATTGACATCTTGGTGCTATGCCTAAAGCCTATGAGACTTGAGGAAACGAATTAGTAAACTTTGTTTGAAGGAGTGACCGACTAGTCTCTTAATCCAACTGTCTTTCCTCTTGTCATTTTCATGAAGTAGTGAAGTATTAGAAGTAGCATACGGTGTTCTTTTTGTTTTGGTAAAGGATAAACTGGAAGCACCGTCTTTGTTGTTGCCAAAGAAAAAATGCGTGACCACCTCTGTTGTACTTAGAGAGGTGGCTTCTTAAGCGGCGCTAGGGCAATGATACTGACTATATTAGTAGGTTTTCAAGATGACTGGTAGATGATAATGAGTAAACACCGTCAACATGTGAGTTGTGAGTTGTGAGTTTTGAGGCTTGATAGGACTTTGGTATATAGTACTCCATATGTGGTAGTGGAGAAGTAGCGTACCCATGAGATTTGATTTCTTGAAATACTTTGTAGGCGGAGCTTGAAGAATCAAACGAGAAAGAAGGCCCTGAAATTGATGAAGCTCGGAGCATGATTCTAGAGGTGGAGAAAGAATTCCAAACTGCAGATGCTTAGATGAGAGGCTGACCATCTGAAGAGACCAAACTTTAGTCTTCACAATCATCATGCAATTGCAAATGATGAAAAAGAGTGTATTTAGTTTCATTTTGTGTTTTATTAAAACTTACAGACTAACTTTCAGTATTGAAATCCTTCGTGGCGAGCTTGGTCCCTACTTGGTGAACAGCTTAGCAGCTTCAATGACGGCATAATGTATCCATTTTGGTTTTTGGGTGATTCAGAAGCAGTAAACTTAATTTGTACTACTTAGAAAGGCTGTGATTTTGTGCTTGAACGAGTGCAGTATGGAATTATGGATGAACGTGACTTTTGGGCTGAGTTCGAACCCCCTTTCCAACAGATCATGCTGTCTACAATTCTTCCGTCCATGCAACCGAAAATTAGGGTTTAGAGTTCAGAACAGCTCCTTCCCTCCCATCTAATGCATTGCATATTCTGCCGGAGGACAGAGGGCTGGTGGGATGTGGATAGTCTGGGACATGGAATGAAGTAGTATGTATGTATGATGTACCATAGTGGTCCATATAATTCAGTCGAGAACTTGAGATGGTAAAACATCTCGAACTTGGGTACAGTCCCAAACTCCCAGTCCTACCAATAAATCTTCTATCTCCACGACTTGGTTTTAAGTCCTGAGTGAGTCTCAAGACTCGTTCAAGAATACCAATAAATTATAAACACAATTTAAAAATCCATTTTATATAACTTTACTTATATATTTAATTATTCCAATATAATTATGAATATGGTTAAAATATTAAAATTAATTAATAATGTTTGATTTTGTAAAAAAAAATACTTTCTCGATTTGAAAAATGGTTAGAAAAGGTGTATTTCGACCCTAACTCGACTCAGAACCCAACCTGACCAATCCTATCCGATCTGTTCCGTTTGACAGGTAAACCTATAATAGGCGAGTCGAGATGATGTCTTGCCCACCAAGACAACCAAAGAGTAGAAAGTATAATACAAACGTAATTAACCAACAAAATTCTAACCAAAACCTTGAAAAACCTTGACCACCTCCTGTAGGCTGTAGCAATGAAGTATAAGGGTAATCATAGATTTCCATGGTTTATCCACCATTTATCCAATCTCAAATTCTTGCAATCTCATCGCAATATCAATTGTTCCAAACTCAATCAATTTCGTAGCTTATCTTCTTCTGCTTCTGCAAGAGCTTCGTTTAATAATGCCTCCAGCTCCACTTCCTCTAATGGTTGCTCTCCTCTCCTCTTTAAATTCAATTCAATTGCATTATGTTATATTTGTATCAATTTTATGGTATGAATTGGAGTAATTGAAATTGTGGTAAATCTGTTTTATTTTATTTTGCGCAGGGAAATCGTATTTTCTACCAGGTGCAACCGTTGCCACCATGCTTATGCTCGCTACTCTCCATGCTCGCCGCCTTTACGCCGATAACAAGGTCTTTTTTTTTATGATGCTTGTCTACTAGACTAGTTTACTGAATGTAGTGTAGTGTAGATGTTGATTACGTTTGCTCACTTTAGTCTTTGAAACTCTAGTCTCACGTGCATTCTAGTGTTTTCGAGTTCATGTCTTGTTCTTGCGTATGTGTTTTTGACACGGGAATTAAGGCGGAAATGAAAGTTGAGGAAAGATGCGGAGTCACAGTGTACAATGACTTACATGTGGATGATTCGAAAATCAAAGTAGGATCTTTATGGTAGATAGAGGGATTAATAGTGTTTTGAAGTTGTATGTAAGGCTCGGGTTCAAAAACACGTCCGCGTTACTACCCCCTTTGTGGCGCTGTGTTTGAACTAATCAGTGCAGAAAATTCCTTTTCAGAATGAAAGGCAAATATGTATTTCCTCCGTTCAAGTCATTTCCATACGTTTATTCAACATTCCTCTCACATAATTTGAACAAATATATGTAAATGCGTTAAAAAAGAGGGTCTAGTAGATTATTATGTGAGTGATTGTTTAGATATGTTCTTGAAAGATATAAGTTAAAATGTGAGTGAAAGGGTCAGTCACTGATGTTAGAGAGAATGAATAGGCTGGTGGTGTCACATAATAGAGAAAATATTGGCAGACCATTGGGCAGAGGCGATGGGAAGGTGTCCAGAAGGGGTTGTTTCATAGTATTCGTAATTTGTCAAGTAATGGAATGCATAAGACTAATGGGGAAACTTACTATTCGAAACATAATGCAAAAGGTGAACCCGTTTTAAGGTGTTGGAATCAGTAAACCATGTATGCTAAATAGAATGCATTACTTAAGTTTCACAATTTTCCTTGATGTTTTATATCCAAGTTCTTACCATCATTCGTATGGTGATTGCTAAATATCAATTGGCACGAACAAGGTCCCAAGTCCTTTCCAACCCAATATCAATTGGCAGTTGGAGTAACTCCTTAATTTAGAAGTGATCCACGCTATGCTCTCTAGTAAGCGTGGGACACTCGCATATGACTTTTAGCTGAAGCTCTCATCAGATTTGACGAAATAATGAACTTCTAATGTGCGTATTAGTACTATAATAAGTGTGTGCGTGTCTAACCTCTTACATTTAATTGATAATCTGGTATTTGATTTATTGGATAGGCTGAAGAAGCAAAAGCAAAAGGGATAGAAGCAGGGTTTCAGCCTGACGCTAAAGTAGAGCACTTATTCATATCCTTTCATGTCTATATCCTGTTTTACCTTTTTTTTTGCTTCAGTAACATATTATTTTTTTCCCTGTTTTGCTTGCCTTAGGCATCATTTTTGAGCATTCTTCCTTTGCGCACGATTTCCCGTATCTGGGGTTCAGTGATGAGTGTGGTGAGATTACTTTTAATCTTCTTCTTCCTTTATTTCCCTTTTGTAATGGGCTTCTTAATGATCTGAGAGCACACCTACTTGTCTATTTGTCGCAGGAACTACCTGTACAAATGCGGTCATATGTTTATAAAGCATGGGCACGGGCATTTCATTCGAGTAATTGTCATTTGCCTGCCTTTTTGTTACTTGAAAATTGAAATATATACTGCTTGAATCTTCTCATGTATTCTAATGTAATATTGTAACTTCCAGACTTGGAAGAGGCTGCTTTGCCTTTGACAGAATACTCTTCGATGCGTGATTTCTTTGCTAGGGGACTTAAAGAAGGATCCAGACCTATAGATGGTGATCCTCAATGCCTGGTAAACTGGTAACAGTTTCTTAGTTTCTGTAATCATCTAATATCTGATTCTTGAGATGTATCCATGTCAATTTACTCGCTAGTTCTTCTTAAATTTGCCATTATAGATTAGCCCTGTGGATGGAATTGTTATGAGATATGGGGAGTTGAAAGAATATGGTGCCATGATCGAGCAAGTGAAAGGTTTTTCGTATTCTCTTTCCGCTCTTCTTGGTCAAAACTCTTTCCTTCCTATGGTATCCCGGAGAGATGTGGATGAAGAATGCAGCGATGTTGGAGATAATCATAGGGATCAACCTAAGAAAGCTTGGTGGAGACTTTCATTTTCCTCTCCTAAAATTCTGGATCCTATACCACCTAGGTAAGTGGGTAGTCGAATCCCAGGTTTTGTCCCAGTAACAGCTCTCAATAATCTCTGCCAGAGATCATGAATTATGTTGTAAACTTGGTGCTGACAATTTGACTTATACCCAGATTTTTTTTTTTTGCAGTCCAATTAAAGGTCTTTTCTATTGTGTCTTATACTTAAGTCCTGGGGACTACCATCGAGTACACTCACCTGCTGACTGGAATGTTCTTGTTCGAAGACATTTTGCAGGTGATTCTTATTTTGGTTTATTGAAAGCTCTAACTAGATTGGAGTCTTAGACAGGATCATCTAAGGCACTCGATTGATATTATAATGAGATATACGTTATTCTTTTTGTTTTATTTTTTTGAGTTTTTAGCAGCATTACATTTCAGAATGTATATTTCATTAGTCATCACTGTCGAAGATCAATTTTCTTCGCCTGAACTAGTGAACTTTCTGTACCTGTTATAAAAATTTAGGTTCATTTTTTTCCCTTTTAACTGATTAAATATTTCCACAGTAATCTCAAGGGATCTTTTTTTCGCTGCAGGTCGTCTTTATCCTGTGAATGAGCGGGCAACCAGAACCATCAGAAACCTGTATGTTGAGAATGAAAGGGTATGCAGACTTGTATAATTATTTCCTGTTATAGAAAACTATCTAACTAATAGACTCAACTCTAAAGACAGAATTAAAGGGGTTACTGTCATGACTGAGATGACTGTAAACATTTTAGCTCCAACGACTCGCTCTACTTTTTTTACTTTTCCAGGTTGTCTTGGAAGGTCAATGGCAACAAGGATATCTAGCACTTGCAGCAATTGGTGCCACAAATACTGGGTCAATTGAGGTGAACTTTATCTGCATTTTGTATTTGTATAGGGAATTAGCTAATGATTTATGACTTATTTTTGCCTTGAGTCCTTGTTGCAGTTGGGAAAGGAGAGTATCCCATCAATTGTCTTTCATTTTGTACATTTGATATTTTGATGGTAGCTTAATTTGCAATTTGTCAGTGTGGTGTTAAACTGCTGAGGGAGTCTCATGTTCAGAAGAGCCCTAATCTTGTCTATGATTATGTTTTAAGAGTATTTTCAGTTTAGACTGGTTCTAAATCCTTGGACCTTGATACACTATTGCTGCGACATGTTTAGCATGTGCAGATGCACCACCTGAGAGAAATTCATTGCTCAGACCATAGCATTGGCTCCAGGGCCTCCAGAGTCCAGCCAATGGCAAGGCAAGTGGGGTCGGATGTCTACTGCCGTACCCATGTGTTAACATATACCCTCATTGGCTTGAAACATTCTAATGAGAAGTTGCGTTTGAATGCTTATTACGTAGGGTAGGGCTTGCTTGTAATAAGGGTAATTGTTACGGGAATAATAGAGTTCAAAATAGAAAGAAAATGATGGTAAGGGACTCGAGTGATAGCAGAGCTGCGAAGGGTGGAAATGAGGAGGCGGACGATTATAGCTACCCAAAAGGGAGAATTGTTCACCTTCCGCTTGGAGTAATACACTACATTACCTCGTATAGGAGTCATTATTCTTCCATCCCTGCCTGTCTCCACTCCTCCGCTACCACCATTTACCACCATTTTCTTCTTTTCCATTGTTTGAGCTCTATTTAAAGAGTTAAAAGCTAATTACAAGCTGGCCTTAAGCCAATTGTCTTATAACGTACTCTCCAACTGTCTGATAGACCGTCTTTCGTACTCTCCCCCCTTCTCATCTCTTACCTTCTGGATTTATTTATATTTTTGCACACAGCTTTTGATTGAGCCAGAGCTTCGGACAAATCGACCTATGAAGAACTTTGTACAATCAGAGCGACCAGCAGAGCGTGTATATGAAAAAGGAGGTGTTGGATTGATGGTCAAAAAAGGGGAGGAGGTTAGTTATGACATCTTTTGCCATATATCTTGAAATATTAATTTCTTTAAGGGGGTGATCCTTAGATTTAGGTTTTAGCACATTTCCGCATTAATACTGACCTTCACCCCCAAAAAACTTGTTAGCCTCCATTACAACCACCACCAAGTTGTTTTTAACAAAAAATATGCAATGTATGTTGTTGATAATTGTTTGTTGATTCCGCGTGTTTCTCAGGTAGCAGCCTTCAACATGGGATCAACAGTCGTCGTTATCTTCCAAGCTCCAGTGACAAAAGAACATACATCATCAGACTTCAGTTTTTCTGTCAGGCGCGGTGATAGGATTCGTACAGGTGAAGCACTTGGGAGATGGCGCAATTTCGCAGAATGAAGAGTTACGTGAAATATAGGAGCATGAGCATTTATGAAGTCTTTATTTTGTTTTAAGCCAAGCGAAATCTCACGGACATATAATTTAATGAGTCAAACTGAATTAATCTTACTCGAGTTTATATCTTTATGAATACAGAAACTCATTTTCACGAGCATGATACTTCTCTATTCGACAAAGGAAGAGTACAGTACGGTATAAACATTCATGTTCTCTCACTCTCCTTTCCTTTAGAATTCGCGTATTGGGAATTCTAAAGGAGAGTGAGAGAACGATGCTTTATCAATTTCTCCTATGACGAATTACAGACCAATGTTACTGCAACCACAATGAACTAATAAAATATTTAATGTCAAAGCACAACTAAAAGTCTCCGAATCTATGTTACTCCATCTCGATTACAAGTGTAGGGCACATCACAGTGTCGGACAGTACATGAATATTTTGTGAAGATGTTTCATGTTTTTCGTCTAAAACGAACTGTTCAAATACAGTGTTGTGCCTGGATGACCAAGTGTTAACACACGGTGTATAGCCAAATTGGAATGTCTAGATAATGTAGCACCCAATACCGACCAGTCGACCACTAAAAATCCTTGTCCCTTGAGAAAAACCAAGCCACGAACACAGCTACTAGGCTTTGAACAACAACATCAGAGCCTTAATCCCAAAATGATTTGGGGTCGACTGACATGAATCATCCTTTCGAACCGTCCATGGGTGAACGCACGCTTCAAAATGCGAATAAAAAAAGGGAAAATGAAAAACAAAAAGGAAGAACGAAAATGTAATGGAAAGTCAAGGTAAACTTAGGGGTTTTAAAATCGAATTCCGGATTTTTTTTATAAAAACTTAAAACTTAAATCGAGAGAAAAGATTAAAACGATTTTTCAAAACCGAAATAGAATTAAAGATCCGGAATGAACCAAGTAAAAGCTACTAGGCTTTCATTACTAAAAAATAGAGCATGCTGTACATTGGGAACTACTTGCTACAAGCTACACAAAGATCCGAGAAAGAACACTAATCTACTTAAGATAAGAAGCTTTGCATTTCCTTGCCTTCTGTGTTGAGCACACCACATATTTAGGGTCATGCTCGGCGATAACAAGGAGTCAAGGAGGCAGTGCCGTCTAATGATTTTAGGGGGCCTTGTGCTAAAGTTAAAAAATCTAATGTATCATATCCTTCAAAATTATGCAATAATCAATAATGAAACATGCAGCACGTAACATGCACACTCGCAAAAGCTGTATAACCTTATTAACCAGGAAATAAAAACGGAGTGACATAAATGTATGTCGCAATTGATAGCATGGAAAACCTCATTTCACGGAAACTTCAATCACACAAACATATCTATACAAACTAAGGGCTTGTTTGGATTAGGGGATTTGGAGGGGAAGAGAGGGGAGTAACAATGATTGTTCATAGCCTCATATGATGAAAGATCAAGCTAAACTTTGACAAGGGACCTAAGTTCAGCGATTGCCGATTGGACTGCAATACTGTTATTACTGCATACTAGAGAACAATAAAACTTCACAACAAATGTAGGCAAATGGACATCATTAATATTCATATACCATTGTCAAAAAGAAAAAGTATCACTTTGAATTAGTCTTAATAAGCACAACATCAATTAAAGGTCTTCGAGTACCTCTTTCCATAAAACAAAATTCAGCACTTCCTTTCATTTACATACTCCCATAATCCGTCAGGTCATCATATCAACTCGTCTGCATCTTCCAGAACAAAACTATATCCAACTCATCTAAAGTGAAAGTTTGATCTAATTTATGCCTTTGTTCCTGAAAAGCAACCAAAGTACACCTTCAGTCAAAACAATCTGCAAAACAATTCCAAAATTTTCATTCAAAAAAGCAGAAAATACAATTACATCATTTTAAAAAGGCTTGATTAAATCAATGCTTTTCCTTAATTAATGCTTAATCTAACCGAAAGCACACGAGGATTCAGATAATACTCCGCATTATTTAAGTTTCAATAATCAACATGCAACCCACTATTAAAAGTTTAAAACTCTCTCTTAGCACACTCTCCAATCAACAAAAACCATTACAGCCAAATAACGCTGGATTCTTATAATCGACACGAAGAATAAACTAATGGCAAAATCGAATCATTTATTAGTACAATTGTATCAGGACAAGTACAGTACCAACTTCAGGCAAACTAACCTAAGAATAACTTAACAAGCATAAAACAAACAATCAATTACGAAACCACAAAAAACCCTAATTGACGATTATTTCTGAGAATCTCAGCACAAAACATAAAACCAAAGACATTTTAGATGGGTAAGAAAGGCGGAAAAAGTACCTACGTTTGTTTGGAGAAAGAGGAAGTGGAAGGAACACGCATGTTGCGAAACATCAGATAACCCACTGGCAAAACAACTCCTACCATCATCACTATTGCTCCCATTAAGTACCTCATCGGGGTTGGTGCTTCTACTTCTATCCATTTTCCCATCTGCAATTACATATAATCACCAATTATACGAAGTTAATCACTGATTTAATGAAGAAATTGGGCATTGATTTGTTGATGACTTGCTACCTAAGTTGACATTTTTAAGGAAATCATTTACATAAGCCGCCGAATACACACAGCTTAGTCAGTGATTCAATGAAGAAATTAGGCATTGACTTGTTGAGAACTAAGCTACCCAAGTTTGCATTTTTAAGGATAATCAATCATTAACACAGCCCATTAAATATATTAAAGCTCAATCACTGATTCGATGATTTGTTGATGTAATAGCTACCCACATTGGTATATTTAAGGAATCATTTACAAAACCCGCCGAATACATACATCTTAGCCAGTGATTCAATGAAGAAATTGGGCATTGATTTGCTGAGACTAACCTACCCAAGGTAGCAATTTTAAGGACAATCAATCATTAACACAACCGACCAAACATATAAAGCATAATCACAGAATCGACGAATAAATTGGGGATTAAATTGCTGATAACCAAGCTACCCAAATTAGCATTTATAAGGACAATCAACCATTAACACAACCCACCAAACATCTAAAGCTTAATCACAGAATCGACGAATAAATTGGGGATTAAATTGCTGATAACTAAGCTACTCAAATTAGCATTTATAAGGATAATCAATCATTAACACAAACCACCAAACATATAAAGCTTAATCACTGATTCAACGAAGAAATCAGGAATTGAGTTGCTGATAACTTGGCTAACCAAGTTAGCATTTTCTTCAAGGATTATGATTTACAAAACCCACCAAATAATCAAAGCTTAATCATTGACTAACCTATCAAATCTAGCATTTTTTAAGGATAATCATACATTAACATAATCATAACCCGCCAAATATATAAAAATCATAATCACTGATTTAATTCAGAAATGGGTAACTGATTAGTTGATGATTATGTACCCAAGTTAGCATTTTTAATAAGGAAAATAAAAGGAGATAGGGAGAGAAGATTACAGGCATTATGAAGGATCACAAGTGCTGATGATTGTGAAGAGGAATGAGGAGAAGTTTGTTGTATACACCAACCTTGATCTTCTGACGGGCCTCTTCAGTTGGAAAATTTTCAAGTATGTTGTTTAGGTGATTCAAGTAGGGGCTAGAAACAATTCTAGTAAGGAAGAGATTTGGTGGAAAAACCTACGAACGGTTTCCTAAAGCTAAATTTTGACGGATCGAGAATAGAAGGTAATAAAGCTGCTTTAGGATATTCTATAAGAGATGTGATAGTAAAGTTGTTTTGTTAGGAGCAAAAAAGTGTGGATCCAATAGTATCCTTGTAGCGGAAGCACTTGCTTTAAAAGAAGGTATTTTAGCAGCCAAATACTTAGGAATCTCAAACTTAATTGTGGAGGGTGATAACTTATGTGTTATTAACTCGATTCGAGGTACTTGACAAATTCCGTGGGAAATTTCTAGTATTATCAAGGATGTGAAATTAGACCTTCATTTTTTCGATGAAGTGATAATTAAACATTCTTTAAGTAAAGCCAACAAGTTCTTGACTTCATGGCTTCAGTTGGACATTCATGTCCAACTCTTTCGAGGTGGTTTGATAGCCGGTGGCTTCAACTTACCTCCCTCATTCGAAAGGATGAGATAGGTTGCCCTAGAGGATCAACCCAGTTTTCTTTCCTAAAAAAAAAAAAAAAAAAAAAAAAAAAAAAAAAAAAAAAAAAGTAGGGGCGTTCAAAAACGGCTCGATTTCACCCAACCGCTAATTTAATTCTCTTTGGATGTCGTTTGGTTCGGCCAAACATTAACCACACAGTACTTAACGGTTAGAAAAGATTCGGTTAAACATTTTGAACGGTTATAAATAATTCCGTTAATGGTTAACCGGTAATCATATTAAATACTCTTTTTTTCTCCAATTTGTTTACTCTTTTAGGTAATTTTATTAAAAATAAGTTGATATACGTTATTATTAATCAATTTAATATTTTTGAATTTAATTAACCAATTTTCTAAAATTGTGGACCGTAATTGAATTACAATATTCTTGGCCTCTTTAACTCTAGAATCATGGGCTTGGAGAGTTGGAGGTGTGGCTTGAGCTCGACTCCGAACAACGAATTGAGATTGACTCAAACAAGCTAAAAATGCTTATAATAGGCTTTAAACCCACAAATTCTTGTTTCAGACGTACCATTTCATCTTCCAAAAATACGGTATTTAGTAACCATTTTATAGTCAAATATAACCATAATGGTCAAACTAGTTTTACAACTTATATAACTTGTTTTTCAAAAATAGTCACATTTAGTTGTAATTTTATACTTCCTTCATTTTCATATGATGTACCCATTTTATTAAAATACTCCACTCATATATTCAACAAATGGATACATCATTTTAAAATAGAGGAAGTACCAGAATGGTCCGTTCTTAAGAGAGACCAATTGTTTAAACACTAGTTATTTGCTTTGAATAAGAAGTTAGGAGTTTAGGACCAACTTTACTACTTTTAACTTGATAGTTTAATTATCTTAAATGTTAATTATCTTATTAAACTGGGGGCTTAATAGTTCTAGAGGTGGCAAATGGGTGAATTGTGTCGAGTTATTTCGGGTCTCATTTATTTCGGGTTGGGCTGGGTCGGGTCGGATCATTTTGGGTTTCGGGTCAATTTCGGGTGACCTGTTGTCGGGTCACTTCGAGTATGGGTCATTTTGAATCGGGTCGTTTCCGAGTTAATGGCTAAAACATTTTAGTTAGTACTATTTTGATTAAGAAATATTATTTTACAAATTTAACTATTTATTAAAAACTAGTTTTGAAACCCGTGAAAAATCACGGGTCTTGATAAGTTTTCCTCTTTTAGTTAATGCCATCTGTATAGACACAAATTATTTGGAAACATGACAAATAATAAAATAGGATGTGAATTATGAAAATTAAACATAATAACACGTTACTCTGTACTGTGACTACTGCCAACTCCCTTTATTTGTTTTCCTATTTAATCCTCGTTTGCTTTTCGAGAGTTAAAATTTTCAAATTTTGAGTGAAAATCTGTTAGAGATTTCGCGGTTTTAATTTTAAAGGTTTTTTTTTTCTTATTCTAAATGGATCTATTATTCAAAAAGATGGGGAGTTAGACGAAGATGTGGCTCACAGAATTAAAGCGGGATGGTTGAAATGGAAGAGTGTTTCAGGGTTTTTATGCGATAAAGATATGCCCAAAAGATTAAATGGAAAATTTTATCGCACGACAATTAGGTCTGCCTTACTTTACGGTTCCGAGTGTTGGGTCATGAAACATTGTCACATTCAAAAGATGAGTGTGGCGGAGATGCGTATGTTGAGATGGATGTGCGGACATACAAGGAAAGATCGATTAAGGAATGAGGTGATTAGGGAAAGGGTAAAAGTGGCGCCAATAGAGGACAAGATGATGGAAAACCGACTAAGATGGTTTGGCCATGTGAGAAGGAGACCTATGGACGGACCAGTTAGAAGGCTGGAGACTTGGAGGACAGAAAAGGTCCCTAGAGGTAGAGGAAGACCGAGACAGACATGGTTGAGAGTGATAGAGCAAGATATGAGATTTATGGGGCTAGAGGAGAGTATAGTGACGAAGAGGGCACAATGGAGGGAAAGGATACATGTGGACTTTTAGTGTGTGATATTTTTTTTGACATATTTAGTGTTTTTATTTAATTTAAAAATTAAATTATTTGTTCTTCTCTCCTTTATTACAATTTTTTACCAACCACTTTCTTATATATTTTACTTGGTTTACTTTTAAAGCATTCCGGATCCTTAATTCTATTTCGGTTTTCAAAATCATTTTAATCTTTTCTCCCGATTTAAATTTTAAGTTTTTATAAAAGAAATCCGGAATTTGATTTTAAAACCTGTAAGTTTACCTTGACTTTCCATTACATTTTCGCTCTCCCTTTTATTTTTCATTTTCTCTTTTCTCTTTGCTTTTTGAGGTGTGTGTTCACCCATAGACGGTTCTAAATGATGATTCATGTCAGCTGACCCCAAATCATTTTGGGATTAAGGCTCTGATGTTGTTGTTGTCTAAATTTTTAATTATGGTAATTATATAATCAAATAATAAATAAAATTAATTATAAAAATGTTCACTTGGAATAAATTGAATTCTTTAGTTAGACCTTTAACTATATTGTATATATTTAATTAATTATTGTTTCATAGATAAAAATGAAAGAAATTAATTAGGTGTACAAATCACAAGGGGTGTGTGCACATTAATGGACATGAGTTATTCGCTCGTTGCGATGAGCGGCGCTTAGATGGGCAAGGCTGCAGCCCCCCACTGCCGGTCTGGGTCTCCTGTTGCGATGGGAGCCGGCAGGTCTACATACTGTAGTCGATTACTAGTATTGGTGGAGTTTGGAGGAATGTGGATTGCGTGACTTGGATAGTTGGATGTTGTCTTGTTATTTTTTCTTACTTGGTTATACAGGTGACTGGCCCCGTGTTATATTTTCAAAAATATGGTGATCCATTCGGGGATGGTGAGCAGTTGGTTTAACAGGTATTGGTTGATATATTGCTTGCGGGACATGGAGGGGAATCGAGTTATCACGCTGTTTAGCAAGTTGCCGTTGTCACTCGTGTTTAGTAGTCTTTCAGTTGTTAGAGTTGTAATCCTGGTCACGTTGGTTTAATCTGTAAAGGACACTTAATAAATGTTCTGTTATTGTTTATTTGATATACTTACCTCCGGCAACCGAGATGGTAACACCCTTACTTAATGGAGAATGTCTTGTTAAGACTTTTTGATAAGTGGGGGTGTTAGAATACTTACTAAAAAGCTGGAGCTCAAGTCAAGCTCACACCAACCAAGTTTTTTTTCTTTGGAAAACGAGTCGGGCACCACTGACGACACTCAATCTCGGTGCTACCCTCTCACATATAATAAATGGGAACTCCTTCAATAAATGATGCATGTGACATTCGTGACACCCAATCTTGACGCTATCATAGACGGATATAGTTAAAGACGGGTCAAATACCTTAAAAGTTGTGACATTTTTGGCTCCCACCACCCCACTTATTACTTGTCCTATTAGGAAATGTGGTAATTATAAACAGATATATACCGTCTATAATGAGATTTTGTGATCCAGTAAATACCCTATCATTATCGTCTTTTTACCAAACTGATCTTGAGCGGTCTCGTCTCATAATCACCCAAGAACGAACTATCATCTCCCTGGGTGAAATCTCAGCTTTGACAGACTCCTCACCTCCAACTTCCAAGTTTCGATGAACCAAAATCTGATCACGAGCGTTAAACGTCCAAAATCATAGCATAAGACATGAATGTTATTAGAAGAACATCATCACAACAACACTCCATCTTCTCCAAAATCACAAAGAGATCCCTCAAAACATTGAAATTGCAAGGAGAGTCTATTGATCCACCTCTCACTCATGGCATCCATGTATTTCACTGCCCTGTATGTTATCCTTCCATTTTATTGATTTTTTTCATTGTTCCATTATTATCATTGATGCCCATGATTGTAAATTGTATAAAGGTTGAATCTTTTGAATATTGGTGAGAAATGGTGATATGGGTGAGTGATTAAATTGTAGGATGCTGTAGGAATTGTGGCAAAGTTATCAGAATGTATTGCTTCAAGGGGTGGTAACATTCTTGGTGCTGACATTTTTGCACCTCCCAACAAGCATATCTTTTACTCCAGAAGGTCTTTTTCTTTGCTTTATCATGTCTTTTTGACAAACTCTCTAAAAACAACTTGTACGGCGTACAACGGTCTTATAGTAAGTTATAAACCTCGTTGTGGCGTTTTTGTTATGTACAACTCTTTACATTTTTAGCAGGATTGATAATGTCCAGGGGGGTATTTGATTGAGGGTTTCGGAATGGAGTGGAATGGATTTGATCCATTCTAGCGTTTGGTTAGGTGATTTTGGAATGAAGGTAGAATACTTGATGAATCTAAAATTTGAAAGCTATTCCAAACCCTTAGCGCTGCAGTTTCCACCTAAGTTTCCAACTCCATTCCCCCCCTACGTGGATGATCAAACCAAATAACTATGAACTGGTATGGAGTTCTAAGTTCTAACTCCATACCTCCCCGTATCAACTCCAATCCATTTCGTTCTCCTTCTTAAATCAAACAACTCCTGGTAGGAATAGTTGATACTGTATTTGTTATTGTTGAAATGGATAGATTATAGCTAAATTTAGGCTAAGTTTTTCTCCTTCCGTCCTAATCATCTATTTATCTTTTTACTCTTTTTGAAGGGTATTTTAATCGAAGGCAAACAATTGATTGAAACGTAGGTCATAGGGAGTATTTTATTATATTTTGAGGCGTTAAATCGTTGGCTTAAAAGGGTAAAGAGCTATATAGAAATACATTGTATGCTATTTTTCATTTTGATGAAACAAATTTCTTATTATATTGAAGAGAGTACTGTTATATTACATTATTTACATGGATAAAGCTAATATTTTTAAAGCCCTTACATTACGTGGGTGGAAATGTTTCGAATGAATTGTGGAGTATGTGAAATAGAGATGCTACTATCATATTATCTGTTTTTTTTCTTGTGTATGGTTATGTATTTTTTATACATACTCCTATACTTGCTTGCATTACCGAACTTGTCTTCTATTCATATGGGTCACGAGTCACACGGATTTGAGGATTCCTAAAATGATATGAAAGCAATGATGGGGTACAGGCAGTAGGAGTAGATGTAAGGGTCTTCTGTTCTTGTTAAGGGGTTTTGTCAGTTATTGTTCTAGTCTACTAGTGTTTACTACATTAATTTTGGCCTGAGAGAACAGGTTAATGTTAGATTGTGCAGTTCTTATTAGAGATTGGTACGTAATGAAGTACATGCGAAAACATATTTTATTGATGTTTGAGGGCTTATAGACTGCTGAAGTTATTGAACTAATGCTTTTAGCTTTTGTTCACTTTGCTTCCCAAGCTGGGACCCTTGTAATTTTTTTGTAGCATCTGCTATAATTGTTATTCGGACCCTTGTGTTTTTACTGTCTAAGTACTCCAAACGTCCAAACGTCCATTTTAGGGCCTCTTTCACTGGCTGTAAATTGCTCCTCACATCCTTCCTTAAGGAAAAAATTACCACTTTTAACTTCTGATAATCACGTCTCAAGTCATATATTTTGGGTATGGCTAGGTATCACGAAAAATACTTGTGTCCACTTGGGAGGACCGTCCTCCTTACATCTAAAGGCAATCCACCAAATAGAATATTATAAACTTAGGTGTAACTTGTAAGGAGTACGGTCCTCCCAGAGTCCCATAGGACACAGGAATTTTTCAGGTATCATGATCGTTATTGTAATAGCTGGTGACCAGTGATGTTAAAGTAGGCAAACCTTCACCATGGGTTCATGACGAATGTTTTTGTAGTTTTGATGGTTGAGAAATGATATTTTTATTTTTATTTCTCTACTTTGCAGTGAATTTATTTTTGATCCCTCAAAATGGTCAAGGAAGCAGATGGACGAGGACTTCCTCAAAATTAGTACTATGTTTGGTGCAATAAGATCAGTTGTTCGTGTGCCTGATTTGGATCCAAAATACAAAATTGCAGTGTTTGCTTCAAAGCAGGTCTTCTTTATTTATATGCCTTCCACCATATTTTGCACATACTTTCTGCTTCTGGAAGTAACCCAATTTTAATACTATCTTGTTTTTAACTTCATGTAGGATCATTGCCTTGTTGAATTACTTCACGCATGGCAGGATAGAAGACTGCCTGTGGATATATCTTGTGTGATAAGGTGATCAATAAAAAACCCTTTACATTTATCTTAGTACTCTTGGTGACGATCATTTTCCCTTTCCAATGGAACCAATGCCTCATTATTTTTTTGGTTTGTGATCGAATAAAACAAAATAACTCACTAAAGTAGTTGCGCATCCTTTCATTGTTTAGAGCGGTCATTTGATGCAAACATTGACACAATTTTATTTTGGGTAATTTTACCCAATCTCTCTGTATTGTAGCACATGAAACATCTGACTTCCCTTATTCTGCAATTTGTAGAAGCCTATAACGCACTGGGGCAATGGTGTTGTTGACTCTTGTTGACGATTTAGGGATTAATATATTGTCCTTCATCTCCACGTCTTTACTTGGTTCTTGCAGTAATCATTATAGAGATCCAGACTCTCATGTGATGCGTTTTCTTGAGCGGCATCAAATTCCCTATCATTTTTTAGATACTACTGCAGTCAACAAAAGAGACGAGGAAATCTTGACTTTAGTCGACGATACAGATTTTCTAGTACTTGCTAGATACATGCAGGTACTCCTTGAAAACATTTTCTTGCCCTGTGCAAGGTGAAGTGCACTTATTCGCACTTTAGGTTGAAATGAAATTAGCTTTTATACCATTAGATTTCTTAGGCTTCTAGTGTACAAATTTCCATCATAATATGGATAGATTGGAGCTTACAAACAGTAGAGCACTAAGAAACAGACATTTTTTTTCCAGATTTTACTATGTGTGGGGGTTTATGCATGAAAGGATTGGTTCTTGTACTGGTGCTATAGTTTGTTCATTTTATAATGCCTTTAATGGGTAATTTGCAAAGGAATGGTGGTGAAACCGAGTTAAATATATTTCGAAGACATACTGTAATTTAGAAGGCGGATGAACTATTGTGTTTCATACAGTTATCCATCGAATAGAGTGCTGATTGCTATGACGAGGTTTTGTTTTGCACTGTTTTCATTAGGGTCCTTTTATTAGGCCTGCATTATCTGCAGACATCCTTGTTCCTTTCTAAATAAAAAAAATATTTCTGAACTTTTTTTTATCATTGCTGGACAATGACTTTGATCCTGTAATACTTTTTTTTTTCTCCTAATGTTTCTGTAGATATTGTCAGGAAACTTTTTAAAAAGGTATGGGAAGGACGTAATTAACATTCACCACGGCCTTTTGCCGTCATTCAAGGGTGGGAATCCTTCAAGACAGGTTAAAATTTGGTCCTTTCTGCCTCTGGAAATTTCCTCTGTTTGCAGTATGTGTATGGTACTATGGTGTACCCCTGTACTTAATATTTGCGGCTGACATTGACAGGCCTTTGATTGTGGAGTGAAAATGATCGGTGCCACAACACACTTTGTGACAGAGGAACTAGATGCAGGACCAATCATTGAACAAATGGTATGCGTCTGTACGAATCATGTTTAACCTCCTAAGCCTATGCTCTATTCAAACTTGGTAACGAGTGTCGATCACGGGTGCATATCCTATTGTCGGACCTGACTCAATGTTTTAGACACTTGGACTTTGCCTTAAAGTGAGAATACGGGTGCAGGGAGGTCACGTTGTAAAACAAGTTAGACATATGGCTTAAACTTCATTACAAGATGATATGAAGTTTCTCTTCACTATTGTCACGGAGGGTTCCCCTTTTGTGTTGTCTAGTAGTGTCTGTTTTATAAGGGTAGGGTATGGATACCACATCCATGTCCTTGATAGTGGTGTCCGCCATGCGTTCAACCCTAGAAGTGGGAGTCGAAGTACCATAGGTGATAACTCCTTTGTTTTGGTGTTCAACTTATAAATTTCCATTTTCCTCAAAGTTCCTTTTGACTAACTTTAATTTTCCTTTCCTATCATGGATTTTCTGGAGCAGTCAGACTCATGGCTATAACTTGTTCTTTGTGTGTACTGGATTTCCTAAACCACTGTTTTGGGGCTGTAGGTTGAGAGAGTTTCCCACCGAGATAACTTGCAAAGTTTTGTACAGAGATCGGAGAACCTCGAGCGACAATGCCTGTTCAAGGCGATCAAATATTATTGTGAGCTGCGGGTTTTACCATATTTGGAGAACAAAACTGTTGTGTTCTGAGAGATATAATGTTCAAACCAGGTCAAGTGTACGTCCGTCTATACCTTTTTTTCACCTACACCGTTACTATTTTCATATAAGATTACAACATTAGCTCTCTTACTTATGGTGGATATAAGGTCTGATGTACGCAACTTAACCTCCCAAAAAGGTGTTTCCTGATTTCAATAGATTAACCGACTATTTTTGCCCTGGAAGTTTCCATGATGAATAGATTTACCAAATTTCCAAAATGTTTTGTTCAACTGATTTCATTGTGTCTCTGTGTTTTTATTTATAACATAGGATTCCATTATTTGACCATGGAAAGCATAAACTCTTGAATATTTTGCCCTGCAAGTTTCTGAATCCCATCAACGCATTGCTGCTTATGAGCCTTGTGTTTGCACTTGAATTCCTAAATTCGTTTTTGACGTTTGAGTCCAAAATAGGTGCCTGGGTCGTCGTTTCCTTTTTCAGAGCCCATGCGTTGAACGATCACAAGCGCTAAGGGAGGGGGGGTATTTTGATCCCTTCGACTTTGATGGTTATGGTTATGGCAGATTTTAATGAATGCATAACCAATGTTACAAACCTTTAAAAGCTTAGATTGTTACTTATAGCTAGCATAAAAGGTTTTAAATTTAGTACAAGAAGATAATTCTTATACGTGACGAGATTTAACAAGAGCTGTCAGGCTCGTAGCGATATAGGTAAGTCATCAGAGTTTTGTAGCAGCTACTGAGTGTTAACTGTTTTAGACTTGTTGAATGGATCACTCGAGACATCTTTGTTAGAAGTCATTTTGGGTACATTTGTGTTCGGGTTGAGTTTGGTCAAGTCATTTCATATCGCATCAATTTTGCTAGGTGGCAACTAAGGTCACCCTTTCATTGTTAGCATTTGCCTTAACAATGTGATGCAAGAGCTGTTTATTTTCGCGGCTGTGGTGTCATTTGAGTAACCACTTTTGTATGCACTTCTAATATACGGAATATACGGAATAACATCTGTGTAAGGTAGTTTTATAACAGTAATTTGTGATTGGAATAATGTCTCAAAAAGTATTTGATTAAATCTCCTATGAGGGTTAATCAAACAAGAGACAATGTCTCAAAAAATTGGAAGGCTGAATGTATTCTGAGCCATATAGGTTCATCAGCATAACGAAACACGGGGTATGGTATGCTTGCTGTAATGCTCTCGAAATGAAGAACTATGACTTGCCCTGGTATTGATAACACAATCTCCAAACTTTCATCACTACTTGCACCATTGATGGCCAACACATCATTCTCACACTCCGAAAACTGCGTAGGAAACCCCCAATGTCGTCGACCCATAATCATGAATGTTGGCTTTAAAACGTCGAGATCTACCCTGTATTTAAAATCCCATCCTGAATAATGCTCCTTCATTTGGTACAACTCAAGACAGTGTTGAAGAAGGTTTGTAATTACATAGAACAATGATCCTTGTGACTTCCCAAAGTATTTGAATTTAATATTATAATGAAATTGCTCCTTCCTTGGAAGCTCTGGCATATCTCTTACTGTCATTGTATTCAGTTCGAGATACGATCCGAGTTTGTTCTTCACCCAATGAATGGCATTATTGCAGAAAACACCACTCTTCAAGTTCATGTTTTCAGGAACGAATACGGGTTGCTTTGAGGGAGTCCATTCACCATTTCGAGATGAATATTGTGAAATCTCGTAAAGACCGTTGTGCCCATTTACCTTTTGGATATGAACAACCTTGTAGTGAGTTGAAATGAGAGGATCCCAAACGAGTTTAAGGGCGAATTCACCATTTCCTATTTGAAAACATTTTGGAAGGATTTTGACCTTACGGGTTGTTGGATTGCAAATAGTATAATCGCCGGACTCTTGAGAATGGCAGATTAATAATCCATTGCAGGAATCAACAATCTGGAACCTTCTCGAGTTAAGAAAGTCGGAACATAGGAATTTGGGTTGTCTTTGATTGAGCGAGAGGAAGTGAACTTTCTTGGGGTGGCTATTGTGTCTAGGGATCAAGAATAGGCCAGACAGCGATGGGGGTTGAACGAGGGTGTGCCTTTGGATAAATGTAGGATCCGAGAGGAAAGAAAACCATGTTTTTGACACCCATGAACATTGAACAAGATAAGTTGCTGGTAAGCGGATGAATATCTCGTTGGATAAGTCTTTGTTTCCTGCAATAATCTCACCAGATTTTGCCTCACATTCATCAGACGACTCACTCATTGGTATATTTTTCTTGTAATCTTTTACGAATTATACAAAGGTTATTGCAAAATTTGTAGTATTAATCGACTTTTCAGTTACTTATTCAATGTTATTTTGAACAATTCTTATTACTTCAACGTGAGAACATGACACACGTTTTGAACTATTAGCACAAATTCTGTATTGATTTTTGAATTGGTTCGGCCAACGCTCTAAAGGGCCTACGTCAAATCTTCCCTTTCTTTTATTGATTAGTTAAGTGATCTACTCCGATTACTTAAAACCCTAACAATAAAAAGGACCAACAACATAGAATGTGTTTTCTCAAACTGATTCTTTGAAGAATTGAGGAGGACAACTTATGAGATCAAACGATTATAGGTGAGAGAGTACAATATCAATACTTAAAACAATAATAGAACTGTTATCACTTGAAGACTTAGAAAGATTTTGTAAACTAATGAAAAGCTTAAAACTCTTGAATTTTTTTTGCAAATTTAAATCAATTTCTTAGAAAAAGTATTGGGAAATAATGAGGAAGAGTGCTCCTTTTATAGAGGGGAAGAACTAGGGTTGGAAGTCAAAATTTTTGATGCAGGACAAATAGTATTAATCGACTTTTCAGTTACATATTCAATGTTATTTTGAACAATTCTTATTACTTCAACGTGAGAACATGACACACGTTTTGAACTATTAGCACAAATTCTATATCGATTTTTGAATTGGTTCGGCCAACGCTCTAAGGGCCTACGTCAAATCTTCCTTTTATTTTATTGATTAGTTAAGTGATCTACTCCGATTACTTAAAACCCTTACGATAAAAAGGACCAACAACATACTCCGGTTGCGACAAAAGTTCAAAGACTACTCCGTCTAAGAACTGGACACTCTAACTTAGAATGTTTACTAGATCAAGTTTCCTCAAACCGATTCTTAGAAGAATTGAGGAGGACAACTTATGAGATCAAACGATTCTAGGTGAGAGAGTACAATACCAATACTTAAAACAACACAAAATCTCATTTGTGACGGCACATATCCGTCACTCTTGAGTGACGGATACCATTTTACCTCACAAAGTACCCACTTTTTCTCTCTCTGCAACACTATTCATGTGGTCCCCTTTCTCCACTAACCCATTTTGTTACCATTTTAACTCACAAAATATCCGCCACAAATGGTGACCCGTCACAAGGGAGACCAATTGTTAAAACAATAGTAAAATTGTTATCACTTGAAGACTTAGAAAGATTTTGTAAACTAATGAAAAGCTTAAAACTCTTGATTTTTTTTTTTTTTTTTTTTTTTTTTTTGCAAATTCAAATCAATTTCTTAGAAAAAGTCTTAGGAAATAATGAGGAAGAGTGCTCCTTTTATAGAGGGGAAGAACTAGGGTTGAAAGTCAAAATTTTTGGTGCAAGACAAATAGTTTTGACTTTCCAAGTTATTCACACAAAAGCCAAACAGTATAGAACGGGTCCAATAAGAGAATTAGCCCACTAAAAATAATAATGAGAATTAAAAACAAACCAATTTAAAACCCAGAAAACCCTACTGCCTTCACCATACGTTCATTTGCTTCTTCAAATTCCTTCAATCCAATGGCCGTTAACCATCCCCGCCACCTCCTCGATCCCCGCCCCATCACCGCATCATCCCTGCAACCACCAGATCTACAACCTTTGCAGCGAATGCCTTTTCCCTTTCCTGATAATTTGTAACGTCGACGACAACAATTCGCTCTTTCTCTATAAAGAGTCGTGAAGGTCACAACTATAGAGATGACTCTCTGAGCCACGCACGATGGTGACAATTAGTCGATTACCAGCAGCCAAGTTCAAAATCTAATCGCGGTAACTTAATTACTCATGTATTTATATTGAAAACTTTTGAGTTTATAACTTAATATTATGGTTTTTTTTATTTGAATTCAATTACTCCACATGAGCTTTTGATTTACTCTGTTTATGGGTTTCAGATTTAATACTGTTGGGAATGTAACTTCAACATTATTGATATGTTAGTAACAACATTAGAGTCTTTATGTCAAAGTTATGTTTTATGTTACTAGTATTTACACTTTGTATATTAGATGTTTTTAGTAGTAAATATTAGGAGTTAGCTTTGAAGGATGTAATGGCTCTTTATGTTACTAGATAAGTTAGGACTTAGGAACTTATATAAATAAGGGTCATAAGTCATGTTGGATTAGTAAGAGATTGTATGCTTAATATCCCGAGTTAAGCATAGTTGGAAATCTTAACTAGTAGCTAAGTGTTGGAGGATTGAGATTGTATTATTGTTAGTGTTTGAAGAATAATAATACAAGGTTGGGTTGTGGTTAAGTCCATAACAAAATATTGTGAGTCTTTGCATTTTATATTATTTGTACCAAAAATCCCAACAAGTGGTATCAAAGCTAAGACTCGAAGGAGAAAAGTTTTGGTACAAAGTTTGAGATGGAGTTGTTCAATGGCAAGAACAATTTTTCGTTGTGGCAAAGCATGATAAAAGATGTTTTCATACAACACGGGTTGTATGCGATTCTTGAAGATAAAAGGCCCGATGATGTTTAAGTTCTCAAATGGGAGGACACGAAGTTGCGCGCGGTTAGTACAATCCGTTTAGACCTTGCACCAGAAATCAAGTATAGTGTGTTAGAGGAGACAAATCCTAAGGAGTTGTGGACCAAGTTATGTAGCATTTATAATGCGAAGTCCTTGGCTAATAAACTATTTTTGAAGAAGGATCTTTTCAAGCTCGAGATGGTAGATGATGGAGATTTGAGGGATCATCTAAACAAGTTTAATGGCTTGATCACCCAATTGGCGAGTTTGAATGAGACATTCAAAGAAGAAGACAAGGCAATAATGTTGTTGGCTTGTCTTCCCAAAAAGTATAACACGGTTATTACTAGTTTACTTGTGGGGAAGACAACATTGGCCTTAGATGAGACCGTTGTAGTTTTGCTTGAGTATGAAAAGTTGATGAAGCAAGGAAGTGGTGGCTCTTCAAGTTACGGTGGAGTTTTTGTGGGTGAATATCGTGGCAAGAAGAAAGACGGTTGGAAAAAGCACAATCCTAATATCAAGTGCTTCTACTGCGATGAGTTAGGCCATATACAAACTGTATGTCTTAAGGCAAAAGAAGATTTGAAAGAGTTGAAAAAGACCCGTGTTAGTGGGGTTGCAGCTATGGCAGAAGTTGATGATGGTGAGCTCTTAATGGTTCATGGCGAAAAGGAACCTAGTGAGAGCTGGGTGTTAGATTCGGGAACTTCCTATCACATATGTGGAAAAATAGAGTGGTTCTCTTCTTATGAAGAATGTGAAGGTAAGATGGTTAATTTGTCAAATGGTGACAAGGCAAAGATTGAAGGGATTGGTGAGGTCAAGGTAAGACTTCAAGATGGCCAAGTTAAAACGTTTGGTGATGTGACATACATACCAAATATTAGTAGAAATTTAATCTCGTTGGGTAGATTAGATGGATTGGGTTGTACCATTCATGTTAAGAATGGTGTTTTGGAGGTCACTAAAAAAGGTAAGGTGATTCTCAGAGGTAAAAGAGGTGAAACTAACTTATTCACATTTGATGGAAGATGTGTTGACGATGGGTTAGTTCAAGGGGAGGTACTCTCAAGTGAAGGGGATGTGCTTTCAAGTAAAGGTTGGGTCGCTCCGCTTGATGATTGACAAATCCAAAGTAATATTGGGCTTAAGGGGAGGTTTGTTGGGAATGTAACCTCAACATTATTGATATGTTAGTAACAACATTAGAGTCTTTATGTCAAAGTTATGTTTTATGTTACTAGTATTTACACTTTGTATATTAGATGTTTTTAGTAGTAAATATTAGGAGTTAGCTTTGAAGGATGTAATTGCTCTTTATGTTACTAGATAAGTTAGGACTTAGGAACTTATATAAATAAGGGTCATAAGTCATGTTGGATTAGTAAAAGAGTGTATGCTTAATATCCCGAGTTAAGCATAGTTGGAAATCTTAGCTAGTAGCTATGTGTTGGAGGATTGAGATTGTATTATTGTTAGTGTGTGAAGAATAATAATACAAGGTTGGGTTGTGGTTAAGTCCATAACAAATTATTGTGAGTCTTTGCATTTTATATTATTTGTACCAAACACCCCAACAAAAACTAAAGTTTAATACTTCTAAATTTTAACTGATTGTTTTAATTTGAATACTCATAATTTTATGTTGACAATTTTGAATTTTAACTCAGAATTTTCCTACCTGAGAAAGCATGTAAATTTTTTAACTCTAATAACCTCCAAATTTAGCTTAAAAACTTCATGTAATAATGAAGAAAAGTGACGTTGTTATTTCATTTCTTTTGGTATAATTTTAGAATTGCTTAATTTTTGTCACCTAAAATTTTTAGATAATAACTATTAATTTTAGTTTGAAAACCGTATCTTACAAACAAGAAAATCATGGCTTTGCAGGTGAAGAGGCCAAGAGGGTAGTCGGCGTCTGAGGCGGTATCAATAACTGGGATGGAGTAATTACAGGACAGAGGGCAAAGACATGAAGAAAGGTTAAGACTCTTAAGAGGAGTGAAGAAGAGTGTAGACGTGGGGAAGGAGTTGGTTATTCAATATATATATATATTTTAATATATTGGACTTTAGTTTATGGGCTGGTCTTATACTAAGAGACCGTCTTATACAACAATTTTTGAAAGCCAAAAGGTCACCTTTCAAAAAGGTAAAAGAAGAAAAGAAGCTTTGTAATCATCCAAAAAGGTTTTGAAATTCAGTCACAAGATAAATTAGACGATCAAAAGAAGACACTTTGAAAGATCAATTTTAGAGAGAAACAAGTTTTTGTTTTCAATAGTCATAATAAAATGTTTTGCCATTTTGAGAAATACCCTTTTAAGAGATGCCTTTGGAATATTAATTTTCTTCATAAAAAACTTTTCATTATTTTTAAATAATTTAGAAATATTCCCACCGTCTCGGTTATTTGTTGTCCTTTGGTTTTAGCACAAGGACCAAAGAAAGGGGAGGAAGCCAATTACTAAATGACAAGTAGAGTAAATTAAGTGTGAATGATCAAATTATTCATCAAGTTCCTTCTTAAAATCGAAAGAACAACAATTAACTGAGTCACCCTAAAATAGAAAAGAACAACAAATGACCGGGACAGAAGGAGTATAAGTTTGTAAAAAAGAAGTCAATATTTGAAAGCTAAAGTGTCTTAAAAACGAGAGTTCTTTATTTCTTCAAGTGACTCAGACTTGAGCAACTGTCTTGCTTACTGTTGCACAGATAAACAGACCGTTGCTTAGTAGTACCATACTTCCTTACCTTTACAATAGTGACACAATTACAACACAAGTCTTGGGCAGCAGTCTATTAACCAATCTTGACTTTGACATTGATTAATTCTTGCTTAAGGTGGTTGCATTATTCTTGAAATAGTACACTTAGAAACACGATTAAATTTGGCATGTCATCATCAACAAATAGGTCCTAACACGGTCAATGGTGTCAAGTTTGTAACTTTAAGAGTTTATTTCAGTCTATTTGTATGTTATCTTCATGTATTCAATATGGGTTGAAAGGCTCAATCTGTGGGACACCTTGATTCTAGAATATTTGGAATGTGTAATATACTAATGTGGAAGTTCAATCCTTTGGGACACTTTCATTTATGCATAGATTTGTTATTTTGTTGTTTTATTAAAAACAAGGGATACATTTAAAGGGGGAAGAATGTTAGTGATATTGATCATAAAGACATTTAAGTTTATTTGGGTTTTTCGAGTCAAAATCGGTTTGAGCTCAGAATCGATATAATGTGAGTAAGAGAGTACGGAGGGTACGTCGTTCATATAATCGAATTTATCGAGTACATAGTTAGGGGTCGTTTGGTTGTCCACTAAATTACACAAGAACTTTAATTCATGTGAATTGCAAAATGGGTAGGTTGTTTGGTTACCCCAATTCACATGAATTGGAACTTCCCATGAATTCCAATTCTTCCATAATGGAGGAAGTTGCTTACCTAGATCCCCCTAGGTAAGTGGGAATGCCTACATGAATTACAATGCCTACATGTAACCAAACAACATTTTCTAATTCACATGAATTCTAAATTCATGTGATATGACACTTCCTAGGCATTATAAGTTCCCGTATGTAACCAAACGACTCCTTAAAGTGGATAAGAAACACTATTTAACTGTGTTGTCGTAGTATATTATGCCCCCTATTGAGGTTATATACATAACATATTTATGTACATAGTTAAAGTGGATAAGAAACATTATTTAAAATGGATAAGAAACACTATTTAAATGTGTTGTCCTAGTACATTATCGCCAAATACATAACATATTAATATCTTAAATTCTTAACACTTAGATATTTTTAATGTACTTCTAAAGACGAATCAAACAAGACCTCATATTAATATATTTTCACTTATCTATTGAGAGAACACAAAATCGAAATTGAAGGCTCAGTTGTGAATAATATACAAAATAGAATTATATAGTGTGGAGTTAAATGGAAGGAGTATAACGTTTATGTAAGGTGGTTTTACAACAGTGATTGGAATAACGACTACTATTATTATATCAAGAATGTAGCTAACGCTAGTACAAAGAATTGATTTATTTACAACATTTCGAGTAAACTTGGTTACACACAATTTTTTTCCGAATTGATGATAAGTTTATTGTCAAACCAACCCAGTTATTCATTAATAAATTTATCGTTCTTTTTTTTTTTTTTTTTTTTTTTGACAATAATGAACTTCATATATAACGTAAAAAGAACATACAAATCATCCAGTTGCCAGGCTAACTGACCAGTGAACATACAGACGAAGGAAACTACGAATTGTGCACAAAGTGTGGCGCAATTCGATTGGTACTGGCTTCGAGGAGGCCAGAACAGAAGTTAATTTTTTTGAAGTAACTTTGAAAACAACGGAAGATTGCGAATCTGCGTGAGCTCTATACATTGAGCGAAGCAGGCCTTGCGTTGATGCTGCAAAAACCGTGGATGCATGCACCTGTTGAACAACAGGAGTGCCAGAGAGCGTATCCAAAGAAGAGATGATGTAAAAATCCTGATGAGATGCCCTGCAAACAGGAATAAAGTAAGTCACCGCAGAGAAAGGCAGAGCATAATCCAAGCTTGGTAAAGACAGTTTGGAGGTAGGTGCAGAATAAGAAGACCAAAGAACGGGCAGCTGAGAATGAGATGCAAGAAGGTAGTCAGATAGATTTAAAATCTGAAGTGGATCGCCACTGCAATTGTCAAAGACTACCGAGTTGCGAGTCATCCAAATGGCCTTAATAATACATAGGAAGCGAAGCAGACACTTATCTGCAGAATCCGTGACCCTGTGAAAATAGGTAATAAAATCAGCAATCCAGCGTTGCAAACAAACAGCAGGGTTAGCTACAGAATTAATGCCAAGAGCCGACGCCAACCAAACATGTCTAGAAACAGTACAAGATCGAAAAAGATGATCTAAAGACTCCGACTGTGAATTGCAGAACACACAACAAGTACTAACCTGGATGCCTCTAATAGAGATATTTTCTAAAGAGGGAAGGATATTATGTACTATACGCCAAACAAGGAGAGGGAACTTAGAAGAACAGCGAAAACCCCAGAGAACTTTCCAAGGAAAGGCAGAGTAAAAAGAGGGAGAGCAGGAAAAGGAAGTCTGTGACAACAGAAACTCATATCCTGAGCGGACCGTGTAGACTCCATCTTCCGTGTATTTCCAGTATAGGAAATCATCTATCTCAATATGAGGGGGTTCCATAGCAAGAATAGCCTTGGCACACGGAGACTGAAACCAACGATAAACAGAGAAAGGATTCCAATTACCTGAAGTATTGAGCAAGCCACAAAGAGTTGATGTTTCTGCTGCAGAATAAAGTCTCACAGAGGGGGTGTGGCCATTCACCCACGGACTGGTAAGCAGATCTACAGCTGAACCGTTACCAATTTTTCAAGCAAAACCAGGAGAAAAAGCATTAGCCACACGACATAACCCGGACCAAAAAAACGAAGGATTGGAGACCTTTGATTTTGAGGCAGGAATAGGTAGATCTTTCCGGTACTTGGGAGTCATAAACTTTGATAATAACCCAGATGGATGATGATGTATCCTCCAGAAATTCTTCATAAGGGATGCCTGACTTAGCAAAGAGACAGATTTAAACCCGAGGCCACCACTCTCAAGAGGAAGCTGCAGAGAGTCTCGAGAGAGCCAGTGAATAGATTTATGACGAACATCCTTGCGCCACCATAAAGCCGCAATCAGAGAATCAAGCTTCTTACAAATTCCAATCGGAAAAGGAATAGAAGCCATTAGAAACCGTAGCGAGGCCAAATAACAGAGTTGATAATAATCAGCTTACAAGGCTGGCTGAGGTGGAGAGAGGACCAAGCAACAATACGAGATGTCAGTTTATCCAACAAAGGATGAAAAGCTAAGGACCTCTTAGAAGGAAGATCTACCGGGACACCCAAATAATTCCCAAAGCAATCAGATGTTCGCATCTTCAGAATGGATGCCATATGGGACTTGAAATCAGTCGGAGCATTAGGACTGAATTTAATAAAAGACTTATCCAAATTTATCATCTGGCCCGAAGCGAGTTCAAACTTCCGAAACAAATCCCTAAGAGTCTCAAACGAAGAAGGATTTGCTTTGCAGCAAATGAAGGCATCATCAGCATAAAAAAGATGCGTGATAGGTGGAGCATATCGAGAAATCTTGAGTCCATGTAAGGTGCCAGTCTTTTCAGCTGAGCGCAACTGGCACGATAAAATCTCCATACACATAATAAACAAGTAAGGTGAGAGAGGATCACCTTGCCTAAGACCACAAGAAGGTCTGAATGTAGCAGAGGGCTCGCCATTGATAATGATATTATAAGTGACAGTCGATATGCATTCCCAAATAATATTTTGCCAGAAAATTGGGAAACCGAATTTCTTCATGATTGCAATAAGAAAAGTCCAAGAAACACGATCAAAAGCTTTATGCATATCAAGCTTCAGAGCGGCATAAGAAACTGATCCTCTCTTTGTCTTATTAAGGTAATGCATAATCTCATGCGTAATAAGACAACCGTCCGACATAAGCCGAGAAGGAACAAAGGCTTGCTGAGAATCCGAAACAATGGATGAAATAACAAGCTTGAGGCGATTAACAAGGCACTTGGAAGCAATACGGTAAATAACATTGCAGAGACTGATAGGACGATACTGAGAAATCAACTCCGGCTTCTCAACCTTAGGGATAAGAATAACATGTGTATGATTCCATTCTTTCAGCATGACACCCGAGTTAAGGAATCGAAGAAGAGCCAGAGTAACCAACTGACCTATCTGAGGCCAAAACATCTGGAAAAATTTGGGAGTAATCCCATCAGGCCCAGGTGATTTGGACCCATCGATACCATTGAGAGCATGTATAATATCAGATTCCGTAAAAGGAGCAGATAACAGCAGGCAGTCCTCAGGACTAAGCATCGGAAGATCAAGCGACTCCAGCAAAGGGGCAACAAACCCTCGAGGTGAACCAGGATCAAGAGGAGGTGTTGCACATAGGAGATCTCGAAAGAAAGATGTAATTTCTAACGAAATCTGTTTTGGAGTAAACAGCCATTCACCAGAGGTAGAAAGTAAAGCAAGAATACGCTGGTGAGAATAACGTTGTTTAACACGGGAATACAAGAACCGCGATGAGAGGCCATCTAGAACCTCAGATTTCAGTTTTGCCCGTTGTAACCAATAAGCATGTTGAGTCTGAATCAGTTGAAGCTGTGCAGAACGGATTTGTTGAAAAGAGGTTGCTGACTGAACATCGACAATCCCAGAACTAGAACATTGAGTTTGATCTTGTATCTCAGACCAATTAATACCATGAGACAACCGATGATGAATAACCCATTGCATGATAGAAAAACGGACCGCGGCAAGCCGGCGAGACAAAACATACATAGGAGAGCCAGCAATCGATAATTGCCAGGCACAAGCTACTAACTGGGCAATTTCAGGTGAGTTGAAGCACCAGTTATCAAGCCGGTAAGGGCGTCTACACGCCTTTGAAGGAGGGAAAAACTTTAGGATAATAGGAGCATGGTCTGAAACAAGAATAGGAAGATGCATAACAGATGCATCAGGGAAAAGGTGAAGCCAGTCATTGTTGGCATAAGCACGGTCGAGACGTTCCATAATTAACTGACCATCATGGCGATTATTTAACCAAGTAAACTTTGGGCCAAAGAAAGGGACATCAAGCAAAGAATTGTCAAGTCTCCAGGTTGTGAAGTCCTGTTGACCGCGAATGTCACATGATCCACCTAATTTATCGAAATGCATCTCTACCTGATTAAAATCACCAATAATTAAAAAAGGAGACAGACTAGAAATCAAAGCAGAAATAGAGGACCATAAAGCTAGACGCAACTCAAACGATGGTTCACCATATATAAACATCACATACATATCAGGTTTTGTACATACATGAGTTACTGGTAAACATAATTTACACAAAATAAAGTGGGGGTGGATACTAATAGGGCTAAGTACAACTGAGTCATCCCAACGCAAAATAAGACCCCCACTATGCCCAACTGAGTCAATGCCACAAAAATGAGGGAGTCCAAGATGGGCCGTCTTCGAAGCAGCAGCAGATAAAGATGACATAGTCTCTTGCAAAAACAAAATTGACGGATGATATTGACGGATACACCAAAATATAAACGGAATTGTAGGATCATCCATCTCTCCTAATCCCCTACAATTCCAGGCAAAAGTAGTCATTGGAAAACGGGTGGCGCATTATGGTCCACCACCAGACCTTCAGCTAGCAAGTCTTCAACGCTGAAAACAGGGAAACAAGAAACCGGTAAGGAATAAGAAACAAAACGAAAAAGAAAAAGCTCATCTGGTCGAGCGCGTTTGGGAGGAAGCTGATCATAATCATCAACCGAAACCGAACTGAAAAGACGCTTAGAACCAGACCTCAAAATAGCATCAAACTTGTTAGGAAACGCAGGAAACAAAAAGGAAAAAGGTGGAATACGAGACGGATATAATACCAATTCCGGAGAAATGGATACCAAATCCTCCGTACATTCCAAATAAAAAAACGAAGATCTATTAGTATGTTTAAAAGACGCACGACTGGAGGAGTTGAAACCAACTTTTACCTTACGTTTATAAACCAAAGCTAAAGACCTCGACACAGGTTCCACAAGGTCAAAAGTAACATCAGAAACAGGAGCGATCGAGTCACGAAAAAGGCAGCCCACATCTATAATTTGAGAAGGCAGAGCGGGTTCACGAAGGCCTAGCAAAGGTGACTCGTCCATAACATCTTCAGGAACGTGCATTCGGAACGCCGGAGAAGGTGGCTGAGCAGAGACCACAGGTGGAACAAAACGAGAAGAAGAAGGAGGATCAAAAGCAGCTTGTCCACGCAGCACCGGGAAAGACTCCAGAAGAACTTCTCGGGATAAATCTTCATGTACTTGGAGGTCCGGAGGAGCTGATGACGAAGGACCAGCCTCATCTGGTGCGTCTTCATCGGAACTGGAGAACGAAAAAACAGGGGAAGCTCCCTCTGAATCCATCACCACCGGGTCCCCATCCTCCGTAAGATCAATATTAGTATTTAAGTACTTATATCTTGGTGGAAGACCCATGATCTCCGTAGAATAAAAAGGAGTATTGGGTGTCCCATGAAGAACCACCAAACCACGCGCCGCAAGAGAGTCAATCCGGGCACGGATAGCACGAGCTCCGGCTACCTTGCTCGTAGGACAGAAGGAAATCATATGACCCACCTGGCCACAAGTCTTGCAAAATCTAAACACCCCTTCATAAGAAAAAGAAATCCATTGATGTTCAACCTCATTAAGCGCCAAATAGCACCCGGGAATCAAAGGCTTTGACAGGTCGATCCAAACTTTAACCCGTACAAAATTTCGTGGAGGTAACAAAGACGGGTACGATTCCTCTTCACATACATCACCAACATGGGAAAGCAAGAACGCTGCGACCGAGGTATTCATCAGATGAAAAGGCAAATGCTTCACCCGGATCCAAATAGGAACGATATGGAAGAAGAGGTTGTCTGCGGTTGAAGTAGCTGAAATAGGGCGGAAAACGAGCAGGCTTCCATCCAAATTAACTGTTTGACGCTGACGGAAATAATCGTAGTCTTGCTTGGAAGAGAACGAGAAAAGATAATAAGGCTCAAAACGACGGATAGAAACCGTACCATTCAACTTCCACTTCGCCTGGACAATCTGCAAAATACGCACAATTTCGAAGTACCTCTGATCCTGCAACTTCCCCAAAAGAGTGAGAGATGCATCAATATCCGTGAAGTCAACACACAAATGAGGAGGTAGCTGTAAACATGCTCCAGCTCTGCAAGGAGGCGAAACAGAGGACGAAGAAGAAGCCATTAAAACTGAGAAAAGCAAAAGGTTAAACAAGGGACGGAGGAGGAGAAAGAAGAAGCTGGGGAAAATTATAAAGACGGTGGTAGAAACATGTAGGTTAACACGTGGTATAGGTAGAAGAAAGAGCTGACACGTATAAATAAGAAGGAGAAAAGAGGTGGCAGGAAAAGAAGGAAAGGAAAACAGGGTAGGAAAGAGGCGGAAGAAAGGTGTAAGAAGGGATAAGCTTGATAAAACCAAAGTCAGGCGACAAAATAAGAACTCTTTTTTTGAGAGAAAAACTCTAGAAAGATATCGTTCTACTGGAAGGAAGTAGACGAAACTGGTCGACTGAATGTAGATGCAATTACACAGGAGACAAGGAGTCGAAGTTGTCATAAACACAATAAACATTGTACCATAATCTCCTATCTTTTGATCTGAGCCTCGAATCACAAATCTTCCACGACGTCTTTTTCTTACAATTATAACAGTGACGTCGCCAAAGGGGGTGCAGTGGGTGCGACTGCATCCCCTCTGGTTTCAGAAATAAATAATATTAAGTACAGTGATGAATCAAATTAATGTTAAGGGTCTGGTGGCAAGTCCCTTGTATTTAGATTGAATGATCCAAGGTTCAATTCTCCTAGTGGGAAGTTTTTTTTAGCTTTTGCAATTACTGGCGTCATTAATACCATGCCATATTTAAATCCTTTTGCTGTGTCAAATTTTCGTCAATAACTAGTTAACTACTCTATACCATATTAAATGCATTAATTACCTTGAAAAATTCATATAAAATACTTCGTTTTTTACTAAGCATATTTATTAGTTGAATCCTTTGAATTGAGTTGTTTTAGAATTATATATATACTTCCAAAGTTTATGTTTTGCTTCGTTTATTTTATTTTATAAGTCGTTTTAGTATACATATTATAAAACAAAAAGAGGGTATATATTACTATAATTTGAATAAATTACAACTCGTCAATTTAATAACTTTATATGAAGTATTTAAAATATATATATAGGTATTTAAGTTCCGGTTAACTTTGTTTTGGATCAAACACAATATTGCTCAAAACGATGAGATATATATAAATTTTACGCCTAAATGGAGCACCGTTGTCGGAGAGTTAAATTTCATCTACACGTGACATCTTTTGGTTATTAACTTTCTGCACCCCCATGATCTAAATCCTAGATACGCCACTGAATTATAAGCAATAATCTCACCAGGAATCGACATGATAACCTTCGGAATTTTACCATTTCTACTATGAACAACCGAAAGAACATGACATGGGTACTTAAAAAGAGCATTTTGATAACTAATTCCCCTGCCCATTTTTGGAAACTTGAATGCCAATTCATCAAGGTCAATCCAACACTTGAAAACCCATGTCGAATAATCCCTCTCCATCTCGAAAAGCTCGTAATAATGCAATCCTTCCATTGTGAACACACTATATAACCGCCCTTTAGACTGACCGAAATATTCACAGCTATATTGCTCTTTCCTTGGAATTTCGGGAATTTGGTTAATCAATTCCTTCTCGATTTCAAAATACACTCCTCTTGGGGTTCTTCTCGTCCAATGAATCACCCCATTGCAGTATATTGCTTTACTGAAGTCTACATCACGAGGAGCGGAAAATTCACGAGTTTTTGAGAGTCTCCAAAGCTTTATATTTGATGAATATGTTGCTATTCTGCATTTATCCTCTGATTTTTCAATGCAAATTATCTTGTAATGTATCGACTTTTTTGGATCAAATGCAAGACTGTAATAAGTAGAGCTATACGGAGAAAAGGGGATTTCGAGGTTTTTATTCAGTACTTGATTCGGGCAGTTAGGAATGAGTTGTGATTTTCCCGTCGTTGGATTGAAAACATAAAGTTTTTGGCCATGACAAGTGAGCAATAGTCCATTACAAGATTGTATAATTTTGATGCTTCGGAAATTTAAGAAATGTATTGCCGTGGCTAATGAGTGACTTTTCTGTAAGGGAATGTACTCGATAAGATTTTCGTCATTTTCATTTTGATGTTGAGGGACTAGGAAAAGGCCGGAAAGAGAAGGAGGGTGACGAAGGGTATACCTTGATAGAAAATGATGGTCGGATATCAAAGAACGCCACTGTTTCGCGACTAACTTGAAGCCCGTGAGTTGCTTTGTAGTTAACGGAAGTAGAATTTCGGAAAGAATTCCGTCATTGTGGCCTATGATCTCGCCTGAGTTGGTTGAATTGAATTCCGCGGAATTATCGTTGTTTTGGTGAAACATTTTGGAGACCCTTTACTTCCCTGCTTTTACAAAATGTCGATTAGGGGTTTTAAAGGGATCCAATTAAAGAGAATTTCCGCGTAATGAGAAAGTTAAGGACCAAGTCCTTTAAAAAATTACAAATAATTGTGAAATATTTATATGTTTAAAAGGTCTCACGAAGAAGAGAATTAGCCACTATGTAGAAAAAATAGTATACCTTCCTCCATTCTAATAAAGGAAAACAAAATAAACAAATAAACAATATTATATAAACCTTGAGATGCCCTATCCAAAAGCATATGGTTGAATAAAATGACATGTACATGTAAATAGAATAAAATTATGTTGTTGACCCTTGTTAATCAAGGCATGGACCATTCCTCAAATTAGCTTGTAAGAATTAATATATGATGCAAAGAAACCCTCCACTTTCTAATTATATTTTCCGTGTTTAATGGAGTTGGGTTGATCAAATAATGAAACATTCTTATCCACAGACAATTAAAATAAACGTTGACCTTAGCATATACGGAGTACTCCTTTTTTTTTTTTTTTTGAAATAATATACGGAGTACTCCTTAATTGTTTATTGATAATTTATTTAACAAATTATGTGGTTTTCAAAATTTACAAAGCCTGGACCACGAACCCTTCCAAAATTCACAAATCCTGTATGTAAGTAGTGGCGGATTTAGGGGGCTAGTCAGGGTGATCGCTCCCGCTCAATAATGGATATGCGAGAGTTTTGGTTTTGTGAAATTTTTTCGAGTTTGCCTTATGACATTACTAATTCGCATTCGCTGAACTTTTTCACCGCTATTGCATGTCCGTAAACCAAAAAAATCATGCTAACTCGATTCACGTCTAACTCAAGCCCGCTTTTGACCACCTCTAATTTCTAACTGAATGCATACAACATTGTGGTCTTAAGATTACGCAGAAGAGACCAAACCAAGCTTGTCACTGATTTTTTTACAAAGGCAGTTTGCTTAATGTGCTTTGTTAAAGAAACCACTAGTTAATTTACCCAAGTAACAACTTTTAATAACTACACTAGTTTTTATTCCCGTGAGAATCACGGGTGCATTTGACTCTAACTATGTAAACTCACTACTCATAAATGTAATCGTATTAATCTGGGATACGTTGATATCTTTGTTGCCTTGTGTTACATATAGTTGGATGTAAAAATGTGTGATTATATTTTGGTGAAAAGTAAAACAACATATTGATATTAATTTCACATGAATTAAGATATTAGATGGATAATTACCTGTAATAACATATACCTATAACCTCGAATTACTTATTTTAATAGTGAGAGTTGTGTTCAAAATTAACCATGTTAAGTGATAAGTGTTCGCTACGTGTAAAACTTATTTTTATCATAGACAGATGTTTTTTTATAGTATACTATACAAATATAGTTGTATAGACAAATAAATTTCATATTTTTCATACTATCTTATATAAATCTGAGAATAACACAATCTAAATTTACATTAACTACCATTATGTATTTATATAGTACACTTTTTATTTGCATACATTAGTTTAAAAAGACAATAACCATTAATTTTCAATTTTATTTAATGTTATTGATGATGTAAGTATGTCATTCTATTGCAATATCAACGGAAACACAAAATTAATAACTAAATAAGATTGTAAGTATTAGTTCAAACATAATAAAGATAAAAAGATAAAAAGTGAAATACTTTTTTTAGTTTCTATGTAGACTTTACCTACCAATATTTTTGAATAAAAATGAAAATTAGGATTATTATTATTATTATTATTATTATAGTGTTTATATAAGAAATTTTTATAGTTAGTTCTCGCATTATTTTCAACAATTTATTTGAGGGAAGAAGAAAGATTTTGTGAGTGAAGGGAATATAAAAAAAAATTATGGTAACATAAATACAAAGTATAATAATGTTGAGGGAAAACAAAAAGGTCATCCGATTAAATTAAAGAAATAAAGGTTAAATGAATAAGGTAGATTTTAAATAAACATTTATTTATTTATTTAAAAATTCCCTTTTTGTGTTTGCAACTAATATTTTGAAATTTTTTTTACTTTTTTGTATAAATTTTAAATAAATAAATAAATTTATAATTTTTAAGTACCATGATTTTGGAAAATAAAATGTTTTTATTAATTTAGTTTTTTGTGTGTGTGTTTGCACCTAATATTTTTGAAATTTTTCGTACTTATTTGTATAATTTTTAAATAAATAAATGAATTTGTAATTTTTAAGTAATACATTTTGAAAAATTAAGTTTAGCAATTACCAACGGTAAAGTATATAACTTTTTCGACCAAAATTTCATCATATGAAATCGGTTAAAAAGAAAATTACGAAAAACCTTAATCGATTCATTAACACGCTTAGTTACGAAAATTTTAATAAAAATGTAAATTTTAATTATAAAATATGAAACTTAGACGTGATTTATATATTTTACATTACTTTTTGATTTTTTTTAACTCATGAAATATTTATTGTACACAATTAATTTTGATATAGATATAATGTCATTTTTGTAAGGAATTTAATTAGTTAATTTATGTATAATGTGGAATGATTAGTTTAGTAATTTTACATGGTGATGAGGTGCATCATAATATGCCAGGAAAAAACCGTTTTTTTATTTATAGATTCATATAATTGACACTACAATATGTTTTTGATTCATTTATTAGAAACTATAATCAAATAACTGTTTTTATTTTTCCTTTATTTTAGTATTTATCTGTCTATTTTATTTATATTATTGAATAACGTGACTTTATAAAAGTTTACATGGAAGATTCTATATATTATCCATGTAGTACGATATACATTATTGACTTGCTACGTTATTAAAAAAATATGAAAATATAAGAATTTTTTTTTGTGCTCTAATGTGTGTTTGATGCAATAGATTTATTTAATTTCCCCCCTTTTTCTTTTATTAAATAACATGAAGGTGATGTGGGCTTGATAAAATGAACTTAGATATGGAGATGGTGACATATGGTATTTTTGTTTGTCTTTTATAATATTTATAGATGAGTTGAATTAGGGATATAATAGCCTTTTATTAAATATGTATAATCGTTTTATTTGTAAAACAGATTTACTTGAAACTTTCTCCATTCGATATTAATCTTAAGGATACATTCGATATGACTTGATTTGATCGAGGAGCCCAAAAGGTCAATAATTGGTCAAAATATTACATCTAATGAAAAAGCTTTCATTAGAAGAACCCATATATATATATATATATATATATATATATATATATATATATATATATATATATATATATATATATATATATATATATATATATATATATATATATATATATCTCTGTACAAAGTTGAGTTAAATCAGATTAACATGAGATTCAATGTTAATTAGGATTTGGAGTCAGTTTATGGGCTGTCTATTAAGGCCCTGTTTGACAAACAAATTTATGGTAGCAGATAACGTTAGTAAAATACGGTTGACATATTTTAGTATCAAGTTTGACCATCAAATTAAATTAGCAGAATTAGAAAATGCGTTTGGTAATTAGCAGATTATATGACAAATCTACCATTTTCATATATAAACCGAATATGCTATTACAATATGTTGATAATAACAACATAATCAAAAACAGTAGATTCTAACCAATATGCTATCTGAACATGCCATTAACCACACACTTAAAATTAGTTGATTGATTGGTCAATTTACTATTTAAGTCAGAATCTATTAATTTCATCTAATATGTTGTTGATAGCAAAATAACTAGGTGTTGTTAATGTACTAATTACACTATCAAATTAACAATTTGTAAACTTAACTAGACTCTAGAATACTCTAATTAATAAAATAATATAGTGCAAGTAATGGTCGAACCCAAGGGAAGATGCTTAAGACTAAAGACTCGATTTTAGACAATTAAACAACTACTAACCCAGATGCTAAAAACAATTTAAGAACTAACGACTAATTAAGACTCCACAATTACCTATAATCACAAACAATGAGTATAAACAATGATGAACATGTGGAAAGGCATAAAAGGAAGGGGATTGGTTGAAATTAGCATAAGAATAATAAAGGTGTGGACTTTTACTATTGTGACAATTTGACAAACACGTAGAACGCAAAAAATCAATATGTGAGAGAGTGGTGTAATTTTCCCTAAAGACTAACACAATAAGAAAGCATGAGTTCCTTCTTTCTTTCCTTCATTCACCCAATACATAACATGAGAGTTGTCAACCTACCAATCTAAGCCAACTAGTAGATTCTTTATTAAAAGGGTCTAAGTTGCTAAGCCACAAGAGAAACCCAAATAAGAGCACTAGGTACAAATGCTAGAATGTGTCTCAAACAATCTAAGCCAACAATTCAAGAACACACAAGTAATTTCCTACTCACAAAGGTTTGATTTCTAAGCCAAAATCAAACCCTTACAAGTTTACTTCCAAGAAATTCCACTTTACTAAGCCATAAAGAGAAACTATGCATTAATTAGATGAGTGACATGCAAGATTGGCCAAACCCAACATACAAACAGCTAATATGATAATCAAATGAAGGAAATTACAATAAAAGAGATAGGAAAGATTAAGAAATCCTCACAATGCTTTAAAATGTTGTCAATAGTTCAAATTACACCAAGAAGAAGAAGATTAGTTCCTCATAATTGTCTTACAACCCAAATATTGAAGAAATATTAACATAGAAATTGAAAGATTAAGTCTTGAAAAGCCAAAAGATTAACCCTAATACAATACTTAATTGGTGAAAGATGAGATCCCCCTCAACTTCAAAGACTTTAGCTATATATATGGCTGCACGACCTTCTAGGTTAAAACGCCATTTGGGCTCCAAAAGAAAGTTTAAGACGGATAAATGGGCTCAGGGGCACAGGAAACTGCAGGCTGCGGCCAGAGACGCAGGCTGCGTTAGTTGTACTGTAGGCCGCATGCTGCATTTTTTACTGGACTCTGCTGTTGATCTTCATCTTGTCTTGAACTCCCTTGGTCACTTCACTATTGTAATACTCCTGGGATGCGCGTTAGTGAAGGCAAAATGCTTTGGAAAGAACCCTTGTTGATCTGTAGGCCATGTACACAACCTTACAAGCTACCGTGATACTCCACTGAATCGAAGACATTATTCGGGTGGGGTACCCCCTTAAAGAGGTCCATTTATAGGCTTAAAATCTGACTAGTGTTTAATGGGATTGTATAATACCCGGCCCTTGTGGGACCCCTAGTTAGACCTTGGGACGCGTGAGAGGACCTTTAGACCGATAAGAGATCACTAGAGAGGGAAGGATAGCCTTACACTAGACCAAGTGGTGTTGCAGCGGATCGAGTGGGTCCACTCGGTCGAGTGAAGAGTATAGTCTACCGAGTGAGTCACTCGGCCGAGTAGAGAGTGAGTCCACTCAACCGAGTGGACTTGGCACTCGGTCGAGTGACACTGTTTCAAAATATGGGATTTAAATCCTCTTCTACCCTAACTCTAAAATCATTTCCACCTTCCTCCTTATATCTCCAAACTCTCTCCCTTCTCTCTAAACCCTCATAAACACCTACTACTTGGGACGGTTTCGGTCTAGATTCGAGTAGCTTGAGGAGATTCCTAAAAGATAAGTTAATCCTACTCGGTTTCAATAATATGATGTTGTAGTAAGTCTTACATAATTAGGGCATTTGCATTATAACATGTTTAGTGGTAATCACATCATCAAGAGGATGATTATGATATGTTGAGTGTGGTTCATGTATTGGGCATTATCATATATGTTGTAGGATTTGTTATTGTTGTTGTTGTTGTTGTTGTTGTTGTTGTTGTTGTTGTTGTTGTTGTTGTTGTTGTTGTTGTTGTTGTTGTTGTTGTTGTTGTTGTTGTTGTTGTTGTTGTTGTTGTTGTTGTTGTTGTTGTTGTTGTTTTGGAGACGTAAAACAGTTGGGAGACCGTCTTACGCTTAAGTCGCCTCTTGGAGTTTCCCACTCCAAGGGGGATGTGCATATTAATGGCTTGAGTTACGGAGGGACTCGTGTGGTTGAGACATGACGTCTGGCAGGGGATCCAGTTGGCTTCCGGACCCGATACGTCTTTGCGTGTCCCGTTACAAAGGTTTGTGTTGGTTGGTATATCTGGGCGTACCCCGGTACCAGTGTGGTTGTCGGCATGTCTGACCGTGTCCTGGTACCGTGATGATAGTGGTTTGATAGTGGTTCATTCATATTAGTAGTCATGTTGCATGTTCACACACTTGAGTCGTGTCACACCTTATTGGTTTATTGAAACTGATGTTTGTCTGTCTGTGTAATTGTCACCTATTTCCGGGGTGGCCTGTGTCGATCCATATGATATTTTAGATCATATTGGGAGCAGATTAAGTACAGGTCGTCTAGATAGCATGCGGGAGGCGGGACGAGCTCAATGACTCACGGGACGAGTATAGTTGTTTAGATGAGTATAGTAGTCATGGGTTGTATTTATTCATTGGTTAATGGTTTGTAATCACTAAACTTGCCATTTTTAATAAATGTTTTTTTTTATTGTATCTCCAATTCACCGCCTCGGGAAACCGAGAAGGTAACATCTCCCAATTACCCTGGCCGGGTAAGAAGGGGATGTTACAGATTGAAAGTACTAGTCATATCAACAAAGTGCACTTTCTTTTCTGGTTATCCATGCGAAATAACACCACAATTAAGCGTGCTTGGCTGAAAGTAGTCTTAGAAGAGTGACCTCCTAGGAAGGTTCCCGGGATGCACATAAGTGAGGATAAAATGCGCTAGAAAGAACCAGTGTTGATCTATGGGGCATGTACACAGCCTTGCAAGTTACCGTGTGTGACTGCTCCCGACCCAGAGTTTGTGTAACACCCCCATATACCAAAGTGTCTTACCAAGGACCACCTTAGCATATAAGGGCGCTACCATCTCAGTTACCCGAGGCAGTACGCATCATAGAAAACATAATGAAAAAACTTTTATTCAAACAACTTAAATGAAAAGGTTACAAGTCCAAAAAACTCCAATCGGTACAACCAAACACAAAAGTCATAAAACTAAACTCAGCTACAGCTAATGACGCAACAATTCATGACTCCACCCATCCATATCCCGCGAGCTATCTGAACATCGATCACCTACTAAGTCAACTGCTTACCATCCCCGAATAAATCACTACAGTTTTGAAAACATAAAACGGGGTCAATCAACTGTATACCCAAATTAAGCATACGCAACGGAAACAATTACAAACAACACAATCCACCAATACTTTGATTCCAACAATCGCCAATAACTGACTAGTCACTAGAATGTGTAGCCCTGCCAGGTTACCCATCGCAAAAATTAACCCACAAAGCTAGTGAGGACTGCAGCAGTACCACCTAAGCCCCCCTCATCGCAACGAGAGATCCCAGCTCCTTAATGTGCACATCCCTCTTGTGATAGAAGTCACAAGGGGCGAACATGGGGATGAAACCATCTCCCAACATGGTCCCACAACAACAACCAACCAATAAGTATAATCCAACAAACCTCCATCAATTCCAATCAAAGATAACATGCCAACAATTAATCACAAACAACTTAACCAATTACACAGTCAACTGAGTAGAGAAAACCCTACATTACTCGCAATCCAATCAACCACAACAATCAAATCAGAAAGGCTCTCCTACGAACTCGTCACCTATAACCACATCATACAATCAAAATCTACCCTAAACTCCCAATCAATCCGATTAGGGTTTATAAATTACAACATGATAACAATAACAAGAGTATAATGCTTACCGATGAAATCGACGCGGAAAAAAGATGTAAAAACCCTTCAATATATCCTTAGCAGTGATTAGAATGGTTGGAGAAGTTATACATAGTTTAGGTTTTTAAGAGAATAATTAAGAAACTGTTAACACGCCTTTATATACTTCTCCAACTATTTTAATCAAAACCGCGAAAATTAACCCGTCAGACCGGTTACTCAGCCGAGTACTAGATGTACGTACTCGACCGAGTACGCTTAACTCGACTGAGTACTAGCATGCTCGGTCGAGTACTGACGTTCCAGAGCCCAACCTCAGCACACCCAACAGCCTACTTGGCCGAGTAAGCCCTACTCGACCGAGTATCCCATGGTCAGAAACATGTGGTATTACAGTTTCCGCTCCTTATAATCGAACTTCATCCCCGAAGTTCACACCTATGTCGGACAAAACACAAAAACCGCCCGACACAACACCAACGTACCAAACACAAGACAAAAATAACTTAAAAAGACTCAAAAGACAACCCACAACTGACTCGAAAACTTTATAAACAAACCAAAACTGTCCTAAAACTCATGCGATTATCTCCTAGCCCCCTTAAAAGAACAAGGTTACAACCCCGTAACCAACCATACCTGATAAAAAAGGTGAGGATAAAGATCTCTAATAACCTCCTCCGCTTCCCATGTAGCCTCTTCAGCATTATGATTAGTCCACAACACCTTAAATAACATAGTTCCGCCGTTCCTTGTCTTGCGCACCTTTCGATCCAAGATCTCTTTCGGTGTTTCGACATAAGTAAGTGCTTCATCCAACTCAATATGTTCAACCTCAAGCACGTGAGAGGGATCAGTCACATAATTCCGAAGTTTAGACACATGAAAAACATTATGCATCCGATCAAGCTCCAGTGGCAAGTCCAATCAATAAGCCACCTCGCCTACTCGATTTAAAATCTCATACGGTCCAATGTACTTCTAACTCAACTTCCCTTTCTTTCCAAATCGTACGACATCCTTCATAGGTGACACTTTAAAAAGGACCTTGTCACCCACCTTAAACTCCATAGTTCGGCGATGTAAATCTGCGGAACTCTTTTGTCGATCCTGGGCCGCCTTCATCTTTTGGCGAATTAACTTTACTTGCTCAACCATCTCTTGTACCATTTTTGGTACTAAAATAACGACCTCTAAACTGTCATCCCAAAAATGGAACTCCTACACCTCCGTCCGTATAAAGCCTCAAAAGGTGTCATCCCAATACTAGTATGATAGCTATTATTATAGGAAAACTCGATCAAATCCAACCTATCTTCCCAGCTTGCACCAAATTCCATCACACAAGCTCTCAACATGTCCTCCAAGGTTTTTATAGTTCGCTCAGTTTGTCCGTCCTTCGTAGGATGGAATATTGTACTTATATTCAATGTAGTTCCCACCAACTCCTGCAACTCCTGCCAGAATCGTGATATGAACCTCGCATCTCTATCTGATACTATGGCTTTCAGCACCTCATGCAATCTTACCACGTTCTTTCGATAACCATTAGACACTTGCAGCTTGCTCCATGTATCTTTCATCAGAATAAAATGAGTTAACTTGGTCAGTCGATCCACAATCACCCAAATCATATTGTTACCCTGCTGACCTTACCCCACGGTCTTCGTTGCTCACCCTTGACCCTCTGACAAGTCAAACATCTAGCCACAAACTCAGCGACATCTTTCTTCATCCCGAGCCACCAAAAAATCTTTTTCAAGTCTTTGTACAATTTGTCACCACCCGGATGCACTGAATAAGGAGTGCAATGAGCCTCAGTCATGACCGCCTTTCTCATCTCTGTATCACCAGGAATGCACCATTTACCATCATACCAAACACTCCCATCCGAATGAATCGAAAATCGCGACATATTGTTGTTGCTTATCCTTCCCCTTTATTCTTGAATTTTAGGATCAAGCAATTGTTTATGTCTCAAGTTATCATAAAACTCTTGTTGAACTGTCGAATCCCCGATGGCATCCCCCTTGAGAATCATATGTATACTCATCTTAGTCACTTCATCTTTTAGCTGCATTAGTGACAAGGCAGTGCATAAGGAATGTACACTCTTCCTGCTCAACGCGTCAGGTACAACATTAGCTTTCCCCTCATGGTAGATAATCTTCATATCATAGTCTCCAATCAGCTCCATCCACCTTCTTTGACGCATATTCAACTCCTTTTGAGTGAAAATATACTTTAAACTCTTGTGATTTGAAAACACCTTAAAGGTTGCCCCATAGAGGTAGTGTCTCCAAATCTTTAGAGCAAAAAAAATGGCACCCAGCTCCAACTCATTAGTAAGATAGTTCTCCTCATAAGATTTCAGTTGCCTCGGTGCATAAGCGATGACCTTCCCATTCTGCATCAAAACATAACCCAGTCCATTCTTCGAAGCATCAATATATACCTCAAAGTTATCACTTTCCTCAGGTAGTGCTAAGACAGAAGCTGTAGTCAAACGCTTCTTTAAAGTTTGGAACGCTATCTCACGACTCTCATCCCAGCGAAATCAGTTCTCTTTCCTCATCAAAGCTATCATCGGCCTAGCAATGGTAGAAAAGTCTTTCACAAACCTCATATAGTAACCAGTCAAGCCTAAGAAACTCCGAATTTCAGCCACATTTTTCGGTGCTTCCCAGTTTGTCATTGCTGCAATCTTGTTAGGATCCGCAGACACCCCATCTTTCGAAATCACATGGCCCAGAAAAGCCACTTTCTCAAATAAAAGTCGCACTTGGACTAGTCTACCCTAAAGTCATCACCACGTACTCATAGTGACCATATCGCGATTGATACCGTCGTTTTAGTATCAAAAATAATTACCTAGGTCAACTATCAAAAGTTAGCGGAAGTAGGTTCGATCTCCACAGGGAGGCTAATGTATCTATCTGCTAATTACGTCTACCTAGTAACAAATAAGGGTTTTAAAGTTGATTTCTAAACTAAAAAAGATTAAGGCAAGAGAAATAAGGCTAAAGAGCAGTAAAGGGCAAGAAAAGCAAAGTGTGATCAGATAAAGAGAGATATGCTAGGATTTCGGTTCACCATGGTAGTTCACTAACTCAGTCATAAATGGTACAGACGATCTACTGTGAGAAGGGCAAGGGAAATGTCCTCCCGGTACGCTATCCACCTTATATTACGACTAACTTAACTTCTGTCCTTATTAGGGTAGTCTACTGTTCATAGCCGGTCTGTCCATTCCAATCTTCCGATCTAGGAGTGAATTTAACCAAATTAAGGGGTTTAGAAGCGTGCACTCAACTAAACTTATTACAGTTATATTGCTATAAGACAGTTCTCACAATCAATCGTCTAGCCTATTCACAACATCGTCACTTCACTACCATGGCTCCCCTAATCCTAACATAAGGGAGTTTAGCTACTCATGCTATCGATGATAATAACAAGAACAACAATGAACATGCTAAAGGAAGACATAATAAAGAGATTAAAGGGATGAAGCATAAACTAATAAACAAAACAAGAAGACAATAATTAAGAGCAAACAAGGAATTTAATTGAGATTAAAGAGAAGGGAAAAATTACAAAGTTTAGATCCGGAAATAATGAGGCAGAGAACAAGTTCCAGCAGTAATTAGAAGAGTAATTAAGAGTAGAGTAAGTATGATAAGATGTGGTTTTTTAACCTAATGACGTCTTCCCTTATATATGGAAGATATTATTAACTAAAATAAACCTAAACACGGAATAAAAATCCCGTGTAAATAAGTAAACCACTCGAACGAGGCATTTCATTCCTCTCGATCGAGTGATTCTTCAGCAATTCTCCTCGATCGAATAAATAGGGCTCTCGATCAAGCACCTCCAATATAGCATACTTCGATCGAGTACAGCAGGGACTCGATCGAACTCGCTGCTCTGCCAAAACAACTCAATCGACTACGAAAGACCTCGATCGAGTAACTTGCCACTGAAAACGGCTCAAACACCATTGGTTAGCTTCCAAGGACCTCCTTCATGCTTCCCGAGGTACGGCATTCTGCTCTAAATCTTCATCTCCTTAAAATGCATGCTAAAGAGGACTGAACAAGGTACGATTCCACTATTTTAAGGTCCATTCCTGCAAACGAGACAAAACAAACCAAATTAGCCAATTCGGGGCATTTTGCAATACAAAGCAATATAAATGACATAGGAATGCGTGCAATAAGAGGCTAAGAAGACTGTATAAATTGCAAGTATCAAATCTCCCCAAACCGAACCTTTACTCGTCCTCGAGTAAACTAAATGCAAACTAATGGAACGGATAAGAAAACTCAGAGCTAGCTATAACTTGTCCACTCAAACCGTTTAATGCAATCAAAACTAACAATTATAGCTACAAAAGTCAAGCGCAAACGAGTTATATGATGTCTATAAATAAGCTGACCTGTCGACCTTGCAAGACCTTTAAAATCGGACTCTCACGGGTCACTCTTCTCTCATGAATCAAAGGGTGAGTATAAACGTGTAAGAGAAGAAGAGAAATCAGTCACTCACCTAAACTACGACCCACATAAACATGCATGCAACAAAAATGATAGACGATTCTAATCACCATACATACATTCCAACCAAATAGTGTCCGTCACAGCCGAGGGCTTACAAAAGTTATAGGAAAGTGAGGCAATGGATAAGAAAAGGCAAAATAGTTATGAGATATGTGGAGGTAAAGTGTCAAGGTAGCACCTAAACAGTACCATATACGAACATCCAATTCTCAGCAGATGATACATACAATTTATATAGACTTTTTAGCCTCTTATTGCACGCATTTCTATGCCTTTTTGTATCGCTTTGTATTGCAAAATGCCCCGAATTGGCTACTTTGGTTCGTTTTGTCTTAATTGCAGAAATGGACCCGAAAGTAGCAGAATCGACCATTATTTGTCCCATTTAGCATGCATTGTAAGGAGACGAAAACTTTGGAGCACGAGTCGTACCTTGGAGTGCATGAAGGAAGGTCACACGAAGCTGCCAAAGACGTATTTGTGGCTGATGCGATGGATTTCCACTCGATCGATATGAGTTGATTGAGTGGTTTGGCAGGAACAAGAGGTCGATCGAGTAGTTCTAAGAGCTCGATCAAAATGTGCTTTATTGGAGTTACTCGATCGAGAGCCTAAAGTGCTCGATCGAGTACAATTGCTGGAGAAGACCTCGATCGAGTAGCCTGAAATCACTCGATCGAGGGGTTTGCTAGTTTACAGGGGTTTTAGTAATCCGTGATAGATTTATTTATGTTAATTATCGATCCTCTATATAAAAGAGACGTAATTAGGTCATTAGGGACTTCTTATCACTTCTTTTACTTCTGAACTCTCTGCTTAATCTCTCTAAACACTTCATACATTACTTTTCCTTTTCCTACCGTTGAACACTGTTTTTCTCTCTATTTGCCGGATCTTAATCTGTAATCCTCTATTTACTCTCTCTTTAATTTTCAATGCTTATTATTTCTTCATCTTTAATTTCGCTCTTGCTTTATTTTCCACTATGCTTAGCTAAATCCCTTGCTAGGATTTAGGGGATTCAATGAATTATTGTTAGTTGCTAATTAGGTTTACAGATCTTTCGTTGTTATCATGTCTTTGTTGTTAATCACTGTAATTAACTATAATTAGATGCTTGAATCGATGCATTTAGCTAATTTATTTGGTAAGCCTTAACCTAGACCGAAAGGTTGGAAGGGGTGAGACCTGCAGTGAACATTATGATGCTTTAGTGAAGGCAGAAGCTAAGCTAATAGTGTTCTAGGGTGAATTGAGACCGGAAGGAGATATTTGTTGCCCCTTAGACCGATACAAGAGACCGATCTGTGACCTTAGCTGCAATTATCTGACATTCATTGATGACCCGGCAATCCTAGTTATCTCTCTCTATTTTGCTAATTCCTCTTATTCTTTTCTCTCTTGCTTTAATCTCATTTAGTTTAGTTTAAACAATTCAAACCCCCACCCGGTGACCTTAGACAGACTGAATTGACAAGTAGATAGTGACCGCCTACCTGTGGAGATCGACCCTACTTACCGCTGACTTCTGTTAGTAGTACTTAGGTATTTATTTTTGGTACTGAAACGACGGTATCAAACTTTGGCGATGTTGCCGGGGAGGCAACTATTTTATTTACTTGTTTATTTTTGTCTGTCTTTAGCCTCAAGAGATTTATTCCTTGAGGCAGTTTTCATCTTTTTCTCTAGTGTTGTTTTGATAGGTCCTACAGGTCCTACCTAGACATTCTAGGTAAAAGATCATAAAAGGGAAGGCTTGAGTACCTTTGATCTTCCACCTATGTTCCATCCTATGATGCAGCAGGTGGTTTACTGTGAGAGATGTGGTGCTGCTGGGCACAATGCTATTATTTGTTTGACGGGGAACGACGAAGTTTATGCGTTTAGGCAGCGTAGACAAGCTAGTCATCCCTTTGCATATGTGCCGCCACATCCATTTCAACAACGAGGCTATCAAAAGTTCCATTTGTTTGGCCACCGCAACAACAAGCTCCTCCTCTTGATAAACAGAAAGAAGAGATTGCTGAACTGAAATCTTTGGTGAAGGCACTTGTACTTCGATTGTAAGAACATGATAGATTTAATGAAGTTCAAATCAATGAGCTTGAGTCTCAAATAGCTCAGTTAGCTGCTGGGACGAACTTTAGGCACGCAGAGAGTGGTCTTTCCCATGATGGACCCGAGTTACCTATCGATACTGATGGTTTGTATGACTCGGAGTAGGAAGGTCTATCTGAAAACGAAGCAAGCTACGAAGATTTCTGCGCAGCACAACAACAAACGCTCGATCGAATTAGTCATAGTGTTCGATCGAGTGGATTATCTGAGGAAGTGTTCGATCAAACAGAAACTACATCTCGATCGAACAGATATTATGAGGAAGACCTCGATCGAGCAGATCTATGTGTTTGATCGAGTGATATTCAAGAGGAAAGCTTTCGATCAAGTTCCATCTTTTCTCGATCGACCCTAATGGCCACGGAGAGCAATGATATGCCACTTTGGTCCGTTTTGGATGACGATTTTGAAGACAATGGTTACAGTGAATCTCCCCTTTTCTAAGCCGAGTTGGATGCTTTAGAGGCTGCGATTTACGGGATAGAACCCACAAAGGAGGGGAATGAGAAGACAGCTGAGTCAGTGAACGTTCCTAGCACGGCAGAGGTAAATTATTCTGTTATCAATGATTCCGACGTTAAGAGCGGCCGACCCGAGGTAGTTATTGATAATTTCATTATTATTGGTATTGATAGTACAATATCTCATATGACTCCTGCTTTTTATTTTGATGCTCGACCCCCTCCCGGTTGGATGAATAAGTTAATAATGTTTCACCATACTTGTCATCGAAAATTTGTTAAGCTAAAACGGTACCTTAGATTGTTTTTAAATGCTCCTAAACTCCTTTATTTTCCACTTACGGTCAATTTGAGGTTTTATATTCCGCCCGTAGCTGGAGGGCAGGATTATTTTGTGGATAATTTTGGGAGCTGTCATAGGAAATTCGTTAGGCTTAAACGGTTGTACATTTCAATTTCCTATGTTATTATTGTATTGTGGTGCTACTTACAGTTTTGTATAGGACATGCGTAGTTATTTGATCGGCTGCTTCGTGCTTTTAGCTGTTTTGACTGGGTTAAATTAGAATGGATGGAGGAAGAAAAGATGAACGAGCTGGTGTTGGAATATGTGTCCTCCGACAATAATGCGATCACAACTGTTGATAATGATGATCACATGTTTAAATCTCATTCTAAGAATACACGTGGGATGTAATATTTTACAGTCAACTGGTCCACACATATCGGTAATGATTGGCTGACTAGAGTTTGACATAACTGTCGTGCGACGGTGGTGATCAGCTGATCCCCTTAGGTCATACCTATAGAGAAATACTCTTAATTGATTATTTAATTAATCGTATGCCGATACGAGTTAATTAAATTGCTTAAAATTGACGGGTGATTTGTGAGTAAGATTAACATGTCTTATTATAATTCGATTAAATTAGTTACGGTCTGAGTAATCAAATTGTTTTATTACTTGGATAAAATTATTGTTTACGAAACAATTTAAATTGAAATTGAATGAATAATTTATTATAAATACAAGACGTTGTAATTTATAATTTGATAAACCGTTTTGGTACAAGTAATTACGAATTACTAGTCAATTTTGTATATGACATATTTTATGAGTATGTTGATTTTTAATATGTTAAAAGTACATTACAATTTCATATGTCAAGTAACATGTCACATATGTTACAATTGACAAATGACAAAATAAAATGGACCTCTCATTTTATATATGTGCCGAAAATTAGAGGGTATTAGTGGATAAATTGTGTTGATTATTTTAATAAGAGAAAACACAATGATAACCTACCTATATGTAGCCATGCAAGCCTACACTTCTTGGGAAGAAAGTTGGATTCATGCATTGGCTCCCCAATAGACACCCCCACCGGTTTTGATGAAGAGGCACCAATATGGATTCCTCCATATTCATTTTCTACAATTCTAATTTCTCTAGTGTAAGAAAAATATAATCTCTCCATAATTTATGAAAACTTAGAGAGATAAATACACACAAATCTCTCCTCTTGGCCGAAATTTTCAAGAGGAAATACACAATATTTATGTGTCAATTTTATAGTAAGACTTATATTATTTCTAGTACAAAATAGTATTAGTTATTAAGAGATTTCCTTGGGTATTCACATTTGGGAGAGGTTTCAATTTAGACCTTTTGTTCATCCATTTTAAGGAAAGATCAAGAACTAACAAATAGGTGAATTTGTTGGTGCCCATAAAACCGAAATCATATAGTAAGATTGATGATTTCTTCTCTTATCTTATTTAGTTTGCATGCATAAGATCTAGTTTTAATTTTATGAATAAATTAAAATGTCACATATATGAATATATAAATTAGTAAGATTAATTATTTCTAACAAGCGGTATCATGAGCATTAGGTTGTTTGCATGCAAATCGGTTTATAGTTTTTCCGAGTTATATGATTAACATACAAAACTAATTAAATTGGTTTTATGAAGAAAAACCTTAAAATATATTTGCATGTTAAAAGTTTCTGGTCCTAAGTGATTTTTAGGACATTTTGGTTTATTTATGGATTTTATTGTTCATTTTATATAATAATGGCATTAAAATGTGATTTTTATGATAAAACTGACATTTTTGGACTAAAAATAGCTAAACTTTGATTTTTTCAGTGGTTTTTGGATATGTTTTCACATATATTATCTACTGATGGCCTGTAAATTTTCATGATAAAATGAGTTGTTTTGCTCGAAACATGGATTTTTCAAGTTAAAATCGTATTTAAATGAGTAAATAGGTTAATATGAGTTATATTTCGAATATGGTCATAAAAATTTAGTGTGTTGTCACATGCAATGTTACAAGATGTGTGTAAAATAGTTGGCTATAATGAAGTCTTTATGCATGATTTATGAATTTTTGATGAAAAATCACATAAATAGTGACTAAAATTAGAAATAATGCTATAACATACTTCACGACTAAAGGAAAAACGTCACATGTTGCATTTTATCATATGTTTCAGATCTAAAAGTGAAAAGTAGGTAAAAATAATTTTTCTCATATTTTTATGGTCATAATTGTTAAAATCGATAAACCGCAACATTGTTTTTCTCGATAAATTTTCAAAATTTTTAACCTAAGTTTTGAACATTATGAGTGTCATGGTATTTTTCAAGAATGTTCATGAGTTTAAATTTCAAATTTTGAAATTATTTAAAATTTTTATGATTTAATTTGAAGTTTATGGCATAATTTTGTATTTTAGGTCCATTTATGAACAATATTAAGAAATCTAGGTTAATTATTGTCAAATGTTAATGGAGACTAATTTTGAGTCCTAAGATGGTTAGGGTAATTAACTTGTACATAAATATGATTTTATGTAATTATTGTAATTATTGTGATTTTAAAAGGTTAAATTACGCAAATCCGTAAAAACCGATTAATGTACGATATTGGCTCTTTAAAGGCGATTTAGCATAAAATTTGGCATGTTCATACATATTATAATGCTGCATTTTATTTATGATTGTCATATTTTAATTTTATCTAATTTTTGAATTATGTAATTTTACTTAGTATTGCCTTAGTTTTAATTGATATTACTCGAAATGTATGAGAATATCGATTCGGTTGTAATTTATTGTGATCTCGTATCACCGTTTTGTAATTTAATAGATTTATTTTATTTTAATTACAAATGTATAATAAGAAATTATGTAATTCATTTTGTAATTTATTAATTCCGGAGTTCCTTGAAGACGGTGCCACTCGAGAAGGTGATCCATCAAAGAAAGTGTTGCCTTGAAATGCGTGCCAAGACCGAAGTTCAAGGGACCAAAGGAGTTGGTTTCCGAATTTGTAATATTTTATTAGATTTACTATTTTAGGAAGGCCATACTAGGATTTTATTTATGCTTTGCATTTTATTTATATGTTGTATGCATCGCTAAATCGCCATAACTAAAACATGAATTATCATTTTATCGAGTATATCGACCGTGTCAATTACAATTATCGTAGTTCATCGCTTTAGTTCACTTAAAACGTGATAGATAATAAATTGACATGACCTCTCGTTTAAATAAACAATTGAGACTTAGCCTTACCAAAAAGTAGAAACCATGAAAACCTATTTCATGAGGGAGTGCACTCGGCCCTACCGGGATACAAACCTTGTTACGTAGGGGAAGTGGGTGATAAATGTCTATCCGCCGAATTCATGTTGATAAGGGATGAATCGGCCCTACCGTGTCCAAGTTGATTTGGATTTGGATCATGGACACATTTATTTGAAATTTGGATTGAGCTCAACGGAAGTATTCGTGACCGTAGTTGCATGTGTTCCGGGCTAAAGATAAATATTAATGTAATTTTATCGACCAAGAATTCTAAAAGTAGAATCGATTAAAGCGTTAATCCACCGAGTTATACTAATAAGGGATGAATCGGCCCTACCGTGCCCAAGTTAATATGAATTTAGATCTTGGAATCATTTATTATAGTTGGGTAGAGGTCACTATATAAATGCTCATATCTTGTTAAATTATTTACAAGTATTATTATAACGATAAATGTTAGTTTTCATCATTCCGTTGTCGCAATATTGTGTATTTATATACGATATACGATATCATTCCGTTCGCATCATTCTATTTCTTCACCACAATTTATATACGATATCATTTCGATTTTAGTTCAAATCTCCATTAAAACATCGTAACGGAAGACAAAATTTGAATTTTCTTCTAAAAACCTCGTATTATCCATTGTAAGGATCTCTTGTGAAAAGTATAGATAAAAGTTATTCGTGATCAAAAGGGTTTTTGATTCTTGACTAACATATCTACTTACAATGAATTGTTTCTCATATGCTTAATTGAATTAAGTACTTTGAAACATTATATCATTTTGGTAACTAGATTTGTTGGAAATCAAAATTGACCAAAATACCGCAACCACTTCAAAGAAAGTTTTAAGACTAAAACAAACGAATGAAGAGTAGTCTTCATGAATTTCAATTTTTGCTTCTCTTAGCAAAGACTCATTGAAATGAGTGGGAGCATTCTCTTAAACCGTTAAGAAAAGGGTGAGGTTTAAAGAAGTAAAATTAGAATGGAATTGATACAAGATAATGTTAAAAGTAAAGTTATTGAGAATAACGATACTAAACCTATCAATCCCGACCGATAAAGTTTCCATTGTCTTAAATTGTTGGACGCTAGAAAGGAAACTACCCCAAATTATTGAAGAATCAACAAGTTAGTTGTGGGACATCTAATGGGACCTTCTTCTTTAAATGTTTATTTGATTGACATAAATTTTGCTAGTACTACTTCGTCAATATTAGAAACCGGTGGTGGTTTACATCATTGTATTTGATACATAGGATGATTAGAATATGACGACTAGCAACAATGATGTTGAGAGATAGAGTCATTGTGTACTCAATCTATTTTTGGGTTTAGAGTTGTACTTAATTGTGACTATTAAGTGCATAAACTCTAAATAAAAATATAAACTTGTTAAGATACAAAAGAGGTTTCACTTTTGTGACCCTATACACCATGATTTGATGTATGGCTAGCCCATTATCAAGGTGATTATATTCTAAACCAAACTAGAATGATATATCATGAAAATGATGCAAGACTCAAATTGGTAACCCAAGATTAAACCTTATATTCTGGAATGATGAACACAAAGAGTTATCGAGTACTCTTGAAACCATTAGATCTTATGGTATATGCGAATCTTGTATTCAAAGCAAGATGTCTCGTGCCTTTTAGTTAAAAAGGAGATCGAGGTTGTAAATCATTGATCCAAAATAGGTTAATCATTTTCTTTTACCAACGATTTGAGTTGACGCTAATGTGTTCACTTAATAAGGTAAATAGAGAAATCTTTGAAGAAGTTCAAAGAATCACGATTTAGTCGTGATGGGATTATCAAAGTAAAGACTTTAATATAAGCCAAAGAAAATGTGATATAGTATCACAAATTAATCTCTCTTAGCACGCATTATGGGATAATATGTGGTTGGATAAAGAAATCAAACGCTATTCGATATGATTTGGACTTCAATCAAGTTACTTTGAGTTACTTGATCCTTTTTGGGGATTTTATCATTTTGTCTAAATTATTTTTCCACTAAATCTAAAACGATTCATATGAGATATGAAATGGTAGGGTACCATGCTTGTAAGTTTTCACAAGAAACAAATGCTCATTTTTCTTTACGATAATCACGAGTACAACGAGTTTGTGGCTCGTGAAGTTGTCTTTCTAGAATACAAGTTTATTTCTAGAAGACAGAGTGGGAGAAAATATTCAAGAGCCACAAAAGAAATTTGTCAAAAATTGTATGTCGCAACAAAATGTTTTTTCTTGGCTACATGATGTTGTTTCTTCGAAACCTAGGAGGTTGAACTCATCACTTGTTGAAGATGATGAATTCGTGTTACTTTTAGAAAGTAAAGAGTTTGCAACTTACAAAGAAATTGTTTGATTCAAGTTACTTCTGGAAAGTAATGATCATATGACTTAAATAAGAGTGTTTAAGTCACAACTCAATACAAGGCTTAGAGCCATGAAAATCCGAAATAAATTCCAAGTGAAATTGTTGGATATCAAAAAGAGATATCAGAGCTTGATTGGTGGCAAAGAGTTTTGCACTAGTTGAAATGCTTAAGTCTATTTGGATCTTCTTAGGGATTGTGTTTCATTATGATGATACACATATAGCAAGTGAATCTAAAACCTACTTCTTCAATTAGAAGGAATGTATTCAATACATGTCTTGAGTTTTGTAGATTCTTGCCATCCTAAGATAATGTGAAACTTTAGAGAGGATCTTAAGTAGGACATCAATGAGTTGGAATCAATGTTTTGATCATGTTATAAAACTTTTATCGATAGGTCAAGAAGTTGTGTTTATACATGAATTTTAGTGGGAGTTACGGTAATTTTAATTAGTCTAATATGTGGATGACATATTGATCATTGGGAATTATTTAAGACTTGGACTAATATAATACATCTTTAATATCCAGATTTATGTAGATAAATCCACATGATATTAGCGTCAAATAAGAAGTCTTATGTTGATAAGATTCATGACTAGTTCAATCAAGTTGAACATATTTGATTGATTCCATTTGCTTCCGCTGCCGGATCAATTAAATGAGTAATGATGTATAACACTTCATATACCTTGAGTATGATGAATTGTTTCAAATTGAATTTAAGTAATAGTTACCAAGTAGCCATATAGATTATTCTTAAGTGCTTGAGGAAGCATTGAGGATGTAAAGCAAAGTGTTTTTTATGCAATTTTGTGTAAGGATGTTACACAAATGACAATTGACAATTGAGATTGCGCATGGTTTCCGACAAAACCATGATCAAAACACATTAGGATGGTTAAGGAACCATTATGGCTATGTTATTTAAGAAATAGATTTGCTAGAATCGTTCTAGGCAATAAAGAACAATGAGATATATTTACAACGAAAATTGAGTACACTTGCAATCATGAGATGTGCAAGAAGGATGAGTCCCGCACACTGTGAAAACAGTGTGAGTTATTCTAAGGCTAGAGGGCCTATGTCTAGATTGGATCTAGACACGTACTTAGAAAGTTTTGTAATGCAAATGTATACATTGCAAAGGAAAACGAGTATGTAGTAAGGTTGAGTTAGGTACAAGAAGTTGATAAAACCTACTAACCAAAGCCTTTTCATAGGCTTAACATGATGAGTCATGTCATATCAATTGGATTGAGATGAACAACTACATACATGATCAAATTGGATTATAAAAATATGAAGTAGTAATCAGGTATTGACTATTCATATGTGATAATCACATTTGTCGTTCGAGTTTTTAAATCTAAAAACTCCTTTATACTTTGTTACATCTAAACGGGTTGTAGAGACAATATTGAACCCCGTTAAAGTGAACCTGGATTAACATGGTGTTCGCCCATAGTCACTTGTATGAGGTGACGTCTCGAAGTGACTAGAGTGTGATGCGATTGATGGCAAATTCAAGTGCCATAGAGTCATGTGAGATGACTAGTCGATCACATAGGCAGACTGTTAGGAACACTTTGTCGGGCTTATGACCGCTTATAGAGTTCTGGCAAATTTATATAGCCTGATCGTGGCGAGAGCTACTATAGTGTTCTAATGAGTCGATTCTTTTGACTAAAGACCGTTCGCCCAAGGTGGCACAGTTTCAGGTTAACTTTGATTTATGTTACTACGACCTTCGTAAATGGGGTCAAATGGGCATATTTTGGGCTATGATGGCTGTGGCTAGTCGAAGGGAATAATGCGATAGGAATTGTCCGCCCCCTTGTCAGGGTTAAAACAATATCTCAGGGCCACTCAAGGAGAAATGAACTGGAAATGCGTGGCCACGCTCGGAAGGTATCTATGGTAGATAACTCCGAACAATCAGTTATTCTCCAGATCGAGGAAACCACTCTCGATATGATCACTTGCATGTACGACCTGAAAGACACCTTGCATTGAGTGGGAGATAGTAATAGGACAAGAGAATTGGTGACGCACACTTGTCGAGGACAAGTGGGAGATTGTTGGAATATGTGTCCGACAATAATGCGATCACAACTGTTGATCATGATGATCACATGTTTAAATCTCATTTTAAGAATACATGTGGGATGTAATATTTTACAGTCAACTGGTCCACACATATCGGTAATGATTGGTCGACTAGAGTTTGACATTGTCGTGCGACGGTGGTGATCAGTTGATCCCCTTAGGTCATACCTATAGGGAAATACTCTTAATTGATTATTTAATTAATCGTATGCCGATACGAGTTAATTAAATTGCTTAAAATTGACGGGTGATTTGTGAGTAAGATTAACATGTCTTATTATAATTCGATTAAATTAGATACGGTCTGAGTAATCAAATTGTTTTATTACTTGGATAAAATTATTGTTTATGAAACAATTGAAATTGAAATTGAATGAATAATTTATTATAAATACAAGACGTTGTAATTTATAATTTGTTAAACCGTTTTGGTACAAGTAATTATGAATTACTAGTCGATTTTGTATATGACATATTTTATGAGTATGTTGATTTTTAATATGTTAAAAGTACATTACAATTTCATATGTCAAGTAACATGTCACATATGTTACAGTTGACAAATGACAAAATAAAATGGACCTCCCATTTTATATATGTGCCGAAAATTAGAGGGTATTAGTGGATAAATTGTGTTGATTATTTTAATAACAGAAAACACAATGATAACCTACCTATAAGTAGCCATGCAAGCCTACACTTCTTGGGAAGAAAGTTGGATTCATGCATTGGCTCCCCAATAGACACCCCACCGGTTTTGATGAAGAGGCACCAATATGGATTCCTCCATATTCATTCTCTACAATTCTAATTTCTCTAGTGTAAGAAAATATAATCTCTCCATAATTTATGAAAACTTAGAGAGATAAATACACACAAATCTCTCCTCTTGGCCGAAAATTTCAAGAGGAAATACACAATATTTATGTGTCAATTTTATAGTAAGACTTACATTATTTCTAGTACAAAATAGTATTAGTTAGTAAGAGATTTCCTTGGGTATTCACATTTGGGAGAGGTTCTAATTTGGACCTTTTGTTCATCCATTTTAAGGAAAGCTCAAGAACTAACAAATAGGTGAATTTGTTGGTGGCCATAAAACCGAAATCATATAGTAAGATTGATGATTTCCTCTCTTATCTTATTTAGTTTGCATGCATAAGATCTAGTTTTAATTTTATGAATAAATTAAAATGTCACATATTTGAACATGTAAATTAATGAGATTAATTATTTCTAACAGCTGGGACCCGTCTGAAACTAGCGCAGTCTGGAGTTTAAGTTTTTAGTTTATTTTCGAACATTTCAAGTTTTGTTGTGTGTAATAATTGGTTTTCATACCATAGACTCTAAACAATTTAGGCTTGGTTTTGGTCGTATTTGTGGTCGCAATTTGCGTCTTTTGCTGGTGTTTTACTGTCGCCTAGGAATTCGCGCAATAGCGAGCTCTCAATCGAGCAGTTTTAACTCGATCGAGTGCTTGAGCCCTTCGATCACACTATTCTTCTCGATCGAGCAACCACAAATGACGATCATCCGATCTAGCAATTCCCTTTCCTCGATTGACCACTTTTGTAGCTCCTGTTTCTCGATCGCGTACTTTATTTTTTCGATCGAGTAGGCTTGCTTGGATTCGCTTCCCGTGACGCTATTCTGGAGCTGTTTGTGACCTCCTTTATTGCTGGTTGATTTGGGGAGGTCCCTACTTCGCGTAATCTTGGGAGTTTTCCGCATCTTCACTATCTCCTTTTTAGTTTGCATTTCCTTTCCCTATTTTTGAGTACAATGAGGGCATTGTACGGTTTGGTTTGGAGAGGTTATGCATCCATATATGTGTCTGCATGTTGTCTTTACTGCATTTTTGTTATCACGTTTAATTTCTCTATGCAGTGTTGTCTATTTTTATAAGAATCAAAAATCTCATAAAAATTAGAAAATTCGAAAAATTCAAAAAAATTCACGTTTATTTTAGCATGTAGATTGAGTCGGAACGGTAGATTTCAATGATGACATTGCACTACATTTAGTCATTTTACTTAAGCCTTGCATAAATTGATATATTTAGCTTTGTCTTCTGCATATCTACGAGTTAATGTTAACATTTAGCTGAACAAATAAACTTGACCTGATAAATTGGCAACCTACTTTACAATTTCTGAGTTTTAGAGCCATATGACTGGTGTCATTGACCAGTTCATGTAGGAATTGAGAGTATACTCCTTGCGTAACATGTTCATTAATTTTCGCAAGTATGAAATTTAATAGCTTTTTGCCTACATACATTCGGGTTTGTGGTCGGTGTCACATGCAGGGATGTGCTTACAATTTCCCTTTCTTTCGTTTTCACCCATTTAGCTCCACATTAGCCAAATACAGCCTTTTGACCCATTAGCTACACCCAAATTTAGCCTGCCAGTCAAGCTAGTTTAGTGTAATTCTTGTGGTATATTTCATATTGTTGCGAGTTGGGCTCATTCTTATTTGTACGGAGTTGGTAGAAAAAGAAAGAACGCGGAAAGAAAATGAGAAAAAACGTGAAAAAGAAAAAAAAGGAAAAAAAAGAAAGAGAACGTGAATCACAGGAAGAAAAAAAAGCAAGAAAGAAAAAAAGAAGTTGAGTTGAAAATAAAACAGACCGACTGTGCTTAGTTTGATTTTGTGACGGTCTTACTCCTCCGTTTTATTTATATCTTTTTGAGGATATTGTGTATTGGGTAGTGAGTTTTGTGCCAAAGAAGGGCACTTGTGTTTGATTCTTAGTCAGCTGAGAATTGGATAGTCTTGAATGGTCATGTTGAGGTGCTAGCTTGACGCTTTACCTCCACATTTCCATAATCTACTTTGCCTTTTCTCACCTGTAACCTCACTTTCCCACATCATTTGTAAGCCCTCGGCTGTGACGGACATTATTGGTTGGAATGTATGTATGGTATTTGAATTGTCTATCATATTAGCTGCAAACATGTTTATGTGGGTCGTAGTTTAGGTGAGTGACTATATTTCTTTCTCTCTTACATTTAATTGCTTACCTTTTGCTTCATGAGAGAAGAGTTACCCGTGAGAGTCCAATTTTAAAGGTCTAGCAAGGTCGACGGTTCAGCTTTATTATAAACATCTTACAACTCGTTTGCATTTGACAGTTTTTGCTATAAGTGTTAGTTTATTGCATTAAACTCGTTCAAGTAGACAAGTTATAGGTAGCTCTGAGCTTTCTTTTCCATTCCATTAGTTGCATTTAGTTTACTCGAGGACGAGTAAAGGTTCAGTTTGGGGAGATTTGATACGTGCAATTTATATAGACTTTTTAACCTCTTATTGCACGTATTTCTATGCCTTTTTGTATCGCTTTGTATTGCAAAATGTCTCGAATTGGCTAATTTGGTTCATTTTATCTTAATTGCAGAAACGGACCCGAAAGTAGCAGAATCGACCATTATTCGTCCCATTTAGCATGCATTGTAAGGAGACGGAGACTTTGGATAAAGAGTCGTACCTTGGAGTGCGTGAAGGAAGGTCACATGAAGCTGCCAAAGACATATTTGTGGCAGATGCGATGGATTTCCACTCGATCGAGTGGAATTATGAGTCGATCGAGTGGTTTGGCTGGAACCGGAGGTCGATCGAGTAGTTCTAAGAGCTCGATCGAAATGTGCTTTATTGGAGTTACTCGATCGAAAGCCTAAAGTGCTCGATCGAGTACAATTGATGGAGAAGACCTCGATCGAGTAGCCTAAAATCACTTGATCGAGGGGTTTGCTAGTTTACACGGGTTTTAGTAATCCGTGATATATTTATTTATGTTAATTATCGCTCCTCTATATAAAGGAGACGTAATTAGGTCACTTGCTTTAACTACTCATGCTATGGATAAGGGAGCATTAACTCCGTTACTGTGGGCTTTTGCTCATTAGGGACTTCTTATCACTTCTTTTACTTCTAAACTCTCTGCTTAGTCTCTCTAAATACGTCATACATTACTTTTCCTTTTCCTACTGTTGAACACTGCTTTTCTCACTATTTTCCGGATTTTAATCTGTAATCCTCTCTTTAATCTCTCTTTACTTTGCGATGCTTATTATTTCTTCATCTTTAATTTCGCTCTTGCTTTATTTTTCACTATGCTTAGCTAAATCCCTTGCTAGGATTTAGGGGATTCAATGAATTATTGTTAGTTGCTAATTAGGTTTACAGATCTTTCGTTGTTATCATGTCTTTGTTGTTAATCACTGCAATTAACTGTAATTAGCTGCTTGAATCAATGCATTTAGCTAATTTATCTGGTAAGCCTTAACCTAGACCGTAAGTCAGTGCACTCATAGTCAGTATCATAGGAACCAGCTGAGAAAGTGAACGAGCTGAAAAACTCTAGGGCCAGCTGCTCGTAAGTCAGTGCACTCATAGTGGTCAACCCAGTCATCCCCGCCCCGTTTTAACAATTCAGCAACATGCTTGTAAATCCCCAATTTCTCAACAGAAGTGCGACACAGAAACTTTGTGCAAGTAATGTCACAGAGCATTAAATTTTTAAAACGTTTACGATGAAGTGAGTTCACGAAACGTACCTCAGGAAAATCGTGAAGCGAGTCCAAGGAATCGTCTACCACGTACCTAGCAGCAACGCGGGCAGCAGTAGCAGGAGCACTTCGTCCCCGTCCTCGTTCTCTTCCAGCAGTTCCCAAAGCAGAAGCGGACAGTCTAGGAGCGCGGCCGGTGACTGGTCGAGGTACCAACGCAGACGAGAGAGCAGCTGTGATAGAAGGTGACGACGCAGCAGGGGTCGACACCGCGGAAGGGACAGAAGCTGTAGTAACAGCAGCAGCAGTAACAGTAGTAGTAGCAACAGAACTAGAGACGGTGGCAGCAGCAGGGACCACCGTCTCAGAAACAGACGGACTAGCAGTCGAAATAGAAGAGGGTACGGTACTACTATCCATCCTATCAAACAAATAAGTCCTTAAATCAGTGAATTAAACAATGACAACTCGATTTTCCACAAATTAATCAAATTTCCGAAACCCTAAGCCCTAATTAAGGTCGAATACAATCAAATTAAACAATAAAAGGCCAGGGGAAAGACTTCCTTGACGATTACCCACAATTAGACCAAAAGAATCGACAAAAAGCAGCAAAATAGTCGGATTAAAAACCGACTTGAGCAAACCCTAGAACCCTAAATAAACCGTAACAAGCACGAATTTGAAGGGGGAATCAAAGGGCTTTTGTCAAAATTGGAGCAAGGAACACAATGTGGGTGATTAATTTGGTAAAGGGGAAGAAAATAAATTGAGGTTTGAGGGTTTATCGCAAAACAAGAGGAAGATGAAAATTAGAATGAAAATAGGAAGGGAAAGAGTTACTCCCTTGCGTGTTATAAGAGGTAGTCACTTGATCGAGTGATTTGAAACCACTCGATCGAGAACTTTCTCATTCAAACTGCTCGATCAAGTAAAGCAGCTATCGATCGAGAACCTCTCTTTTTGGACCATTCGATCGAGGACAGAAACCATTCAACCGAGTCCTTTTCCTGGGCATTTCTCTCGATCGAGTACAAAAAGTGCTCGATCGGGTTATTTTCCTTTATCACGCATCCCAATGCAACATATTTTTCCCAAACCTGCATAAAACAGAGAAAAAACCTTCCCGTAAATACCAAATTCACAAAAATACGCAGTCTATATCCGGTCTTATGATAAAACTAACTACGCCATTGTCTAAAAGTCTAAACGCAAAAAAATGTATCTAACGGAAATTTAAATTACAAATTCTTTACAACGGGACCTTTCCCGCTTATCTTCCAAAGCATTGTAACAGCCCAAAAGAGGGCTTCTGACTGGAGGAGGTTGCTTCCGCATTGCGGACCATCCTCTTGGATCGCCATGAGCTTGAACTTGAACTGATTGAAGAAGAATAGTTTCCATCCACATACGCCTTCGCTTTCTTCTTCCCTTTGTCATTCTTTTTTGGCATCATCATTGGGAGCATTCCTATCACTTAGCTTAACTTTCACTGTACCTTAACCGACAGAATCTCCAATATCCACCCTTTTTAAACCTACATCACAGGAAATAATAGAATGGTCCTTCATATTGCTCTCAGTCTGAGGCGGAGGTGTCAATATAGCAGCACAAAACTCAACGTCATCAACTGGAGAATCTGTGTTTGGGTCAATAGAGGGTAAGACATTGCAAGGTTGAACTTGCATAGGGGCCATATGAACATTGGACTGATAAAAGGTCAGCTCCTCGTCACCTACCTGAAAAGTAAGGGTCTTCCCCCCGACATCGATTACCACGCGAGTAGTAAATAAAAATGGTCGTCCTAATATAATAGGAGTGTAAGAGTCCTCGGGTATGTCTAAGACCACAAAATAAACGGGAATAAAGAATCTCCCGATCTTTATAGGTATGTCCTCTAAGACACCTAGTGGCCGTGATATTGTACGGTCGGCTATCTGCACAGTCATGTTGGTACAATGAAATTTGGTCAAACCAAGGCTCTTAGCGAGAGACAATGGTAAGACACTTATGCTAGCTCCTAAGTCACATAGCGCATTATCTATTAAGTGGGTCCTTATATGGCACGGAATAGAAAAGCTACCCGAGTCAGATTGTTTGGGTGGTGTCTTATTCTGAATTAAGGCGGGCCCTATTTCAGTCAAAGCTACCGTTTCATGATCACTAATATGCCTCTTACGCGTTAATATTTCTTTTATAAACTTCATGTAAGAGGGTACCTGGGTAAGTAGTTCAGCGAATGGTACGTTGACATAAAGGCTCTTCAGGATATCAGCAAATTTCCCAAACTGTTGTTCGGCCTTCTTGTTCAGTGCAATCGCCTCGGAAAAGGAACCATGATAGGAATATCCAAGCCCTTATTTCTTTCTGCCAAAGTTTCAGCACGATCCTCATCATTTTTACTCGATTGACCTCTTCTTCCTTTCGATTGAGTACTTCCATCAGCAATATCCTTCGATCGAGGACTTTCCTCCACTCGATCGAGGTCTTCCTTTTCAGCATTACTCGATCGAACAGCAATTTTACTCGATCGAGTAATTTTCGCAGCATTTCTACTCGATCGACCACCTGAAATGAGTCGATCGAGGATTTTCTTCGGGTTCAGCATACTTTCGTCCAATGACGAGTGTTCACGCTCGGCAACAATAGTTTTCGGGTCTGATTTGTCTTCATTAGTCAACAATTTAGGTGCTTCGTAGGAAAGACCGCTTCTCAAATTTATCAGATTCACCGTCTCATGTTGGTTCTTATCAGGTTGAGATGGTAAATGGCGCGTCTTCCTTGAAGATTGATTAGTGGCGAGTTGAGCTATTTGAGACTCCAGTGACTTTATAGACGCATCTTTTTGTTGGTCACTTTTCTGCAACTGAACTGTCAATGACTGAATCATTGACTTCAACTCTGCCATTTCACTTACACCACTGGAGGAACCACCTTGTTGCGGCGGTGAAAAGGATGGAGGCTTTTGAAAGCCTTGTTAAGCATTATGAGGGGGAATGTAAGGTTGTTGGTGCTGCAGTGGAGGTGTAGGATTCAAAACATTCTGACTAGTCCATATCAAATTAGGATGGACTCCACTCTTATTGTTATAATAGGAGCCCCTTGCCTATATTGTTGAAAGGCAAGCATCTGCTCCTTCTCAGTTAGACAGTCAACAGTAGTGTGACCATCATTACCACCGCACCTCTCACATGAAACGGCTTCTTGTCTAGTCAACAAGTGAACCGTCTGTTAATCACCAACATTCTGCAACTCCAGCTTATCAAAACGAGCATTCATGGCTTCCAGCTGAGCCACAACTGCACTATTAACAGAATAAACTGTTCTTATTCCTCCTCTTGGGTTCCCATATTAAGCACAATGGATAGCCATCTCCTCGATAATTCCCCATCCCTTGTCATCGTCAATGTTCTTTTGGAATTGCCCATTTGATGAAGCAACTAAAATAGCACAGTGGTCGTCATACAACCCATTATAAAACTGGTTGCATAAGAACCACTGATCAAAACCATGATGAGGAAGAAACCACACCAATTTCTTAAACCGGCTCCAAGCTTCATAAAAATTGTCATCTGGCATCTGCTTGAAGCTCGTAATCTTTACTCTTAGATGATTAGTTCATTGTGGAGGAAAGTACCTTTTATAGAAAGCAAGGGCCAGGGTTTCCCATTCGGTGATCCCAGCCGCGGTTCTGTCAAGATCAGTGAGCCATTCTCGGGATCCATCGGTTAAAGAGAAAGGAAATAGGACCTCCTTAATCTTGTCCTGGGTCACTCCCTTAGTGGCGGGAATGGTAGAACAGTAGTCCGGAACACCTCCATATGCTTTCGCGGATCCTCATCAGCTACTCCACGAAATAAATTTATTTCGACCAGGTTTGATGTAAGACGGCCGAATATCAAATGTGTTCCCATCCTCGGTTGCAAGATTGAAACCTTTAGGGATCGAGACAGCTGTAGGCTTAGAGTGACTCGCTATATTAGGCATCTTCACGGGACTAACGGCAGAAATAGATTTGTCTTATTCAAAATACGGGTCTACTACAAATAAGAAATGTTCTAGCTCGGGTTCAAAAGTACTCAAGGCTTCCTTTTGAATCTTTCTTAATAGTCTTTGTCTATAGCGAAAGGTCTGCTCTGGTTCAGGATCAGCTGGCACTAACTCTGACCTGTTAGACCTGGGCATAAACAGCACTAGAGAAAATAAATAAGAACTATCTTAAGGAATTAAAAATTCCCTGAGACTGAGACAAATGAAAACAAGACAGATAAATAGGCTAATTGCCTTCCCGACAACGGCGCCAAAATTTGATACCGTCGTTTTAGTATCAAAAATAATTACCTAGGTCAACTAACAGAAGTTAGTGGAAGTAGGGTCGATCTCCACAGGGAGGCTAATGTATCTATCTGCTAATTACGTCTGCCTAGTAACAAATAAGGGTTTTAAAGTTGATTATTAAACCAACAAAGATTAAGGCAAGAGAAATAAGGCTAAAGAGCAGTAAAAGGGCGAGAAAAGCAAAGTGTGATCAGATAAAGAGAGATATGCTAGGATTTCGGTTCACTATGGCAGTTCATTAAGTCATAAATGGTACAAACGATCTAATGTGAGAAGGGCAAGGGAAACGTCTTTCCGGTCCGCTATCCACCTTAGATTACGACTAACTTAACTTCCGTCCTCATTAGGGTAGTCTACTATTCATAGTCGGTCTGTCCATTCCAATCTTCCGATGTAGGAGTGAATTTAACCAAATTAAGGGGTTTAGAAGCGTGCACTCAACATAAACTTATTACAGTTATATTGCTATAAGACAGTTCTCACAATCAATCATCTAGCCTATTCACAACATCGTCACTTCACTACCATGGCTCCCCTAATCCTAACATAAGGAAGTTTAGCTACTCATGCTATCGATGATAATAACAAGAACAACAGTGAACATGCTAAAGGAAGACATAATAAAGAAATTTAAGGGATGAAGCATAAACTAATAAATAAAACAAGAAAAGAGCAAACAAGGAATTAAATTGAGATTAAAGAGAAGGGAAAGATTATAAAGTTTAGATCCAGAAATAAAGAGGCAGAGAACAAGTTCCAGCAGTAATTAGAAGAGTAATTAAGAGTAGAGTAAGTATGATAAGACGTGGTTTTTTAACCTAATGACGTCTTCCTTTATATAGGGAAGATATTATTAACAAATATAAACCTGAACACGGAATAAAAATCCCGTGTAAATAAGTAAACCACACGATCGAGACATTTCATTCCTCTCGATCGAGTGAATCTTCAGCAATTTTCTTCGATCGACTAAATAGGGGTCTCGATCGAGCACCTCCAATATAACATACTTCGACCGAGTACAGCAGGGACTCTATCGAACTCCTTGCTCTGCCAAAATAACTCGATCGACTACAAAAGACCTCGATCGAGTAACTTGCCACTGAAAACTGCTTGAACACCATAGGTTAGCTTCCAAGGACCTTATTCACGCTTCCCGAGGTACGACATTCTGCTCTAAATCTTCATCTCCTTAAAATGCATGCTAAAGAGGACAAAACAAGGTACGATTCCACTACTTTAAAGTCCATTCCTACAAACGAGACAAAGCAAACCAAAGTAGCCAATTCGGGGGATTTTGCAATACAAAGCAATGTAAATGACATAGGAATGCGTGCAATAAGAGGCTAAAAAGACTATATAAATTGCACGTATCTGCGATCTGAAAGTTGTCTTAAGAATATCTTCATCTTGGATTCTTAATTGATGGTACCCCGACCTTAGGTCGATCTTGGAAAACACCTCAGCTCCACTTAATTGATTGAATAAGTCATCAATACTTGGCAACGGGTACCTGTTCTTCACTGTGACATGATTCAACTCCTTGTAGTCGATGCATAACCTCATACTACCATCCTTCTTCTTCACAAATAAAACTGGTGCTCCCCACGGCGTTACACTAGGTCGAATATATCCCTTATCTAATAGGTCATCCAATTGTTTCTTCAACTCTTCCAATTTTTTCGGTGTCATCCGGTATAGAGACTTAGATATAGGTCCCGTTCCCGAATTCAAATCCACACTAAAATAGATGTCCCTCTGGCGGTAACCTTGGAATCTCCTTTGAAAGACATCCACGAACTCATCCAAAACCGGTATCTCCGTTGCTATAGGTTCCTCCGATCGACTATCCCAAATGTGACAAAGGATCATGGGACACCCCTTCCTGAGATAAGATTTCAAGGTTATAGCTGTGATAGCCTTGAAATTTGGTTTGACCATAAACCCTTGGTAAGATACTCTAGTTCCCTTAGGATCCCTCAAGGTTACCTTTTTCTGATGAGAATCTATACTAGCTTTATACTTACCCAACTAGTCCATCTCGACGATGACCTCGAACCCACCCATAGGAAACTCAAGCAAATTAACTGGAAGGTTAACTTCTCCAATAACCATAGACACTTCTTTATACAACCGACAACAAGAAACTGACCCCCTCGACGGTATGACAACATTACCTTTTACGAACTCATACTCCTCCAAACCCATAGTCAAGGCATGTCCCCTAGATATAAAAGAATGCGTAGCCCCGAATCAAATAAAACAAAGGTCGGTGTATTATTAACGAGAAAAGTATCAGTGACGACTTGCGTATCCTCCTCAGCTGTCTGTTTGTCCATTATGAAAACCTTGCCATTATTCTTTTGGCGTCCACCCTGCACCGTGCTTGCCTAAGCATTAAACTTAGCAGCCGAATTCTGATTGGTATTACCACCCTGATGCTGGTAATCCCCTCCATTCTTACGGTTGAAGTAGTTGTTGATGTTGTTGCTTTGAACATCCTAATTAGGCCGCAACCCAACTGTCTTACTACTTGTTATGTTCTGCCTCGGTGCCTGGGAATACTTCCCATGGTGCTGTCTCTGGAAGCCTAGTCCCTCATAGCTCGTTCACTCAAATCTCTTGTGGCCAGTACCTCCACAGTTGAAACACCACCACCCGTAGTTTCCGCTACTGGTACGACCACCGCGAGCACCAAAGACGACCCTCCACCGAATCCGAACCCTCCAGAGTAAGCCTTAGCTTGGCTGTATTTATTACGCTTGAACCCCGATTGCCAGTTATTCTCATTATCATATTTCCTCTTCTCGCTCGGCTTCTCTCTAGTTTCCTTAGCCATATCGACTAGTCTCTCAACATTCCCAGCCCGTTCATACACATCTTTCAGATCCTTAAAATTCCCAGCAGGTAGCCTCTCTATAATCTTTAGTGACAACCCTTGCTCAAATTGGAGAGCCAAACTCAAGGGACTCAGATCCAAATCGTTCGCGTAGCGTGATAACTTTCAGTGAACCTCTTGTAATAATCCGCCAAAATCATGCTCTCAGTTATACAGAAAGTGCTTAACTCGGCCCTCATCTTGTTCCAAATGTGCTTAGGAACAAACTGGTTCACCCTTGCTCTTATAATACTCAAGATCCCCGTCTTTCTCCCTGTTCTAGCATGCTCCAGGCTCATCACTTAGGTAGAACGCAACTTATTCCACCTTCAACTCCTCCGGACAGTTCACAACCTCAAGAACACTCTCCATCTCTCGATGCTAGTTATCGAACAAGTGAGGTACCTTTGCGCCATCATAGGTGGTGGGATTAAAGCGTGAGATAGTGGTGCTCATCTTAGTGGCATCGACAAATACTTCCTTCGCCTTCCCAACATTCCTAAGAGCCTCAGTAAGAGCATCGTGTTGCTCGATCAACCAAGCAACCTCATCTAGAGTCATCTCCGAAGTCTTAAGGTATGCATGAGATCTCTTTGGTGGCATTTTGAGCTGATATAAGAAGATAATCATAAGCATGTAGCCTACAGCTCAAAACAAGAACGCATCCGCCCAAAGTAGTACTCGGTCGAGAACACAACAGTACTCAATCAAGTACAGACTACTCGGTCGAGTACAAAGACTCCAGAAGCTGATCAGAATCCCACATAAATCATACTCGATCGAGTATCCTCTATACTCGGTCGAGTGGTTATACTCCAGAAGCTACTATCAACTACACATACACCCTCACTCGGTCAGGTGATTGGTACTCGGTCGAGTTCCTTCTACTCGGTCGAGTACCTCCCTCACTCAGCCTAATCATGCCGAGACGACATCCCAACCACACAGTTAACCAAGTAAAGTACCGAAATACAACCAATCATCCTATTCTCATATTACTACCACAGGTAAAACAACACATACGATTACTACTAATCATGCCATATTATCATCTCGACCATTCCGCAACACGTAAGGTTGTAGACACCTTATTTCTACACCTTCCATCAACCACCCAATGATGATTGGGCCGCAAGTTTATCACGCGGAACGATTTATGACATTTCGTATGGTCGTCGACAAGTGATAGCTCAAACAGTCGAGTCAGCCTCATAGTCGTCATCTACGCGTCGATACGGTCTCTTTGACACAGTAATTAGAGTACATTTGGAGTTTGGGTAAAAAACCGTTTCCATTTTCTATAAGTGTTTTAAGCCGAATTGGAATGTTCTAGAATGTGCTAGTGTTTTATTCCTAAAATATTTATTTATTATGATTTAAAAACTCGAAAATATCTTCTTTACAGAATAAGGAAGCATACATCTTCCCTAATTAATAAATAAAACCGCGATAATCTTTGTTGCTGAGGAGGAAACCACCCAAGAGAAAACGCATCAGGAGCTGCGCCTCTTGGAAAGGTCACAGTTCTTGCTGCGCCTCTTTCTAGGCTGTTTTTTCCCCAGTTTCCCAAATCTTTCCGGATTTCTTTCATAATCCGACTTTTTTCTAAATCCCTTCTCGTGATTAGTATAAATAGAGGCCTTCGCCTCATATTTTTTTTACGCAAGTGTCCGCCCTTCTCTTATCCCTTTGCATTCTAAGACCGCGCTGTTGCTTTTCGACGCCTACATGCTTGCTCTATGCGACCACGTAAGCTCAGATCATTTTGAGTACCAGTCACGTTGCATAGACCGACCCACTTGATCCACTCCACTTAATCGACTTAATCTATTCTTTTAAATTCCTTTTTCAAGGGCACTTTCAATCATACATCGAGTCGAGCAATCTCTAACGACAACTTAGTTAATCTCGCTTCATTAAACATGTAAGTCTGAGAGTGTAAATCCCATTTAATTTTGTATTTATTTTCTGCATAGAACCTATGTAAGAATTTATATCATAAATACGCTCAAAACCATTTTCAATACATGTTTTTAAAACCTTTTTTGACGATCCAGCAGAGAAAGACCGTCGAGAAGAATCGCATCAGCAGATGTGCCTTCTGGAATAGTCGCGACATCTGCTGCTCCTCTTCCAGAGGCTCTATGTCTGATGCTGTTCTTCTTCTTCCTCGATTATCTGTTGGTTGTCTTTCTCTCGTTTCTTCCTTTCTTTTCTTCATGCTCTTATAAAATCCTTTTCAGTTACTTGTGACTTAAATCCCTTCTAGTCAATATTTACAGGTTTTCGTCATCTTATTCAAACCCGGATTTTAAAGGTTCGATTTCCCCATATCGAGTCCTTAGAATTCGTCTTTTGTACATGATTTTCTTTATTTTCCATTTTCATCAATTTAACTCCGTTTTCGTTTGTTTTAAAGTTCAAAGTTTCAATCTTTGTAAACCCGACATCGTATAATTGTAACCATGTAAACCACTGTAATATCCTGCTTAACTCATTCTTTGATCCGACTTATGACGATCTTTAGTGCATATAAACATGCTAATCACTTTCACTTGAGTCGAATATCAATAATTAATGTAAATTAACCAACGAAAAATAACTAATCAGCGAGTCTGACTTTCACAGTCAGAACCCAGCTCAAGAACAGACACAAGGTGTGATGCGGCTCTTCCATAGGACGTAACGGTTGTTGCGCCTATTCTGGGTTGGTTTTTGCTTCTGAACTCTTTCTCGTCTTGACATAGGATTTCTAATTAGGATTCTAATCGACTATGATTTATATTATCACTATAATTTGACATATTTTCATATTTCAATTTCTTTTGTTTATTTTATTTTATTTTCTTTTCAAATCCTTCCTTTTGAGCGTATTTATGACGTAAATTCAAGTTAATCCATTGTAATTTGTAATTCTTTACTTTTCATATCATTCTTGTATGATTTATTTACTTGGCATTCACATGTAAATCAACCTAAATTCATACTTCGAACCAATAACTTGCTAAATTGCTTGTTCACCGACATAGTATATATTCACATGTTAGCTTTAAAACGTTGGATGTTGCATAGTATCCATACAATGGACAACATATCAAGTATAAATAACTTCCCTGATCATTAGTAGAGGCCGCTATCGAGGGGGCAGGATTAGAGGTTCAAATAAAGAGCTTCCTAATACGTACCCACAATCCTTCCTCATATATCCGTGAACATCAGTGCTCATTGGCATCGCGAGACTCATTATAGATATAGAATACTAAGGGTAACGAATTTCTTAGTGTTCATGTCACTACTTTGTCTCTTGACATGATATGAAGTATTCGAACGGTTCCAATTTTCCATACTAATTGGTGGCGACTCCTCAAATACAGGCTCGATCAAACCTTTCACCAGTTTCAATGCCTCACAAATCGGTAATGGCCTATGACGTGCTTTGGCTTTCGCCAGGGTTCCGTGGGAGAAGTGCCTCCGCCTTGACACCAACGCGCGGAATTCCGCGAGGCACGGATGGCCTGTGTCCACAGTTTTGTGACTCTGTTGTGGATTATACACTTAGAATAAGTCTAATGTTACCTAGGGTGAAACTTGAACAAGGTTAGGGAATAGTTTATATAAGACACGCAGTTGTCAGTTTTCATTACTCGACCATTCTAGGTCGTCTTAGCCAGCCTTCCTGGGCTTTTAACCAAACAAATACGACCAATCAACCCGTCAGGACGGTGCAAATTCCTATTTGTGCCCAAAGATGGAAAGCGATTGACGTCAACCATACCACGATGCATACTCATGTTTTTATCAAGAGCTTTCACTACTCTAGCGAATGGACTAGGAACCGACCTTACTCATTTTTGGCACAGACCTCTCCATTAACCAGGGTTTGATAACTTGGTATGGCAACCCACCCTTTAAACCAAAACCTTCTAAAAGTACTCAGCATACCGTTATAATGCCTATGCCTATGCTTGTAGCAGCATACCGTTATAATGCCTATGCCTATGCTTGTAGCTTATATGTTATCACCTTTTGTAAACAAAACCATGCTGAAATTTTCAAAAAAAAAAAATTCTTCCAAATTTAAATATAAATATTTCAAAAATGTCCTAAATAGCGCAAAGTCGATAAAATCAAGTCGAAACTCTGTCAAAATTTCAAAAGTCTTAAGCATTACGCTATCATTTTCAAAGTCACTTCGAGTCAGCACTCCTACAATCACACACAATGGTTGTCTAGGATAACATTTCAAAACCAACATTTTCAAAACCCGGCACAAGGGCACTCACGTCCTTTTGAGTCATCACACGAGTCCTTCGAGTAAGTGTGGAATGTGGTCAATTTTGTTTTGATTCGCCGTCGATTCTTATCCTTAGTCTAAGATGGCCAGAACTAACGAAAGTCAAGGAAGCGTTTACGGTCAACCCAATGGTAATGGTAATAATCAAGTCTCGGTTTTACTACTCCGACTCCAAGCAAGTTAAGATTTCGCATATACTCGTTTCCAAACAATCGAAGGCCGCAGTGTGGCGGTGGAAGACAGAATTCCTCCGGCGAATGGTCCTATTCCTGATGTATCATTGCGCAATGATCCTCCACCCTTTGAAAAGCCTGAGATCAATCCTTCTATTCTCACTGAAGCAGAAAAACGACTTCAATATCTGGAAGAGAAACTAATGTACCTCAAGGGGGATGACATCTACAGAGAAAATAGCCGAAAGTATGAAGCAGTGAACACTCAACTGCCAACCAACTCAACATGACTGACATCCTGAAGTTTAAGGGGAATGAAAACCCTCTAAACCACATTCGTGCTTTCAAAGACTACATGTCTATTAAGGGCATTAAGCCAAAGATGTTCCTAAGGATATTTCCTTCATCTCTTGACACCATTCCCAAACAGTGGTTCTACTCTCTGGACCACAAGAAAATTGTTACATGGGACGATGTTGCTATCGAGTTTACTAAACATTACGCAGATAATGCTGAGATGAAAGTCAATGTGCACACTCTAGAGGTTCTCACCCAGAATGAAAAAAAAATGTTTCACCGACTTCCTAAGTAGGTGGAGAAAGACTATACTATCACTCAGCTGGTTGACCGTCCAGATGAGGCCACTCTTGTGGAGAAATTTTTGGACAATCTAAAGCCTATCTATGCAAATCACTTGAGGTACCAAAATATCAAAACTTTCAAATATTTAACAGTGCTGGGTATAAGGATCGAAGACGATATTCACAAAGAATTCTTATCCAAAACGGTGGGGCACAGATATTAAGTCTCAACATCAGTTGGAAGTCGTTCCTAGAGTTCTATTAGCAAAACCGATGACGTCCACCTCATCGAGTCATATAAGAGAAACAATACAGCAAGGAAGTTCACTGTCATTGGTGAGACATACTCAAATGCGCTGAAAAGGTTGTCAAAACAGGGTAGAATCTAACCATAGAACCTGCACCTGACTCAGGAAAGAAGTCTAAATTCTGGGATAATGTCAACGCTTATTGTGAATATCACAGGGGTAAAGGGCATGACACAGAAAACTGTTATAAGTTGAAGAATGTTATTCAGGATATGATCGAAGATGGGCGCATGCCTATCCCTCCCGCAAGTAAGCCTAACAACACAAGAATGCTCCTTGAATTCTGATGATCTCAGGTGAGGAATCCACCTTGGATTGCTCACACCTTATCTCTCCAATCGAAGATGAGATCAACATGGTTGACCAAAGAGAAATATACTCTACCATCGCACCTACTATCGCAGATTTTGTCATATGCAAAGTGCGTGAGTAGACAAGTTGATGAACTGGAGTATGTCGTGCCACCCCTTTGCAATCCCAATGTCTTGGCTCAAGAAGAGGAAGCCGCGCAAATGGCCTTTGCTCTATCCCACGAATCTACAATGCAATAAGTCATCATGGTAGTAGATTGTTTGGTTCAACAGGTCATCGATCTAGAGGCCAAAATTCCGTGTTTGAGAGAGCTCCACACTATCAATGTCGTTTGGATGGGCGACGATGAAGATGTTTACCTCAAAGAACACCCTCTAGTCAAAGCCTAGAAGATCTTGACATGGATCATCTTACTCAGTCATGTTGCCCATATAAAAATGTCACCTCAGGAGGGATGAGTAATCCAGCTACCATTGGGAATGTCGCACCTCCAATAGATAGAAATGACTATTCAACCACTGATCACCTAATGAAACAACTATTGAAGACAAAGGCTGATTTTTTAGTCTGGCATCTAGTGGCTAGTTCATTTCCACATCACCAAGTTTTACTGCAAGCATTGGCTAAACTCAACGTGGCACACGACTCTACTCCTGATGATGTAGTCAATTTAGTCCTCCAGGACACGATCAAGCAAGTAACCCAGTTACTTTCTCATATGAGGACTTGCCACCTTTTGGCGTCACTCACAATCTAGCCTTGTACATTACTGTCACATGTTTTAAGAAGAATGTACCCATGACATTAGTGGATGATGGCTCTATAGCCAACGTCATACCACTAAAAAGGCATATAAACTAGGCAAGAAAGAGTCGTATTGGACCCCGACTAATCAGGGAGTTCGCGCATACGATAGGACACGACATAAAGTAATAGGCCTTATCAATCTTACTATAGCCACTGGGCCAGTTGAAAGAATGGTCAATTTCTAGATAGTAGACATTTCGACATGTTTTAAGATCCCTTTAGATGGCAAAGTAGTGACGATCACTTCGTCACCCAAAAAAGCAGTAATCGATAAAATGTCCAATAATCAAGTTGTGCCTAACCCAGTGCATGAGCTAGGAGGATTCCAGATCATCAATCTCACAGAAAATGAATTGGCTCCTCTAAACTTCAACCCATATTCTAATGTGGTGGTCAACCACATACTCAAATCCCATGGAAACTTCCCAGGAATGCCTTTATACCCTATCAGGAATATTAAGTTCCCGTCTTTTAACGAAGGTCATTCCCATAAGATACCATTAGGATTGAGATACAAACCTATAAAAGCAGAGGCTTTCGAAATGCTCGCTCAAGTTCATAATCGCAAACATCAGGGAGTCCAAATGCAGCTGCATCACCCTACACTGAATGTCTATTTCGCCAAGGAAGAAGACCATGAATCTTTTCATCGGTTTCCTGAACCTTCGATATTAGAAGGCAACAAGCTAGCCGGAATCAAAGTATTCCATGATTGCTATTTTATTCCTCAAGAAACGGTTCCTACCGCCAAAACTAGTCTGACACCTTTGTCTCGACGAACAAGTTGTTAGCCTTTTGTTCGGAGAGGATCGATTTGTCAAGGCAGCCCAAGATGAGATTATTACCATGATACTAGGGATGACCATTTCAACCCTGCAGCGCTCATCACAGATGTAGATCCAGCCAATCAGCAGAGAGGATAGAGAAAGTCGATCAAATGGACCAATAATCAAGGAAGGCTCTACAAGCTCACAACTGGAGAAGGAGAGATGTTCAAAGGAGAACCAGAAGACGACGATTTCGAGTCTGAGTCGGAGTCGGAACCTGAGTCTAGCTAAGTCTAGAGAAGTCCCTTAAGTGTCTCCTCCTGTTGTCACTCGCTATCCCATTATTTCTCCTAGCATAACGTCGTCTAGTAACAGTCCCAACAACTGGTCTTTTGCTGCCACTGACTACTGCGTAGATGGCCTCTTTGTTTAAGCTTTTTTCAAACGTTAATACGAATAAATCTGATTCTGCTTACTCCTCATGTTATTTTGATTGCAATTCTGTTTATGATGATACTAAGCATGATCCTGACCCGAACTTAGTCGAATTATCTCCCTACATAATTAAAGAAATACTAGAAGAGGAGGCAGGGGTACCAGTTATAGAGAACACTGAACCTATTAACATATGGATAAACTTAGAACCACAAGAACTTAGGGTAGGGAGGACCTTGGACCCAATTGAAAGGACTCGCTTCATCGACATTCTTCTGTAGATACCTCATTTCTGCACCTCCCGGAAACCACCCGGTGATGATTGGGCCGCATGTTTGGTATGCGGAATGATTTATGACAATTCGTAAGTTTATTATAAAGTTATAGCTCAAATACTTCTGTTTACGCCTTAGTCATCATCTACGCGCCGTTACGGTCGTTTTGACAGTAATTAGAGTTCATTTAGAGTCCGGGTCAAAAACCGTCTTCATTTTCTAATAAACCGTCTAAAATGTCGAGTCAGAATGTTCTGGAATGTTCCGGATATTTCTATTCCATATTTCAATCTTTTAATCTTTTGGCAAAATATATGCCGGAATTATATTTTAAAAAATAAGAAAGTTGAGATCTACCGCAATTCCATAACAGAAACGCGGAAAATCTTTCTTCCGCAGGACGAAACTCCTGGGGAAAGGACGCAGCACCTGTTGCGCCTCTTCCAAGAGTCGCAGTGGTTGTTGCGCCTCTTCCCTAGCTCCTTTCTGCGTATTTTAAGATCTTTTCGAGATTTGTTTCCAAAGTTTTACGGAAACCCTAATTTCTCCGCGTGATTAGTATAAATAGGGACCTTCGTTCCTCATATTTCTCACGCAAGTGTCCGCCCTTCTCTTCTCCCTTTGCATTCTAAGACCGTGCTCTTTACTTATTGGCGTCTACGTGCTTGAACTTTCGACCACTTAAGCTCGGATCCTTCTGAGTACCAGCCTCGTTTTGCATGACCGACCAATTTGACCAACTCCACTCAATCAACTTAATCAATTTAGTTTAATTCCTCTTAAGAGGGCACTTTCGTCGTACATTCGAGTCGAGCAATCACTAATCGTTAACTTAATCAATCTTGTTTCGTCAAACATGTAAGTCTGAGGGTGTAAATCCCATGTTTTATTATTGTACCTTTTTATTGCATAAATTATTGTAAGATTTACGTCGAAAACATATTTAAAACCGATTTATAAAACCTTTTATCAAACCCTTTTTTCGGATTAACAGAGATCAGACGTCGAGAAGAAATGCAACAACTGCCGCGCCTCTTCGAATAGTCGCAACATCTGCTGCGCCTCTTCCTGAGGTTGCCGTTGTTTCTGCTTTTCTTCTTCTTCCTTTGTTCTTCGTTGATTCGTCTTTTTTATTCCGATTTCTTTGTTTTTCTTCATCTTTCATTCGTATAATAATTTTAACAAATAATTAGTAATTTATCACCTTCAATTTCCGACTTAAATCTCAAATAACCAATTTTTGCGGGTTTTCGTCATTAAAATCAAATCCGAATTTTAGAGATTCGATTCGTCCATATCGAGTCTCTGAAATTCATCTTTTGTATATTTTCGTCTGTCACTTAACCTAATTAAATCGTATTAGCAAGCCTAAATAATTCATTTGTAATTAGCCTTTTATTCATTCTAATTAATTTGAGTCCGTTCTTTATTGCTTTTATGACCCTCTCACATGTAAATAATCCGTTAAATCACTTTCATCCGAGTCAAATGTCAATAATCGATCATTAAATTACCAACGAACATAAACGATATGCAGTTCCGGCTTCACAGCCAGAACTCACCTCAGGAACAGACGCAGTGACCACTGCGCCTCTTCCAAGGGACGCAGCTCTGCTGCGCTTGTTCTGGGCTGAGTTATGCCTCTAAACTTCCGTTGTTGCTCTTACCTAGTTTATTAGTTACGTATTAATCGATTATTACCCATATTATCATCATTAATCTGTTTGTTTTTAACCTTAATTTACTTTCCTTTTCTTTTTCTCAAATTATCCTTTTTTAAGTGTACTTTCGACGTCAATCAATCAAACCAATGTAATTATTGTAATTTTCATTATTGTATTTATTGTATCTTTATTATCGTATCGTTTATTTGTTTTCACATGTAATCAACATTAAATCCCTACTTCGACCCAATTGTATGCTAAATTACGTGTTCACCGACTTAGTTAATTCTCACATGCTAAGATTAATTTATTGGATGTTGCATTGCATGCATATAATCGACAACATATCAAGTAAAGATGATTTTCCCTAATCATTAGTAGAGGCCGCTATCGAGGCGGGCGGGATTAGGTGTTCGATCAAGAGAGCTTCCTAATACGTACCCTCACCCCTTACTCCAGATCTCTGTGAACATCCGTGTTCATTGGCATCCACGAGAGTCATTCTAGACATATAATGCTAAGGGTAACGAGTTCTTAGTGTTCATGTCACTACTTTGTGTCTTGACATGACGCGAAGTATTCGAACGGTTTCCAATTTTCCACAATAAATTGGTGGCGAATCCATAAATGCAAACGCTTGTTTTCCCAAGTGCCCCCCGTGTCCACAGTTTGGCGACTTCGCTGGGGAGTAATTCACTTACGTGTTGCCAAGGGTGAAACTTGAACAAGGTTAGGGAATAGTTTATACGAGACAGTTGTCGGTTTTCATGACTTGATCTTCTTAGATCGTTTTATTCGGCCTTACTAGGCCCAACCCAACCCATTCGACCAATCGTCCCGTCTGGACAATTCAAATTCTTATCTGGGCCTAAGGATAGATAGCGATTGACGTCAACCATACCATGATGCTTACTCCTGCTTGTATCAAGGGCTTTCACTACTCGAGGGAATGGACTAGGAACCGGCCTTACTCTTGTTTGGCGCAGACCTCTCCACAGACCCGGGTTTGATTGCTCGGTATGGCAACCCACCCTTTAAACCAAAACCCTTTTAAATGCAATCAGCATGCCGTTAAAATGCATGTTTTAATGCTTGTATCATATGTGATCACCATTTTCTAAACAAAAACCATGACGAATTTTGTAAAATCGAAAACCTTTTTTAAACATGTAAATATTTTCGAAAAATGCCTAAATTAGCACAAAATGAGTCGAAACTCTATCCAAACCTTGAGTCAAAATTCGGGCTTTAAACCCATTTCAAAACCTCACTTCAAGTCGACACTCCTACAACTACACTACAGTTGGTTAGGACGAACATTTCAAAACTTTGTCATTTTCAAACATCACTTGACACAAGTGGCACACTCCCACTTCACTAGTCGAGTCTTTTCTTTGGGTAAGTGTGCTAGAATGGTCGATCGTGTTTTGATTCGTCATCGGTCTCTTGTCCAGTTTCCAAGATGCCTGAAACTAGTACCACAAGCAACAGTCAACCCCAAAATGGTAATGATCAAATCCTAGCTGCGCTCGCTCGTCTCCAAACAAGCCAAGACCAAGTGTATGACCGCCTCAACACAATCGAGGGCCGAATTGTTGCTGTAGAAACTTGGCTACCTCCCGCAGAAGATGAAGTTCCTAGCGAATTTGTGAATGACAACCTTCCATCCTATGTTGGACAACCAGAAACCAACCCTTCAGTAGGTCTTACTGAAGCTGAGAAGTGACTCCAATACTTGGAGGAGCAATTGATGTACCTAAAAGGAGATGATATTTATAGGGAGAACAATCGCAAGTATGAGGCCGTGAGTGCCAAATTACCAACCAACTTCAACATGACTGATATCCCGAAGTTCAATGGACACTAAAACCCTTTGAATCATATTTGTGCTTTCAAAGACTACATGTCTATCAAAGGCATCAAACCCGAGATGTTCTTAAGGATCTTTCCTTCATCTCTCGACACCATTCCTAAGCAATGGTTCTACTCCCTAGAGTACAAGAAGATTGCCACCTGGGATGACGCCGCAATCGAGTTCGCTAAACAATATGTGGATAATGCTGAAATCCAAGTCAATATGCGCACTCTAGAGGTTCTTACCCAAAATGAGAAAGAAGGTTTCACCGACTTCCTAAGTAGGTGGAGGAAGACTAGTACCCAACTCGTCGAACGTCCAAATGAAGCTACCCTTGTGGAAAAATTCGTGGACAACTTAAGGCCCATTTATCCAAATCACTTGAGGTACCAAAACATTAAGACCTTCAAGGATCTAACTGTGCTAGGGACAAGAATTGAAGATGACATCCAAAAAGGACTCTTGTCCAAAACGGTATGTCATGGATATCAAGGTTCAATAAATCGTTCTTACGGCTCTACTAGCAAGACTGATGAGGTTAACCTTCTCGAATCATCAAAGAAGAATAACCCACAAAGGAAGTTCACAAACCTTGGTGATACATACTCCAATGCTTTGAAGAGGTTGATGAAACAGGGTAAGCTCCAACCCATAGGGCCTACACCTGATCCAGAAAAGAAGTCTAAGTTCTGGGACGAAAATTCATAAAGCGAATATCATAGAGGTAAGGGACACGATACAGAGAAATGTTACAAGCTAAAGCATGTCATTCAGGACATGATCGAAGATGGTCGCCTACCCATACCACATGGAGGTAAGCCTAACAATACTCAGAATCCTCTTGGAGTTTTGATGATTACAAGTGAATAATCTACCTTAGATTGTTCACACCTCATTTCTTCAGTCCAAAATAAGATCCATACATTAGAAGATGAAGGGAGCTACTCCACCATTTCCTCTATCATCACCGACTTTATAGCATGGGCAAGGAGTGTGAATAGACATGTCTCAGAACTAGAAAATGTAGTGGCACCCCTCCGTAACCCAAATACTACACCTAAGGAAAGTGCGCCACTCAACCTCTCACGAAATTCTACAATGCAAGAAGTGGTAGCCGTGGTTGATGGCCTAATCAACCAAATCATCCATTTGGAAGCTGAAATCATAAGGTTGAGAGAGCTTGCTACTGTCAACGGCATATGGGCCGTTAATGATGAATACCAATACCTCACCAAGCACTACCTTGTCAAGATTAGTGAGGAAATAGTCAAAAATAGTGAAGACCAAGATATAGACCACCTTAGTCGTTCACGGCGTCCATATCAAAATGTTTCTCAGAATGGTCCCATAGCTAATGGTCCAGTTACTAACACCAACATCGTCACACCAAATGATGGCGAGGATACAACTACTGACCACTTACTAAAGCAACTACAGAAGACAAAGGCTGATCTTTCAGTCTGGCAACTAGTTGCAAGTTCATTCCCTCATCGCCAAGCATTACTTCAAGCCTTGGCTAAGTAAAATGTGGCACATAACTCTACACCTTATGACGTAGTCAACTTGGTCTTCCAAGATTCAACTAAGCTAAGCAACCCAGTTACTTTCTCGGATGAGGATTTACCACCTTTCGGCGCTAGTCACAACTTGGCTCTATACATTACTGTCATTTGTTTAAAGAAGAATGTGCCAATGACTTTGGTGGATGATGGCTCAGCAGTCAACGTCATACCATTGAAGACGGCATATAAGTTAGGCATGAAAGAGTCAGATTAGACCTCTACCAATCAAGGTGTTTGCGCATATGATGGTACACGACGAAAAGTGGTGGGACGAGTCAACCTCACCATAGCCACAGGGCCAATCGAGCGAAAGGTTAACTTTCAAATAGTGGACATCGAAGCATCCTTCAACATACTTCCGGGAAGACCTTGGATTCACTCTTCCAAAGCGGTAACATCCACCCTCCACCAGAAAATTAAGATCCCACTAGATGTCAAAGTAGTGACGATCACTTCGTCACCTATCAAGGCAGTTATAGAAAAGATGACAAGCAACCAAGTGGCCGCAGATCCAGTATATGAGCTTGGGGATTTCCATAGCATAAACCTTGTAGAGAGTGAACTGGCACCCTTGTACTTCAATCCCTACTCCAATTTAGTGGTCAACCACATACTCAAGTCTCACGGATACTTCCCGGGAATGCCCTTAAATCCGATCCGAAGAATTACCTTTGCACCTTACAAAGAAGGAAACTCTCAAAGGATACCACTAAGATTGGGATACAAACCCACGAAAGAAGAAGCTTTAGAGATGCTCACACATTTCCAAAACCGTAAGAACGTGGGAATCCAAATGCGGCCCTACCTCCCTACCCTAAATGGATACTTCGTCAGAGAAGGGAGTCAAGAATACTTTCATGGGTTCCCCGAACCTTGGCACTACAAAGGAAGGCAACTAGCTGGAATCGAGATGTTTCACGATTGCTACTTCATTCCCTCAGAAACGGTTCCTATTGTCAAGACTCGTCAAGCACTTTGCTTGGACGAACAAGCTGTCAGCTTACTGTTTGGACAAGATCGATTTTTTAGAGCCGCCAGGACGAGATCATTACCATGATACTTCAGGATGACCATTTCAACCCTGCGGCGTTAATCACCAAAACCAGTTCGAATCAGCAGAAAGGATGGAGAAAGTCGATCAAATGGACAAACAACCAAAGAAGACTCTTCAAGCTCACCACTGGAGGGAGAGTTGCTCAAAGGAGAGCCAGAAGACAACGAATTAGAGTCAGAGTCGGAGTCGGAGTCAGAGTCGGAATCAGAGTCAGAGTCTAGAGAAGTCCCTAGAGAGTCTTCTCCTGTCGTCATTCTCAATCCCCTTGTTTCTCCTAGCTTAACATAAAGTAGTAATAGTAGTTCGGGAAATGTCCCAACAGCTGTCCCTTTGCCGCCACTGACTACTGAACAGATGACTTCTTTGTTTCAATTATTTTCAAATTTTAATATGAATAAATCAGTTTCTGCTTACTCTTTGTGTTATTCTGAATGCAATTCTGTTTACGATGATAATGAGGATGACCCAGACCCAGACTCAATCGAACTACCTCGCTACATAGCCAAAGAAATATTACAAGAGGGGGAATGGGCACCAGTTATAGAGAACACTGAACCCATCAACGTAGGAACCGAACTAGAACCCCAAGAACTTAGGATAGGGACAACCTTGAGCCCAACCAAAAGGGCCAGTTTCATAGACCTCCTACACGAGTTCAAAGACGTTTTTGCTTAGTCCTACAAAGACATGCCAGGGATTGACATGGATATTGCCGAACACAGAATTCCGATCAAACCAGGTTTCAAACCTGTAAAACAGAAGCTTCGTCGAATGAGGACAGAATGGGCTCTTAAGATTAAAGAAGAAGTCAATAAACAATTCAAAGCTAGGTTCATCAAAGTTTCCGAGTACTCAGACTGGGTGGCCAACATAGTACCCGTACCCAAAAAGGATGGGAGAATCCGTGTTTGTGTTGATTTCAGAGACTTGAACAAAGCGAGTCCCAAGGATGACTTTCCTCTACCACATATCGACATATTGGTAGACAATACAGCAGATCACGCGTTGTTGTCCTTCATGGACGGGTACGCGGGATATAATCAGATCAAGATGGCCATAGAAGACATGCATAAGACCGCCTTTGTTACTCAATGGGGCACCTATTGCTACACTGTTATGCCATTCGGACTAATCAATGCTGGAGCTACAAATCAACGCACTGCAACTACACTCCAACATGACATGATGCATAAAGAAGTAGAGGTGTATGTAGATGATATGATCGTCAAGTCCAAGGATAAAGAGGGGCACATTAATAACCTTCGCAAATTCTTCTTAAGACTACGAAAGTACAACATGAGGCTCAACCCTTAGAAATGTGCATTTGGGGTAACGCCGGGCAAGCTTCTAGGATATGTCGTCAGTCAACGAGGGATAGAAATCGATCCTTCCAAAATCAAAGCTCTAATTGAAATGCCACAACCTCAAACAGAGAAGGAAGTTCGAGGATTTTTAGGCAAGGTGCAATATATAAGTCGATTCATATCGAAATTCACCATGATCTGTGAACCCATTTTCAAAAAGTTAAAGAAAACAGATCACACCATATGGGATGAGGACTGTCAAAAGGCGTTCGACAAAATCAAGGAGATACTAGCCAAACCACCAGTGCTCAAGCCTCCTCAACAAGATCAACCTCTTGGTTTATATCTCACGGTGACCGAAACAGCCATGGGGGCTATGCTAGCACAAACCATCGGAAAAGAAGAGAGAGATATCTACTACCTTAGTAAGAAGTTCTTGGAGTATGAATGCAAGTATACACCGTTCAAAAAGACATGCCTCGCTCTTGTGTGGGCAACAAAGAAGCTACGCGATTACATGCTTAGCTATTCCGTCAAGGTGTACTCCAAAATGGATCCTGTGAAATACATCTTCGAAAAACCCGTTCTCAACGGACGCTTGGCAAGATGGACCTTAATGCTCTCAGAGTTCGATCTCAAATACGTACCTCTGAAAGTTATAAAAGGGTGTGCCGTCGTCGAGTTCTTCGCATAAAATCCCATCAACGACACCCAAGCAATAGACACATGGTCATTTCTGGATGAGGATATACTTAAAACCAATGTAGATTCTTGGGACCTTTATTTTGATGGAGCGTCAAACCTAAGAGGATTTGGAATAGGAGTATTTCTCATTTCTCCTGAAGGTGAGCATACACCACTCTCTGTCAAACTCGAGTTCGAGGTGACGAATAACGCAGCAGAATACGAAGCTTGCCTCATTGGGCTACAAGCGGCAGTAGGCTTAGGCATCAAGAATCTTCGAGTTCACGGAGATTCATCCTTGATCATCAACCAAATTACGGGATCTTGGAAAATTCGGAGTGAAAGTCTAGCACCCTATCAGGCCAGGATAGACTAAGTTGCCCTATTCTTTGATCAAGTGACCTATCTACACTTACCTCGTGAAGAAAATCAGTTTGCAGACGCTCTTGCAAAACTTACATCTCTGATTAATATGACAGACGATATGGTAAAAATGTCTTTATGCATCGAACGATGGTAAGAACCGGCTTATGTGCACTAAATCACAGATGAAGAAGAGAACCCAGGGGAGCCTTGGATCCAAGCGATTCTAAACTTCAAACTCAATGGCACCTATCCACCGGATATGGATAAGAGAGGACAACGTGCTATACGCCTACTCTCCTCTCAATACATCCTTATGCAAGGAGAACTGTATAAAAGAACACCTCTTGGTGTAGTCCTGCGTTGCCTCGATCATTCACAGGCACAGAAAGTAATGCAAGAAGTCCATGATGGAGAATGTGGCCCTCACATGAGTGGACCAATGATGGCAAATAAAATCACGCGATTGGGATATTATTGGACCACAATGGAATCCGATTGCATCAAATATGTCAGGCATTATCACAACTGCCAAATCTTCGGGAATGTGCAACACGTCCCTCCTTCACTACTCTACACCATGACGTCTCCTTGGCCATTTTATGCTTGGGGAATCGACATCATCGGGAATATCACCCCAGCCGGAACAGGAGGTCACTGTTTCATTTTGGTGGCTATCGACTATTTCACAAAATGGGTAAAAGCCGCATCTTATACTAATCTTACAGCCAAGAACGTGGAAAAGTTCATACAAACCAATATCATCTGTCAATATGGTTGCCCACATGAGATCATCAGTGACAACGAATCACATTTCTAGGCTGAGACTGAACAATTGCTAGCCAAGTACAAAATCAAGCACCACCATTCCTCGCCATACAGACCATAAACTAATGGTGCGGCAGAGGCAGCCAACAAGAATGTTTTCACCATCCTCAAGAAAATGATCGATAATTATCGAGATTGGCCAAGCAAGATACCATTCTCCTTATGGGGATATCGCACATCCGTTAGGACGCCCACTGGGGCTACTCCTTTCTATTTGACTTACAGCATGGAAGCTGTGCAACCAGTTGAACTAGAAATCCCATCCTTACGCATTCTACTCGAAAGTCAAATTCCAGAAGCCGATTGGAAGAGAGATACGTATGAAGAACTCATCCTCTTGGATGAACGAAGATTGCGCGCATTACATAATGTGAAAACATATCAGGCACGTGTCAAACGAGCCTTCAACAAACGGGTTAAGCCTATAAACATCAAGGAAGGAGATTTAGTCCTCAAATCAGTTAGAGCTCTTTTACCTGTCGATCCGCGAGGAAAGTTCAAACCTAACTGGGCCGGACTATTCTTGGTCAAGTCCATACTCCTGGGGGGTGCGGTTAGAATCACGGACCTAGATGGGAATGAATTTGCCAACCCGACTAACCTCGACCAACTAAAACGATACTATGCCTAGGATAGGACAGAAACGCGCCTCGCGTGACCCTACGTGTCGCTCATGCGACACGAAATAAAAACGGCCCCTGGCCCGCTGAAATAAAGTTCATGTCACTTTGCTCTTGCATTTTGACAATTCGTCATCCTCATATCATCAAATAAATTGAATTGTGTTTTAGGAGTAAGTAAAGCTCGTGCTCATTTTCTAGTTCGCTACAAGCTCTTGCTTAGAACAATTATTCTTTTACATTTACTTGAACTACGCGCAAGGGTTTGATTTCATTTTTAAATGAATACGTAGGCAATCCTTCACAGGATACAACCCATTACTTTTAAATGTAAATATAAGGACACTTGCATTTGCATTTGAAATTCGACAAGTATAATAAAAGAAAAATCACAATAATTTCATAATTAATTAATCTTTTATTCATTTTCCTCAATAATAATAATAATAGTACGCCACATAATATAAATAATAAAAATAACCAGGCTACGATTCTAAAAACCCCACCACTTATTACAAATAATAATAATAATAATAATAATAATAATAATAATAATAATAATAATAATAATAATAATAATAATAATAATAATAATAATAATAATAATAAATAAATAAATAAATAATAATAATAATAATACTACGACTTAGGCTATTCCTCCATTTTTCCCTTGCCTTTGTCATTTTTGTCATACTTTTTATCTCGACCACGAGCCGGGCACTCCTGTGCTATCTCGGACCTGATCACCAATGGTCTCTCTCGCAGTCTAGCTCTACCATTTCGATCAACCACCATCTCTACGACAGGAGAAGTCTTCGATTTCTTCGCAGATGAACGACTCGGAATTCGGCTTCCTCCTCCCCTTCAGTCAAGTACTTCTGATTCTCCTTTGCTACCTCACGGATCTTGTAGTCAACAAGCTCACATTTCCTCAACTTCTCGCGATCCTAAGGAGTAGTAGCCTTCCTCCACTGCAAATAGGAATCTGATACCCATAATGAACGAACAGAAGAATGTAGGAACCACATGTTTCTCTGAGCCCATTTGAGAGCCCACTATCTACGGCTCTCGGTAGTATGAGCCACCGTAGTCTGAGGAAGGGTATCAAGCTTAGGAATCTTCTGTTTTAGACCCATCTGCCTCATCAGTCTCTCCGGGAAGATGCATACCATGAATTCCAAGCCAGGGATGCGCACCGATCGAGTAGGATCCAAAGACGACACTCCAGTAACTGACTTGAGATGCCACCATGGCACAACCCATCTGATCAAGGGACCGTCCTCATTCTTGAGCTTGTTCTCCCAATAGTTGCAAACTCGAGTGAAGTCTACCATATAAAGTCTGGTCCTCATCGCAATCGACCGAGCATGGTACGCAGGTGCATTAGCTGGGGGCTCTATCAACCGTAGACGCTCCATGAGCCAAACCTACCAAGACAGGAATTAATGTCCAACAAAAAAAACGAAAAGACAAAAAAAAAACAGAAAAAAAACGACAAAAAAATGAAAAAGAAGAGAAAAAAAAGGTTGTGTTCTTACCTGCAGAATGATAGGACTTCCTAAATAAGGGAGCTCGCGGTTGGCTTTCCTGTTATCCAATCCCAATATAATCTCTCCTAGACACAGACAAGCTGGGCTCCTGCGCAGCTCTATTTGCTCAATCAAGCTCAAGTAAGGAGGATCACCTCTCATCTCTTTATCCACATGCCTTTATAGGACATAACCATGCAATAGGCAAAACCCGAATGCCCTACACCTCGCCACATAGGAGATCGAAGGGTCTTCCCTATTTATAAATCGATCAATGAAATCAAGTATGCGGACTCCTTTTGAGGTTACAAGAAGGTCAACCTCAGCCTTAGCCAGTCCAAGCAAATCTCTAAACTTGTTTTTATACCCTTGAGAGCTAGAAGGTATAGCAGGCATATTTTCTGGGTCCCATCCATCAATTGCAGAAATCTCCTCAGGAAAAGGACAGATATCACCTCCAGGGAGGCAGGGAAGGCAAAAACGTGGAAATTATGGTCCCAATATTCGAGACAAGCATCCAAGAACAGTTTAACAACCTTCACCAGTTTCAAGCTCAAGATTGACCCCAAATTGAAAGCGCTCATATTATGCTTCTCGACATTTGTAAATTCATTTGTCCATTCTTTGAGAAGGTTTTCCAAAGCATTTATGATTTGTAAATTTTTTTCTATATAATAGGAGAATTTTATATTATAGACGAAAGGAGGACGGAAGTATTGTGTGAATAAAAGCTCCCTCGACGTCTATATTTATACTAAAAGTTGTTTCCTAAAATCCGTCAGAATTGCCAAACTGAGGAAATGGCGCAGCACTTGCTGCCCCTCTTCGAAGGATCGCAGCAGGTGTTGCGCCTCTTCCTCAGGGGATTTCTATGATTTTTCCGCGTTGGATCTTTCCTAATTCCTTTGGGCATAATTTCCTATTCCTATGGGTTATTATTTTGGTAATTCCGTCGAATTACTATATTCTGTGTTTCCTAATCTCTCGGGCACGCTTTTCGAGACGAAATCGACATTTTCATCAAATAAGCACACTTACCTATTTCATTTTATTTTCTTTTTTAAGGGAATCATTTCACTCCCGTTTCACATTTTACTTCCAACATACCCATTTCATTTTATTTTCTTTTTGGGGGAATCATTTCACTCCCGTTTTACATTTCATTTCAAACTTATACGTTCTTTTTTTTCGTTTTTGTAGGGTGTAGCATGATGCAAGTATTTTATATAAGGTTTTTACCTCATTTTTACACGCATTTCTGTACTATTTTACGTGGCATTTAGCTATAAATACCCCCGAATAGTCTACTTTGGTTTGTCTTGTGTAAATTGCAGGTACGGACCGGAAAGAAGATACATTGAGCCCAAACTCGTCCCATTTGCATACATTTATGGAGAATAAGGAATCGGAGCTTGGAATCTATCACTTTCAGAACGCGTGAGCTGATTTCGGAAGGTGTCGAAGTGCCTTATGTGCTAATATAGACCGATTGACTACTTTTCTAGTCGATCGAATGCTTTATACCATGAAGATCACTCGATCGAGTAGTTCTCATACTCAATCGAGAAGGCCATATTAAGGAGTTACTCGATCGAACGGTTTTTCCATTCGATCGAGTGGAATTGCTGCCAAGTTGCTCGATCGAGTAGTTTATTTCTACTCGATCGAGAGGTTTTACCCTTCAGCCGTGTTTTGCATCTTATTTCGTATGGGCTTTAGGAATTAGGCTTTCTATTAGGTTTAGTAGGTGGATTTTCGTAATATTATCATCATACAGACTGCGTAACATTACTTCATCTTCCTCACTTCTTCCCTTTGCTTTTTACTCTTTGACTACTCTTTTCTACTCGGATTCGGAACTTGTAATTGGTACTACTATTCCTTTTTATTTCTTAATCAAAATTGCTATTTTGATTCTTTCCTTCTCTTATTGCTTTTCATTATTACTTTATTCAATCTTTATTAGCATTACTATCATGTTTAATTCCGATTATCTATGCATTATTGTTGTTGATATGATGATGATACGTAGCTAATTCCCTTTTGCTAAGACTAGGGAATCCATGATTATGAAGGAACAGTAATTGATTTATTAGGTTAATGCTTGTGTAGTCTTTGTTGTTAATCGCTGCAATTAATTGTTTCTGTCTAATTGAGTCGACGTAATTAGGCATTTAATCATAGTAAACCTTGACCTGGACCGGAAGGTTGGAAAGGGTGAGACTCGTAGCAAACATTATTGCACCGTAGTGAGGGCGGAAGCTAAGCTATTTGTGCTTTAGGGCGAATTGAGACCGGAAGGAGATATTCACTGCCCCATAGACTATATTTGCATTGACCTGAGACCTAGATTGCTTGACTGAATGATCATGGTGAACCGACTGTCTTAGCTGCTTTCTCCGTATTTGCTTAATCTTCATTCTTTTACCTTTTTCTCTTCCTTTACCTCTGTTAGTTTAGAAATCAAATTCAAACCCCCAAATTGGTTACCGTGACGAACTTAGACAAAGCTGACATTTTCCCATCTCCCTGTGGAGATCGACCCGACTTCCCTAGCTATATTAGTTAGAGCCAGTTGGTTATTTTTTATAGGTATACGACTGCCCTGTCATAGCCCTCCCTCCGTCCGGTCATTTTCGGCATTTTTTGCGCTTATTTATGGGCAATTTTTCGCATTTGTTTTAGGTCTTTTCTTTTGTTTTGCGCTAGTTTAGGCCATATGTACAATATGTGTTTTATGTGCGATTTCTATGTAAATTTCGGTAGCATGACGGCGTAAACCATCATCTACCAAATATGTTCAAAGCTAACCTACAGGAACAAAAAAGACAACCCAATAGCAAAGGCACTCGGGCCGTCATATATACAATCAAAATGTTCTATGTACATCAAACTGGGGGCTCTTGCCCGAAACAAGTTCAAAGTCCAAAATGAAGTCCTAAAATGTACAAAATGTGTGCGGTACAGACAACAGAAGCAATAAAAAACAGAGACAACTACTCCTGGTCGCCCTACTCAATGACCCTGGCCTCAAGAGCAGCGATCTCGGCGTCTCGGACCTCCAACTCCCTCAGCAGGCGAGCCGTCTCCTCCTGGGACTACGCTAGCTCACGCTCCAGGTCGCGCTCCATCTGTAAATGACAAAGAAATGCCTCATTTCAATCATTTCAGATGCAAATTAGAAAATTCAAAATGAAGTAAATAAAAAGTCCATATATGTCGTCCTCGACCGCCAACAAGTGCCTCGATGACAGTAGCCCGTAGCCGGTTGGCGACCCTCCACAAAGCCACGTACCAAGACGGCGCCACCTGCATTTCAATAAACAAAGATTCTCAATAAAATAGATAAATGTATTCTTATACAACAGAAAAAGCTAACTGAGTTGGGAGCTTACCTCCGAACCAAGTGCTGCCACTCATCCAGGCCAAGATCTGTCACCGCCTCGCCAAAGTCGTGAAGCTCGGAGATTGTCGTCATCCCCGCCGCGTCAGTGTACTCGAGGGTCTCGGGGTATGCTGGGGGCTCGACGCCCGCCTCCTCAACCTCCTGCAAAATTCAAATGAATTCTTTACTCGATGATCATTCATCGTTTTATCAAGTCAAGCCAAAAAGGGAAAAATGAATCACTTACCACGACCGGCCAGTACGCCAGCCTCTGGCGAATGAACGCAGAGTAATCCTCGCCGGGAAGAAGGAGAGTGTCGCCACCGACGTCTGCTAAGTCAGCCTCCCTCTCAGCATCGGAAGGGTCTTTAAATATCGTCCGAGGAGGATCGATGGGAACCGTGAAAGCATCACGAGAGCACTGACGAGCCAAGCATTCGCCTAGATACCACACTGGATCCATCGACGTCTTCAACAGCAACCGACTCGAGCTCCTAGGTCGAAGGACCTCAGCCACGAAAGGAGGGGCGTCAAGGTAGTCCACCCAAGGCCTGAGCACCCACTAAGACAAGAAAACAAGAGGTCATTCCTATGATCATTTCTAAAGAAGGTAATGAATAAGCAAATGAAGGAAAGTGATTAAGAAATATTCACCTCACTCAACTTCAGGGCATTCACGCCCCATCGACAGACATCGTAAGAAGAGCGTTGGCTCTTCCTACGACACAACACCCAATCCCTCACAACGGGATAAGCTCGCGGCCCAGGCTACGTCCTCTTGGGCGCAAAGCCCGGAAAGTAGGAGTACACCCACGCCTGCAAAATAAGATAATCAATGACGATATTTCATGATTCGATAAGGAAACGAAATGATCTTTCATGGTACGAAATGAAGGTTCATACCTCCAACAGCAGTCCAAGGCCAACAGTTGCAGGAGAAGTCCCCTTCTCTAGCAGCTCGGGACGAACCATGGCCCTCATATAGCGAGTGAGGACCGCAAATCCAGGAGTGACCCAGTCCCAACAACCTAGGTCACTCAAGTCAGAAAGGAAGGGAAGAAGCTTCGTCGACAGCATCTCCCCCTTGTCTCCAAGGTAGAGTGAAGACAAGAACCACCAGAGCCACAGGCGAGCTCTCTACTCCGCGGTGAAAGGAGGAGGAGTAACCCAGGGACTACTATCAGGATCTTACCAGCAAATTAATCCCTGACGTAAGAGCTCGGCACTAACCCAGGAACCATAGCAGCACTTGCCCCTAGGTTCCAGCCGATCAGCCTCCTGGCCTCGGCCGAGTCCACCCTCATGGCCGTCGACGGCCACACCACAGCATCCTCTCCAAACGGTAGACCAGAAATCATTCCGTAGTCCTCCAACGTGACCCTGACCTCGCCAAAAGGCATGTGAAAGGTCGAGGTCGTATCCCAGAACCGATCAAGAAAAGCTCGAATCAGGCAAAGGTTAACCCGAAGCTTCCTTTCCTTGATCTCCCTCCACGCTCGCACCAAGGCTCCGAAATCTCCAAGCTCGATGATGGCCTGATCCTCTTCTGACAATGTCCTGTAAGCCTCCATCATCATCATGTAGCCAGAAAAGGACCTCATGTTCCCGGCCTCCTATATTGATTCGATGCAAAGCTATCTTTAGTTCGAGTTGAAAGAGAAAAGAAATGACAAATAAATGAGTAAAGAAATATGATGAGAGAATGGTGAGCTTAAGATTTACCATGCTCTTCACCGTCCTATAAAACAGGTGACTCTCCGCTGCCCAGATAAGATGTCGGCAGCCTCCTCCTCAGTAACCTCCTCATCGGCAGCCATCGCAGCGAAAGCCTCCTCTAGCACCTCCTCAAAAGTAAGAGAAAGGTCGAAGCCAGAATCCACGTCTATGGGAGCCCTCCCTGACGTAGAAGCATCGTCACCTGCAAAATTAGAGTGAATTAGACCGCATCAAGTGATGGCGGGCCTCAGTTAAGGTATTTTCAAGCTTTCAAGATCCAAAAATGGCTCTTTTCCCGCCATCTTTGGCCATTTATCTCATAACCTGACCGCTCATGTGGTGAGATGGATCAAGTCAAGTCTAAGTTAAAGCCGAATCATGGGTTTAAGTCGAAATATCGGCAGCATTTCGTTATAACGGTGATTATGCCCTAGAAAAGTGTCCTGAAAAAGCCGTCGCAAATCAAAAATCCGAGATGGTAGGGAGTTTACTCATCACACAAGGATTCTAAATATCAAGTTTCGTCACAAATGGGCAATCCTAAGGGTATTTTGGAAGCAATTAACGACACAGCTGTGAAACCGTCACAATTATGCTCAAATGCTCAATACTCAATACTCAATGAAAATTCGAAAAGAACACATGGTTATGTTGCTTACACTACCAATTATCCATTTCTAAGGTCAATTTCACAAGGAAAATTCCATTTGGGGGAAAAGCCCCAAATTTTCGACATATTAAGGTTGAAAACGCTAATTTTATCGACTCAAATCAAACAAAATATGGATGTTAATGCAAGAATAAGACACATACCTCGATTAGTCATGGCAAATGCAAGCTTTTGATCAAATTTTGGCGGAATGTCGACGGAATTTGAGAGAGTTTTGAAATATTTTGTGTATTTTGAATAATGAATAAAACGGGTTCTGTCGAGTTTTTACTCAGACAGGGACGAACCCAAGAAAAGACGCAGTAGGTGCTGCGCCTCTTCCAAGATTCGCAGCTCTTGCTGCGCCTCTTCCTCAGCTTCCCTCCAATTCGATTTTCAAAAGATCGTTATAAGTTCGTTATTTGAGGAGTCATCTTTGGTGCGCCTCTTCTCCAACACCATATATCGTATATTTGGTCCGTTTGATATTTATTCTTCGTCCGGACCCGTATTTCCGGGTAGACTGTGAATTGTCACAGTACTTTATCAAGACATCGCTTGCAACAACGAGCGAATTTTCTCTTACGGTGTTTCGACACACCTCAATTATTTCCCCAGCGAGAGTTCATGACAGCCGATTGTTCTTCTCGAGACATGGAGTTCACTTGAGACCGACGCAAGCAGATTCAACCTCAAGTGTTGCCGCAGTTTGCTTGAGACTGACGCAAGCAGATTTCCCCCAGCAGTTTCTACCGACATCCTGCTACTCTTCAATATTACGTTTTATTTCCCCTCAAAGAAAGAAGTCTCAGGTATGTTCTCTTCTTATGGCTGGCGAGCTTCCTTACGTAGTCTAATGGACTTTAAATGATCCTCCTCGATAGTCGACAGACTCTAAAATGTTCCCGACGACAGGTCCTTGGCTCAGACCCCTTGAGCCGCCTCGCGTCGCCATAGTCGTCAGGTTGTAATCTTTGATTGACCTGATAGATATACTTTGACTTTCGCCTTGTCCAAACCTCAGTCAAAGTGGGGGCTCTGTAGATACCTCATTTCTGCACCTCCCGCAAACCACCCGGTGATGATTGGGCCGAATGTTTGGTACACGGAACGATTTATGACAATTCGTAAGTTTATCGTCAAGTGATAGCTCAAATACTTGTGTCTACCTCTTGGTCGTCATCTACGCACCGTTACGGTCGTTTTAACAGTAATTAGAGTTCATTTGGAGTCCGCGTCAAAAACCGTCTTCATTTTCTAAAAAACCGTCTAAAATGCCGAGTCAAAATGTTCTAGAATGTTCCGGATATTTCTATTCCATATTTCAATCTTTTAATCTTTTGGCAAAATATATGCCGGAATTATATTTTAAACAATAAGGAAGTTGAGATCTACCACAATTCCATAACAGAAACGCGGAAAATCTTTCTTCCGCAGGAGGAAACTCCTGGGGAAAGGACGCAGCACGTGCTGCGCCTCTTCCAAGATCCGCAATGGTTACCGTGCCTCTTCCCCAGCCCCTTTATGCGTATTTTAAGATCTTTTCGAGATTTGTTTCCAAAGTTTTACCGAAACCCTAATTCCTCCGCGTGATTAGTATAAATAGGGACCTTCGTTCCTCATATTTCTCACGCGAGTGTCCGCCCTTCTCTTCTCCCATTGCAATCTAAGACCGTGCTCTTTGCTTATTGGCGTCTACGTGCTTGAACTTTCGACCACGTAAGCTCGAATCCTTCTGAGTACCAGCCTCGTTTTGCATGACCGACCAATTTGACCAACTCCACTCAATCAACTTAATCAATTTAGTTTAATTCCTCTTAAGAAGGCACTTTCGTCGTACATTCGAGTCCAGCAATCACTAATCGTTAACTTAGTCAATCTCGTTTCATCAAACATGTAAGTCTGAGGGTGTAAATCCCATGTTTTATTATTGTACCTTTTATTGCATAAATTATTGTAAGATTTACGTCGAAAACATATTTAAAACCGAGTTATAAAACCCTTTTTTCGGATTAACATAGATCAGACGTCGAGAATAAACGTAGCAACTGTTGCGCCTCTTCGACGCAGCATCTGATGCGCCTTTTCCTGAGGTTGCCGTTGTTTCTGCTTTTCTTCTTCTTCTTTTGTTCTTCGTTGATTCGTCTTTTTTATTCCGATTTCTTTGTTTTTCTTCATCTTTCATTCGTATAATAATTTTAACATATAATTAGTAATTTATCACCTTCAATTTCCGACTTATCCCAAATAACCAATATTTACGGGTTTTCGTCATTAAAATCAAATCCGAATTTTAGAGATTCGATTCGTCCATATCGAGTCTCTGAAATTCATCTTTTGTATATTTTCGTTTGTTCGTTATCACTTAACCTAATTAAATCGTATTAGAAAACCTAAATAATTCATTTGTAATTAGTCTTTTATTCATTCTAATTAATTTGAGTTCGTTCTTTATTGCTTTTAGGACCCTCTCACATGTAAATAATCCGTTAAATCACTTTCATCTGAGTCAAATGTCAATAATCGATCATTAAATTACCAACGAACATTAACGATATGCAGTTCCGGCCTCACAGCCAGAACTCACCCCAGGAACAGACGCAGTGACCACTGCGCCTCTTCCAAGGGACACAGCTCTGTTGCGCCTGTTCCGGGTTGAGTTCTGCCTCTAAACTTCCGTTGTTGCTCTGAACTAGTTCATTAATTTACGTATTAATCGATTATTACTCGTATTATCATCATTAATCTGTTTGTTTTCTAACCTTAATTTACTTTCCTTTTCTTTTTCTCAAATTGTCCATTTTAAGTGTATTTTCGACGTCAATCAATCAAACCATTGTAATTATTTTAATTTTAATTATTGTATTTATTGTATCTTTATTATCGTATCATTTATTTGTTTTCATATGTAATCAACATTAAATCCCTACTTCGACCCAATTGTATGCTAAATTACGTGTTCACCGACTTAGTTAATTCTCACATGCTAGGATTAATTTATTGGATGTTGCATTGCATGCATATAATCGACAACATATCAAGTAAAGATGATTTTCCCTAATCATTAGTAGAGGCCGCTATCGAGGCGGATGGGATTAGGTGTTCGATCAAAAGATCTTCCTAATACGTACCCTCACCCCTTACTCCAGATATCTGTGAACATCCGTGTTCATTGGCATCTACGAGAGTCCTTCTAGACATAGAATGCTAAGGGTAACGAGTTCTTAGTGTTCATGTCACTACTTTGTGTCTTGATATGACGCGAAGTATTCGAACGGTTTCCAATTTTCCACAATAAATTGGTAGCGACTCCGCAAATGCAAACGCTTGTTTTCCCAAATGCCCCCGTGGGCCCCTCGTGCACAGTTTGGCGACTTCGCTGGGGAGTAATTCACTTACGTGTTGCCAATGGTGAAACTTGAACAAGGTTAGAGAATAGTTTATACGAGACAGTTGTCGGTTTTCATGACTTGATCTTCTTAGATCGTTTTATTCGGCTTTCCTAGGCCCAACCCAACCCATTCGACCAATCGTCCCATCTGGACGGTCCAAATTCTGATCTGGGCCTAAGGATGGATAGCGATTGACGTCAACCATACCATGATGCTTACTCCTGTTTGTATCAAGGGCTTTCACTACTCGGGGGATAGGACTAGGAACCGGCCTTACTCTTGTTTGGCGCGGACCTCTCCACAGACCCGGGCTTGATTGCTCGGTATGGCAACCCACCCTTTAAACCAAAACCCTTTTAAATGCACTCAGCATGCCATTATAATGCCTGTTTTAATGCTTGTATCATATGTGATCACCATTTTCTAAACAAAAACCATGACGAATTTTGTAAAATCGAAAACCTTTTTTAAAAATGTAAATATTTTCGAAAAATGCCTAAATTAGCGAAAAATGAGTCGAAACTTTGTCCAAACCTTGAGTAAAAATTCGGGCTTTAAACCCATTTCAAAACCTCACTTCAAGTCGACACTCCTACAACTACACTACAGTTGGTTAGGACGAATATTTCAAAACTTTATCATTTTCAAACATCACTTGACACAAGTGGCACACCCCACTTCACATGTCGAGTCTTTTCTTTGGGTAAGTGTGCTAGGATGGTCGATCGTGTTTTGATTCGTCGTCGATCTCTTGTCCAGTTTCCAAGATGCCTGAAACTAGTACCACAAGCAAAAGTCAACCCCAAAATGGTAATGATCAAATCCTAGCTGCACTCGCTCGTCTCCAAACAAGCCAATACCAAGTTTATGACCGCCTCAACACAATCGAGGGCCGAATTGTTGCTGTAGAAACTAGGCTACCTCCTGCAGAAGATGAAGTTCCTAGCAAATTTATGAATGACAACCTTCCACCATATGTTGGACAACCAGAAACCAACCCTCCAGTAGGTCTTACTGAAGCTGAGAAGCGATTTTCAATACTTGGAGGAGCAATTGATGTACCTCAAAGGAGATGATATTTATAAGGAGAACAATCGCAAGTATGAGGTCGTGAGTGCCAAATTCCCAACCAACTTCAACATGACTGATATCCCGAAGTTCAAGGCACATGAAAACCCTTTGAATCATATTCGTGCTTTCAAACACTACATGTTTATCAAAGGCTCTAATCGAGATGTCACAGTCACAGACACAAAAGGAAGTTCGAGGTTTCCTAGGCAAGGTACAATATATAAGTCACTTCATTTCAAAGCTCACTATGATCTGCCAACCCATATTTAAGAAGCTCAAGAAGACGGACCATATTAAGTGGGACGATGATTGTCAAAAGGCGTTTGACATAATCAAGAAGATCTTGGCTAAGCCACCTATTCTGATGCCACCGTAGAAAGACCAACCTTTATCTCTATACCTCACAGTCACAGAAACATCCATTAGGGCTATACTCGCGCAGACCGTCGGGAAAGAAGAAAGAGCTATCTTCTACCTTAGCAAGAAGTTCTTAGAATATGAGACTAAATATACACCTCTTGAAAATACATGCCTCGCTCTTGTGTGGGCAACCAAGAAGCTACATCATTATATGCTTAGCTATTCCGTCAGGTTGTACTCAAAGAGAGACCTTATCAAGTACATTTTCAAAAAAACCGTCCTAAATGAGTGTTTAGAAGTTGGACTTTAATGCTCTCGGAGTTCGATCTCAAATATGTACCCTTGAAAGTCATTAAAGGACGAGCGGTAACCGAATTCTTCGCAGACAACCCAATCCATGATACCCAAGTAATAGATACATGGTCGTTTCCAGATGAAGACATTCTACATGCCAATGTGGAATCGTGGGATCTCTATTTCTATGGGGGCTTCCAATCTCAGAGGGTACGGTATAAGAGTATTGCTCATTTCTCCTGAATGTGAGCATACACTGATTTCTTTCAAACTCGACTTTGAGGTGACTAATAACGCGACCGAATATGAGGCCTGCCTCAATGGTTTACAAACAACGGACAATTTAGGCATCAAGAGACTTCGAGTTCATGGCGGCTCATCCTTAATCATTAATCAAATTACTGGATCTTTGAAAATTCGGAGTGAAAGCCTTGCACCATATCAAGCCAGGATAGATCAAGTGGCTCAATTATTCGACCAAGTCGTCTATTTGAATCTACCTCGAGAGGAAAATCGGTTTTCAGACGCTCTTGCGAAACTTGCATCCTTGAATAACATGCCCGATAATATAATGGAAATGCGATTGTGCATCGAGCGACGATCTGAACCAGCTTAAGTCCACTTTCTTACCGATGAAAACGAAAGTCAAGAAAAGCCTTGGTACCAAGCCATTTTGAATTACAAGCTCAACGGTGAATACCCGCCAGATATAGACAAGAGGGGACAGTGAGCAATATGTTTACTGGCATCTCAATATGTCCTGAACCAAGGGGACTTATACAAGAGAATGCCACAATGCGACATTTTGCTTTGCCTTGATCATTCAAAAGCAAAGAAAGTTATGGAAGAGGTCCGTGATGGAGAATGTGGTCCTCACATGAGTGGACGAATGATGAAAAATAAAATCATGCGTCTAGGCTACTACTGGATGACGATGGAAACGGATTGCCTCAAATACGTCAAACACTGCCATAATTTCCAGATCTTCGGGAATGTGCAACACGTCCCACTATCTCTATTATACACGATGACATCTCCTTGGCCATTTTTTACTTGGGGAATCGACATCATCGGGCAGATCACTCCAGCTGGAATGGGAGGTCATTGCTTCATTTTTGTGGACATCGATTACTTCACAAAATAGGTAGAAGCAACGTGCTATACTGCTCTAACATCCAAGCATATGGCTAAGTTCGTACAAACCAATATCATCTGTCGATATGGGTGCCCTCATGAGATAATCAGTGACAATGAGTCCCATTTCCAAGCTGAAACTGAACAGTTATTGGCTAAGTATAAAATTCAGCATCATTACTCTTCACCCTATCGACCTCAGACTAAGGGTGTGGCGGAAGCAGCAAAAAAAATGTCGTCATGATCTTGAAGAAAATGATTGACAACTATCGTGACTGGCCTAACAAAATACCTTTGCATTATGGGGATATCGAACCTCGGTCAGGATGCCCACTAGGGCTACTTCTTTCTATTTAACACATGGTATGGAAGTTGTACAACCAGTAGAGTTAGAAATCCCCTCTATGCGCATTGTACTCGAAACTCAAATCTTGGAAGCATAATGGAATAGGGATAGAAATGAAGAACTCGTCCTCTTGGACGAACGAAGATTACGTGCCTTTCATAATGTCCAGACATATTAAGCACAAATTAGAAGAGCCTTCAACAAGAAAGTCAAACCCTGAAACATCAAAGAGGGAGACCTAGTGCTTAAATTTGTCCGAGCTCTTCTGCTAATCGACCTAAGGGGGAAATTCCAGCCTAATTAAGTCGGACCTTGCCTAGTTAAATCTATACTTTCAGGGGGTGTGGTTCGAATTACAGACCTAGACGGGAATGAGTTTTCAAATCTGACTAATATAGACCAACTTAAGAGATATTACCTTTAGAATAGGCTATAAAAAACACGCCACGCGTGATCCACGTGCCGCTCCTGTGACACATTATACAAGGCCCCGGTCGGCCTCAAACTTAAATGCGTGTCACCTCGCTCTTACGTTTTGACATTTTTTTTTCGTCCTCAGTATCATCGAATAGCTTAATTGCATTTTTAGAAGTAAAGCACCATGCTTATTCCCTACGTTCATTTCAAGCTCTTGCTTCAAACGTTTATTCCTTTACATTTTCTATTTCGAACTACGTTCTGGGTTTGATTTTATTTTCAATGAATAAGCGGGCAATCCCTCACAGGACACAACTCGATTTATTTTTAGTCCAATAAATGTAAATAGAAGGAAATTTGCTTTGGCACTTGAAATTCGAAATAATAAATAAAGGGAATCGATTTAAAGTTCCTGACTAAATAACTAGTTTATTTATTTATTATAATATTACGCCAAATAATACATCAAATAATAAATGCTGAAATAAATGCAAGGCTAGGATTCTAAAAACCCCACCGTTTATTACAAACAACGATAATAATAAATACTAATAAAGGCTTAAGTTATTCTCTACTCTTCCATTTACTCCTTGTGTTTCTCATTTTTGTCATATTTCTTATCTCGACCTCGAGGGGGCTCTCTTGCGTTATCTCTGAGCTAATCACCAATGGTCTTTCTCAAGGCCTAGTCTTTCCATTCCGATCCACAACTATCCTCTCAATGGGAGCTTTCTTTGGCTTCTTCTTCGGGCGAACGACTCGGAATCCAGCCTTCTCTTCCTCTTCGGTCAAATATTTCTGGTTCTCTTTCGCCACCTCGCGGATCTTGTAGTCAATTGGCCCATGCTTCCTTAGCTTCTCATGCTCTTCCGAGGTGTCTGCCTTCATCCACTGCAAGTAAGAATACGACACCCACAACGAACCAACTGGAACGGTATAAACCACATGTTTCGTTGGCCCCAACGAAGTGCCCATTCGTGACATGACTCGGAGGAGTGCGCCAGTGCTGCCTGCGGTATGGTGTCAAGCTTCAGAATATTTTGCTTTAATCCCACTTGCCTCATCAACCGCTCCAGAAATATGATGACCATGAACACCAAGCCCGGAATACAAATAGATCGAGCAGGATCGAGGGATGATACTCCTGTCAATGCTCTAAGATGCCACAAAAGGACGATCCATCTGATCAATAGACCGCCTTCGCTCTTTACCGTGTTCTCACAATAGTTTCACACTCGAGTAAAGTCCACCATATATAGCCTTGTCCTCATAACGATCGACCGTGATCGATATCCAAGCACATCAAGTGGGGGCTCGATCAATCGCAGTCTCTCCATCAGCCAGATCTAAAAAAGGGACAAGCATTAGTATCCATCTGTCCTATGTGACCCATGGCGAAACCAAAAAAAATGAAAAAAAAACGCACGGCCAAAAGAAAAAAAAAAAAAAGAAAAAAAATGCACGGCCAAAAGAAAAAAAAAACGAAGAAAAACGAGGGAAAGGGAAGAAAAAGAAGTAGGTCGTTTTTTACCTGTAAGATGATAGGACTTCCTAGATAAGGAAGCTCACGATTCGCCTTACGGTTATCCAACCCTAAGATGGTCTCTCCTAATACAAAGCAAGGTGGGCTCTTGCAGACTTCCATTTGCTCGATAATACCCAGGAACCGCGGGTCACCCCTCATTTTCGTATCAACATGGCCTTTTAAAACAAAGCAGTGAAGCAGGCAAAATCCAAAGGCTCTACGCCTCACCGCATAGGAAATGGTAGGGTCCTCCATGTTTATGAAACGGTCTACAATGTCGAACATTCTTACACCCTTAGAGGTAAAAAGTCGATCCACCTCAGCTTTGGTCAATGCCAAGAGGTCCCTAGATTTATTCTTATATCCTTGGGAGCTAAATGGTAAGGTCAGAATATTTTCTACATCCCACCCTCCAACCACTGCAAATTCTTCGGGAAAAGGAAAGATTTCGCTTCCAGGAAAGGCAAATACATGAAAATCAGGGTTCCAATATTCAAGACAAGCATCAAGAAAAGGTCTTACCACTTTTACTTGTTGGAATATGTGTCCTCCGACAATAATGCGATCACAATTGTCGATCATATTGATCACATATTTAAATCTCATAACAAGAATACGAAAGGGATGATACATTACATATATAGTCAACTGGTCCACACATATCGGTAATGATTGGCTGGCTAGAGTTTGACATTACTGTCGTGCGACGGTGGTGATCAGTTGATCCCTTGAGGTCACACCTAAAGGACAATTCCCTTAATTGAATAAAAAAGGTTAATTAATTGTATGTCGATACAGATTAATTAATTCCTTAAAATTGAACAAATTATTATCATAAGAGAGAAAATGACATCTTATTATAATGTGATTAAATAAGATTTTATTTAGTAATTTAAGAAGTTATATTACTAAAATTAATCGGTGTTTGCGAAACACGCAAGATGAGAATGATAAGTTAGTTATAATTACAAGATGTTGTGAATTATACTAACTAGTATTTAAATAACCATTTTATGTGGAAGTAATTTTGAATTACTAGTCAATTTGTTAAATGTGATTTATTTAATTTGTAAATGATATTTAATTTGTTAAAAATGCATTTTAAATTAAAACATGACATAAGACATGTCACATGTCACATGACATACAATTGTACAATTGACAAAAATAAAATGGACTCCATATTACATATGATAACCGAAATTGGTGGGCTAATTTTAGAAGTTTTGTCTTATTCATTTGTCTTATTCATTTGTCTATGACACTTGATAGTGACTTGACCATGAGAAACCCTTACACTAATTTGTCTTGTGAAGACAAAAAAAAGGAAAAAGAAAAGGGTCATAATACCACCCTACCCACCGGTTTTAGGTAGATATTGAGAGTTTTTTCTCTAAATTTTTCTATTCTCTCATGTTTAAATAAAAACATAACATTCTCTCTCTTGTTCTTCATAAAATCAAGTTTCATGAATCAAATTTGTACAAATCAATCACTAATAATACTAGTAGTAGTATATGAGTATTAGTAACCGATTTTAAGGTAAACCACATTACAAATATCTAGTACATATTATTTTTTGGGATTTTGGGTAAGTCTTGGGTGCTACTTATTGGAGGACTTCTATTTTGAAGTCTTGGATGATCATCCTAATGTATTTTCTATCTCAAGAACAAATGAAGGTAGGAGACCTTCATTTGTGCCTATTTGGCCGATTTTTATGGTGAGAAAACGATTTTCTCATCTCTTGTTATTTATGTTTGCATGCATAAGATCAACTATTTATTTTATGACTAAATAATTTCTCACATATATGAATATGTAAAATAATGAGATTATTGATTTCTAACAAGCGGTATCAGAGCCTTAGGTTGTTTGCATGCAAATCGGTTTATAGTTTTTCCGAGTTATATGATTAACATACAAAACTAATTAAATCGGTTTTATGAAGATAAACCTTATAATAAATTTGCATGTTAAAAGTTTCTGATCCTAAGTGATTGTTAGGATATTTTGGTTTATTTATGGATTTTATTGTTCATTTTATATAATATTGACATTAAAATGTGATTTTTATGATAAAAATGTCATTTTTGGACGAAAATTATCTAAACTTCGATTTTTTCAGTGTTTTTTGGATATTTTTTCACATATATTATCTACTGATGGCCTGTAAATTTTCATAATAAAATGAGTTGTTATGCTCGAAATATGGATTTTTCAAGTTAAAATCGTATTTAAATGGGAAAATAGGTTAATATGAGTTATATTTCGAATATGGTCATGGAAATTTAGTATGTTGTCACATGCAATTTTACAAGATGTGTGTAAAATATTTGGCTATAATTAAATCTTTATGCATGATTTATGAATTTTTGATGAAAAATTACATAAATAGTGACTTTAATTAGTAAAAAATGCTAAAACATACTTCATGACTAAGGAAAAACGTCACATGTTGCATTTTATCATATGTTTCAGATCTAAAAGTGAAAATTTGATAAAAATAATTTTCTCTCATATTTTTATGGTAATAATTGATAAATCCGATAAACCGCAACATTGTTTTTCTCGATAAATTTTCGAAATTTTTAACCTATGTTTTGAAAATTATGAGTGTCATGGTATTTTTCCAGAATGTTCATGAGTTTAAATTTCAAATTTTGAAATTATTTGAAATTTTTATGATTTAATTTGAAGGTTATGGCAAAATTTTGTATTTTGAGTCCATTTATGAACAATATTAAGAAATATAAGTTAATTATTGTCAAATGTTAGTGGAGACTAATTTTGAGTCCTAAGATGCTTAGGGTAATTAACTTGTACATAAATATGAATTTATGTAATTATTGTGATTTTAAAAGGTTAAATCACGCAAATCCGTAAAAACCGATTAATATACGATATTGGCTCCTTAAAGGCGATTTAGCATAAAATTGGGCATGTTCATACATATTATAATGCTGCATTTTATTTATGATTGTCATATTTTAATTTTTATGTAATTTTTTGAATTATGTAATTTTACTTAGTATGGCCTTAGTTTTAATTGGTATTACCCGAAATGTATGGGAATATCGATTCGGTTGTAATTATTGTGATCTCGTATCACCGTTTTGTAATTTAATAGATTTATTTTTATTTTTATTTTAATTACAAATGTATAATAGGAAATTATGTAATTCATTTTGTAATTTAATTATTCCGGAGTTCCTTGAAGACGGTGCCACTCGAGAAGGCGGTCCATTAAAGAAAGTGTTGCCTTGAAATGTGTGCCGAGACCGAAGTTCAAGGGACCAAAGGAGTTGGTTTCCGAATTTGTAATAGTTTATTAGATTTACTATTCTAGGAAGCCCATACTAGGATTTTATTTATGCTTTGCATTTTATTTATATGTTGCATGCATCGCTAAATCGCCATAACTAAAACATGCATTATCATTAAATCGTGTATATCGACCGTGTCAATTACAATTATCGTAGTTCACCGCTTTAGTTCACTTAAAACGTGATAGATAATAAATTGACATGACCTCTCGCTAAAATAAACAATTGAGACTTAGCCTTACCAAAAAGTAGAAACCATGAAAACCTATTTCGTGAGGGAGTGCACTCGGCCACACCGAGGTACAAACCTTGTTACGTAGGAGAAGTGGGTGATAAATGTCTATCCACCGAATTTATGTTAATAAAGGGTATTTCGGCACACTGTGCCCTAAGTTAATATGAATTTGGATCATGGACACATTTATTCGAAATTTGGATTGAACTCAACGAAAGTATTCACGACGATTTCCGGATGTGTTTCGGGCTAAAGATAAATATTAATGTAATTTTATCGACCAAGAGTTCTAAAAGTAGAATCGATTAAAGAGTTAATCCACCGAGTTATATTAATAAAGGGTATTTCGGCACACCGAGCCCCAAGTTAATATGAATTTGGATCTTGGAATCATTTATCATAGTTGGGTAGAGGTCACTATGTAAATGCTTTACTTGTTATTTACAAGTATTATTATAACGATGAATGTTTTGTTTTCATTATTCCGTTATCATATTGTTCTATTTCTTTACCACAATTCATATACGATATTATTTCGATTTTTGATTCAAATCTCCATTAAAACATCGTAACTAAAGACAAATATGTATTTTCTTCTAAAACCTCATATGAACCATTGCTAAGAATCTCTTGTGAAGAGTATAGATAAAAGTTATTCATGATCAAAAGGGTTTTTGATTCTTGACTAACATATCTACTTACAATGAATTGTTTCTCATATGCTTAATTGAGTTAAGTACTGTGAAACGTTATATCATTTTGGTAACTAGATTTGTTGGAAATCAAAATTGACCAAAATACCGCAACCACTTCAATGAAAGTTTTAAGACTAAACAAACAAATGAAGAGCAGTCTTCATGAATTTCAATTTTGCTTCTCTTAGCCAAGACTCATTGAAATGAGTGGGAGCATTCTCTTAAACCGTTAAGAAAAGGACGAGGTTCAAGAAGTAAAGATTATAATGGAAGTGACAAGACAAAGGTAAAAGTAAAGACTAAACCTATCAATTCCAATCGATAAAGTTCCCATTTTAGAAGTGTTGGACACTAGAAAGGAAACTACCCCAAATTATTGAAGGATCAACAAGTTAGTTGTGGGACATCTAATAGAACCTTCTTCTTTAAATGTTTATTTGATTAACATAAATTTTGCTAGTACTACTTCGTCAATATTAGAAACCAATGGAGGTTTTCATCATTGTATACGATAAATAAGATGATTATAATATGACGACTAGTATCAAATAATATCGAGAGATAGAGTCTTTGTGTAATCAATCTAAGTTTAGGTTTATAGTTGTACTTAATTATGACTATTAAGTGCATAAACTCTAAATAAGAATATAAACTTGTTAAGATACAAAAGAGGTTTCACTTTTGTGACCCTATACACCACGATTTGATGTATGGCTAGCCCATTATCAAGGTGAATATATTCTAAACCAAACTAAAATGATACATCATGTAGATGATGCAAGACTCAAATTGGTATCCCATGATTAAACCTTAGATTCTGGAATGATGAACGCAAAGAGTTATCAAGTACTCTTGAAACCATTAGATCTTATGGTATATGCGTATCTTGTATTCAAAGCAAGATGTCTCGTGCCTTTTTGTTGAAAAGGAGATCGAGGTTGTAAATATTGATCCAAAATAGGTTGATCATTTTCTTTTACCAACGATTTAAGTTGACGCTAATGTGTTCACTTAATAAGGTAAATAGAGAAATCTTTGAAGAAGTTCAAAGAGTTCAAGGAATCACGATTTAGTCGTGATGGGATTATCAAAGTGAAGACTTTGATATAAGCCAAAGGAAATGTGATATAGTATCACAAGTTAATCTCTCTTAGCACGCATTATGGGATAATGTGTGGTTGGATAAAGAAATCAAACGCTATTCGATATGGTTTGGACTTCAATCAAGTTACTTTGAGTTACTTGATCCTTTTGGGGATTTTATCATTTTGTCTAAATTATTTTTCCACTAAATCTAAAACGAATCATATGAGATATGAAATGGTAAGGTACCTTGTTTGTAAGTTTTCAAAAGAAACAAATGCTCATTTTTCCTTATTATAATCACGAGTACAACGAGTTTGTGGCTCGTGAAGCTGTCTTTCTAAAATACAAGTTTATTTCTAGAAGACAGAGTGGGAGAAATTAATCAAGAGCCACAAAGAATGTTATGTCGCAAGAAACTGGTCTTTCTTGGCTACATGAGACGTTTTGTGTAAGACGTTGTTTCTTCAAAACCTAGGAGGTTAAAGTCATCACTTGTTGAAGATGATGAATTAGTGTTACTTTTAGAAAGTAAAGAGTTTGCAACTTACAAAGAAATTGTTTGATTCAAGTTGATTAATTCTGGAAAGTGGTGAACATATGACTTACATGAGAGTGTTTAAGTCACAACTCAATACAAGGCTTAGAGCCATGAAAATCCGAAATAAATTCCAAGTGATTTGTTAGATATCAAAGCTTGATTGGTGGCAAAGGGTTTTGCACTAGTTGAAATGCTTAAGTCTATTTGGATCTTCATAGGGATTGTGTTTCATTATAATGATATACATATAGCAAGTGAATCTAAAACCCACTTCTTCAATTAGAAGGAATGTATTCAATACATGTCTTGAGTTTTGTAGATTCTTGCAATCCCAAGATAATGTGAAACTTAAGAGAGGGTCTTAAGTAGGACATCAATGAGTTGGAATCAATGTTTTGATCATGTTATAAAACTTTTCTCGATAAGTCAAGAAGTTGTGTTTATACATGGAGTTTAGTGGGAGTTACGGAAATTTTAATTAGTCTTATATGTGGATGACATATTGATCATTGGGAATGATTTGACACTTATGGAGTATTATAATACATCTTTAATATCCGGATTTATGAAGATAAATTTGCATGATATTAGCATCAAATAAGAAGTCTTATGTTGATAAGATTCATGACTAGTTCAATCAAGTTGAACATATTTGATTGATTCCATTTGCTTCCGCTGCCGGATCAATTAAATAAGTAATGATGTATATCACTTCATATACTTTGAGTATGATGAATTGTTTCAAATCGAATTTAAATAATAGTTACCAAGTAAGCCATAAAGATTACCCTTAAGTGCTTGTAGAAGCATTAAGGATGTAAAGCAAAGTGTTTTTGATGCAATTTTGTGTAAGGGTGTTACACAAATGACAATTGGCCATTGAGATTGCGAATGGTTTCCGACAAAACCATAATCAAAACACATTAGGATGGTTTAGGAACCATTGTGGCTATGTTATTTAAGAAATAGATTTGCTAGAATCGTTCTAGGCAATAAAGAACAATGAGAGATATTTACAACGGAAATTGAGTACACTTGCAATCATGAGATGTGCAAGAAGGATGAGTCCCGCACACTGTGAAAACAGTGGGAGCTGTTCTAAGGATAGATGGCCTATGTCTAGATTGGATCTAGACACGTACTCAGAAAGTTTTGTAATGCAAATGTATACGTTACAAAGGAAAACGAGTATGTAGTAAGGTTGAGTTAGGTACAAGAAGTTGATAAAACCTACTAACCAAAGCCTTCTCATAGGCTTAACATGATAAGTCATGTCATATGTCATTTCAATTGTATTGAGATGAACAACTACATATAAGATGAAAATGGATTATAAAAATATGAAGTAGTAATCAGGTATTGACTCTTCATATGTGATAATCACATTTGTCGTTCGAGTTTTTAAATCTAAAAAATCCTTTTATACTTTGTTACATCCAAACGGGTTGTAGAGACAATATTGAACCCCGTTAAACTGAACCCGGATTAACATGGAATTCGCTCATAGTCACTTGTATGAGGTGACGTCTCGAAGTGACTAGAGTGTGATGCGATTGATGGCAAGTTCAAGTGCCATAGAGTCATGTGAGATGACTAGTTGATCACATAGGCAGACTGTTAGGAACACTTTGTCGGGCAGTGACCGTTTATAGAGTTCTGGCAAATTTATATAGCCTGGTCGTGGCGAGAGCTACTATAGTATTCTAATGAGTCGATTCTTTTGACTAAAGACTGTTCGCCTAAGATGGCACATTTTCAGATTAGCTTTGATTTATGTTATTATGACCTTCGTAAATGGGGTCAAATGGGCATATTTTGGGTTATGATGGCTGTGGCTAGTCGAAGGGAATAGTGCGATAGGAATTGTCCACCCCCTTGTCAGGGTTAAAACAATATCTTAGGGCCACTCGAGGAGTAATGAACTGGAAATGCGTGGCCACGCTCGGAAGGTATCTATGGTAGATAATTTTGGTCAATCAGTTATTCTCCAGATCGAGAAAACCACTCTCGATATGATCACTTGTAAGTACGACCCGAAAGACACCTTGCATTGAGTGGGAGATAGTAATAGGACAAGAGAATTGGTGACGCACACTTATCGAGAACAAGTGGGAGATTGTTGGAATATGTGTCCTCCGACAATAATGCGATCACAATTGTCGATCATATTGATCACATATTTAAATATCATAACAAGAATACGAAAGGGATGATACACTACATATATAGTCAACTGGTCCACACATATCGGTAATGATTGGTTGGCTAGAGTTTGACATTACTGTCGTGCGACGGTGGTGATCAGTTGATCCCTTGAGGTCACACCTAAAGGACGATTCCCTTAATTGAATAAAAAAGGTTAATTAATTGTATGTCGATACAGATTAATTAATTCCTTAAAATTGAACAAATTATTATCATAAGAGAGAAAATGACATCTTATTATAATGTGATTAAATAAGATTTTATTTAGTAATTTGAGAAGTTATATTACTAAAATTAATCGGTGTTTGCGAAACACGCGAGATGAGAATGATAAGTTAGTTATAATTACAAGATGTTGTGAATTATACTAACTAGTTGTAATACTCCGTATTTATGTCTTGGGGGGTACTCTATCGAGTAGCCCTTACTCTGTCGAGTAAGGGCAAGTTGCGAAGATAAATAGTTTCTGACCTGTTGGGCACTCGATCGAGTAGCTGGGGCACTCGATCGAGTAGGGGGGTACTCGATCGAGTACCTTGGGTACTCGATCGAGTGTCCGGTTTATCGGGGGTTTTTCTCGGGTTTTGTTAATTACGCGATTAAGGTATTTAAACATATTCGTCTTTATTCTAAATCACTTTTTACAAAACCTAAAACCTGTTTAAGAGAGAAAGCAACTGGTTCTTCTTCCTAATCGCGTTCTTGACAATTCCCGGAGTTCAGACGGTCAGTTTGTATCGTAGTTCGCGTCGTTGGATTCCTTGCGTCGAGGGTAAGCTTCTAGCATAATTTTTATAACGTTTTGCTAGGTTTGGTCAAACCCTAATTTAGGGTTTGGGGGTTTTATGAGTAGTAAGTAATTGGTAGCCTTTATGTGTTATGTATGATACGAGGAGAATTCGTAGAGGAGCCGTTTTGATACAGCTGTAGATACCGTCTGCGTGTTGTGCTTTCCAGGTAGGATTTCCTACTCAGTATTAGTCCCATAATGGAATGTTGGTGATGTGCTGTAGTTAGTTGTTTGATATGATGATTGTGTTTGTGATGGTGATTGTGTTTGGTTGTCTATGGCTCTCGAGATGCGTTCTCGGCTGAGTGGGGTCACTTGCGGGAGTGATCTCACGCCCTAGTTTCGCCCTTCGTGGAACCCGCCACGAAAGGGGATGTGCACATTAATGGACAGGGTTATCGCTCGTACGATGAGCGGGGCTTAGGTGGGAACGGCTGCGGTCCCCCATCAGCGTGGCGGGTCCGGTGGGATCGGTATTGAGATGATGGGAGTTAGTGGTGTGTGTGTGTGTGTGACGGTCAAATTTTGTCTGTTTGTCTTATTATTGTTATCTATATTGATTGTGTGATTAGTGACGACCCGGTGTTGTTTTGTAAAACCTGCGGTGATCCATTCGGGGATGGTGAGCAGATATTGAGCAGGTATAGAGATGAGTACGGGGATAGCTGGGATGGCCACGACATGACGATAGAGTCTTCCGCTGTAGTTTAGCATTTATTTATATTTCGATTGAGAAATGATAGTTTGGAATAATGTATTGTACTTTCAGTTTGGTTTCGAGGATTGTATTCATCATTAAACTATTTATAATAAATGTTGTTTCCGTTTTGTCTATTTGATTATCATACCTCGGGCGACCGAGATGGTGATGTCTTCATACCTGAGTGGTCCTGGTAAGGCACTTGGAGTATGGGGGTGTTACAAATGGTATCAGAGCGACGATCCTGAAACCTGTAACCAATGAACTTAATGAACATAGGGAGTCAATTAAAATGAACCCGGGGTAAAAGTCGTAGGAGCTAGTGCAAAGGCTTGGGAGACGTCCTAAAGTCGCAAGGGGTCGCCCTACAACTTTGAACCGGTCACGGGGGAAAGTGTTTGTCGAATATCTGTGTGCTTGTTAACTTGTGCAACAAAGTGATGAAGTGTGTTGATTGTTTGGTGTTGAAGGAGAAGTTGGGAATGTGAAAGAAAAGTAATATATGATTGGAATAACATGTTGAGTGTTTACAATGTGGCTTTCATAACATGATAAATTGATTTTGTTGATAAGTAGAATAGATGCGTAGCATATTATTTATGATATCATGCGGTTTTTATAAAGTTTAGCATGTTAGTATGTGACGTAACATGCGGGTAGCCTTTACGTATTAGTGATACTTGATCGAGTGAGACTGACTCGATCGGGTAGGTTTTTGACGATTTTGAGTCCAGAATCGCGCTTTGGGGCACTCGATCGAGTAACTAGGGGTACTCGATCGAGTAGGGGGTCACTCGATCGAGTAGCCTAGATACTCGATCGAGTGGGTTAGAGATCAGAAGGTCTGTTTGGTTCTGGAGTTTGGGTACTCGATCGAGTACATGGGGGGCACTCGATCGAGTAGCCCGTTACTCGATCGAGTGGGGTTGGATACTCGATCGAGTAGGTGCTGGGCAACGCGTTTTCGTGTTTTGAGGTCTAGTACGTGTGTTTATGTTTATCCCTTTCTTGTATAGCTTCAAGATGCCGCCCAAGAGAAATGCCTTGTATGCGAGAGCCGAGCTTATGACTACGGATGACATCGTCAAGATGTTAGAGCACCAGGACGCTCTTACTGAGACCCTGAAGAGAGTGAATGAGGACAAGGATAAGAGTAAGGAGAAGGAGGTTGACCATGCTAAAGTCAGCCTCTATATTGCGAGGTTTAATCCGAAGGAGTATAACGGAGTTGAGGAGCCTAATCTTCTAGATAGTTGGCTGAGGGAGATGGAGAACATACTAGATTTAGTTCGTTGTCCTGATGAGATGAGAGTGGATCAGGCTGCATTTTATCTGAGGGAGGCAGCTGGCAAGTGGTGGGACTCAGTGAAAGTGAGTGCCAAGGAGATATATACCAACCAGGGGTTACCTGCTATACCTTGGGAGGAGTTTCGTAGGGCGGTGAGGAAGGAGTTCGTGCCAGAACATGTGAGGAGTAAGTTGAGAGAGGAGTTTGACAAGTTTAAGATGACTCTTTGAGATGTCGTGGGTCGAGTACTACGGGCGGTTCAATGAGAAATCTAGATATCCGAGGATATGGGTTTGAGTGAGGAGAATCGGCTTTGAGGTTTGAGAGAGGGCTAACCACGAAAATTATGGATAAGTTACCCGTGGGAGTCCTTGCGACGTAAAGGAAGCATATGAGAGGGTGGGAGAGCCGAGAGGCTAGTGGAGATGGCTCAGGAGAGGTCAGGTGGAGAGAAGAGGAAGTCTGAGAGCGAGGGTGGTGGCCAATCTAATTTCAAGAAAGGCAACCACAATCAATCTAAGGGGTTTTCTTCTGGGTCCGGGTTTAGTGCTGGAACTTCCTTTGGGAGAGGCCGTGGGAGTGTGAGCAACAGCTGGGGAGTGACCTGCTTTGGTTGTGGTGGCGTAGGCCACAAGAGACATGAGTGCACGAGTGCACCGGGATCTTTCCGGAGACTGCGCAGAGCTTCGCGAGCAACATGCACCGGCGGGATCATGGCCAAACCGGGAGGTCGAGCTACCGAGTGGAGGCAACCGCAACGGCGGTAATTCTTATCAGAAGACACCGGCGAACAACAACAACAACAATCAAGGGTCGGGTGCTAAGTCGACCGCATCAGCCAGTACTGTCCAGGGAGGCGGGCAGAAGACCAGTGGCAAGTTGTTCATGATGGACAAGAAAGCAGCTGAGGAGGATGAGCACGTTATCACCGGTACATTTCTTGTTAATGGTGTTCCTACGTTTGTTTTGTTTGATTCGGGGGCTTCTCAATCGTTTGTGTCTTCGAGTCATGTAAAACAGTTGGGTTTGAGAGTATATGAGTCTGTTAGGGAACAAGTTTTCATACCTTCGGGAGAGTCTGTATCGTGTGGGAGGTTGTTTAGAGATGTATCCTTGATAGTTGGGCAAGTCGATTTCCCTGTAGACTTGCTAGAGTTTCCTTTTAATGGTTTTGAGATGATAGTTGGGATGGACTGGTTAGGAAAGTATAAAGCTAAGATAGACTGTCATCAAAAGAAAGTGTCCCTAAGAGGTCCTAAGGGTGTTAGTGTGTCTTACCGTGGGTTTCTAGTCAAACCCAAAGTTAAGTTGATTGCAGCTGTCACCTTGAAGTCGTATCTGAGGAAGGGATGTCCTCTGATTTTGTGCCATGTGAGAGATGACCGGATAGAGAGCCCGGCAGTTGACGAGATACCAGTGGTGGGAGAATTTGCAGATGTTTTTCCAGAGGAGATTCCGGGGTTGCCACCGAAGAGGGAGATAGATTTCACCGTTGAGTTGAAGCCAGGGACGGGGCCAATCTCTAAGGCACCGTACCGTATGGGTCCTAAGGAGATGGAGGAGCTTAGGAAGCAGTTGGATGATTTGATAGAGAAGGGATACATTAGACCAAGTGTATCGCCTTGGGGAGCACCAGTTCTTTTCGTGAAGAAGAAAGATGGGAGTTTGAGGCTGTGCATAGATTACAGAGAGCTGAACCGTGTGACGATAAAGAACAAGTATCCTTTGCCAAGGATAGATGACCTGTTTGATCAGTTGAGTGGTGCAACAGTCTTTTCTAAGATTGATTTGAGGTCGGGGTACCATCAGGTGAAGATTAGAGATGTGGACATACCGAAGACAGCTTTCACGTCGAGGTATGGCCATTATGAGTATGTGGTGATGCCGTTTGGGTTGTCTAATGCGCCGGCAGTGTTTATGGATCTGATGAATAGGATCTTGGACGCGGTTCTTGGACCAGTTCGTGGTGGTGTTTATCGATGACATCTTAGTCTACTCTAAGACTAAGGAGGAGCATCTGAGGATCGTGTTGCAGACTTTGAGGGATCATGAGTTGTATGCTAAGTTGTCCAAGTGTGAGTTTTGGTTGGAGAAAGTTGCTTTTCTGGGGCATGTAATCTCTAAGGATGGGGTAGCTGTGGATCCGGCGAAGATAGAGGCAGTGACAAAGTGGGAAGCACCAAAGAATGTTGCTGAAGTGAGAAGTTTCTTGGGTTTAGCTGGATACTACAGACGGTTCGTGAAAGATTTCTCCAAGATAGCTAGACCGATGACAGCGTTGATGAGGAAAGAGAACAGGTTTCGTTGGGATGAGAGTTGTGAGACGGCGTTCCAAACATTAAAGGAGCGTTTGACCACGACTCTGTCCTCGCATTACCGAGGGGGAGCGAGAATTTCGAGGTTTATACGGATGCCTCGAAGAATGGGTTGGGGTGTGTGTTGATGCAGAATGGTAAAGTGATTGCCTATGCTTCTAGGCAGTTGAAGCCTTATGAGGAGAACTACCCTACTCATGATCTGGAGTTGGGTGCAGTGGTGTTTGCTCTCAAGATTTGGAGACATTACCTTTATGGAGCAATCTTTAAGGTATTTTCTGATCACAAGAGTCTCAAGTACATCTTCACGCAGAAGGAGTTGAACATGAGACAGAGGAGGTGGATGGAGTTGATTGGCGACTATGACATGGAAATAATCTACCATGAAGGGAAGGCCAATGTTGTAGCTGATGCTTTGAGTAGGAAGAGTGTACATTCTTTGTGTACAGCTCTATCTTTGATGAGGCTGAGAGATGAGGTAGCGAGCTTTGGGATACATATGATGCAGAAAGGAGATGCCATGGGTGATATGACAGTACATATGGAGTTTTATGATGACATTCGGGATAAGCAAGCTTTGGATCCTAAGATAGTGGAGTGGAGAGCTGGGGTAGAGAAAGGGACAGTGTCCCGCTTTTCCATTCATACAGATGGTAGCTTGAGGTTTGATGGTAGATGGTGTGTTCCTAATGACGAGGAGTTGAAAAAGACAATCATGACAGAAGCGCATTGCACACCATATTCAGTTCATCCGGGTGGAGACAAGCTTTACAAAGATTTGAAGAAAACGTTTTGGTGGCCTGGGATGAAGAAAGAGACAGCTGAGTTTGTGTCCCGTTGTTTGACATGCCAGAGAGTTAAAGGGGAACAGAGAAGACCACAAGGTAAGGTTCAGTCTTTGGAGGTGCCTGAGTGGAAGTGGGAATCCATTTCCATGGATTTCATTGTGGGTTTGCCGAAGAGTCAACAAGGTAACAATATGATTTGGGTGATAGTAGATCGTCTGACCAAGTCAGCTCACTTTGTTCCAATGAAAGATACATGGACTAAGGCACAATTGGCTATGGCCTATCGAAAGAACGTCTTAAGTTACATGGAGTCCCTAAGGACATAGTGTCTGACAGAGATGCGAGGTTTATATCGAGGTTTTGGAAGGAGTTGCGGGAATCGTTGGGAACAACTTTGAAGATGAGTACGAAGATTTCATCCTGCGACAGATGGGCAGACGAGAGAACAATCAAGACCCTTGAGGATATGTTGCGAGCTTGTGTGATGGATTTTGGTGGTAGCTGGGAGCAGAGGTTGGACTTGATAGAATTTTCTTACAACAACAACAGCTATCACACCAAGTATAGGTATGGCACCGTTTGAGGCTTTGTATGGGAGGAGATGTAGGAGTCCAATCTGTTGGGACGATAGTCCGAGGCAAAGTGGTTTTAGGACCGAGAGATGGTACATGAGATGGTAGAACAGATTAAGATGATCAGGGAACGGATGAGAGCAGCCCGGGATCGACAAAAGAGTTATGCAGATCTACATCGTCGGGACATAGAGTTTCGAGTTGGGGACAAGGTTCTTTTGAAAGTGTCTCCTATGCGCGGAGTTATGAGATTTGGGAAGAAAGGCAAGCTAAGTCAGAAGTTTATAGGGCCTTATGAGATCTTAGAGCGAGTTGGAGAAGTTGCTTATCGTTTGGCTTTACAATTTGCGTTGGAAAGAGTACATAATGTGTTTCATGTATCGCAGCTGCGGAAGTATGTGAGTGACCCGTCACATGTGTTGGAGGCAGAGAGCTTAGAGCCAGATGAGTCCTTATCATATCTTGAGGTACCTAAGCAGATCCTAGACCGAAAGGTTAGAAAGACCAGGAGTGGTGAGACAGTTTTGCTTAAGATCCTTTGGTCTAACCACGAGACCGAGGAAGCTACATGGGAGGCAGAGGATATCATGAAGGAGCGTTACCCCTTTCTTTTTGATCAGGTATGTGTGGTTACGGGGACGTAACCTTGTTTCTTTTAGGGGGGTAGGAGATGATCGCGAGCAGTTTTTAAGAGTTCTATGCACCTTTTTGTACGTCGCGTCGGTATGTTTGTCGAGATAAGTTGGGTTTAGTGTCATGTCTTATGTTGTTTTGTTGTGACTATGAGTCGGGAATGTTTTGGAGTACCTTTGTTTTAGTAGTGGGTTGAACTTCGGGGACGAAGTTCTTTTTAAGGAGGGAAGACTGTAATACTCCGTATTTATGTCTTGGGGGGTACTCTATCGAGTAGCCCTTACTCTGTCGAGTAAGGGCAAGTTGCGAAGATAAATAGTTTCGACTGTTGGGCACTCAATCGAGTAGTGGGGCACTCGATCGAGTAGGGTACTCGATCGAGTACCTTGGGTACTCGATCGAGTGTCCGGTTTATCGGGGGTTTTTCTCGGGTTTTGTTAATTACGCGATTAAGGTATTTAAACATATTCGTCTTTATTCTAAATCACTTTTTACAAAACCTAAAACCTGTTTAAGAGAGAAAGCAACTGGTTCTTCTTCCTAATCGCGTTCTTGACAATTCCCGGAGTTCAGACGGTCAGTTTGTATCGTAGTTCGCGTCGTTGGATTCCTTGCGTCGAGGGTATGCTTCTAGCATAATTTTTATAACGTTTTGCTAGGTTTGGTCAAACCCTAATTTAGGGTTTGGGGGTTTTATGAGTAGTAAGTAATTGGTAGCCTTTATGTGTTATGTATGATACGAGGAGAATTCGTAGAGGAGCCGTTTTGATACAGCTGTAGATACCGTCTGCGTGTTGTGCTTTCCAGGTAGGATTTCCTACTCAGTATTAGTCCCATAATGGAATGTTGGTGATGTGCTGTAGTTAGTTGTTTGATATGATGATTGTGTTTGTGATGGTGATTGTGTTTGGTTGTCTATGGCTCTCGAGATGCGTTCTCGGCTGAGTGGGGTCACTTGCGGGAGTGATCTCACGCCCTAGTTTCGCCCTTCGTGGAACCCGCCACGAAAGGGGATGTGCACATTAATGGACAGGGTTATCGCTCGTACGATGAGCGGGGCTTAGGTGGGAACGGCTGCGGTCCCCCACCTGGAGGCTGGTCCAGTGGACCATCCAGTATTGAGATGATGGGAGTTGGTGGTGTGTGTGTGTGTGTGACAGTTCATCTGTCTGTTTGCCTTATTATTATTATCTATATTGATTGTGTGATTAGTCTTCGACCCGGTGTTGTTTTGTAAAACTGCGGTGATCCATTCGGGGATGGTGAGCAGATATTGAGCAGGTATAGAGATGAGTACGGGGATATTTGCCGGGATGGCCACGACATGACGATAGAGTCTTCGTCGTAGTTTAGCATTTATTTATATTTCAGTTGAGAACAGATAGTTTGGAATAATGTATTGTACTTTCAGTTTGGTTTCGAGGATTGTATTCATCATTAAACTATTTATAATAAATGTTGTTTCCGTTTTGTCTATTTGATTATCATACCTCGGGCGACCGAGATGGTGATGTCTTCATACCTGAGTGGTCCTGGTAAGGCACTTGGAGTATGGGGGTGTTACACTAGTATTTAAATAACCATTTTATGTGGAAGTAATTTTGAATTACTAGTCAATTTGTTAAATGTGATTTATTTAATTTGTAAATGATATTTAATTTGTTAAATATGCATTTTAAATTAAAACATGACATAAGACATGTCACATGTCCCATGACATACAATTGTACAATTGACAAAAATAAAATGGACTCCATATTACATATGATAACCGAAATTGGTGGGCTAATTTTAGAAGTTTTGTTTTATTCATTTGTCTTATTCATTTGTCTATGACACTTGATAGTGACTTGACCATGAGGAAGCCTTACACTAATTTGTCTTGTGAAGACAAAAAAAAGGAAAAAGAAAAGGGTCCTAATACCACCCTACCCACCGGTTTTAGGTAGATATTGAGAGTTTTTTCTCTCAATTTTTCTATTCTCTCATGTTTAAATAAAAACATAACATTCTCTCTCTTGTTCTTCATAAAATCAAGTTTTATGAATCAAATTTGTACAAATCAATCACTAATAATACTAGTAGTAGTATATGAGTATTAGTAACCGATTTTAAGGTAAACCACATTACAAATATCTAGTACATATTATTTTGTGGGATTTTGGGATAGTCTTGGGTGCTACTTATTGGAGGGCTTCTATTTTGAAGTCTTGGATGATCATCCTAATGTATTTTCTATCTCAAGAACAAATGAAGGTAGGAGACCTTCATTTGTGCCCATTTGGCCGATTTTTATGGTGAGAAAACGATTTTCTCATCTCTTGTTATTTATGTTTGCATGCATAAGATCAACTATTTATTTTATGACTAAATAATTTCTCACATATATGAATATGTAAAATAATGAGATTATTGATTTCTAACATTACTTACTTAAAACTGATAATCGATCCAATGTTAAAAGCACCCATGTGATGCTTCTTCACGTTCGAAAACTCGTTCGTCCATTCTTTGAGTCGAGATTCAAAGGCGCCCATTTTTTTCCGCAAATATATTTTTGGGAGATATTTTATGTATTTGATGAGCTACGGACTAATAAAAGGAAGAATTGTGAGAATAGAAGCTAACTCGAGGCCTCTATTTATACTATTCGGCCTTTCCTAATTCTGCTCAGGAAGAACCAAGCCCAAGAGACGACGCAACAACTACTGCGCCCTTTGGAAGTGTCGCAGATCCTTCTGCGCCTCTTCCTCAGCTCTTTTTTCTGCTAGTTTTCGCGGAGGATCTTTTCTATTCCCGGTTTAGTTAATATTTCCTATTCCTATAAGAATTTATTTGGTAAGTTCAGAAATTTTGTTTCCTTACCAAATTTATATTCATGTTTTGCTGTGAAATCCTATTCCAACGCGGGTTCCCTTTTCGAGGCGACATCGTCATTTCACACTTTCGTCACAAAAACACACTTTTACTCATTTCATTTCAATTTTATTTTTGGGGGAATCATTTCTCCCCCTCCTCTCGCCAAATTTTTTCATTCATTTTTTGTTTAGTTTTTTGCACTCACACATTTCATTTATTTTCTTTTTTTAGGGGAAGCACTCTCGTCGTCCGTCGCGCGTCGAGTCATTTTTTCTCACTATGGGTCACTTTTTTTTAATTTTTAACTTCTATTTCTACATTTTCGGTGTGGTCAAGTTGAATTTTATGCCGTTTAGGCCAATTTTAGTTTGCTACATGTGTTTTGCTTGCAGTTTCTACACTAATTTCGGCAGCATGACAGCGTAAACCGTCAATATGCCAAACCTGTATCCAAGCTAACCTGCAGGAATGATAAAGTTGTACCCAGCAGCAGCAAAAGGCTCGCAGGCCATCATATATACACATAAATATGTAAAAATACACCAAAATTCGAGCTCTTGCCTGAAAGCAAAGTACAAGTATACAAATGTAAAAGTCAAATGTACAGGTCTAGCTATAACGACTGGCCAAACGACCTTTCAATTCTGCCAACATCGCCTCAATAATGGCGATATGAGCATCCCGAACCTCAAGCTCCCTCGACAGGTGGGCCATCTCCTTTCATGACTGCTCCAGCTCACGCTCCCTCTGAAATGAAAGAGAGTTGGTAAATGACAAAATATAGAAAGACAAGTACCTCAAAACGCCCATGTGTATCAAGAAAGAAAGAAAAGAAAGTTCATACCTGCCGTCCCAAGCCACCTGAAAGTGCCTCAGCAGCCGTCGCTCGCAGCCGATTGGCCATCCTCCATAGCTCCATATGCCTCGATGGTGCCACCTGTATTTTTCATTTTTTTTAAAACATGGTTTATTATCGTGTTCTTAAACAACCATCAAAGGAGGTAAGACAACCTAAACTGGGGATTACCCTCTTCATGACATGCTGCCATTCGTCGAGTCCAGCCTTTGTCACCGCCTCGAAGAAGGATGGAATCTCCATAGACACTGTCATACCAGCTGGACCAGCGTACTCCAGCTTCCCAAGGGAAGTTGGGGGCTCAACGCCCGCCACATCGATCTCCTGCCAAATCAAATTTGTCATTTCTAAGCTATTTTCACACGAAGCTATCATTTCAAGCGGCTATGTCGGAAGTATACTCACCCCGATCGGCCAGTACGCCAGTCTCCTTGCATGAACTCCGAGTACTCGAGGTCAAAAAGAAAGAGGGCGTCACCACTCGCTCCTGCCAAGTCATCCTTCCTCTCAGCCTCTGAAGGCTCCCTAAACGCTCACGCAAGTACCACACATGTCCCATGGGCGTCGTAAGAAGCAACCTACTCGAGCTCCTAGGCCGGAGAATGTCGGCTACAAAGGATAGAGTGCCAGAGAGATCCTCACAGGGTCTCGGCACCCACTAAAGTTGCTTATCAAGGGTCATTCATATGATCGCTATCAATCAAGGAAAAGAAAATAAAAAGTGTATGCAAGGCAGAGTACTCACACTGTGTAACTGCAAGGCATTGACACCCCTTCTGCAGGTGTCATAAGAAGAGCGATGGTTCTTTTGACGGAACATGATCCAGTCCCTCACCATAGGGTACTCTCTCGCCATGTCCCCATCCATCGTAGGAGCGAAGCAGGGGAAGCACAAGTATACCCACGCCTAAAAAAGAAGGGGTTATTTCGATCAAAAATGATCTTTCATTTCATATTTCAATCAAAAATGATCTTTCATTTCATATTTTATTTCAAATGATCTTTAATTTCATATTTGATTTCAAATGATCTTTTATTTCATTTTTCATTTTTAAAATGATCTTTCATTTCATATTTTTATTTCTAAATGATACTTCATTTATAAATAATCTATCATTTTATCTATTTCTAATTTCATAAATAAGAAATATAAAGGAAGGTTCATACCTCAAAAATGAGACCAAGATCGACAGTAGCATGAGAAGTCCCCTTCGCCATCAGTTCAGGATGAACCATTGCCTTAATGTACCGAATGAAGACCGCAAAGCGAGGAGTAACCCAGTCCAGGCGGCCTAGGCTACTCAAGTCAGCAAAAAAAGGAAGAAGCTTTCTCGATAGCTAGCCTCTCCCCCTTGTCTCCGAAGTAAATCGAAGACAGAAACCACCAGAGCCACAAATAGGCCCGCTGCTTAGATGTGCACGATGGAGGAGGTACCATGCCACCACCCTTGGTCATCTACACTCTCGCCGGAACCTTACCATCAATATAATCTTTTAACGTAAGAACCCGGAACTAGGTCTGGTACCCTAGCCGCGGTCCTAGCAAGGTTCCAGCCGATAAAACCCCTGGCCTCAGCCGAATACACTCTCATGGCCATCGCAGGCCACACCATCGGTTTCTCTCCGCAAGGCAAGACGGAGATCATGTCGTAGTCCTCCAAGGTGACCCCGATCTCTCCAAAAGACAAATGGAAAGTCGAGGTCGTGTCCCAAAAGTGATCTAGGAAGGCTTGAATCAGGCACATGTTAGCACGAATCTTCTTCCTCTTGATCTCGCGCCAGCCCCTCACTAAAGCTCCAAAGGCCCTATGCTCAATGATTGCCTTCTCCTCTTCCGATAACTTCTCGAAAGCCTTCATCATGGTCGTATATCCAGAGAATGACCTCATGTTGCCATCAGCCTCCTGCATTTTGAAAAGGTTGTAAGCTTCTAAGCTAAGTAAAAAATATGATATAAAAAGAAATGGCGTGATACAAGGTCAGGTTGAAAGCTTACCATACTCCTTGCCGTACGATACGACAAGTGGCTCTCCGCTGCCTAAATGAGATGTTGGCCATCCCATTTATCAGCACACTCACGCTGATGTGACCATAATTAGCGCACATTTAGTCCCCTAATTGAGCCTATTTTGCATACTATTATAGCATTTCATGGCCATTTTATCCGTCAAAATTGCCCTATTTGCTTTTCTATCGCATTTCATATGTTTTGTAGAAAAGGAGATAATAAGGCGGAAATTCCCATCTTTCGTGCATATTTGGAAGCTTATTGATGATATTAGATGGACTAGTATGAAGAGGAGGCAAGAATGATGACCAAAGATGTAGGAATAAAGTGTATGTAGAAGGATCAAAGGGTTAAAAGTAAGAATGACGAGAGGGAAGGCATTACAAGAAGAAATCGCTCGAAAACCGAACCAAGGGTTGCTCCTTTGGCTCTGAAAGTATGTTAGATGGAACGGCGTCGAAAAAACAAGCGATAGGAGTCCGGATGAGAAAATGACGTCCGTTTTACAATCCGAGGTCAAACAAAGAAGCTGTTCGGGAATCCGCGCGTCCCGAGAAGAAGACGCTCGTCTTCCCTAATCCGCCCGGATTGTCCTCAATCCGCCCGTCTTCTGGCTGGGAAAAACAAGAAAATTCACTGGAGGAGAATCCGCCCGGATTCCCTACAATCCGCTTGGATTCCCCTTCCACAATCCGCCCGGATTCTCTTGAATCCGCTCGGATTCATCCACCCGAATCCGCCCGGATTCTCTTGAATCCGCTCGGATTCCTTTGCCAGATTCCGTCCGTCCCGACCCCAATACGCACGGATTTCTTCACAGCATGATTTCGTCTTCTCCAAGCTTCAATGAAAGACTCCCTTCTTTCGAAAAATACCGGAGTCTCCCTGCTCAAATCTCAAAAGTGTAATTACTAGTTTAGCCCTTAGTTAACCCTAATGCATCCACCTAATTTCTACTATAAATACCCCATTTGTAAATAATTAAGGGGGCATCTCTTATATGTTCTTTTTAGCTAGAAAAATCCTTCTTTAGATTAGATTAGGAGTAGATTAGAATAGATTACTCTTTAATCTTTCCACAAATTACACATTAATCTCTCCTTAATTATTGTTCAAGTTTATCATTCAAGTTTATTATTGGGTAATTGAAGATTATTGGATTATTATTGGGAGATTGACAACCTTCCATCAATCATCAAGTTCTTCTATTATTCTTTGCATTATTATTTGAATCATCTTAAGTTGGTATAATTCCTTTACTCTTTTATTTTTATTGTTCATTTCTTCATTCTATTATCATGTTTATACTTGTTGTGATGATTGACACCATTAATGACATGTTTCCCATGATAATGAGTGAGTAGTTTCTTTAGCTAGGATTAATGGGTAATTAAGGGAAACCAACATGGGATTGATTCATGCTTAATCTAATATGTTCACATGATTAAATTGCTTGCTTGTTGTGATGTCAACTTTATGCACATGTTATGTTTGATGAAATGCTAAGCCTATGAATCCTTGCATTTTTACCATCTCTTATCTACTTAACTTGACTTGTAAGACATAAACCAACTCGAGTCTTGTTAGACCATGCATAGAAGTTGAATAGGAGGAAAGTAAGTCGACTTGTAGGTGTTGTACAATCTAATCGATTCGGCTCCGGGACCCAACTCTTCCTATGAACCGTAAGATATAACCCAACTCGGTTCCTCCACAACATTAATTGCTTGCAACCTTGTGAACATGTTTGTATGATCAACACCATGAATCCCCTATGACCCCATGATATCCTAGCACTCTTAATCATTTGTTTACATCCTTCCATTTATTGCTTGTTTTACTATATTGCATGCATTAGTTTAGACACAACTACAAACCCAACCAAATTGTGACACTAGCATAAATTGATATAGATAGACTTAGAACCCAAAGCACACCGTCCCATGGATCGACCTCGACTTACCGCTAACTAGTTGTTTGTTGAGTATTATAAATGTGTTTGATTGAGAGCCCCGACGACACTCTCATCAAAATGGTGCCGTTGCCGGGGACGGTGCTATGTGATTAAGTTCTTACTTGTTTGTCTATTTTAATTGTGCTTTCACCTTGAGGAACTTGTTCCTCAAGGCTTGTTCTTACCTTTTTTGTGTAGTTTCCATTGCTTGTAGTTGTTTCCTTGTCTTAGCTATGATGACCCAAGACTTGGTACATGGAGTATGTGGTGGATCTTTTGAGAATGACTATGGGTATGGGGAGTTTGAGGAGCAAGTCAACACAAACCTACCTTATCATTTGTACAACGAAAATCCTAACCACTACCCCAATTTTTCCCACCAAAATCACCACACCCAATATCAACAACAACCATCCAACCAAAACTCACTTTACAATGAATTCCAAATGTCACAATACAACCACTTTCACACCTACCCACAACAAGAAGATGAACCCATTGAAAATGTGATCCTCCAAATGATGGGAGACCAACAAAACTTCTTCAAACAAATTCTAGAGGAGAGCCAAAAGGGGGACAATGTTCTTCAAGGCATTGTTGCCCAATGTGAGGAGTTGGAGATTCAAATTGCCCAAGCGAGAGAATCCCAAGAAATCACCCCCCACCACTCCTTGGACATTGACCATGAATGTGAGTTTGAAGGAGTTACCTTTGATGAGAAGTGGGAAGAGCCAACCTCCTTGAGCTCTTGTGAGTATGAAAGTGTGGTATTTGATGATGAAGACATGAGGTTGAGTAAGCCAAATACTCTTAGCCTTTGTGAGTATGAGGGTGTGTCATTTGAAGTAAATGTTGAGGTGTTGGAGAAAGAGTTGGTGAAGAAGAGTGAAGCCCCCATTTATGATTCTTATGGAGATAGCGATGATGACGAGCCTAAGGGATGGACTTGTGATATCACCTTGCTTGAGGAGCCTATCCTTGAAGTATTTGAGATATCTTATTTTGAAGATGAATGTCCCTTCCCTATGGCCCACGAAGACTACTTGGCACCTACCATGGAGCCAATGATTGTTGGAGAGGATATGGTGGACCTTCTTCAAAAGGTCAAGGCATCATACAAAAGCTACTTGGTGGCAAAGCTCAAAGAGAAACTTGCACGTGAAGCTACTTGTGGGAATTTGGCATCCACAATGTCAACTTCTAAGGAGCTCGATCATCAATGTTATGAAAATTCTCCTTCTACTCTTGAAGGATTGATAAATTCAAATGCTATCATCGTCACCAAAATTGAAGAAGAAGGTAGTAAGTGGAAGTCTCCGGGCAACCATGAGCCATACTTCTTACCTTATGATGACAAGAATCATGGGCCAATTGGTTTGAAGCATCGTGAATATTCAAGTGCCAAGAAGAGGAAGAAAACAAGAATGAATGACAAAGTCCCTTGGCCAAGCTTCGTCTTGAAGTTAAGCAAACCATACTTATGCTTATTTGGAGCTTGTTCACAAGCTTTTGATCTTCTATTGAGAGCCTTGAGCTCTATGGACAAGAATTTCTACAATTTGAACTAGTTTGGTGGAGTTCTACCTCAAACCACCATTTGTAAGATATCCTTTCCCTTGACCTTGCATTTACATTTAGCTTACATTTGTATTATATTTCATATTGCATTTACATTAGTGAGTTCATATAGTATAGTTGCATTGTATATATCTCACATGATTCATGTAGATAGTTGCATATAGATTAGAATTCATGCATAGTCACTAATGACCAATCCTATTCTTTTCTACACTAGAAATAGTGTTTAAATCGGTTTGGGGAGGTTTGATCATAAGTGACCATAGTTTAAATCATGCATCATATAATATAATTTAGATTGAATTCATTTGTCATATATGTCATATAGAATTGCATTTAGTTCAAGCATGCATTCATTCATATCATATCATTGCATTTAACCAAAAATCCAAAAAAAAATGTATTTCCTTTTTATTCCTACTCCTACATGTACATTGAGGACAATGTCCAAAATAAAGTGGGGGATGGGAATTTATATTCCAAAAATGCATAAAAATTGAAAATTTTCGAAAAATCACAAAAATATGTTCTTTAATTTCATAAAAACAAAAACCATAAAAATTTGAAAAATTTAAAAATCCAAAAACAAGTTCATTTCCTTTGTAGTGTAGTCTTGTATATATTGTTTTGTATATATTGTGTTTGTTCATCCTTTTTCACATTGATTGACTACGCCACATCCGAGACATGAGGATATTGAAGACCGCATGGTATGATCTTTCCAACCTCCTTTTTCCTCTTTATGTTAATGACTATGTGGCTTTATTTTGATTGATGCGGTACAACAATGTGAATTTAGGATTGCATTTAGTTTATTTGACATATTAGTTGGTAGAAACATATGCATTAGGATGTATAAATGCTAGTTGCATCATGGCATGTAGTTGCATGTTAGAAGAAAATTTTGCGAAACCGTCTATTTGGGAAGCTTGACAAGTGTATATAGGCCCTAGTAGATGCTTTTTGTTCTTAAGACTTTGCTTGTTAGAATACTTGTAAAACACCCTAGGATGTGTCATGCTAGTATCCTTTGACCCATGGATTAAGGCCTAGTCAAGAGTACCTTGTGGTGTGATAACTCCTTGGCTACCGTTTATTCCAAGGTGACCCTTGAAACCATGCATCCATCATTCATTCCATGTTCTACCATACATTTTGTCAACAAAAGGGAATGGGCACAAAAAGAAATCAATTTGAGTTCAATAGTGAAAGAAAGTTTGCAAAAATGCATCAAATGAAAAGAGGAGCAAAAATAGAACTCCTAAAGCTTCAAATATAAGCCACCCTCACTACATATGGGGTGACTTTGAAAATGTTCAAAAAGAAATGCAAAAAGTTGTCGAGTATTGAAATGCCAAAAATCAAAAAGAAATGGCAAGAAAGTGTTCTCAAATGTTATATGCCACAAGAAATTGGGGGGAAAAAGAACAAAAACAAAAGCAAACTCCCAAATGAAACTCAAATTCTATCGGTCCCTTTATCCACCGTATCCATTTTTGTGCATGGTAGAGAGGGGACGACCCTTCTTCTTGTCTAGGCAAGAGGGGGAATTCCGCGATCCTCCAGTGTTTCTAACACCATAGGGAGTCTACTCTTGACAAAAGCATTTAACGATTGAGGACAAAGGTACCCTAGCTTGACACATTTTGGAGGTGATTTATTGGTATCCTTCTAGGCTTAGTAGTTTGAAGAAATTGTATCTATGAAGGAGTGTGTACCCTTGAATTGCTTCCCTTGTAGATAATTTCCGCCACTTAGATGAGGAAAGTGGCTATTCTTTTGTAGATGCATCCATTACTTGTTTTGTGTGCTTTAATGCTTGGATGTATCGCCATTTTGGCAAGCCCCACCTTGCCTTGCAAGAAGGCATCCTACCTCATGGTTGTCTTGTTGTGAGTTGAAGGGGCGGAGTGAGACCCGCTAATTGTCTCATATCGGCTATATTAGTAGGATAGTTTAAATAAAGGTCTAGTTTTAGTCACCTCTTTACTCGGGACGAGTAAAGGTTCGGTTTGGGGATATTTGATGTGACCATAATTAGCGCACATTTAGTCCCCTAATTGAGCCTATTTTGCATACTATTATAGCATTTCATGGCCATTTTATCCGTCAAAATTGCCCTATTTGCTTTTCTATCGCATTTCATATGTTTTGTAGAAAAGGAGATAATAAGGCAGAAATTCCCATCTTTCGTGCATATTTGGAAGCTTATTGATGATATTAGATGGACTAGTATGAAGAGGAGGCAAGAATGATGACCAAAGATGTAGGAATAAAGTGTATGTAGAAGGATCAAAGGGTTAAAAGTAAGAATGACGAGAGGGAAGGCATTACAAGAAGAAATCGCTCGAAAACCGAACCAAGGGTTGCTCCTTTGGCTCTGAAAGTATGTTAGATGGAACGGCGTCGAAAAAACAAGCGATCTAGGCTTTTGAATCACTCCAATAGGAGTCCGGATGAGAAAATGACGTCCGTTTTACAATCCGAGGTCAAACAAAGAAGCTGTTCGGGAATCCGCGCGTCCCGAGAAGAAGACGCTCGTCTTCCCTAATCCGCCCGGATTGTCCTCAATCCGCCCGTCTTCTGGCTGGGAAAAACAAGAAAATTCACTGGAGGAGAATCCGCCCGGATTCCCTACAATCCGCTCGGATTCCCCTTCCACAATCCGCCCGGATTCTCTTGAATCCGCTCGGATTCATCCACCCGAATCCGCCCGGATTCTCTTGAATCCGCTCGGATTCCTTTGCCAGATTCCGTCCGTCCCGACCCCAATACGCACGGATTTCTTCACAGCATGATTTCGTCTTCTCCAAGCTTCAATGAAAGACTCCCTTCCTTCGAAAAATACCGGAGTCTCCCTGCTCAAATCTCAAAAGTGTAATTACTAGTTTAGCCCTTAGTTAACCCTAATGCATCCACCTAATTTCTACTATAAATACCCCATTTGTAAATAATTAAGGGGGCATCTCTTATATGTTCTTTTTAGCTAGAAAAATCCTTCTTTAGATTAGATTAGGAGTAGATTAGAATAGATTACTCTTTAATCTTTCCACAAATTACACATTAATCTCTCCTTAATTATTGTTCAAGTTTATCATTCAAGTTTATTATTGGGTAATTGAAGATTATTGGATTATTATTGGGAGATTGACAACCTTCCATCAATCATCAAGTTCTTCTATTATTCTTTGCATTATTATTTGGATCATCTTAAGTTGGTATAATTCCTTTACTCTTTTATCTTTATTGTTCATTTCTTCATTCTATTATCATGTTTATACATGTTGTGATGATTGACACCATTAATGACATGTTTCTCATGATAATGAGTGAGTAGTTTCTTTAGCTAGGATTAATGGGTAATTAAGGGAAACCAACATGGGATTGATTCATGCTTAATCTAATATGTTCACATGATTAAATTGCTTGCTTGTTGTGATGTCAACTTTATGCACATGTTATGTTTGATGAAATGCTAAGCCTATGAATCCTTGCATTTTTACCATCTCTTATCTACTTAACTTGACTTGTAAGACATAAACCAACTCGAGTCTTGTTAGACCATGCATAGAAGTTGAATAGGAGGAAAGTAAGTCGACTTGTAGGTGTTGTACAATCTAATCGATTCGGCTCCGGGACCCAACTCTTCCTATGAACCGTAAGATATAACCCAACTCGGTTCCTCCACAACATTAATTGCTTGCAACCTTGTGAACATGTTTGTATGATCAACACCATGAATCCCCTATGACCCCATGATATCCTAGCACTCTTAATCATTTGTTTACATCCTTCCATTTATTGCTTGTTTTACTATATTGCATGCATTAGTTTAGACACAACTACAAACCCAACCAAATTGTGATACAAGCATAAATTGATATAGATAGACTTAGAACCCAAAGCACACCGTCCCATGGATCGACCTCGACTTACCGCTAACTAGTTGTTTGTTGAGTATTATAAATGTGTTTGATTGAGAGCCCCGACGACACTCTCATCACACGCGCCGCAAAGCCGACCCCCCCCCCCCCTTCCCCTCCTCCTCCTCCACACAATGGCCCTCCGAGGCACCTCTTCCTCTTCCTCCATTTCCTAAACGACTCCCGTGTGAACCACGAGAGCCAAGTAAGAGTCAAAGTCCACATCCATGGGGCCTCTCCCCGAAGTAGAAGGTATATCCTGCAAAAGAAGCAAACAGAGGAATTTAGAGGCCGTATTAGGGCATTTTCCAAGCTACTCTTTCACTATTCTCAAGCAAGTCAATAAGTATTATAAATCACGTTCCTACGTGTCTAAGTTAAGCCTATTCACGGCTACGAGTCGAAATTTCGGCAGCATTTCGTTACAATGGTTAAATCCTATGCAAAAAATATTCCCAAGGACCAGTCACAAACTGAAATTCCAAGATGATAGCAAGTTTACCCATCATACAAGGGTTCCAAAACATCAAGTTTTATTGAAAACCGACTAGTATAAGGTTACATTCTAGCCTTTTGAAGCGGTTTAGCAAAGATCGTCTTATTTTGGTCTCAATTCATCAATACTCAACGAAACTTTGAAATGGATACATGGTTATGCTCCTAGCATGCTCAATCACACATTTCTAATGTCAATTTCAAGGGGAAAAATCATTTGGGACAAAAAACCTCAATTTTATCCGGCTATTTTGGGTCACAAAACGCTAATTTATATCCCTAATGCAAGCTACAAATGCAAATTAAATCAAAGACGAGATACATACCTGGATTGATCATGATTTTTGACGCATTTTGATCAAGTTTTGACGAAATTTGCTGGAGGTTTTGGGTGGTATCAAGTTTAGAAGACGGAAGTTATGTGTTTTGAATGAATAAGAAACTCGCGCTGAGTTTCTGTTTTACTCAGACATAGACGAGCTCGGAAGAAAATGCAGCAAATGTTGCGCCCTTTCCTCAGGTCATAAACCTGCTGCGCCTTTTCCTCGGCATGGTTCACGGCAGCTCTTGCTCTCAAGTCGTTATAAGTTCGTTATTGGCGGGCCTGGGCCCCACATTTCCCACTTTTTGGATATTTCCTCAACTGGCTTATTACTTGTCATGCTCTCCCTCGGTGCTTGAGAATACTTCCCCTGGTGCTGTCTCTGGAAGCCCAGTCCCTCAATGCTCGTACACTCAAATCTCTTGTGGCCAGTACCTCCACAGTTGAAACACTTCAACCCGTAGTTGCCGCTACTGGTACGACCACCGCGAGCACTAAAAGACGACCCTCCACTGAATCCGAACCCTCCAGAGTAAGCCTTAGCTTGGTTGTATTTACCACGCTTGAACCCCGATTGCCAGTTATTCTCATTATCATATTTCTTCTTCTCGCTCATCTTCTCTCTAGTTTCCTTAGCCATATCGACTAGTCTCTCAGCATTCCCAGCCCGTTCATAAACATGTTTCAGATCCTTAAGCTTCCCAGCAGGTAGCCTCTCCATAAACTTTAGTGACAGCCCTTGCTCTAATTGGAGAGCCAAACTCAAGGGACTCAGCTCCAAATCATTCGCGTAACGTGATAACTTTCAATGAACCTCTTGTAATACTCCGCCACGGTCATGCTCTCAGTTATACGGAAAGTCTTGAACTCGGCCCTCATCTTGTTCCGAATGTGCTTGGGAACAAAATGGTTCACCCTTGTTCTTATAATACTCACGAGCCCCCTCTTTCTACCTATTCCACCATGCTCCAGGCTCATCCCTTACTTAGAACGCAACTTATTCCACCTTCAACTCCTCCGGACAGTTCACCACCTCAAGAACACTCTCCATCTCTTGATGCCAGTCATCAAGCAAGTGAGGCACCTTGGTGCCATCATAAGTGGTGGGATTAAAGCACGAGATAGTGGTGCTCATCTTAGTGGCGTCGACAAATACTTCATTCGCCTTCCCCACATTCCTAAGAGCCTCAGTAAGAGCGTCGTGTTGCTCGATCAACCAAGCAACCTCATATATAGTCATCTCCTAAGTCTTAAGGTATGCAGGAGATCTCTTTGGTGGTATTTTGAGCTGATATAAGAAGATAATCATTAGCATGGAGCCTACAGCTCAAAACAAGAACGCATCCGCCCAAAGCAATGCTCGGTCGAGAACACAACAATACTTAGTCGAGTACAGGCTACTCGGTCGAGTACAAAGACTCCAGAAGCTGATCAGAATCCCACATAAAGCATACTCGGTCAAGTACGTCCTACTCGGTCGAGTATCCCCTCTACTCGGTCGAGTGGTAATACTCCAGAAGCTACTATCAACTACACATACACCCTCACTCGATCGAGTGACTGGTACTCGATCGAGTTCCCTCTACTCAGTAGAGTACCCCCCTCACTTGGCTGAATCATGCCGAGGTGACATCCCAACCACACAGTTAACCAAGTAAAGTACCGAAATACAACCAAACATCCTATTTTCATATTACTACCACAAGTAAAGCAAGATATAAGATTACTACTAATCATGCCATATTATCATCTCGACTATTCCACAACACATAAGGTTGTATACACCTTATTTCTACACCTTCCATCAACCACCCCGTGATGACTGGGCCGCACGTTTATCATGCGGTGCGATTTATGACATTTCGTAAGTTCGTCGACAAGTGATAGCTCAAACAGTCGAGTCAGCCTCATAGTCGTCATCTACGCGCCGATACGGTCTTTTTGACACAGTAATTAGAGTACATTTGGAGTTCGGGTCAAAAATCGTTTTCATTTTCTAAAACTGTCTTAAGCCGAGTCGGAATGTTCTAGAATGTTCTAGAGTTTTATTCCCTAAAATATTTATTTATTATGATTTAAAAACTCGAAAATATCTTCTTTACGGAATAAGGAAGCATACATCTTCCCTAATTCCTAAATAAAACCGCGGAAATCTTTGTTGCTGAGGAGGAAACCACCTGAAATAAACCTCTTCCTGGGCTGCTTTTCCCCAGTTTCCCGAATCTTTCCGGATTTCTTTCCTAATCTGACTTTTTTCTAAATCCCTTCTCGTGATTAGTATAAATAGAGGGCTACGTCTCACATATTTTTCACGTGAGTGTCCGGCCTTCTCTTCTCCCTTTACATTCTAAGACCACACACTTACTTTTCGGCACTACGTGCTTGCTCTACGCGACCACGTAAGCTCAGAACATTCTGAGTACCAGTCACGTTGCATAGACAGGCCCACTTGACCAAATCCACTTAATCAAATTAATCAATTCTTTTAAATTCCTTTTTCAAGGGTATTTTCAATCATACATCGAGTCGAGCAATCACTAATGATAACTTAGTTAATCTTGCTTCGTTAAACATGTAAGTCTGAGGGTGTAAATCTCATTTAATTTTGTATTTATTTTTTGTATATATGTAAGAATTTATATCATAAATACGATCAAAACCATTTTTAAAACATGTTTTTAAAACCTTTTTAACGATTCAGCAGAGAAAGACCGTCGAGAAGAATCGCATCAGCAGATGCGCCTTCTGGAATAGTCGGAGCATCTAATGCGCCTCTTCCAGAGGCTCCATGTCTGCTGCTGCTCTTCTTCTTCTTCCTCGATTATCTGTTGGTCGTCCTTCTCTCGTTTCTTCCTTTCTTTTCTTCAAGTTCATATGTTTTCCAGTCTTTCTATTTGTTTTATAAAATCTTGTTCAGTTACATGCGACTTAAATCCCTTCTAGTCAATATTTGCGGGTTTTCGTCATCTTATTCAAACCCGGATTTTAAATGTTTGATTTCCCTATACCGATTCCTTAGAATTCGTCTTTTCTAGATGATTTTCTTTATTTTCCAGTTTCATCAATCTAACTCTGTTTTTCTTCGTTTTAAAGTTCAAAGTTCCAATCTTTGTAAACCCGACATCGTATAATTATAACCATGTAAACCACTGTAATATCTTGTTTAACTCGTTATTTAATTTGACTTATGACGATCTACAGTGTACGTAAACATGCTAAATCACTTCCACTTGAGTCGAATTTCAATAATTAATTTAAATTAACCAACGAACAATAACTAATCCGCGGGTTTGACTTTCTCAGTCAGAACCCATCTCAAGAACAGACGCAAGGTCTGATGCGCATCTTCCAGAGGACGCGTCGGTTTTTGCGCCTGTTCTGGGTTGGTTTCTGCTTCTGAACTCTTTCTCGTCTTGACATAGGCTTTCTAATTAGGATTCTAATCGACTATAATTCATATTATCACTATAATTTGACATATTTTCATATTTCAATTTCTTTTGTTTATTTTATTTTCTTTTCTAATCCTTCCTTTTGAGCGTATTTATGATGTAAATTCAAGTTAATCCATTGTAATTTTTAATTCTTTTCTTTTCATATCATTCTTTTATGATTTGTTTACTTAGCATTCACATGTAAATTAACCTAAATTATTACTTCGACCCAATAAATTGCTAAATTGCTTGTTCACCTACATAGTATTTATTCATATGCTAGGTTTAAAACGTTGGGATGTTGCATATCATGCATACAATTGAAAACATATCGAGTATAAATAACTTCCCTGGTCATTTGTAGAGGCCGTTATCGAGGCGGGCGGGATGAGGTGTTCAAATAAAGAGCTTCCAAATACGTACCCTCACCCCTTACTCAGATATCCGTGAACATCAGTGTTCATTGGCATCGCGAGAGTCATTTTAGACATAGAATGCTAAGGGTAACAAATTTCTTTGTGTTCATGTCACTACTTTGTGTCTTGACATGACATGAAGTATTCGAACGGTTCCAGTTTTCCATAAAAATTGGTGGCGACTCTACAAATGCACGCTTGGTCAAACCTTTCACCGGTTTCAATGCCTCACAAATCGGTAACGACCCATGACGTGCTTTGGCTTTCGCTAGGGTTCCGTGGGAGAAGTGTCGCTACTTGACACCAACGCGCGGTATGTCGCGCGACGCGGGTGGCCTGTGTCCACAACTGCCAACTCATGCCATTTCATCTCAAACCATAACATGCACATCACTCTATAAAGCATCGTTATAAACATAAGCATACACCGATCCCCACGATACACCTCGTAGTGACCGGTTAAAACTTGTAATGGCTATAGTGCGGTCTTAGGATGTCTCCCAAACTTTTGCGGTAGCTCCAAACAATTCCTATCCGGGTTCATTTTATTAAACGCCCTGTGTTCATTTTGTTCATTCGTTCTAGGTTGCAAAATCGTCGCTCTGATACCACTTTGTAACACCTTCCATATACCAAAGTACCTTACCAAGGACCACCTTAGCATATAAGGGTGCTACCAACTCGGTTACCCGAACTAGTACGCATCATAGAAACCATAATAAAACAATTTTTATTAAAACAACTTAAATGAAAAGGCTACAAGTCCAAAAAACTCCAAACGGTATAACAAAAACCAAAAGTTATAAAACTAAACTCAGCTACTGCTAACGGCGCAACAAGTGATGACTTCGCCCATCCATATCCTGTGACACCCCCATACTCCAAGTGCCTTACCAGGATCACTCAGGTATAGAAATGTCACCATCTCGGTTTCCCGAAGTAATGATAATCAAATGACAATAACGAAACATAATTTAAATAGTAATAAATTTAAAGCGATTACAATCCAAATCCAAACTGATAAATGTATAATACATGTCCTCAAAAGCAAATGTCTAAAACTACTCAAGTACGACAGCGGAAGACTCTAATCAGCTCGTGGTGACACATCCCGGCTAGCCCATATACCTCTAATCATACCTGCTCAACAACTGCTCACCATCCCCGAATGGATCACCACAGTTTTACAAAACAAAGACGGGGTCAGTAGTAATCACACAATTATATAATCACAATAAGACAGAAACCAACACAGCTCAATCGTCACATCAACCCGAACTCCATCACCAACTCCTCAAAACTTACTACACACTAAAGTGTGTAGCCCTGCCAGAGTACCCATCGCAACAGATTACTCCTCGCCGCCACTGGGGGACCGCAACCGTTCCCACCTAAGCCCCGCTCATCTCCGTCGAGCGATAAACCCAAATCCATTAATGTGCACATCCCTTCTGTGGCGGGTTCCACAGAAGGCGAATAATGGGCGTGAAGCCACTCCCGCAAGTAACTCCACTCAGCCAGGGACGCACCCCGAAGAACGTAGACAGATACAATCACAACAATCAACAACAACCAAATCCAACAACCGTCACAATATGAATATGATACTTTACAACAATCGCAATCAACAACAAACCACATTATGTGACTAATACTGAGTAGGGAAACCCTACCTGGAATGCAAACACAAGGCACGATCTCAACAAATTTGTATCAAAACCTCTCCTCTACGAATCCTCCTCCTATCACATGATCACATAATTACTACTAGCACAACTAACCATAAAACCCCCCAATCCCCCAAATTAGGGTTTAAGCAAAGTTAATTAAATGCTATAAATTTGTTATGTAGATCTTACCCTTGACGCAAGGATCACAAAGATGCAAAGAATGATGAAATCCGACCTCTCAAGCTCCGGGATTTGTCAATAACACGGATGATGCGAACAACGTTGTTTAAATCTCCTTTTTAAGATTATTAGGTTTGTAAAAGTGTTTAGGGGAGAAGACGATATGAATTATATACTAATCCGTGTTATTAACAAAACCCGTCAAAATAATACCCGCTAACCGACCTACTCGATCGAGTAACTAACGTACTCGATCGAGTGCCACTTACTCGATCGAGTACCCAGGCTACTCGATCGAGTACCCTATAGGCAGAATACTGTTTCTAAAATCAAAACACCCTTACTCGACAGAGTAAGGCCCACTCGATAGAGTATCCAGAGACTCATAAAACCGTAGTATTACAGTCTTCCCTCCTTAAAAAGAACTTCGTCCCCGAAGTTCAAACCACAACAAAATAAAAACATACCACCACACTCCTGACACAACAAACAACACAAAACTCGACACAAAACTCCGACACATACTACCATCCAAACTCAACCCGACTCAAACCACTACTAACTATACCTAAAACAACATAAAAAGATGCAAAAACTCTTCGCGATCATCTCCTACCCCCCTAAAAGAAACAAGGTTACGTCCCCGTAACCATACATACCTGATCAAAAAGGAATGGGTAGTGCTCTCTTATAGACTCCTCTGCCTCCCATGTAGCCTCCTCAACCTCATGATTAGACCAAAAAATCTTAAGCAAGACTGTCTCACCATTTCTAGTCTTCCTAACCTTTCGGTCAAGGATCTGCTTAGGCACCTCAAGGTAAAACAGGGACTCATCTAGCTCTATATTCGCTGCCTCTAACACATGTGACGGATCACTCACATACTTACGCAGCTGAGATACATAAAACACATTGTGCACCCTCTTCAAAGCATACAGTAAGGCTAAACGGTAAGCAACCTCTCCAACCCGGTCTAAGATCTCATACGGTCCTATGAACTTCTGACTCAGCTTGCCTTTCTTCCCAAATCTCATGACCCCACGCATAGGAGACACTTTCAGAAGAACCTTATCCCCAACCTGAAACTCTATATCCCGGCGATGTAGATCTGTATAACTCTTTTGCCTATCCTGAGCTGCTCTCATCCTCTTTGATCATCTTAATCTGCTCAACCATCTCATGTACCATCTCTGGTCCTAAAACCACTGCCTCAGCACTGTCGTCCCAACAAATCGGACTCCTACATCTTCTCCCATATAAGGCCTCAAATGGTGTCATGCCAATACTAGTGTGATAGCTGTTGTTGTAGGAAAACTCAATCAAATCTAACCTCTGTTCCCAGCTACCACCAAAATCCATCACACAAGCTCGCAACATATCCTCAAGAGTCTTGATTGTTGTTCTCTCTGTCGACCGTCTCGTCGCATCGCGAGAATGAAATGTTGTACTCATCTTCAATGTCGTTCCCAAAGACTCCTGCAACTCTTTCCAAAACCTTGAGATAAACCTCGAATCTCTGTCAGATACTATATCTCTAGGCACCCCATGTAACCTTAGCACATTCTTCCGATAAGCCATAGCTAATTGTGCTTTAGTCCATGTATCTTTCATTGGCACAAAATGAGCTGACTTGGTCAGTCGATCCACTATAACCCATATCATGTTGTTACCCTGCTGACTTTTTGGCAAACCCACGATAAAATTCATCGAAATGGATTCCCACTTCCACTCAGGTACCTCTAAAGACTGAATCTTACCTTGTGGTCGTCGCTGTTCCCCTTTAACTCTCTGACATGTTAAACAACGGGCCACAAACTTAGCTGTTTCTTTCTTCATCCCAGGCCACCAAAAAGTCTTCTTTAAATCCTTGTACAGCTTGTCACCACCTGGATGTACCGAATATGGTGTACAATATGCCTCTGTCATGATTGTCTTTTTCAGCTCCTCATCATTAGGGATACACCACCTCCCATCAAACCTCAAACTACCGTCTGTATGAATAGAGAATCTAGACACTGTCCCTTTCTCTACTCCAGCTCTCCACTCTACCATCTTAGGATCCAACACCTATTTTCCTCTAATATCATCATATAGATCAGGCTGCACTGTCAAATCCCCCATGGCATCCCCTTTCTGCATCATATGTATCTCAAACTTCCCAACCTCATCTCTCAACCTCATCAAGGATATAGTTGTGCACAAAGAATGTACACTCTTCCTGCTCAAAGCATCGGCGACTATATTGGCTTTCCCTTCATGGTAGATAATATCCATGTCATAATCGCCAATCAACTCCATCCACCTCATCTGTCTCATGTTCAACTCCTTTTGAGTGAAGATGTACTTGAGACTCTTGTGATCTGAAAATACCTTAAAGGTCGGCCCATAAAGGTAATGTCTCTAAATCTTGAGAGCAAACACAACTGCACCCAACTCCAGATCATGTGTAGGATAATTCTCCTCATAAGGTTTCAATTGCCTAGAAGCATAGGCAATCACTTTACCGCTATGCATCAATACACATCCCAACCCATTCTTTGAGGCATCTGAATAAACCTCAAAGTTCTCACTCCCTTCAGGCAATGCTAAGATTGAAGCTGTGGTCAAACGCTCCTTTAATGTTTGGAACGTCGTCTCATAACTCTCATCCCAACGAAACCTGTTCTCTTTCCTCGTCAAAGCTGTCATAGGTCTAGCAATCTTGGAGAAATCTTTCACGAACCGTCTGTAATATCCAGCTAAACCCAAGAAACTTCTGATCTCAGCTACATTCTTTGGTGCTTCCCACTTGGTAACTGTCTCAATCTTTGCCGGGTCCACAGCTACCCCATCCTTAGAAATCACATGCCCTAGAAAAGCAACTTTCTCCAACCAGAACTCACACTTGGACAACTTTGCATACAACTCATGCTCCCTCAAGGTCTGCAACACAATCCTCAGATGCTCCTCATGTTCCTCCTTAGTCTTGGAATAGACTAAGATGTCATCAATGAAAACTACCACAAACTTGTCCAAAAAATGACTGAAGACTTTGTTCGTCAAATCCGTAAACACAACCGGCGCATTAGATAACCCAAAAGGTATCACCACATACTCATAATGGCCATACCTCGACGTGAAAGCTGTCTTTGGTATGTCCTCCTCTCTAATCTTCACCTGATGGTACCCCGACCTCAAATCAATCTTGGAAAAGACTTATGCACCACTCAACTGATCAAACAGGTCATCTATCCTTGGCAAAGGATACTTGTTCTTCAGCGTCACTCGGTTCAGCTCCTTGTAATCTATGCACAACCTCAGACTCCCATCTTTCTTCTTCACAAAAAGAACTGGTGCTCCCCACGGTGATACACTAGGTCTAATGTATCCCCTCTGTATCAGATCATCTAGATGCTTCCTAAGATCCTCCAACTCCTTAGGACCCATCCAGTATGGTGCCTTAGAGATTGGCCCCGTCCCCGGTTTCAGCTCAACACTGAAATCTATCTCCCTCTTCGGTGGCAACCCCGGAATCTCCTCTGGAAAGACGTCTGAAAACTCCCCCACAACTGTTATCTGATCAACCATCGGACTCTACATCCTTTCATCTCTCACATGGCACAAGATCATCGGGCACCCCTTCCTCATATAGGACTTCAAGGTCACAGCTGCAATCAACTTAACTTTGGATTTGACAACAAACCCACGATAAGACACACTAATGCCCTTAGGACCTCTCAGAGACACTTTCTTTTGATGACAGTCTATCTTAGCTTTGTACTTTCCTAACCAATCCATCCCGACTATCATCTCAAAACCGTCTAAAGGAAACTCAGCAAGTTTACATATAGATCAACTTGCCCAACTATCATAGATACATCCCTATACAACCTCCCATATGATACGGACTCACCCAAGGGTATAAAAACTTTCTCTCATATTCCCTCTGACCCAACTGTTTAACATGACTCGAAGATACAAACGACTGTGACGCCCCCGAATCAAACAAAACAAAGGTATGAACACCATTAACAAGAAAAGTACCAGTGATAACATGTGCGTCATCCTCAGTTGCTTTCTTCTCCATCATAAACAGCTTTCCACTGGTCTTCTGCCCACCTCCCTGGACAGTACTGGCAGAGGTAGTCGGCTTAGTACCCGACCCTTGATTGTTGTTGGTGTTCGTAGCTAGCTTCTGATAAGAATTACCGCCATTGCGGTTACCTCCACCGTTGTTGCTCTGACCTCCCCGGTTGTTCCATGACCCAGCCGGTTTGTTGCTCACATAACTTTGTGTCGGCCCCTGAGAAAAACTTCCCTGTCCCGGCCTCTGGTAACCCCCGCTCACCGCACTGGTGCACTCTTTTCTCTTGTGGCCTACACCGCCACAGTTAAAACAGGTCATCCTCTAGCCGCTGCTACTATTCCCATGGCCACGCCCATAGGAAGCCCCAGCACTAAACCCCGAACCAGATGAATACGCTCTAGCCTGAGTGTGGTTGCCCTTCTTGTAATTTGATTAGCCACCACCCTTGCTCTCAGCCTTTCTTTTCTCAGCTCCTCTCTCTCTCTCGGGTCATCTCTACTAGCCTCTCAGCTCTCCCAGCCCTCTCATAAGCTTCCTTAACATCTGTAAGATTCCCACGGGTAGCTTCTCCATTATCTTGGGGGTCAACCCCTTCTCAAACCTCATAGCTAAGTTCTCATCACTCAAATCCCATATTTTCAGCATACCTAGCCTTCTCATTAAACTGTTGGTAGTACTCAGCTACCGTCATGTCCGATGTCATCTTAAACCCATCAAACTCCTCTCTCAGCTTACTCCTCACATACTCCGGTACGAACTCTTTCTTCATAGCCTTTCTAAACTCTTCCCAAGGAATAGCAGGCAGCCCCTGCTTCGCATACATGTCCCTAGAATTCACCTTTACCTTGTCCCACCACTCACCTGCCGCTTCTCTCAAGTAGAACGCAACTTTTTCTACCTTCAACTCATCAAGACAATGCACCAAATCTAGGATGTTCTCCATCTCCCTGTGCCAATTATCTAGAAGAATTGGCTTCCCGGTCCCCTTGTACTCTTTCGGGTTAAACCTCGCTATGTAGAGACTGATCTTTGAGTGATCAACCTCCTTATCTTTCCCCCACTCTCTTTAAAGCTTCCGTAAGAGCATCTTGGTGCTCCAACATCTTAACTATGTCATCGGTGGTCATGCTCTCAGCTCTAGCGTACAGGGCGTTTCTCTTAGGCGGCATCTTGAAACTATATAAGAAAAGGTAGATATAAACATACATACTATAACCCAAAACACGTATATAGCCTGCACAGACCCCACTCGATCGAGTGCCATAACCCACTCGATCGAGTTAAGGCCAGTCGATCGAGTGCCCAACATACTCGATCGAGTGCCTCGACTCCAGAACCTAATCAGACCTCCTGATTATAAACATACTCGACCGAGCTGACATGCCACTCGATCGAGTGACCCCTACTCGATCGAGTGCCCCTATATACTCGATCGAGTACTCAAAAACACGGTTCTGACCATAAAAACATCAATCTATCCACTCGATCGAGTCAGGCCCACTCGATCGAGTCATGCTGACTCTTATACACTACCCGTATGTTATCTCACTCTCCCATCTTATATACATTACTATACTTTCAAAAATATAATAAATACTCATGCATTTCTAGTAACTCTTTATGCAATCAACAAAAAATTTATTCATGTTATCAAAATGCCACATTATAAACACCCAACATACTTTTCACTCAATTCAACATATGAAACACATTCCTTCAACTTTTTAACCATACTTTCAATTCTCCACATCCAACTTCCAACAATTCACAACACATGCTATTAGGTACACATACAGACCAAAAGACAACTCATACGACTCTGACACGTACCCCCATGTGACCGGTTCAAAATTGCAGGGCGAGTTCGCGACTTTAGGACGTCTCCCAAGCCTTTGCATTAGCTCCTACAACTTTTTTCCCGAGTTCATTTTAATTGACTCCCTATCTTCAGATTCATTGGTTACAGGTTTCAGGATCGTCGCTCTGATACCACTTTGTGACACCCCCATACTCCAAGTGCCTTACCAGGACCACTCAGGTATAGAAATGTCACCATCTCGGTTTCCTGAGGTAATGATAATCAAATGACAATAACGAAACATAATTTAAATAGTAACTAGTTTTGTGACCCGTGAAAATCACGGGTTTGACTTTTTTTGTTGTTTTGTTTTCGGTGTATTGTTCGTAAAAGTGTTTTTTGGATTTTTCTGTACTTTCTTTTTTACTTGGAGATATATTAAAGTTAGGGTATTTTGAAATTTTGTGATATGAGTCAAAACTATGTAATGAGGAATGACACCAAAACTCCTAAGTTTGTATGATGGTTTGGTTTATCTTAATGACAACCCTTAAGTTAGTATTCCATTTTAATATTCGAGCATTGTAACCACTAAATTAAACTTACTTAAGCGAAATAAAAACACTTGGTATATGTGAAATAAAAGTAAAAGAATAAAATATTAATTGTTTATACCTCGACATTCACGTTTAGATCCTTGGTAAGTAACTCTGAAAATAAACAAAAATAAATTAGAATCCAATTAAATAGAGTGTAAAAGACTAAACAAAAGTATGCAAATAAAAAATTATAGGTGAATGGAAGTCCCCCCGCCTTTTTATGGTCTTATTTATAAATCTTGGATTATATGACTTTTAATTGATATATCTCTTGACTTATCGGTTATAATTGATCTAAATAAACCCTCGTAGTGCTAACGATAAATGATATTTATTGAAATTAAACTTTAATGAATTATAATGAGTTGATGTAAACATCATTTTAATGAGTTAATTTAACCAATTTTTATTTTTTGTCTTTTCAGTTGCCAAGACCATTAACGATAATTGAGTAATGAAAAATTTAATGCATATTTTCTTAGAGAGTTTTTGAAGGTTCTTACATAGTCATTTATTTAAACAATTTTTATTCTTTGTCTTTATAGTTACCAAGATCATTAACTCATGTAGTTATGAAAAAATTAGTGCATATTTATCTTTCTATTTTTTTTTTTGTCTTTTTAGTTACCAAGATCATTATTCATGGTTATGAAAAATTTAGTGCATATTTATGTTAGAAATTTATAAAAGTTCTAAATGATCACTTAGTTAGAGTAAGATGATGTCACTTGATACTTAAGGAATTGCTCAAAATATCATTTTTATGTTATTGTATAGATAATAATAATAATAATAATAATAATAATAATAATAATAATAATAATAATAATAATAATAATAATAATAATAATAATAATAATAATAATAATAATAATAATAATAATAATAATAATAATAATAATAATAATAATAATAATAATAATAATAATAATAATAATAATAATAATAATAATAATAATAATAATAATAATAATAATAATAATAATAATAATAATAATAATAATAATAATAATAATAATAATAATAATAATAATAATAATAATAATAATAATAATAATAATAATAATAATAATAATAATAATAATAATATCACTTTTGACCTTACTTTGCAGGCTTGGTACTTAGATGATGGCACCATCGTGGGTGATACTTTGGAGGTGGGGAAGGTTTTGGACTTGATTATGTTGGATGGCCCTAGTTTTGGATTACATCTTAATGTCTCCAAGACGGAGCTCTTTTGGCCTGTTGAGGATCCACGGAGTCGGTTTCCTGGGGTTTTCCCCACTTCTATTTCTCGGCCTTTGCGCGGTGTTACAGCTTTGGGAGGACCACAAGACTTGTCCTGGGTTTAGCGGTGAGATTGTGGCGACGAGAGTAACTAAGACCATTGAGCTAATGGACTTGGTTGCGAGGATTGAGGACCCGCAATGTGAGTTGCTTCTTCTTCGAGCTTGACTTGGTATTTCTAAGCTCTACTTCTCCTTCGTACTTGCTCCCCTTGTGTTTTGGGTCCGACCATCTTCCTTTTGATGCCGCTCTCGCGTTCTAGCTTGAACGTATTGTCACCGCGTCGGGCCGGGCTTTGGGGATTGGCGGTGGCGCCTTGCTACATTCCCTTTTCATCTCGGCGGTCTTGGTGTCTATGCGGCGGGAGATGTTTTATTTTATGCTTTTATTGCGTCCCGCTTAGCGGTCATTGGTTTGCGTGCTAAGCTCCTCGGCCTTTCTCGGTATTGTAGCCGCCGGCCCCGCTTTTGATGATGCCGCGCAGTGTTTTCACTGCGACTACGGAGTTCTGGTATATTAGGTCACCCTAGTGAAATTGTCGCCCCCAAACTTATGAAGAAATTGCGGACATTTATTTCACGACGGTTGCCGCCTCGTAGTCTGTTTTCTCTTTGACACCGCGCCTTGACTTGCTTTATGGCGAGTCTCGCAGGTTCTCACTCCTCCGATTGGTTACGTGCGGTTCCTATCTCGGGGTTGGGTCAGACTATGAACGGGAGGACTTACCGTAGTGTCTTTGGGGTATCGTCCCAGGTGTTCCGTTATTCACGGTATCTAGGCCCCGTCCGCTTGCTCTCGGGTTTTTTTTGCCGGGATGTTTTTGGGGACCACGCTGTTTCTTGTCATTGCATCTTGTGGGCGTTAAACATCGGCATAACCTTGTCCGGGATACTCTTTTCGACATCCGCTATAGATCCGGTATTATGCGGGGAAGGAGGTTGATATCGGTTTGGTTGATGGGCATGGTGGCTCTCTTCGTCCTGCGGATTTATTGCTTTATTCTTGGGACGGGGGCGTGATGTGTGCGTCGACCGACGGGTTCTTCACCTTTGACTCGGGACCGGGTTGGCGATTTTGTGTCGGGCCGGGTTGTCGATGATCGCTTTTCGGCGAAAGTGTGCTAAGTATGGGGATTTGTGCGCTTGTAGCGGCTATGGTTTCCTACTTTTCTCTTTCTCTTCACTTGGGGAGCTGGGTTCGGATCTTTGTTGCCTTGCTCAGCGGATCCGAAATTCTCGGTATCTCAGACGCGGGGGCTCGGGTGGCCGCTTACATTTTTACTAAACTTAGCTTTGCTATTGCTAAGGGTGTGGGAGCCCAGATTGTCTCTCGGCTCCCCACCAATTTCATGTAAACTTTTATTTTTTATTTTAATGAAAGCTGCGAAAAATAAAAATAAAAAAATAAAAAAAATAATAATAATAATAATAATAATAATAATAATAACAAAAATAGTAGTAGTAGTAGTAGTAATAATAATAATAATAATAATTATTTCATGTAAACTTTTATTTTTCTTTTAATGAAAGCTGCGCGCATCCTTTAATAATAATAATAATAATAATAATAATAATAATAATAATAATAATAATAATAATAATAACTTTTATTTTTCTTCCTCTGGGGTCGCCCCCTACTCCGATGCCACTCTTGTGGCCCTGCGTGAGAAGCATCCTGTCGCCCCGCCTCCTTCATTGCCTCCTCTGTCTGGGGATCATCATCCTCTGGTTGCCTCTTCCGCGGTGGTCTTGGATATGATTCGGAGCTTCCCTCGTGGTACTTCTTGTGGGAGGGATGGTTTTTGTGCTCAGCACCTTATGGACTGTTTGAGTGGCGCTGCTGTGGCTATCTCCGACGATTTGATCACCTCTATTACTAGGGTGGTTAATCTTTTTCTTGAGGGTCGGTGCCCTCTTCCTCTGGGTGAGTACATTGCCAGCGCCCCTCTCACACCACTCGTTAAACCGGGTGGTGGAGTTCGTCCTATTCTTTGTCGGTGACGGTCCTGGAGACGGCTTGTCTCTAAGGTTGGTGCTTCTATGGTTGGCCCGTCCTTATCTTCTTATTTTGATGGGCTTGATTCGGGGTGGGTGTGTCCGGTGGAGGAGAGGCTATCTTGCATGCCTTGAACCGGCTCATTGAGGCTCGGGGGAACAGTGGGGCTTTCTATGTTCTTTGGTTGATTTCTGCACGCGTTCAACCTTGTTGACCGTTCGACCATGCTTCGGGGAGGTCCGCCGTCGGTGCCGGCTCTCTCCCGTTGGGTGGAGTTTTGTTATTCCAGCCCGACCCGCCTTTTTTATGGGGAGCACTGCTTGTGGTCTTGTCGGTGTGTTCAGCAGGTGATCCTTTGGGGCCTTTGCTTTTGCGTTGGTTTTGCATCCTTTGGTTTGCAAGATCCGGACACTTTTGACCTCACTTTGCAGGCATGGTACTTAGATGATGGCACCATTGTGGGAGATACTTTGGAGGTGGGGAAGGTGTTGGACTTGATTAGGTTGAATGGCCCTCGTTTTGGTTTACACCTAAATGTCTCCAAGACGGAGGTCTTTTGTAGGTTGAGGATCCACGGAGCCGGCTTCCGGGGTTTTCCCCACTTCTATTTCTCGGCCTTTGCGTGGTGTTTCTTTGTATTGGGAGGACCACAAGTACTTGTCCTGGTTTTAGCAAAGTGAGATTGTGGCGACGAGAGTAACCAAGACCATTGCGTTGATGGACTTGGTTGCGAGGATTGAGGACCCGCAGTGTGAGTTGCTTCTTCTTCGAGCTTGTATTGGTATATCTAAGCTCTACTTCTCTCTTCGTACTTGCTCCCCTAGTGTTTTTGGGTCCGTCCATCTTCCTTTTGACGCCGCTCTGCGTTCTAGCTTGGAACGTATTGTCACCGCGTCGGGCCGGGTTTTGGGATTGGCGGTGGCGCCTTGCTACATTCCCTTTTCATCTTGGTGGCCTTGGTGTTTATGCGGCCGGAGATGTTTTGTTCTATGCTTTTATTGCGTCCCGCTTGCGGTCTAATTTGGTTTGCAGGCTAAGCTCCTCGGCCCTTCTCGTGTTGTAGCTGCTGGCCCTGCTTTTGATGATGCCGCACGGGTGTTTTGCGACTACGGGTTTCGATATATTAGGTCACCCTAGTGGAATTGCCGCCCCAAACTTATGAAGAAATTGGCGATATTTATTTCACGACGGTTGCTCGCCTCGTAGTCTTTTTTTCTTTGACACCTCGCCAGATCGCTCTTTGGCGAGTCTCAGCAGGTTCTCACTCCTCCGATTGGTTACGTGCGGTTCCTATCTCGGGGTTGGGTCAGACTATGAACGGGAGGACTTACCGTAGTAGTGTCTTTGGGGTATCGTCTGGGTGTTCCGTTATTCTCGGTATCCAGGCCCCGTCCCGCTTGCTCTCGGGTTTTTCTTTGGGATGTTTTTGGGGACCACGCTGTTTCTTGTCTTTGTACCGTGGGCGTTAAACATCGGCATAACCTTGTCGGGACACTCTCTTCGACATCCGCTATAGATCCGGTATTTCGCGGGGAAGGAGGTTGATATCGGTTTGGTTGATGGGCATGGTGGCTCTCTTCGTCCTGCGGATTTATTGCTTTATTCTTGGGACAGGGGACGTGATGTGTGCGTCGACCTGACAGGTTCTTCACCTTTGACTCGATCGGGTTGGCGATTTTGTGCCGAGCGGGTTGTCGCCGATCTTTGCTCGGCGAAAGTGTGCTAAGTATGGGGATTTGTGCGCGGTAGCGGGTTATGGTTTCCTACCTTTCTCTTTCTCTTCACTTGGGGAGTTGAGTTCGGATCTTTGTTGCCTTGCTCAAGCGGATCCGAAATTCTCGGTATCTCAGGGATCTTGGGGCTCGGGTAGCCGCTTACATTTTTACTCGTATTAGCTTTACTATTGCTAAGGGTGTGGGAGCCCAGATTGTCTCTCGGCTCCCCACCAATTTCATGTAAACCTTTTATTTTTATTATAATGAAAGCTGCGCGCATTTATAATAATAAAAAAAAAAAAAAAAAAAAAAAAAATAATAATAATAATAATAATAATAATAATAATAATAATAGTAATAATAATAATAATAATAATTATATGAATGAATGGATTATAAAAATGTCATGTGAATTAAAATTAAATGATTAGGTAGCCTTTTGATTGTATATTCGTTTTGTTACTCGTGGAATGCACGGGATAAATATAAGTTTTCTTACTAAAATTTAGACGTGCTTCTTAATACTCAAAAGTGAACAATAATGTTTAATTAAACTAAATGTACAACAAATCTTGCACAAATCAAGATATAATAGTATAGTAGTACAAGATAATAATTACACATTGTGTTTGAAATAGAAATAGTTTGATCTACGAAATTAAATATGAGAAAGTGAAAAACAATTACCCTAATATGAACAAAATAGTTATCCAAAATATGTTATACAAACTTTACAATCCATTGTCATTTGACACAAAGTAATTTTTTTTGTCTGTATCTACTAATAAAATGATACATCAATAACTTATTAGTTTATACCTCAAGTTTTATCTTTAGTTTTCACCTTAGTCTTGTGTCTTTTGATTATCTTCTTTCTTCAAACTACTTGCATGAGGCTCTACCATATCTACATTCACTTGCCTTTGATGATGCTTTAGAGTTGATACACATGTTTTATTGACCAAAGAGAAAACATCAATATGACGAACATTTAACAAAAGAATCAAAATATTTTCACATGTAAGCCATTTAAATTAACCCACATGAAAAATATGAATTCCAATATAAGTTAAACGGTTCATAAGAACGGATAACATAAAAAATTAAAATAATTTATCATACTACAAAACAACAACAATAACAATTTCATATAGGAGATGTTAATTTCATTTTTATATACCATACGGTCATACTCACCATAATCAAATATAATATTCAACCATGAAATATAGTATGTAATTTGAAAATTTATAATCAATGGATATTACATGGAGGATTATGAATGGAAACTATTAGTTTTATATCCATTATACAACCATTAGTTTTAAACTTTTCATTTTACTTTTCATTTATTTTGTGAGTTATGAGTATTATTAAATAAGATAATACAACAATTGATCCCATCTTTTCATATTCATTTTCAATTATTTTGTGAGTTATGAGTATTATTAAATAAGATAATTGATTATGAGGACCTTAAGAGGTAAATTAATTAGGAAAAAGGTTAATGAAAATTGTGGGTGTTCAATTGCCTTGTTTTTAGATGCGTGAATAGTTTTTCACATAATAAGTAGATTGGACTAATGTCAAAAATGTCATAGTTTTTTAATTGCATTGTTTTTAAATAGTAGTTGAAGTAAAATGTCATACTTTTACTTTTAGGAATGTTATTGAACTAAAAAAATATTTTTATTTTTAATTAAAAAGGTTTTAATTTTAGGAAAGTAAAGTATTAACAATTTATAGAAAAAAAAAATACAACACTTCCAAAAAATACTTCATCAAATTTATAAATTAGAAAAATAAGTATGAAGAAATTTTAATCAATTCATTAACAGGTTTTATTACAAAAAATTTAAATAAAATGTTAAATTTTATTTGTGAATTTGTATAAATTTCATTACTTTTGAATTTTTTATTAACTCATGAAATATTTAATGTATAAAATTAATTTAAGAATAATGATAATATCCTTCGATTTGGTTTAACTTACATGTTACAAAAATTATGAAATTTGTAAGTGAATTTGTATAAATTACATCACTTTTGAAATTTTTTTAACTCAAGAAATATTTAATGCATACAATTAATTTAAGAATAATGATAATATCCCTTTATTTACTTTAACTTATATGTTACAAAATATATGATGACACTTTTGTGAGAAATTTTAGTAAATTTAATAATCAATACAAATTTAAAAATTATAAAAATGCAACATAGAATAAAATTTAATGATTATGCCACATGGAATTAAATTTAATGATTTTAAAAGCCTTTTACTTTGATTTACTTTAACTTATATGTTACAAAATATATGATAACACTTTTTTAAGAAATTTTAGTAAATTTAATAATCAATACAAATTTAAAAATTGTGAAAATGCAACATAGAATAAAATTTAATGAGTATGCCACATGGAATTAAATGTAATGCTTTTAGAAGCCTTTTAACTATATTGTATAGATAAGTTTAAATCGATTACAATCCAAATCCAAACTGATAAAAGTATAATACATGTCCTCAAAACCAAATGTCTAAAACTACTCAAGTACGACGGCGGAAGACTCTAATCAGCTCGTGGTGACACATCCCGGCTAGCCCATATACCTCTAATCATACCTGCTCAACAACTGCTCACCATCCCCGAATGGATCACCACAGTTTTACAAAACAAAGACGGGGTCAGTAGTAATCACACAATTATATAATCACAATAAGACAGAAACCAACACAGCTCAATCGTCACATCAACCCGAACTCCATCACCAACTCCTCAAAACTTACTACACACTAAAGTGTGTAGCCCTGCCAGAGTACCCATCGCAACAGATTACTCCTCGCCGCCAGTGGGGGACCGCAACCGTTCCCACCTAAGCCCCGCTCATCTCCGTCGAGCGATAAACCCAAATCCATTAATGTGCACATCCCTTCTGTGGCGGGTTCCACAGAAGGCGAGTAATGGGCGTGAAGCCACTCCCACAAGTGACTCCACTCAGCCAGGGACGCACCCCGAAGAACACAGACAGATACAATCACAATAATCAACAACAACCAAATCCAACAACCGTCACAATATGAATATGATACTTTACAATAATCACAATCAACAACAAACCACATTATGTGACTAATACTGAGTAGGGAAACCCTACCTGGAATGCAAACACAAGCAGACGATCTCAACAGCTGTATCAAAACCTCTCCTCTACGAATCCTCCTCCTATCACATGATCACATAATTACTACTAGCACAACTAACCATAAAAACCCCCCAATCCCCGAAATTAGGGTTTAAACAAATTTAATTAAATGCTATAAATTTGGTATGTAGATCTTAACCTTGACGCAAGGATCACAAAGATGCAAAGAATGATGAAATCCGACCTCTCAAGCTCCGGGATTTGTCAATAACGCGGATGATGCGAACAACGTAGTTTAAATCTCCTTTTTAAGATTATTAGGTTTGTAAAAGTGTTTAGGGGAGAAGACGATATGAATTATATACTAATCCGTGTTATTAACAAAACCCGTCAAAATAATACCCGCTAACCGACCTACTCGATCGAGTAACTAACGTACTCGATCGAGTGCCACTTACTCGATCGAGTACCCAGGCTACTCGATCGAGTACCCTACAGGCAGAATACTGTTTCTAAAATCAAAACACCCTTACTCGACAGAGTAAAGCCCACTCGATAGATTACCCAGAGACTCATAAAACTGTAGTATTACATATCCCGCAAGCTATCTGAACATCCATCACCTGCTAAATTAACTGCTCACCATCCGCGAATAGATCACCACAGTTTTGAAAACATAAAACGGGGTCAGTCAACTGTATAACCAAATTAAGAATACGCAGCAGAAACAATTACAAACAACACAATCAACCAATACTCTGATTCCACAATCACCAATAACTGACTACATACTTGTAGTCCTGCCAGGTTACCTATCGCAACAGGTAACCCACACCGCCAGTGGAGACTGCAGTCGTACCACCTAAGCTCCGCTCATCGCAACGAGTGATCCCAGCTCCTTAATGTGCACACCCCCCTTGTGACGGGAGTCACAAGGGCCCGTCACAAGGGACGAACTTGGGGATGGAACTATCTCCCAACATAGTCCAACAATAACAACCAACCAACAAGTATAATTCAACCAACCTCCATCAATTTCAATCAAAGATAACATGCCATTAATTAATTACAAACAACTTAGGGTTTATAAATTACAACATGACAACAATACAAGAGTACGATGCTTATCGATGAAATCGACGCGGACAAAAGATGTAAAAACCCTTCAATCTAGCCTTAGCAGTGATTAGAATTGTTTGAGTAGTTATACGTAGTTTAGGTTTTTAAGAGAATGATTAAAAAATGATTAAGAAACTGTTAACACACCTTTATATACTTCTTCAACTATTTTAATCCAAACCGCGGAAATTAAACCATCAAACCGGTTACTCGGCCGAGTACTCATTGTACTCGACCGAGTACCTACACGCTCGGTTGAGTACTGACGTTCCAGAACCCAACCTCGGCACACCTGACAGGCTACTTAGCCGAGTAAGCCCTACTCGACCGAGTACCGCATGGTCAGAAACATGTGGTATTACATTTTGGGCCGGGGTGTTACATGAACTATTACACTAATTCACCAAGAAGTGTTAGCCTTATTCCTAGCTTGCTCAGCCACCGATCTCAACTTGATTGTCTACCTGCTCCGGGATGATGATCAAGACTTGTGGCTCAGAAACCCGAACTCTTTTATCACCATAATACTTCATGTAAACCTTGCAAATAGCTACAAAATACAACCAACTTGGGATTGGGTGACTTATTCAAAATAATCAACAATAGACCCTTATTTAAAACTAGGACGGTGCTAAGAACAACCTATTAACTCGACAAAGTTTGACACTATCAGTTGTTTATCAAACATGGTCTAAATTTTAATCGACGGCCTGTCACATTAACCCTAGTACAGTAGTGAAGAAATTGGTGGTCGATATCTCAATTGCTCACAGAGTAATTTCCTACTAGACCTTGTAAAATTGGCTCTGGCCAAATGATCCGACCCAAATAATCCGACCCGAGACTCGAAGTCAAGACCCAAACTTGACCCAAACCCGAATTGGTCCGACCTAATATAACCTCATTCGAATGTTTGTTAATGCAAACTGATTATTATCCGTGAATAGCTTGATAATAGTTAACCCGAAAATGACTCGACCCCGAACTCTTGTGAACCCGAAATTAACCCGACCCGAACAGATCAGAAGTGAACCCTACCTGGTTGACCCATTTGCCAGGTCTGTTTCCCACGAACCAAACAAAAGAGCAACTATTCACTTATGAGTAGAGATAACAACTCATATCCCGAGTATTAAATGGAACATTTTCGTGTCCCCCGCATTCAAGTACCATAGAATATAATTGTAGTTTTTAACAATCGAGATACCAGCAGTATCGTTGAGCATAATTCGCCTTTTCAAATAGACACTTATAACCCTATAATTTACCATGAAACGCCTATTTTCAGGAACAATCTCATGATTATGCTCTAATTCACAACACATGATTTTCATCATCGCTTTTCCTTTCGGAAATCTAGTATCTACTACAAATTTGCATCCGGTAACATTTGAACCTTCATGTTTGCTTTCTCCACCTTTCTTACACATCATTCTCATTCGCTTGTACATAAAAAAACGTGATTCTTTTTCACCCGTCGATAATCAACTTATGACATTCTCTTTATACTCTTTTTAAACTCATTAGCTCTTATAAAAAGCTCGAAACCACGTTTGTATGCATAAGAATATATAAACGCGATGAATTCTTCTGGCCTGGGAAAAAACCATTCCAACTTCCGGATTAGTAATATTCATTATTGACTTCAGAATTATCGTTATCAAATAGTTCAACTGTTTGTTGGAACAAATTAGCAGACCCAGCTTGAGCTGCATCGGACGCCTGCACAGTTTCAATTGTCTCGGTTTGGACTCGTTCTTGTACCGTGTCATCCGATTGAGTCCTCAAATTAATTTCTTCCAATGAAGGTTCATCTTGTTCATTGAATTCATCATGATACTCTTGATATAAATCGAAAAAATTATGATTAAAAGTTAACATTGATGAAGGTTAGGCTAGATACTCTATGATTTTGATTTTTTTTAATTTTTATGATACCGTATGAATTTTAGGTTTTTGATTTTTTTTTTCTTTTTTTAAAATAATTAGTAACCGTATGATTCAAAGTTTAGGGTAAAAATTTTAAAGGCTATTGATACATATTTTGTTAAGATATCATATTATATTTAATCATAATAAATATAATTATTATTCATGTTATCAAAATTAATAAAGCTTTGCAAAATATGTAATTTATTTTCAACATGAAATGAAATGATACTTTTTTGCACAAAATAAATAAATTAAGAAAGCTTTATTAATTTTCCCTCTATCTTTTTCTTCTTTCCTTCCAATGATGAAAATTTTTCCCACCAAACTTCTACACAATTCCTTCCCTAACTATTAATAGATTCCTCATATTAGATTTTAATTGATGCTATACACCGTGTAACCGTGACATCTTCCCCTAACTAACTCACTTGCTTTTGGTTTAATAAGAGTTTTTACTGAATTGCCAAATACCTCTCTACCGCATTTGTTTTGACTTCTTCTTAATATTTGTGTAAAATATAAACGTAGAGAAATTAATGAAACAGAGGAAGTATACTTGTCTAAATTTGCCATACGCGTACATGTACACTACATAGTTGATAGTACATACTATCAATAAACATAGAAAAACATAATAAGCCTAATACATACTGTACATATTTCTTGATCAATATATGCATCTAATAAAGCAAGTTTTGCCATGAAATCAAAGATGATGATTGATCATTTCTAAGTGATTGACCCGAGACCCGTAAGAGCTCCGATCCAATCCGTATTATCAACTGCTATGGACCAAGATTGCATAGTTATAGTTAGAGCTCATGGCACCATAGTAACACCCCATTGCAATATGATAGAACCTGAACATCAAGGGCACAATAGTTGACAAATGATACAAACTGAACATATTTAATTTGCCTCTTAATTTACCTTTTAGTTTCGATATATTTTTGAAGGATGATTAAGAGGAAAATAAAATATATTGGAGGGATTTATGTGATATATGCACCTTTTTGTATAAGTTTTTTTTAGAGTTTTGACTTCATTTCAGGTGCATTGACATTTTTGGTTGCAAGATAAATGCCACCCCATTTTTTAGACCTTTGCCAACTGATACTTTTATATATGATGCTTGATTGATTTTGGCACGGCATATTTTGAGTTGTGAACAAGTTTTAAACAAAGTCAATAATCTTCTCATGCTAATCATATCATCATCATGTACTTCTTTAATGTAATAGTCAATCCAGCTAATATGGCATCTCACATTTTAATCTTAATTTGACGTGTCAGCATATTGAATAACTACAAAATAATATTCTAATTTTGATTTAATGGAAAAGAAAAAAAAAAGGCAGAATATGCTATATGAATATATAAAATATTTCAATTCCATTTCTCATATTATTCTATAATACTAAAATTACGGAGATTCTTTCCAAAATACAAAACTAATCCTGAATTGCTTAGTGCTTTTTTCCAGAAAAATGTTAAAATTATGAAGATATAAGTGAGATTTTCATTTTCATATTATAAATTAGTAAATTTACTAACATGAAATCTTAAGAGTGATCACTCTCATAATAGGTAATTATAAATTTAATTTAATTTTTATCTTTTTCTTTTTAGTTAGTTTCTATGGTATATGGCAACACAATTTTCTTTGCCATTTTCATATCCGTATAATAATTTGCCTTATAATAATAAGCGAGATTTCTGCCCTAAAATGCCGCTCAATTAGTTCTCAATAAACCGCCTATAAAAAAACAATAAATTTCCTATGTCACATACAGCTCCAATCATATCCGTCGTTCACAATTAAAAAAAAAAAAACTAAACTCTTAATATGGAGTCTTTGATATAATATTCATTGATCAAGTCTGGATCATGCTAGCGAGCACAACATTTAATAGCCCATATTATAGTTAATAATTCAAACTTAATTAAAAATTATTGTATCTTAATTATAGTTAGCTACATTGATTTAAAATTTTAAAAACGGGCCCGTGAATTTCATGGATTTAAAACTAGTATATTTTAAATTTAGTATATATCAAAAATGTGTCTAAAGGCTCATGTTAAGACTACTTAAATGGAAATTTGACGATGAATAAGATATTGGAATTTGAAAAGGTGCTTTATTATTTCAATTTTCCATGATACGTGTCATTAAACTTTCCAATTAAATCTCCTTAACATATAATCCTAAGGTACATTTTAGAAAAACCGTCAATACTATACCAAATTTATTACTTCTATTTACTATTTACGATAAAAAAAGAAATATCTCATTAATATTGTACTCTCAGATAAGGAGAGGGAGAATCGAACATGATTTCTATTGTATATTATCACAAAATAGTTTTATAATGTACTTATTCACTTGCTTACAGTAATAAAATTTACGCTTACAGTAATAAAATTTACGCTTTATTTTTAATGTGTTGAAAGAGAGACTCTAGAACTCTACAGATTGAGGTAAGTGCATAAGCACAACTACACACGCATGATCTGGTGGATGCGCAATGCTATATGAATATGCCAAGAATATGCTTTTGTTTTGCTTGCTTCATTAGCTAATTCATCATCCGATGGGATAATGTCGTTGTTGCTTGTTAGACTATCATGAGTATTATTAATAACCCAAGTCTAGGGCTACGGAGTATTGTTTTGTTGTAAAACTAAATTGTTGGTCGGGTTTGCTTGGATTCGATTTGGATTACTCGGCAGTTAATAGATCCTACAATCAGTTGTACCCAGTTGTATGCTCTAGAATCTGAGCTATATAATAAAGTTTTCGAGTTTTGTTTTAAAAAAGTCGAGTTATACCATAAAATTTCTGAATTCACTCACTTAAACATAAAAAAAATTAACTTTAAGAAAGCTCGATAAAATTACACATAAGCTCGATAAGATATAACTTGGTTGTATGATGCTATTGTACCACTGGAGGTATAATGTTATTTGTGGATTACTCGGTCGGGTCAGCTTTACCAATTCTATACGACTATGCATAATAATATGCAGTGGCAGAGCCAGGAATTGAACCTAGGGAAGGCGAAAATTTTCAACGGAGGCTAACAGTTAATATCTTAATGGTAATGGGGAAATCAAAAAATTTAGAAAATTTCAACTAAAATTTTTGCGATTTCCATCCGACAGCGGAGGGCGAACGCCCTTGCTAGTCTTCCTAGCTCCACCAATAACAATGTGAGTTGACTCTAATGGGTATCAATTGAACTAATTAGGATAGCATATGCACAATTTCAAGATAATGTTAAATATTGTTGCAATTAGATCTTTGATTGAACCCTAAATCAACCTAAATAACGATACAAATGTGTGTGAATTTGAAATAGCATTTCACCTAACTTTTGACTAAACTATGAGTGCTCCCCTATAATGATGTTCATATTTATTTTGTTCATACCATATACGGAAAGAAACATAAGTATGAGAATATCTTGCTCAAGAGTCAAGAATATTCGCTTCTTTTAGTGTGGATATTATCATCTACCATTATAGCCCATTTTATGAACGTTTTCATTAACTTCTTAGTTATAAGTATACAACTCATTGAAGACGGGAAGAATTGTCACAGTGAAGAGGCAGGGTCAAGTAATATCCAAGTGGGAAGATAAGACAAAAGCAAAACGCTACTCCCTAGGCATTCTACTTTTGTCTTATCTACTGACTTGGGTATTACTTGACCCGTCTTCAGCTTGTGACGGATATGTCCGTCTTCAATGAGAATTTGTGTAGTTATAAATGGATTATTGTTTCGATTCTCCATTTCGGCAATACTTATCATTTAGTCTCACTTGAGACGTACTCATATACATAACCATTCTAAGATTGAACGAATCATATAATATCTTATTTGTATAAATGAGCAATATTCTCTCAAGGCCTTAGGAGTTCGCTTTTGTTTTATGTGATTATAGTTGTGCTGTTGTGCATTGTAGCGGACAATCCAGCCCAACCCTGTCTTATGGGCTGAATTTCAGTGGCCCACCCAACCTGGCACGACCCGGTCATCACCTTGGACCAGACTAGTGCTGCATTTTTCAAGGCCCGGCCCAATCCCAACACAATTTTTTTTTAAAAAAAAAAACGTGGCCCAGCCCAGCTTACCCTTGCCCCGCTACTACGTGGGGATGAAACCAACCAATCACACAAATTTGACCAATTTCAAATTTAAGACGAACTTGTGATCTTTTCTAATGTCCCACAAATAAATTTGATTTGGTTCCTAAGACATTTTAATCATGTTATAATGAAGGTGAGGTTCGTAATTCTTATTCTTGGCCTTTTCTTTTCACATGAGTAAAAGGGTGGAGTACTAAAGAGTTACACTTGGAATACCAAATCTTAACACAATCAGAGGAAACTGGTTTTGAATGACAAACAATGTCAACAGACAAAAGCCAACACTTGTACTCAAACAAACAAGCATGTCAACAACATAAATGATAAATCAAGGCATAAGTAGCGATACTAATCGCGTAAACTAACATCTAAGGATAGAACTCTCGCCTACATGTTCACTGTTCACATAAATCAGTTCTAGGAACTAAGCTATATAGACGGCAAAAAATGTTTATCAACAATTGGATCTTCTATCTTCTATCACATATTTACATCAATCTAGCTCAAATTTTGTTGACGGACCTAGTCATACGGGTTATTTTTGATGACACGTGATGATTGTGGCCATTAACTCGGACAGTTATACTCGTCGTAAGAACTCATCCAGGTCAGTGTCCTTGGGAGAACCGGACTTCTCTACACTAGTCTTGTTACTGAGTCTACGCCAGTCATCACTTATGGAAATATCTTCGTTGTCATCAGAAGTCCCATTGATGGATGGCCTTTTTCGCCTCTTGCAAATGCAAGCCCCGGGAAATTCTTGGAAATCCCCCTTTCCTGGTTTCATTTCATCTGGTTCTCCCATGAAACCCCTTTGGGCCGACTTTACCTTTTTGGCAAATGTAGTCCAGTCCATTGTGTCTCGAGACATAAATAAAGCACTGAGCCTTTTCGAGTTAGGCTTAACCGTCCTCTTGTGGCCCATGTACCTTCTGAAAATTAAGAGAAAATATTCCAGGTTAGATGTCGATATGCAACACTCACTACCAGAGTATCTTCAGTCACTTGGGACCTAGGTTTGACACCCATCCGTGTCACCAAAAAGAAAATGTAGGGTTAAATAGTAGACATGGAAAACACTTGACAATGAAGACAGCAGGTTCAGAACCACATGATTGATTTATAGCTTTACCAAAGTTACTCAACAGCTCCCGCAGGTAGCGAGGTAAGACGGGTCAAATGTAGGCAGCTTTACCCCCAGTGAGCACAATATAAAGAGGTTGTTCACGAATCGCCCAGAATGTCATTTGTAAACTACATTGATAATTGTATGCAGAAATTATAAGATAAAAGTAAATCAAACAATCACCAGTTCGACAAGTTCAGTCTCCTTTAGAACTTTATATCAGTCATCATGTTTATTATTTACCTTCTATCCATTTATAAAGTTTTTTTATGGGAAAAAAATAAATAAAAAGGGACAAACTACTTTACTATCAGAACTATTAACCACACAATTTGCTTTTCCAAACTCTTGAGGTATAGACAACACAGATAACCTTAACATTATTTGACCAAATCAAGATCTCAGAAATATTAGGAAGCAATAAAGATTACTTGAAAGATTCGAAGTCTTACCTTCGACCTGCCAGAATTTTTGCCATGTTACCATTGTTGTTGGTGACAAATACATCACTCTCATCAGAGACAATGTAGTCAATGGCAGCAAGGCGAGAAGAGAAGGGGAGCAAATATTTCAATTCCTCGCCAGCAAGGATCTCTTTAGTGTAGAAGTTAGGGAAAAGATCCCTAAGAGGTTGTAGAGTAGCCTCTCCGCCATATATTTCGCCCGATGCCACGTAAAGGTGGGTGTCATTTTTATAGCCAAGTGCTCGCAGCATCACACCAACTTCTTCAGGTGTGAGTGGACACTTCCCTCTCTTACGCTCCTCAAGTGGGCTCAAGTCCTAGAGAAACCACAGGATATATAATAAGAAGAGTTAGAATACAACCCCGAATAAAATACAAGGAAAAGGAACTCAAGGCATATAACTCAGACTTATTGACAAGTGACGATACGGCACAGTGTCAAATGTCGTCTTAAATTTAAAGTGACTTAAGGATACGATCAAACAAGTGTCTTGACCAATTTAGATACGGAAACTCCTTTTTTATAAATATTTCTATTACATCTCTAGAATCACACTACAATAAACCAGCGATCTAGTTTGCCAAGAAAAATTCCAATATTCATATACTGCCCATGTATAGTGCCAGACCTGAGTTTAGACTAAAAATAGACTAAAACTGAGAAGATTTAGACAAGTGAGAATGCATCATAAAACTGGACAAGCAGGAAATTTTATTAAATACAGAGAAGTATAGGAGCTCACAGGTAAGGTATCCCATCGCTTCCTTATTTCACGAAGCTCATTTATTTCTTTTTCTCCCCCGCCATAGTAGCACCCAGAGAATGCCAGCATATCGGGCTCAAACCTGCACCAAGTTTGAACTATTACAACACAGTGTTATAAGAAACTGTACTCTTAAGTTTGTACTCTGTACAAGACAAAATTAAGCCAAGCCAAGCCAATTCCCCAAAATTAGTACTTGTAATAGATTACAATTTCCACGCGTGTCCTTGAGTCCACTGTCAATGCACAAATGTAAAACCTTGCTGAGTATAAGCTAACCTTAATCCCAAGTTTATTGTCCACATTTACCCTTGGTGGTCAACCGATGTCAACATGCCATTAACTTATCCAAACAAATGGAGCGATAAGGTAAAATTTTCCATGTTTGAACTATTTTTATATTATAATTTTAATACATTGTAGCTGTTGTACATTATGAGAAATTTGGTAAAGTCATTATCGTTTGATAACCAAACTGCCAAAGTCAAAAGGTGACGAGTATAAATGGGAAGGAGGGAGTACTACATTAGGCAAGTGAATAGCTAATAGTGACCTCATAAACAAGCACAAAATTATCGGGGGGTGTGATCTGGAGAGACTATACAAACAGTAGCAGAGTAAGTGAGTCCCATGAACAACCAAAGATAATTGAATCTAACCAACCTTAAATGCACCGCGATGAACCGCGTTGCCATTTGTCGCATTCTCAGTACTACTTTAGCACCAAGTTCCTGTATTGGTTTGGTAAATCTCAATGCATGATAATTAACTCGACACCGCAATTTTTGAAGTTCTGGATCAAGGTCATTCGCTAGCCTGTAGTCAAACTTGTATAGCTGCACAACCTGCACAAAATTAATCATTGTCAGGCTCATTATTATAAAACGAGAACACATGATACTTTCATTTAGATTAAGTAATTCTTTCGATGCCATAATTAGAAAGAAAATATAGAAAATTATACAGTTAGAAATAACATACTCCTTAAGAGATAAAATTTTCTTACACGTCTTCTCAAGAGTATAGGTAAGACTAGCTCAACATAATCTTCCGGGGTTGATTTTCTTGGCACTCGCATAGTATATGGGGGTTTTTCCATAGATCTCATGACTTTATCCGGTACTCTTTTAACAATTTTCACATCTTTTGCAAGAGAATGTATGAACCAGTCAACATCAAAAATATCAGCAAAGTCGCTGCACATCAGATTAAAGAATATTCAGAAACATGAGAAAGGGCTGAATGAACATAATATATTTAGAGACCAAACTTCATATAACAAGAGCTCAAATTACCTCTCATCTTTCCAATACGAATTATGATCCAGAGATGGAACTACGAGAGTAGCATTCAGTATTCGAGCTACAACTACAGCATCTGTTATCTGTGGAAAAAAAAATGACAGTAAATATTATCCATGAAGAATGGAGGGGAAAAAACAGGAAATTTTCAAATAAGGCATTCACATGAGTGAAGCACAAATGACCTTCCACTTACCCCAATCCTTTGTTGATTGAGCCCTCCACTAGTCGCAATAAGCAAATAGCCATTTGAGTATTTCTCAGATATAGCAGCTTTATTGAACCATGAAGAATAAGACAAGAGCATTAGTCCCGGAATATCAATCATTTCACTTTTCGGAGTAGGAGTGGAGGAGAGTTACGATGATTGATGCAGTTTACTCAAACAAAACCTAATTAAAATGATATGACACCACAGAAATGAAAATCATAGCTAATTCACAGGAAAGGTAACTGTCCAAGTTTTCAATTGTCAGGCAGAAGATATGCAACATCTGAAAGTGGCAAGGAAAAAAAAGAATGGACTGCACTTCTTTTTATTGCGACATAGCAGTCAGTTGCTGCAAATATGCAATTATCGACACATTATTCAATTGAAGCAGTCTTTATATGCTACGAGGCTTCGCAGATGCATGTTGACAAAACAAAAATGAATGGGACTTACAACGGAAATGTCGACTTCGTTTACAGCATCCATAGTAAACCTCTGTATAACTAGATTTCCATATATTAATTCGTTCACGATGACCCACAACCTACAAAAAAGATAGCAAACATGATTGTACAAGTGCAGACTTAAAATTTGCAAGTCATTTATACACAGGCATGGCCTTTATCAGGAACCCATCACCTCTTGCTATGCCAGGATATGTTCAGTTGCATGTAAAGGACAGTGGTGACAGCTTATGTCTCATAAATTCCAGCGACTCTTGTATGAGACAGCCTCAAATGTGAGACCAACCCAAATACTTAAATATGTCTCATTTAGTTATATGGCAAATTAATTCATTCACCAGAAAGGCCTTCTCATATTAGTTTTTGGTGCATGAACGCATACTCAATGAAGGTAATCCAGAAACCTTATGCTCTGTAACAGAATACTAACACTGCCCTTCATCCGGCCCTCTCTGGGTCAATTGATCAGCTACGCAAAAACGCTTAAGAAAGTGTTCTAAGACAGGAAGTGATGGAGAAAAAACCCAAGCCGACACATTATTTATGCTCAGTAAACAAAGTTCTTTCCACCAACAAATCCATAGACTACTTCTCTACAAGGCTTATACTATCCTGGTCAATGTGACGCGAGATCAATTTGTCTATTTAATCACTGCCACAAGCCCTAATACAAAAGGAGAAATGCAAGGCAGACAAGGGTGCAAAGGAGCTAGCATTCACTAGTTCAGCTCCAAACAAGGAAAACTTCTCTGATTGAAAAAAAATCTACCTAAGATTTCTATAATAGCTAACTATGAATGCCAAGCTGACAGTAGTGACAGTCTGACTGACAACAATTAAGAACACATTTCCTGCTACCAAAAAAATGTTACACTATTAATTGCACAAAAGAAAGATCCAAGACAAAACAGAAACTAAAAACAAACAAACAGGTATACTAATGCAAAATTCTCCCACCGTTTCAATCATTTGTTTACTTTTTTATTCTTCGTGAGCCGTGTTTTAATCAAATTAAAACAAATGATTGGGACTGAGATAGTGCATTATTACAAACTCTAGAACATATTGTACACGTGAGAGAAAAATATAGCCAGAATCCAAAATAAAGATGGGAAACAATCTAAATGACTAAATATCAGAAAAATGGAAACAACCTAAAATCCAAATTCTATGTACTTCCTAAATTAAGACATAACACAGTTCAAACTTAAAAGTTCCAAATTTATGATAGGTAATGTTGTTATCAACACAAAGAGGCTGTTTTCGAACGAAAATCGACCAAATAAAATAAAAAGGAAAGTAGTAAAGAGAAAGTAAGTATACCCATTTGTTGTAGATGCCCTTCTTTATCAAACGTTGAGAATAATACTCAAGATCAGAAACAACATGTCCAGTAAACAATGAAATTAAACCAAGAGCAAACAACATTATCCCACATATTAGTGACCATGAATATTGCTTTCTTTGAGATCTCCAACAATTTATATGATGTTGTTTTTGAACTTTCAACTCATTATTTCCATCATTATTAACAAATAAATCAACAACATTTCCATTTCCATTTCCATTTCCATTTCCATTAACATTACAATTAGTATTTTTGATGGAATTTTTCCCACCCCAAAATCCCATCTTTTTTTTTTTTGGGCTATCTCAATTTCATAATCCCAATTCACTAAAAATGAATGCTTTTGGGAATTTTCTAAAGAATTTAAACCCTAAAATTGAAAAATTAGGTGGGCACTGAAATAGTGGGGAAATTAAAGAGAGAGAATTAGAGAAATTGGGGACCTACCCAGTTTAAATTATGGGAATTTAAGATCTGGGTAGGAATTTAATGGAGATGATCTAGAGTGAGAGAGGAGAGAAGAGTGTGTGCAGCTGTGAGACAGTGAAGAAGAAGAGAGAGAAAGCGTGCATTAAAGTGAAAAGACTGCAAAATGATGAACAAAAAGGGGTTTTATTTTTTATTTTTTTATTTTTCTTTTTGTTATATATGCTTTGTTTGCGCATTGATTATTGATTAGTGACTGTTTTTTGCAATCACAATCAATATTGATCATTGACTGTGATTATTAATTTGTCAACGGAGAGAAAACTAGATGGGTTGATCTCATCAAATCCTTAATAAAATCATAAATTCTTGTTTAAAAATGCATTATGGTCTTAGTCCCTTTTATTTTTGCAAAACCGGATTCTTTTTCTCAAGAAAAAAGTCCCTTTTAAAAATTATTGAGGTGTCAATTTAATTTATAAGTGATACACTAAAAGGTAAAAATCTGTATATACGGTGTCATTACCATTTAAGTATTTTATTTCAGTACGTCTTATTTAAGATTGAATATCCGTTTTATCTCTAAAATAAATCCAAATATTACCAAATGATGCTATTAACACATTTTTCCTCTTTATTCCGAATATACCTCCATCGCGACGACCACTCACTCACCGCTGTCCCGGGCCTAACACAAAGCGATAACATCACACAAACTACTCCGGCATGTTCAACGGCGTTCCAACGCTACCACGAATTAGGTTTGTAACACCCCCATTTAATCAGGAGCTTTTAGCTAGTCCTCCCAAATAAATAAAAGTGTTACCATCTCGATTTCCCGAGGTAGTGAATAACAAAATACAACAAACCAAAGTACTTTAGATAAAATTTAGCGATTACATGTTTATTACAAATTATCCAAACTAAAACTTAATAAAAAATACTCCCTCCTATTCACCATTTTCTTCCCTATTTCCTTAAACGGATTATTCACGTTTTCTTCCCTATTTCCTTTTTGGGTTTGATTTGTGTGGTCCAAATTCAATAGCATGTGGGGTAGTGTATTTTGTGTGGTTCAAAATCAATTTCTTATTTCTTGTGCAAAAAGAAAAGGGGAAGAAAATGGTGAATAGGAGGAAGTAAATTACAACTCGCAACAGAAATAAATAAAGTGAACAAATTCAACTAAGTGATTCAGATAACAACTATGGTCCAAGTCGAGCTCACGTCCCAATGCTCCCAAGTCAGCTAGTCTCAAGCACCTGCAAGTCTGCTCTCCATTTATGGTTCATCACGGGTGTTCACGAATACACTGTCAACCACGAGGTTGAGTAAGAATAAACTAAACAACAATATTAACCCAACCAAAACAGACATCCTTCAATTTTCATCACTTCATTCATACAACTCACTTATTTTACTGGCAGTAACACCACCCCCCATAACACCGTGCTATGTACAACTGGCAGTAGTACTTGCATACCATGCTCACCTGGCAGTAGTAATTACTTACTAAGCACAACTATCTCTGGCAGTAGTAATTACTTACTATGCACATCTGGCAGTAACGATCACTCGCTATGCACAACTGGCAGTAACACCCTCAGTGTTATGCTCAACTGAATAATCAACTCTCCATACCAAATATAACCAACAACAAATACTCAATAACAATCCTGTCATACAGCTCAGCCAACATCTTAGCAAACACAAATATTCTATCTCCAATAATAAATTACAATATTAACTTTAATCTCATCAACCATCACAATTAAATATTCAATCACTTAACAATATAACTCGAGTTGAGTAGGAAATTCCTACCTTTCAGCAATCCAATAAAATAGCAAAGCAATCCAACAAATAATGTTTTCAACAATTCCGTCACCTTTTATCGCTAATTGCCCTTCCGTCTTCTAAATCTCCTTCTTTTAATTTTTATGAATTACTTTTCAGATTTTTTATGTATTTATAATCTAGGTTTAGGGAGTATATGATGCCAATTAGGAAACTATTGCCTTATTCTAATTATTATAGGGTTTACCATTCTTCTTCTTCTTCTTCTTCTTCTTCTTCTTCTTCTTCTTCTTCTTCTTCTTCTTCTTCTTCTTCTTCTTGTTATTATTATTATTATTATTATTATTATTATTATTATTATTATTATTATTATTATTTTTATTTTTATTTTATTTTATTATTATTTTTTTTTATTATAAAATGCGCGCAGCTTTCATTATAATAAAAACAAAATGTTTACATGAAATTGGTGGGGAGCCGAGAGACAATCTGGGCTCCCACACCCTTAGCAATAATAAAGCTAATACGAGTAAAAATGTAAGCGGCTACCCGAGCCCCAGCATCCTGAGATACCGAGAATTTCTCGGATCCGCTTGAGCAAGGCAACAAAGATCCGAACTCAACTCCCGAGTGAAGAGAAAGAGAAAGGTAGGAAACCATAACCCTCTACCGCGCACAAATCCCCATACTTAGCACACTTTCGCCGAGCAAAGATCGGCGACAACCCGGCCCGCACAAAATCGCAACCTGGGGCCCGAGTCAAAGGTGAAGAACCCGTCAAGTCGACGCACACATCACGCCCCCTGTCCCAAGAATAAAGCAATAAATCCGCAGGACGAAGAGAGCCACCATGCCCATCAACCAAACCGATATCAACCTCCTGTCCCATTATTATTATTATTATTATTATTATTATTATTATTATTATTATTATTAAATCTCGCTTTAAATCCCCATCAATACTCATACTAGGCCTAATAAAATCGGCCCACTTAATATATCACACGGCCCAAGGCCTTATTACTAGCTAAGTCCAATTTCCGACTTGCTTACTGATGGTGAGCGTGTCGTTGTACGCCCAATCAAACACATTTATAATTCTCAACAAACAACTAGTTAGTGGTTAAGTCGAGGTCGATCCACGGGACGGTGTGCTTTGGGTTCTAAGTCTATCTATCTCAATTTATACTAGTGTCACAATTGATTGAGTTTGTAGTTGTGTTCTAAACTAATGCAAGCACTAAAGTAAAACAAGCAATAAAGATGTAAACAAATGATTAAGATACTAGGATGTCGTGGGTTCATAGGGGATTCATGGAAATAGATCATACAAACACGTTCTCAATTAGGCGCAAGCACTTATTATTGTGATGAGATCGAGTTGGTGTATATCTTACAATCCCTAAGAAGGTTTGGGTCCCGGAGCCGAATCGATTAGATTGTACAACACCTACAAGTCGACTTAATCTTTCCTATTCAACTATATGCATGGTCTAATGAGACTCGAGTTGGTTTATGTCTTACATGTCTCATTGAAAAGATAAGAGATGGGTAAAATGCAAGGATTCATAGGCTTAGCATTTCATCAAACATAACATATTCATAAGTTGGAATCACAACAAACAAGCAAATTAATTATGAAAACATATTAGATTAAGCATGAATCAAACCCCATGTTGGTTTCCCCTAATTCCCATTAACCATAGTTAAGGAAACTACTCACTCATTATCATGGGAAATATGTCATTAATGGTGTCAATTATCACAACAAGTATAAACATGATAAGAGCTTAAGGAAATAAACAATAAAGAGTAAAGAGTAAAGAAATTATACCAAACTTGAGATGATCCAAATAATAAAGCAAAGAATAAAAGAAGAGAACTTGATTGATTGATGAATAGTTGTCAATTCTCCAATAATAACCCAATAATCTTCAATTATCCAATAATAAACTTGAATTACCCAATAATAAACTTGAACAATAATTAAGGAAAGATTAATGTGAGATTTGTGGAAAGATTAAAGAGTAATCTACTCTAATCTACTCCTAATCTATTCTAAGAGGATTTTCTATTATCGGAACCTCCTCCTTATTATTACAAAATGGGATATATATAGTAGTGCATTACTAGGTTAAGTAAGGATAGATTAGTAAATAACAAAGCTAAAAATAAAGTAGAGAAGTGCAAGTCTTGCGAGGAGATGAGCATATCGTGCTGGTCCTGTCACAATCCGCTCGGACCAAGGAGGGAGACGCTCAGATTTTGACGTGAGGAGACGAGTGTCTTCTACACGGGACGCTCGGATCTTTTGAGGAGGAGACGAGCGTCTTCTTCAGGAGCCGCTCGGATTGTTCCTCAGTGTAATCCTTGCTTCTCATCCTATTGCATACTCTTTATTCTTGCTTTGATTATCGCCGTTCTTGCCTCCTCTTTCATACTAGTTTATCAAATACCATCAACAAGCTTCCAAATATGCACGGGAGACGAGAATTCCACCTCATTATCTTCTTTCCTACAAAACATATGAAATGTACTAGGAAAGCAAAATAGGAAGGAATTGACGGATAAAATAGGCATGAAATGTTATAATAGCATGCAAAATAGGTTCAATTAGGGGACTAAATGTGCGCAATTATGAGTCACATCACTTACTTACTTTATTATTTAATTAACGTCTTTCTTGCAACTATTATTAGAAATGTCATTAATTAATTATTTGAATTACATTATTTATTGTCATAATTATTATCAAGTTACGGGGTATTACAGTCTTCCCCCCTTAAAATGAACTTCGTCCCGAAGTTCGCCCATTCCTACAACAATATTTATAAACATCCGTACAACTGAGCCTCATTGCAACTTATGAACATTGCAACATAATAAACTTACTTAATCATTATCAAACCATATCATACTTATCAAAATGAATCTCAAAATAAACTTAAAACATGACATGTCACATTCTACCCTCCTAAAAATAAACTTCGCCCCGAAGTTTAATAACAGAATTAAAGATTTATTCACTTGTACCATGCATTACAATGCTCAAGTAAGGGCAATAACTAAAACAGATAACTCAAACAAAACATTAAGATTGAGAACACCAAAACCATAATATACCATCGTAAAATTTCAAAGCGCCACAACCACCGAGATTTTACAATCCCGCCCTCCTTAAAATTAAGTTACGTCCTCGAAACCTTGACCATAACAAAGACACCACACTGTATAAAAACCAATCAAATAAGGATAAAACTTTTTAAATATTATAACAAAATTTATCACAAGCTTCTATTAGCACTATTTATAGAACAATTACTCATTTGACATAAATCGTAGCACACTTCACAGCCCAACATGTATCAACTTCGAGTTACGCGTACAAAACTAACCTTACAATCAAAACAAGGTGTAGTCAATTGTATCCTATCTTGCCTCTCCTTTGGTTCCCTTATCATCACTTTTACTTCTTAACTATCATAGATTAAAAATCGATAAAGCATTTATATTGAACTTTTGTAAACTCGAGTTTTCAGAAATCAAAGTCAAGTTGTAACTTTCAAAATCACCATTAAATAACCGTTACATTTCACGTTGAGTTTTTATACTTTCAAAAAATATAGAGAGTTTTCAAAACATGGGAAAAAGAATCAAGTCCAAAACTTGAATAGTCATTTTATAAAGATTTTTATAATTCAGTGGGTCCAAACAGAAATTGATCAGCAATTTGTCAAAAACCTGGGTCAACTTGTAAAACCCACTATTAAATGTCAAAAATTTACCTTGCAACATGGCTTATCAATTTGAAAACATATTTGAATCTTTTAAACAGTGGAGTTTGAATTAAGCAAAACTCTTAAGTACAAATTAAATGAGAAATTTTACAAAATTGTTTGTCGAAAACTTAACTATACATGAATATTCCGACCACCGTCCACTAAAATATTTATTTCTCCCAAACCATAAAATTTTTAAACATGAGACCAATGGCATTGGAAACCTAACTCACTGGGTTATCACTCATAAAATTTTCGACCTTATACAATAAACAGAGATCAAACGTCAACTAAATCAAATAGAGGTAAAAGTCTGACAAAAATAAAGTTCAGCTCTAGTTTTTTTTTAGGTCATAACTCATAAGCCCTTATTTACATCCTCCTATACATATATCAACACAACTTGGTCATAATATTTCTCATACGACTAGAATCTACTCTAATTCATCCCTACCACAAATTTAGTCATTTCATAACATTGTAGATAACATGGTTTCGGGATTCACGTAACCGCATATCGCTAGACATGATACTACTATAACATCCAACCACATAATCAATATCAATGCCACAATTAAGTTCATGCCCATGATAAAAAAACAACTCGACATCTCATTCCCCATCCAATTCTCATCTTATCCAACAACGATATCAAATTCCATCATAAATATCACATGGTCAAGCTATCATTTCATTCACAATACTTACCGTAATCCACCCTACAACAATATTAGTAAAATTTATATCAAAACATTCAAATATACTATATACCTCCTTATAACTACCCCACTCCTCAAATTTTCTCTCAGGATACCCGGTTCAAAACTAAGAGGGTCATGATACGACTTAAAGACGCCTTCTTAACCGCACTAAGAGGGGCACCTAACAGTTCCTACTCAGGGTTCATTTTATTTAGACACATCCTAAGCTCATTATTATTCATTAGTTAGGTCTGGGGATCGTTTTGCTCTGATACCACTTTATAACACCCCCATTTAATCACGAGCCTTTAGCTAGGCCTCCCAAATAAATAAAAGCGTTACCATCTCGGTTTCCCGAGGTAGTGAATAACAAAGTACAACAAACCAAAGTACTTTAGATAAAATTTAGCAATTACATGTTTATTACAAACTATCCAAACGAAAACTTAATATAAAATAAATTACAACTCGCAGCGGAAATAAATAAAGTGAACAAAGTCAACTAAGTGATCTAGACAACAACTATGGTCCAAGTCGAGCTCACGCCCTAATGCTCCCAAGTTAGCTAGTCTCAAGCATCTGCAAGTCGTCTCCCCATTTATGGTTCATCACAAGTATTCACGAATACACTGTCAACCACGAGGTTGAGTGGGAATAAACTAAACAACAATATTAATCCAACCAAAACAGACATCCTTCAATTTTCATCACTTCATTCGTACAACTCACTTACTTTACTGGCAGCAACACCACCCCGATAACACCATGCTATGCTCAACTGGTAGTAGTACTTGCATACCATGCTCACCTGGCAGTAGTAATTACTTACTATGCACAACTATCTCTGGCAGTAGTAATTACTTACTATGCACATCTGGCAGTAACAATCACTCGATATGCACAACTGATAATAACATCCTCCGTGTTATGCTCAACTGAATAATCAACTCTTCATACCAAATATAACCAACAACAAATACTCAATAACAATCCCGCCATACAGCTCAGCCAACATCTTAGCAAACACAAATATTCTATCTCCAATAATAAATTACAATATTAACCTTAATCTCATCAACTGTCACAATTAAATATTCAGTCACTTAACAAATATAACTCGAGTTGGGTAGGAAATTCCTATCTTTCAGCAATCCAATAAAATAGCAAAGCAATCCAACAAATAATGCTTCTCAACAATTTCGCCACCTTTTATCGTTAATTGCCCTTTCGTCTTCTAAATCTCATTCGTCTATTTTTTATGAGTTACTTTTCAGATTTATTATGTATTTATAATCTAGGTTTAGGGAGTATATGATGCCAATTAGACCTGGCAAACATATCGAGTCGTGTCGTGTTCGTGTCAACTTTAAACGGGTCACAACTACCTCAACCCTAACCCGACCCAATTACATAAACGGGTCATTTGTCTCAACCCTAACCCAACCCATTTAATTTTTCTATAACCCAACCCGACCTGTTTAACCCTTTTTTCTTTTAGCAGGTCATTTTAACCCACTTAACCCGTTTAACCCAATAAACTAATAACATAAACTAAGCTTTATAGCCCTATTATCCTAAAAATAACGAATGAAAATGCTTATTTTTAAGTTGTTTGATTGAATTATTGATTCAACCCAAATATATTTTGACACTTTTAAGTAAATGGGTTATTCGTGTCGGGTTCGTGTCAAAAGTGCTCAACCCTAACCCGACCCATTTAATTTTCGTGTCGTGTCCGTGTCAACCCTATTACTTAAATGGGTTACAACGTCTTAACCCTAACCTGCTAACTTCGTGTCGGGTTCGTGTCGTGTTTTCGTGTCGTGTCAATAATTGCCACCTCTAAATTGCCAATTAGGAAACTATTGCCTTATTCTAATTATTATTATTATTATTATTATTATTATTTTTATTATTATTATTATTATTATTATTATTATTATTATTATTATTATTATTATTATTATTATTATTATTATTATTATTATTATTATTATTATTATTATTATTATTAAATCCTGCGTTAAATCCCGATCAATACTCATACTAGGCCTAATAAAATTGGCCCACTTAATATATCACACGGCCCAAGGCCTTATTACTACCTAAGTCCAATTCCCGACTTGCTTACTTACTTTATTATTTAATTAACGTCTTTCTTGCAACTATTATTGGAAATGTCATTAATTAATTATTTGAATTACATTATTTATTATCATAATTATTATTATTATCAAATTACGGGGTATTACAAGGTTGTCCACCATGCACTCGACCACCTTATTCCGGCCAATAGGACCCCACAATCACCACTTCGAGAACACTACATCAATATTAATCCATTAATCTAAACCCTAATTGTAAAATTAATGTTTTTTTTTTAAAAAAAAATTGTTACATCAATTAAAAGCTGGTATTAATAAAATTAATCATAAAGCAGAGAAATTATGTGTGGTATGTGCGAATTACGATTCATAATTGTCGAATTGTTAATGAATTGGTTAGGTTTGTGAGGGAGAAGAGAGATAACTCTTTTTAGGTTTTTTTTTTTATAAGGAAGGGTAATTATAGAATATTAGGGCAAAATGTATGGGATTTAGTAAAAGAGCGTGCGAGATTTAGTTATTGCGAAATAAAAAGAAAAACTTTGTAATAATGTCAAGAAATGTTTATTTTTAATTGAGCTAGTTATAGTCCCTCCGTCCCGGTCAATAGATATCTACTTTCATTTTGGGGTATATTAAAATTATCATTTTTACTGATCCACATCCGATCCGAATAATTCGGATATCTGAAAAGTTTTCCGAATCCGAAAATTCGGAAATCCAGATTTTGGAAACCGGATTTGATCCGGATTTAAATGTACAGTAAAAGTTCCACCGAGGCTGGTGGTATTAAGCTATTGGCGGACTAAAACTAAAGGCAATTTCGGTCCATTTTGCATTTGCAACCCACTTTAAAAGGTAATGTTTTCGATCACATAAATTACAAGTCTTGATCGCATAAACTAAAAGTCTCGATCGCATAAATTACAAGTCTTAATTGCATAAATTATCAGTGTTTATTACAAATTTCAAAACTAGTCTAAAACCGCAAAAACTAAACATAACGTTTTCGTTTTTTTATATAAATTTTTAAAATTCAGATCGGATTAGGATATCCGATTTTAAGAAAATCACAATCCACATCCGATCAAATTTTTCCAGAAAAAACTTGAATGGATATCCAATTTAAAATGGTATCCATATATTCGGATTTTTATTTTTGGATTTCGGATCGGATTCGGAAAAATTCGGATCGGATAGTTTTTGCTCAGCCCTAATTGTATGTACAGATTTTTACTTTTTATTGTATCACCTATAAATTAAATTGACATCTCAATAATTTTTAATTTTCACTTCAACATACTTTTTTTTGAGAAAAAAATCGGTTTGCAAAAATAAAAAGTTAAATTAAGTAATAATGTCAGGAAATATTTATTTTTAATTGAGCTAGTTATACTCCCTCCGTCCTGGCCAATAGTTTTCTATTTATATTTTGGGGTGTATAATTCAATAATTATCTATTTTTTATTTTTGTTAATTTTTTGTGGTCACCTCACATGTACATGTGGGGTCATGTGTTTTGTGTTTTCTATAATACCCATCTTTGCTTTCTTAATCTTTGTGGCAAAAGAAATAGATAATTATTAACCGAAACGAATGGAGTAACTTATAACAACAATTTATAATTTTTTTCTATACAGAGTAATATGTACTAAATCATTCTTCTATATTAGCACCAAATGAAAGATTTAGCACAATTTAATTTGTAACTAAAGCATTTATACCAATTTTATTTTATTTTAATTAAAAGATCGGAAAATTCACGTGGTACCCCTAAACATTGCCACTTTTCACATGATATCCAATATTTCAAGTTTGTATACATGTTACCCTTCACGTTTGATTTTTGTGCACAAAATGTCCTTTTTGTCGCTCTAACAAACTTCAATTCTGCATACCCATACACCGCAATTCGGAATAGACCATTTTTTTTGTTCTACACACATTTTCTTGTCATAATCTACGATTAGAGGAAAAAAAATTGTCGACTGATATTTCTCGGGTTTTTTTTCATGAAAATCTAAAATCGACCATAACTTCGATCTTAAATTTCCGAATGACAATTTTTTGTTTTATCAAATTTTAGATCTTGAAGAGGTAATCAATTTCAAAAAAAGAAATTGGCCAATTCCAAATTCTGGTCTATGATTTATGCTCAATTAAAGATTTTAAGAACGATAGAAAGAACATGCCGTACTTAAAAATCAAACTTCAAGGTTATCATGTGCACCAACTTAAAACGTTGGATATCACGTGCAAAATGACATACTTGTGGGGTACCACGTGAATTTTCCGCTAAAAGATTATAGTTTAGAATAATTTAGAATTTGATTAAAGAAATTATACGGAGTAGTTTTATGAAGAGATTATACGATAATGAAATTAAAAGAGTTTAATTAACGAAAATATAATCTCATTTGTTGCCTTATTTAGGGGAGTGCATTTTGAATGGAAAACATTTCAACTTTCTTATCCTCTATATACAGGATGTTAAGTTTTGTTATCGAGTTTCGGGCCTTTCGACCATATCCACACGAAAGAGAGAGTGTACTCTTTATAAGTTCAGGAAAACCCCTACTACTAAGGTGTTGTTTGGCCTTGATTATGTAAAATAGTTTTTTCTTTTTAAAATGAGTTTATTTGCAAGTTACTTTTCAGAAAAATTTCGGTTGTTTGGCCAAACTTTTGTAAAAACGTTTTTTTAATAAATAATTATGTTTGGCCTAACTACTTTTTTGGGCTTTTTAGGCACTAAGAGTAAAAAGTAGAAGTAGAAGTAACAATTTTCTACTTCTACTTTTAGGGGTTAGTTATCAACTTTTGGCTTTTTAAAAACACTTTTAATCCTCCCTAATTTATAATGTTTGGCCTAGTTTATACTTTTTCAATTGCAAAAGCACTTTTAAAGCTAGGCCAAACACCACCTAAGACAATAAAAATTCTCTATATACTTATATAAGGAAAGAAATGAAATTTTCCCATTAAACTACTTTTTTGTTTAAAGCATGCTTTTTTCATTAAATTCTAAATTATAATTATAATGTTTTAATCAAAATGAAATAAAAGAGGTACAAAATTATAAAATACAAAATTGCTAATTTTTCTTAAAAAAATGACTTGATGCATATTTACACGGTATAAAACAATAAAATAAACTAATATTATTAGTTTCGTGAAAAAATTCATTAAGATAATTTAAGAAAAGCTATAAAATAAAATCATTAACTTTGTGATAAAAAAAATTCATGACATATACTCAAATATTTTATTAGTTTTACCGTTTAATTTTTTCACATATCAAAATATAATGAGCCGAAATATTAAAATATTAAAGTATAAATTTCTAAAAGTAAAAACTCTATAGCTACCGCGCATTTATTGCGCGGAATCTATACTAGTTTCATCAAGTCTAAGGGCTTGCTTGGATTGAGGGTAATAGGAGGGGAATGAATAGGGGAGTAATATGTGAGGTGTATTTCCCATGTTTGGTATGCGGGTAATTATTCACCTCCTGGAATTATTACCCTTGTGAAAGGGTAATACATTACCCACCCTCCCCTTGGGATTAAGGGAGTAAAAGATCTACTCAGTAATCATTACTCTTATGCCAAACATATCATCAAAGAACTCATTACCTCACTAATTAATTTCTCCAGTAATTATCGCCCAATAAAACTTACCCCCTTAATAATTCCATGGATTCCCGGCAAGCTCTAATTGATAATGGGTTGAGTAACCTACTTTTATATTGTAGATAAATTCATCCTCGTTTTTAAACGTGCGGTCTCAAGTGTGATACTTTATACTTCTTCCTATTCACTCATTTCTTCCCCTTCCATTTTACACAAGAAATAAGAAAATGATTTTGGAGCACACAAAACATTCTACCCCACATACAATTGATTTTGGACCACACAAAACCTTCCAAAAAAGGAAAGAGGGAAGAAAATCCGACTATCATGAAAACGAAAAAGGTAGGAAATGAGTGAATAGAAGGGAGTACTTATCATAGTGAGCTCTTTTTTCACTATAAATCTTGTTCAAACTAATCCTTTCCTAGTATAAAGTAATCGTATTCCCTAACCAATTAGTCTTATGTGAATGTACAAATTCAAACATAACCAATTAGTGGTTAAAAGTATAGTTGTTAAAAGAATAAGATGTATGTATACCAAATAAGTGCAGTGTCCTCTTACGCAAATATTTGTTTATTACTAACAAAGATGATATGAGATGTATACCAATTAGTCTTATGGTGAATGTACAAATGTCATGCTCAAATTATCGATACTCATAGCATAAAATGCAGAAAAGACGATTCTAATAATATCTGTGTCACAATCAAATTATGTACTTTTATCCTAATTGTTTGTTTGCTTTTTTTTTTAAGAAGTATTTTAATCAAAGACAAACAATTAATTGAGATATAGAGAGTGAAAAAACACCAATAAACCCCCAAATCAAATGATTCTGCAAAAAAAGCATACGTTCTCTTGAAAACTTTAATGCCACAGTTAGTACTCCTAACACATTGTGATAACAATGAACTGTAAAACTAAAGTGGTAATTTCATTTTACATTGGCATTTAGAGAGATTTTATTGGCTTCTTTTGTGGTAGGGCCTCCACCCTCCTTATTGATTTAATTACTCTCTCAGGATAATTACCCTCTCTCATTTTCTCATTAATTAAGTGAGTCTAAATTTAATAAAACCTATACAAAAAATTATTTTTGCGAGTCCAATGTAGGCTGCTCAGTATATCATAGTTTTGAAATCGAACCGTATATTTTTTTGCATGAGAGTAAAACTAGTTTATGGTGTAGCAAGACAAAATTTTCTCATGTGCCATTTTTGTTTGGTGTAGCAGATGCTACAGTATCCTTGAACGTGGGTCCGCCCCTGTACCTGATCTCTTAATTATAAGTTTAATGGTTTGATTATTTCCCATAAGAATAAAGCAAACTTCTTGAGCAGCCACCAGCCAAGCACCCACAACAAGAAGATTATTCACTGTTGCCGACAAGTGAAAACACTGATTTCAAGCCAATCTCGAGCTTGCCCGACCTTACAAACTTTGAGCTCATTACCATGCTCAAGTCAAGTTCGAGCTCACCGTGAACCTATATATAGTAGTCAAGTTATCGTCTTTTATCCTTTTAATAGTGTCAATAACATGATTCGGAAATTACATATAAAATATCGGGCAAACCAATGAAAACATTTGATATGGTTATACAAAGATGTTGGGTTTGTTGATTGATGATGACATGCCCATTTAATGTGTGTTATCTTAGTTTTCCTTTTCAGGATTAATTGATCAATTGCAAGTCTCAAACAAGAAGTGTTGGATCATCTACCTTCCAAGATTTAGAGTACTTTGTGTCAACAATTGTAAAAGTAAGGGAGTAAAGTACTTGCAATGGCAACAGTCAAAACTATTGTTACCCAAACTAGTAACAGTAGGCTGGACTCTCACTTTGGTCTATTAAAAGTGGCAGTTTCTTGCCTTGGTTTTGAAAGAAGGTTTTTAGATTAATGTTTTGCAATAATAAAGGGATGGTCTTTGAAAAGATATTGTAACTTGCACTTCAAAAGTTTTCCTCATTCATGCTAAAACTTCCCTTTGGCTTTTATGAAACAAAGTTTTGGTCTTTTCCTTTTAATCTCAAGAGTTGTCCTCTTGTAATTTTCTCTTCACTTTGTTTCTAATAAATTCAAAGACCTTTTTAAGGATAATTACAAGTCTTATTTTATTATTTTTGCTTCTTAGAAGGAAGCCTATTTTGGTGCTAATTTGGGAAGGTCAAGTGACAAAAAGTCTTGACTTCAAACCCTAGCTTGTTTCCTCTTGTTTGCCCCCTCTATAAAAGGAACACTTCCCTTCATTTTGAAATCAAGACTTTGTCTGAAAATTCATTTAAGTTTGCAAAAATCGTTTTAAGTTCAAAGCTTTTCATCTTTTGCAAAAACTTTCTAAAGTCTTCAAGAGTTTCAGTCATTACTACTGTTGCCTTAAGTATTATACTCTCTTACTTAAAATCGTTTGATCTCATACGTTGTCCTTCTCAATTTTTTTATGAATTAGTTTGAGGAAACTTGATCTTGTAAACATTCCAAGTTAGAGTGTCGAGTTCTTAGACGGAGTAGTCTTTGAATTCTTGTCACAACCGGAGTAGGTTGCTGGCCCTTTTTATTGTACGGGTTTTAATAGTCGGAGTAGATCACTAAATTATCAATAAAAAGAAGATTGGACGTAGGCCCTTAGAGTGTTGGCCGAACCAATTCAAAAATCGTTTTGTTGATCTCTTACTACTTTATTTTCCACTGCAATTTATTTCTCGTACTTTATTTTCTTCTTTCCTTAGCAACAATCATGGATACTATCACATTCGTTCTGTAGCTTGTACTTTATTTGCTAAGATGAATAAGCAACAGTCAGAACAATTGTTTTCTTTAGATTTCATCAACTTATTCAAAACATTGTGATACACTTTTAATTACTCAATTTAATAGATGCATCCACTCATTGCTCATATTGTGAATCAACTTACTTTAAATCAATAAAGTCTAAGTTGAAATTTTAAAATAATAACTAATTCACCCCCCCTCTTAGGTACTTGAATCCATAAACTCTTCAATTGGTATCAGAGCCTCATGCTCTTGATATAGGCTAATCACCTTATAGATTGATTCTTGGGATATGGATTCCTCAAAACACTCCAAGATTCCGGTCTTTACCGCTGGGAATTTTGGATGGTGGAAGCTCAAAATGGAGCACTGTATTAATTATCAATGTTGGAAAATCATTGAGGATGGACCTATAATTATTGATGAAACCGACATCATGACGGGTTTTTCTAAAGTCAAGGCCGAGAAGGATTACAATGAAAATGACTTCAAGTTGACCGAGAAAAACTCGAAAGCGATGTCGATTCTTCAACGATGTGTAGGTGAGGCGGAAGTGAGTCGAATTTCTGGATGTCCTACGGCTAAACTAATTTGGGACTCCCTTGTACTTGCCTATGAAAGGACGTCTCAAGTTAAAAAACACCGTATTGACATTCTCATGCAACAATATGAGATGTTTCGTATGTCAAAGGACGAATCAATAAATAGCTTTTCATCTCGCTTTTCTTGTATTATTAATGAACTAAAAGGTCTAGGAAGAGATTTCGAGTCCGATGACATTATTTGAAAAATTCTTCGTAACCTTAACTCCCAAGTGGCAACCTAAGGTCACCGCCATTGAGGAAGCCTGTGATCTATCCATCTTAACTATTCATGAACTAATTGGATATTAATGGTTCACGAGTTTAATCTCGAGAAGAACTCTAGTGAATCCTCAAAGGGAAATATTCTAGCTCTAATGTCCTCTCCAAGTGATGTGGAGGACGAAGAGGAAGATGAATTTGCCATGTTCTCAAGAAACATAGTGGGAATGGTAAATGGCCAAGGAAATAGAAGGTTCAATAATAATTACTCGAAAAAATGATTTCCTAAGAAACAATTCACTTCTACTATTGGATGCTTCAAATGTGGTGATAAAAGTCACCAAATCAAAGAATATCCAAAGTGGGAGGAAAACAAATCAAAGGATAAGCGTGAAAAAAGCTAAGAAGGAATACAAGCATAAAGTCATGTCCGCCATTTGGGAAATATCAGACTCCGAGGACGATGAACCCATCGAGGAGGAACTAGAGGCAAAACTGTAATACCCGTCCTTTTAGGGACCCGTTGACCGACATTAACTGACCCTAGACACCTATCTTGACCTTCGGAAACCTTACGAGTGATGACTTGTGACGATGTGAGCTTTGGTTTGTGTGTTACTCGATCTAGCTGAGGCTACTCGATCGAGTAACGAGGGAGCTCGACCGAGTAGAGGTCACTCGATCAAGTAAGTTGGTTACTCGACCGAGTAACGGGTTTGCAACATGGAATTATAAATCGTTAATCGTGAAACCCCAAATCATTTCTCTACCTTCTTCCTAAACCTAAATGCCGTCACCTATATTCCCCTTCACCATGGTTCACTTTCTTGAGGTCCTTATGAGTGTCAACACCTTAGGGAGGGGATGCTTGAGTCGGGTAGCGGTCTTGACGCCAGATTGCTGTGTAATAGGTATGTCGTCGTCATCATCATCGTCGTTCTTGTTTTCAGTTATGTTTATAGAGGTAGTAATAGATAGCTGTGGTGGCTGTATAGGTGGTTTTCATGGTTGATTGGTACCTTGTGATCGGACGCAGAATCACTGCGGTTTGCTAAAGGTAGGTTCGTCTACTCAGTACTGTTGATTATCTAGAGAGTCTGTTGATGTTGTTTGGTTGGTTAGAGTTAATATTGTTGATTGGTTGTGGTCGTTGTTAATGTTGTGTTGGTATAGAAGTTAGTGATTGTTGTTGTACAGCTGATTGTGATTGTTTGTCTGTGGTTCTCGAGTTGCGTCCTCGGCTGAGTGGAGTCACTTGCGGGAGTGGCTTCACGCCCTTGATTCGCCCTCCGTGGAATCCGCCACGGGAGGCGATGTGCACATTATGGAACATGGGTTTATCGCTCGGATAGATGAGCAGAGCTTAGGTGAGAACGGTTGCGGTCCCTCACTGGCAGGACCGGACCTTCGGGCAGTCAGAGATATGTGGTTGGTTGGAGGAGGTGTGGTGTGTGTGCTGTTGTACTTGTGTTGTGTCTGCTTTTGTTTATCTGTTATCTCAGTCTCTGACCTTGTGTGGTTTTGTTGTGTTGTCTGTTTGTGTTGTGTCTGCCGTGATCCACTATGGTGAGCATTCAGTCTTAGCAGGTTGATGTATGGATCTTAGCTGAGTGCTTGGAGGGATGAGTATACCACGAGTCATGGCAGATATAGCGTCACCTAGTCGATAGTGGTTCTGAGTTGTATCTTTTATATCGTTAGTTGTTTGTAATTCACTTGTAATATAATATAAACATTCTTTTATCGACATTTGAATATTAATGTCCTCGGGCAACCAAGATGGTAACGCCCTTATCTGCTAGGGAAGGTCTTGTTAAGGCTCCTTGGTGGATGGGGGTGTTACAAAGTGGTATCAGAGCGACGATTTTGGAACCTGTAATAAATGAGCCTAATGAACGTAGTAAGTCTAATAAAATGAACCTGGTGTATGTATGTTGGGAGCCCCAACTGATGCTTGATTTTGGGTGAGTAGGCACTCTCATTTCAAAATCATGGCCCCATTATGCTTAAGCCAGTCACCGGTTATGGGAATATCGAGTCGGGAATTTTGTGCCTAGTGTGTATAATGGTTAAGTTAGAAATAACTGTGATATAGCCTCTAATAATGTTTAGTACGTGTAATTGTGATGATGAACTGAGTAGGGTTATGGTTGAATGGAAGTGTGGGTGAATGTAATAGAGATGGTGAAGTGTCGATAGTGCATGATAATGTCGGGTGATGTGGTGATAATAATGCGTTTTAAGTCTTTCTATGCGTACTAGTTATAAAGAATTGTGAGTTTTGTATATGATGATGATAGTAAGTCATAATTTTTTGTACTAGTTGTAATATTTGTCAAGCGGTAATTAGAATTGCAATGGGTGAATTGTTGAGTACTTTTGTGTTATGACATATTTGAGTCGAATAATTTAGTTAATAACTTGTTGTGACATGATCAAATTTCTAGCAAACTCGGATGATATATGATGGTTTATTGTTAGATGAATGTTTAGAGTAGTGTGAGTATAAGTTGGATGTTGAATTTGCAAGTGCATGATTAGAAGTGAAGTAATATGTTGAATGTATGCATGAATAAGTTAATGGTATGGTTAATCGTTTTGCGTAGTAATTATTATAGAGTGAAGTAATATGTGTCTTGGTTGGATGGAATCGTTGAGTTACATTTGAGTAGTGATAATGTGTTGTGAATGAATATAATAATCTGTGACAATTTACAAATACATTTTGGAATCGACACGAGTTGTTGTTTTGCGGTAATCGTTGGCTAAACTCGTAACTTTTAACCGTGAACCAAACCTTGCTTGACCGAGTATGAGTGCCTACTCGACCGAGTAGACCTTATTCGATATAGGTAGAGAACTATAAGATCAAAAAAGTTGGATCTGCCAGTGGAAACTCGATCGAGTAACCTACTTACTCGATCGAGCAAGTGAACAGTACACGGGATTTTACGGGTTTCTTATACCCTTTTCCTATCTTTCTTGTTTCTATTTCTCTTCATACCTAAACCCTAATTCCTCTATACCCCTCTACTTGTTCTCAAAACTTGTGATTTGGTGCTTGATTTCTTGGTGTTCTTCTTGTTTAATTCGTCCTTTTCATTTGCTAATCATTCAAGGTAAGAAAGTTCATCCTTTTCTATGTTTTTCATTGATTAAAAACATGTAAGTTGTTGGAATGTTTCTGAAATTTTGATTTATATGTATGAAATCTTACTTGTAGTTGTTGTAACATGATCTTATTGCTTTAATTAGTTGATCTTTAATGCTGAAAATAGAAAAATCGAATCAATTTGGGGGTTTGAATGTACCAAATTTTCTAGGGTTTAGGGATTCAAATTGATTTTTGTTTGTCCTTTGCATATGAAAGGGGAAAATTAAGTAATGTATATTATGGGTATCATGTTTAGTGTTGATTTTGATGAATTTTGCTCAAAATTTTGTCTTAAAACTCCGTCTTAAAAAGTGCCTCAAACTGAAATTTGCCCCAAATTCTTTGTGATACTTGGTCTAATTGTGGAACTATTTTGAAAGTCTAAGCAGTAGAATTTGTAATTGAGTTATTAATTAAGGTTAAATCTTTCAAAAATTTTGTAGCTGTAAGACCGTCTGATGAGAATTTGAGAGTTGTGTACTTGAACTTTTGATTTGTTTGGTGAAAGTGTGTATATAGTAGTTCTTTTTCTATTATTATACATGAAAGTTTATATGTTTTCAAGTAAGTGTTTGTCGTGTATCTAAAATGTGTGTTGAAAACAGATGCCGAGACCTATAGTTGGTACCTTTCAAAGTAAGAGGGGGAGGGCTTATGTGCCTGAGGTTGGTGAGGGGAGTGGGAGACCTACGGTCTCACCTTTGCCGGAGTACTCTACCATCGTCTTTGCTGATTTCAAGCAAAGAGATGCGTTTATTGAGCTATAAAAACGTCGTATGAGACCTACCCGCTGTATTTATACCACCATCTTGACGGACCTAGGGGTCGAGACTGACATGAGACACATCTTTGAGACTTTGGGTATGACCGGGTTGTATCGTCTTAGGAAACACTCCTATACTTTTATGACTTTGGAGTTCATGAGTTATTTTCACTATGATGTGGTGGAACAGACCGTCGAATTCCGCCTCATGAACACTAGCTTCTTTCTGACCATGGATATGCTTGCCACCCAGCTCGGCCTTGCTAGACCAGAGAAAGGAGCCCTTAGGGATATCCCGACTGAGTGTGGAGCCAGTAGTCTTATGCCTTGCTTCACCGGCAAGCCCGCCCCCACCTCTAGCAACATGTTGATCAATGACGTGCAACACATCACTCTGAAGATCTTTCTTCGTGCTATGACCTGTTTACTATATGAGCGGAGATATGTGAGTAAGCTTAACTCAGATGAGGTGATGTTTCTTGCGGCTTACCTTAACCCCACCCGAGCCCCGAGAGTCTATTTCATTCCCCCGACCATAGTGTGTGCTGCCTAGCTTTGACGACCTCTTCTGACACCCGTTTCTTGAGTTGTGGTGCCATTGCCACACGGTTGGCGGAGCGTTTGACCACTTTTGAGGCCTCCTCGGCCTATACACATTTGACCCCGACGGTGCCTACCTTGGACCGTGAGTACTTTCTCGACCAAAAATGGTTGAGAACCTTGGAGAGTGGTGGGTTAGCGTGGAGACTTTAGGAGATGAGTTGGATGAAGATACCCGATCCTGAGCACCTTCCCGTGACCGAGCCTTTTTAAGGCGGCGGTGGTGGCAGCCGATCGATGATGATAATGAGGTCCTTGATAAACAGTTTTACCTCATTGAAGATGACATTTTGGAGGTGATGCCTGAGCCGATGAAGAGGGATTAGGCTTGACCCGAGGATAGACAGCCTAGAGTGGGGAGAGGTCCGCGACGGGTGAGAGAGAGGATGGTTGAGACCCAGCCAGAGCAGCATGTGCCTCCACAGCCCCAGTTTTCTAGCTATTCTTCCTTCTTCAACCCTGAGATGAGAGTGAGTGAGCTCACGGAGAGAGTGTCTACTACTTTGACACTCCGGAACCTCCATGAGATGATATATGTTCAGGGCATCGGGACCAAGGCGACTCGGCCGGTGTGGTGGAGAGGTGTTGGAGATTACAGCGGGGTCTTCCATTCCTTTGGAGTGGAGCAGTCTACTTGGGAAGAGCCCATGAGTTACCCCTACGGTTGCTTGACACCATGGCGAGTGGGAGCCGATTCTGGCACTGGTGGCATCGCGGGTGAGGGTACATCTAGAGAAGGCACGTCTGGAGGCGGTGGTGGAGATGAGATGATGGATTAACAGACTTTGGAGTGATGATACTACTTTTATTTCTATCTTTTTTACATGGATTTGTAGTTGTTGATACTTGTTTCGTTTGGTACATTTGTTAGACCTTGGTTTGTATTTTTCCCATAAGGCCGTATTTTGGATGCTTTTCAGACTTTTTATGCAGGACGTTGGTGTTGGGAATACATTCCGATTCATGTATATGTTGCCTTGGACTTATAAGTGGTGAATTGGGGTGGCAATGACATGTGGCTACTCGATTGAGTAACTGCAGGGGTGACATCTGGGGTGCATTCTGATCTCGGCCAACTCGATCGAGTAAGACTAGCTCGATCGAGTGCCTTAAGAGCTCGATCGAGTAACCCTGTGACAGCTATAATTCGTTTTAACACTCTCTCGTATCATCATGTTGGTGGTTCTTGTGATAATGTTTCTTGTTGTGGGTGCGTGATATCGTTCTTCCGTCTCAACGGTGGATATACAGTTGTGCATATTTGCATGATTTATACAACTTTGGTGGTGTTGATTTAATTTTGAATGCTAAATCATATTATCTCAGGTAACGTAGTGTGTAATGGTTATAATTTTAGTTGCATAATTTGTATGGTTGTATAAGAAAGTAGTTGATGCCATGGTTGGTAGTTGATGATAGAATGCCTAATTATGTGGGTCACTGTGCCAATAGTTTCATATATATGAGTCATATGTATATAATGTCAAGAAAGTGTCGTAGTTGACATGAGTCAAAATGCGTAATATGGTTCGTTCGTAATGTCTATATGAAATAATATTTTATCGACTTGCGTATTCGTGGAGTTGTTTTGTTGGTGAATGTCGGGGACGAAGTTTCTTTTAAGAGGGGAAGAGTAATGTCGCGTGGAAAATGACGTAATTATAGCAATTTTATAGTATTTTATGACAATTTTGAAGTATTTAAAATGGTTGTTGGGTAATTTTATAATAGTTATTGTGCAATTAAGTAGTAGTTTGTAATTGTTGAATAGAACAACATGTTATTGTATCTTATTTTCAATTAATTGTCCTCTGTGTTGTAATGAAATTGGATGTTAGCAGCAAATACTAGAGTTGTTTGATGCGTGTATTTTATATAAGTTTTTACCTCATTTTTACACGCATTTCTATACTATTTATGTAGCATCTAGCTACAAAGGCCCCCCGAATAATCTACTTCGGCTTGTCTTGTGTAAATTGCAGGTACAGACCGGAAAGAAGATAAATCGAGCCTAAACTCGTCCCATTTGCATACATTTATGGAGAACAAGGAATTGGAGCTTGGAATCTATCACTTTGAAGACGCGTGAGCTGGTTTCGGAAGGTCAAAGTGCCTTACGTGCTAATATAGTTCGATCGACCACTTTTCAGTCGATCGAATGCTCTATCTCTTGAAGTTTCACTCGATCGAGTTGTTTTCATACTCGATCAAGAAGGCCATTATAAGAAGCCCTCGATCGAACGGTTTTTCCATTCGATCGAGAGGATTTGCTACTTAGTTCCTCGATCGAGTGGTTTAATTCCACTCGATCGAGAGGTTTTATCCTGTAGCCGTGTTTTTTGCCTTATTTCGTATGGGCTTTGTAATTAGGCTTATAAATTAGGTTTAGCAATATGTTTTTCGTGTGCTACTTTACACTGGAGACTACGCTACTTTCCTTTATCTCTTTTCTTTATCTCCTCTACCCTTACTCTTCTCTTTGGAACTATGACAATCTTGTAATCGGTATCATACTTCCCTTTATTTTTCTAATCTTAATCTTTTGATTGTTCTTATTTCTTCTCTTCATTTATTTGTATATGCTTCTATTCGAATCTTTATTATTGCTTGCCTTCATGTTTAATTCTTCTAGACTATGTATGATTGTTGTTAATTCGATGATAATGCGTAGCTAATTCCCTTTTGCTAATACTTAGGGAATCCATGATTATGAAGGAGTTGTAAATCGATATATTAGGTTTAATGCTTGGGTAGTTTATGTTGTTAATCGCTACATTTAATTGTTTCTGTCTAATTGAGTCGACGTAATTAGTCATTTAATCACAGTAAATCTTGACCTAGACCGGAAGGTTGGAAGGGGTGAGACTTGTAGCGAACATTAGGGCACGTAGTGAGGGCGGAAGCTAAGCTATTTGTGCTTTAGGGCGAATTGAGACCGGAAGGAGATATCCATTGCCCCATAAACCATACTTGCATTGACCTGAGACTTAGATTGCTTGACTGAATGATCATGGTGAACCGACTGTCTTAGCTATTTTCTCTCTATTTGCTTAATTCTTATTGTCTTACCTTTTCCCTCTTCCTTAATCTCTTTAGTTTAGAACAAACAAATTCAAACCCCCAGAAATTGGCTACCGTGACGGACTTAGTTAAAGCTGACATTTTCCCATCTCCCTGTGGAGATCGACCCTACTTACTGCTAGCTTCTGTTAGTGTATCTAGGTTTATTTTTGGTACCTGACGACGATATCAAATTTTGGCGCCGTTGCCGGGGAGTTGGCGCAATTTTGTTGCTTTATTTAAGTTTGTCTCTCGTCTCAAGGAATTTATTTCTTGAGACCGATCTCATATTTTTGCAAGTTTTTGATTAGTTTGCAGGATATCTATTCTAGAAGAGAACATTGTCATACCTGCTCCACTCTTTAAATTCTATCTGCCAGGATGGCGAATATAGCCAACCATTCAGAACCGACTTTGGATTCCCTTACAAAAGGTTTCCTATTACCCACTACTGACTCGGGAACCTTTGGAATCCACCCATCTTATATACAGCTGGTCGAGAGAAATCTCTTCGGAGGGGTACCTGGAGAAGATCCGTGCAAGCATATAGAGTCTGTTCTGATCTTGTTCCACCATTCCTCTTCTTCTTTGGGTGACACAAGACAGAGTGAAGGGAGTTCTCTTTCCCTTCTCTTTAGCTGATGATGCCCGGGAATGGTTGAGGGATTTAGACAGAGAAGCAGCCGGTGTAACCGACTGGAATTCTCTTGCCTTGGCCTTTTACAGGCGATATTTTCCACCACAAACAAGCACTAATGCGTTGAGAGCTCGGGACATCGAATTTGAGCAACTACCTACTGAAGACTTGAATGGGGCTTGAACTAGGTTCAAGAAGCTCGCCCGTTATGTGCCTCATCACGGTTTCAAGCGCTAGTTTATATATACCCAATTCTATAACGGGTTGTATCCGGACCAAAGAGCTGTTCTTGATAGTGCAGCCAAAGGGAGATTTCAGAAGAACGTAGAGGATAGTAAAGGGTGGCATCCTATTGAGGAGATGGCCATTCATGTTGCTGAGTATGGAAATCCCCGAGGAGGTAGGAATGTAAACGAATTGGTAGTAGCTGAGGTGGAGAGTCCTAGCGGAAGTCTAGGTAGTCCGGAGACTGTAGAGACTGTGGGTGAGCATGCATAGGTTTGTGCTATTACTGAGCATGAGATAGTATGCGGTAGATGCGGCATGGAGGGGTATGACCCTATTGGTTGTCTGGAGAGTGTAGAGCGTGTCCTTGCTTATCAAAAATTCAGCCAAGGAGTTCCTTTTTCTCAATTATATGAAGACTTGACGAGTGCTTCTACTTCTTCTACACCAACGCCGCAGCCGGACTCCTCTTCTACAAATGCGGAGTTTGCCGAATCGAAATCCTTGGTTTTGAACTTAACGCAACATTTGGAGGAGAAATGCAACAAGGATAATACCGCCATTGTGGAGTTAAGAGAGCAAGTCGCGCAATTAACACTCACGCAAAACCAAGTTAATCATCCACCCTCGTGCGATCCAGTCAATGCCATCAATCTTCGAAGTGGCCTTGCTTATGAGGGGCCAAAAATACCGGAAGACGGGGTTGTGATAGCTGATGATGCCCCGGATGATTTGTTGGACGAATCCACGGACGATATCCCTGTTGCATATTGTCCAGGCACTCGATCGAGTGAAATTGCTACTCGATCGAGTGAAATAACCCATCCATATGCTCAATCGAGTATAAATCCTACTCGATCGAGAGGTGCTCAATTTACAGAATTCGATCGAGAAACTATTTCCTCTCGATCGAAAGCTTTGGCAGAAGAAACCACTCGATCGAGTGAAAATAGTACTCGATCGAGAGAACCTGAAATAAAAGAGCTCGATCGAGAGCTTCATTTACCTCGATCGAGTAATGCTCAAGATAAAACCACTTGATCGAGTGAGGAAAGTGCTCGATCGAGTGCCAGAACCAGCGGAGAACCTATTTTAACACCTAATTTCTCTACCGTGTCATCTTCCCTTGCTGTGAAGACGTCACGTGCTGATAAAGGTAAAGAGAAAGTCGCGGGTCCACTCATTGCTATCAGAGTACCCTATCTAGGACATCTGAAGGACGCAAAGGTTGAGCGACAGTACGGTAAGTTTGTGGACGTTGTGAAGAACCTCCAGGTAACTGTCCCTTTTACCGAACTAATTACCCTGGTACCTACTTACGCTTAGTTTATGAAAGATATTGTGACGCGTAAAAGAGAGCTAAGTGAGTACGAGACTGTTGCCTTTATGGAAGAGTCTAGTAATTTACTTTTAAATAAGGCTCCACCTAAAATGAAAGACTCGGGTAGTTTTTCTATTAGCTGTATAATAGGCAATGAAGAAATAGATAAGGCTCTTTGCAATTTAGGAGCCAGTGTCAGTGTCATGCCTCTGTCCGTCTGCAAGAAATTAAATATGGGTCACCTTAAAATGGCTAACATTACATTACAGATGGCTGATAGATCTGTAAGAAGACCCTTGGGTATCTTAGAGGACGTGCCTGTGAAAGTAGGCAAGTTCTTTATACCAGTGGATTTCATTGTTTTAGATATTGCTGAGGATACCCGGACCCCAATTATACTAGGAAGACCATTATTATGTACAGCTGGGGCCATCATTGATGTCCAACAATGGCGTTTGACTCTTGCAGTAGGGGATGACGCGATTACTTTCAGTTTGCCTAGTACTTTGGCTTGGCCAATGATAGAGGATACATGTTATTCTGTTGATATTGTTGATGAGTCTGTCTATGACTTATGGCAGGGTTATTTTATAAAGGACCCACTAGAAGCTCTTATGCTTTTGGATGAGTGTGCAGGTAACCCAGATAACAATGACGCTGTGTTGGATTTGCTTGAAGCTGCTTTAGATGAGCGTGAACTTACCGACACTGAGGGAGAGAAAGTGGAACAGATGATCGGTACTCTTTGCGCCGTAGAGGTAAAGGTACCTGAGCGTAAGCCTCTTCCCTCTCATCTAAAATATGCTTTTCTAGATGATACCGAGCAATATCCAGTTATTGTTAGTGCTAAGCTTGATGATGATCAGCTGACTGCTTTGTTAGCTGTGCTTAAGAAAAATAGGAAAGCTATGGGTTACTCTTTGGACGATATCAAGGGGATTAGTCCCGATATTTGTATGCACATGACTGAGCTGGAGGAAGATCACAATCCTTGCAGATAGGGTCAGCGCCGGCTGAACCAAAAGATGCAAGATGTTGTGATGGCTGAGGTAATGAAGCTGCTTGACGCAGGTATTATCTACTATGTTGGTCATTCTAAGTGGGTGAGTCCAGTTCAGGTAGTTCCTAAGAAAGAAGGGACTACTGTGGTCAGGAATGACAAAAACGAGTTAATACCTACAAGAGTAGTAACCGGCTGGCGGATGTGCATAGATTACAGACAGCTGAATGCCGCCACCAAGAAAGATCACTTTCCCCTTCTTTTTATTGATCAGATGGTAGAAAGGTTAGCTTCTCACAAGCTTTTCTGCTATCTAGATGGGTACTCAGGGTTATTTCAGATCCCTATTCACCCAGATGATCAAACTAAGACTACTTTTACTTGTCCTCAGGGTGTGTTTGCTTATCGCAGGATGCCTTTTGGTTTATGTAATGCCTCTGCTACCTTCCAAAGGTGCATGACGGGGATATTTTCAGAGTTCATCGAGTCTATTATGGAAGTTTTCATGGATGATTTTAGTGTCTATGGAAGTGATTTTTCTAATTGTCTGTCTAACCTTGATAAAGTGTTGCAGCACTGCATTGAGGTTAATCTTGTGCTTAATTGGGAGAAGTGCCATTTCATGGTCAACGAGGGAGTTGTCTTAGGGCACTTAGTTTCTGACAGGGGAATAGAAGTTGACAAAGCAAATGTGGAAGTGATTCAGCAATTACCTCCTCCTGTTAACGTTAAAGGAGTGAGGAGTTTCCTTGGTCACGCCGGCTTTTATCGCCGGTTATCAAGGATTTCTCAAAAATTGCTAAACCACTCACACAGCTGCTACTTAAGGATGCCCCTTTTGTGTTTACTGATGAGTGTCTTTATGCTTTTAACAGGTTAAAGCAGGCTTTGGTATCTGCGCCGATCATACAGCCTCCCGACTGAGATTTTCCGTTTGAGATAACGTGTGATGCTAGTGACTATGCACTAGGAGCGGTGCTAGGCCAAAGGAAAGACAAAGCTTTAAATGCAATTTACTATGTGAGCCTAACTCTGGATGAGGCTCAAGTGAAGTACACCACTACTGAGAAAGAGCTGCTAGCTGTGGTTTATCCCTTAGAAAAATTTCGTTCTTATTTGATTGCATCGGTTAGATTCGTTTTTTTACCGACCATGCAGCGGTGAGGCACCTCCTTGCTAAGAATGAGGCTAAACCACGGTTATTGAGATGGATACTCCTTCTTCAGGAGTTTGATTTGCAGATAAAAGATAAGAAAGGAGTTGAGAACGTTGTAGCTGATCATCTGTCGCGACTGTCACGACAAGAGGGAGAAGATTCTTTACCTATTGAAGAGTCTTTTCCTGATGATTCTTTATTTGCTATATTGTCTTCTATTATTAACCAAGAACCTTGGTATGCAGATATAGCTAATTACATTGTCAGTGGCAAGCTGCCGCCTGACCTTTCTCATCAGCAGAGAAAGCGTTTTATGTATAACGCTAAGCAGTATTTCTGGGATGATCCTTATTTGTTTAAGGAATGTGCAGACGATCTCTACAGACGGTGTATTCTATAGTGGGAGACCAAAGTAGTCCTGGAAGGCTGTCACTCATCCTCTTATGGTGGTCACCACGGTCCATCGCGCACCGTGGCTAAGGTACTTCAGTCTGGTTTTACTGGCCTACTTTGTTTGCTGATATTAAGGCTTTTGTTTCAGCTTATGATGCCTGCCAACGATCAGGGAATATTTCAAAGAGACATGAGATGCCACAAAATGGTATCTTAGAGGTTGGGGTTTTCGATGTCTGGAGCATTGATTTCCAAGGACCGTTTCTATCTAGTAAAGGTAACAAGTATATTTAAGTAGCTGTTGATTATGTGTCTAAGTGGATAGAGGCAATTGCTTCACCTCATTGTGATGCCAAGACCGTGATTAAGATGTTTAAAAAGATCATATTTCCCCAATTTGGTGTCCCTAGGGTCGTCATTAGTGATGGGGCAATGCACTTTAAAGAAAAGAAATTAACTTCCATTCTGTCTAAAGTTGGTGTTCAACACCGGCGTGGTTTGGGGTATCATCCCCAAACTAGTGGTCAGGTTGAGGTCTCTAATCACGAGATTACAGAGATCTTGTCTAAGGTAGTTTCTAAATCACGGAAGGACTGGAGTCTTAAATTAGAAGACACATTATGGGCTTACAGAACTGCCTTTAAGACACCGATTGGTGCATCACCTTATCGGTTAGTCTATGGGAAATCATGTCATTTACTTGTTGAGTTGGAATGTAAAGCTTGGTGGGCAATTCATGAACTTAAATTTGATCCTAAGTTGTGTGGTCAGAACCATCTTTTGCAGTGATGTGACCATAATTAGCGCATATTTAGCCCCCGAATTAGCCTTGTTCCCATGCTTTTTATTGCATATTTGGGTCATTTCTTATCTTTAGTTCTTTGTTTTGCATATTCTTTGAGTTTTTGATCCCTTGGTAGGAAAGGAGTAAGAATCTTGTATTTTCATGGCAAAACGAGACTAAATTTATCGAATTCAATGACCAAGCATCAAGGAGAGACAAGATTAGAAGGCCTTTGTACATATTATAGTAGAAGAGCAATGTTGAGAAAGGATCCTTGAGTCCCCAAGGAAATCCCCAAGGAATTTATGAAGAAAAGGGAAGAAAAGAAGAAGATATGTTGCTGAGTGACAATCCGAGCGGATTGTCACCAATCCGTCCGTCCCGCAGCTGCACAATCCGAGCGACTTTGCTCTAATCCGCTCGGATTCCACCTCCACAATCCGCCTGGATTCCCTTGAATCCGCTCGGATTCCAAGGCCAGATTCCGCCCGTCCCGACCTTATTCCGCCCGGATTCCAACACAGCACGATTTCCTCTTCTCCAAGCTACAAAGAAAGAAGCCCTTCTCTCGAAAAATACCGGGTCCTCCTTGCTCAATCTAAAAAGTGTAATTACTAGTTTAGCCCTTAGTTAACCCTAATGCATCCTCCCTAATTTCCACTATAAATACCCCATTAGTCTAATTAGAAGAGGATGTTCTTCTTATCAATAATTAGAGTAGTTAATATCAATCAAATCTCTCTTTAGTTTTGTAATCAACAATTAATCAAGTTCTAATACAAGTTTTATTTCCTTAATCTCTCTTTTGTTCATCCTTTATTTTGGGTAATTGAAGATTATTTGGGTTATTATTGGGAGATTGACAACCTCTCAATCAAGCATTCAAGTACTTCTTTTATCTTTGCTTTATTATTGGAATCATTAGTAGGTATAATCTCTTAATCCCTTTTTAATTATTGTTAATTACTTTCATTTATTCATCATGTTTCATATTGTTGGTATGATTGACAACCTTGCTAGCATGATCAACATGATAATGAGTGAGTAGTCTCTTAGCTAGGGTTAAATGGGTGATTAGGGGAAACCAACATGGGGAATGATTCATGCTTAAATTAATATGCTTTCATGTTTTATTTGCTTGCTTGTTTTGATCTCAACTCATGCACATGTTATATTTGATGAAATGCTAAGCCTATGAATCCTTGCATTTACTATCATCTTCTATCTTTTCAATGAGACTTGTAAGACATAACCCAACTCGACTCTCATTAGACCATGCATGTTGTTGAGTAGGGAAGATTAAGTCGACTTGTAGGTGTTGTACAATCTAATCGATTCGGCTCCGGGACCCAAACTTTCCTAGGATTGTAAGATATAACCCAACTCAATCCATCACAACAATAATTGCTTGCTTATAATTTGAGAACATGTTTGTATGATCATATCCCATGATTCCCCTATGATCCCATGACACCCTAGTGCTTTTAATCAATTGTTTACACCCCTTTAATTCATCTTGTTTGCTTATTTTCATTGCTATTTTAGTTTAGTGACCTTCTACATCAACCCAATTTGTGACACCCCTTAGACATCACTAGTTGCAATAGAAATCTCATTTCAATACCCGTCCCTTGGGATCCGACCTTTACTTGCCTCTTTACTAATTGTAGAGTTGTTTGTGAAGTTATAAATTGTGTTTTGATTCGACCGTGACCCAATGACCACATCTTTAATTGTGAACACGAAACGGACTCGCATCAAAAATGGCGCCGTTGCCGGGGACGGTGTTTACTTGATTTAGATTTCTTTTTATTGTTATTAGTTGTGTCTTTCTTCGCCTTGGGGAAGTAAAACTCCTCAAGGTTTGTTCTAATTGTTTTCGAGTTGTTTGATATTTTGCATGTCTAGAAGGTTACAAGGTGATTTGTTACCTTTTGACCGTGAAATCGAAAGAACCTTGACGAACAATAGGAGACTTGTTAGGAGGAATTTAAGAGGTATTAGTGAAGTTGTTCAACCCACTAGTGAGTTTGTCAATCCTTTCGCAATAGAAGGAGAAGAGAACCCATTACACAATACCCCACAAAATCCACCTACAATGCCTAAATTCTCGTCACACTTCGTACCCACCGAGGAGAATCTACCAAATGGTACTCCTACACCGCAACATCTAACCGGAAATTTTATTGCCAAGTCCGCCTTCATCCAATTAGTTGAGAGGAGCCAATTTGGGGGGATGCCTAGTGAAGACTCTCATTCTCATATGGAAACCTTTTGTGACTATTGTGATGCAATCTCTCAAACGGGCGTGACTCAAGACCAAATTAGATGGGTCTTATTTCCTTTTTCTTTAATCGGCACCGCGAAGCAATGGTTGAAGGGCCTTTATAAGGCCACCCTCGGAATAGATTCTTGGAAGAAGTTGGCTCTAGATTTCTACAAAAAATTCTACCCACCGGAAAAGACTAACATGCTAAGAGCTCAAATTACGGGTTTTAAGCAAAGGGATGAAGAGTCTTTGTATGAAGCTTGGGAGCGGTTCAAGGGAATTTGTCGCTCATGTCCTCACCATGGACTTAGCGAATGGTTTTTGGTACAACAATTTTGGAATGGTTTATATGAAGATTCTAGGAACATTCTCAATATGGGATCAAATGGAATGTTCACCGAAGTTGATGAAAATCAAACATGGAACAAGATTAAGGAAATGGCGGTCCATAACTCACAATATAGTAGACCTCGCAAGGCTACTAGAGGAGGAAAGCATGAAGTGGAATCCGTTACTCAATTGGGTGCTCAACTTAGTGCTCACATTGACACAATCAACTTGAAGTTTGAACAAGCTATGGCTAGACTTGAAGAAAACTCAAAATCATCAAAGCATCATGTTAATGCCATGACGGCATCCTCATCAATCCCAAGTGGGATATGTGAGAATTGTGGAACTTTGGGACATGACCAAGGCGAATGTAGGGGAACAAATGAACAAGTGAATGCTTTCCATGTATACAAGAGTGGTACCCCTTATTCCAACTTTTACAATGAAAACACCAAATTCCATCCAAATCTCTCATACAAAAGCCAAAATGTTCAAAACCCTCAAACAACATACACTCCACCACCCATGAGAAACCAAAATCAAAGACCCTTTTACAATCAAAACCAAGGTTACCAAAATCAAAATCCATACAATCACCAAAATGACCAAGGTTTTGATGTCCAAAAAGTGGTCCTCCAAATGCAAAAGAATCAACAAGAGTTTTTCACTCAAATGCAAAAAGATAGCCAAGCAAAGGAAACCACCATCAACAACATTCTAGCTCACACCAAGATGTTGGAAACACAATTGACTCAACTAGCATCTTCAAGCTCACAAAGACAAAAGGGGCAATTACCACCTCAAAGTAATCCCTCTAGACATGAAACGGTTAGTGCCATTCACTTGAGAAGTGGTACAAGGTATGAAGCACCGAAGAAGCAAGTTGAGGATGAAGTTGTGGAAGCTAGTGAAAAGGAAGAAATTGTGCAAAGCTCCAAAGATGGAGAATCATCAAAAGAAGAAAGTTCAAAGAAAAATGAAGACAAGGTCAAGGAGAAGGAGCCCATTGTGATTAGACTTCCTTTTCCAAGTCGTCAAGCCAAGCCCAAATTTGATGATCAACTTGGAAAGTTCATGGAAATCGTGAAGAATTTGGAAGTCTCAATTCCTTTCACGGAATTAATCAATCACGTGCCGGCCTATGTGAAATACATGAAAGATATCCTCACAAAGAAGAAGTCGATCCGGAAGCTTGAGACTATCGCCTTCACTATGGTGAGTAGTGCAATACTTCAAGGGAGTTCACCTCCAAAGTTAAAGGATCCGGGGAGCTTCTCAATACCGTGTACCATTGGCGACACAACGATCAACAAAGCCTTATGTGATCTAGGGGCTAGTGTGAGTGTCATGCCGTACTCAGTGAGTAAAAGGTTGGGGATGGGAGAGCTTAAATGCACCAACATCACACTCCAAATGGCCGATAGATCGACGAAGACACCATTAGGGATATGGGAAGATGTCCCCGTGCGAATTGGGAAGTTTTTCATCCCGGTGGACTTTGTCATTGTTGATATGGAGGAAAATTCCAACATTCCAATCATTCTAGGAAGACCTTTCCTACACACCGCGGGTGCGGTGATTGATGTGAAACATGGTGAGCTCACTCTAGAAGTGGGAGATGAAAGCATAACTTTTAATCTTGACAAGACTATGAGAGCTCCTCGTTTGCATGAACCATGTTTCATGATTGATCATTATAGCCGCAAGGATGAAAGTAAGAAATCGGAACTCAAATGGAAGAAGAAAATTGAAGATGCTCCATTCAAAGAGCAAGTGAATTGTGACAAGGAGAGCTTGCAAAGCTCATCAAAATCAATCAAGGAAGAAGAGGATGGCCTCATTGGCCAAGAGAAGAAATTGGGAGAGTTGTCTCCATCTAAGCAAGAGATTTTCAATGATCAACTTAATGAAGTTTGTGGTCTTTGGGACAACGAATTTGAAGGGATTTTTAATCCCTACATTGGTAATGCCATCGATCAAGATCGACAACAAGGACCAAGGTCTATTGAAGACCCCTACCATGATAATGAACAAGCTTTTGATTACTTCTTCAAGATGTTGAGCAACATCAACAACACCTTGAACTTGCCCCCTTGACATCTCATCATGAATGAGAGTTTGGTGGAGTCCTCCCTAAACCACCACTTGTAAATACTTCTAACTCCCTAACTTACATTTCAATTCTTGTATTGCATTTTTTGTCATCTTTGGATTTTTATTTACTTTGATCAAGATAATTGTCATGTTTGAGAGAAGTGAGAGAGGGACTAACAATTTCAATTGATGTGTAGTGCTTTTAGCTTAGTGTGGGGATGACAATTGCCTAGGCTATCCATGCCTAGTAGTGCCCCCACAATGACGAACACAAGACTTGAAGAAAGAATGGAAGAATGGTAAGGGAAATGCATTGTGCACGGATGGAACTGAATCCGAGCACACAGGGGGAGAATCCGAGCGGATTGTACAGAATCCGCCCGTCTTCAGTAATCCGAGCATACTGCAGAAAAGACGCCCGTCCTGAACTGAGCTGAATTTTGAAAATTTCTTGACTGTGACTGAATCCGGGCGTCCTGAGCAGCAATCCGCCCATCTTGAAGAATCCGCCCGTCTTGAAACCAAGACGCCCGTCTTTGCAGCTGAGGAAAACAAGCAAAATTTCCTGGACTGAAATCCGTCCGTCTTCAGCTAAATCCGCCCGTCCCGTGTCAAGCAAATCCGAGCATCTTCCACCCAATCCGCCCGTCTTTAGGCGAGTTTTCTAAAACCCAGAAAGAGCAGAATCCGCACGGATTGGGTAGAATCCGCACGGATTGCCCCTGCAGATTCTAAAATTTCGGTCTCTTTAAAACCCCTCCCACCTTCATTAATTCATTCATTCATTCATAAACACTACCCACAACATCAAAACCCTCATCCTCTCCATCACAAAAACAAAAACCCTCAACAACATTCACCAAAAACAAATCAAATCATCCTTCCAACAACAAATCAATCACTTCTTCTTCAATAAAAATCAAAACCATGCACAAAATCTTCAACCTTTGAGTCGATTTTTGATTTCATAAAGGCAAAGCCTTTCACCTTTAAATCGATTTGGGTATACTACAAATTGAAGATTTTTCATTCTTTTCTTGGTTAGTTCATCAATGGCAAGGACTAAGGGAGCAACAAAGGCAACAAAAGCACCAAAGGCTAAGGCACTCTCACAAAGGCAAAAGGCTCTTCAAACAAAGAAAGCATTGGCTATGGTGGTAGCAACACCAAGCTTGGAAGTGCAACAACAACAACAACCTTCTATGGGAGCAACAACACCTTCTACTCCGGAAATCGATCAACTTTTGCATTATCCGGAGGTAACTTTTATTTCCGATACCCATAGAAATACCTTTGCCAAGTTTGCTATGAAGTTATTACAATCCACCAAATTTATATGTGAAGATACCTTAGAAAAATTGGGTGTTCTTAAGCAAACTAGAGCCTTTTTCAATGCCATGGGGTTGAAGAAATTGTTTGAAACAAAGGAATTGACATACCCCTCCCTTACCTTGGAATTTGAAAGTCACCAAAGTTGAGAATAGGGAGAATCTCGAGTTTCGTCTAGCTAATGTTAGTAGACGCATTTCCTTTAGGGAATTGAGTGAAATTTTGGGTCTTAGTGATGAACCGCGTTATTTTAAGAATTATGGAAAGTATGACCCCGAACCTCTTTGGGAGGCAATTTCCGGGAGGAAATTTGAGGACTTTCATGCGAGTCGTGCTCTTTTGGTCCACCATCCGGGCATAAGAGTATGGCACAAGGTCGTGGGAAACACCATAATTGCAAGGAAAGATACCAACCATTTCACCAAACTTGATTTTATTCTCCTTGAATCGGCTTTGAACATTGGAAGAGTACACACCAAGCCTTACAATTCTTTGAGGCTCTTGGTAGATAGATGGCTCAACATTGATTGTGGGAAGAAGGGCACTACCGTTATTGTCAATGGCGGCCTAGTCACTATCCTAGCTAAGCACTTTGATCCTAACTTCAATAAGGATAACAAGTACAAAGCAAAGGAGGGTGGTCATCTTGTTGATTTGCATACTATGATACACAAGTTCAAGTGGGTTACCCATAACCCCCTTGAAACTAAGTATGGATGGCTCACTAGTGAAGCTAGATCGTTCACCTTGCCTTCAAAGATTTGTCGTCTAAGTGTCCACCGGACCAATTATCTACTTCCCCTTTCTAAAGAGGCCGAGTATATTATTCAACAACAAAAGGGTGATCTTGAAATGCCCTCCTCTTCCATTGTCATACCACCTTACCCCTTTGAGTATGAAGAGTTCAAGCCGGAAGGAGTTGAAGCTAGAAAAGATTATGTGACTCTTCTCATGCAAGCAATGCACAAGCAAGCCTTTGAAGATCGGAAAAATGCTTACTTGGCTCAATATCCACCCCTCCTAAACTTAGCTAGGCAAGGACTACTTGATCCATCTTGTCCTTTGCCTAGTTGGGCGGATAGAGAAGTCCTATTTTCGGGTGCATCTAGGATCGTTTTGGGTGACAATGAGGTTGTTGGTAATGATGAAGAAGTTGATGATAACATTGATGAAGAAGCAAGTGAAGAAGGAGAAAAGGACGGTGAAGATGATGATGAGCAAGATGAGGAAGAAAGTGAAGAAGCAAATGACAAGGGAAGTGGCAATGTGACCACTTCTAATGAGGAAAGTGATGGTGATAGCATGATGGAAGATTAGCAAGCCTTGGAGACTCCTACCCTCTCATGGTTTGTCTATTTCTCTCTTTGTTTCAATTATAATTTTGATCATTGTTGGAGTAGTCCTAGCCCCATAGAGGACTCACACCTCGGTACCATTGAGGTGTTCTCATTTTATTGTTCCCATTTTCAAAATCCAAAATGACAAATTAGTTTCATGCATTGCATAGTGTGTGCATGAACTACACCCATCGTTGGACATTAGCAATAGTGTCTCACTCGGTTTGGGGAAGTTAATGCATACACAACGGGAGGTAATCTAAATTATCCTCTCCGTCATAACAAAAACCATGCATCATGTAGTGTAGCTTAGTGTAGATTGCATTTAGTGTAGAAATCATGCATCATCTTTGCATAATTTCCATCATTTTGGCCATTGAGGACAATGCCCATATTAGTGTGGGGATGGGAATTCTAACATTTAACTCTTATTCAAAAATCCAAAAAAATTGAAAAATTTCAAAAATCATAAAAATTTAAAAATTGAAAACCCAAAAACATGTTTATTTCCTTTTGTAGTCTTGTATATATTGTCTTGTATATATTGTGTTTGTTCTATCCTTGTTCACACTGATTGACTACGCCACATCCGAGACATAAGGATCATGAAGACCGCATGGTATGATCTTTCCAATCTCCTTTTTCCTCTTTATGTTGATGACTATGTGGCTTTATTTTGATTGATGCGGTAAAAACAATGTGAACTTAAAACTTGCATTTAGTTTATATGTCATATTAGTTAATAGAATCACTTGCATTAGGATGTTTATATTAGTTGCATCATTGGCATGTAGTTGCATGTTAGAAATGTTTTGAAAAATGCCTATTTAGGAACTTTGACAAGAGCAACTAAGCCATTACAAATACTTGTTCAACTTAAGACTTTGCCTACTAGAATGGTTGTAAAACACCCTAGATAGTGTCATACTAGTATCTTTTGACCCATGACCCAAGGCCTAGTCAAGGGTTTGCATGTGAGTCACCTATCCAACACCGTGATGCGATGTGGACTTGGTTAACTTGTCTAGGTGACCTTGTTTGACCTTGTGGTAAGGCAACCCAAAAATATTTTCTATCAATAAGCTTGAAGTGCTCATTTCAAAGAAATTTTGTCATGTGGAAGTAATGTAATGCCAAGGAAACCTCAAATGTTATGAATTGTTGAAAGTTGAGAAATTTAAGTTGTTTTGATGGACGCGTACCACTTCGATGTGCTTTGGTGCGGGATCCATTGAATTGAGCCCCCATACGGTTGTGAATTCGGCCGCCCAGAGACAGAGTGACGATCACCCCGAAAAGCTATTGTCTAGAGGTTAACCGGTTGCCTAATACGCGATTGGCGAAAGCAAAGGACACTAGCCCGGAAGGGACAAACCCCATCTTAAATTTTTGAAATGTGAAAGTGAAATGAGGACAATTTTGAATACTAGTCATATCCACCCGTTGTGAATAAAGATTTGAGCATTTCATTCCCAAAAAGCCTTTTTGTCAAGCCACTTGGTCCAGCTTGGGACGATCCATGACCTTTACTTTTGTAGAGAATTCGAGACTTGTCATGTCATATGCTACTAGCATCATAGGTATCATCATTCCACCACCATCCGATCGCTCTTGACGAAAGCATTTGGAAATTGAGGACGAAAGTAGTCTAGTTTAACACCATTTGGAGGTGATTTGGTGCCATCCTCTTAGCCTTAGTAATTTGTTGAACTAGTATTTGTGAAGGATTACATGCTCTTAAATTTGTTCCTCTTTAGTGCCTCCGCCACTTGATGAGGGAGTGGCTATTCTTTTTGTAGATGCATCCATTATGTGATTTTGTGTGCTTAATGTTTGGATGTGTCGCCATTTTGGCAAGACCCACCTTGCCTTGCAAGAAGGCATCCTACCTCATGGTTGTCTTGTTGTGAGTTGAAGGGGCGGAGTGAGACCCGCTAATTGTCTCATATCGGCTATATTATTAGGATATGTTAGTATTGGTCCTAGTCTTTGTCACCTCTTTACTCGGGACGAGCAAAGGTTCGGTTTCGGGATATTTGATGTGACCCTAATTAGCGCATATTTAGCCCCCGAATTAGCCTTGTTCCCATGCTTTTTAGTGCATATTTGGGTCATTTCTTATCTTTAGTTCTTTGTTTTGCATATTCTTTGAGTTTTTGATCCCTTGGTAGGAAATGAGTAAGAATCTTGCATTTTCATGGCAAAACGAGACTAAATTGATCGAATTCAATGACCAAGCATCAAGGAGAGACAAGATTAGAAGGCCTTTGTACATATTATAGTAGAAGAGCAATGTTGAGAAAGGATCCTTGAGTCCCCAAGGAAATCCCCAAGGAATTTATGAAGAAAAGGGAAGAAAAGAAGAAGATATGTTGCTGAGTGGCTCGGATTGTCACCAATCCGTCCGTCCCGCAGCTGCACAATCCGAGCGGCTTTGCTCTAACCCGCTCGGATTCCACCTCCACAATCCGCCCGGATTCCCTTGAATCCGCTCGGATTCCAAGGCCAGATTCCGCCCGTCCCGACCTTATTCCGCCCGGATTCCAGCACAGCACGATTTCCTCTTCTCCAAGCTACAAAGAAAGAAGCCCTTCTCTCGAAAAATACTGGGTCCTCCTTGCTCAATCTAAAATGTGTAATTACTAGTTTAGCCCTTAGTTAACCCTAATGCATCCTCCCTAATTTCCACTATAAATACCCCATTAGTCTAATTAGAGGAGGATGTTCTTCTTATCAATAATTAGAGTAGTTAATATCAATCAAATCTCTCTTTAGTTTTGTAATCAACAATTAATCAAGTTCTAATACAAGTTTTATTTCCTTAATCTCTCTTTTGTTCATCCTTTATTTTGGGTAATTGAAGATTATTTGGGTTATTATTGGGAGATTGACAACCTCTCAATCAAGCATTCAAGTACTTCTTTTATCTTTCCTTTATTATTGGAATCATTAGTAGGTATAATCTCTTAATCCCTTTTTAATTATTGTTAATTACTTTCATTTATTCATCATGTTTCATATTGTTGGTATGATTGACAACCTTGCTAGCATGATCAACATGATAATGAGTGAGTAGTCTCTTAGCTAGGGTTAAATGGGTGATTAGGGGAAACCAACATGGGGAATGATTCATGCTTAAATTAATATGCTTTCATGTTTTATTTGCTTGCTTGTTTTGATCTCAACTCATGCACATGTTATATTTGATGAAATGCTAAGCCTATGAATCCTTGCATTTACTATCATCTTCTATCTTTTCAATGAGACTTGTAAGACATAACCCAACTCGACTCTCATTAGACCATGCATGTTGTTGAGTAGGGAAGATTAAGTCGACTTGTAGGTGTTGTACAATCTAATCGATTCGGCTCCGGGACCCAAACTTTCCTAGGATTGTAAGATATAACCCAACTCAATCCATCACAACAATAATTGCTTGCTTATAATTTGAGAACATGTTTGTATGATCATATCCCATGATTCCCCTATGATCCCATGACACCCTAGTGCTTTTAATCAATTGTTTACACCCCTTTAATTCATCTTGTTTGCTTATTTTCATTGCTATTTTAGTTTAGTGACCTTCTACATCAACCCAATTTGTGACACCCCTTAGACATTACTAGTTGCAATAGAAATCTCATTTCAATACCCGTCCCTTGGGATCCGACCTTTACTTACCTCTTTACTAATTGTAGAGTTGTTTGTGAAGTTATAAATTGTGTTTTGATTCGACTGTGACCCAACGACCACATCTTTAATTGTGAACACGAAACGGACTCGCATCATGCAGCTAGATGATCTGGAGGAGTTTAGGCTCAACGCCTATGATAGCTCACGTATCTACAAGGAAAAGACGAAGAGATGGCATGACAAAAGGATCTTACCTCGGGAGTTTCATGTCGCGCGTAAGGTGTTCTTGTTTAATGCCCGATCGCGATTATTTCCCGGTAAGTCAAGTCCAAGTGGAGCGGCCCTTATACGGTGATGTTTGTCACTAAATTTGGGTCTGTTGAGCTCGAAGGTCCCAAGGAAAATAGGTTCAAGGTGAATAGGCAATATGTGAAGCACTATCACGAAGCAGACAACCGTGTCGAAGTCTTGTACTTCGACGAGATTGATGCTTGATTAATTGATGCCGTAAAGGTCGCGGGACCTCTTAAACTCGCGCTTTCCGGGAGGCAACCCGGACTGTTTTTTGTTGTACTTTTGTTAAACTTATTTCTTTTCCTTTAGTTGTGTGTTGAACTTTAAACGCCGAACTATGCGTCCCTCGTATTTCCTATACTTCTTATATGCGTTTTGCAGGTGAAGCAACTCGATCGAGTGGTTTTTCTACTCGATCGAGTACTTTTGCTAAGGTTTCCCTCGATCGAGCAATCGCTTTCCTCGATCGACATGCCGCAAATCCCATTCTCTCGATCGAGTAACTTATCCTCTCGATCGAGTGTTTTTGACACCAAATCTTCTCGATCGACCCGTTCTGAATTGTTCGATCGAGCAGTTCCGTCTTCCAGTAGCTATTTTTCATCCGTGAGTCCGCGTGTGTGACTACCTATGACCTCCCATGTTCATGGTCGGTTTGGAGAGGTCCCTCTTTACGCCATCTTGTAAGTTTTCCGACTCCCGTTACCCTTTTCTCCTTAGTTTGAATTTCTTTCCCTATTTTTGGTACAATGAGGACATTGTACGGTTTGGTTTGGGGAAGTATACATCCATATCTGTGTCAAAGCATGTTTCCGCATTTTCGTTTGCACATTTATTCATTTTCGCATGCATTGTTGCTTTTAAATAAAAAAAAACCACATAAAATTCAAAAATTTTCACGTTTATTTCGAGTTGGAACGTTTGAACTTTGACGCTACATTGAATCTTTACTTCTGCCCGTATATTCTTGACATATTGTTGGCATGATAATGTGCATAATATACGAGTTTTTATTTCTCTCTTATCTGAACGAATAGACTTGACTCACGTATTGGCAAGCTATATTACATTATGAGGTTAGAGGTTTATAAACTGGTGACATTCATGACCGGTTTCATGTAGGATGTGAGTAGTACTCTCTATAAGGCATGTAACATCAATTTGCATAAGCATGAATCTAGTCTTCTTAATAATTGTATGCATTCGGTCTGTGGATGGTGACACATGTTAGGAGAGGCAATTCCATTTATTTTATTCTACCTATGAGCCTCACATAGCCAAATTACCTTTTTGTCCTATTAGCTACAATCTACTTCCTCCCATCCACTCCAAAGGTAACATGGACCCACTTTTTCTCTCACAAAAAGCGGGTCCATGTTACCTTTGGAGTGGATGAGAGGGAGTATAATTTTGCCTAACCTAGCCAAGCTAGTGATGAGTAGCTGTTTGGGAATCTTTATTGCAGTTTGGTTATATATCTAATTCAGAATTCGGTGGAAGAATTGAAGGGAATGAAAAGAAAATGCTATGAAAAAGAAAGAAAAATCATATGCGAAAAATGAAAAATTGTATAGATGATTTTTACTCTCATGTCTTATTTGTATCTTATGGGGAATTGGCAAGTTTATAGAGTATTGTGAGTTGAGTGCATCCAATTTGCACTATTTTGTATTGATTTATATTGATTATGAAGTTGGGATGTAGTTTCAAAATTTGGATCCGTTGTTTCTAGTCTGGCTATTAACACCATATTTCCAAATTCATCTTAGCCCCTTCTTACCCATTACCTCACTTTCCCAAATGAAAGTCCTCGACATGTGTCTTGGTGATTAGTTTGGTTGGAATGCATATGTACGGCTGTAGAGACTTTATTCATGTTAAACTGCATGCATGTTCTTATAGGTCGAGTTAGGTGAGTGTCTTTATTTCTTTCTATCTCTCACTTATATACTCGCCTTGTGCCTAAATTTGAGTGTTGAGCGACCCGTGAGAGTCCAATATCTTTGAGTCTTGCAAGGTCGACGATTCAGTAAGTTTGAAATATTGATTTAATTCATTTGCACTTATCACTTGTCACTTTGTTAGTTGTTGCATTAAACTGGTTTTTGTGCATGATTTGTAGCTGATGCGTTGGTCCCGTTCCACTATCTGTTCTTAGTTGCATTCATAGTTTGCTTGGGGACAAGCAAAGGTTTGGTTTCGGGAGATTCGATCGAGTAACTGCAGGGGTGACATCTGGGGTGCATTCTGATCTCGGCCAACTCGATCGAGTAACTTATGAACTCGATCGAGTAAGACCAACTCGATCGAGTAACCCTGTGACAATTATAATTCGTTTTAACACTCTCTCGTATCATCATGTTGGTGGTTCTTGTGATAATGTTTCTTGTTGTGGGTGCGTGATATCGTTGTTCCGTCTCAACGGTGGATATAAAGTTGTGCATATTTGCATGATTTATACAACTTCGGTGGTGTTTATTTAATTTTGAATACTAAATCATATTATCTGAGGTAACGTAGTGTGTAATGGTTATAATTCTAGTTGCATAATTTGTATGGTTGTATAAGAAAGTAGTTGATGCCATGGTTGGTAGTTGATGATAGAATGCCTAATTATGTGGGTCACTGTGCCAATAGTTTCATATATATGAGTCATATGTATATAATGTCAAGAAAGTGTCGTAGTTGACATGAGTCAAAATGCGTAATATGGTTCGTTCGTAATGTCTATATGAAATAATATTTTATCGACTTGCGTATTCGTGGAGTTGTTTTGTTGGTGAACGTCAGGGACGAAGTTCCTTTTAAGAGGGGAAGAGTAATGTCGCGTGGAAAATGACGTAATTATAGCAATTTTATAGTATTTTATGACAATTTTGAAGTATTTAAAATGGTTGTTGGGTAATTTTATAATAGTTATTGTGCAATTGAGTAGTAGTTTGTAATTGTTGAATAGAACAACATGTTATTGTATCTTATTTTCAATTAGTTGTCCTCTGTGTTGTAATGAAATTGGATGTTAGCAGCAAATACTAGAGTTGTTTGATGCGTGTATTTTATATAAGGTTTTTACCTCATTTTTACACGCATTTCTGTACTATTTATGTAGTATCTAGCTACAAAGGCCCCCGAATATTCTACTTCGGTTTGTCTTGTGTAAATTGCAGGTACAGCCCGGAAAGAAGATAAATCGAGCCTAAACTCGTCCCATTTGCATACATTTATGGAGAACAAGGAATTGGAGCTTGGAATCTATCACTTTGAAGACGCGTGAGCTGGTTTCGGAAGGTGTCAAAGTGCCTTAAGGGCTAATATAGCTCGATCGACCACTTTTCAGTTGATCGAATGCTCTATCTCTTGAAGTTTCACTCGATTGAGTTGTTTTCATACTCGATCGAGAAGGCCATTATAAGAAGCCCTCGATCGAACAGTTTTTCCAATCGATCGAGAGGAATTGCTGCTTAGTTCCTCGATCGAGTGGTTTAATTCCACTCGATCGAGAGGTTTTATCCTGTAGCCATGTTTTTTGCCTTATTTCGTATGGGCTTTGTAATTAGGCTTATAAATTAGGTTTAGCAGTATGTTTTTCGTGTGCTACTTTATATTGCAGACTACGTTACTTTCCTTTGTCTCTTCCCTTTCTCTCCTCTACCCTTACTCTTCTCTTTGGAACTATGACAATCTTGTAATCGGTATCATACTTCCCTTTATTTTTCTAATCTTAATATTTTGATTGTTCTTATTTCTTCTCTTCATTTATTTGCATATGCTTCTTTTCGAATCTTTATTATTGCTTACCATCATGTTTAATTCTTCTAGACTATGTATGATTGTTGCTAATTCGATGATAATACGCAGCTAATTCCCTTTTGCTAAGACTTAGGGAATCCATGATTATGAAGGAGTTTTAAATTGATATATTAGGTTTAATGCTTGTGTAGTTTATATTGTTAATCGTTACATTTAATTGTTTCTGTCTAATCGAGTCGACGCAATTAGTCATTTAATCACAGTAAACCTTGACCTAGACCGGAAGGTTGGAAGGGGTGAGACTTGTAGCGAACATTAGGGCACGTAGTGAGGGCGGAAGCTAAGCTATTTGTGCTTTAGGGCGAATTGAGACCGGAAGGAGATATTCATTGCCCCATAGACCATACTTGCATTGACCTGAGACTTAGATTGCTTGACTGAATGATCATGGTGAACCGACTGTCTTAGCTATTTTCTCTCTATTTTCTTAATTCTTATTCTTTTACCTTTTCCCTCTTCCTTAATCTCTTTAGTTTAGAACAAACAAATTCAAACCCCCAGAAATTGGCTACCGTGATGGACTTAGTTAAAGCTGACATTTTCCCATCTCCCTGTGGAGATCGACCCTACTTACTGCTAGCTTCTGTTAGTGTATCTAGGTTTATTTTTGGTACCTGGCGAAGGTATCATTGTTGTTAGTAGGATTGTGTTGTGTGGTTGAAGTAATATAGTGGAATGAGTGATGTGTTATTGTGAATTGGTAATAGGACTGTCGTTTTTGAGTATTTTGTAATTGGTAATTGTTGGAAAGTAATTGATGAAGGAATAGTCTGATAGTTGTGTTGGTTTACGTTTGAGTAATAATATGAGATGAGTGCAAGTAATAGTCGAGTTGGTTGTTCTTGTGTACAATGTGTGATTGGTTATTTGATGGGGAGTCGTGTTGTGTAATATGTGCTAGGGTAGATGATGATGATGGCTGATGAACATACATAGCGGGATAGTATTTCTAAACGATCGTGTTGACCTGTGTCGGATAAACAATGGTGGCTACCTCGGTTCCTTTGTCTTTGTGTCGCGGGGGAGGATGAGTCGAACTTCGGGGACGAAGTTCTTTTTAAGGGAGGAAGACTGTAATACCCGTACTTTTAGGGACCCGTTGACCTACGCTGACTTACCCTAGACACCTATCTTGACCTTCGGAAATCTTACGAGTGATGACTTGTGACGATGCGAGCTTTGGTTTGTGTGTTACTCGATCTAGCTGAGGCTACTCGATCGAGTAACTAGGGAGCTTGATCGAGTAGAGGTCACTCGATCGAGTAAGTTGATTACTCTATCAGTAACGGGTTTGCAGCGGGGAATTATAAATCGTTAATCGTGAAACCCCAAATCATTTATCTACCTTCTTCCTAAACCTAAATGCCATCACCTCTCTTCCCCTTTACCATGGTTCACCTTCTTGAGGTCCTTGTGAGTGTCAACACCTTAGGGAGAGTCGGGTAGCGGTCTTGACGCCGGATTGCTGTGTAATAGGTACGTCGTCGTCATCATCCTCGTCGTCCTTGTTTTCAGTTATGTTTATAGAGGTAGTAATAGAGAGTTGCGGTGGTTGTATAGGTGGTTTTCATGGTTGATTGGTACCTTGTGATCGAACGCGGAATCGCTGTGATTTGCTAAAGGTAGGTTCACCTAATCAGTACTGTTGATTATCTAGAGAGTCTGTTGATGTTGTTTGGTTGGTTTAGAGTCAGGATTGTTGATTGGTTGTGGTAGTTGTTAATGTTGTGTTGGTATAAAAGTAGGTGATTGTTGTTGTACAACTGATTGTGATTGTTTGTCTGTTGTTCTCGAGGTGCGTCCTTGGCTGAGTCGAGTCACTTGCGGGAGTGGCTTCACGCCCTTGATTCGCCCTCCGTGGAACCCGCCACGGGAGGGGATGTGCACATTAAGGAACATGGTTTTATCGATCGGATAGATGAGCGGGGCTTAGGTGGGAACGGCTCCGGTCCCCCACTGGCAGGACTGGTCCTTCGGGCAGTCAGAGATATGCGGTTGGTTGGAGGAGGTGTGGTGTGTGTGCTATTTGTACTTGTGTTGTGTCTGCTTTTGTTTATCTGTTATCTCAGTCTCTGACCTTATGTGGTTTTATTGTGTTGTCTGTTTGTGTTGTGTCTGCCGTGATCCACTATGGTGAGCAGTCAGTCTTAGCAGGTTTATGTATGGATCTTAGCTGGGTTCTTGGAGGGATGAGTCTACCACGAGTCATGGTAGATATAGCGTCACCTAGTCGATAATGGTTCTGAGTTGTATCTTTTATATCCTCAGTTGTTTGTAATTCACTTGTAATATAATATAAACGTTCTTTTATCGACATTTGAATATTACTGTCCTCGGGCAACCGAGATGGTAACGCCCTTATCTTCTAGGGAATGTCTTGTTAAGGCTCCTTGGTGGATGGGGGTGTTACAAAAAATGTGTCTTACACATCATCTAAAAACAAAGTCTATAAATTCCCCAAAATTGAACATCTTAGATGTCTTATGGCGCATCCTGATGATTCCGACAATGAGGTAAAACATCTAAAAGCCAAGGTTAGGACTTACTCCAAAGAGAAAGTATGTAAGATTCTTGACAAACTTATTGATAAGTATCGTTCACAAACAAAAAAGTTAGATGTCATGCAAGATGAGACAGAAGAAATTGCTCAAGAAAATCTTCACCTCAAAAATGAACTTAAAGCAACAGACAGTGTCACCGTTACCTCTGAGGCATATGGTGAAGTAAAAAGAGTAAACAAGTTGAACAAAGAATTGTCCAAGGAACTAGAGTGTCTTAAGTCGACTCCCAATGACGTTTCTGATCTTGAGAATGTCAACACTACTCTAATTATGCAAATGTCTATGATAGCCAAGGAACGTGATGAACTTCTAAAAGAACAATCTATGTTTAAGGGTGTGATTGATGAGGTAGTTGTTGAGGTAGAAGAACTTAAAGCAACAGTGTCTCAGACTGTTATTTTTGACAGTACTAAGGAAACCTCAAATGAACTAGTCACTAACCTAACAAACGAGAATGAGTGTCTTAAAGTCAACATAGATGCCTACAAAAGGGAGATTAGAATGTTTCGCGAAAAGTTTGTCAAAATTCAAAATAAATCTCCCGAATGTAGTTCCTCTAGATCCAAGATTGTTCACTTAGATAGATGCAGCTCTTGTCTTAAGCTTAATGTTCAACAAAAATCCAAAACTTTCATGGAGCTAAAATCTGAATATGTTATAATGAAGAAAGAGTTTGAAAGTTCTAAAAAGAGAATAAGTATCTCACTTTTAGAATTTGTAACACCCCCATTTATTTAGGATCCTTTAGCAAGACATTCCCAAATAAATAGGACTATTACCATCTCAATTTCCCCAGATAGTGAATAACAAAGTACAAAATACCAAAGTACTTTATATAAAAATTTAGCTATTACATGTTTATTACAACTTAACCAAAATAAAACTTAATATAAATTAAAGTATAACTCGCAGCGGAAAGTAAATAAGTGATTAAACAATCTATGTGGTCTAGACTTCTAGGTAAACTGGCCAAGTCCTCACGCATTCCCATAAGCTCCCAAGTCAGCTAATCTTTAATACCTGTCAAATCTGCTCCCCATTATGGTTCATCACAGGTGTTCACGAATACACCGTCAACCTCGCGGTTGAGTAGAATCACTACTACAAATCCAGGCAACTACAACGCCCCTTTAACAACGATTATTCACGAAAATCACAATAGACGTTGTAGAATGTATGGCGCGAATTTTACTAAAATCAATTACAACGGGTATGGTTATAAAAACCGTTGTTATTAGTTTTAACAACGGGTCACACATGCACAACCGTTGTTAATAATTTGGCGCAAAATTGGCGCAAAGTTAGTGAAAAGTAATCACAACGGTTATTTTTGAAACCCGTTGTTAAAACTTATTTAACAACGGGTGTTTTTTACAACCGTTGTTAAAACATATTTCACAACGGTTGTTGTTTAATAACCGTTGTCAATACCTTCCATACTATAAACCACACAAACAAGTCTCTGCATGACCACAAAACACAACCCTTAATACACAAACACAAACACAGCAGACAAACAAACACAAAACACATACACACTCTCTTTCTCTCTTTCTCTATTTCTCTCTTTCTCATCGTCGCTTTATCTTCTCGCCGTCACTGTGATTTCATCGTCTATTACGTTCGTATTTATCGGGTAAATCTCGTCCACCGTTAGTTTCATCGTCATTATTTTCTTTTTCTATTTATTTCTTTTGCATGTATGTGTTTTTATCGACCATTATGTTATTTGTTTAAGTATTGTTCGCATAATTAGTTACTAAAACAATGAAGAAGCAAGATGAAGAAGTAAGATAAACATAATTAATATATATATATATATATATTTATAAATACATAAATTAAAAAAAAAAAATTACATATGTAAAAATGCAATTCTTATATTTTCATGGAGGATCTTATTGTGCTCTATCGTATCCGTCCTCTCCTCCTTGGCTATTTGAGGTTTCGTTGCAGCTTGCTATATCGTCATATAGCCGCAATCGCTTCGCTCCGTCAAGCCATTTTCTTTGGCGTGCTTGATGCGGATCGAGCTTCCGCAAGGTAGCTCCTGAAACTTTCCTCAATATGGAGGAACCGGCGGATGAAGTTGTTGTTGTTCTCGATCATGGTAAGAGTCTTTAGGATGAAATCATTCATTTTGTTAGAGTTTTTTGAGTTTGACTTGAAAGATTAAGTAGAGTTTGTTTTAACAGTTAGAGTTTGGAGATGAATATATGAGATAATGGAAATGTTAGTTGAGATATGCAATGTATTTATACTAAGCAATGTGTGGGTTGAGTTAATTGCTTTTTAATTAATATATATGTTAGGAAGTTGTGCCATAATAATCATCATCATATCTCTCAATAATGCTGCTTCAAATCCTATTACTAACCCTTCTCATTCCATATTATCCGTTCATATGTACAGTGATGTCAGTAATAATGCATGCATCGGAATTCTAACAGGCCGTAATTATGCATGCATCTAGTAATATTTAATTTAATTTTTTTTTTATTTTTTAAGAACAAACAACAACGGTTATTTTAAAACAACCCGTTGTCTTTAGTTATAACAACGGTTTTGTATATTACAACCCGTTGTTATAACTTTCCCCCCAAAATTGAGTCACACTTTCCACAACGGGTTTTTATACATAAAACCGTTGTTAATAGTTTTAACAACGGTTTGGTTAAGTAAACCAACCGTTGTTAAAACCTTCTACAACGGACGCTTTAACAACGTCCGCTTTTTTATATAACAACGGTTTTTGACCGTTGTTATAGCCTGTATCTGTAGTAGTGAATAACCACCACAACAGAAGTAAGATGAACACAATGAATATGCATGATACGAAATGTCAATGCCAATATAATTAATCTCATCACCCGAAACACCCATTCATCCCGCCAATCCCTAACCCGGGGAAGCCTCAACCCGAAGTTGAGTAACCAGGATAAACCCGAGGACACCCAGAGATACGTCACTCGAAGGCTCTTACCACGACGGTGTCAGCCAGAATAAATCTGAAATACGTCACTCGAAGGCTCTTACCACGACGTCTGCCAAGATAACCCGAATAACCAATGCAATGCTATGCCAAAGTATGCAATCTCAATAATAATCTACATCACCACGAAGGGACGTCTGCCTGTTTTAAACTGAATAACCAATGCAATAACAATAATCATCCATCATAAATAAACCAACCAGCCAAAGGCTTAAATCCATCCAACATATATTCCAGCACAAAATGCCATACAAATAACAGATATACAATAAAGCATTCAGTTGAGTAGTTATCCTACCTGACAAGCAATTCCTCTCAAGCAATCTAAATAATGCAGCTAGAAGTACTCCTCCACAAACTCGTCACCTAGCATAGTAAATACTTATAATTACCAACTATTTATTTCACTTTCATAATTAAACTATTTATATTTAATTACATTAATTATTTAACTAATACTATAAGGTCACGGTCTTAAACCCTTCTTATAATAACCACCCCAAATGTACACAATCCCACGAGAGCACCCATACACCAAATTCCCCCACGACACACAAACATTAATTAACGAATTATAGAACGATTACACGATTTAATAATAAAAAACCCGTCTTAAACAATTATAATAATTATAATTACTAACTAATTAATTATGTAACACAATTAAACTAATTATAAATTAATTATATGAATTATATTATTACGTAAAATATTAATTTAATAACCCGTCTCAAACTAACTAAAATCCCGACCCATAACTAAAGTTAATCTAATTATAAGACGATAAGACGATAAGTAAATAACTAATTGGACCCGTCTTAACTAACACCCAACATCCCATACCCATACCTACGTTAACCCAAACAAAACCCCCACACCCCACAAAACCCGTGTACCACCACCAAACCTGTTAACCAACGTCACCAACAACCACACCCAGCGCGAGCCACCACTTCCGACAACTCAGCCTAGGTCCTGCCTCCGACAACCACCGCCAAACATGGCCTCACCATCACGCCCTAACTCCGGTCGCATTAGCATACAACAACAACGCAACACTCCCACCCCCGTCAAACACACACGACACGCCACCACCGGCACCACCGTAGTCTCGTTTGACCCACGGTGGGTCCACGAAAGCGCCACCACCTAAGGGTAAGGTCCGACCCAATGGCGAGGGTCCTAGGTCCAATTATACGGTCTTAGCAGTGGATCCCCTTAAACAACCATTAACATACAAAATTCGGAAACCTTCGCAAACCACCACTACTAACCACCCCAACACCACCACCACCGTCGACCCATCACCACGAATCCGACCATCCCTGACCCGAGTCAGGTCGAGTCACTAGAAAGTGTCCAATTTGGGTTTAAACGCATATCAACAACCAACAAGAAACCGCCTGAAACACCCTTCCTCGAGGTCCCTGGTGGTCAACGAAAGTCACGTGTGGTCCAACAGAGGTCTCACGGTGGTCCATGGTAAGGGTCACGGCAATAGCAAGTCGTATGGTGGTTTAATTACGAGTTTAACAAGTTAATAAAACACGAGTTATATTATAAGACGGTTTCTTACCTTGAGACGATAATAAAGCTAATTTATTCCTTCTTTATTCCCTAGCTCCCCTTTATGTGTAAAATATGTGAATAAAATCTATTAGGTAGGTCATGCCTTACTTTTATACTAGTAAAAAGGTCGTCTTTAGGAAACTTATTAGGAAATTACTAATTACCAACCATTATTATTTTATAAATATTATTATTACTATTATTACTATTATTATTATTATAACATAATTACCGTTTATTATTATTATTATATAAATTATATTATATTATTATTATCCAATTGCCATACCGACTCATTATTCCATTATTTTATTTTATCATTCCATCTTATTCCTAATTATTAATTATAAACGTCGTAATTAATTATTAAAATGCTTGAAATGTAAATATGAATTCCACCTAATTACGAGGTATTACAGAATCGATGAACTAAGCAAGGAACTTGTTGAGGCTAAGAATGTTTCGAAAAAATGGGAAGGAAGTCAAAACGTCTTAAATTTCCTCACAAATCAGCCTAAGAGATGTGATATAGTTGCTAGTCTCGGTTTAAATGGAACGGTCAGTCATACTGTTACATTCAAAAGTCGGATCCAACCAAAATCGATTTTCGAAGTAGGAAATATGTTGGTCTTCCCGAGTACATCATTTGCAACTATTATGGTAAAACTGGTCATGTCTTCAATGCTTGCAAGAATAGACATAATGACATTAACAAGAACATTAAAGTTGTAAAGCAAATATGGATTTCAAAAGATATTTTGAGAAATGCAAAGGATAAAAAGGGACCCATGACAGGGCTGTCGTATGCCTATCAAAAATAACCAACTGGTCTAACTAATATAGCTAGGGAAGTCAGGTCGATCTCCACAAGGAGGCAAGATATCTGTAAAAGGTTCGCCTATTCGGTCACAAATGAGGGGTTTATAATTGATTTTCTAAACTAAAAGGTTTAAAAGAAAAAGAAGCAAGGAAAGAGCAGTAAAGGCAGAAAATAAGGATGAGACTATCAATAAAGAGGGGACATGTCAGGATTTCGGTTCACTACGGTAGTCTGCTGACTCAACTGTAAATAACTTAGATAAATTACTGTGAGACGGATATGGAAAGGTCCTTCTGGTCCACTTTCTATCCTAGGTTTCCATTAACTTAACTTCCGTCCTCGTCAGGGTAGTCTACTGTTCATAGCAGGTCTATTTAGTCCAATCTTCCGATCCAGGATTAAATTTAACCAGATTTAAAGGTAACTTAGAAGCGTGCACTCAACTAAGTCGGTGATACAGTTAAATTGCCATGGGGACAAAGTCTCACAAATAATTCATTTAACCTATTCACTACATCGTCACAATTCTACTGCAGATCCCCTAATCCCAACATGAAATAAATTTGCTACTCATAATATCAATGTTGTCACTAATAATTATGAATGAACTAATAATAAACATATTGAAATGATGATTAAATCGCATAAAAGAGATTAGGGCAGAAATTAAAAGAACTAAACAAGAGAATCAATGCAAACAAATAAAAGATTAAGATTAAAAGAGAGTAAGAGATTACAATCGCGAGAATTCCGGCGTAAAGAACACAAGATCCAAGCAAAATAACCCCGAAAGTAAAAGTTACAGTGAAGAGTTTTAAGGGAGAGATTAAGGGAAGAGAGTGGCGTCTAACAGTGAAATGATGGATAAAAAGATATCTAAAACCTAATAATTATGCGCTTAAATAGAAATTAGCGAAGTCCATAAACTAAAATAAATAACACGGACTAATTAAGGCCCGTGAAACACCAAACCACTCGATCGAGCAGTTTGAAACAGCTCGATCAAGGACTTCTGCAGGTAAACTACTCGATCGACCAAAATTGTTATTCGATCGAGTAACTCTGATTTCTAGCATTGTCGATCGAGTAGAATAAACTGCTCGATCGACCACCTCAGCCGCTAAAACCACACGATCGACTAATAAATGTCCTCGATCGAGTGTTCTTCCTCTGAAACAACTCCAACTCATAGCCGACTGCTTCGTAGACCGTTCCTTCACGCATCTCAATGCAATATCTCACTCTGAAAATCCCGTCTCCTCAAAATGCATAAAAAAGAGGACGAAAATGGTACGATTCCACTACTTTCAGGTTCATTCCTACAAAATAGACAAAACGAACCAAAATAGCCAATTCGGGGCATAATGCAATATAAACAGTACAAAAGTACATGGAAATACATGCTAAAATAGGCTAGAAAGACTATTACAAAATGCACGTATCAAATCTCCCCAAACTGAACCTTTACTCGTCCTCGAGTAAACTAAATGCAACTAATGGAACGTAAAAGAAAACTCAGAGCTAGCTTAACTTGTCTACTTGAACCAATTTAATGCAACAAAAACTAATAGTTACAGCTAAGGCAGTCAATACGCAAACGAGTTATGAGTTGTTCAGAAATAAAGCCGACCTATCAACCTTGCAAGACCAACAAAATCGGACTCTCACGTGGTCACTCTTCTCTCATGAAGCAAATGGTGCATAATATATGTAAAAGAGAGGAAGAGAAACAGTCACTCGCCTAACTGCGACCTACATAGCATGCATGCAACAAAAATGAAAGACGATTCAATTACTAATGCACACATTCCAACCAACAATGTCCGTCATAGCCGAGGGCTTACAAATGATATGGGAATAGTGAGGGTCAAGTGAGAAAAGACAAAACAAGTTATGGAAATGTGGAGGTAAAAGCGCCAAGCTAGTTCCTAACAGAACCATATAACACCGTCCGAATCTCAACCAACTGAAAAATAAACACAAGTGCCCTTCATTTGGCACACAACTCACCATCCATAAACACTATCTCCTCAAAAAATGTAGAATAAAACAGAGGAGTGAGATCGTCACAAGATAGAAATGAACACATACGGTCTTAAAATTCAAACCAGCTCAAATATTTTTATTTTCCTTTCCTGGTTTCATGTTGTATACGTGAATCAATCTTTTTTTCGTTTTTTTTCTTTTCCTTCACGTAATTTTTTTTTCTTTTCAATTCTTTTTTTTCCCCTTCTCATACTCTCTTCCTTAATTCTCCACCAACTCCAAACAAAATACACATGGGCCAAACTGCAGACGGAAAAATATACCACAAAAGACAAATTAAACTAGCTTGACTAGGCAGGCTCAGTTTGGGATGTAGCTGATGGGTCAAAAAGGCAAGATTTGGCTTAAGTGGAGCTAAATGAGTGAAAAATATAAGAAAAGGGGAAAATTTGCAAGCACCTCCCTGTATGTGACACCGACCACAAACCCGAAAGTGTGCATTTGACAATAAATCGAATGTCATAAAAGTGCAAAAAATGATAAACATGTTATGCAAGAAGTACTACTCTCAATTCCTAATGAACTGGTCATGAATGTCGCCAGTTATGGGCTCTAAAACTCGGAAATTGTAAGTAGGTTGCCAATTTATCAGGTCAAGTCTAAACATTCAGCTTTATTTGAACAAAAACTAGTAGACTATGCGTATGACAAAGCTAATAACCGTCAATAAAAGTGCAAGGCTCAAGTAAAATGACAAGTTATAGTGCAATATCATCATGGAAATCTACCTTTCCGACTCAACCTATATGCAAAATAAACGTGAATATTTTTTTGATTTTTTGAAATTTTCCAATTTTTTTTGGATTTTTGAATTTTAAAGAAATAAATAATTACAATGCAAGCTGAAAAATAGAAACGTGAATGCAAAACAAATGCAAATGCAGACTCAAAAGGATGCAAAACCCTCCCCAAACCAAAACGGACAACGCCCTCGTTGTCCTCCAGCATACACCAGCATATATATAGGGGAACGGGAATATACAACCTATAAATGAAAAATAAAAACAAAAATAAAAATAAAAAGGAGACAAAAATAAAAGAGTGAGATGGGACATACAAAACACGAACTTCCCCAAACCAAATGTAAAACTTGGGAAGTGAGTAGACCGGGCTACTCGTCGGCCTCGTCGTCACGAACGTCCTCCATTGTCACTCAAGTCCGGTCCTCCTCCCCGCTCTCTCTCCTCCTCCTCTACTCCCGAGCTCTCGCCGCGGCCGCCACCGGGTCCTCGTCCTCCTCCTCCTCCTCACTAGAAGACTCCGGGTACCCCTCAACTGGGTACCGGTAGAAGGAAGGGTGTGGCCGGCCCTCTGGGATCGGACGGCGTCGCCTCATGTGATACTCGTATAAAGGGAACATAGCAAGAGCCAATCCATCTCCATACGAGCCTGTCTCTCTACAAGCTCAATCAACAAACCATCACGGCGTCCTTGGTCCATGACCGCAGACGCCTCCATGGGTGGAGGGCGTACGAAATTAGCCGAAAAGACCGGCTGTGCCTGTGTCTGTGTCTGGTCAGGCGCAGGAGTAGGAGTAAGGGTCGGGGTAGGAGTAGGAGTGGCCGTGGAAGGCTGGCCACTCGAAGAGGGTGTGGACCCCTCTCCAGTCTCATGTCTACGCCGCTTCTTAGAAGCAGCTAAGGTAGGAGGTGGTAGGATAGGGAGGTGGTACTCGGGTAAGGGTGGTGGTCGGACGCCCTGTGCAATAGTGGGCAAAGGGACTAGACGAGGGAGGGTGGTGCAAGGCAGATCCACGGACAAGGAACTATCTATCTTCCAGGTTCGGTAGTCTGAAGCCAGCCAGGTCTGAGAGTGCATAGAAGCTAAGCTCAGGTACCTATCTCCATCTATATACTGTAGGTCACGAGGTAAGGCAGGGAGGAGAGAATGGGCAAGGAAGGTGGCTATGCCACCGCAGACGATAATGCCCGTCGTCTTCATTCCCGAACTGGAAGTATCTTGGCGGTCAAATAGGCAATGTTGAAGGCAAAGGGGCCTCATTTGTCGATGTTGTAACCGCCTAATATGGAAAGCTCGGTGTTAGTGATGTTGTTTGGCTCCTTTCCGCCAAAAATAGTACTTCCCATCAGTCGGAGGAAGTAGCGAGCAGGGGGAAGGTGGACCTGAGCGATCTTTTGCTCGGGAAAGGTTGTCTGGGCCAAGGTCCGCCAAAGCAGAAGGAGGACCTTTCTAGGGGCAGTAGTGATACCCCTAAAGGAAAGGCCAAGTCTAGTGCCAAACTCCTCCAATGTCATAGAAAAAGTCCGGTTGAACAATCGGAAGGACACAGAAAGACTAGTAGGGGCAAAGATCGTGTGCCCGGAGGAGAAGGTGAAGGAGTCAAGAACTCAAGACTCAGCTCCCTAAAGGTATGACCACTCATAGTAATAAGTCCGGTCATCCCCGTGCCCCTCAAAAGCTCACACACCGGCTCGTAAAAACCAAGCCTCTCAAGTGACGTACGGCAAAGGAAACGCGTAGGGAGAAACTCACAGTCAACTAAACGGAAAAATCTGGTGCGATGAACACCGTTAATGAAAATTACCTGGGGGTACCCAGGGTGTGAGTCGAGGGTGTCGTCCACTCGAATAGTAACCGTGCCAACAGGAACGATAGCGGCAGGTGTAGCACGACCACGACCCCGGCCTTTAGAATCTGAAGCAGAAGACCGCCCACTGACGGTACGAGGTACTAGGGCCGCTCTGAAAGCAGCTGCGACTGCAGGTGAACACGCAGCAGAGGTGCTCACCGTACCTGAGGTAGAAACTGTAGTTGCAGTAGAAGAAGCAGCAGATACCACCACAGAGGAAGAAAGGCTAGCAGCAGTGCTAGCAGCTGTGGCTGAAGTGGTGGCTGAAACGGGGCTAGCAAAAGAAAGACAAAGATCAAAGAAGACTAACAAGGAAAACAGAGGTAGAGGCTGTTGGGAAATATGTCCTCAACAATAGTGCGATCACATGATTTAAATATCATTATTAAATCTCATTTTAAAGAATACAATTGGGAAGTATTTATACTGTCAACTGGTCAACATATATCGGTAATGATTGGTCGACTAGAGTTTGACATTACCGTCCGACGACGGTGGTGATCAGTTGACCCCCTAGGTCATACCTATAGGGCAACACTCTTAATTGATTATTTAATTAATTGTATAACGTTACGAGTTAATTAAATTACTTGAAAATTGACGGACGATTTTGGAAGTAAAATTTACGTATCATATTGAAATGTGATTAAATGAGATACGGTCTGAGTAATCGAATTGTTTCATTACTCGGATGAAATTATTGTTTAAGGAAACAATCGGAATTGAATGAATTTTTGTAAATACGATTTATAAAGTGGTAAAATATTTTGGCACAAGTAATTATGAAATTACTAAATCAATTTTTGTATGTGACATATTTTTATTAATACGTTGATTTTTAATATGTTAAAAATACATAACAAATATATGTGACATATGACATGTAACATATAGACAATTGACAAAAATAATATGGAATCCATATTATGTAAAGTGCCGAAAATTGGAGGAGTTTTAGCTACATATTGTGTTTATATTATAATTAGTAAACATAATGATTACTAATAAGAGTAGGCATGCAACCCTAGTATGCATTGTTAAGACAAACAAGGGCATGCATTGGGTGGGTGTTCTTCCCTCCTCTTCTCCTCCTACCCGGTTTTCCAAGAGCGCAAGGCAAGAGTTTTGTCTTATTTTTCTACATACACTACTTTGATTTAGTTAGTGTATCATTCTATTATTCCATCATCCAAAAATAAGATATCTAGAGAGATAAAAAGCTCTCTTCTTCTCCCTCCACAAAACCGAAAATAATCAAGTGTTTACATTATTTTTGGGTCAATTTTCTACTTGATTAATATTATACTAGTATTTGTAATATTAATTAAAATTAAGAGGAGCCTTGGGTATAAAGCTTAGGGAGAGATCTTATACTTAGATCTTGTTCATCCATAAGGAAAAGCTCAAGATCAAAAGAGAAAGGTGATCTCTTTTGTGCCCTTAAATCCGAAATCAACAATGTAAGGACATGATTTCTCTTCTATTATATTATTTGTTTGCATGCATAAAATCCGTTTTAATTTTATGACAAATTAATTTAGACATATATGAATATGTTAGTATGTATATGAATCTACATTTCCTTCAATCGGTATCAAGAGCCACGGTTGTTTGCATGCAAATCGGTTAAAAGTTTTTCCGAGTTATAAGAATAACAAATAAAACTTGTAAAATTTGTGTTATCATGAGATATCACGAAATCAATCCATGCATGTTAATATTTCTGGTCCTAAAATGTTTTAGGATATTTTGGTTAATTTTTCGGATTTTTATTGTTCATATTTCACAATAATGGCATTTAAATGTGATTTTATGAGTAAAAATGTCATTTTTGGTCTAAAATTAGCTATACTTCGAATTTTTCATTGATTTTTGGATATGTTATCACATATATTATTTTGAGATAACCTGTAAATTTTCATAAATTTTGGACTTGTTATGCTCGAAAAATGAATTTCTCATTATTAAATTCGGATTTAAGTGAAAAATAGGTTAATATGAGTTAAATTTCGAATCTGGTCATAGAAAATTAATATGTTGTCACATGCAATTTTACAAAATGTGTGTAAAATAATTGGCTATAAAGAAGTCTTTTTGCATGATTTATGAATTTTTGAAGAAAAATAGCATAAATAGTGACATTATTAGTGAAAATTAATAAAACATAATCTATGACTTAGGAAAAACGTCTAATGTTGCATTTTATTATCTTTTTCAGATCTAAAATTGAAAAGTTAGTGAAAATAATTTTTCCATGTTTTTATGATTATTTTATTAAAAATCGATAAACCGCAACATTGTTTTTCCGGTAAATTTTCAAAATTTTTAACCTAAGATTTTGAACATTATGAGTGTCATGGATTTTTTCCAGAATGTTCATGAGTTTAAATTTCAAATTTTGAATTTATTTGAAATTTTGTGATTTATTTGAAGTTTAATAGCTTATTTTGTAATTTTTGGTCCATTTATGAACAATTTTATAAAATATGGGTTAATTATGGTCAAATTATTAGTGAAGACTATATTTTGAGTCCTAAGAGGTTAGGGTAATTAACTTATGCATAAATATGAGTTTATGTATTTTTGTGATTATTAAAATGTTGAAATCACGCAAATCCGTAAAAACCGAGTAATATATGATATTGGCTAATTAAAAGGCGATTTAGCATAAAATTGAGCATGTTCATACATATTATAATGCTGCATTTTCTTTATGATTGTCATAATTTTAATTTATGTAATTTTTGAATTATGTAATTTTACTTAGTATGGCCTTAGATTTTAATTGGTATTTCCCGAAATGTATGGGAATATCGATTCGGTTGTAATTTTTATTGTGATCTCGTATCACCGTTTTGTAATTTAATAGATTTATTTTATTTTAGTTACAAATGTATAATAGGAAATTATGTAATTTATTATGTAATTTTATTCATTCCGGAGTTCCCAAAGACGGATTTCTTCAAGAATGGCGATACATAAAGACGGTGTTACCTCGAGATGCGTGCCACAACCGAAGTTCAAGGGACCAAGGGAGTTGGTTTCCGAATATGTAATAGTTAAATAGTTTTTCTATTTTAGGAAAGGCCATACTAGGATTTACTTATCTTTATGCTTGCATTTTATTTTATGTCACATGCATCGCTAAATCGCCATAACTAAACATGCATCGTCTTATCGAGTTTATCGACCGTGTCAATTAGAATTATCGTAGTTCACCGCTTTAGTTCACTTAAAACGTGATAGAAAATAAATTGACATGACCTCTCGCTAAAACAATTAATTGAGACATAGCCTTACCAAATAGTAGAAACCATGAAAACCTATTTCGCGAGGGAGTGCACTCGGCTACCCCGGGGTATAAACCTTGTTACGTAGGGGAAGTGGGTGATAAATGTCTAATCCACCGAATTCATGTTGATGAGGGTTTCATCGGCTACCCCGTGCCTATGTTGATGTGGGTTTGGATAATGGACACATTTATTCGAAATTTGGATTGAACTCAACAAAAGTAATTGATAAGGGTTTCATCGGCTACCCCGTGCCCTTGTTGATGTGTTTTGGGCTATAGATAAACATTAGAGTAATTTTATCGACCAAGAGTTCTAAAAGTAGAATCGATTAAACGTTAATCCACCGAGTTATATTGATGAAGGTTTCATCGGCTACCCCATGCCTAAATTGATATGAATTTGGGTCTTGGAATCATTTATTATAGTTGGGTAGAGGTCACTATATAAATGTTCATATCTTGTTAATATTTTACAAGTATGATTTTAAAAAGACAAATGTTAATATTTCCTTTTCCTCCATATTTGTAGTTCTAGAACAATGAATCCATCAAATGCTACCGCACCAATTACTATTGAATCTTACCACAATGTTCTTGACGACATTTGCTCCAACAATGATTTCGATACAACTAGAGAACTTCATTTTGGGATAGGTTCGGATGGAAACCTTAACTTCATCACTTCTTCTAAACCACCCACTACTACTAGACCTCGTGTGAGTCCGTCTCAGGAAGACTACCTCATACGATCTATAGGGTCTTTGTCTCTGGAAGATAAAGATGCCAAAGCTAGTGGGAGCTCTAGCAATCAAGTTCTTGCGTCAAAGGGAAAGAGGTTCAAGAAGAAAGGAAAGAAAGTCAAAAACTTCAAGCAAGTTAATGATGAGTGCCATTATTGCTATGGCATGGGACATTGGCTTAGGAATTGCCCTATGTATTTGCGAAATATAAGGGAAGGACTCATTACTCCAAAAGGTACAATTCCTAAAGAAATTTATGTTATTGATATAAATTATACTTCCACTACGACATGGGTACTAGATACCGGTTGTGGTTCTCACCTTTGTAATCATTTACAGGGTTTAAGAGATGTGGAGAGGCTTAGCAAGGGAGATGTGGATCTACGCCTTGGAAATGGAGCTCGGGTAGCGGCCGAATCCAAGGGAACTTATGTTTTAGCTTTGCCTAATGGATTTGAGTTGTATTTGCATAATTGTTTTTATGTACCTACGCTCTCTAAAAACATTATTTCAATCGCCATGCTAGACATGGACGGTTTTTGTTTTGTCATTAAGAACAATCGTTGTACTATTTCTAGGAATGATTTGGTTATTGGCCAAGCTTCTTCCATTAATGGCATTTACATTTTAGAGACCTCAAATCCAACGAATGATATTTATAACATTCAATCAAAGAAACTCAAATCAAGTGACCCAAGTGAAGCGTTCATTTGGCATTGTCGATTAGGTCACATAAATGAGAATCGCATCAAAAGATTAATTTCAACTAATGTGATTACACCATTTGATTATCAATCATTTGGTACATGCGAATATTGCCTACTGGCAAAATGACTCGTAATCCTTTTAGTGGTAAAGGGACACGAGCTAGTGAGCTATTGGGACTCATACACACCGATGTATGCGGACCAATGAGTATCACCGCTCGTGGTAATTATGACTACTTTATAACCTTCACCGATGACTTGAGTAGATATGGGTATATCTATTTAATGAAACACAAGAGTTAAGCATTTGAGAAATTCAAGGAATTCCAAAACGGAGTAGAGAACCAATTGAACAAAAGAATTAAGGCACTACGATCCGATCGTGGTGGTGAATACCTTAGTCTTGAATTTGATTCACACTTGAAAGGTTGTGGTATTATATCACAACTTTCTCCACTCGGAACACCACAACTGAATGGTGTTGCCGAAAGGAGAAATCGAACCCTACTTGATATGGTTCGATCCATGATGAGTCAAACCGAGTTACCGAACTCGTTTTGGGGATTTGCAATCCAAACTGCAATTCTATCTTTGAATAATAGTCCCACTAAAGCCACCGAAAAGACTCCATTTGAGACATGGAAAGGAAGAGTTCCTAATCTATCCTATATGAAAATTTGGGGATGTGATGCTTACGTCAAGGCTAAACCCGACAATAAGCTTGCCCCAAGATCCGAAAAATGCATCTTTGTAGGCTATCCTTTGACCTCTCGAGGTTACTACTTCTACAAACCTCAAGATAACAAAGTGTTTGTGTCTTCCGAGGCTGTCTTCTTAGAAAGCCAGTTTATTTCTAAGAGACAGAGTGGGAGAAATTTTGAACTTGATGAAGTTCAAGAGCCACAAACCGAGGTAGAGACGCAAGAAGATGTTCCTTCGTCGTCTAACGCGGTTGTACCTCCTCCACTAAGAAGGACGGGCCGAGTAATTCGCCATCCCGATCGATATGTGGGACTTATCGAGGAAGATGGAACACTCGATGTGTTGCTTATGGAAAGTGACGAGCCCGCCACCTACAAGGCCGCAATCTCTAGTCCTAATTCCACCTTATGGCTTGAAGCCATGAAGTCCGAAATGGATTCTATGCTTGAAAACCAAGTTTGGGACTTGGTAGATTTGCCTAAAGGGGCAAGACCCCTTCAATGCAAATGGATATTCAAAGTCAAGAATGGCATAGAAGGACATGATGATGTCTACAAAGCTAGGCTAGTGGCAAAAGGATTTACCCAAGTCCAAGGTCTCCATTATGATGAGACATTTGCCCCCGTAGCCATGCTAAAATCCATACGGATTTTGTTAGCGATGGCCGCATTTCATGATTATGAAATATGGCAAATGGATGTCAAAACTGCTTTTCTAAATGGGCATTTAGAAGAGGAGGTGTACATGATACAACCCGAAGGTTTTGTTGATTCTGAAAATCCTAACAAAGTGTGCAAGCTTAAGAGATCCATTTATGGTCTTAAGCAAGCATCTAGAAGTTGGAATCATCGATTCAATCATGTTATAAAGGAAAATGGTTTCACTCGAAATGTTGAAGAACCATGTTTATACATGAAATTCAGTGGGAGCAATGTTGTGTTCCTAATCTTGTATGTCGATGACATACTACTCATTGGAAATGATATTCCAATGTTGTCTTCTGTTAAGAAGTGGTTAGGTAACCACTTCCAAATGAAGGATTTAGGAGAGGCACAACGCATATTAGGTATCCGGATCTATTGAGATAGACCCAAGAGGATATTGGCACTAAGTCAAGAGTCTTATGTTGATAAGATTCTTCGACGATTCAGCATGGACAAATCCAAAAGGGGTTTGGTACCTATGGTAACCGGAACGATATTGAGCAAGACTCAATGTCCCTCCGAACCCCATGATGTTGAACGCATGAAGTTGATCCCTTACGCTTCCGCTGTTGGATCAATCATGTATGCCATGATATGCACACGTCCTGATGTCTCGTATGCCTTGAGCATGACGAGTAGATATCAAGGAAATCCAGGTGAGAGTCACTGGATTGCTGTCAAGAACATCCTTAAGTACTTGAGAAGAACTAAGGACTCTATCCTAGTGTTTGGAGGAGACACTGAGTTGCGTGTTAATGGATACACGGACTCAAGTTTTCAAACAGATAGAGATGACATGAAATCACAAGCTGGTTTTGTTTTCATGCTCAATGGTGGTGCCGTAAGATGAAGAAGCTTCAAGGAAGTCAGAATCATGTATTCGACAACGGAGGTTGAGTACATAGCAAAGATCGAAGCGCCAAGGAAGCTATGTGGATCAAGCAATTCACGGAAGGTCTAAAAGTAGTACCTACCGCCAATGATCCCATCACTCTCTATTGTGATAATAGTGGGACGATCTTCCAAGCTAAGGAGCCAAAGTCTAGTAATAGATCTAGACATGTACTTAGAAAATATCATGTAATAAGAGATTTCATTGAAAGAAAGGAAATTGCGATTTGTAAGGTTGGGACGAATGACAACATAGCCGATCCGCTCACCAAGCCTTTATCGCAGGCTAAGCATGATGGACATGTTACGTCCATGGGACTTAAACGTGTACCAAGTTTTTGTTAGATTTTGAAATGAAATAAAAGTGTTGTTTTTGTTCATGTTCATAATCACATTTGTCTTTTATCTTTAATTTATACTTTGTTACATCCAAACGGGTTGTAGAGACAATTGAACCCCGTTAAAGTGAACACGGATTAACATTGTATTTGCCCATAGTTACTTGTATGAGGTGACGTCTCGAAGTGACTAGAGTGTGATGCGATTGATGGCAAGTTCAAGTGCCATAGAGTCATGTGAGATGACTAGTCGATCACATAGGCAGACTGTTAGGAACATTTTGTCGGGCCTAATGACCGCTTATAGAGTTATGGCAAATTTATATAGCCTGGTCGTGGCGAGAGCTACTATAGTATTCTAATGAGTCGATTCTTTTGACTAAAGACTATTCGCCTAAGATGGCACAGTTTCTGATTAACTTTGATTTGTGTTACTACGACCTTCGTAAATGGGGTCAAATGGGCATATTTTGGGTTATGATGGCTGTGGCTAGTCGAAGGGAATGAGTGCGATAGGAATTGTCCACCCCTTGTCAGGGTTATAACAATATCTCAGGGCCACTCGAGGAGTAATGAACTGGAAATGCGTGGCCACGCTCGGAAAGTATCTATGATAGATAAGTCCGGTCAATCAGTTATTCTCCAGATCGAGGAAACCACTCTCGATATGATCACTTGCAAGTACGACCTGAAAGACACCTTGCATTGAGTGGGAGATAGTAATAGGACAAGAGAATTGGTGACGCACACTTGTCGAGGACAAGTGGGAGATTGTTGGGAAATGTGTCCTCAACAATAGTGCGATCACATGATTTAAATATCATTATTAAATCTCATTTTAAAGAATACAATTGGGAAGTATTTATACTGTCAACTGGTCAACATATATCGGTAATGATTGGCTGACTAGAGTTTGACATTATTGTCGTACGACGGTGGTGATCGATTGACCCCTAGGTCATACCTATAGGGCAACACTCTTAATTGATTATTTAATTAATCGTATAACGTTACGAGTTAATTAAATTACTTGAAAATTGACGGACGATTTTGGAAGTAAAATTTACGTATCATATTGAAATGTGATTAAATGAGATACGGTCTGAGTAATCGAATTGTTTCGTTACTCGGATGAAATTATTGTTTAAGGAAACAATCGGAATTGAATGAATTTTTGTAAATACGATTTATAAAGTGGTAAAATATTTTGGCACAAGTAATTATGAAATTACTAAATCAATTTTTGTATGTGACGTATTTTTATTAATACGTTGATTTTTAATATGTTAAAAATACATAACAAATATATGTGACATATGACATGTAACATATAGACAATTGACAAAAATAATATGGAATCCATATTATGTAAAGTGCCGAAAATTGGAGGAGTTTTAGCTACATATTGTGTTTATATTATAATTAGTAAACATAATGATTACTAATAAGAGTAGGCATGCAACCCTAGTGTGCATTGTTAAGACAAACAAGGGCATGCATTGGGTGGGTGTTCTTCCCTCCTCTTCTCCTCCTACCCGGTTTTCCAAGAGAGCAAGGCAAGAGTTTTGTCTTATTTTTCTACATACACTACTTTGATTTAGTTAGTGTATCATTCTATTATTCCATCATCCAAAAATAAGATATCTAGAGAGATAAAAAGCTCTCTTCTTCTCCCTCCACAAAACCGAAAATAATCAAGTGTTTACATTATTTTTGGGTCAATTTTCTACTTGATTAATATTATACTAGTATTTGTAATATTAATTAAAATTAAGAGGAGCCTTGGGTATAAAGCTTAGGGAGAGATCTTATACTTAGATCTTGTTCATCCATAAGGAAAAGCTCAAGATCAAAAGAGAAAGGTGATCTCTTTTGTGCCCTTAAATCCGAAATCAACAATGTAAGGACATGATTTCTCTTCTATTATATTATTTGTTTGCATGCATAAAATCCGTTTTAATTTTATGGCAAATTAATTTAGACATATATGAGTATGTTATTATGTATATGAATCTACATTTCCTTCAGAGGCTGTGGTACTAGCGGGTGCGGAGGCGGTGGTTGCAGCAGGGACCACCGTCTCAGACAGGGACGGACTGACAGTCGAACTAGTAGAAGGCATAGAGCTAGAATCCATCCTAGTCAAATAGGGCAGGGGAAACGATAATTAAATTACAGTGAAACAGCAGAAAATTCCCCAAAGACAGTCGAAGATTACGACTAAATAGCCCATAAGTCCCAAATTTTTCCTCAAAAAATTCGAATAAAACAGATGATCAGTGATAGGGTAAGGGGGATAAACATCAATTGAAGCAAATTAAGCAGAGACAGCATGAAAAACCCAATTTCAGTCGACAATTTTGACTGACATGAATCCTAATCACAAATTTCTCAAAAATTCGAATTAAACATGTAAATGGCGATGAGGTAAGGGGATTAATCATCAAGTAAGCCAAATTAGGCAGAAAATCATAAGAACAGTCAAAATTTCGACCAAAATTATCTACCCGAAACCCTAATTCCTAATTTACTTCAAAAAAGGCAAAATTAATGCAATTAAAAGGCAAGGAAGTAAAGGAATACTTACTTGATGATGAGAAGACTACAGATTAAGCAATTAATTGTCAAACAACAAGCAAATTGGGCGATTTTTCGACTAAAAACCGCGAAACCTAAAACCCCAAATTGACCGCGAAAAACAACAAGAATCAAAGGGAAAATAGAAAGCAATTGACGATTAATTAGCAATGAACAAATTGTAGGTGTTGGATTTGGTAATGGGCAAGATTAATAGAGGATTTTGGGAGGTTTTGGTCGCAAACAGTGAAGGGCAAGTGAAATATGAAGGAGGAAATGAAATAATAAGAAAAAGGAAGGGAGTTAAAGAGATTTCTTGCGTGTCATTTGCAAATTCACTCGATCGAGTGTTTTTAAACAACTTGATCGAGAGCTCTTGTATGCAATTCACTCGATCGAGTAGAAATATACTCGATCGAGTACTCCCTTATTTAGCCTTTCTTGATCGAGGACTCTGGAACCATTCGATCGAGCATAATCCACTCGATCGAGTACAAATTGTACTCGATCGAGTTCTTTTCCTCGTGTAAGCCCTTGAAATTGCGTATAATCTCCCCAAACCTGCATAAAAACATTCGCAAACATATCCCAATATACCAAACACAAAAAGTAACAGTCCATAGTCTTCCAAACTACGCTAAAAATGTCTAAATTCTAATTGTCCTAATAAAAAGCAATAAATAAATCCGACGGAAAATTAAAAAAGGTTTTTACAATTTGTTACACGGGGCATTCCCCGCTCACTTCTCAAAACAATTCAGTAGCCCCTCGGGGGGCTTCTGACTGGAGAACGCCACTTCAGCAACATTCACCGTCCTCTTCATTCTCCAAGAGCTTGAACTTGAATCATTAGGAGGAGAATAATTGACGTCCACATACGCACAAATTTTTCTCGTCCTTATTCCTTTCTCACCAGCTTTAATTGCACAATGACCATTGATGATTCCTGCATTATTTTCATCTGTACCTGCAGCAAGGAAAACAGACGAAGTCTCCTCCTTTTTGCTCTCAATCTGAAGCGGAGGGGTTACGATAGCAGCGCAAAATTCCAAATTTTCATCTGGAACGTCAATACGAGGGTTAGTGGAGGAAAGGGCATTGCAAGGCTGAGCTTGCATGGGAGCCCTTCGGGACTTAAACTGATGGAATATCAATTCCTCGTCCCCAACCTGAAAAGTCAATGTCTTGCCCCCGACGTCTATCACTGCACGAGCAGTGAATAAAAATGGTCTCCCTAAAATGATAGGGGTGTGAGTATCCTCGAGAATGTCAAGTACAACGAAATTAACGGGAATAAAGAACCTCCCGATCTTAACAGGTATATCCTCAATGACACCTAACGACCGTGATATACTACGGTCGGCCATCTGTACAATCATGTTCGTGCAATTAAACTTAGTCAAACCAAGTCTCTTAGCAAGAGACAGAGGTAAGACACTCACGTTAGCGCCAAGATCGCATAACGCTTTATCAATTAAGTGGGTACCAATATGCACGGAATCGAGAAATTACCCGGGTCTGATTGTTTGGGAGGTAACTTATTTTAAACTAGGGTCGTCCCTACCTCGGTTAAAGCTACCGTCTCATGGTCATTAATGTGCCTCTTACGCGATAAAATTTCTTTCATAAATTTAAGGTAAGAGGGTACCTGTGTCAGAAATTCGGTGAACGGAACAGTGACTTGCAAGCTTTTCAGAAGCTCGGCAAATTTACCGAACTGTTGATTAGCCTTCATGTTCTGTAAACGCCTCGGGAAGGGCACGGTAATAGGTATTTCGAGCCCCTTGTTCCTTTCTTCTAACGTATCGGCTGGATCAAGCTCTAAATCCTTCGATCGAGACTTCTTACCTCTCGATCGAGGTCTTTCAGGAGAAATATCACTCGATCGAGCACTAGCAGGCTCTCGATCGAGTTCTTCTTTATCAGCAATAGTCGATCGAGCAAAAATATCACTCGATCGAACTCTTTCTTCAGCAGAATCACTCGATCGAGTGGTTTGGACTCCTCGATCGAGCTGTTCTTTTTCTTGGTCACTCGATCGAGTCCTTTCTTCATATGTTTTCCTCGATCGACCCCCAGATACTAGTCGATCGAGCACTTTCTTCGTTGTCAGCTCGTTTTCATCAACAGTGCATTGTTCATCAGCATTCCTCGGGTCTGATTTGTCTTCTGAAATCGACAATTTTGGTCCTTCATAAGAATGACCACTTCTCAAATTTATCAAATTTATCGTCTCATGTGGATTCTTATCGGCTTGAGACGGCAAATGACCCTGCTTTCTCGTGGACTGGTTCGCGGCTAACTGGGCAACTTGAGTTTCAAGTGACTTAATAGATGCTTCTTTTTGTTGGTCACTTAGTTGCCATTGCTTTGTCAACGATTGCAACATCGTCTTCAATTCAGATAACTCGCTCACCCACCTGAAGATGATGCACCGTGATTGGGTGTAGGAAAGGAAGGAGGTTTTTGAAAGCCTTATTGAGCCTTATGAGGAGGGACATATGGCTGCTGCTGCTGCTGCGGAGGGGTAGGATTGAGCACATTTTGACTTGTCCACCTCAAATTGGGATGGACTGCCCCTTGGTTATTATAATAGGAACCCCTCCTTGCCTGTATTATTGAAAAGCAAGGACCTGTTCCTTCTCTGTAAGACAGTCAATAGCAGTATGACCATCATTTCTCCCACACCTCTCACATGTGACGGTGTCCTGTCTAGTTAGTAAATGAACCGTCTGAGGCTCCCCAACAGGTTGCAGCTCTAACCTATCAAATCGGGCATTCATGGCTTCCAGCTGAGCCACAACTGCCTTATCAACCGCGTGAACCGTTCGAATACCGTCCTTTGGGTTCCCATATTCAGCACAATGGGTCGACATCTCCTCAATAATGGCCCATCCCTTATCATCATCAGTATTCTTTTGAAATCTTCCATTGGACGAGGCGTCAAGTATAGCTTCGTGGTCATCGTACAACCCATTGTAGAACTGATTGGACAGAAACCACGGATCAAAACCATGGTGAGGAAGAGATCTCACCAACCTCTTGAACCGGCACCAAGCTTTATAGAAAGTCTCATCAGGTGCCTGCTTGAAACTAGTGATCTTGGCCCTCTGCTGATTAGTGCGCTGCGGAAGGAAATGTCTCTTATAAAAAGCAAGAGCAAGGGTCTCCCAGTTCGTGACCCCTACGGCCGTGCGGTCCAAGTCAGTCAGCCACTCCCTGGCTGAGTTAGTCAAAGAAAAAGGAAACAGCACCTCTTTAATCTTGTCTTGAGTTACCCCCTTTGTGGCAGGGATAGTAGAATAGTAGTTCGTAAAGACCTCCATATGCTTCCTCGGGTCTTCACCTGCCACACCTATAGAGAGATTTCTCTCCACCAGATTGATATAGGACGGATGGATTTCAAAAGTATTCCCATCCTCAGTCTGGAGATTGAAACACTTGGGAATAGATGATGCTTTGGGCTCCGAATGACTTGCAATATTTGGCATCTTTACTGGTTGGTTTGCAGAACTGAAAGTGTCTTCTTCAAAAGACGGGTCTTCTACAAATAAGAAATGCTGAAGCTCGGGTTTGAAAGTACTCAAGTCTTCCTTTCGTGATTCTCTTTGCAGACGGAGTATATGCTTGAACAGTCTCTCTGGCTCAGAATCAGCTGAAACTAACTCCAACCTGTGTGACCTGGGCATACACAACACTGAAAAAGAAAAATGAGAACTGCCTCAAGGAATAAAAATTCCCTGAGACGGATAAAAATAAACGAAACAAAAACAAATAGGGCAATTGCCTTCCCGGCAACGACGCCAAAATTTGACAGGGCTGTCGTATGCCTATCAAAAATAACCAACTGGTCTAACTAATATAGCTACGGAAGTCAGATCGATCTCCACAGGGAGGCAAGATATCTGTAAAAGGTTCGCCTATTCAGTCACAAATGGGGGTTTATAATTGATTTTCTAAACTTAAAGGTTTAAAAGAAAGAGAAGCAAGGAAAGAGCAGCAAAAGCAGAAAATAAGGATGAGACTATCAATAAAGAGGGGACATGTCAGGATTTCGGTTCACTACGGTAGTCCTGTGAATCTACTGTAAATAACTTAGATAAATTACTGTGAGACGGATATGGAAATGTCCTTCCGGTCCACTTTCTATCCTAGATTTCCACTAACTTAACTTCCGTCCTCGTCAGGGTAGTCTAATGTTCATAGCAGGTCTATTAAGTCCAATCTTCCGATCCAGGATTAAATTTAACCAGATTAAAAGTTAACTTGGAAGCGTGCACTCAACTAAGTTGGTGATACAGTTAAATTGCCATGGGGACAGAGTCTCACAAATAATTCATTTAATCTATTCACTACATCGTCACAATTCTACCGCAGATCCCCTAATCTCAACATGAAATAAATTAGCTACTCATAATATCAATGTTGTCAAGACTAATAATTATGAATGAACTAATAATATACATATTGAAATGATGATTAAATCACATAAAAGAGATTAGGGAAGAAATTAAAAGAACTAAACAAGAGAATCAATGCAAACAAATAAAAGATTAAGATTAAAAGAGAGTAAGAGATTGCAATCGCGAGAATTCCAGCGTAAAGAACACAAGATCCAAGCAAAATAACCCCGAAAGTAAAAGTTACAGTGAAGAGTTTTAAGGGAGAGATTAAGGGAAGAGAGTGGCGTCTAACAGTGAAAGGATGGATAAAAAGATATCTAAAACCTAATTATTATGCGCTTAAATAGAAATTAGCGAAGTCCATAAACTAAAATAATTAACACAGACTAATTAAGGCCCGTGAAACACCAAACCACTCGATCGAGCAGTTTGAAACAGCTCGATCGAGGACTTCTGCAGGTAAACTACTCGATCGACCAAAATTGTTACTCGATCGAGTAACTCTGATTTCCAGCATTTTCTATCGAGTAGAATAAACTGCTCGATTGACCACCTCAGCCACTAAAACCACGCTATCGACTAATAAATGTCCTCGATCGAGTGTTCTTCCTCCAAATGACTCCAACTTGTAGCCGATCGCCGTCAGACGTTCCTTCACGCATCCCAATGCAATATCTCACCAAAATCCCGTCTCCTCAAAATGCATACAAAATAGGACGAAAATGGTACGATTCCACTACTTTCAGGTTCATTCCTACAAAATAGACAAAACGAACCAAAGTAGCCAATTCGGGGCATAATGCAATATAAACAGTACAAAAGTACATGGAAATACGTGCTAAAATAGGCTAAAAACACTATAAAAAATGCACTTATCAACCCAAATTTATTTGGGTTCCTAAACTCAAGGTCTAATCTTGTGTAGGGCTTGGTGAGAGGCGGCCATAGTTGGTACTTGGATAGTGGATGTTCTCGTAACATGACGAGAGATAGAAGCCAATTTCTCTCACTAGAAGCTTACGATAGTGGCAAGGTAACGTTTGGCGATGACAAGAAAGGTGAAATAATAGGTATGGGAAAGGTTGGTAAGTCATCGTTACTTTGTGTTGACAATGTATGGCTTGTTAAAGGTTTGAAACATAATATGCTTAGTATTTCTTAACTATGTGATAAAGGTAATATTGTGGAGTTTAGTGCTAATTTGTGTCGAATAATTGATGCCACGACCCATGAAATTATTCTCGAAGGAAGACGTGTTAAAGACGTGTACTTAACCGACTTAAACATGTTATCCGGTCATACCATGTCATGTATGAGTGTAATGAAAAACGATCCTTGGTTGTGGCGAAAAAGGTTTGGACATGTTAATGCTAAAACTCTTAATGCTCTTAAAAGACTTGACTTAGTTGAAGGTTTTTCTAACATAAAGTTTGATTTTGACTGAGTGTGTGATGAATTTACAAGATGCAAACATGTTAGAAGCTCCTTTAAATCCAAAAGAATAGTTAGTACCCTTCGTCCTTTACAACTCTTGCATATCGACCTTTGTGGACAAATGAGGACTAGAAGTGGAGGTGGTAGTCGTTATGTGAGTGTTATTGTTGACGATTACTCTAGATTTATTTGGGCACTTTTCTTAAGTTCCAAGGATGCGGCATTTGATGAGTTTCTAATTTGGTTGAAGAAGATTCTAAATAAACTTGATTTAAAACTTGTTTCCATAAGCACAGATCATGGAACCAAATTTGAAAACTCATCATTATTGCTTATTGTAATGACAATGGTGTGTATCATAACTTATCGGCTCCTAGAACTCCACAACAAAATGGAGTAGTTGAAAGAATGAATACGAGCCTTGAAGGAATGGCCAGAAACACGTTGCTATGTAGCAAATTGCCTAATAACTTTTGGGTTGAAGCGGTAAATACCGCTTGCTATATTTATAATCTAGTCATGATAAGGAGCATAATCGATAAAACACCCTACGAAATACTACGTGGAAGAAAGCCCAAAATTTCATATTTTAGACGCTTTAGGAGCAAATGTTTTGTTCACAATAATGGTAAAAAAAACTTGGGTAAATTAGATCCACGTAGCGATGAAGCGGTGTTTATTGGTTACTCCGACCATAGCAAAGCCTATGAAGTGTACAATAAAAGAACTATGCTAATTGAAATAAGTATCCATGTAATTTTTGATGAATCTAGTGTTCTTGGACAGGTACAAAATGAGGATGAAGATGATGAGGATGACGAGTTTGAGATTGCTCTTGTTCAGAAGGACTTCGTGTTTAAAGATGATGAAGCCACGAACAATGATGTTGCGTAGCAAAAAATGCAGGGACTATTACCCACTAGTGATAAAAATAACTCAGGGGGAACTAATAGTAATACCACTACTGCTGCTTGATCCTCCTAGATTGTAACATTCTCGACCACTGTTGCATCCACTTTCAGAACAACAACAGTACAAAATACTGTTGAAACCAATGAGTCCTCAAACTCTAATAAGGGACCTTTTTCCAGCCAGGAAGTAAATGTGATCACCGAGACTACTACTCTTGAGGGGGACAAACCAACACTATTCCAAGAAAATGAAAGCATCAAAGCTCTCACCCACTGTCAAATATCATGAGTGACCTCAACTCGGGAGTTAGAACAAGAGCGTCCCTCAACAACTTTGCTTCTCTCGATGAATATTGTGCACACAATGCCTTCCTCTCTCAAATCGAACCAGCCAATGTACAGTCGCTCTGACTGATGCTGACTGGTTAATTGCAATGCAAGAAGAGCTCAACCAATTCAAAAGGAATGAGGTATGACATTTGGTCCCTAAACCACCTTATCGTACCGTCATTGGTACTAGGCGGGTCTTTCGCAATAAGCTTGATGATTCCGGTGAAATCGTAAGGAATAAAGCTAGACTAGTGGTGAAAAGGGTATAATCAACAAGAAGGAATTGATTACTATGAAACCTATGCTCCGGTAGCTACGCTTGAGGCCATACGATTACTAATAGCTTTTGCGGCTCACAAAGGTATTAAACTTTTCTAAATGGATGTCGATCAAAACCGTGTTTTTAAATCGATATATATTTGGAAGAAGATGTCTTTGTGGAGCAACCTCCCGGATTTTCAAACAATGATTTTCCTAAACATGTTTTCAAATTAGACAAATCTCTTTATGGTTTAAAACAAGCACCTCGGTGTTGGTATGATATATTGTCTAAATTTATAATTGAAAATGGCTTTAGAAGAGGATCCATTGACAAAACATTGTTTTTAAAGTCACAGTCGAGTGAACTATTAGTTGTACAAGTATATGTCGATGACATCATATTTGGTGCAACAAATGAGCTCCTTTATGATTATTTTTCTGAACTAATGATATCAAAGTTCGAAATGAGAGTGATGGGTGAGCTAGGATTCTTTGTGCTCACTGATATCCCAAAGTTTAAGGGTAGGGAGGATCCGGTCCACCATGTCAAAACCTACAAGGAATACATGTCCTTGAAGGGAGTTCCTGCTGATATGTAACACCCCCATACTCCAAGCGCCTTACCAGGACCACTCAGGTATGAAGACATTACCATCTCGGTTACCCGAGGCAATGATAATCAAACAACAATAACGAAACAACATTTATTATAAATAGTTAAACGAATAGTTACAATCCATGAAACCAACTAAAAGTGTGATACATTATTCTCAAATGACTGTCTAACTGAAAAGTAAATAAACTAAGGCTACAGCGGAAGACTCCTATCGTCATGTCGTGGCATCCCAACCTATCCAAAGATACTCATCTCAATACCGCTCAATATCCGCTCACCATCCCCGAATGGATCACCGCAGTTTACAAAACAACACCGGGTCGGGACTAATCACACAATCAATATAGATAACAATAATAAGACAAAAGACAAATTGAATCACACACACACACACACACCACCAACTCCCATCATCCCAATACCGATCGTCCACCGGACCAGCCCCGCCGATGGGGGACCGCAGCCTGCCGTTCCCACCTAAGCCCCGCTCATCGTACGAGCGATAACCCTGTCCCATTAATGTGCACATCCCTTCCGTGGCGGGTTCCACGAAGGGCGAAACTAGGGCGTGAAGTCACTCCCGCAAGTGACCCCACTCACCCGAGAACGCATCTCGAGAACCAACAAAAAGAATCACAACCACAAACACAATACAATCATCATATCAAACAACTAACTACATCACATCACCAATATCTCATTATGGGACTAATATCGAGTAGGAAATCCTACCCGGAAAGCACAACAAGCGAGACGATATCTACAAATTGTATCAAAACGCCTCTTCTACGAATCCTCCTCCTAACACATAACACATAAAGACTACACATCACATACTACACACAAAACCCCTAATCCCTAAATTAGGGTTTAACCAATCTTAACAAAACATTATAAAAATTATATTAAAAGCTTACCCTCGACGCAAGGAACTCAATGATACGAATTACGACAAGAATCGACCGTCCGAACTCCCGGAATTGCTAAGAATGCGATTAGGAAGATGAATCGATCGCTTTTCTCTTAAACGGGGTTTTAGGTTTTGTAAAAGTGATTTAAAACAATGACGATTATGTTTAAATACCTTAATCGCATAATTAACAAAACCCGAGAAAACTCCTGTAAATGGGACACTCGATCGAGTACCCAAGGTACTCGATCGAGTACCCCCTTACTCGATCGAGTACCCCAGCTACTCGATCGAGTACCCAACAGGTCAGAAACTATTTTATTGCGCAACCTACCCTTAATCGACAGAGTAAGGGCTACTCGATAGAGTACCCCAAGACAAATAAATACGGAGTATTACATGATATGCTCATCTGTCGCAGGATGAAATGCTGTACTCATCTTCAAAGTTGTTCCCAACGATTCCTGCAACTCCTTCCAAAACCTTGATATAAACCTCGCATCTCTGTCAGACACTATGTCCTTAGGGACTCCATGTAACTTAAGCACGTTCTTTCGATAGGCCATAGCCAGTTGTGCCTTAGTCCATGTATCTTTCATTGGAACAAAGTGAGCTGACTTAGTCAGACGATCCACTATCACCCAAATCATGTTGTTACCTTGTTGACTCTTAGGCAAACCCACAATGAAATCCATGGAAATGGATTCCCACTTCCACTCAGGCACCTCTAAAGACTGAATCTTACCTTGTGGTCTTCTCTGTTCCCCTTTTACTCTCTGGCATGTCAAACAACGGGACACAAACTCAGCTGTCTCTTTCTTCATCCCAAGCCACCAAAACGTTTTCTTCAAATCCTTGTATAGCTTGTCTCCACCTGGATGAACTGAATATGGTGTGCAATGCGCCTCTGTCATGATCGTCTTTTTCAACTCCTCATCATTAGGAACACACCACCTACCATCAAACCTTAAGCTACCATCTGTATGAATAGAAAAGCGGGACACTGTCCCTTTCTCTACTCCAGCTCTCCACTCCACTATCTTAGGATCCAAAGCCTGCTTATCCCGAATATCATCATAAAACTCCGGATGTCTTGTCATATCGCCCATGGCATCTCCTTTTCGCATCATATGTATCCCAAAGCTCGCTACCTCATCCTCACCTCATCAAAGATAGAGTCTGTACACAAGGAATGTACACTCTTCCTACTCAAAGCATCAGCAACAACATTGGCCTTCCCTTCATGGTAGATAATTTCCATGTCGTAATCGCCAATCAGATCCATCCACCTCCTCTGTCTCATGTTCAAGTCCTTCTGCGTGAAGATGTACTTAAGACTCTTGTGATCAGAAAATACCTTAAAGATTGCTCCATAAAGGTAATGTCTCCAAATCTTGAGAGCAAACACCACTGCACCCAACTCCAGATCATGGGTAGGGTAGTTCTCCTCATAAGGCTTCAACTGCCTAGAAGCATAGGCAATCACTTTACCATTCTGCATCAACACACATCCCAGCCCATTCTTTGAGGCATCTGTATAAACCTCAAAATTCTCGCTCCCTTCAGGCAATGCGAGGACAGGAGCCGTGGTCAAACGCTCCTTTAATGTTTGGAACGCCGTCTCACAACTCTCATCCCAATGAAACCTGTTATCTTTCCTCATCAACGCTGTCATCGGTCTGGCTATCTTGGAGAAATCTTTCACAAATCGTCTGTAGTATCCAGCTAAACCCAAGAAACTCCTAACCTCAGCAACATTCTTAGGTGCTTCCCACTTTGTCACTGCCTCAATCTTCGCAGGATCCACTACCCCATCTTTAGAGATTACATGCCCTTAAAAGCAACTTTCTCTAACCAGAACTCACACTTGGACAGCTTAGCATACAACTCATGATCCCTCAAAGTCTGCAACACGATCCTCAGATGCTCCTCATGCTCCTCCTTAGTCTTAGAGTAGACTAAGATGTCATCGATAAACACCATCACAAACTGGTCCAAGAACGTCTCAAGATTCTATTCATCAAATCCATAAACACCGGCGCATTAGACAACCCAAACGGCATCACCACATACTCATAATGGCCATACCTTGACGTGAAAGCTGTCTTCGGTATGTCCACCTCTCTAATCTTCACCTGATGGTACCCCGACCTCAAATCAATCTTAGAAAAGACTGTTGCACCACTCAACTGATCAAACAGGTCATCTATCCTTGGCAAAGGATACTTGTTCTTTATCGTTACACGGTTCAGCTCCCTGTAATATATGCACAGCCTCAAGCTCCCATCTTTCTTCTTCACGAACAGTAATCGGGTGCTCCCCAAGGCGATACACTTGGTCTAATGTATCCCTTCTCTATCAAATCATCCAACTACTTCCTAAGTTCCTCCATCTCCTTAGGACCCATACGGTACGGTGCCTTAGAGATTGGCCCCGTCCCTGGCTTCAACTCTACGGTGAAATCTATCTCCCTCTTCGGTGGCAACCCCGGAATCTCTTCTGGAAAAACATCTACAAACTCTCCAACCACTGGTATCTCATCAACTGTCGGAATCTCTATCCGGTCATCTCTCACATGGCACAGGATCAAAGGACATCCCTTCCTCAGATAAGACTTCAAGGTAACAGCTGCAATCAACTTAACTTTGGGCTTGACGAGAAACCCACGATAAGACACACTAACACCCTTTGGACCTCTTAAGGACACTTTTTTTTGATGACAGTCTATCTTAGCTTTATACTTTCCTAACCAATCTATCCCAACTATCATCTCAAAACCATTAAAAGGAAACTCTAGCAAGTCTACATGGAAATCGACTTGCCCAACTATCAAAGATACATCTCTAAACAACCTCCCACACGATACAGACTCACCCGAAGGTATGAAAACTTGCTCACTAACAGACTCATATACTCTCAAACCCAACTGTTTAACATGACTCGAAGACACAAACGACTGAGAAGCCCCCGAATCAAACAAAACAAACGTAGGAATACCGTTAACAAGGAATGTACCGGTGATAACGTGCGCATCCTCCTCAGCTACCTTCTTCTCCATCATGAACAACTTGCCATCGGTCTTCCGCCCACCTCCGGACAAGATCGGCCGATGCGGTCGGCTTAGCACCCGACCCTTGATTGTTGTTGTTGTTCGTCGGTGTCTTCTGATAAGAATTACCGCCGTTGCGGTTGCCTCCACTCTGGTAACTCTGACTTCCCCGGTTTGGCCATGATCCAGCCGGTCTGTTGCTCGCGAAGCTCTGCGCAGGTCTCTGGAAAGATCCCGGTGCACTCGTGCACTCATGTCTCTTGTGGCCTACACCACCGCAACCAAAGCAGGTCACTCCCCAACTATTACTCACACTCCCACGGCCACGCCCAAAGGAAGCCCCAACACTCAACCCTGACCCAGAAGAAAACCCCTTAGACTTATTGTGGTTGCCTTTCTTGTAATTATATTGGCCACCACCCTCGCTCTCAGACTTCCTCTTCTCACCACCAGACCTCTCCTGAGCCATCTCCACCAGCCTCTCCGCTCTTCCAGCCCTCTCATAAGCTTCCTTAACATCGGTAAGGATCCCCACGGGTAACTTATCCATAATCGTGGTAGTCAACCCTCTTTCAAACCTCAATGCCAGGTTCTCCTCACTCAAACCCATATCCTCAAAGATACCCGGACTTCTCATTGAACTGTCTCGTAGTACTCGGCCACCGACATCTCAGCGGTCATCTTAAACTTATCAAACTCTTCCCTCAACTTACTCCTTACATGCTCCGGTACGAACTCCTTCCTCACAGCCCTACGAAACTCCTCCCAAGGTATAGCAGGTAAGCCTTGGCTGGTGTATATCTCCTTAGCACTCACCTTCACTGAATCCCACCACTTGCCTGCTGCCTCCCTCAGATAGAACGCAGCCTGCTCCACCCTCATCTCATCAGGACAATGAACCAAGTCTAAGATGTTCTCCATCTCTCTCAGCCAACTATCAAGCAGATTAGGCTCCCCTACTCCCTTGTATTCCTTCGGGTTAAACCTCGTAATGTAGAGGCTGATTTTTGAATGATCAACCTCCTTCTCCTTACTCTTATCCTTGTCCTCATTCACTTTCTTCAGGGTCTCAGTAAGAGCATCCTGGTGCTCTAACATCTTAACGATGTCATCCACGGTCATAAGCTCAGCTCTCGCGTACAACGCAGTTCTCTTGGGCAGCATCTTGAAACTATACATATATAAGAAAAGGGGTAGATATGAACATACGTACTAAACTTCAAAACACGAAGACGCGACCCCCAAAACCTACTCGATCGAGTTCCCAAACCCACTCGATCGAGTAACGGGCTACTCGATCGAGTGCCCCACGTACTCGATCGAGTACCCAAACTCCAGAACCAAACAGACCTTCTGATCTCTTTCCTACTCGATCGAGTATCTAGGCTACTCGATCGAGTGATTTTACTCGATCGAGTACCCCTAGTTACTCGATCGAGTGCCCCAAAACTCGATTCTGGACTCAAAATCGCCAAAAACCCACCCGATCGAGTCAGTCCCACTCGATCGAGTAACACTAATACGTAAGAGCTACCCGCATATTACGTCATATACTAACACGCTAACTTTATAAATCACATATTATATCATAACAATCATGCTATTAATTGCCACGTTGTAAAACATTCAACATGCTATCATTTCATCAACAGTTTCTATATATCATCACTTTTCTTTCACCTTCTCAACTTCCAACTTCGAACATCCAACAATCAACACATTCCATCAAATTTGTAAACAAGTTAACCAAACACACATACAACTCGACAAACACTTCCCCATGTGACCGGTTCAAAGTTGTAGGGCGACCCCCGCGACTTTAGGACGTCTCCCAAGCCTTTGCACTAGCTCCTACAACTTTTACCCCGGGTTCATTTTAATTGACTCCCTATGTTCATTAAGTTCATTGGTTACAGGTTTCAGGATCGTTGCTCTGATACCATTTGTAACACCCCCATACTCCAAGCGCCTTACCAGGACCACTCAGGTATGAAGACATTACCATCTCGGTTACCCGAGGCAATGATAATCAAACAACAATAACGAAACAACATTTATTATAAATAGTTAAACGAATAGTTACAATCCATGAAACCAACTAAAAGTGCGATACATTATTCTCAAATGACTGTCTAACTGAAAAGTAAATAAACTAAGGCTACAGCGGAAGACTCCTATCGTCATGTCGTGGCATCCCGGCCTATCCCAGCACTCATCTCAATACTCGCTCAATATCTCGCTCACCATCCCCGAATGGATCACCGCAGGTTTACAAAACAACACCGGGGTCAGTACTAATCACACAATCAATATAGATAACAATAATAAGACAAACAGACAGCTGAACTGTCACACACACACACACCACCAACTCCCATCATCCCAATACTGACTGTCCACTGGACCAGCCCTGCAAGTGGGGGACCGCAACCGTTCCCACCTAAGCCCCGCTCATCGTACGAGCGATAACCCTGTCCCATTAATGTGCACATCCCCTTCCGTGGCGGGTTCCACGAAGGGCGAAACTAGGGCGTGAAGTCACTCCCGCAAGTGACCCCACTCAGCCGAGAACGCATCTCGAGAACCAACAACAGCAATCACAACCACAAACACAATACAATCATCATATCAAACAACTAACTACAGCACATCACCAATATCCCATTATGGGACTAATACTGAGTAGGAAATCCTACCTGGAAAGCACAACAAGCAGACGGTATCTACAGCTGTATCAAAACGCCTCTTCTACGAATCCTCCTCCTAACACATAACACATAAAGACTACACATCACATACTACACACAAAACCCCCAATCCCTAAATTAGGGTTTAACCAATCTTAACAAAACATTATAAAAATTATATTAAAAGCTTACCCTCGACGCAAGGAACTCAATGATACGAATTACGACAAGAATCGACCGTCTCGAACTCCGGAATTGCTAAGAATGCGATTAGGAAGATGAACTGATCGCTTTTCTCTTAAACAGGGTTTTAGGTTTTGTAAAAGTGATTTAAAACAATGACGATTATGTTTAAATACCTTAATCGCATAATTAACAAAACCCGAGAAAACTCCCCGTAAAACCGGACACTCGATCGAGTACCCAAGGTACTCGATCGAGTACCCCCTTACTCGATCGAGTTCCCCAGCTACTCGATCGAGTACCCAACAGGTCAGAAACTATTTTATTGCGCAACCTACCCTTACTCGACAGAGTAAGGGCTACTCGATAGAGTACCCCAAGACAAATAAATACGGAGTATTAAATGATATGCTCTCCCAAATTTTTGTTCAATCACTTGAAGAACACCCGAAGGCGTGGTTCTATAATCTTGAACTTAAGAACTACCCTGCATTGGAAGATATCACTATAGAGTTCTGTAAACATTATGCTGACAATGTTAAAATTCAAACTAGCATGAGAACGCTAGAGGTTATGACCCGTAAAGATAAAGAGGGTTTTTTGAATTCTACTCGAGATGGCGAAGCGAGAAAGCATTAAATTGGCTAAAAAGCCAGAAGAAACCAAAATGGTGGACAAGTTCATAAAGAATTTACGACCTATTTAACGTGATGCAATCAAATATCAAAACTTAAATTCTTTCAAAGAATTGGCAAGAATTGGGAGAAAGTTTGAAGATGATGTCAGAGAGGCACAAAATGTAGCCTAAGGGGTATACTGGGGCCTCTTCTTCTAATGGCAAGGCTCCTGCAATGAGTCACTTTGTTGAAACCATCAATTTGTTAGAAGGACAATAAAAAAGGCCATAACGCCAAAATCCTAAGACATTCACTGATATTGGATGTACCTACACTTATGCCTTCCAAAGGCTGATGGCCCAAGAAAAATAAACCTATAGGTCCAACTCCGGACCCTCCTGTTGATAAACGAGGTAATTAGTACAAATCAGATGCCTATTGTGCCTTCCATCAAGGGAAGGGTCATGATACTGAAAGGTGCTTTAGATTAAAGCATGAAATCCAAGATATGATTAAGAACGGAACGCTCCCAATCCCAGCTGTGAAGCCCAATAATGTCGCCAACCCATTTGGTGATCATGCTAATCACTTTATCGTCGAATACAATGTTGACTATTCCCAGCTCATTCGTCCATGCTATCTGAAAGGGGTATTTATCGAGAAGGTATTCGTAGATTGCTCCAAGTTCATACCTGACAAGATACCCTACACATTATGGGGGTACCGAACTTCAATTAGAACAGCCACGGGAGCAACTCCCTATAACTTATGGAATGGAGGCATGTTAACCAGTTGAATTAGAAATACTGTCTTTGAGAATATTGCTCGAAAGTTAGATCCTGGAAGCGGATTGGGTCCAAGCCCGATATGATTCTATAGTGATGCTCGATGAGCGATGTTTGAATGCACTACATCATGTACAACTCTATCAGAAAAGGATAGAGAGAGCTTTTAATAAGAAGGTGAAACCTCTAGGAATTAAAGAAGGTGATTTGGATTTGAAATCGGTTCTTGCTTTGTAGCCAGTGGACCGAGGGGTAAATTTAAACTGAATTGGGTAGGCCCTTGTTTGGTAAAGAATATTTTGTCGGGAGGTGCCGTTCGACTGACAGAACTGGACGGGAATGATTTTGCGAATCCTACTAACTTGGATCAATTGAATAAGTATTATCCTTGAAAAGGGCCTCATTCTCAAATGTTATGAAATAATATTCGAATTGCTTTGTATTTAGAATAAGTTATAAGTTGTTGGCATTTGCTGACCCATCACGACGAGACGACGTCTCACCCGTCATCACTCTCGCCCCTTTTTGTGAAGGAATTATAGTTTCTTTGCACGGGCCCAGTCTATCCTTCACAATTGGTCGAGGACCGAGCCTTTCAGCCAAAGTCGGCTCATCACTGGCCTTCGAACCCAACCTTTGCCAAAAACTTGAAGTCTTAGCGTCAGTCTTAGGATTCTTGTTAACCTCAGGTCCAGACACCGGAACGACCGAGAACGATTCTTTGAAATAAGTTTGGTTCATCAGGTTGTCTTGGCGATATTTCCAATCCACGACATCGTCCTTTCGCAGCTTTCTCCTAATTTCAAAAGATGGTTCGGTAACCCATTTCAAATAAGAGGGAGAAACCCATGTTGAGTCTGGTGTGTCAAGCATATGCCAAATAGTTCTACCATTCCAAGCCTGCAGCCAGGCCTGACACTTAGAATTAGTAACATCGAAGATTGGCCCACGAACAACTTGAATGGCTGGAACAGCCTGTCGACGACCGAATTGACGAAGTACTCGATCCGGATAAATATAGATGGAATAATATAGGCTCAACAGTGTGATATACCTTGTCCTGTCAGTGTCAGTGAGGCCCATGAATGACTCCATAGAACGCCAGGGTAATATTCAACGGACATGGGGACCCGGCTCCAATAGTCAACATTTTACGCCAATAAGTCAATGTCTAGCCAAAGGCACACACTAGAGGTCGAGTGTGAGGCTGCTCACATAATATTTCTTGGATGCAGGAGGTTGGGTGGATAACCCGAGTCTCTCGAAGAGCCAAATCTGTCAACGGAAGGGAAGAGAAAAGTAAAAGAAAAAAGGAAAAAGAAAAAAAAAGAAAGGCTGAAGCCGAAGAAAAAAGAAAAAAAAAACAAATAAAAAAAAACCGAAGCCGAGAAAAAGAAAAGAAAAAAAACCTGCAGAAGACGGGTAGATCCGGTGTATGCAGCAGTTTGGTTGGATTTTTGAGCATCCAGGCGTATGATAGTCTAAGACAAAATAATCCAAGCCGGGTTCAGACGACCCTCCATTTGTTTTACAACTTGAATAAGTCGGGCCTGACATTGACAAGTCGGACCTTTTATCCTTCGCTCGAAGCAGTAAAGATGAAGCATGAGAAGCCCAAAGGCCCGACAACGATAAATAGTCAGGAATTCCGGGTCATAAACAGTTTTGAATTTGGCCATCAACGCGAGTAAGTTTACTCATCCTCCGTTGACAATGTCACGGGCTTCCCTACGAGATAGACCCAGATATGTGCGATATTTCCGTTCCCAGCTGGACGAGAAATCAGGAATTATGGGTTCACGAGTAGTTCTCAACCCTCTTAAGACAGTAAATTCTTCGGGAAGAGGGTTGATCTCCCCTTCAGTAAATGCGAAGACGACGTTGATGAACTGAGTCCCGCATCTTCAAAAACTCGTCTAGAAATACGATTTGGGGTCTAATTAGCGAATGCAAGATTATCGGCTGAATTCCAGCATCAAGAAGGTTTTTGGTTTCTCGTCCTCTGAAATCAGTAGCCCAACCCTTCATATTTCTGATCAACGATTTTTTGATGTGAAAATTTTAAGAAGAGAATTTGAAGAAGATATAGAATTATGGTTGAACCAAATCTCCTTATATAGAAAATAAGGAGGCAAACACATCTAGGAAACCTGGAGTGCCACTCAAGCAAGCACCGAATGTGCCTCACCCCGGCGTGCTCGATGGGCCTAGGGGAGGGTTGCGTAGATTTTTAAGGAGGGCTCGTCCGTTTTTGCAAGTTTTGGATTCGTTTCGCATGACGAGATGATCGATTTACATTTCTACCCCCAACGAGTAAATTTTCGAATAAAGACTTGCACACTTTTAGCGGGTTAAGCCCATTTTTTTTCTATGGGTCGTAGGAAGTACGAGTCGCATCTTGTGTTCACATGGTTATGTTTCGAAAAAAATCTTGTTTAACAATCCACGTCGGATGCTCCCAACTTCAAATTCAATGCCCAGGCCGAAGGCCTAATTATTCAACTTTTGGTCGAAATGTTCAAATTCAATCCTCGGGTTAATGACTCAGTTTTTCCAAGATGATCCATTTTCAAAAGATCGATGATTCAAGTAGTGATGCATCCCCAGTGTATACTCTCAATTCAAATTCAAAGTCCAGGCCGAAGGCCCAATTCTTTAGAAATGATTTAATTTTCTAAGATAGATGATCTAACAAGTGTTTATGGGATAAATATTGTCATATGTGTTTGTTTCCATGTTTCAAATGTAACAGGAAGTACTTCAGCTGGGGGCTCTAAAGTCTTTGACTTTAGACCCATTGCAACTGGGAGCTCTGAAGTCGTTGGCTTCAGAGACCATTATGAGAATGAACGGATGACATCCTAAAGAGTTTCAACTCAATAAGATTCAATTCAATACAAGAGCATAAGAATTCAGCCGCTAAAAACAATGATCATCTGTCAATAGATGATTCAGTTCAATACAAGAGTCAATAAAAGAGAGGAAGAATTCCGGAGCTGAAAGCAAATATTCGAGAGTAACGGCAACCTTCTTGGGAAAGTCTCGTCCATTTGGGCAGAGATTAGCAGAATGCATGCCAGCAGTTGTCGAACTATGATATGGGTTTGATTCCATCACAACGGATACGTAGGCGCCTAAGGATAAGGCTCAACCCACCCTTTTATTTGAAATAACGGGTCGATGACCAACAATGATTCAATCAACAAGAACAAAGGTTAATCCCTAGCGAAGCTTCAGGTATGATCTCTTCTTATGGCTGGCGAGCTTATATACACAAGTCCAATCGACTATAAATAACCCGCGTAATCCTCAAGTCGAGAGGAAATTGGGGTATACTTTGACTAGAGCCATGTCCAAGCCTCAGCCAAAGTGGGGGCTCTGTAGATATCCATATATGTCGATATTGGCATTTATATAAATCTACACAAACACCCGATGATGATAGGATGACATGTATTCTTCAGTTGACATTTTCACTATTTGTAGCTCATTTAACGATGTAAAATGGGCGTCGTCGATGAATATTTTTAATTTAAATGAAATTTAAATTAATGTTTTTTTTAAAATTCATTTTATTGTTTTAATTTGAGTTTATTTTTCTAGTTTAATTTATTAAAAATGAAGTAAAATTTTTATGAGGATGTATTCAATTTGATTTGATAAATCATTTTGAGTTTAATTTATTTGTTTTATAAATCGTATTTGAAAAACTCGATTTTTAAGACGGTTTTATACGCGATTTCTAGCTCGATTTCGAGCTCGATTTAAGCTCGAATTGGACTCGAATCTCAAGAAAAATTTCAACCCATGTTTTTCCTCCTATAGCCCCATGCTCGAATCCTTTAAACCCACCTAAGTCATCTCCTTAACCCAGCTCAAAACTCGACACAAACACAGCCCAACACCCCTCTCGTACTCTGTTTCTCCCGAGCCCAAAACCCACACCAAACCCGCTTCAAACACCACCTAAACCCATGCCCATTAACTATAACCCATAACCATCTATGCTTGACCTATATCCCTTTCTTATGATCTAAGAAGACCCCTCGAAACTCTCACAAACTTCACGAAATAGTTGCTCGACAGCAGCTATGCGAAACGAGCTCCCTTTAGCCCATTTCGACTTCTAAAACCATTTCTTCTCTTCCAAACGTAGTCTAGATATTTTCTATGACTCCTTCCTCAAGCAAAATTCCTTCTAGAACCCTCCACACTTCCATTTCAGCAGTGTCCTAACTCCCTTTCCAAGAAATCGGCTCACATACACTACATAAATTCTCTATATATACCTCCGATTCCCCTTCATTTCGAACCTTAATCAAATATCCATAACAAGAGATAGTAACACCTTTCATCATACACACATCCACCATCAACCCAAAAGCAACCACACTCGAAATCAAACCCAAAGCAAGCCAGGAATTGGCACGAAAAACCGAGTGTTCTACACTCGTTTTTTTCGTTTCTTCCTGTGCGGCCAGGCCCTATTTTGCCTCGATTTAAGTGCCCCTACCTTCAAAACAACCCCTGTTTGTTTACATATTTCAAATATGCACTCTTCCATGATTCCACAACATATTTCAAATCAAATTTTCGTTGAGAAACAAAGTCTCAATTCAAGTTTAAAAACGGTGTTTGAGTTTGAAAAACGTGTTTGAAAAGCAATTTGTATTCGTCGAAGACGGCCCCTCGAGACAGGATCTACTATCGATTGCAACACAAGACTTTGTCAATGATACATGTAGGTTGAAAGTGCATATAATATCTCCCTTCGTCTCCCTTTTATTTATGTCTTATTGCTTTATTTCATTATTTTATGTCATTATAAGATGGTCTTACGTTTTGCTAAATGAAACTAGAATAGTTTGAGTATGAGTTAAAGTACCATTCCGACACCCGCGTTGACTCGAGTTTAAAAGGCTTAATTCGTCTGAAGTGATGGATATGCCTCGCTCGTTTACATATCCTCGTGTTGGAAGAGGGCAATTAAATAAAATGAGTTTATATCCATTCGTGAAACGGTATTTGATGCTCAATGTATGTCACATTTTTTGCTCGGCCTTTGGTTCTATCTTTCGAGTTTAATTAACTATAATCGTGACACAATTATCGAGGTAAGACTTGCTAAATAACATGTTTAAATCGACGATTTATTCTAACTTGTCAAATATTCTAATTCATTAGATATTTTAGAATATAAAATGAACTAATTAACATGTAAATGAAATTTATTACAACTTCTCTAATTCTAATTGAATCCATCTTTCTTTCAGTAATATCTCGTTAGTATGAAAGTGCATACTTATCATCCTTCCATTTACACTCGTTGACTAAAAATGGACAATTTTTGACCCGGGTGTGCCTCGAAAACCGTGCTGAGCAACACGAGTCTTCTCGTCCTTTTTTTCGTTTTTTTTCTCTTTTAAACTTCAATTTTTGACAATCCTATTTTCATAAATAGCTGTCATCGGTAATTTTTAGCATTTTGAATTCGATTTAATTAATAGATCGTATTTAATTTGCTAATTTGTCTAACTCATTTTATAAGTCAATTTCGCTAAATTAGAATTAGTTAGTTGTAACTCATTTATTTTTCAAATCAGATGTTTTTAATAAAACCTTGATTTTATTTAGTTAGACTTGGATAACGTCTAATTCTATAAAATTGAGCGATGTGCACGCAATACGAGGAATGGCCCAAGACCGAGTTAGCCCGTGATCCATCCCCCAAAATGCACATTTTCCAAGGCCTAAGGCGGTATACCACGTCGTGTGTCATAGGTAGTTTTTTACTTGTTTTTATGCGCTAACCACTAACGTTTGCTCATCTATCAAATGATGAAAAACTCCCAATATATAATTATAGATAACTTCAAAATATACTAAAAATGGACAATTATCTAAGGATTGTAACAAATTAGTAGGTAAATGGTATTTGGTTATTAAAAGTAACATGTCAAAAAATTATACTTGTATAGGACAGAAGATGGGGTATGATTATAAGACATGTCCTTCACTCTAGAGAAAAGTTCAAAGTAATAATAGCATTACATATATTGCATGTTCTAGTTCTAATAAATTCAATATATATAGCAAATAAAGAGGCCACCCAATTGAAAAAAAAAATCTAATACATTCAATATATATAGCAAATAAAGAGACCACCCAATTGAAAAAAAAAAAAAAGCTTCCGGTAGAAAGTTCAATTTCTTGATCAACTTAATGTCTTGATGGATGTTTTAATAGTACAGAGTACTACGTATAAAAAAATATATACAGTAGTGTATATTTTTTTGGGTGTAGAGGAAGGCACAATAACGATTTTGATGCTGATAGATTTCGTGATTTTGATGCTGATAGATTTCGAACCTAAGTCATAAATATCATCCATATCAACCAAGTGAGTTGACATCAGCATAAATAGTGTACAAAATAATGTTAGCTAATTATGGAGTAGCAATCAAGCTTACTTCATTATATTAATCCAAAGTCATTAAGAGGCAATCATAAATTGTAATGACAATATAAATGCATGTAAGGGCGACCAAATTGTTTGTCATATCTAGCTAAGACCTTGTGATCTAGTTAAAAATACATGAAATATTGAAAATAAGATTGATTCCATATAGACATGTGCCCAAGTTGCTTAAATTATATGCGAAGACACTTGGTCAAAATCACTAACACATGCTCCTTAACAATTACAACTCACGAGTCACAAGTTTATGATGGATCCGGATTCTCTCCATTACCTTTCTCTTTATTATCTGTTCATTATTTATTAATGGACTGGATTATTTTTGGGGATAAAATAAAGGGTCAGAATTAGTTTAAGGCACTTCAATCCCCACCTCATTTTATGCAATCTTAATAAATGTAAACCATTAATTTTTTTTTCAAATCAAATTCAATCCATTAATAGGTAATGAAGAGGAGGTAATAAAGAGGATCATTTGCGTTCTTAACCAGCAACAAAACTTTTAGATAAAAAGATTCAATTCCAATGAAAAGCCAACTCTAAGAAGTAAAAAATAATTTAATTCACTAAGAAGCAACTATTATATTCTATTCATGAAATCCATGAGTAAATTGTTTATATGAATAAAGTACTTCCTCCATCCTATTTTTATTGTTTTCTTTTTTTCAAAATTAATCCCATTTTTTTTGGCTCCGTAAGTAATTTAGTATGATAAATTACTAAATCATATATTATATTAAAGCAACAACCGGTTGCCTCTTTGATTGCCACGTGTCACAACACATTCAGACGCCACGTGTCATACTCCCTAATTAAATCATACTCCCTAATTAAAAAAAAAGGTGTAATCATTTATTTTATTTAGATATCCGGCTTGATTGGCTTTATAAAAGGCAATATAATCAAATGAAAGAGATAATTTTCAAGTTATAGACCCTAATTAAGGTAAACAAATAAATCTTCCTCGACCATATCTTTTTGAAGGTTATTTATTCCTAATTTAACGTTCCATATATTCATCCAGTTTAAAATCGGCAATAAATCACGCAAAATTATAATTATTTCTTAATTGGAAAACCTTATGACCTATAGATGATGATAATATGGATATTGCAATTAAATGCAATGCAATAAACGGAAATGTTGATCATTACCCATATTTACCTTAATGTCTCATATATACACCATATTCCAAACCATGGTATTTTAATAAACATTTAAATGTACAATGAAAAGCTTATGAAATGTTTTATGAAGACGGGATTTAAAGGCGTCGTGGATGAGATACGAGCAGTCCACCATTCCACGCACCATCATAGTTATCGTCTTTATAAGTAGGCAAATAGCGACCACTTTATATGACTAAAAAATTACCATGTTTTTCAGGGTATTCATGATTTACGCAAAGTAGTCATTAATTACCAAAAAGTGGTCACACTTTGCAAAAAAAGCACGGAAAAGATCTTCGCACAAGAAAATTATGGGAAATGCTATATACAACCCAATGGGTTGTATTTAAGCATTTAATACCCTTCCAAATTTGGTATTAATTTATAAATTAGAGAATAAATTACACATAAATCAATGTAATTAATGCATATATTAAGTGTTTATTTCCTTTTTTAGTTTCTTAAATTCAACCCATTCGGTTGTATATAGCATTTCCCGAAAATTATTGTTAAAATTGAACCTTTATAATGAAAGAAGAAAGCTTTGTTGTTTGCAAATGTCTTATTAGTCTTTGTTTTTGCTCGACTTTCCTGCAGATGGGTGACCCTAAAGTTGAGGTAACAAGTGAAAACCAGTGGATTGGATTGGAGTATTCCACACTCTGTAAGTAACTAATGAAGTGTAAACTAATGTAGGTTAACAGAACAACAATTTATGGGGGACGTTAGATATAGGTTAATACTGGATTTGTATAAATATACCCTACTGCCTTTTGTATTATAGAATCATTTTCGAAAAGAAAGTTTTGTTTTTTCTCTTATAGTTTCTATGATCTTCTATATCCATTTACATATTTTCATGCATTAGTTTGTAAATCAAGCAGATTTAGTGACCAAAAAAAGACTTACTACAGGTATTAATGTCTCTTTTTCACGTTTCGAGCGACAATTGACTAATTTTTATTTTTAATCATTATGCCTTATTTTTAATCACTATTGTAACATTTCCCATAATTATTCTACTAAGATGTACAGGGTAAACAGAGGACGACGGTAAGATATTGATTAAAGTCGAAGTTTTGGGCAACCTTTGAAACATTGAAGACAACCAACCAAAAAAATAAATGTTTGTAAAGGGTCAAGAGGGATGGGTTAACCCTGGTACATCTCAGTTAATTTCAGATTGATGATATACTACCTCCATTTCAGTTAATAGTTTACACTTACTTTATTTTCCTTACAAAATAAGCCAAATATAAACTATTCACTGAAAGAGAGTAATAGTAAATATTTAATAAAGAATTTATAGAAATTTCATTTCATGCAGCTAAATTGGACGGTCAAGAAGGATGGGAGGTTGATACATCGAACATTCATGACATCTATCTTTCTGTAATAGAGTATTACTGTCTGTGATTAGAACATAGAAGTACAAAATATAAAGTACGGTATAGTCTCTGTATATATTGATGGACTCATATATATTCTATAAAAAGTTAAAGAGTATGAGCTTTATTAAAGTGAAGAATTCTCACATTAATATCAGTTTTTTTTTTTCAAATTATAGAGAGGTTAGAAACATATATATAAAATAGAGTATTATTTTTTCCCTTTTATGTTCGATTCATCGATAGACAGCCAATTTAACTGAACCCGATAACCGAACTCATTTAAATCAAACCGAAGTTGAATTCAGTGACCCGTTTGCCGTAGAACAGGTAGATACATAAGGAAGTTACATATTAAGTTCATAAATAAATGAAATAAGTCATGGTCTTATAGTGGAAATAAAACTCTCAAAAATTGAGTTCCATAATCTATTATTTTCCGCAAAATGAAGTTCGTATTTATCAAAGGTAATATGAGTTCATTTTTATTCGTATTTTCTTTATTTTGATATTAAGCTATAATATTTATGTAAAGCTTCCATAAAGTATTCACTTTGCTATTGCTCTTTTTGTATACAATTGTAAGGTACGTAAATGAAACAAACTACCTCCAATTTTCTTTTAAAATCTTTGCTTTTCTACACAAAATGATTAGGACCCGTGGAAATGTTTAAGGACCGTGATTTGTGGGTGGGGTGATAGATCTCACCAATAAACTAAGTTAGATTTTATTTAGTTATTTTTGAAAAAAGAAAAAAAATTAAGCGTTGAAAATGTTATTTTGTGCCCAAAAAAGTTAAGGTTGTAACTTGGTCAGATCAGGTCTTAATGTCTTTATAACTTTCTTTTTCGTCCAATTCAACTTTACCAAGTTAGGTTTATTTTACAAGGATAAATATTAAGTTGTAAATGCTCATTAGTGATAGAGAAAGACTTTAAGTTTGATAAGCATCGCCTAAACAACCAACTAACGTAAAGTTCGAGTACTATTGTTTTATTTAACAATTAGGGTAGATCTCGCGCAAAAGCGCAAAATTTTTTAGATCGTTTTGTATATACTCCCTCCATTACAGTTATATATTTACATTTCCTTTAATTTGTGAGGGGGAAATAAAGCAAGTGTAAACATATCACTGGAACGGAGGGAGTAGATTTTAACAATTAAATTCATTGTATTTAACTGTGAAACTAACAAATTTTAAATGTGAAGTATTAGGAGATAGAAATAAAATTTTAACATCTTTAGCCCTAATAAATTAACAATTTATGTGAGATTTTTTTTTCTAGAAAAGGTATTTAAAAAAAAAATATAAGATTTGTCGATTTAACATAAACAACTTATGATCTTTTTTATCCATATAAAACGTTTTAGTCAAATGTGCAGCTATTATTGTAATTTTTTTTTTAGAATATGCGAAACAAAACATATAAAGAAAAGGTGGAATACATAAACTAATTTAATAATGTGAGCAAAATTTGTATATGTACAATTATACATATATGAAGAAATTGTTTAATAATATGAGTCAAAATATTAAGCCCAATTATGTAAGTTTTATTATTTGAGAAAATATTCGAATTCATTATATATATAATCATAGAATAACTTTCTAAATTAAGACCCAATTTATAGCTAAAGCATTTTAGGCGAGAAAATTCCAAACTTTTCCTAATTTTTTAGTAAATAGAGGATGTTGAGAGGCAAATGTCAACATCACACAATTATCAAAAGAAAAGAAATTAGAAAAAAAATAGTATTTGGCGACGTAAAATGCGAATGAATGGGCGGCGTTTATGGTGGGAGGTCGTGATAGGAGAGAGGTTGCGATGGGTGGATAATTTTGGGGTGGGGAGCCGCATAAAGTTACAAGAAGGGTTAGGGGTCACACATGGAGTGGGACTGGGATCGTGGGGGACTGTGGGAGATACGGGACGTAGTGTACTTATGGTGGAGGTAAGAGGGGGTAGGGTAGTTAGAGGACGTAGAATATGGATTGCAAGGTGGTGGTTAGTTGTAGGGGGCTGCTGAGATAGGAGTTGAGAGGATGTCGTGGTCCTAGGTGTTGAGTATAATTGTGGTGGAGGGTCTGCTGGTGGTCTTAAGGTAGAGTGATGGCGAACGTTGCTTCCGTTGATGGGTCTTAAGGTAGAGTGATGGCGAATGTTGCTTCCAGACATCCAGAAGGAAATAAGAGAGAAGGTAAAAAATTAAGAGGAGAATAAAAAAGAGGTATAATATGATAAAAGCGTACCACAATAAGTAAAATTAAATGTATATTGCGTAAATAAAAAAACTTATGAAATCTACAATAATTGTATATCCACTCTTCAGATTTCACCTCTTATAAGTTAAAGAATCGAGGAAAAAAACAGAGTATTTCGAATAAAGTTAGGCAATATAAACTTATCAAAAGTGCATTAGTAGACAATGTAAAATTTTCTAAAATTTAGTTATTTACTAAATCTAAAAATACTAATGTTATTTCTTTTTGATGATACCTTCCATTACCACCCGTGCAATGCACGGGTTTAAAAACTAGTTATCACTAATACCCATAAGTTTTTAACTACTATTCATCCTATCAAAATTTTAATGTCACTTTTGTTCTTAATTTAAAGGGTAGAGTAGTGATTTTATCTTATTTGTTAAATCCTTCCCAAAAAGAAAAGTATGACAATAAAGGTAGGATGGAGGGAGTAATACATTACTACTAGTTGGTCGTAAACAAATGTGTTGCTAATCTAGACGGATTAAAGCACATAGGCAGTGTATTACAATCTAATTTTATTATTATTATTATTATTATTATTATTATTATTATTATTATTATTATTATTATTATTGTTTGGGTAATTTTCACCCAAAATCCACTTGATGATGTGGCAGCTAGTTATTGGATCAAAAAAAATGTATAACGGATCAATGACGTGGTCAAAAAATATCTTAAGCAAACCTCACACAAAGCCGCAGTCAATCACAAGTTAAACAAAACCCACAAGACTCGGTCAAGCAACAAATCCCACAAAAATAGGGAAGTTGAGCAAAAATAGGGAGTATGCGCTGAAGAGGAGCGGGTCAAAGGGAACAACTATAAATATGAAGCAGAGGCAAAGTAGCAGAGGCATTCATTCAATCATTAACTCACACTTCAAGTCTTCACTCCAGAAAATACCTTTCGTCATCACACAAGAGCATTAGTCATTATTTCCGTCATAATTGTATCATTACGTTGTTCCTCCTCAGTACCCAGAAGTTATAGTGCATACACTTGGCGGGATTCTGACTTCCCCCGCGGTTTTTCCTACATTATCTTAAAATTGACCAACAATAGACCGCTTTAACCCACCTAAAACAAAGTAACTATTAGGTAATTTTTTACCAAAACAGTTTGGCGCCCACCGTGGGACATAGTGGTCATATTATAAAGTCAACCTTCCCAGTAGTACGCTCAGCATGTCAGGATCCAATCAGAGTACCTCAAGCGCTCCAAATTCCACCTCCAGCATCTCAGGTTCTACCACTCAGCCTATGGCCCGGACCATTCCAGCCGTAACGGGAACGGTAGAGCCAGCGGCTCTCATCAACAGGGCGGTTACCACCAGCCAGCCAACCAAGGTGACTCCAGTACCAACCAAGCCCCCGCATTCACCCAGAACCTCAGATGTGGGGGCAGCGCGCGCGAGTAAGGTGTCAGGGGTGCCAACCCAAATGAAGTCCAGCAGGGAAAGCAGCCCAGTTAGATCGGCAGGAACGTCGGTGACTTCTCAGCACGCCGGTTCAGCACCTCCGGATGCGTGGCAACAGCTACTCCAGAGCATGATCACTTTGCATCGTGCTGTGGAGAGCCTACACAAAGACAACGATATCCTACAGAAGGACAACCGGGCCTTGAAAGACAGAATGGAAGCGGTATCCCAGAAGGGAATGCCCCCGCAGGCAGCAGAGCGTACGCCAGATCGGGAAACGCTCATGGGGAACTAGGGAAAAGTCTTCCCACAAGATTTGGTAACCAGGCTGGATATGGGAGTGATATCACCATCGGGGGTGCCGCAGCAACCAATGACTCCACCAGGGATAACGCCACCGCCAAGGATGATGTCACCAACAAGAACGGCAGTAGGGGCAATTACCCCAGTGGGGTTAGGAGCCTTAACACCCAGTTTCCCCTCACCATTTTGCAGTACACCTCCCGTATTGGGGAACACCCAAGGCCAACTATTTACAAACAGTGCTCCCACAGGAGCAAGTGATGCGTGCCCTAAATATGATGTTTTACACCCTATTTTACACGCATTTCAGAGCTCAATTATGTAGTATATGTTACTATTTTACCTATTTCCGTCTACTTTCGTGTTTTTGTGTAATATTGCAGAAATGGGAAGAATGCAGCGGAAAATGAGCTGAATCCGTCCCCGAGTACTAGGCATAGGACCTGACATGAAGTAAAGACTCGGGAAGCAAACTTGGTGCGCGTATCGAGGCCTAAAAGACAAGTTTACGAGGCTTTTGGAGCAAAGTACATGTTGAAGCAGTCGATCGACTGATGCTCTTAGTCGATCGACCAGAGCACGATTTTTAAATCAGATCAGAAGCTATTGTTCAGCAAAGCTTGGTCGATCGACTGGTCATGGTGGTCGATCGACCACATAGCGACTCTGACGCAAATTAAAGACGAGAGTTAGAAGCCCAATTGTAAATAGGTTTTTAGGAATAAGAGTCACGCTATTTTCCTATATAACGTGAACCTATGTTTCAGAACAAGGATCGAATTTTTAGGATTCAATATCGAGTTTTTAGCATCAGATTTCATATATTAGAATTTAGTTAATAAACATTCAATACAATTAGCTTTATTTTCGTTAATAAAGTTCGTGCTTTCGGATTCTTCTTCCTGCTTTCATTCGGTAATTCTGATTCCTTGATTTTAGTTTGCTTTTATTCATTCATAGATTAGGATTGCATAGAGTAGTTTCCCAAAGCCTTATTTCGTTTATGTATCTTATTTGCTTAGTTTATTTAATCATGCATCCAATTTCGTTAATTGTTAATTTCGTTGTTGTTATAAATTCTATCATGAGTAGCTAAACCCTTCGTGCTAAGATGTAGGGGACCTGTAGTATAGGCGACATAGATTTCGTAGACCTGATTCGGGTCTTGGCCGATCGACTGAGCCCGTTGGTCGATCGACCGCTTCACGTAAGATCAGCTCCGTTTTAATTGATTAAATTGCTTAATTTGACAAATCGAGTACACGCGACTAGTTGAATACTTAGTAATTGACCGACCCATTAGATAGAAAGATAGGAGAGGGAATTAGACTACCAATTGAAACGACTAAATTATACTAAGATCGAAAGATAGGTAAAATTTAGGCTTTTAAGAATCACTTTTCATGGCGAGAGTCAGTACTAGTGATACTTAGGGACCTGTAACTAGATCAAAAGATGCTACCTGTTAAGAATGGACCGAGAGGACTTCTTATTTTCTCGTCTTACGTGATTATTTCAGACTTACCTAGGATACTGCCGTCGAAACTACAGTGAACCGACCATCTTAGCATCCTTTTAATATTTGATTTCATCTATTTTCTTTAATTGCCCATTTATTTGCTTTAGTTTAGTTTTAATTTTATTGCCTTTAGTTATAGAATCATTCAAATCAAACCCTTCCTTGTGGTTCGACCCTGACTGCCACTATCTATAGTAGTAGTTTGGATTATAATTTTTTTTTTTATACTCTACGACGGTATCAAATTTTGGCGCCGTTGCCGGGGAGGCAATTGTTTAATTTTTAGTTGTTTTTATTTTAGTCTTTTTCTTAGTTTAAGGAACATCTGTTCCTTAAACTGTTCTCATATTCTACTTGTAGTTTCCTCTTATGCGCAGGTCACAGGGTGGTGAATTACTACCTTTAGATCCTGAGATCGAGAAGACTTTGCGTGAGTTGAGACGATCATCTAGAGTATTGCCGACAGAGGAAGAGCTGAGTACTCTGTCCAGTTATTACGAGAACGAGTTATTTGAGGAGGATCCACCTTCATCTCCTATTTCTACTTCTTCAGCTGAGACCGTTACATCTCCAGATATGGCTGAAGAAGCATGTATAGCTTGATCCTCCGAGCCAAAAGCGAGAATCTCTATAAGGGATTAGCGTTGCCACCGGGACGGATAGAAAATTGCGAAACCGTCCTACATTAACTTGGTTGAGAGAAACCAATTTGGCGGAGTCGCAAATGAAGTTGCGGCTAAACATATGGAGATATTCATTGACTCATCGTTATTCCATACCCCCACCAGCAGTGTGACCCGTGACCGGATAAAAGAGACGATGTTCATATTCTCGCTTCGTGATCTTCGCTAGAGGGTGGTACCGAGACCCGGATCGAGCCTGCTAATGGGATTATGATTGGAATTATTGGCCCTAGCATTTTATAAAAAAATATTTCTCTCGCATCGAAGACCAATGCGATTAGAGCTCGATCACAAGCTTTAGACGGGGTTCGATGAGGATTTTCATGAGGCATGGGTCCGTTTCAAGAGATCAAAAGTGCGATCTATTCCGCACCATGGGTTCGAGCAATGGTTCCTATGTAATCAATTCTTTAATGGGCTTTATGATGATCAGAGGGCTATCCTGGATGCTGCAGCTAATGGCAGATTCCAGGAGAATAGTGGAGAGACTAAGGGGTGGAAAATTATTGAAGATATGGCCACCCATAAAGCTGAGCATGGGAATTCTAGAGGGAATCAGAGAAGAGCAGCTGAATCTCCTACTACAGCTGCAATAGAGGCCCTTACTACGAGATTCGACAAGTTAGATTTTGGGGGATCCCAAAAAGGTGGGATATATAAAGTTAATGCAGTTTCAGACGATCCCTTTACATGCAAAAGATGTGGAGGAGAGGGACATGTTTCGGAGTTCTGTACTAATTCGAATGAAACATGTGCTGCCTTTCAACATTTTAGGCAGACTGGTGCTTATCCCGATCCCTCTAATGTCCACCCCAATTTGAGGTGGACTAGCTAGAATGTCCTTAGTCCAGGTCCACCACCACAGCAGCAGCAGCAAAACTATGTGCCCCCTCATAAGCAGCAGCAGTATCAAAAGCCTCTATATGTGCCTCAGCAGCAGCAATTTCAAAGTTCTGATGTTTCCGAATTGAAAAACATGGTTCAGAATTTGTCGGGTTTGCTGCAAAAGGAGTCTCTAGCTAGAGAGACTTCTACAAAAATGTTGGAGAGTCAAATTGCCCAATTGGCAAGCAAAAGTGCAACTAGAGCTCCGGGCCAATTACCGTCGCAGCCGGATCAAAAAGAGACTCTAAATGCGATGACTTTGAGGAGTGGGTCTACCCTTGATGGGCCCACTATGGTCGAAGATGCTACTGAAAAAGATGAGGCGGAACCGAGTAAGAAAAAGGCTGGAATGAACAGTAGCAAGAAAAAGACGATCAGCAGGTGCATCAGTCGATCGACTGACACACCTGATCGATCGACCGCATCTGGTGAACAGTGGCGAGTCTGTAACAAAACAGAAACTTTGAGCAACAGTGCAGTTGGTCGATCGACTGACCTACATGGTCGATCGACTGAAGATACGTCTGATTGTGAAGCTTTTCGTCCTCCAATGCCAGTTAACTTGAGAGACTACTTATTTCGGGGTACGACGACTCCGAAATTATTGAGGCAAGATCAAAATGCTGATGGGTCAGTTCCGGTTCCAAAGTATGACCCTACGACGGTTAATGGTTCATTCCTGAGACAGTCTGAAGAATGGTCGAGCTAGAACAAGGACAAAGTAGTGGATTTTCAGACTAAGTCCACTGATGCCGGTATGAGAGACCTAGAGGAGAGGGCTAAGTTGCTTCTTACAGCCCCTTATCCAGAGAGATTGGTTCCGATAAAGGAACAAGTATCGTTTAACAAGTTTAAAGATGTTATTCGTAATTTAAATGTGAATGTTCATTTCCTATAATTAGTTAATCAAGTGCCTGCCTATATGAAATTTATGAAGCAACTGTTGTCTAAAAAGCAGTCACTTGATACTGTGCAATCTGTCGCATTAACTGAGGAGTCATCTTCCTATTTGACTCATACTGCACCTCATAAGCTAGAAGACCCAGGTTGTTTTTCAGTCCCATGTAATATTGGCACCTTTCCTATTGAGAAGGCATTGTGTGACCTAGGGGCCAGTATTAGTGTTATGCCTTTGAGTCTTGCTAAGAAATTGAGATTGACTAGGTTTTCAATTACATACATGACAGTGCAGATGACAGTGCAATTACGTGAATCGATAGCTTCACGTAAGATCAGCTCCGTTTTAATTGATTAAATTGCTTAATTTGACAAATAGAGTGCACGCGACTAGTTGAATACTTAGTAATTGACCGACCCATTAGGTCGAAAGATAGGGGAGGGAATTAGACTACCAATTGAAACGACTAAATTATACTAAGATCGAAAGATAGGTAAAATTTAGGCTTTTAAGAATCACTTTTCAGGGCGAGCGTCAGTACTAGTGATACTTAGAGACCCGTAGCTAGATCGAAAGATACTACCTGTTAAGAATGGACCGAGAGGACTTCTTATTTTCTCGTCTTACGTGATTATTTCAGACTTACCTAGGATATTGCCGTCGAAACTACAGTGAACCGACCATCTTAGCATCCTTTTAATATTTGATTTCATCTATTTTCTTTAATTGCTCATTTATTTGCTTTAGTTTAGTCTTAATTTTATTGCCTTTAGTTATAGAATCATTCAAATTAAACCCCCCAAAACTGTTACTTTAGACTTAAATTAGACAACTTTAAATTGCTTGCCTCCTTGTGGTTCGACCCTGACTGCCACTATCTATAGTAGTAGTTTGGATTATAAATTTTATTTTTGATACTCTACGACGGTATCAGCAACCATGTACGCACAACAGGCTCTGGGTGCACAGTTCAGGCCTATTATGAACGTAACTCCGCTGCCTAGCGGCTACGTCATTCTGCCATACGCCACCGGAGGAACGCCAGTAACCAGCAGTCCCTTTGGATTCTATTCGCCACCCTACAACATACTTGTGAGAACAAGTACCTCAGTGGAGCAGCAGCTGCAGGAACTTAGGGCTATGATCGGTAAGTTGCCAGGAATGCCCCGTCCCATGGAGATGGCAACACCAGAAAGCTACGTCGATTCACTCTGCTAACTATGACCCTATATGATGGGACAACTGATCCAGACCACGTGAACCAGTATAAGCAGAAAATGATGATGGTAACAGCAAATGATTCTCTCAAGTAGGTGTGCATATGCAAGGGCTTTGTATCAACCCTATCTGGGGCACCGCTACAATGGTTCATGAGCCTGCCCAACAAGTCTATATCCACCTTTGCAGATCTGGTTAATGCATTTTACCAACAATTCGCCAGCAGTCGCAAGCCAGAAAAACAAACAAGTGACCTATACAGGGTGGTCTAGAGGTTTGAGGAATCCCCTCGGGACTACATGAATAGGTAGAACATAGAAAAGGTCTTCATCCCAAAATGCGACGTAGCCACAGCGGTAGAAGAATTTAGGCGTGGACTTCACCACGATTCAGATATGTACAGGGAACTCAGCCAGTACCCGTGTACCACCTTTGAGGAGGTACAACATTTGGCAGTGGCTTTCATGCGCCTAAAGGAGGAGGAATCCATGAGGTATGTCTATGACACATAACGTACCAACAGAAAAATCACCACAGAAAAGAAAATTGAAAGATCTAAACCGTACATCAAGAATACCGTGAACAAAGTTTCAGGAGACACCGATTGGATGGAAGGTGGTAGCTTCCCCCCCCCCTCCAAATTAAGTGAGTACGGATTCACCACAGGAATCGCCGGAGTATTGAAAGCATTGAAGGAGCTCAGACAGAGATTCAGTTTGCCAAAGAAGCCGGTACCCAGGGAGAACGATAGAAGGGACGCAAGCAAGAAATGTGAATATCACCACGACATCGAACACAACACAGAGGATTGCGTAGTCCTACGCAAGGAGATAAAGCACCTCCACGGAGCAGGCTGCCTTGATCATCTACTACCAAAAGGAGCCAAGTCCAGGAAGGTAAACACAACAGAGCCGGCCATGAATTCATGAAATGAAAGCAGTACCATCTACATACCACCAGAGCTTGAAATTCCCGACACCTTGAGGAGTACATGAAATACGTGGGGACTAAGAAGAGGCTAGAGACTGTTACAAGGATGCCCTCAAACCTACAGCGAGCCCACCAACATAACAATTACAGAGACTGTACATCCAGAAAGAGTACATAAAGCCCCCACAGGCAGAACTTGATGAAGTAAATCTGGACACGCAACACCCTGACTGAACTGTGCTGATTGGAGCAGACTGTACATGTAGTATCCGTCAACAGGTACTTGATTTTTTGCGTACTAACATGGATTACTTTGCCTGGTCGCACGATGATATGGTAGGTATTGACCCAAGTGCTATAACGCACCGGTTGAACATCGACGTCAGTTATCAGCCAGTACAACAGAAAAGGAGGAAGTTTTCTCCAGAAATAAATGAGGTAATCAACCAAGAGGTAGAAAATCTACTAGCAGCAGGAAAGATCAGGGAGGTCAAGTACCCAGAATGTCTTTCTAACGTCGTGGTAGTACCCAAGAAGAACAATAAATGGAGGGTACGCGTAGACTTCACGGACTTGAACAAAGCATGCCCAAAATATCCCTTCCCATTGCCACACATAGACGCAATGGTGGACGCAACAGCAGGCCATGAAATGCTCACCTTTCTTGACGCATGGAGTGAGTACAATCAGATAAAAATCCACCCTGATGATCAGGAGAAAATAGCCTTCAGATCTGAGAGGGGCCTGTACTGTTACAACATAATGTCGTTTGGCCTCAAGAATGTTGGTTCGACCTACCAACGTCTGGTAAACCAAATGTTCAAAAATGAGATTGGGAGAACAATGGAAGTTTACATAGACGATATGGTCGTCAAGTCAAAGCTGGCAGAACAACACATGGCCCACTTGGAGAATACCTTTGGGATACTCAGAAAGTACCACATGAAGTTGAACCCCTTGAAGTGTACCTTTGGGGTGTCCTTCCGAAAGTTCTTAGGGTATCTAGTCACCCAAAGGGGAATCAAGGCAATACGAACATCCGAGCCATGCTACACCTGGAATCCCCTAGAACCCAAAAGGCGTGGAAAGGCTCACAGGAAGAGTGGCATCCCTGAACCGGTTCATTTCCAGATCCTCGGATAAATGTCGGCTGTTCTATGACATTCTCAGGACGAGCAAGTGGTTCAAGTGGACGGAGGAACATGAAAAGGCGTTTGATGAACTTAAAAGCTACCTGAGCACACCTCCATTAGTTATCGGTTACAGAGGTGGCAGTCAGCGCTGTACTGGTACGGGAGCACAAAAACCTGTATACTACATTAGTAAATCTTTGCTACCTGCACAGACCAGGTACACCTCACTAGAAAAACTCGTCTTAGCACTTGTTATTGCTTCATATAAGTTGCGTCCCTAATTTGAATCTTACACCATCTCCGTGATCACCAACGACCCCCTGAAAGCTATAATGAGAAAACCTGAACTGTCGGGTAGAATGGCTAAGTGGTCCGTCCACTTGAGTGGGTACGACCTGGAATTTGAACCCCAAACAACTATCAAATCCCAGGCCCTAGCTGACTTCGTGTCATATTTTAGCCCGACCCTCCAACCTCATGTTGACAAAGATGTATTAACCCTGAGTGAGGACAAGGGTGACCAAAGGTTGGTAATATACGTTGACGGGGCCTCAAATAAGAGGGGAACGGAGGTAGGCTTGGTCCTCCGCTCACCTTAAGGGGAACAGATTGTTCAGGCGGTACAGTGTGAATTCAAGGCAACCAAAAACGAAGCCGAATATGAAGCCCTCATCTTGGGACTATAGCTAGCCTTGGACCTACGAGTCAGTCACATAGAAGTATACAGTGATTCAATGGTTAAAAATGAATGAATCTACTCACCTTATTCTAAATGTCCCAAAGACTGGTTACTGTTCATATGAACAGTATTAAACGACACTCCTCCCGTCGTTTTGGAATTGGTCTTTTGTTGAGCTTGTGCCTTGGATTACCACTGCATCTCACTTTGGCCCTTCATTTGTCGTCCTCAATTATGGAGTATTTGTTTCCTTACTAACAAATACTATCTTCTCAGGTTTGATGCCCCTCAATATCTTCTCAGGTTCGACACTCCTCATTTGTTTTTGTCTCTCCTCCCTCAACCTCTCACTTCATCTCTTCTGCCCAAACTGATCCACCTCAGTCAAGATCAGCATTGATGGCACACCTTCCTTACTTACTTCCTTCCTCCACAAACCCTCGTATGTGAATCAATCTCCAGAAGCCTCTGCGGTTTTAGCGGCAACGGGATTTGATTCAAGAATCAATAACATCAATTTGAGGACAAGGCGACAGCGAAGAGTTGCTTATCAAGACCGCCCCTATCAATATATTCCAAAGGTGTTACACTTGAAGGTATCATATTTATTAACTCAAACTTACGACATTAACAAGATTAAAGTGTTTTTTTGGCTTAATTTAACTTGATTGACCCATTGTTATTTGTTTGAGGTTTTGTTTTTTCGGATTTTATTTGGATTTGTTGTTCAAATGAAGTGGGTATCATCTTAGTTTTCTGGTGGGTTAGCTGTATCATATGGTGTGTTTTAACGGAGACAGTGAAGAGGGTTAGACTGTTGGCAAAATAGCGATGGTCGATGGTCGATGGCCATGTTCAAAAAACGAGGTGAGCTTTTGTAAAATTTTCAATGTTTGAGTTGAATTAAGATGGGTTTTCTTCATTTGTAAGTTTTGCTTATGGTCACAATGTGATGATGTTAAGAGGGGAAAAGAGTAATGAACTATTTTAATACTGTTATTTGTTGTTTCTGTTGGTAATTAAATCCAAATTGAATCGTGGATTGTAGAAACCCGAAATCAGAAACAAACACAAATTTAGAGATGGGCTATCATTTATCTTCTCAGGTTTCCTATCGTTTAGGTGATCATCCTTTCAATATCGTAATCTGAATGATTTAATTTAGGCTATTTTTTTTGTGTTCACCACCTATTGTGTTAAAAACTTAACATTTTGCCACCTGTTATGTCGTTTTAAACAACATATGAATAACATCTCTGTAGAATTGAATTGATGATGGAGATGTCTTGCGATCAGATTTTCAGAATATTTTACTTTGATCCGTAAACTCAAACTTAGGTGTTAGGTTAAGGTTTTAAAGCATGGTTTGCTCACTTTAAACAATCCCATCAAACGATCTGCTCTTGGGATGATGGTAATATACTCGCATCGTTTTGGCAAACTCTCACTTATTACCTCCATTGCTTGTTTTCCGCCTCCTACCTCAATTAATTTCCCCTCCTTAAAACTTCTTATATCACATATGCAATTTCTTTTCACCTTTATCTCCACTTTCATCCGCTAATCAGAAAATGGGTTCATTAAATAAGCTGATTTAAAGTGTTGATTAAATGGGTTCATTAAATAAGCTGATTAAATGGGTTCATATGTGAATGCTTAATGCACACTTGATCAGACAGCTTGGTTCATTAAGAAAAGTACTATTCTTGCACTAATTTCTTCAACTTGCATGATCTCTATGCTTTATATTTTGGGTTTCATCTAAGCAAACACAAATTAAGTTATATTTTGCAGGATTGTGTTATATTTTGCTTAATTGAAACGCTTTTCTTTATTTATGATTTAATGAATTAGGTTAGTTTTAACATCCAACAAGCTTGAGACTATCTGGAAAATCGAAAAACAACTTAGTTTTAATTGTTTGATTTGATTTGGTGGTGGATTTGTAGTATGCAGCCAAAAGGAATAAGCAAAGGTCCAATATAATAGGCAAGTTCGCACCTATGGCAAAGTATCTAACATAAGTTATAAACACGTCGAGAAAAATTTCATCATCTCCTGTTGCAATCGGAAATTATGGGTGAGAAATACATCGGGCTGAAAATAGCGCAAGTTACCATCAGCGCCTTTTGTTATGGATCCTATAATTTTTGCTTAATCCTTTGTGTGTGATTAGTTCTTTGTTTGCTTCAGATTATGAATGACTTGTTTATTTGTTGACATTGAGCTTCACATACTAAAGTTGGGTTCTTTTTGTCCATCGTCCTTTGCTTAGAAATTATATTTGTGGTCTTAGTTTTTGACGATGTTTCTTAATCGTGGAAACGAAGCGACATTTACTGAAATTTGTTACCATTATGAATAGAATGTTTTTTATTCATTATTTGGAGATATCTTCTTGCAGAACTCTGGCATATTCATTTTTTTAAGATACATCAGAAGAGTTATTGGTCATGCATCACTCGGAAAGTCATAAGATGCTTCATGCATTCGTGCAAGCTAGGATTCAATTCGAAGTTGTTAATACATGCAATTTGATATTTGATTCATTTCCAGGTCGATTATGTTATTAGCTGGCACTTGTGTGGTTTTGTTTATATGATCTTCGGTTTTATGTGTTGCATTTATCTTCATCATCTTTAATTTGGTTTAATAAAGGTTAATGCTTGTGAAATTATTTTGAAGTCTGATCAGATATAATGGAATATATGTGAGAAATGGAATGAAATGGTTAGGATCGCAAATGAAATGGCTTATTCAAAAAAGACCAACACTAAAGTTATATGGAAAGTCATGTATATTTTTTTGCAGTGTTAATATTCGTTATATGAATTTCAGTCATTCATATTTTTCTTTTGAGGCGGGATTGTGTGAGTGTTTCTTAAACTCTGACTGATCCCAGAGTAACTAACTGAATGTGTTGAAGATATTGTTTACCTTTGATGATCATTCTTGGTTATACCGTACAATAGTGGTCCCGATCCGTTCTGCATTAGAAAGTGTGGGGTTAGGAAGCAAGCCACATTTGGACGAGTGGTTGTGGCAGAGATGCTTATGTAGCAGCGGATGTGTGACCATACAAAGAAGGAACTGAAGGGAATCAAGACAATATAAAGAAGATATGAGTTTCATCAATTGAATATAAGATGAGTAGGAATCAATTCAAGTGGTTTAGCCAAGTGGGAAATGGATCAATTAGGGATTCCTTAGGTAAGAGACATGATAAATGGGGTTCAAATATGATTGTGAGTGGTAGGGGAAGACCAAAGTTGATAAAGGTTATTGAAAACGGTATGAGTTTCCTCGGGATTGAATAAAATAGGGTCTTTCTTTGGGAGGCTATTATCAAGGAAAATAATACAGTTCGATGTTTGGTAGAATGGTACAATTAGCTGATAAAGCCTTATTTGTCTTTTGTCGAATTTGTGAAGGAATGGCTCTCGCTCTCCAATTCTTGCAAGATATGTGTCAAGTAGTTATTTTTTTTTTATTTACTTTTGAGCATCATCTCCTTCTTTGTTTCAATTTCTTTTATCAATTGCTTGAAAGTCAGGCTCTTTTTAGTGCATTAGTTTAAAGTCTCAGCGGCTACATTTATTTCTAAAAGCAATTCTAATTAGTACTAAGTTCAATATGATAGATTATCACATTTAAGGTCAGTTTGAATTTTAGCTCTTTGTAACCATGGCAAGAATCTATTGCTGGCTTCTTACGAAACACAACAAAGAGGTGCTTGTTGTCACAAGCAAATGTGTATTGAGTTTACAAGGGCCACATAAGCTAGTTGTTGTTTACTGTCAATGCAACATGACGATGTCTTACGTGTGTTTCTTTGCTACAATACGCAGTTGAAAAACTAGGTTCTAATGGTAACTGGCACTTCTACAACTACAAAGAGGTGTTCCTTAGGAAGCTTATAAGGTGTGTCTGTGTGTAAATTTTGCATATCATTGGGGTCTACTTTCCAAGTCTAGCCCATTATCTTATATGTTTCCAGAGGATAGTGAGATGTTTAACAAATGTGAAAGCAGTTATTCTTAAAGAAAAGCAGGATCTCGAAGAGGTCACAAGCTTGTTTGTAAGGTTCTTATGAAACCCAAGAGTTCAAGGAGCTATAAGGTATGTGCTTAAGTAAGCTCAGTATTGATGAAGTACTTTTGAATTTTCAATACTTCAACTGCATTACTCTTGCAATGGAACATGGATCTATTTCTTCAAAACACAGAAGAAATGTCATGGATAAGTACCAGTTTCCTTCAATCATGTGAGTTTGAGTAATAAAGATAGACTTAGATCTTCTCATGTTAGGAATGAGCGTGGGTGTGCATTTAGAAATATATTTATGTGGCAGTATCTAGGTTGTGAGGCGCGTATGGTATAAGGCTTTTCCTTATGAGGTGTCTACCTCTCAAAGAAAGTCTAAGGTATTTTCAAGTGTTACTATAAACTAATATGTTTACGAGTAGGAAAAAAGAGGTTAACTATTATTATGGTTATAATAGTTTTATACAAAGGGAAAAGAGTCACTATTATTTAGCTTTATAGCGTAATGAAATAATAAAAATAACGACGCTCTAAACTGTATATGTAACTTATATTGTTTAGTAGTAATTTTTCTTTGCAATTATCGATGCATTGTATTGCATTAACGCTCTTTCTCTACAATTGATGGGAGTAGTTGAGGCATTTTCCAGCCATCATCCTTTATTTAAAATGAGGAAGTATAGGAAGAGCAAGCACATAGATTTTTGGGATCTGAGTGCATTGCATAATATGTATCAAAAATAAGAATGGTCTTATTTTTATTTTTATTATTTTTTTTTTATCATTGTGTGTTAATCTTTATCCCCCTCCCCCCCCCACACTACAAAAATAAATAAAACAGGCGACCGATTTTGGCGACTGAAATCAGTCGCTAAAATCAATTTGGCATCGATTTGATCGCTAAACGCATGATCGAGACTTTAGTCGCCTTTTCTAATTTTGGCGACTAATATCGGTCGCCAAATTTGGCGACTGACAAATCAGTCGCCAAATGACTAAAATAGCGACTGAAATGGTAGTCGCCAAATTGGCGACTGATTTAGGGTAGTCGCCAAAATGGCGACTGAATTTCAGTCGCCAAAATCCTTTTCAGTCGCCAAATTTGGGTGACTAGGCCAATATCAGTGAGTCAAATTTGGCGACTGATAGGGGATTTGGCGACTGAAATTCAATCGCCATTTTGGCGACTACCCTAAATCAGTCGCCAATTTGGCGATCAATTTCATCGCAAATCCTTTTCGATCGCCAAAGCCACTGTATGTTTTGGTGGTTTTTTTCCTTTTCATTGCTAGCCAAATATTTACAACCTGCATACAAACCGATGTTCCACAACGCCATACATCCCAAACTTCAACACACACAATACCACACATTTTCCCAAACTTCATTTCATATATTGAAAATGAAAGTTTTACAAACTAAGATATTCTAAAGTTCAAGTCTAAAGGTCAAGTTTTACAAGCTTACATGCTAAAATTATCTTACTTGGAAGCCAACACCGGCTCCACTCCCCCCTTGTGGACCATGCGGATCAAAAGGATCGTAGTCGGGTCTAAGTCCGGGGTTACAACCTTGCCACCAAGTCTCAAACATTGCCATTTTTTCCTTCATTTGGCGGAATTCTTCATCACGTTTTCTTTCACGTTCATCACGCTCTCTTACTTGAGCTTGAAGTTGACTAATAATTCCCGGTTGATACGTGGTGCTGGGAATTGTTGAAGTTGATCTTCTACGCGTGTTCCCGTAGAAAGCCGGTGTTGAACTTCCGGTACCATACACGTGCCCTTTCTTGAAGCCATTCACCAACTCAAACCATATGTCATTATCCGGTTTTTCTGGATTGGCGGCTTTTTCATGTTCAAATGCATCCTACAATATTAAACAAATGGTAGTAAGTTAATATGGTAACCAGCTTATATAAGACATTTTAAAAGAGAATAAATTAACAAAAATAAAGTGTTAGGGAAAACTTACATATAATTGCTTGTCTTTTGGCTTAGTCCAACTTCTAACCCCTTTGTGGTCAACCCACGGAATGCGTGTCGAAACATTTCGTACGTCGCAATCGGCTTTGACTTCTTCTTTCCTCTCTGAATGAAAAAAAAACATACATGTTAGAAAATCAACAAAAAATCTAACATAAAATAAACATGTTGCATTGAAAACCAAAAAAAGTGTGAAATAATCGACAAACTTACACCCAATACACGATCCCAGAACGATCGTGATCCCCCTTAATGAGTAGGCTCAACCACGGCATCTTCCTTTCCTCCTTTTTTGTTGAGGGATGCTTGCTTAGACTTCTTCTGAAAAGCTTCATTTTTGGTATGCTTTACTAAGCCTTCATACTTCTCACCTACAATTACACATATGAAATCATAACTAATAAGTTACTGATATTATTTATAATATAAGAGAGTATATGCTAATTAATACAAATAACAAAACAAGTTAATTAAATACCTTTCATGTTCTCTGGCTCCTTCGGGCGCCTGACCGTCTTCCATATCACGTCCCGATATCGTCGACTACCGACTTCATTGTACCTGTTACGGACATTCTGTTCTTGAGACGGTGACCAAGCAAATGATAGCTACAAAAAAAAAAGGCGACAAAATTTCATATCAGTATAAAATAAAAGTCTAACCTTGGTTCTTAAAAAATTTATCAAAATTAATTATTTGGTTTCTAAAACAAATAACTACGGAAAATATATAAGTTATTGAACCACGACTCTTTTTGTGCATTAGAAGCTTGTGTCCACGATGTAGGAATTGGACCCACGAAATTAGTCTTCGTGCTTTTCGTGACACCTCGTATCACGCAATCATCCATAAACCTGCATTTATTTTGAACATGTAAAATTAGAAACAATTATTATTTTACAAAAAATAATAATAATAATAATAATAATAATAATAATAATAATAATAATAATAATAATAATAATAATAATAATAATAATAATAATAATAATAATAATAATAATAATAATAATAATAATAATAATAATAACAATAACAATAATAATAATAATAATAATAATAATAATAATAATAATAATAATAATAATAATAATAGTAGACTAATAATAATAATAATAATAATAATAATAATAATAATAATAATAATAATAATAATAATAATAGTAGACTAATAAAGAATAAGACTTACCATAATCCCGCCGGCTCAAGTATCATCCGATGATCCGAAGTGTACCGTATCGGCACCAGTACTGTCTCGTCGATAGCGTCAGTCTCGTCCCATCACCGCCTCGTCATGCAGATCGGATCCTCACGCACAAACTCTTCCTCCTCCGCACGCATACTCTGTCCAGCACCCGAGCCGCCTCCACGCTTCCTACCTCGACCTACTCCAGCCATCTGCAGTAATACAAATAAAAATTAACACAAATAATGATAAATGAAAATTATACGGACATCTAAATTTTAATTATTTACTCTTGAGGAATAAAAAATTATACCAATTTAATCATACTCATCATCGTCGTCGTCCTCCTCCTTATCCTCATCCTCATCATCGTCATCATCATCATCATAATCATCTTTATCTCCAAACCCTCGTCCCTCCTCCTCCTTTTCTTCTCCTCCCTTCTCCTCCTCACCTCCTCTTCCCCCCTCTTCTCCTCCTCTTTTTCCCTTCTCTCCTCCTCCTCCGCCTCATCCTCCCCCGACAGTCTCTCTTCCACATCATAATATTCTTCCTCTTCCATGTCTTCACCATCTTTATTCTCATGCTCATAGTTGATTTCATCGGGTGGAGACAAAAGTGTTTCATTTGAAACGTTTTCTTCTTGGAAAAAAGTTGTATCAACTTGTGACCGTGCCTTTCTCTTAAAGATTGCACACCACGCATTTTGATTTATATCATTTGTTGTGCTTGGATAAGTAGCAAAATACACTTGATGAGCCTGATGTGCAAGTATATATGGATCATACTTAGAGTATGTTCTAGTACGATTCACTTCTACAAGCTTGTATTGTTCATGTACTCTCATTCCAGCCACAGAATTATCCTTCCAGTCAACCTTGAATAAGACAGTTTTATAAGCTCGGTCACGTCCATTATAACTAATTTCAAAGATATCTTCAACTATACCATAGTATTCGTTGTCATCAAGAGAAGAAATAGTAACCCCCCAATTGCACCTAGCCTTACCTTTACCGTGGTTGAATGTTTGAAAATTAAACCCATTAACCGAGTATCGATTCCACGTTCTTACCATTTTTGAAGGACCAAAAGCCAAACTTCTTATCAAATCATCTTGAATATTCAACTCAATTACATGTTTCTGAAACCATGTTGGAAATTGGTCCTCATGTTTGTCCCAAACATCATCCTTACTTATATTAGGATTCCTCTCAATGAAATCATTAACAAACTGTGTTTCGTATGACTCTAAGAGATCACAATTAGATAGCACGTAAAGGTGGGCACGATTATACTCCTTATCATCCAAATATCTTGTTTGCCCCTTTGATGAACACCTTTCATCATCTTGAGTTTGAAAAAATTCGGGTAAACTTTCGTCTATTTTATCCGGTTTCTCAACATTCATGTTTTTTGCTTTCGTTTCTATATGTTTTTCAAAGTAAAGAGAACAAAAGTTTGCAATCTCTTCCGTTAAATAAGCATTGCATATAGAACCTTCCACCCTAACTTTATTACCAATTTTTTTCTTCAAATGATTAAGAAACTTATAAAAGTTAATGATGAGTTTTATTAATAATAAAGTTAACATATAATAAATAGATTAGTTATTATTATTAATTTTAATTTAAAAGTAGCTAGATTATCTTAATTACCTGTCAAATTGATACATCCACCTATATTGGACGGGTCCCCCAACTTTGGCTTCATATGGCAAATGAACCGGTAGATGCTCCATGGAGTTAAAAAATGCAGGAGGAAAGATCATTTCAAGCTTACACAATATCTGTGGTATTTGCTCTTCCAGCATTTAATCATGTCATCAACACATATTAAAGAGGCACATAAATCTCGGAAGAATTGACTAATCTCAACAATCGCATTCCAAAAGTTTGTCGGCACGAGACGCGAGGTGTTTCAAAGCAACGGGTAATAATCGCTCCATGAATACATGACAATCATGACTTTTCAAGCCTTGCAACTTCAGCTTCTTAAGATCAACACATCGACTAAAATCTAATGCATACCCATCAGGAAACTTTAAATTTTGTAACCACTCACACAATACCTTTCTCTTAGCTTTGTCGAGAGTGAAAATGGATGTTGGCTTAGACCCGTCGCCGCGAATGTGTAATTTGGGACGATGACAAAATTTCTGCAAATCTTTTCTAGAAGCAATGCTATCACATTTTTCACCTTCTACATCCATGATCATGTCAATTAGCTGCTCAAAGAAATTCTTTTCTATGTGCATTACATCCAAATTATGTCTTATCAACATTGTCTTCCAATAAGGAAGGTCCCAAAGAATGCTTCTTTTAAACCAACCGTTTTTCTGCTTTTTCAATTCTTTAAATTCTTCTTTGGTACCATCAATAGGGGATGGTAAATCACATACCGTCTTCCATATCTCCTCCCCAGGCACTCGTTTCGGAGGGGCATCAAGAACCTCTTTACCTTTTGTGAAAGCTTTCTTGTTCCTCCTATGTGGATTTCCCTCTCGTAAGAAGCATCTATGACAATCAAACCAGCTTATTTTCTTGCAATTGGGAAGCCAAAATGCTTTACTTTCCTCCATGTAACAAGGACATGCTTTTTGTCCTTGTGTAGACCACCTAGATAGCATACCATAGGCGGGAAAATCATTTATTGTCCACAAAAGGGAAGCTTTAAGTTGAAAATTTTGTTTTTTAGAAACATCATAAGTTTCCACCCCAACTTCCCACAAATATTTCAACTCCTCCACCAATGGTTGTAAATAAACATCCAAATTACGTTTCGGGCTTTTTGGTCCGGGAACAATAAGTGACAAGAAGATAAATGGTTTTTTCATACATAACCAAGGTGGTAAGTTGTATGGTGTGACCATAACAGGCCAACAAGAATACTTCCTCCCAAAATTACCGAAAGGATCAAATCCATCCGTACACAAGCCAAGTCGTACATTGCGGGGTTCCTTGGTAAATTCAGGATACATCTGATCAAATCGTTTCCATTCTTCCCCATCACTAGGATGACTCATCTTCCCCGGAGCACGTGGGTTTTCTTTGTGCCATCTCATTTGTTCGGCAATGTTTTTGGTGGCATAGATTCTTTGAAGTCTTGGTGCGAGAGGAAAGTAAAACAATTGGTTACATGCTACTGGTTTCTTACTCTTTTTGGCCCTCTTACTACCGTTGCCTTTTTTCAACACAAAAACTGTATCTCCTTCACTTGTCTCATATCCACTACTACAGATACAGGCTATAACAACGGGTAAAAGCCGTTGTAAAAACAAAAAGCGGACGTTGTTAAAAAGGCCGTTGTAGAAGGTATTTACAACGGTTTGGTTATTTAATGAAACCGTTGTCTAAAGTATTCACCACGGTTAAAAGCCGTTGTTGTTGGGTGTTCTCCGTTGTGGAAAGTGTTTCAAAATTTTGGAGGGAATTATATAACAACGGTTGTCGTATTTATAACCGTTGTTGTAACTTTCCCTCCAAAATTGTGAAGTCTTTTGACAACGGGTTTATGGTACATACCCGTTGTTGAAATTTTTAGTAACAACGGTTCTTTGTTTAATACCCTTTGTTGTAATTTTACCTCCAAAATTGTGAAGACTTTTAACAACGGTTCTTCGATTAAAACCTGTTGTTGAATATTATGCGCGGGTATTTGTGAATGTCATTCACAACGGTGTTATTTTTATTAACCGTTGTGAAAGGTATTCACAACGGTTTTTTTAGTAACCGTTTTTATTACGAACTCCTAATGTTTTGAAAAATTAAATTTGTTTCATGCCATTCAAAAACTCGTATATGTCGAAGACCATATACCAAAGACCAAAGATAAATCACAATTTGGGTTCATCGAACTCAATAGATTCAATTCAACCACAACAAGAAATTGCATCATCATATATATATATATATATATATATATATATATATATATATATATATATATATATATATATATATATATATATATATATATATATATATATATATATATATATATATATATACTTACAAGGAGTTGAATTTACATGAACTAATCATTCCCTAACTTCAACAAAAAATTTACTAATAAGTTGATCTAAACTCGGAGTATCATGCATTTCTAATATATTCTAAGACGTAGTTGCCCCACATGTGTCTTACCTCGTCTATATCTATACTTGAGTGCTCAATCAATTGTAGACGGGTTGATTGCATCGCGGAAAAAACAAAGAGAAGACATTATGGTATATATAGCAGCAAGCAAGACAACATTAGCAACGTCTTTTTTTTTTAAATTATCGTAATTTCATTACGGTCCAAACTGTAACAATACATCGTAATGTGCAGCGAAGCACCATATCTTTGCAACATTATTCAAAGAATTTCAACACCAAAGATCCACATCTAATAATAAGATCAAGAAAATAAGACAACACCAAAGATGCATGCATACATACTGTGTCCTGATGAACTATCTCAGGATCGGGGACGTTTCTTGGATGTCATATTTTCTTCGTTAACCCAAATACCTTCACCATGGTCATCACGCATATAGATGCTTTCAGTGTCCTCATGATCGGTGTCAACATCGTCGAAATAAGATACGGTGGTAGATCGATCCATTCCTCAAAAACGACATCCTGATCATCATCACCATTATCGGATGGACTACTCCTTCTACTCCTTATAGACAGTACAACAGACCACTTCTTATCCATAGGATCGGTGACATAGAACACTTGTTTAGCTTGGGATGCCATTATGAAAGGATCATCCTTATTATTGCCAACCTTACCCAGATTGACCAACATAAATCCCATCTTATCCTTTCGGACACAATGGATGTTGTTATCAACCCAGTTACATCGAAACAAAGGCATTGTGAAATCAATGTAATCTAGTACCAATATTTCTTGAATAACACCATAATAAAGGCATTTTCCCCAAATAGGCTTTTTATCTTTTGAAGTAGCAAAGTGCATTGCCTCAAATTCAGAACTCACGCCACTATTTTGCATTGTGCTCACCTCATCTTGCTCACGGGTGTAAAAAGTATATCCATTAATGGCAAAACTGTTGTAAAAGGTGACCCTGGCATTTGGACCTAAACCAAGACTTAGTCACCTAGGAGAGATGTCATCACCGGTTTGATCAAGTACATCGTAAGACAATATTCCTAAACCACTGGAAACGTCTTCGTATGCTCGTTCGCAATCCACTTCTCAGTCTTGTTTTGGTGATCGTATTTGAGCTCATCTTTGTGTTGTTGAATATAAGGTTGCACCTCATCTTCGTTGTTTAGCACATACATGTGTGCTAAATGCAACATTTCACGTGTCACAATTTTTTCAACCCGGCCCCTAATACCTTTTCCGGTCATCCAGTCACTATGACGATTCTTAGGAACGCCAATCAACTCCTTAGGGGAGAGATGAGCGTAACAATATGAAAGAGCTTCGTCTAAAATAGCGCGTTCCGCAATACAACCTTCCGGACGATACCGATTAGATGTATAGTCCTTGTAGACTTTCATCAATCTTTCGAAAGGATACTGGTATCTCAAGTACACGGGCCCAAGGTACAAAATCTCCCTAACCAAGTGAATGGTCAGATGAATCATGATAGTGAAGAAAGAGGGTGGAAAATACATTTCCAACTGACAAAGAGAGGTTACAACGAGGTCCTGCAATGAATCCGCGTCATCGGGATCGATGACTTTCTCGCATATGGACTGGAAGAAGAGACAGAATCTAGTTATAGCATATCTTACCTTTTCAGGTAAAATGGAACGAATAGCCACAGGTAGTAATTGTTGTATCAAAGTGTGACAATCATGTGACTTTAACCCGGTGAGTTTTAGGTCTTGCATCGACACTAGGCTTTTGATGTTCGACGAATAACCATGTGGCACTTTAATTCCATTCAAGCATGCACAGAACTCTTTTCTCTCATTCCGTGAAAGGGTAAAAGCTGCTGGCGGTAAAAATGTACGATTACCTCTCTTCTGTGGTGCCAACTCTAGCCTAATACCCATCATTTTCATATCTTCCCTAGCTGCGGCGTTATCCTTTATTTTACCAGGAACATTCAGAAGGGTATTGATAATATTATCACAGACATTTTTCTCAATGTGCATGAAATCGAGGCAATGCGACCTCGAGTTAGGCCAATATGGAAGTTTATCAAAAAATATGGATCTTTTCTTATACCCACGAGTAGACAATTTAGAGCCGCTCTTTTTCCCATAATCTATCTCAATATGCTTTACTTTCTGATAAACTTCATGCCCACTCAAAATTCTAGGAGGTTGACGAAGTTATTGTCTTCCATTGAATGCTTTCTGCATCTTGCGATAACAATGCTCATGAGACAAGAACCTCATATTTCCCATATACACATAATTACGAGAAGACTTCAAGTATTCAGACTCGATATCCTCCCCACACAATGGACAAGCCTCTTTCCCATGAACTGTGTGCCCAGAAAGGTCGCCATAAGCCGGATAGTCAGTTATTGTACACAATAACATCGCTCTCAAATTTAAAGTTTCGTTCTTATATGCATCAAATACTTCTATCCCATTATCCCACAACAATCGCAAATCATCTAGAAGAGGTTCCAAATATACATCAATATCATTTCCAGGTTGTTTAGGGCCGGAAATTAACAACGACAACATCAAATACTTTCTTTTCATGCACACATATGGAGGTAAGTTATAAATAGCCAACAGTACTGGCCAAGTACTATATTGGCTACTCATGTTTCCGTGTGGGTTCATTCCATTAGTGGACAGCGCTAGACGTAAGTTTCTAGGTTCATTGCCGAACTCGGGATACTTAGCGTCGAACGATTTCCATTGCTTACCATCTGCCGGGTGTCTTAGCTTTCCATCATTTATTCTTCCTGTTTCATGCCAAGTTAACATTTTTGCATCATCGGGATTCGCATAAATCCTTATGACTCTTGGTATCAATGGAAAATACCACAACACCTTAGCCGGGATCCCTTCCTTATCCTTATAACGCCACTCCAAACATTTAGGGCAATTGGTTAAGTTTTGATATAATTTCCGATACAATATGCAATCATTTGGACATGCATGTATTTTCTCATATTTCATACCCACTCCTCTTATTAGTTTTTTCGCCTCATATGCCTTAACAGGTAGAACATTACCATCAGGAAGCAACTCCTTTATCAAGGCTAAAAAACTAGTGAAACACGTGTCACTCACCCCATTTGCCCCCTTGATATTATACAACTTCACCACAGCCGACATTTTTGTGAACTTACAACCAGGATACAGAGGTGCTTCAGACTCACACAACTTCTCATACATGTTGTTAAGGTCATCCCAATTACTAGTGTCATCACCTACATCTTCAAAAGCAATGGACTCATCATCATTCTCTTCATTATCTATAGACCCAACATTCAACTTCTCTACTTCCAACTCTTCCAACTCAAAAAACTCGGCAAACTCAGGATCATCAGTTAGCCTTTCGTGTACCTGAACATCATCTTCTTCAGAGTTATTCTCTTCCTCTAATGATTCCCCATGAAAAATCCAAAGTGTATAGGATCGACTAAATCTCCACTTTTCTAGGTGTATTTTAACGTCCGTAAAAGCCATATAGCTAATATTACCACATTTTTCACAAGGACATGCAATACTAGAAGAATCTTTCAAATTGTTCGAAACGAATTCATAAAATTCAGCTAAACCATCCTTGTAGGTGCGGTCACTCATATTTGCATCAATCATCCAAGTTCGAGTCATTATTCTACATTCGTAATAATAGGCAACTAATTCAGAAAATACAATAATAGGCAAACAAATAAACGAAATTCAGGAAAGCAATTAAGCTAAATTATCAACAAATTAGATAATAACCCAAAAATCCTATATCTATAAGCGTTGCTAAGAAACATATATATACCTGATTGATAAACACGATGAGGGAGAGAAGACGTGACAACAGTGACGGAGATGAAGACAGAGAGACGATCAGGGAGGAATGGAGGATGATATAGTAGCAGTATTAGCTTGTGTTTGTGTTTGTAGCGTATAGCAAAATAAAGCAATATGTTGTTCTTAAGATTTTCATAATTGAAGGAAATGTACATTCATATACATACTAACATACTCATATATGTCTAATTAATTTGTCATAAAATTAAAACGGATTTTATGCATGCAAACAAAATATAAATAGAAGAGAAATCACATCCTTACATTGATGTTTCGGTTTTATTGGGCACAAAAGAAATCTCCTTTTCTTTTGTTCTTGAGCTTTCCTTATGGATGAACAAGATCTAAGTATAAGATCTCTCCCTAAGCTTTATACCCAAGGCTTTCTCTTAATCTAATTAATATTATTTTGAGCTAGTATAATATTAATCTAGGTAGAAAATTGAACCAAAAATAAATTGTAACACTTGAATATTTTAGGTTTTATGAGAGAAGATTAGGAGGATTTATTCTCTCTAGGATTGTTAATTTTTTGGAAGAACAAGTGAATGAATATGATACAAAACATTTTGTATATAATTAGGTAAAAATATGAGAAAACCATCATGGTTTTCTCTTCTCAAAAATCGGGTGGTAATTATTATGTTTACTTAATAAATTAATCAACACAATATTAACCCAATACCCCATTATTTCGGTACAATCATAATATGGTGTCCATATTATTTTTGTCAATTTCTCAATATGTAACATGTCACATGTAACATAATTTGTTATGTATTTTTAACATATTAAAAATCAACGTATTAATAAAAATACGTCATATACAAAAATCGATTTAGTAATTTCATAATTACTTGTGCCGAAATATTTTTTACCAATTTATAAATCGCATTTACAAAAATTCATTCAATTCCGATTGTTTCCTTAAACAATAATTTCATCCGAGTAATAAAACAATTCGATTACTCAGATCGTATCTCATTTAATCACATTTCAATATGATACGTAAATTTTACTTCCAAAATCGTCCGTCAATTTTCAAGTAATTTAATTAACTCGTAACGTTATACGATTAATTAAATAATCAATTAAGAGTATTGCCCTTTAGGTATGACCTAGGGGGTCAACTGATCACCACCGTCACACGACAGTAATGTCAAACTCTAGTCAGCCAATCATTACCGATATATGTTGACCAGTTGACAGTAACAATATTACTTCCCAATTGCATTCAGTTTAATGAGACTTAAACATGTGATCATCATGATCAACAGTCGTGATCGCATTATTGTCGGAGGACATATATTCCAACAATCTCCCACTTGTCCTCGACAAGTGTGCGTCACCAATTCTCTTGTCCTATTACTATCTCCCACTCAATGCAAGGTGTCTTTGGGTCGTACTTGCAAGTGATCATATCGAGAGTGGTTTCCTCGATCTGGAGAATAACCGATTGACCGGACTTATCTATCATAGATACTTTCCGAGCGTGGCCACGCATTTCCAGTTCATTACTCCTCGAGTGGCCCCGAGATATTGTTATAACCCCGACTAGGGGTGGACAATTCCATCGCACTCATTCCCTTCGACTAGCCACAGCCATCATAACCCAAAATATGCCCATTTGACCCCATTTACGAAGGTCGTAGTAACACAAATCAAAGTTAATCTGAAACTGTGCCATCTTAGGAGAATAGTCTTTAGTCAAAAAAATCGACTCATTTGAATACTATAGTAGCTCTCGCCACGACCAGGCTATATAAATTTGCCAGAACTCTATAAGCGGTCATAAGGCCCGACAAAATGTTCCTAACATGATGCCTATGTGATCGACTAGTCATCTCATATGACTCTATGGCACTTGAACTTGCCATCAATCGCCTCACACTCTAGTCACTTCGAGACGTCACCTCATACAAGTGACTATGGGCAAATACTATGTTAATCCGTGTTCACTTTGACGGGGTTCAATTGTCTCTACAACCCGTTTGGATGTAACAAAGTATAAATTAAAGATAAAAGACAAATGTGATTATGAACATGAACAAAAACAACACTTTTATTTCATTTCAAAATCTAACAAAAATTTGGTACACGTTTAAGTCCCATGGACGTAACATGTCCATCATGCTTAGCCTGCGATAAAGGCTTGGTGAGCGGATCGGCTATGTTGTCATCCGTCCCAACCTTACAAATCGCAATTTCCTTTCTTTCAATGAAATCTCTTATTACATGATACTTTCTAAGTACATGTCTAGATCTATTACTAGACTTTGGCTCCTTAGCTTGGAAGATCGTCCCACTATTATCACAATAGAGAGTGATGGGATCATCGGCGGTAGGTACTACTTTTAGACCTTCCGTGAATTGCTTGATCCACATAGCTTCCTTGGCGCTTCGATCGCTATGTACTCAGCCTCCGTAGTAGAATCCATGATTCTGACTTCCTTGAAGCTTCTCCACTTACGGCACCACCATTGAGCATGAAAACAAAACCGACTTGTGATTTCATGTCATATCTATCTGTTTGAAAACTTGAGTCCGTGTATCCATTAACACGCAACTCAATGTCTCCTCCAAACACAAGGATAGAGTCCTTAGTTCTTCTCAAGTACTTAAGGATGTTCTTGACAGCAATCCAGTGACTCTCACCTGGATTTCCTTGATATCTACTCGTCATGCTCAAGGCATACGAGACATCGAGACGTGTGCATATCATGGCATACATGATTGATCCAACAACGGAAGCGTAAGGGATCAACTTCATGCGTTCAACATCATGGGGTTCGGAGGGACATTGAGTCTTGCTCAATATCGTCCTGGTTACCATAGGTACCAAACCCCTTTTGGATTTGTCCATTCTGAATCGTCGAAGAATCTTATCAACATAAGACTCTTGACTTAGTGCCAATATCCTCTTGGATCTATCTCTATAGATCAGGATACCTAATATGCGTTGTGCCTCTCCTAAATCCTTCATTTGGAAGTGGTTACCTAACCACTTCTTAACGGAAGACAACATTGGAATATCATTTCCAATGAGTAGTATGTCATCGACATACAAGATTAGGAACACAACATTGCTCCCCTTTGAATTTCATGTATAAACATGGTTCCTCAATATTTCGAGTGAAACCATTTTCCTTTATAACATGATTGAATCGATGATTCCAACTTCTAGATGCTTGCTTAAGACCATATATGGATCTCTTAAGCTTGCACACTTTGTTAGGATTTTTAGAATCAACAAAACCTTCGGGTTGTATCATGTACACCTCCTCTTCTAAATGCCCATTTAGAAAAGCGGTTTTGACATCCATTTGCCATATTTCATAATCATGAAATGCGGCGATCGCTAACAAAATCCGTATGGATCTTAGCATGGCTACGGGGGCGAAGGTCTCATCATAATGGAGACCTTGGACTTGGGTAAATCCTTTTGCCACTAGCCTAGCTTTGTAGACATCGTCATGTCCTTCAATGCCATTTTTGACCTTGAATATCCATTTGCATTGGAGGGGTCTTGCCCCTTTAGGCAATTCTACCAAGTCCCAAACTTGGTTTTCAAGCATAGAATCCATTTCGGACTTCATGGCTTCAAGCCATAAGGTGGAATTAGGACTAGAGATTGCGGCCTTGTAGGTGGCGGGCTCGTCACTTTCCATAAGCAACACATCGAGTGTTCCATCTTCCTCGATAAGTCCCACATATCGATCGGGATGGCGAATTACTCGGCCCGTCCTTCTTAGTGGAGGAGGTACAACCGCGTTAGACGACGAAGGAACATCTTCTTGCGTCTCTACCTCGGTTTGTGGCTCTTGAACTTCATCAAGTTCAAAATTTCTCCCACTATGTCTCTTAGAAATAAATTCTTTTTCTAAGAAGACAGCCTCGCAAGACACAAACACTTTATGATCTTGAGGTTTGTAGAAGTAATATCCTCGAGAGGTCGAGGGGTAACCTACAAAGGTGCATTTTTCGGATCTTGGGGCAAGCTTGTTGTCGTTCTTAGTTTTGACGTAAGCATCACATCCCCAAATCTTCATATAGGATATATCTGGGATCTTACCCGTCCACATCTCACATGGAGTCTTTTCGGTGGACTTTGTGGGACTATTATTCAAAGATCGAATTGCGGTTTGTATCGCAAATCCCCAAAACGAGTTCGGTAACTCGGTTTGACTCATCATGGATCGAACCATATCAAGTAAGGTTTGATTTCTCCTTTCGGCAACACCATTAAGTTGAGGTGTTTCGGGTGGAGAAAGTTGTGATATAATACCACGACTTTTCAAGTGTGAATCAAATTCAAGGCTAAGGTATTCCCCACCACGATCGGATCGTAGTGCCTTAATCCTTTTATTCAATTGGTTCTCTACTTCGTTTTGAAATTCCTTGAATTTCTCAAACGCTTCACTCTTATGTTTAATTAAATAGATATACGCATATCTACTTAAATCATCGGTGAAGGTTATGAAGTAGTCATAATTACCACGAGCGGTGATAGTCAATGGTCCACATACATCGGTGTGTATGAGTCCCAATAGCTCACTAGCTTGTGTCCCTTTACCACTAAAAGGATTACGAGTCATTTTGCCAATTAGGCAATATTCGCATGTACCATATGATTGATAATCAAATGGTGTAATCACATTAGTTGAAATTAATCTTTTGATGCGATTCTCGTTTATGTGACCTAATCGACAATGCCAAATGAACGCTTCACTTGGGTCACTTGTTTTGAGTTTCTTTGATTGAATGTTATAAATATCTTTTGTCGGATTTGAGGTCTCTAAAATGTAAATGCCATTGATGGAAGTAGCTTGGCCAATAACCAAATCATTCCTAGAAATAGTACAACAATTGTTCTTAATGGCAAAACAAAAACCGTCCATGTCTAGCATGGCGATTGAAATAATATTTTTAGAGAGTGTAGGTACATAAAAACAATTATGCAAATACAACTCAAATCCACTTGGCAAAGCTAAAACATAAGTTCCCTTGGATTCGGCCGCTACCCGAGCTCCATTTCCAAGGCGTAGATCCACATCTCCCTTGCTAAGCCTCTCCACATCTCTTAAACCCTGTAAATGATTACAAAGGTGAGAACCACAACCGGTATCTAGTACCCATGTCGTAGTGGAAGTATAATTTATATCAATAACATAAATTTCTTTAGGAATTGTACCTTTTGGAGTAATGAGTCCTTACCTTATATTTCGCAAATACATAGGGCAATTCCTAAGCCAATGTCCCATGCCATAGCAATAATGTCACTCATCATTAACTTGTTTGAAGTTTTTGATTTTCTTTCCTTTCTTCTTGAACCTCTTGCCCTTTGTAGCAAGAACTTGATTGCTAGAGCTCCCACTAGCTTTGGTATCTTTATCTTCCAGAGACAAAGACCCTATAGCTTGCATGAGGTAGTCTTCCTGAGACGGACTCACACGAGGTCTAGTAGTAGTGGGTGGTTTAGAAGAGGTGATGAAATTAAGGTTTCCATCCGAACCTATCCCGAAATGAAGTTCTCTAGTTGTATCGAAATCGTTGTTGGAGCAAATGTCGTCAAGAACATTGTGATAAGAATCAATAGTAATTGGTGCGGTAGCATTTGATGGATTCATTGTTTTAGAACTACAAATATGGAGGAAAAGGAAATATTAACATTTGTCTTTTAAAAATCATACTTGTAAAATATTAACAAGATATGAACATTTATATAGTGACCTCTACCCAACTATAATAAATGATTCCAAGACCCAAATTCATATCGACTTAGGCACGGTGGGGCCGATACATCCTTTATCAATATAACTCGGTGGATTAACGTTTAATCGATTCTACTTTTAGAACTCTTGGTCGATAATATTACATTAACAATTATCTATAGCCCAAAACACATCGACAAGGGCACGGTGGGGCCGATACATCCCTTATCAAATACTTTTGTTGAGTTCAATCCAAATTTCGAATAAATGTGTCCATGATCCAAACCCACATTAACTTGGGCACGGTGGGGCCGATACATCCCTCATCAACATGAATTCGGTGGATTAACATTCATCACCCACTTCCTCTACGTAACAAGGTTTGTACCCTGGTGTGGCCGAGTGCACTCCCTCACGAAATAGGTTTTCATGGTTTCTACTATTTGGTAAGGCTATGTCTCAATTGATAGTTTTAGCGAGAGGTCATGTCAATTTATTATCTATCACGTTTTAAGTGAACTAAAGCGGTGAACTACGATAATTCTAATTGACACGGTCGATAAACTCGATAAAAAGACAATGCATGTTTAGTTATGGCGATTTAGCGATACATGTGACATAAAATAAAATGCAAGCAAAAAGATAAATAAATCCTAGTATGGCCTTCCTAAAATAGAAAAACTATTTAACTATTACATATTCGGAAACCAACTCCATTGGTCCCTTGAACTTCGGTTGTGGCACACATCTCGAGGTAACACCGTCTTTATGTATCGCCATTCTTGAAGAAATCCGTCTTTTGGAACTCCGGAAGGAATAAAATTACATAACAAATTACATAATTTCCTATTATACATTTGTAACTAAAATAAAATAAATCTATTAAATTACAAAACGGTGATACGAGATCACAATAAAAATACAACCGAATCGATATTCCCATACATTTCGGGAAATACAAATTAAATCTAAGGCCATACTAAGTAAAATTACATAATTCAAAAATTACATAAATTAAAATTATGACAATCATAAAGAAAATGCAGCATTATAATATGTATGAACATGCTCAATTTTATGCTAAATCGCCTTTAAATTGACAATATCGTATATTACTCGGTTTTTACGGATTTGCGTGATTTCAACATTTTACAATCACAAAAATACATAAACTCATATTTATGCATAAGTTAATTACCCTAACCTCTTAGGACTCAAAATTTAGTCTTCACTAATAATTTGACCATAATTAACCCATATTTTATAAAATTGTTCATAAATGGACTAAAAATTACAAAAATAAGCTATTAAACTTCAAATAAATCACAAAATTTCAAATAAATTCAAAATTTGAAATTTAAACTCATGAACATTCTGAAAAAATTCCATGACACTCATAATGTTCAAAATCTTTGGTTAAAAAAATTTCGAAAATTTTCCGGAAAAACAATGTTGCGGTTTATAGATTTTAATAAAATAATCATAAAAACATGAAAAAATTATTTTCATTAAATTTTCAATTTTAGATCTGAAAAATATAATAAAATGCAACATTAGACGTTTTTCCTAAGTCATAGATTATGTTTTATTAATTTTCAACTAATAATGTCACTATTTATGCTATTTTTCTTCAAAAATCCATAAATCATGCAAAAAGCCTTCTTTATAGCCAATTATTTTACACACATCTTGTAAAATTGCATGTGACAACATATTAATTTTCTATGACCAGATTCGAAATTTAACTCATATTAACCTATTTTTACTTAAATCCGAAATTAATAAAGAAAAATTCAATTTTCGAGCATAACAAGTCCAAAAATTATGAAAATTTACAGGTTATCTCAAAATAATATATGTGACAACATATAAAAAAACCAAGTGAAAATTCGAAGTATAGCTATTTTTAGACCAAAATTGACATTTTTACTCATAAAATCACATTTAAATGCCATTATTGTAAATTATGAACAATAAAAATCCGAAAAATTAACCAAAACATCCTAAAACATTTTAGGACCAGAAATATTAATATGCATGTAATAATTTTGTGGTATATCATAATAACACAAATTTTACAAGTTTTATTTGTTATTCTTATAACTCGGAAAAACTTTTAACCAATTTGCATGCAAACAACCGTGGCTCATGATACCGATTGAAGGAAATGTAGATTCATATACATACTAACATACTCATATATGTCTAATTAATTTGTCATAAAATTAAAACGGATTTTATGCATGCAAACAAAATATAAATAGAAGAGAAATCACATCCTTACATTGATGTTTCGGTTTTATTGGGCACAAAAGAAATCTCCTTTTCTTTTGTTCTTGAGCTTTCCTTATGGATGAACAAGATCTAAGTATAAGATCTCTCCCTAAGCTTTATACCCAAGGCTTTCTCTTAATCTAATTAATATTATTTTGAGCTAGTATAATATTAATCTAGGTAGAAAATTGAACCAAAAATAAATTGTAACACTTGAATATTTTCGGTTTTATGAGAGAAGATTAGGAGGATTTATTCTCTCTAGGATTGTTAATTTTTTGGAAGAACAAGTGAATGAATATGATACAAAACATTTTGTATATAATTAGGTAAAAATATGAGAAAACCATCATGGTTTTCTCTTCTCAAAAACCGGGTGGTAGGGGGGCTTTTGGGTGAGCCAATGCATGAAGTTGTTGCTCTTAACAATGTTCATAGGCTTGCATGGCTAGACCATTAGGTAATTATTATGTTTACTTAATAAATTAATCAACACAATATTAACCCAATACCCCATTATTTCGGTACAATCATAATATGGTGTCCATATTATTTTTGTCAATTTCTCAATATGTAACATGTCACATGTAACATAATTTGTTATGTATTTTTAACATATTAAAAATCAACGTATTAATAAAAATACGTCATATACAAAAATCGATTTAGTAATTTCATAATTACTTGTGCCGAAATATTTTTTACCAATTTATAAATTGCATTTACAAAAATTCATTCAATTCCGATTGTTTCCTTAAACAATAATTTCATCCGAGTAATGAAACAATTCGATTACTCAGACCGTATCTCATTTAATCACATTTCAATATGATACGTAAATTTTACTTCCAAAATCGTCCGTCAATTTTCAAGTAATTTAATTAACTCGTAACGTTATACGATTAATTAAATAATCAATTAAGAGTATTGCCCTTTAGGTATGACCTAGGGGTCAATCGATCACCACCGTCACACGACAAGTAATGTCAAACTCTAGTCACCAATCATTACCGATATATGTTGACGGTTGTGATAACAATATTACTTCCCAATTGCATTCATTTTAATGAGACTTAAACATGTGATCATCATGATCAACAGTCGTGATCGCATTATTGTCGGAGGACATATATTCCAACAATAATATTAATAACAACGGTTATTGAGTCTACAACCGTTGTTAAAACGTATTAAAAACGGGTTCTAATATAACCGTTGTGATTACTTTTCACTAATTTGGCGGCAAACCATTAACAACGGTTAAAATTTAACCGTTGTTATTAGTTTTTTCATTAACAACGGTTGTTTAAGTATGACCCGTTGTTAAAACCAATAGCAACGGTTAACAACACATAACCGTTGTAATTAAGTTTGGTAAAATTCGCGGAATAAATTCTACAACGTGTTTTGATGATTTTCGTGAATAAGCGTTGTTAAAGGGCCGTTGTGGTTGCCTGTATTTGTAGTAGTGATCTATCTGCCCCACAATCTTTACAATTGTCAAGCAAAGCATCATCTTTCCAAAATAGCATACATCCTTCAGGACATGCATCAATCTTTTCTTGCGGTAACTGAAGACCTTTAACTACTTTTTTGGTAGTGTAGAAACTTCGGGTCATGATATTATCATCGGGGAAAGATTCCTCAAGGAACGAGGCAATGCCATCAACAGCAACAAATGGCATATTAAACTCACATTTCAAGGTAACTAGCCTAGAAGCGGCTTGTAACAATGTCATTCTGCTTCCTTCATACAAGGGTTTTTCTGAGGCTTTTAACATGTCAATAAAGGCTTTTGCTTGTGGGTGTGGCAGTTGTTCTTCAGAAATAGTTGTATGGTCATCACTATTAAAAAAAGTGGAATCCATAGCATCAACAATCATCTCTCTATATGGGTTCTCGTCATTTTGTATTTGTTGGGTGTGAGCTTGTTCATGAATTGGAGAATATGCTTCTCCATGTGAAATCCAATTGTAATAATTTGGCTTAAACCCATTTATAATGATGTTCTTCTACTACAATGTCAAGCTGGTATTTCAGGTTTTTGCATTTGGACAAAGACACCTAAGTTTTTTGTTTATCAAGTCATATTCATCTTGTTGTTTAGCAAATTCAATAAACTCGCTAACAACCTTTATAAATCTAGCGGTAGGACGTCTTTTCTTATTGGAATGGTCTAATCTTCCTTCATACATCCATGAACGTTCCAATCTCTTCATTTTAATCTAAAGAAGACCCCACAATAATTTAAACATTTTTAAAAAATAACAATAATATTACATACAAAATTTAAACATTATACTCCACATTATACAATAAAAATATGAAAACAATATATAAATATTGTCAATAAGTAATCCATCTTCGAATGAGGTCCTTATCACTCCAACCTAAACCCGTCAATGTACGTTTCAAGTCACTAGCAAACACACTTGTAATTTATTAATGAGGAAAATATTCGCGACAATTCCCTTGATTCTCCAAATACACATCAATGTAGAATAACTAATTACTCCACATATACATGTATTCGGAGAACATTAAAGGGATCGCCACCAAACTCATTCCTCATTAATAAATCACAAGTAAGTGTTTACTACCTAAATGACTTGAAATGTACAAAGACAGTCCCAAAATGGGGACTATTCAAGAATTACTCCTAATAGGTAATTCTTGAACGGGTACTAAGTCAACATCAAATAAAACTAACACTAATTTAAAGTTTAAGATAAACAACAACACACTTGGTACTAAATTAATTAAGTCAATCAATAGCACAATTCAACCACATAATAAAGGTTTCTATCCTAAAGTCCGTAGCATAATTTGAACTAAAATTAGTAAATTTAAAAGGTAACTGGTAAGAGGAGGTTACCTAATCAAGTAAAAGCAAAAATGAAAACTAAAACAAGAAGCAACAGACTACGCGGACGGTGGTGCTTTCAAAGAAATGATGACAACCCTGAAAGAAGAAAAGAAAAACAAAAAAACAGGGTTATTCAACCTCAATTCATCAATAACATGAATTATCAAACTAAATTTATCAAAATCAAGTCCTAAAGAAGGTTCCACTTAGCTAATAGCTAATTTCTCTTAATCCAAAAGATGGTTCCACTTAGCTAATTCCATTAATGCAAAACACGGTTTCACTTAGCTTAATATTAATAATAATAATAAGACGGTTTCACTTAACTTAGTAATAATAATAATAATAATAATATTAATTAAGACGGTTCCACTTAGCTTAATACTAACGATAATGAGACGGTTTCACTTAGCTACCCAGCACCATACACCACCCACGACCCACCCACGGCCGACCAACCCCCACCCACGACCAACCACCCCCCCCCCCCTCCCCCCATAACCCTAAACCTAAACACAAACCTCTTAATCATTCCCTTTTAATTCAAACACAAATTAAACTAAATCTAACTCCAAATTAATCAAACATACTAACTACAAATAAATCTAACAAACTAACCACAAATTAATCAAACTAACTACAAATTAATCTAACAAATTAAACTAATTAAACTGAAATTAAACAAAAAAAACTAACCTAATTAAAGAGGGTCGAAGTGGCGGTGGAAATGGTGGTGGAAGTGTGGTTGTGTCGTTCGTCGCTCGTCGCTCGTCGTCCGCTGTCGTCGTTGTTCGCCTTCTTTTTTTTTTTGGTTTCGAAAGAGTAAAGTAGGAGAGAGAGGGGGTCTGGTTTGTATAAAAATATTTGGCGACTGAAAGATGATTTGGCGACTGAATTTCAGTCGCCAAATTGACAACTACCTATAAATCCGTCGCCAAATCTGAAATATCAGCCGCCAAATTAGATTCCCTTTTTAAAAAATTCAGTCGCCTAATTAGCGACTGATTTCAGTCGCTAATTTGTAAATCAGTCGCCAAATTGGCGACTACCATCATCAGTCGCCAAATTTCGGTCGCCTGTTTTAGTTTTTCTTGTAGTGCCCACCAGATATAAATCCCCATATTGGAGATGGCTTTGCTGCAACACAAATCCAAGTTGCATGGAGGTACATAAAGAAGCGGTTAGGGTTTTTTGTCAAACACAACCTTTAAAAAACTTTTTTTTCCAAACACCACCTTTAAAAAAAAAGTTTGTGAAACACAACCTTTAATAAAAATTTTTTTTGTTAAACGCGACATTTTGGCTAGAGTTTGAACACTTGCAATGGGGTGACTTTCAGTCGATGTTTGAGATAGCAATCGAGGTCGGTTTGAGGTGTTTTTAGACTCGTTGGAAAGGTGGGAGTACAAGCTTTGTAGACGTTATCAATACAGCGGTGATAGGCCATTTTGATAGGTGGGTTTGTCGCACTCCCCAAATCAAACAAATAACTCAACTAATGTAGTAGGGTAGTCGAGGTCGAACCACAAGGAGATCAAGTTTGAGTACTAGTTTTGTATTAAATTATGGGTTAGCTACGCAAATCATGAGTAAGATTGATATTAAGCTAAATGACTAAACTAAATTAACTAACTAAGACTACTAAACTAAGTAAACAAGTAATGAAAAGTGATTTAAACAATTAAGGAAAGCCTAGGATCCGATCTCACCTCCGACATGTTCATTTACTATCATAATCCCGTTATTTAGTTATTGAGGTAATGTGTAAGGAGGAGATGACTCTAATTCGCCAAGCACCCCCCTCCCGGGTTCGCACTTGGACACTAGCTATCCCTACCAACCCCCCTCTCGGGTTCGAAGGTCGGTATCCTTAATTTAACACCCGACTACCCCAAAAACATGCATATTCCCAAGGTATTCTAACATTAACTAAGGTCATTAGGCCCACATCAAATTCCGGGTCATCCCACTCCTTCTCTCGAAGGTCGATTTCAAACCCAAGACTAGAGGTGCCCTCCTTTGGCTCTCCCTCTCGGTCTCAACCAAAGTTGACAATTTAGCTTAAACAAGGTAACCAAATCCCCAACCTAATTGGTTCTCACCAATGGACAAGGGTTAAGAATTAACATTACCCACAAATAAACCATCAAAAATAGTCAATCCTCTAGTCAACCCTTACTTATTTCTCCAACAACTAATTAAAATAGGATTTAATAAAGTAATTTATACATGTCGGGGTTAAATCGAATCTTAGTGAAAATACTACTCACTAATCATTACTAATCTAACACTAAACACATTTATAATTAATCTAATCATGAAATTAAGTATAATTAATAATAAAGATTGTAACTTTAACCTAATAGAATGACTAATAAACTACACTAAACATGGTAAGATTAATAAAAACTAAAACTTTGATTAATTTAAGTGACTAAACTAACTAAAACATAATAATAATGAAAATAACAATAACAATAACAATAAGAAAGAGAGGGAAGAATTAATACCAAATTTGCATTAAATGGCAAAATGAACATATATCTTCAAATAGGATTACAAAAGATTGAAACTTGAACCAATTTAATACTAATTTCTACCCTAAATTAATTATGAGATGTAGATAAATAAGGAATAAAAATGAATTTATTTTTGAACTACTACTCCCTTTCTCCTGTTCGAAAAGTGTCTCTGCCCAGCAACGAAACCCAAAAAAATGAAAGCTGTCTCACAATTGAAGAGCTCTCTGCCTCTGCCCAACTAATGGAGGCTGCCTCCGAAAAGCCAACACCCAAAAATCAATATCTTCCTCGTCACTTTTCGGCTTTTCCTAGGTCAATGCAAGAGGACCGAAAAATTGATTTTGCTTTGTTATCTTACTTTTGTGGACAAATCCACGTGAAGTGTGAACAAGCCCCAACAAAACAACACATCGAGGCCCAAATTCAGCAGCCCAAATAATGCTTAGCTTTGCCAATTTATTTGGTTCATTTTCTTTCGGTTCTTCTTTTATCCGTCTTGACCCGCATTTCTCACCCGATTTTCATTTCACGTGGTACCTACAAGACAAGATTACAAAAGCAGTACAAAATCCCACAAGATAACATAAAATGTTATTTATTAGAATAAACTAGCTAAGATATCATTGAGTCCTAAAATAAGTGAATAACACTCAATCGTGTCACTAATTCGACAAAAAATGAGATAAAGTGTGAGCTAAAAATAGGTAAAATAAAGCGTTATCAGTGACCTTATATGGGGTATATTCGTGTGTAAAATAAGGTTGGTCAAGGTGTGAATTGGTGTTTTTCTGATTTGTTTTTACCTCCAATTCACTCCTTGACCAGCCTTACTTTACACACCAATATACCGTACATAAAGCCACCTATCACCACCGTAAAGGTTGTGTTTCACAAACTTTTTTTTAAAGGTGATGTTTGGAAAAAAAGTTTTTTAAAGGTTGTGTTTGACAAAAAAAACCCAAGCGATTATATCAAAACGAAACTTCAAGGAACGAAACTTGAAGGGTGAATGTTTTTTTTGAATTGTTATCGAATGTGTTTAGATCATATCTCGTGTATATTTGGATTTATGTATGTAAACTAACCAGAAGGCAGAAGCTGTTATTCATTTTTTTAATTAAAGAAACTGTTATTGATGAGATGCGGAGCTTGACTATTAGTTTTATTGAAGATGCCCGCTTGTTGATTCATTTATATTATAGAACTGTTTATCCATGCATGTTAGAAGCGGAAAAAGTAGATCCGTTTTTTAGAGCAGAGGAAGGAATCTCATTTTAATCTCTTAACTCCATTTTGTTTGAGAGAGATGTGAGCAAAAGCGAATGAGATCTCATTTTAACCCATTCACTTTATTTCTAGAAGATAAATCATTCCAAAATATTAAAAGACAATTATCTTCCCTTTAGTGATTTGTGATGTAAAGTTAGATTAGTTTAAATAAATAAAACATGTTAGATATGTCTGCCAAATGAGGTTAATGTTAGTTCATATTCTGATAAGAAATGTGATTAAACATTTTAATTCTAACTATTGGTTCCTTGCCAGTATGGTGTATTAACTATCTTTGTTTAGTAACGGCGCTAAGTGAAGCGGTAACGTAAAGCCCGAAGATAGACAAGCTAGGCTTAGAAGTTTAGGTTTCTTTAGAGCAAGTAATTTAGTCTCCACGTGAATTTTATAGCGAAAGCTTATATTCAATATCATCGAGTTTCTGTCAAACATATTGTACAAGTTGAAGTTGTTGCTATAAAGAGTTCTAAGCGACATACTTCATCTTTAGTTTCGTAGAGATTGATATGTTGATTAACATTCACCTTGCGAGTCGGTAAATGTTGCTCATTTGTACGCAAAATAATGGTGGTTGTGTTTAGTGTCTCCATAATTCAATTGCACATATGTAGGTATTGGTATTTTTTGCCCGATTCAACTTAGGGCACCGAAATCTCAATCTCCAACTCGTAAAATTAGTATTTAGGGTCTTTATAATTATGTTAAACAACTAACGATTCGCTTCAAAATAACTATCTTTGTTCACACCTTTACGTTAAATACATTTACATGTCTCGCCATATAGTCTTGTAAATTAGCTAAGGATATATGTTTTAAGGAAATCACCCAACTAAGCGAATTATCACATACTTAAGAAAGTTCTTAGAACACATGTTTGTTTGTAGTGATTTTTGTGACTTCCCTACACTCAAGGAATAACACTATGGTGATGTAAATTTCTTGTATGTGCTAAAATGAAAGCAAAGTAACCACTAAACTTATGCACCGAAGACAACAATTGTATAATATGCAAACACAAAAATGCTTTTATAGAATAGTTATCGTCCTTGCTAGCTCCAATGACCATTGACAACATGATCAACCAAAGAAACATGACTAATAATCAACTATAACGGTTCACGAGAAAACCATACCCAATGCATGAATCGATACTAATCCAAATAAACGAGTAAAATATCTTGGGGTATCGCGCGCACCGCGCGCGATACAACAACTAGTAGACTATTAAATGTGCCCATCTATACTATTTTTATTTTGTAGCCAACTTACTCACACGCACAACCAAAACATACGTCAAATTCAATGCTTCTCAATTCTCACTATTTGGTTTGGTAATCTCTTTGATTAGTTGTTTGGTTTGCAGTAAGTAATTGATCTTCATGTGTGCATGTGTGGATATTATTTAATGGTCATGCACTTAAGTTTCGCTCCGAACTTGTCGACTTTCAACCTTAATCATTGTCTTTGGCTTCCAAAAGGGTCTTGATCATCAATTAATGTTGGCAAATACTCAGCTGCAAAACCGAAAACGTAGAAATAGTCTTGCGAGTGGCAATGTTGCGGGTTATTTAATTTACAAAATACGAAGCTAATAACTCAAACAAAGGAGTTTATTTGATAAGGGAAGTGAGAGGAAAAGAATGGTAATGGTAGTTCGTGGATTGGTGTTTGGAGCAAAGAGAATGAAGAGGATGAAGGAAGCATGATAGAGAGCAAATGCGTTGCTAACTACTCGCTGTCACAGACAACGAGATGTGTTGTTCTATTAAAAAAATAAAAATTCGTCCTTTGTGATGACGTGGACCCATTTTGTGTAAATAGTTTGAAAAGAGCACCATTTTTGTAAATATTTTGGATTACAACCGCATTTAAGTAAAAAATTCTATCTTTTATGCTATATATTAAGGGTGTGTTTGGATAGCAAAAATGGAGGGAAATGGAGGAGAGGGGGAAGGAGGGAAGGGAAAGGGAGAGAAGGGAAGGGAAGGGGAGGGGGAATGGGATGTGGGTGTTTGGATACAATTTCCCTCCAAATCTTACCTATTGTAGAGAGATTTTGATTAGGCTTAGAGGAGGGAAATTGAAACCCTTGAAATCTCTCCCCCTCCATTTCTCTCCACCCTCATTTGTTATCCTAATAAGAGATTTTAAATCTCCTACTCTTCCATGGATAGTGTCACTTGCATATTGTGAGAGGGATACTATCCATCTTCAGCTTGTGACGGATAGTGCCCGTCTTCAGTGAGAATTTGTGTTTAATGAAATGGAGGAAGTATAGTGTTTTAACTTTTTTAAAGGCTTTAATATGGTTTCAAAAGTTCCTACTTTATTTATTGATTTTTTTTATTAGGTAAGAAAATTAGATTGATCTTTTAAGATTAGGACCAACATATCTCATCCTTTCGGATGAGGGAGGTAAGTTGAAGCCACCGGCTATCAAACCACCTTGAATTGAGTTAATTAACCCATAAATTATCACTCTTCACAATTAACTTTGAGATTCATAAGTATTTAGCTACTAAAATACCTTCTTTTGAGGCGAGAGCTTACGCAACAAGGATACTATTGGATCCGCACTTTTTTTATCTTAACAAAACGACTTTACCATTGTGATCTCTTATATAATATCTTAATGCAGCTTTATTACCTTCTATTCTCGATCCGTTAAAATTTAGCTTTAGGAAATCGTTTCTAGGTTTTTCCCATAGATTTCTTCCTTAATAGAGTTGTTTTCAGCTGACTCTTCTATCTCGGGATTGTTGAGATCCTTATATCTAGTCACATTTCATGTCTTAGTGCTACTATTACATAAAGTAATAAGTTTTCTTGATATTGAAATGAACATTATTAAATATAATGTCATTTCTATGAAATCATGCATTCCACCAAATAAAAATTATCTTAATGAAATCATCTTTTAGAATTAAGTCTTTGAGATAATTAAGTTTCATTAGAAAAGTTTAACTTGTGATATTATCATAATTTGACAAAACTCGTTAAAACTAATCATGTTCATGTCTTGGATAATGAGACCCAATCAAGGGACATTTGTAAAAGAAATGATCTTTGTTTTCAATAGGATAGTTGTACATAACACAATGTGGTGGGGCATTAATATGACTTTTGAGAAGTTTACCTTTCGTTGGGAGGCCATCAACACAAGCTTTCCAAAGAAAAAATTTCAACTTTGGAGGAATATCCAATTTTCAAATCCATTGAAATTCACATTTGTCAATAACTTGATTAAACAAACCTTGTTCTAAGTTGCTGTTTTGGTAGAGAAATTTCCATCCACGGATAGTGCCCAAATGAGGGTATCTGGAATATCATTATGTGGCAGTGGGATGTTAGTAATTAGTTTCACGATATCGTTATTTACTAAATTGGGTAATTTACAAACATCGCATTATTGTTTGTCTGAGGTTATGAAATCTTTCACCAAAAGATTAAGATCACGGTTGCTATCATCATTAACCAAACTGTTGGTGAGTGCGTGTTCAAAAACACAATTATCATAAACTTAATGTTGCTATACTTTATTTATTGATTAATTAATATTTGTTGTGAAATAAAAGAGGAGAGAATTGTAGAGAGAAGGTAGAGAGAATATGGAGAGAGACAGAACTATATATTATTCCATTATGAGGGGGTATATATACACATACAATGAGGGTAGAGTTTCCATAAGATAATACAGTCTAGAATATTTTAAGATATGGACATCCATATAATATTATACAATAATATTTCATAACACTCCCCCTTGGATGTCCATCACTGAAGAAGATGCCTCGTTAAAAACCTTCCTAGAAAACCTCGTGGGAAAAATACTAGTGAAGGAAAAGAGTACATTAATCTTCAAACACGCATGACAAGCTGCCTCGTTAAAACCTTTCCATGGAAAACCCAGTGGGACAAAACCATGGCTAAGGAAAATGTGTACAGCGCGTGTCAACTCCCCCTGATGATTACATAACTCGATGTATCTTAAAATGATCCATGCTTTGACATAACTTCTCGATTGTTGAAGTAGTACTCATTATAATTGATAAACTTGAATCTTCGATCGATAGAAATTCATGACAACTTCGATATCATATTTCTTTGAGAACTAACCGTGCGGATATAATCATTTCATAATAACTCTTGTATCTTCATTTCAAAATAATACTTCCGTAATAGTGATATAGTTTCTCCTCAATAAACGACATGACATTATATGTCTAAAACAATTGTCATCTCAACAATCACGATGACATGACTATAGCGTATATGCGCTTATAGTGCTACCTCGTTAAAAACCTTGCTAGGAAAAATCCATTGGGATAAAAAACCTAGTCGAAGGGAAAAAAGTGTAGCCATCATTCCTTAATTCCTTGTATTAAGGAAAATCAATCTGATAATTATTGAATAAATCATTCAATTCCTTTGAGCGATTTTCTTTGCTAAACCATATATATGTATGAATTGACATTCTCATTGTAGACTTTAACTACATTATTTTCCAATCATTATGTTACTTCTGAACCATAAGCTAATTTCACATGTTTAGCAAGAAGCTCATTTAAATATGAATTCTCATATGCTCAAACTTCAAGTTGAGACAATATCTTTTCAAATAAACTTTATAGGAGTTTTGATGTTTCATTTTGAAACTAATCACGATATCCTTCAATCGTATTGTAGAGGTTTATATATTTCATCAAGAGTTTCACTAACTCAATTGAACAATCATTAACAATTGATGATCATTTATAAGAGGCTCTTATAGGGAGTTATCCTCAAAAGAGTAGATCGTAATATATTCCTCCTTTCCAACATTATCCATTCAAAATTATATTATGAAACATGTGCATGCCTATGATATGAAACTAAGTTCTAAATAACATATCCTAACAAATATGCAATAATAATAATGTAAATATTAAAACTAATATGTAATAATGAATTTACTCTCTATATGCACATGATGATGACTCAAAATGCAAACTGATCAGTTTTCATTTCAATATTCATAATTTGGATTGACTTCAGGTCAATAACTGGACTTCTAGTCCATGAGGTCATTTATAATAATTGATTATATGTCGATAATCAAAATGGACTTAATTAAATTTATGATCCCCATTATAAAGTCCATAAAATATCGCGCGCAAATGTATGTAGGTTCCATAAATATATCTATATAATTTCATCACTTCTTGATGATATCAGTACTGTTTAATGATATCTGAATCTGAATATGTATGTGGTACCATTATATTCATTTAAGCCATCTATTATCCTTCAAATATCGTGTCACTTCAGGGACACTTCAAATATAGCAATTATATGTCATACCAACTGCTTAAACTTGCTATTTCACATTCATTGGAACCGTCAATTCATAGACTTTTATTATAATACACTTCAAGTGTATATATTTGTGTTAATCTAGTAAAACATATGGTTATATCAAATTCAAAAACCTCTACTCAATGAATTTAACGTATAACCTTATGAACTTTTGGTTTAGTATGGGATCAATTTGTTTTTACTAGCTTTTGACTCACATTTCTCCCCCGAAGGTGGTAAAAACTATAATCAATTTATAGTCCAAAATTTATCGTAACCACCTTAGACATCAATTTCTCATATCATTGATGAAAATTTATATGGGCATCTTTGTACAATAACAAAATATTTCTGGAAGAAATGTGTAATGCAGTTGGAGTTTTAATGTGCTGATTCACAATGCCCAGTTAAGAGATCACTGATTTTATATAAAAATCTGAATGTGGTTTTTAATCACAGGAACTACTCTGAAAAATCATTTTGTGACCACAAGTCACACAATATAGTGTCAATACATACACGAACACTTAAGTTCTTTATTATATATCGAGTAGTTTAGATCTCCATCATCATATATACTCAATCACAGTGTAGTGTCTTGCCTTTAATAAAATTTCTACACGAGAGAATTTCAGCACTTATCTTTTCTTGAAGATAAACTCAAGGTTTTTTTTGGTGGAAATGTAAGTAATATTATAGCTCAATCCCAAAAGGGAAAAAAAGTTCACCATTACAACCATTCCATTTTTATCTAGATATCACCTCTAGATAATAACTAACCTAATACATCAGATTAAAAAAGACTTCACGAAACTACAACAGACCCCTTAACCTACACCAATTGACATCAGCCTGCTTCAGGACCCCTTTATCAAGAGCCATTAACCGTAGCTTGCTTTCCTTCTGTATATTTTTAATCTGCACATTAGGGAGAATGACATAACCCTCTATTCTGCACTTGTTTCTTGCAGTCCAAATGTTATACTGCAAAGCCACCACCAGAGAACTAAGCACCAAACGCACGAAACCAGAGCAGCCCCTCTGCCTGAGCATCTGAGCAGGATCAGTAATGCCTTGAAACCTCCCAGGAAGGTCAAGCCAAAGATACAGCTGCATAAAGCAATGTTCAGTATAAATGCACTCATGGAAAATATGCTGGTGAGTTTCAGGTTTGTCTCCACAGAGAAAACACACTGTATGCTGAGTAATCCCAAATTGCACAAGTCTATCTAGGGTGAGCGATCTGCCCTTTGAATAAGCCATTGATTGAAATTATGCTTACTCAGATTAAATCTGTTCCAGACACTCCTATGCCATTGCACCATAGGATAAGTATGCTCCAGCCAAGAGTAACCATCAGATATGGAGTATTCATCATCATCATTCATCCACTTCCCACTAATAAAAGCTGGTTTGAGTTTCTCTTTAACCTCACAGATTTTACGCCATGCCCAGGAACTAGCTGCAGTTGGTGTATAATCCATCCATAGCCTTCCTTTTAGATAAATCTTATCAACCCATTGGATCCATAGATGATCCTTCTTTTTGGCAATCCACCAAACCAATTTCCCAACTGCTGCCATGTTCCAAATTTTTAAGTCCTGCAGCCCCAAGCCTCCATGTTCCTTACGCTTACATAGCACACTCCATGCCACCAAAGGAGCCTTACTATAGTTTTCTTCACCTTCCCACAAAAAATTCCTACATAGAGCTTGAATTCTGTCCATCAGACCAACAGGTAAGACAAATATTTGGGACCAAAAATTATGAATTGTTGCCAACACTGATTTCACCAAAACAAGCCTTCCTGAGTAAGAAATTTTCTTCTTATTCCAACCCCTGATCCTTTTAAGCATTCTATCCACTAAAATATTGCAATCTCCTTTTGATAGACGTTTATGAGAAATCTTCACACCAAGATACTTAAAAGGAAGAGTCCCTTTCTTGAAACCAGTAGACTCAAGTATAGCAGCTTCAGTGTGATGATCAAGCCCATTCAAAATAATGTCAGACTTGTCATTACTAATATGTAAACCAGAAGCTTCAGAGAAGCACTTAAAGACTTCCATAATAGTGATTACTGATCTTAAGTCTCCTCTACAAAAAAGAAGGGGTCATCAAACAAACATCAAATGATTGAGTCTGATACCCCTACAGAGAGGATGGAACTTAAAACCAGGAAAGTCACTAGCAACAATCAGCAACCTACTCAGGTACTCCATGCAAATAGTGAAGAGAAGAGGTGACAAAGGATCTCCTTGTCGAAGTCCTCTTTTCCCAACAAAGAAACCATGAGGTTGACCATTAAGCACAATAGAATAGGACGTAGTAGTCACACATTGCATCACCCACCCAATGAATCTCTGAGGAAACTTAAGACTAACCATCATTCTCAAAACAAATTCCCATTCTATAGAATCATAAGCTTTCCTCAAGTCCACTTTCATCATGCATCTAGGTGAACAATTCTTCCTAGTGTATAGCCTCACTAGATCTTGACTGATTAAAATGTTTCCCATAATGCTCCTCCCTTTAATGAATGCAGATTGTGTAGGAGTAATTAGGTAAGGTAGCACCCCAGCAAGCCTTTGACAAAGCAGCTTTGAAATCACCTTGTAAAGAGTATTACAACAAGCAATCGGTCTAAACTCCTTAACTGAGGAAGGATGCTCAACCTTTGGAATCAAGACCAGATTTGTGCAGTTCAGCTGCTTCAACAACTTGCCAGAGTGGAAAAAATAAACTCAAGGTTTATCAAAACGGGTTTAGTAAGAACCCGGATGGCTTTAATTTGTCACATCTGAATCATTTCATGTCAACTTCCTTAGTTTGCCAAAAATGCACGGCAAACTTTAATCAAAATTGGATGTATCTCAATAATTTCACTTATCACATGTCATATTTTTGTTGACTATATTCATCACTCTAATCTTATGGTTAGTAATACTTTATCCAACCGGATAAATGATGTGACATATGACACAATATGCGTCTCATATCTGTAGGCAAGACTCGTCAATATTCCAATAAGGAATATATTACTCTTTGAGTATTTTCATATGACCTTTCATGAAGTATTCACTTTCAGGAGATATTTTCATTTCTTTCAATGGACAAATTTAGCTCAATAAGGCCACATCATTAAGCTCAATTAAGGCTTCTTTACATGGCTCATCAAATGCCATATTATTAGGCTCAATTAAGGCCGCAATGTTAGGCTTATCATAACGCCATATTCTTGATCTGTGTTACAAACAGAGTCTTTATGAGATGTCACATTCACTTCAAAGAATGTATCAAATTTCATATATCTCATTATACTGTTCAACTTTAGATGAACAAGAATCAATTATTAAATAAATTTGTCTTTCATAAAGACCGCTTTAAATTGAACAGCGGTTCATATACTCATAAACGTGGACTTCTGGTGTAACACCCCGGTTTATGAAGGAGCCTTTAGCAAGACATTCCCTAATAAACCGGACTGTTACCACCTCAGTTTCCCGAGGTAGTGAATAACAAAGTACAACAATACCAAAGTACTTTAAATTAAAACTTAACAATTACATGTTTATTATAAATTATCCAACTAAACTTAATATACGATAAATACAACTCGCAGCGGAAAATAAATTAAGTGATAAAATCTTCTATGTGGTCTAGACTTCTAGGTAGATTGGCCAAGTCCTCACGCATCCCATAGCTCCCAAGTCAGCTAATCTTTAGTACCTGCCAAATCTGCTCCCCATTATGGTTCATCACAGGTGTTCACGAATACACAGGGTCAACCGCGAGGTTGAGTAGGGAAAACAATGAAACAATAAAATACGATATGCATGCTCCTCCTTCACCTCCATCTCCATCTCAACTCATCACACACATCCCCGAACGCTTGACCATACCGATCCCCGGTAGACTATATATATCGACCGAAGTCGATCTGCCAGCTCACAGCTGAGGACACCAGGGCAAGTCCTGCAGAACCCGCCTGGGCCTTATCACAACACCACATCGTATCTCAACATCATCACCACCACATCGTCCTCCAACTCCAATGCATATGAAATGCTCAACAGTAATTAATGCAATGCCATATGTATATAAATCACTGAACCGATAAATCATAAAGTCATGCCAGATAGATATCATACTCAATACGATCAAATCAATCAATCACCTTCCCGAATATAAATGATAACGTAATTCAACCACCAAGAAACAAGTCACACAATTCGATCAACAACGATAATAGGACAAGTGTATTTCCCTACCTCAAGGTGCCAGCAATTCCAATTAAGCAGTTAAGCAGTCCAGAAAGTAAAGCAATGAATTTGACTATCGATCCTTCACGAATCCGTCACCTAAAACAATTATAATAATTATAATTACTAACTACTAAATATAGTAATTTCCCGAAATAGAAGCTTTCCCGAAATATAATCCCGACACCAACTTGTGCCCAATTGTTAACTAAAATAACCCGATTAATATTTGACCCACTTCCCAAAATAGAAAGTTATTAAAGTATAATTTCTAAAAATGGAAACTTTCCCGATATAGTAACTTTTCTCTTTTAACAACCCGACTCAAGATAATTAATTAAGATTAATTATTATTTTATTTTAAACAACTCGGAACTTAAATTAAATAATTTATTTAAGTGACTTGGGAATTACATTAAATAACCGATGTGATAATTAAAAGATTAGACGGACTAAACGATTAAGAAAACCCGAATCAATATTTGAACAACTCAACACCCGACTCAAAAACCCGTCTTTAATTATTTTAGTGCACTCGGGAATTAATTAATTAATTTAGAATACGACCCGATACGAAATATAACGATTAAATGATGAAAAACCCGTTTACAAACCAAAACAGCCCGTACCCCCTTCACACGCACTCACGCACCACCACACACCACCTCACCACCGTGTCAACCACCAGGCCAGTCCCCCACTTCGACCCAGCCACCAACAACCACCCCCACTGGGGTCGACTCCCGCCGGCGAGTCAAACCAGCGCCGCCAATTGGCCTGGTTCACCCCCACGGCTCACCAACACCTCCTGTTTTCCTTTTTCCACCACCGCAACCAAAGAACCCTACCCCCGCCAAACCACCACGCCCCCCTCGCCGTCGGCCCACGAACACAGACAACCCAAAGATCGACACGCTGTCGTTGACTGTCAAAAATAAAACCTAACGGTCTCACTAAATATGTAGTAGAGGCAATGAGTATCGAATCCTCGGGAGGTAATGCAACTAAATTGTCTATCTTTAATCCTAAGGTAACAATGGGGTTGATTGAATTTTTGGTTCTAAACTACGGAGTAAAAGGAAGAGAAATAAAGGCGAGAGCAAAATAAACAAGAAAATGATTTAACTATCAATAAGAGGGAGACATGCCGGGAACTCGGTTCACTACGGTAATTTAACAACTCGAAGTAAATGACTCGGATTTAACTAATGCGAGACGGATATTAGAAGGTCCTTTCGGTCCACTTCCCACCCTAAAATACCACTAACTTAACTTTCGTCCTCATTAGGGTAGTCTCATGTTTATAGCAGCTGTTTAATCCAATCTTTCGATCCGGGACTAATTGTAGCCGGTTTAATAGGTGACATAGAAGCGTGCACTCAACTAGGTCGGTGATTACAGTTATATTGCTATAGTGACAGAGTCTCTTAGTCAATTCGTCTAATTCATTCACTACGTCGTCATTATCCTACCGCAGATCCCCTAATCCCAACATGAGGGGGAATTAGCTACTCATATTCATAACTAATCTAACAAAGACATAAGATTCCAAAGAATGAGACATGATGATATAATAATAAAAAGCAATGATTAACAAATTAGGGCAAGGGAAATAAGAGCAATAACAAGAATTGAAACAATAAATGAAGGTTAATTATTATTAAGAAAAGGAGGAGATTACAATCTGAGCAATCCGGCGTAAAGAACGACGAAATCCGAGTGCAATAACCCCAAAGTGAAAGCAACGTAAAACTAACAAAGAGGTTTTCTAATATGAATGATAATCTAAGAGTAAAGAGTAATTAAAAGCTAGATAAAGATAAAAGAAGATGACTAATAACCTAGTTAAACATAGGTTATATAGCCAAAAAAACCTAAGTGTTTATGCGTAAGTAATAAAACACGGACTAATTAAAGCCCACAGACGAAATCCTCTCGATCGAGTGGATTAGACCACTCGATCGACCAATGTCTCAACAGAAACTCCTCGATCGAAAGCGGGGTTCTCGATCGAGGGCTTGATCAAAGGTGGTTACTCGATCGAGAAAGGAACCACTCGATCGAGCTCAGGGACCATTCGATCGTCCTCCGCATGTACTCGATAGACCACCTATCAACTCGATAGACCACTTGGGTCCTCAATTCAGCTCACGTCTTCACCAAAATGCTTCGTAATGCGTGCCACGACACTTCAAGTACAACATCTCACTGCGGGATAATCCGTCTCCTCTAAATGCATGCAAAAAGGACGAAATAGAGCATGGTTTCGCTACTTTCGCGATTATTCCTACAAAAAGGACAAAATACACCAAAGTAGACAATTCGGGGCAAAATACCATAAAAACAGTATATAAATGCATGGAAATACGTCTTTGAAATAGGCCAAAAAGACCGTACATTAGGCACGTATCAAATCTCCCCAAACCAAACCTTTACTCGTCCTCGAGTAAACTCAAAACTAAACTAATGGAACGGAAATGATAACTCGAGCTAGCCTAACTTGTCCACTTGAACCACTTTAATGCAAGAAATTAACGAGTTAAAGCTAGATACCAATACGCAAACGAATTATAAGTCGTTCGAAATAAAGTCGACCTATCGACCTTGCAAGACCAACAAAACCGGACTCTCACGTGGTCACTCTTCTCTCATGAAGCAAAGGGCAAATGTTGTATGTAAAAGAGAGAAGAAAAACAGTCACTCACCTAACTGCGACCTACATAGCATGCATGCAACAAAAATGAAAGACAATTCAAGTACTAATGCACACACTCCAACCAATAATGTCCGTCACAAGTAGAGGGTTTGCAAATGATATGGGAATAGTGAGGTTCAGGTGAGAAAAGGCTAAACAAGTTATGGAAATGTGGAGGTAAAAGCGTCAAGCTAGTTCCTAACAGGACCATAATAAACCATCCGATCTCAACCGTCCGAAAAACTAACACAGTGCCCTTCACTTGGCACAAAACTCACTAGATCGGAAACACAATCTCCTCAAAAAATGTAAAATAAGAGTGGAGGAGTCAGACGGTCACAAAGTTCCCTTTTTTAAACACCGTCTGAGACAATTAACAACCAACCAACCCTCTTGTCGATTGTACATCTTCGAACATCTTCTCAACTCTGACAAGAGGGTACAACTTTTTCCACAATCTATCGCTCTTTTTCGTGAATCATGACTTTTTTTCATTTTCTTTTTTTTTTCTTTTTTTTTCTTTCTTCACGTTTTTCCTCTTTTTCCAATACTTTTTTTTTTTTTTTTTTTTTTTTTTTTTTTTTTTTTTTTTTCTTTCCTCCTTCCTCAATTCAAACACCAACTCCAAATGAGAATTACGGACCAAACTGCAACTGAAAACATACCACAAAAGGACAGACTAACTAGCTTGACTAGGCAGGCTTAGTTTGGAATGTGGCTAATGGGTCAAAAGGGCAAGTTTTGGTCAATATGGAGCTAAATGGGTGAAAGATGTAAAGAAAGGGAAATTGCAAGACCCTCCCTGCATGTGACACCAACCGCTGACCCGAATATGTGCGTTTGACAAGAAATTGAATGTCATAAATGTGCAAATGAAACGAACATGCTATGCAAGGAGTACTACTCAAAATTCCTAATGAACTGGTCATGAATGTCACCAGTTATTGGCTCTAAAAACTCAGAATTTTTAAGTAGTTTGCCGTTTATCGAGTCAAGTCTAAAAATCGGCTATTATTTGAACAGAAATTCGTAGACAATGCGTATGACAAAGCTAAAAACCATCGATAAAGTGCAAGGCTCAAGTGAATTGACAAGTTAAGTGCAATATCATCACGGGAATCTACCGTTCCGACTCAACCTAAATGCAAAAATAAACGTGAAATTTTTTTGAATTTTTGAATTTTTCTATTTTTTTATGGATTTTTTTGATTTTTTTAATGAAAATAAACAACAAATGCAAACTGAAAAATTAAACGTGAATGCAAAACAAATGCAGATGCAGACTCAAAAGGATGCAATACCCTCCCCAAACCAAAACGGACAACGCCCTCGTTGTCCTCCAGCATACACCAGCAGTAATAAGGGGGATGGGAGTATACAACCAATAAAAGGAAAAATAAAGGAGACGAAAAATAAAAAGAGTGAGAGAACATACAAAACACGAACTTCCCCAAACCAGCCAGAAAACTGGGGAAGTGAGTAGACCAGTAGCTACTCGTCGTCGGCGCGCTGTCTCTCAGGCACTCAGACTCAACAAAACGGTCTCCCCAAACCAGCAACAAACAAGGGGGAGACTCAGTCATCATCATCTCCAGGCTGATCATTCGGACCGGGTACGAACGGAGGGTCACTCGCCTCCTCTCTGGCAGCTCTCGCCGCCGCCTGCTCTGCCCGTAACCGCACCTCTCGCTCTACCGCTGTCTCCTCCTTCTCCTCATCTGAGTCAGAGGATAATGAAGGGTACCCGTCCGCTGGGTATCGGTAGAAGGAAGGATGCGGCCACCCCTCTGGAATCGGTCGCCGGGCCCGGATGTGGAACTCGTAGAGAGGGAATACGGCTAAAGCCATATCCCGTCTCATCTCGAGAAGGTACCCGCACAACTCGGAGGCAAGGCATCACGACGCCCTTGGTCTGTGACCGCGGGCGCCTCTAAAGCGGGAGGGCAAACAAAATTGGCCGGAAAAGCCGAACCAGAAGGAGGGTCAAGTGGGGGTGGAGTGAGTGAAGGTGTAGGCTGAGGCGTGGGTGTCGGTCCAGCCTGGGCCTGAGTCTGAGCCTGGGAGCTAGAAGATGCTCCGGCCTCGCGCTTCCTCTTCTTCGTGGAAGAAGAGGGAGGGGTGAAGGTAAGGTGGTAGGTAGGTGGAGGTGGCCTCGCTCCTCATCGCCAGAGGAGAGCGGTAAAAGTGGGGGAAGGGTAGAGCACGGCAAGGTAACAGACGTGGAACCACAGATCTTCCACGTCCTCGCACTCCCCTTCGCCCTGGGAAACCAGGTCAAGGTAGCCATGGCATCCAGGTCAAGATAATCCACCCCATCAGGTGCAATGAGTGAAGAGTCGGTAGGGTGCGGGTGGCGGGCAATCCTAGTCACCGCCGCCGCAGACAATCTTGCGTTCTTAACCCGAGTCCCAATACCGTTCCAATCTTGAGCTACCGGAAAAGCGATGTTCGGAACAAACGGGGTACCGTAGTCAATGTTGAGGTACCCCGCGAGAATGGCAAGCTCAGTGTTGGTAACGTTATTGGGCTCGGGCGCCCAAAATGGTCTCTGCGAGAGAGCAAGTAGTAACGGGCGCGGGTAAGTGAACCGAGCTCCCTTCCTTGCTGGAAGGGGTGTGAGAGAGAGCGCCCAGTAGTAGTTGAAGGGGCTCTCGAGGTGGGGCAGTGGGACCATCACTAACTAGTCCCAAAACCTGCCCAAACCGAGCCAAAGTCCGGTGATGTGACTCGTTACGGAGTCGGAAGTGAATGCGAGTCTTTGGAGTGGTCACTGGTAGGTGTCGGTGTCGAAAGAGTAGGAGCTAAAGAACTCGTAAGTGAGGGTACGAATAGTAGCCTCCCGCATGTGAATCGGACCCGACATACCCGTTCCGTTCAATAAACTACGGACCTCCTCATAGATGCCTAAGGTCTCTAAGTCGGCTCGTGCAAGGAAACGGGTGGAGGAGAGGGGGCAACGAAGTAAAGAAACTAACCGTGTCCGGTGAGCCTCGAAGTGAAACGTCGAAGGCGACTTCGGTGACAGTGCGAGTGCGTCCTCCTCGTAGAAACTTGACCTCGGAAGGGTGGAAGTAACGGCTAATCGGCTAGCTTTGTGATCGGCTAGCCCGCGGGTGTGGCCTCGGTGGCGGCATCCCGGAGTTCTTTGAAGCGGGGAGTGCGTCCACGGTCCAAGCAAGGAGAAAGGCTTAGGAATGGAAGTAGTCTTTGAAGCGAGGATCGTAGTGGTTACCAGGGCCGTAGTGGTGACAGCAGGGACCACTAACTCCTTCCCGGACGAGCTGGAAGAGCTGGAGGACGTGCTAGTAGAAGACAAGGAACTCGCGTCCATCCTGCAAATTATCAAAAGGGCATGAATGAGAAATATGCTGCTAACCGTGGTTAAAACGACCCGCTAACCAACATGTGACAGCAAATGAAAGGCCCTATTAGTCGGGAGAACCGACTTCCAGCTTACAAAACCAAACAAGTCCTCAAAAATTTTCGAAAAACAGCATGTGAGTGATGAAAAAAATGATGAAGTAGTGACTGCCAAGGGCTAAAACAGCATGAAACCAGAAATGGGGGCATGTATGACTCTGGCAGTCGAATATAAACACTCACAGCGCGAGATTTCCAAATAATTTACATCAAGTAATGGCAATAGGGGACGGGAGACAGATAACAGCAGCAAAAGGCAATCAAGAACTGCAGTTATGCAAGTAAAGCGATAGAAAAACCGTCGGACAGTCGATGAATTCGACTTACAGGGACCCTAGTTGCGGAGATCGCGCAAAAATCGAAATTAACATGCAAAAACAATGAGGAAATGCTAATAGATCATCATCAAGCTAAGCTAGGGCAAATAAACACAAATTAATCGAATAAATTCGACCATACATGGAATTTTCGAACCCTAACACAAAATCATCTCAAAAATTCGAAATAAATTAAGAGGAATTGCAAAGAATGTGATATAAATACTTACTTGATGATGATTGACCTACACAAAGTAATTAAACTCCAAAAACGAGCAACAATGGCGGAATTTTAATCAAAAACCCGCGAACCCTAATCCCTTTAAAAACCGCAAAAACGAGCAAGAAAGAGGGGGAAAATAAGGGGTTATGGGAGATTAATTAACTAGCAAGAGAATGTAGGTGCTAGATTTGATGATTTTGGGCAAGAAATGGGGATTTGGGGGAAATTTCAATCGCAATTAAGGAAGGGTTTAGGAGAAATTAGGAGTTAAAACAATTAGAAATGAAAACTGAAATAAAAAGGAGTTAAGTATAGAAAAGAACTCCCGTTTACTGTTCACTTCACTCGATCGAGTGATTTTAAGTCACTCGATCGAGGGCTTTCTGATGGCTATCAGCTCGATCGAATAAGAACCCTTTCGATCGACCTCTTCCTCTGTGGTCTTTCTCGATCGAGTGGCCAGCAGACTCGATCGAACCATCTTTCACTCGATCGAGTACAAAAATACTCGATCGAGGACTTCTTCGTGTATATTTCCTTGAATTTCTACCGTTCTTCCTCGAAATGCGTGCATTTCCCCAAACCTGCGTAAAACAAATCCCAAAATACCAAAAATGCAACAGCACAGTCTATAGTCTTAGTCTTACGCTAAAAAGGAAATTGTCTAACTAATTGTCCTAATTAAAACGTAATAAAAGGAATTCAAAAAAAAATTCAAACTTGTCTATTACACTTTGTTACACGGGGCATTTCCCCGTTTAATTTCCATCAGCTGTCAGTAGCCCCTTCGTGGGCTTCTGACTGGAGGACGTCACTTCAGCGATACTAACCGTCCTCTTTGACTTCCATGAACTTGAATTTCTGAGAGGGGGAGGAATATAATTCCAATCTACGTAGGTGCGAATGTCTTCGTTTCGCCCCTCGTCATCTTCCTTGGCATCCTTCGCTCCAGGTTGATTGATAATGGTCTTACCACGTCCCTTGATGACTCCTTTCTTGCCTTCATCCGCACTGCAGAAGGGGAACAGACGGATCTTCCTCCTTTTTGCTCTCAGTACGAGGCGGAGGGTTAGCAACAATAGCAATATTCTCCAAAATTGGAGTGTCAATAATGGGGTCAACAGAAGAGAGGGCATTGCAAGGCTGAGCTTGCATGGGAGCCCTCCTGAACTTGGACTGATGGAAAGTCAGCTCCTCATCCCCTACCTGGAAGGTCAAAGTCTTCCCCCCGACATCTATCACTGCACGGGCAGTGGACAAAAATGGTCTCCCTAAAATGATAGGGGTATGCACATCTTCTGGGATATCAAGGACGACAAAGTCAACGGGAATAAAGAACTTCCCGATCCTAACAGGTACGTCTTCCGCTACACCTAGTGGCCGTGATAGACTACGGTCGGCCATCTGGACAGTCATATTGGTGCAACTCAGCTTGGTCACACCAAGTCTCTTAGCTAGAGACAAAGGTAGTACACTTACGCTAGCGCCTAAATCGCATAGCGCATTATCAATCAACTGCATTCCTATATGACAAGGGATCGAAAAGCTACCCGGGTCTGATTGCTTAAGAGGTAGCTTATTTTGAGACAGGGTGGACCCCATCTCAGTCAAAGCGACAGTCTCATTATCATTAACGGTCCTCTTACGTGCTAAAATATCTTTCATAAATCGTAAATAAGAGGGTACCTTCATAAGCGATTCGAAGAACGGATGAAACTTCCAAACTCTTCAACGACTCAACAAATTTGCTAAATTGTTGATTAATCTTGGTATTCTGCAGCCGCCTCGGGAAGGGAACGAAGAATTGGAATCTCAAGTCCCTTATTTCTCGCCTCCAAAGTGTCTTCCGGCGCAAGTTCGGTGTCCTTTGGGCGCTTCTTACCTCTCGAACGAGGCCTTTCTGGTACTTCATCGCTTAAACGAGCACTAGCAGGCTCTCGAATAAGCTTCCCGTCAACAATATCAGACGATCGAGCAATGGGTCCACTCGATCGACCGGTTTCTTTATCAACTTTAGTCGATCGAGCAGCAGTACCACTCGATCGACCTTCTTCAGCTTCCAGGTCACTCGATCGAGTAGAGTGACTACTCGATCGACCAAGATCTTCACCATTTCCACTCGATCGAACTGGTTCAGCACCAGACTTCAGTCGATCGAGTAACTGCTTCGTCGTGAGTCCCTTTCTCTTAACAGAACATTGTTCATTATCGATTCAAAGCTGCTCCAGTGTCCGATTTCGTCATTTCTGGTCCTTCATAAGAACGACCGCTTCTCAACTCTATCAAATGTACCGTCTCATTTGGGTTCTTGTCATTTTGAGTCGGTAAATGACCTGGCTTCCTCGAGGATTGATTCGCGGCGAGTTGGGCAACTTGAGTCTCAAGTGCCTTTATGGTCGCGTCTCGCTGTTGATCACTCGTGCTTCTTTGTTGATCACTTGCATGGAGCTGCTTGGTAAAGGCTTGTATCATAGATTTCAACTCGCCCATTTCACTCACCCCGCTTGAAGATGAACCGTGGCTAGGTGGGTTAAAGGACGGAGGCTTCTGATAGCCTTGTTGCTTCTGATGTGGCGGAATATAAAGGCTGCTTGCTTTGGTTCGGAGGAGCGGTGGGGTTAAGTATGTTGTTCGATTACTCCACCTCGTTGGGGTGGATGTTTGACTCGTAATGAGCGTTGTTTTGCCTGTAATGTTGGAAGGCAGCACATTGCTCATAAGGAGTAGGACAGTATTCAGAGACATGTCCTTCTACCCCACACCTCGTACAGACGAAAGGACCGTCTGTCATAGCATTAACCTGGTACATCCCTGGCTTGAAAGTTCCCCCTAGTTCATACTTGTCGAACCTAGCAGTAAGGGCTTCTAATGCGGCCACTGAAGATGACTCAGCAGCTCTCCTTTGGTTTCCCCTCGAATTCCCGTATTCAGCCCTATGAGTGGCTAAATCATCTATGATTTTCCATCCTTTCGTCGGCCCCAAGTTGTCAGAAAATCGACCGTTGGCCGCCGCATCAAGTATAGCTCTCTGATCATCATATAAACCATTGTAAAAATGGTTACATAGACTCCATTTCTCGAAACCGTGATGCGGTATGGTCCGCACCAATTTCTTAAAACGAAGCCATGCCTCATGGAAATTCTCGTCGGGCCCTTGTTTGAAGCTAGTTATCTGGGCTCTGATGGCTATGGTTCTCGAAGCAGAGAAATACTTTTTGTAGAATGCCAATGCTAGCGAATTCCAATCTGTTATGCCGTGAAATGACTTTGTCCAAATCCCGTACCACTCCCTTGCAAAGCATCGCGGAGTGAGAAGATGAACATAGTTTCTTTGATCGATCATTTGTCACTCCGGTGGGAGGAGGTATGGAGCAGCGATAATCAATGAAGGTCTCCATGTGTCTTTGAGCCGCATCTTCTTTCGCAGACTCCCGAACTGGTTTTCTCTACCATCTGATGTAAGAGGGCTTCGGTTCGAACTTTCGGCATCTCCGGCAGATTCGAACCCCTTATAAAGATTGTCGTTGTGGGCTCGGAGTGACTAGCAATGGATGCTTCCTCGGCCATTTTCGGTACTTCGGAAAAGTGATAGACTCAAGTGAATAGTCGGAAACTGGAGAAGACGGCGGGTTGTCTTCGAAAAGCTCGTTCTCGTAAAAATTGCCGCGAGAACTGGGCTCTTCCTGTTGCTCTCGAAATAGTCTCCTCTTTGCGCGACAGGATCTCTCAATCTCGGGATCAAAAGGTAGCAGTGGACCACCTTGCGACCTGCGCATAAGACAAAACTACAGACAAGATGTGAGAACAGTTTAAGGAACGATGTTCCTTAAACTAAAAGGAATTAAAAATAAAAACAGCTAGTAATTGGAACAATTGCCTCCCAAGAACGGCGCCAAAATTTGACACGCCTGTCGTTGACTGTCAAAAATAAAACCTAACGGTCTCACTAAATATGTAGTAGAGGCAGTCGAGTATCGAATCCTCAGGGAGGTAATGCAACTACAAATTGTCTATCTTTAATCCTAAGGTAACAATGGGGTTGATTGAATTTTTGGTTCTAAACTACGGAGTAAAAGGAAGAGAAATAAAGGCGGAAGCGAAAACAAGAAAATGATTTAACTATCAATAAGAGGGAGACATGCCGGGAACTCGGTTCACTACGGTAATTTAACAACTCAGCAGTAAATGACTCAGACGAACTAATGCGAGACGGATATTAGAAGGTCCTTTCGGTCCACTTCCCACCCTAAAATACCACTAACTTAACTTTCGTCCTCATTAGGGCAGTCTACTGTTTATAGCAGGCCTATTTAATCCAATCTTTCGATCCAGGACTAATTGTAGCCGGTTTAATAGGTGACATAGAAGCGTGCACTCAACTAGGTCGGTGATTACAGTTATATTGCTATAGTGACAGAGTCTCTTAGTCAATTCGTCTAATTCATTCACTACGTCGTCATTATCCTACCGCAGATCCCCTAATCCCAACATGAGGGGGAATTAGCTACTCATATTCATAACTAATCTAACAGCACATAAGATTCCAGCAACAGACATGATGATATAATAATAAAAAGCAATGATTAACAAATTAGGGCAAGGGAAATAAGAGCAATAACAAGAATTGAAACAATAAATGAAGGTTAATTATTATTAAGAAAAGGAGGAGATTACAATCTGAGCAATCCGGCGTAAAGAACGACGAAATCCGAGTGCAATAACCCCAAAGTGAAAGCAACGTAAAACTAACAGTAGGTTTTCTAATATGAATGATAATCTAAGAGTAAAGAGTAATTAAAAGCTAGATAAAGATAAAAGAAGATGACTAATAACCTAGTTAAACATAGGTTATATAGCCAAAAAAACCTAAGTGTTTATGCGTAAGTAATAAAACACGGACTAATTAAAGCCCACAGACGAAATCCTCTCGATCGAGTGGATTAGACCACTCGATCGACCAATGTCTCAACAGGAACTCCTCGATCGAACAGCAGGGTTCTCGATCGAGGGCTTGATCAAAGGCTGGTTACTCGATCGAGAAAGGAACCACTCGATCGAGCTCAGGGACCATTCGATCGTCCTCCCATGGCTCGATAGACCACCTATCAACTCGATAGACCACTTGGGTCCTCAATTCAGCTCACGTCTTCACCAAAATGCTTCGTAATGCGTGCCACGACACTTCAAGTACAAAGATCTCACTGCGGGATAATCCCGTCTCCTCTAAATGCATGCAAAAAGGACGAAATAGAGCATGGTTTCGCTACTTTCGCGATTATTCCTACAAAAAGGACAAAATACACCAAAGTAGACAATTCGGGGCAAAATACCATAAAAACAGTATATAAATGCATGGAAATACGTGCTGAAATAGGCCAAAAAGACCGTACATTAGGCACGTATCAAGCACCACCTTGTCGACCTCCCCCTAGTCGACGGTGGCACCACCCCAAGGCTACCCATCTAAACCCGCCTGAAACCCGTGTATAAAACCCGTTTCTACACCCCTGTCGATGCCGCCAATTACAGCCACTATCACCACCTTAAACCACCTCAACAACCACCATGTCACTCGTCCCCTACCACTCTACTCCTATACCCCTTCAACAGCCATTATAAACACCCCTATAAGACTCGAAACAACCACCAAAACCGACGAGAAAAATAAAAACAAGTGGAAAGGGATTGACTCTTACCTTTTAACGCCACCACAACAGCCACCACGGCCACCCTCAGACGTCGACCATAGCCCCTAGACCTTCCCTGCTGTGTCGTCACTCACCCACGGCCACCCCTCTCTCTCTAAGCGTGAAAGTTGGTGTTTGATGTTGAAGAAAGGAGGGAGGCGTGAGGGAAGAGGGAGGCGGAAATGAGGGAGGGATTAGGGTAGTGATTAGGTTAATCTTAGGTTAAAATTAGGTTATATGGTAAATGGGTAAATGGGTTATAACATTTGGTAAATGGGTAATTGGGTTATGACATCTTGACCCAAAAATGCCACCTAAAACTATAAACCCGACTCGTCTTACAATATGAATCAATTAATTACTTTTACGATACTACTAAATAATAATATCTCGCTCAAATAAAATACGGGGTATTACAGTCTTCCCCCCTTAAAATGAACTTCGTCCCGAAGTTCGCTCCCGTACTCAAACATCAGCAGGGTATTGTATATCGTACATACGGACGTCACGCATTTCTAACTCGGTTAACACACACTTTTGACACAACAATTAACATAACAAACACGGAATGTTACATTCTGCCCTCCTAAAAATAAACTTCGTCCCGAAGTTTAACTCATCTTTACTTAACCCAACTAACTGCGACTAATAATTACCTGGGAACACAGATATATAACAACTATATAATCATCTGAGACACATCTAGATTCCGATCTCAAACTCAAGTAACTCAACAACCATGGTCGCACTGGACCGCAAACGTAACTCGGCACAAAGGCCCCACAACTCATAACTCAAAACCGGTAGTTTGACTATACTCTCCTTTTACACATCAACCAACTAACAGAAGTAGGAATAACACATATAGAACTCATTTGCATAGGCAACCTCACAACGAAACATCAACTTGGTCAAACTACAATCTACAAACAAGTGCAAATTAAACATCAAGATTTTACAATCCTACCCAACTAAAAATATGGTTACGTCCTCGTAACCTCATTATTATAACAAAAGTTCTCAAACTACTGCTAACAACTGAAAGAGGCTACCGTTACCAGTAAAAATCATTAGAAATTATTCATTTTACCAATTATTGTAATCTTTTACCTTAGAAACATAGGGGATCCATCAACATGAGAAAAGAATTAGGGTCCAAGACTTACTAAATCGATTTATGAAAATTTATAACCTAATAGGTCCAGTCTGACTTTCATTTACATAATTGTGCAGTTTTAGGTCGAGCCACAGAATCACCAAATGAAGACAATCAGTTTCGCAGTACTTATCAGCCTAGAAATATTTTTAATCCTCATAGCAAAAAAAGTTTGGTATTTATTCATGAATGACGAAAGCACCTTGATTGGCAAATTTTTACAACTTATTGGTCGAGTCAACAAGCGAGTAAACAGCGATATTGTAAAGTTAATCATACAAGACTATCATGCATAAAATTTCGTTCTCGGTATTGAATATATTTAAACTGCACCCAACTCAATGACATACAAGATTAATGTATTTAACGACACCAATTTTACAATTATTCGTTACCTGTCATGCTAATATTAACGTACCATGTTGACACACAACTCCCTTAAATCACCACATTACATTCCCGTTTTGACACTCGTAATTACCACATCCACCAATTCGCTATATGAACGAACAATATGTCTAGATTATCTTACTACTTCTGACTCCGTTCTAGTTTCATTTCTCAGGCTAGCAACTATCATGAAACCATACCATCAGACACTGGCTGGAAATCTCATTCCGAATTTATACTTACATGACAAAATTTAATTTGATTTGCACAACTTTTACTTTTATACTGGACGGTGAATAACTTTCTTCACATAATCTTATAACAGGGCTGTCATAGAATCCATTTACAGCTTACTACGAAACTAAAAATCAGAGACTTAATTCAATTCCCTTAAACAAACAAGTTTAGGTGTCAACTCATATATCGTAATTTACAGGTTCATCTTATTCATTTCAGTCCTATCTTTACTAATGAACGATTATTACTTCAATCATCAGGATTTTAGTTGCACTTCTTACTCAGTTATATTCACGGCTCAACTAAACGTAACTATAACGACTGTCATTTAAATCAACGCATATCATGTGAATCATAAAAGGGTTATCCCATTATAATATCGCCAACATAGTTATCATAAATAATCCTTATTAGCATATAATTGATAGTGATGACTCGAGAATATAGATATGCTAAATGTCGTATTATATCAGACAGTTTCCTTTATATCATGCTCCTACAATTGCAAGAATCCCTTTGGTATTTTATGACGATAAAATGATGAACATATCCACTAAGAATTAACAACATTGTTTATTATCATGTTATAGGTTTTAGGTTCAACTGAAATCATTTAATGCAATGAAAGCAATAAGTATAACCATAGGCACACAGACTCACATAATGGACCTTAGAACTCAGATGACATCCTACATATGTGAATATTTAGACATACTCATTACTACCATCCATGTGTAAACTTTTAAACATCACTATTAAAATTTTCATACGAGTATATTAGAAAAATCAAACTAACTTTTAACGTCATCAACTTACACGAATATGACAATATGGTTTTATATTTATATATATATATCCGACCACTATGCAATTATGATGAATACGCCAGAGATATTACAACATGCCAAACGTATATAAAATATGCAACAACTGGACTCATATAAAATATTTCACCCTCGATTAAAATCAAATTAAGCTATCCAGTTTTACTCATACTATCATGCCAACCATGTTATCAACTAAGTTTTAAATTTTTGTCACTTGTTAAGATACATAAATACTGAACATGTGTGATACTGTCGTTATGTAAAAAAAAAATTATAAATTCACATTGTTAAAGTTCATGAATTAATCAAACAAATTGTATAAAAAAATTCAACATTGAACGCACATTTTAAATGTTTGGATTTACGTTGTAACTTCCGAAAATCGCGAATAAATAACCGTTTGATTAAATACTTGATTCATAATATTTTTATAAAACACGGTGAGTTAAAAACACATGGGAAAAAAAAATATAATTAGGTCTAAAGCACAAGAATTCCATTTTTAAAGAATTTTACAACTCAGTTGGTCCAAACAAACATGTGACAACTATTGGTCCAAAACTTGGGTCAGTTTGCAAAACTTATTATTTAATATAGAGACATCAAGATTTTTTTTTTTTTTTTTTTTTTTTTTTTTTTTCATGGCTTATAAATTTGAAAACGTATACGACTCTTTTGATCGGTGGAGTTGGAATTATGCAAAATTATTAATTAAATGAGAATTTTATAAAATCTTTGGTCAAACATCACTACACAGGAACTCTCTAACCATAGCTCACTAAAATATTTATTACTCCTAATCTGTATATCATATAAGCATGAAACCGACGCCAAATGAGCACTAACTCACAAGGCTACCTCTCATAAAATTTTTTTATCCGTAGGCAATAAACAGAGAAGAAATGGCAGTAAGGTCAATTAAAGAGTAACACCAACCAAGACGAGTTTTATCACTAAGTCATACATTTCTATGTCCCAATTCTTATAACTAGACTCTCGATACTAATCCATCCCGACTTAAATCCAACACTGTACAATTCGTATCATCCACCCCATAGAATCCCTTCTCATCTCGATCTACTCATTACATCTAAATCACGATTGTGATGACTAAAGGTATGAAATTCTATCGTGTCTCTTATTACTAACACAGTACTATACTAGCATGGCTTTGGGATCACATAACTGCATATTACTAGACCTAATAGTACTATCAGCACATCATTCATACAAAATACGTACCGTAGCGTTGTCATGCATAATGGTTAGATTATATGATCTCAGGGCATACATCAACTCAATTAAGCAATAATCAATGCATCAATCAGTTAATACTTAAGCAACGATAATTGAATTTCAGGTTCAACCTTAGGCAACTTTTCTACCCTTTCTCTCGTATACACTCATGGTTTCCGGGTCAAACTGAGAGGGCCGCTGGTTCGGTGTGAGGGGGCCCCTAACTCATACCTTACCTTAGTGTGCTCCTAACAGTTCTATCCCGGGGTTCATTTTAATTAGACACATCCTATATTCATTGGGCTCATTGGTTTAGGTCTGAGGATCGTTCTCTCTGATACCACTTTGTAACACCCCGGTTTATGAAGGAGCCTTTAGCAAGACATTCCCTAATAAACCGGACTGTTACCACCTCAGTTTCCCGAGGTAGTGAATAACAAAGTACAACAATACCAAAGTACTTTAAATTAAAACTTAACAATTACATGTTTATTATAAATTATCCAACTAAACTTAATATACGATAAATACAACTCGCAGCGGAAAATAAATTAAGTGATAAAATCTTCTATGTGGTCTAGACTTCTAGGTAGATTGGCCAAGTCCTCACGCATCCCATAGCTCCCAAGTCAGCTAATCTTTAGTACCTGCCAAATCTGCTCCCCATTATGGTTCATCACAGGTGTTCACGAATACACAGGGTCAACCACGAGGTTGAGTAGGGAAAACAATGAAACAATAAAATACGATATGCATGCTCCTCCTTCACCTCCATCTCCATCTCAACTCATCACACACATCCCCGGAACGCCCAGCCATACCGATCCCCGGTAGACTATATATATCGACCGAAGTCGATCTGCCAGCTCACAGCTGAGGACACCAGGGCAAGTCCTGCAGAACCCGCCTGGGCCTTATCACAACACCACATCGTATCTCAACATCATCACCACCACATCGTCCTCCAACTCCAATGCATATGAAATGCTCAACAGTAATTAATGCAATGCCATATGTATATAAATCACTGAACCGATAAATCATAAAGTCATGCCAGATAGATATCATACTCAATACGATCAAATCAATCAATCACCTTCCCGAATATAAATGATAACGTAATTCAACCACCAAGAAACAAGTCACACAATTCGATCAACAACGATAATAGGACAAGTGTATTTCCCTACCTCAAGGTGCCAGCAATTCCAATTAAGCAGTTAAGCAGTCCAGAAAGTAAAGCAATGAATTTGACTATCGATCCTTCACGAATCCGTCACCTAAAACAATTATAATAATTATAATTACTAACTACTAAATATAGTAATTTCCCGAAATAGAAGCTTTCCCGAAATATAATCCCGACACCAACTTGTGCCCAATTGTTAACTAAAATAACCCGATTAATATTTGACCCACTTCCCAAAATAGAAAGTTATTAAAGTATAATTTCTAAAAATGGAAACTTTCCCGATATAGTAACTTTTCTCTTTTAACAACCCGACTCAAGATAATTAATTAAGATTAATTATTATTTTATTTTAAACAACTCGGAACTTAAATTAAATAATTTATTTAAGTGACTTGGGAATTACATTAAATAACCGATGTGATAATTAAAAGATTAGACGGACTAAACGATTAAGAAAACCCGAATCAATATTTGAACAACTCAACACCCGACTCAAAAACCCGTCTTTAATTATTTTAGTGCACTCGGGAATTAATTAATTAATTTAGAATACGACCCGATACGAAATATAACGATTAAATGATGAAAAACCCGTTTACAAACCAAAACAGCCCGTACCCCCTTCACACGCACTCACGCACCACCACACACCACCTCACCACCGTGTCAACCACGTGCCAGTCCCCCACTTCGACCCGGACCACCAACAACCACCCCCAGGGTCGACTCCCGGCGAGTCAAACCAGCGCCGCCTTGATTGGCTGGTTCACCCCCACGCTCACCAACACCTCCTGTTTTCCTTTTTCCACCACCGCAACCAAAGAACCCTACCCCGCCAAACCACCACGCCCCCGCTCGCCGTCGCCCCACGAACACAGACAACCCAAAGACCACCTTGTCGACCTCCCCCTAGTCGACGGTGGCACCACCCCAAGGCTACCCATCTAAACCCGCTTTGAAACCCGTGTATAAAACCCGTTTCTACACCCCCGTCGATGCCGCCAATTACTGACCACTATCACCACCTTAAACCACCTCAACAACCACCATGTCACTCGTCCCCTACCACTCTACTCCTATACCCCTTCAATGACCATTATAAACACCCCTATAAGACTCGAAACAACCACCAAAACCGACGAAAAATAAAAACAAAGTGGAAAGGGATTGACTCTTACCTTTTAACGCCACCACAACAGCCACCACGGCCACCCTCAGACGTCGACCATAGCCCCTAGACCTTCCCTGCTGTGTCGTCACTCACCCACGGCCACTCCCTCTCTCTCTCTAAGCGTGAAAGTTGGTGTTTGATGTTGAAGAAAGGAGGGAGGCGTGAGGGAAGAGGGAGGCGGAAATGAGGGAGGGATTAGGGTAGTGATTAGGTTAATCTTAGGTTAAAATTAGGTTATATGGTAAATGGGTAAATGGGTTATAACATTTGGTAAATGGGTAATTGGGTTATGACATCTTGACCCAAAAATGCCACCTAAAACTATAAACCCGACTCGTCTTACAATATGAATCAATTAATTACTTTTACGATACTACTAAATAATAATATCTCGCTCAAATAAAATACGGGGTATTACATCTGGCCACTTAGACTTATACATTATGAATATATTTGTACTGATGAGACGATGTTAAATTATTACACACCTTTCAAACTTTGAAATTCAGGCCAAAGTCATAATATGGACATATCTCTCATCTTTGTAAAATAAATCTTTTGGAACTTCATGTCCAAAATAGTATGATATATCCACTTGTTCACATATATTGAACTTTAGATTAAATGATGTACATCCTACGTATGAGGTAAATTTCTTTATGCCATAGATAAAACTTTGTTGGTAGATTGAAGAACCAAAATATTGCATACAACATTAGGTAATAAGGAGAATGACAGAATAAAATACCCAAAGTCAAACGGAGTACTATATGAGTACGATCATTTAACAAAAATCCAGTGCAATCATTAAGAGCAGTTTTGGACATAGATAGACATGTGAAACTTACAATAAAAAGCGTAGTATTTATTTCCATAAATATATAGCTAAGGCCAAGTCATTGTTATTTTGTGAGTATAAACACAACCATATACTCTACTTTGCAGCTAACAATGCAATTCATCAAAATCCATAAGTGATAGTACAATCTTGTTTAATGGTGCGTGTTTTACTGTCATGCGTCTTAAACTAATTTATCCAAATAATTACGATGAATAACTAGTATGTAATAATGTATCTTTTGCATGAATTATTGTTGGAGCTTGTGTCCTCCACAAATTAGTGTGATAACATTTGTAAATCTCTTACAGGTTCACAAGGGTATACTTCGTATATTTAATCAGTTGATTAACGTTTACCTAATAACGGTTGGCTTGCTAGAAAGTTTGACGTTATTATCATACAGATGGCGGTGATCAACTGGTCCCTAAAGGTCACACCTATAGGATGTGTTTGAGAGATGTGGTTATAGAAATATGATCACATTAATGCCTAATATGCCTAAATAGTTAGTCAATGTGTTGATGAGATAATTATTTAATGAAAATTAAATAATATTAGTTGAGACGAATTAACTGTCAATTCGTAAATTAAATATAATAAGTTATATTTAATTAAATATATGTAATGTTGGCTTGGACGAATTAATCTGTTAATTCATAATTAAATATAATCAGTTATATTTAATATCAACAAGATGAATGTGTCATAGTGGTAATAGTGAGGGTACACATACCAAGAGGTCATGGGTTTGATCCTCACTAGATGACAATTCAACACATTTTATATATTTTTGGAAAGACCAAAAATAAGGAGAATATACTCCTTATTTCGGTTAGATGGCCGAAATTAGGAAAGGATTTATTCTTTCCTAATGGACTCCAAATTTCGGTCAGTATAAGAAAGAAAGGGAGAGAATTATTCTACCCTAATTCTTTTCTTGACCTAGCCTCTCTCTCTCATCAAAAACACAAAACAACTAAATTTTACAGAAAATTTTAGATCGATTCTAGCACAATCAATAGGGCATATCTCATATCGTCTTGGGTGCAACTGATAGGCGAATATCAGTTTTGATATTGTTCTTAGGCCAATTTTGCTAGGACCGAAGGTTAATTCTAAATCCTTTATACTTTGTTTATGTATTTTGTTTATGACTATTAATCATCACTGTTAAATTCGTTATAATCCTTCTATATAAAGGGAAGTATACAGATTATTTCCCACAAGTGGTATCAGAGCACTAGACCACGAATTTTGATTTTGATGATTTTCATAAAATTTGTATGTAAACAACATAAGGAATTTCGAAAAAAAAAAAATCGGCTGTAAAATTTTTTGGCCGTGAGGTATTTTTTTTTACTGTCTGTTTTTTTCTCTCGTTTTTCCCTCTTCTTTGTTTGATGATTTATTTTCAATTTCGGTTTTCGTATCATTGTTTTAATCAGTTAAAATTATCATATGAAGAATTGGTATATTTTGATTTAATGCAGATTTAAGTTAAAATTCATATATAAATTGTCATGACGATGATACAAGAACTTGTTTTTGCTATATAGTTTTAGCATATAAGATTAATCATGTTCATTAATTCATTTGCTAAATCATGATCTAAATAGCAACTGTAAACATTTTCTTCATCGGTATTGTTCTAGGGCTAATTGCCGCAAGGAAAAAAAAGGGGAGGACGGCTTATTTTTAGGGTTTGCCGTGAAAAAAAAAAATACTTTCTGTTTTTTGTTTTTCCTGGTAAGCCGAGAAGAAAAAAAAATTGGAAAGTTTTTTTTTCGTTTGTTTTCTTGATTGCCGCAAAGAAAAAAAAAATTGGAAAGTTTTTTTTCCTTTTGTTTTCCTAATTACCGAATAAAAAAAGGGGGGTCGTTTTTATTTTCACCGTGAGCAAATTTGGAATTATAAAAAAAAAAAAAAAAAAAATTGTTGTTTATTTTTTCATTGAGACCAAATAAAAATTGGATTTTGTTTTTATTTTGGCCGATTAGATATTGTGAAACGGTTCGCAACTTAAAGATATCATATTTTTAAAGCAGTTTAAAATTTTGACGGATAGAATTCATATTACAAGTTTAATATGGATTAAGAATGAAATTAATGTGATTAATTGCGGAATTGTCACTTAATTTAATTTAAATAGGTGGTTTGGATAAATTAATCAACATAATTATGGAATTGTGTCATGTATGTTTAATTTAATTTTAGTTGATGCTTTTAATTTGTTGAATGAATCGAATGAATGGATTTTATTTACGTATTTAATTTTACAATCGGTTGTAATTTGTAATACTTAGTGTGGCCTTAGTCAAATTATGTTTTCGTAATGAAGGAAACATGATTTTTTATGTAATTATGAGATCTCGAATCTCCTTTATTTTAGTTTTGGGTTTTGAAATTAGAATTTAATAAATAGGTCAATTATGTAATTTTATTTATTGTAATTTCAAAGAAGACTAAAGATGGAGATTGGAGCTCACTCCCGCTACATGGATCAAGATGGAACATCAAGACAAGCTTCTCGGGTTCAAGGATGGATTCCAAACTTGTATTTATTGTTCATTTTGATAGGATAGGCCACACTAGGACTTTTACTGTTTTTACGTTTTCATTCTTATTGCTTTTCATTCACATGTTAGTTTTATACATCATATTCCGCCTAAAACCAAACCTCCTACTACTAAAATGCATGAAAATTGACTCATATAGGTTGTATGTTAGTTTTCATGGACATGCAGATGTCACAGTCTATAAGCCATCATCTTAGTTTATTCATTCTCGCATGCTAGTTTATAGTTCACTTAAAATGAATTAAAATAAAGTTGATGGGATCTTCCTCTAAAACGGAAATTGAGATTAGTCTTTATAAGGGCAAACATCTATGAATCCCTTCTTCGTCGGTAGGCCTAATATGACCCCTTCTACGTTGGGTAAGTAGTTGTGTTGACTTAGTTTACCTCAACATCATAGTCCGAAGAGTTTCTCGTGATTATGATGGACTAAAGATAGTATTTACAGAAATTTATCGACCAAGAATTCTAACGGTAGAATTAGTTAAAAGGTTAGCTTATCAATTTATAGAGAATTGAGTCTTGGGATCATTTATATAATTCTTGAGGGAGGTCAATTGTATAAATGTTTTGAGTCTTCGCGTTATGACATTAGTTCATTAGACTTAAAATCAAAACGATGCACATGCTTATTATTTTTATTCTTCTTTCGCAGTGTAGAACACGATTATTTTCGATAATACTGTTACAACAAATGGCTAGAAATAACGCAATCCCAATGCTTAGTGCCACACTAGATTTTTCATCCTGGCAAAAAGTATTCATGGACCAAATGAATCAGCCCACGCGACTGAAGAATGATGGATCCAACTTTGCAGACTAGGAGGCGGCACTACGGAATGCTGCCATTGCTGACGGTAAGCTCAGGTATTTAACTGAGCCAATACCGGTCAACGCAGGCCCCAATGCAGGAGCCAACGAGTCACTAGCTTATAGTGATTTTGTTATGGAAGCGGGTGCGATAAAGAACGTACTCATCTTTGCAATGGAAACCAATTTGCAGAGACGCTTCATTGCCCAAGGTGCAAACAAGATTTTCACCACGCTCACTAATGAGTTCTCAAAGGCACCAAGAATCATTACATATGAGCATACCTGTCGCTTCTTTGATGCGAAACTCCACAAGGGCCAACCGGTTTGCCCACATATTCTTCACATGATTGAGAATGTCGAGAAGCTGGAGGCACTGAATTGTAAAATCAGTGAGAGCATTGTCATTGACCGAATGCTTCATTCTCTTCACGATGGTTTTGCCCTTTTCAGGGCGAACTACTACATGAATGACTTGAAAAAGAGTCCTCATGAGCTACACTCCCTTCTCGTACAGACCGAGAAGGATATGAAATTGAGGAGGAGCATGAAGCAGGATGTTCTCACGATTTACAACAAGGGTAAAGGTAAGGGCAAGGCTCATGGCGACCTAGCTGTAGGTAAGCCAAAGTTTAAGAAGCCAGGAAACGGTAAGAGTGCGCCTGGTGAGACTAGTGGCTCACAGGGTAAGGCAAAGAGCAAGGGCGGTGACATAGAGTGCTACCATTGTCACAAGACTGGACATTGGAGGAGGAACTGTCCCGTCTACCGTGAGGACATCAAGGTAGGCCGCGTCGTTCCTGTTGGTATGTCATCTTATATTCATATGATTGAGATTAACCATGCAAGTTTCGAAACTTGGGTACTTGATACTTGTTGTGGTTCTCATCTGTGTAATCATTTGCAGGGCCTAAAGAACATCATACCTCTCGAAAAAGGTGATGTGGACCTGCGAGTCGGGAATGGAGCACGAGTTGCTGCTACCTCGAAGGGAACATATGTAATCCAACTCCCTAGTGGTTTTGAGTTATTTTTAAATAACTGTTACTATGTACCCAGTTTATCTAAGAACATTATTTCTGTTTCCGTACTTGCTAAAGACGGTTTTACATTTTCAATAAAGGATAATAGTTGTATTTTCACTTTTAATGAAATGATTTATGGCAAAGCAGTTTCCATGAATGGAATTTATATCTTAGATCAAACCACGGAAGTATTACACATGAATAATAAGAAATTAAAGGTTGGTGACAAAGATCAAATCTATCTATGGCATTGTCGAATGGGACACATAAATGAGAAACGCGTGAAGAAACTCGTCGATAATGGGACTATTCCCGCATTCGATTTTTCTACATATGGCACGTGTGAATCATGTCTTATTGGCAAGATGACTCGAATTTCCTTCAAAGGTGTTGGAATGCGCGCTAGTGACCTATTAGGACTCATACATACGGACGTATGTGGACCTATGTCAATTACCGCTAGAGATGGCTATAGATATTTTATCACTTTCACGGACGATTTGAGTAGATACGGATATGTCTACTTAATTAAGCATAAAAGTGAGTCCTTTGAGAAATTCAAGGAATACTAGAATAGGGTACAAAACCAACTGGGTAGAAAGATTAAAGCACTCTGTTCAGATCGGGGTGGCGAATATCTTTCAAATGAGTTTGATCAATACCTGAAAGACTGTTGAATCGTTTTGCAGTTAACTCCACCTGGAACACCTCAATTGAATGGTGTGTCCAAACGGAGAAATCGAACCTTACTTGATATGGTTCGATCCATGATGAGTCACACGGTAGTGCCTGATTCATTATGGGGTTATGCTCTTTTGTCAGCCGCTCTTATACTTAACCGAAGTCCGTCTAAAGCTGTCGACAAGACTCCATATGAAATGTGGAAGGGAACGGTCCCTAACTTGTCCTTTATTCGGGTTTGGGGCTGCGAGGCTTATGTCAAGTGGAGACACGAGGATAAGCTCGACCCGCGATCGGTCAAGACATACTTTATAGGTTATCCAAAAGGAACATTTGGTCATTACTTCTATTCGCCTACCGAACATCGAGTTTATGTTGCGGCTAGTGCGACGTTCTTAGAGAAAGAATTTCTCGAGAACAAGTCGAGTAATAGAACCTCCGAGCTGTCGGAGATTCCAGAACCAACAACCGAGGAACAGATGGAGGAAGTTGTACCTTGAACTGATGATACGGTTAATATTCCTGAGGAACCTAGGAGGTCGGGTAGAGACTCTCATCCTCCGGACAGATACATTGGTATGGTCAAGGAGAATGACGTTTTACTTCTGGAAAGTAATGAACCCGCAACCTATAAAGTTGTTATGGCCTGTTCCGGCTCAAAGCTATGGCTTGAAGCCATGCAATCCGAGATGGACTCCATGTATGAGAATAACGTATGGGATCTAGTTGATTTACCTAATAAGGTAAAACCTCTACAGTGCAAATGGCTTTACAAAATAAAGCGTTCTGTAGACGCGCAACCAGATATCCATAAGGCACGACTTGTGGCAAAAGGTTTCACTCAAGTGCACGGATTGCATTATGATGAGATTTTTGCACCTGTAGTCATGCTACGTTCCATTCGGATAATCTTAGCGATTGCCGCATTTCATGATTATGAAATTTGGCAAATGGATGTGAAAATCGCCTTCTTAAACGGTTATTTGGAGGAAGAGTTGTACATGGTGCAACCCGAAGGTTTCATAGATCCTGAGCATCCTAAGAAAGTATGCAAGCTTAAGCGTTCCATTTATGGACTTAAGTAAGCTTCTCGGAGTTGGAATCATCGTTTCAACCAAGTGATAAAAAAGTATGGCTTCATTCGATCGGTCGAGGAACCATGCTTATATATCAAGTCGAGTGGGAGCAAGATTGTATTCTTGATATTGTATGTCGATGACATACTCTTGATTGGGAATGACATTCCTCTCCTATCTTCGGTTAAAGAATGGTTGAAGAACCATTTCCAGATAAAAGATCTGGGTGAGGCACAGCGCATTTTGGGAATCCGTATCTACCGAGATAGATCACGACGGATGTTATCACTTAGTCAGGAGCCTTATTTGGATAAGGTTCTTGAGAGGTTCAGCATGACCAACTCCAAGAAGGGGAACCTTCCTATGACGTCTGGGATGCAGTTGAGCAAGTCTCAGTCACCCACGACGCCTGAAGGGATTGAGCGCATGAGTCGTGTTCCTTATGCATCAGCTATAGGATCAATCATGTATGCCATGATATGCACATGTCCAGACGTGGCATATGCATTGAGTATGACGAGTCGGTACCAAAAGAATCCATGTACCTACGGAGGACTAAGGATTGGGTATTGACTTATGGTGGCGATACTAAGCTATGCGCAATCGGTTACGCAGATGCTATCTTCCAAACGGATCGAGATGATTCAAAATCTCAGTCCGGGTTCGTCTTCACTCTTAATGGTGCTGCGGTCAGCTGGAAGAGTTCCAAACAGAGTGTTGTAGCAGATTCTACTATTGAATCCGAGTACTATGCCGCTTCGGAGGCAGCAAAGGAAGCGATATGGATGCGTCAATTCTTACAAGGGCTTTCGGTAGTTCCTAGTTCGAATGACCCGATCACCATCTATTGTGACAATAGAGGTGCCATATTCCAGGCTAAGGAGCCAAAGTCTAGCAACAAATCTAGACATGTACTTCAGAAAGCTCACCTGATCCGTGATTACGTGGAGCAAGAAGAAATAGTGATTGACAAGATTGCGACGGATGATAACATCGCGGATCCTCTCACCAAACCGTTGAATTATGATAAGCATGTAGGGCATGTTAATTCCATGGGAATTAAACATGTTCCTGAGTTGTAGTACTTGATTATGGATTTGATACATTATCTTTTTCATATACTATTTATAACTTCATCGTCTTATATATAATATTTTGTTTTCATGTGGATTCAGATCGACAACTTTGAACGCCACAAAGTGAATGAATTACATTATATTTTTTTTGGTCCGTAATCGCCAATGTGAGCTGATAACTCCGGCTATTATATTGTGCAGTCGATTGATGGTGGGTTCAACGAGCCATAAGTCAAACGGTTGACTGATCGATCACAGATGCGAGATTATGTCGATACCTCGTAGGACAACTTTTTGTGACAACATAATGGAGTCCTAAATGTTTAAAACATTTGGTGTCAGGTCGTGGATAGGACATCCATTGTGTTCCTAGAGTCGATTCTTTTGACTATCGACTGTCTCTTGAGATTAAGGCAGTTTTTGGGTGACTTTGGTTTCTTTCTCACGATGCCGTGAATCGGAGGCTAAGTAGATTTTTTCGGGTCATTTCATACCGTGCTTACATCTCGCAGGATTCGAGTTGAGGAAAATATCCAACCCTTATCAGGTATAGTTATTTCTCAGGGCCACTCGAGGAGTTGTAACTAAAATGCATGGCCATGCTCGAATGTTGATTCGTTTATCAGTTAAGTTACTCTCTAGTCGGGGAAACCACTCTTGATAATGATCGCTTGTAAAATACGACCTTTGTGAATACGGATTTGCAAATTGTTTTACATTGAGTGGGAGAAATTTTAGGATATGAGAATCGGTTATCGCATATAGACTTGTGAGGACAAGTGGGAGTTTGTTGGAGCTTGTGTCCTCCACAAATTAGTGTGATAACATTTGTAAATCTCTTACAGGTTCACAAGGGTATACTTCGTATATTTAATCAGTTGATTAACGTTTACCTAATAATGGTTGGCTTGCTAGAAAGTTTGACGTTATTATCATACAGATGGCGGTGATCAACTAGTCCCTAAAGGTCACACCTATAGGATGTGTTTGAGAGATGTGGTTATAGAAATATGATAACATTGATGCCTAATATGACTAAATAGTTAGTCAATGTGTTGATGAGATAATTATTTAATGAAAATTAAATAATATTAGTTGAGACGAATTAACTGTCAATTCGTAAATTAAATATAATAAGTTATATTTAATTAAATATATGTAATGTTGGCTTGGACGAATTAAACTGTTAAATCATAATTAAATATAATCAGTTATATTTAATATCAACAAGATGAATGTGTCATAGTGGTAATAGTGAGGGTACACATACCAAGAGGTCATGGGTTCGATCCTCACTAGATGACAATTCAACACATTTTATATATTTTTGGAAAGACCAAAAATAAGGAGAATATACTCCTTATTTCGGTTATATGGCCGAAATTAGGAAAGGATTTATTCTTTCCTAATGGACTCCAAATTTAGGTCAGTATAAGAAAGAAAGGGAGAGAATTATTCTACCCTAATTCTTTTCTTGACCTAGCCTCTCTCTCTCATCAAAAACACAAAACAACTAAATTTTACAGAAAATTTTAGATCGATTCTAGCACAATCAATAGGGCATATCTCATATCGTCTTGGGTGCAACTGATAGGAAAATATCAGTTTTGATATTATTCTTAGGCCAATTTTGCTAGGACCGAAGGTTAATTCTGAATCCTTTATACTTTGTTTATGTATTTTGTTTATGACTATTAATCATCACTGTTAAATTCGTTATAATCCTTCTATATAAAGGGAAGTATACAGATTATTTCCCACAATTATAATAATTTTACTCCTGCATATATCAATTCAAGACCACGTCTTGTCAAACATTCAAAATAAGTCCAATTCATAATTGACATGCGATTCGTGAAATTAATAGATTTGTACTCCAAAATTTGTATCAAGTTTTAATGTTAATCAATTGAAATTGACGAGTAGAAGTCCACTTACCAAACTCAATGATATTCTCATCATGCATTAGTGATTAATGACAAAAAATAAGGGAATGCAGAATGCTTATGCAACAAAATTCACAAAACATATATACTTAAGCATAAGAACAAATAGGTTAACATGAGGATACACATACACGTGATTAAGTGACTCTACGGCGTATGAAATATTACGAAAAACACGACTAATTAGATATGACTATTAGAATATGCCAATATTCTCTCCTAATTCATTGTATATTGTTTGACTTAATTTAGTTAAGTATATATCTTCCTAGTCAATAGTTCCTTAATTATAGAGATTGACATCCTATGTATATGGAAAGGATAATAGCTAACTGAGGGTTAGTTGTAGATATATAGCAACCTCTGTAAACGTTTGAAGGCATGCAATACAATTCTATCATTCTCCTTCTTATATGGTATCAGCCAAAATCATCGATTCTTCTTCCGCTCTCTAAAAATTTGATCTTTTTGTCACTGCCTCCGTCTGCAATCATGACAAACGACTCTATTCCCCCCCAAAAATCCTCTTTTCACCCCGCTTATTCTGTCTCTAACATCAAGAATTTTGTGCAAATCACCCTTGAGACCGAAAATGTTCACTATGCGTCGTGGGCCGAATTGTTCTTGAACACGGCCAGTGCTTTTGATGTACTTGATCATCTTGTTCCCCCTAAAGACAAGGTAATCAACAAAGATGTGACATGGACCCATCTCGATGCCATTGTTCAGCAATGGATCTATAGCACAATATCGCTTGATCTCCTTCACACGATTCTCGAACCCGGCTCTACTGCTCAAGCCGCGTGGGATCGTCTCAAGGATATTTTCAATGATAACAAGCACTCTCGGGCTGTCCTACTTGAGCAACAATTCACCAACACTCATATGGACAATTTCCCAAATGTGTCGTCGTATTGTCAGTCTTTGAAGATGATTGCGGACCAACTTGCTAACGTTGGTTCTCCGGTTTCAGATACTCGTCTTGTGTTGCAATTGGTAACCCATGTGTCTGAAGGGTTTAAGGGTATCGCCACAATTATCTAACAAGGCGATCCCCTGCCTCCCTTCTACAAAGCTCGGTCCATGTTGGCCCTTGAAGAAAGCAATCAGCGTATTACTGCTTCTGCTGCTAACCCCGATACTGCCCTCCTTGCTTTGCTTTGTATTGCTCCGGGAAAATTGTGTTTGAATCATGAGTGAAAATTTGACACACATGGGATTTATTTGTGATGGGAAATGTCCACAAAAAATTAGTGTGATCGTCAAGGAACAATACATAATAACGATGATTTTGAGTACTTAAAACAGGTGAGGTCCACAAATCCGTATGCATAATATCAAAAAGAGAAACAGTTTGAGATAAAGAATTAGAAAAAGGTAACTTGATATGTTTTCCTAATTAACATGATTCAAACACAATTTTCCCTTCCCATTAAAACTTTACAGTGCGATAACGGTCGCGAATATGATAATTCCCCTTTCCACAAATTTTTTGCTTCCCATGGTATGCTATTTCGGTTTTCTTGCCCTCACACCTCCCCTCAAAATGGTAAAGTGGAACGGAAAATCCGAACAATTAACAATACAATGCGAACTCTCCTTCTTCACGCCCACATGCCTCCCAATATGTGGCATCATGCCTTAGCCATGGCCACTTACCTTCACAATATCTTGCCTAGTAAAGCAAATAATAACTCCTCCCCAACTTCGAGTCTTTATCATCGTAATCCTAGCTACTCGCACCTACGGACATTTGGGTGCCTCTGTTTCCCTCATAAACCTCCCACATCCATCCATAAGTTGGACCCTCGTGCCACCCCGTGTGTGTTTCTCGGCTACCCGTCTAGTCACCGTGGTTACAAGTGCTTAGATTTGGCTACCAAAAAGATCATCATTATAGCTCGACATGTGACATTTGATGAGTCGGTTCTCCCTTTTGCCAGCACTGCCAAAATACCCAACTCGTCTTATCATTTTTTAGCTACTGATCCCTCCCCTTATATCTCCCACCAAATAGCCACATCTTCGACATCCACTTCACCCGACGCCCCTGTCCGTGACACCACCCCTGCCACGCCAATACAGCAAAGTCCCACGGCCTCCCCTACTGCCTCGGCTGTTGACTTGTCGACTACCTCGACTTCCGCCGCCGCCCCTCCCTCACCACCCCGGACGTCAGCCACGGCTGCCTCATCAGCCACGACGGTCCTATCTCTCCCCCTCCATCACCTCAAATGACCACCCGAGCTCAGCATGGTATCTTCAAACCCAAACCAGTTTTTGATTTATGTGCTACAACAGCCTTATCACCCATACCCAAGAGTCCTATTATTGCACTTAATGACCCAAATTGGAATCATGCTATGAAAGACAAATTTGACGCACTCATTAAGAATAAGACTTGGGTCCTTGTGCCTCGACCTCCTAATGTTAATATAACAAGATGTATTTGATTGATCAAACATAAATTTAAAGCTAATGGTGATTTGGAGCGATACAAAGCTCGACTTGTTGTTAATGGCAGGTCTCAACAGGTGGGAGTTGACTGTGATAAAACCTTTAGTCCCGTGGTCAAACCCGCAACAATAAGAACCGTCCTTAGTCTTGCCGTGTCCAAAAATTGGCCTATTCATCAACTCGATGTCAAGAATGCTTTTCTCCATGGACACCTTACCGAGACGGTATTTATGCATCAACCTCCCGGGTTTCGGGATAAGAATAAGCCCGATCATGGTTTGTCTCCTAAAGAAGTCGCTATACGGTCTCAAGCAAGCACCTCGTGCTTGGTACCAACGGTTTGCCACCTATGCTTCCTCTATTGGTTTTTCGCATAGTCGCACCGATAATTCTCTATTTATTTTCAACAATGGTACGAATGTGGCTTACCTTCTTCTTTATGTTGACGATATAATATTGACCACATCTACAACTGCTTTTCGCGACGAGATAATGGCCCTGTTTCGCAGCGAGTTTGCTATGACAGACCTTGGTCCGATCAATTTTTTTCTTGGAATTACAGCTGTTCGTCATAGTCAGGGGTTGTTTCTCCACCAACGGAAATATGTGGAGGATATTCTGACTCGAGCCAACATGGAGTCGTGCAAGGCGGCACAGACCCCGGTGGATACTAAGGCGAAACTCCCTACTGATGCTGGCCCCCCTGTCACGGATCCTACCCTGTTTCGCAGCTTGGCAGGGGCCTTTGCAATACTTAACTTTCACCCGGCCCGACATCTCATATGCGGTTCAACAGATTTGTTTACATATGCATGACCCTCGGGAAGCTCACTTTGGTGCTCTCAAACGGATAATTCGCTATCTCCGAGGTACGTCTCACTATGGTTTGCATCTGTCCGCCTCTTCCACGTCATCTCTGATCGCGTATACCGATGACGATTGGAGTGGGTGCCCGGATTTGTGTCGGTCCACATCCGGGTATTGTGTGTATTTGGGTGATAATTTAATCTCGTGGTCCTCTTAGAGACAAGCAACCGTCTCACGCTCCAGTGCTGAAGCCGAATACCGTGGTGTAGCTAATGTGGTCGCGGAGTCTTGTTGGATCCGTAACCTCCTTCTCGAGCTTCAATGTCCGATTAAAAAGTCCACCATTGTTTATTGTGATAATGTCTCGGCTATCTACTTGTCGGGTAACCCGGTTAATCATCAACGTACAAAACACATTGAAATTGACATTCATTTTGTCCGGGAAAAGGTTGCACTTGGACAGGTTAAGGTACTTCACGTCCCGTCTCGCTACCAATATGCGGATATTTTTACAAAAGGTCTGCCCAAATTCCTCTTTTATGATTTTCGATCTAGTCTCAGCGTTCGTCCACCTCCCGCTTCGACTACGGGAGCTTATTAGAATATGGCAATATTCTCTCCTAATTCATTGTATATTGTTTGACTTAATTTAGTTAAGTATATATCTTCCTAATCAATAGTTCCTTAATTATAGAGATTGACATCCTATGTACTTCCTCCTATTCACAATAAACCTCCCATTTCATTTTGGCACAAATATTAAGGAAACACACTACCCCACCATATAATTAAATTTGGACAACACAAATACATTACCCCACCATACAATTAAATTTGGACCACACAAACACTTACTAAAATAGGGAAGTTATTGTGAATAGACGGAAAAGGAAATAGGGAAGTTTATTGTGAATAGGAGGGAGTATATGGAAAGGATAATAGCTAACTGAGGGTTAGTTGTAGATATATAGCAACCTCTGTAAACGTTTGAAGGCAGGCAATACAATTCTATCATTCTCCTTCTTATAATGACTAAACAATTACGGAGTATAACATAAACATACCTTGTTTAGAGGAACACATTAATAAGACACAAGTTCTCATTATAGACGGACACTATCCGTCTATACGTATAGACGGATACCATTTCCCCTCACAAAATATCCATTTGTCATAAAGTGGGAAGCACATGGGGGTGCCCCACCTTGTCCCCCCTACCCATTTTATTAGAGGTCTTTACCCGTTTGTTCGCCCCACCCGTCTATACCAAGACCTATTGTTAATAAGATCCGATATAAACCTCCCGATTATCAGATCTTAACAATATATTAAGTATGAATAAATAAAGACTATATAATTTCACTCACTGGTTAAGACTCGTGCTGATAACGTATTGTGAAATAAAAGAGGAGCGAATTGTAGAGAGAAGGTAGAGAGAATATGGAGAGAGACAGAACTATATATTATTCCGTTATGAGTATATATACACATACAATGAGGGTAGATTTCCATAAGATAATACAGTTTAGAATATTCTAAGATATGGACATTCATATAATATTATACTATAATATTTCATAACAATATGTTTGTTTGCAGGATTAATTTAGGTAGATGAAATCTGGATTTGGTGGGAGAATCCTAATCCAAGGCAAAAACGATATGTTCATGAGCAGGAAAACGTCTATTATTCGGAAATGGATCCTCTCCATTTCCCTTCTCTCCATTTCCTCTCACAATCTCTTTAAAATAATAATTTTCCTTTTCACCTTCATTTTCCTTTATCTTTATGCGTAAAGGCGTTAGATGTCATTCACGGAAGATTAATGTGGCTTTCCATTTCTTTTTAGGAAATGGAGAGAATTTTGGCTCCTATTATTCCTTGCAAAGTTCGAGGCTTGTGGTGTGGTCACTTGAGATTGCGCTTTATAAGGTTAATCACTTTATCTCTACTCCTTCGATCAAATTATTTGACTACCTTGATTAAAATGATTTTCCTAAAGAATAAAAAAAAGTGAACGAGTAAATGGACGATTGGAACCATTTTATTTTTATTTACGCTTTGTGGTTTCCTTTTAATCCAACACCTTTTTTTGCATCTATAATGCGTATGGTGACGAACGAACTATTCTTTTACATTGGGCCACAAATATCTTAAATGACGTTATGCTTGGAAATGGCTTTCCATTTTGAAATCCGCAATTGAATTATACAATGTCTGGAAAAATGAATTTGGATACCACCTAAATGTAAGCCAAATTTCGGCCCTCGCTAAAGAGACCAATATATACCACCTACTTTCACCATGTCATTTAGAAATCCTATTGTTAACGTGTGAACACCCTAAAATTAAAATTAAAATTAAAATGTACTCCTCTATTCCATTTTTATTGTCCTACTTTCCTTTTTAAAAAAAATTATAACTAATAAAATAAACAATAAGTCTATCTTGTGACGAACTTATCCATCATAATCTTGCTTGCGACGGGTCAAGGAATACCCATGTGGGTAGATAAGACAAAACAAATTGTTACTCCCTAGGCATTCGGCTTTTGTTTTATCTACACCACATGAGTATTACTTGACCTGTCGCAAGCTTCCGACGGATATGCCCGTCACAAATGAGAATTTATGTAAAATAAAATACTACTTTCCCCTTTAATTAAGAACAAGAGTGACATTAAATTTTTGATAGGGTGAATGATAGTTAAAAACTTAAGGGTATTAGTGATAGTTTACTTATTTATCATACTTAAATACTAGATTAAGTAAGGGGACAATAAAAATGTGTAAATTTTAGAAAAAAAAAGGATAATAGAAATGGAATAGAGGGAGTATGTTAGTATGTGCATTATTATTGTCGAAAGGAATTTTGTTTTAAGATACGGAAAGTTTTAATATATGAATAAACAACAAAAAACATCTTTCAAAGCCAGATAGTTTATGGGTGAAATGGGTTCACCAATTGTACTTAAGAGGTGAGCCTTGGGAAACTTATAAGCCTAAAACCCATTTGAGTGGGAATTGGAGGGTTATATGTAAGGTTAAGGATATTTTTCATTCTGGTTACTCTCAAGGATCCTGGCTTGCTACTCAAACTGGTTACACTGTTAGCTCTGGGTACGAATGGCTTCGACATAAAGAACAGAAAGTGGGATGGGCTAAGTTGGTGTGGAACTCCTGGAACCTGCCTAAGCACAGTTTCTTAGCTTGGCTCATTTTTAGAAATGCTCTCAATGTTAGGGAGAAGTTGTTCAGGCATGGAATTAGTGCAATGGCTGATTGCTGCATTTGTCAAGCTGCAGAGGAAACTGTTACCCACCTTTTCCTGCAGTGTGAGTATGTTAAGCTGATTATTGCAGGTGTGTGTCTCAGAATGAACATTCATGTCCCTACTGGCAATGGAGTCATCTGGTGTGAACGAAGGAAGCGGACTCAGATTAAGAAGAGTGTAAGCATTGGAGGGATACTGGCAGCTTATCATGCTATATGGTATCAAAGGAATCAAGCAAGACTTGAAGGTGCATTACTGAGACCTGAGATTGTAGTTTCTCAAATCATACAGCAATTGAAGTGCAGGCTTAGTAATAGGCACGAGCTGATTAGAGATAGTAATGATGTGGACTGGATCAAATGTATTATGGAATCCAGTCATTGAAAGATGTATTTGGTTATCATTCCTAATGTATTATCTATAGCTTGTAATAGTTTTTGAGCTTAATGAAATTCTTACCTACAAAAAAAAAACATCTTTCAAAGCCTCGGAGAGTTTATCATAGTCATATGTCTTGGTTAATGAAGGATAAATTCAAGAATTTGAGAGTAATATTTCATTTGTTGATGATATAAATGTAGTTGGAAATCCCCCTACTACTAAGAGAATAAAAATTCTTTTACTTTTCCTTCCAAAAAGCAACTAGCTAAATAAGGTAATAAATTCATAATTACGATGTTTTTCATTAAAATAAATAAAATTGATATTAAATTGTAAAGTATATGTTGCTAAGTCTTTTAGTAATGCAATAATTATTACTGTAGAGAATAACTTAATACATACTTACTATTAACTTCATGACAAAAAAACATTCACTAAAAAAAATTCACAACTTAAATAAATTTTTTATTAGTTTTCCATTTCAATTCTTTTGTTTCATATCAAAATACAATGTAGTGAACTGATAAATATTGATGAGTTGCAAATTTTAAAAGTATAAACCCTCCTATATACTAAGAGAATACAACTTCTCTAAAGTTTTCCCTCCAAAGTGCTCAAAATTATATATGAAAACAAATTAAATTTTCAATTTAAAATAATCGATACATAAAAATTGTATCTCTTATTATTAACTTCGTGCCGAAAAAAGTTTGTTAAAATATTTTTATAAAAAACGCAATTCATAGAATTATTCAATTATTTTGATTAATTTTAATATTGGTTACTTTTTATAAAAAATCGCGAGATATAAATCTAAAATCTATAACTAATACACTAAAAATTAAAAGGCCTATATTTACCGCGCATTTGCGCGGGATCTACACTAGTTTTATTTTATTTTGGATTTCTTCTGAAATCTAAAAATCATTTCTTATAAATCTTCATTATAGTTTGGGGTCTCTTTGTTATCCTTTAGAATAATTTGCATTTTTTTTACGCAAAACTCACGTAATACCCCCGAACTATGATTTTGCATATGGTACCCAACTTTTTAAGTTTCTGCACAAAGTACTCTTAGAGGTTTGATTTTCAAGCATGACATGCATTTTTTATCGTTCTTAAAAATTTCAATTGAGCATAAATCATAGACCACAAATCGGATTTTGACAATATTTTTTTTTTCAAATTGATTAACTTTTCGAGATCTAAAATTTGACAAAACGAAATTGGTTATTCGAAAATTTAAGATCGAAGTTATAGTTGATTTAAGGCTTTTGTACCCAAAAAAACCCGACAAACCATTAGTCGACATTCCCCCCCTCAAATCATAGAGTACAAATTGACTTGAATGACTAGCTTAAAAGCACACTTGGTATTATTAACGTTAAAATTAAGAATCTATTAACAAAATTAAACTAAAAATAGGTAATAATAATAAGCATAACTTTTTCTCTCGTAATCACTATCACGAAAATGACCCAAACCCGATATAACCTGTCTCGTTCGACTCGAAAATAGCCCGACCAACATACCAAAAAAAACACCTGAAATCCGAGGCGACCAGAACTAGCCCAGTAATTTGACAGCCCATAAATAATCCAATCCAAATTGACCTAACCCGAACTAACTAAACTAATTAACCCATTTGACAAGTCTAATGCAAATGAATAGTCAACAGATTGATTATTTAACGTCTCACTACTCATTATCTAAACCTAGCCACAAGACCACCATATTTTCAGCATGTTGAAACAATTTTTTCGATTGATTCGCCCCTATTCATCTTCCCCTTCCTCCATCACATGCAATGTAAGCTATTCATGTTAAACAATTGATTATGTGTATTTGTTAATGTGGATTTTACTGTTATTGTCCTTGTTGTGTTGGATTAGTGACTGATCGTAAAATTAGGGTTTTTATGTCTGTTTTTACTTTGCTATGGAGAGGTGACGGTTTTGGTGTTACATTGTGTGTTGTTTATCTGCAAGTTTTAGTGGATTTATTAGGCTGATTTTTCTAGGTTTGTTGTTGTTTGTTTGCTAATTACAGTAGATACTGATTTTTTATCTGTATTGATCGTTAAATTAGGGGTTTGGTGCCTATTTTGACATTGCGGTGGGGAGGTGATGTTAGACGAGGTGGTTTTGGTGTTACATTGTGTGTTCTTGATCTGCAAGTTTTAGTGGAGTTATTAGGCTGATTTTTTTAGGTTTGTTTCTGTTAGCTTATTTCTAGATTAAGTCTGACAACGTTTGATCGCTCATATTTTATTGATTGTCTGCCAATGCTAATAAATTTCCGTCGAGGCTTTCGTTGTTAGTGTGTTCTGCCAAATGATATTAGCGCTTCGTTATTAGTCTGACAATAAATTTGTGCTTGTCTTGTTAATGTTGTGTTAAACTTATCATTAAACCATCATAATATCATCATTATAACATATAAAAGATGCTGGAGAAGAAAAACATGACATGCACAATGTAACTAAGCCTGTGTCCAATTGCAATTTTTCTCTGCCTTTTCACTTCGTTATTCGTTATTAGTTTCTTTGAGTGGCGTACATACATGCAATAAGTTCAATCATGAAAATGAATGTTTAGTGACATTATATGCCGTATCACTCGTCTGGTATCGACAAACTAAACCCATTGTCTGCCTTCTTCTCCCACTCCACGTGGAATTTATTTGGAGTCTTCCTCAAATCCTCCAAATCATAACTCATAGCTTTATCCTTCTCCCTTTCAGCCATAACCGGATTAGCCCCAGCAACCGAAGTATACAAAACCTCCACACCCTCATCATCCTGCCTAGACTCCACTATCTTGCCATGAAAGCGAGTATACCTCTTAATTACAGTAGATACTGCTTGTTTATGTGTAGTGAGTTGAGGAAGCTGCTGAAATTTGTGAATGTTCTGACCTTATGTTGTGTATAGGTAGGAGCTCTTCATGTTAAACAACTGATTATATGCATTTGTTTTTTTACTGTTATTGTCCATGTTGTGTGGGATTAGTGTTTGATCCCAAAATTTGGGTTTTGGTGTCTGTTTTGACTTTGCGATGGAGAGGTGACGGTAGACGAGGTTGTTTTGGTGTTACATTATGTGTTGTTTATCTCCAAGTTTTAGTGTAGTTATTAGGCTGATTTTTCTAGGTTTGTTGCTATTAGTTTGTTAGTTACAGTAGATACTGATTGTTTATCTGTATTGATCGTTAAATTAGGGGTTTGGTGTCTGTTTTGACATTGCGATGGGGAGGTAATGGTAGACGAGGCGGTTTTGGTGTTATATTGTGTGTTATTGATCTGCAGGTTTTAGTGGAGTTATTAGGCTGATTTTTCTAGGTTTGTTGCTGTTAATTTTTTTCTGAATGAAGTCTGACTACGTTTGATCTCTCATATTCTATTGATTGTCTGCCAGTGCTATTAAATTTCCGTTGAGGCTTTCGTTGTTAATGTATCTGCCAAATGATATTAGGGCTTCGTTATTAATCTGACAATAGATTTGTGCTTGTCTTGTTAATGTTGTGTTAAACTTATCATCAAACCATCATGTTATCATCATTATACCATATAAAAGATGCTGGGGAAGAAAAAACATGACATGCACAATGTAATTTTCTTTGCCTTTTCACTTCGTTATTAGTTTTTTGAGTAGTGGTGTACGTACTTGCATAAGTTCAATCATGAAAATGAATGTTAGTGAAAAATAATATGCCGTATCACTCGTTTGGTATCGACAAACTTTAAAATTGGAAAGCATGTTTGTGATAAATGGCGATTCATCCACACCAGGAGCAGGTGAAGGTATCCTCACAAAACTAGACCCATTATGTGCCTTCTTCTCTGACTCCACACAGAATTTATTTGGAGTCTTCCTCAAACTCTCCAAATCATAACTCCTAGCTTTATCCCTCTCCTTTCAGCCCATAAGGAGTAGCCCAAAGAATCGAAGTATACAAAACCTCCACACCCTCATCATCCTGCCTATACTCCAGCATCTTACCATGAGAGCGAGTATTATACCTATCAACCTCCTTGGTCAAACCTTCCAACCTATTGCCCTTCTCCTCTATGTCAACGCCACCTTCCCTCTACCGGCAAGATGGTACATGAGCAAATTCGTAGCACCCATCCAACGTACTAGTGGTTGGTCTGACTTACCGTACCTTATTTTTGTTGGTTTGTTGCTGTTTTGTTAATTACAGTAAATACTGATTGTTTATGTGTTAAGTTAATTTAGCTCCGTAAGTTTCACATAAATTGCAATTTGGCACTATTTCAAATTGTTTCGAAATTTGCCTTTGTAATCAATATATCCTCCCTATCTCGTCAATTGCTCACCAAAAAAATCATCATGTTCCCTTTACGTTTGATCAACATATAAATCCTTATTTTGTTCGAATATTATTTGATCGTTCATATGCATGATTTTTATTTCTGGATCAAGTCTGACAATGTTATTGATTGTCTGCCAGTGTTTAAAATTTTCGTTGAGACTTTCGTTGTTAGTGTATTCTGCCAAATGACATTAGGGCTTCGCTATTAGTCTGACAATAAATTTGTGCTTGTCTTGTTAATGTTGTGTTAAACTTATCATCAAACCATCATTTTTTCTTCACTAGTATACCTCTTAATTACATATCTACTGATTGATTATGTGATCCGATCTGATAATTCTCTTATTGTTCGTATGTTGTATAGGTAAGATTGTTAGAGTTCACAAAATCAGACAAGAAGTCTCTAGCGAAGAAGGTTAAGGGTTGTTTGAAGTACTTCAAGGCTTATAGTGACATGTCCCGTCCCAACCCCACCCATGTAGCATTTGAGCGGAGCTATATGGAGAAGTAAATGAACTTATTGCGGAGCTTTGTGAACCCCTTCCATGGTAAGAGAACACCGGCCCCTTGGAAATGAAGGGTTTGTTGAGGGCGGCTAACTGGGCTTATGATATTTATGCTGTAAGAAACCTCGTCGGCGTGACTGATTCAGTGGACGAGGTTTCTCACACCATAAATGTCATAAGTCCAGTTAGCCGCCCTCAACAAATCCTTCATTTCCAAGGGACCGGTGTTCTCGTGTCATGGAAGAGGTTAACTATGTTGTCACATTGGTGGTGTTATACAAAACCAGATTTGCGGTCGTACCGAGCCCTGATGACAAAAAGGGTTCATAAGAAAAAAAGTTTTGTTAATTAATACCTATATTGACATAATATATCGCCAAATTTTATTTTCCACAATTTAGTGAGAGTTTGCCACAGATTATTAGTATTATGCCACGAATATTACTATATTTATTAGTGTTTTATCACGATTGTTGTTTTATTATTATTGTATTCAATTTTTTGAGCTACATAATTAATTCAACCTAGAATGATTTTTTTTAATAAAAATTTGTATATTTTTATTTGTGAACTACGAGTATAATTTAAGGTAGATTGAATGGTTAAACTTATGTTGAAAGATTATAATGAGAATTATAAACGCTGAAGAAATAAATGATGGTTTTATCCGTAAAATCTATTTTCAACAATAAAATCCTAAAATTTATTTAGTATTTGTTTTAATGTTTAATTTACTTTTAGAATGAAAAGTCAAATTTGAATGAAAAGCCAAAACTTAATGATACAAAATTTTTCAACATTTGTTTTTCTAGATAAATACATGATATATGTTTTCTTATTAGAATTTAGACATTTATCTTAATACTAAAAAGTGAACACTAATATTTAATTGAAGTTAAATGTACAAATTGTTTTTGCACAAATCATTATATAGTAGGAAAAGACAATTACCTATTGTGTTTGAAACATAAATAGTTTGAATTATGAAAATAAATTAGCTTAAGACCCGTGCAAAATTACATGGATATATATAAATAACATATAGACCGATATATAAATTAACCTTAAAAATTTTCCAGTATAATATAATGTGTTTCACATGAATTGAAATGAATTTTTCAAATGTGTCTCTTAATTACCTCGGCTGACAACGCAACTTGAATATTATTAAGGGATATATTACGCTTTACCCTTGAGTTTTTCAGTTTTCTATGTTGTACCCCTCCTTTTTTGTAATTCTACATTGTACCCCTAAACTTCTTACTTATTTCTCCAATATAACCTCATTTAACTCTCTATTAACTTTATCACCATCAAACGACCATATTTCGACCATTATTCTGACTTGTTAATTGTATATCACCATTTTATATGAGAAACATCACAAATCACTTTTAATAAGCATCAACTACTATTAAAAACATTTGTTATGATCCATGACATGATAATGAAGATTTTTTGAACTCTTAGTTAGTTTCGTATACTATTTTTTGGGCTAATGAGTAATTCGGCAAACTAATAAGTAAATAATTACGTTATCTAGTAATTGTGATGATAAATAGACGATTTAATAGGTCATTTAAGAAATTAAGTTAGCGAAGACAATAAATAAGGTCATGATATAGACTAATGTATAGAATTTATGGGTACACCAAAGAATATAAAAAAAGAGGGGTACAACGTAGAAAACCGAAAATTACGAGGGTACACCGTAGAATATCCCTATTATTAACGAATTATTGCAAATTGTGGTTTGCATGACGGGCTATCTCTCCTCAAAGGAAGTCCTATACTCTGCCCATTATATTGTTGGCGGTTACTACACATTGACTCGTTTGTTTTTATCTTAGATTTTGAACTTAGTTTACTGAATCCTACGTATTTTGTCCCTGCCATTCCATAGTTGCTCTTGGTCATAAAAGATAATAAAAAAGAGTTTCTTACCTTCTCTTCTCTGAAAACCTATCCAATTCATTAATATTTCGAGAATAATGAATCGCAATTCGCGCATATCACATGTATTTTTTCCGTTTTATCAACAACTTTTCTAATTGGTGTTTTAATCGATTTAACTAATGTTTTTTTTATTAAAAAAATGTATTTTTAAAATTAGGGTTTGGATCGATTGCAATTAATTTGTCGATGCTTTGGTAATCAAATTCAAGGATAAGGTTGCCAAGTTAGAGAAAGACCTCAAAAATGTCTCACAGCAGGGGTTGACTAAAGTGAAACAGGACTTCTAGAGTTCGTTCTCTCTAACTACAACAAATTCCGTGTTCAAAAATTAGAAGTACAACAAATTCCATGTTCTAAGATGTGAGAAGGTATCGTTGTATTTTATTTTTGTGCCTCATAACAAACAGCAAGCAAATCAAGACTTGTTCGTCGGGTGTATATGCCGGTCACTTGGCTTCACCAAGAAGTCTGTTGCAACGTGTACTATTTTCAATTGACTGCAGCATGAATTTGCTAGCAAAAATCGATGTAAATACGAATCAGTGGTAGGCAGAGGTAGAGAGAAAAACCATATCATTACGACTTTCCCGTCAAGTATATGAAAATAAACAATATCATCAGTATCTTCGTTTTTGCAGCTATTATAAATTAAATAGCGATAATAAAATCGTTCAGTACGAATTATGAATCAGTGGTAGGCACAGATAATAAGAAGGATTTCACGTTCAAATATGAATCTCTTTGTATAAAACTCTGTTCCAAAATCGTTCTCGCAACCAAAGTTAATGACGACATTACTACCCCATTGTCATTGCTGTTCATATTTGTTGTGTCCTAAATTAGCCTAAAATCAATTAAAAATACAAAAGTAAACTATGAGAAGGTCACTTATTCCTCGAATGTATAACCTCGGTCGACTGGCTTCACCAAAAAACGACATGTGAACATATAAAACACTCCCAAAATTGGTGAGGAAGCAAAGTATAAAGATATCTATGAAAAAATCAAAATCAACCCCAATACAAAACTCAAAGGGATCTCCACCCTCATACCTATATGTGATACATCAATCTGGTGAAGGAGAAAAGATGATAGAGAAAAATCATAATCAACCATACTCATACACTTCCAATTGAACCCACTGACTTTTCCAAAAACAAAAAAGTCATGAGAAATTTATCGCATTTGTATATTTTATTCCTCAGTCAGAAATAAGATGAAAAGACGAAGGTGGAGAGAGTCAAGCCCGTAAGATTAGACAATGGCGAAAGTAAATGGGTAAAAGAGTGAGCCATGCACCTTCTGATAATCGAAATCTATCAACTTTTATAAACTAACCCATAAGTTGAACCTTAACAAATTTAGAACCGCCAGATACAAATACAAAACTACCATATATTCAGATATTGAGAGGCCATTATTATAACCAATGAAAATAGAAGTAGCAAGATTGACAACAAATAAATCATACTCTTAACAACTTTTGCTAGCAGTAATCTATAAATCAAATTTAAAGCAATAAATAGAGAAAAATTTGTAACCTTATAGAAACTCGTTGCTACTAGTCTTATTTATTACTCCTTCCGTTTCAATCATTTGTTTTCCTTTGATTAAAACACCTTCTCACAAAGAATAAAAAAGTTAGACAAATGATTGGAACGGAGGGAATATTCTTTAAAAATTTTTTTTCTAGATAAATACATGATATAGGTTTTCTTATTAGAATTTAGACGTTTATCTTAATACTAAAAACTGAACACTAATATTTAATTAAAGCTAAATGTACAAAACATTCTTGCACAAATCATGATATATATATATATATATATATATATATATATATATATATATATATATATATATATATATAGTAGCACAAGACAATTATCAAACACAAATAGTTTGAATTATGAAAATAAATATGAAATGTGAAAGAAATTACCCTAATATAAACAAAATAGCTATCCATAATATATGAAGTACAAACTTTACAACCGGTTAACCTTTGACACAAAATACACTTTTTTTTTATCTTTGTCTACTAATAAAATGATATATCAATAACTTATCAACTTCTACCCTAAATTTTTACCGTTAATTTTAGCTCAGTCTTATACATTTTCTACATTAACGTGCCTTTGATTTGATAGAAAGTTGATACACAAGTTTTGTTTACCAAAAGGGAATATCAATTTGGTAAACATTTGACAATAGAATTGAAACTTTCTCACATGTAGATCATTTAAATTAAACCAAGTGAAAAATATGAATTCAAATATAAAGCAAACAATTCATAAAAATGAACAATATAACAGTTAAAATATACTTTATCAGACAATAAAACATCAACAATAATAATTTAATATAGGGATGTTTATTTCACTTTTACATCCACACTCATCATAATCAAATACGAGACAACTGTGAAATATAGTATGTAATTTGAAAATTCATGAGCAATAAATATTAAATAGATGATTAGTGATTGAAAACTATTTTAGGTTTTATAGCCATTACACAACTATTGATTCTCATCATTTAATTTTCCGCTCCAGAGGTAATTCAAATAGGAAAAATATTAATGAAAATCGTAGTTGTTTTATTGCATTATTTATTTTTAGATGTGTGAATAGTTTTTCATATAAATAAATTCGATTAATGTGAAAATTATATTATTATTATTATTATTATTATTATTATTATTATTATTATTATTATTATTATTATTATTATTATTATTATTATTATTATTATTATTATTATTATTATTATTATTATTATTATTATTATTATTATTATTATTATTATTATTATTATTATTATTATTATTATTATTATTATTATTATTATTATTATTATTATTAATCTTAAATAGTGGTTGAAATAAAATGTCATACTTTTAATTTTAGGAATATTAATTAAACTACGGAATTATGTTTTTTTTTTAATTAAAAGGGTTCGTATAACTCTTAAATAATTAGTTGAATGTGTAAATTTTAAATGGTGAGATTTTAGGAAAGTTTTTTTTTTTAGTAAAGGGTAAGTATATATAATTACAAAAAACCACCAATTACAGCAAAATTTACATGTTATATCATATCTGCTTGTATATCAGTCAACAAAAAAAAACTATGAAAACTTCATCAAATTATCCAATGCAAGCTATCTAAGTTTGATTTCGCTGCTTCAACATACCTGTATCCCTTCTTTGTTATCTCTCCCCAACCTCTAACACAACCTTGTTCACAACAAGCTCAGGCCTAATGATATGATTATGAATCCGAGCAGTATTCCTTGCATTCCAGATTGCATAAGTAGTACCAACAACACATGCACACACCATCTTCCTTTGTATCTTACTTCTTCCTCTACCATTTGCATACTAATGTACCAAAGAGTTGATAGAAAATTGGATTTTCAACTTCATTTGCAGCATACTAATACACAGTTAACTATACAACATTTTCAACATTAAGAGGATAAAATATACAATATTTTCAACCAAAATTTCATCTTATTTATAAATTTAAAAAATAAGTATAAAGAATTTAAATCAATTCATTAACATGTTTTATTACAAAATTTCAATTAAAATGTTAATTTTATTATAAATTATGAAACTTGGATGTGAATCTGTATAGATTACATCAATTTTGATTTTTTTTTCTCATGAAATATTAATGTATACAACTAATTTAAGACTAATAATGATATTTTTTGATTTTATTTAACTTATATGTTATAAAATATATAAGGACACTTTTGTAAGGAATTTTAGTATATTTAATATTTATGTGATAGAGTTAGATTAGTAATTTTACATGATTGTGAGGTGGCGTCATAATAAACTAAAAAATGTAAAATTTCGTAAATTAAACACGCAACATATTGGTTTGAGTGTTTCGTCAATTTTTTGTTTAATTTTCTTAACAAACAAAAAGCAATTTTAATATTTATTGTGCTTTAATTTGTATTTAATGCTATAGTTTTTTCAAATTTTTAAATAATAATGATAAAGTGACATGCTCTAATGATCTTAAAAGGTAAATGGTGAAAAGTGATGCTTAGTCTTGCCTTTTTATATTATATATAGATTCAAGAATTTAAGAGTAATACTCCCTCCTATTCTATATATTCTTCCCTATTTCCTAAAACGGATTATTCAGGTTTTCTTCCCCTTTCTTATTTTGGAAACTTTTACTCTTATTTTATTCATTTCTCTCTCCTATCACCAAACCCCACCCAACTCTTTTACTCATATTTTATTACTTTCCTTCATATTTTGGCCCCACCATTTCTTATTTAACTCATATTTATTCATCCCTCTCTCCTACTACCAAACCCCACCCAACTTTTTACTCTTATTTTATTCTTCTCCTTAATTCTCGTGCCCACAAACAAAGGGAAGAATACATAGAATTGGAGGGAGTATTTCATTTGTTGATGATATAAATGTAGTTGGAAATTTTATTTTATTTTGGATTTCTTCTGAAATCTGAAAATCATTTCTTGTAAATCTTCATTATAGTTTGGGGTCTCTTTGTTATCCTTTAGAATAATTTGCATTTTTTTTTACGCAAAACTGACGTAATACCCCCGAACTATGATTTTGCATGTGGTACCCAACTTTTTAAGTTTCTGCACAAAGTACTCTTAGAGGTTTGATTTTCAAGCATGACGTGCCTTTTTTATCGTTCTTAAAAATTTCAATTGAGCATAAATCATAGACCATAAATCGGATTTTGACAATACTTTTTTTTTCAAATTGATTAACTTTTCGAGATCTATAATTTGACAAAACAAAATTGGTTATTCGAAAATTTAAGATCGAAGTTATAGATGATTTGAGGCTTTTGTACAAAAAAAAAAAAAACCCGACAAGCCGTTAGTCGACATTCCCCCCTCAAATCATAGAGTACAAATTGACTTGAATGACTAGCTTAAAAGCACACTTGGTATTATTTACGTTAAAGTTAAGAATATATTAACAAAATTAAACTAAAATAGGTAATAATACAAAACATAACTTTTTCTCTCGTAATCACTATCACGAAAATGACCCAAACCTGATATAACCTGTCTCGTTCGACTCGAAAATAGCCCGACCAACATACCAAAAAAAAACACCTGAAATCCGAGGCGACCAGAACTAGCCCAGTAATTTGACAACCCATAAATAATCCAATCCAAATTGACCTAACCCGAACTAACTAAACTAATTAACCCATTTGACAAGTCTAGTGCAAATGAATAGTCGACGGATGGATTATTTAAAGTCTCACTACTCATTATCTAAACCTAGCCGCAAGACCACCATATTTTCAGCATGTTGAAACAATTTTTCCGATTGATTCGCCCTTATTCATCTTCCCCTTCCTTCATCACATGCAATGTAAGCTGTTCATGTTAAACAATTGATTATGTGCATTTGTTCCTGTGGATTTTACTGTTATTGTCCTTGTTGTGTTGGATTAGTGAGTGATCGTAAAATTAGGGTTTTTATGTCTGTTTTTACTTTGCTATGGAGAGGTGACGGTTTTGGTGTTACATTATGTGTTGTTTATCTCCAAGTTTTAGTGTAGTTATTAGGCTGATTTTTCTAGGTTTGTTGCTGTTAGTTTGTTAGTTACAGTAGATACTGATTGTTTATCTGTATTGATCGTTAAATTAGGGGTTTGGTGTCTGTTTTGACATTGCGATGGGGAGGTAATGGTAGACGAGGCGGTTTTGGTGTTACATTATGTGTTATTGATCTGCAGGTTTTAGTGGAGTTATTAGGCTGATTTTTCTAGGTTTGTTGCTGTTAATTTTTTTCTGTATGAAGTCTAACCACGTTTGATCGCTCATATTCTATTGATTGTCTGCCAGTGCTATTAAATTTCCGTTGAGGCTTTCGTTGTTAATGTATTCTGCCAAGTGATATTAGGGCTTCGTTATTAATCTGACAATAAATTTGTGCTTGTCTTGTTAATGTTGTGTTAAACTTATCATCAAACCATCATGTTATCATCATTATACCATATAAAAGATGCTGGGGAAGAAAAAACATGACATGCACAATGTAATTTTCTTTGCCTTTTTACTTCGTTATTAGTTTTTTGATTAGTGGTGTACGTACTTGCATAAGTTCAATCATGAAAATGAATGTTAGTGACAAATTATATGCCGTATCACTCGTTTGGTATCGACAAACTTTAAAATTGGAAAGCATGTTTGCGATAAATGGTGATTCATCCACACCAGGAGCAGGTGAAGGTGTCCTCACAAAACTCGACCCATTCTGTGCCTTCTTCTCTGACTCCACACAGAATTTATTTGGAGTCTTCCTTAAACCCTCCAAATCATAACTCCTGGCTTTATCTATCTCCCTTTCAGCCATAACCGAAGTAGCCCCAGCAACTGAAGTATACAAAACCTCCACACCCTTATCATCATGCCTATACTCCAGCATCTTGCCATGAGAGCGAATATTATACCTATCAACCTCCTTGGTCAAACCCTCCAACCTATTGCCCCTCTCCTCCATATCAACGCCACCTTCCCTCTACCGGCAGGATGGTACATGAGCAAATTAGTAGCACCCATCCAACATACTAGTGGTTGGTCTGACTTACCGTACCTGATTTTTGTTGGTTTGTTGTTGTTTTGTTAATTACAGTAGATACTGATTGTTTATGTGTTAAGTTAATTTAGCCCCGTAAGTTTCACATAAATTGCAATTTGGCACTATTTCAAATTGTTTCGAAATTTGCCTTTGAAATCAATATATCCTCCATATCTCGTCAATTGCTCACCAAAAAAATCATCATGTTCCCTTTACGTTTGATCAGCATATAGATCCTTATTTTGTTCGAATATTGTTTGATCGTTCATATGCATGAATTTTTTTTCTGGATCAAGTCTGACAATGTTATTGATTGTCTGCCAGTGTTAAAATTTTCGTTGAGACTTTCGTTGTTAGTGTATTCTGCCAAGTGATATTAGGGCTTCGTTATTAGTCTGACAATAAATTTGTGCTTGTCTTGTTAATGTTGTGTTAAACTTATCATCAAACCATCATGTTTTCTTCACTAGTATACCTCTTAATTACATATCTACTGATTCATTATGTGATCCGATCTGATAATTCTCTTATTGTTCTTATATTGTATAGGTAAGATTGTTAGAGTTCACAAAATCAGACAAGAAGTCTCTAGCGAAGAAGGTTAAGGGTGGTTTGAAGTACTTCAAGGCTTATAGTTGTTGGGAAATGTGTCCTCAACAATAGTGCGATCATATGATTTAAATATCATTATTAAATCTCATTTCAAGAATACGGAAGGGATGATACATTACACATATAGTCAACTGGTCCACACATATCGGTAATGATTGGCTGGCTAGAGTTTGACATTACTGTCGTGCGACGGTGGTGATCAGTTGATCCCTTGAGGTCACACCTAAAGGACGATTCCCTTAATTGAAAAGGTTAATTAGTTGTATACCGATACAGATTAATTGATTCCTTAAAATTGAACAATTCGATTTGTGAGAAAGAGAATATTGATATCTTATTGTAATGGGATTAAATAAGATTTAATTTTAGTAATAAAATGTTTTGTTGCTAAAATTATTTATTGTTTGAGAAACAATAAAGATAAGAATGAATGGTTAATTATAATTACAAGAAGTTGTGAATTATAACTATATGACCCATTTTATTTATGTGATCAAGTATCACTTGTCAATTTGTTGTATGTAATTTAATTAATTCATGAAATGATATTTATGTGATAAATATGCATTAAATTGATTAATAACATGTATCATACTACATGTGACATATTGTGTGACAAATGACAAATTGACAAAATAAAATGGTAGTCCATTTTAAGTAATGGACCGAAAATGTGGGTGTGTTAGTGGGTTTTGGTTGTTTTATTTTAATTGATAAAATAAACATAATGATGCCTACCTACAACTAGTCTTACACATCTTACACACCTACTATTTTTGAGAAGAGAAAAAGGAAAAGATATGATGCCATTTTGAGGCTCCAAACCGTGTACTCCCTCTAATTATGGGTTGTTGGTTCTTTTCTTTTATTCTTACACTACCATTCAATATACATGCAAGTGTTCATGAATTTCCTCTCTTCTCTCTCTTCTATCTTCATCAAAAAGGATGAGATTTTAATCTAAATTGTTCATTTAAATTACTAAGATTACTAGAAGTAGTATATGAGTATTAGTAATAGATTTTAAGGTAAACTACAATACAAACATCTAGTACATGTTTATTTGTGGGATTAAGGGATTGTCTTGGGTGCTACTAATTGGAGGGCTTCTAATTTGAAGTCAAGAATGTTCATCCATTAATGGAAAGCTCAAGAACTAACAAGAAGGAGATCTTGTTAGTGCCCATTATGACCGAAATCTTTATGGTGAGAAAATGTTTTCTTATCTTATTTTATTAATGTTTGCATGCATAAAATCCACATTTAATTTTATGACAAATTAATTTCGACATATATGAGTATGTTAGTATGTATATAGATCTACATTTCCTTCAATAGTGACATGTCCCGTCCCAACCCCACCCATGTAGCATTTGGGGCGGAGCTATATGGAGAAGAAAATGAACTTATTGCTGAGCTTTGTGAACCCCTTCCATGGTACGAGAACACCGGCCCCTTGAAAATGAAGGGTTTGTTGAGGGCGGCTAACTAGGCTTATGATATTTATGGTGTAAGAAACCTCGTCAGCGTGAATAATTCAGTGGGCGAGGTTTCTCACACCATAAATATCATAAGCCCAGTTAGCCGCCCTCAACAAACCCTTCATTTCCAAGAGGCTGGTGTTCTCGTGCCATGGAAGGGGTTCACAAAGCTCAGCAATAAGTTGATTTTCTTCTCCATACAGCTCCGCCCCAAATTCTGTATGGGTGAGGATGGGACGGGACATGTCACTATAAGCCTTGAAGTACTTCAAACTTTGTATGGAGAGGAAGAAGTTTGTGAAGCTAAGGCAGAAATTCGGGAATCTATATATTGTTCGGGTCCCCAGAACCAACCAACCCTAGCTTGAGGAGAGTTGATCAACTCGGGAGAGAATTTATCAGACGTGTATTTGGAAAGTAGTGAAGTAATCGTCTAGGAATTATTAGTTTGAATACTCTGATCTTTTCTTTTAAAATTAGCATCTGAGGGTAAGATTATTGGTAGTCTTGAGACAAAACTTTGGTGAGTTTTAAGACAAGACTCACTCAAGACTAACAGTAATCTATCAAACTTTTAATAAAGTCTTGACAAACTCTTAAGTAAAGTCTTAGAAATTCAAGACTCAACTTAAGACTCTATATGAGTCTTGACCCCACTATTAAAAGAAGAAATCCAATAAAAGAATGACAAGAGCCACGGTTGTTTTCTTATCTTATTTTATTAATGTTTGCATGCATAAAATCCACATTTAATTTTATGACAAATTAATTTCGACATATATGAGTATGTTAGTATGTATATAGATCTACATTTCCTTCAATCGGTATCAAGAGCCACGGTTGTTTGCATGCAAATTGGTTAAAAGTTTTTCCGAGTTATATGAATAACAAATAAAACTTGTAAAATTTGTGTTATTATGATATATCACGAAATAATTACATGCATGTTAATATTTCTGGTCCTAAAGTGTTTTAGGATACTTTGGTTAATTTTTCGGATTTTTATTGTTCATATTTTATAATAATGACATTTAAATGTGATTTTATGAGTAAAAATGTCATTTTTGGTCGAAAATTAGCTATACTTCGAATTTTCACTTGGTTTTTGGATATGTTGTTACATATATTATTTTGAGATAACCTGTAAATTTTCATAATTTTTGGACTAGTTATGCTCGAAAAATGATTTTTTCATCATTAAATTCGGATTTAAGAGAAAAATAGGTTAATATGAGTTAAATTTCGAATCTGGTCATAGAAAATTAATATGTTGTCACATGAAATTTTACAAGATGTGTGTAAAATAATTGGCTATAAAGAAGTCTTTTAGCATGATTTATGAATTTTTGAAGAAAAATGGCATAAATAGTGACATTATTAGTTGAAAATTAATAAAACATAATCTATGACTTAGGAAAAACGTCTAACGTTGCATTTTATTATATTTTTCAGATCTAAAATTGAAAAGTTAATGAAAATAATTTTTCCATGTTTTTATGATTATTTTATTAAATATCGATAAACCGCAACATTGTTTTTCCGGAAAAATTTCGAAATTTTTAACCTAAGATTTTGAACATTATGAGTGTCATGGAATTTTTCCAGAATGTTCAGGAATTTAAATTTCAAATTTTGAATTTATTTGAAATTTATGGATTTATTTGAAGTTTAATAGCTTATTTTTGTAATTTTTGTCCATTTATGAACAATTTAGTAAATAAAAGTTAATTATGGTCAAATTACTAGTGGAGACTATATTTTGAGTCCTAAGAGGTTAGGGTAATTAACTTATGCATAAATATGAGTTTATGCATTTTTGTGATTATAAAATGTTGAAATCACGCAAATCCGTAAAAACCGAGTAATATACGATATTGGCTAATTAAAAGGCGATTTAGCATAACATTGAGCATGTTCATACATAATATAATGCTGCATTTTCTTTATGATTGTCATAATTTTAATTTATGTAATTTTGAATTATGTAATTTTACTTAGTATGGCCTTAGATTTTCATTGGTATTTCCCGAAATGTATGGGAATATCGATTCGGTTGTAATTTTATTGTGATCTCGTATCACCGTTTTGTAATTTAATAGATTTATTTTATTTAGTTACAAATGTATAATAGGAAATTATGTAATTTATTATGTAATTTTATTCATTCCGGAGTTCCCATAGACGGATTTCTTCAAGAATGGCGATACATAAAGACGGTGTTACCTCGAGATGCGTGCCACAACCGAAGTTCAAGGGACCAATGGAGTTGGTTTCCGAATTTGTAATAGTTAAAGAGTTTTTCTATTTTAGGAAAGGCCATACTAGGATTTATTTATTTTTATGCTTGCATTTTATTTTATGTCACATGCATCGCTAAATCGCCATAACTAAACATGCATTGTTATTTTATCGAGTTTATCGACCGTGTCAATTAAAATTATCGTAGTTCACCGCTTTAGTTCACTTAAAATGTGATAGATAATAAATTGACATGACCTCTCGCTAAAACAAACAATTGAGACATAGCCTTACCAAATAGTAGAAACCATGAAAACCTATTTCGCGAGGGAGTGCGCTCGGCTACCCCGGGGTACAAACCTTGTTACGTAGGGGAAGTGGGTGATGAATGTTAATCCACCGAATTCATGTTGATAAGGGATGTATCGGCTACCCCGTGCCCAAGTTGATGTGGGTTTGGATAATGGACACATTTATTTGAAATTTGGATTGAACTCAACAAAAGTTATTGATAAGGGTTGCATCGGCTACCCCGTGCCCTTGTTGATGTGTTTTGGGCTATAGATAAACATTAGAGTAATTTTATCGACCAAGAGTTCTAAAAGTAGAATCGATTAAAAAGTTAATCTACCAAGTTATATTGATGAAGGTTGCATCGGCTACCCCGTGCCTAAGTCGATATGAATTTGGGTCTTGGAATCATTTATCATAGTTGGGTAGAGGTCACTATGTAAATGCTTTACTTGTTATTTACAAGTATTAATAAAACGATAAATGTTTTGTTTTCACTATTCCGTTATTATATTGTTCTATTTCTTTACCACAATTCATATACGATATCATTTCGATTTTGATACAAATCTCCATTAAAACATCGTAACTAGAGACAAATTTGAATTTTGCTTCTAAAAACCTCAAATGAACCATTGCTAAGGATCTCTTGTAAAGAGTATAGATTAAAGTTATTCATTATCAAACAGGTTTTTGATTTTTGACTAACACATCTACTTACAATGGATTATTTTTCATGTACTTAAATGAATTAAGTACCTTGAAGCGATAAATTGTTTTGGTAATTAGTTTTGTTTAATTCGTAATTGACCAAAAATAACGCAACCACTTCAATGAAAGTTTTAAGATTAAAACGAACAAATGAAGAGTAATCTTCATAAATTCAATTTTGCTTCTCAAAGCAAAGACTCATTGAAATGAGTGGGAGCATTCTCTTAAACCGTTAAGATGAGGACGAGGTTCAAGAAGTAAAACATTATAATGGAATTGATACAAGGTAATGTTAAAGGTAAAGTCGTTGAGAATGACGATACTAAACCTATCAATCCCAACCGATAAAGTTTCCATTGTCTTAAATGTTGGACACGAGAAAGGAAACTACCCCAAATTATTGAAGAATCAACAAGTTAGTTGTGGGACATCTAATGGGATCTTCTTCTTTAAATGTTTATTTGATTAAACATAAATTTTGCTAGTACCACTTCGTCAATATTAGAAACCAATGGAGGTTTTCATCATTATGTTTGAGACATAGGATGATAAGAATATGACGACTAGCAACAATGAAGTCGAGAGATAGAGTAATTGTGTACTCAATCTAGTTTTTGGATTTAAAGTGGTACTTAATTGTGACTATTAAGTGCATCAACTCTAAATAAGAATATAAACTTGTTAAGAGACAAAAGAGGTTTTCACTTTTGTGACCCTATACACCACGATTTGATGTATGGCTAGCCCATTATCAAGGTGATTATATTCTAAACCAAAACTAGAATGATATATCATGTAGATGATGTAAGATTCAAATTGGTAACCCAAGATTAAACCTTAAATTTTGGAATCATGAACGCAAAGAGTTATCAAGTACTCTTGAAACCATTAGATCGTTAATGGTATATGCGTATCTTGTCTTCAAAGCAAGATGTCTCGTGCCTTTTGGTTGAAAAGGAGATCGAGGTTGTAAATCATTGATCCAAAATAGGTTGATCATTTTCTTTTACCAACGATTTAAGTTGACACTAGTGTGTTCACTTAATAAGGTAAATAGAGAAATCTTTGAAGAAGTTCTAAAGTTCAAGGAATCACGATTTAGTCGTGATGGGATTATCAAAGTGAAGACTTTGATATAAGCCAAAGGAAATGTGATATAGTATCACAAATTAATCTCTCTTAAACTCGCATTATGGAAAAATGTGTGATTGGATATGAATTCAATCGCTATTCGATATGGTTTGGACTTCAATCAAGTTACTTTGAGTTACTTGATCCTTTTGGGGATTTTATCATTTTTGTCTAAATTATTTTTCCACTAAATCGTATCATATGAGATATGAAATGGTAAGGGTACCATGTTTGTAAGTTCTCACAAGAAACAAATGCTCATTTTTCCCTTTCAATTTTCACGAGTACGACGGGTTTGCGGCTCATGACTCATGAAATTTGTCTTTCTAAAATACAAGTTTATTTTAGAAGACAGAGTGGGAGAAATTATTCAAGAGCCACAAAGATGTTATGTCGCAAGAAACTGGACTTTCTTGACTACATGAGACGTTTTGTGTAAGACGTTGTTTCTTTAAAACCTAGGAGGTTAAATTCGTCACTTGTTAAAAATGATGAATTAATGCTACTTTTAAGAAAGTAAAAAGCTTATAACTTACAAAAGAAATTGTTTGATTCAAGTTGATTACTTCTGGAAAGTAATCAACAAATGACTAACATAAGAGTGTTTAAGTCACAACTCAATACAAGGCTTAGAGCCATGAGAATCCGAAATAAAAGGCTTGATTAGTTGCAAAGGGTTTTTGCACTAATAAAGAGAGATTTCAAGGTTTGATTGGTTGCAAAGGGTTTTGCACCAATTGAAATGCTTAAGTCTATTTGGATCTTCTTAGGGATTGTGTTTCATTATTATGAAATACATAGCAAGTGAATCTAAAACCCACTTCTTCAATTAGAAGGAATGTATTCAATACATATCTTGAGTTTTGAAGATTCTTGCAATCCGAAGAAAATGTGAAACTTAAGAGAGGGTCTTAAGTAGGACATCAATGAGTTGGAATCAACATTTTGGATCATGTGATAAAACATTTCTCGATAAGTCGAGAAGTTGTGTTTATACATGGAGCTTAGTGGGAGTTACGGAATTTTAATTAGTCCGATATGTGGATGACATATTGATCATTGCGAATGATTTAAGACTTTTGGAGTATTATAATACATCTTCAATATCCGGATTTATGAAGATAAATCCACATGATATTAGCGTCTGTAAGAAGTCTTATGTTGATAAGATTCATGACTAGTTCAATTAAATTGAACATATTTGATTGATTTCATTTGCTTCCGCTGCCGAATCAATTAAAAAGAAATGATGTATAACACTTCATATGCTTTGATTATGATGAATTGTTTTCAAAAACGAATTTAAGTAATCTTTACCAAGTAAGCTATAAAGATTACCCTTAAGTGCTTGCAGAAGCATTAAGGAAGTAAAGCAAAGTGTTTATGATGCAATATTGTGTAAGGGTGTTACACAAGTGACAATTGACAATTGAGATTGCGCATGGTTTCTGACAAAACCATAATCAAAACACACTAGGATGGTTAAGATACCATTGTGGCAATGTTAATTAAGAAGTAGATTTTCTAGAATCGTTCTAGGCAATAAAGAACAATAGGAAATGTTTACAACGGAAATTGAGTACACTTGCAATCATGAGATGTGCAAGAGGATGAGTCCGCACATCGTGAAAACAAGTGGGGAGCATTCTTAGGCTAAAAGGGCCTATGTCTTGATTGGATCTCGACACGTACTCAGAAAGTTTTGTGATGCAAATGTATACATTACAAAGGAAAACGAGTATGTAGTAAAGTTGAGTAAGGTACAAGAAATTGATAAAACTTACTAACCAAAGCCTTCTCAAAGGCTAAACATGATGAGTCATGTCATTTCAATTGAATTGAAATGAACAACTACGTACAAGATCAAATTAGATTATAGAATATGAAATAGTAATCAGGCATTGACTATTCATATGTGATAATCGCATTTGTCGTTCGAGTTTTTCTTTAAAAACTCCTTTTATACTTTGTTACATCCAAACGGGTTGTAGTGACAATTGAACCCCGTTAAAGTGAACACGGATTAACATTGTATTCGCCCATAGTCACTTGTATGAGGTGACGTCTCGAAGTGACTAGAGTGTGATGCGATTGATGGCAAGTTCAAGTGCCATAGAGTCATGAGAGATGACTAGTCGATCACATAGGCAGACTGTTAGGAACACTTTGTCGGGCAGTGACCGCTTATAGAGTTCGGCAAATTTATATAGCCTGGTCGTGGCGAGAGCTACTATAGTATTCTAATGAGTCGATTCTTTTGACTAAAGACTGTTCACCTAAGATGGCACGATTTGATTAACTTTGATTTGTGTTACTACGACCTTCGTAAATGGGGTCAAATGGGCATATTTTGGGTTATGATGGTTGTGGCTAGTCGAAGGGAATGAGTGCGATAGGAATTGTCCATCCCCTTGTCAGGGTTAAAACAATATCTCAAGGCCACTCGAGGAGTAATGAACTGGAAATGCGTGGCCACGCTCGGAAGGTATCCAGAGTGGATAAATCCGGTCAATCAGTTATTCTCCAGATCGAGGAAACCACTCTCGATATGATCACTTGCAAGTACGACCCGAAAGACACCTTGCATTGAGTGGGAGATAGTAATAGGACAAGAGAATTGGTGACGCACACTTGTCGAGGACAAGTGGGAGATTGTTGGGAAATGTGTCCTCAACAATAGTGCGATCATATGATTTAAATATCATTATTAAATCTCATTTCAAGAATACGGAAGGGATGATACATTACACATATAGTCAACTGGTCCACACATATCGGTAATGATTGGCTGGCTAGAGTTTGACATTACTGTCGTGCGACGGTGGTGATCAGTTGATCCCTTGAGGTCACACCTAAAGGACGATTCCCTTAATTGAAAAGGTTAATTAGTTGTATACCGATACAGATTAATTGATTCCTTAAAATTGAACAATTCGATTTGTGAGAAAGAGAATATTGATATCTTATTGTAATGGGATTAAATAAGATTTAATTTTAGTAATAAAATGTTTTGTTGCTAAAATTATTTATTGTTTGAGAAACAATAAAGATAAGAATGAATGGTTAATTATAATTACAAGAAGTTGTGAATTATAACTATATGACCCATTTTATTTATGTGATCAAGTATCACTTGTCAATTTGTTGTATGTAATTTAATTAATTCATGAAATGATATTTATGTGATAAATATGCATTAAATTGATTAATAACATGTATCATACTACATGTGACATATTGTGTGACAAATGACAAATTGACAAAATAAAATGGTAGTCCATTTTAAGTAATGGACCGAAAATGTGGGTGTGTTAGTGGGTTTTGGTTGTTTTATTTTAATTGATAAAATAAACATAATGATGCCTACCTACAACTAGTCTTACACATCTTACACACCTACTATTTTTGAGAAGAGAAAAAGGAAAAGATATGATGCCATTTTGAGGCTCCAAACCGTGTACTCCCTCTAATTATGGGTTGTTGGTTCTTTTCTTTTATTCTTACACTACCATTCAATATACATGCAAGTGTTCATGAATTTCCTCTCTTCTCTCTCTTCTATCTTCATCAAAAAGGATGAGATTTTAATCTAAATTGTTCATTTAAATTACTAAGATTACTAGAAGTAGTATATGAGTATTAGTAATAGATTTTAAGGTAAACTACAATACAAACATCTAGTACATGTTTATTTGTGGGATTAAGGGATTGTCTTGGGTGCTACTAATTGGAGGGCTTCTAATTTGAAGTCAAGAATGTTCATCCATTAATGGAAAGCTCAAGAACTAACAAGAAGGAGATCTTGTTAGTGCCCATTATGACCGAAATCTTTATGGTGAGAAAATGTTTTCTTATCTTATTTTATTAATGTTTGCATGCATAAAATCCACATTTAATTTTATGACAAATTAATTTCGACATATATGAGTATGTTAGTATGTATATAGATCTACATTTCCTTCAATAGTGACATGTCCCGTCCCAACCCCACCCATGTAGCATTTGGGGCGGAGCTATATGGAGAAGAAAATGAACTTATTGCTGAGCTTTGTGAACCCCTTCCATGGTACGAGAACACCGGCCCCTTGAAAATGAAGGGTTTGTTGAGGGCGGCTAACTAGGCTTATGATATTTATGGTGTAAGAAACCTCGTCAGCGTGAATAATTCAGTGGGCGAGGTTTCTCACACCATAAATATCATAAGCCCAGTTAGCCGCCCTCAACAAACCCTTCATTTCCAAGAGGCTGGTGTTCTCGTGCCATGGAAGGGGTTCACAAAGCTCAGCAATAAGTTGATTTTCTTCTCCATACAGCTCCGCCCCAAATTCTGTATGGGTGAGGATGGGACGGGACATGTCACTATAAGCCTTGAAGTACTTCAAACTTTGTATGGAGAGGAAGAAGTTTGTGAAGCTAAGGCAGAAATTCGGGAATCTATATATTGTTCGGGTCCCCAGAACCAACCAACCCTAGCTTGAGGAGAGTTGATCAACTCGGGAGAGAATTTATCAGACGTGTATTTGGAAAGTAGTGAAGTAATCGTCTAGGAATTATTAGTTTGAATACTCTGATCTTTTCTTTTAAAATTAGCATCTGAGGGTAAGATTATTGGTAGTCTTGAGACAAAACTTTGGTGAGTTTTAAGACAAGACTCACTCAAGACTAACAGTAATCTATCAAACTTTTAATAAAGTCTTGACAAACTCTTAAGTAAAGTCTTAGAAATTCAAGACTCAACTTAAGACTCTATATGAGTCTTGACCCCACTATTAAAAGAAGAAATCCAATAAAAGAATGACAAGTGTTATATTATTTTTGTTCTTTTTTCTTAATCCCCACATTTTCTCAAGTAAAGTGAAAAAGTAGAGTCTGACGTGGGTCTGACTGATAATGTATAAAGTTTGAGGTAAGTCTGAGGTGGGTCTGAACAATAAATAAATAATAAAAGTTAGTGAAAAACTGATGTGGCAGAGTATTAAGACTTTGATGAGTCTGACTGATAATCTCACAATGTTTGATTTGCTTGTTAGCTTTATTTTTATCCATTTTGACTTATTATTGAAGAGTTTATAGATCTGATACTTGTAAAAACAAACACAAAATCTCATTGAAGACGGGCGATATCCGTCACAAGTTTGTGACGGATATCGTTTCCTCTCACAAAATACCCATTGAGAGATGAGTGAGAAGCACATGGGAGCTGTAAAGTATGAATAATAGTTGTATTAATTGATTGATATATGATATACACGTGATACATATATATAGTAAGATTAGCATAGATAAACATCTAGATGACCTAACTAAACCTAATAACAAAAGGCTAGTTTCTAGGATATACAAGCTAACAATTAGGAGATATATCTAACTAATAGCAAGTTTATAGGAACAATAAACGTTTGACTAGGAGATGAGGTTTGGTGCTTGAATATTCTTAACACGCTCCCGCAAGACGGACGGACGGAGTGTAAGATCGATCTTGGATGCAATTAAATGAAACCGTGGTCTTGACAAAGGCTTAGTTAATGTATCTGCAAGTTGGTCATCCCCATTAATATGTTGAACATGTATGTGACCGAGATGGACCTGCTCACGGACGAAGTGAAAAGCCAAGGCTAAATCCTTCATTCGGGAATGAAAAATAGGATTAGCCGAGTAATTCGTAGCACTTAGATTATCGCAAAATATAACTGGAGCTTTAGGCAACGGAATATGTAGTTCACTTAAGAGCAACTTTAGCCATAAAACTTCAGACGTAGTATCAGCTATAGCTCGAAATTCCGCCTCTGTGGAGGAGCGAGATAATGCACGTTGCTTCTTTGAGGACCACGAGACGGGATGCTTTCCAATAAAAACAATAAAACCAGTCGTAGATAAATAATCATTATGATCACCAGCTAAGTCCGCATCACAATAAGCATGGAAATTAAAATGATTACTTTTGTCAAACGAAATACCCTTATGAAGAGTACCCTTTAGAAAGCGAAGGAGGGGCTTGAGAGCCCCCCAATGTGTGACCGTCGGATGAGTAAGGAACTGTGCTAATATATTAACCGGGTAAGCGATATCGGGTCTTGTTAAAGACAGGTACTGCAGGCTGCCAACTGCTGCCCTGTAATTCGTAGCATCAACCATTGATAAACTATCTTCACGAATGAGAGGAGGATGCGAGAGAGGTTTTGAGAAGGTCAGAATAAGGAAAGATGTGATCCAGAAAACGGGCGTGCCTAGAAGTGTAGACTCGAGACTTGAGTGGGTCAAGATACAAATAAGCGCTTTGAGTTTAGGAATACCCAAGAAAGACACATTGAATGGACCGAGTTTCGAGTTTGTGATAGGAGTAGGGACGAAGCCACGGGTAACATAAGCACCCGAAACTGTGAAGCTTAGCAATGTTTGGGTCGGATTTAAATAAAATAGAGTATGGGGAATTATTCTGAAGAGTCGATGTGGGCATCCTATTAATTAAATAGACGGCTGTAGAAAATGCATAGGGCCACAACGAGATGGGAAGTTGAGCATGAGTAAGAAGAGAGAGTCCCGTTTCAACTATGTGACGGTGACGTCTTTCGGCAAACCCATTGTGCTCGGAGGTATGTGGAGGAGAAGTGAGAAAATTGATTCCATTAGTATGAAGGTGTTGAGTAAGTTTAACAAATTCGCCTCCATTGTCAGAATAAAATTGTCGGATGGGTTTGTTGAAGTATTTTTCAACAATTGCTCGGAATTTGATAAAGATGGAGGCAGTGTCGGATTTTTGCTTTAATGGGTACAGCCAAACATAATGTGTAAAATGATCCACGAATATAACATAATATTTAAAGGAGTCGGAGGATGGTACGAGAGATATCCAGAGGTCGGAAAATATTAAATCAAGTGTTGCGGAGGAACGTAATGTAGAGACAGAAAAGGGAAGCTTGTGACTCTTATTGAGATAACATGAATTACAAAAATCAGAATTGAAAAGCTGCATAATTTTAAGCGATGGATGCCCTAAACGATGGTGCCACAAGGAGGAGTCAGAAGCTGTAGCGAAGTTTGCGTGAGGCGAAGATGGAATCCAGTAGTACGTGCCGTCAATGAGACGGCCTTGAAGAAGCGCGGAGTCCGTCTGAATATCATGCAAGGAAAAGGAATCAGGTAAGAATTTCGCATATGCATTATTATCACGGCAAAATTGTGAGACGGAAAATAATTTATGAGAAATTCGGGGAACGACTAAGACATTAGTAAATAACAGAGAGCGAGAAGGAGAAGATAAAGAAAAGGAACCAGTATGAGTGATTGAAAGGGGTGAACCATCACCAATTAGAAGATCATCCAGTCCTTCATATGGATTATGAAGCGACAGTGTATTCAAATCATCCGTGATATGGTGTGATGCGCCACTATCAACAACCCAAGAGCGAGGAGGCATATTGATAGATTGAGTGGCGGTATTGGCTTGGGGACGCGGTCCTTTCTGACGGGTTGGAAAGACAACATTCGGGTAGAGTTTTTGAAGTAGCGGACAAGCAGAGGCAACATGACCGACTTCATCACAGAAGTGACATCGACCACGGTAGGGTTTTGGGAATGACGTGTTGGAGTTCGAATTGGGAGTAGAGTTGCGGTTCGAATTCTGGTAGTTGTTATTGTTGTAGGCTGGTTTGAAGTAGGTGCGGTTTTGATTTTAGTTTTGGTAGGTGGTGCGAGAGTGGGTGGCGGCATGGGCAGAGGGTTGGAAGGTGGTGGGAGTGGTGGTGGATTTGGAATTTTTTATACAGAGTTCCTGTTGAATTAGCTTTTCGTGTAGAGATTCGAAAGAAATCGGAGTATCTCTAGCACAAACTGCTTCAATAACGGAACGGTATTTGTCTTGATCAAGGCCATTGAGGATTTTATTAGTAATATCATCAATGTCCATCGGGTGTTCGAGTTGAGCAAGATCATCAGTGCATGCCTTGACGGATGTCATGTATTCGGTAATGGTCATATTTTCGGTATGGCTAATGTTTTCGAGTCGGTTTTTTATTTGTAATCGATGGCCATGGGAGGAATTGGCAAAGGTCCTAGTGAGGGTGGTCCAAGCCTCATGTGATGTGGTATCATTCACAATGAGGCCTACAATGGGAGACGACAAGGTACCGGTGAGTGCACCAAGGATGAGTTGGTCCTGACGGTATCAAGTCGAGTGAGCGGGGTTGGCTTGGTGGTGGGTTCGGTTGCGGGTGGGACGGCAAAGCAACGGTGATGGTTGTGGGTGGTTCGGGGTTGATGCCATCAAGGTAGGAGAAGAGTTGGAGTCCGTTCATGATGGCACGTATTTGGAATCGTCATTGTCGGAAGGTCATTGTATCCTTAAGTTGGATACAATTGGGAAGGGTAACGAGAGTGAGAGGAGAGTTTGGTTGAGCAGTGTTAGCAATTTGGAGCTGATGGTTGGCCATTGCGAGAGGGAGAGGAACTCGGACTGAGAGACGGATACACGATACAAAGTGCCGGAAATGGATTTTTATGATCGTGAGGACCGAAAGTCTCTTGATACCATGTAAAGTATGAATAATAGTTGTATTCATTGATTGATATATGATATACAGGTGATACATATATATAGTAAGATTAGCATAGATAAGCATCTAGATGACCTAACTAAACCTAATAACAAAAGGCTAGTTTCTAGGATATACAAACTAACAATTAGGAGAGATATCTAACTAATAACAAGTTAATAGGAACAATAAACGTATGACTAGGAGAGGAGGTTTGGTGCTTGAATATTCTTAACAGAGGCGCCCCACCTTGTCCCCTCTTCCTTTTTGTGAGAGGTCACAAGCTTGTGACGGGATTAGCTCGTCACAACCAAGACTAGCTGATAAACAAATACGAAAGTTTGAAAGCGTGCAATTTGGTTACTGATTTAAGAAGTGTGGAAGGTTTACGGTTTTTGATAGGGTTTTGCTAGAATGCTGCGAAATTGTTCATAGTAGTAGCATACTATGAAAGATACTGGTGGTTATGAATTTATTATGCTTGCTTTAAATTTACTGTAAGCCGAACTCAGGGATGTAGTTTGAAATCATCCTCCTCATAAGTCAAACGCTGTAATCAAACTCCTGGTCCTGCTGATAGGGCACACCTAGCATCCCCTTCAATGTCTAAGTAAGAGGGCTTGGAAGATTTATATTGAGAATTCAATTGAGGGAGTTTTCTTTAGACAATACTCTGTTGGGGTGTTTTTGGATAGCAAAATTGGAGGGAAAGCGAGGAGAGGGGGAAGGAATGGGGTGTGAGTCTCAAGTAGTTCTCTCATCATAGTGTCGGCCAGAGGCCAAGGGCACACTGAAAATCAGCTTGTGCTTAACCCTTATGTAAAGGTGTACCGGAGGGTAGGTTGACCACGTTACATGCTGCCCCCAAGCCTCTCTTTGGCGTAATTTTTTTGGTGTCCCTCATTCTTCTTGTTGAGCTGTTGGGACTTACTCTGCACACGACAGCACACTTATATCAAAGAATGTTTATTATCCTTATGCAATTGTGTATGGACATTATAATGGTGACATAGAGTTGGTCCAGTTCGACATGTTGACCCTGAAACAAGATGATGGTGTGACTCTAAATCCTGACATGAACTCCCTAGGTTCAAAGCAACTGCTTTCAGGACACACAGGTGCAGTTTTATGTTTGGCTGCACACCAAATGGTAGTTACCACTTTCGACCAGTCTTACAGGAAAGTTTTGTTGTCTGGAAGCATGGATTGCTTTCTCTCCGTTGGGGAGGACTCTTGTGTTGCTCTTGTGTCCCTTTGTTGGTTGAAAGAATGTTTCCTGGACATCCTAGTTATCCTGGACAAGTCATATGGGATAGTGTGAGAGGTTATTTAGTGTGCCTATCTCAGAATAATTCAGTAGCATCGAGTGCAAAAGACGTCTTATACATTTGGGATGTTAAGGCTGGCTCTAGGGAGCAAGCTCTGCGTGGAACAGCTGCTCACTCAATGTTCAGCAACTTCTGCAGGGGTATGAGGATCAGTAACATCTCATAATGTGCTTATAATACGTCAAATACTTCGTTTGACCTCCCTTTGACAGAAGATGGAAGCTTTTTACCATCCAAGCTGAAAAGCAGCCAGGCCCGATTTCATTTAATGAAGTAAATGGATTAGATCATGGCAAACATTCTCGCAGTAGCGGGGACAAATGTGTAAAACTAACTCCAGGAAACCAAGATAAAGTTCCTATTAGATGCTGTTGTCCGAATTCGGGAATTACAAATTTGAGTTTTGATCTGTCATCTCTATTATCTGTTGACGGCAGTGGTGACCAGTGCCTTGGTCCTGCAAATGACTCACAAAAAGTTTCTGAGTCCCAGCTCAAAAACTGTGTGTGGCCAGTTATTCAACTGAGCAAGCTACCTTACATGAAACAATCAAGAATGACCCAAATTTTGGATTTACGATTCTGAGTTTTGACCTGTTATGACTTAACTATTATTCAGCAATAATTGGGGTAACATAAATCCGTCTTGTCATTTAAACAACTTTTTTAATGTTTGAGGTAGCGGACGCCACCCTTTGCTACTAGGTGGGCCCGCCCCTGGTTGCGTTAGTTTCTCTCTTTTTTATGTACAATTTTTTTATACGCAGATTTAGAGTGTCTATTCCCTTCCATTTTTTATTCTTGACGGCCCAGCAGGCCAGCCCAATAAGAAAAATAATAGTAAGGCCGACTTAAAGTCATTTAATTTAAGTGCAATTTAGATCCTATAAGTTCAGTTTAGTTTAGTTTAGATCATATAAGTGCAGTTCAATTCAAATCCTATAGGTTCAGTTCAGTTCAGATCCTATAAAATCAATACATATATACATTATTACTTTTAAAACAAAATTATCAATCCTCATTATTTTTTAATCGTAATGTAATCGTAGGATAATGTTTGAACAAAACAATGTATATAAAGCGGAAAAATGTTATTATCTTACCTTGTGTTTTAGACTATATTTTCTTATCATTGTTCTCTCTTGAATGTCCACTAATTTCTTGTAAATTTTTTATTTAACCTCAATAAAAGTTTGCATTTGCAGTCTGCTGAGTTGCGGGATTAGCTTCTACGTCCTTTTAGTATCATTGCTGCTGGCCCTACTTTTGATGATGTCCTGCGTAATTTTAATGAAGTTATAGGTTCTGATCTTCTACATGATCCTAGTGAAATCGCTGCCCCTAAACTTATGAAGAAATTGACAGATATATATTTCGCGAAGGTTGCCGCTACTTCGGACTCTGTTTTCTCATTGACTCCGCGTCAGGTAGCATTGTGGAAGTCTCAGGAGGGGGCTCACTCTTCCGATTGGTTGCGTGCAGTTCCTATTTATGGGTTGGGGCAGACTATGAATGGAATGACCTATCGTAGTGTGCTTAGCTATTGACTCGGCGTCCCGTTGTTCACGGTGTCTAGGCCCTGTCCTGCTTGTTCTCGGGTTTTTGATGGAGATGTTTATGGCGATCATGCTTTGTCATGTGCTGGTACTGTGGGCGTTAAGCATCTACTACAGGTCGGGGATCTCTGCTCGTAGGGAGGTGCTCGTAGAGTGGTTGATATCGATTTGGTTGATGGGCATGATTGCTCCCTTCGTCCGGCGGGTCTGCTTCTTTATTTCTGGGACAGAGGGCGTGATTTGTGTGTCGATCTGATAGGGTCTTACCCCTTGTCTCAGAGTGGGTTGTCCGATTTTGTGTCGGGTCGGGTTGTTGCTGATGCTGCTCAGCGAAAGTGTGACAAGTACCGTGATTTGTGCTCGACAACTGGTTATGGTTTCCTACCTTTCTCCTTTTTTTCGCTGGGAGAGCTGGATACGGATGATGTGGCTTTGCTCAAGCGGATCGAGAAATTTTCTGTTTTTCAGGATGCAGGGGTTCGCGCGGCCGCTTACATTTTTCCTAGACTTAGCTTTGTTATCGCTAAGGGAGTGGGGGCCCAAATTGTATCTCGGATGCCCAGTAATTTCTTGTAAACTTTTTGATTATTCTTAATCAAAGTTCCAGTTTTTATAAAAAAATTAATAATAAATTAATAAATTAATAATAACTCCCTTTTATATATCACTTTTCTAAAATAACTCCCTTATAAATATTTTTTTAATAATTTGAAAATGTTCTCAGGTAAAATTAAACATGGAATTTGCACTACCCGCACTTGTATGGAATGATCCTACACTAGGCTCAAACCTTCTGGACGAAACAACGGGAAACTCTAAGAGTTGATGCTTCTTCTCCCATTTCTTTGTTTTTTTTCGAAGTTTTAGTAATTGTCTACAAAAATAAAATCAATAGCATCAACGAAGATATCCCCAAACTATAGTCTAATATTTAATTTGCAAGGTTTCATTTTGATAACGTTAGTACATGACTCTACACCTGTGCTATACACCGTTAGATTATTCTGATTTCACAATCTAATCTCCATAGAAAAAGTGACAATCCTTTCTTTTACCAAACAACCAAAGGTGTCATTTAAAGAGTCGATTCAGGTTTGGTGTTTTGACCCTCAAAACAATGGGTTAGGACCAAGGACGATGCTAGGTCGAAAAAGTAAGGGGGCCAGCTTATAAACATACCGAGTATACTTTAGAGTGGTCTACTCTATTAACATGTACCTTTATATAACTTTCATTAGAAGCGTAAGATTATAGATTGCTTCTTTCGATATAACCGGAAAGTTACACACAATTTTTTTGTTTTTCGATTCTAAGCTTTTATTTACTGTTGAAAGTTTCATTTGGTGGCACAAAGATTGAGCTAGATAAATGTTAGATAATGGTAAGAGGAGTCTGCACATAATATAAGAAAATTGAAATTACTAATTTTTGGTTAAAATTTGTCGCGATTAATAAAAAATTTAATGGACAATAAAAAAAAACAAAAAATGGAAATTTAAAAAGAAACATTCTCATCCCTAGAGTCGAACCCTAGACGTCCAACACCAAAGCTAACAAGCAATCAACCACAATTGCCATATTTACCCAGTTCTACTACCAGAGTGTTAGACTTCCAAGTGAAAAATATACTGTACTACCTAACATGAACTGAAAGCTGCCAAACAAACAAAAACTAACCTCAAGACAGCCGTCCGAAGATGACACTGATGATAACTTCTTTTCAATAGCTCCAGTAAGACGAGCTGCAAAGAAAAAAGAAAAAAAAAATTGTAGAACTAAGAAAGATCAATAACTAACTCATGAAAGAAAGTAACAAAATACCTGCATCCTCATGCTCTAAACTGGGCATCGCCCTGGTCAAATAATTGTAGTTTCAATAAGGCGGATGAAACACCAACTAAGAAAGATCAATAACTAACTCATGAACAACATTATGGGCTACAGAAGAAAATTAACGGTACCTGTAAATATCAATTGGATCAACATCCTTTCTCGTCAAGAAATGGGGCACAACCTCAAATATGTGACTTCCCACCAATTCAGAAGTACACTGGTGTACATCAATAATTGAAGTTATGAGAAATTTAGTATCAAATGTTAAATAAAAAGAGAAGTAAAATACATTATCTAGTAATATTTTATGGTTTATACTAGTCAAACAGAAAAACAAGTTAAAAGTAAAATATCAAAATGAACTATTAGCTTACCTTATCCCACTCTAGCAAACCATCCATCACTCCATTCTGATAGGTTTGATTCTTGGTCAGGAACTTCAAAAAAACTGAAAGAAATAGCACACGAAATCAGTAGAAAATCTGTATTAATCCTTCCGCCCAATCATTTGTTCGGAACAAAGTGAGCATACAAACCTTAGATAATAATCAGGAGAGGCGACTCCTACTCCTAGCTTCTTGCGGGCAACTTCACGAAGTAAGAAATCAATTTCTAGTCGTGATTGCTCAAGTTCTTCCATGTTGCAATACGTCACCGCCTTTATTGAGAAAATGAGTAAAACTCAGTCATATGTGTATATATGATGGATTATTATTTTGTAGGTTAAAGAAATTAGAATTGTTATGTTGGAGATGAGAAAGAATTCTGTTAGTAAACGAACCAATACGATTTTAAAAAGATTGACTAGTAAAATATTTTGTTTTCCATTGTTACTCCTAGGCATGAAATCTACTATGTATTTAATTGACAGAAAGAGAGAAGATGTGAGTTAAGAAGATACATTGGGATCTTGAAGCCTTACATATGCAGCAAGCTTGTGACGGACCAAAGCAAAAACATCGACCAATAATGACAGTTGTTTTTCAAGATTATATCTCTTATTCTCCAATTTAAGGTCCATCTTGCTCAACCAAGACGACCCGCTTTTTGGAAATGAGGAGAATAGCTCGGGAACAGCCAAAAACAAAGCAGCTTGCGTGCATATTTGAGGAATAGTTGCCTGGCCCACGTTTCATTTTGCTTGCCTCGGACAAGCATTCTTATTATTTCCAGTCCAGCGCTCTGCAGATGGAAATATGAAAATTATAGCGGATAAAGAACAAGCGAAAATTACAAATTACCACATACTATTTGCCGTATTTTACTACTTACTACCATGTACGGAGTATGTTGTTTATTACAGTACAACTTACCACCAACATTTGAGTGTATATCTCCAATCTCCTACCATATTTCTTTCCCAATTACCATTTTACTTTATTTCCGACTCGTTAAGTGAATTAAGTTATGAAATGACTAAAACACTTATATTCCACGACTACCCCTAACCACATCTCCACCAATAAACAGCTACCAGCCCACTACTCTCCCTCCCCTCGTGATGTACTGATGGGCCCAACTCCGCGGCGATATTGTTAAAGCTTGTTTTGGGGTGAGATTGGTTTATTGTTTTCGTAATTTATTTTCGCAGTACAGTTTTTACTCATCTCAGTACTTTTTATCACTTATTTTCCATTTACTTACCCCTACCTAAAAAACCAACGACCTTAATTCTCTCATTAGCTAACCATAAAATCTCTCAAATTAAACTGATTATTCAACTATTGATGATAATTTGAGTGCATAACATACTTTTAATTTGTTAATTACATAATTGTGAATCAAATTAATCTCTTTCGTACATTCTTTTGGACTTTTTTCTTCATTTAGGGTTTGTGATGATTAGAAACTATGGTTCATTGCTTGTCCGGTGGTGATAAGATGACGTTGTGGGTGCAAGAACGGAATGTGGAAGGGCAGTGAGGAGAGGACGACGTTGCTTTTGCCGGCGACGAGGGGCGGAGGTGTTGGTAACGCCGACGAGGATAATTCAGGTGTGGTGTGGGTCTATTTTGGTCGATTTTGTGGGATAACTGTTTTCGGCATTGGTGGTCGCTGGTAGTGGGAAGGGTGGTCGACGGCGGTGGGAAGGGGCGGTGGGGGGTGGGTGGTCAATTGTGGTGGTGGAGGGCTGTGAACGGTGGGTGTAGTGGTGTGTTTTCTTTTTCTTTTCTCAATGTAGTACACTAAGCTTGTGAAATGGGAAGGGTAGAAGTGTCAAAAGCGTACTACATTGAGTAAAATGCGTACTACGTAAATCAACACCCATTGTTTTTAGTCTCAAGATTATTCGCTTCACTTAGGATGGTTCTCACCCTCTTTAATTCATAAGATTTGTGTATTTAGGGTTTTCGGTTGATGAGGCGGTCAATTTTCGGCGTCATTGTGTGGTGAGTTGTGAAATACATCTGTTCCGGGTGTAATTTCAGAGCAAGTATTGTCACCACTCGTAGCTTGTAGAATGACGTCTTTGCTTGACTTCCTCCCTTGACCTCTCCTGAAACAATGAACAAACTGAGGGCTCGGCTTTGGCCGAGCGTACTCACTCCGACGCCCAAGTCAGTAAACTTAGAGAGATAAGTTGTTGTTACTTGGCTAAGTGTGTTGTAGAGAGATAAGGAAGATATTACCAGATGAATAGTGATTCTTAGGTTAAATTGTGGATCCTTTCCTCAATGAGGGTTGAGGAGTATTTATAGACTTTCACCTTTTGTCACGTAGTGGCCAAGTGGCCAAGTGGCTAGCAGGTGGAAAGACCGTTCTACCCTCGGCCGATGGACCCATGTCAGGCCGGCCGAGGGTCTTGGATGTGAGTACGCGGATACGTGCCCCGGCTGGCTAGTTGCCTGGCCGAGACCCAAGTGACAGGCCGACAGGTGGCGTCGGCTAGGCTGTCCAAGGTGTTGACTTGCTTTGGATATCTTTGACCTTGCTTAATATGTTGACTCGGTCAGCGGGTGCAGAATATGCCCCATCAACATCATAGACGGTGGTAGATGTCAGGGTAAAGGAGGGTAAAGGTGGCCTGATATTTGGTAAGGTTGGGTGTTCTTAATTTATGAGGGAGGTCTCAGGATTGAGGAATATAAGAAGGTTTTTTTGATACAGTAGTTTATTTACTCAATGAGTCGAGAATTAAGTAGGATGATGATCGAGAATGAAATATGGTGGGTAATCGGATATATACAATGAAATGTAGGTGGTATTTTTAATAAACCAAAGACGTGGTAGTAAATTGTAAAATACAATAAATACTAGCTGAGTAGCTGGTAATTTGTAATTCTCACAAAAAAAACAATTAACCAAGTTCTTAACAAAAGAATAACAGGCAATAAAGTGTAGAGAACATACATTGTGAAAAACAAGGCACCAAAGTAGGGATGGCAATGGGTCGGATTGGATCGGGTTTTGCAAGATCCAAACCCGATCCACTTAGTTATTGGATCACAGATTCATATCCATACACGATCCATATCTAAAATTTTAAAATCTATACCCGATCCGTTATACTTTTTTCAAATCCATACCCGGTCCAAATCCATACCCAATCCACCATATAATCCAAAACCCAATTCGAAAAATCATACAAAATTAATTTTATATAAGAAAATTGAAATTTCAAGGTTAATAAATCCTAAATTTTCAAAAATATCCGATTGGATCGAGTTCAGGTATGAATGGATCGGGTTTGGATTTGGATCGGGTTTGCAATAGTGGATATGGATATGGGTTTTTAAGTAGTGGATCGGGGATGGGTTTTTAAAGGGTGGGTTTGGATCGAATTTTTTCCTTCGGTTCGATTCGGGTTCGGTTCGGTTTGGGTCATAATTGCCATCCCTACACCAAAGCATGTCAAACGTTGAGAAACTCTCATGAATAACTCTGGATAACGTAAACATAGTAACATTATAAATTTATAACTAGCATATATGAAGACAAAAAAAAAGGATTTCATGGACTATGCATATGTATGGGATTTTGGTGAGTCCGGGTCAAACATTTAGAAAATGTGTAATTTGATGTACACAGATTCACCAAAAGCCTCGTAGTCACATGATTCCGCCTTTCATCAATAGGAGTTGAAATATTACATGTTAGAAGTGGAGAGGTCAATACTCAATAGGGGTGTGACATGATCGAAATCGAATTTTTTGTCATCACAGACGGCATCAACTTTGTCACCCCTCTCAACAAAATAGGAGCATCGCAAAAAGCAGCAAAATGAAGGGGTGTTAAACCATCTATGAATAGGTCTTCCATGTCAAAAAGATCTTTAATTTCGCCATTAAAGACAGCAATCGCAATTTCCAAAGCATCCCTCCAAAATATCTGATCAGCTGTATATTTATGGCGCTCTTCTTCGAATCCAGGCTCCTTGATGAGTCTCATAAACTCATCTTTCTCGTCATTTTTAAAGGCAACAGATAACCTTCGAGACAGGCTTAACTGGTTCACATTACCGAGGGAAACCTTGTAACTACGACAGAGGATTGGCTAACAGGAAAACAACAACAAGGAGAAGAAAACATAGTTACACAAACAGCAAAATAGAGTTGCTTGATAGAAATTCTTGTAAATTACCGTGTTGATTATTAACGTACCTCGTCCATGCCGTAGCCGTAGATTATATGAGATGCGAAAACAGATTTGTAAGATGAAACTCAAAACCCTAAGTACAAAGACACCATCAACAAATAATTTATATAATCACAAAATAAACGAATCAAATGACGAAATTACTCAAACAAACACGGAAAAACAATTAAAAAAAGAAGGAGAAAACACAAGGTAATGAATTTAATTTAATTAAAAATGAAAGTGAGTGAATATTAGGGGTTGCTTCAGACGGAGGGGTGAGATTTGAGACTATTAGGGGTTTCTTCTCACAAATATTACTCTATACAACCACTTGTATAATAAGCATTGTATAATCATATACATTAATCCGAGCTTATGTGTAATTTTTCTGATTTTGTAAGAGTTTATTTTTTTTATTTTTATTTTTTGTATAATCTACTGATAGTGAAAAGACTAGGTGTTGTAATACTAGAATTAACTACCAAATTAACAATTTATAAGTCAAACTATACTCTAGATTACTCTAATTATTTAATTAATAAAGCAATATACTACAAGTAAGGGTCGATCCAAGAGAAGAACTTTTAAACTAAAAACTTGAATTGTAAACTATTGAATACTAAGCAAGACTATACTACTAATTAAGACTCTAATGATAATTTAAACTAAACAAATGAACTAATCACAAACAATGGGTATCAACAATGTTCAACTTGTAGGAAACACAAAAGGAGAGGTCTTTGGTTGGGAAAACATCATGAGAAAGAGTAACAATAAAGATTTTACTATTTAGACAATTCAACAAACAAGTACAAGTCAATTCATGGACTATACAACCAGATGTATATGTTGTACGGTGTAGAACCTGAGCTTTGTGTCAAAGTATCCGAGCTTTATATTAAAGAATATGAGCTTTATTAGAAAGTATTGACTTCATTCATTTACACATTAAAAACATGAAATTTAAATTAGCTCAGAAAGAATACATGTAAGCTCGAATTCTTATACTTGGTTGTACCATGCTTATGGTACAACTGGATGTATAATCCTATTTGTGAGTACAAGTGGTGTGCAAGAAAATTCAATATTAAAGAGAATTTGGTGTAACTTACTCTTAGTAACCAACAATTAGTAAAGCTTGGCCTTTTTTACTCTCTCAAAATTATCTACCCAATACTACCATTTCAAGATGTTGATACATATAAATTAAACCATCTACACATACCCTTCAAATTTAGACAACAAATCATTAAACCATGAAAAGAGACTAAGCATGAGCATTAAGATTTTAACCAAAAGATGGAGCTAGGATCAATTCTTCATAAGATTAAACCATACAAATAAGAAAAAGACATAAACTTTCCTATTTGCTATATGCATCCTTTAAACCAAATCCACATACAACAAACTTGCTTCAAACAAATCTAAATAGATTAAACCATTTCTCTAGAATTTGCACTAGTCAAATAAGCAATATGCAAGGGTGATCAAACCAAACATTCAATTACTTAACATAAGAAATTAAGCACAAGGAAAAAGTATTAGATAAATAAAAAGAGATTAGAGGGTCTTACAATACCAAAGTTGGGAACTCTGAATAAAATTACACCAAGTAAAGAAGAATTTAGCCTTCCATAATCTTGTTACAACCCACAAATTGAAGAAAGATTAACATAAAATTAGAGAGAATTCTTGTCGTAATTATTACAAGCTTAAGATTAAACATAGATCTTAGATGAGAGTGGGAGTCTTTTTAGATCTCAAAATTATATATATATATATATATATATATATATATATATATATATATATATATATATATAGAGGTAAGATCTAATGAGTTCTCCTCTCAAATTGAGTCCATAAGTCCTTCTAAGGGCCATTGGATGGACTCAATGAATGGTTGAGATGCATTTGATTAAGGGCTATTAAAAAGAAAAGGAAAAAAATGTGGATGGTTGGATTAAGATGGGTGGTTGAGATTGAAAATTACCAAAAAAAAATACCACTAATCAAATTTCTATACATTAATTAATTTTTCTTTCTCTCTCTAGCCCCTAATTAATCAGTTTTGAGTTTAAGATTTCAGAAGTGTAAATGTAATGTTGTATGAGTTTTACAAGTGTAAATGTGATGTTTTACGAGTGTATGAGTTTTACAAGTGTAAATGTGATGTTTTACGAGTGTAAATGTAACATTTTAAGAGTGTACATTTGATTTTTTGTGACGGAAATTTTGAATTTATATAATTTTAATATTTTACAAGTGTAAATGTGAAGTTTTACGAGTGTAAATGTAACATTTTTAAGAGTGTAAATTTGATTTTTTGTGACGGAAATTTTGAATTTATATAATTTTAACATTTTACAAGTGTAAATGTGAAGTTTTACGAGTGTAAATGTAACATTTTTAAGAGTGTAAATTTGATTTTTTGTGACGGAAATTTTGAATTTATATAATTTTAACATTTTACAAGTGTAAATGTGAGGTTTTACGAGTGTAAATGTAACATTTTAAGAGTGTAAATTTGTTTTTTTTTGTGACGGAAATTTTGAATTTATATAATTTTAACATATTACAAGTGTAAATGTGAGGTTTTACGAGTGTAAATGTAACCTTTTAAGAGTGTAAATTTGATTTTTTTGTGACGGAAATTTTGAATTTATATAATTTTAACATTTTACAAGTGTAAATGTGAGGTTTTACGAGTGTAAATGTAACATTTTAAGAGTGTAAATTTGATTTTTTGTGACGGAAATTTTGAATTTATATATTTTTAACATTTTACAAGTGTAAATGTGAGTTTTTACGAGTGTAAATGTAATATTTTAAGAGTGTCAATTTGATTTTTTGGTCCTTTAAGTGTAATTTTTGGTCCTTTAAGAGTGCAACTTTTGTCCTTTAAGAGTGTAACTGTAGTCCGACCACCGACAAACACCATCACCGTCCTTCACCAGTCACCACCAACTCATACTCACAAAAAATATCTATAGCAGATCTGGAAAAAAAAGTGTAAATGTAAAGAAATACGAGTGTAAATGTAAAGAAATACGAGTGTAAATGTAAACAAGTGTAACTGTAAAGAAATAGGAGTGTAAACGTAAAGAAATACGAGTGTAAATGTAAACAAATACGAGTGTAAATGTAAATAAATACGAGTGTAAATGTAAAGAAATAGGAGTGTAAGTGTAAAGAAATACGAGTGTAAATGTAAAGAAATATGAGTGTAAATGTATAGAAATACGAGTGTAAATGTAAAAAATTGAGTATAATAAATATATTTATTAGATCTAATAATAAAAATTATGATAATAAAAAAAAACAAAAGAAAAACATTAAACGAAATCCGGAAGAAAGGAGAAACAAAAAACAAAATGGACAACAAAGACAAAAACTCAAATATAAAAGTGTAAATCTAAAAAAAAAAGAGAAAAAAAAAAAAGAAAAAAAAATAAAAAAGAAAATCTAAAACTACATCTGTAAAGTGAAAACAAACGACACAAATAAACAAAACCCATTACCCACAAGCCACAACACACAAAAATTGGAAAAAGCAAAGAAACAAGACAAAAAAAGACGTTCAACTACCATTACTAGCCGACAAACAAGACAAAACCAGAGAAGAAGATGGTGGAGGGTGGGTTGTGGTGGCGGCGCAGATCTGGTTTGTGGGAGGGGATGGCAGATTTGGTCGGAGGAGGGCGGCATAGGGTAGTGGCGATGGTGGAGGTCGTTGGGGGAGATAAGGTTGTTGTGGTGCGAGGTGGGTTACGGTGGTGGTGGCAGACAGAAGGGACGTGGAGGGAAACGGAGTTTGTATTGTTGGCGCGGTCGTTGTTGGTCATTGGAGGTGAAGATAACAGTGGTGAGTCGTGGTGGTGGTGATGGTTGGTGGCAGATCTGGGGGTGGTTGTTTACGGTCATTTTTTTTATTTTATTTGGTGGTGGCGGTTTTCGGTGGTGGTGAATCTAAAAGGAGGTGTATTGTTGTTGGTGGTGGTTGTTGTTGATGGCGGTATTGGAGGATACGAGAAGGGTGGTTGGTGGTGTTGTGGTGGCCGGCATGAGAGGTGCGTCGTGGTGGTGGTGGCGGGTGTGTGAGTGGTGGGTGGTGCGTCGTGGTGGTGGCGGGTGTGTGAGTGGTGGGTGGTGTATGGTGATGACTGATGAGGATAATGAGAAAATGAGGGGGAATTTTTTTTTGATTTTTTTTTTGAATTATTTGGTTTTTGATTTTTGTTTGATTTTTGAGAGGAATTGAGTTGTTTTGATTTTTACAGAGATGAAATGAATGATAATTGTGAAAGATGAGAGAGAAGTGAGTGGAAAATAAATGATATATAGTAAAATTAGTGGTTGATTAGTGAAGGTAGTGAGGGAAAGTATTTTATTAGCATTAATCCCCTAATTTTTGCACTAATCCTCCCTTTTTCTCCTTCAATCTCAGCCCTCCATCCCATTTTTTTAATGGCTCCAAAGAGGACTTAGGGACTCAATGATAAAGGGTGGACTCACTTGATCCTTCCTATATATATATATATATATAGAAATAGGATCCCGTGCGAACCTAAAGTTCGGTGCGAACTTACGAACTGACTAAAAAAGCTAAACCATACAATAATCACGCGCGTTTGATCCATCATATTAGACCAAATCGGTGGTTAATATTAAATCCCTGACTTCCCAACTTCCCTTCAACATTTCTATATTCTCTCGTCACTCCAAACACAAACCACACCACTGACTACTTCTCTGACCTCCTGACGCCGGCACCGGAGCATCGAGTATCAACCGTCGACTTCAAATCTGACTAATCCTCGCCCTTTTCTCACACCTCACCATTTTCCATTTTCCATATACACCACATTACCATCGTGTTTATGGAATAAAATCACCGTCGCCAGCGCCGACAACATATTTCCCCGTCAATAATGACACTTATAGATTCAGAATATCAAGTCAAGAGCATTTACGGTATTTATTTTTCGAAATTTCTGGTCCTTTTTTGGAGATTTAATAATTAATAAACGAAATTGAATTTAAAAAAAACCATATTAATGGTGTCAAGAGCTGTAGTTATGGTAATGAACCAATGGTGATGATGATGAGCATAAAATTTGTCGGAAAGAGATACAAAGCGAGAAAAATAAGAACTAGTAAGGAGGTTACGCAGTGAGGAAGGGTCGTCGGAGTCGGGGAAAGGAAACAATGGCGAAGGAATTGGGTGGACGGGAAATCGTGTCGTCGAGGTTGGTGGCCTCCTTTAATCGTGGTGTTTGTGAGTTTGTATAGCGGTGGTTGCTGATGTCATGAGCGACATCAGTTGTTGCCGGTGTTGGTGTTGTTGCCGCCGTTGGTGGCGTGACTGTTGTGGTATGATATGGTTAGTGGTAGATACGAAAGGAGTGGGTAGATGTACAGGTATGGCAGTGGATCCGTGGTGGAGACTACGAGTCAGTATGGACATGGGGTGTTTATGTTAGTCGGTGGTGGTGGTGGTGGGTGAAGCTGGCCGTCTAATGTGAAATGCAGGTGGTTGGATGGGTTGTGGCCTGGTGGTGGGTTTGGTCGATCATGGTGGAGCGGTGGATACACAAAATACCATCCCGAATACACATAATATCATCGGTAGATACACAAATCGATTTGTGTATCTAGTAATAATATCATGTGTATCTAGTAATAATACCGTATTTAGAATCGCAAGTAAAGAATTGTAACAATGTCCTAATCGGAACATTTAGTCATAAAATATTGTTGACGTTCTAGTATCGTCCACTAGTCACCATCAACTTGTTATAAGTTAAAACTTCATGTACTCGTCTTCTGTATCTTCGTCCTTGCTGAAATTATAAGTTATACTTGCTTGAACGCGGTTCCCACTGAAAATGTCACACGACCATGAACTTGATTGTTATCAGATTATAAGTTGGCATGTGTTTTGTTAATGGCTACGCATGGCTGAAATAAAACATTTCTTTAGATACACTCATTTACTTTGCTAGATACACTCATTTATATTATCAGATACACACTTTTACATTGCTAGATGTACGTCTTTATTTTACTAGATAAACTTATTTACTTTGCTAGATACACTCATTTATATTACTAGATACACACCTTTACATTACTAGATACACGTCTTTATCTTACTAGATACAATCCTTTATATTTCTAGATACACTCCTTTACATTGCTAGATACACGTCTTTATCTTACTAGATACACTCCTTTATATTTCTAGATACACTCCTTTATATTTCACCATGAGTCCATGACAGATCAAAATTCAAGATACCTACTGGTAACTACTGGTTATTACTGTAACATAAATTGTCTAATGGATCTTCAATCAACAACTCCAAACTAAACATTAGACATCTTAACACTTACAAAATCAATTAGATAACAAAAACAGGAGAAATGGGAGGATTAAGATTTATATATTTGATTAAATACTCGAAAAACAACCGATTACAAAATCAATCAGCTATTGATCCCAAATTCTTTAATTAAACTTCTTAAACAACCTAATCATACTACTACCATTACATACATATACCATAAAACTAAAACAACACTTGATTAAAATAAGACTAACTCATATCAACTACTACTGTAACCTCTTAAGCCTTCTTTGGTCAATTACGCTGGGATAATGGTACCAGGACTAATGAGAGTAGTGCGAATGAAGTTGAAAATAGTGGTATTTGGCCAATTATAAATTTGAACTTAAATGATGAGTTGTTGGCTAGTATTCCTCCGTCTCCTGGTATTCGGTCTTCACCCCACCCGTAGCCTTGGGGATGATGATAAGTCGATCACGACTACATTATTCAACAGGTAATTTCTACACCACAAATCACGCAGAAAAGCAATATGCCTCTGGTCAAGATGCATTGTAGAGATGATGCTCACTTAGCTTATCTCTGGATCAGTAAAGATTTCTCCAATTTCTGTATTATCCCACCACCTGACATCCGAAAGAGTACAACCTCTACTTCTAGGCAGGCGTGGTCTTTGAAGGAGCTTTTCTCTGCGAAAAAGGAAGAAATAGAGGTCACTGAGGGTGAAGAGGATGAAAGCTATTAAGCACTTGACAAATAAAATGAGCAAGATATACACATATGCGCCTCGAAACTTCACTATAATGGGCAGGGTAACTTTCTTTTATGAGCCGAAATCTTTCCATTTCATGGCTCGACAAAGATAAATTATGCTGATCTAATGAATGTGCATTGATGATGCAGGGTAAGAGAAATTCAGTGAGTGTGAGGGGTTTGAGGAAGTGTATTTATATAGTCCACGATCAATTCAGAAAACATATCCGAAATTACTCGACCTTAACTGACCCGTTTGCTATTTATAATAGACAACCAGATCGAAAATGAAACAACAATACAACTACGGATAAATCAGGATCAGTAAAGATTTATGCAGACAACCAATTTGAGTACACGTTTCGGAATCCTCGCTAGGTGACCACGGACAAAGGCAAGAGACAACAAGAGCTAATATTAATCAATATTTTTTTTAGGAATCTTTATCAAAATGACAGAAGCATAACATAACATAACAATAATAATACTGAAAAATAAGATAACAATATTACTATATCAGCATGTAGAGATGATGCTCACTTAGCTTATCTCTGGAGCAAAGCATGAAAAACTGGAAGCCCTCAACCAATTCATTTACTCCGCTTCTGCCTCAATTGAACAAATCAGCAGCAGCATCGCCTCCATCTCCGAACTCACACCCTTGCACTCCTCTGGTCTGCACCTCCGCTACATTCCTTCGACCACCATCGAACAACCCAGCGTCATAGGCATTGTCTCGGACTACAACCGTCGTGCACCACCTTCATCTCAGCACGATACCAAATCGAGTTACAACTGCCGAGCTTCATCCACCAGCAGCCTAGAATCGAGCCACCAAGCCCCACCTCGTGCTTCTCCTCTACATTTGATTGAACCCTAAAAATGAACCTCATAACACCTATACGCTCCTGTTACAATTTCAATTTTGATTTCAATTTAAAATTAATCGATTCAATCCCATTAATGACCGCCGTTTTGCTGATTAAAACCATTTTCTCGCAAACATGGATTACAAATTAGATACCAAGAACATCTAAAGCTTAAACGCACTATAATATGATGCTATTGCATATAGGACTCACTTCTTCTATGGCTGCAAGCGCTCATAAGCACTTTATATTTGTTGCATCGATGTTCACATAATCACCGTTGCAACTGACCTTGGCCAACTGGGTTATTTGGAATCAATGGAAATTAGTAGCATGTAAAACACTTCATCTAACTCATGGTAGTAGAAGATGGAAACAAAAGTTTGACATGTAAGGAACCTAATGAGTATGAGTGTTTGCTTGCTTACCCGATAAAGCTCATCAGATATGAGTGATATGCGGTGTAGAAATTGAATTTGCGAATTTTTGCGTTTATTACCCACAGTTGATGGATTGCCAATAACATATCCCTGAGTAGTAAACACAATAGTTAGTTTTAAGTTGAAACCTCCTTAGATCTATGGAGTATTAACAACCTCTTCTGCTTGAGTATGTAATAACTATACTGTCTTACAAATTATTAACTAATTTAGGATCAGGACAGGAAAAGCAATACTCTGTAACATTTTATAATATACTCGTATTAGTTTTGAGATATTTATAACAGAAACGATGTAAGATTTCATAGAAATGATATGTCACCTTTAGATTCATTTTTGGTACAAGTCCAACTTGGTTTCCTGCAAAAATATTCAAATGATATAAAACTATGAAAGGTATGCACAAGTACCAGTCAATTAATTAAAAGATTAACAGTTTAGAGGCGAAATCTAGTAAATGATGACAAAACGCAAATGAGATTTGGATGATTACCAGTCAAAATATCCTGCACAACAATTGGAACAATCTGTCCCGCATATGAATCACCGGAAATGTATAAAGGTCTGGTGCTGAAATTTGGATGATTCGTAAGCCACTGCATATAATACAAGTACCATTTCATATCTGATTTTCCTTGCAAAATGGCTTTAACAAGTGTTTAGTGTTGGAATCATAGTGGTGATTTGAAGAGAGGATAGAGAGTAATACAATTGAGAGACCTTTTTCAAAAACTGGTAGATATGTGATGACTGCAAAGTGTCATTACTATGGTATCCCTCATAAGTTGTGGTATATGAGAAGCTTGATTCATGGGAATCCAGAAATATAATGCTAGCTACCTGATGAATCCAATTTTAAGAAATGTATCTAGCAAGCTAAATATATGTATTTAGTAGCTTAAAAAAGTGTATCTACCTTGATAAAGGTATGCATCTAGTAATTTAAAAGAGCGTATCCAACACCTTAAAGGTATTTATCTAGTAACTTAAAGGAGTGTATCTAGCAAGTTAAAGGAGAGTGTATCTAGCAAGTTAAAGGTATGTATCTAGTAATTTAAATAAATGTATCCAAAAAACTAAATATATGTATCTAATAACTTAAAAGAGTGTATCTAGGAAGTTAATGGTATGTATCTAGTAATCAATACACATTCAAACAATTCTTACTCAATACTCATGTTTGTCCACAGTATCACAATTGAGCCAAGTGCTCCAGAAAACATAAATGCGGAGTATATCTCGACGTGCATAATTTGGGATACAAATGTTTGGAGTACAACAAATGTGCACGACGCTAGGAACGGAAGGGACTAGCAAGCAAATCAGTGGAATCACACCAGTTTTACGTCCCAGATGCAAATATTTTGCTGATTAAAATCATTTTCTCGCAAACATGGATTACAAATTAGATACCGAGAACATCTAAAGCTTAAACACACCCATCATAAGAGCATCAAAATAAAAAAGACAGCATAGTTTTAGCTTTAGTCTCAGACAAATAACTATATTTCATCTCAGTTAAGCAAAGTGCATCAAAATTGTGAATAAAGCCATCAATTAATTACGCATTCCATCCACACCAACCTCAAATTTCAACAAAACAAGCTATAATTCAAACTTAGCTAATGCCAGAGATCTGTATGATGTATAATGGCGAAATTAATTAGTGGATTTATTATTAATCGTCGATGAACTGGAGAAATCAATTCCTGGTGGTGTTCACCGGTGGAGAAAAGGCAGGAAAAAATGGAGGTCATGGTGACCGAAGATACATACCAAAGATGGAGATGCGCTAACACTGGTCACCGGTGATGAGCCGGTGTCGTCGTATCTCGCTGCCGGCGGCACAGAAGGTGAGGATAAGTGATGAGAGAGGAGAGCGAAGGGAGGTCGGGGGAGTACGGAATAGGAAAGGAAAGGGGGTTAATTTTATTATAGCTGTTGACTTTCTTTCGTGAAATACAGTGTCAGAGTCTTAGTTCGTACGGTTCGTACTGAACTTTAGTTCGTACGTGACCCCGACCCTATATATATATATATATATATATATATATATATATATATATATATATAGAATTAGGATCAAATGAGTCCACCTCCCTTAGGTGAGTCCATAAGTCCTAATTCTGGCCATTAGATTTTAACAAAATCAAAGGTCAAGATTAAATCTCAAAATAGAGGTCCTATATAAAACCACAACCAAACCCTAAATTTTTCATTTTACCATCTCCCACTTATCTTTCTTCCTCCCTTTCTCTCTCTACCTCCCAAAGCCACAACGACCTCCGCTCCCGCCACACCCCTGCCTCCGCCGCCTCCACGTCAACACTCCCTCGCCGCCTCCACGCTCCATTCACGCATCGCCGGCCCACCACGACCTCCCCTTCGCGCCTGCCACACCCACTGCCGCGGCCTCCTCTTTTTTTCTCATTTTTTTGTTGGTTGTTGTCACGGTGGCAGAAAGGGGGTGGTGATGGTTGTTTTGTTGTGGTTTTGTCGGTAGTTGGCATGTTGTCGGGGTGGTTGTTCTTTTATTTTTTTTGTTTGGTGTTGTGTTGTCGGGGTGGTGTTGCCACCTCTACTCTTTTTTTTTTTTTTGGATTTGTGCCGTGGTGGTTATTAGTTGTGCCGCCTATCTCCCTTCTCTTTTTTTTTCAGCTCTATGTCGTGCAGGTAGTGGGGCTGCCGTGGGTGTGGGTCTGGTGGCGTGTCGTGGGTGTGGGCCTGGTGGCGTCGTGGATGTGTAGCTGGTGGTCTTTTTTTTTTTTTTTTTTCTCAGATCTATGTCGTGGGGGTGTGGCTGGTGGTCTTTTTTTTTTTCCTTAGATTCAAGTTTCACTCGTGCAAAGGACTCGGACTCGTATTAAAGTTTCGACTCGCAAGAATTAAAGTTTTACTCGTTTACCATTAAAGTTTCACTCGTAAACCACTAAAGTTTCATTCGTAACTTCGAGAAATAACAAATTTTTACATCGTTATATAAATACAAACTTTTATATTGAAACTGGCCTGAAAACCATTAAAGTTTCACTCATCACCATTAAAGTTTCACTCGTTTAACATTAAAGTTTCATTCATAAATCACTAAAAATTAAATAAATATTAATAAAAGTTTTACTCGTCAAATGGCCTAAAAAATTAAAGTTTCATTCGTCACCATTAAAGTTCCACTCGCTTAACATTAAAGTTTTATTCATAAATCAATGAAATTAAATAAATTTTAGTCACAATTACATCATTACATAAATTCAAAAAACTTTTTATTAAAATGGCCTAAAAAATTGAAGTTTCATTTTTAAGCATTAAAGTTGAACTCGTATACTATTAAAGTTACATTCAAAAATTAGTTAAATTAAATTAATATTAATCACAATCACATCATTTCATAAATTCAAATTTTTATATCCCCAAAAAAATTAAAGTTTCACTTTTAACCGTTAAAGTTTCACTCGTAAAACATTAAAGTTATATTTAAAAATACATAATTAAATTTTTTATTTACAAAATGACTTTAAAAAACTAAAGTTTCAATCGTAAAGAATTAAATTTGCTCTCACAGATTAAAGTTTCACTTTTAAAACATTAAAGTTTCATTTCAAAAATTGATTAGAAGTCTCAAATCTCAACCATCAATCTTAGAAGATCTAATGGCTAAGATAAGGACTTAGGGACTCACCTATTTAGGTGGACTCATTTGAACTTGGCTCTCTCTCTCTCTCTCTATATATATATATATATATATATATATATATATATATATATATATATATATATATATATATATATATATATATATATACATGAACAAGAATCTAGGTTAAGTCCCTCAAGAAAGCCCAAAACACGGAACTAGAGTTACGATATTCAGAGCAGAGCGCAGGCTGCGCGTATTTGCGCAGGCTGCGCACAATTGCGTAGGCTGCGCTTCAGACTAACAGCAGCATCTTTCGAAGGCCATATCTCCCTCGTTTCTTGGACAAACGAGGCGTGTGGCCTACCGTTGGAAAGCTAAGATCACAAGCTTTCACCTCAATATGGCCTTCCATCGATACGAACTCTAAAAATCGAGATATATCCATTTGAAGTTGACCCTTGTGAAACCGAGTTTTCAATTCTTCATTTTGGCTCTTGTTTGTCTATGCCAAAGCATCAAATCTTCCATTAGCTTACTTTTCTTGACTTTGAACTTATTCCCTTGGCTTACCTTTTGCTCTCCTTCTTCACCTTGGTTGACCGTGGCTCGGGTTTGACTTATGAGTCGGCTTGTACAAAATGATCCATTCATCTCAACTTACCAATATGAAGTACTTGAATTACCTTGAGATGTCAATACCAACAACAAGTTCAAATGATCCAAATTACAACCAAAGTGGATTCACCGGAAAATACAACGATTAACACTTAAAACTGGCTTTGTGACAAGTTTATTCAACTAAAATTATCTAATTAGGCCGACACTATTTGACTCTATCAATACCCCCACACTTAGACTTTTGCTCGTCCCGAGCAAAACACAAGACAAACAATTGAGAAAGTCTACAAGTGAGCAAGGGTGTAAATGATCACTCTTCCCTTACCTATTCCTTCTTATATAGTTATATCTCCCTCTTGAACAACCACAAATTAAAGAGAAAATCTAGATTCAAAGTTGACACAAACTCTTCTCTCACTCACCCTCCTTATACAATCCCTCACACATGACACGACACAACTCCAACTCCGACTCATCACACAACTACACCCTTCTTATATCACCAAAGAAGTAGTAATGGTCACTCTTACCTTATCCCAAGGCAATAGCAAAGTGACCCATCAAAATCCTCCTATCAATCACAACTCATCACTACTTATAACACCCCCTTATCACTCCATTCAAATGCAAGCCATGGTTACCAAGTTGGACAACACCACAACATTCACAACTTAGCAACCCAAGAAGAAACCACCAATTTGGGATATATTGTGACTCAACAAGAAATTAAATCCTAGTCTAACCTCCTTCCAAGACCCTCCTTATCGGTCCCTTCTTATCCCTCCATCTTTTTGGTGTTGCTTTTTTTTTTTTTTTTTTCAATTTTTCGATTTTTTTGTTGAAAATCCCTCATTTTGCCTAAGGTGGCCTTTCGGGTTTTCACCTTAGCTTTTCCTTTCCTCTCATAGTGGCTCGCACTCGTTTCTTCATTTTGCCCGGAATGCCCTTTCGAGTTTTCATTCCGTCCTCGGCCACCTTTTCCAATCTTGCCTAGGTGCCCACCCTTGTGGGTTTTCACCTAGCCGGAATTTTCATTTTTTTCCAAAAAAGTGCATCAAAACATGAAATAAATCTTACATATGTTACAACCAAACTTCTCCCCCACACTTCGTTTCCATATTGTCCTCAATCTGGAGGAGTGTACTAGAAATGCAAAGGAGAGTAAAAAAAATGTCAAAGGAGTACGGGTTGCCTCCCGTAAAGCGCTTTTGGTTTTCGTCGTTTGCTCGATGCCTTTTCAACATTTTTCTCCTTCAAGAACCAAGAGCGGAACAACGCATCGCCCTTAGTGACTTGCCATACACACTAGCCCATAAACAAGAGGCATGACCATAGTATAGATCACCCACATAACAAGCATAAGTAAGGAAATAGTAAACACAAGACAAGTGTCTCAAGTTTTCATGCTTAATCAACGATTTCTTGTCACGATATGGTTCCTTGAGGGATGGGATGGACTTGGTGAAAACCAAGTAAGAATGAGGCGACTCGTGAGCTTCTTTGGGGAGTAAGTTGGATGACACTTTAAAGCAAATTTGCGGAGGTTCCTCCTTAAGGGGGGTACACCTCTCTACAAACTCATTTTCCACTTCTTCTTTAGCATCTTCCTTGATCCCCACACTTACAAGTTTCATAGGCTTTGGAGGTCCACAAATCATGTCTTCTAGAGCCTCCGCTCCACCTTTTCTTTTTCTATCCCAACCACCTCAAAATTCTTTGCTCCTTGGCCATTCTTCTCAAACACCTCACTCGTCGATTCTTTAAAGGTCAATTCCGGGAAAGAGTTACTACGAACCAAAGAGTTGTTTCCACGGTGTGGGTCGTCAACTTCGGTACAATGAATGTGAATAGGGATCTCAATGTATGGCAAGGCCCAAGAAGGTTTCGAGTTACACATATCATCTTCCTCATCAAATAGATCCTCAAAATAAGAGTTATCAAAGGTGAAAACAACCTCTTCCTCAACCTTACTTCCCTCATGTTCATCTTTTTCAACAATTTGACCTAATGACTCCTCACACAACAACACCTCACCAAGGCCACTAAGGACCGAGGAGTTATCCTCATCCACATGACTATTACTCGAGGAACCATCATCAGTAGTGCACAAGGTGACGGTAGATATCACAACGGGGGAGTGGCATGGAAGTGTGGTGAAAACATAAGCATCTTTCTCATCATCCCAAAAATAATACTTTTTATAAGAGTAGCTCGTATCAAGATTAAGGGAAGGAGGGTTTTCAACCTCAAGATCATTCTCTTTATCATAGGAACCATCATCAAAACACTCATTGTCTAAAGTGTGAAGAACCTCTTCATCGATTTTATTTCCATGAATATCACCACGAATTTGGTTCATTTGATTATTGAAGATGTCCATTTCCAGTGTGTTGGGTTCTATTTGCCTATCAAAATTTTGATTCATTTCCTTTTGACTCTTGATAAGAACTTGAAGCATTTCTTGGATGCTTATTGAAGATGTATCATGGGTGAGCATTGTCTCACTTTGTTGGTATTCGGTTTGACAAGAGTTTTGAGACTCTCATTCCCTAGTATCATTGGCTAAGTAGTGAAAGAGTTCTCATTTATTATCACAACTCCCTTCAAGGAATCTTCCATTACTCAAGTAATTCACATGAGACATACTTTCAACCTTTAGCCCATTAAAAACCACATGACAAAGTTCCCATACTTCAAAATAATAATTGCAATTCAAGACATATTGCTCAAGTCTATCAAAGTAATTGCAAAACAATTCAACATCATATTGTGGGAGATAGAGATTAGCCATTTAATCAAACAACTAAACAATCTATGGCAAATAAATGAGTCCTAATATTTACAAAGACTAACTACACTAATTAAAAACCAATAGTTCAAAAACAAGCTTTAGCTATGTTGCCTTCCCCAGCAACGGCACCAAAATTTGATAGTGAAAAGACTAGGTGTCGTAATACTAGAATTAACTACCAAATTAACAATTTATAACTCAAACTATACTCTAGATTAAAGCAATATAGTTCAAGTAAAGGTCGATCCCAAGAGAAGGACTTTTAAACTAAAAACATGAATTGTAAACTATTGAATACTAAGCAAGACTCTACTACTAATTAAGACTCTAATGATAATTTAAACTAAACAAATGGACTAAACACAAACAATGGGTATTAACAATGTTCAACTTGTAGGAAACACAAAAGGAGAGGTCTTTGGTTGGGAAAACATCATGAGAAAGAGTAACAATGAAGATTTTACTATTTAGACAATTCAACAAACAAGTGGTGTGCAAGAAAATTCAATATTAAAGAGAACTTGGTGTAACTTCCTCTTAGTAACCAACAATTAGTAAAGCTTGACCCATTTTACTCTCTCAAAATTATCTACCCAATACTACCATTTCAAGATGTTGATACATGTAAATTAAACCATCTACACATACCTTTTAAACTTAGACAACAAATCATTAAACCATGAAAAGAGACTAAGCATGAGCATTAAGATTTTAACCAAAAGATGGAGCTAGGATCAATTCTTCATAAGATTAAACCATACAAATAAGAAAAAGACATAAACTTTCCTATTTACTATATGCATCCTTTAAACAAAATCAACATACAACAAACTTGCTTCAAACAATCCTAAATAGATTAAACCATTTCTCTAGAATTTGCACTAGTCATATAAGCAATATGCAAGGGTGATCAAACCAAACATTCAATTACTTAACATAAGAAATTAAGCACAAGGAAAAAGTATTAGATAAATAAAGAGAGATTAGCGGGTCTTACAATACCAAAGTTGGGAACTTTGAATGAAATTATACCAAGTAAAGAAGAATTTAGCCTTCCATAATCTTGTTACAACCCACAAATTGAAGAAAAATTAACATAAAAATAGAGAGAATTCTTGTCTTAATTATTACAAGCTTAAGATTAAACATAGATCTTTAGATGAGAGTGGGAGTCTTTTTAGATCTCAAAATTCTAGATATATATAGGGAGGCACAAGAATCTAGGTTAAGTCCCTCAAGAAAGCCCAAAACACGGAACTAGTATTGCGATATTCAGAGCAGAGTGCAGGCTGCGCGTATTTGCGCAGGCTTCGCTTCAGACTGACAACAACATCTTTCGAAGGCCATATCTCTATCGTTTCTTGGACAAACGAGGCGTGTGACCTATCGTTGGAAAGCTAAGATCACAAGCTTTCACCTCCAGTTGGCCTTGCGTCGATAAGAGCTATATAACACGAGATATATCTATTTGAAGTTGACCCTTGTGAAACCGAGTTTTCAATTCTTCATTTTGGCTCTTGTTTGTCTATGCCAAGGCATCAAATCTTCCATTAGCTTACTTTTCTTGACTTTGAACTTATTCCCTTGGCTTACCTTTTGCTCTCCTTCTTCACCTTGGTTGACCGTGGCTCGGGTTTGACTTGTGAGTCGGCTTGTACAAAATAATCCATTCATCTCAACTTATCAATATGAAATACTTGAATTACCTTGAGAAGTCAATACCAACAACAAGTTCAAATGATCCAAATTACAACCAAAGTGGATTCACCGGAAAATACAACGATTAACACTCAAAACCGGCTTTGTGACAAGTTTATTCAACTAAAATTACCTAATTAGGCAGACACTATTTGACTCTATCATCTACTCATTGGTTTCTTCTTGTTATTTATACTCCGTAATATTTATATTTATATTTATATATATAAGATCTCATTTGTACCCTTCTGTTATTGCGTTCTCCGTTTTCCGAAAACTCACAAATGCCCCTAAACTTTGTTAGTAACTTTGCTCATGAGCTAATGCTAAACTCAATCAATTTAGTCCACGCATTTTCTCACTCGTACACCTCCGTTTTCAGAAATCTCACATATGCCCGTAAACTTTGTTAATCCGCTAAGTGATGACATGACAAATAATTTACTATTGAGTCCTCCGCAACGGGCTTATAGAATTAGGTGCATGAGACCGGCCCACAAGCAAGTCGGGTTCCATCCTAAAACCAATTGGTGATAGAGGAGTAGCCCACTTACTTATAAGCTAGTCCCTTCACTATTATTCTACCGATGTGGGACAATACCCCTTACACACATATGGGAAGAGACCTCAACAATCTTCCCCTTTTACATGTGTGTGCTAAAACTCTCTCTCACTTGGCGCTACACCGCACCCGACACAACTCCGCATCGGACCGACCAGGCTACTCCGCAACGATGTATGCCATATACATATTTCAAAGTTTTTTTTTTTTAAAATACTTCACGAGTCTAAGTTACGATGAGTTATATAATTTATATGAGAAAGGTTCTCAATTGTATTTCCATATAATTTTAAAAAAACTATTATATTAAAAAAGTACTAGTTATAATGTTATTTAATGACCAAAATCATGTTTTAACCTTTTTAGTACATTGTAAAACGGTTACATCATCGTTTAAACATTATTAAGTAGTTGCCACATCATCAAATGTATGCCCCACCGCCTAGATCCACATGCCACCGTTTTGATCCGCTCACAACGAATAGTGTACTTAATTTACTACCATTAACATTTATGAACTTTTTCATATTGAAATTGCATTTTGTCTTACAAAAGGAAATGATTGATATGGGTTGGGTTAAAATAGGGTCAGGGTTGAGTTAGAGGTCGCGGTTCATGTCTGGTCAGGATTTTGGTGAATTGGGTTTCGGGGTCAAGTCACAAGTTGGTTCAGATCATATCATTCCGGATCCTATATATCGATTTTTCTGTTAACCTTCCGATCGGTTTTGGTTCACTAGATTTTCGGGTTCTGTTGATGCTGTTTTTCGGGCTGGGTAACTTTTGCTAGCTCTAGGTGGGGGTACAGATGGGTACCGTACCGCACCCGCTTTAGTTGGTACAACCATATGGCCGTATGGGTATGGAGCTTAAGCGACTGGTGGAGAGGGTATCAGTACAAAAAATTCACTTGTCATGGGCAGTGGGGCGAGAGTGGATTTTCCTCATATCGACCTTATACCCACCGGTCACCTCCACCTAGCCACTAATTATTAAAAAAAAAATACAATGTAGTATTTTGTGTATTTATAACTTTGTTTTTAAATTTTTTGTTCAAAATTTTAAATTATAAAGATGTAAAGAAATTTTTCAAAAATTCGCAGTGATTAAACTCCATTTCGTTGAAAAAAGTATTGATAAAAATTATGATATAACAACAGGATAGTCGTTAAATGAGGTGGTTTAGAGTTCCACCTTGTTGCTAGTTGGGCAGATATGAGTAGATTTGTATATCGGCCATGCATAGTACGTAGGACGGGTATGAGTATGATTATTGTTTGGTAGGTACGTCACCTACTGCAGCAGGAGTTGTTAGCTATGGTAACAATCTTTTAGAGGACAAACCAAGCACACCCTTATCTTGCCAGGGATACCAGGCACAAACCAGACCAATAACAGTCACAGCAACAACACCCAGGCATCACCAACTGTCAGTCCAAGTTCATCAGGCCATAAGTGCACGATTCAAACTAGCTACCAACTGCCACCTTGGCCAGCCGAATCTTTGTTCAACTAATCACAAATTAATCCTAAGGAGCCAAGCTCAATTCCTAAAGCATTGCACATAAAATCAGACTGAAAAGCTAGCTGCGGGAGGGTAATTCAGATAAAGCAAAGTTGCTATTTTTGGCCAAACAAGGGAAAAACTCTCAACAAAGAAACTCTTGGCCTATTTCAGCATTCATCAGATAGAGCCCTGAGCCACAGGCCCACATATGGTGCCTGGACCAAAGCCATTTGACCTTCAACAACTAGCCAAAGAAATACAACAGCCAAGGACAACCTGTCACTATCAACCTACGGCTCTTTTGTTCTTGTTCAGTTTGCTTTAATTTCCTTTTGTATCCGTTGTAAAATAACTCCACTACTCTTGTTTGCTTCCTAAGATTAATCCTGGCCCTTAGATGGAGATATCTAGGATTTATTTGTACTGAAACTTCACAGGAAAGGCCTATATAAGGATCCTTCCTCAGTCTGTTTTACTCAAACTTTGATTAATGAAAAACCTTGAGATTTCTCTCAAAATTTGCAAATCTTATTAACTTTGCCGAGTCTTAGTGGTAAGTCAGACTTAATATCTTCTTGTACTTGCTTAGAAGGTGATTAAGGATCTGTGGTGTTACTTAGAACATGTATGTGCTTGCTTGAGCTGTTTTAGGTGCATTGTCTGTCTGTTTTGAGTTTGCTATGTGCTTACTTGAGTAAATTCATTCCAAGCTCCCCAAATTATTAAGTTTAACCTATGTGCTTGCTTGAGGGTGAATTTGATAATTATATCCTGGTTTCTAGTCACAAAAAGAGTCATTCAATTCAGCTGAGAAAACTGTCTGAGTTGGAGTTTAATTCAGTCTGGTTTTCCAATTAATTAAATTACTTAGAGTGTTTGTAAAATCCTGAAATTTGGCTCAGTTTTAGTTTACCATCTTAACTAAATTGTCACCAATTTTCATAATTTTCCAAGTTCACTATTTTTGTAAAAATCCTCAAGTTTATTGCATTCCCTAAGGTTGCTCATTTGTCTGTTTTCAGGGTTTGTCAAATTTGTATCTATTCCCATAGCTTACATTGCATCTACCGTCATCCCGCCCAAATAACATCCCTACTAGTTAAGGAGTTAGGCTCGTAGCCATTACGTATTTACGTCCTAGCAAGAGTAGAAGAAATATCAACTTCATTATTCCTAGTACAACATAAAATATGAAATCAGGAATACAGAATACCCCGTTAAGTCGTTAACAAACATTAGACCATGGAAAATTGAAAATATGTCGTGTTTGACAAGTGCAAATAGTCTAAACCAAAGAACACCTCCTCGAAAAGTCCTCCTTTTCCAAATAAATAAAATTCCTTCTAAAACTTACATAAGGAGTTAGAAACTGTCAAATGTCAATGTCGTCGCTTTAATTTGGTCAACAAAATTATAAATTTAGATACAACTAAATCAAACAACTTATTATCCTAATAATCATCATCTCATTCTTGTAGATAGATTGATTTCATGAACACATATTATTATTATTATTATTATTATTATTATTATTATTATTATTATTATTGAGTACTCTGTATATCTTTGTTTTTGTGTAAAAAAATTCAAGAATAGTAAATTATATAGGGAAGGCGATTCATTACTTAAACTTGGGATATAATGTCAACGTCATTTCCATTTAGCGTTAGGTAAGTTTGTGAGGTCCAATTATTTGTTTACTTTTTTTACTTTGGAGTGTCTTAGTCAATTATTTGTCTTTCTATTTTAGGAATATCTTTATTGGCCAATTTGATCATTAACATACATTCGACACTTAATTTAGTCCACTTGTCATTTATTAATTGACCATTTTCTTTCCTTGTTCTTTCTACCAAAACTAAAAATAAACAAATAACCGAGACAAAGGGAGTACAATATAAAGATACTAATATGAGGCATGGCCATTGGGCGTATCGGCCTAGCTAGGTCCTTGCATTGCACAACATTTCTATTCACCCATCTTGGCCTTAGATAAACAAATCAATTAATAAGCCTGGATCGTTTTATTCTTTATCATATTAATACCTTTATAATATTTTTATGCGAATAATACGTGATAAATAACCCGATCATACAAATTAAATTTACAAAAACTAGCTCCAATAAACTAATTTAACAAATATTATAATAACTTTGAGAAGGAAATCTAAATGAGGAAGCAATCACATTAGTTCACCCACCACTTATTCATTTCATCATCAAAATGCTGAATCGTAACCTCTTCCCATAAACTTTAAAGTGCAATTTAACACACATAGAATCTTCCTAACTTTCTTTCTTCTCTCACGTTGATTCTTTCTTCTTTCTCCCCCACGTTCTTTTACCCTCTCATTTTATTTCCTTTCTTTATTTTTTTGAAACAACCAATATAAATACATTTTTTCCTTATTTTATTACAGAAAAAAATACTCCGTACTATATATACGGCACAATTACCAATCTAACTAACTTATTAATTGTGCAAGCAACCATGCACTTTCTGTTATTATTCCCGTTTTTTCTGTTACTCTCCTTCCAAAATTTCCTGGGTGTTTTTCCTGCCAGAACAATCCCGGCCGTAACCGTCGACGCCACTTCCGCGTGGCGCAATTTTGCAAATTTCGTGAACCTCGAAAAAGGTAGCCGTGCCACCGGTGTCTGCGACCTCAAACAATACTTCCACCACTTCGGCTACCTGCCGTCACCGGCGACACCACTAACTCCGGCGAACTTTTCCGATGAGTTTGATTCGGAGCTGGAAACTGCCATCTTGACTTACCAGAAAAACCTTGGATTGCCGATCACCGGAAAACTCGACGTCGACACTGTTGATCTAATCATGGCGCCAAGGTGTGGCCTCGGCGACAACCACTCACACGCCACCACATTAACCAACACGCGCTTACATGAGACGCGCCATTACGCTTACTTCGCTGGTCGTCCACGATGGCCGGAAGCTAAGCCAATTAACTTAACATACGCGTTTGATAAAGACCATATTATTAATTACATAAATTACGACACCATACGAGCCGTGTTTAAACGGGCTTTTGCGCGTTGGTCGGATGTAATACCCGTAAATTTTATGGAAGTGGAGAATTATCGAAAGGCGGAAATTAAAATCGCGTTTTTTAAAGGAGACCACGGTGATGGAGAGCCGTTTGACGGGGTTTTAGGGGTTTTAGCTCACGCATTTTCTCCGGAAAATGGGAGACTTCATTTAGATGCAGCCGAAACGTGGGCCGTTGATTTCGACACGCAGGAGTCGTCCGTAGCCGTCGATTTGGAATCAGTTGTAACGCACGAGATTGGTCACGTGCTTGGGTTGGCCCATTCTTCCGTTAAGGATGCTATTATGTACCCGAGTTTGAGGCCCCGAAGTAAGAAAGTGGACCTTCGGATTGATGATGTGGAGGGTGTTCAAGCTTTGTACGGGTCGAACCCGAATTTTAATTATGGTTCTTTGTTGGAGTCTGAAGAGACTTCTGATGGCGGAGTTGGTGGTGGTCGTCGTGGTTTTAGTGCGTTCGGATTGTCGATATGGTCGTTGTGGATTGTTATGAGCTTGATTCAATTAGTAGTATAGATAGGCTTAGACATATTTTTACTTGTAAATATAAATTCATATACACGTTCACCATTTTTTCATATTATACAAATTACAGAGTATTCAAATTATAGTAGTTGTAACGGAAAATTCTTTATTTGGTTAGGTGAAAGGATTTAGCACTCTGTTAGATTTGTACATGCAACTCCATATCTTGTTGTGAGGAGTGTTGATAATGAGCATCGAATTTAACGAGTTTGTTGTTACGTATGTAGTCGCGAAAATTGATACACTACCACCGCGACATCTCAATTTTGATAAACTACAATGAATGTAAGAAACCCATAGATTGCTACCCTGTCTCCGTAATACCATTTAAAATGTCGAGTTATTACCGGGTGTATTTACACAGATGATCAAACAAGACGATTTTAATTATTCATATAGGACATATACGGAGTAGCATATGTTATCACGAATTAATCCGAATAGAGAGCATAACTTCATACTAAATTACTCGGTAAACGGTAGATTAAAAGCGTACCTGATTACATGACGATAGGTTGGGATGAACCGCCAAAAGGACGGTCTTTGGAATTAGGTCTTCTAGTACACATACATACCGACATGATCTCTCTACTGATGGGATACTATTAGAAATAGAGAGGGGGACAAAATTCATAAATCGAATATTTCTAACGATTACAATAACACGTTTATATAATACTAGCTAGGATATTCTAATTTTGGTAAGACAATATTTCTTATACCAAATACTCCGTAATAATATATTATTCTATATGGTATATTCACATATACCATATTCCTTAATTAATTGATGTCGATATCTCGACATATACTATATTTCCTATCATCCCCCCTCAAACTCATGGTAATTTGTTAAAATTTCCATGAGTTTGCACAAAATAAATGAAAAAATCTCCATCTTCAACTTCTTTGTCTTCATTAATCGAATGTTTTGCCAAAATAGGGTTTTTTCAGAAAGTAATAATCAAAATAGGTGGGTTTTGAAAGTTATTACCCAAAATGGGTCCACGTCATCACCGAACCTAGCCTCATATTCAAGTCGCTCCGGCGGTAAGCGACCTTACACAAAGTGACAAATTATGCTAACCAAACCTGTTGAACTCGTTTTAAAGCAAGTCGCTCTCGCAGGCCGCGACTTGAGCTGAGATCGTCTTCCCCCAAAGCGTCTACCTGAGTCCAGTAGCTGCCTTAAATGGCCAAATTTTTTTTCTCACCCAGATATAAATCGCTCTGTGAGGGGGCGACTTGAGCTGAAGTCGTCTTCCCCCAAAGCGGCTATGTGAGTCCAGTAGATGCTTTAATTTTACCAAAGATTTTCTTCTCACCCAGAGTTAAATCGCTCTGTGGGCAGGCGACTTGAGCTCAAGTCGTCTTCCCCCATGACGACTTGAAGCTTTTTACATATCAACAATAAAAACAAATGTTCTTGCCCGGAATTGTTCTCCATATTTTTCTTGTTCTCATTCTTTGACAACCAAGGAAATCATCCTCATCAAGAACAATAATGCACAAAACAAGACCAAATGAAAGTTTTGAAATGACATAAATATTACACAAACCAAATTGTTGTTAAAATTTGATACAAACCAATGTAGCTTAAATCTTAGACAAACTAAATTGTTTTAACATTTGATACAAACCAAAAGGAGCTTAAATATAATACAAACCAAAATGTTTTGCTTAACTAGAAACATAAAACTACACTACTATCTTCTAACTTGGCGGCGACTCCTCTTTGATCTCCTTGGTTGAGACGATAATCCTTCCTCATTTTCCGCTTCTTGGACGGGAGATAGATGAGTAATGTGGTCCACTTGTGTTGTAGCATGAGTTGGACTTGGGTGAGGAATGTTTGGTGGTTGGATGAGATGTCCAAAATGTGCACTTTCCAAACAATGAAGACTAGTATTTTGCATGTCAAGTAGCAAATTTCTATAGCTAGCATCCATTGCATGAAGAGATGTATTTTTCATGTAGTCGGTCACTTGATGGTAGATATATGAATGACCACCCGCAAGAGTGTCCAAGTCAGCTGCACTAGGATTGTAGTGATGCTCATGGAGGTATTTGTCAGTTAAGATCCGATTTTAAGGACTAACAATCCGACGAGTGTGCTCCTGATACCATATCATGTATGGATCATGGTGTGACATGAAACCACCATAAGGAATTCCTCTACCCAACATTTTTTCCTTCCTATTATCCCACTCATTCACATAAATAGAGAACTCAGTTGCATAGTCCCTTGTCTTGCCTCGTTTATCAGTTTTATGAAGTAAAGGCTCGGTGTTACAATTGGGAGGTATTGTTTGATGCCATCCAAATTGCCTAACAACCCTATTAGGTAGGTGCATCTCGATAATCTCAAAGCATATCAATGGGGCTTCAACAACCCACTCCTCCTCATCCTCATGGCAAATATCGGGAAGATATTGTAGGGTCTCTTGTGTATAAGGTTGCCAAGTGAATTGTGTTTCCGTCAATTTATCAAACATATCTCTATATGTCACAAGACCAAGCCTATGATCCTTATACTTACGATCCACCCTCAACCATTTACACCCTAAGGGATCCTTTCCCGCTACCATTTGGGAGCCTAGAGGATAGATTTCTCCCTCGTTCTCTACAAAATGTGACCTAATAATTTCGGGACGACCTACAACAATACGTTCCCAAGCCCATAACTAAAGGAGAACAATTGGCCCAGATATTTCACTCTTCCCTCTTTTAGAAGCACCACACAAGTTTCTATATAAACAAGAGAGTGCAGCAGAGCCCCAACTATACTCATCAATTTCATCTAAATTAGCCAACAAAGGTAAGAAAAGGATACAAACCTCATTACCACTTTTATCGGAAAAGATGATTGTCCCGATCAAATAGAGTATATAGGCACGAATATGCTTATGGAGCCTATCATCGTCAGCATCTTGTGGTAAACCGGAGAAATTACCACTTAACCATACCAATTTCAAACCCAAGCCTTTTAATTCAGTTGATGATGGCCTTAATCCCAATAGTTCCTCACACAAAGCGGGCCAATAGTGGTCACTTCTACCGGTGACCGCCTTACCACTTACCCGTAAACCAAATAAAACATTCACATCTTGTAAAGTCACAGTTGCTTCACCAATAGGAAAGTTAAATGTGTGAGTCTCCTCCCTCCACCTCTCAACCAAAGCCGTAATCAAATCCGGATCAACATACAAACAACAAACCGATGAACTCCGTAAAATTGAGTATCTTTGATGAAAGCCCGAACCCTAGGATGAACATAAAACTCATCTTTCGCTTTCAAGTGCACCCTACATTTCAACGGACCATGATCCTGCATTACATATAGTAAAGTTCATTACATTAGTAAGGTAAGAAATAAATCTCACTTTTATAATTTAAAATGAAGAAAATAATGAATTAATAAATAAAAACATATAAAAAATATAACTTACCACCCCATTCCATATAGATTCACTTCGGTGACCCTCTTGTAATGTAAGAAGTTCGGGGTTAAGTGGACCCGGATCCATGAGACCTGCAACACAAATAAACGTAAGTCTTTCATAATTTAATAAGCAACAAATAATTAATTAATAAATAAACTATATATTAAAAAATTTACCCGGAAGAACCACCAATTTCACGATTTTTAAGAGGACATCCACGCTTGTTGTGTCCTTTTTTACGACATAGGGTGCATGTATTTTTTGTTTTCGTTTGACCCTCGTCCATCTCATTACGAATCCTTTTAGACGACCATGTCCCCTCTTCAATGACATGTCTGGTAATACATGCTCCCCAACCCAATTAGACCAATGACGTTCATCAGGAACCGGATGAAAGTTTGGCTTGTAAGAACCCAAATATTCCCCACAAGTAAAATACGGGTCAATAAATTGGGCCGTGGTTAGATTGTAGGTTCTACAAATGCATGACAACATGAGAACATGGGAAATGGTAGATCCGAAACTTGTTGCAAGTACAAGTTCTTTTAGACAAGTTAACAATATGTCTATGTCCACCCTTTCTCTTTGTCCTTTGACCTCTCCCGTTTAACTTGGTAGACACCGGTCTCTGAATTAAAGGGCTCAACCTTATGATGTGCTGCTTTTTCAAAATTGTTTTCAACATGCTTGGTGACTACGGGTGAAATATTCAAACCCTCCATTATTCTAGCCTTAGCAAATTCACGCCTTTGGACAAAGTAAGAATTTACTCTAAAAAATGTGACTTTGACAAGAGCAGTGATAGGTAAGAAACGGGCTCCCTTTAGCACATTATTAAAAACCTCAGCCAAATTGGTTGTCTTGATTCCATATCTAAGGGCACCACCATGACACATTGACCACTTTTACAAAGGTTATTTATCTAAGTCCTCCCTTACTTGTACATTAAGTTCATTGATCTTTGCTAAACCAGTATTAAACTTGATGGATTGATGCTGAAAAGCTGTCCAACTAAACAAGTCTTTCAACGCCTTATTTTTGAACTTTGAATTGATGTTGGATGCATTGTGTCTTATACAAAACCTATGATATGCAAATGGTTCCTCCCACTGTGGACAACGGGGGCCCACGGGGGCGCTTGGGAGGAGAGAACAAGCGTTTGCATTTGTTGGAGTCGCCACCAATTTTTATGGGAAATTGGAACCGTTCGAATACCTCGTGCCATGTCAAGACACAAAGTAGTGACATGAACACCAAGAACTCGTTACCCTTAGCATTCTATGTCTAGAATGACTCTCGTGGATGCCAATGAACACGGATGTTCACAGAGATCTGGAGTAAGGGGTGAGGGTACGTATTAGGAAGCTCTTTTGATCGAACAGCTAATCCCACCCGCCTCGATAGCGGCCTCTACTAATGATTAGGGACATCATCTATACTCGATATATCGTCGATTATATGCATGCAATGCAACATCCAAGTTTTAATCCTAGCATGTGAAGAATTGGACTAAGTCGGTGAACAATTAGTTTAGCATACAATTGGGTCAAAGTAGGATTTAATGCTCAATTACATGTGAAAACATACAATGGATACAAGAAATAATGATAAATACAATAAAGAAAATTACAATAATGAAAATTACAATAATTACAATGGATTTAGTGATTTATGTCGAAAATATCTTTAAAACGGATAATATGAGAAAAAGAATAAAAGAAAGAATTAACGAACAGATCAGCGGGTGATAATACGGATAATAGTTAATTATACGTAAGCTAATTAAATTAGGTCAAGCAACAACGGAGTTCAGAGACAGAACTCAACCTGGAAGCGCAGCTAGTAGTGCGCCCTTTGAAGAGGCGCGGCGATTCTTTGCGTCTGTTCAAGGGTGAGTTCAGGCGTAGTTTGAATCGCAAATCGTTAATGTAAATTGGTGATTTTAAGGGTTGATTAATATATTTACTCGGATGAAAGTGATTAATAGGTTATTTACATGTGATTGATGGTCATAAAAGCAATAAAACATGGATGAGACGGATGCAAACGGATTATTTACATGAATTAACGATTGATTAGTGACATAGGTGAACTAAATAGGTTAGACACGACAAACTAATGACGAATACAACAAAAGACAGATGAAAATATATCAAGGATCGAATTCCAGAAACCCGATATGAACAAATCGAATTCCTACAACCCGAATTGAATTTAGTGACGAAAACCCGCAAATATGAGATTATAAGGGATTTAAGTCGAATTTAAGTGACGAATTTAACGTGTTAATGATGAACAATAATATACATGAGATTATTAGACTATTGTATCGAAGAATTAGAGAAAACAAACGAAAACAAACAAAGACGAACGAATTACAGAGGACGAAGGAAGAAGAAAGGAAGCAGGAACTGCGGCAGCCTCACGAAGAGGCGCAACAGGAACTGCGCTCCTTCGAAGAGGTTCAGCAGTTGTTGCGTCCTTTCTCGACGGTTTGTCTTCTAGAAATCCGTAAAAAGATGTTTTAAAGCATGGTTTTAGAAATCGGTTTTAAAAGGTGTTTTCGACATAAACCTTACATTAGTGATACAAAAAGGTAAATAACAATAAATAAAAGAGAGATTTACACCCTCAGACTTACATGTTTGACGAAACGAGAAGAACTAAGTTATCGATTAGTGATGTTCGACTCGAATGTAGACGAAAGTACCCTCGTAAGAGGAAAACGATTAGATTAATTAAGTTGATTGATGTGGAGTTGGTCAAATTGGTCGGTCATGCAAACGAGGCTGGTACTCAGAAGGATCCGAGCTTACGTGGTCGAATGTTCAAGCACGTAGACGCCAAAAAGTAAGAACAAAGGTCTAGAATGCAAAGGGAGAAGAGAAGTGCGGACACTCGCGTGAGAAATATGAAGAGCGAAGGCTCCTATTTATACTAATCACGTGAAGGAATTAGGGTTTCGGAGAGACTTTGGAAGTGAATCTCGGAAATATATGAAAAAGATACGAAAAATACGCAGAAAAGGACTTGGGAAGAGGCGGAGCCATCGCGTCTCTTGGAAGAGGCGCAAAGACTGCTGCGTCTGTTCCCAAGTGGTTTCCTCTGCGGAAGAAAGATTTCCGTGTTTAAGTTATAGAAGGACGGAATAATTTGGTTTTCCTTAATATTTTGTATGAATATTACGGGAAATTGTTTACCAAAGAATAAAGATTGTGAAATAATTATAAAATATGGAATAGAAATATCCGGAACATTCCAGAACATTCCGACTCGGGATTTAACGGTTATCAGAAAATGGAGACGGTTTTAGGCCCGGACTCCAAATGTACTCTAATTACTGTCAAAACGACCGTATCGGCACGTAGATGACAACTAAGAGGTAGATATTAGTATTTGAGCAATCACTTGACGATAAACTTACGAACTGTCACAAATCGTTCCGCGTACCAAACATGCGGCCCAATCATCACCGGGTGGTTTGCGAGAGGTGCGAAATGAGGTATCTCTGAGCCCCCACTTTGACCGAGGCTTAGACAAGGCGAAAGTCAAAGTATAGCCATCAGGTCAATCGAAGATTACAACCTGACGACTATGGCGACGCGAGGCGGCTCAAGGGGTCTGAGCCAAGGACCTGTCGTCGGGAACATTTTAGAGTCTGTCGACTATCGGGGAGGGTCGTTTAAAGTCCATTAGACTACGTAAGGAGGCTTGCCAGCCACAAGAAGAGATCATACCTGAGACTTCCGGACGAAACGGGACTGAAGGCGCTTCGGCAAAACTCTTTGGGGTCTGAATATCACTTGGTGTCTGAAAATACGAAGGCTTATTCCTGAAAAAAGGGGTATCTGAATGATCTGAGGAAACAATGATTCTGAGGAAAGACAGCAGGACACAGTCGGGAACTGCTGGGAGAAATTTGCTTGTGTTCAGCTTCAAACAAACTTCGGAAGAATTCGGAGTCGATGTTGATCTCCATGCCTCGAGAGGGAAAGTCTATCCGCTTACTCTCGCTGGGGAACATAATCGGGAACTAATCTCCATGTCTCGAGAGGGAAAGTCTATCCGCTTACTCTCGTTGGGAAATATAATGAAGGTGTGTCGAAACACCTGTAAAGGAACATCTGCTCGTTGTGACAAGCAAGGTCTTGGAAGCGATAAATAACGTATGATAGTCTGCTGTTGGCTTAGGAATACGGGTCTGAACGAAAGATAATCGTCAAATGGATCAAAAAGATAAAATAGCATTGGGGAAGAAGCGCACCAAAGATGGGCCCACAAATAACGAACTCATAACGAATTTTTGAAAACTCGTATGGAGGGAACACCAGGAAGAGGTGCAGCAAGAGCTGCGGCTCTTGGAATAGGCGCAGCGCCTGCTGCGTCTGTTCCCAAGGGTCTATTTTCTGCGTAAAAACGCGATAAACAGAGGGATTATTTCATTTGTTCGAAACATAAATCACACAATACTCTCTCAAATCTCAACCATTTCTGCCAAGGTTTGATCCAAAAGCTTGCATTAATCATGACTAATCGAGGTATGTGTCTCATTCTTGCATTAATCTTCTATATTTGCTCAATTTGGATCGAAAAAATTAGGGTTTTCAACCCAATTAATTCGAAAATTTGGGGCTTTTCCCCCAAATGCATTTGCCTTGTTAAATTGACACTAGAAATGGATAATTGGTAGTATAAGGAACATAACCATATATTTGTTTCGAATTTTCGTTGAGTTTTGAGCATTTGAGTGAAATTGAGACAGTTTCACAGCTAGACCGTAAATTGCTTCGAAAATAGCCTTAGGATTTCCCATTTGCGGTGAAACTTGATATTTGGGAACCTTGGATGATGGGTAAACTTTCTACCATCTCGGAATTTTGGTTTGTGACGGCTTTTTCAGGACACTTTTCTAGGGCATAATCGCCGTTATAACGAAATGCTGCCGAAATTTCGACTCGAACCCAGAACTAGGCTTCAAATTAGGCTTGACTTGACCCTAATTACCACATGAGTGATTGGGTTTGTGAGAATATGGCCAAAGAGGGCGAGAAAGGAGCGATTTCAGGGCTTCAGAAGGCTCGAAAATCCCTTAACCAAGGCTCGTCGTCACGTGACGCGGCCTAAATTTGCTTTAATGTTGCTGGTGAGAGGCTTCTACTTCTGGGAGGGCTCCCATGGAGATAGACGCTGCTGTTGTCGAGGAGGCTTTGGAGCAGGCTTTCACCACCGCGGTGATGGCTGCTGGGGACGAGGTCCACGAGGAGGAGGCTGTTGAGGAGGAGGAGGCCCCGAGGCGGGCCAACATCGGACGAGGAGGTCGTCAGCTGAGGGGAGCGCCCGCGTGGGCTGAGACCTGGGAGAGCAGGCACTTGCTTTGGGCTATAGAGGGTCACCTGTCCTACAGGACGGTGAAGAGTTTGGTAATTTTGAATTCATTACTCATCACTCACCTTCTTTCATTTCATTTTTTCATATCTTTTCCAATTTTCATTCAAAACTAAAGATAGCTTTTTGTTTCAAATCACAATAGGAGACCGGGAACATCAGGTCGTTCTCGGGTTACACGACAGCGATGGAGTGCTACGAGCGGCTGTCGGCGGAGGAGCGCGCCATGATCGAGCGTGGAGCGTTTGGTGCCTTGGTGCAGGCCTAGAGGGATATCGCGAAGAGGAAGTTTCGGGCTAACCTTAGCCTGGTCCGCGCTTTCTTGGACCGATTCTGGGACATGACTTCCACTTTTCACATGCCTTTTGGTGAGGTGGGAGTCACTTTGGAGGACTACGGCATGATTTCAGTGCAAGTGTGGGGGATCGAGGTCGTGGAGTGGCCGGAGGCGCCATGAGGGTGGACTCGGCCGAGGCTAGAAGGTTGATCGGTGGAACTTGTCGCCGAAGGTCTGTTCTGATCGGGCTTGGTGCCCGATTCCTACGTTCGAGACTACTTTGTGGGAAAGATCCGGTCTTGGTGACGATTGACGGGAGAGACGGCTCCTCCTCCCCTGTCTGGTGAGCAGAGGGCCCGCTTGTGGCTTTGGTGGTTTCTGTCTTCGATTTACCTCGGAGACAAGGGAGAGAGGCTGTCGACGAAGCTTCTTCCCTTCCTTTCTGACCCGAGCTCCCTAGGGCGTTGGGACTGGGTCACTGCTGGTTTTGCGGTCCTCATCCGCTTCATGAGGGCCATGGTTCGTCCGGAGTTGATGGAGAAGGGGACTTCTCCTGGTGCTGTCGGACCTGGACTGCTGTTGGAGGTATGAACCTTCATTGAGACTTAAAATTAATTCCTTTCCTTATCAAATCAATTCTTTTCCTTATCAAATTACGAAAGATCGTTATTGACTATCTTGTTTTACAGGCCCTAGACTAATGCTGGAAGGGAACAGGCCCTGTACCAGACGGCTATAAGAGGCGCGAGCCAGCCGGTGGTGTAAGGGGCCTCCCTCTGGTTTTGAAAATAAGAAAGAAAAGGCCTGCTTGAGGCGCGGGTTAGCCAACGGCTGTACGCCGTGTTTTGACTGTTTAGAAAACGTTGTAAAACGTGTTAAAAGTGGGTATTTGAACCCGGTTTGATCTTGAAAGGGTCGTTTAGACCGCATTTGTTGATTTGAAGAACTAGGTCCGAATAATCATCATTATTTGATAATATTCGGTGTCGGGTTCGGCTTTGACAAGCTTGACATGAATAGTTTTGAAAATGATTATGGACTAATTGTTTTAAGTCCATTTTGAATGTAATTAGTCGGTACTCATCATCGTACCCGGGTTAAAATCCGGCATGGTATATAGAACCAAGGATGATTTTGTGTTGGTGACTAATATGCTTGTTTCGAAAATGTAAAGAAATGATGAAAGGCTTTAAAATACCTCCCAAAAATGAAATAAAAGGCTTTAAAATACCTTTTAAATGTCATTAACCAAATATTATCACCGAAACACGGATTTAACCGTCATGGTATGAAGAACCAAGGGTGAAGAATGCTTTATGGTTAAAACATGTAAAATGAAACAAAAAGGTTTCGAAAATTCTTGAAATGGTAAAAACCGATTACAAATATGAAAAATGGATTAAGGGAAATGACGAGAACAAACACGGGTGATCTCTGGTCTGAGCACCCCATTTAGGCGAGACCCAGTAGGCGACCTAAGGGGCTTCTGCCTCAGACCAAAAATTAGTTTTGGCTCATTTATTCCATGTTTTGGTTCATGTTATGCATGTTTTAGCATGTTAAAGTCATGAAACGAATGAAAACATAATAAAAGAGGATTTTTACACCCTCATACTTACATGTTTGGTTATGGCGAGTGACCGACGTAAGTGTAACAACTTGTTTGATCGGAAAAAACTCGGTTTAAAACCGTTTTGGTAAGTAAAAGAGTGTTTTAAAAGTTTAGTGATGGTGTAGTGGTCAAAGTGGTCGGACAAGTAGTTTAATGCACGATGACGGTACCAAACAATGTGTAAGGCTCGTGTTTACGATCGGTAGGTCGTAAACACGCGTCGGGTTGTGACTTTAGAAGTCGAGTCGAGAATTTTATGGGAAAAAGAGGGGGCGGACACTCGCGTCAATCTCAAATGGGCGACATTTGAGGGGTATTTATAGGAGAATGAGTGGCTGTGTGAGTTTTGAGCGACGTGGCCACCTGGGCTGCTCAAAGAGGCGCGAGCCACATCGCGGTACTTCGAGTTGTGTTGTCACTACCACAACAAACGCAATCATGATTTGTTCTATCCTAGGTTTTGTAGTCACATGTTTGGTATTTGACCAACATGAATCCGGGAAAACTTAGCATAGAAGGCTTGAAGATATTTTGTTTTTGTGGTTGACTCGGTTTGACTCGTTGTTGGAGTCGGGATTTGAATTTTTGAGTCGGTTTTTGGTCCGGTGTGGGTTTTTGACTCTAGTTAGTGTCATTGCGACCCCGTCGTCGTGCATTAAACACTCCAGGTATTTTTGAAATGTTTTTAAATGTTTTGTTTTCGAAATCGTTTTAAGTTTTCCGACATAAAGTTGTACACAAACTGTCGATCAAACGCTGCGATCCCAAAATATGTTGTAGTCCGATAATCATCGGGTGTTTGTTGGAGTCTCAGCAGAATCGGGTATCTCTGAGCCCCTACTTTGGCGAGGCTTGGACAGGGCGAAAGTCAAAGTAGAGTCCCCAGGTCAATCGAAGATTACAACCTGAAGACCCCAGCGACGTCGAGGCGGCTCGAAAGGATTCGGGCCAAGGACCTGCCGTCGGGAACAGTTTAGAGTCTGTCTACTGTCCGTGCGGGTCGTTTAAAGTCCGTTAGACTACGTACAAAGGCTCGCCAGCCATAAGAAGGAGTCATACCTGAGGCATCTTCGGATATGTCCTTGCATGGTTGCGGATAAATGCTCGCGAGCTGCGGTGCGTATGTGAGGAGGGCTCGCCAGCCGCGGTGCGTTGTAAGGCTCGCCAGCCGAGGTAAGGAAATGTACCCGAGGCATCTTCGGGATGTGTCCTTGGAGGGGTGCGGGCAAAGGCTCGCCAGCCGTGGTACGTATATGAGGAGGGCTCGCCAGCCGCGGTGCGTTGTAAGGCTCGCCAGCCGAGACAAGGAAATGTACCCGAGGCATCTTCGGGATGTATCCTTGAAAAGGTAAGGAAATGTTCCCGAGGCATCTTCGGGATGTATCCTTGAAAAGGTAAGGAAATGTACCCGAGACATCTTCGGGATGTATCCTTGAAAAGGTAAGGATGTACCCGAGGCATCTTCGGGATGTATCCTTGAAAAGGTAAGGAAATGTACCCGAGGCATCTTCGGGATGTATCCTTGAAAAAGTAAGGAAATGTACCCGAGGCATCTTCAGGATGTATCCTTGAAAAGGTAAGGAAATGTACCCGAGGCATCTTCGGGATGTGTCCTTGAAAAGGTAAGGAAATGTACCTGAGGGCCGAGGCATCTTCGGGATGTATCCTTGAAAAGGTAAGGAAATGTACCCGAGGCATCTTCGGGATATATCCTTGAAAGGTTGCGGACAAAGGCTCGCCAGCCAAGGTAAAGGTCGGTTAAAGGACCATGGGAATAGCCGCGTCGAATGGGCTTGCTTTGAAAGTAGCGAACTCATGATGTTGCTGTGGAAATATCGAGTATGGATTCTCACTATCACTGTTTTTGGAATGAGCGGGTTCCGCGAGGAAGCCCCCTGCTGGTATTTGAAGGAATAGTGAATTTGGAATCTTCACTATAGATTGAAGTGACGGTTTATGTGCCGCCGTTTGACATTTTGAAAGAAATAGTGAATTTGGAATCTTCACTATTAATTGAAGTGACGGTTTATATGCCGCCGTTGACATTTTGAAAGAAATAGTGAATTTGGAATCTTCACTATTGATTAAAGTGACGGTTTATGTGCCACCGTTAACATTTTGAAAGAAATAGTGAATTTGGAATCTTCACTATTAATTGAAGTGACGGTTTATGTGCCGCCGTTGCTTGAAATAGCGATTTTGAATTTTCGCCATTATTTTGAAATTGGCGGTTTTGATCGCCGTTTGCTTGAAAATAGCGAGTTTTAAATTTTCACTATTTGTTTTGTTTGTTTTTCGAGGAAATGACAATATTTAATATTGTCAACGAAAATTTTGAAATCTGTTGTGGGAAATTGGGCCAAAACCCAAATTTCGCTGAAAAAGAAAAGGGGAGGCCTGGTTTAGGCGCGAGCCACCTGGCGATGCAAGCCGGCTTCCCTATTTTTGTTAAAAAGACGCGAGGTTGAGTTGCGGATGAATATTCATCGTTAAACTCGAAATTTCGCCCAAAATCGCCATTGACGGACCTTCAAGCTTGCTTTCATCCGTGCCATCGTCAACAAATGTCATCTCAAGGTAAGTATTTCCTCTTGAACCCTTTCAAATTTGTTGATTGTTAGCTAGATTGAATTAGGGCGGATTTTGCCCTAAAAATCGAATTGGGCGTTTTTGATTGAGCCAATTTCGAGTGAAATTGATATTTGCATTAGGTTAGAAACTTGTTTAGGAGTATAGGGGTGCTATTAGTTTGCATTTTGGCCCCCGTTCCCGCTCCCTAGGCTCGAAAAACGTGAATGAGGCGAGAAACCGTCTCATTTCACAATGCCAAGTTTATTTGTTTGGGTAATGGGTCCCACTAGGTTGCATTGTAGTTGGGAAAACCCGTGTTTGCCATTTAAGGACCTTCGTTGGATGTTTGAATTTTTGCCTTTTGCGACGGTCTTACGTCTGACAAAATAAGCGCTCGTTTGGGCTTGAATTGAGTCAGTTTGCCTTGAAATGGACCTTATTGGTATTTTAGGTCACCTTGGGGCGTGATAAAATCACGTTTGCCTTTTTGCGGTCATTTTTAAATTTTTGACCGGTTTGGGCTCAAATTAGCGTATGAATTGCCTTTTTGAACCGTAGAAAAATCCCCATTGTGTCGGGAATGTACTTTGGGTTATTGGCAGACCTTGTATGGGTCTTGAAATGCCGTTTTTGTGGTTTTGATTTGTTGTGAATGGTTTGGGGCGGGATTGCCCTTTGTTTTGTTTTGCAGGTTGTGTTTTTTTGTTTTTGGGTTTATCCATTTCATGCCGTCGTAATGCCGAAATTTCGGCTGACGTTTTTTTGTTGTAGGAGAGTGTTCGGAGCAGGCCAGGTTCATGGCTGCGACTTTCGAGGAGTTGTTCGGGCCGGCCCCGGGTAGTACTCCGGTTAGCACGCCTGCCGTGGTCGTGGAGGACGTTACTGAGGAGGAGAGACCTCCTGAGCAGACTGCTGGGGCCTCAGGGGCCGTTGAGGAGCGTGCAGAGCCCGTTGTTGGGGCTGTTAGTGCTGGTAGAGCTCAGACTAGGGCTGAGGCGGGTACCTCCGGGAGGAGGGTTATTTCGAGGGAGCGGCGTCCCAGGGGAACTAGGCGGACGTTGCGGGACGTCAACAGGGTTGTTGACTTGGGCCCTGTCCACCACGTTGAGTTTCGCGGTCACAAGAGGCGGAGAGCAGAGACAGTCCAGGATGACGCTGACGTTGCGAGTTTCCGTGCCAGGCGAGTTACGGCCCCGCGGGAGTTGCTTTTACGGGCGGCGCCAGAGTGGGCCGAGGGTTTTGACGGTAGCCAGTTGTTGCTTCGACTGGACCGACACCTTTCCTACCGTGCTCACGAGGACATGGTGAGTCACGTTCCCTGGTTGAAATTTGTCATTCATTTTTGAAGTGTCGAGCCTAAATAGGTATTCTGACGTTGTTTGTTTTTGATTTCAGGAGATCGGCACCATGAGGACTTTCTCTGGCTACTCTACCTGCTTGGGCCTCTACGACGTTCTTCGAGCCGGGTCGAGGGCGTTG